>NC_139053.1:6949783-9349783 GCF_965140915.1 Aythya marila | reverse complement strand
CCAATTCATAGGTTACTACTTTGAAGTCCAGGCTAGGATTCTGCATCCAGAAAAAAACAAGGGACCAGTTAGCCTTTAGCATTACAATCTTTGGTACTTTCTTGTAAGAACCCCCACTTCGTCAGTATTTTGCTCAGCTTAACATCCACCCAACTTTTAGTTGAAGGGAATTTGATTTAAAAAACACAACTTAGATAGTTTTGAGAACTCAATGCAAGTTACTGCTTGAAACCAGCCTGCGAATCTCACCTCCCCCAGCACCACAGCCAGTAGCTGTTCATCTTTCTAAACATCTCTTTAACAAGTCTTTAAAAAACAAAAAACAAAAACAAACCAAAACCAACAAACACCCAAAAATCCACCCAGCACAGTTCCTTTCTTAGCATACTAACTGATTCCTTTTGTAGGCTTCCATATGCCCTCCAACAAGAAACAGAAGGATCTGACCAGCTGCCAAGCACAACTTGTTTTCCATTTGAAGGATTTACAGTGCAAGTGCTTGCAAGCACCTATTAGATTTTCAGCAATAGCATAAAACCTTCAGGATGAGGGGGTTTGGAGGGAACTATGGCAATTACAGAACAGACCTCTCTTTCCAAAGATAGGTGAGCACCACATACAAAAAGATAGATACTGACTGCTCACTGTGCAGTCAGTATCAATTTCCTGACAAGCTGATGTAACACAGAGTAAACGTGGACCACGTCAGATGTGTAAGAAAGGGCTCGGGCATGCTTACACAACTGGAAAGTTAGACAAAAGCATGAAGTGCCTGAAGAACAGACAATACTTCATTGATAACAGAATGAACATACAGGAGAACTCACACTGTTTGTGCTAATAACTGTAGCTGTAGCTTACACGCTATGTGTATGCTTCCATAGAATGAAAAAAATATAGAGCTGTTTCCTTAAAGGAAACAGAAGGTAGACGCAGTACAGAGCTCTCTAGGAATAAAAATAGTACACCTACATTAGCACGCAAAACCTGTCATCTATACAGCACAATGGGACTCAGATACTGCTACATCATGTAGGAAAGTCTAGCTATATTTTTTGAAAATGATTTGGAAAAAAAACGTAACAGCAGCTCCTTTGTAGATTAGAGGGACCACACAGAAAACTCACCCAATACACGGTAGGCAAAGGAAATGGTATTCATGTTTCACTGTGTTAATTATGAAAATTGCTGCTTATAAAGCAGTGGAAAAGCTTTTCTATTTTTGAAACATCATCATGCACAAGAAGCACGGAGAGGTTTGGAATGAGTAGCTACAAAAATATTTTGGTTCATTTTAATGCCTGCAGTTAGAACCTTTGCAAAATAAGGTGCGTGACGTACAGACTCTTTCCGCTGTTGAAAATAAATTCTTCAAACATAAAACCCCTCAGACAACACATGCTGGAGCACGTGGAAGCAAGCAGTGTGGAATGAATTGCAGGTTGCACCCACTTAGCCATTCAGGTAGTTTTTAGTTCTCACAATTCCTCAAAATACTCTTGTTCAAAGGGAAAAAGACAGCATTTAAGCACAGCAGCACAATTGTATTCATGAGTTTCAAAGGCATTCAGGCTGCTAGGAGCTTTTAAAAAAACACTTTGTATTCACACTGGGCCACATCCTTCTTTCAGATGTTTTGCGTTCAAGGCCAAGGTGCTCACAGAACTTACCAACTCTTTAAGAACATCAATTAAGACCTCCACATTCCAGGTATGGGCTTGTGCTCCATCACTTTTATCCTTCCCATCACTCCAAATCCCACTGCCAGGAGCCGAAATAGACTGCAAATAAAATACACCCAGTCAAATACCAGCTGAAAAACACCAAGTCTCAGAAACCACTAACCACTAGAACTCTCTGCACTACAATGAGAAACAGAGGTTCAGCCTGGTAACGACACCAGTTACACAGTTCTAAGAATCCCTCACTCAAAACTGTATTACAAGACATTTATGAGAGAACAAAAGGATAAATGTTGAATAATAAAAGCAAGTCTTAATTTTCAGTTTTAAAAAAAACACATTCCCTCTCCCCCCGCCCCGCCCAGACCACTCACTTGTAATGGAATACCATCTGTCAACCCTGAATGAGTTCGAGCCATCATCCCCAAAACCCTGGCAACCTGGGCAGCCGTGACTTCCCGGACACCAAACTGCATGATTATGTTGCGACATTCTTCAACACTAAGATGCAACAGAACAGACAGACCTTAGTACTAAAGCAGGTTTCACTGTGGCACAAAAAGCCATAAGAACTAAAGCACAGACCGTTGGGAGAAACTAATCACAAATGGTAAAATATGACAATTTACTGGGCTTCACAGTTGTATCAGTCAAATGCTCCAACAAATTCTAAGGTAAGCAACAAGACAACTTAGGCAGAAAGTCCATGCAATTATTTCCACGAAGCATACAGTGCTGTGTATTTAATTCAAAGCTAGGCAGACTTAAGTCAGTGAGACACATTTGACAGCCTATGCCTTGTCAAAGTAAAAACACAGGGTAGGTTTAGCAGTGTTTGCTGTTAAAAGCACTTCTAAGTATTTATCTATGACACAGAGCTTCAAAGACTGAAGTTTTCTGCTAGCTGAAAGTGAAACAAAGGCTCCAACGACACATTTCAGCAATGCACATCACCAGTTTGACAAGGTAAACTGAAAATACGCAGCTCAACCTGATACAAGCCACGGTGTTTCTGATCAGAGGTCAGTAGCAAAAACATTCAAGGAACCAAGAGAGCAAACAATTACCAGAGGCTTAAACACTTATTTTTCTAAAAAAAATAAATTTAAAACTCAACTTTTTTTTTGCAATATTTGTTTCACTTTAACACTTAAAGAGGCCAGCAGTTAATACCTACACAGCTTCAGCACAGATCAAGTATGTTTTATTTGCAGGCACATGCTAACGAATTCATTTTCAATACCTTGAACACATTTATGTCCTGTTTGTATTCCACCACATCAACAGAAGCTTAGTTAATACTATCTTTGAGATCTTATCACCTCCTCAGCATGGTCCAAAGTCTCTCAGAACACAAAACCATTTATTTCTCCTAGCTTATGCTTCTGAAGTGAATCTTCCCTTAAGAAATGTTAGGTTCAAACTGAGGGCTGAACCTAAGTCAAAACTGGCCACACGTTTGCAGTCTCCTGCTAGCTAGGTATCAGAGAACTCTCATTGATCCCTAAAAACTGCATGAATAAATCCAATTCAGTTTTTGAAAAGGTAACAGATGCACAGTATGAAAGCTTTTAATATATCCTAATTAACTCTTCACTAGAAGTCTAGCTTAGGTCTAGCTGCTTCTACTTTTCTGGTAACAATTCCAATTCACACATGCACACAACCCATGTAATAGGTTCAATAATTTGCATTAGGTTCAAAGCTGTGTAGCACTGTTCATGCCGCTCCCAGCAAGTCCCCACAGCTTTGTAAATGACAGCCCAATTCATGCAGCACAAGCAAGTGCTGTTAGAGCTGCATATAAAACATTTCAGAGTAGGGGCAGATAGCAAGAGCATGGAATACTGTCGTGAGGATGTGGGTGAAGTATTTCTACAAATATACACACAAATTCAGGGGAAGTTTAAGGCAGCTGTGTTTTTACCAAAATAAGCCTAAGCAGGCACAGACTGAAGATGATGTCCGGATACTCTGCTTCATCACCAGCAATTCATTACCGTAATTATACCCTACAGCTTCAAATAATCACTATTATGAAGTGTACCACACCCATCACAATCTAACACAAACAGAAAGCTGCTGTTGGTCAGCTCTCTTCAAAGAGAGATTACCATCTTCGGTTCTTCTCTGTTTCATGTGGACAGTGAACTAACAGGAGTCTGTCACAAGAACAGTTCTCCTTCAGGTCTAGTAGGGTTTAGTTTGAATTTATGCCTATCTGACTTTCCTGTTTTTATAAAAAAGAATGCTGGTCAAATCCTTCCCAAGGAAGGTGAATACCTTTAGCTAACATTTCTTACCATGACAAAATCATACACAATTTCAACAGATACGCTATGCATGCTAGAAGCAAGACACAAAACAGGAATAAAAGCAGATAACCTCATAATACTTCTAGTTATTTTAGTACTTAAAGTGTTCTTTTTCTTTACCTTTTGTCTCAAGGAAGAGAAAGAAAACCACCACCACCCAAGATGATCGATTCCACGTAAGAAATTGGGTTTTCCTACAAACCTTGTACAAAAGCCATAGCCAACTTCTTGCATGAAGTCTGCCAGAGAACTCTCCATCATTGTTTTGGCTATCCCTCCAGAATCAGGCAGGATCCTGTCCATTAGAATGTCCCGTTTTTCAGGGTATAGAAGTGGTGCAAGCACCACAGGACAACGCTCCTGGGGAAAATCTGAGGGCAAGAGGAACAAAAACAAACCCACAACACCAGTTACATGCAAGTGACCATTCAAAATAACTTGAGCGCTCTACTAGAACTTCCCTGCTGCTGCAGGTACCTGGAAGGCACTCAGAGCCTTCCTCCATCCCATCTACCAATTCTCTACTGGCACTTAAATATTCCTAGAGAACAAGAATGTAAAATAGGCTACACCTTAATACAGGTTCACACTGCAGCTGCCAAAAAAGGCTAGCAGCTGCAGTGGTAAGTTTACAACTAGATTGCCACTAACAGCAGTTATCCAAAAAAAAAGCAGAGCAGGAAATAATACAGCAGTAAAGCAAGGCTCTCCTCCAAATCAAGAAGTATTAGGAAACAAAGGAGCTGCTACTGAGTGCTCAGCCTAAGATGTCCAGCAATCCAAGTGTGAAATTTGGGGATGGAAGGAGAGAATACTCCTTTCTTCCTTTCAGGGAAGCAAGGTTTAAGGGAGACACAGTCCTGAGAAAATCAGAGGTGTGGGTAGGAGTTTTACTCGCAGTGGAATGCAGCAGAGTGAAGACAACTCATGGGCAGGCCTTCCTTATGCAGCATTATCTTTAAGATGATGTGTAATGCCTCCATACCCTTTGGGGCCATTCAGAGAAGAATTCCCAATTTCCCAAAGCAAAATGAGAGGAATAACAGAAACTAACCACTAATCAGCATTAAAGAAAGCACGACCTAAGAAGTTACACCTAAACAGAAGAAACATTCTGCTTTTGCACAAAGGGTGACGTCCTCCAGGCCTGGGCAGAACCAAGCAGTGTGTTGTGTTAAATGCAGTTAGCTTCTGAGCCCAAGTCCTGCTCATTTTGAAGGGTTTACAGCAAACAGTCTTGTTGTGGAAAGGAAGAGGCTACCAGTTCATAGCCCACTGACAGCATCCCCCGCCACCACACAGGGACCATGGTAGATTCCAGGAAGTTAACTATTTTTATTCAAAACCACTTCCTTTGCTCTGCTAATATTTCCTCATAGATCTGCACCTAATATAAACAACACAACTTACCCATTCAAATATGTGGACTTTAATGCATGTTCCTTACCATGTAAGGAGCTCAAGTTTTTTCTACTACACTGTATGGGCTGCTGCAGGGAAAATTAACTCCATCCCAGACAGACCCAGCACAGGTGTTACTTCAGGTGAAGCTGTGCCATCCCACACAAGCAAACACACTAGCATATTCCCTTCGTTTACTTTGCTTATTTATCAAAACACTTTTTTTTTTTTTAAAAAAAAAAAAAAAAAAGCCTTGAGGTTGTCTCATGCTACTGCTCACCGAAAGAGAAATATGCAAAAACAACAGTATTTTTCTTCCAGTTTTGTTGTGAAGATTTAGTGAGCTCAACCTCACCCCCCCCTTTCAGCAATCTGCACTGACGGCAAGTTACAAAAGCCCATCTCAGAATCTGCAGTTAGTCAGGCTCCAGAAAAACACCACACTTACCTCTACGTAATGTTTTGAGGAAAGCGTCAATTTGTTCCTGTCCCACCCCAAACGCTCCCTTCTGCCCAAAAAGGAGATGGGAGAGGAGAAGGTGCAGGACCTCTATTGCAATATCTTGGAAGCCACCTTCTTGATTTCCACTGACGTCCGCGTCAATGTAAGAGCGCAAAAGATCCGGGAGTTTCTGTTTGATGAACTGGGCAGCTTTTGAACACAAAAGAGATTAAAGTCAAAACTTGAAATTTCTTTTCCAGATGAAGACACATTTTAGTTTAAGTACCATTCTCTTACCCAGAGTTTGTTTGCCACAAGCTGCAAGAGTTCCAACTTAAATAGAAACCTCACAATCCATAGCCCTGAGCTCAGTATTAGTGGACAGCTAAAAAGCTGAAAGATATCACAGTATCTGAACTTGATTCATCATCTAGCACATCACTGATGGAAGGGACCCCCACCTTCATATAAGACAAGATGACCAAGCTACCTATTGACTCTCTCGAAATGCTGTTAGACTTCAGTAGCTCTCCTGATTGCAAGGTGATGCATGCAAACACCTATCCACCTCGAAAGTCCATCACTTACAAAGAAAAAAGGCGCTTTTGCTGCAATAGCTTGGAAGCTTCACTTACCAAAACCTCGTAGATCTGAGCTGAAAGAGTTCAGTAAAGCGAGACCGAATATCACCTACAAAGAAAAACAACCATCACAGTAAGGGGACTTCATCCTTTCCAACAAGCTCAGTCATAAAACACTGAAATATTTTGGAAATAAAATGTACACCTACCTCTTGAACTTTACTTAATTTGATGACTTTACTCAATTGGGCAAATAAATGGGGTGAAGGCTTTAGACTCTGAAATAGGTAAGAAGAGTTAAATAGAGCTGATTACATGATTAGTCTCCATGATTAGTCTCATTTGTCATGCAGCAGGAAAACTACAGCTCATTTAAAGGTCTTCAATTTCATTAACTGCTCTACTGTAGGTTAACACAAAGCCTGTATTGGTAAACTAAGCATCTCTAGAGCTATTTTTGGATACGTCTAGACTAAAAGTTTATTCCACATATCCCTCTATTAATCTATTTCAGCATTAAACCCCCATCATGGCTTTCATACTGAAAGAAACATGCGAGCACTGATCATTTATTTTGGTACCGTCTGCCAGAAACAAGCCATCAGGAACTAACATTAGATTAAGCTTTTAAAATTAGTTTTATTCTGAGTGACCGAGTAACTAGCTCAGTTTAACAAAACAGAACTTCCACCAAGCTCAATTTTTGAAGATTTTAACAAAACTGAGCTTAGCCATAAAAAAAAAACAATAGGAAAAACACGAGGGAAAAACAGGAGGATCCTTTTCAACAAGCACACAGACCTTCTGATAGTGCAAGGGATTGTCAATGGCGTAGGACAGCGTCGAGATAAAGTTTGGTTTCGTAATCAGCGACGCACACTCCTGGATCAGAAATTGAGTCTGGAACAAACAAAATTTGAACATTCATATCGTTTCAACACAGAACAAGACAATAAAGCTGCTGCTTTTCACTAAATGCAGTATCATTAAATATAAGAAACCTTTAAGCCTTGCAAGTGCCTAAATTCTCATCAGCACTCATTTAACTAATTTCCTTTCAGTCAAGTTTACTTCAGGTTTTGTTTGGTTTTCCCTCTAAGATTAAGAAAGCGACCAAACATTTGCATAAAATGGCAAAGAAAACTGATTTGCAAACACACAACATTTCGTTTTCTGCAATTCATTTCACACACACGCAATAGAGGATCTAAGAATATTTGGTTCTTACTTGTGTGCTAAAAAGTCTGTGCCAACATTGCTTAAGGATGAAAAACACTAGCCAGTACTAGACAAACCAGTTAGTGGACTGGGACAAAGTTCTGAAGAGACAAATACAGGCTTTTGAAGTAGAGCACTGTATGTGGTAAGAAGAAAAATTGTACTTGAGCTGCTTTTCCAGATGAAGGTATTTTAAGAGTCAGATATCAACAATTTTTGCCCTCAGACTAGAGGACTGCCAACATTTGCTTCCAATTGAAAAGCCAAATGACATAATAGTATTTTGCTTGAAGCTACCATCTTCAACCTCCCTTTGTGCTTAATAGAAAAATCTGCAACAGGATTTGATAACAAGCAACACTAACAAGCAGCTGCCTCAGCGCAAACTTTACCTGATGGAAATCTTTGCCACTGCTTTTACCATCGCCACTGAAATCCACGTGCGAGAATAGGCAGCGTAGTAAATGCCTGTCTGCCTCGGGACCGTGCCTGTTCACAATCTGGAAAAAAGCATCCAAAAACAACTTGGTAACAAACAGTCATCACACAGCATGATCTGGGACCAGCACTGTGGACAGAGCAGTGCTCTGAGTGCTTAATACATGTGGAGTTTCAACAGAATTGAGAACGTTTCCCTTTTAATTAATAACCTAGAAAACAAGTTATTAAACCTATTTGCAAATGAAAAGCATAAAAAGATAGGGAAAGAATCTAGACACAAGTCACTTTGAGAGAAGCCGTGCATTTCACAGGTAGGGTTTGCAAACAACCATTAAGAGAGGGGGTTTTCAAGTCACTAGAGGGTGATTTTAAGCTTCTCTGCCACTAAAGCAGCCCGGAATCCACACAGTGCCATGGTCCTGCTTTCCCCCATATTTTTTCCTACCTCTTCTGTGCCTCAGTGTGCAAGAATAGAGCCCTGAGACAGCCTGCATCTGTGTGCTACACCTATTATTGGGTATTTCTCCCAGACAGGCCACTGTAGGGCACCTTCCTTCAGCTTGCAGACAGCCTCTACCTTGTCTCCTGGTCACGACTGACTGCCACTACTACTCCAGGCCCTTTTTAGACAAAAATGAAATACTATACAGTGTTCCCTGCCATATAAAAATAAAATTTCCCATTTGCTCATTAACAAACTTTAAAATCACATTTCTGGGCCGCAGGCACTCAGCACACGACGTTTCCCCTGTCCTTTGAGCTCATTCAGCCAAATTCCGTAGCTCAGTCTAAACAGGTGATTCACATGTGTTAGTTTCAACATCTCTTACTCATTATTAGATCTTCGTAACACCACTCCATTTCTGTTAGCGTGCCCTACGATTTGCCTTCAGCTTAACTCCTGGGTACAGCTCAGCTCATCAGCTTGCTGCCTGAAGCAGCTCCAGGTTGTTTTGGCCTGTTTCAGCCTGCATTCCTTCAAGCCTCACCTAACTGCACAGCACCACTTGTTTTCAGAAGAACCTAGAGTGGCAGCAGGTTCCAGTCACTTCATCACCAGCAACTTGCTTGATTTGTCCAAATGACAGCAGCTAATACCAAACCCCACCTCCACCTGTCAGCAAAGTTTGGCCATTGTTTCCACAGCGTGTGGAAGCACGCCCCAGCAGCTCTGCCCTGCACTGTGACTTCCTCCACCAAGTTCAGGGCTGCACCCTGCCACAAACATCCTCATCTGCTGGTTGTGCAAAGGGCCAGACAGCGTTGCTTCAGGCTGCATCCGCCTCAGCTTCTCAATTCCTCTATCGTATTGAGGCTCTGCTCAATTCCTCTATCGTTATCTGACCCTGGACTTCCCCTTCCCTCACGGGCCGCTCACTGCAGGGGCTGCCAAGTTTTGTTCTGCTGGAAAGGAACATCCGAGTCAGGATAGCTCTGCATCATGACCAGGGGCTGGAACATACACGCTGCTGAGACATCAGCCCGGAGCAAACAGCCCCCTTCAGTTAGCTGACAGCACCGTCCTCAACGGCAGCTGCCCCCCAGGATTAAGTGGGAAGATGCTCGGATTCATGAAAAAGGAAATTCTAAGTGAAAAGCAAATTCTAAGTGAGCTCAGGCTCCAGAAAACAAGCAATTTGCTTAAACAACTCCAATTAAGCGTGTAGCTTGAGACATGGCAACAAGACTGGCACAAAACAGGATCAATCTTCAACGAGCTACTTGGTGCTGTAACCAAGATGAATTCACAAAAGCAGATGGACGCCGAAGAAAACTGCACACACTGAAGCTATCAACACGACATCTCTGCATCAGAATGAGATCGCTGCCTTGTTTAGGAGCAACTTGTGAAGGTTATGCATCTGAAAATTTAACACGCGGTGGGGGAAAGCGAAGGCTGGAAGTGCAGCATCGCATTTTTCAACTCTCACTACACGTATTCTGTACTTCTATTCAGAAGTTCTTATTCTGTTTCCTAGAAGAACTGCTAGCTTTGTTGCAGGAAGAGCTGAAGGAAATCTTCGTTTGGCAGCCTTCCTACACACTGCCAAGACAACGTACCTGCTCATAAAGTCATCCCTGAAGGCTGGCTGCCCTGGGAAGAACAGCTGCTACAGCGTGTTTGCTGCTGAACACGGAGGGTTACAGCACAACTCCTGCTTCATGACAGCAGCTCAACAACAGCAGCACGTTACTCCAATAAAGCAGAAGCCTGGCACTTTTTCAGGGAAAGGGTAAAGCATTGTCTGCACCACGCCACGAATATGAGTTGAGTATACGTTTACTCCCTAGTTAGTTCTGTAGCTTTTATTTACAACTACATCCACAATATTCCAGGACAACAGCAGCCCTGGAGGTGCCAGTCTGCGTTTAAGAGGCCTTGAACACTTACAAGAAACCTGCCTGCTTCTGGCAACTGCAAAACCGAGCTCAGTTTTAATCTATAGGCAGCAGGACTGCCAGCACTCTTCCCCTACCAATTACAGAGGATGAAGCTTGAGTGCTAACACTACTACGCCCTCCTAAAGACTCAGAGGAGCAGAGTCTGGTGGCCCAGAGCTGCTACTCCAACATCTCTGCGCTGTTTGGGGCAGGGCATCTCATGGCACGGAAGAGGCTGAGGCACCTCATGCCTCCTGGGTGGCCCTGCTGGAGCAGGGTGGCAGCAGGTGACACCAGGAGGTCCCTGCCCACCCAGCTGCTCTGTGATGCAGGATAAAGCTCAAACCACCCATATTCAGATCTAACATACAGGGACAAGTTGGATTTTGTTTAGGCAAACACAGGCTTAGCCCAGAAATAACTCTGCTTTTCAGCTCTGCTCATCTGAACGCAGACAGCTTTGCTTTCCTAGATGAACGTCCGCAAAGCCCTTCCCAGCTCTCCACTCGGGCTCTCCTTACCACTAATTCAGGAAAAAGGAAACCACAAAACCCATTTCAGAGGAAGCTGCTCTTTAGAATTCATCCCTTTGATAAATACATAGGAGATTCTTTTCTAAAATATACGTTCTTTTTTTTTAAAAAGTCTTAAAGCATCACATATGTTAAATGATTACTGAAAGCATGTTTAAGCAAAAATCAGCTGCTTGAGCTCTGCCACAGTTACAGTCACTAGTGATGGATTCAAACGTGTCATTTTGGTCAGAAGAGCAAGCTGGAATAAAGCCAGGAGCTCGAGATCAGAGGCCCTTTTCACTAATCACTTGGGAAAGGAACAGCTCCAAGCATGCCTTTCCAGTCTGTGTGCTTAGACACGAACTTTGTAAAACTGAGTTATGCCAAAAATTTACACCAAGCAGCGCGCTGCGAGACAAAGGCAGTTGAAGCATGTACATGGAACCTCCAACTATCTAAGGTGAAATTGCACCAGGAACCACAAAAGTAAAGCGATACCAGCAAGTTAAAAAAAAACACCGGGGATCAAGGAGGTTTTAGGAATTTAGTTTTGAAATCCTAGATCCGTGTTATAATCAACTATACCCAATGCAGCCTTCCTGCTGACTAGCTCGCAGTCACTCAGCACAGCAAGAGGCCTGGGGTGGACCTGCTTTTAAACAAGTCTGTTGTTACAGAAACCAACTCTGCTTAGACCCTTTGGCCCCCAAATTTCATTCAAATCGCTATCGGACTGCAGCGGTGTAAGAAAAAAAAAGTTGAAGCAGCCCAGCTGCCTGCTGGGAACTGAACTAAACCCGTTTCTAAAACTGGCTCGGTAGCATTCACTTCCTCCTGAGTACTCTGCCCCGATAAGGGTTTTCGGCCCATCCTGCAAGTCAGAGCTATTTTTAAGAGGGTCAGCTGAACCACAATTGTTGCTCAGATTTTGGATCTTTCTTGGTTTTGATACGCAGCTACCCTGCCTGCCTTCTGAAAAAACAGGGGCAACGCAGTTCCCTTGGCTCCACCAGCGTGCCACACTCCTTTGAAGCAGGTAAGGAACAAAAAAAGCTTCCATCCAAAGCAAGCAAAGGTATTCAGATGAACAATTTTTTCACTGCAACAACTGTGAACAGCAAATGTGTGTGGTTCCAACCCTCTCCCACCCAATTCTGTTCTTCAGGAGCATCCAGAAGTTGAAAACTTTAGCCTGAAGGAGTTCAGGGAAGCTTTGCACACCATACTCCAAGAGCAGGAGCTAATCCTAATATGCAACCACTAAATTATCCCGGTCTCAGGATAACATCCTGCTGCTGTATTCCACCGCTCGGCAAGCGAAACCAACAGGAACACCTCAGAGAAGCGAGCTGCGGTTCTTGGCGTCACGGAAACAGAAACGTGCACGAGGAGAGAGAAACTCCATCCGACACTCCCATCGTTTCTTCCCAAAATTTCTTCCGCAGCACCACTAGCTACTTACATGCTGTATTTCCTGCTGGCTGGCTCGGTAGTTTTTCTTGGTTAAATTGTCCACCAGGTAGCTGATTTGAGACAAGGCCAGCGAGAGCGAGTCAAGATTCATTGCTGGTTGGGGCGGAAGCAGGCGGCCGAGCCCGGCGCAAAATCACCATTATTCCCCTTTAGTCACCTCAGAGACAGGTTAATTGTTTTTCCCCCAATTAGCCTGTATCTGGTTGTGTTACTTTCTTCAGCTCTTCTTCCTCAGTTGTCTTCCTCTGTTCTGAAACATGGCACCTGAAAGACAAAAACCTGCATTAGCTTCGAGTCCTGGGGCAACTTTACAGCTGTGCTCCAGGCACTGCTGTTACCGTGTTGCAGATCGTTACCCAATAAAGTTTTTCTCTCATTTCCCGATTAAAAAACCTTTAAAAAATGGACATAATATTAAAAAGCTCACGGTTTCTCTGCATGTTTTGATTTCCTCCAGAACACCACACGGTGGAAACAAAACACAAACTCAGCGTTATGCCTAAGGGCCTTTTCTGCTCATAAGCTGAACTGCGGAACAGGAAAACTCCGGTTCACCAAAGATGTTGAGAACAGAGACATTTTTGATGGCTTAACTTACGTAAACCGTTCAACGTAACTATGTCCACAAGGAAAAAGAGATGTTATTAAGTTTCCACAACACCAGCTCGGCTGTTTTCACACTCCCCGGCCGCATTTATTCGTTTCAGCCAGAGGAATGCCCACCCTCACAGCACAGTGAGAAAGGAGAAAACGAGACGCATAATAAATGAGATCCCACCCAGCAACAATCAGGGGTCGCCATCAGCCAAGGCAACCATCGCAAATTTATAGGAAAACGCCACTTTTCAGCCATTTCTGCGGTATTTTCCCTCGCTGCTCTCCAAGTAGCATCGCACTCAGGCGCCCGCACCAAAACAAGGGATCGTGAATGAGCAACACGCGCCGAGAGCTGCAATAAACTAACCCTAACATTTGGCATCCGCGGAAACAGCTTTCCAGCGAGCGAGAACAGCACAGCCTGCCAGCTTAATAAATTACTCTGCGAACACAGAACTTGGCACTTGACATCTCGTCTGTTAAATTACAGATTGCCAACGCGATAAAAATCGCATCCCAAAGCGAGTCCCGCGCAGCCAACAGTCGGAGGAGGCTCCCAGGAAGCTGGAAGGCGCCCTGGGAAGCGGCTCTGCAATTTGTCAGGGCTGGAAGCACGCTGGAGAGCCGCTGCTGTGAAGCTCTGCTCGATCAGGACACAAAGGTCACCAGGCTTCTTGCCAGGAGCCTGAAGATGCCGGTTTTGGAATAAAAACTCTTTCTTTGTGCTCTGGTTGCACGGATGAACGCTCAGCACACGGCTTCAGTGCCCCAGCCCTGCTGGATCATCAGCCCCACGGCCCTGCTGCTGCTGGGGCAGGGCAGTGAGCCTGAGTGAGATGCAGGGTCATGGATTTTTTTTAAAGGAAAAAAAAATTGCCAACTTGTGTGATGCCACAGAAACCCTGCGTATTCCGTGAAGCTACAGAAGATCCCACCTATGCAAAAAGCCCCTAGGTCTTACAACAAAACTTTTCCAACTAACATTGAGCACCTTCTTTAAGATTTCCAATACAAGCTAGTAGTGTTATGAAAGGATTTCATAACATGCTTAAAACTGCAGCAAGAAAACTTGCCGTTTTTATTTGTGTACAGCTGGCAGGCTCCCTCAATACCTTACCTACAGATTTTTAACTCTAAAAGTTTTGTGGGAACAGAGGTGGGCGCACAAGTTACCAGGTTTCTCCGTAGCTTGGTACCTGATTGTTGTTTTTTTTTTGTTTTTAAGTGTTAAGTTAGTTTTAGAAAGCATCTGTGAACTAAATAACTTTTAAAAGTACCACTAGACACTGCAGGTGCATGCTGCCCAAGCAGATCCCACCAGCAAGGTTTAACGCACCAGACAAACCTAAAGCTTCTGGAAGTATTTGTTTCAAAACCAAACAGCTCCAAAGGCGCAGTGCTTCCAGCTGCAAAGCCCACCAAGCAGCACAAGCAGCCAGCACGGGGAGCCCAGCAACAGCCTGGTGCGGGCTCAAGAGCAGGACCCACGCCAGAGCTCCAACCCTGTCCCTCTGACAACACTCCCTGAAGTTTCAGAGCGTGCCTCTCCGGCCGCTAGGAATAAAACCAAACATTTCTCTGGGTATTGTTCCTCGGACTGAAGCAACCAGCACAGCATCGCACCTACCCCACCCCAAATCAAGCGTTTAAGCCCTGGAGCTGGGCAGCAAACCGCTCTCCCCCAAGAGAGCAGAGAGCACCAGCCCTGCGTGCTGCGATCCCACAGAGGCACAACCACCATTCCCTCTTCCCAATCACAAAATCTGGCAGTGCCAGAGCCCACAATCAAGTCAAACCCAGCTCTTCCTTCTCCAGGAGGCAGAGGGGACCCTGCAGCTCGAGGACGGAGCACAGCAGCTTCTTATTTACCCAGGGTAAGGCAGAGCCCCCAGGAAAGCAGCAGCGCACACAGGTAGCTCCCTGGCTGCCCAACGCCAGGCTAAACGTCAATTTCTGCAGCAGGGCTCGAGGAAGCTATGAATGCTATGCAAAGCAGGCTTTATTTTTAGATGCATATATTCTTGGTGGGAATCAATCTCCCTACCCTGGCCTCAGGAATTCAAGGAGCTCCCCGCGCACGGGGCACACCTGCTGTCTGTACAGGTTCAGAAAATCTGAGCCTCGAACAAAAAGGCTTGACCAAAAATTTAAGTTTGCTGACAAAATCGGCAGCTCCTATCACACATTAATGGAATAAGGTATCAGACGCAGGACCTGGGAGCTCTTATTCACACATCAAAGCATCACCACTGGACGCTGCACAACACAGCGGATTTTTAAGAGGTAGAAAATACTTGCTGAAACCTGTAAGCACGAACACTTTCTAAGGAAATCGATGGGCCATCCACGCAACGTTTGGCAGGGAAAAGCTTCAGCTGATCCTCTTCAACACCAAAGCTCTGCGAGGTTACTATGTCAGAAATACGATACAATTCAAGGCAAGAATCCCAAAGCACAAAAGGGAGAAGACCAACATGTAACCAATAGCCAGGTTTGACTAAAACACTTCCAGCCAAAACACTCCCAACTAACCCCAAGCAGATCTCTGGCAGTAACTACACCTCGCTGCTGAGGACAAGGGGAACAAATCTCAAGTCCTCCACGCATTCAGAAACAATCTTATGAAGAAACTAACTTCAAATTTGAAGCCAAACTTTGGATATATATATTTTTTTATATTATTTTTTCCGAGCTAAATAACTACACTCCCTAGGTTTCAAGAGCTGTAAAGACTTAAAGCCACATGTACTGCACAGGGAGGATAAAACAGCACAAGTGACAGAAACAGCAACACAGTCACTGGCTAGGTTCTGAGCTCCTGCCACAAAACAGCACACAGCACACACTAAAAGTGCCACTGCTGAAGTTGTCCTTCAGAGCACGGGCTCCTACCCGCTTCCTCACATCCACACACCAAGAGAGCACACAGGAGAGCAGCACACCTCTCCGAAGCCTCACGTGAGAAGTGCTCCAAGGGGGATGAGGGTTTTGAATCATGCCGCAGTTAATAGACTCCTGGATCTCATTTTGAAATCTACAGGGAAAAACCTTACAGCGTAAGTCAAGCAAAGAGAGAAATAAGCTACGGAATAATCTGCCTGGCTCGAACATAGGTGTTTACACAGGAGAACCAGCCAAATACTCCACTTACTGGAAAGCTGCACACAATTCCAGTCAACTGGAAGCCACCGATGCTGCTCAGACACGTTACTTTCAGTTTCCACAGAGCACTTGAGCTCAGCACGTACGTTTGTGCCAGTACGTTAAGGCCAGCTAAGCTTCAGGTCTGGAACCTACCTCAAAGACGCCAGGCAAGCATCATGACATGGCAACTCCAGGCGTTTCACATCTCAACCAGGACTGTTTACAAACATCCAAGCAACTCTGACTTCCTACTTCCCCTTCAGTCTAACACCACAGGATAAAGCTTCCACTGGAGGCAAGGACCTGCTCTCAAAAGCTCTGTGCTGCTTTGCCATCCAAGAAGTCTTTTAAAACTGTTAAAGGCTACTTCAAAGAGGCAAAGCAGAACTACAGCATCCACAGAACGTAAGAGAGATCTGGTTGGAATCGCCACGTCCTCAGCCACAAATCTCAGGGGTAAGAATTCCCTACACCACGCTGTGATGCCTCTTCACAGGGTCACACAATGTCTCCATACACATTTCCTAAGGTGCACTTGCACAACTTCCCTTCCCTGTACTCACTACTTAACACACCAGTAGCTGCTGCTTCAGCACGACTTAAAAAGTGCTTGAAATCTAGGAGCACTATGCTAGAAGAAAAAATAATTAGGTATTTGTCTGAAAATAAGACAGGGAGATAGCAAGCTTGCTAAGAGCTTGGCTTCGAGAAACCAGAGCAAGAGGGTCAGTAGTTATCAGAATGCTTAAAAGCATGAAAGCAGAAAAAAACAAGCAAATACGACTTGAGAAGGAACAGGCCCACGTCCTACCAGCTACGTTTGCTTCCTGTTTGGAAGAGTCACCTCACCTGGACCTATCCCACCTATAATTTAACTCCATGCCAATGTAGTTACCGTAGAAACAGGAAACACTTCAGTTATGTGCACTAAGAATGACTTGCCAGGAGTCACGCCTGTTTTGTTACCTGCTTAAAAAAAAAAAAAAAAGGGGGGGGGGCAAGTTCCACCGTGAGCAGATGCCATGCTTCCTCCTCAGAAGTCAGATTCACGAGCAGACACCCCCTCAGCTCATCTCCTATCAAGAAATGAAGCGTCTGGCTCTGATTTTTTTGATTATTATCTCCATTTTGCTGTAAACACAGCTCGAAGATCGTCTGAGCGAGTTGTTCACGGCTTGTTGGGGGTTAGGGCTGCTCGCTAACCCGCCGGTACAACAGAACACGGGTAGCAACGACCACAACGGAGCTGCCTGACAGAGCGGCTGCCGGGACGGCCAACTGTTGATGTCCCACAGCGCTGCCATCCCCCCTTCTCCCACAGCCGTCCCCCGGACCGCACAGCCCGCCTGCAACCGCAGCCCGGCGCCGAAACTCCCCTTTAGGGTCCTCCTGAGGGGGCTGCGCCTTCCCGGCCCTCCCAGGCGGCAACAAGCAGCGGGGATCCTCTGAGGGCACGGCCAGGCCCTCACGGCTCCCTCACGGCTCCACCAACGGGCCGGGAGCCGAGGCGAGGCAGAAACCCTCAGAGCCGTGCCCCCGGGGAGCCTCCCCGCCTCAGCTCCCACAGCGCGGCCCTGCCCGGGGAGGCCTCATCCCCTCAGCGCCTCAGCAGCGCCTCAGCAGCGCCTCAGCAGCGCCGGGCCCCGGGCCCCCCAACCCCTCCCCCTCCCCCGGGCCCAGCTCCGGTGCCCTCCGGTGGATCCCGGAGCCTCCCCTCACAGCCTCCGGGGCCTCACCTGGGGGCCGCCTGTGGCCGGAGCGGGGCGCGGGGCCGCGGCCTGTGCGCGCTGGGCTCCGCCGCTCCGCGACAAAATGGCGGCCGGGGTCGCGCGCTCACGTCGCGGCCTTTCCCCTCCCCCGTCCCCTCGCGGCACGCCAGCGGGAGGGAGGGGGGGGTGGGTGGTGGCGAGGGGCGGGGCGAAAAGGGGTGGTCCCGCCCACCCGCGCAGGAGTTGGTCCAATCGGAGCGCGGCTCGCCGCGCGGTTCGGCCAATCGGCGCGGCGCGGCCTCGAGGGGGGGCGCTCGCCCGCCCCCGCTGGCCGCGCGGAGAGGGCGCCGCGCTCTGATTGGCCGCGAGGGTTGGGCCAATCGGGGGGGCCGGCTGGCGCCTACGGGCGGAGCATGCGCGACGGCGGCCAATCAGCGCCGGCAGCCGAGGAGAGGGCTGTAGGGGAGAGCCAATCAGCGCGGGGCAGGAAGAGGAAGCGGCGGGGAGCGCCAAAGGGCGCGAGGAGGCAGGGGGGGGGGGGGGGAGCGGCACCCCTCCCCCCCTCCTACCTCGCAGTGGTACGGCCCGCGCGCGGCTTCCCCCCCCGCCCCCTGTAGTGGTTCGGTCCCCTCAGCGCCCGCCGCCATTTTGTGCCCACCCTGAGGCGGCGCCGGAGCCGACCGTTGGCGACCGTTGGTGACCGTTGGTGGCTGTTGGTGGCCGTTGATCGCCTCACGGCTCCGGGCTGCCCCTGAGGCGGCCCTGCTAAGCCCTACGCGCTGTGGCTGCCCGGGCCCGGGCTGTTGGGGCTGTGGGGATGGGCCTGAGGGGTGTTGCGGGGTGTGGGCCCGGCCCTGTGAGGGCTTCGAGGCCTCCGCCCGCCCCCCTGAGACGTCCTGGGCCGGGAGCAGCCCCCCAGAGAGCACAGGGAGCCACAGGCAGCACAACCGCACGTTTATTGATCCCGGTCAGCCGTGTTTACAGGTATTAAAGGCGGACAAAGGCCAGTAAGCTGGTTACCTGCGCTCCCACGGAGACACCACACGCGTCCCGCAGCCCAGCTCCAGCCCAAGCCGATGCTGAGCATGGTCTGTACCCACCAAAGGCCCCAGTGAGCACCCCAGTCCTGCAGCTGGGCTCCCCTTCCTGCTCAGAGCCCTCCTGCTCTTAATGCAAACCCAACAGAGACATCAAGGATGCTTTTGTCCACTTTTTTTTTTTTTTTTTTTTTAACACCAAAAAGTTCTTCAAGCTCCTGCTCTTCAGCAGGAGAAGCACTGGAGGCAGCCTGTGCCTGCAGTGTTCACACTCCCCTGTGGAGCACAGATGGGCTGTGTTTAGCCGAGACACCCATTAACCCCAGGCCCCGAGGCTCCTTTCACCTCTTGTTCTCATCCTGGAAAAGCAAAGCGTGTTTGCACACACACACCGCATCCTCTGTCCTCCCTCCAGCTCTAGAGAGCTGCGCACACCAAAACACTTCTCTGTTCCCAGGCAAGCACACGGGTGACACAAATGGGGGGGCTGCTGGAGTCTGTTCGTGTCAAAGCCGAGGCTTGGAGCTACCTCGGAGGAGCTGGAGGGACACAATACTTCACACAGTCCCTCGAAACAATTTATTGGGGGTTTCTTTCTCATTCTCCATCTGGATTTCCCCCTCTTATCTCAAAGAGTGGTGGGGAATACTCGAATTACAGAGCGGGATCTGGGAAGAAACATGCATTGGGGGCGAAGAGCCCTTCCCTGCAGCGCTGCGGGCTGAAGCCACCTCTCGTCAGCACATTTCCACACCGCAGGCACTGGGAGGGAGAGGTCACGCGCTGCCACGAGGACGGGCCCACGCGCTGTCCTCTCACCCACCGCCGGCTGGTCGCAGAGGGCAAGGAGCACAGCCAGGGCAACCTCAACGTCTCACGATTCACCTTAGGACACCTGGACGACGCACAAGGATATTTACACATCAATCCCTCCCTCCCCCAGGGATGTAAAAGGCAAAGATCTCGATCTTGAAAGTCTGATCAAGAGCAGCTGACTGCTGGGATTTCACCACCCCCAGCCCAATCTGCAGCTGGAGGAACTGAACCCAGAGAAACCATCAAGGAGCAGAAGTGAAACTTTCCAGAAGGGCTAAGGAGGAAGCGGCCAGAGCAACAACAGCCGGATACAGGGACTCAGCCGGACTGAGGGAACAACGTAAAATGGATTAACGCCGACTGCTTTGTCCCCGACACATCCCTTAACACCTACACCTGCCCCATTCCTTGGACAGCCACCCGGGAAGAAGAGGATTTGAAAGTCAGAGATGAGCCCGGCCCTGGCATAGTGCCTCCAGCAGGCCCTGCAGTCGCAGCACCTTCTCTAGTGAGTGCCAAGCCCCTGCACAGAGGCTGGGCTGGCAGTGTAAACATTGCAGCGGCGCGGCGCTACCCGGGGTCCTCCCGATCCTCCTCCAGCAGCACGTTCAAACCAGGCTCAGCGTGCTGGTTGGTCCCTCTTCCGAACGGAAAGTGCAACCCAGGCGGAGGAAAATGGAAGAGGAAGCCCTGGCAGCACTGAGCTAGGACAGAAGACCGGCGAGATGAGCCACGGGAAAGCAAAACTCAAACCGAACCGAACGCTGGCAAGTTATGGCACGTTCCCTTTATGCAAGACGCTGTCTCCCTCCAACACTGTAGTGACAACAAGGACTGGAGAGGAGTTCCCTTGACACGGAGGCTGCTTTCCTGTGCAAACCCCAAACGCCATCCCGTAGTGATGTCCGCCCCGGAGGGGCAGGAAGGATTTGACCTGGATGTTGGCACGGAGCGAGCGGGGATCTCCATGATCACGGCACTCCCCTCCGCGGGGTCGCAGGTCTGGTAGTGATGCTCCGGCTTCACCAGAGAGTCAGGGCCGAGGCGGCGAGCCTGACTGCCTGGTGCGTGCAGACAGCGAGATACGAGGCCCTGCAGGGCTCTTTCAGCAAAACCCCGGATTTCAGCGTTCCTCGTGGCTGCTCCCAATATACCCAAACGTTTCCTCCCCGCTCCCCCTTGGTCCTGGAGCAGGAAACGTGCTTCCCCGTGGCAGGCAGCCCGGAGAAGGCGTCAGGCTGTGAGATCCACAAAGATGGCATTGGCGGTGGTCTGGCCGAAGATGAAGGCTCCCAGGGTGACCATGAACACCCCGTAGCTGACCTGGGCCCACCAGCTGTGGACGCACAAGGACAGAGCGCGTTGTAGGTGGGACCTTCTCTACCAAATCCGCAGGGGGAGAGGGAAGCGCGTTACCTGAGCGCCCTGGTTTCTTGGATCTCGGAGAGTTTGGCTTGAATCAGGCAGAGCCCTGAGAGGGAGAAGCAGCAAATTAAACCCAGCTGAGGACTGAACAGACGCTCTGCAAGCCAGGGAGTTGAGCTGCCACTGAGGCTGCCCTGCTGAGGGCAGGAGGGACAAATCCTCTCCTATTTCTCCTCGGCATCTTCCAGCCCATTGGAGATGTGCCATGGGAGAGGGGCAGAGCACGTTGCTGGCTGACGGCATACGAATTTCCCCCCCCAGCCCTCACCGAGCCCCCTGCCTCTCCTACACTCCCAGTCACGGAGCAGAGACCAGTCAAACCAGTGGTCCTGTTCCTCTAAAGGCCCCCTTGCTCCCGTGTCCCCATCCCGTCCCCTCCCTCTCTGAGATACGAGGCCAAGAGACGTCCCCGTGGTGCACCCCAGGACGCGGTACCTGGGAAGACGAAGATGAAGCAGGCGGCCAAGCCCCCGATGACAGAGATGACTTTGCCGATGTCAGGGATGAAGAGAGCCAGGAGAAGCGTCAGCAGGAACCAACTGACGGTCTGCAGCAGGCGCCTCCTCCGCTCCCGAACCACGTCCTCCTCCACCGTCACCCCGGTGTAGCGCAGCCAGAGGCCCTCCAGAACGGCCCTGCGGGCACGGAGCCGGGGATGGAGGCTTCCAGCAGGGCTCCTCCTGCCCCTCCACCGCCGCCCTCCACTCACCGGCCGCAGAAATGCAGGATGGGGTAGGAGGTCAGCACGCACAGGATGATGAAAGCCCGGGCGAGGGCGACGGGGATGTCGTTGGAAGGGTAGGAGAGCAACACGTCCTGGTCCACGCTGGCTCCAAACGTCAGGAAGCCGCAGACGCCTGCCGGAGAAGGGCGCAGTCAGCAGGGGACAGGGAAGGAGTCCCGTGGTTTAATCCCCTCCCTGTACCTCTGCTGCCCAGAGGATCTGTGTCCTCCAGGAGCTCGCCACAGCCACAGAAGCCACCCCGTGGTCCCCCTCACTTACCCGTGCCCGTATAGACAAAGAGAGCGATCACCATGGCCGCTGTCACCACCGCCCCCCAGGTCTTCACCTCCGGCTGCTTCATGCTGTTAAAGACGGGCACGCTGCTCACGTGGCACTGCCGGAGACACCAAGAGAGCGCGGGGACACGCGCTGGGCTGAGCCGGGGCAGTGGGAGCCGCGCAGGGCCCCATGCACCACACGCAGCCCCGGCAAAGCTCTGCCAGCGCTGCGATCCCCCAGATTTGTCACCGGAGAAGGCAGCGGGGGCAACGGGATTAAACGGGCTCATCTCTCCCCCACCCTGCTCACAAAGCAGCTCTTTGCCCAACTAAAAAACCGCTCTCCTGCCAGGCTGGATCACACCAGGGACACGGGTTTTGGCTCAATGTCCAGGGAAATATCCCCAGACCAGATCAGGAGGGGGAGCGCCTGGCTTGTGGCCTTACCTGGAAGCCGAAGCAGATGGTGGGCATGGCGTTGAACACGGCCATCCAGCTGGAGGGGCTGGGGAGGGAGAGAGGCACCGGCCAGAGCAGGGGGATCATTCCTCTGCTGATCGGCCCCCTCCTCAGCAGCCCCTCTCTCCATCCCTGTCCTCCTGTCCCCTGTGGTCTCCTCGGTCCCAGCTTTTGGGATTCCACCCCGTCCCCAACAGCCTGCAAGATGTTTGCAGTGGAGGCAGACGGGGATGCTCTGATGTCTGACAAGGGTTCAGCACAGGCCGCAGTGATGGGAGACCAGGACAGGATGCCTCCAACAGGCTTTTCTCTGCTCTTTCACCACCTGCTCCCACAAAACATGAGGAGACGCAGCCACCTGGAAGCTTTTGGCAGCAAAAAGGGACCTGGGAAGGGACCTTGGGAGGATCTGTCCCCAGCCCTTGCACCCGAGTCCCTGCCCGGCCCTGCGGTGCTGTCAGGGTCACATCTGCACATACCTGGTGGGGATCTCCACAGGCACAAGCTCCTTGTCGGGCCAGATGTACTTGATGATGATGACGGCCGTGACGTACCACGTGCCGATCACGCTCAGAGAGCTGCGAGAGGGGACACAGAAAGCCCATCAGCGCCCCGCCTCCCAGCCCTGAGGACATCCCGGGGTCTCCTCCCGGCACCTCCAGCCCCATCCTTTTAAATTTTGGTTTAAATTTCGGTTTGGGGAGAGAGATGAACGTTAAAGGAGCGGCCGCGGTGTTTCCAGCCGTGAAGTTGAACCCAGGCGCTCGGTGGAGCGTCCCCTCACCCACCTGGCGTACTTCTGGAAGCCGATCTCCTTGGGGATGGAGAGGGGCAGGATGAGGAGGAAGGCAGTGATGCTGATGGTGAACTTGCGGTCGGTGTACCAGCGGCTGCTCCCCGCTTCCTCGGGCTCCGTCACCAGCGCGGCGATGACTGCGGGGACAGAGGGGTTGTGCCTCCCGCCCCTCCTGGAGGAAGGGAGTTCGGCCGCTCGATTTTTGGGGCACTTACTCTTGTCCTCCTGGTCTCCGATGATGATGAGGAAAGCGATGCAGGTGCCGAAGGTGTAGACGGCGATGGCCACCTCGCACAGCACGCCCGGCACCTTCCCGCACACCGCCCACACCACCTCTTGGTACGTCCGCTCGTTGCTGGCCTGCGAGCAGTACGCCAGGATGACCAGCCCCCCGATGATGAAGATCAGCATGCACTGCGGTGGGGAGAAGGAGCCAGAGCACACAGTGAGGCAGCGACACGCCGAGGTCCCCTCCAGGGCCGCGCATGGGGCCGTCCCCTCCATCTCTCACCATCTGCAGCGCGATGCCCGCGGCCACGCCGCCGGCCGTGTTGAAGGCGGCGGGGAAGTTGAGCAGCCCGGCCCCGAGGGCGGCGTTCACCACGATGAAGACTGCGCCCAGCGCGGACGTGGCCCCCAAGCCGCTGCCTTGGCTCTCGCCGCTCTTGGGCACCGTCTCCACGCTGGGGCTCTGCAGGAGCCTGGCCCGTTCGCCGGCGTCGGCGCTCCACTCCCAGTCCCTGTAGTCACTGTTGATGCTCCCGGTGGCCTGAGCCATCTTCGGGCAGGATTTGTCCCTTCTGTGTCCCACTCGTGTCCCTCTCGTGTCCCACTAGTGTCCTCCCACCGGGCTCAGCCGAGCAGCGTGAGGAGCGTCCCCAGCCAGCGCTGGATCCATCGGGCACGGGGACGGCACACGGCAGAGCAGGATCCGGGCGTTTCGCCGCTCCTGGAAGGGGACAGGGAGGGACAGGGATCTTCTGAGGATTGTTGGGAAATTGAGACACACCTCGGTGGCGTGGAGGGGCAGGCAGCGGGGTGGGCACCCCCGGATCAGCCCTCCGGATGGATTTAAAAGACTGCAGCCAGCAGGGACGTGGGACAGATGGCAGGGAAGGAGATCCACGTCCTCTGGTGGCACATGGATCAAAAACGTGGCCGGCCGGACCTGGGGCCACCCCAAAACCCTCTGACCTACAGCCTGCCATAACGAGGGACAGCGTGGGCTGACAACCGAGTGGGACAGAGCGAAAACGAGCTCCCCACGTCCCGGCTCGGGATCCCAGCACACGGGCACCCAAATTTCAGCAGGGCTGCTCGGGGACGGAGGGCGCGGGCGTTGAACTCACCTCTGCTCTGTAAAATCCGGGCCGGGGCCGGTGCCCGGAGCCCTGCCGGCGGTCCCGGGGCCTCCCCACGGGCTTCCCGTTCCTGCGGCCAGAAGCCCCGTGGCCACGGCTCCCGGCTCGCCGGGTTAAAGTCCGAGCCCGGGGGGCCTCAGCGAGCTTTGGGCACCCCCTGCGGCAAGGGGCAGCCTCGCATCCTTCAGCACCGCCCGGCCACGGGGCTACGGGGGCTACCGGGACCTGGCCCCTCCCGGCCCGGCTCAGCCCAGCCCCGGTGCCGGTGTCGCAGCCCCGCAGCCCCCGCTCAGCGCGCAGCCTGCCGGGGTTTGTAGGCTGCACCCAGCCTCCTCCCAGCCTGCGGGAATGGGGCGGGGGGAGCGAGGAGGGGCTGGGAAAGCAGGCGGGAGGAGGAAATTCTTGCGCTGGGAGGGGGGTGAGGAGCTGGAGGCTGGCCGGAGAGGCTGGGGATGCCCCATCCCTAAGGGTGTTGGACGCCAGGGTGGACAATGCTCTGATCTGATCTGGTGGTGGGGTCCCTGCCGTGGCAGGGGGTGGATTTAGATGGGTTTCAAGGTGCCCCAACCCATTCTGTGATTGCACAGCTACCTAAAATGTATGGGGAGCTGGGGTCGGCCTCTTCTCACAGGTACCCAGGGATAGGACCAGAGGGAATGGGCTCAAGTTGTGCCAGAGGAGGTTCAGGCTGGAAATGAGGAGACATTTCTGCTCAGAAAGAGCAGTCAGGCACTGGGACAGGTTGCCAAGAGAGGTGGTGGAGTCACCATCCCTGGGGGTGTTCAAGGAGAGGTTGGACGTGGTGCTTGGGGACAGGGTTCAGTGGGTGACACTGGTGGTTGGACCAGGTGGTCGTGGAGGGCTTTTCCAACCTTAATGATCCATGCTCTTGGCCAAGGATCCCGCTGAGATAGAGACAGGTGGCAGCTACAGGAGCAGGGCCACAGCCTGGGGCTGGGCCCTTTGGGAACTCATAAAATAATCAACTGTGTAGGCAGCTGGATTAGCTGCATGGGAGTCCCACAGCCCCTGCTGCATTTGGGACGAACACGTGGGCACTGCCCTCCCTGTTCAGATTGGGGTTTCACCAGCCCCGTCAGACTCCCTCTGCTGGCACAGCCCTGGAAGGGGACATCAGGTGTGTGGAAGGGACAGAAGACATCTGTGCCATGATGGGAGGAAGGCCCAAGCTCGACCCAACCCTGCATCACTTTATTAGGATTAAAAAGCTCAGCGTTAAGCGAGGCACAGGGCATTTTGTCCTCACATCTTTACAAGGAGAGGATGGATTTTGAGCTACCAGCTCTGACTGTGCTCGGGCTCCTTCCATCCCAATTTCTGGCATCACCAGACATGGGCTGAAGGGAGTAGACGAGATGACCACCCCCAGACCCCCACCTGAGGGTGGACACAGCTGGTTCGTGGCTGTGGGACACAGACCCTGGCTTGGAGGCAGAGCCAATGTGCTGTGGGCAGAGGGGGGAGAGGCAGAAAAGCACAGAGAGCAGTTTTCAGAGGAGGTTCTTATTGAAGGGCGAGGAATTGTCACCTTATAGCAGGGGAAGGGAGGTTCAGAGCAGTGACAGGGGTCTGCCACACGCACCAACGCCACCGTGAATTACACTTGACAGATTTCCAGCTGCAAAGAGCAGAGCCCAGAGGGGAGCACGTTTTAGTAGTTACAAGTCCTCAGAGCCTTTACGGCCATTGTCGGGGGGCAGCTTCAGCGCTGCCTGGCTCTGAGGTGGAAGAGGAGGGGAGCCTGCAGCAGGATGGGTTCGGGAGGACACAGGAGTGATCCCAAACAGCCCCCCCTCAGCCCACCCCGCTCCCTGACCGCTGCTGCCCGGGCGAGCAGCCTCACAAAGCCTTCTCATGGAGAAACGAGCGTGGGGATGCCTTCGGTGCCTACGCAGGCAGGATGGCCGAGCGCTAACCGTTTGCTTCCTCTAGTGCAGACGGGTGCTGGGGCTGATGGACAAAGGACGAGCAGCAGGGGAGGATGGCTGTGACACGGGGGAGCCAGCACTGCTGTCCCTGCTCCACAGCGTGGTGCGATTTTGACTAGGCTTCTACAACAACTCATCTACAAGATACATTCAGCAGCGGCGTTAAGTGCTGTGGTTGGAAGGTTTCTGCTTGCTTCCTTTCCTTCCCCTTCTTCCAGCAGCGGGGAAGGCCGACAGCTCCAGAGCACGCTCTGTCTTTACTTGGTGACCTGGTGGATGGCGTGAGCCAGGTAACCCACGTTGCCCGACGTAACGCCTGCCATGGAGATTCGGCCGTCCTTTGTCATGTAGATGGAGAACTCCTTGATCAGCCGCTCCACCTGGGATGAAAGAGCAGAGTTGAAAATTCAGCCCGACCTCTACTCTGGAAGATGTTCTTATCGAGAAAAACCTGTCCCTGGAGGCTCACCTGGCACCCACAGCCCACATCTTTCTGACAAGAACTGCAAAGAACACCTTGATACCAGGGGAATTGTGTTTACCTGCTCGGGCTTCAGCCCCGTGAAGCAGAACATGCCGATCTGGTCGGTGATGTGCTGCCAGTTGTGCGAGGATCCCTCCTTCTTGAGGTTGGACACCAGCTGAGTCCTCATGCCGATGATCCGGTCAGCCATGCCCTTCACCTCCACCAGCCTGAGAATTCAACCCAAGAGCTGCTCAGAGCAGAACTGCGATGCTCCAACGCCGCTCCCTATCCCCAGCTACCTGGGAAGCAACCCTCTCCACCTTGTACCCCAAAAACACGGGGTGTGCAACCCAAAGCAAAGCAAACCCCACAGAGCATGGACCTGTTGCCCCGGCTGGGCAGTTGCTTCTTTCTCCCAGCATCCAAAAGTGAAAAAAAAAATGTTATTTATTCCGTTAACTGTTGGACACTACAGAAGAGTGTCAGCATCTCTCACTGCTGAAAGCCACGGCAGAATTGGAGGCCTCACGGCAGCACTACCCAAACACAAATACACATCAAATAACACCTGGGGTGTGCAGGGGTCTCCCACAACGCAGACAGCCCCAGCTCCACAGCCATGCAGCGAGGAGACATCTCTGCCAGCTCCTGGATCTGGCCAAAGCAGCGCAGCCCCAGCAAGGCCCCGACACAGCCAGCCTTTGTCCCGCAGGGCCAGCTGCCACCAGGGACCCAGCACCCTGCAGGAGCAGCGCAGGCTGATGCCAGGAGGCTTGGGGCACGAGGGTTACATTCCTGAGCCTTTATTCCCAGGGGATTTAAGCTTCCACTTCCCCCACGTGAGGCTCAACGCTAGACTTGTAGCTACAATGAGTTAAATCAGTCTTTTGTGCTCCCAAGACAAGCAGCTCTGCTGACTTCAATCCTAGGGAAGCTCTGTCCCCTCCTCTAGAGGGTTTTCTGCCTCAGTAACACAAGGGAAACCCGCGTGTGTGAGCAGGGATTTCCCCAGAGGGCAGCAGCAGCTGGTGGTGCTGACTGTAACCCTGCAGCTATCAGCAGGGCAGGCAGCAAGCTCGGCTCCACGCCTCGCCTTGTGGGCACTGGCAGCTCCCTCTTACCACTCCTTCCGCAGCTCGGGGGTGTTGAGGATGATGGACGCGATGCGGGCTCCGTTCAGGGGCGGGTTGGAGTACATGGGACGGATGAGGATCTTCAGCTGCGACTCCACCCTCTTGGCTTCCTCTGCGTCGCTGCAGATCACCGTGAAGGCTCCCGCGCGCTCTCCTGAAACGGAGACAGCCCGGTCAGGTCCCAGCCTGTGGATATCCAGGGCTGGGGCAGGACTCCTCAGAACACCACGCTGATTTAGCACAGCCCTGCTTTCTAACGGGGTCCCTCAGCTCCCTCCTGCGCCCTGTTCAGTACCACAGGACAGCAGCTGGCACTGGGACAACGCCAGGCATCTCTAGAAAGTCACCAGCTGCTAATCCGGCCTGGAATTGTCCCCACACCACCCACCCAACTCACCGTACAGCCCCATGTTCTTGGCGTAGGACTGCGACAGCACGATGTTGATGCCCTGCTCGATGAAATGCCGCACGGCCCAGGCGTCCCGGTTGATGTCCCCGCTGGCAAAGCCCTGGTAGGCCATGTCGAAGTACACCAGGAGGTTCCGTTTCTGCCAGAGAAGTGACAGTGTCACCGAGCGGCCGGCTGGTGCTTGTGAGGAGACCCCAGGCACGTGAAAGAGGGAACCCAGAGTTGTGGTTTTCCCAGGAAGTGCGCAGCGTTCCCGGGACACCTCACTGCTCACCTTCACCGTGGCTGCCATCTCCTTCCACTGCTCCTGCCGGGGATCCACTCCGGTGGGGTTGTGAGCACAGGCGTGCAAGAGGATGATGCTCTTTTCCGGAATTTTCTAAGGATGATGGAACAGATAATGAGGGATTGGCAACATCCAGGCACTCTCCTCAGGTGGAGAGATGAGGCTTGCCCTGGATGTGCCCTGCAGGGCTCCCAGCCTCCACTCAGCACCTCACCCATTCCCCACCTCACCTCCCTGCTTCCAGCTGTGAAAGGCAACTCACAGAAATGTCGTCCATGGCCCCAGCGAAGTCGAGGCTGCAGGTTTTGGGGTCGTAGTAGCGGTAAGCCTGGAGCTGCAAGCCCGCATCGCGGAAGATGGGCGTGTGATTGCCCCAGGAGGGTTTGGGTAGGTACACGTCGCGGCTGGACTTGAAGAACCGTTGCTGAGCAAGAGAAAGAGAGAGCGTTCAACAGCCTGGATCCAGCTCCTGCCAAAAGATGTCTCTTCCTTCCCCAGCCGGCCAGGGACTCACCAAAAAATTGGCTCCAATTCGCAGAGATCCAGTCCCAGAAATACCCTGCACGGTGACATACTGCGAGGAGAGGAACACGAACAGGAGTCTGAGCAGACTGAGGAGCCTGGGGCTAACCAGCCAGCAGCTCCGAGGCACCAGCAGCCACGCCAGCCCTGCTTGGTGCCCACGTGCTACCCACCCCCTGCTCCCCAGCCCGCTCCTTACCCGGCCGCTCTTGAAAGCCTCGCTGTTTTCGCCCAGCGCCAGCTCTGCCGATGCCCGGGTGAAATCCGCCAGCCCCCCGATGGGCAAGTACTCCTTGTCCATCTTCTTAGAGGCTATCATGGCCTCTGCCTGGAAAGGAGGACGCACGGTCAGCACGGAAAGCATCCCCACGGAGAGGACGGAGGGCAGCTCACGGTCATTTCTCTTCACATTTGCTCGCTCAGAAGCAGCAAAGGCCGACAGGAGCTTCCCCTCCCCTAGGGCCCTTCAGAGCCAGAGGAGCAGCACATTTCTGGTGACACCCTGCTTTTACCATGGGACACGGTCCCCTGGCAGCCACCAGATCCCTCAGAGGAGAGCACCACTTCCAGCCCCGTACGAGCTAGCGCTGCTGCACACGGACACACATTTCTTTGCCCACACTGGAACTGTCCCGCAGGACGGGGAGACTTGGCTGTTATGGAGGAGCAGAGACACTCTACAGACAGAGACACCCCAAACCAGGTAGGGCAGCAAGCCCTTTGTGGTGCCTTGTCATGCTGGGAAGGTTACTGAACTAGATAAGATTCAAAAATAAATAAAGAAATCCAGGAAACCCAGCCAATTTTGAAGGCAGCCTGACTGTCAGCCAGCCTTTGTTGGTGGCTGCCTCCAGCCTTGCTGATCTCTGCTCCTCTCCGGCAGAGCTGGCACCAGAACCAGTCCAAGTTTTTGTTTGACACAGCGTCAGAGAAAAATACGGCCACGTGGACAACTGGAGTGATCTGGGAACCCTGTTTGTGCTCTCAGAGTAGCGGGACGGACGCTGGCAGTGTTCACACAGCACCAGAAGCTCCTCCCGACACCACTTGGGCTCCCTGGGCATGACCCAGCTGCGGTGCGGGCAAGGGACAGCTTCAAATCCCACACCAGCAGCCTATTTCTACCCGCAGAGCCCCCGAAGGCTCCATAATCCCCTCAAGGGCAGCGTCCGCATCCAGCTCCCGGGCTGGCGTTTTAGGCTGGCTTACGGAGAAGCTGGGACAAAGGCTCAGCACAATTTCTAAGGCTAATCCGGCGAGGGGACAGCGTCAGCTCTTTCCTCGGCCCAGAGAACATCGGTTTGCTGAAGGAACACCTTGAGCTGCGCTGTGCTGGGGGGCTCCTGGATGTCAGCAATAAATTAGACAGCCCTGGAAGGGGCCAGGACGAATATTCCTGGTTTTACCCCTTGCCACGCAACCACCCCGTGCCCCAGAAGCGCTGGCACTGCCCGCAGAGCTCCCTGCACAGCACCTGCAGCCCCCGGCTCACCTTGCGGACGCAGCTCAGCACGTAGGGCTTCCCGTTGTCGTCCCGGTACGCCCCCACGCCCAGGTTCATCTTCTTGGAGTTGGTGTCGCGCTTGAACGCTTCGGTCACCCCCAGGATAGGGTCGGGGGGACCCATCTCCACGTGGGACCACCATGAGCTGCGGGGGAAGAAGGAGCAGCTGAGGGTGAGGCTGGAGGACAGGGCACAACCCCCCTGTGTCACCCCCAAGCACGGCAGGGACATTTTTGGGGGCCCAAGCAGTGCAGCAAGAGCGACGTATTCGCATGGAGCACCTCACTGAGCTTCTCCTGAGATCCCAGAGAGGCTCTCGTGCATGAAGCCAACCTGCTGCTCCCACAGCACTGGCTTCCTAGCAGCTATTTCCCCTCCCGGCCCTACAAACCCTGCCTGGCTCTCACACGGGGCTGTTCTCCTGGCAATCAGGCAGGACACTTTCTCCTCACTGCGATGAGCTCCTCGCAGCCAAGCACGAGCCCTCCCTGCGTCAGCTCCCGCTGCCGGGCGTCCCGAAGGCAGCGAGCTCCTCGGGACGCCAAGGCCAGGCTATAAAAAGCAACTCCTTGGGCCCAGCCTCCCCCCGGCCCGCTCAGGCTGCTGAAAACAGCAAGCACAACTCACAAGTCCCCTCGTCTGGTTTAAAAACGGAAGTTTTTAGCCTCTCCAAACCCACGGAGGGGTAATTAGGACTCGTTAAGCACGGGATCAGCCTGGCAGGATGACTCAGTGGTGCCAGGACGCACCCCTAGCGGGACGCAGCACATCCCTGCGTGGTTTACCTGGCCTGTGCTTATTTCGGCCCCAAGGGCTGCCCACCCAGAGGCTCCCGGTGTTGGAGGCGTTCAGGTCCTGCACACCTCAGCAGGTCACAGCTGCCGCAAGCAGCGCTGATCCCGAGGGCATTTCCCTAAGCCCCAGGACTCCCGAGTTAAGCGCTTTTGTTCTGAGCCTTTCCATCAGCTTAGGGCCGCTTTAGGGCCTCTTTAGGGCCGATTTTCTCGTTCTCAGCCCGAGGGCTTTGGGGTGAAGGCAGCAGAACCGCTCCTCTGCTGCTCCCAGGGAGCTGGCAGGAGGAAACAGCCCGCCATGGGATGTCCAAACACACCCAGCAGGGATCAGCCAAAGCCTGCCCGAGGTGCTCGGGACTGGGGACTGACCAGGGACCTAAGCCCTCAAGCCCTACCACAGCCCTCGTTACCACCACGCGCCGTCCCTGTGCCGCATTCTAGTTTATTTCAGGCGATCCCAAGAGCGCTGCTCTCAGATAAAGGTCAGAGTTATAAACTGCCCAACCTCCCTGCCCACGCCGCGGGGCCGGAGAGGCGTTTTGGTGCCGAGCCCTGAGTGAAAAGCAGCTCAAGCTGCGGTTTCTCTGCTGGAGGTTTGCTCGGGGCAAGCCAGGAAAAGTTTTTCCGTCCACTTTTGGGCAGGAGTGAGTCAGCGCCGGGGCGTGGAGCGGGGCTGTTACCTTGCAGCCTCCCTGCTCTCTGCCAGGCCCTCCTCCACGTGCGATGGGGGGACAGAAAAGGCAGAAAACACAGCAGGAACCCCAAAAAGGAGCCTGCTAACAGCGTGTGTGGAACCCAGTGGTTGTGTATTGGAGCTCCCAGCAAACTTTCCTCCGGGCAGGCACTCACAGCTCCGCTGAAGGTTTCCTTTGCTCCTTTCCTTTATTCCCCACACCGGGAGCTGCTTTCAGAGCCTCTGCCAAAGCCCTGCAAGCCCCAGCAGAGTGCAAGGCCAAAGGCTCTGCGCCCGCGATGCCACAGCTACGGCAAATATTTACAGCAGGACGCCACCGGGACGCTCCTGCCAGCCCTGAAAGCCCCGGGTGGCTGCGGGGAGCCCTTGGTGGGCTCAGCCCCCTGAGTGCTGCCACCACGGTGTCCCCAGGTGATGCTCCGAGGGTCTGGCTGCACCCCGTGACCCCACATCCATCCCTCTGCTGCCTTCAGAGAGGGGAGCCCGGCGCAGAACAGCTCCTATGGGAACACCACGTGCCAGGCAGCAGCCCCCGGCCCCATCTCAAGGTTCATGGGATCCTTGGGCCCCCCTATCCTTGCTGCACACCCCCAGCCCCATTTCTTGGTGCACAGGACCCCACCCCCATCGTGTATGCTGTACTTGGGACCCCATTGCACGCCCCCAGCCCCGTGCCCTGGTGCAGAGGAACCCCCTGCCCACCCCGGTGCACAGACCTCTCCCACCCCATTGCGTGACCCCAACCCCACATCTCAGCGCACAGGGACCCCCAGCCCACTTCCTCAGCGGGCACCCCGAGTGCAAACCCATCCCACAGCGGGCAGCACCCCCCCGCCCCATATCCCCTGCCCCCATCCCACAGCGGGCAGCACTCCCCCTGCCCCACTGCAGCCCCCTGCCCTATATCTGTGTGCACAGAGCCCCCCTGCCCCATTCCTTGTCGGGCAGCACCCCCCTGACCCCAATAAAGACCCCAGCTCTGTGTCCCGGCGCACAGAGCTCCCCAGCCCCCCTGCACGCCCCCAGCCCTATTCCCCGGGGGGCAGCGCCCCCCGCCCCAATACCGCCCCCCGCCCCATATCCTGGTGCACAGGGCCCCATCCCACAGCAGGCAGCTCCCCCCCGCCCCCACACAGCCCCCCCCAGCCCCCTGCCCCATACCCGGCTCTCAGCCCCCCCCCGCCCCCACCCCATATCCCGGTGCCCCCCGCCCCCCCTGCGCTCCCCCCTCCCCGCCCCCTCCCCGCCCCCTCCCCTCGCCCTCCACGCGCCCCCTCAAGGGCAGCCGGGGGCCGCCGGGCCCGGCCGCAGCCAATCAGAGCGCGCGCCCCCCGACTCGCCCGGCCGGCCCAGCCAATGGGCGCGCTGTCTCCATGGCAACGCCGCTCCCGCCCCCCCCCCCACCGGCCTACGGGCCGCGCCGAGGGACATTTTTCCTCACCGCGAAGCCCCCCCTCCCCGCCCCCCCCATGAAGCCGCCCCCTCCCCACAAACGGCGGCGGCCGCGTCCCGGAGGCGGCGAAACGGCTCCGGTGCCGCCCCCCCGAGGCCTCCGGGCCTCACCTGGCGCGGGCGGCGGCGGCGAGGCGGGGGGCGGCGAGGAAGCGGCAGCTCTGCAGCAGCGCCATGGCGGCGGGCGGCGTGAGGGCGGCCGGCAGATACAGCTCCCCGCGGCAGCGCACTGCGCATGCGCAGCGCCTCACAGGAAAGGCCGCGCCCCTCTCAGTGGCCACGCCCACTCGCGGCTCCGCCCCGCCCACAGCGCCCCCTGGCGGCCCGGAGGGCCCCGTGCGGCAGCTCCCTGCGGGAGGCACTGGGGTGTACTGGGGGGTACTGGGGAGTACTGGGCTGTACTGGGCGGTGCTGCACCCTGCTGGGCTGTACTGGACAGTGCTGCACCCTGCTGGGCTGTACTGGTCTGTACTGGGGTGTACTGGGTTATACTGGGTTGTGCTGCACCCTGCTGGGCTGTACTGGGTTATACTGGGCTGTACTGGCCTAGACTGGGCTGTGCTGCACCACGTTGGCCTGCACTGGGCTATACTGGGATGCGCTGCACCCTGCTGGGCTGTACTGGGCTGGGCTGCACCGGGCTGTGCTGCACCCTGCTGGGCTGTACTGGGCTGTGATTCAACATACTGGGCTGTACGGGGCTGTGCTGCACCACACTGGCCTGCACTGGGCTATACTGGGATGCGCTGCACCCTGCTGGGCTGTACTGGACTATACTGGGCTGTGCTTCAACCTACTGGGCTGCACTGGGCTGTATTGCACCATACTGGGCTGCATTGCACCCTGCTGGGCTTCACTGGGCTATACTGGGCTGTACAGGACTGCACTACACCGTACTGGTTGGTACTGGGCTATACTGTGCTGCACTACACTACACTGGGCTATACTTGTGCTATACTGGGCTGTACTGCACCGTACTGAGCTGTACTGGGATATTCTGGGCTGTAAAGGACTGTACTGGTTTATACTGGGCTGTACAAGACTGCACTGCACCATACTGGGCTGCACTGGGCCATACTGGGCTGTGGTTATGTTATACTGGGCCTTACAGGGCTGCACCACACCGCACGGGGCTGCAGAGGGCAGCAGTGGGACACACTGGGCTGTACAGGACTGCACTGGGCCATACTGGGCTGTGCTGGGTTATGGGGGTCTGTACTGCCCCATACAGCCTGTACCGGGCCATACAGGACTGCACTGGGCTGCATTTATGTCATACTGGGACATACAGGTACAGGACCGCAGGGCGCCATACTGGGCAATACTGGCCTTATACTGGGCCTTACTGGTTTGTGCTGCACCATACTGGGCTGTAGTGGTTGTACTGGGCTATATATGACTGCCCTGCACCATAGTGGGCCGTACAGGGACATACGGGGCTGTGCAGTCGCCCAGTGCGCCACTGGGGGTATACTGGGCCATACTGGGCTCTCTAGGGCCATACAGGACTGCCCTGTGCCATACTGGGCTGTACTGGGCCATACTGGCTGCCCCCTGCCCACCAAGCCCAGACCCCCTTGGCGTCCCCTACATCCACAGCCCAATGGGGCTGAAACCTGGTCCTGCCACCCCATTTCCCACAAAAAAAAAAAAAAAAAAAGCATTTTAGGGAAAAAAAGAAGAAAAAAAATCCAGCCACGAATGAATTTTGCGATCAGTTTTTTTTTTTTTCCATTTTTTTTTATTTTTTTTTTGCTCTAAACCTATTGTTTTTGCCCTGGCGAGGCGGCCCAGCTGAGCCCCCGTGGTGCCGCGGCCCCCTCCCAGCTTTGTTTGCGAGCTCGTCTTTGGTAACCGAGAAAAAAAATATAAATAAATAAAATAAATAAAAATAAATAAAATAAATAAATAAATAAATAAAATCAACTTGAGAAGAGACCGGAACCCAAAATCATCCCCCCCTCCGAGAAATAAACAAAACAACCTAAAAGCAACCGGGTGGACGGGATGAAAAGCGAAATAAATTAAAAAATAAATAACTAGATGTTTATGCCTGATTTTAACGGGGGAAACGAAGCCGGGGCACGGGGAGGAGGAGGAGGAGGAGGGAGCCTAGACGGGGGGCTCGCTGCAGAGCACGATCTCCAGCTCCTTGCGGTACAGCCGGCCGCCGTCCGACAGGTTCATGATGCTGCGGCGGTAGTTGGTGAGCTGCTGGATGCTCATCTCCTGCGGGGGGAGAGCGGCTCGGCGCGCACCCTTGGGTGCTGGGGCCCCCCCGTTCCCTCCGTCGAGGAGCTGCTGTCACCTCCTGCCCTCTCGGGGTAGGATCCGTGGGGATGGGGACACGCGGGGTACCCCCAGGCATGAGGGACCCCCCCCGAGGGAGGTGTTCGTCCCCCAGGGCTCCGTCCCCCCCCGCCGGTCCCCGTTTACCTTCTTGTTCTTCTCGTAGAGGTCCTTCAGCAGCGCGTCCAGCTCGTGCTCGTCGATGAAGCCGCTCCCGTCCTGCCGGGGGGACGTGAGCAGGACACCAGCCCGGGACCATGCCGCGGCCCCAAATCTCCCACCCCGTGGAGGAATCGGGACATCTCCCCGAGGAGACCCCCCCCGGGGCCGCCACCTCCACCACAACCTCCCCAAAGCGTCCCCCAAGCCCTGCGGGGTGGGAACAGCGTGGTGCCGAGCTGCTCCATCCCCACGTCCCCCTCTTTGTCCCCATGTCCCCCACTTTGTCCCCACATCCCCGTCTCCTTACCTTGTCATAAAACGCGAAGATGGCGTTGAATTCCTCCGAGGAGAGCTTCATCCCCTGGGCAGCGAGAGACACGGAGGCATGAAGGGGAGCACAGAGGCACATCGCAAACATAGGGTCAGAATTATATATAAATATAAATAAATATATATATATTTTTTTTCTTTTTACCTGAAACTTAAGAAGGAAGTTCTCTTGCACTGGCAGAAGCCTGAAAAGCAAGGGGTGGGTGGAAAATTGTGAGCCAGGCTTCCCCAAAACACCGCGGCGGAGCAGGCACCACCGCGGTGGCCGAAGTGGTGGCGGTGGGTGCAGAGCCCCCGCTCGCAGCCCGCCCAATCCCTTCAGTGAGCAGGGAGCCCAATTTGGCCAAAATCACTATTTTTCCCCCCTTCTTTTGTTTTCCAAGGTCAGTTTTGGGCTGAATCCATCCCTGAGTCATGGGCAGGGTCGGGGCTTGGAGGGACAGGAGCGCGGCGTGGTGTGGGACGGTGGCACAGAGGGCACCAGGTGCCTGACATCACCCTTCCAGAACGCAGATTTGGGGCTTTCTTCCTTAAAAACCACCATCAGTGAGGCCAAGTGGGTCCTCACAGTCCCGCCCTGACCCTTCTCCTTCTCAGGAGGACGCCGTGGGGTGGAGGAGAGCCAGAGCCACCTCCCCCCAGGCATCTTTGGGGCTTCGTGTCCCTCCCCACCGCCCCGTGGCCTTACCGGGACATCTCGGAGAGCCCCAGCTTCCCGTCCCCGTTCATGTCGAACATCCGCAGCTGCAGGACACAAGCGGCCCCCGGTCACCCCCTGCTGCCCCAGCGCCCCACCGGGAGGGCAGCGATGGCTCCGGGCTCCCCCCCACCCCCTGTAGGGCCGGGCTGGGGGTGTCCCCCCTGGCTCCGGCTGCCACCTACGATGGTCTGCGTGTACTCCTGCAGCTTGGGCTCGTCGTACGGCCGGTTTGCTTTCTTCAACAGGTCAGACAAGAAGCCCTGTGGGGATAGGGGCCACGCCGTCCCGCTGGTTGTCACCCCCCAGTGACAACGGGGACGTCCCCGCGCCCGCCCGCCCCGCTCGCAGCCCACCTTGAGCTCGTTGGCCTCGATGTAGCCGCTGCGGTCCGTGTCGTACCGTCTCCACGCCTGGGAAGGAGCCGCCGTGAGCCCCGGCGGGTGGCCCCGCACGGATCCTTACCCCAAGGGACACCCCAGCGGGGATGGGGACCCCGATCCCACCAGCGACCACCCCGCGTGCTGGGTCACCCACGGGGCAGGCGGCTTCTTGAGCCGTGGCTTTGTGCCGGGGTTGAGGCGCCCTTGTCCTTGCTGCGGCTCGCCAAGCAGGTAATTAATATTTAATTACCTCCCCCAATTAAACGGAGCTCTCTGCTCTGCTTTCAGGTGTCGATGCTGGGGTCGATTTTACTCCCAAAATTGCTCGGGGATGATTTATCCACCAGGCTGCTTTCTGGGGCCGGTTTTACCCCAAAAAGCAGAGGTTTGGGGCTGCTCCTGAAGATCTCCTCTCCCCACAGCGCCGAGTACCAGCGCGAGGTGCTGGGCTGCCCCAAAGTCCCCCGAATCCGGGTGGATTTGGGTGGCAGTGCCACTTGTTCTGGCAGAGGATTTGGGCACCGCAGCGCCGGGGAAGGTCCCCACACATCCTGCCCCGCTCACCTCCATGAACTCCGCGCTGGAGCCCACGTGCTGGCGGAAACACAGCAGGAAATTCTCCTCCGTGGGCAGGATCTGGGCCAGCTGTGGGGACCGTGGGTGTCAGGGGGGCTCCAGGAGCTCAGGGTGCCCTGCTCGCAGCCCTGACCCAGCTTTGCCGAGCCCGGCTGCAGTGCTGGTCCCGCAGCCCCGTCCTCCTCCTCCTCCTCCTCCTGCCTCGCTCACCTCGGCCATCTCGATTTTGCCGTCCGCGTTTTTGTCGTATTTGTGCATGAACTCCTTCATCTTGTCGCCCAGCTTGTCCTTCCGGGAGTCCTGCCGGCAGCGAGACGGGTCAGGAGCATTTTCCCTGCCTCGCTGTCACCACCCCGAGCTGTTCTTCCCATCCCATCCCATCCCATCCCATCCCATCCCATCCCATCCCATCCCTCCAGGACACGCAGCCCAGTGGGTATGACATCAAATGGCCCAAGTGACAGGGCCACCAGCGTCCCGACACACCCAGACTCAGCTTCCCATGCAGACCCGTGCCTCAGTTTCCCCCCCGTGCATTCAGGAAGCCCTGCAGCTCCCCCTGATGTTTTGAATTAGGGTTTTTCTTCACGGCACGCTGCCACCAACCCAGCGGTGACCCAGGGGGGGTCCCCACCCGCGGGACCACGCCGTGCCCCAGCGAGGTGCAGCTGCCAGCAGCCCAAAATCTGGGGCAGGAGGGATGCGGGGAAGGAGGGAGCAAAGCCAGGAGAGCCCCTTACCACCCCGGCCCCTTTCCGAGCGCTTTCCAGCTCCTGGAAGAAGTTTTCCAGCTCTTTCCCTTCGATGTAGCCATTTCCTGGGGAGGAAATTAGGAAAAAAAAAAAAAAAGGGAGCTAAACCCCTCGGGTGTTTTCCAGGGCAGGGATGTCCCTGGTGGATGTTTAATTAAACCTCTTGGTCCTGCTTGAGCATCCTCCAGCCAGGGCTTTCGGGAAACGGTGCAGCCCCGGGGTGGGACAGAGGTGGCCGAGGGCTGGGCGAGCATCCATAGCGTGTCCTCCCCCAAAATCCCCCAAATCCCCCAATCCTTCCCCATTCCAGCCTCGGAGGCCACTCAGGGCTCGGACCATCGGTGCCGGGGGACCCCATGGAGCGGCTCCACCACGGCTCCTGCAGCCGGGCGGGGGTCCCACCGGGACGAGGGGGTGGGCACCAGCCCGGCGGGGGATTTTGGGCTCCTTCTGCCTCCGTCACCCTCTGCTGGGCTCCGTCACCCAGCCAAGGTCACGGCCCCGGCGTCCCCTTCCCAGCAGGGACCTCCTCGCCCTGGAGCTTCACCGGGGACGGGCACCAGCCCCTCGCTGCGCCTCTCCTGCTGCCCCCCGGCTGGTTTTGTCCTCCCCATGGGGACGCCCACCTTTGGGTGCCCACGTCCCCGTGCCACCGCCACCGGGCACCCCTGGGTCCCGTGGAGTGGGGCCGGCACCAGGAGCCCCGGGAGGGGGCAGCTGCAGCAGCTGGAACGAACCGCGGGGCACCCGGAGCTGCTCGCCCTTTTTATTATTTTCGGCATTATTTTTGCTTCTTCTCTACACTTTTTTTTTCTTTTTTTGCCCCCTCCCCTTCTTTTGCCATTTTTTTTTTTTGCCAATTTGATTTGCTCTTTTTTTTTTTTTTGGCCACTCTGATATACCTTTTTCTTGCCAGTTCGTTTTGCCAGTTTGCTTTACCCTATTTTTTTTGCCCTTTTGCAAATTCGTTTTGCCCTCTCACCAGTTTGTTTTAGCCTTTTTTTAATCAGTTTGTTTTGCCCTTTCTCCCCCTTTTTTTTCCCCAACTTATTTTGCCTTTTTTTCTTGCCATTTTTTTTTTCCGTTTCCTTTGCCAATTTGTTTTACCTTTTTTTCCCCAATTTGTTTTATGCTTTCTCCCCCCCTTTTTTTTGCCAATTTGTTTTACATTTTTTTTCCAATTTGTTTTGCCTTTTACCCCCCCTTTTTTGAATTTGTTTCATTTATTTACTTATTCCTAATTTGCTTTGTCCTTTTTTGACATTTTTTGCCCTTCTCTCTCTTTTTTTTTTTTTTTGCCAGTTTGCTTTACCTTTTTCTTGCCTTTTTGCCAATTTGCTTTACCTTTTTTCCCTTTTTCTTCCCAATTTGCTTTACCTTTTTTCCTTTTTGCCAATTTTCTTTACCATTTTTTACCAAGTTGCTTTGCCTTTTTCCCTTTTTTTTTTTTTTTTTTTGGCCAAGTTGCGTTGCCTCCCCCCCCCTTTTCTTCCCAATTTGCTTTACCTTTTTTCCCCTTTTACTTCCCGATTTGATTTACCTTTTTTCCCCTTTTCTTCCCAATTTGCTTTACCTGTTTTTCCCTTTTTCTTCCCAATTTGCTCTACCTTTTTTCTTTTTTTTGCCAATTTGTTTTACCATTTTTTACCAAGATCCTTTGCCTTCCCCCCACCCTTTTTTTTTTTTTGTTTTGCCTTTTTCCCTCTTTTTTTCCCAATTTATTTTTCCTTTTTTTTTTTTTTTTTTTTTTTTTTTTGTTTTTTTTTCCTCGCAACTCATCGCACTGATTCTTTTCTCCCCCCTCTTTCTCGCATTCCCCTTCTCCTCCCTAGCATCATCATCATCAGGACACGGAGCATCCCACCCCATCCCACCCCATCCCACCCCAGGGACCCCCCCCCACCCTTTTTCCCCCCTCCCTGACCGTCGGTGTCGAAGTGCCTCCAGACGTCGAGGAACTGGGACGCGCTCAGCTCGGCCAGGTGCAGGTGCGGGGCGCGTTGCGGGGCCGCCCCCCCGTGCGGGACCGGGGCCGGGACCGGGGCCGCCGCCGCCTCCCTGCCGGCCATGCTCCGCCGCTGCCGCCGCCGCCGCCGCCTCCCCCTTTTATACCGGGACCGGCCCCGAGCCGCCGCCAGGGGGAGCCGGGGCACGGGGCGGGGGCGAGCGGGGGTGGGGGAGATGGGGGGACACGGGGCTGGGCTCGGCCCGAGGGGGTCTTGTGCTCCACGCCCTGTCCTGAGCCGCTTGTGCCCGTCCTGCATCACCTGCCCCTGTCCTGGGTCGCCTGGCCTTGTGGTGTGCCTCCTGTCCTTGTTCTAGGTCACTTGTCCCCATCCTGTGTCACCTACCCCCTCCCCGTGTCACTTGTCCCCATCCTGTGCCACCTGCCCTTGTCCTGTGTCACCTGCCCCTGTCCTGTGTCACTTGTCCCCATCCTGCATCACCTGCCCCTGCCCCATGTCACCTGCCCCTGCCCAATATCATCTACCCCTGTCCTGTGCCACCTGCCCCATGTCACCTGTCCTTGTCCTGTGCCTCCTGCCCCTGTCCTATGTCACTTGTCCCCGTCCTGTGCCACCTGCCCCCATCCTGTATCACCTGCCCCTGCCCTATGCCACTTGCCCCTGTCTTGTGTCACCTCTCCTTGTCCTGTGCCACCTGCCCTGCCTCATATCATCTACCCCTGTCCCATGTCACCTGCCCCTGCCCAGTATCAGCTAACCCTGTCCTGGGCCACTTGCCCCTGCCCCATGTCACCTGCCCTTGTCCTATGTCACCTGCCCCATGTCTCCTAACCCTGCCCTGTCACTTACCCCTGCCCATGCCACCTACCCTTGGCCAATGCCACCTCCCCCTGTCCTATGTCACCTGCCCCTGCCCCACATCACCTCCCCATCCTCACACCTCCCTCTGCCCTGTCCCCAACTCCTCCCCATCACTCTGTCCCTTCCTCCCTGCCCCACCAGCCCCTGCCTGTGTCACCCAGCCATACCTGTCCCCACATCCCTGCCCCATGTCCCAGTGCCACGTCACCAACAGGCGAGGGACAATGCCAGCAGCCAAGTGCCACCTGCGCCACCCCCAGACACAAAACCTGCCCCTTTTGGAGGAAGAATTGAGGAGTTTTAACCAAGAGCAATCAGTTTTATCCCACAAAATCCCCCCGTGGGGACGTGCAGGATGTGGCCCCCGGACTTTGCCTGCCCTGCTTGGGGGGTTTGGGGTGAGGGGGGAGCACTCCCCGCTCCTTGTCCCCAGGTCCCCGGGTGGCAGGGACACTCCCCATGCCAGGCAGCATCCCCTGGCTTCTGTCACCGCTGGCCGGTGGGGAGCTGTTGTCATGGCTACGGGGGGGAAATGATAATTCACATCCTGAAGGCTCGGCCGATGATGGACGTGCTTAATTAATGACAAGGATGGACGTGCTTAATTAATGAGAAGGATGCAGGGCAGTGCAGGCAGGCACTGGGCAGGGGCTTTGCGTCCCATGGGTGACAAAAGGATGAGCAGGGGGGCGAGGGGCTCCCCCAGGGGGCCGAGGCTTTTGGGATTGGGTTTGGGGACTCAGTGCGATGAATACATCCCCGAGCCCTGTGGTGCAGGGGCAAGATGCAGGCACAGGAGGGGAGATGCTGTAGCAGCATCCATCAGGATGGATCCATAGCAGGATGCTGAGAGCAGCCTCAGAGTGGGCACAGAGGCCCCAACAGGTGCTTTTGGTATTCATTTTACAGTTTCTGCATCCCCAAAAAGCATCCTTTTCCTTTTGGATCATGATTTCTCTCTCTAACCCCTTGCTTTTCCTTCCTCCTCCCTTCAAAGTTTTGCTACTGAGAGAGGTGAGAGGATGGAGACAAGAGCATCAAGACTTTGTCAAGAAGACCTAAGTTTTAGGGAAAAATACACCAGAGCCCCCTTAGTTCAAATGCAGATTTTTGGTAAAGAGAAACCTCTGAAGGAGTTTTTGATAACTTGAAGGCAAAGCACATATGCAGGTGCTGAGTAAGAACAAGCTTGATTTCCTCCCCATTTCCTCCCCACACACTGTTGCAGTCCAACAGGCTGTGATCATGCATGAGCTTTCACCCCAAAAGCCCCTTCTGGAGGGGCCGGGGGCCCTGCCTGGGCAGAAGAGCCCCTCCAGCCGCCCCCAGGCCGGTCCTAGTGCCTGGTGCCAGGCTATTTGGGGACTCCACCTGGCTTGGGAAGGGCCAGCACCACGCAGGATTTGGGAAATTACCTGGCCATCCTCTGCCCTGTGACAAGCACGGGCTGGAACAAGCCCGAAAAGGGAGCAGGTGAAGCTGGCTGTAACGTCACCTCAGCCAACACCACAAACCACCGGTGCTGCAGGAGCACAGATTTTGGGCTTCCAGATTTGTGGGCTTCCAGGGGCTGTGGAGCAGGCCCTAACCAGGCATCCCCAGCAGACACCGAGCCCCGTGCCTGTCTCTCACGGCTCTGGGGATCTGCCAGGGGTCGTCAGGGGCTGTTTGGTGCCAGAATGCTGCTGTGGCCCTCCTTGGCCAAGAGGACAGCTGGCTGCATACAGCAAATGTTTCAAAGCAAACCCTGGCTGAAGCACGGGGACAAGACCCCCGGTATATTCACAACCACAACAGCAGGAGGGGACAACCTCACCCCAGCACTCTCTGGGGTCCCCGTGCTGTTATATGAAGGTCAATGGCTGCGGTCGGGGGGCTCGGGGGCTCTCCCCGAGGCGGGCGGTGAGGTGCGCCAGAAGCCTGCACAGGGCCTCAGCCCGCGCCACCGAGATGCGCAGCACGGCCTCGTGGCTGGCCTCCTCGGGGCTGCTGTAGCTCGTCGCTGCTCTGTTGGTGATGAGGGACAGCCCGAGGACACGCAGGCCACAGTGCCTGGCGACGATGACTTCTGGGACAGTGCTCATGCCTACAGTAGCAGAGGAGAGGACCGGGATGAGTTGGAAGGGTTGGAACGGGCACCAAAACGAGCTCTCATACAGCAGACCTGCAAGTGTTGAGGGACAGCCTTCCACGAGCTGCTTCAGTGACCCAGGACCTCCTGAATCACAGCCTGGAGGAACCTGGGGACCCCAATGCTTACCTCCCTCATACACAGGCAGGGTGGTTTCCACATCTGCCCTTCCTAAACCACACAGACTCCCATGGAGGACTGCTCTGTATGGAAGGGGCACAGTGCCAAGAGGGCCACAATGTTAAAAATAACAGAAAAGCACTGTTTGTGATTGGGTCCCACCGAAGTGGAGCCACTCGAGTGTGTTGTATGGGAAATATGCAGAAGGTTTTGCTGGGCCCCTTGTCCTGGGCAGCCCGAAGCACACAGCGCTGTACTGCAGAACCATCCTAGGAGATGCACAGAGCAAGCAGGAATACATTTCTCTAGGCCTAGAAGACCTGGATGGAGACTGAAAGACTGGGGAGAGTCATCCATGGGTAGAACGAGTTATTTAAGCTCCTGTCCGACCCCACAAGAGCAGCCTGTGCTTCTTACCCACAGCATCTGCCCCCAGGGCCTGCAGCACGCGGCTCTCGGCGATGGTTTCGTAGGAGGGACCGGCCAACATGCAGTACACCCCTACGTGGACGAAGCTCTGGAAGCCCAGCTCCTGCGCGCTCTCCATCGCCAGGCTGAGCAGATCTGGGTCGTAAGCATCAGACATGCAGGGAAACCTCACGCCGAGCCTGCAGGGCAGGAGAGGGCACAGCCAGGCTGGCATCGCTGCCCCTCCTGCCGGGTCTGACCCCCCAAAACCCTCCGCACGCCTTCAGGTCTGGTTTTGGTTCCTGGCAGCGCAGGATCACACCTGGGGAGAGGAGCAGGTATAGGAGCTCCAGAGCCACATTTAGCTTTCATCCTGTGCTTCGAGGCTGGGTCTCTTACTTGCTCTGGATCCTAACACAGCAGCTCAGTCCTGCTGAGTTATCCCAGTCCTGCTCCTGCCTGAATCCTCCTATTGACTCACGCACAGCAGCAGCAGGTAGCGAGGGCTGGTGCACTGCTGCTAGCTGGCAGCCTGCTCCCAGCCACGTTCCCCAGCTCAGTTCAGTTGGGTGGATCCGGTCGCTCACCCAGGCTACTAAAGCTCTGGCAGCCTTTCATGTTCCTCCAGCTGAACACTTAGGGCAGTAGGTGGCTTATTTTGTGCTCATAAGCCCTAAAACATTATAAACAAACAACTTTCCTAGCTGCTCTAAGGGAATAAGCATTCATCAGCATGAAAATTGCTTCCTTCCTGAAGGACACCCAGCAATGCCAAGGCCAGTCTCTAATTTACTAGATCAAACCCCGAGATTCTTGCCTGTATTCCCTTTTCACATCACTTCATTGCCTCCAGTTTTTCTGTTGTGCTCAGATAAACCCTTCCTGGTGGCTGAGTTGGACTGGCTTTTAGAAAGGGTTTGCTCTTGTGAATCAGCTCGCAAAGTATTTCAGGACCCTTTGCCCATTCTGACACCTCGGCCAGCACCACAGAAGCCCCCAGGCGCTGCAGCCTGCACCAGGAAGGTGCCTCTGGGGGCACTGAGACAGCTATGCTGCCTTTGAATGCCGTCCAGATGAAGTTATTGTTTGCTTTTCCTCCTGCTCCTGAGCAATTTATGCAAGTCCAGAGAGCTGCAAGCACTCCTCCACGCGGCCTCTTTGCTTTTGATCATTTTTCCTCCAACCCCCAACAATACCTATGAAGACATTAGGATGTTCTGCTTTAGACGGGCACTGTCCTAGGCTGGAAGAGGCCATCGAGCTCAACCTCCTGCTCAAAGTATCTAGGTCCAGTGACAGCAGGAACCCAGTGGTAAGGACGTGTTAACAGCCCCTGTGCTCAGCCCACAGGGAGGATCCTGCACACCCAGCACAGGATCCCTCTGCCCCAGCTCACGGCTCCAAGATCTGGAGGCCCCTAGGGGGGCTGCCAGGACAACCACCTCCCACCTGCAGAGGAGCTGTGATGCTAATGAAGGCTCCCCAGTTTAATGAGCTTCTTACACGGGTGGCGTTGGTTCCCTTGTGGGGAGCTGGGTCCAACCTTCATCTCTCAGTATTTATCAGCAGGAACAACCAGCAGCCTGAGGCTGGGGTAGGAAAGGATTCACTGGCAGCAAGGGGCTGAGGGCTTAGCCAGGGACTAGGAAAGATGCAATTAGCTGTAAGGCCACTTAATTCCAGTGTGGGCCAGTAGGAAATGAAACGGGACAGGAGCTGAGCTGCAAGTCTGCAAATATCCCCCCCTCCATCCAACTGCAGAAACACTTTTTTGCTCACCTTGCCCCAGGAGGAGGAGACCTTCTTACCTCTCATCATTTGGCCCACGCAGCGGGTTCTGCCCTCCCAAGCCAAACATGCTGATGTGGTCCCTGATGAACATGATGTCCCCCACCTGGAAGTGGTGATTCAGTCCCCCGGCAGCATTTGTGGTAATCAGGACCTCCACCCCCAGGAGGGAGAAGACCCTGATGGGAAAGGTGACCTGCAGGGACCAAAGGCACACATAGGGTGAAGACCACAAGGCTCAGCTCAGGTGTTGGGTGTCGTTTGGTGTTCCAGAAACACGGTGTGAGGTCGGGCTTCACATGGGTGGGATTGCCAGATCAACTGAGAAGATGTGAGGATGCCAAGAAGGAAAAAATCAGAGTGGATCGCTAATGAAATTAAGGCTAAAGCAGGCATGAAGTAGCTGGTCAATTGTCTCCGTTCCATTACAGGTAGCAGCAGAAAAAGACATGACGACTGTGACCAAGAGAATTAAGAGCATAGGAAGGATGGGGAGAAAAGAGACAGCGCAGAGGGTTTGAACCAGGCTGCAGTGCCCTTCCTGGGGAGAAGGAGGGTTTGTAGGCAGCTCACGCTGTGCAGAAAGAGGCCTCCGTGAGCCCACAGGGAGACAAACCAACCCTCGTCTCCAATTTTAAATTCCCCCTAATTTAAATAAAAATACTTTTAAAGTTTTTAAACATATTAAAAGCTAATTCTGAAATGAATACCATTAAAATTCAAGCCCACATTTATTACAGTTGCACTCAGGTCGAATAAATGCAGCACAAAAAGAATATGCAGATAATTTTTCCTTGCTGGCAAGGTCTTGCAGAGATCAAACCGCTGCTGATTGGAGAAACTACTTATGCACATGGACCTGGAGCTTAATTGATACACCAGCTTCTTTACAGCAGCGATGCATTTTGCAGAAGTACAGAGAGTACCTTCTTCATTTGGGCTTATTCACACTCAATAACCTGCTTATTGGGAGTTAAAGAACTGCTGGGAACTGAAAAAAAAAATCAAAAAGTTTGATTTTGAGGAGTGATAAAAGAACTGGAGTGATAGCTGCTGCTTCTGAATGTGAAGGAAACCGTGAGCAGAAATGATTTCCTAACTATGGTCATTAGCAAATGAGTTAATTTTAATAGACAAACATATTTCGATAACCTAGTTCTGGATCAAGCACATTAAAATAGTTTTGTTCTATAAAAGATGCGTTGCCAAGGATTACAGTTTATATCCAAATGCAAACTGACCTTGGCCAGAAGAAAAACCTCAAATCCAACTAAATAAGAGAGGAGTCCCTAAACTATCAGCCAGTAAGTGATATTTGGGCTTCCTAACAGAAATCTACAGATGGGCATCGTAGGCAACACGAATATGTGGAATCTCCATAGCTCTGTGTGTGAGCTGGGAGACTACACCCAATTAAACTAGCCAATGAGCTCTTTCTATGGGGAAAAAAAAAAAAAAAAAAAAAAGCCTGAAACTATACAAATCTGAAAAGATGAAAATAGATTATTCCTATTAATCTGAATTTCCTGGCTGCTGCTTCAAACCATGATTGAACTGATGGAGTGGAGCCACGTGAATTAACCTGCCTTGCACTGTACGTGGTGTTGTGGATGCCTAACACCAGCTCCATGTGGAGGGAGCTCTCACTTTCAATTCCCCATTTAATTTTCTTTTTGCGGGAGAAATCTATTCATACGCTCAGTGCCAGAGCTATCCTCCTGCAGCTAAGCATCGGAGCAAGCAGTGGCTTTCACCTCTTTGCAAAAACCTCTTTGGCTGCAGGAATGATCTGCTCGAGGACTCACCGTGCTGCCGGAGTACCCTTCGTAGCAGTGGAAGCGCCCCTGCATGCACACGCACGGCTGCCCGCTCAGCTCCCCGAACACCAGCCTGCCCGCGTGCCCTGCGACTGGAAGGGAACCGTGTCACTGCGGGTACCGGGCTCGGGGTCTTGGCTTCTGCAGGGGATTGTTGGCTGATTATGGGTTACAGCAGGGCCAAGCGCTGCAGAGCTGAGGGCTGGAAGGTAAATAACAATGGCAAAGTACGGAACCGTGCAGGTTTTTGTTTGTTTGGGGGTTTTGTGAAATCTTCCTGGTGTTTGTCCTACCGCCCAGCCTGATGAGACCACTGCTCCTGGAGCGCGCCACCAGAAGGAGCTCTGGCAGTGTGAGGGGCTGGTGGTGGTGGATCTGAGATATCGATTTCTCCTCATTGGCAGGGGGACCAAGGGCACAGCATTTCTCATTGGGCCCTACAGAGTTGTGAGATGCTCAGAACAAGCAGCCAGGAGTGAATTTGCACTGACGGCCTGCGGCTGATATTCCCATTTCTTGAGTTTCCTTCTATCTAAGAAGGCTTTTCTTTTGGTTATAGAATTATAGGAATGTTTAGGTTGGAAAAGGCCATCAAAATCACCAAGTCCCACCACTAAACCACGTCCCTTAGTGCTTCATCCACACATCCCTAAAACACATCAGGGATGGGGACAGTACCACTTCCCTGGGCAACCCATTCCAATGCTTGGCCACCCTCTCCATGAAGAAATTCTTCTGGACATCCAATTAAACCTCCCTTGGCTCAACTAGAGGCCGTTAATCAACTTGAATTCTTTACTGGTGATAGCAGAGCCATTAATTTACAGCTATCACATGAAGGTGTGGTGCATGGTGCGGGACAAGGGCTGGTGGATGTTACTGAAGCTCTGTGAGCGCACATTGCCCCACCGAGGGACCCTTTGTGCCCAAAGCCAAGAGCCGAGGGAAGGGGTTGGTGCTGGTTTGAGTTGTCTACGTCTCTCTTTCTGCTGCTGGATGGGTTGCTGATGCCCGGGGTTGTGCCAACCTGTGCTCCGTGGGAAGTGGGGGATGTCCTCGTACGGAAAGACTGCCTTCTTCTCTAGCACATCAGCCAGATCGCCCAGCCCGGACCCGCAGATGATCGCCGTCTTCGGGCGCTGAGCAGTGCGGGCTCGTAACCAATCTGCTGTTTCCTTGCACACCTCGTAGCTGCTCCTGCAGAAGGAGAAGAGGTCAGCGAACCTGTCAGCCCATCCGAGGAACAAATTTCAAAAGGTAACAGTCCTGAAAAGGTGCAAAGGAAAAAAAAAATCATTAAGACTAAAATGATAGGAGCTTCACTGCTATTATGGAAGATGTTTCTCTATAGCAAACACTTAATCTCACATTTTACCCCAGGCCACTGGCAAATCATCTGAATCCTCTCTGCCAGTTTTATTCTGAAGCAGAAACTGGCTAATGATACCTATATAACACAAATGTCACAAGGCATTACAGTTCCTGCTTCTGATGCGTTCTGGTCTCTCCCGAGTTAGTGAAGGAATGGAAAAGCACAGTCTGAAAAATTTCAACCTCTGTGTGTGCATGCGGATGTCCAACCTGTGATGGGGAGGAGACAGGTCCAGGGGCAAGCACCATCTGCAGAGGTGGGGAACCCAAGCTCCAGAAGCTTTGGGGGCTTCTTTCCAGAACTGGCCATACTTCTCAGACATCCACCTGCTCTGTACCTGGTGGTTTCACTCGAGGATGCTGAACATGGATCTCTCATTCACCCTCTCCCCTGGGTTACACCTAGGCAGGAGGCCCAATGGCACAAGCCTACTTGAAACCAGAAATTAAGCCCACAGATTGGGGTTCCTGGGTTTACATTGTCTGTTTTCAATGGGGATGCTTAGATAAGACCCAAAAATGTGTCTTATCCAGTGCTGAGGCACATTGTTGGAAGGTGGGATGGCAGAAGCTGGCATTGCATTGCCTGTTTTGTACCTCTCTCTGTTAAGAGAGACGGCTTTGATATTCAGCCTGGCTTCTATTCTTCAGTGCAGTATTCTTCAGATGCATTAGTCAGTTTTGAAATGCAATCAATAGAAGATTAATCCCATAATCCTGCTTAAAACAGGACAACAAAGACACTTTCCAAAAGTCAATGGCAAGGTTGATTGGAAAGTCTCTTCAAAAGCACGGGCGCTGATAGCATTTCTTGGTAGCAAATTGGTCATTGCCACCGATGGGTGCAATGCATGCAATTAGGGACTGCAACCAACACAGGTGGGGCACGAAAGGCCAATCTGCCTATTATGGGCTGCCAGGGCCAGGCACCACGATGATGAAGGTGATGTAAAATCGACTGAAGACACTGATAAACAGTAACTTCATGATTTTCTTTTTTTTTTTTGGAACAGGTCTCTTGTTTCTGGTGACCTTGTTTGTGCTGCAATTCTGCTGCCTGCAGCCTTGGAGGATGTGCAGAAAAGCTTTCAAAGAGTTGCTCTGCATCCCAGGAGGTCTCAGGCCACTGACGAACAGGACCTAGGTGTCAGTGTAGACCTGGTTCATCTAACTGGAGCATCACATTCAAGCACAGGATCTCAAATCTATCATTCTCTTCCTTCAGGCTGACGAGGCATGTAATTACTGCATGGGCTTCTTCTGCGAGCTTTTTCACCTCCTAGCTGTCCAGTGTCTGGTACAAACATGCTCCTAGTTAGGATCTGCGATGTCAAAAACACTTGAATATCTCACAAATTCGTGATCCAACGGGATGAAACAACTTCCATAGTTCTGAGTTAAAATGAAGGGTCATTTAGCTGAAATACTTTTCAAAGGAGAAGTCTGGAAATGAGTGTATTTACCATAACATGTTGTTGAATTTTCCAAGTGTACCCTAAGCTCTTAAAATAAGCAAAAGTTATCAAACTGACATTATTGAAGCCTACACTCATCTGGCTGTATTATCCCTTGCCCAGCTACAGCTGTCCCAGACAACAACTTTAAAAGTGCTTTACATATATTACGGAAGGACTCCCCACACATTTCTGTTGAATTACTGTAACCTTTATCTAGAAAAACTATCGAATAACTGAAACCCGTAGAGGGAACCAAGAGAATTTCAATGCAGCTCCCAGGCTGATGAGGCACCTGTGGCAGACGAGAGAAATAATGAGGTCACCAGCATCTGCTCTCTCACTGACAACCAGTCCCCAATCTCTTTCTCTTTTTGCATTTTTAAAGAAAGGTTCACACGCCCCTGAAAAATAACATTTAAATAATGGGCATTATTCCTAAAAGCCCAGGAAGCTCAGGATGGGATGACGCTGATTCAACAACAGCTGAAGACAATGGGATTGACTGAGCTGTACAGGCTTTTGGGAGGGGGATTTTTTTTTTTCCTTCTAGTGCTGTCCCTAGTGTTGAGCTCCGTGATGCCCAAATCCATTTTCTGTGCCTGCCTTCGAGGCTTTCTGCTGGGTTCCCAGGAATTTCCCGGGTGCCCAGCAGCAGGAGACCACGACCCATGGGTCAGTGAATGCAGCATTCAGCCTGCAAGTGCACGAGCCCGAGGTCCGTGCAGGGTTTTTGGCAGCTTGAATGGGTACACGAAGCACAAAGCCCCCCGTAGCTGCTCCACCTCCCACCACGCACACCTAATGATAGTGCTCAGCGGCATCGCTTTGGATTAAATCACAGGATCGGCTGAAAGCACAATCCCCTGCATTGTGAGCGCTGTCATCCGCTGGAGAGCCGCATCTGCTGCAGAGCACAGGACTGCCACCGATGACAGATCCTTTATGGCACAAAACCCCCCTGCTCGTTCTGGCTGGCAGCAAATCCGTGTAAAATGCAGCTGTGCCACACCAAGAGATGGAGGTTTATATTTCAGAGAGGGGCACACGTCTGGGCGACCAACGCCTCTGCCTCCGCTTCAGGTTTGCACCTCCTGGCCACGACCTCTGCCAAGGTCGCCTGCTGGCTGCCGAATTTCGTAACGCCAGCACCTGACGCGGGCAGACAGCCAATTTCTCTCCGGTAACGAGATGTTTGCTCCCGAGCAGCCTCTGCCTGATGGCAGAAAGGAGGAGAGGGAAGCAGGGCAAGGCAGCGTGGTGCAGCTCCCCCATCCCCTTCCAGCCTCGCCGTTCCCATTGCACGGCACCTTACCTGTCCTCCTCTGCATGGGCCATCTTCCACCCTGGCTACCCAAAAAGAAGGGGATGGCTGCTGGAAATGGAGCCACGGCTGTTGGAAAAGGGCAGGAAGGCCGAGGAGCAGATCTCCACGGGATGCCCCCAGCTGGGGCTCATGAGGCTCGGGTCCCTGAGGAGCTGGGGACATCGGCTGCTCTGCTCTTGTCCCCACAACACTGAGCTCGGTGGAAAGCTGACGTGTGCACTTTTATAACGCGGGTGAAGCCTAGAGAAAGTTCACACGCAACTTTTCAGCAGCCTCTCGGAGTGGAGCAGCTGACAGCAAATCTGCATAGGTGTCACCTGCTGCTGTGACATCCAGACCCCTGGGAGCACGCAGAGCAGGACAGCCCATGCCACACAGACCCGTGACAAACGATGAGACATCCCCGTGTCCCTTATCTTCCCTGGTCCCCAGCTCCCCCCAGATTTTCACTCATTTGATGGTTGTGTCCATCTCAAAAAGAATTACTGCCTCCAGCTATCCTAAGCCTGTTCAGCCGATTATGTTAGGGAAGACAGGAAAAAAAATAAATCAAGGCCCCACCCTACACCTTTCTGATTTCCAAAGCTGCTTCCAAGGCAATCAAGTGCCAAAAAAAATTTGCAGATTGGTGATGAGGAGAGAAGAGATGCTACGTGCCCTGGGTGAGAGGCAGCAGCTGCAGTGTGCTTTCACACCTTGCTGGATCCAGAAAGGCCTCATGGAACTAGAATTTATATTTATAAGTATTCCAGGCAGGGAGAAAGCCACAATCAGAGCTAGTCAAGTCTGAGACAAATCAGCCAGACATAAAGAACTTAGAAAATTGGGCTACCCCAGGTTCAGGTCTTGTAATGTTTCATAGGCCTTCCATTCAGGTTTGTGTGTTGGTCCTGAAGAGCACACATCAAACATCGCCTCAGTTGCCCCGGGAAACTCTCAGAGAACTTCAAAGTCATGCATGGAAATAAATGCAGAAAGAAAAGCCTGAGTGTTTTGAGAGATACTTAATGTTGGAAGGAGCCTGCTCCAAGGCAGAAACCCACATCGTACCCCAGCACGGGCTCAGGTCCTTAAAAACAAGCAGGATTTAGGCATTAAGAGTAGCAGAAAGTTCTGTTGCTAAGAGGTTTTTGTCGAAAGGCACAACCAGCACCACAGAACAGAAGATGCATCTGAAGAGGAGCTGCAAGCGCCCTTTCCCCTCAAGTTCTTGACCTTCTCCCTTTCTTCCTGGTATCACGCTTCATCTCCTGAATCACTTTCTTTTAGAAAGCTTCCCAAGTCTCTCCCACAAAGACCAGAGGATGTGGGTGCTGCTGCTTCGGGAATCTGTCATGCACTGCTGCATGGGGCAGCAAAGAAAAAAAAACACTGTCTCCCTTCCCATCCCCTCCTTCTTCAGCCATCCCCCCTTTTCTTATTCTTCCACAGCAGGCAGAGGACCTTGTATTTTGCTGCCACTTGCCCAAAGCTGTGGTCTCAGGGCCACCTCCCCACTCCCTCTGTCCCTTTTGCCCCCCGGAGCCCCCTGCCCCTCTCGCCAGCACTCAGCAGTCCTCTGAAAGCCATCGTCTGCCCCTGTTCATTTAACAGAGGGAGCAAAGCTGGGCCTCTAGCATTGGTTTTCCACAGAGTTCTCTGGTATCAGCAGACTTCTGATGCCCCCAAGATATGTTCCCTTATTTAGCCTTAATCTGATTACGTTCATTAATCTGATTTTTTTTTTTTTCCTGCAAAGGAGACAAGATATCACACAGCCTGAGAGCTCTCCCCAATTTGTTCTTGTCTAAGACAATCTCCTCCCTAGCTGGGATTTACATGGAAAACAGGATTACCAGAAAGGGACCATTTTATCTATCTTCCTGCAGCACCTGTTATTTAACAAAAGTTGCTCGAGGTTTAACCTGTGATGGTGCATTAGCTGGACAAGTACAAGATAAAGATTCACCCTACTAGCAAAAAATGATTTCAGCATCGAGGGCATTTGTGCCTCTTTAGAGAGGAAAGGAAAAAACTAATTAAACCTCAGCTCCTGTATAGGTACTGTGGAGCAGATCTATCTGAAATAAGTTATTGAATAGATTGTATAATCCTTAAGAAAGAGTATTGACAGCCTTCGTGTACATGTGTCCGCAGCAAAGCGCATCTGTAATCCCGATCTTATTGACCTGGTGTCATTCCAGTCCCATTCCGAGGCAGAACTTCAGCTGCTCTAGGCCGCAGACACCATCACCTGAAATAACTTCCTAACAGCGCTCTACATTCCTGCAGCAACTTCTATCTAAAGACGTGTTGTGAAGTATTTTTGCACGTGTTTCGTTAAAACAGTTAATTAATGCTTTCGGGTAAGTCTCCCACGTCGCCAAGCGTTCGCGTTATCGCAGCACCGAATTCTCTTGTGGCCTCCTCACGGGTGCCGCACGTCGTGGCTCCAGGGGAGCCAAGTGGGGTCTCTGCCCCTGGGGACAGCTTAAATCAGCCAGGCCCAGGGGGAAAAATCCCCCCAGCAGGGCCTTACAGGCATTGCCATACCCTCATGGTGCTTGCTGCCATCTCTGCCTGGGGGCATTTCCCCCTAATTCTTAGGCAGAAAAGCTAGGATTCTGCTTTGGTAAAACGGATAAACCCAGGAAAGATTTATTTTGCTTTCCTGCTGATTCAGCAAAGTGCAGGTTCCAGGTTTGGTTCCAAAATTCCTAAGTGCACTCTAAGAACTAACCAGGATTTCCACAGTAATTTGGAATTTCATTGCCTGGGAAGCTCGTCACATCTTTGCGTGCTTGCTATCGGAAACAGCCGCAGGAGCGTCACCGGCTGTAAGCAAGGTAAATACAAGCAAACAACTCATCAGCAAAGCTATTCCCCTGGAAACTGCTTTTATCTCCAGGAAGCCCTGCCCGAAGCCCACTGCCCATCACACTCCTTCAGGAGGGAGACCTGCAGCCCCCATGAGCGCAGGAAGGGGTGGGCAGGGGAGCAGAAACCCAGAAGCTGCTGCAAGAGCTCGTCATGGTTAGCTGAGCAAAACAAGACCTGAGCAATGCTCTGATGGCAGTCTGCAAATGTTGCCATGGAGGCAGGAGAGAGACAGAAACTTCAGACAGGCACCAGGACACTGGGGAGATGTGTGTGCAGTTAGGCTAGACATTAGCAAAAAGCTTCCAGCTTCCCGAATTGCACAGCTCTGAGCAGCCCCCCTGCAAGGGCACAGGGGGAAAGGCTTCAGGGTGGAGATGGGTTTATGTAAGGGCTGGAGGAGGTGCACAGGCAGGGACGCAGACACATCATTGATAAATTTTGTGCTAGCACTAAAAACTCACCTTTTCTGCTTTTGGGAATTAAGACTTTGGACTTGTTTGGATTTAGCCAAGTGTTACCACTGCAATTAGGAAAAGAACTCAGCTGTCCTAAGGCCACGCAGCATTTCATCTTTAGCTCCAGGACAGGCGTCAGAGGTCGAAGGAAAAGGCTGGGGTTGTGGTTGAGGGAGCTCATGGAAGGGAAAGAAGTGCTCCTGTCAAGGAACTCAGCTTGGACGGGGTAAAAAGGATCACCTCGGGGTTTAGGGCCAGGAGCTTTCTGGAGAGCTAGGAACAGCACAGCCAGGGATCAGCAGTATGTCAGTCTTGGGATGAATGGGTGGGCTTCATGCTGCAACGGTGCCTTGAGGCAGGCAGGAAAAACAGGTAGCTTGGGGAAAACACCTGGGAGTGTTTCAACAACAGCACAGTGAGGATATGTGGAAGAGAAACTGGGAATCCTGGTGGACTGGAAACTGCAGAATGCCAACCCCCCCTCAGGCCTACAATAAGCAAAAATAACTGAGAATTAAGGACTAAAAAGTGAGTTAGAAATGCTTTCAGCCCTGGCACAGAAGAAAACATTTCTCAGATAGTTAAATGTTACAGTGACTGTATGCATCACTGCTGATTTCTGCAGTCAGATATATTTCCTTGTCTGGCACAGGTAGACGCAGTTCCTGCCCTGGCATCACAGCCAGCCTTTGGTCTGAAGCTCTGTAGACACAATTACCTCTCCATGGGAAGGATAAGGACACTTCCCCAAGCCATGACCACCTAGGACCAACATTTATTCCATTCTGTGATCAGGTTCTTGCACTAGTCACTAACACCTTCACACAGCAGAGGCCAGACCTCTTACCCTTCTCCTGGATCATGTTCCCACTCCCCCAAAGCCTTTTTGGAGAGACCTGTTTTCTGGAGGCCAGCAGGTGAACGCACTGCCCTTTGTAACCACGGTCCACCAGGAGGTATTTTTGCTGTCCCAACAGGCTCAGTGCTTTCTTAATAACTCATCTGCAGTGCAACAATGCCACAGAATTGAACTGGCTGTAGGGGTTCCCTTTTAGTTTCCATTTCAGTGATTTTTGTGTAGAGAAGCAAAGGCTGAAAAACTGCAAATCATTTTACCAGTCATCAACAGTAAATATTGGTTACTGAAGTCTCACAGCTCACTTTCCTTATAGCAGCAGACTGATCACAATTCCTCCAGTGAAGAAAACACAATATAAGACTTCAGGCTGCAAGCCAGAAGAGCCCTCACAGACCCATCCCCAAGGCCATGCCAATGCACTGCATTAAGGACAACCAACCTTACACATTTTGGGGGCTGATCTTTAAAAGCAAGGTGAGAAGTAGCAGGTGTCCTGGAGAATCTATAGAGTTTTTTCTATGACTCTGCATGCTCTTTGCAGCTGCTTTCCTGTACGTCTGATACAAATAAGAGATTCCAAAACCCTCCAGGAACATTTATCACATAGCATGGTGTGTGCATTTCACTGTTTTACATGTAAAAAAAAAAAACAAACCAAACCAAACCAAACCAAAAAGTCAGAGGCACAAGAAATACTACTTTATTTTTAATTTAAGAACACTTTGTAGTGTTTAACTGCACAATATTCATTTAAGGATGCTCGCTCCTGTTCAGGGCTTTCAGTGCTACAGCTGTGCACGCATCTTATGATCTGATAGGCAGAAGGACAACAGGTCAGCTATTGACCACCTGATAGGAGATCAGCTCTGCAGAAGTGGAGCTAATCCAGAAAGCAAGTGCTATGTTCCCACATTGAGTTTCTCAGAAGAGAAGACTTCTGAGTATTAAGAATAAGATAGAAGTACCTACTTGAACTTCTGCATTAACTTGAGAAGATTTAATAAAGTGTAGGAGAAGTTCGCAAGCTGAGTCAACAGTTTAATTTCAGATTCAGAAAAAGCAACATTTTTCTTAATCGTGATATTTATCTGTATTGCTTTTAGCTTGGAATCTCATAACATTGCATGCTTACTGATGAATAATCCTTCCCAGAATTTTTGGAGAATACTCTCCTCATCAGTCCAGCAGATTGCAATATACAGGCATTATAAGCTGTAATAAAAGCCTAGAAGAAAAGGGCTGAAAAGGTAGAAGTCCTACTTTCATACCACTTCCCCTCAAGTGGCTGGATTGTACTTGCTCTCTTTTTGGTATTTTCTTAGGAAAAAAAATAAAAATAAAAAAATAAAAACACCTAAGGACTCAGTGGCATGTGAAAAAGTTATTTAGGCATTTGAGAAAAGTCAACTCTAAAACACAATGATTTAAAGAACCTGCTATCCACAAAACTCAGTGACTGCAATTCTGATAGCAGGTATGTAAGTGTGTGACAATAGTAAAAGGAAAGTAATTGAAACATCGCAGTATTACTGTGCTCACATCAGAAAAAAAAAAAAAAAAATGGAAAGTTATATTTAGTTTCTTAACTACAAACACAAGGAGAAAATATTTGAGTACATAGAGAGCCTGTTATACTCTCAATAGAGCTAAGCTAAGAACAAAAGAAAATGTTATCAGTGACATTATTATTACAGCATGTTCCGTACAATGAAACTTAAAGAAAGACCACAACAGACCCTAAAGAACCATCTATAGCCCCACCCCACCTTATTAACAATTTAACAGTTTCAACTTTCCCCTGCCTCTTTTTTTTTATTTTTTTTTTAATTTCTTTCCTCATTTTCAGTAGCCAAACACATTGATTGATTGGAGTGATTCTCAAACAAGCCAAAGGGGGAAGAGGCTTTGCACACAGGCATAAAAATCTTCCATCCACAGGTGAAGTTCCTTCTGGTGAAGGTTGTTTCTGAAATGGCAGCTAGTAAGTATCTTTGTTACACAATGTTTATCGAAGTTAAATATGCTAATTTTAGCTTTAAAATGTTTTCTCTTCATTCTAAAGATTTAAAGTATAAAAACTCTAGTCTTGTGTTTGTATTTATGGGTAGCCTAACTTATACGTATTTTTCACATAATCACAGAATTATATGTATATCTAAAGTTCTTTCTGTTTCATAACAGTATTCCTTCAATATAGAAAGCAAATGTTTTGGCAGGGAGGTTTTTTATAAGCTTACATAGCCTGTCATAATTTTAACATAACAATTCCCTTATACTCTCCTGACAGCTATGGGATAGGATTTCTCACAGAACGGGAGAAAGGATTACCTATATATTATGACTATATCCTTAAGATGGATACGTCAAGACTTTATACTGATTACTTAACATCTAGCAAAATTTTCCATAGTTATACCAGTTTTGGAGTTCCTTGTACTCATAGTAAATTTCTGTGCTAAAGCAAATTCTGGCTTTGGGCTGGATCCCACTTTATCAATGAGAAATATGTGAGTGTACAAGTTAATAGCAGCAAACCTGGCAACAAAGTGAAAAGAATTTCTGCTAACTCATGCTCCACTGTTGGCTGCTTGCTCCCAAACAAGATGGTGAGCATCTCATTTCCTAGCCTGTGGGTAGTAAAATCCCAACAATGTTTAAAATACGAAGAGCAGCTTGCACTTTCTGCTGTGGTGGTAGCTTTCTAGCCTGCTTTGACCTTTTTGCTTGCACTTGCTGATCTGGTGTCAGTATACTAAGCGTGTGCATGTTTCCAGGGATGCTGCAATGGGTAGATAATTACCAAATCTGCTTGTTGTTGCTGTTAGTGTTTCAGGGCTCTTGTTTCTTGTATTGCCTTGTGCTAACCCACGTTCGGGTGACAAGTCTCCTAAGCCTTTGGAAAGGGCAGCAATGCGGGTTATCACAGACAAGAGGAAGCAGCAAGAGTTTTCTTAAGCCTAATGAGTGCCTATGTGTTGCAGCCAAAGCTTTGTTTTCAAACTTTTGAGCATCACTGTAGGTACTGGAGATGGAGGTCCCACTGGAGACCATGTGGTGACACACTGTGTCCCCAGGGCTGGGAGCTGATGGTGCCTTGCTCTGTCTCCAGCCTGCTGGCAGCTTCCAGCTCTGCAGAGCTGGCCTCGGATGCAGGGAGAGCTCTGACCCTTCTCAAATGGGGCTGCTTCGGAGCTTTCATCCTTGTTTTTTTTGCCGAGTGACCTGTAAGTACGATCAGGTGGTGAGTATTTATGACCTATATAACTTCAATAAAGTCTCACTACTTCCTCCTGCCATGAGACATTCTTCCAGGCCGTGTTACTGCTGGGAGGCTGCTCCCTGCCTCCTCCCCTACAGAAACAAGCCAGCCAGGGGGTGAGTGGGGCTTGCTGGTGAAAACCCTGCTTTCCCCTCCCTGCCACCGCAGCCTTGCAGCACCTCCCCGTTCCCGCTACCACCACGGGCGCTACGGGGGGCATACGAACGGGTCCCCCCCCGGCCTCGCTGCTCGTCCCCCTCCTGAGAGGAGGAGGAGGAGGAGGAGGAGGAGGGAGGAAGGCAGCGGGGCGGGGCGAGGGCCTGGGCTCCCGCAGCGCCGCCGGGGTAAGGAGCGGGGCCAGCGCTAGGCCCCGGTGAAGCCGCGGCCCTCGCGTAGCGAGCGGCCCCCGCGGGGAGCGGCCTCGGCGGGGAGCGGCCCCGGCGAGAGGCCGGGGCTGGGGGGAGGCGGCCGGGCCGCGGAGCGGAGCAGTGCGGGGGGCGGGTGGGGATGGGAATGGGATGGGAAGGGAAGGGAGGGGGAGGCCATTTCGCCGCTTCCCCGGGTGATGGAGGAGGAGAAGGGGTGCAGCGAGGGGTGCGGGTGGCTGGGTGCTGGGGGAGTGCTGGGATCTGCAGCAGGATGGAGCTGAGGCTGTGGCTACCGTAATGGTGACCTGGGGCATTGCTGAGCTTTGGGATTTGCTGTCCTGGGCCTTACCTAAGAGGCTGTGCCCACTGTTCTCCGTGAAAATGATGTAAAACTAGTGTAGGATGCAGTGCTTTCCCATACCGAGGGCTGTAAAGCCATCGTTTTATTGCTTGTCCCCAGCGTGTGTTGTGATAAAATACGTATTTCAGCTTCAACCTAGCCTTCATGAATGAAACTGAAACTAAGTGTGTTTACACACCGAAAGGCGGCTGAGCTGGGGAAACGAGAGTGCAAACTTCACAAGGCTCAGCACGTGGTGAAGGAGGGAGCTGTGGCAGTGGGGCAGGGGTGGCCTGAAGTGGTGCTTGGGTGAAAAGGGAAAAAGTGGGTTTAGGCCATTCTTTGTCCTCTTTACCTCCTCAATTTCTCAGCCCTTTCAGTTTTAATCTAATATTTTTTCTCAGTAAACTGTTTTGTAATGCTTTACAATGCTATTTTGTTGTACTGTGCTTCTGAGGTAATGAAGTGGATTTGGGGATGGTTAAAATGATGTGCTGAGGGATTTCCTGTCTCCTGTGGTAATTTTGATTAAATAGTGTTGCTTAAATGAAGAAGTCTTGGTTGTTGAGTATATTTCTGATTTACTTTTTTGAGGCTGTTAGTGGACCTAACCACTCTTGCGCTTTGTGCTGTGTACTGGAGCAGATGGCAGAAGATGTGCCAGCTTTGTGCGAGTATGCTCTGTTTGTCTTGATCCATTCAGAGCACAACTTTGCACTATTCTGCTCTTGAACATGAAGCACGAGTTAAGTGTTGGCCACAGATGCAAGAAAACCTTTTCTCGCTTCTGATTTGTCACCCCTTCTCCAGCAAGGAAAGCAAGGTGTAAGGATTTGAAGAGGCCTGGCCAAAGTGTCAGTCGTAACGCTGTGCACAGAAAATGGGTTTTGATTGCAGGCTGGTGTTAAACCTCAAACAGCCCCTTAGCTGGAGACCCCCTCGTCATTGGGGTGCTTGTGAGGAGCTCTGCCAACATCTTGCTTGCTGGAACTGGAATGAGTGTTAGCTGTGGTGGGTTTGCAGGGAAGGAAGGAACAACTGTGCTCCCTTTCTGAGCTGCCATTGCTTGTGCACCTGAACTCCATGTACTTTGAACACTTGTATAAATACTGCTGTAATTGTGTGAAAAGAACTGTGGCCCACTTGGTTAATTTGTATAGGTTCTGGCATGTTCTGTGTTGTGCCTGAGATACTTGTATTTAAGTGTTTGGGTGCGTATAGTGAGTATTGAGAGCATGAAGAGCCAAAGCAGCAGCCAGCACTTCTTTGCTTCCTGTGAGCAGCATAACAGGTAATTGAACCTGTGACCCTCCTGATTTCCAAATAGCCCTTTTTCAACATAGCCCTCACTTATTTCATTTTTCTCAGTGATGGATGGTTCTGTGAAGATTTTTTTTCATTCTGTAATACAGAGGTTAAGCAAGAAGAATATCCTTTAAAAAAGAAACCTGCTTGTATATGCTTGTGATTGAAATGACATTTTTCTCTCCTGTCACAACCAGGTTGTGAGTCAGTCCAAGAATGAACAAATGTAAGAAGCCCTACTTTGAACAGACTGCAAATCTTGAAAAATTTAGTCCTGAAATTCTTTCTGAAGTTGAGAAGCTCTTTGCCAAAAAGTTTTCTTATACGAAGCCACCGCATAAGGAATGGCAGCTACCAGATCCCAGTGATGCCTTTACATGCGATCACAAAGAATTCAACTCACTCCTTGCTCTGAAGTACTCGATGAATGAAGTGAAGAATCAGCTGAGTGATAAGAACCTTGATGAGTGGCATCAGCACACCTCACTTACCAATAAAGCAGGCAAAATAATTTCTCATGTGAAGAAGTCCGTGAATGCCGAGCTGTGTACCCAGGCCTGGTGCAAGTTTCACGAGATCCTGTGCACTTTTCCTCTTCTTCCTCCAGAAGCTCTTCAAGAGGGAGAACTGAATTCTGTTCACCTCTGTGAAGCACCCGGAGCATTTATAGCCAGCCTCAATCACTACTTGAAGTCCCACCATATCCGTTGTGACTGGAATTGGGTAGCTAACACTCTGAACCCATATCACGAAGCAAATGACACCCTCACGATGATTATGGATGACCGTCTTATAGCAAATACGTTGCCCTGGTGGCACTTTGGCCCAGATAACACCGGTGATGTGATGACCTTGAAGCATCTGACAGGACTTCAGAACTTCGTGAGTCATATGAGCACAGTTCACTTGGTAACTGCTGATGGCAGCTTTGATTGCCAAGGAAACCCAGGTGAACAGGAAGCTCTCGTCTCGCCCCTCCTTTACTGTGAGGCAGTCACTGCTTTAATGATCCTGGGTGCTGGGGGATCCTTTGTTTTGAAGATGTTCACCCTCTTTGAGCACTGTTCTACCAATCTGCTCTTTCTGCTGAACTGCTGTTTTGAGGAGGTCCACGTCTTCAAGCCAGCCACCAGCAAAGCTGGGAACTCAGAGGCCTATGTGGTTTGTCTTCGTTACATGGGCAGAGAGAGCATTCATCTGCTGCTTTCTAAGATGATACAGAACTTTGGAACAGAAATGGTCAACAAAGCTCTTTTTCCCCAGCACGTGATACCAGAATCTTTTCTTAAAATACATGAGGAATGTTGCATGTTCTTCCACAAGCACCAGGTAGAGACCATCTGTGAGAACATCCAGCTCTTTGAGCACATGGAAGAAGCAGAGCAGACAAAACTGGACAAGTTAAGAGATTGTGCGGTGGAGTTCTTCATGCAAAAATTTCATATGAAACCCATTACCAGAAATAACTGGCTTGTCAAGAAATCTCAGACTGGTTGCAGCATGAATGCAAAATGGTTTGGGCAAAGGAACAAATATTTTAGTACGTACAATGAAAGGAAGATGCTGGAAACCCTTACATGGGATGATAAAGTCGCAAAGGGCTATTTTAGTAAGTGGGCTGAAGAACATAACTTAAACAACGCTGGTAAAATGTGCATCCTGGAAGGGTTGTCTGGTAACATTAACTGTAACTTGTGGTTCATTTTGGAAGGGAAGAGGCTACCAATGGTGAAGTGTTCTCCATTTTGTGATGGTAAAGTCTTGGAAAACCTTAATGAAGCCATGAATGAATTGGTGGGGAGGCTGAAAAGCAGACCAGTGCTGCAGCAGTGTCACTCCTGTGAGGTTCTGCCTGGGGAGCTGGTACTGGCTGAAGTGTCTGATCTGTTCAGGTCTTATCAGGTGGCGCTCGATGAGAAGCGTGGGGACCAGTTCAAGTGCCTTGTGGTGGACTTTCCATCCCTTTGTGATGCAGAAAACCAAACTGGTATGGAAGTAAAGCTCCTAGATTCGGCCACACTGCTGAGTTTCAGCTTCTCTTTGCTTTACGATGGAGCACCAGAATACCAGCAGCAGCTTTTGGAGTGCGTTCTGCAGTCATTGAACCAGCTTACGGTGGGAGATGCCTTGATTCTGCCCATCCTTTCCAGTTTTACAAGGTTCACAGCTGGCCTGGTCTTTATTCTGCATTGCTGCTTCAGATGCATCACATTTGCTTGTCCCATGTCCCACGAGCCGCTGAGGACCAGCGCTGCTTTGCTGTGTGTTGGTTATCGGGGCATCCCCGGCCACGTTGCTGAGTACCTGCAGCAGCTGCATAAACTGATGAGCTCCTTACTGGACTCGGACTCCCCTCAGCAAGTTTTGCAGTTCGTGCCGATGGAGTCTCTCCTCCAGGGCAAGCTGTTGGAGTTCTTGTGGGATTTGAACACAGCCATCGCAAAGAGACAGCTCCACTTGATTGTGCAAGCGAAGCAGCAGCAAATGACTAGCGATGGTTCACTATAAAATAATTGTAGGGCTGAGCAGGTTGCTGCAAGACCTCATTTCCCAGGCAGGTAGAAGTCAAAAACCTTGTTAATATGAAGGTAACGTCCCTGTAGGACTTTGACAGGGCGTTGTTAGTGTTGGGAGGAGGTCTTGAGCTGCCAATCCCACTTGCACCATACTGCCTGTCCTGCAGGAACATGAGGCTTAATCTCAGGTGTGGGGGACTTGGGTGGGACAGGGATTGAAGTGAGAAACTTTCTTCTGTCACAGCTCCCTTCAGTGTTCCTAGCTGCCTTTGTGAGGAGGGGTGGGGTGGTGCTTTACCTCTTGCTTCTGGCCGGGCCCTGCTGGACCCAGTTGGCTGACTTTATCCCTCTTCTGTTGGACAAAACGTGGGAGTTCTGCCCCCAGGGTTTGGGGAAGCTGATGCTTGGGCCACAAACTCAGCAGTGTGCAGGCCTGATGCACGTCTGGAGGGCTCAGTGTCTCATGAGCAGGCAGCTGGCTCACAAAGACTGGGTTAAAAACAGCTGTCTGTGAGGTGTCCAGGGGAAGATGCTCCTTGATTTTAATTTTGTGCGTGCCAAGAGCATGCTGTATGGCTTCTGACAGGTGATTGTATGGCCTCGCCTCCCCACCCCATCAGTGAATGGGCTGCTATAATTTTATTTTTAAGTTTATGGGCTCCTCCTTAAAATAATTTGAGACTCCTGAGTGAAAGTGAAGACTTGCATCTGCCTGCAGTAGCAGCTATTAATGAGGAACTGTAAATGATTTTCAGGCGAGAAGCATGGTCGTGTGCAGCGTTGTGTGCCAAGAAATGCTTTAGGGAGTGCTGGAGGAGTGTTAAGCTGAAGAAATATGTGATACTTTCTTTGGGAAAGTATGATTAAGATTTCATTTGGTTCTCCTCAGGGATAAAAATGATGAAATTGCTAACTGACTGTTCCTTTAAGGGAGTCAAATTTTATTTTCCATATTGCTCCTTTGAGAGCGAAATTCTGAGACCTAATGTGTGCGTATTAACGTTTAGCTTGATGTTTGTGGCTTACATGGAAGAATCTGCTCGGAGGGAGGAATGAAACTTAAGGAGAAAAATGATTTGCTACTGATAGTGCAAGATCTTGTAGGAAAAGGTCAGAAGCGTGGAATTAGAAGGAAAATGGTCTTCTGATTAATTACCAGTCACCTTCTGGAAGCACTTCTAATTATGTGATGTAGGAGTTTGAAGGATAATTGATTACTGGTAAGGATTAAACATACAGCTGAAAAACTGTTTTGTCTGGAGGTGCTGCACATTTATTAAGCTTTTTTTTTTTTTTGCCACATTGATTGGGGCAGAATTTAATGCGTTTAACAGTTCATTTTTCATTTAAGAATTTGTTAGGTGAATGAGCTGCTGGCTCAGGTCTAATTGATAACATTTTCTAAAAATCTTGCTTTCTAAAAATCTTGCTTTTTACAGCTGCATATAAATAGAATCAGAAGTCTTCCTAACAAAAGCTGCTGGGCCTGGCCACTGTCCCTTTTCATTTATTTAAATGAGCTTGCTCCTCTCGCTGTGAGCTGAGTCACGCTCCCTCCCTCCGACCAGGAAGGTAGGGGTAGAGGCTGATGTTGGGAGACGATGCAGTAAGAGCTTCTCCTCGAAACACCAAGTGCAAGCAGATGAATGGGTTAAAATACTGAAAACTAAAAATAGGAAGGGAGGGAGAAATAATCTAGAAGAATGGATGACAAGGCAGGATCAAAGACCACCTGTGAAAGCCTTTATCAGAGTCAAGAAGCAGGATGAAGGCATTGTCCACCAGACACCCCTCCGTCTCTGCCACTGTTTCAGAGGTGATTTATGCCTCAAAATCCCCCTGAACTGAAGCATTTGAGAAGACTTCTGATACAGCAGGGGCAAATGAGATTAAGTGCATTAAAAAACCAAACATGGTATTTATCTACTGGATGGGATGCTCGTGCTATGCTACCCATGCCTCCATAGCAGAATATGACAATATAAGTGTCTCATCCAGTAGCTAAATATCTTTTTTTGCTAACATTACTCTGACACTTTAAAACTTTTTTTTATAGGTAAAATAAAATCTTGAGGCGACTGACACTGTGAGCAAACACATTCTCAAACTTTGTTGTTTTGTACATCTGACAAACTATGCAGACATCCTTGAGATTCTTCCCATCTGTATCATTTTGCCTCCCTTTCTTCCTGAATTTTTAGGACAAAGCATTGCAGATGGTCACAGAAGCTTGGGGGAATTAGGACTATGAACTTCAGGACACAGACTTCTAGGCTGAGCTACTGGGGGAACTTAATCCATTTGCTTGGAAGTACCAAAACGTGTTAAAGCCCTACTTTGAAAAAAACCTCTCTAAAACATGAGATCCAGTGCCATGCAGATCCTGATGCATGACTTGCTCTGGAATTGTTTGTTGGCAGATGACAGGAGTGGATGGGAGGAATGCGTTGACAGCAGCTGCCCCTCCTGTTAAAAGATGAGGCTTGCAAAGGTTTTTTTTTGTTGTCCCAGTGGCAGAGGTTTCAAAGGTAGGAATGACGCTCGTCCTTTTAATTGTAAAAGTCCTGCATTGTCCTAGCTGTCCTTAGATCAAAGATTTATTGGAGGAAAGTGACACTTAATTTCTGTTGTGACTTTTGGAATATGGCAGAATGTATTAACCTTTGCGGAAAGGGTCTGATGGCTCCTGCTTTCGTTGACGCTGTCAGTTCCTTCGGCCAATTTGATTTGGTTTTGGGTGATAGCTGATGAAGTGTCTGTGTCCTGGCTGCTTCTGAGCTGGTCTTTTTTTTTTTTTTTTTTTTTTTTTTTTTAACCTATTTGAAGACAAGCTGGGTATCTGTTCTTGTTGCCCAGAGTTTCATGTTTCATGCAGAGATGTTGGGGGAAAAAATAAGGTGGCTGTGAGGCAACCAAGATGCATGCAAGCTTGAAGCAAATTTGGTTTTGTAGCCCTGCTGCTGCATGTTTCCAATGGAGGATGGATACCTGTGCCCACTGCTCAGCAAAGAGCTCTGTTGTCTTCTCTGAATCTTTGTCTTTTTTATTTTAAGCTAACATTTGACATAAATAGTCACATGGGAATTGAATGAATTGGGTACTTCAAGTAAAAATATTGGCGTTTCTTTTTAGTTGAATTCTGTTAAAGTTCAGAGACTTGCCAGTTATTTTTACAGACTTTATATTGTATGTGGATTAATTTGGATGTGCACAGATTGTGTGTTCTTGCCACGGGCTTTCCAATTTAGTTTCTACAAAACATAATGAGATTTATGGTATGAAATCCGGTAGTCTATTAAAACAGTGCTAATTGGTGTCTATTTATCTTAATTTAAGCTGATCTATCAAATTATTGCCGGTAAAAGTAGAATATTTAACAGCATTATAGGCCATTAGAAGCACAACGTGGGATTTAGCAGGTGGGGCTTAATATTGCCTGTGTAGGAAGTGGGAGAAAAGGGGAAGAAAAACCAGCAAGCCCCACACCTTGATTTCTGGCCACTTGAATAGAAAAATACTGATGCCTTGGTTCATGGCAAACAAAGGCTGGCCATTAAGCTGAAGCCTCAGCCTTACTTTACCTAAAAATCACTTGTTGACATCTGTTTAACTCAGATGATTTTCAGCATGCTAATTCTTAATGGTGAAGAGGGGGAAATCCCGTGTTCATCTGTCTCACCGCTTTAGGTGGTGTAAAATGGTTTTGTTACCAGTACTCATCCCCATTTCTTAATTTTAAACAAAAGCCTCCACTTCAGCTGTAACCTTTGAATGTCTCTTATTTTTTTTTAGCACTTTCAAGACAGGGAGATTAACACTGCCTTGCCAGAGTCTGGTAATGTTTTTTCCATCTTTCTTGCAAGTCTTTTCGTGAATGCCATACTGATATCCTTAGTCCCAGTTCTTTTGTGTTTTATTCACCTGACAGAAAGATCAAACAGAGCTGTTTATGCCAGAAACACGCTCAGCCCGTGGCTGTTCATTTCGTACTCTTTAGGGACTAATTTGGATTGCCATCAAGCCTTCCCGTGTGACTCCTATGGGTCCAGAGCTTATTTCAAGTCTGAAATTTGCTAAGAGAATTAGCTGGTAGCTGTAGAGACTTAGGAAAAGCAGAACCTTTAAGAGACATTTAGATGTAGGACTTTTTCCCACCAGCAAGAAGAGGCCTTTCCTGCCTGAGAATTCTTTTTAAAAGAGCTACTTTGAGGCATAACCACCTGAGAAGGAAGGAGTTCACCAGTTGTGTGCTGCCTTTCCTGTAGGCACACAGCTGCATTCCTGTTGGCACGAGTGGAAACCCCCAGGATCGTACGGTGGGGAAGAATTTGCTTTGTAATTCCTCAATGTGTGCTTTTGTTTTGAAGGATGTGTATATTTTCTTGAAGTAGATTAAGGGAGGTTGATTAAAGGATGATTATTGCATATTTTCATTTGGTCTGAGAATGTGTGTTAAGACCTCTTTTTAAATGGAAAATTTATGTGGAAGAAATAAAACACTTTATTTTGGATTAAATGTTGCTGTTTGTGTCTCTCTACCCAAACGTGGAACAGAACAAGGAAGCACAGCAGGGAGAAGTCGGGGGAAGTTCAATACTTCACTTTTTTGGGCAGTTTTTTCTACCTGCCATTTGGATCTGTCCCTGATGAATGAAGGAGATGGGGCAGCCTGCTTAGCAGGGGGTGTCTGCTTCTCCCTTTCTGTCCCTGCCTTTGCATTTTTCCACTTCAAAGACTCAGTGGCAAATGTGGCATGAGCATCGTATCGGAGGCCTGTGCCAGGTTCCTGTGGCCCTGGTGTCCAGCCTGAAAACACACACACTTTGCAAGGCTGCAGTAGCCTACTTTTGCAGCAAGGTCTCTGTTTTAAGGATCTTTATCTTCTGGCTATGGCAGCCACTGTGGGAGGAAAAGCCAGATATACACAACAATCCCGTCTGCCAAGTCTTTTATTACTCCTTATCCAAATGTTTTAATTCTAAACACTTGCCTTCATTGAATGGTATTACAGAAAAAAGCTGGGTACCTTATTTCTTAGGGCTGGCTCTGCTGTGCTGACCAGGGTTGCAACTGTCTTTGGCTTGGCTGCCAGATTTGTCTCGTGACTTCTTGCTAACGAACTCTGACTGCAATTATTGATAATATTTTTCTGCTTTGGAAGTGAAGGAGGAGAACCCCAGATTAGGGAGCAGGGGAAGACCATTCTGTGTCCTACAGGTATAAGAGAAATCCCCAGTTTGGGGAACTTCAGGTATTTGGGGAAATCTTTAAATCTGAAAGAGGAGTTAAATGTATGCTTAGAGGTGGGACAACATTGTCTCACTTGATTTTAGTGAAGCTCTAGGCTTAAAGCATTGGCAGTGAACATCAAAATGTACTTCTCAGGAGACACAAGGAGTTTGGAAGCAAATGACCTCTGAAATGGCACACTGGGTTGGAAGGGCCTGTCTGAACGGCTACGCTGAATTTGGTGAAGGTATTGCTTATTGTAGTTTTACTGAATTACAGGAAAAAGTAAATGCTCATAATTTTATTTAACTTACTAAACGGTTTAAACAGTTCTTTGAAATATTTGCTTTTCCAATATTGCAGAATAAATTTATTGAGAACATGAGACTATATGAGGCTGAGAACATATGAGACAAGAAGCTAGATGTGGCTGTCTTCATTTTGCTGTTACAGATCTTAAACTGTACATGTGATTTCTTCATTGCTTAAGGTCACTTTATACACTACATTATGTTGATTACATATCTTATTAAGATCTATCAAAATTTAAATACGCTAGCTGGTCTGCCAGCATCTGAGTTTTAGTTGTCAAAGCTAAGGCAAATCACTGAATGGAGAAAATCAGCTCTTGCTGGCTGGGCAGAGATTTAGTGAACTCTTTCCCTGCTGTATCAGTTCCCAGTATCTGCCAGCATCACTGGGTAGATGAAATTTTACCTGTAAAGCAACTCCTGTTTGAAGGCAACTAGCTCACCACAGTTAGTGGCCATTTCTCTTCAAGAATATCTTTCCTTTCTTTCCTCTACAGGGAACCTGAACCCATTTATCCAAGTACATCTTCATAGTGTTTTATTAAATGGGGATGACTGCTTGCTAACTAATTGATTTATCTAAATTGGGAGATAGCAGGAAGAAGTGACCGTCGTTTGGTGATGAATTGATTTATCTAAATTGGGGGATCGCGGAGAGAAGCGAGTCACCAAATCTTATTTGTTGCTGAAGTCAGAGATTATCATCTGTACAGCTATGAGATGGATGGACGGATGCTGCCTGATGGAAATGAAAGCTCATGCTGCAGCACCCTTAGGTCCTAAGCTGTCAGGTACCCATGCCTCAAAACGATGACCCAGTAGCCAGTCAGTAATAAAACCTCAATTAGGCTAAGGAACACGGGGACTGCGGTGGTGAAGTGCCTTAATTTAAGTCTCCAGAGAGCTAAGGTGATTAAATACTTTATAATCAGTTGACTGCCCAACGTTAGTGACAGAGCACTCCGTAGCTGTTGAGCTGAAATGTAATGAAATCTGTCTCGGGGTCACAATTAGACTCGGCCCCAAGGTGGCCACAAATAACGATGCTCTCTGGCAGATGTGCAGAGTGGTGTGGGACAGGGCTGCTGCAGGCATCTGGGTCACAGGAGCAACATGAGCTGGGGCTCACTGCAGCCACACTGGTGTAAAGGGATGCAAAACACTCTGCAAGCTGCCTGGGTGCAGGGCCCTGCGTGGAACAGATGAGTAGTGCATGATGTTCAGGACTGCTCTGCCTAGGATTGGGGTGGTTGCATGATTTCTGGCTGGTGGAAATGCTGCTGGTCAGCCCTGGAGGCTTGCTGGTGCTCCTGAACGCACAGCAGCCCAGCATCTTGGAGCTGGCATCGAATGAGTTTGTGCAGGCTGCAGGGGACCTGCATCCAGCTGCTGCCTTGTCAGAGGGGAGCTGTAAACCCTGCAGAGCTGGCCTCTGCTCCCAGGGAACGCTCAAACCACTGCCGTGAGCTTGCACTTGGTATGGGAGCACCAGGGCAGGCTGGGTGTTTAATAGCTGTCAGTACCAGAACTTTAACTATAAATCACAAAGTAATTGATTTTGGGGTGTTAATGAAATGTAGATTTACAGCGAGGTGCAGTTATGCCTAAGATGCACAGTTAATAGCACTGGCTCTGCACAAAACCTAAATTGGCTTTGTGTTTCCATTATGCAACAGGGTAGCATAAGCCCATAAATTTATATTCATATAGATTGCTTGGCTCTTAATCATGAGTCTAGCTTTATGGAAGCTTGTGCGCCTCTGTGCTTAAGCACAGATTTTGGATTTGGAAACCTGGTCAGAGCTCTGGCTCTTGTCCACCTTTTGTTCCCGAACCTTCCCCATGGAGTGTGGCAAAACTGGCCAAGAGGAGATAACGTTACCTGATCAAACTTTTGTGGGGTTCTGGATATGAAGAGGATTAGGACTAAGTGAAATCCTATCTGGCTAGCTCCTCAGTGGGTTACAGAGGGGACAGGGTGCTGATCCTTAGGCGTTGGATGCTGGGTCGGGGGGGTTTGCAAAAGTGGAGCTAGGACAGGAGTTACAGACCAGTTTTGAGCCCTGTGGTGTGACTCTGGGAGTATTCAAGGTATTCAACCAGCCTCTGAGTAAGGCTGGGTCGAGCATATGTGGTGCATCACAACACCTCCCTGCTCCTCAATAACCGCTCCAACCATCCCATTGCTCTTTGCAGTCTTGAAGTGACCTGAACTGCTTCCCAGGGGGAACGGTGACAGCAGCAGCAGTCTCGGGAGCATGAGTGGAAGTAATGAAGCAGTAATTAGCAATTAATAAAATGTGGTGAAACTTACAATTTTAATAACTGCTGCACTGGCCTAGAGGTTTGATGCTGAAATGTAGCAGTCCCTTGAAAATCTACAACTCTGAAGCTTAATTATGATAATTTCCCTTAGACACCATCTGCTCTTAGAGCCAACTTGAGTATTTATTTTTTTCCCCTGAAGTCAGCTGAGCTGTTAAGGACTCCACTTCTGTGGCTTTTCATAGCAGAGCTTAAATTGAAGCCGGGATTAGGGTATTGGGGGGCTGAGGTGGCCTCTCATTTATCATGCAGGGGCTGGAGGGCCAGGTTTTGTTAAGTAGCCAGCAGGCTCTGAGAGGTGTTGGAGTATGGAAGGAACCGGGAATGCCATGGCCAGAACTTCTTCTGGAGTTTGTGGAGGGTTAAACTTCGTTTCCAGAGGGAGTACAAATTAGCTCTGCTGGCTGTATGCTCTTTTCCTTCCTGCATTAAACCCTCCCAAACCCACTGAGCAATGTCTGGAAGATGTCAAACCCTCGCAAACCCTGTGATATAATGAAAATGCAAAGTCACCTTCTGGCCTGACCTTACTGTTGGGTTACTGGCATCAGGCAAGCTCAGGAGCCAACAACCCCATTCTGGGGAAGAGGGATGGTCCCAAAGCAGTGGTGATGCACGGTAGCAGAGCCCCTTGCTCCTCACATCTGTTGTTTTGTTTTGCTTTACCAGTCGTATGCTGTTTTATGCCTTGCTGAGCACGGTAAGGGCAGTTCAGGTCGGAAGCCAAATCAGATCACCGTTCCCTTATCTCTTAAAGATGAGCCCGAAGATTGGTCAGTTTGTGAAAACAAACAGCAAAACAACCCCTGGCTTCCCCAACTCCCTCATGTCATTGTTGATATGGCAGGACTGAAGAGCCAGTCAGTCAGGAGGGTCGGATTAGGCTGAATTCTTTTTTTTTTTTTTTTTTTTTTTTCCCTCTCAGCTCTAGAAATGCCCGATGGACTTGAACAGAGCAAAACACTTTTCAAGCAGCAAAGGTGAGAAAATGGGACAGGGGAATTGGAAAGATGCAAGTGCAATTTTAGACGTCATTCAGCTCCTCTGAAGGGCTGTGTTAAGGATTCAATTTTGTCTTGTGTAAATCAGTTTTAATTAATAGAGCAGATGCACCAACAATGCATCTGGAAATGAAATGGAGGGGAAAGAAAAGAGGCAGCTGGTGCTACTAGATGTAAATATTTGCTTTTTGGGAAGTGAAGCTCTGCTGCAGAAGCTTCAGAGACTCCATTTCAATTTGAGGAGCCTTTCTTTTGCCTGTGGAAATATGTGGAGCAGAAAAAATCAGCTGAGCCATAATGCTTTGTTTGATCCTAGTGCATGCAATGTAAGAAGCACACATTTTCTTGGAGCAGGGCCAGCACATGCAGTCTGGGCTCCTACTGAAATATTGAGGCCTAGCCCCGTGTTGGTGTACGATGCATTAATTTCAGCAGAGCCATCTGTACCAAGAAGCTTTCCCCTGGCCTCTGCAATACAGTCTTAATCAAGATGCTAATTATTGGCCCACTCGGGCAGGGCAGGGTGCGGTGACGTTGACTAAATCGGGCCTTGCTGGCAAACCAAGTGAAAGAGGTGCATGCATCTGAAAGCCTCTGAGGAGGCATGGCAGGTGTGGATGTGGACTCTGAGCATGTGAAACTGAGGGTTTTAGGGGGGAAAATGGGCAAGATACGAAGCAGGGCTTTGTATGCTTGGATGGGACCCTCCACAGGTCTGCTGTGATGTTTTTGTGTCTGCTTGAAGTGCAGAAGGGTTGTGTGCCAAATTTTTCTCACTTCATTTCAATACCAGGCTTTTCCTCAGATCCCTGGCTGCTCATATTATGATGTGAAGAGCTTTTGTTCTTTTTTTGGTTATTGCCTATAACTGCTGAGGACTTGAAACGCAAGCCTAAAAGTGGAGGATTCTGAAGCAAATAAAGACGTAAACAAAACAAAAAAAGCAAGCGCACAAACAAGTGGGGGAAAAAAGCAACTTCTAAACCAAGCTAAAACTGGAAAGCAGCAGAGTCCAACCTGGGACTGGCCATGCCAGAGGCAGACGAGAAGGAAAGGTTGATCCAGAGCAGGGTTTTGTGCTTCGTGCACCAGACAGGGGATGGGAAGGAACTGCCCTAGGTAGGGAAGGTGATAGCCCAGGCACTACTAATGCTTATGGCAAGCTCTCCGAAGAGAAGACTGCCTGTCTTTCTCTGCATTTCTGTCTAGAGTAGTGTGTCTGGATTCCTTGTACCCAGCCTTGTAAGCATCTATAATGTAGGGAATGCTCAAATGTATTGTACTTGCATTGTTACAGTAATGCCTCGCTATCTGTTGCTTCCTTTTAGGGCTCTGCTGCCAGTTATTTGATGCCCTGCTCTGTTTCCTGCTGTCATTGTCCTGTTTTCCATCCTTCATCCTTAATTGACCTTGAGCAGCAGGCATCTTGAAGGTGAAGGTGAAAACGTAATGAATCAGAGGAGGCAGCGGTGAAGGATTTGTCGGGTGCTCAGCCTCGCAGGTGAAGCAGCTGAGATCTTTCAGAACAGCGATCTCTCTTCCAAGATGGATCAGGCAGAGTTGCCCAGACACCATGAAGCTTGATTTTGTGTTATAAAGGGATCTTCAGCTCTAAACCTCGGGCGAGCAAGCAGTCATTTCTTGGTATCTGAAAAGCAGTCAATCTCCATTACTTCTGTCATTACCAGATGTTGAATTGGCAGCCTGCAACTCCAGTGGTCTTGCTTCTGTCTCTTCATCCTCCAGGTCATGTACGCTGTCCCTGTGTGTTTAGGCTGTGTGCATTTCTGAAGTCTGGGCACATTCCTCTCTGTCCCAGTGATTCCTATTCAGAAAAATTGAATTAATCACAGTCATGCTTTCAAGATTACATCCTCAGCAGGTGTCCTGGTTTCAGTTAGGACAGAGTTAATTTTCCTCCTAGTAGCTGGTAGGGTGCTATGTTTTGGATGAGAAGAGTGCTGATAACACACTGATGTTTTAATTGTTGTAATCTCATCCTAATCCAAAACATAGCACCCTACCAGCTACTAGGAGGAAAATTAACTCTGTACTAACTGAAACCAGGACAGCAGGTAAGGGGATATGCCTGAAACTGTTATTTGACTTTTTTTTTTCAAGAGCCACTGTTAGAGTTAAACGAATTAAAAATGCTTGAACAGCAACGAGTACATGAAAATACTGCAAAGCTTTTTACTACAAATGCATTACTGCATTGCCCCGAACTGCAGAAGCTACCATGTAGAAAAGCAGTTAAAATAATTCTTTGCTGTTAAGGATTTCTGGAAACTAAATGGAAGAAGAGTTCTGCTTCTGACTCTAATTCCCTCAGGACCCCCTGTAGCCAGGCTCAGTCTGTATTCCTGGGGTGCTCCTTTCTAGTCCTGGCCTTGTGACAAGAGTTGGTCCACTTGGTGTTATTGCCACTTAATTAAGTAGTTTATGGCAAAAACTAGATGTCTGCATCCAAGATCATGTTGGTAATGTAGTTCCTGCTTATTCTGAGGCAGAGATGTTTCTGTTATGCTGTTATAGTTCCTGTTGCAGGGTCTTGTACCCGATTGAGTTTCCAGTGCAATCAGCTCAGGAAATCAGTGATACCCTCTACCACTTACCTGTTCGTGCACCTGAGTGGGACATCCTTTATCATAAACCTGGGATCAGTTTTAGCCACACAGTCCTTGCACAAGGTACTATTACACTGACAGCTAGAACACCTAGTCAGCAATGCAAAAAAAAACAAGGCAGGACATTGCTTTTCTGACCCAGGAAATCTGTTCCCAGCATGATTTGGCCACAAACACTAGGATCCAGGTGAAGTGTAGGTTACTGATCTGCTGTAATGAACTGGCTGGAAAGCTGTTGTATAAAATCACACCCTTTCTTGCTAAGAAACGGGAGATCTTTGCTTATTTAAAAACTGTCAGTTAACTTCTAGGTGCTGGAAGTAGTAGTTGGGGATTGGACACCTACTGTGTTGGCGTGGTACAGACATCTAGTTCTGGACTGTCAGGGCACAGCTAGCTTCAGGAAGGGTGTGGGGTGAGGAGGACAGTCTAGGCATAAAAGCAGAAGTTTGAGTGGCTAAGGATCCTGAGGTCCTTTGAGTTTGGGACTCAAGCACAATGAAAATGTGTTCAGGCTCAGTGGACTGAGTGAGGGGCTATGGCAGGTAGGATGAGGTTGTGCCTAGAGAAAGAGCTCATGGCTCCCTGTTTAGTGCAGTCTGGAGCATTTTTTTATTCTTTTATTTATTTTTATTTATTTATTTATTTTTGCTTAAATGCTCATGTACCCATACTGTAGCCAGATGGCCACTTCTGGCCAGCACAGCCCCACTGACTGTCGTGCCCCATGAGTACAGCGGTGGTGGGTGGCAGATGAGTTCCCTGGCTGCACATTGCCTGTTGTCTTACCTGCTGTGAGTTTTGCATCTTCAAAACTAACAAAGATCACCCTTTTATGAAGGGTGAAGTGCCCCTTAGTGATGCTGAGGCCCTTGGAAAAAAGCTTGTTGCCTTGAAGGCTCGTTCTTTCCATTAACAGTAAATTGTACAGGAATTTGGTGTGACAAAGGGAAGTGTGAGAGCAGAGGGCATGAAAGACCACATTGGCCTGTGGAAGAAGACTGACTGAAGGTTTTGTCAAGGACTGGACTTGCCAGCTTCCCACCAAGCTTTAAGATGCAGCTCTCAGCTCTGTTTAGATGGAGCTCTGCTTCAGAGCTGCACTTGAAAACCTCATGGAGAATGAGCCTGCAGGGGGGACCGTAATTGCCATGTGTTGTGGCCGTAATGATATGGGGGAAAGAACAGGGGCAGCTGTAGGGAACAAATGAGATGTTATGCCTGACTCCCAGATCTCATTTTTCTGGGTGTTAGGTCTGTCCTGGAAGGCAGGAGGCGGGCTGGGAACCTGGCTCTCCTCAGCTGTGTGCATGCCCTCTTTTCATCCCGGCACAGCAGCGAGATGCCTGTCAGAAGGCAGGAGCAAGAAGAGAGACCAGGGCCAAGCTCTCTGCTAGCAGAACCACCCTAAACTCTGCCTCTGCACCGAAGGGTAACTTCCTTCCAGGGCTGGGGGGCTGAGCAAATGTTCCCCGTGTAAGGGAAATGACTTGTTCTGTCTCCCGCTACCCTTTATGGGGTCAAACTCTGATGGATACGGGATCACTGCACAAAAGGTGAGTTGTGTGGAGTTATTTTCAAAACGTAAGTGACCTCTAAACCAGAGCAGAAGAGAAAGGTCGGGGTGGCTGAGCTTTGGATTTAGCTCCTGCTTGTGGCTCTCCAACAGGACCATGAGCAATTGCCCATCCTACTGTACATGGCCATGAGCTGCACAGCCTGCTCTAACACCTGTCAAAGCCAGGAACAGTGAGCCTGTCGGATCAGGTGAGCGTTCTTCTTTTTCCAGCTTCACTGGATGGAAAACAATTGTGTCCCTTCCTCATCCTGCCATCAGCTGTGACAGTCTCCGTATCCTTTACCTCTGGGCAGCAAAATGGGATGTTTGCCTTGTTACATGTGGTTTCCTTTAGGGCAAACAAAATACCAAGTAATTTTTTAAATGAATGTTAATTTTCATTCTGACTTCACGCAGTCTGGGCTCTCAAATCCTGACTGCTCTCCCCAGCCGTCCATCACCGACTCTCATGTTTTGATGGCTCTTGTCTCAAACAGTTGGGTAAAAAGACCTTGGTTATTTTCTTTCCTTTTTCCCCTCTGAGAAGTGTCTCATTTACTTTTTGCAGCTGTCCTGACTCTCTCCCCCTATCATTACTGTGAAGCAATGTGGCAATTACGGAGCTGGCCACCCCCGGGAGGAGGTGTGCTCCACTGGCTTTCAAAGAGTTTGCAGCACTGTACTTTGTGCTCAGCTCCAAAGCTCTTCTGTTCTCCCTGTGAAATGGGATTTAATGCTCCGCCGTTCTGAGTATGGTAGCATCTGTACAGATACAAAATGTCTGGATCATGGATTGGTTTCAGGAAGCTTCGATTCTTAATTTCCTTTGCAATTTATATTGCCCCACGCTTCCCCTTCCCTCTTCATTCCCCTCAGAGGACAGCTGTGGTCTTAACCGAGTATCTCAGGTGGTGTAAAGGCACTGATGGTTTTGGTGTTGAAGTGCCACGTGAGGACAGAGGAAACAGATATTAGGCTTTTTCTTGCAGCATCTGACCCTATACTTGCAGTGCCAGAGGGGGATGCCCCTCCAGAAGGGATGGAGATGCTCAGGTCTCGTTGCTGTCAGCCTGTGGCAATGTCCTGGCTTGGTGGAACCGTTTCACAGCTGCCTGTCCTCCCCTGGCTCTGCTGGGTGCCCTGGCCCAAATCTGGAGCTGCTTGGTTCCTGCAGGCCAGCTGGCTGTTGTGGAAATCGAGGTGGTCAGGCAGCAGGGGCTGGGCTAATGAGAAAGGAAGGCTTTGGGGTCCAGCACTGACCCTGCTGAAGCCACGTACATCAGTAATTCAGACCCCAATCCTATTTCTAGGGCTCAGCCAGACCTGGTGGTTTTTATTGAAGACAAATGGGGTGTTTGGTAGCTGATGCCTAAACCTGTGGGCAACCTCAGTGCCGTTTCTTTGGTAGCTTGTGGGAAGTATTTGGGGTTTTGTGTAAGGTGGTATAAAGCGATCCCACGCAGCTGGAGGCCAGAGGGAAGGGTATTTCAGGGCTCTGAAGATTTCTGCTCCAGTGACAGCTGTCTTGCTGCTGCCGTGGTCAGGCTTGTTTCTTCACTTGTTTTGGAACCACTGAACAACAAAATCTCCTTTCATTCCCTTTGCTCTGAGGTGGGAGAATTAAGTCTTAAGCCCTAGTAGAATTAATGAGTGTTTTGTCGGTCTCTTTCCCTGACGTGGGCTGGGTGCAGGCCCCAGAAGCACAGGGTTTGGAGCACGGACTGGATGAGTTGGGAGGATTTCTGCCATCGGGGCTGAGCTGCAAAGGCAGCAGCAGGTAGGGGAGGGAGATGCTGGTCCTTGTGGTGGGCTGACCTCTCTTTTTGAGGGCCAGCTGCTAACAAGCTGCTTTCTGCTGGCAGGGCTGAGGGCCCATCAGTCTCCTTCCTCAGAGGTGAGCCCACAGGAGTCCCTTGCTACGGACTTCGCTGCATAGCTTTGTTAGAGCCTGACAGCACTTGACGTTTCCCAGACAATGCTTAAATCTGCCAATTGGCAGTACTTAATGCTCTCCTTCTGGCCTTCCAGCAGTGGTGTCTCTAAACTTTTGTTTTCCCTTCAAAGAACGGTTAGCAAAAGCTTCTGCATTTTGTCACTTGCCAAATGCCACCAGTGAAGCTCGGCTCTTGTTGCTTTGGGCATTTACAGTTGCGTTTAATTAGGACATGTGCTTGTCTGGCCAGGGGCTGATGGACAGCTTGAGTGACAAAGACCAGGAGAAAAATAGAGGCTTTACTGTATAGCTACTTGAAGGAATATTTCTTTAGTCCAATTGTCTTTGGACGTGTCCTTTGGGAGGGGGATACCAGGCCTCAGAATTGATCTATTTTGACCATTTTTTTTAAGATCTGAACTCTTAAGGGTTAAAATACATTTGTCCATAGGAATCAAAATATGGGGACTTAGTAGTGCTCTAGGTTGAACAGACAAAGGAGTTGACCTGCACTTAGCGAACTCCCTGGCTGTGAATAACTCAGCCAGCCCCGTGCCTCACCTGGAGACACCTGAGGCTTGTTTGGTATTTACTGCAGAGACTTCAGGCTGGGACAGAGATGTGGCTGGTCTGCAAATTATTGCTTTACTGACCAGAAGGCAGGAGGCACTCTCAAGTAGCTTCTCTTGATGGAGACCTGAGACCTCTGCCTTTCAGTCCTGGACTTCAGACAGCGGCTTTCACAGATCCCATCTCTCATCTCAGGAGGGTACAGCTTTGCTTTGCCAAGGCTTGGTGGCTGAAGACATCCTCAACTGTAGATCCATAGGAGACATACCCCTCTAGCAAGCCATATTCTACCAAGATACCTATCAAGATACCGGGCAGCCTTAACAGTTAGACCCCTGGCTGTACGAACAGGCAGGCAGCAGCTCTGGCTTTGCCTTGGCTGGGCAGTGGATGCCTGCTCGATCCGCAGGGCTGCTGCAAGCATCCTCCCTGCAAGCAAGAATCTTCTGAGTGGCTGAGCTGAGATCTCCAGGTTCCTAATCAGGGGGAAGGCTGTCCCTGCCAAATCAGAGTTGGGCTCCTGATTGCATCCTGATAGAAAAGATTACTCATTCAGTGGAAAATAGAGCTACTATTTTATTGAGGGTTTCGGCATATGTTAGCTGAGCAAATCTTGGCACTCAGTCTGTGCTGTGGCTCTGCTTCTCTGAGCCCGTGAGCTGGCCTGACTCAGGAATGTTACTTGCTTTCTGTTTTTCCTCCTCTGTGTGGCTTGGGCACTACAGGAACCCTTTCCCTTCTTTCCATTTCAGCAGCCCATTGACCATATGCTCCATCAGGTTGTCTGGTACTCTGGCCTCTGTGTCTTGGCTGAAACCCTCTGCTTTGTACCAGCAACTGTCTTTCTGGATGCCGATCCATGCCTTGCTGTGTTTGTGTGCAGCTGATAGACCAGGAGATGATGGTGCAGAAGCCAGTGCTGCAGTTAACCCCCTGCTGCCACTCCGAGGAGCTCTGGGTGGTTTCAAAAGGGCATACTTCCTGAGACCAGAACTTAAAATTCCTATAACGTAGGTAACTGTGACTGAGACTTGTGTTTGTCCTTTAGGTGCTATTGCCCTGAGGATCACATTTATTTCTTCCAGGAAAGAGAAAAAGGAGGAAACTCAACATACCAAAAAACAAGTCTAACTTTTCTTCCTGACTTTGTTACAAGAGCCAGTTCAGGTTGAATCACTGACATGCTGAGCCTTCCTCCTCTCACCGGGAGAAGTCTGGAAATCTGTATCTTCATATTTCTTACTAAAAATGTCCTAGCACAGACGTTCACACTTCACTATAACATATCTACTAGGAGCGGTTACAAGTCTGCACCAATTTATTGCAGTCAACCATGCTTAAAGTGAGTGGTGCCTATTCACCTTGCAGTAGTGACAAGGCTGAATTGAGGATGCTTTGAAAAATTCTTGCTATCAGGGCTTAGATTTTTGATATCATTCTTGCTCCCCGTGTACAGTACTTGCCACAGGGATACCTGGACCAGCAGCATCTGCCTCCCCACATCAGAGAGCACAGAGACACCGGTGTGGACAGTGGTAAAGGTTTGGTTAACCCAGGTAAAGGCTTGGTGAACCTGATGTGCTGGATGCAGCCAGCTCTTTCAGGGCAAGGGGGAACATTTGCCGTGGAAGTATGTTGGATAATCTAGCCCATACCAGGTCTGCTGCTGCTAGTTAAAGATGGGATCTGTAGAACAGTGGCATTTGCTGTTCTGTTACCATCTAAATGTTGTTCTGACATCCTTGGTTGTTTCTCCATCCTAGCACCCAGCTTCTCTGCCCACCATTCCCCATGTGCAGAGCAATGTGCTAGAGTTCCAGCCATGCCCTTGGGGACGGGCCTGGGTGCTGCTGCATTGCCAGACCGTGAAGAGGCAGGTATCCTACTCCATCTGCAGGGCCAAGGCTATGCCAACATCTGCAGTTTATCTCCTGGTAGATCAGCTGCACAGAATAAATACATGGATGGTGAGGAGAGGGCTGTGTGTCCTGATGCTGCTTGCTCAGTGTTGGAGGAACCGTTTGGAAACTCCATCTGGACCATCGAGTCTTGATCTGACTCGTGCCAGAGATGCCCTATATACCGTGGGGTCAGATATTCAGCCTCTCCTAGCTGTGGGACAGGCTGTAGGGTGTCGGGGGGCCCAGGCTACAGAAAGCAGAGAAGCCAGAGCACTAGCCAGCTCCTCTGCCTCCAGGCCTGGTGCTGCCGCTGCTTTTGGCTGATATCTGTACTGTACCTGGAGTGAGAATCGGCCTTTGTTCCAGACCCAGCCTCCCAAAAAGTTGTTTCCCTGTTTCTGTGGGGTTACTGGTCCATTGCACATTCTCTGGCGCTCATATGCACAAGGCAGATAACCTCAGTGCCTTTCAGCTATACACGGGCCTCCCTCTTTGGTAGGAAGCAGCTGGCGTTTTTATCTCGGCTGATGGTTCAACAGATGGCTGCTTCACAACAAAAAGCAACCCAAACAGGAGACTTTCTTCTCTTCAATTACCCAAGGACTTTGAAGGCGTGTGCTGAGGTCGGCTCCCAGAGCAAGGGCTGCAGGATCACAGTGCAGAACGTCTCTTGTCACAGCCGATGACAAACTTGTGTCTGGAAACTTTGAAGGCAAATATGAGCTTATGGGGCCTGGAAGGTGGGGAATCTCCAGGCTGGGAGATATTAAACACTGCTGGATACGTCCATGTGCAATCTGATTTATCTTTGACCATTGGCCCTCTTGTGAGCAGGGGATTGCACCAGAGACATCCAAGAGTCCCTTCCTCCTAAATTTTTCCATGCCTTGGCCTGATCCAACTGATGATCATGCGCTCTGCTTTGTGAGGAATGAGGGAAAGGAAGAGAAACAAGCGTTACAGAACATCTGGAAATGCAGTGGTGTTCTTGTCTGCCGTAAGATCTGATTTGGGAGCAGCTGCCAGCTGCCTCTTCTCTTTGAGATGAATTCGTTTTACTGGAAAGACGGCTGCTGCTGCTCTGAAGTGGCCAGATGGACCCGTACTGAAGACTTGGGGGAATTTGGGAAGGCAGGGAGCCCACACTGGCAGCAGCCCCTGCCCTGCTGGGGTGCTGAGCAGGGCTTTGGGAGGAGTGTGCTGGGGGTCAGTTCCTTGTGTTGCTTCTTCCGAAGAGCAGCTGTTCCAGGCTTACCTGAATTATCACCATAATGAACAGAGCTTCCTTTGGGAATACATCCTCAGAGATAGCACTTGATATCTGACCCTTGTTTGCATTTCATGCCAGGTGTCTGAAATTTTGCCGTGGGCTCAAATGGACAGTTAAATCCAGGAGGAGAAGTGCGGGATTAGTTCCCAGGGAGACAGGATGTGTGCAAGTGTTTTATTCTCTCATAGCTTTTGCCGAAAACAAACAAGCTTTGTTGTGAGCCAGGAATAGCAGGACTAATGACGGGCACCTCTACAGGGTGATGTGCCTTCAGAGCACTCTGCAAATGCCTGCCCATTTGTCTGCTCGTCGGGAGGGAGGGATGCTGCCTTCCCGACTGATTGCCTGTCCCTGACTGCCTTTCAGCTCGCTTTGCTAGCGAGACAGGAGAAAAAGGGCAGCCCTTCTGTGGCTTGTGAAGAGATGCAGCCCAGCAAGCTGGAAAGCCTGGAGGGGCTGCTCCAGGGCCCTCCCTTGGGTTCAGGATTGGGGAAGGAGGGAGCTGAGTGTCCAGCAAGGCAGGAGGACTTCCTGAGCAGCACAGGGCAGTGGAGCCGAGCCCAGGGACCAAAGCTGCCTTTATGGGTTCAGGTGGCCTGGCGGAGGGGAGGTTTCTTACCTAACCCCTGCCTGTCTGGGGAGGGAGAGCTGGCAAAACAGCAAGAGCTGAGCTCTGTTCACAGCTGGAGCCCCCCAGAGCCAGCCTGCACAGCTCCCTGCTTTCACCCAGAAGCATTACTTGGGGCTGGGTTATTTGCCCAGATCTGCTCTATAAGGAGACCCATCGTCTCCCCTTACAGCCCAGCTTTTCCTTGTGAAGGTTCGGTGTAGCAACACGGATAATCCCAGCTGTACCTTTAATGAGGTATCGTTGTAAATGGAGTTCTCGCTGCTTGTGAGACCAGCCAGGAAAACAAAACAAAAACAAAAACAAAACAAAACACTTCCAAACAGACTTGGAAGTGTTTGTCTCCTAGTCATAGAACTAAAGCTAAGCCACCCACCTGTGCTCAGCCCCACAAGTTGTGGCTGTGAGATCTTAGCATCCAGCTCTCAATTCAGAAAGGGGGAGCAGCAGCTGGGCAGGGTTAAAAGAAGACATCTGCCTTGAGGCTGTGCTAAAGGAAAACTGTAGACCTTTATTTCTCACTAAGTTCAGCTGATGGATGCTTCAAGAAGGTCTTGGTGCTTGGTATAATTTTAATTTGCCCTGTTCTGTTTGTTTTTTTTTAGAGGTGGAGGGTGCTGTTTTGGGCTGAAGACACCAGCTGGACACTCAGTGCCCTTCCTTCGCTCTTTTCTGCAAGGTCTGTGGGTCGGTGATGGGGGCAGGCACCTGCCCCTGCTTGCAGACGTGCTGGGCATCTCACCCCACAGCAGAGGTAGAGTGTGACACCTTGTGTCCTCTGCAGGACAGGAACATGCTCAAGGGCAATTAATGCTGATACCTAAAACGCAGACCTTAATTTTCCTGCACATTATGATGGGCATCTCAGTTGTCTAAAAAGCTGATTTTTTTTTTTTTCCTTTAAGGACTGCAGCAAGCACATGTTTTAATGCGCTGATATAGCCAGCAGGCTTGAAGGATATGGGTGAGATAAGGTGTCCCATACTTTGGGCTCCAATCCAGTCAGCCTGGTGAAAGGCCTTTTGTACGAAGAAAGCTTATTCTCTTTGTTACTGAAGACACTGAGCTGCTCAGGCCTTACAAAAGGAGAAGCTAGATGAGCACTGCGGCATTCACAGAAATGTGGATGAGCTGTTTGTGAGCCCTTTGCCTTTTCTTAAATAACTAACTACTGCAGGACTTGGCTTACAGGGAAAAATCGAGTCCCAGGGAGATCAGTCAGGTTGCCTGGTCCCTGTAATGAGATCAGTGCAAGTCTCTGACACCCGCTGTCATCCTTGGTCTGTCTTTGGTCATGCTGATTTTGGCATGGGAGGGATTTTTTTTTTTCTATCTGCAGGAAAGAGGAAAAGGTTGTAGATTGGGTATGGAAATGGCTATTTTTCCCTGCTGTGGGAGTTAGGGATGAAGTCCTTGGGTTGGTGTGGTGGAAGTGAAGGCCCCTGGGTGAGGAGGAGTTGTTTGGGCTGCTTGTTTTGGCTTCTCCCTGCTACGGGGGGAATGATTGTGATTAATTGTAATTAAACTAATTGTTGTTAAGCCCATTTTAGGGATGTTTAACACTGATCTGGTAGAACCTGCTAACAGGTTCCTTTTTTCACCTCTGTCCTAGGTGAGTGGTGGCGTTTTTAAGTGTGACTCAGGATGCCCAGAAACACCAAATTTCCAAGCCACATACAACTTGGGAAGGCTTCAGCTCACCCCTTCTTACGGGGACAGGAGCATTCCTGGCCGTACAGTCCTCGTGCATCTGTCCTGATGAATTGCTTCCTGACAAGAGGATCTCTTGTTTACCAAGACTTAATTTGCTGCTGCTGTTTATTGCCCACCTGAAGTCCTCCTGCTGGCCTTGTTGTCCTTCCAAGAGCAGCCAATCATTCTCCCACTGCAGCAGGAAGAGGGATGGGGTCAGTGCTTGATGGCTGACAGCTCCTTTTTATGTTCCCATCTGTTCCCTCTTTTCCTTGTAATGAGATCAGGTGCCGGAGTGCACTGAGAGGACTTCTCAATGTGAGAGGAAGTCACAAATGGGGCACTTAGGTCCTTGCTTTCATCTTTGGCAGTGAGAGGCTGCTCAAATCAAACCTGCACCCTCTTGAGCTGCTCCTAGAACAGACCCAGTAACGGGAAACCGAAGCTGTGTGGTGGGGCTGCCAGCTCTGCATCAGGTGAGGCCTGCAGTGCTGAGCTCTGCCTTGCAGAGCTGCAAACCTGGGTTTGACTATTTTGCCAGTTTTTTCATTTCTATTTTTTTCATGGCTACTGTCTTGTCATCTATAACCCTGTCAGCTTTAAATAGTGTTATCTGTGGCTTGGCAGCTTCATTCTTTCAGGCCTTTGGTGCCCCCTGGGCAGACCCCTCCAGCTTTCTGATCAGCCTTTAGTGCCATGACAGGCTCCAACCTGCTTTGTGTTGAGGTTTTCCCCTCTGCTTTTGGGGCCGTATGTTTATTACAAAGCTGGCCTTTTATAGGTGGGAAGGTTTCTCTCAAGGACAACCTGCAGCAGGTGTTGGGGGCTGTTTTGGTTGCTGGCTGTGTCTTTATGGCTGTTCTTGTGATGTGTGAAGGATGGAAGGGATTTGAAGGAGAACCTAAGGAGCCTGTTAAACAACTCAGCTGGATCAGTCCGTGGAGAATAGAAAGTTTCCCCTCCACTCCTGCTGCCAAAATGTGATGTGCTGGGAGTCAGTGTGGGGACATTGCTCACATAAAAGCCATAGAGTCCGGTAATACTCCCACATAGCCTCTTTTTAGGGATGTACTAGGTGCCCAAACAGTGCTTTGGATTCAGCCCAGGACAACCTCCCTGTGGCTGTTCTTTACCAAAACCTCCCAGCTCTTTTGGCTAAAGGCATCCAGATACAAATACAGTCAAATATTTGAGCAAAAGACACTCCAGTGTCCCTTTTTAGGCAAAAGAGCAACAGCTTTGGGGTTTTGCTCGAGTTCAAACTCTGCTCCTGTGGCAGTCTGAAGGTGGCTAAAGTATCCAGCCTGCGAAGGCAACTGCCTGGAGCAAATGAAGCCACTCTTAGCTTTTTGTTTGTTTTCCTCAGTGCTTGCTTTCCTTTGTAACTTGGCAGCAGAGCTGGCAGCTCGTGGTCGACGCGGTGCTTGCAACCAGCTCTTTCCTTCAGCGCTTCACAAGTGATTAATAAAACAGGCTACTCCTTGCACATCACTGCTTCTGAGCTCCTCGTGGTGCTTTGTAGCTGCTGTAACGGTGCCAGGTGCTCCTGTGGGCTCAGGCTGAAACGTGTCGCAGGCTGGGTTTGTCCTTTCTCTGTGTCCTGCTTACAACCGTATATTTTTCATCTTTCTTTCCCTTGCTTCAGGTAACAGAACCAGATGTTGGTGTTTGAAAATGCCCTGCAGGAGAGGAACTGGACCTGTGGATGGCGTACTTGCTGAGAGCCAAGGAGACCTATTGCATGGACTCTGGGCCAGTCCTAACACAAATGAAGCTGCCAAGTGATGCTGGAAACCGCAAGCTGTTGTAGACCAGGATAGGCAAGTGAGGGTTTTTTCCTCAGCCTGGAGGAGCTGCAGGGAGGAAGGACTGCCTCTGGCATTGAGCTGTGAGCCCTGGAGCTGCCCATAGGAGCATCCTGCTGGGCCATGGGTGCTCAGGTATTACCATGTGTGATGCCAAGCAGTACTCGGGCTCCTGGAGGCCAGTTTCCCTGTGGAGTTGCTGCCTGGTCTGGCAAAATCTCCTCCTGCCCCATTCCTGTTTAAGGAGCTGAGACTGACGCCTGCTCTGCCCTGGTAGCCACAAAAGATCATGAAATGAAGACTTCAGTGTGGTGTGCAGCATATTTGCCCTCTGTGTCTCAAGGACTTCAGGTGGTCTTTACCTCACAGAGGTGACATGGGGCCAGGACAGCTGGGATTAAGGCATTCCTGGGGTTGTCACTATTATTGGACAGCCCTGTAATGGTGTAGGTGATAGGTCCCTAGACACCTGTCCCCTTTCTTTAGACTGAGATGCTGTGTGAGTGCTTGGAGTCAAGCCTCCATCCAAAACCTGCCTATCATCCTGTGGCCTTGTCTCCTGAGAATGACAGCCTCAGTTATTGCCTCGCTGCCCTCCATATCAGAGATTCCCCTTGAACTGTGATTAGCTTCTCGAGGCTTATATATTTTCTTGTGCATTTACCCACTACGACAGCTGGCTGGATTAAGTGGTTCCATAGCATTAAGGGAAGAAAAAGAAACAAAACACCTAGGAGGCATTACATTTGTGGGGGACACGGTCTTTGCTCTCTTCTAAAGAGCTGTGGAGAGAAACAATTTACTTTTTTTTTCCAATTTGATGGCTGCACAGATAATGTCAGGGTCTCCAAAATGTATGTATTTGACATATTGTCATGTTGTCTTGGAGAAGAGAGCTCAGGTTTTGGAACTGGGACTGAAAGTAAGCAAAAAGTAAGGAAACAATAGATTCCCATGATGGGAATAAAACAGGAGAAAAGCAAACCCAGGGCTGTGCACTGAGGTCTGTGCTACCAAGAAAATCAATGTTCTCTTGTACAACGTGGGATTGAGCTGCTCAGAGGAAGGCAGGGGGAATGTGGCTAAAAGGAGTCAAGTTTTATTCTCCTCTTTTCTCAGAGGGGAAAAAAAATATGAATCCTGCTTGAACTGAAGAGGATCATTTGGGACGTCACGAAGTTGCAGTTGGGTAAGTGACCTCAGTGCTGTTATTCAGTAGAAAACACTTTGATGGCATCTAACATTGTTGTAGATGCTGCGGGGTTGATGGGGTTAGCACGGTAATGATGCCAGGAAGGTACACTTCTGAGTGCCTGGTTCAAACCCACCTGAGGGCCCTGTTTTTGGTGTTCACATGGCAGGCAGTGCTGGTATCATCGGGCCTCTCAGCTCAGAGCCTGTGGCAGGGCTTCTGGGAGGGGCTGATGGCACTCTGCATCCTCCTAACACTGCAGCAAGGGAGAAGTTAATAATGCATTGTGCCTGCCCGCTGCCCTGCTGTGTGCTTGTTTGTTTCTGCAGGAGGATGAGGGCGATGTAAACAGCATTTCCCAGGGGCCAAGGAAAGGATTTTCAGCCCTGTTCAGCAGCTGCCTGCACGGACCGAGTTATCTGCACCTCCAGAGAGAGCAGGGCTGGCAGGTTTGTTCAGCCCCTGCTGGGCTGGTGACTTGCTTGGGGTGCTGAGGGAGCAGGGTGGGGAGGGAGATGGCTGGATTCTGTGCTGGGCTATACTTGGGTGTCACCCCCTCTCCCCATCCTTGGGCTTTCCCCTTCCTTGGGACATGGCGTGCTGCTTGGAGCAGAGCAAAACAAGGTTATGGGAGAGGTAATGCTTTTAATTAGGAGAGAATGAGACAAACCTTAACAGAGACTTGTGCTTCTTCAAGCCAGAAACACAGGCAGCCAGCTGGGAGGCAAGTGTGGGACAGGAATGGTTGCTCAGAGTTGAGCTTTGTGGTGGCACTTGGGTATCGTGGCAGAAAGCAGTGGTGAGCTCCTGGAGCAGAGGGGGTGTTAGCAAGGGAAGAGGAGCTTGTTTGTCCTTTGGGAGCAGAGAGTGGGAATGGAGGAATGGAGAGGGGGCAGCTGGAATGGGTGGATGGGGCAGTGATGTGAACCCTGTACTTCATCTGAGCTCGTGGTCCTGAGCATCTGTGGATAAATTTCCCTTTCTAGTCTCTGAGAATGCAGGTCTCCTGCTATGGCTGCTTCATTTGGTGATGAGCTTGCAAGCCTCTTCTGGAACTGATAAGCCATGTCCTGAGGAAGAATCATGGAACAGACTCGGTCTTGTGTGCTTCAGTCCTGATGTGGGTGTGCTGTTCAGTCCTGCTGCTAGGTATGATGCTTTCCTGGTGGTGATGCTCCCAGGAAGCAAGGAGGGCTTGCTTGGCCAGCACATCTCCACCATCCCTGGCCCGCACTTACTCCTGAGGCACTTGCTCCTCTTGCAGGAGCCCACCCAGATCCTTCCAGTCTTGATTCACCACCACCAAGGCTCTCCTGTGAGCCAGCTCTGGTAGCAGGGAGAGGATTTACATCTTGTGGGTGCCAACTGTGTGTATGAGCAAAGTGTGTACCCCCAAATATTGATTTGATGTCCATTCCTGGTTAAAAAAGGCAGCTTGGCAGGGTTGTCTGCTGTCTGTAGAACCACGGTTATGGTGAAGAAGCTACAGGAGAAGCTGGCTGTGGCTTTCCTCTGCTCAGCTGCCACCAATGGAGGACAGCCTGGCTGATGGTGTACACCTGCAGTGACACTTCCCTGCCGTCCACTGTGCTGTCTATTGAGAATGTGATGTATTCATTTCCCTCCAAGTCCCTGCCATCTAGAAAAAGTAATAATCTGCAGTGTTTACCTTCCCTGTTCTCAGAAATTAAGCAGCTTTGGCAGAACGTATGTGTTTTGCAAAATGTTGGAGCCCCCCAAGGGTTTTGTGTGCAGAAGCTGAGAAAATTGAATAAAACAGTGCTTTGCACAGGGAGCATGCAGTCCTTTGGCTCCATCACCAGGGTCTCTGCAGCTCTCCTCTCACTGCATTGGCTTTCACCTGCTTCCTGTGAGGGCTTTGAGTGATTAAGGTCTTGACAAAGGGATTTGACCCCTCTTTGGGCTGGCTCCAGGGTTACCCAGCCCAGAGAGGTGCCTGAGCCAGGAGCAGGGCTGAGCCCCCTGGGTGCTGTGCTTCTCCAACCTGCAGATGGCCTTGGTGTGCCCCTGCAAAGTGGGGACCTCTTAAGTGCTGTAATCTGGAATTTCCCCAGGGATAAACCATGTCCTTTTGTGTCCTGGCATTGTTGCCCTACAGTAGATGGGTTTGGATATGTTCAGCCTGGTGTCTGAGGTCCAGTCTTGGCAGTAGCAGATGGAGTTTTATCTGGAACTGAGGTAAGTTATGTTGTGGAAATGCTCACCTGCTGCTCTTCATCCAGCAGGCTGGCTGGTGCACAGCTGGGTGAGTTTCTACACGCATCTATGTCTTGGTACCAAGGTGGTTCTGCTCCTGCTGTGGCTGGCTGCAGCCCTGGGAAGGTAGAATCTGGATGTGGGAAGAGGAGCCATGGAGAGGAAGGCTTTAGGGTTGAAGTCAGCACATAGGAAACTCTTAGCGTGGTTTATCCCTACCCAGCATGTTTGAGCTCCCCTATCCCAGGCTTCTCCTATGCTGTTAATTCTGGTTTATTTTGAGAAGAACTTGTCTAGAAAGAGAAAAAAAAAAAAAAAAAAAAAAAAAAAGCTTAAACTTTTTTTGTGTGTGTGAAATTATCAGGCATCCTTACTGTGGTGTCCACTGGGTAAAGTGGGTGTAAGCAAACTGACCTGCACCCACTGCTCTCTGGCTGATGGAAGGAAAACACCTACAGGTCACATCTGGGCACTGACCTCAGAGCCCTGCCATTCCCTCTGCCTGTTAATGACTTGCTCATCTCCGTAGCAGCGCGGGGAACATAAAGGAAAGAGAAGTCAGCACATAGGTGATGCAGCTCTCGGGTCAAAGCACAGTGGGAGGATGAGCTCAGGTTGTTCCCCTGCTGAAGGCAGTATTGGGACAGGGTGCCTGCCTGGCCAGAGGGTGATTTGATGCCCTATGTACCAGGGGTGACTTATCGCAAGGACTTGAATCTCTTTTGCTTGATACTTTGAAGAGACTTTAAGGAATGTCTGATTCTCAATGTGTATATATATGTTCCATAATTATGTACCTCTCCCTGTGACAGTAGCTTTGTTTTCCAGAATGATAGGTTAACTCTGCAACTGTTCCTGACTGTGATGAGAAAGTCCTGATATAAGATGGCTGCTGAAGACTGATAGGAGAAAATATCTGCTAGCCTGGGAACTTGTCTTGGGGACCAGAGGAGCATCCTTGAGGGGTGCAGGTGGCATCCTTCGAGTTGTAGTTGGGCACCTGAGAACCAAAGATGTCTTGAAGATACCAATGTTAAAGAACAAAACAAATATTTTTGTTCAAAGAAAAACAATGAAAACTAAAACCAACATCACCTATGAGCTGTCTCAGGAGGCTGGCTGAAGTTAATAGCACCTATTGGTTACCTATAGGTGTTGGTGTCCTATGCCCACTTAGCTCTGATGTAAAATTGATTTTTACCCCAAGTGGAGATTCTCAGAGAAACTTCCCATGGTGTTTGTGCTCCTCTTGTTTTTGTTTTCCTCCTCAATCAGGCTGCAGCTTTGCTGGAACATTGGGTTAACTCTGATGCTCCACACACCATGATGTGGATCAGCTTTGAAGCGAGGCTGCTTTGGTCCTCTTCCTGGGGTGGTTCTCTTGGGGATCAGTTTTAGACCCCTTTTAGGTTGATATGACCTACACCCCCCTTATGGCATTGCTTTGAAGCATCTAGTGCTGGTGGTTTTATGATTGTGTATGTACATGATCTGTCATAAGCATAGTATTGGTAAGTATAACCTGTTATAAGCATAGTCCTGTTAAGTATAGGCTGTTGTAAATATATTTGCTTTTATGGTATTAATTGAGTAATCCATAAGTATTAATTCATAAGTAGTTTAATTTATAAGTATTACTGATTTACTTACTAATTCATAAGTATTTTTCATTCCCCTAGTATTATTGATAAACTGGTATTTTAAGTTCAAACCTATATTTGCTGCTATATTACTGATTTTGTCCTACCTCTAATTGCCTTTATTTCTAACTGCTGCTACTATTAATTAGTGCTATTCTCTTAATAGCTACCGCATATATTTGCCTTATAATCACAGTATACTTGCTAATGGTGATTTGTGACCTGTAATAAAAACCAGCCTTCAGAAATAAAGCCTCTGTGCCTTTGTGTTAAGGAATCCTGCGAGCTCCCTGCTGTGATCCCTGCACACCTGTGGGCTGGGTAATCCCCACCTGGGGGCTGTGACATGGGGACGTGAGGCACAGGCTGCCAGCTGCAGTGCATTAATGGCTGTGGGCCTGCTCTGTTCCAGTTACTTAGGCAGAAGCCTTTTTGTCTGAGTGTTTAGGGAAGATGAATAGCTGATATGTTCTTTTAGATAATTATTTTGCACTTTGCAGTCCTGTGGCATTTGCCCAAGGCTTAGCTTGAGGCGTCTGGGACTGATTCCTGGCAAAATACTAGTGATGCTCACTACAAATGAGGAATTAATTTCTAGATACCTAATCCAGGAATGCTCTCACTTCCCATTTTATGAATTCAGTTTTCCACTGTGGTCCTGTCAGCCAGTGAATCAGTTCTTTCCTTAGCTGCAGGAGCATCTGTGGCTTGAAAAGGACATGAGGGGTTGAAGCAAAACTTGGGGAGCAGTGAACTCCCTTTAGCCCTGCATCTGACCCTGCACAAGTGCCCTGAGCAGAGGCGCTCAGGTGAAACGTGTTTGAGTGGACCACGGGGATGGAGCTCAGAGCCACCTGGAGCTCCTCAGTGACGGAGAGTGGAACAAGCTGTGTTCAGTGACGAGTCTACAGCTGTCTGAGGCTGCCCTTAAGGGAGGAGAGGGTTTATTACAGAGCTTTCCAGAGGTGGGGCTGCTTCCCCAGGGGTGACAAGGCTGTGCTGTGCCAGGCTGGGTGCTGCAGGAGCCCGGCAGAACAGGTGAACTGGGGACCAGGCTGTGACAAGGCACAGGAGGGGGCACCTCTGTGAACTGACAGCACCTTTTGGGGGGCAGTGCTGGCAGCTGTTTGATTTTTTTTTTTTTTTTTAGGGTATTTTAACATTCTCTGTTATCTGCGCTTCCATCTGGTGTGTGGCTCTTTCCTCGATCAGCCTTGTGTGGTGGCTGGTGACAGACCTGGGAGAAGCACTGGGGTCTGCTGTGAGTCCCCCGGTCACATCTCAGTTTTAGGATAAACACAGGGACCTGGCTGTGCCGGGGGAGCCTTCACTGTGAGCTTTTTGTGGTTATTATCTGCTTTTCCTGAGCCTTTGTTATTTGAGACAAGGTGTTGCTCGCCACCTGTCCCTTGTGTCTGTGCCTCTTTCCTTACAAATACCAGGGGGATAAGGGCAGGGAAGCACGGCTGGGTTACAGCAGGAGGAGAAGGAGCATCGGGCCTGTGCATGGGGTGGGTGCCGGGCGTCCCCACACCCAGCTGTGGCCCTTCTGCCTCCCGCCCGCCACCGTGTCCCGCAGCCGTGGCCTCACTGCCATGTCCCCGCTGCTGTGGTGACGTGAGGCCTGCGGGGCGGCCCTGTTGCTTTGGGAACGAGGAGGGCAACAACAGCCGGGCAGCCACAGCGCTGCACGGCAGGGACTGGTGTGTGAGTGCATCCACGGAGAGAGGAGGGCGGTTCTGGGGGCTGTGACCAGCCCCACAGCGGGGTGATGATGGCTGCATGTCCCCGTCCCCTGTCCCGGATGAAACTAGGGGGCTTTAGGTGCAGGGACCTGGGGACCGATGGGCTGGGGGGGGGAACACAACCCTGTGCAGTCCTATGGATCAGGAGGGGACGTGGGTGACTGTGGGGCTGTCAGCTGTGCTTGCCTCCTGTGGGATCTGCTCCCCTGTCAGGAAGCTGACTTTGGGGGTGAGATTGCCCCCATGGAGTCAGATGAGGAGCAGGACTTGGGGATTTTTTGTTCCCCAAAAGTGAAGGATCCTAAACTTTTCCCTTTCTGCCCCTCTCTGAGCATGCAGACCTGCAGCCAGGCTGGGGATGAGCTGTGGAGGGCAGTGGGGTGCCCAGCCTGGATCCCAGAGGTCCCCATGAGCCTGAGGTGAGTCCTGTGGGCCTCCAGATCCCTGGTTCTTGTGGGGGATGTCCTGGGCTTAATTCTTTGTAAATGGGGCATGAGAGAGCAAGTATAACCTGTAAAATGCTCTGAAGGTTTTCGGTGAAAAATGCAACAGGTGGCATAGACCGGAGAGTTTTGTGGTCACCCCTTTCCTTGCATTTTAAATCCATTGGTGATTTTCTAAGAGGAAATCCCTGGGTACATCGAGGGGAAAATACAAAGGCTTGGTGTCACCGTGATCCCAGCAGGGTGTGGATTGCTCAGAGTGGGTTCAGGAGCCTTGTGTCCCCTGTCCGAGGACAGGGATCGCTCCATGAAACCTCAGAATTTGGTATGAGGCTTGAGCCAGCCAAGGTGGGGTTTGGGGACTGGGGAGATTGCTCCTGCCTCTGCTTTTAGTTGGTTGCTTGTCTCCAGTTTGGTGTCTTGGAATTGAATTTGTGCTTAAATTCATGTTTATGTTCTTACAGAGATCAAAACTGCACTGTGAGAACTGGGTATATGAATATATATAGCTCTATTTCACAGAAGTTTCTGAAGACGGAGATTAAAACAGCTTGATTTGGGTGGAGGTTGGTAGGATTCGAGCACTATGGGCAATTCAGCTGAAGCCAGGTCCCTCAGGGTTGCTGCTGGTGAGGGCAGCTGGTCGGGATGCCAGCAGCAATGCAGTCTGTGCTATGCGCTGCAGGGCTGCGGGCTGGTGCTGCAGCAGCTGAGAGCTGGTTCAGAGAGGGACACTGGGTCTTTCAGGGATGCTGGCAGCCTCCCTTGTTCCAGCTTGGGCTGTGCAGGTAGGTGGTGGATTAATTAATTAATGCACATCGGCAGAACTGTAGCTACTGTTCACATGCTGGAAGCCCTTGGGGAATGCAGAATTGTTTCCTTTCACCGGAGCTGTTGTAAGCTAGTGTGAGTCGCGTGTCCTAGCACTTCTAGGGTAAGAAATCACATGTGGATACAGCCTGATATTCATAGGAATCTTTCTGTGATTTCCATGAACTTCGGATCAGGTCTTGACAGTAGCTAAAGAGTGGTACTGCTCGGCTGACTCTGGATTCAGTGTTGCAGAGAAAGCTCTGACCCCATGCGTGGCTGCTTGTTCCTGACCTGGGCATCCATTTCCAGTCCTTTGGTTTGTTTTTCCACCCCCAGATTGTCAGCTGCTTGGAAGCTCTGAGTTACAAACCAAAACAATGTTCCAGCTGCCAGGAAATAAGCAAACAGAGAGGAGGAGTTGATGCCAGTTGCAAAGTCAGAGTAGCAGGGCTCAAATGCTGGGAGGGGCAGCCAGGGAGGGCAAATAACACCAGAAAGACTTGATGCAGGAGCCACAGTTGCAAATTACAACGTGGGGCTGGGGAGCCTCCAGCAGACCCTTGGAGGAGAGTTTGGGCCACCTCAGTGCCAGCTGAGAGCTGGCTTAGCAAAGTACTGGGAAGGTGTATGCTAGACTCCTATTAATTATCTCGGCTGTGGTAGAGCTTTTGTAATAAATTGCAGGATGACAGCACTTAAGTGATAAAATATGGAGGGAGCAGAATATAAAGGTGGCAGGTGAGGCTTCCTGGGTAGTGAGACTTGATTTAGAAATCACTGAACCACTTAGCGGTGAGCTGGACGGGCAAGAGATTAGTCCTGGAAACTCCTCTTTTCCTTTCCTGGCTTCCTTGAGATACTGTTTATATGGTAATTATGGCTAAGCAGGTGATATCTAGGCAAGAAATGTGATCTCGCTACTTAAGCCTGAGCGGGGCAAGATGATTTAGCTGAACAAAATTGTTCAATAGCATCCTGATGCTCAGTTTTAGCAGATCTCCTGTCTCTCTCTTCCAGCAAAGTGTAATAGAAAAGCCAATTATCCGGTTACTCCGGTGAGATGCTTTATCTCTGTGGGAGGAAGAAGGAAGGATTTATTGGGTGTGCTGAAGGAGGGTTCAGCCCCAGCTCTGTGCCCCTACAAGTGAAGCTGGGTGCTGCAGTGCACAGTGTGCTGGTGGGCTCGGGGCATGAGGGCCAGCAGTCAGTGCTGGACCAGCTCAGAGGTTGCTGCTGCAGCACAACTGGCGTGGGGTCCCATGACATAAGAGTGCTAGCATGTGGCATTGTGATAGGCATGAAACTGCCTTTATATGAACCCCTCTTTTTTCTTAATGTCTAAGAAATTGGCTACTTATTCCTCATTTCATGTCTCTTCTGCGCAGCATCCTCGGAGAGCTGTTCAGTTTTACTTTAGAGGGAAACTGCTCGACAGATGCACAAAGGGATTTGGATGCTTTAGGGCCATATCTAAGTGCTTCCAGCAGCTTCTTCAAAAGAGCTTTTGCCAATCTCACAGGCACCAAGGGGCCTCTCTGTGCTTCGATTTGCTGCTGAACCTTCTGAATTTCCCAGTCCTGGCAGGACGGAGCTGGCCTGAAGCCCTGCCTGGTGCCTACAGGTCAGTGTGGGTGTGTTGCCTATGTGATCCCACACTATCTCATGAGCCAGGTAGAGTTCAGAAGTTAATGCTGCTGCCCTAAAGAGGTGAAGGTGCTTTTATCAACCCCCAGGGTAGCTCATGCCCATAAGTCCCTGGGAGCAGGGGATGCTGTGCAGGCCCCTTGTTGCAAGGAGTTACTGCAGCAGCTGTGAGCCCACATCATGAGACAAATCTTTTTCCTGCTCTCTGAAGATGTTCCTGGTCTCTCTTATTTTTATTTTTTCTCCTTCCAGAGACTGCTTAGCATTGCATTGTAAATAGCTATTAGCTAAAAGACTTTGTGATCCAAGGGAGCAGAGCCCACCAGCTCTGCCCCCTCCTCCTTGCTTCCTTCGTGCAGCGTTGCTGGGAAGGGAAGCAGTGACCTTGCCTGGGCTGGCAGCTGGATGTCCAAGGTGCTCTGCTGGGACGTGTGGTCTTGAATATCCAAAGTTGAGGAGAGTCTTGAGCTGAGACCACCCCTTCCCTAGGGTCTTAATATGGGGAGGAGGAAGCCTGCCTGGAAGGGGAATGGTCAGAGCAGATGCTGACCTTCGTGCCCACCTTGGTGCTCCAGCACTGCCTGGCTTGTAGCTGGATCTTGGCCTGGCTCAAGCTTGGGTGGGTCTGGGGACAAAGCAAGGCATTAAAACCTTGCTTCAGATGAGATGCTGTCCTAAATTCTTCTTGCAGTCAGAAAACCTGCATCCAAGCCCAAAGCTTTGCAGGTCTCCTGAGTCCACAGCTAGCACCCAAGCTGGTGGAGCAGCCCAGATGGGGCTCTGCACCTTTGTTTAATGAGGGCAGTTCTTTCCTGGTCACAGGCTGCCTACTTCAGCAACTCGTTTGCTCCTTTGCCATGGCCCTAAAACTGGGAGTGAAACATCAGTGTGAGGCAGTGCCCTGCAGGAGCTGTGAGGGTGCTTGGTGCCAGCTCAAGCTGATGGGATGCTGCTGCCCAGGAGGGCTGAGGGATTTAGCTTCCTCCATCTGCCCAGCAAGGCAAGAATTTTTGGGCTGGAAGCAGGAAATTGGTGTGTGTATGTGTGCTAATTGGAACAAACTCATCAGGGGGGTGTTCACCAGGTGTGGCAGCAGCAGAGGACACCCCCAAAGGCACATCCAGTGCTGCGGTGACAAGGTGCTCTGCCCTAGGTCAGGGTCCTCCCGGGGTGAGGAGAGCAGAAATTAAATCCTTGCTTTGTAAGACTGCACAGAAACGTTTTCTTTGCTCTTAAAGAAATGATTAGCTTGTCTGCGGTGTCCAAATTAATTTGTCTGATGTTCTGTGATGTTAACAAATGCTACTCGAAGGCGTGCTTTCCGACGCTGCCGCAATCATTCACTGCGGAGTGAGATGTTTAAGAAATAGATGGGCTGCAGTGGTTTGCAAGGCTGTAACTCTTCTGAAGGCATTTCAGTGACATCATAAACCACCGGAGTAAGGGACCACGGCAACCCACTGCGATTCTGAGGACGTGCAAGGCAGAAAGCAGCCTCGGCTCCAGCCTAGAGCAGCCCCAAATGCTCAAACATGTTTCTGTGCCTTCGGATGTGCTGGAGGGCTGAGGAGAGGGGCATGTGGGCATCCCCCTTTCCAAGTGCCATCGGTTGCCCTCCAGGTTCCCTTGGAAGCCACTGGCCCCGTCGGTTACTGCTCCCGGGCAGCACCGTTGTGCCAACGGCTCCCCCCGGGCCGAGCAGAGCCACCAACAGGCCCCGGTGGTTTGGGGAGCGAGGCCGGACACTGCACGAGGTGAATCCTCCCCAAGGAGCCCAGGTTAACCATTGCCCCTAAAGCACAGGGAGCAGAGCCCTGGGGCTGCGGCAGCTCCGTGCTGGAGGCTGGGGAGAGGTGGGGGTGGACCTGGGAGCACTCTGGAAACGGGCGCCGTGGGCATGATGGACAGGATTAATTTCGAGTGGAGTGAAATTACAGCTGGGAAATTGTAACAAATAATCCAGTTATTCTCAAGACCCAGCAATAAAGCACGGAAATCCAGATTAATGTTGTATCATCCCCGTTTAAATTTCCCTTGAAAAATAGTTATTTCCAGCTGAAAATCCTAGCTCTTTGCTGGAGCGTGTCCCCATGCCTGCAGGACAGGGCTGTGCTCTTGTTCCTCGCAAGGACAGAGGGGTGCAGCCCCTTAGGTATCTGGTTGTGCTTTTGGGGTCCAGGGCTGCCTTTTAGTCCCATGTTTGTCTTTCCCAAGCATGGGATAAAGGGCCTGGTACCATGAGCATGTACGATACTCTTTGGGGAGTGAATTTAGGATCTTCCTGGGGCTGCTTTGTCTTCGTCCCTTACCTGCACACCCCCTTTTTGTGACTGGAGAACAGCCCACGGCCCTGCCAGCCCCTGCCCCTTGTGGAATGAAGGTCTGGAAAACCGCAATTATGAAGGAGTCTTAAGTGGCCCTGCTTTCACACATGTTGTGTTTACATTTGAGCTAATTGCTCATGTTCTTTTAATGGTTTTATGCTCTTATTTCTACCGTTACAGCCTGTAGGGAGCTTCGGGTTGGGTGTTAAGTGAAAATTAGGGCCCTCATTCTCCACGGAGAAATGCTCCTGGGCACTGGGGTAATTTCATGCCTGGAAGAAATCCTATTTGCTGGATAACTTTTGTAACTTAAAACAACCAAATTAGCCTTGAAAAAGGATAATTTCCCATCAGAGTATGGAACTCTGTGCTCCAGTGGTTAGAAATGCGGCAAGGCTCCTTGCACGAAGGGAAAACTTGGCTGGTAAAGCAGGACAGGGCTGACTTGGTTAATGTGTGGGGCAGCCCCGCTGCCTGACTTGAGGGGGTTTAGTGGTGAGGTTTTGGCTGCTTGGGGGAGCTGAGGGGAGCTGCTGAGGACTCAGAAGTGTTTTCCTCTTCACTGTGCTTCACCAAGCAGGCAGGGGCATTAGGTTTTTGCTCAAGAAGGGTGCTGCAGCTTGGGGACACGGGTGCATCCTGCGGTGCTCTGCGAGTGGCACCGTCTGGGTCTGCACCCAGGGCCCCTGCATGGCTTGGGGGCGAATGCTTCTTGGTCACCCATGCCAGGAAGGAAGTGGCTTTTAGCCAGTAGGAGCCTATTGGGAGGTGGTGGGAGGCTCTTTTTTTCCAGACATGAGCACGGATAAGAGGAGAGTGGGTGCTGCTGGGGATCCTCATGCTCTTTTCTGGGTAGGAGAGGTCATATCTCCATATCATCCTCTTTTAAGTCCCCTTGCTGCTTCTTGCAGGTAACCCAAGCCATGGCTGCCAGCAAGCTCCATCGCTCCATGGAATCCTCCAGAAGCCCCGATGGGTTCCAGGGCAAAGCGGTGTCACCTCGTAACCAGCTGGTGGCCGAGGCAGAGGAGCCTGTGACAGTAAGTACCTGCTGGGGCCAGGCAGGAGCAGTTGAAGTTGGATTTTTTGAGCACAGATTCAGCTCTGCAAACCGCAATGGGACGAGGATGATCCCTCATCACCCCCAGGTGCCTCCTCTGCATGCTGAGGCTCTGTCAAGGAGATGCCCCTGCAGGCTTCTGTAGGGGGGTCCATGAGGCCAGTCCAGGGAGCGAACAAACACAGGTTAAAATGAGATGAACAAGGACTTGAACCTGTTCCTCTCCCCTTTGGCATTGGCACAGCGCTGCTTCCCTTGGCTCACCCACCAGGGACATCTCTGCATGTGGAGGGGTTGTGAGCACTGAGTGGGGGGCTCTGACAGCTCCCCCCACCTTCCTCAAAGGCCACGGCTCAATCCAGTGACGCTAAAGAGGAAACAAATACCCAAAGAGCAGAAATCCCCAAACATGTCACATCAAATCACAACAGAGAGGCTGATGGGACAGAGCTGCTCCGTTGGAGTGAGCGCGTTCCGCTCTATATAATTAATTTACTGGTGATGAATATTTCAGCAGGTAACTTACGGGGCTTCCAGGACTGTCCTAGTGAGCACAAATTATTCATTAGTGGTGCCTGAACAAGAAAAGCCTTTCTGGAGAAAGGCATCTCTGCAGCCCTGGCTGGTGTCTTGCCTTGCAGCTGACTCCCTCTGCCTTCCTGAAGGAGATGTCCCTCACCACCCAGCAGAGGTTGGCCACCGCTCGGGACACGCGCCGGCCCCACATTGTCCAGCTTCTGGACATGAGCGAAACCTCCCATCAAAAGGTAGCCTTTTCTTGCCCTTTTCCTCGCTGCTTGATGTGACATTTGCAGTGCCTCCCTGAACGCCCACGTGGCTAGGTGCTGGTGCCCTTTGGAAGTGCTGCTGGTGGTGGGGTTCATCCTGCCTCGTGCTCAGGGAAAGGCAAAACGCTTCCTGCCCTGCTGAGATGTTTCAGTGCTGGGCCAACATAAACCCTGCTGAAATCAGGGCGTTTTGCTGGAGGTTAGTTGCCCTGGCTGAAGCACAGCACTGGGGGAAGGATGGAGCAGGACATGAGCTGCCTTTTTCCATCCTCTGTCTGAAATGGCCACCTCTCCTCTCACTTCGGAGCAGTTCCTGTCATGCTTGGGGTCGTGGCTCCCCTTGCTGGTGGCAGCATTGACCCTTGAAGCCTGTAGGCCCTACGCTAATTACTGAAGCTCATCAACAAAAATGACTGCATCAATATTTTGGGCTGGGACACCTGAAGGTGCCTGGCCTCAGGCTGCGTGCTGCTGTTGGGTGCCTACAGCTGGTGGGGTGAGTGGATGTGCTGCATCCAGAGCAAGCCTCCTGCCTGCTCAAAGCTGCTTCTGAAGGGGTTGCTCAGTGTGCAATGTGCTTTTGAGAGCTCCTGAGCAGAGAATGGGCAGCCAGAGACCTGTAACGGGTTGCTCCAGGATTGCCCTAGACAGTGGAGGAGACGAAGAGTAGCAGTATTAAATAAAACCATAATAGAATACAATAAATCATCCCTCCCAGTAAAGCTCATAGGAGAAGGGGATGCTGGATTCAGGCTTGCTCAAGTGTCCAGTAATGCTGACAAGGTGTGAACCTTACAACCATCCAGCATTCACCTCACTTGCCTTTTTCCTACCTCCTCTGTTGCTTTTTTGGCCTCCCCTCCTATGGTACTTTTCTGTGCTTGCTGCTTTCTAGGCTCCGTATCCCTATAGGCTACCTGGGGACCCATTGGACTAGATCTATCTTAGTACTGGGATGAGTTTTACCCTGTCTTAGAGCCCCACACAAGCTCTTGGGCTTGGGTTCCTCCCTGAACACTTCACAGCTGGTGAGCACTTGGGAACTGTGTGGCCACACTAGCAGAGGGCTAAGCTGGAGGTGAGTGCAGCCTTGCTTTTGGCGAAGGCCTTCTGGAGAAACACCGCCAGGGATGCCTGCTGACGTGCTCCAGTAACTTGTGGTTGCTTCAGGAGGTAGGTGGGTGAGCTGCTGTTTCCCTAGAGGAGCTGGGCAAGTGTCCCCTTAAGTGTGTGCAGTGCAGGATGCCCCTTCGTGTGTCCCTCCTCTCACAGATGCCTTGCATCTCCAGTTCTCAGCAGTTGACCTGGATCAGAGCTTGTTCCAGCCTTTCCCCTCGGAGGTGGTGTTTCAGAGCTATGTCCCCTGCGAGGTCTACGAGGTGCCACTGGTTCTGAGGAACAACGACATGGTAAGTGCGGGACCGTGGAGGCTTAACGGGGGAAGAGCAAAGTACTCCACTGGGACACAGCATAGCAAGTTCCCTGCTGAAGCACAGCACACTCAGAATAACACGTCTCATCTTCATTTTGTGAGGGTGTGGAAATCTTCCCATGTTGTGGGGATTCTCCCCATGGTGTTGGCCATGCATTGGTGGGTTCTAACCCAAAGGAGCTCTTCCAGTCAGTGCTTTTCCTCTGGAAAGCTCTGCATTGGTGGCATATTGAGGGCTGCGTGTAGTTCTTTCCTTCTTTCATCGTGCTTCCCCTTGAAAGCTTGGTGTTGGGCTCCTGCTAAGCTTGGTTTGGTTCTGTTCAGGCTTTTCTAAGATGTGGCTCTCTGCTCCCCTTTGGAGAACCACAGCTTGTCCAGAGCCATGTGCTCTTGAAGGCCTTTGCCTTTACTCAAAATAACTCCTTGCAGATGGCATCCAAGAGATGTCCCCATGGTGAAGAGGCATTTGAGCAGTGAGATGTGCCTGAGGGGAGGCCGTGAACTGGCCCCCTCCCCAATTTACCTGCTGGGGGAGATGGGTGGGCACAAGGGCCCTTGGGGGATGTGGCAGGTGGAGGAGCAGCGAGAGAAGATAAGTGTACCCGGAGACAACGGGGTGACTGAGGGCACAGTGTGGTCTCTCCCTTATTCCCAGGGAGCTCCACTCCTGATGTCTCCCTTGGGAATATCAATAAGATGCAGCTTGGATGCCCAATATTCACGTAGTCTGCACGGTGATCTTGGGTGCTCAGTGCTGTGGGTGTCCTCTTTCCTGGTGAAGATCCCCCTCCGTTCCTTTTCCTACTGCTTTGCTTTGTTCCCACCAAGCCTCTTGGCTCCGGCTGCCCCGTTATGTGTGTGGCACTTCAAAACGTTTGTCTCTGCCAAGTGTCGGTCAACAGGCAAACAGTTAATTTGCTCTATTCATGCTTCCTCAAGTGGAAAAGAACATCTGCATCAACATATCTGCCATTCCCAGTAAAAAATAATAAACTTGTACAGCTGCACCTTGGGATTTGTATGCCCTACCGGGGGAGAGAATGTGTGAATTGTTGATTTTTTAACCTGAAATGAGTTAGTTCTTGAAGTTATTAAGACCTCATCCAGTGGACAGCACAGCTGCAAAAGCAGGATGAGCTCTAAGGAAAATCTTTGGAGTATTTTGTCATATGGAGATGCCAATCCCAAGAGGGGCTGTTGTATTCTAATTGTGTTGGCTCTTGGTAGTGTCCTGGAGAGAACAGCACTGTGTGCTCCTGTAACTTTCTCACCGGGTTCTCTGAATGATATTGCCTTGTACCACGCAGTAACCTGAGACTGCTCTGTAAAAGCCAGTATCTTACAGAGAGGCTCTGCAATGACCTGGGTGCAGAAGTGCTTTGGTGTGTACGTCCTGCCCTTGTCTGTTGTAAAGATGCTTTTTTGCCTTCAGGCTGCTCCTTATCCTCTGAGATGTTCTGGGTGGCTTTTGCTGAAGCCAGGAACATGTGTGCTTGTCTTCCAGGGCTCTCAGTGACCAAAACATGCATGTGGTGGGGAATGGGCTCCTGGAAGCCACTGCCCCAGGTGTTGTGGAGAGCCAAGGGCATTTGGAGGCTTCAGGGCTGCCTTGTATGTAGGGTACCAGGCTCCTGAGGGTGCTGCAGACCCGATGCGTATTTCCGAGACTCATGTTGTTCGTCAGAGAAACTGCCTGCTGGCTGAGAGTGCTTGTTTGAGAGGCTGAGATGAACTCTGGGGTGCTGGGGTCGATACCTGTGTACCAGAGGATGCCTTGCTTGCTGTCCCGGGGGGCAGCAGCAGGCAGCACAGTGCCCACGGGGAGCAAGGCACACGAAGCTGCCTGGCTGCAATCACCAGACAGCCTGTGGGGAGCTGGGATAGGGTCTTAATGACAAAAACACACTGAGTTGGTGCTGGCTGTGTATTTCAGGGCAGAAAATGCCTCCAAAGCCTGTAATTGATAGGCACGGCCTGGGAGGAGGAGGTAATGGTAGTCCAGCTCTCCATCACTCTGGCAAGCTGACTGCTCCAATCTCCTGGATCAGCCTTCCCAATGGATCGTGGTGCTCCCTTGCTTCTTCACAGCCCTCTTTAGCAGCTCTTTGTCACCCCCTTTTTCTTCTAGGGTCATCTTTGCCTTCACATGTTCCTCCCTTTTATTCCCGGTGTATTGCACAAATGTACCTCCAGGGCTAAAAGTGCTGTGGGAAGGTGGTTGAGGAAGGACGTCACCTGGACAGGGTCATGTCTTTTCTCTGTTTCCACCTGGGCTGCAAAATCTGATAGCTTCACGTTGTCCTTTGCAGGTACCTCGGCTGGTGAAGGTCGTCCTGGAGAGCTCACCTTATTTCAAGTTGATCAGCCCCACTGACGTGTGCCGTAAGGTGGCACCTGGCATGCCTTCCACCTTCCACATCCTTTTCACCCCTGAGGAGAACAAGGTGAGACCAGAGGTCCCAGGAAGCTGGTGCCTTTTGGTGGAGCATGAACCCATGGGGCTGGATTCAGAACGATGAGAAAGTGTGTGTTTAGGGATTTTTCCTGGTTTCAGTGGGGTTGTGCTGGATTCAGAACTGAGAGAGTCCTTCACCATGGTGGAGGTCCTACTCAAGCTGTAGGTTCTTGTTTCAATCTGCTTTTGTGCTTCAGAATTTCATGTTTAGTAGCTGTGGCTGTCCTTGTGCATGTTATCGTGGTGAGGGCTCTACTGATGGGCACCCATTCCATGCCACCGTGCTTGTTTCTGCACCAGGACAAAGGTGTGAGGTCTCTCGGGGCATGGGCTGCTTGCTCATCTCTTATTTGCTGCTTAGTTATGCATTAATTTCACAATTTGTCCCTTCCTAGAAGAGTAGATATAGACAACTACAAAGGAAATGCCCTGTGGTCCCCAGCTCGCTGTGCTTGTGGAATAATCTGTTCCTTCAGAGGGACTGAGAAATTATTTAACATCATTAATATTTAGGGTAAAAATTGGGTTTGCCTAGGGCAGTTCTACAAACTACCCAAGTGACACAAGAGTTTAGTCTCATGATGTAGGCTTTGCGAAGTGCACTGGTGCTTTTAAAATGTGATTTATCAGTATTAATTACTGAATGTTCACTTTGGGGGTAGAAGAGGAAAATGGGTGCTCACAAAGGGCAGAATTCTGATCTTCAAGCTCAGAGGGGCAGCAGAACTATGTAGGGACATCACCAGAAGCAGAAGTTGGGTGGGATGACACAGAGAGCACTTGGGAAATGCAGCACTAACATGGTCAGGAGGTGCACAGCGCCTTGAAACCCCCCATAAAAATGAGTTCTGGGTGAGCCAGGGAACTGGGATGTAGGCACCAACCCCTCCGTCATGGCTGGGGAAGTCATCCTGGTGTGGGGCTGCTTTATGGGATTTTCTTGCTCTCGTTTCTGATTCACAGAGCTGGGCTGCAGCTGAGCCCTCAAGAAGAGCAGCATGCAAGTGGTTAGGGGCTGAATGCCACATGCCATGTAGCCCTCGCTTGGAAAAAACGAGCGGTTTCTTGCTTGTTGGGAGCACGTTGCATGGTTGAGTTGTCAAAATCAACATGCAGCTGGCATGTCACAGTTTTCATTGGCACCCGTGTTGCAGACAAAATGCTCGTTTTTCTGCTGGGCATTGTTTCCAATGATTTACCCTGTCGTGCTCCGTGTTATGGCTCTGGTTGTGCCGTGGGGGTGCCCTGGCAGCCCCTGTCTGGCTGGAAACCCTCGTGGAGCAAACCATCTGCAGGCAGGGATGCTTGTCTTGTCCTTTGGTTTTGTTCATAGATTATCTTGAAGGAAGGAGGCAAGAAGCATATAAAAACAGCACAGCCTACTTTTTTTTCCCCTCGCTCTCTATACTTTAGCAATGCAATGTTTTCAGGCAATACCAGTTCGGTCTGTAAGGTTTGCAAAATTCGTCGCTGATGCTCAGCGGAGACTGAATGTAATGCTCATTGATTAATATGAAATATGACAGGACGATGAGTTATTATGTTACTGAAATTAACTCCTTTAAAATTCAGGCCAGCCCTGCTAGAGAAGCGTTGCAGCCTGCAGCAGCTATTGCAAGCGTATTTTTGGGATGAGTCCTGCAGGGAGGAGAGAGGACAAAAGATTGAGGCAAATGAAGCTGGGGCAAAAGGGCCGGTTTCAAAGCACCCTGTGAACAGGTAGCTGAGGAAGGCAGCAGAAGGGTACTTGTTCCTGTGCGATGCTATCATCACACTCCAGCCTCTCCTCGCTTAATGGCCCTTATTTTTCCAGCCTTTATGGTATTGTGGTTTCAGCAGGGAGCTTCCCCTGGTAGACTTCCTACATTACCTTACCCTACAGGACCTTTTTTTTTTTTTTTTTTTTTTTTTTTGCTTTGCAGCTGTCTGCTGCAAAGAATTCACTGAAGTGTTTTGAAGTTAGGTGGCTGACACCGGAGTTTGCTGGCTTCTTGGGCAGTTAATTACTGTCACGCTGCTATCAACCTTAACGTGAGCCCGGGATGACATCCCCGATGCCAGCAGCTGCATTCATTTCAGTGGGCACTCATACAAATGCCACCAGTCACACTTTGAAGGCTGGAGCTTGCGACTTATTACCTTTCGAAGGTGAATTAGGGAAAAGGCAGCATTGTGCAATGATTTCTACTTTCCTTGCAACAGAGAGGCGTCGTGTGAAGGATGAGGTCATATTTTCATGGAAATCTATAGCCTGAAGCTGGGTGTAAACACAGCACAACCTTTAAATCATGCAAGTGATGCAGCCCCTCTCTCTTCCAGACAGTTTTGTTTAGGAAAGTGCCTTTAAGCAGTCTGCTGAGGGGTTGCAGTTGTGAAGCACAGCAGGATTTAGGCCAGTTTCAGCTATGCCCTTAGACCGTAGCTGAGTGAGTGGCAGGGCCACCGGTGTCCTGGTGTTGTAGGAGGGGTTTGCAGCTGTCATTGTCCCATTCTCTGCAGCAGACCCCATGCATCACCATGCAGGTGGCCCTGGTGCTTGTGCCCCATGCAGGGGTTTGAGCTGGGACAGGTATCAATTCTTGGGCTTTTATTTACATCCCTGTTGATCCACTCCCTCCTTAGCAGTGACAATGACTTGAAAATGAGTTCCCATTATTTCCCTCAAATACCTCCACTTGCTGAAGTTTCTTGCCTCGTTATCCCACTGCTGATCTGGGCTCCTTGTGTCCTCCTCTGTCTACCTGGCATCTGGAGGGGAGAGATAAGGAAATATGGCATGCCAAGGCTTAATAAGGCATGCAGCTTTCAATTGGATTTACAATGCCTGTGTTACACCAGGGTGGCCAAAATAACAACAACAGAAAGTAAATTACTTGCTTTATTCGCTAGTGTGGTTTCTGAGGATCCAAACAGCCCAGAACAAGAAGTATGCAGGTAACAGGAGCTTCAAATTGGCAGGGGCTGCCCTTCTCCTTTATTTTAGAGGGCTTAGGCTTCAAGACTGAGTATGAAACTGCTAATTCAGAAAGGCTTGCTGCTGATGAAACTCCCTCCTGAAACATGATATTGGGTTCAGCAGTACCCTTCCTGGCATTTTACCCTCTAAAGATGAGAAGCCAAAGCCCTTCTGCAGTTTCCAGTGAAAATTTGAGATGTGTCTAGAAAAAAAAAGACCTTTCTTGATTCCTTTTTTTACATCTTGGATGCGACAGCATCTGTTACTGCAACTCTGAACCCTGGCTGAGCAGTTGGTGAGTGCGCTGTGCCTTGCTGCTGGAGCAAGGTCTGCAGCCTGGCGGCGTCCTGGTGCCCAGGGCAGGGAGGAGGAGGCAGGGAAAGCCCAGGCACAGAGGGCTCTGGATGGGTTCTGGCTAAGGAAGCTCGATGCTAAGTGTAATTCCTGCTAAAACTTTATGCCACCGCATACTTGAAGCAGTAAGGAGATAATCTCAAACGAGTTCAGTGCCCCAGGTAGGCATGCCAGCAAGGCACCAGTCACTTATTGCAGAGAATTTACAAGGGAGACATGATTAAGGCATCAACCATGCCAGAATATTCAGCACAGAGGAAGCAAAGCTATCTTCTGCATCCCCTGAGGCTAGGATGAAATGCAGAGGGAAATGGAGATCAGACACGAGGAGAACTTTGTAAAGCTGGGTTAGAGCTGGAACGGGTGCTGGGGGTGGGAGGGAATTGTTAGTGCTAAAAGAGCCTGTTGGGGATCTCAGGAATAGTTTGGGCATAGGGCTGAGCCGCTTTGGGGTGGGAAGATGGACCAGACAGACCTTAAGGGGCTGTATCCCCAGCCTCGTCATTTATGGCACTACTTGGGGCGGGGGGGGGGGAGAATAAACACCCCTGTGCACCAAACAGCTATCACAGTAGATATGGTGTCCAGCTTAGTGCTTCATCCAGGAGTGGCTGTGGATCATGTGTGTGGTTCTTTTCGTGCTCTAATCCCTTATGGGAAATCTTTCTGTGTTGGCACTTCAGAATCAAAGCATCAGGTAATTTTGTCCTCTGATGGCATAGGGGTGGCTCTGCCTGCTTGCTGTGAGAGCAGGTGAAGCAATGGGACTGCTTCCTCTTTGCAAGTTAACAAGACTTTAGTGGTCATCCCACTGGAATGAAAGGTCATTAAATAAAAACTACTACGGCATTATTGAACAAAGTGACAGAAAACAGCTGTTTTCCTTCTGCTATGGTAATAAACGCACTTTTGCTGATCCTGTTTCTTTCCCCGCAGGATTACTTCCATGAGCTCACCTGCATCACGGAGAGGGAGAAGTTCATTGTGCCTATCCGAGCCATCGGTGCCCGAGCTATCTTGGACTTCCCCGACCAGCTCAACTTCTCAGTCTGCCCGGTCAAGCACAGCACACAGAGAACTCTGCTGGTTCGCAACATCGGGAACCGGGAGGCCCGCTACCGCATCACCACCCAGAGGTAAAGGAGCTTGGCGTCCCGATTGTCCACAGAGCTGCTGTGTGATGGCATCGAGAGCCAGAGCATCTGTGCAGCTGTGTTGTAGCAGCTGGAAATGGGCAGGATGTGGGTTTTGCAGTCACTTAGTGCTTTAGGAATGGTGCAGTCTTGGATAACTGCAGCTAGCAGGGTTGTATAATGCAGTGGTGTGTATCCAGCACGGCATCTCACCAAGGTTCTGCAAGGGACATGTGAATGAGGGCAACTTGATGCCCTTGGGCTGGGCCAGATCCTGCACAGCAGACAGCTATAGAAGCTCAGGTCAGGTAGACCTAGATCAGGGTTTAGAAATGGTCAGATATGAGCAGGTGAAAGAACACATAAAGAATTTATTGTGTATGATCAGAGCTCAGGAGGTCAAAGCAATTGGTAGCGAAGCCCTGAAAATAACACTGTGGCTGGGGACCTTTATTTCACTGTAGGTTTGGTCTGGTCCCTGGGACCAAATATTAAGTGGAATGAGCTCTTCAGTGGAGATGAGCAGACTCTAACTTCAAAACTGCTCTACAGCTCTAAACCAGAATGCTAGTGGGGGCAAAAATGCAGCAAGTAGCTAGTGCAGGGATGGGGGCCCACCAAAGGCTGGTGAGGTTTCATAAGCAGGGTGCTGGGATGCTGCTCCTCCCTGGTTCCTTCCTAGGAATCATCCTGGGGGGCCACGAAGTGGAGCAGGGAGGAGCGTGGTGTCTTTTGAAGGGAAAGGGGTATATCCTATACAAATCCCACATGTATGCTGCTGCCTCTGCTGAAACCTTGTAGCAGGGGAAAATCTGACAAGGTGCTTAGCATCTTTTCCAATATACTTACCAACTTGTCTAGCAAGTGATATATGTTGAATGCTATGGATATTAAAAGTTTAAGTTGGGTGATCAAATACCACAGTCCTGATTTGCAATAAGGAAATGGGAAGCATTAGAAAAGTTTTCTCCAACTACACAAAAAGCAGAGCTCTGGGTAACTGGATTCTGTGCATATGAAGATCAAAAGCCGATATGATTTCCCTTGTCTGTTGAGGGCGTCTGTCATCTCTTCCGTTTCATTACCAGCTTCAGAAAACCAGTTTGAAATTTCAAACAGATGATTTAAATCCTTGACTATGAGCACCATTTCATTCTAATTAAGAGTGGCACCCACTTTCATTCAGATTTCTTCTGAGCTACTCAGAAGTTTCTGTGTTTCTGCTTTATCTCTTTTTGCTTTTGTTCACTGAAATGTCATAAAGAATTCTTCAGTGGGATCTTTTTGAAAGGTTGAGTTCCTCTAATGCCTGTCTACCATCTGTCTATGTGCGTTCACAGATGTATAGGAAATGGGAGAAATTTGGGGAAAATGTGAGATGGAAATGGGATGATTTAGAATTATCAGGTAGAATCATAGAACAATTTAGGCTGGAAGGGACCTCTGGAGATCACTGGAGCAAATGCCCTGCTCAGAACTACACCAGCATCAGAGTTTGATCAGGTTTGCAAGTGACACAGCTTCCTACTCGGGCCATTTTTTGTTGAGTTTTCAATGTCTTCAACATCGGACGTTCCATTGCTTTGCTGGCTTCCAGTGTTCGACCACCTTCATGGTGAGGCTTTTTTTCCCTAATACCTGCTGAGATTTTCCATTACTGCACCGTGTGTCCACTTCCCATTGCCTTGACCCTGCACATCTCCAAGATCTCCCCTGTGCCCTTGCTTTATGTAGCTGTAAGCAGCAGTGAGATCTGCATTCATCTTTCCTTCCAAAGGCTGAGCAAACCCACTTCTCCCAACATCTCCCTGTGCCCCAGCCCTACCATGTTGGCTTACTGAGCAGAGGCAGCGATCCCTTCCCTGGAGCTGCCGGTGCCCTCTTGTCCACGATGTCCTACATGTGTTTGGCCACCTGCCCGTTCTCCTCTTGTCAGCAAGCATCACCCTGAGGTCCTCTTCTGTAGAAACATTTTCTATCCATCAGCACCCAGCCTGTGCTGCTGCCTGGGGTTGTTCTGTCCCATGTCCTTCAGGGCTCTCGACCATGCCCGTGAATTTCCACGTTTGTGAGTGACCCTCATTGCTGCTTCTGATAGCAGGGCCCCGTGGCTGGCTCCTTGCTCACCGTGCTGCGGGCACAGACGTATGCTGAGCTCTGAGGTGAGGCTCTTGCTTCCAGCAACCCCAGCAGGAAAGAACTGGCCTCCCCCTGATGTGACGAGGGGATCTGAGCCAGGCCGATGTGCTGCTCTGCAGGCTAATAGATCATTAGCCAGCAATTGTCTCTGAACGAATATATTTACACCGGCTTTAACAAAAGAGGCTGATTTCCTGCTAATGTTAGGGGATTAATTTCCCTGTTAGAGAGGGTGGAACAAAGGCTTGCATCATTATTAACAGAGGTAGTGAAGATTTAGCTTAATAAGTCACTACCTCCTGTGAATGACTTCCATAACGACTCAATGATTAATTATGGTCACAGTACGTTTTAAATTGTGCCGGGAGCTTTGGAAATGAATGACTTATGTTCCCTGTCCTAGAGAGCTTAGTGTAAATATGAGATGCAGTAATCAAGAGTTATGGCATAGGTACTTTGGGGAAGGAGTGGCAGCTTTATGGGCTTAAATTTGGATAATTTTATTCTGTTCTTATTTAGCAGATTATTTAAGCAGTTTAAGTTAAATGTATTTTTTTTTTTTTTTTTCGAAATAAAGATGCCCTTTTGTTGCAGTCTATCTGAATGTCATACAGCATCTGTGTATTGATATGACACATGCATATGGTAGGGAGAGGAACTGGTGGAGTAGAAGGGAACTAGAGACCTGTCTAAGCTTTTTGAGCCATCATCTGAGCTCTGTCTTACGGATTCCTTCTGCTTCTTCTGTCCTTATTCTCCATTCACACAAATGAAAGTTCCCTTTTTGTTGCTCCAACTTCCCTTTTTTTTTTTTTAATTTATTTTTTTAATCTAAAGAAATGCAGGCTCTCACCCGTTCATGAGCCTGCAGTGGATGCCACCATTTTGTAGCTGTTGTATTGCTCATCACCTTTCTTTGCCTCCTTCCTCTGCATTCCCTTCTCTTCAGCACTAAACATATGCTGTCCGCTTTCCACTTCAATGCATCTTTTAGTCCTGGGAAAATTGCACATGTGATTGCAAATGCCAGCCTCTCCTTTCAGTCAGAGCTCAGCTCTTGCATGTGGTCAGTTGGTGGGGATGCTCCCTACCTGTTGCTTTGAAAGGGGTCTGAGGACCCCTATGGTCTTTGAATAGGGCCTGAGGACACCTATAGTTTCTGTGGCACACTTCACTCCAGGGAAGAGCTCCTAAGTGAATCCATGGAGCTCACTCAGCATCCTTCAGCTGTTCCCTTATCAGAGCTTTCCCTTGCCATGGCATCTACCAGAAAATATTACCATGTTTTGACCACCGGTGAACAAAACATTCCCCATTATGCAGTCTAGCATTATCTTGTCTGTGTTCCCTCTGCGTGACCGTACCCAACTCCTTCTGCAAAACTTGATAATAAAAAATAATAATAGCATAAATATAGAAAGCCTCTTCCTCTCCTTTTCATTGTTAAGGCAGGATAATGAGTTTCTTCTCTGATATTCAGGAAGATAAATGTCATTCCAGTACACTCGAGTTGAAAATGGTGTCTGGAAGCACATTTCAGTGCAGCACTGCCTTCTTTCTTTAACCCCATCATTGACAATGGCAAGCATTGTGCTATGCCATGCTTCAGGGCTGGATAGGGTTGGCCTGAGATAGGCACCTCCATTTGGGAATGCCCCCACAAAGACTTGGAAGCTGGCAGGGTGAGATGCTGACTCCAGGCAGGGCTTTTCAGCACAGGTGTAGAGGCTTGGATGGTCCAACAGGCTCACTTTACTGGAACAGTTACAAGCTTGACTGTGGCTGCTATGCCATTACTAAAATTAATATATGCTGAGATTTAATGATAGATGAGGCAATTCAATCATCAGTAGATTGTGTTGTCTTTGGGGTAGGAGGCAGCTTTTAATGAAATCAGCCAGAAGGCTGAAAACTGACCATTTTTTTCCCCCAAATCAAATGTTTTTAAAATGCAGATTAAGGCCCTAGTAGACCAAAGAGAAAGTTTGTTTGGTCATGGAGATGAACGTACCATGGGACCTGGTGAAGGAGCCTCCTTGCACACCGTGTTTATCAAATGGCTGTAGGAGAAAGGTTTGAAAGCCTGAGTCATGGCTTTGCTCTGCCACTTGTTTCTAAGTTGTCAGGAGTATTTGGTGTCCTTATGGAACACGACGTTTGTCAGCCCTGTAAGGAAGGGGAGCTGATGCCTGGTAAGGCAAGTTGTAAATGCCAAAATGTTTCATTATGAAATTGTTTCAAGTCTAGCGTCAACCCCTTTCCCAGGGGCAGTAATAGATGAGATCTCAGCAGGTACCAGCGGAAAGGCCTCCTGCAGATTGGCATGGTAAGTACCTGCATACAGGCTGGGGATCTGCCTGTCACTACAAGGCACCACGGGCTTATTATAGATCTGGACCTGTGAAGCTTTGATGTGCACCAAAACAAACATCCACACAGACACAGTTGAAAAGTATGTCAGAAGAAAAGAAGCTGTTAAAAAACAAACCCCAAAGCTTATCTGTTGAAAGATTTCCTGTCCTTTGGGAGCAGTAGTGATTCATTAAAAGGGCAGATCTAAGAGGGCCAGAATTATCTTAAAGAGCAGCTTACAATTAAATCTCAATTAATGGATAAAAGGCCAAGGTTTAGCCTGCCAGCTCCATCTCTTGGCAGTGGTTTTCACTTGGCTATTACAACACATCAGCGATGTCTCCTCACCCTTTCTTATCTGTAGGCTGCAGGGAACAGTGTAGTTGTGTTGCCAGAAGTTTGGAGGAGTTGAGTTCAACCATGGGGCTTGCATTTGGGGTCTTGGAGCACCAGGTCTATGCAAGGGGTGGTGAGCTCCTGCCACAGCAGTAGCAGCTGTCCTGTGGGTATGGTGTGGGGTGGGATGTAGGAAGTGCAGTGTCTGATTCATGCTCAGTTTTTCAGTGATCTGAATTATGGCTCTTGGCTATTCTCTGTTTCTCCTGACAGATAACAGGGAAGGGGCGTTCATCTTGCCAGGTGGCCGCCATCTGGAATGGGATGTATAGGCTCCCTCTAAAGCAGCACAGAAAAGTCACCTGAGGATGGGCTGTTTTTGCCAATTTGTCTCATGTTGTGCTTGTGTGGGGCACAACATGGTCCTGAACATGGCTGGATCCTCCTCCTCTTGTGACAATGTGAAGCTAGGACGATGCCCTGTGTGTCTGGGGACCTCTCTGCCCTGGGGACAGAGGGCGAGCAAAGCTGGGCCTGGAGCCATGAGGCTCTGGGACAACATGGGTGTCCCCAGCCACAATGTGGGACCATGCAGCATCCCTGTGCTCCTGCCACGTCCCACATCCAAGCACCAGCAGCAGTGCTCTCACTAAGAGTAATGGGAACAGGTCAGTCTGCTAATTGCAGCTCTCTCTCATTACTGAGCGGAAATGCCAGCAGTTTTATCAGCTGTCACTACTCATCTGAACAAAGTTCAGCTTGCGCGCAGGTCCGGTTGTTCTCGTTATTTTTGTGGGTGCATTGCATTCTCTAATCACGGTAAAAAAAAAACAAACAACACTCTTCAGAACAAGTTTTGGAGGTGGCAATTTGTCTACCAGCACAGTACTGAACAATAACTTGGGTCTTCTGAGTGGGGCTGTGCAGGCTGCCATCTTCCATCTGACTTTTCCAGAGAGCTATCCCTGAGCATTAAGGCAGATTTTCACGTCTGTCAGCTAAGAACTGTTTACTTGGTGTCAAATCAGAATTGTTCACGGTAAAACCAAAGTATGCTGACACATTTTTAATAGGTATTTCCAGCACCTTGCACAGAATTTTTTCTGGTGGGCCAAGCAAGCATAATTCCCAAACGTGGATTACAGCCCAGGCTGTGTGGCTTGTGCATACAATGAACCCCTCCTGTTGACCCCACATCGGTGTGCTTCGTTTAGGGACTGAATCCTAGCTAAATGGAAATGGGATGCTCCTTTTGTTTCTCTATTTTCTTTGCTGTGGTATCACCAGTCTGCGTTTGTACTCAGGTTTCTCTGATTGTTCCTTTTCTTCTTCTTATAGCAGCTTTCATTGAGATGCTGGTGTAACATGCCCTTTCTTAGGTTAAAACAGGTTATTTTCAAAGAAAGAATTCTGAATTCTGCAAATTAAATCATAATTATTCTCTGGTCTTCTAGGAAGACTTTTCTCTGTATCTGATTTCTAGGCTGTAATCTCTTTGGAACAGACACAGCCTTGACATTTGCATCTCTTGAGGTGAGGTTTATAGGTGGAAGGGTAAGAAAGACTGGAGGAAATTGGGGTCAGCTTGGCATGCAAATAGCGGTTTTGGTCTCTGCTGTTCAAAAACAATCCTCTGATTGCCTTGCTAGCAGTCTGACTCTTGGGACTCGCTGCGGAGAGGCAAAGAGGGATGCAGAATATGGGGAGAAGAGGTCGCTTTGCTCTGTGTGATCTTCTGAGGGCTGGATCTCTTCAGAAGTGGTGGTAGCTGTATTTCTGATCCTGCGTGTTCTTTTCTCACTCTGCTGCTGTGTCACTTGGTATTGGCTTGCAGAGGGAAGGAGGTGAGCTAGTTCTAGGCCCCAAAGGGATTGTGGTCCCCAAATCCCCTGTGATGTCCCTGATGTCTGTCTTTGCCTTGCAGCCCCTTCTCTGTTGATCCCTCCATTGGGACTCTTGGGATTGGTGACACCATGCAATTCACGGTGGAGTTCCACCCGCTGAAGACCGGGGACCATTCCAGCTCCCTGCAGGTTCACTATGACACAGGTGAGTGTGAGGCCATGCATGTTCCTTCAGGACACAGCCCTCCCCAAACCGAGTGGTGTTAAGTTTGCCTCCCATGCCAGTCACCAGCTGTCGCTCCTCATTGTCCCAGCCAGCTCCCTTCCCTCCCAGGCAGAGAAGCACAAAAAGATCCCATGTGGACAGGATGTGGACATCCACCTGGCTCCTTGTTGTGGCCTCCTGGAGCCCCATGCAGCTTCCTGGGGGATGAAGCCAGGATTTCACTCCCGACTCTCAGTACAACGCTCTGGTTACTTTTAAGCAAACCAGTGACTGAGGAGCAGAGCAAGGGAATAATTAAGGGATTATCTCTTTGGCTTGGCAGCATACAAATAAGTAAAAAGACTGTGGAGTTTAATTGCTGAAGTGAAACCCAACCATTTAATCAATCATTCTTAAAAGCAGCTCATCGCAGGTGCGGTGCGGAGCCCCAGGCGACGTGCCCCAGCCTTGTCCGGCACCGAGTCAGACTCCCCGCGACTCGCATACAAAAAGCGGCTGTGCTGCTGCTGCAGAGCCACCGCCAGACTGTTTGTTATGAAACAAAAGTGCTAAGAGCTAAGTAGCACTTTAGGATGGCGGGAGGCATTTTGTTTGCATGGCTGTGGCTGTATTGACCCGCTAGCTCGCAGGTGGCAGTGGTTCTTCATGGGTCATAGAGTCCTTGTGATTTACAGGGCTGGGTGCACGCAGTGTGGTTCTATTTCTTTTGCTGGGGTTACAAAGTTGGGTTACAGAGTTTACAGGTGCGTGAAGAAAATGTATTTGCAAGGAAAACCTGGCCTTCGGTGCTCTATGTGTCCAAGCTCCTCCATGTCCCCCATGTATGTGTTTGGATGTGAAAAACACCGAAATGAAGGTGGCTTGGGGTTTTCTGGGCTGTAGAACGTCTATATTCATCACCTTGACATCAGGTGGTGTCGGGTAGGGTTTTTGAAAGCAGCCTGGAAGCACACCTGCTGGCTCAAAAGGGTCCTGCACGTGGTGCCACTAAAAGCCTGGTTGGTGGCTTGGCTCTTCCCAGGTGACTGCTCCCAAGAAGCATCGCAGTACGATAGGGGGGTGATTTTCAAGCTGTGAGGCCAGATCCTGGGCTTGCACGTGGCTGTCTGCAGTGCCCATGGGACCTCGTGGCAAGGTGCTACAACACGCTTCTAGTCCAGGAGAAGACTCGTGCAGCTCTGAAATGTCTCGTACCCTTTTCTCCCATCAGCTGCCGCATCCCTTGGGATCCTTTTGTCAGCATGGGAAGCCTCAGTAATTAGCAAAGCCCCACTGAGCTTGTGCATGGCTGACAGGCACGATATACTGAGATGCTTTTATTGCTGTCAGTGATAAAAGTAATTATGCAGATCATTTTCCGTCGGTGGCTCTGTGAGAGTGATGCAGCAGCAAAAGCCTAGGGGCAGGATCTTGCTTGCTTTGAGGGGAGAGATCAGAGGCAGTGAATTTTAGGAGACTGCATATCCAGGCAAAGCCAGCCCTGAAGCAAGAGTGTCTGCTCTGTTACTGTCCTGTCTCCTCGTGGCACAGAGCTCCTGAAAGCAGCTCTCCCAACCGAGATGTACTGAGGAACAGTCCTCAGTGCTGTTGGTCCTGCTGCAAGCCTCCAGCCTAGTGCTAAAAGCCCACCGAGGAGCCATCTGGGCGTCTGACAGATGAACACCCTGATTCCCCTTGGCTTCCCGCACACCACTACGCTCTGGGCTGGCAGTCCCTGAGCAGGAGCTCTCCTGGAGCAAATCTCAGCTCGTGTGCTGAGACACGATGTGGAGCTGAGCTTCTCTCACCCTGGGTCGGGGAAGGGCAGCCTGGTTAAGAAATATATATAACACGTTTTCCTGGGATGCCATGCCCTATGAGGGATGCCATGCCCTACAGCCCTCCTTGGTGTAACCACAGAGAGGATTTCTGTGCTGCAGAAGGCCATGGAGCAGCAAGAGGTAACTGCCAGCTGGAGAAAGCATGGGCATTTGGTCTCAAATGGGGAAAATGAGGTATGAGATCAAAGGGAAAAATTAAAGCATATTTAATAACAACTGATTAAGGAGCTGTTGTGGAGCTCTCTGGTCACCACGGAGCAGTAGGAAGTTGGCTGCAATGTGTTGGAGCCCTTTGGGGTTGGCATGGGGTTGCCAGCCAGGAATGCCAACTTTTGGGGGTGCTGAGTCCTTGTCTCCAGCATCAGTTTTACCCACGTTGGCTGGATCTGCTTGCTGTAGTAAACCAGGCCACCCATGCAAGGGCTTGGCAGCATGCTTGTGATTGCTTTCCCCATGCGGGAAACTGATTAAATCCCAGCCTGGTTTCTTTTTACTGCTCTTTGAGGCTAAACAAGTGAACAGAGGATGGGTCTGCTGGCACCCCGAGCATCACAGCTACCTGCAATGATACAGCATCTGAAAACAGCACTCCCTGCAGTGATCTCCATCTGTGCTCAGATGGAGGCAACCTCCTCTACATAGCTCTGATCTCTTTCCTTTAAGAACCTCCTTCCTTCCCAGGGTCTTGTCGTCTGTCTTGTAAGGCTGGCATTGCAATCGATGGCTTCCAGGAACTTGTTTGAAAATGAAATGAGAACCATATCGATTCTCTCTTTAGAGAAAGCATTTTACTTTTTATTTTTTTTTTTTATTTTTTTCCCTGAATCCAGTGATGGACATGAATAAGCAATAGGGTTTAGCTGAGGTTGAGCTCTTGCTGTGTTTTACCTTCCTGAAGTCCCTCAAGGCACTCGGAGGTGCTGCCCAAGGTAACGCAGCACCGAAGCACGTGGGGACCATGGTCTGCTGGCTCCTGCTGCATGGAAAACTGGTGGGGACCCCATCTCCCCACCCTGGGGCCTCACCTCCCGCACCAGGTATATTTACAGCAGCTCTGTAGATTTGGGAGAGCCGGGGGCATCTTCTGGTTCCTGACTTTGCATCTGGACAGCGGCAGCTCTGCAGCGGACCGAGGAGCTGTAACTAACACTTCACACAAATGGTTGGCTGTAGGCTTTTATAGCCCGAATCAATGAGGCTGATGAGGGGGTTTAATTGGTCTCCAAAGCACTCATTTGCGTTGAAAGAGCTAATAGCTAACAAATGGTTCCTGCCTTTATTCCCATTTTCTGGAACCGCTTGCAATAATGCCTTTTTATACTGATTTAGATAACTTTGCCCTACCTCTTGCAAACAGAGCTGGACTTTTGCACCTCTCCAGGGCCTTGTGAGTCAGGACGGATGGTCTTACACGGGAGGTAGGTGAGGGGCGATGAGCAACAAGATGAACACAGCTTCCAGAGGTTGTTCTAGGGAGAGTGGTGGGGAATGCTCTGGGTGCTCCATCCCAGAAAAAGGAGCCCATTCTGCTTTCTTGGGAGCTTGCAGCCTGCCACTTAGACCACTGCCAGCTGGTCATTGTTTTCCATCTGTTTGCCTCAATTTTTGTCTCACGGCTACTTGCATTTGGGGCAGAAAGCCTCTTTTTCCACTTTGTGCCAAAGCGGTGACAGCCGTGCCGATGGGCCACACAGGGAGGCACCGGGGTGGGAGGCAACTGCGTGTGACAGTAGCAGGGAGAGAAGAATTATTTATCCCAGATCGATCTGAAAGTATTACACTCTCTGAAGTGAAAAGATCTGCTTTTTTTTTTTTTTTTTTTTTTTTTTTTAAATGAAAAAGGGGCTCGATCTGCATCTCCTCGGCTGTGTTTATAGGAGAGGTGAGAACAGGACAATCTTCTGACATACTCTGAGTGAAATTAAATTGGCTTTCTGTGCTACCTAAATATTCCAGTTTTGACTGGGGTCCTCTCCTAAAAGATTTGTGATCCAAATTCAGCAGAAAGGGAGCAAAATGGATAGAGGAGGAATACCTGTTGTTGAAGAGGAGATGCAGCAGGGTGCTGTGTTATTTCTGTGGAGCCTGCCTGCCAGCTTCCTAATGCTTAGAGCTGTGATCAGGGGAAAGTACAAGCTGTTGAATAGCAGGAAAGCATTCTTCATAACAACCCTGAGTTTGTTCTGAAATCTTTTTAAAGGGTTTTCTTACCTGCTCATTGAGCTGTACTTTCAGGCTAAACAAAATTTGTCTTCCTATTTTGGCATAATTTGTGCTTTTCTGAAAACTATTCCATCTTGCACTACATGCAAGATCTTGAGCATGTACTTGCTCATGTTGTATTAGAAGAATTCTGAAAGATGCATTAGCTCTTCTGTATTTCCTTCTTTTTTTTTTTTTCCCCTGCCAAATAGGACCTGGGAGGGATGACCCAATACTTGATTTCTTATTGAGATTATAAAAAGTTACGATGTGCAAAAATGCCAGTGTGCGGTCATGCAGATGGCTTCTGGAGTAAAAAGCAGTGTTTCTGCTGTTTGGGCATGCATTTCAGGAGTGCACAGCCCAGAGCATCTGCTGCAAGGCTCTCTGAGAAGTCCAGCTGTGTTTCCATGTCAGGCACTGCTTCGCTGAGGTTGCAGAGTGAGAGCCGTGCCTTGCTCTCTGTAGGAAGTGTATGAAAAACGTGCAAGGAGGAGAGAGCTGAGAGCCTGTGATAAAGGTGCTGTGTACATAATGATAGGGCAGAGAAGTCCAGGTTCAGTGAACGTGCCTTCATGGCAGCAGAGCATCCTCAAGTGCATACTGTGGACATCACCCCATCAAGACAAAAATACCCAGTGCTACATCCCTGTCAGAGCCAAGACTTTTCTTTAACTAACACATCAAACAGCGGCAAGTCTTAAATGAAATATTGCATCCACTTTGGCACCTGGGATGGGAGGCAGGTGGCCCCTCTTATGCCCTGATCCATGTGCTTAATGCACGTGGACACATTGAACATTGCTGTATTCCCCCGTGGGCTCTGGAGCTGGCGGTTCGCTAGGCTGAAGGCTTTATTCTCATCTCTCTTTAGTAGGTGTTGATGGTTTGGTCTTCTAAGAATTTGTCCGGTTGCTCTCTGGGTTTATAGCTGTTAGCCTCTACAGCATCCTACGGCAGCATGTTCTAACGGAAGGAATGTTCTCTGAAAAAGTACTACTTGTTTTATGTAACTTCTGAGAAAATTATTTTGGGTCCTTGGGTTCCTATCTTATGACTAATGGTGAGATTTTTCTCCTTATTGACATTCTCCAGGCCATTCATGCTTTTACAAACCTCTTAACTGTCTCCCCTGTGTATGTTTTCTAGGTCGAGGAATCCTATTCTGCCTCTCCTCATACAGAAGCAGCTCCATGCTTTTAATCATTCTTTCTGCCCTTCTCCGTTTGAAATGCTCCAACCTTTTTTTTTTCTTTTTTTTCTTGAGATCACAACTACACCCAATATTTCAGCACCAAAACTCTGCCTGGTACTTCAAGACGTGTGCGGCCGCAGCTTTAGGCAGTGGGACAGTTGTAGTTTTCGTGACGTTTATTCTGTGATGGTTCCTGACACTGGTGATTGTAGAGCATCAGCTGAATGTTCGGGGATGTTTCCCTGAGCTGGATGTTCTCCAGGCACCGTGCGCTTCTCCCACTTCTTGGTCGTGGTTCCTCTGCATGCCAGGTATTCACAGGAGGAGAAGGGCAGTGCTTATAAAGCATGCCCATGTCTGACTCTTCTGAACTTCATTTTTACATGTTGAGTTGCCTGCTATAGAAAAGAGATTGTCTAGTTATTGGGAAAGTCGCTGTCTTTCTCACAACATACTTAGCTCTGGTCTGAAACCGCCACCACTGCAGCTCCGTTCAAAGCAGGATGGAGGCAGGATGGCTAAATTCTTGCTAGCCCTGCCACCAGCTGTCACTTGCCTCGTTCCCTGAATGCTGTAAGTGCTGTCAGCTTAGGGGTAAACCTCTGCAAGGACAGCCAGAAACTGAATGCTTAAGGTTGTGCCCCAGACATCCTCATGCTGTGCTCAGGGCAGCTATCAGGAGGTGGTAAATGTGCTGATCCTTGGAACAGATAATCCAGCTAAAAGCTGTAGATGGTTTATTTCTGTTAGCTGGGTTCTGCTCTGTTCCTTGTGCTTCTTCCAGCAAATGAGCTGAGCTGAGCCAGGGCTCTGCTTTGCCTTGTTGCAGGTGAAGATGTTCACACAAGCCTTTATGGAGCAGCTGTAGACGTCAACATCAGGCTGGACAGGAACTCCTTGACAATCGAGAAGACTTACCTCACGCTGGCAAACCGCAGGTCGGTCGTCATCCACAATCGGAGTGAAATCATAGCCCACTTCCAGTGGAAGGCTTTCGTTACTCAGGAAGAGGAGGATCAGCACAAGCTGAGGTTTGTTTGAAGGGTTCGTTTCAGCACGGTACTTGCATGTGGCTTCAAAGGGGTGTTTTTGATCCCAAATGGACTGGGACAAGTAAGCCATCTGAGGTGTCAGGGTGTGTGATGCTGAGCTTTGGGGTGATGGAGCCCAGCACTTCAGGAGTTCTGCCCATACTCCAGCTGGGGATAATATTTTGGGGAGGAAAGTTTGATCACAACAACTGGTTTTCCTCAGACCATGAACTGACATTCTATGGGGGCACAGATCCCTGAGATATGGGGATCCCAGGGCTATGGGGGTCCACGAGGACTGCATTCAGTAGGAGCACTCAGCACAGCTGCACGTGACATCCCTGTTACAATACCTGCTGTGGTGCCTTTGTCCCATTTTTGATAAGATGAAGGCTCTTCTGCCAGTAACAAGCAGGCAGAGGGGTTCCTGCTGCAGGATGCTGAGCTGTCCTGCACTGCCAGGTTTCCAGCACAATGAGGCACCTCGCTGCCTTAGGGGCTGGGTCTCTCCAGATCCCTTAGGGGTCTGCAGGAAAGGCAGGACTTGGAGGCTCCAGCTCCCTGCATGGAGGGATGGGGCAGACTGCGACAACATTGCTGAAGTGACAAGGGCTGGGACAGGTCCTTCAGGGAGTCCCTTTGGTGCAGCTGGGGCATTTCCATCTCCAGCAGCAAAGGAACACGTGCAGCCTGGGAAAATTACACTTACAAGCTTGGATGACTTAGGGAATCCTTGTGCAACTTTTCAGGCTTGGATGGATGTAGGTATATTGGAGTTGCTCTGAGCCCATTGCTGATCAGGAGGCTGCCTTAAACTGGAGCACTTTTTAAGGGCTTCTGAGCAAATAAAGTTCAACATAATTAGGTCAGAAATGCCTTGAAGGCTAAAGCTAGTTTTCCACTGTTCTCTATTTTTAATTACAAAGCGTGTGACTTGAGTGCAAGCTCAACGTGTTAAAAGAAAACCTCATGACCTTCTCTTGGTGCTTCCCTGAACCCTCCCTTCACCATCTCTTCCCACCTGTCTCTGCCTGGACCCTGAGCCACCCCCTTGATGCACACACTGTCATGTGCCCTGCTTGCTGGGGCTGCCCATCCCAGGAGGAACATCTGGGGCTTCACAAAACTGCCCGGGTATCAGTTGTGTTCATCCATGGGGCACGTGCTTGGGTCCCTGAGGGACAGCAGCATCTGCACAGAATTGTTGAGCTCTGCCCAGGAAACACCTGAGCTGAACCTGCAAATTGTGAGTGCAGCAGTGGTGCAGGTAGGGCTGCTGTGAGCTCCTTGGAGAAGGATTCATTTGGGTTTGAAATTACACGAAACACAGAATTCGGCTGTGCCTTTGTGCCTTTCACACCTGTATCTGCTTCTTTGCCTCACAGCTTGGTGGGCTGGTCCTGAAGGATGGGGTTCCCACAAAATAATTCTTGTGGGGTGCCTGGGGCTGAGCAGGCACATACAGAAACTTCTAGAAATATGGGTGTGCTTGGGGCGCTATACAAGATATTCAGCTTTCTGGGCCTAAAAAATATGGGTTTTGTATCACTCCTCTGCAGTTAAGGAAGTGAAAACCAAACCCTAGAGAAGCTGGAGGCCTCACAGCAGGGAAGTCTGTTCCATGGGGGTGGACTGCACTGGGTCCTGCACTGGGATGTGGCCCCAGGAGACCCAGATCACTAGGAGGGGAACATCTAGGGCTCTGCTCTGCATCCTTCCAGGGACATGACGGTGGGATTGCTGTCTGTGGATGGAGGTTTGGTTCAGGATTGCTCATCTCAGTGCCTTCTCCTACTCCAAAGCATTGTAGGTCGGCCATGGAGAAAGATTTCCTATTGCGCTCTACGGGGAGCTAGCCAAAGCAAGTATTTTTGGCACTAGTGACAGCATTTGCCCGAGGCTCTGTCTGTGTGCAGCTCGTAACGGCCACGACTGTATTTCCTTTCTAATTGCATTTGAATTTAGCAGGGTGATGACTGCTATCCTTTTTATTCTGCGTCACCTCAATTTGCCCCATACGGAGCCTTCCACTTGTTCCCCCCGAGCTGTCACCTGCTGGGTCTTCATGGCCAGGGGACTGGAGCGTGAAGGGGGACAGCAGTGTGCCGGGTTGGAAGCTGCTGCTCTGTCACAGCGCTCCCTTCTCATCTCTTGATCGGGATCTTTAGACACCAGAATGATTTCTGCTGCCAGCGCAGGGAGAGACAAGGGCAGGCTCTGCTGAGAAGGCAGAGAAGAGGAGGGAGATGAGGCTGTTCAAGGCTGGACTGAAGGGGATGAATTCAGAGGTGCTGGTCCTGATTTCTTCTCTGGGTGTTGCTCCACAAAGTCCTTTACTCTGTTTTCATGTGCATAAAACCATCCGTTTCATCCAGCTGATGTGATGCCCAAGTCCATCATTTTGCTTTCAAAATGCTCTGGGACCCTATTGCGGAAAACCTTGTAAGGAGCAGCAAGCAGATACCATGTTCTGGTCCAAAAGGGAAGAAAAGCAGCTGATGCTAGTAAGCCGCAGCTGAGATGTGAAGCACTGGGGTGGGTGCCCCGTGTTTCTGCTCCCTGCCTCCCATGAGCAGCTCTATGAGAAGCCAGGTGGGGCAGCTGGTTGGATTCTCCTTTAGTTGCAGCAAAGGCTTTGGGTTTAGAGGCTCTGCTAGGAGCTGCTGGCTTTCAAAACCCTTTTCTCACCTTGTACTGAAAAGAAAATCACCTGCTGTGATGGCAAGCAGTGATCCAGCCCATGCAGGACCCCTGGGCTCTGGACGAGCCCCTCGCTGTGCTGCTGCAGCTCCTTGCTGAGCATGTCGCTGGCCATGCTCTCGCACGGCAGCCTCTGCAAATATGCTGCTTATTAAATTATCCGCTTGGTTTCTCTCTCCCTGTGGCCTCAGGCTGTGTGGCAGGCTGCAGCAGCAGGAGGAGAGCGAGATGGATCGCTTCATCGAGGAGTGCGCCGTGGACCCCACTCTGCGAGAGCGCCTCACCGTGCTCTCCCGCATCTTCCACAACAAGCGGGCGAAGGTGCAGGGGGACTCCATGCTCTTCTCCGACAACATCTTCACCGTCGAGCCAGTGGTAAGCGACAGCCGAGAACCCCTCCCTTCTCCTCCTCCCGAAATGAGGTCGCTCGGCACATCCCTGCCTCAGCTGGCCTGGGAGAGAAGAGATCAGGTTTCTAGCAAGGCTGGGAGAGCGGAAAAAAAAAAAGCTGCAAGAAGCTGCACAAAGCTGAGCTGCTAAAGGGCTGTGAGTTTACTGCTGTAGGCAGCAGAGTGCTGCTGTGCTTGCTGGGCTGTGTGGGGATGGGTCAGTACCTGGCCCTGTCTTACCTTGCTCTCCCCAGCATAAAATGGGGCTGGGAGCAGCTTCCAGTTCAGCCCAGTGTCTGAGGAGCTCCCTGGTGTTATAAATTAGACCACACAATTTACAGGTCTATTGTAATTATTTTATTAATCAAGTAAGCAGACACAAGCAAAACAGCGCTGGGCGGCTGGGGAGTCTCCGCTCCGCAACAGCACGCACCTTCCCTTTCCAGGGTAGCTATTTTATAGCAGTCGAGTTCCAGCTTATCGAGACCTATTGAACTGGCTGAGGCTGCGCAGTTTATTGTTGAGAGGGGGGGTCGTTGTTCCTCTGCTGGTGTTCACACGTTGTGCTCGTATTCAGGTGGGGGTAATGAAGCGGCAGACAGGATGTCTGGTTTCACTCAAGGATGTGTATCCAATACTCCCTCCTGTTATCTGCTTGCTTTAATCCTCCCCTTTACCAAGGCCGTTAATTTGTACAACCTTATCTCTTCAGCAGTTTCTCCAAATTCCTCAAAGACAATGAACAAACCCCCCACTAATTTATCACACCTGGGAGCAAGGCAGCAGTGCTGGGCTGTGAGTGCTCGGCTCGTGCTTCCTGAGCTCCTCTCATCCATGCATCCATCTGAAATACACTTGGAGCTTGCAGAGGCAGCACTTCAGGCACACCTTACACGTACTCTATTGCAGCTTAGCAAAGGACATCAGAGCATTGTCAGTTCACACAGTAATTCAAAAAAAAAAAAAAACACAACAAAACCAAAGGAGGCCAAACTCAGCCCAGGTTTAACTGTGGAAGTACCAATCCCTTCATGTACCATGTGTGAATCTCCTGCCCACTGCCACCTCTGAGCCTGGACACAGGGCTGGTGGATTGAAATAGGCTTTTTGAGTTCTGCAACATGTAGTCACAGAAATATTTTTGCTTTTCTGTTTACACAAATCCCCAGGTGTTTCAATCAACCCAAGCTGTAACTGAGTATCTGCATGGTCTGAGGCAATGCCTGCTCTGAGCAGTGCAAAACCTTGACTCATCTTTGGAGCAAACCCTAGAACGAGACCAACCTCTTATTTCCCTTAAAATAGGTGAAACTATTTTTTTCAGAGAAAGGGACTGTGTTCTCTTCCTTATAGCCCCAATGTGGCTGAGAGCCACCAAGGCCAGCACAACAGCAGTTTCACCCTGCTAGCTTATAGCAGCAAGGTTGACCAAGAGATAACATCAGAAAGGTAAGAACAATGTTGTGGGCAGAAGCTGAGCACTAAAAGCATCCTGTGGGGTATCAGGGCAGTGTTTGGAGCGTGTCCCAGGGCTCAAGTCCTGACTGGAAACGTTTCCTAGCTGGCCCTGTTGCTGTTACACACCTTGCTCCAGGACTGACTCTAAATGAGCTTACACACAAGTCTCTCCCCTTCTGTCTTGTGCAGCATTACCAGGCTTTTGTTTTCCATTAATTTCATTATTTATAGAGCAACCATTTCCATATTCAGCTTTGGTCCCGTCTTTCTTTTCCCCCTGCCCAGCACAAGGAATTTTTTTCATCAAATAGGTATTTTGTCCTCTTTATCAAACGCAGAATCTGAAACTCCACCGTCAGTGACTCAGCCTCCTTCCTGGCGGTGGCCTCATGCCCCTCTGCTTTGGCAGACACCCTTTGTGCTCTTCCAGGTAAACCTGATGAAGAGGACACCCAAGGCTGGGACCTTGATGCCTCCACAGACCTTCTGGCCATCAGTAGAGGCTGCTCTCTTCTTCCTCTCATTGTCTCTGGTATACGAGAGCACCCAATGAAAATTACCAAATCCTTTTGTGACCAGGCACTGGAGGAAGGATGGGTTAAAGCTGATTCATTTTTAAAGCCCTCCAATTGTTTCCAGTGGTTAGGAAGCTGATGGAAGCTTACAGGCTGGAGAGCTTCCTGGGCAGGATGGCTCGGCGGAGTTCATGCAGGAGTTTTGCTGCCCATGTGGATCATCAGCCCCTGGTATTTTCAGCTGTGGCTGCCTGTAGAAGCTGCAGCAGATCGCTTCAGTCCGCGCGGGGTTAACGAGCTGATGAAAATTATAACACCGCCGAAGAGAAGGCAGTGATTTTGGAGCTACCACGTGACGACAAACATTTTGAGCAGCCGTCCGAGCCTGTGGGAAACAAGCTGTTACACAACTCCGACTTCCCCAATGCATCTCAGATTTGGCTTAATTTGTTTTTGCAAATACTCGCAATATGTCAGCAGAAGCAGCTGCGGTAGAAGCCCAGGTGGCTACCGCAGGACAACGTCCTTGCTTTTTTGCTGCATCCTGCCCACCACAGCCCGGCTGTAAGTCACATTGCAAACACGTGGGAGCTGACTCCTTGGAAATGGAAACCAGGGGGAAAGGGAGGGCATGGGTTCGTTACCATTGCGCTGCCCTTGATGAGCCATCGCTGTCCTGCCCTTGCCTGGTGGTGATTCCTCAGCACCACGTGCGAGCTGGGAGTGGATGGAGGTGGTCTGCAGGATTTCCAGGTGTTGGATTTCCAGGTTGTGTTTTGGAGGCAGAGGTTGGGCCAGGAGGCAGCAGCATGGGAGTTCCTTGCCTCGGCTGAGGAACCAAGCTGCTGCCCGTGCCCAGGGAGGTTCCTGCAGGTTGTGGCAGAAGGCACAGGCTCTGCTGAGAGCAGTGGTGCATCCTGCAGCCCGCCATGGGTTCAGCTATTTATGGGAAGAGGCAGCTGTTAGGACACACTTCAGGTGTTGTTTCGGTGCTTCTGTTGCCAGCAGGGTCTTTGGTTTGATGTCTGCTTTGAACAGCAACATCTATCCTACGGCTCACGTCCTCTTCTGCAAAACTAAGCAGAGGATTTGGTGAACTTCTCAAGAGCAGCTTGTTCTGCTTCAGGCTGTCAGGAAACTGGTGGATTCTCATTATTTAAGGACTGAGAGAGGGGAAAAAAGGGATCTGCAAACACCTGCAGTTGGATTCTTGCATGGAGACCACGTGTGCTGCTGTGAGTCCCAACGTGCTGCTGCATCACTCTGGCCACAGCCACTGCAGTTTTTGTGCTTCACCATCGTGTGTCCATCCTCTGCAATCGGTGCCACCAGCCTGAGGCTGCCATTGAGCTGTCAGCATCGTCATATGGTGTCTGCAGCACCTCGGGTTGGGTTCCTGCCCTTGATAACAGCCACAGCAGGGTCCCGTGCTCTGTGTTCTCCTTGCAGACAGCACACCAGCCCAGCAGACCACTTGCACCAGAGCTCTCAAGGCAGGCACGCCTGCAGCAGCTAGCCTGAAAGGGTGGGAAATGAAGCATATCCTTTTAACCAGCAGCCCTTGTTTTCCCGGGGTAGCAGAAATGTGGTGAGGAACCTCTTCAACAGTCTATTTTAATTTCCCAGGAGAAATAACTCATAATATCTTCTAGCTTTATAGTCTGACATACTGCAGTAACGAAGGGAGAAATGACCAGAATTTCCCAGAATAGTTATGACTGTCTTAAAAGAATTTGTTTTAGTCGTGGAACAGTAGAATGAAATGTAACTGGTAATTTTTTCTTGCCCTCCACCTTTGGAGTCAAGCCACCAGGCTTACAGACTCGCTGGCAGAACAGGGAAGTTTTCTCTGGATGGATTTCTAAAAGTCTTTCTTAAAAATAGGCTGCATCCTGCAGCAGGGTGATTTCACATCACGAGATGGGTCTGTTAACTGCTGATGAAGGTTTTCTTGCACGTGAGGATGAGTGCAAGGCTACACTGATAACTCTGCATTAGAATTATCCTGGAGGGCTGTGCTGGAGCCTGGGTTTTGCTGCCAGTCCTTGGGCTTGTTTCCTACAGAGCCTTGGAAGCGTCTCATCTGACCCTATACTGGGATGGGGCCACGCTTTAGATTTATGGAGATGTCCCTTGCCAGGATCTCGGCTTGTCACTGAAAGGCTTCCTGGAGCGTTGTTCCCAGCACCAGGGTTGTGTGCTGCACCCTCACCTGCTCAGGCTGTAAAACATCTGCCCCGAGCCCTGGGCTGCCCCCCACGGATTAATTGTGCAGTGTGCGGGGACATCCCAGCAGCATTGCAGCAGTCGCTGTGGTCTTGGTGGTCCCACAAATCATCCCACCAGGAACAGAGTCACTCGGAGCAGTACCTGCAGAGACTCATTTCCCCTCCCTGGCTGTTTGGAGATGTAAATCTGCAGCGTTCTCCCAGGTTGTTGCTGAAGGTGTATTTCTTTTTGGTGTTGGGGCTGCCCCTCAGGCTATGCAGTGCTGTGGATCCTTGTTTTCCTCTGGCCAGTGCACTCCTGGTGTGGTGCAAGGACTGGAGAAGGGTTTTAGCTTATCCTGGGGTGCCCATGCTTTTTGCTTTTGGCACAAAACTTGGGGCTGGAGGAGAACCTGGGTTGTTGTGCCTCGTATCCCCAGGCTCCCAATAGATTATCCAAGGGCATCCATGCCCTGAGTCAGCCTGCTATACGGCAGGAGCTCTACTTGGGACACTGGGGCTCTGGATTTTTTTTTGGCTGAAGGTTAGCCCCACTTCAAGGGGAGCACTGGTGGTGCTGCGGGACCCAGGCCGAGCTCTGCTGGGGGCCAAATCCTTGCTGTGCTCAGCTTCTGAACGTGTTTTTGGAACATGGCTTTTAGGGTGCTCTCCCTGAACCCCTCCCTGCCACAGCTGCAACGTTTCCTGGTGCTGTTTTTGAGTGGTTTCCCACTCCTGTCCCTGCCTTCTGGCTCTGTGCCACCTCCCTGGGTCCCCGTGCACTGCCGGGTCTGTCCTTACTACGAGATATATTGCGGGGCCGAGCCCTGGTGCTGCATCGGCCCTATTTCCATCACAGATGTGCTGGCCTCAGAGCTGGTCGTATCCCACAGTCAGCTAAACTCACTCAGCTAGAAAACCACGCTGTTGTTTGCAGATACATATTCATTAGGCCAACGGGTTTTTAATTTTCTCCCTTTCCTGCTTAGGTTCGTTTTTTGCTTATGAATTGTGTTACGCTCGCTTTCATTAGCGGGAGATGTATTGCCTCTGTCAACCGCTGAGTAATAACCCAACTGCCCCGAGGTGCCCACGGGGCCAAGAAGTCTGATTTTGGTGTGTAAGGCAACCCGCGAGCAGCAAAACTGGGCTCTGCCAGGCAGCTGACCTGGAAGAGTGGTTCTGCCGCATTACACCCACGGGAGTTTGTTGCTGGGTCTCTGGAAGGAGGGATGTGCTCTCGCTTCCCAGGCACGGTTGGACTCAGTGGGAACTTGTTCTGCTACTATCAGTGTTGATATAAAATCTCAGCCTGCTTTTCCAGACATGTTCCAAAGATTTACAACAAGCACGGAGTCCCAGCGATGGTCATTTTGTGGTAGGCGATGTCTGGGCTACCCAGGGGAAATTTCCCCTCGGTTCTGCTCTGTAGCAGAGCTCTTGGTCTTTGCGTGGAGGTGGTGGTGGACGATGGCCTCTGGTTTCTTTGGGTGCCTGCACAGGAGGCATTTGGTATTGTTGATCAGCCCACACCAATTAGATTAGACCCCGAGGAAATAACCCAGGGAAGCTTTGTCTTCACCCTATTCCTTGCAGAATCTGGCAGATGCCTCACCTCTAGTTTTTTGGAGGAGAACCCAAGCAACTTTGTGCTTTCAGGCTTTGTGCTAATGTGCTGGCGGTGATTTCTGGGTGTTGGAGGAGGTTTCCTCCTCACCTGCTTTCTCCTCCACGCAGCTCTCTCCGAGCAGGCTGCGTGCTCTGGGAGCCGTTTGCAGCTGCAGCCCAACAACTCGCCGCATCTCTTCGATCTCCGCGGGAGCCGTCCTCTGAGCTCGAAGCACCGAGTCGATGGGAAGCGTTATGGCTGCTTAATATTCCTGCCCAAGGAGCGCCAGAGGCTGCTGTCAGCTCAGGACTCTTCTGGACAAAGCACTGAGGATACCCAGCAGCCAGCAGAATTAAGGCCCTACTTTGTTGATAGAATAATAACTCCGCTCTCTTTGTCTCCTTCAATTTCTTCATCCCTTGCAGGGTAGTATTATAATAATTGTCAGAACTGCGCGTTTATGCCAACAAAGGTACAAAGAAGCACTGGCGATGTTAGGGCTCGAGTCAGATGCTTGGGATGCCTCTAAGCAAGAGCACGACAAAAGCTATTTTACCTGATTTTTTATTTTTTTTGGGAGGTTGAAAGAGGTGCAGAACTGTAGCAAATGCCATCTCTGTGTCTGATCCTGCGTTCAGGAACAGAGGGGCTGTGCATCCTGCAGAGGCAAACAGGCCACATCTGACTGTCAGCTCCTTCCTCTGATCTTTAACGAAATGCCCCTACCAGGTACCAGCAGAGGTGAGGGATTTAGAAACAGGTGTTTTCAGCCGATACCAAACTCTCTGATAAGTTTTGTTGCTAAGCATTCACTTGCTCCTTGCTCTTCATTGATGCATGAATATAGGCTACAAGGCTGTGGTTGAAAAGGAGAAAGGTGATGTCTGGAGATATAACCGGTTTGCTGCCCACTTCTGTTTCAGGAGGGAGACATCTGGCCAAACTCCTCAGCTGAAATTAACGTGATCTTCAAACCCCGGGAAGCTCGAGTCTACCAGCAGACCATCTTCTGCGACATCTCAGGTACGGCTCCCCTCTCCCTCTTCCCTCGCCCACCGTGCTGGTGGCCTTGCCCTTCCTCTGGGGCTCTGTATGGTGCCTGTTATGCTCCATGAGTGGAAAGGAAACATCATTTTTTCCCCACGTTGTCCCCATTGAAGAGGAAGAGATGCGAGGCCGTGGTCCTCCAGCAGCCAGGCTGCTCTGTGCCGTTCCCTTCCGAGCTGGCGGATACAAATGTCACGGAGCAGCTTTTTATTTATACAGTAATTGCACGGGGTTTGCTTGGCAAATGCCACCTACGGTAATTACACAGGGCTTGTGTTAACAAACTGTCTTCCTGCCCGCCAGCTGCAGTTGTTAGAGATGTGGAAGGGAAGGGTTTGTTTTAAAAGTTGTCTCCCGGGGAATGCTGCACGCCAGTTCTGGCGTCCATTGCTTTGCTGCAGGCATCTCCAGGGCTTGCACCAGCAGGGCTGCTCCATGGAGGAGAGGGAGGAAAGCTGCTGGCGTGCAGTCCTGGAGCCAGCCTGGGCATGGAGCTGCTTCTGGGAACAGGAGCTGGCTCTTTCATGGCCAAAATGGGCCCACAGAGAGCTCAGCTCTTCCACTGGCTCCTTGCAGGATGACTTAGAGTAGGTCTTTTAAATTGTGCCGAGCCCCCCTCCTTGTAAAACCAGAGCAGATCCACTGTGCTATCAGGGTGGGAACTGTCAGAGTCAAGGTCCTTGGTGCAGAAAGAGTTTGAAGAAGAAACAGCCACTCTCAGCTAGGGAGTCAGTTGATTTCGCCTTGTTTCCTCCAAGAAGCGTGGCTGTTCCTTGTGCATTTGGATGCTGGTCACAGGTGCCTTTGGAGTGTGATGTGCAGGTGGCCCACATGTCCCTTGCTGGGAATAGGTGGAGGTTTTGCCCTGAGGCATTGCACAGCTGGATCTCATGCCCCACGAGAAAGGTGTTTTGGCCTCCACTTCTCTGCAGGTGTCTCCTTGCGTTGCTTGGAAGGTCCTGGTGGATCAGGGGGTTTACAGAATTGATCAGCATCATGCAACCTGCAAACCTGGCAGTTAAGAAGTGATTTGAAATTTGCTCTCAGCAAATATTTGAGCTCAGAATGAACCTTTAGTTATTCATGCAAATAAAACCACGGCTCTTGAGTTGCTGGAAGGAAGCATGCAGAAGAGGATGGGGGCTCAGAGGCATAACATCATTCAGTTTTAGGTTTGTCTGCTCTCAGAAATGTATTAGGCTTGGTATTAGGACTGATTTATTCCAAAATCCCTTAAGCCTCTCACAGGCCTGGGCCATGAGAGCTGGAAGAGCAAAGCCCCAAATGATGAGCCCAGGGGCAGAGCCGTGTGATGTGAAGCTATGGATCTCTGAAAATCATGTTCAAAACCAGCCACAAAACACGGGGCTGCTCTGTGAGCAGAAAACAGGTGTCAGAAGCAGCAGAAGTTAAGGATTTTGACAGCAAAGTCCTGTGCCTTTGGGCCACTTGCACTGATTTGGAATCAAGGCGACTGTCTGGAAGCAGTGCTGGATTGCACGCCTTGCACAATGTGTCCAGGTATTATCCCTCCTGAGATCCAAATCCTTGCTCCACAGCATCGGGTGTGTGGGGTTGAGGCCCAAAAGGAGGCTTGTTTTCAGTCTCGGTCCTCCTGAGCAAGGCTGCCTGTACTTTGGTCTGCAAGGAGGAAGAGCAAAGTTTCTGTTATTTCCTAAATCTCCAGGACCAGCAGAGGGTTTCTGTGGGCCTCTGGGAGAGGTTGAGGACGTCCTGCAGGAGGAGGATCTGGTTGGTTCAGGTGCAGTGGCCGTGGGACACATTGCTCAGGTGCATGCACTTCAGCTTTGCAGTGTGATCATGGACAAAAGCTCATCACTTGAAAGCATTTGCCATTTCCTAAGAGCTTTGGTGGTTTAGACCTAGAGTTTTTAATGAAAATGAAGCCCCTCGTGATGCCAGATGGAGAAATCTTTTGACAGTGAGCACCCAATGCTGCCTCCTTTACTCTGTCTGTGAAAGAAAATCCACAGCCCTCCAATTAGTGTCTGAGCTGTGAAACACAACTCTCATCTCTGCTGTCGGCTGGCCTTTGGCTGTATCCATTTAAAAACTGTTGAATTCAACAAGGCTCCATAGCTCTTGCTTTCTGGCTTTGGGCTTTTATCGAACATCCTTACCTTGTGGCTGCGAGATCAAAAAGTCAGACGGCATTGAAAAGGCTGTGCCAGGAGAGTGTTTCAAGTTGTGGCACAGTCACCATGCTGTCGCATCTGGGTCCCTCTTTCCCACAGCAAGTCGTTTAGGATGTTTTTAGGGCATTTTTAATGGTGTGGCAGAATTAAAAATAAATAAATAAATAAATAAAAGAACACAACCTTCAGACCCTAATCTTTAATAAATGGTGGGCATTACTCTACTTTCCTCTCCTCCTTCTGCTACTCACCTTCTGTGCAGGACGTGATGGCAGCAGGGAGACCCAAGCCCAGACGTGAGGTAGGATTCAGACTGCTCCAGTGGTTCAGAGCAATCTTTTGGACCGAAAACTCCTGTATTATGTCACCTTAACAGCCCTACAGAAGCAAAGGAGCATGGTGGAGTTCAGGTGTAAAGCTGTGCTCCTGCAGTGAGGCTGGCAGCTCTGGGGGGCTTCGTCTTGGGCCATATGTGTCTGTCCTCGCTTCTGTTTCATGATCTTTGTGCCTTCACCTAATGGGTTTCAGCCTCACCCAAGCTCATGGGTGGAAGTTTGCAGATGATGTGTGAAGTTCAGTGTTGTTTTTTCAGGGCACAAGCTGATGGCTGTGTTAGAGACTGTCCCAAGGGGGCATTCCTCATGCATCCCTGTGTCTTCTGCTGGAGCATCCAGAGCTGGTCCCTGCCCGTGTGGGGACAGAGCCTGGCACTGAGGGGCACAGAGGGAACGATGGCACTGAGCTGGAAACCTCTCCAAACCTCTCCCCAGGCCGAGAGACCAGACTGCCCCTGCGTGTCAAAGGGGAAGGTGAAGGGCCCAGGCTGCGCTTCAGCTTTGACCAGCTTGACATCGGGAAGGTGTTCGTGGGATCAGCCCACAGCTACGAGGTGAGATGGAGGAGGTTGCGTTGGGTCTCAGCACAGCACTTCTGTGGTTAGGGGTCAAATCCAGGGGGCCAGGCAAAGTCTGGGTGCTTTTGGTGGGGCCTGGGAGATGAATGTGGTGTGTCAAATCCTACTTCTACTCTTGGTAACCTTTGGGGGCGGCTGGGAGGCTTCGTGCACAAACTCAAGACCTGAAAGCAGCACTAGGTCGACAGGGTAAGTGTTCAGAGGCTATGGGTTCAGCCCTGGATGAAATGTGCCTCTGTACCCTGGCTGTTGAAAAGCAGCCAGAAGGAATTTGAAGTGCAACCCAGTGCAAAGAGGCTTTGGTGGAGCACATCCTGCCTGATCCTGGGCAATGGAAGCCACCCAGTCCCCAGCTCACATCTGGTCCTTGTGCAGAACCAGGGAGCACCCTCTGCTGCCTCTCACTGAGCTTCAAACTTGGTGCCTCCCTGGCTCTATAAAGAACAAAGCCTTTCTGCAAACGAAGCCAGGAAACTTTCCATAGATTTGCCCTACCAATAGCATCATTTTTTTTCAAATTAAAAAAAAAAAAGAAAGCAGAGCAACTGAGGTAGTAAATGAGGCAATGCATCATGCCAGACATTTTCAAAAGCTTGACTGTGGCAGGGAAGGACATGTTGAGGTGCTTTCTTACCAAAATATTTTGTGTTTGATGCATTTTTAATGCTGATACCTTATTGCTTCTCGCTATATCAATTTATTATTTTCATTACCTGAGAAAAGACGAATAAGCCGATGATGCTGTTAGTCAGTGCTGTCCGAAGCAGCTGGACTGGAGATAAACCTCAGCTCGGGTGGGCTCAATAAGTGTCCAGTGTACCAGTGTGGGGTTTGAATACCTGAATATTTTCAGCAGCAGCTGCAAAATTAAAAAGCAAAAGGACACTTTTATACATCTGTCTCAGTTTTTCCAGCAGATTTCTTGAGGGCAAAAAGTAGGGAAAAGAAATCCAACGTGCACAGACCAGTGCGTGGAGAGGGCAGGGTTTGCCCCACACTGGTCAGTAAGTGTACAGCTTTGCTGCAGGGGGTCTGGGGACACCACCAGCACCCCAGGAACCTGTGAGCACCTCGCAGAACTCTGCAAGTGCCCAGGGATCGTCGTGTGTTCAAGATAGTAGGTCTCTGAGTGTTCTACAAAACACGACATTGGTTCTAAATTCACTTTTTTTTTTTTTTTTTTCTTCTCCACACAACGATAAAATCTTAGGCAATGGCTGTGGCTGTTTGTAAAGAGAAATTCTCAAACAGGGGGAGCTGCTCTGCACCTCACATCCTTTCCTGACACTGCTGGTTGAGCAGACTAAGGAACTGGCAGACTAAAGAAAAAAATAAACCCAGAGTCGCTCCATTCATATGAAACACCTCCCTGTTGCATGAGGACGCCCAAAGGCAGAATTTGTCTTGCTGTATTTTCTTCGGCTTCTGCCAAGCAGCAGCACACAGCTGCCTTTTACAGATGTTAATTGTTTGACTAGAAAGCAGGTCAACCTTTTATAAGAAAGGAAGGTTCCTTACACACTTCAATTTCTCTCTCTGCTGCAGGCGGTCCTGTTCAACAAAGGAGCCATCGATGCCCTCTTTAACTTGATGCCTCCCACTACTGCTCTGGGCTCCTGTTTCACCTTCCTCCCCCGGGAGGGCATCCTCATGCCGGACGAGCTCCAGGTCATCCACATCTCCTTCAGCTCCACCATCCTGGGCCAGTTCAGCGAAGAGTTCAGGTTCAGCGTGTATGGGTCTCCCGAGCCCGTGACCTTGACCATCAGGTGAGGACAGTCAAGGAACTCAGTGGCACTGCCTGCTGTCCCTGGGTAGTCATGTCCCACCAATGTCCTCGTATGGTGGTGCAGGGAAAAAGGTGTCTGGGGGCTCAGCATGGGGATGCTGGGGTACGATTCCTCACCTGGAATCCCGCAGTTGTTTGCCAGAAGTGTAATTGCCTGCAAGAGGGACAGCTGTGCCTCCCATGCACTCAACACCACCCTTTAATGAAAAGCATTGGCTCCCTCTGGGAAGCAGCTTCAGCACCGTGACTTTTCCAGGACCCAGAATTTGGTGTCGGGTTCTTCTGTGGCCCCCTGGCACAGAAGCAAGGGTGTGAGCTGAAGTGATTCTGCACCCAGAAGCAGTGTTCTTAAAACCCTGCGTTAATAATTTGTACAAAACAGGGAGCTGCATCCTCAACATCACGTCTAATGATGATGTGTTGAGACGAGATGTTCTCCTGGCTCTGGTACCTCCTTTCTGCAGCCGGGGAAGTGCTGATGTGGCAGACAGGGAGCTCTGCAGCAACTGTGGGGACTTGGGCAACATCCCTTGGGTTGGTGCCATCACAAGAGATAAGCCCACCAAGCAAAACCAGGGGAAATAAATAGAAGAGACAAAGGTAGCTTCTTGGGACCAGAGCACCACACGAGCTGGACCTTTCCATGGGCTGGTGGGACATCGTGGTGGAGGCAGGAAAGCTGGTGCTGGGTGCTCAGGAGCTTTGGGCTGGCTCTTCCTACTGGGTGGCTATTGGGAGGCACCAGAGCAAGCACTGGGGCAAGGCGTGGAGAAATGAACACAGCCTGCAAGTCATTTTTACCAAAGGAAAGGGAAAATAGGTGAAAAAGAGCAAGAAGGTTATGACTTTGCAAGAGAGAGGTGAGTGGGTCTGTTGACCTCTGGTAAAGAAACAATTATGTTGGCTTTGTGTTTGGAGGGAAAGTGATGCTTTTTTTGGAAATCAAGAGGGAACATTTCACAATCAAATAATTTATTCTCCTCTGTCCCTCCCCCCAAATTGGTCATGGGATGTTATTGCATAAGCAGCTTTCTCCTTGAGCAAGGGCAGGTTTTGCTTGTGAAGATGTGCTTATCGCAGCTGCTGTACAGGTTTTCTTGTCTCGTGCCCACTCTGCCCTGCGATGGCCATGCTCCTGAAGGAGGTGGCTGTCCATGGGATTGGTCTCTTCTGTTTTCCCCCAGCCGAATGAAATGGCTCTGGTTTCTCCACTGATGCTCTGCCTCGCAGAGCTGCAGTCCCACTGCCAGCACTTTTCCCCTTTTTGTGGTCCCTCCCTGCCTTGTTCTGTCAGCACAGCCCTAAGATCAGTGCAGACCGCGCTGCTCAGTGAAGGAGGATTGCTCTTCCTCTTCCCCTTCTCCATCCTTTTACTCCTCCATCCTGTATGGTGGCTCCTTCACAACCCCTCTGATATTACCCCAGCCTCCCCGTCTGCTCCTGCCCTACTGTCCCTCAGCAGGAGCTCCCGGTGCACCCCACTCCTCCCTTGAGTCCTGGAAGGACTGGAAGGACTCAAGGAGTAGGACTGAGGGAGGACACGTGCATTAAATAATGCTGCTGTAAGGCCAAGCTATTGCCAAAACCACTGCCTTTCTCCCCAGTTCTTGCAAGCTGTTGTGTACAGAGCTCAGGCAGTCGGGTGCGTGTAGCCTGAGCCTGGCAGGGCTCTGCTCCAGCAGTGTCCGCTGCGATACCCCATTTGGAGGTAGTTTTCCATCATCTCCTGGGATGGGGCTGTGATGGGAAGCATGTCTGCTCCCTTTGCGCTGTTCAGAGTGAGCTGCATGGGCTTGGGAGGTTAGGGCTGATCACACGAGGTCCCCAGGGAGGGAACTGATCAGCAGTGGGGATTTGTGAACTGGCTGCTTCTCAGGAACTGATGGAGTTTTGTGAATCAAGAATTAGCTTTGGACTGAAACTCCTAAAAGCCAGTTCTTCTGCGTGCTTCCTGACTGCATGATAACAAGATGCCTAAACCACAGATTATTTTTTTCTTCTGCTTGGACACCGACCTTACAGGGTCTTGAATGCTCATTTCTCTGGTGTTCAGAGGATGGTGGGAACAGGGCTGCAGGGAGGAAGGCAGATCCCTCCTGCAGGGTGCTGAGGTCTGTTTGTCTGCAGAACAGGCGTGAAGGCAGGCCTGTGGATAAAACTAGAGGGCACAATTCACTGTGGCCCCTGATTTAACTAAGAGGCAGAGCTGGTGGTGATTGGCATCAGCCATGAGATAAAGTAATGGATGTGCAGCTCCAGATACTGATTTCAGCAGATGATGGTGAGTTTGGGAGTTTGAAGCCCAGCTGCTCAATCTGTGGAGGGGCAAGGAGGTGTGCTGGGTTTGGGACACTCACATTTGGTGTTTCAAGATGCATTGCTCATGGAGCTGTCAGCTGGTGCACTGGAGACAAGCTGATGCTTTTGTCCATGGTGTAGAGCTGTTGCTGTTCTGGTGCTGGTCAATGGTGTTTGGGGCTCCCCAGGCCTCAAAATCCTCCATTGTGTGCTCTAGGTCCCCTGAGGAAAAGATCTTTGTATGCTCTGTGGGAACACCGGTTCCAGCTAGGAAATGCCAAAGCAGGGAAAATACAGCTGGGAAGGCTGGTTACAGCAATTCCACTTTTGTGTGGGCACCTCCAAGTTCGTGTGTTGCAAATGGGGAGGCTGAGGCATGGGGCCGTCACTCATTTAAGGTCCTTCATCTGGCAAGCAGTGACTTGGGAGCATGCCTGGCCTGGTGCCCCGAGCCACAGCAGCTTTTGGTGGCCCTGCTTTGGCTGCCTCCTGCCCACGTGGGTGCCACACTGAGCACAGGGGTGCAGGGCGATGCAGCCGAGCACCTTGCCCTCCTCCTTCACCACCCCAACTCCTCCTCTGCCTGCCTTTGTCCCCGCAGGGGCTGTGTCATCGGGCCGACCTTTCACTTCGATGTGCCATCCCTCCGCTTCGGCGACGTCCCCTTTGGTGAGTGTGCCCTGGGGGTGTGGGAGGTGGGTGCTGTACCAAAACAGAGCACGCTGGTGCAGGAGCATCTGTCAGGTTTGTGGCAGCCTTTGGGGTGCTAAAACCAGGGCTGCTGGCTGCCTAAACAGTATTGTGCCACTACTACTGCACACTCAGTCATGGGAAAAAGCTCCTGGGCTGAAGCATGGATGCACCGGCATGTGTGAGAGCAAATTTCCAGCCCAAGTGCTCCAAAGAAATAAGAGGCTTTGGATGCCTTTAAGAGTTTAGGGTGATGAGTGAGGGTTAAATGATGCCCTCTGCATCGTGGAGATGGGGGAACAAAATCACAGTGGAACTGGCACCGAGCAGAGTTTGTCCTTCACTGCTATTTTGGGCAAGTGAAAGCCATGGTGAGGTCAAACAGAAATGAAGGAATTGAAAGCTGCTGCTTTACAGCATCCCTCAAGCCCATTTAACCTGAAGCTCCCAATCCTTGGCAGCAGAACGACCACGAAGGGCCATGCTGCGGGAGGGCCCAGGGGATGGGAGTGCTGGAGAAGGGCATTAAACCACATGCCAGCCTCTTGTGCTCCAGAGCCAGGCGCTGTGCGGGCACCCCATTATCAGGTGCTGGGTATGGCACCAGGCACCGATGTCCCCAGAGGTGCAGGGTCCTGCTCCTCATCTGGCAGCGCCTGCGGCTGCACGTCCAGAGCATCCCCATTGAGATGCAGATTCTGATTTCTCCATCTCTAGCTCACAAAAGGCTTTTTTGCAGTGATGATCTGAAGTTGAAATGTGAAATCAATCATGGATTGATTGAAGGGCCATTATCATTCTGCGCCCGGGATGCCTCTGTGTTTTCATGCTGTTCGTGGACTTTTAAAGAAAACTCATTACCTTCTCTGAGCTGCTTCCTCCTCTCTCTGCATCACCACTTTTCACCTTTTTGTTTCCTTTTGACCAAATGAAACAAGAAACACGCCTGGCAGAAATATGGTTACATAATACAGGATTCACCCGATGCAATCTGATTTCATTAACAAGGTCTTCTCAGCTGAATAAGGCAGCTTTTGTGGGTTTAGCTTCTTTCAGCCGTGCTAACGATTGTCTGCATCCGGCAGCTTTGGGATTCTGCAAACTCTGTGTTGGTCCTTGTGTACAAGGGAGCAATCGAAGCCAGTGTGGGTGTGACTTCCCTGCTTGTTAGGAAATACGAAGCACATTTCCTGCTGATTTCTAAGCCCCCTGTAAAGTGGGCTCTGAGGTGTCATGCACCCCAAAATAGGAGATCCTTTAACAGGAGCCTCCAGATGGACATGGGTGCTCTGTGAGGTCTGTGTTGTATTTTTCCAGCCTGACACGTACCCAAGGGGCACTGAAGGTGTCCCTTGGTGTCTGTGCTCCCACCCAGCCCTGTGTAAGTACGGTTAGATGCCTGTCTTAGAGGAATAGCAGCAACTTCTTGATCAGCTCAAGGTTGAAAGCAGGGCTTCAGGTCAGCCTCGGGATATGAAAATCCATGGTTGGGGTGAAATTACCCTGCCTCAGCCCAGACTGCAGGCATTTGACAGTGAGCAGGAGGCATCTGAGGAAGCAATCAAACCCGGGAGCTGGAGGCTGACCTAGTGAGGTGGAGAACAGTGAGGGGGATCAGGAAGCAGGGAGACACAGAAGGGTCTGTAAAAACAGGCTAGGTGAGGGCACGGTGTGTGTGAATGCAGCTTTCAACTCAAAGTTCGTGCTAGTGGGTGCAGAACCTGCTTTTTATGGGTGATTTTTGTCCATACAGGTAATCCAGCCGTGATGGGATCAGGGTAGAGAAAAAGTCCAACCCTCCAGCTGAGCTAGGTGCTGTGCTGACGAGCATCAGCCTCAGTTGATGATGAGAAGGAAGCACTGCGAGGGTGTTGCACTTGCAGCGATTAACCAGAGGAGCTTGCAGGCTGGGATGCTGGCAGAAAAGCAGATGCAGCAATGAGCATTTTATATGCAGGCTTAGTTTCCAGTTACAGGAAGACTTTCACATCCTGGATCATGCCGAACACAAGTGATTTACTTGTAATTAAGTTGACTGGACTTTCTTCACAAACTTGTGGTAGTAGGATCACAAGAAAGCACATTGAAGAGTTTTTTTCTTTGCATAGTGCTGTAATTCCCAATTTCATCCTTCCTTTCTTTTACTGTAGATGCTCTTCAGTGGCAACCCACTGCCTTTACAGACTGAAAATCTTGGGGTATTTCATGGGTTTGAGATAGTGTTCAGCCTGAGCATGAATGGCAGAACTTGAATTTTATTGATTGGGTTTTCAGAATAGATAAATCCATTACTGTCTGTCTGGATGCACTCTGATAAATGATAAGTGACTGGTGCTGGTTTGGGGGTGAAGGACAGAACTCCTTGTGGTTAGAGAGAAGGAAAACCTCTGGTGATCGGCAGTGCTGGGAGCGAGCCGTGATGGGAGAGCGAAGGTTAACTCCTCGCTTAGCTTCTCAAACAGCCGTCATTCAGATTTGTCAAAAAGCTGCTTTCCAAGCCCAGGCTTTTATTACAGGATATTCACACTGGGAACCAAGGGATATCAGGGGCATATGTCTGTGTTTGTGTCGTTTCGTAGGCTTTCCTCGCACCTTGTCGTGTCGGCTCAGTAACACCTCCCTGGTGCCCATGACGTTCAACCTCCGCATTCCTGGGGACGGCTCTGGAGCCCCCAGCGTGAGCAGTTTTGTCCAGATGTCAGACAACACCCGCCTCTCCTGGAGAAACGGAGCTCACGGTGACCTCAAGCCCAGCGAATTTACCATAACGCCCTGCAGAGGAACCGTCCGCTCCCAGGGACATCTGGATATCCAGGTACAGCACGGGTCCAGCCATATGTGCATCTTTCAGCAGGTGGGGATAAAGTTTCTCTTGTCTCTAATGGGGACAGAAAAAGCTGTGGCAGCCGTGAGCTGTCCAGCATCCACTGGGCCACTCTTTTCCCTTGGAAGGCTGAACTCCTACTGTTAAAGCCAACAGATTTCCTCTGGATTTATGCTATTGTCGCTGAGATTTAAAGTTAATGGAATAATTTTTGTACAGTGGTGAGTAGGGGAGGAAGAGCTTTAGTCGACTTGTGTTTTAATTTAGTTTGTGGGTGCCCTGATAGCTGCAAGGTGTGTTTAACAGCTCGGACATCATCAGAAGATTTGTGTTATTCCTAGAAACTGTGCTCCAGCATAAAATGAGAACAAAATCCTCCCTTTCCTTATCGTGGAACGGAGGAACACAAAGGGCTCAGGCAGGCCAGCACACTGGCGGCCTCAGTGTCACTTTGCTCCGTGCCATGGTGTCCCAGGCTGGGAGCATCCATGCTCCAGTGGTGAGGCTCATGCTTGCTTCACTCCCAGAGCCTGTCTGGGATTAATTTGCCACTGCATTTTTATTCCAGGCACTGTTTCTTGACCTGCGGGTTGTTAAAAACTGGCCCACTTTGTTAAAGAGCATTCCTTGGAAGGGAGCTTTGTTTCTCAATCCCCTTGCCCCTTTGGTCCCCATTAATCTGCAGTGAAATGCTTCCTGGAGCAGGAACATCTACAGCTCCTCGGTGGAGTCTTAGACAGCCCAGGCTGGTAGAACATTCTTCAGAGATGCTCTCTCCCACCCACTGGCCCCAGGTTTGTCTCGTGCATGGGCAATGGCTCTGGGGAGTCACTGGGTGTTTGCTCTTCTCTCCTGCCAGGTCACGCTGTGCTCCAACACCGTGAGGCAGTACGAGCTGGCGCTGGTGGTGGACGTGGATGGCGTTGGCAAGGAGGTGCTGGCACTCCTCCTCACGGCCAGGTATCGTGCTTTCCTGCCAGCTTGTCCTCACTCCTGGGGCTTCCACCACCTCTGTGCTGCCTTGCCCACAGCCTGCTCACTCCGACCCTGCTCAAGAAGCACAGTTTAATGAGCACGTTCTGCCCAGCTGGACGCAGAGTTAAATCAGCTATGAGAACAGCAGGGATTTGAGAGCGTCACGGGTCAAAAAGCACCTGTGTGCAACGAACAGGCATGGCCTGAGTGTTTTCCTAGAGGGAATGGTAATTACAGTCATGATTTGCCTGGTTTCTGGTGCTTGAAGTGCAATAAGTTTCCAAAGAGCCACCTTGCTTCTGCTTGCTAGGGGAGGGTGGGCTTGTGCTGGGTGGTGACCCAAAGGCTCTGTTCTTCCCATCTGGTACCCAGCAAGCTGCCTGTTGAGCTGGGCCTTGCTCAGCTGATGAAGGCACAGGCAGAGGGGAAAGGGGCTCCTGGTGCAGCTGGTGGGGGGAGAATAGGGGCAAGATGGGGAAGGAAGGGAAAAGTCATCCTTGGTGCGAAGCGTGAGTGCAGTTTTCTCCACTTTCCTCTGGTTCTACTGACCATTAATTAATGTTCGAAGCCCAAAGTTGATCTTGTTGCAGCCAGACTCCAATCCCGGTGTGCTGCAGTAGGTGTCAGCTGAATTATGAGAGGGGTGCGGTTCAATCTGTCCATCTAATTACCTGCAAGTGCCCGACAGCCGGAATGATGTTATCTTCATAAGCCTTTTAGGATGACATCTGCAGCATCAGCCAGCTGAATGCTGCAGTATGGGAGGTGCAGTTTTACCCACAGATCCTGGTACAAATTCCACCTTCTCTCGGTCATCTCTTTGCCCAGGTGCGTTGTTCCTCCGCTGCGAGTGCTCAACCCTACAGTGAAGTTCGGGCGGTGCTTTCTGAAGCACCCCTACCAGCAGGAGCTCACCCTTGTGAACGACAGCGATGTTCCTGGCTGCTACGGGCTCCTCCCGCAGGTCTGGCCTCGTGTCTTCCTCCTCATGACCTTATCCAGGGGGTTGCCCAGAGTAGGAACTTACTTGGGGATAAGGGACAGCAAGGTGTATCCAGATACATATTTTTTTTCCCCTAAGAAACACGTATGCTATGGTTTAGGAAGCAATTCTAGTCTTTGGGGGTACTTTTGCACAGGAGGATTTGGGGAGTCACAAAGCCCTGCTGCAAGGGATGCAGCAGCTGGGTGCCTTCAGCAGGAGCTGTTTCCCCACACCTGCTGGTGGACCCCTCGGGATGCTAAGCACATCCATGTCCCGCATCTGCTTTTGTGCCTTTTAGCTTTCTCCTAGGGGGTTGTCAGCTCCTTGACATTTACCACAATGACAATTTGCGTGGTTTTAGCTTCTCTCCGAGGTCATTCTGAAGTTGTGTTCATCTCTGTCCCCCGCAGGAGCACAAGGAGGGCGCTGCCGTGTGGTACTCCAGCCCCGCGCCCTGCGGGATCATCCAGCCCCACAGCTCGGTGCAGGTCCCGGTGGTGCTGGCAGCCCAGGTGACGGGGGAGCAGTGCACGGCCGCTGAGCTGGCGGTGTTTGGGAGAGAAGGAGCCCCGCTGGTGAGTCCCAGCAGCCTCATCCCTTCTGTCCCCATGGCTCATCCTGCTGGGCAGGGGAGAACGTGGGCAGGGGCCAGATTCTGCCATGTCCTGAGAGCTGTTTGCTTTTCCTGGAAGTGAAAGAGGTGCCAGGAGCTCCACATCACACCCACCCGTGACTGGTAACCGGCCCAGTGCCACACCAGGGCAGTCCCTGGTCTCACTCTGCTGTCAGACAAACGCTGGCCGCTGCCTCATCGGGAGGTTTGCTGCAGAGCAGCCCTGGCCCTGCTACAGCACAGGGCATTCAAGAAACCAGGCTGGAGTGCTGTTCTGAGCTAATCTGGGCATAAACATCTCAGAAAACCACGTCTGAGAAATATCCATCGTACTGCTTTGCCAAAAGCCCCAGCCAGAGAGACACGAGTGTCTGCACAGCTTGCATCTGCAGTGCAGAGACCTTTTTCTACCAAGCTGGGAAATGGATGAGGCAAAGCTTTCCTGGGCTAACACCTTCTAAAATATATTGTCCATAGTCATGCCTACACAGCAGCAGCAACAATGACAGCAAAATGTAGGCAAGAAAATCCTATGTAGTGTCCTGGCTTCATCTAGAACAAATTTAGGTAATTAAACTTTAATTGAAAGTGATTTTAACTTTTCAGTAGCTCTGCTAAAATGTCTTGTCATCCCTCTGAGCATGAAGTAGGATGTCAGAGGGTTGCTGGGAACCTTAAGCTTTCTGTAACAGAAAGGGAGGTTGACATTTTGAAAGCTGTTCGAGGGATTTGGGCTTTCATTAAAATGAATGGAGGAGATGCTGCTAAATCCCTCATACGCCACTGAGCATCTCAGCCCAGGGCTTTGTGGGGCTGAACGCAAACCAGGCAGGTGAATTTTGCAACAAAGCTGAAGTTTGGCAAAACAGTTGCTGATAAATGTAAAGCTCAGTTCCTTAAAGGGGAGGGTTTCTCCCTGCTAGAATAACCCAGTGTTTTAGCTGTTTGTTTTTTTAACTACCTGTACCAGTGGTGTTTTCCTATCGTATCATTCAAATCTGTCCTCAGTGGAGTTGCCGCCGTGCGTTCCGATAAAACCAAACAGGAGCTTGTGCCTGCCCTGGGACCAGCACCAGAAGGCAAACCTAACTTCTGCCAAGGTTTTAGGGGAAACCTCCTGTGGATCCTCTGTCTACACCATGCAGTGTCTCCGTAGGGTTGTTGCCTGGTGCTTTGTTTGCAAGGGATTGCACACCTGCCTGACACTTGGGACCTTGCTTCTAACACTGCTGAAAGGGGATTTTCTTGCCTCTTCCAAGAAATCTGTAGATAAGTGTGGGTGTTTTTTTTTTTTTTTTATGAGCCTTTTATTGCTGAGGACATATGATAGTACACACTAACGAAGCCAAGCAGGTTTCCAGGTGGCCTGGGCACCCTCCAGCTGTTGTTGTGCTCATCTCCAAAGGGTTGTGCCCTGCCTTTTCTGCTCCTGCACCACTGTCAGCTGGGGGCACAGCTCGTCCCAGCACCTCCTGCTTCCCAGGAGCCATGGGCAGCATCTCCCAGAGCGCAGGGCTCTGCTCTCCTGGGGGTGAAAGCCCCATCGTTTCCTACGAGTTCAGCTCCTTATTTCTGGGGAATCAGTCTCAGCGTTTGATTTTGGCTCGCATTTGCACACAGCAGCATCCTGTCAAGAGCACTTGCGGATGCTGCTCCTTCTGGCAGAGTTGGAGGAGTGATTCTGACAGCTGCCAATGCCCTGTCCTGCAGTCAGACATCAGCACGGGTCGTACATCGCAGAGAAAGGGTTTTGTGGTCAAATCCGACTCTGTGCCCTCCAGTGGATCGTACAGCATCTTGTCAGGGTTGGAGCTGGGTGCTTTGAGGTCTTGTTGGGGTGTTTGGGCCTGGTGAAAGCCAGCAGGGCTGGATAAATCCTCGTGGTTTTAATGATGCAAGGAGGGGATTTAGTAAAAGGGGTCTGCATTTCTGCCCTGATGGTCTGCACTGCTTCTGCAAGAACAAAACTTTGGGGTCACAGACTGGTAAAGGAGAAAAACACCGAATGATGTAATTAATAATTGACTGTTATTCTTAGTGTTAGTTGCCTTCGAGCTGTGTTTTTGTGTATTCCTAACTTTGAAGAGCCTGCTTTGCTTCTGATGTGTGCTGGTTTTCACAGGCATAGCTCTGACTTCCGTGGGGCTCCTATCCAAGCCACAGCAGGAGTCAGCAAGGGTGGTTTGGGGCAAAATTGAGCAATAAAAGGGGTGGGAGTGAGTGCAGGGCAGCAGAAGGAAAACCAGCAGTGAGCAGGAGGTGTGGATGCAAGCACGAAAAAAGCAAGCAAGGGAAGCTGGGTTTCTGCACCCCCGATGAGGGAACTTGTGTCTTTCAGGTGGGATCACCCCATACCCCACACTTGCCACAGGTCTTTTGTATCAGTGTTACAACGCTAAAAGCTTCAATCAGCCATAATTACCCCTCAATCTAGGTGTACCCGGAGCGCTGTCTAATCTTTTTAACCTTTCCCTGTTTTTTTGGGGTCTTTTCTACATGCCTCCTGGAGCAGAAAATCCATTTAGTGAGCACCGGAGAAGGCCCAGTAGTCTACGTACGTCCGAGTAAGATAGATTTTGGCAATATCCAAGTTCTGCAAGATGCTACCCGAATTCTCAACCTCTCCAATCAGGCGGTCATCCCTGCGTCGTTCTGGGCAGAGATGGTAAGTGCTTTGTGAGGCTGTTTTCCAGCAAAATGCGACTGGTCCGTAGCAGCCTGTGACTTGGTCTTATACACAGCATTTCCATGTCATCATCTCAAAGAGAAAGGAAAATATTCCATGATCATGCAGCAAAAGAGGTTTTGGCTCGGTGAGGTTTTAGCTGGGGACTTCCTGGGAAAGTGGAGGATTTGCATAGATATGAGCAGACGTGAGTCCAGATCATTTCCACAGATTCTGTTTATTGTGTGAAAAAGCACAGGCTTGGCCTCCTGGGATGCGTGAGGGGCTGAATTTCCCTCTTGGGGCTTTTCCAGCTGCCTCACTTCAGTTTCTGTGCCCAGGTGGATGAATGTAAAGTGGGGAATTCCCAGGGCATTTTGTCTGGATCCACGATGAAAATTTGTTTTCCACTGTAATCAGCCAAACACCCTTGGATGGGTGGTGCTTATTTATAAATGATAGGTGTTTTTTTTGCCTTTTTTGTTTTGTTTTGTTTTTTAACATGATGTTATGTTGTTGCTTGTACCTGTGGCTGCTGTCCCAGTGCAATGCCTGCCTTCCCTCCCTGGGCAAGCCAGTGGGGCTTGCAGGGAATTTCTGTCTCTCAGTGCCCTTATTTATGTCACCGGGTGATAAATCCCCTCAATCTGCAAACATTGTGGCTAACTGATAAATAGAACAATAACGTAGGTCAGGCTGGTGGTTGGCCCTGATGATCTTGAAGGTCTTTTCCAATCTAAATGGCTCTGATAAATGAAAGCGGTGCAGAGGTGGACTTCTCTCACGGTGAAAATGGGGGTGATGATGCAGGGGAGCCTCTGGGGACCTGCTCCGTCCTGATGGAGCAGGCGTGCAAGGTGTACTTGAGCCTCTCTCGCCCTCAGCAGCTGCTTTGATGCTGTTTTGCTGCCTCCATTGAGGTTTTGCCCTTTGCCGCTGCTCCTGATGGGAAGAAGAGAGGACTGAATGGTTGGGGAGCTAAAATTGGAGACGTGCTGAGGTGCCGGGGTGTGCTGCATGTGTTCGTCTGAGAGCAGAGTGGGCTTTGGATGTCCCCTGGCTGGTGGGTGACTGGAGCATCCATCACTCCCCAGAAGCCTTGCGTTCCCCGAGATGCCAAAGCTGCTGCTTGGTTTCCTGCTCGGAGACTGCAGCAGGATGGAGCTGTCATTTCCCTGCCTCCCATCCGATGGCTAATCTTGAAGCCGAGGCTCATAGATCACAGCCCCCACTTGAAAGAAAGAGCTATCGATTGAAATTTTCACAGCAGCAATGTTAGAGTGCACAAATGGGCTCCTCAACAAACTGAACGAGATTAAATTAAGTGGCAGCAACAGGGAAGGCTTCAGGAGTGTCTTCTTGCAGATACTCTGACTGTGATGTAAGGGATTCCTGGGTGTACCCCTGGTGCACGGGGTACCTTCCCCGCACCCATCTCCACTTCCCTCTGCTGGATGCTGGGGGCAGCCCTGAGCATCTCTGGCATCTCTGGTGAGTGTCCTGAAACCACTGCTGGTGTCCTGGCAGAACCAGGAGGTCTCCACGAGCCCTGTCCCTGCTTTGGGGTCAGCTTTCAGACAGCTTGCTCCAGGAGGCCACGGCTTCTGCTACCAGGTGTTGAGAGCTTTGCAACCTCCCTGTGCAGAGACACTGGGTTCCTGCATGAGCAGAGATGTTGGCACTGTCCCTGCACTTTGGGACATTGCAGACATGGCCTGGCCTGCTGAAGAGACCCCTCTGGGGGAGGATTTGCCTTTAGCTTTGGTAAACGACAGGACAAGAAGGAGCTGTTTGAGCTTAGCTGGGGGCTGGTGTGACCTGCAGAAAGAGGTGGCTGCTTCTCCTTGCTGCTGCTGTCATCTTTTCCCATTTCCTTAAGCATGGTGTGATTTTTGCCGTATCGACAAGCACAAAGCAGTCGTATTGATCGATGGGAGTGCACGCTTTCCTCGCAGAAAGGCAGGGATGTGGAAGGAAAAAGCATTCATCTTAGATCACTTCCCCCTTGCTCTTCATCTGTCGCTCTGCCTTCGTGAGGGATTATTGTTCCATCATCAGCGATGGCACCTCCTGGCATCACAGGAGGTGGCTGCACGTCACGTCTGGGTGATCAGAAGGGAAAAGACGGGCTTGGTGTGAAGTCTTTGTTAATCAGCAGCTGCTTTCTTCTCCTGCTAGGACCACCATGCTGGGTCTGAGATGTGCTACCAGAGGGTGGGGAGTGGGAGTTTCCTAGTGCTTTGTAATTAGGGAGGAGGGAGCAAACCTTTCTTGGATTTTCCCCTGCTACTGGTGGTGCTCTGCTTCCTGGTTTGGACCTCAGTTTAGGGTCCTTATCCTTAATCCAGAGCCTTGCGCTGTGGTGCTGGAGGTTGCTGTGCCTTGAGGTGCCCCAGACCCTGTCCCTGCCACCACTGTTAACGCCATTCCATCCATGCTCGGGCCTCGCTGGGCTTCAGAGCCATCTGATGAGCAGGTCAGGAGCATCCTCTGAAGGAGACGTCTCTTCTTCAGGAGGTGCTGGTGAGCAGGTCCCCTCCCGTGCTCCCGGGGACGAGCTGCAACAGGACTCAGCTGCAGCTGATGCCGTAGCTACAGCAAAGATGCTCTGCTCTGTCTCCTACCTGGTGTTCACTGGGGCAAAATTGCTTCTTTGAAGCATGTGAAGGTCCTGGTCAAACTTGGTGTAAGTGAGGGGAGAACGCACGGTTCCCATTCGCACACTTGCTTCTCTCCTCATTAGTGCAGGATTTGTTTCCTTTACGTATTTCTGGTCTATTATCTCGAGCTTTTGCTGCGATTCCCTGTAATAAAGAAACAGCCATATGGAGAGACAGCACAAGGCGGAGATAGACGTACAAACAGTGCTGATAAACGGCTGCTGCTTCGGCGCTTCTGTCGCTGCTTCTGGCTGGCAAGGACTTTGTAGTGCGGGCTGCAGGGCAGGAGGTCTTCGGGGAGCATCAGCATCGCCCACAGCTCCCTCCAACTGCTCCTGCTGCAGTCAGAGCAGACTGGAGTTGGTACTTTTAAGTGTACTGTAAATTGGATTTTTTTTGTTTGTTTTTTTTTTCCCCAAGCATCTGCATAATTATCCGGCCCGTCAGTGTTTGCTCACAGCAAGGCACACGCAGACAGCACCGTGCCCTTCAGATGTGAGCAGGCAGAGATAGCTGCGATGCTATTTAGAAACAAGTGTTTAAATAACTTCCTAGGGCATGGGCAGCACTTGCTGAGTGGCCTCTTACAAGATGAGCAGAGGTTTTGAAGACGAGATGTGTGGGTTTAACTCTTTCCAGAGCTGTCCCACCAGAGCCTCGTGCTCTGAAAGCTCACCTTGAGACACAAACCTTTGGTCTGGATTTTAAAGGCAGTGTTTTGCTAGTATAGCACTACCAACTCCTATCCAGCTTGGGATTCGGTCTTGCTGAAGCAGGAGGGACCAGTTCCTTGCAGAAGACCATGCTGGGAGCACAGCATCAGTCATGGATGTGGGTTATGACCAGGAAATTCCAGCCTTATGCCAGCCATCGGTGGCACCAAAGCCTTCTGCATCCTTCCCAGGCATGGGTTGCACAGGATTAGGTTCTGGGCATGCAGCTTCTAGAAAGAAGAGCAGAGATTTGGAGGAGACTTTAGGAAAGGTGCCTAAAACTTGGTCCCAGGGAGGAGTTCTTATTGCATCAGTGTCTGACATGAATTCGTGCCCTTTCAAAATTGCTGTATTTCAGTAAACAAATAAATTGTTATTCTGCTCATCTAGGGAAACTGAACTCGCAGTATTCTGCTGCACTCGTTGGGCAACCAAATTAAAGAGTAGAAGAAGTCTTCAGGGCAATTGTGCTCCTAGAAGCAAGAGTGACTCAGCCGCGTGCTTTTCCCAAAGGAAGGCAAAAAGGGCTTGGTTATTAAATGTTCTGCTTGGCAGCAACCAGCCGAGCTGTGTCTGCATCCTGGCTGGCGAACCCCAGTGCTCGGAGCGCTGCTGGGGAGAGCTACGGGCAGGGGACACAGATGGCAACGAGCTTCGTTAGCTCGCTCAGCAGTCTGCGATGAGCTGGACCGAGCACGACAAATTAGGCTCCATTGTCAGTGGCAGCAAGTTCCACGCATCAATTTGGAATTATTATTATTATTTTCCCCCCGGCATTAGAGGCTCTGCCTTTTGGTGGCCAGAGTGTGGGCTCTGCTGCAAGCCCAGCTCACCTCCCAGGGCCTAGCCAAGCACGGCCAAGGCAGACACAAGGGACCAGGACCCGGGCGACCTAACAGGGACACAGCCCATGCTTCTCATCCCTTCTGGGAATTCTTCTCCCATCACTTCATCCCAGTCCTCTCCTTCCAGCGAGCAGTGTGCTGCTGTGGCACTGGAAGTGGTCTCTGATCATGGTGGTTTCTTCCACCTTCTTTTTCCCTTGGTGTACTTGAGAAGATCCTTTTAGGCCAGCAGTAGTTGTTGTGCAGCATCATTCCTGGCTGCCTTACCTATTACCTAGTCACCCCTGAGTTTCCAGAGATGCTGGTTCAGTGTTCCTTTTTATATGCCTGTAGCCAGAAGACAAAATTGATGTTTTCTTGATGGTTCCCCTGCCTGGCTGAGATCCCAGATAAAACACCAGCCGTGTCCCTGCTAAGTTAGCTGGCCCTAAAAAAAGGGTTGGTGAATGGGATGCTCCTGTGGGACTGTCCTGGAGCTGCCCATCTTTGTGGCACTCGTTGTTCTTTAGCAGGAACTTTAATCTCCCAGACACAGATTCTCAATTCTGCCTTTGGGAAAAGGTCCCAAGGTGCCCTCTGGGACTGCTAAACTACCTGGGGCAAAGCTCTGATGTGGGATGGGTGTTTCCCCTTCACACGCAGCCTCTGCAAGGGGTAGTGGGTCAGCCTGGCAGTCTGGGAACACTCTCCAACCAATTTTGGCAGCTCTTACTCGCGATGGAAATCTGTCCTGTGAGAAGGCAATGATCCCAGCGTTCAACTTCTTGATTAAACGATTGATCCCAGCCCTTGTCTAGCACTCAGGGACTCTGCTGTCTGATAACGCAAGCTCCCACAGGGACAAAAATAGCCACTGCCTTTGTCTATTCAGTGCCTTACAGCAATTGCATCATTTTCCAGAGCATTCAGGGGTAAGCAGGAACCAGGAATGCTATCAGAAGTCAGGTCTTAGTCTCCAGAGTGGCTTTTTTTTTTTTATAGTTGGACTATGTGGCACCGCTTGCCCCAAGCTCCAAGAGATTTCTGATCTCGGGGACAGCCCCGACCAGCACGGGCAGAGGCTGCCCCAAAAACCTGCCTGAGGCTGGCCTGGCCGAGCCTTTTGGGCCTGGCAGGCTCCTGGCCAGCAATGCTCTGTGCTGCCTCTCGGACCCACGCCAAGCGTAACCGAGGGAATGGGGACACCACGAATCCTCCTGCGGAGTCAGCTGCTGGGCTGCCAGGGCACGGTGGGTCTGTGCTGGGTCACCCTGGGAAATTCCGAGTCTGGCTCCCTCCAGCCGGCCTATCATTATTCCTCAGTGATAGTTTCTTGGGCCCAATTTACTGCCCGGCTGGTTGCCAAGCTTTGATGAATTAGCTTTGTCAGATAGCAGACTTGCAGATTCACCTCTGGAGCAGAGCTATCAGGTCTCCTTTTCAAGCGAGCTACCCTATGTCAGCATGAATCAGAGGAAAAGCTATACGTTAATGTCAAGGAAAAGCTAACACCCACTGGCGTGCTACGAATGTGTTCTCTGGCTTATTGCAGCGTGGTGGATCCCTCCAAGGCTGGTGACCAACCACGCAAGGACAAGAGGAGAGGGTTGGTGGGATCCAACCCACCTGAGGTCCGTCTTCTCTTGTCCACCAGCCTGGGCTAATTGTTATCACTGCCTGGGATAAGGAGCCTCTGAGATGGAAATGAATTCAGGGCTGAGTTTTTGGTGGGGTTTCCTGGTGACCATAGTGTCTCTGGGCAAGCAGGCTGAGCTCTGTGGACGGGTTTTACTACATGTATGTTTGTCATCTTCCAAGCTAGCTAACCTCCCTGCAGGAGAGTGGTTTTCCAGCACTGCTTCTCTGCATCCAAGGCTAGGGAAACCTCAGGGGGTATATAAGAGTTATTCCCCAATGGAGCAGCAGGTCCCAGATCTCATAAAATAAATTGTGGATAATAATGAAAGGGAAAGAGCAGGAGTACAAATAAATAGTGTTGGGTAACTGCTTGCCCTGCCCTCCATGGAGAATCAGGGCCTCAGTGACTGTGCTGACGACCTTCCCCCATGCCATTCTCTCTCTCTCTTTTTTTTTTTTTTTTTTTTTAAGACTTTCTCTTGCAGCTCCAGATAACAAATTAAATGGAGCTGGGTTTATTAAATTTGCCAGTGCCTGGAATAACTCACTGCCTTTGGCACGCTCCGCCCTAGGCCCTCCTGGGCAGACCTGACCTGCTCTCCACGCAAGGTGCAGCGTAGCTGGGGCACCCGCAGACCCTGCTGGGACCCTGGGTGCCCAGCAAGTTACTGCTTCCCTGGCCTCCAGCTAGTCTTACCCTCATCATTAGCAGAGGTCTTCTGGGGCTATTTAAAATGTTTTCTGTGACTTTGAAGCACCACTTGGTTTTCTGATGTTGTTTTCCTGCTGGAGTTCAGTGCCACCAACCTGATGAAACTCAGGCTGACCTCACTCCAATCAGGAGCTGCTTGATTGTCAGGTCTATGAGCACATCCTTGCTTCTCATTTAAAAATACAACAATAATAATAAAAAACCTCTTCTCTTACATAATACTGCAGCCTTTTGGGTGAGCAGTTAGTGCCAGTCATCCCAAACACGGCACCAAACCACGGGATGTGTACCACTAACGCCACAACGTCTGTTTTGAAGCAGCACGTACACATCCCAGAACATTTGGTGCTGGCCAGGGAGCACTGTATGTGTTTCTCTTGTCTGCTGCTAGCTTCTTCCCTGTGAATGTGGTTTTAGATGGGCTGGGGTCCAGCACCCCTACTGCCCCATCCACAGAGGAAGGTCCATGAGAAGCCAGAAGTGAATGCTTGGGAAGCTGTGGCTATGCTCACAAGGCACATGTTTGCAATTTTCTTTCCACTTATTTCTTTATTGACCTACTACAAACAGTTACAGCTGAATTTTTGTCACCGGGGCACCTTGCTGCAGCTGAGTCAGTGGGATCTGGGTGCTTCAGTCCTTCGGGTGCTGTTGAGACATATTTCCCAGCTTTTAGGGAAGAAGGCTTTGGTGTCGGGGCCTTGGTCAGCAGGTTTTATGGAGTTCTTCTTCGGGCTCCCAGCTGGCAGGGGATTTGGGCAGTTCTGGCTTCCCCTGTCCTCGTGTCTCTGTGGAAACTCAGCCACTGGAGCCATGAAGCCGGGAGAAATAAAGTAGCTTCCTGGGTGTGCTCTCCAAAAGAGAGACTGGAGGAAAATGAAAATCCCTTGGGTTGGGCAAAATTGGGTCAGTGAAGAGAGTCTGCTACCAGACAGGTAGAATAAGCTCCTGCATACTTGCTGTTTCCAGACCCCATAGGTTAGATTTAGTGAAATTAAACCTCCGTGCTTTTTACCCTCGTATCTTTTAGTCCTCCCTCTGCCTGCACTCTACAAGGCTCCACAGCTTTTACCATAATTTGGCACTTGTTTCTCTCACAGGTGGGCAAGGGCTCGCGCTGGAGGATTGAACCCAGTCGAGGCGAGATCCCCGCTGGGACTGAGGTGTCCATGGCCGTCATCGCCAACCTGGATGACACCGAGAAATTCAAGGACAAGGTGAAGCTCTGCATAGAGAACAGCAACACCTACGTGATCCCCGTCCAGGCGGTGGGCACTGGCACCACCATCGTCACTGACAGACCCTTCGCACCAGCGCTCACCCTGGGGCCACACTTCAGGTAAGGGCTGGGCAGGGCTGGGCCTTCAGGCCGAGCCTCCCACCCTGCTCGGGGCCCAGCCACCATTTTATTGCCATAGGAGGTGCAGGAATCCCTGTGGAAACGCTTTATGGCCATTCGAAGGGCATTAAGCACTCACTATCAAAAGCCACTGCCGTGAAACCAGTTGCTGTATTGTCAGTGAATTGCCCTGAGTTATAACACATTTATTTCCTCGCTTAAGATGTGGAGCAAACCAGCAGGTCCCAGAAGCCTCTGGCTGAAAAATGCCCCGTTACCAGTATAAACATGTTTCCCTTTGCAATAGCGTTGCTTGCTTTTCCGCTTGCTGTGGAGCATCGTTTCACAGCAGCGGAAAACCTGGCAGTAGCTTGTTAGCAGCTCCTTGACGAAATTAATGACGCTGTTTTATTTCCCCTCTGCCCAGGAGCGCTGGAGGAGCAACAGAATTTGTCGTTGCCCTCAATCATCCCCCAACTCCCTTGTCTTCTCCTGCTTCCCCTCCGGGCTTCTTGTTATTAGACGTACTCTTTCCTCGTTTCTCCTGCCTCGTGTTTTTGTTTGTTTGTTTTTGTTGTTGTTGCCTTTTTTTCTTTTTTTTTTTTCTTTGCTGTCTCCTCCATCAAAGTGGCAGCAGCCCGAGGCACAGGCTGGAGGCTGGGGAGAGGCATGTCCCCTGGGCATGGGGGACCCTTTCCTTGACTGGCTTTGGAAGCGAAAGAAGCAAACGTCTGCTCTGGCTGGGCAGGATAAATCAAGAGCTAATGGGGAGAGCTTAGCTCGAAGGAAGGAATCAGCGTCTGCCAGCAGGGGAGGAAGGCAGGTCTTCCCCAAGTGCTCCTCAGCTACCTTGTGGTGGGCACCTCTTGGGCTGTGGGGCCCAGCATCTGGCTGAGCTGGGATTCCCCAGAGCCACCTCGGACAGCTCCAAGTTTTCCTTTCTAGCTGTCCACCAGATAAAATGTCTCATGCAGAGTTCTTGTGCACCAAACACTTCCTAGCAGTCTGTACCAAAGGCGAGTTTGTGCTACACCGTCACTTCTGCGTTTGTGTTTAGCTGCTTAGTGGGGACGCATGCTTTGTAAGCTGCACGTTCTGTACCTCTCAAAGATGGTTAGCGTTCCAGGAACCGTTCATTTCCTGGCCAGGCTGAGATTTATGGAGGGTAGAATAATTACTCCAACCTAGCCTGCAGTTAGTGTTTTCTCACGTGAAGGAATCAATTTCCATTGAACATTCATTTTGTCTTATATCTAGCTCCACTTAGTCATCCCCTGGTGTCGCTCAGCTACCTCAGCAGCCAGAGCTGGTCTTGCTGCTGTGTTCATACTGGGGAAACTTCCATCGATCCAGTGTCCCCACCGTGCGTTTATCTTCCTGAAGCACAGCACCAGCCATGCTGTTCAGGCACAGGATGGTGATGCGCTGTGGGCAACGAGGGTTGGCTGCTCCCTAAGCATGGAAGAAGCACCTGGTGAAATTATTCCAAGCGTCAAGCACAAAAGGCTGGTGATGCTCTGACCACAGGGCAGCCAGCCAGCTTGCCCCCAGCATCTCCCCAGTGGCCAAGATGTTCCTTGCGAAGCTGTTCCTTGCAAACAGACCAGCTGCTGGATGCTGATAAACTTGGGGGCAAGCAAGATTTGGCTTCTGCTGTAGCTTTGAGCAAGGTCGGCCTTCTCAGAGGTGGCTTTACTGCTGAAGGTGCAGTTAATGGAATGGCACTGGGGTACCGGTGCTGGGTGACCACTGGGAAATCTCAGTTGTTTTTTTTTACACTTCCCACCCTTTCTTCTCTTCCAGCTTGAGTCCTTGCTGTTACCACTTCAAGATAACGAACAAGGGAAGGCGAACCCATCAGCTCTACTGGACAACAGAAGGCTTTGCCCCGTTTCGCCAGCATGATCGTCTCCCTGCTGTCGGTAACACCAAGGACAAAAACTCCTCCCAGAGGTCCCAGCCCGCATCTCCCGTGTTCAAGCTTCGACCGCTGAGGATGGAGCTGATGCCAGGCAGGACCATGGAGATGATGCTGGAAGGCTCCTCCAGCACTCCAAAGGTGAGGTCGAGCCCTTTCCACCAGGTCGCACCCACAGGGTCGTCTTCAGATACTTGCCTGAGAAAATGAGCAATTGCTTTTAAGAACTGTTTTAACTTCACAAGTTACCATGGCAGCACCAGTTGATTTCCTTGCTGGCCACCATCAGTTGCTAAGGCTTTTCTTGTTTCTATAGCTACCATAAACCCATCTTGCTGATACCAAAATATGGGCTGAAGAAAGTGCTGCTTCGGTGGACAGATGACAGGTTATAAAGTGTCACGTACTGGGACAGAAAGGAAGGGTAGAGAAACGAGTTAGGCTCTCAGAAACTAGGAATGCAGGCAGAAAGTAAATTAAAGAAAAAAAAAAAAAAGTAATATGTCTGGGAAAAGCATCCAAAACACCTGTGGAGGGAGGGAGTGTCTGGGAGCAGCATCATTTTTCCTTTCTACATATATACAGGCAGAGGGCTTACCTAGCACCGAGTCCTGGAGGAGAAAAATGAATACAGTGCATCAGCTGTAATGATCACACAGGGACTTTCTCCACATGGGAAACTGTTCCCAGAGATCGTTAGAATTGACAGCTTGGGCTTGTGTCAATATTTCCATACCAGCTGGTCCCAGTGCCCCCAAGGCAGCCAGGTCTTGCAGTGAGGCTGTGCACCCTTGGGTCACAGCTTGGAGGGGGATGTTTCAATGGGATCACTGCATGTTCCGCCCAATACCAGCTCTGAAAAGTGTTTCAGAGAGTTGCCTCTGTGGCAGGGGGAGGAAGACTGGGTAATTCACTCAGCTGACTGATGGGACTCTCCTGGTATGTCCCTATGCAGTTTGGAGCTCCAAGAGTTTTGCTGGGGAGATGGAAAAGGTAACAGAAAGGAAATAAAAAGACCAGGGCAGTGGAGAAGATGTCATGTTTGGAAAGCTGGAAGGGGATCTGTGAGCTCAGCTGGGACTACCTGGGGCTGACACCAAGCCCCTGGGAGGGGGTGGTCGCCTTCCTTGTGCCTGGAGAGCTTGGTGCTCTTCAGGTGGGCAAAAAGCCCAGCTCCCTGTGTTAGGCAGCTCCTCTGGAGGCTGCAGGCTCCAACAGGAGTTGGGCCAGGAGGTTGAAAAGTTGGGCAGAGGGGAGATTTGAGAAAGTTGATACCATGAGAAACCAGAATGTAAGAGCATTTCGTTTGGGCAGAGGGCTTCCACCCTAGGCATGAGACATCTCATTCCTGGGGTTATTTCTTTTAAAATCAGACTTGGGAGACAGAGTGCATTCCTAGGAACGTGATCCCCTCTTCACCTGAAGGCAGGACAGCCATTGTGGTTTTTCCTGTGCATCCTTTCCACTAAGCTTCGGAGGGAATGTTTGGTGGCATTGGGTCCTCTTATCCCGTTTCCCTTAATACAGTTATTTTTGTAATGATACCCTACAGCTTGTTGTAAGGGTTACGCTTAACAATGAGGCACATCAAAGCGATGATTATTTGGGGTGTTAATTACCATGACTGCAGACAGCACATGGACTTCAAGTGCATTTTGTGGATGTTGGGGTGTGGCATTATGGAAGCTTGTGTGCTGAATAAAGAGGACACAGCATAAAGAGCAAGGGGAGCTATTGAGGAGACCGACTGCATCCGTATGGCAGTAACATGGCCAAGGTCCCATGGCAAGGTGTGTCCCCAGGCTATCAAATCCTTCATGCCCGTGGCTGGGTGGCTGACAAACGCAGTGCCCTGCTCATGCCCACCGGTGATGCGTGACTCTCGTGTGCAGGTGGTGACGGAGCGGCTGCTGTGCCACGCCATCATAGGCAGCAAGGCAGGGAAGGCACAAATAATGCAGGTGGACGTCACATGCGAGTTCGTGGCTCCCGTACTGCAGTTCTCCTCCAGAGAAATCACTTTCCGGGTGGAGAAGGTAAGTCTCTGGATTGCGTCCTGGTGTTTAGCGGTGCAGCTGATGGCTGAATGTCACTTGTTAAGTCCAAGCACGCACACACCCAGAAGAAGGTAAACACCTCCAAGCCCACAGGGCTCTTACTATTGATTAGAATAGGACCAAGCTTTTGCTGTTAACACCAAGATCGTTACTTCAGTTCCCCTAGGGTCAGGACAGGCTCTCTAGGGCACAAAGTGAGTCGTTGGGACTATGACAGCAGCATAGGTGGTGTGCGGGTTGTGGAGGGCAGAGCCCTGCAGCGGTGTGATGCTCTGCCCCTCCTCGCCCCTCGTGAGGCTCTTTGTAGAGTTGTGGAGGGTGGTTTTAGAAACAGGACCTTCATTTCCTCACCCGTGTACAACTGGGATTGTGGCTTCTCCACAGAGGCTCTCTCATGGCCGCTTCTAGAGGGATACCAGTGTCTGTATTCAGTGTAAAGGGAGGGTTCTGAAGGTCCTCCAAGGCACCCTGAGCATTGATCCTGTGGGGAAGTTGAGAAAACTGAGACTCCTGTCAACAGCTCAGGCTGATGAGGAAAAACTCACGGTCTCATCTCCCTTCTGCCTTCTCAGCTGTTGGTAGGGATGCTAGCTCTTTGCATTTCCCCATCCTCACCGTGTTCAAAGGACCTGCAGACGTCCTTCAGCTGCAGTGACGAGGGCAGAGCAGCTGCCCTTTGGTCTCTGGATCCTGCCTTCTGCATCATCTTTCCCTCTCCCCCAAGGTGTCTGAAAAAGAAAACACTTCGTTATTTAGCTTCTGTGTTTTCAGTTCTCCCTGGCTCCCAGAGTGGAGCAGCTCGGATTTAACGGGAAGCTTTCTGGTCCTCCCTGCTGCCTGCCTGTGCTGTGCTTGTTGCCATGCGCTCCCATTTATCGCGTGCTATGACACTGCAGATGTTTGGTATCAATGCATGTAGAACTTGTTTCCCAAACACTGCCTAGTTTGTCTAAACCATGCAGGAAGCCCAGGGAAATGCATTAACAGGAAGAAATGGCTTAGGCTGGAGCTCTGCTTTAAAGCTACAGGCAGCTTGTCCCTAACAGGGGCAACAGAAGGCATGCTGCAACCCAACTGACGAGGCTTCTCACCACCTGTATGTGCAAGCAGATGTTTAAACTTAACCTTAGGGTGCTGCAGTCTCTCCAGTCCAAGTTAAATCCCGCTTGCTGTTCTCCTCTGATGAACCTCACTCTTTTCTAAGAGGCTAATTGAGCCAAGAAGGTTGTAAGAAATTACTGTATGTGAGTGGAAATGCATCTTCTGCCTTTTGGCACAAGGGAGGATGCAAAACTGGAGAGGAACAACCTGAATTGGGTTTTTGTTTTGACCTTGTTGATACATCTGCCTCCCCAGGGTCCTGTTCCCTTCTCTGTACGTGAGGCAATGATGTCTCCCAGTCCCCCAGGGGATCCCATAGCTTCTAAACATGAAAAGCATTCAAGGTTCTTTGAGAAAAGCCTTCTAGAAGGGTTTTCTCAAAGTGAAAAGTGGCAAACTTTTCTTATGAACAGCAAGTAGAGCTGTATGCATTTTGGGGGTTGAAAAATGTGAAACGCAACAGAAAGGGAAGGAGGTCTGTGGCCTTCAGTTTTCTCCCATTTGTTGTCTCCTGTAGCAACCCAGTGATGTCCTGACTCTGCAGTACAAGCCTCTTCATTTAAAAAACATCTCCTCCCTGCCGCTCAGCTTTGTCTTGCTCTTGGACCATCCCTTCCTGATCTGCGATGCAGAGCAGCAGCCCCTCTCGGCAGGTGTTCAGGTGAGGAGCGAGGGCCTGATGGCAGCGGTCCTCTGGTAGAGAAGCTCATTCCTGAGAGCCAGCAGTGGTCAGGCCTGAACTAGAGTAGATGTGAAATGAGCTGCTGAAGGAAATGAGTTTTCAGAGCAGGAAACATTTGTTCTTGTAAGTAAATGTGTGTTTTCCCTCTCTGCTGCGAGCCTGAGGCTGCGGTGCCAGTGTGCGTGGGCTGAGTGTGAGGGTAAAGTTCTTCAAGAGTCAGGGCTGGAGGGCTGGCAGAGTGCTGGTGTGGTTGTGCTTCTAGCATACAGCCTTTGCAGGCCCAGAATTCAGTAGACTGATGCTTATTACCCTCATATTGACACAGAGAGCAGAAACGTAAGCCTGAGATGGTCTCAGATGAGTGTTTGTGGTGTGTGTGGTCAGACACATGCTGTGAAGATAAAGAGGGAGCTCACGCTGGCATCACATGTAGGGCATCGTGCCGGTGCCTGCTTCATGCCATCAGACCTTGGAACTTTATGAACTTCATCACACTTGATTAGTATCTCTTCATCTCCTTGCAGCCGATGAAGCTGGGGGTAGGGGAGGAACTTCACCTCTCCATCAGATTTGACCCTGCGTACAAAGAGGACCTGAATATCCGCATAGCAGAGAAAGATCTGAAAATACAGTTTCTTGAGCACCCCCAGGAGGATCAGGTTACTGTTCGGGGAGAGGTCTACTTCCCAAACCTCCACATCCAGACCATGGCCCTGGACTTCGGCTGCATCTTGAATGACACCGAAGACGTGCGTTACATCGAGATGTCCAACTGCAGCCCGCTTCTGGTGCGGTACCGCTGGGCCTTCCTGACGGGCAGCCACACGAGCCAGATGAGGTAAGTGCCACTTTGCCCTCTCCTCGAAGCTCTTCTCCTTCATGGGGGCCTGTCTGTGCTCTGCAAAGCCCAAGGCTGTTTGCCTGGGAGCTGACAAATTGCTTTCAATTCTCCCATCTGGAAATAACACCTGCCAGCTGTGGTCAGGGTGGATGCTCAGGCAAGAGGTGACCTCTGCCAGTTTCAAGCTGGGAAGGACAGAAAGTTCTCCAGCCATAAAACACTTCAAGCATAGCCCATAGAATTTCACTTTCTTATCTCTGAAGCTACAAAGTCACACATTGGCTCAGGCACTTGGATATACATCGTGGATGTATACCGTGGCCTTTCTTCCCTCCCTGCCAACCCTATTTGTTGTTGTCTTGCCCTACAAGCCCACATAGGCACAGCCACCAGAGCAATGTGCTGCTGCCCCAGCCTCTTGCTGCTGCTTTGCTACAGCCCCCGTACTGGTTCTGCTGGGGAAAGAAAGGTTCCTCCAGCCCTCCTCCGAGGCAAGCACCATCTCGGTAAAGTGTGTTTTGATCTATTAAATTCCATTCACAAAACAGCTCTTTGGGGCTGTTTTACAGCAAAACAACAGGTTCTGCTGGGGCTTTAGGTGCAGCTGCAGAGGTTGGTGGGAGCTCTCTCCTGATCACCCCCGGGGAGCAGGGCTATCCAGTGCTGGGCTGCAGCTGCCAAGCCCAGCAGCGATCTTGCAGTCACACTGGAGCACGTTTTTAGCCGTTCTTCCCACTGTGGCCTCTCTACGTAGTACAAAAGTGGACGGTTTTAATTACAGTAGCAAATGGTTTTTCCATAATGCCCTAGGAAACCTAGCAAGGTTAACCACTGTGTGTTGAAGTGCTGCTATTCCAAATAATACACACCATCAGTGAGCAGTCGTGTTTGGGGAACTGGGGTCTGGCTCAGAGGAGAAGACCTGCTGGGGGCTGGAAATCAGCGAGGGATATGCGGAGGGCTTGGGGAAGAAGACCTGGCACTGGGGTACCCCATCACAGCTGGGTCTTAGCAGGCCACAGAGCACCTACGGGGGGCCCTTCTTGATGCACTCCAGGAGCAGACCCTGCAGGTTTCCAGTCGTGCAGGGAAAAGTCTGCAAAGAGAGGTGGGCACGCAGGAGGGGAGCGGGGCTGAAGTCTCTGCTTGGAGGCCTCTGTCATCTCCTGGTAAATTAGATTACGGTTTAATTACCAGCTAAAGGGAGAATCTAATTTTGATGACAGAACAATGCTTATATTTTATAATAACAGAGAAATAAGCACATTACTGCAAAGCCTGTGTGGAATTAATTTCCTCTGGGGCCACTTGTTGGCCGGTTGCCTGTTTATCTTTACTGTTATTTTTTTTGGAACCTCTTTGAGTTTTTGGAAATGTGAATGCTGAATCAGTTTTCGGTTTTTAATCACTGCGCCTCCGCCTAAATTGGCTTTGCTGGACCCAAACCTGCAGGTGCTCATTCTTCCAGAGGCTTCTAAGGTGCCCAGCCCTGCTGGCTGGGTAGCAGCTGGGGGTCCTCAGTATCTGGCAGGACAGCAGACTTTGCCCAGTGGTCTTTGGCATAGCCCCTTTGCTGGCTCGTTAGCGACGTGGACATTAGGACAGCTCCCTTTTCTGCTCTGCATGCTAATTAAGCAGTAATGTACTCTCCCCGGGTCCCTCGGCAGACACCATGTGATGCTCCGTGGCAGGGCTGGAAATGAAGACAGTCTCCAAGCTATTAACACCTCAAATTGCTCATTAAGAGCCCAGCAGAAGGGCAGCATGTCAGATATTATTTCTGGTCCCCATTAAGCACTGTTGGTATTCTAAATTATCAGATCAAACTAACTCAGCCTGACACGGAGAGAATCAAGCATCAGGTCCCACGAAAGTGAGATCGATTGAATTTAGCCATCCACACATCTAACCTGGCTGGAGGCCGTCATCAGAGGCTCCCAGCATCAATCAGACACACACATTTATTTTGGCCAGGAGAGAAAAATGTTGAGCAGAGCCACCACACGACAGCCCAAGCCTGGCTGTGTGCTCGGACGTGCCCAGACCAAGCCAGCCGTGCCCCTTCCCCATCAGCACCTTGTGATTACTCCTCTCCTAGACCTACGTGGGCAGAGGCAGGCTGGGAACAGTCTCTCCCTTCCCCTTGGACCTCTGATAACTCAAAGCCAAGTTAAGGCCTTGCACCAAGGAGTTTTCTGCTGCCTCGGAAGGAAACTTCAGTGAGCCAGCCGGGATATGTAGCTCTGGAGCCACGTTCAAGCAACATCGTTCTTACCTTTAGGGTTTCTTGCCTGAAGACCAACTTGTCCCCCTCACTAAGGGAAATATCCAGCCCTTCAGCTGTGTTCGGGATTCCCATCAAAAGGAAGACATTACATCCAAAAGTTGTACAAGGCTTTTCTTCCCGAATAACCAGAGCCCCCTGTGAATAACCAGAGCCCCCTTCCTGCTGCTGCCAAAGGCTTAGCCCCAAGCTATGCTGTTCTCTAGAGTTTCATTACTAAACAACAAGGCAGGGCTCCTCCTGAGCGCTGCTGTTCCTGCAGGACCCCTTTGTCCCTGTCCCCATTTCCTTCACGGGACACACAGGATGCAGCTAGCACCCTGTCAGCTCCGTGTGCCGGGGAGGATCAGCCCGAAGCTCTTCACCTCGTGGCACGTGTCAGACCCGCTCCGTGCATCGACCCGATGTCTCTGCAGAGCAGCAACTTCTTGGCTGTGCATCCAGCACAATGAGTGGCCGGTAGATCTTTCGTGGATAGGGTTCGGTGAGCTAAACACGTCTAAAATGCCTGCCTTTCCTTTCCATCCAGGGTTTTCTCTGCCAATTTGTTTTGAACAAACAAGGAGTCTTTCTCCTCCCAAGCAGTTCTTCTGTGGCATTAATAATTCCTTGTTCCTCTGCCCTCCCTCCGTGTCCCCTGGCAGGCTGCACCGCAGGGGCCCTGCCAGCCAGATTCCTGCCTCGGTCCTGACAAAAACAATTCTTTGTTATACTTGATGGGGTTTTTGTTTTGTTGTTTTTATAATAAGGAAGAAATAGAAAACACAGACAATGAAAAACAGTGCCAGGCAAAAATCTGACAGCGGTGCTCTGTCAGCCACCGAAGGAGAGAGGTAGCAACAGGAGCAGCAAGAATATACATCTGAACTGCATGCGTCCACTGTGCCCCAGTGCTCAGGAGTCTCAGATGAGCCACAGGAGCACCTACCCTCTGAAAAAGTGCTATCATGGGCTGTGCTGTGTCTCGCTAAATTTTCACGCCCCTTGGAGCAGCACGTTTGGGGTTTTGGTAGCACCAAGGACTCTGCTTGTCCCATAGCCCTCTTGTTCTGCTGGCAATGTGCTGCGAGCAGCCTGGGGAGCCCCTGCCACCCTGCTGCCACTCTGCGTGCCAACGGCAAGTAAGCTGACATGATTGTCCAGACCTCATTTCTCTTAATTTCTACAGTTGTTTCTCCACTTTCTCTCTCTTTCTACTTTCCACATTCTCTGCATCCAGCAGCTTTCAAGGGAAAACTCTTTCGAACCCACTGGCTCATTGCTCTGAGAGTGCTGTTTCCAGTATCGTGCTCATTCTGGTGTGTTCCTGTCTCAGTCCTGTCTTCACAGGGTGGCTGAGGAATCTTTAAGCTTTTAGGAGAAGGTGCCCAAGCCAAATTTCAATCTTGGTATCAAATCTTTGCATGCCTGGGGGTGTGAATCTGCCTGGGGGTGTTTTTTGTGATTCCTTCCTAGCACAGAGGTGATGGAGATGGTCCTGCAGAGCGAAGAGGCTGCGTGGTGTTCAGGAAGGATGTGTTTATTCTTGGCCAGATCCTTTGCACAGAGGGAGGCAGGAGCTCCTGGGGTGTCAGACACCCTGAGGGTCCTTCTGGGCCACCTGGTATGCCATGTGGTTTTTGAACCCACCAATTCTGTGATTCTGTGTGATTCTGTGAAACTCAGTCCCTCCTGGGGAGAGACTTCCTTCTCCTCGGTATGAAACCTTTCCAGCTGAGAGCGTGGTTTGCAGGGGCTCTTCCTTACTCAGGGGAAGTGTTGGCTCACCCCAGGTACAAAGCTTGTGGGTGCTGGGTCATCCCTCTCCTTCTCACCCACTGATTTCCCTGGCTTCTCCCATTTAACACAACTCATCCCATTGTCTGGCTGGGTGAGGTGTTGAGCAGCTCCTGGGTACACTCACCAGCCTAGCAGGACCCATTAAAGGACTGATTGGGGTGGCAGAGCAGCAGCTCCTCACTTCAGTCCCTATAACAATATCTTTATCCTCACCTCATCCATCCCAATCCACTCTTCATCCTGGTCAGCTTTTCCCACTCATGGGCACCTCTTGGCTTCACCCTAGAGCCCTCCTTCCTCTTCGATGGCACCTGGCACCTCTCCCTTGCCTGCCTCCATCACTCCTTACCTGTCCTGAGGTGTCCCTGGTGCCTCCTGGATGAGGCCACCCCATAGGGCTGTCCCTGGTCCCATCCCAAACGAGGCCAGGCTGCTTAGCTGTGACCACATTTCCTGCGTGTGCGTCTGCCTCACCCTTGGTAAAACGGGTAATTATGTTGTGCCGTGACCTTTAACAATAATGCGGCGATGATGCTAACTAGCCATTTGCACAGCCCACATAAATGATGGTAAAAACCCTGCACGGCCATAAATCCGTCTGTAATGCGTGCTGGCGTGATGAGCCTGGCTCCTTCTGGACAGGGGATGAATGGCAGTGCCAGCGTCCTCAGCAGGGTGGAGCTCTGGCGAGTGGCTTATTTTGGGATGCTGCCCCAGGAAGGATATTAAACAAATGGGAGCTTTCTTAGGTTTGTTTTTTTCATCTGCATTCTTTGCTGTTGCTCCTCTACCTCCTCCTGCCTCTCCCTCTGCGACCAGCTGCAGAACCCCATCGGGAAGGCACGCGGGGTTGGGATGTGCTGCATGGGGCAGCCTGCGTCAGCGTGGGCTGGTGGGGCTCAGCCGGAGAGGCTGAGATGAGCAGAGATGTTTCCTCCCAGCTGAGGACTTCAGGACGTGCTTCAGGCCCTGTTTTGTTCATCCCTTTCACAAAGTGGTGGAGATCCAGCTTTGGTCTTCTGCAGTCCTCACCCTGCAGAGAGGATAAATGGAGAAATCTCTTTATTCATGGCTGGGAGCCATCTGTAAGCTCTCTTGGGCCCAGCTTGCTGTTCTCAACAGGTTGTTCTCAGCCTTCCTTGGCTCCCCATTTCCTAATACTTTTAGCAATTGCAGCCCCATCCTTTGTTGTTTGCTAGGCTCACACCTCATGAAGGCATCTCAAAAGGGTGAAGCTCCACATCCCCCGGGCGATCAGCTGCAGGAGACACTGCGGCCACCCCTCTGCCTGCAGAGCTACGTTTTGAAATAGCTGGGAAGATTGTAGTCGTTGCTGATTACTCTAAACAGCACCTCCAAATTATGGCTGGCGTGGCTTGTTTAATTTCGAACCAAGAGTACAAATCGTGTTTATCATTAGAGCTCCTGATTTGTTCAGAGAGACCTTTGGCCAGGGTCTGATTGAGAAGTGTTTCTGTCTGATGGAGACTCGGGAGCTTCCTACTGCCTCACCTGATGTTTATCAATCACACGGCAAAGCAGGAGGAAGGAGAGGACTCAATGGGAGATGTTTTGCAAATGTTTTATAAAATCAGAGCAGGTCCCAATAACTCCGGTAAGGTCAGTGGGAGACTTCTTCCAGGGTTATAACTTGTCGGGGGTGTGCAGAGAGGAAAGTGCTGCTGCATAGGGTGACCTCCCCAAAAGACCTCTTCCCTTTCTCCCCATGCCCAAGCAGGGCGAGACCTGCTGCTGGCACTGATGCCTGGCACTGCCCAGGCTCAACACGGTGGGGGTAGGACTGAGGGGGCTGAGGAGCAATCATGCCTGCAGCCTGCAAGCCTGGCAAGGTCCTGCACAAATGTGTGGAGAGAGGCAGAAGCTAGGGCAGAAGGAGCTTTCAAGACCCTCTCCCGTTTTTCTTGTGGAAAATGATGGGTCAGTTGAGGTTTTGGGTGTTTTCACGTGCGCCAAATCTTTCTCAGCAGGAGATGAGGACTCTCAGTGTGCCCACAAATCAAATCCCATGGTTCCCTCTGAAAGGTGCTGGGGAGCTTTGGTTGTGGCCACGGGAATGTGGCGTGCTGCTCTGTGGGAACAGAATCCCTCAAAAAATATATATATAGAAAAAAATACACATCAAAATTCTCCCTCACCTCTCAGAGGTGACCTTCTTGACTCAAAGAAGTAAAGTGTCTGCTAATACCACATTTTAACTGTAAGTTAATTAAAACTCGGTCACAGTGGGACATTCCTGGACCGCTCGCTGCATCCTGATGCACGCCGAGCCCTGCACACGCAGAACAGGAGCTGGAGACATCGCATCTTGTGGCGGTGCTGCTGCTCTCTTCTGTCTCACCTTGTCTGAATTTCAATAGGCTCTGTAAACAGCTGAGAAAATGAATTTATCCCAGCAAAGAAATACTCTTCACGGTTTTAGTTTCCTCTCTTGCTGCTCCAGTGCAGTGAGGAGGAGCAGAACTCTGCAACTGAGCCCTCCTGAAAGAGGGGGCTCGCTCGCATCCACCCGTGGCTCTGGGGAAGTGCAGTTTTGGGGTGCCTGTCCCGATGCTCACAGCTCTTGCACAGCCTGAGCCGGCGGGCTCACGCCACCCCGCCTGCGTCTTCGCGTCGAGTTAGCGGCAGCGGTGTGACTTCTAGCTCCTCTATTTCGGGAGGAGGGTGTGGGAAGCAGTGTGAAGCTGTGTCCCGGCAGGCTGAGGTTTATTTCTAACCTCTCGCAGCGGGGCACCAGGCTGTCCTGGCCCCTGTCCTGGCCCTTCTCTCTCCCTGGTGCCCATCTAGCTCTGCTCCCATCGCATCCCCACGCTTTGTTCCACAGGCGGCTTGAGCTGCTCTCCCCCCAGTGCAGTGGGGCAGCCTGGAAGCACTGGGTGGAGGATGTGCTTATGGGGTGGGAGATACAGAGCCAGAAGGTTACCGACCCCTCTGCCCCTTCTTTCTGCTTTCCTGAGACAGCTGCCTCTCCTTCGGGAAGGCTCCTTATCCCAATAAGCAGAAATACAGCAGCTTTCTGTGGACACCTCGCCTTCCTGGGGTGCGTGTAGCTCCCTGCCTTCCTTGTCTTACACTTCTCATTCATTTTGGCTTTCCCCCACTGGAAAGAGTCCCTGGCTGCGCTTTGTGCCTCTCCACAGCAGGGCTCGCTAATCACATCATCTCCCGGGCTCCCAGAGGGCTCCTGCTTTAGCGTGAAAAATGTTGTTGTTGTCTAGGCACCGCGGTCCTGTGAAGTTGCCTCAAACCATTCTATAGAACTAAAGGTAATTTAATAAATGATTATGGATTTTCTATCTCAGGGCTTTACCTCTCCTCAGGAGTTGTTATTAACTCGCAGTATTTATCTCAAGCAGCTCCGAGACGTGGTTTCATTTCCTGGCCAGGATGGATCGTGGCTGGCACTTTGGAGGCAATGTGCTGAACTGGTGCGGCATTGGGGGGCTTCCAGGGGCTCCCACCAGCACACCCCAACACGTACTGGGGTGCCACAGCTCGGGGAGAGAGCTCTGTGCAGGTGGGGCCATGGATGGGCATTGCTGTGCGGGGCAAGCAAATGCTTCCCTGCCCTCCGGCCCTGCTTTTTGCTGCCCTTCGGACACTGCCGGGGTCTTGGTGAGGCCCCAAGTCCACCCAAAGGCTGAGGCAGGTGGGACCTCTCTGGGGTGGTGGAAAACTTCCAATCCAGGAGCAAACACCAGGTGTAGACAGTAGCCAGATACTCACCAGGCAGAGATTTATTAAAGGGGGGCACTAAGATCCTATCTAGGAATGAAGCAGCCAAGGTTGCAGCTCAAATCTGCCTGGTTTGTCTGTGGGGAGCATCTGTCCATCCGTGTGGTGTTGGAAGCCAGAGCAGAGCTGCCACAAGTGCTTACTGTGGTTTAAAACAGGGAACATAATCTAAATCCTCTGGGATTATTTAGAAACTTTGAACCATATACATTTATTGACAGTCGCTGGTCAAACTATAAACTCAAATCCATCTCTTAAATGAGCCCTTGAGCTGGTTTGCTGGATCGTTTCCCAACCCATTCCTTGAGCAGTTTGACTTCAGAAAGTGCTGGGTGATCACACTGTTGGATGGGGAATGCCCATAGCATGTCAGGAGCTGAATCACCACACAGGATTTGCAGTGTGTTGGTTAAAGATGACCAAAGCTTCCTTCCCCACAGTGCTAATTGCTGCTGGTGCTTTGGTGCTCATCAGCATTGACCTGCTCACGGCCACCAGGCTCATCCCCAGCATCCTGCCAAGGGGCCACGTGGGCTCATCCATCTTACGCAGGCGTTCCTCCTTCCTGCTGCAGATCCGTGTTCAACCATTTTATTTTCCAGGTTCAGCCCTCCGGTACCTAAATATTTCATCCAACCTGAACCACCGCAGGAGGAGGGAGCCACGGTGGAGCCCTTGGCATCCACAGAGAGCAGCTACAGGTCCGTGGGTGTGGAGGAGTCAGCCCAGGCCATGGGAGCAGCAGAAGACCCTGCCCAAGAGCCAGCAGATGCAGAGGACTCACTGGAGGCAGAGGTAGATTTCTCTGTAGACCCACCACGTGTGTTGCTTCCCCCTGTGGGTATTGCAGTGACAGCCACAGAGCAGATTAATGCTTTTCTACAACAAGGGGTAGTGGGCAAAGGCTGGTGTCTCCTGGCTTTGGGAATTGGTTTTGGTTTGCTGCCCTTGCTGGTGATCCTTGCTGCTTTAGAGGCTGACCTTGGTGGTGGTGGGAGCTGGCACCTTGGTCTGCAGCCTGGGCGATAAAAAAAAAAGGATGTGAGTAAGCATGAGAGGTTCAGGAAATGCCATGTATGCACAGGCAAAGCAAGGAAATCCAAGTGGACGTAGCTAAGTAATAAGCAAAGTTGCCTCAGATCTGTTCTGCAGTTTTATCTTCTGCCCATGTCAACACATCAAGGCAGTATCTGCACGGCCTTCCTGGGGAGAAGGGAAATATAAGTTTAGAAGTGGAGTGGTTCCACTTTTAAAGTGGAACCTTTCTAACTTCTAAAGTGGTTCCTTTGGGAATGCACACGTGGCAAAGCTTTGCTAGCTTTAAAAACATGAGGATGACAGAAAGGGTGTTGAAACCAGGAGGCATGTCTGTATCAAGGTGTAGAGAGGTTTAGGCAGGGCTGGAAATGAAATAATCCCACTATTGCCTCCTTCAGGGCTAAGGGGAAGGGCAGAGAGCTGTGCTCGGAGCCCTGCACTGCTAAAGCAAGCAGCAGTGGTTGTGTGTTCGCTGAAAGCTCTGTAACTGACCAAAAACTAAACTATACAAGGCCAAAAAGAAAAAAAAAAAAAAAAAAAAAAAAAAAGTATGCTTTGTAAAGTGTATTGAGGTAGTGCAAATCTTGCAATTTCTTCCTGAGAAGAAGACTGAGAAAACTCAGCCCACCCCTGTGCTTTATCTGCTGGGGAGACTGAGCCTCTAATTGGGTCTGGGGATGTCCCAGAAATACTCCTGCAGCTACTGCTGAAGTTGAGACCACAGCACAGAGCACTTGTTCACGTCAGGGAAGAAGCACATGTTCTTCAACTTCAAGAGCAATTACAAAGCCCTCATTTATAAACAGGGGTCAAAAGCCCAGGGACGAGGTTCCCTCTGAAAGATGGTGCTTTTGAGGTTAAATACCACAGAACCATCTGTGAGATGGAAAACCATCTCGGCTGCTTTGTTCGGGGTGGGGATGTTCAAGAAGAACTCCGCAGTGGAGATTTTCAGCTCTGAAGAGCACACGAGATAAAACCTAAGCACCTCCTGAAGTGGGATAGTTCTGCCCAAGCACTTCCCAAGTCCTTATCTTTCAGTTTTTGATGCATGCTGCTTGCAGCTGTTCCTACTTTTGGCAAGGCAACCCTAACCTGTGTGGGTTTGGGGGCTCAAGGTGAACTTGGGCAGTGTTTGAACGGGAGCAGTCCATGGTCTGCTGTTGGGAAGGCAGCAGAGGGGACCGGATGGCTAACACTGGCTCACCCTGAAGGCGATGCCCAACATGGATCTTCCCTTGTAGGGCACAAGCCTGGTGCTGAAATGTTGAGTGAGGGGGAGAAGGGGAGCTGTCCCGGGCAGGGGCAACACTAAATGACAATTGCAGGAATAAACCTGGGGGTGCTGTGTTGCACAGCCTGTGTCTGGTCTGCCTGCAGTGGGTGCAAAAGGCCCCTCGAGGTCTTTGCCATGACCAAGCGTTGGGTACAGCCTGCTGCAGCTCCCGAGGGGCATTTTCCAGCTGCTGCCATGTGCTGCCGAGGAGCTGGCAAGTGCTGTGGAGTCTCAGAGCCAGGTGGAGATCAAGGACCTGATGGAGTTTGTGGAGAGCGAGCCCCTCACCTTGGGTGTGGAGGAGGTAAGAGGGTACCTGCCCTGCCTGCCTGCCTTCCACCTTTCCAGCGTGGCACACCGATGGCCCCGGTGCTTCTTGGAGTGGCCTCGTGCCCCGAGCACAGCATCACAGCCCAGAAAGGCTGTGCAGGACACGTCCTAGGGCTGGCCGAGGTTCTCCCCTGCACAGCAGCTGGGGCAGGGTTAGTCATCCTGTTGGAGTTAATCAAGCGGGCATTGATTAGGAGTTTTCTGCAGTGGGTTTTGCTGTGGCATCTCCCCAAAGAGCAGCGTGCGAATCCAAGAGAGGATGGGAAGGATGAGGGCCCGCAAGCTGGGCTGGAGTCCTCCCCGAGGAGTCACCTCCAAGTCTCACATTCCTCCAGAGGCAGTAAAAGCTGCCTCTAAAGGCACAGAGAGAAATCTTTGCTGCCAGACCTCCCACATTACATTAATGCACCATATTAATTAGTGAATTAAATAGCAAGCGTGCGAGAAGGCTTTCCCATGGTCGCTTCTTGGAAGTGGAGTGGATGCAGGAGGAGGTTAGGATGAGTTTTGCCTGTTTGAGGGCCCCTCCAGCCACATCCTTCACTCCAAGCTGAGGCTGTGGAGCTCCAGCCTCTCTCCAGAGCCCAAGGGCTGGGTGGCTCTTCTGCATCCATCCTGGCTTTCCAGATCTTGATTTCCCCTTCCTTTAGGTCTTTGACATCCTGCCGCTGTACGGCGTGCTGCAGCCCGGCGAGAGCCAGCGGGTCACTGTCACCTTCTTCGGCCACGCCAACCTGGTCACCCACGTCACGGCGCTGTGCGAGGTGGAGGGAGGCCCGACCTACGAGGTGGCACTCAGCGGGGAGGCCTCGCTCCTCAGCTACCTCTTCGACATCAGAGAGATCGACTGTGGGCTGCAGGTACCGCAGCCGCTCCTGGTCTTGAAGCTCCTAACACCTGAGGCCCAAGGAGATGTTCTTTTCTAATGCTCTTGATCAAGCAACAAAAGAAACCAGGCAGGAAGTTAACTTGAACTTCCCTGTCGGTGTAGAGGGAGAGAATTTCCCCAAATATCCCCTGCTTGCCTTATTTTCAGTTCAAACCCCCTCAGATACTTCTGGCTGTTGGCCCTGGCTGGGTCTCCCTTTTTGCTGTTGCTGCTAGCTTGCAGGCAGGTGCCCATCCAGGTGTTGCAATGCACGTGCCACTTAGCCAAGAATAAATGAAATATTGCAGCTAAGTGGTGGGGCAATGACCAAGAGAGCAGCCGCTGGGTTTTGGCACTGCTGACCAGGGCAGCTGCCCAGATCTGTCTGATTTTGGTGGAGTTTTTGGCCCTGGCTGGTCCCAAAGCAGCTCTGCTTCCTGCAGAGCAACCTGAGAAGCAGAGGAAGCCCTGAGGAGCAAATTTCACTGGAGATGGGTGTTGGGGGCTGAAGGGGTTTTGCAAAGCAGGTTTCCCATGCTAGCTGAGGGCTGCTCACTAGATAGGAGCAGCAGATGATTGGCCATGCCCTGCCCTAAAGCAAGGGGGCAAGAACAGCATCTAGGGGAAAGGAGTCCTCCTCTTTGGTGCCTCAGCCATCTGACTGATGATGCCTTAAAGTGCAGAGGACTTTGCGTCCTCCTTGCTTTCTTTGTTGCTGAGCTTTACGGGGTTGCTGTTGCATCCCTGTGAGTCCTCACAGGCATCTATCTGTTCCTGGGTCCCGTGGCTGCAGGTTCCCCAGGTTAACATCATCCTACCATTGTAGGTAAGCTCCTGTCTTCTGTCCTCCCTCCAGCTGTTTAATGAAGTCACGGAAGCCGAGCTCACCCTGCAGAACAGCGGGAAGGTGGGATTCAAGTACCAGGTGCTGAGCCCCAGCACGGCCCCCGCAGACAGCCCTCTGCCCAGCGTGCCCCTGGTCCTGCCCAGCACGGTGAGTGCAGGGGTAGCACCCCGGCCCCATGTCCTGCTGTCTGGGAGAGGGGTTATAAAGAAAAAAAAGGAGAAAAAGAAAACCCAAACACCAAACCAGCCAGCAGCGAGGGCTGTAAGCTGCTTAGGGACGGAAGGTCAAGTCCTGTTTGAGCCCCTTATGGGGGCAGGAGGCTCTGCACGAGGGACTTGGCAGCTCTCAGCCCCGGCTGCTGAGCTCTCTGCCTGTGCTGGCGTTGGAGCCATGTGGTGTGGGCTCCTTGCAGGTCCCCCCCTTGTCCCTGTCCCCAGGAGAGCTGCCTGTCCCAGCCAGGTGAGGCTGAAGGCTCCTTCCCATGCGCTGAGCAGGAGCCCTCGCTGCCAGCTCAGCTCCTTCTCCTCCCTGGCTGCTGGCAGCACAGCACCAAGCTGGCGTTTTGCATCGTGTCCCACACCTGTCCCGGCTGCTGTGGGACCCCAGGGGAGGGGAGCTGCCTGAAGGCACCAGTCTGCCCCTCACGAGCTGTCCTGCCCCCACACTACTAGAAATGGGAGACCTGCGTTAACCTCTGTGCATCTCCAGCACCTCCTCCTCCTCTTTCTTGGCTGTTTTTTGAGACCAGACCCATCCCGTGCCCCAGTAGTGATGTCTGAGCTCCTGCATTTTGTGTATTTTGGCTGCTCTCTTGCTCGGGCATGCAGCTCCTTTGCCAGAAATTGAAAGCCCTGATGCAGGTCCCTCGGGCTCCAGCTGTGCTGCTCCGCAGGAGCTTTGTGGGGCAGCCAAGGAGGAGAGGAGTGCAGGGCAGTGGGATGCAGCACGGGGCTCTGTGCAGGAGCAGGCTGCTCTAGGAGCATCTCTCCTCCCAGCTCCTGCGTGCTGTGTGGTTATCTCCGCGCTGGAGCAGCGTTCCCCATCCATGCCCCTTTAGGAAGAAGTGGCCCAAAGGGTTTTAGTTTCTCCCATTTCCTCCTGCCCGTCTCCTACAAGGATGACACGCTGATGCCCTCTTGCTGCGAGCTTCTGAAGGCACAGCTGAGTCTTCAACAGCATCAGCCCCGGCAGCTGCCCATTGCCAAGCCCCCCTCTTGTCCCACACCCTGCAGGGTTACATCGGACCTGGCAAGGAGCAAGTATTGAAAGTCTCCTACCTGCCGGGAGTGCCTGGAGTCTTCTGCAAGACTTTCCAGATCCAAGTGGGTCACCTAGAGCCAGAGAAATTCACCCTGAAAGGAGAGGGGAGCTTTCCCAGGATCTACTTGGATCTGCCCAGGAATATCAAAGGTAAGCGCTGTCCCTGGCCCCAGGAATGTCTCCTGTTTTTCTCCCATGTTGTACGCCCAGCTCACACCAAGTCTGGAGGTTTCAGGGGTGTCAGCCCCCGATGCTCAGCCCTCTGCCTTCTTCTTGAGTCTCTAGCAGAGGAGGCCATGTGGCTTTGCCCCAGGAAGCATCCTGCAGAGCTTGCCAACATATCTGTTAGCTGGAAGGATGATGGCTGGACAGAAATGCTTGGGAAAGCTGTAACACAGAGCAGCAGGGCTTTTGGCAGGGGCAGATTTGCATCACACTGTGGGGGATGATGTGTTCCTGTGTGGGGAGGATGGTGGGTAGAAGTGAGCATCCCAAATCAGAGAGGAAGAGCAGCATCCACCTGCCCCAGCCTGCTGGCAGAGAGGACGTCAGGGGAGAGGAGAGGGGCTTCCCAGCTTAAATGGGATTGGCCCTGTGCCCACACCTCTATTTGTTGGATGTTTTCTTCAGGACATGAAAAATATGAGAAGGTCCTCAAGGAGGCGAAAGAAAAGATGGAGAAGGACGAACAAAGAGATGAAGCCGTTGTCCTGGGGGAGGCCACAGCCACTGAGCTGCCCATGGATGACTCGAGCACAGTGGTGAGAACGGCTGCTGCTCTGTGTGGCACATGCCACCCTCCTGCTGTACCCCACACCTGCAGCAGAGCCGTGCATGTCCCACCAGCACTTGGGACCTTCCTGGCCATGCGTCATCCCAGCATCATCCTGGGGGGTTGCTCAGGTTGCCCACCTTGCAAGTGTCCTGCTAAAGGCTGGGGTTTGGGTTCCTAGTGAGCACATCTGCAGCAGCAGTCCTGCATCCCTGCTGCCCCCCACTCCTGAGCTGCCACAGGCTTCCAGGCCAGTTCACAGACCCTTCTCCTGCTGCATTTGTTATTTGGATGAGAGAGTGTTGAAAGCACGGTGCCACTGCATGCTGTTGGAGCAGGTAGGAAACTTGGCAGGGGGAAACTCGAGTGAAGGAACCTGGGGCCAGCAGCCTGACGGTGCCCTGGGCTTGTGCTGGGAGCTTCATCTCCAAAAACACCAGCTTTGTAGTGGCTCCTGTCTCCAGAGAGCTTTTGTCCAAGATGCTGTGGCACCGACTGAGCGCCACGAGGTTCCTGGCTTGTCTGCACGTTTGTCTGGCCAGATCAGCTTTTATAATAGAGACCGGGCAGGTGAAGATGCTGAGTTCATTTCCTTTGACATAAGGTCCTGGCGAAGGGAGCAGGAGGCACTGCAGACCCTGAGACAGGAGGACCTCATCTCCCCTCTCAACAAGAGCAGGCTGGGCTGGGGAAGGACTTTTGCCAACCTCTGTCTTTGCTCCCCTCAGCTCAACACACGGCTGCAGATGCGGATGGAGGAGATGCTCATAGAAGAACACACCTTGGAGCAGCAGGAGCTCATTGCCTCCTGTCCCCCCGAGGACGCGGTCTTTGACCAGCGTGCTCGTCGGAGGCTCCTCAGGTCAGTGGGGGATCCTGGTCCCCATCTCGGGGTGCCCTGAGGGTAACACCCAGCGGTGCTCCTCTGCTCCTGAGAGCTCCTGCAGAGCTGGGATGAGCTGAGGACTCCAGGAGGTCCTGATCCTGAGGGATTTGATGTGTGGATGCCTGAGTGTCATCCCCTCTGCAGTACCACCCATGAGATTTGGAGGTGCTCAGCTCCACACAGGCTCCATTCTTAGCCCTAAGGGGTCTCCAGTGCAGACCATTAACCCCACCCAGGCACTGTGGGCACCATGGAACCTCTGGAAGAAGCAACTCACAGTTGGTGTCATTCATCCAACAAATGGCTGAGGAAGGAGACACTCTGCAAAACAGCTCATTTTTGTGTTTCCCTGAGTGAGATTGCTCTAGAAAAAGACCTTCCCACAACTCTTGTTGGTTACCATGTTTACTGGTGCTGCTTTGGGGATACAGGTGGTTGGTGAAGGTTTTCTGTGGGGCCAAGTCTTATTACAAGGTCCTGGAGCAATTTCATGCGTGGTCTGTACCACCAACTCCACCAAGACCACTGGAGGTCCAGTGCACTTATCTGCAACAGCTTTTTGTAGCAGAGGGGCTGTGACCAGTATCCACACACACTTATTCCCTTTTGAACATATTTCCTTTTGTTGTAAGGCCTCATTGCTAGCTCTGGTTTGAGGGTTCCTGCTTATTCCTGCTTTCAGAGCCCAGCTGCCCGAGTACATCCTGGACTTTGGCTACGTCGTTCTCGGTAACATCCCCACGCACATTGTGAAAGTCACCAACACCGGGCAGTTCCCAGTGTCCTTCCACACAGATGGACGGGTCCTGCGTGACACAGGTAACCAGGGCTGGAGATGCTTCACGTACAGCTTATTCCTCCTCAGGACACCATGCCTGGTGCTTTCGAGCCTGAGTTCTTCTGGCCAGAGACCTGGCCTGTCCCTGACTGCCCTAATGCTTTGCTGCAGGGGTGAGGTGGCCCCATCACCTCAATCACCTCTCAGCATCTCCTGCTCTTGGGTGCCACGAGCACCACCTGAGGCTTTGGGCACTCTGTGGGCTTGTGTTGCAAACAGAGGGACCCTTTGTGGTTCAGAAGTGGTTTGGTGTACAGTTCCAAGTGCCAAAACACTTCTCTTGGTCCTTAATTGAGGAAACAGCTTGTGAGGTCCTCTGTTGTGTCAAAGGAGGCTTCCAAATCAGGGTTTGAGGTAAAGCTGTAGTTCCATCAAACCATGAGTGCCTGAGATGGTCAGGTGCCTCCTCCAAGTTGTCATCAGGGAACAAAAAGAACTTCACAGAGCATCCACACCTGTATGGCCGTAGCATGCTGGGGCCACATTTCCTGTCTCTTGTGTGTCTCAGCTGCTTTATTTTCATCTCTTGAAGGTTTCGCTGTGGAGCTGGACCGTGTGAGGAACCTGCCGTACTGCGAGACCGAGACGTTCGAGGTGCGCTTCGACCCGCAGAGCGTCAGCGTGCCGCTGGGAGCAGTGGACGTGCTCCTGCCCATCAAGGTACCACACGCTCCTGTGCCCATGCCACCTTTTTTGGGGGCCCACCTTGGAGGGGACACAGCAGTGGGTCTTGTCTGTGCTCTCAGCTGGATGCTCTGCTCCTCACTAGGTAGCAGGAGGCCCCACGTTTCACATCTGCCTTCGTGCCACGGTGACTTTGCCGTCCCTCAGCCTCTCCAGGGACAGGCTGGAGTTCTGCAGTGTGCAGTGTGGGCAGTGTCGGGAAGAAACCATCCAGCTCCACAATCAGTTCCAGGTCCCCTGTAAATGGTTCATCACCATAACAGAGCCTGTTAAGAAGGTAAAGCAATGACAACACAACATGTAGCTTCTCAGCTGTGTTTCCTTGGCCTCTCTTGCCTTTCCTTCCCCTGTAACTGCCTGAGCACTTGGGCTACAGTTCATGGAGGGGACAGAGTGAGACTGGTTCACCTGGACCAGTTCCCTGGCTGGTGCTGCACTTGTTTGCCACCTCCACCCCTTCCTCCTCCTCTGAGGATGGAGCCTCCCTGTCCTCAGCACTGGGGCAGTGCAGGAATGGTGGGTCTGTCCTTGCAGATCCTGCCATGGGGTTGGTTTCTGTGCCCAGGTGGACAAGCATTTGCCAGCAAGCGTACGTCGGAAGCTGCAGCAGGAGGCGAAGGCCAAGCCCTGCGTCTTTGAGGCACTGCCCTTGGCTGGAGACCTCGCGCCAGGGCAGCGATGCAACGTGAGGGTCAGGTTTTCACCCACAGAAGAGGTGAGAGGGGCAGGTGTCCGCCACAGGATGGGCAGTAAGGTAATGAGAGCCCAGCACAGGGAGCAGGGCACAAAGTCAGCCTCCACCACTGTATTTTGCCTTCCCAAAATAGAGCTTTCACCCAAACACCATGGCTTGGAGCCTGACAGCGTGTGTCAGTATGTACATGGGTGTTCATGTGCCTGGAAACGGCCCCAGGGATGCTGCAGTTGCTAGCTGAGATGTAATCAGCTCACCTCTGGCTTTGAGCAGAGCCAGGCACTGAGCAGCATTGCTCCTAGCCAGCAAGAGCCCATCTTCCTCTGTCATATAGCTGATGTGTGCCTGATAACTCTGTGTCTGGGCATCATCACCTCAGCAAGGAGGTGAAGCAGCTCCTGGGCCTGCAGGAGCCTGCTCCTGAGGACCTTGCTCCTGGGCATTGCACTCCTGTGTGACTAGCTGAAAGCATTTGACCGACTATTTTAGAGCCACCTGACACCAGGGCACCCAGTTGTACTGCACTCCTTCACCCCAGGCACCCAGAGCAGCATGCAGATGCTGTGTGCTGTAGAACCCCCACACTATGAGTAAATTTGTTTTCCACTCACCTCAGAAGTACCAGTAACACCCCAACCTTGGAGCAAGGGTTAAATTGGAGTCTCTGTCACCTGGGACTACCTGTAGGAGCCTTCTGCCCTTCTCTCCTTCCAGAGATCCTACAGAAGCGAGCTGAAGGTTAACATCTGCCGGAGCAGCCAGCACTTCCAGCTGCCGGTCTCGGGGCACGGGCTGGAGCCACAGCTGGAGTTCAACCCCCCGGTGCTTGAGCTGGGACCAGTGCTGCCGTACAGCAGCGGGGCGGAGGGGACAGTGGTGGTGAAGAACCCGTGTGAGTTCCCCATTGAGTTTTACTCCCTGGAGTTCGACCAGCAGTACCTCGCCGAGGAGCAGGTGAGAAGGCCTGAGCCCCATGTGCATGCTGCCATGGCTTCACAGTGCTTCAGATCATGGCAGGGGGATGGATGCAGTCCCCACTGGTGGCTGGCAGGCTTTGGAGGATCTTGATTAGTCTACGATGGGTGGAAGGATCAAGGGAGAAGATCTAGGTTGGCTGGGAAAGCGATTCATGTAACGGAGGTCTTCATGTAAGGGCTGGTTTCTCTTCCCCACATGCACAGATTCTGCGGGTGCTGAAGGAGTACGATTGCCACAACACCCTGCTGCTGCCTCCGCGTGCCCCTGGCGAGAAGCTGCCCCCAGAGGTGCTGGAGTACTACCAGGACCAGAAGAGGCTGCAGGATGAGCAGGGGAAGCCCAAGCCTGGGGAACCAGCAGGCCAGGACAATGGTGAGGCTCTGGCACTGGCTGCCCTGCGTGTGGGCACAGCGGGGGGACCAGCACACATATCCATGAACTCGTTGGAGGCAGGCTTCAGTCTGCCTTCAAGCATTTGTGCTCGATGGAGGGATTCTGGGGTGAAAGTCTGGTTTGTGACCTGCATCTGCTACCAGCCCTGAGTGCAGCCACAGCAAGCTCATCCCTGCCTGCCATGGCCTGGGAAATACCCTCTAAATAACCAGAAGATCCTCTTGTGTCTTAACCACTAAGAATAAGATTGGATGAGTTCTTCAGCCAAGTCTAACATTACCAGCTATCCTATTTTAAATTTTCTCCTTCCCAACAACAAAAACACAAGCTCAAACTTCCCCAAAGGGCAGAGGAATCTTGGACAGGCTTCTATGTGCCTCGGGCATCTCCCTTCTTTGGGGGATTTTTCACCTTTTTGCATGTGGCCATGCAAAGTGACGAATGGCAAAGAGCAGCTTGCCTGGCCATGTTCTTCACCATCTGCCCTCTCTGTGTCCTTCTTCCTCAGCAAATGCCGAAGACATCCAATCTCTCTCAGATCAAGGAGGGAAGTACTCTGCTGGGATCGTGCACACCATCTCATCCCACAGCTCCATCATTCCCTTCTCCATGTTTGATGAAAACCAGTCCACCAAGGTAGACTCTAAATCTGAATTGGGAGAAGAGGAGGCGGAAGGTCTTGAGAAAAGGCGCTGGACAGGTAATGACCCTAAGATCTTTGCCTCTTCTTTGTCCACGGAGGCAGAATGGCCTCCATGGAGGTCTTTGGCATCACCTCCCATCACTCCACTGCAGCATCATGACATCTTCACTTTTGCACACAAAGTCTGTAAGATCTTGACAAGAGTCTGGTGCAGGGACAAGAAAGAGGCAAGGGAAATTGTCCCCAGCTTTGCCAAATGAGCACCTCTGCCCCCAGGAGCCGCTGGGATGTTGCTGTTCCCTTTCCTTGGCAAGGCAGTGCTCGCTCTGTGTGACCACGGTGGCTGAGGCAGCTTTTGGTGACCTCCTAAGGGCAGAGCTGGAGCTCTTTGACAGTGCTGTTGTGGAGAATTACATGTAAAAGCCCAGCCAGGCGTAATATTCCTAAATCACCCAACTCTGTGGCAAAGGAGCCTGGAGGAGGAGAGCCTCTCCCTTGGGCCTGTGCGTGTCCTGCTCACTCAGAAAGCCCTGGGGCTTTGGAGCTGTTCATGGAAGGAGACTTGGCCTGGTCCTCTGAGGCCCCTTTCTGCCACCCCGCTTACCATAGTGTGACCGGACACCATCAGCAATGCTCAGGACAGACCCCAACCTGAGCAAGCCTTAGGGGAGAGCACGAGGAGTCCCCATGCATGGCGTTGTTTCATGCATCCTCCTCTCCGGGACCTGAGGGGACGGGGAAAAAGTCCAGGACCGGTGGCGTGCAGCCGGGTGACTCCTGTACCCGATCCTGCCCAGCAGAGCACTGGCAGAGCACCAGCAGCAAGGACGCTACAGGAGAGCTGGACGACAGCCCCGTCTGCAGGGCCATTGCCCGCCACCTCGGCCTCGACATCTCTGCAGAAGGCCGTGCAGCCCAAAACCGCAGAGGGATCGTCATCATCATCCACGGGGCACCCCTGACGGGTACGTGTGATGTGGTCTTCAGCTGCAAGGAGCGGGGGAACTCGGCCAGGGGTGTCCCGGGGGGCCGTGGTGCTTGGTTGGTGGGCTAAAGTGGGCAGACCTTGGATCCACTGTGCATGACACAGCCCCAGCCTTCTCCTTAACCATGTCTTAACCCCAAACCATGCCTGGGTGTTGCACGACCCCTCTGGGACAGGCTGCCAAACATCTAGGACAGGAGTGGAGCACTCAGGCAACCACAGAGGACAAAGATCCCCCTTTGGCATGATCCCTCCATCCCCAGAGGATATTTCTAAGCACATCCAAGCTGCCTCTCTCTGGGTTTCCCATAAAGGAGTGACTCAGTGTGAGTGTCACCACGCTATTCTTCCTCTCCCTCCAGGAAAGACGTCGGCAGCAGTGGCCCTCTCCAGACGCTACGGCGCGGCCTGCCTGACCATTGACTCGGTGGTGACCGAAGCCATCTCCGACAGGAGCAGCTCGGCCGGGCTCCGTGCACGGGAGCTGTGCCTCAGGGCAGCCATAGAGCAGAGCCACAAGGAGACAGAGGACGCCGGTAAGGCCTCTGAAAGCTGCCCCAGCCACCCGCTTCTTCTTCCTCCCCTGAAGTAGAAGTTTGCCAGCCAACGGCTCTGTTAGGGTGCTGTGTAGAGGTGTAAAGCCAACTCATAAATCATCACTGGTTAGGTGGAATCTCTTTATGTTAAGGCTCACACAGGGATGCTTATTCTTGCCCATGGGCTGCTTAGCACATGTCCTTTTTCCCAGGAGTGGTGAAGCGCACCTGCATTTTTCTCATTTTTTTTTAATATTTCCTCAAAGCTGAATTCACCCTGCTCCTCACGGCCATCAGGCAGAACTGCTGCCCATTTTAACGAGGAAAAAGCCCTCTGAAGTGGCTCATTAAGCACTAGATGCCTGACTTGGAGCGTGGTTTCACAAACATGAGAGAAAGGGAAGAATAGCCTCCCCGAGGAGCTTCAGATCAGAGACATGCTGAAGATCAACTCTTTTCTCCAGAGATTTTTCCTATATATGCTACCGGGTCACGCGGCTCGTGGATGGTGTGCTGTTCTCCACACGAGACCAGCAACTTTTAGGGTATTTTATCGGGCAGCTGGTGCTGTGAGCTGTGCAGGGTGAGGCCAGACCCTGCCTCTGGAGGGGAGGACTTGCACTGCCAAGTGAGGGAGAAGGCAGGATGGGTTGGGATATCCAGCGAGGAAGATGTAGCTCCAGTGGAGATGGCTGATGGCAGCTGGGGCACGGCTGTGTGTTACAGTGCCCAGGGGAGAATGCAGGATGGCTGCAAGGTAGGGAAACGGTGCTCCTGGGTGGCCAACCCTTGGCTCAATCCATAGGGGAGCTACCATGCAAACGGTGTGTACTGCATGCAGACCGCCCTGTTTGGTAGGGAGGACACAGGGCTGTGCATTAAACCTCTCTGCCTTGAAAGCCCACTATCCAACGCTGCACTTTACCAGCAGCTTTACCTGCTGAGCTTCTGTCTCCTCCACAGGTCAAAGCACGGAGGCGTCCCTCAGCTTGCAGCCCAGCACTGAGGCCAGGCACAGCCCGGCCACGAGCCAGTCCAGCTCTGGGGACAAAGCCAGCCAGCACTCCATCGGCTCCCGCAGCCGGGCGAGCGCAGCAACAGGCAAGAGGAAGATGGATGGACACGGGTCCCAGTCCCAGAAACAGCAGCACGCGGACCTGGCAGGCTCATGGGTGATGACACCAGTAATGCATGGGACCTTTCAAGCTTTGTGCTGGCTGAGACCCCAGCTCCAAGCAGATGGAGCTGCCTGCCTTTTTTCCAAAGTGTTTTATTTTCCTTGTGATGTCTGACACTGCAGGGCTCCTCCAGTTCTCACCTCGTCTCGCTGCTTCCCTGCTTTCCTTCACAACAGTGGCTGAGCGTCGGCGGCAGCGGTGCAGGAGAGATGGGTTTGATGAGCTGCGTGCTTCCCGAGGACTTGCTGGGGGCCATCCTCTCGGAAAGGCTGCAGGCATGGCATTTCTCCTCTGCCTTTGGGGTCGGGAGGGTGGGGGGCAAATGATAACATCCCTGGTGCAAAGAGGCACGGGGATGCCTTCAGGGACTTGTTGGAGGGAGTGCTGGGTGGCCAGCAGCATCCTTGGGTGAAGCTGCAGATGCCATCAGGTGCATCAGCTCCAAGCTGATGGTCAGCATTTGGTTTGATTGCCAAGCTGAGAGCCTAATGCGTGCTGCTACTGACTCTCTCTTCCTTTTTGGCGTTATTCACAGCTGAGTGACTGCTACCAGGGAGTGGTGTTTGATGGCCTGGAGACCCTCTTTGCAGGCAGCATGGCGTCTGCTCTCATCTGCCTGCTCAAAGCTGCTAGAAACCGGCCTCACATCTATTTCGTGAACCTCGTCCAAGATTATGCCTCTTTGAAAGCCAGAGAGGCGGCTGCAAAAGAGCAGGAAGGTGAGAACCATCTCTGTACCCCTCAAATGTTCTCTCTCAAGCCCTCGGCCTCATCCATGTGTCCATCTGGGTGTTGTCGATGGAACCTGTAAGAGATGTTTTAATCCTTAATCCCTCTTGTGGCTGAGCGTCTAAGCCCCGCACAGGGCACGTGAGGCATGCAGGGCACAGCAGCGTTTTGGGGGATTCTCCAGCTGCAGCAGGGGTCTGGACTGCCCACTGCCTCCTGGCAGGACGTCCAGCTGGGGCTGAGCAGGGCTCAGAGCCCTCTCAGCTCACCCAGAGCAGCCAGCTCTGCCTGCAGCCACTAACCATTCCTCCCCTGGCTTGTGCGGAAGAACGGGAGCAGGAGGAAGCTGCCAGGAGGGAGAAAGCACACCTCCAGGAGATGGATGAGGAGGAGTACGATGCCCTCACGGAGGAGCAGAAAGCTCAGTTTGATGACAGTATACTACAAGTCCAGCGTGAGAGGAAGAAGAGGTCTGTAAGCTCCCCAGTAGTGTCCCTGAGGGGTTTCCTTGCTCCTGTCTCACATAGGACCCCTGAGCACCCACCTGATGCCCTTTCCCTCCCCACACTGGCTGCCAGCAGGCTGCTGGAGACCTTGGTCCAGCTCAGAGGGTTTTAAAACAGAAGTGTCACTGCAGTGCCAGTTCCACCTCACCAGTTCCCAAGAGGGGAAGGAGCTTTTCTCCAGGGAGATGAGGACGACCTCTCCGTTATTTTAGCAGCGAGCCCTCCAGCTTAGGCCCTGGCTGCAGGGAGCCGGTGGATCTTATCAGAGGAGCTGCACAATTTTGACCCAGACTTGGCTGGCCCTTCCTACCTTTCCTCAGTTCAGGTGTTCCCAATCTCCTCAGGTTGAGGGAAGCCCGCAGAGGTGGTCTAATGGCTCTGCCTGGCCTCAGGGTCAGTCAATGAAGCAGGGGACCAGCTGGGGTTGCAGCCAGCCCAGCTTTCTGGTGGTGACTGTCAGGGATGTTTTCTGTTTGGTCTGCTGAAGGAAGATGGAGCGGCTGGCTCGAGAGCTTGAGGAAAAGCTCAAGCAAGAACTGAAACGCTTGAGGGAGGAAGAAGAGATGAAGAAGAAGTCCAGGCGGGGGAAGAGAGAGCTTGGGAAAGAAAAAGATAGTGCCTTGGGGAAGAAAAGCCAGCACGGAGGCAGACAGGTGGGTGGCTGTGTTTACAGAGAGGAGAAAAGCCCAAAACAGAAGGACCCTCTCGTTGAGTTGTACCACCCCACAAGAAGCCACACACTTCTGTGCCCAGGGATGGGTACCTGGCTGGGAGAACATGGGGCTGGGCTGGGAAACCACGCTGGTTGATCACAGTGCTTCTCCACCAGGGTGTTCTGATCTCCACCTCGATCATCACCATCCCACAGCACTGGGGTCGGTGCTTTGAAGTGCTCACTTCTTTTCCCCTCTCTTTCTGCCCAGAATTTGACCACCTCCACCAGCAACACCAACGTGTCCACCAGCAACCGCTCAGACATCAACGAAGGGGTCGACAAGAAGGGGCACCTGGACTCTGTTGCAGGTGACAAGGAAGATAAGAAAAAGCGGAGCAAGGTTCCCCTGACAGATGGCAGCACGGGGGCAGCTGGGCAACCCACAAAAGCTGAACAAGAGGAAGCCAAGCAGAAGACCATGAGCGATAGCGAGAAGGTCTTGGCCAAGAGGTTTAAGATCTATGAGGCATCACAGAAAGACATCGCGTATATTTTGTCATCCTGGGACAGGGCTCAGGGCATTCTGCTGTCCCTTCTGAGCCAAGAGGAGGCAAGGCACCCAGCAGAAGATCAGCACCCGCCTCTCTCCAGCCGCAAGAGCCGGAAGGACAGAGAGAAGGAGCGCCAGGAGAGGCTGGAGAAGGAGCGGGCAGAGAGGGAGCGGCTGGAAAAACTGAAGGCTATCGAGTGCAGGTTTTCTGGGCCGGAACGGGAAGGTGCAGACTCGTCAGCCAAGGGCCAGGATGTCGGGGTGCCTTGCTTGGACATCCAGGTGCTGAGCGCAGAAGATGCTACGGGGAAGATCCTGGAGAGTGGCAAGCTGCCCACGGCAGAGGAGGTAAAGCCCCTCGGGGCCCGGGTGCTGAGGTTTGGGTCCTGGTGCTTTGTGTCCCACCGGGTGACATCAGCACAGAGCCTTGTCCCAAGCTTGTTCCACCGTGGGTTCTCAGCAGCCATGTGGCTGGGGAGGTTCTCAGTGTCCCTCGTGTGGGTGGAAAGAGGGAGCACTCCCTGTTCAAGCATCTTGTCTGTTCCAAGACTTTCCCGGTCTGCAAATCATTAAAAATGGTCCCAGGGCAGGGTGACTCATGGTCACTGCTTCCTCTAGGTCCCACTCATAGGTCCTGGCAATGCTCTGGAGACTCCCCACCCCACCCTACCCCACCAGGCATAAAAAACCACAGCACTCCATATCAAAACATTGCCAAAAGTTCAGTGCCTGTAGGGAAAGTGTATGAGGATGAAGATGATGAAGGACAAACAGGGTTTTCTCTTATCTTTTAGATCCTGGATAGCCTGGGACTGGGTCCCTCGGGGCCTCCCATTCCTCCTACCACATTTTACTCAGTGATCCACTACCCAGAGAAGAGGGTGGCCCCTGCAGGAGAAGCCCTCAAGCACTTCATCCTTGTTGCACCAGAAGGGGCGGTGGTGGAAGAAGAGAAGAAGGAAACGGAGAGCCTCATGGATGCTCCCATCACACTCACTGTGAAGGTGCCAGGGCAGAGGGCCGGGCTGGACGGGGTGTGGAGGGTGGGCGAGATGGAGAAGGACGGCTGCAGGACGGGGATGTCTCAGGGCCAGTCTCACTTCTCTCTCCCTTTTCTTCCTTGGTGCCAAGGCATCGGAGGAGCAGGTCACCCCCACCAGAGGCCGGTCGAGGAAAGAGAAGGCTGAGGGCATCCGGGAGGCTCTAAAAGAGAGGCGGAGCTCTGGCCGGAGCAAGAAACATCCCCAGGGACTGGGCATGGGGGCACCACCACCACGTCCCCCTGAGGTGGACCAAAGCAGCGTGGACTTGGGCCCACCTCTGGGGAAGCCCCTCAGGTGAGCCCCGAGGGCAGAGGGAGGCGGTGGGTGCGCTGGCCGTCCCACCAGATGGGTAGTCCTGGGACAGTGAGTCCCCAGCCCTCCTCCTGCTCTGGTTTTCTCGTTAGCAACATTTTGAAGCATCTTTTTTAACCACCAGGCTGAATAGCTTCCGGTGGATCGTGCCTGCCCGTGGCCAGGCTGAACTGAAGGTCCACTTCAGCTCCACGGTGCTGGGCCAGTTTGACCAGACGCTGCATTTTGAGATCCTGGGGACAAACCGACTGCACCAGCTGCGCTGCAGGGGCACCTGCCTGTACCCCACCATCAGCCAGGACCCACGGTAAGGCTGCTCCGTGCAAACCTCCTGCTCTGCCTGCCCCTGCCTCTGGAGCTGGGGCTGCCCATTTTGCCCCAGTGACCACCTCCCCACCACCTCGTGGCTCCTTTGAGCTCCATCGTGTGCTGCCTGAGCACCCAAACATCTCATCCCGTGCTGGGAGCAGGGAACCCCAGCTGCTGCTGAGGGCTGTGGCTTTCTGGCCAGCTTTTCCACTTAGAGCTTCTCATCCTTTTGCTTTTTTTCCCTGTCCAGGCTGGTGTTTCCTCACCGGAGGAAGAGCAAGGCAGATGGTGACATTGTTTTCAAGCAGTACATCATGAGCACGGGTGTATTCCACTTCGGGCCGCTGCTCTGCGGGAAGTCCAGAGACTGGTAGGTGCTCCCCAGCCAGGGGGTGGGCAGCCTGGTGCCCCCACCAGGGTTGTGTGGCAGTTTTGGAGGCACCCTGTGCCCTCCCTCCCCATCTCAGACTCATCACTTAGGAAAACGAGCTTAATAGCAGACTGAATGAGCAATTACTCTGTGGACGGTGTTGGAAACCACTGATTGATTTGTAATGTAGTCAGGCTTTATGATGTGGCCTGTCAATGTGTATGTGTGTGACCTGCAGAGGAAGAAAAATAGGATTTATGTTTTCCTGAAATTTACTGCTGGATAAGGTCTGCTTATAAAAAGTCATTGGAGCTGCTGGTGTGTCTATTTTTAACTCTGATCTTTTTTTTTTTTTTTTTTTTTTTTTTTTTTTTTTTTTTTTAACATTGGAAATGAAGCCCTTATCTTTATGGGAGCCCTGGAGATCTAGCGGTATTTTACAACTCAGGGGAATGAAATAAAAACTTTATTTTTTGATTTTTTAAAAAAACAGAAGGGGATCTTTAGCCAGCCTGATGAATGGTCTCAGGTTTCTGTTTGCTATTTAACCATTTAACTCCAAGTGCTATTTCACACCTTAGGGAAGGGACACTTGTTAAATTTAGCTCTCCTCTTGGGAATGCATCCTTTTCTTTTTTTTCTCTTCCTGAGACTTTGAGCAAACCCATGAAACACAAGGCAGTCTCATGGCTTTTCTGAATGAGAAAAGCTAAACTATTTTTAAAATCCCTTTGCAAAAGCATTTTTTAAACCCTGCAGGGAAAGAAACTTATCAAAGCAGTGGGGAAGGGGCCATGTGCCTGACTGGCTTTTATTTGTGCAGGAACACTTGAATTTGCATTTTGCAAAATGCTCTTTCTTTAAGTGTCTTGTGCATCATCACGCTTCTAGGACAGGGGCACCAGGTGAAGGTGCAAACGTGGAGGTGCCAGAAGGCTGAGCCCACCATGCAACGTGCCCCTGAATGTGTTCCTTTTTCTTAGCCTGCTTGTTGGGTCATCCTGGGAGGCTGCAGAGAGCATCCTCCTGCCAGGACACAGCACTGGCCTCGGCGGGTGATAAAGGCAATGACCCCAGCAGCTCTGCTGCAGCCTTCTCCCCTTCCATGGACAGGTACAAGGCACAGAACTACCCCAGCAACTGCGAGAAGATAACCATCCTCAACACCACCTCCTTGGAAGCAGAGGTGCATTTCTTCTTTGAGCACGACCTCAAAGCAGACACGTTCCTTTTGGACCCTCCCAGCATGACGCTGAAACCCAACGAGAAGCAGGTAGGGGACGGGCAGGCAGCGGTGGCAGCACCCAGGGGCTGCTCCTTCTGCTCACCAAAACCCTCTTCTCTGCTTTTTTGGGGGGCTAGGAGCTGAGCCTTTGGGCGTACCCCACGTCAGCTGGCCTCATTGAAGACAACCTCGTGTGCTGCATTAAGGAGAACCCGGAGCCAGTGGTCTTCCCCTTGTGCTGCCAGGGGGTGCGGGTGGAGCTGGGGGTCAGCCCCAAGCAGGTGCACTTCGACAAGCTGCTGCTGCACAGGTCAGCCACCCGCTAGGGCAGGGACAAGAGCAGTTTGGGCTCTCTGGCTGGCCGTGTGCCTGCTTAGGATGGGGCTGGACCGACATCTCTCCTCCCCTCATCACTTCCCAGTCTCCAGCTCACCATTCCTCGCTGGCTGGGACATCCCATAGTGGCCGTGAGCTCCACAGTCCCCAGCAGTGCTGGGTGCTGGGTGTCCTGATCCACAGCAGAGCTGTGTGTGCCCCAGTGCTCGTGTTAGCTGACTCCAGCTGGACATGCTGGAGAAGTCCCTGTTCCATGTGCTGTGGCCCTGAGCCACTGCTTCATCAGTGTCTCTCTGTTCCCAGGGGAAGAGCCTGCTGGGTCAGCTCCAGCTCTCCAAACACCACGGCAGTCCAGTTGCCCTTCCCTAACTCCCTTTTTCTGGCTGCTGTCCCCCAGGACCTCACCTCTCAGGCTTATCACATAGGGCAGACACCCAACTGGTCCCACCCGTGGGGCTGCCCCGAGCTGCCTCCAGTCGCGATGCTCGCCCAGCCGCCGGTGCTGAGCATCCCCGTGTCCCTGCAGGAGGGACAGCAAGAAGCTGGTGCTGCGAAACTCCAACCCGCTGCCCGCAGCCTGGAGGCTCAGCGGGCTGGAAAACCTCGGCGAGGACTTCTCGGTGTCACAGGACGAAGGCGTGGTGGGGCCCTGCACAGAGCTGGAGGTGTACCTGCATTTCATGGCCACCAAGGCGCTGAGCGTGAAGAAGACCATCCGGCTGGAGGTGAGGGCACCCTGCTCTCCCCGGCAAGGCTCACCTGAGGTCCTGAGGGATGGAGGCAGTGCGGAGAGGGTATCCTTCAAAGAGGGCTAAAGGAGGAGGCTTCTTGAGCTTCCTTCTGCTTGTGATTTTGGGGTGGGCAGGCCTTAGCAGCAAGGGGCTCCTGCTGAAGGATGGCTTTTTGGAAACCAGGTGACTGCTAGGGTGCTCTTGCAGCCGAGCTTCATCGAGCAAGTGTAAAACCACCACAGCAAGTAAATTGTGGAGTGAAGGAGAGATGTACCTGCAGACACAAGCTGTGCCCCTGACGCCTGCTGCCTCAAACTGCATTTGCAATGCATCCCCGAGCATCCCCATCCCAGACAGCCGGGTGTTGTCCCCACGTGGTGTCAGCCTGGATCACGGGGCAGCATCCTGAGCCCATGCCACAGCACCTTGCTGCTCTGCAGGGCTGAATGCTGTCGTTTGGTTGTCCAGACGTTGGTGCGTTCTCAGCACCCATCCTGAAGTCCATCTGTGGCTTTTAACATAGGGCAGCAAACTCTCACCCTGGGATTTTGTCCCCCATGGCTGCCTTTCGGTGAGAGTGCTGGGTGATTTAAGAGACTGATAGCCCACAAAGCAGGGGAGGCCATGGTGGAGCCAGCCAGTAGAGACAAGGACCATTCTGTCACCTACTGAAAGAATAGAGGAGGATCGTCCGAGCAGTGTTTGTTTCTTGCTGCCTCAGGTTTCAGATGCAGAGAACATCCTGGGGATTGTTCAGATTGAAAATATCCAGATCCACGCGGAGGCCTATGATGTTGCTCTGAGCATCACCATCCCTAAAGGTCAGTGGTTGCACCCAAACCAACATAGTCCAGGTGCCAGGCAGCTGGCACCTCCTGGAGGCGCAGCGTAGCACATAGAGTTGGTGGATCTGTGCTTGGAAGCAGAGAGATGGAAACCAGGCTCGTTAGCTGCTGACTCCTGCAGGTGCTCTCCAAGCAAGAGAAAGGGCAGCAGAGCAGCTAGGGAAAGCTCCCGGGATGGGGAAACCTGCTGAGGATTTTGTGATGTCTGAGAACTTTGTTTATGTACCTTGTTGCTTGGTGCAGCCTCCAGCAGCTCTCAGATATTCACCATCTCCTACCTCTCTCTGTGGGAACACTGCAGGTACAGATGGCAACGTGGATTTTGGAGTCCTTAAGGTGCTGGATGATACAAAGCAAGCACTGACCCTGAAGAACAAAGGGAAGTACGAGATCGCATACAGGTGGGTTGCAGCTCTGGCTGCCTGCTCTGTCCGTGCACAGTGCCACCCTCTGCCCAGCTCTGTGTCCCGGTCTGTCCATGGCTGGAACCTTTTCCCATGCTGGCTTCCTCATAGTTTGAGTAAACACAAAATCCAGGCTCTTGTACCTCAAATATTTTAACGGAGAATGCAGTCACAAGTAGTTCTTTACGGCTCAGCAGGAACCAAAAGAAGAGGCTGAAATTTAAGCTCCCCGTACTGCTGAGATTGGTTCCCTTCGTTTGAGGGTGTACTCATTTCTCTCTGTGAAGGTCTTCAAAGGAGGGAATGACAAAATCAGTGTTGAAGTGAGCTTACAGCACTCTTGTCTGTAGTCTGTGTCAAAATCTGGGATTTCCCAAGCAGAAATGGACCCTTTCATTTATTTATTTATTTTTTTTTCCTTAAGGTCCTATGCAAGGTGCTGGCTGTGCTGCTGCCACCCAGGACCTCTAACCACAGAGGTCTTTGTTCCTTCCCTTTGTCCCCAGCTTCCTGATAGAAAATGCAGATACCAGCATCCCAGACTTGGCATCCCACTTCTCTATCCAGCCACAGGAAGGCATGCTGACCGTCTCTGAGCGCCCCGTGCAGGTCCAGCTGCTCTTCCACCCCAAGGCAGAAATAAGCATCGAGGACAAACCCATCCTGAAGTGCCAGGTGAGCTGCCCAAGCCAGGGGGACACTTGTCCAGGTGTTAGCAGGACGTGTGTCCCCTAGAAGGAAAGGTTTAGCTGGGGAACCCTCTCTTAGATGTATACAGCAGTCTTCCAGAAGCTGTTGGGGACGCTTCTTAAGTAGAGCTGAAAATCTGGCTCTGGAGGAGGCATTGAAACAGCTGGATTTAAATAGGGGAGGTTGAAGGGGACATGGGGTGGCATTAGGGGACAGCGGGGCTGGCTGCCTTGCTGCCTTACCAACCCCTCCCCTGGCTGCAGGTGATTGAGCCCAGCCTCTGCAATGGAGGGGAGACCATCGCCATCATCCCCGTGCGGGTGTCCGCCAAAGCTGTGTTCAGCAAGTACAGCGTCACCCCGGCCTCGTTCATCAACTTCGGCGCCCTGGTCAACGGCACCAAGAAAACCTGCGCCATCACGCTGGAGAACAGAGGCAGCCTCGACTTTAAGTTCCTCGTCTGCAGAGCGGACCAGGATGTGTCTGGGCTGGCAAGGAAAAGGTGAGGGAAGAGCTGCAGCAGCCTTCCCAGCCAGGGCTGCGGGAAGGGAAGGTGTGTGACCAGCAGGCTGGGCACTGGGTCCTGGTCCCTTTGTGAGCAGGGGACCCAAAATGCCTCAGCGTCCCCAGGTGTAGGACAAAGCTGGTGGTACAGCTGATCTGTCCCTGCCCTGTGGCAGCAGAAGGAGCCATCAGGAATGTGAACCTGGAAGGATTTCCTTCATAGGGAGGAAGGTCAGCCCCTGGCCTCAGAGGATGGCTGGGGGAGCTCAGCACCGTGGGTGTTTCTGCTTTCTCCCCCCAGCGCCCTTTACAAGAAATCCAACCACTCCCAGGAGAATGAAAACGTAGGCAAGGTGGTAACCTCTGCGAAGCAAAGCAAGCAGTCCCTGCAGAAGGAGACGAACACCTCCATGCAGGTGAGTGGCTCCTGCTCCCCCAGCGTGTGGCAGGGTCAGGGGGCTTGACTGCACCTGGGACGGGGCTCACGGCTGCGGGATGGGACATGGTCTGTGTGTGCAGGTGCTTGGATCTCCATCGCCTCCCAGCCACCAGCAGAGGCTCAGACCTGGAGCCCTTTGGGGCTCTCCCTTCCCTGCCCTCTCATCCTGGGGCTGCCCCTGGGCCTTGGACCATCCCTTCTCGCCCTTGGCCCATCTGGAGGCCAGGAGGTGGTACAGTCCTTGCTGGGGATGCCCAAGGCCAGGCTGCCAGCCCTCAGCCTCTCCCGGGGCTCTTTCTGCAGGCTCGCTTCACCGTGGGCATGTTCACGGTGTACCCCGGCTTCGGCTCCATCCATCCTGGGGACGAGCAGACAATCACGGTGGATTGCCACGCGGAGCCACTGGGGCCATGTGAGGAGCACCTCTCCATCGATATCAGCGACAGGGACCCCAGTGACAAACCCCTGGGCATCCCCTATACCCTGCTGGCCGAGTCCTGCCTCCCAGGTACGCCCATCCCCAGGTTCCCGTGGCCAGACCTGCTGCTGCTGAGCACCCAGACCTCTTGAAAGGGCTGCAACCCCCGAGGGTTTTCATGTGCACCAGTGGGAAAGGCTGGGAGGGGTACAAGAAAGGGCAAAGAGGAAGCAATGCCCTTTTAAGACTGAGGGTTCCTGGGCTTCCAGGCAAGAGTTTTGCAGTGACTTGGCCAGAAGGGGCTTATCAAGCCTTCTGTGAGGCCAACAAGGTCCAGCTAAACCCAGCAGGAAGCCTTCTCCATCTCAGCCCTCCCTCCTTTCTTCTCACAGCGTTTGTGGCTGACGACGTAGGGTCCATCTTTGAGGAGCACCGCATCTGCAGCAACACCAACCTCTGCCAGATCCTGCAGACCATGCAGGACAAGGGTGTGTTCATCACAGACGAGAACAAGTTCATCTTCACCAACGTCCTGGTTGGGCACCGGGCCACTGCTCGCTTCAAGATCCGCAACGTGGGCAAAGTCCCCTGCAACGTGGTCCTCTCCATCAGACCCATCTCTGGTAAGGTAAGAAATAGAAGCCAATGTGATTGTTGTTCTTCTAAGGTAGGAGCCTGCCTCGTTCTCCAGGTGCACCTCACCCGTTCTAGTCCAGCTCTGTGCAGATGAAGCTATGGGGGAGAGCAGCAGCCCCAGGTGGCAGCTGGTTTGAACTCAGCATGTCTCAAGCAAGGTTTTGGCTCATTCCTCTGTTTGTGGAAGCACTCAGAGCAAGCTTTGGCCCTCCTGGGCTTTATGGCAGCTCCGTCTCTGAGGCCAGCACCACTTTGGAGTCACCCCCCGAGACAGAAGGGTCCTGTCCTGTCCCCACCCACCACGACGTGCATCAGACTACATCACACAGAAGGGTGTTTCCTCCTCACTCTGCTCCGTGTGCTTCCCCCAGCCCAACAGCCGCATCAGCGATGTTTTCGAGGTGGTCCCCGTCCAGATGTGTGTGCCCAGCCGCTCCCACGCCTTCGCCACAGTGGCCTTCACTCCTCAAACCATGCAGAGCTACCAGTGCACTTTTGAAGCTTCACTTGATGCCCAGACAAGGTAATGCACCCTGTGAGCTCACGGGGGGACCTCTCTGATAGCTGCTTCTCCTCTGGCAGGATGTGGACCTGTCATCAATCCTGGCTCTTGTAGTAGCCCTAGGAAGAAGAGTTAGCACTGGATCATGTAGTAACTACTAGGTAGAGCAGGGCAGAAGAATAAGAGTCATAGTTTAGAGTGTATTATTGGCTATGAAGTCTGCTCAACGTTAGGTAGCCAACTGGAAGTTAGTGAATCAGAAAAATGTGGAGGTGCAGCTGCTGAGCTGGGGCTTTCCAAGGCCAAAGGGCTGGATAAAGTGGTTTCTGTGGCAGGAAGCCACCATACGTTATCTCCTCCTCGTTTATGTTCTAAGGAGACGACTGTATGTGATTAACCTAGGGTACGTCATGGTATTCCATATTAAAAAACAACTGCAGCCCTTGTAAAAGCAGCTGGTTACTCTGCCCTAGAACCATGTTCAGGACATGGGAGGAGAGGGACAAGGGGTGCTGTGGGTGGCACATATTCATTGCCTGGCAAATGGAAAACGGGTTATTGCCAGCCAACAACGAATTCTCCTCTGCCCCTCCTGCAGCCCTGCAGCAATTAAAGCCCAAAGCCTGACGTTTGATATCAGTGGAGAGGGGAATCTGCCTCGGGTCACAGTCCTGCGCCCGATCCTTCACAGTAAGGGAGGGAACCCTCTGCTCCTCTTCAAGAAGCTGCTGCTGGGTGACTCCGAAAAGCTCCCTCTGGTCCTTCATAACGCTGGTGGCGTACCCGTCCAGGTGAGGACCTGCTTGGGAAATGCACCCTCTGCTCTGGGAACAAGCCCTCCTCCCGTGGAGGAGAGAGAGGCCCCAGAAAACACAGCTGGGATGTGCTGCTACCCTGCATGACCCCTTCCCAGCCCTCCCTGCTCACGTTTTGGTTCTCAGTGGCAATGTGTGGTGTCCTAGTTACGTTATTTTCTATCTGACCACGTTTTTACTACATTTTCATTAAACTCAGTTGTTGTTTAATTCCATTCTGCTCATTACTTCTTAATACTCTGTCCTGTTTACTTATATTTTAACTACATTCCATCACCTCTGACCACTTTTTCTGTCTGATTTTACTTCCACTTCACGCTAAGAGTTGTGTGTGAAGCAGAGCAGCGTGCTGGGTTCCCAGTGGTGGACCAGCAGCAGCTCGGTGATGGTCCACGGGCTCTCCTGTACCCTCACAGATGCGCTCTTGCTGTGTTCCCTTTTCTCAGGTGATGATAGATCTGTTGGACGAAGGGGGAGTTTTCTTCCTGAGAGCCCGGCCAACCACGCAGTGCATCTACCAGGCTGCAGGTATGAAGGAGGACTCTGCTGGAGAACGTAAATGTATTAACCATGAAGTGTGGTCATCCACACAGGGAAGGGTGTGCCCTGCTTATGGTTTGGTCAAGCAGCAGGTATTAGAGACAGTTTCTTCCCTGGGGCTTTCTCTACCCCTACCTTTTCATGTGGACTTTGCACCACAGATTGTGCTGCTCCAGAATTTCTTCTTAGCGAGCTGTAGGAATTTTTTCTGCTCTTCTGGGCATGGTGGGTCAAGCTGTGGGAAAGTCCTGGGGAACTATCAGCACTTCAGTTGGACCATCCGAGGTCTTTGCTGTGTGTGGGGTGCTACCAGCCTGAATGAAGGCAGCCCTTGATCCCACAGCCAGCCACCAGAAGCTGAAAACACTATTTGACTCAGCTTAGGTATGGAAGGAGCTGGCTGGAGGCAGTTTGAGAGCCAGGTGTTAAGAAGTTAAGACACTTCAGGATATGCATGGTGTCATCATAGTCTTGTGAACACAGGAGGAACATCTAGAGCCTCTGGGGGGAGAATCTGTGCTTAGAAACAGCTGGGTTGCAGCCACTTATTCCTCTTATACCCTCTGGAGGTGTTTTCTCTGTGCATCTGTGTCCCTGTCTCTCACTTCACTCTGCAGGGATGAAGCCCCACACTGCTTCCCTGGTCCTGCACCGTGGGGAATCAGCGGAGTTCGACGTGCTTTTCAAACCCAGCCTGCCCCAGCGCGTGGAAGGGAAGATCCACCTGTCCGTGGTGGACAACCCCTACGAAGAGACCAACATTCAGCTGGTGGGTGAAGGCTACGAGGATGACTTCACAATAGACAATATCCATGGACTCGTGGCAGACAGCGCTGAGGAGAGCCCTGAGGAGACCTCTGAGGGCGATCTGGAGGAGGACACAATTGAAGGTAAGAGAGGAGAGGCTGCCAAGAGGGAATAAAGAATAGGAAAGTACACGTTTCTGTTCACCCTGGGCCAGTGTGGTGTGGCATAGCCTTAGTGGACAGATCCTGTTGCCTTCTGTAGCCTGCACAGCAGCCACACGTGGGAACACGAGGGCCACAAGAGGTCTATTGGCACGTGGTGTCCTGTGGGGGTGAAGGCCATCTATGATCCCATATCCTCTCCACCAGGACATCCCATGTCACCCACCAGGCCTGGTGGTCTGTGAGCGTGCCTGCCATGGGCATGCTGCAATGCACATCCCTCTGCACCACGTTCAGGGACGTGTCAGGGTGCATCTCTGAGGGACGGGGGTAGAGCAGGGAAGTGCATCTCCCAGAGGCAAGAGGGCTTGGAGCGAGGAAAAGAGTTGGATGTGCATGTTCTGGGGGTGGATGGACCTGGCTGCCCGCTGACATCCCTTGTGCTTCTTAACAGCTGTCAGAGCAGATCACATCCAGTTCGGGGACTGCCACGTTGGGAAGCCCTACCAGGCCACCTTCACGATCACCAACCGCAGCCGGGCGGAGGCGATGCGGTTCGAGTGGCCGGCAGGCCCCCCGTTTCACTTCTCCCCCCAGGTGAGCTCAGGTAGTTCTGCCTTTCCCACTACCCAAACACTGCCAGACATCTCCTGGGATCCACCGGTGACTTTCCACATACTGGTGCCACATTTCAGTGCCCCCCAGCAGATGCTGACTCTGCCAGACACGCAGCTTTGTTCGGGCAGGGCTCTCCACCCCACTAAAAAGGCTCTCTGCTATGGGAGGTGATGTCCTCGCTGCCAGTCCTGCCCTTGCTGCTGATTCCAGTTTGGTTGGCTCTCTGCTGTAGGTGGGACACCTCCATGCTGGCTGCACTAAGGACATCACAGTGACCTTGAAATCAGACGTGGCAGTCACCTTCAGAAGACAGCCTGTGAGGTGCAAGGTGGCCAGGATCGCCTTCCAGCTGCCACCGGAGCAGGTCACCGACTGGGACGACCGCCTGCGCACCGTCAAGTGGGTGGATACCACGAGGGACCAGGCAGCCATGTGGCCTGTCAAGAAGAAGGTAAGGAGCACGACAGCAAAAGCTCACCCAGCTTCCACAAAACTAGGTGCCCATGGCAGCAGGCCACCATCTGCTGGCTTAGCAGTCCCTGCTTCCCCCTGAAATGTGAGCCATCTGTGAGTTTTAACCAGCGGTGTGTTTTTGGGGAGAGATGGATTCACTGCGACCTGTTATGCTCACACGAGATGGGGAAGTCTGTTGGTGAGAGGTGTTTTAGTCACTTGCAAATGTTGGTCTCAGAAGTGTTGCAGCCCATGTTATTTTATTTTTAGAACATTTTATTTAGAACATTTTATTTTTAGAACACATTTTAGGGTGTTAATAACTCTTCATCTGATTCAGTGCCTTTTGTGCCAATGGAGAGTTAACCCCACTGTGCTCTAGCTCTTCTTTTGAAGTGGAGAGTGAAACTCGCTCTCATCTGCGCACTCTGGCTCGCCCACTGGCACATTTTGGGTGAGCTCTGTTTATGCTACTGAGATTTCTGTTGTGGTCTCTATATCATGTGGGATATCTCATAATGGAGCAGCCCCACCAGCATGGGGCAGTCATATGGGAGTCCAGAGTATAGTCTCTGGAAGCTCTTGCTTTCCTATAATTAGTGATGAAGCACTCTTATCCTGAGTGTCTCTTCTTTGGTTTCTGAGCCATTGTAAGACCACTAAACCATTTTTTTTCCTCCAACCTTCTACCATCATTAGCCAGAGATTTCCCTTGTAAATTCATTCCCATCCCAGGATGCCTGGCAGCTGTTGTCCCACACGTGACATTTGGAAAGCAAGTTCTAGATTTGTTCATTCTTGGGTTTCTCCATCCATGGAGCTCCATCAGGGGAGCTTAATCCCAATTTAGAGACCTGACAGATTTGTAGGGTGCCAGGAAAAAAGGTCGCTCTACAGAATTAGAACATGGGGACTGATAGCTGGTCATCATCCCCACCGGTGTGCTCACAGTCATGGTGGTGACTGCTTCAAGCAGCATGGAGGAACAAACACCTTAGTGATTAGCAGCAGGGCCAGATTTTCTCCTCCTTCCAGGGAAATAAATGGGAACAGTCCTTCCTAACCCCTATACATGGTTGATTTTGGAGGCCCAAAGGCTCCAAGCTCAGCCTGGCTTTCTGGGCTCTGCTCAGTGATTCCTCCCTGTCCTGTTTGGAGGTGATTGAGACAGACCCAGAACCAGCACACAGCCTCCTGGAGAGGAGCAGCCGCGAGGTGGAGCTTCGCCTCAGCGCTGTCATCGATTACGCCGAGTTCAAGCTGGAGACAGACGCGATTCAGTTCAAGGAGACCTTGCTCTTCCAGACGAGGACGTTCACGTGAGTGGTGGAGGTCAGGCAGGGAGCAGCCTTTGCCCAGGGCTGGCACAGCGCCACACAGCCAGTGCCTGCTTCCCCAGAGCTGTGGTGGGCTCCATTGGCCGCTGCTTTTCCTTCTACTCATGCTCCCGTACCACTAGCCCCTGACACGCTCATTGCACAGCCGTTTCATAAACCTCTTCCAATTTCCATCAGGCTGCTGAGACTTGGAGGGGAATGCTCCTGGTTGCGGTGCTGGGGAGGTGCAATTCTGATGGGCCTTTCTGCTGAGAGCAACCATGGTTTTGCTCTCCTTGCATGTTGCCAGTCCTCACTTGCTCAAGGACAAGTTTGCTGTCAAAATGATGCCAACTTGAGACATGAGGCTGGAATAAACTCCTTGGGTTAAGTTTTCCAGGCACCATGTCTGCACCTTCCTCTAAATTCTAAACTTGCAATTACTTTGCCCCTGGCAGCCCAGGACAGCAGTGGAGGCAAGGCTGGGGAAGAACACACTGCTCAGCACAAAGAAGGGCGCCAGGAGCCCACATGGCAGTGTTACTTCTCTACTTGGTTCAAATTTATGTTTTTTGCTTTGTTTTGTTTTGTTTTCCCTCTTGCTTTCCAGTTTCCAGCTGTCCAACACAGGGAACGTGGCCCTGGAATACACCTGGATGGAGGACGTGGGGGATGAAAGGGCAGCGAGCCGAGCTGGGGAGCTGCTCCTCACCACCCTGAAAGGTAAGACACTGGCTCTGCGTGGCAGCTGGGGTTGCCTGGTGTGTTTTAGTCACTAATTTAAACTGGACTTAATGCTGTCTCTAAGAGATGAGGCTGTCTGACATGAAATAGCACCCAGACATTTTCCCAGGTGCTATAACACACTGATCTCTACAGCTAGTTGGCACAGGTTTGACCCAGGCCAATTCTGACAGTAGTTCCTGGAAATATTTTGGGAGCAAGCGCTGGCCAGAAACCATTCTGCGGGAGAAGTCTGCATCTAGTAACTCCATTCTGGAGAAGGAGAGAGTTTAACACGGAGTGAAGCAGCTGGCTTCAGTCCTGGGCTCATTTAATTTGCTAACAGAGACATAGCCTTCATCTGAGGCTGGAATCACTTCTGTGGAGTGATGTTCAGTGTCGTGTTTTGATCTAAGCAGTTCTCTGGTTCTGCTGGACCTTTTCACTCTATTTGCCCTCTCCTACCCCCAAATCTCCCTGCTGTCTGTCCTCACTTTCACACCTATCCTTGAGACTTTCCAGGATTACAACTCGGCCAGCAGTAACACAGAAGCAAGATGACCTTGACCACTCTGTTCCTCGATGGGAGACCTGCTGAAAGCATGGCCTTAGGGACATGCCAAGAGCATCCCGTCTCTCCTCCCATCCACTTGCAGCAGGAGGAGCACCAGATTCCTTCTTGGAAGAAGATGTCCTGCTAACCTCTTCCTTCATGCAGGGCATTTCGTCTCCTGTGCTTCTGGTGCCTCTGAGAAGTACCAGCCCAGCCAGCGGAGCTGCTCTCTGGGGCATGACTCGTCCTCCCTGAGCTCGCCCCCGAGCACCGTCTGTGCCACCTCGCTCTTCTCTGTCGAGCCCCGCAGTGGCACCATCCCTGCCGGCCAGGAGCAGCCCTTCCAGATGAAGTTCTCCCCGGTGTACGTGGGGGACTTTGAGAGCCGCATGCTCTGCAGGTAGGAAGCATCCGGGATTGCTAACTTGTTAACTCGGGCTACCCTGAGTCATGGTATTGCCTCTGACTTGGGGGGTGGGAATGCAGAGCTGGGGACAGCAAACCCCAAGAGTCTGCAGAAACAACGAGCACTCAGGACCAAATAAAGATGGACTGGACTTGTAGAAGCAGATATGGAGACAGTGGGAAATGACATTTTATTTTTAAGCTCCTGAAGGGTTGCAAAATCTGGAATGAGAGATCCAGAAAGGCTGTCTAGGGGCCAGCTAACCCCTAGCTATGCTTTAGCAGACAAACAGGACCTCCTTCTCCAAGCAGAAATTTGTGTGCTGCTCTAGGCACACCTCTGTTCGTGTTTCTGCCATGTCAGCTTTGCAGTTCTGTTTGACAACGCTTGCACTGAGAGAGGATGCAGCACAAGCAGCCAGCAGCATGGAAATAATAACACCAGCCCCTTTCTTCCTAGTATTCCCAACCTGAAGCCGAATCAAAAGGGCCCAGAAGTGATCATGAAGGGGAGAAGCCAGATGCCATTTTGCCACTTCGAGCTGGAAGACTCCGACTACATCACCGCAGAAAGGCGCAGCCCCGAGCTGCAGAACCTGAAGGGGACAATGCTGGGCCTCAACACGAGGGTGGTCGAGTTTGCAGCAATCGGCGTGTGTAGCAGGAACAGCAGGTAGGTGTGGGCATGGCTGCCCCTGTTGATGGTCTCTTGGTCACCCCCCTCAACCAGAGACCTCTCCAGCTCCTCTTCCAAGCCCCATGGCACATCTGCACCACGTCTGTGACCTGCTGAAATGTGGCTGGAACAAGCTGGTCAGTGGCCAAGACCACATGGCCAATTTTTTTGTTCTCTTTGCCCTTTTCTTCAATATCACAGCTGGTAATGCCTCCTCAGCTGGTGTGGGTTGGTCTGGGAGGACCATGCATAGCCTGTGTTACATGGCCATACAGCCTTTGTCCCTTTGAAAAGCATCCTCAGGGCATTTGTGCTCCTTTGAGGCACTGGTCAACGGGGTCAGCAAAGGCTGCAACTAGTACAGACACTATCACCTTCCAAAGGAGTCTTGCTGAACTTGATTTTACCTTTTTAATGTGCAAAAGTTTGGCTATGCCCTTGCTAATTTCTTTCTCAATGGCTGTTGTTATGTCTGCCTGGGAGACAAACAGGGCTCCCAAAAAGCAGCTGCAACGTTCATGGTGCCAGCATTGTCCACCTGTACCCAACAACTGGATGTCATCCAGCACTGGCGGTGCCTGATATTTGCAGCAGGATGGAATTATTGACCTCCCAAAGCCACCTTCATAGTCTTTTTCACTTTGTGTGCCCAGGACCTTCATGGTTATGAACCCAACCAGTTCCGCATACTCCTTCCAATGGACTTGCCAAGACCCTGCAGCTCCACCAGGACAGACAGCTTTCTTCTGCCTCACAGAGAGAGGGCAGATCCAGCCGGGGAAGAAAGCAGAGGTGGGTGTAGAAAGAGAAGAAGGTGGGTCCAGCACACATTCACGTCAGTTTGGCACCAGCTGTGTCTGCACTCTCGGGATGTCCCACCTCACTGTGAGCTTGCTTTAGCCACGACCATGAGGCAACCTTTGAATACAGCACAAATAAGCTGGGAGATGAACCTGCTGTCACACTGTACCCCACCTGCCATGCCTTTGGGCTGTAAGTGGCATGGTGGCCTCCTTCTGACTTGGCAGTGCATGAGGTGGAGCTTTCTGGGGTTTCTCTGTGGTGCAGCATGCATCCCTCTTCCCTTACCCCTGCCAAGGGCAGCAACTTCCCTTCATTTGCCTCTTTCTCCCCAGATGAAGTTTGAATTCATCCCCCGGCATCTGGACATCACAGAGTCGTTCTGGGTCTTTACGATCCCCGAGCAGAGCGTTTCGGTCCCGTTCCTGCTGGTGGGCAACACCACGGACCCGCTGGTGACTCTGGACAGGTCCCACCTGAACTTCCACTTGCTGTTAGTCGGTGAGCACCACGGTTGTACCTTATTCACTCAGATGTGTACTGCTCCAGTCCTCCTGCTCCAGCAAGCTCCAAAAAGGAAGCTGGAAATGGGATCAGGCACTGGTGTGAGCAGATCAGCCAGATCCTGGACATGAGTGTATGAGGGAGAGGAAGGGGAAGGGAGGAAGACATGGGTGTTTGGGGCATAGTGCATGTCTGGGACTTCTAAGAGAGGATTTGGGGGTGATGCCGTGGAGCCCAGGGGGTCAGAAACCTGCGACCACCCTGGCCAGGAGTACCATGCAGCAGTGGCCCAGCTGCCAAAGGGTTTGCAGCAGCTGCTCCATCCCTTCCCCAGGGCACAAGGTACACCAGACCATCTATATGATCAACAGCGAGAAGGAAGCCTTCAGCTTTGCCTTCAGAGAAAGCTCTCTCTTCTCAGAGGGATGCAACACCTCCGTGAAAATAGAGCCTCTGGAAGGCTCCATCGCTCCCCTTTCAAGGTAATGTGGCAGCATCCCTGGCCATGTTCCCTCTTCCCACCTGCCAAACGTTGCACGCTCACCTTGCTTTTGAGGCTTTCTCCCCTCTGTAGTCACGAGATGGCTCGCAGCAATAGCACACATCCAGCTTGTTTCAATCTTTCCCCCTGGGGACACCACAGGTCAGCACGTTTCTCTGTCTGGTGGCTGTGTCTGGGTTTCGCTGGACTTCCAGGCCCCTTTCCTAGAAAAGTGTGAGCTTGGATCTTTTATTTTTGATGACAAAAGCACATTCTGAGGCTTCACCCTGAGCCAGGGGCTGTGCAAGCAGTGCCACAGGCCACCACCACACCTGCTGACCCACTGAGGATGTCCCTGTGCCCACTCACAGCCTGCCCCAGTGCCTGGAGAGAATGTGAGCTCTGGGTGGCTTTGCTGTGGCTTAAAAGATGCTGAACTGTGACTTGGCACTGGCTGTGTGATAAGAGAGCACCCTGCATCAGTTACTGCTCTCCCATGAGCCAGGCAGTACAGGGCCAAAAAAGATGTCAGAGGTGGTGAACGGAGCACAAAAAGGGTCTCCTTTCCCCAGGCTTCCCCTTACAGTCTCCTTCACACCGACACTGGAAGGAGAGGTGGTCTTCAACCTCAAGTGTGATGTCAAGAGGAAGACGGAGCCCCTCTGCTTGAATATCAAGGCCAGTGGCTACAGCACGAGTGTGTCCGTCAGGTGTGAGCATGGCGACGGCCGCAGCACCGAGCTCAGCACGCAGGACATCAACGTCATTGATTTTGAGGAGGTGAGCAGGGCTTGGTTATCTTCATTTAGGTGTATAAGCTGGTCTCAAGAGAGCGAGGCTGAGCCTTGACAGCAGTCCTCAGCCCCAGGAAGGCCCCAGGAGCACACGAGGAAGCAGCACATGCTGTCAGCTGGTGCTCCACGTGTCCTCGCCTCTGTCTCCCTGCAGGTGCAGCTGAACGAGAGCACCAAGTGCGTCTTCAGCATCCACAATAGCGGAAAATTCGGCTTCAGCTTCTCGTGGGAGCTGAGCGGCCCTGCAGCCCGGGTGCAACACCTCACCCTTGTCCCTCAGACGGGCAACGTGCAGGCTGAGAGCAAAGTGGAGACCCAGCTGGTCTTCCACCCACTGAAAATGTGCTCTTTAAAGGACGTGCAGCTGACGCTGCAGGTGAGGCACCCATGTTTGGTACGGGACCTTCGCCTTCCCCATGCACCAGCAGGAGCCATAAATCCCCAAAACCTTCCCCTCCCAGGCCACCTTCTGCTGTCCTTCAGCACCTGGTTTTCCTTATTGTCCCCCGTGCCCCTCCTCAGCCACCTCTGCTGTTTGTGGTTGCAGTTCCAATCCCTTCAGCTGGCTCACGCTGTCTCTCTGCCCCCCAGATCAGCCAGGGTCCCACATTTATCTGCATGTTCCTGGCCACCGTGGTAGTGCCCGCTGTCCAGTTCTCTACCACCAGACTCAACTTTGGAGCCTGCTTCGTCTACCAGGCTGGGATGCCACCTGCCCAGCAGACCCTCGTCATCACGAACAAAGCAGACAAGGATGTCAGGTAGGGCCTCACACGCTCCTTCAGCTCTTGCTTGATGTGTCCTGGCTCCACGTCCTTGCAGCAAGCAGGGCTGTTGGCCAAACAGGGGTTGGGCTGCATGAGGAGACAGGGTCGGGTGTCGCAGGCAGGCTGAGCAGGCTGCACCGCTCTGCTTTGAGCTCCTGGGCTCTTACCAAAAGCCTGGCTGAGGTGTCCCAGGGAAGCCACAACAGCAGGGAGCTGGGTGCAGCCCGTGGACCCAGCCCATCCTGCACGCTGAGCGTGACACCCTGCCTGGCAGCAGGAGCCCCTATCTGTTTGTTGAGCTTTTCAGCTGCTTTACCCCAGAATTCATGCTATCTTTATGTTCAAACGTGCTTCTCCCTCCTGCTGTGACACAGCATGCTCCTTTGTGCCCAGCTGTGCTGGCTGTGAGGCTTCACTAAGCATTCCCCTGGGATGCCTTTGCCATCATTCACCTCTCCTCGGGGTGCCGGCCACACAAGGGACCAGGTCAGCCCATTTCCCACTGCTGAACACGAGGAGACCTCGTGCCAGGATAACGCACCCCGGGAGGGACCATCCGGGCCCTCCTGGCCTGAGGATGCAGTGAGAGGAGATGGGAGAGCCCCGAGCAGCCCTGATGTCTCCCGTGGAGCACACGCAGCCTTGTGACACCTCTGCTTCTCCCTGTGCTTTCTGCCAGCCTGAGCTGCCTGTTCGAAGGCACCGCGTACCTGGAGGTGGGCTGCCCAGCGTGCATCCTTCTCCCGGGAGGGGCCGTGGAGGTGCCCATCACTTTCTATCCCAGAGAGGTTGCATCTTACCAGGAGCTCATCCGTTTTGAAATCAATGGCCTTTACCACCAGACTGTGGAGATCCAAGGAAGGGGCACGGAAATGAAGGTGGGATGACATCCAAATCCTAAAACTCGGGTTACAGCCCGCCAGCATGGCTCTCTCACTTCCCCACCCCTCTTCCTTTGCCCTCTTCTGCTTTTCTGCCATGAGGGGGTAGAAAACCTTTCCTCCTCCTTGCCTTTTGCTTCATACTAATCCCTCCTGCCCCAGGTTGATGTTGTGGAACCACAAGGAAAGGTGGTGAAGCTGGGAGCCCTCTCCATCGGGCAGACGGTGAAGAAGACTGTCACCATAGCAAACAACAGTCTCGCCCCGCTCACTTTCAAGCTCAGCTTCAAGTCCTCTGTGCCAGAGCTGCAAGAACACGGGGTAAGGCTGCTCCAGGTGGGAGCTAGCATTAATTGCAGTTGTGTATTGTGTTGGCTGCCTGTGTGCTGCCCTGCCCTGCCTCCTGAGGGTGCTCGATCAGCAGATACCTGCGATGTGAGGTGTCACAGCTCCCCTAGCAGCCAGCAGTGAGAAGCAGGCACGATTCCTCTAGTTTGGTTCAGACACCAGTGTTTGGATGTGGCCGTGTATTTCAGATATGGGAAGGTAAGGGAGGCAAACCAGTCTTTGATGACTGAGAGTTACAGCTCTCTTGAGGTTTGCACAGAATGGCTTTGGAAGGTGCAGTCCCGCTTGCCATGGCCAGAAGGATGTGTCACAGGAAAACACCTTAAGAGGGCAAGATTCACAGCTCGGTTGCCAGATGAAGCAGTTTCCACCCGTTTCTTTGCGCAGGTTCTCTGCTTGCACCCCACCGGCGAACTGAATCTGAAGCCCAAAGGAGACACCTGCAAAGTGGAGGTGGTTTTCTCCCCAAAGCGCCGCATCCAGCCGTTCGCTGGGGAAGTGATTCTGGAGAGCAAGGGGCTGGCGCTCTCCCTCTTCATGGTGCGGGGCTCCTGCCAGGGCATCCACGTCAGCCTGGACCAGGAGCACCTCAACTTTGGAGCAGTGCTGCAGCAGAGCCAGGCGTCGCAGCGCATCGTCATGCAGAACATGGGAGACATAGGAGTCAAGTAAGGCAACCCCCTGCTCCGTCTGAGCGCTGGGAGCTTGGGCGAGGGTTGGGTGGTGCTGTAGCTTGCCCAGACAGCTCTCCTCTGCTTTTCTCGTCCCACTGGGGAGCTGTGCAGCTGAGATTGTGCAGCTGGGATACACCCACATCTTTTATAGACGGGTGCAAGCTGAATCCTGCTCAGCTTGAAACCTTGCCATCCCTGAGATCCTGCAGAGAAGCCCGCAGGAGGTTTGGAGCAGCACGCTGCTTCCGCAGCCTCCCCATCGCTAATCCTTCCTTTTGTCTTTGTGCTCTCCTTGGCAAGGTTTAGGTGGGACGTCAAGAGCTTCAAGCCCGATTTCTCCATCAGCCCCACGAAGGGGTACATCTCCCCAGGAATGGACGTCCCCTTCGTCGTCAGCTTCCACCCCTTGAAGCCGAGCCTGGCCATCCAGTACGAGGGGCTGCGGTGCTCCATCCAGGGCAGCGAGCCACTCCGGCTTACGCTGGCTGGGTGCTGCCTGGAGGCCCCTGTGAGCAAAGAGGTAACAGCAGCAGGGCCAGGATGGAGACTGGAGGCCCCTCACCTGCTCCCCATTTCTTTCTCCCCTCCTTGGGAAGCTGCAGCCTCATCAGCAGCATGCAAAAGACTCGTTCCTCTCCCTTTTTCTGAGAACAAGCAGCTTGGTTGACCCCAAAGCCTATGGTCTGAACGGACATGTTGCATATAACTTTTCCTAAAATGCGTCTTGCTGTGCTCCAGAGCCTGGTATAGATCCGTTCGGAGTCCTTTACAGCTCTCCCAGCCCCCCAGACAGCACAGGACCCCCTTCCAGCTGGGGCTGATAGCCCACACTGCCTGCCCCACAGCTCCCACCCCGACTCCAGGCTTCTGCCTCTTCCTTTGCCCCCTCTGCCAGCTGGTGAGCAGGTGCCAGCCCCGTGGCAGTGAAAGGATCCCTCTGGACAGCCAGGCCCCCTCTGTGCTCCTCCGTTGCAGACGCTGATGTTTGCATGTGACGTGCGTGAGACGCACAGCCAGACCGTCCTCCTGTCCAACCCGAGCAACGAGGCCTGCACCGTGAAGCCCATCATTGAGGGCGAACACTGGAAAGGGCCTGAATTTTTCCACCTGGAGGCCAACGAGCAAAACAAGCCCTACAAGATCACCTACAACCCCCTAACCATGAGCTCCGACAAAAAGAAGCACCAGGTATGTGACGGGCCAGCATGCTGACCCTTGTAGCATGACCCCCAGAGCTCCCCCTGCTTTGGGCAGGAGGTTGGACAAGATGTTCTCCTCCAAACTTGGGTTATGATCAGCTTATCCTACAATCCTCTGTTGGAAGCTGGGTTTCTGCATGGCTACAGGCCAGGCATAGAAGAGCTAATCTGAAAAGCCAGGTTGTCTGAAGGCCCAGGAAATGAAATTTGTTCTGTACAGCTCCTGGTCCCTGCCCGTGCAGCCCAGGGGGGCTCAGAGCCCTCCATGCTCATCCCTGTGGGCTGCACAAGCTCCCCAAGCCCTGGGCAGCACTGTGCTGCTGGCCCTGCCGTGGCTCGGGGTCTTTTTGCAACAAGGGGGGCAAAGCTGTGCTGCTGGTCTGAGAGCAGTCTGTCGGGTGGGATCCTGCCCAGGGCCTCTCTTGGCATCGCCTTCAGCGATGTGGGAGCTTTGGAAGGAGCCTTTCCTAAGGGGCCCAGGCTGAACAGAGAGGGGTGATTTTTCCCTTCCATTTCCATAGGCACTGTTTGTGAGACAAGCCCTTAGATCAAGGGTAGTCAAGCTTAGCAATGCCCTGTGCTTGTGCCAGCCTGAGCGGGGACAGTGACACCACCTCCACCTGTGGTCACAGCTCTACTGCCTGCATCACTCAGTGCTGCTCGAGTCACAGGGACCTGCAAACAGTCTGGGGGTGCTTGAGAGCCAGTAGCTGTTCTGGCCAGAAAGCAAAAGAGCTCACCCCATCCCGTTCTTTATTTCTAGGGCTCCATCTTCTTCCCCTTGCCAGACGGGACAGGTTTGCACTACCTCCTGCAGGGGACTGCTGAGGGCCCCAAGTGTTCAGGGACCATCGTTCGGGAGGTGCCGTGCAGGACCTCCTACACCGAGCTCATCCCCGTCTCCAACTGGCTGAGCAGACCCCAGAGGTGAGTCGTGCCCCGAAGCCTCATCCCATCAGCAGTCCCTGCAGCTCCTGGGAGCTCCTTCCAGCAAGCTTTTCCTTGGCCACTTGTGGCCATGGGTGCCTGGGGTCACAGTGCCGTGTTCAGCCCCATCCTGGGGGGCTCTTCTGGGGTGCTGGCTCCCTCTGCTTGGTGCAGGGAGGAGGAGAGGGGCTGTGGTATTCCCCCCGTATCCTACAGGAGTCCTTCCCACTGACCTTCCTCACCTCCTCCTCGTCCCCAGGTTCCTCGTGGTGATGGACATCCTCAAACCAGAGAACCTGGAGAGCAGCTCCATGCTGCGTGGACTGGAGTACATTGATGTGCCTGGCTCCGACAAGAAGGACTACAAGCTCACCTTCCTCTCCTACAAGGAGGGCGTCTTTAGCGCAATGGTAAACGCAGACACCAGGCTGCAGGATCCTTCGAGGGGCTCTTTGGGGTCTTTCGAGGGGCTCTTTGCTCCCTGAGAAGCCCCGTGCCTGTTTTCACACCTCCAAGTGCCAAACGCGGGGCTGTAGGTCCTGGGTCCCACCAAACAGCAGGCACCTCCACCTTGCACTGTTGCTCTCAGTGCGAGTCCCCTTGAGGGCTGCGTAGCACTGGTGTGTCCAGATGTTTGTGAGGGGGAAGCAGTTGGAGAACACAATGTGGAAATGCCTCGTGCTCCTCCTAGGTGGCTGCTGTGGCTGTTGTGGAGGCAGGGTGCTGAGCTGCAGGGCTCTGCAGGCCGGCCTAGCACAGCTGGGGTGGGGTTTATCTGCAAAACGATCAGCATTTCACTTTTTTTCTCCAACCCAGGTGACATTCCTCAACGAGGCGACCGAGGAGTACTTGTTTTACATGATCACTTTCAAGGCCACGGCTCCGGGACCCGTCGGCACCCTCGAAGTGAGCGCCGCTGTGCGGCAGAGCGTGTCTTCTGCCATCAGGGTGGACAACCCGCTGGCCATCCCCGTGGTGTTTGACGTCGATTGCAAAGTGCCTGACCTCAGTGTGCCCCCACATTTCTCTGTGCCTGCCCGGGCAGAGGTAGGTACCCAGCTGCTCCCCGCGGCCCTTCTGGGAGAGAAACGGGGCTGTTCTCCGAGGGTGGCAGCTCCCACTGGTAACATGAAGGGACAGAAGCATGTGAGAGTGTCTCTGGTGGGAACTGCCCTGCACTGATGCTCTTTGCACCCCTCGTGATGTGCAAAACCAGGAGCCGGTGTCCCTCAGGTCATCCTGTGAGCGTGCCTGCCCTGTGCCCCCCTGATCGCTCTTCTTGGGGCCAGGCCCTGTGCAGGGTCACTGGGCTCTCCCGTGTCCTCACAAGCACCGTGCTCGATGGATGGGATGGCTCAGACTGCCCAGCTGTCCTGAGAACTGCTGGAAACACTGAAAAGACAAAAATATCGCTAGAGCAGGAGACACAATGAGGGGCTGGCAGTTAGTTGTGCCCCTCGGGAGCCACACAGCACGGCCTGAGCACACCCAGGGCTGCTTTCCCCCATCCTCTGCCTGACCCCATGGCTTTTCCCTTCGTCCCTCCCAGGCTGACCTTGTCATCGAGTACCGGCCCCTGAAGGTGGGCGAGAGCACCGGGCGCCTGACGCTCCACAGCAGCGATTTGGGCTCGTGCCACTACGAGCTGAGCCTGAGAGCCACTGCCAGCAAGCCGGAGAAGCCCCTCTACTTCTGCACCACGCTGGGCTCCAACCAGACCCTCACCGCCAAGCTCATGAACTACACCTGCCAAAGGACAGACTACGTCCTGCAGGTGAGCCCGGCGTGCTCTGGCTGCTGAGGGAATTGGGGAGCAGGGGCAGGAAAGGGAAAAGCATGATGTAAGGGGGACCCTTGGTTTGTGTTTGTGCCTTGCTGTTCCTGTTCTCATCCCCCAAGCTCTGCTTTTCTGACCCCCTCCCTGTCTCTTCTGCCCCCCCCCCGCAGACCGACTGCCCCGATTTCCAGACGGAGAAAGCCATCAGCATGCCCCCGGCCGGCGTGGGGGGCTCGGAGGTGTGCGTGGAGGTGACCTACGAGCCCTGCCAGCTGGGCGAGTCCCGGGCCACCCTACGGCTCTCGGGCCCCCCGGGGGGCGACTACAGCATCCCGCTCTTCGGCCTGGCCCTGCCACCCAAACCCCAGGGCCCCTTCCTCGTCAAGGCGGGCGGCAGCACCTCCATCCCCTTCAAGAACGTCTTCCTCCAGCCCACGGCCTTCACCTACAGCGTGGAGAACCCGGCCTTCGCCGTCCGGGCCACCGGGACTTTGCGCCCCAAGAAAACCATCTTCATGGCCGTCTCCTTCGAGGGCAGCCCGGGTGGTGGCAGGACCCCCGTCAGCAGCCGCCTGGTGGTCTCCTGCCCCCGGGCGGCCGGTGTGGGGTCGGGGGTCTCGTGGGTGTACTACCTGCGGGGCCTCCCCACCGACAAGTGACCGGGGGACCTCCGCGGGGATGGAGCTGATTGTGGGGAGCACCGCGGCTAAAGGGGGGTCACGGCAAATTGGGGGGAGCTTTGGGGGGCTTAATGGGGGCGTGGTGGGGTTATAGGGGGGAGTGGGGGGTTATAGGGCATGTTCTCTGTGATGGTTTTGGAATAAAGAGGGCAAAGCACGGAGCGAGGATGGTGATGGAGGCTGGGGGGGTGATGGAGGATAGGGGGGGTGTTGGTCCTCCAGCCGCCAGGGGGGGGTCCTGAGAGGGCTGGGGGTCACGTGAGGGGTGCCGAGGGTCACGTGAGGGTTGGTGGGGGGTCACGTGAGGGGGGTGCGGAGCTCGGAGTGGGGGGGTAGGTAGGGAGGGAGGGGAGGGGGGTAGGGAGGCCGCCGGTGCCATGAACGCGGAGCGGGACCTGGCGCCGCTGGCGCCCAGCGTGGTGCGGGCGCTGAACGACAAGCTGTACGAGAAGAGGAAGGTGGCGGCGCTGGAGATCGAGAAGTGAGCGGCGGGGGGCGGAAAGGGACGGGGGGAGGCACCGGGAGACCCCCCCCGTGGGTACCGGGATCCATCCCGTGGGTACCGGGGTCCCCCCGTGCGCACCGGGATCTCCCCGTGCGCACCCGGAGCTTCGCTCGTCCTGCTCCAGGACCGCGGTTTCCCACTTTGTGCCACCCCCAAATCCGATTTGGGACCTGCTGAACGTCCACCGTGGGAAGGGTGCAAGGGGGAGGAAGCCAAGGGGCAGCCCTTGGGGGGGGTGCCTGGGTTGAGGTCAGCCCAGACCTGCGGTGGAGCAGCACCCACAACCTCAGCGCTATGGAAAGAGGGACTCAGCACCCTGCTGGGGCACCTCCCGGCCCCCTGCCCCATAACGAGGGGGAAGCTCCTGCTTCCTGGCCCCATACATCACCCGTTGGGTGCCTCCCACAACCCCGAGCCCTTCAAACCCCGAGGGGCATAAAGCTGGCACTGCCCAAGGAAAAACCCCACTGTGCGCCCTAAATCCCGGCGGTAAGGGGCTGCCTCCGAGCTGCTGGAGCTCGGTGCCCGTTCCTCCTGCTGGATGGGGTCTGGGGCTGGGCTGGGACTGGAGTCAGAGCTGTTCGCCTGCAATCAGCAGGTTTTTGGGGGGTTTCGTCTGCCACTGCTAAAAAACTCAGCTCCTGAGCGGAGCACAGTGAGGGGCTTCGTGATGACCCCGAGGAGGAGGAGGATGGCTGCTTTGCTCACAGCAGGGTGAGAAGAACGCTGGCAATAATCATTTTTGGGGAAAAAGAGGTTGTAAATGTCTTTCTGGAATGATTTTCTGCATTACAAAGGGGGTAGTTGGGCAGCGATGCTTGTCTAGGAAGGGGCAATGTGGGATTTCCCAGCCCCTTGGCCCCTGTCTGGCGGCTCCACAGGATTAAAACACGAAGGGTGTTGGAGCAAAATCCTGAGCGTCAGAATTTCCCAAATCCAGTGCAGAAGGAAAATAAAATAAAAAAAAAAAATAATAATAATAAAAAAAAAAAAAGGTAGATGGAGCTTGGCACTGGAAATCTTTGTGCCTCCATCAAAGATTAAAGTAAGGATCCTTACTTAGGCTGAGGTGCTGAGGCTCATGGGGCTGCTCCAAGTGCAGAAATCCAAGGGAATTAAAAGGGAAAAAGTTTTTTGGCTGCATTGGCCGGGAATCGAACCCGGGCCTCCCGCGTGGCAGGCGAGAATTCTACCACTGAACCACCAATGCCAGATGTGTGCAGCTGCCCCGCGCCCTGCCCTGAGGGTTTGGTGGGAGCAGCCCCCAGGGTGGGGGTCACCGAGCCCCCCACCGAAAGCTGGTGCAGGAAGCAGCTCCAGGGAGAAGGGGGTATTTCACGGGGAAGCCCCGTCTGCTCGTCCTTAGATGTGGAGTGGAGTTTTTTAAAAAATCCAAGAGGAACGTCAGCTGAAGCAACGGGTGGCTGGGGAGGTCCCAAATCTCTGCGCTGGGCACGCATCTGGTGGGAAATAATTCTGTGCTGAGCTGTCAGCGTGCTGTGCCATCATCTTGTGCCGTGTCGGGGCAAATGACCCTTGTATCCTGCAGGACAGCCAGTGTCCTGGTTGAACGGTGTCCTCGCCGCTTCCTCAAATGGCTCTTGGGTTTGTGGCACTGACCTGGAGCTTGCCAGCCCCTGCTGCCCCAAGCAAGGTGCTTGGGCTTTAGGAGCGTTGTCCCCATAAACCAACAGCCCTCAGTGTGAGCATCTCCTCGTCGTGGCCCACTTGGGTGACTGCTGAGAGGGGAAGGTGGGGTGGGACCTGCGATGGAAGCCTGAGCAGCAGCCTGAGGCACAGCCCCGTACGGAGCAGAGGACCTGGTGGCTTCTTCTCCGGCCTCTCAGCCCCTTGGGGATGGAAGAAATCTTCCTCCCAGCCAGGTCTGGCATCCAGCCCTTCAAAAGCGCTGCTGTGAGCATGCAGCCCTGGTGAGGGGCCCTTGAGAGCTGATCCTGAGCTGGCTCTGGGCTCTGGTTCCTGGGTTGTGAGCTGCAAACAAGGCTGCAGGCGTGGACATGGGGTGCCTGGAGGGCTAAGGGCAGCAGAAGGGCAGCAAGCTGCTGGTGAACATGAGCAGGAAGAGTTCTGCGCTGCCAGACAAGGGTTTCACTTGTGCTCTCCGCAGACCTTCCCCTTTTTGCTACCTCTTCTTCATGTGCTGTACCCGCAGCTCCACATCCCCATTTGTGCCGGCCACGGGGAGCTGAGCCCAAAGGCGTTCACATCAGGCAAAAGCTAAATCTTTTTGCTCTCCTCCTCTCTCCCCCCAGGCTGGTGCGTGAGTTCGTGGCTCAGAACAACACGTCTCAGATCAAGCACGTCATCCAGATCCTGTCGCAGGAGTTTGCGCTCTCCCAGCACCCCCACAGCCGCAAAGGGGGGCTCATCGGCCTGGCCGCCTGCTCCATCGCCCTGGGCAAGGTAAGGGCGAGCGTTTTTTGGCTCCTGTACACCACGGAGGGACAGAAACTGCTCCACGTGCTGCGTTAATTAGCCGTAGTGATGGGCTCAGAGCTCCGTCGGGCTCCTCGCTTACACCGCGGGGCTGATTTTGGAAAGGGCCCGCAAGGGAAGGAGTCAGCTTGGAACGTGGCAGGGCACGTGGCAAAGGCAGCACGGAGCTTGGGAGGAGCTGACTGTCCCTGCTAGAAGAGCTGAGAGGTGTAATTTATTTATTCACTTAATCCCCTTCTGATGAGAGTTTCATTCGTTTATTCCCTTGTTCATTTAATCCCCTTCTTCTGATCAGCTGAATCGGCTGCTTTGAGGCCTGGCATCTTTGGCGTTAGCTGCCTTTAAGCCGACGGCCACGTGGCTCTGGGCAGCGCTCCTGTCTTCATCTTGTTGTTAAAGCCCAGAGCCTCTTCCCAAAACACTCCTCTTTGGGATCTGTCAGCCCCAAAAGGGCCCCGGGGCACAGCCTGGGAGCGTGCCCCGCAGTCAGTGCGTGCTGCTGGGGCAGCCACGGAGGAGTCGGGTTGGGCGGCCTTGAAGGATGCTGATAAGTACCTCAATCTGCTGGTCTGCGCCCTGTTGATTTCTTTACTATCTCCTGTGCTGGCTGCTCAAGAAACACCAGGCCAGTTCCCCCACGTGGGTTTGTTTTAACAGAAATGAGCCCAGCTCCTGCCTCCACCCGTGTGCCTGCTGTGCTGGTGAACCCCAAAGCCTTTTGGGCATGGGGTGGCCCGGTTACTGGCTGTATTCCCTCAGGGGCAGAGTCAGGTTCCACCTGGCGTGGCTCCTTCATGCTGCAGCCTGTCCTGCAGCACGTAAAGCTACGAGTGTGCTCCCTGGGAGAGCGAGGCTGCGCCGATCTCTCCTTGGAGCGAGAGCCCCAGAGCTGCCTCAGGTAGCAGCCAGCACCCCAAATCTGCTGGTTTCTGGGACCCGCGGTGGTGCCACCTCTTCCCTCTCCCTGCGGCGTGCTCCTCAGTAAGCAGCCTCCTGCCCGCAGGACTCCGGGCTCTACCTGAAGGAGCTGATCGAGCCGGTGCTGACGTGCTTCAACGACGCCGACAGTCGGCTGCGGTACTACGCTTGTGAGGCCCTCTACAACATCGTGAAGGTGGCCCGAGGCTCCGTCCTCCCGCACTTCAACGTGCTCTTCGATGGCCTCAGCAAGGTAAGGAGCTTCCTCTAACCCCCATGCGTTTTTCCTTCCTCCACCGGAGAAGTAAAGCCTCCTTCCTAGGCCTCTCCTTCCCTGGGTCAGACAAACCAAGCTGGCTGAGGTCATCTTTTCAGGCAAACTGGTTTGCTTTGACCAGGTGAAGGCTGCCCAAACAGTTCCTGCAGCAGCGTGCTGCCCCGCGGTGTTGTAGATATTGGAGTTCACCATGTTCTCAGTCCTCACCTCCAGGATGCGTTTTTCTGCTCCTTGTTCAGTGGTGTAAGAAAACGAGGCTGCCAGAGCTGCTGCAGACGAGGTGGCTCTGCAGCACGATGTCTTTTCGGGGGGCTTGCAGGGTCAAAACCACATCTACACATCTGTGTTTGCAGCTTATCACTGCAAACTTGTTTTTTGGTGCCACTTGAGAACGTGGCTGCTGGCACACGGGGAGGTGATGGGTGCCTGGTAACTCCCTCAGAAAGTGTCTGGAGAATTTGTTGGAGCCTGATTTGTTGGAGTCAGAGATAAAGGGATTTGTCCCTGACCATCCCGATAACACCAAAGGAGAGCAGCAGTCCCGTGAGTGTGCTGGGAGCTCCGCTGCAGAGGCAGGAAGAGGCCTGGGACCTGCTGGTGCAATGATTTCTTTTTCTCATTTCTGTTGTTCGCAGCTGGCTGCCGATCCTGACCCAAATGTCAAAAGTGGCTCCGAGCTTCTAGACCGGCTTCTCAAGGTATTTTTCCTCTTCTCGTTGAGGATTTTTCCTCTTCCCAGTGTGGGCACATGGCCACGCTGTGCCTGCGGGTACCTGTGCTGCCCGATGCGTCACAGCAGGGTGCTTGGGATGCCGTGGTCCCCAGAGGCTGGAACCATCCCGGCACAGTTTTGTGGCTTCCCTGAAAGCATTTCTTTCTGTCTCTGGCTGTAGCCCGTTAGATTGAGAGGCTGGAGGCAATCCCAGGCAGCAGGTTTGAGCAGCCGGCAGGTTATTGCAAAATGCAACGTGTGTATTTAGCTCTTGGGAGCCAGGTCTCAGGGGAAGCAAGGATTTGGTCTGAGTAAAGTTGTGTACACACCCCAGGAAGCAGCAGGGCTGCTCCTCTCATTTTCTTGCCTCCTCCCTTGCCTAAATGATTAATGAAGAGCAGAGCTGCTGCTCCTGAGGTGGGGCAGACGTGGTTCCTCTTCCTGCTCTGCGTGCTGGGGAGGTTTTACTTGAGCAGACTTCCCAGTTCCTCTTCTGCTGGGGGAGGCACACGGCTCCTGCCCTGGTAGCACAGCAGTCAGCAGCCACCTCGCCGCCTCTTCCTGCTGCAGAGCCACTGATCGGCCCCGGTGTGAGCACCCAGCCGGGCAGCAAAACCCACCGAGCGTGGAGGAAGAGCTTGAAGGCAAAGCCGCGGGGCTCTCCGGTCGCCGACACACAGGATTACATCAAAGCTGCTCAGCCGTGTGTGCAGAACAGCAGCGAGGCGTGAATCAGAAGGGCAAGCCCCTCCTGCTCACATCCCAAGCAGGAGCCTTCCTCTGTGGGTCCAGCTCAGAGTTATTCACTGCCCGAGGGGAATTCCTGCCCCAGCCCTCAACAAACCACGAGTCTTTCTCATGAGGACTCCCGAGGTCTCCCGGCTGTCTCTGACAGACCCGCTTATCAAGGATTTGAGGTCTTTTCCCCGTCATGTGCCTTAAAAGCAGCTGGCTGGGGGGGACTGCTTGGCCTTGGGGCATGCTCTGGGTGCTCGAGGTCCCTTCTGACACACTTGGGTTCTGCAGGACATCGTGACGGAGAGCAACCAGTTCGACTTGGTGGGCTTCATCCCGCTGCTGCGTGAGAGGATTTACTCCAACAACCAGTACGCCCGGCAGTTCATCATATCCTGGGTAGGTACGCACGGGCTTCGTATGCAGCCTCTGAAACACTGCGGCCCCTCAGCATCCTCTGTCTGGGCAAGCAGCAGGTGGCCGTGGCGATGGGTGAACTCAGGGACCTGAATTTATTTGGGCAGGTTCTGTAAGCCAGCAGAGATTTTCATCTGCTCTTTGAAACGCCACCTCCCTGCCGTGTCGCTGTAGTCACGGGTACGTGATGTGCTTCTGCCAACCTGGTTCAGAGCTTTGCTCAGCGAGTTAGAAAACACCAAGCACTGCTCGTGTAAATCAATATATTGTGATCCAGAGGCTACAGTCTCCCGAGGGGCACTGCTCCCTTCCTAAAGGAGGGGTTAAGGTACCCCTGCAAACCCAGCGGTGCTGGGGAGATGCTGCTCTCCAGGAGGCACAGATCTCCATGAGCTTTCTCATTTCTGTGCAAGGCAGGAGCTGACACAGTCCACCCAGGGCTTTGGAGGGATGTGTGCCCTTGGGCTCTCTTTCAGCCTCACGATTTGCCGTTCCACATCTGCCTGCATGCACCGTGGCAGTCGTTCCTGCTCCCTGCTGTTACAGAGCTGTGATTGGAAATGCAGCAGTGCTGCAGACTGATCACCCGTCTCCTTTGCTAGCCTGGCTTCTTTCCACAGTGGGCAACTCCACACCATCTTCTCATACTTCCCTCCTGGCCCACATGGCAGCCACGCTCCCCTCCTTCCTGCAGCCCAGCTCTGAATGCCTCTGTTCCTCAGCACTGCGCCAGATTTGTGCCGGTGGGGTTAGGTGGCTTCTCCAAAACTCACCCGTCTTTTCTCGCACCTTCCCTGAGCTAGATCCTGGTCTTAGAGTCTGTGCCTGACATCAACCTCTTGGATTACCTGCCAGAAATCCTGGACGGGCTCTTCCAGATCCTGGGAGACAACAGCAAAGAAATACGGAAGATGTGAGTGTGGGGCCTGGCTGGGTGCGGGTCCACGTTCTGCTCCGGGGCCAGCGCATGTCCCTGCCCCTTTGCTGTCACCTTTCACCGGCTTAATTCTTGTGTATAACCATAGCCAAACCACTTGTGTGTGGTGAATCAAAGTGTCCTTGGCCAGGGCCTCACTCCCCCGGGTTGTTTTGGCTGCAGTGGCTGTGGGGGACGTCGTGGTCTGGCTGTGCTGGCTGGGTTTGGCCGTACCTTCCCATCCCCTGAGCACAGCACCCTCATTCCTTTGTGCTGCCGGGGCTGGGGGTGAGATTTGGGGGCCTCAGGGGCTCAGCAGGGCACGGCACCAAGCCCAGCAGCTCCTGGGAGCCAGCACCACGAGCTCGCTTTTCAGCTCCACTGCCAGGTCTGAAGTCTTGAGGAGCGTTTTTAAGCTCAGGAGCGGCTGGGGGTTCGCAGGGAGATCAGAGGGGCTGTGCAGCAGGAGGACCTGTTTGCTCGGGCATAAATCAGTGGTGAGACAGGCCCAGGTCCATCCCATCACCGGGCCCTACTGGTTCCTCCGTGCTTCTGTGCTTCCCGGCGTGTGCATGTTCTTTGTTCTCGAGTGGGAAGACGTGTGGCACTTCCACTGCCTCCATCGTTGCTGTTGGGGTAAATTGGGACCAAAAACGGAGCGGGCACAGCGGGGTCTGCAGCCCAGCTCTTGCCCTTGCTACAAAGTCTGTGTCTGGAGCTCGTAGGAGAGCGTGGCTCCTTAAAACAAAACAAAAACGGACATTACCCCTGGGGACAGACGTGCTCGGTCCTCTGCTGAGGACCTGGGGCTAGGAGGAAGCAGGGGGGGTGAGCACAAGCCCCGTGACACCCGTGTCCCCTCTTGGCACGTGTGTCCAGGCTGCCCTCTGTACCTCCTAACTCACCCGCTCTGCCTGCCCGCAGGTGCGAGGTGGCCCTCGGGGAGTTCCTCAAGGAGATCAAGAAGAATCCTCCCAGCGTCAAGTTCGCAGAAATGGCCAATATCCTGGTGATCCATTGCCAGGCCGCGGGTGAGCAGCGCTCAGTGGGTTTTCCTCTTAACCAGCCCTGCTACCACCTCGCACCTTTGCTGTCCGTGCATGAAAACCTTGCGAAGAGGCATCTAGACTAGAGTACTGGCTGGAGAAGGGGGCTTGTCAGCTCTGGTTGCACGTGGTCCCTGTCCCGTGGGGTTTGCTGTCTCTGTCTCACCTCTGCTTGTCCTGTTTTTTTGTTTGTTTTTTTTTTCCCCCAGACGACCTGATCCAGCTGACAGCCATGTGCTGGATGAGGGAGTTCATCCAGCTGGCTGGCCGGGTGATGCTGCCCTACTCCTCGGGGATCCTGACCGCTGTCCTGCCCTGCCTCTCCTACGACGACCGCAAGAAGAGTATCCTTGTACCTGAGCTGCTCCCGGAGGCAGCCAGGAGCCTCTCCGAGAGCCAGAGCTTGCCCCGGCCGCGTGGACGCGAGGGGCGCTGGGGCTGGGGCCGGGGCTGCGGTGGCTCCTCCGCGCCTGGCCCCCTGCGGCACCGCGCATGCCTGGGACCGCGTGTTCCTTACACTGCCTCCACTCAGACATCAAAGAGGTGGCAAACGTGTGCAACCAGAGCCTGATGAAGCTCGTCATCCCGGAGGACGATGAAATGGATGAGGCCAAGCAGGCGACAGCCCCGCCGGCGGAGCCACCCTCAGAGGAGCCCGTCCCCGAGCCAGAGGCAGCGTCCAGCGGTGAGTCCATGTTCACCTGGGCTGTAAGAAGCGTGGTGAGGGTCTTTAGGATTAGTGCCAGAGTTGATTTGGTTCTTTGGGGCAGGGAACTGCGCTTTCTATGAGCTTTGGAGTCCTGTTTCACCGATGATCCACTGCTGAGACAGACGCGTTTGGTGCTGTCTGCAGAGCGGGTCGCTGATCCAGCCTGTAGCCCCATCAGTGCTGTACTCCCTGGGGAACACCCCCTCACCACGATCCACTTCGACTTAGCCATAAACTGACCCAAAAAACATCATTTCAGTTAAATGATAGTGTCTTGCTATGTAACACGGGAAGAGCACAGCCCATCTGTCCTGCAGCAGCTGGCTTGAGAGGAGCCACTGTCACCCCAAGGAGAGCTCAGAGCTGTGCTAGTCCTGGGAGACTGCTAACAGAGGCCAGAGAGCATCGGCATGTGCATGGAGGGAAGTGTATGTTGCAGAAAGATAAAGAACAGAAAGAATTTTTGGTCCTTCCCAAGCTTTTGAGGCCATCACGCTTGCGTTGTCCTAGTGCCAAGATGACCAGAAGGCTACAGCAGAACAGGAAAGACAAAAGGTGACAAGTGTGGTGGGAGGCCTGGAAGAGTACCGAAGGGAGAAAAAAGTAAACTGAGAGGGTTCTGGGGGACCGAGGCCTGCAGGCAGAGCAGCTTTAGCCTGCCAGCATCCCTTCGGCAGGCGCTGTTGTCCCTTGATGGCTTCGTGCTACCTCTGGCACATCGCAGCCCAGGCACACGAAACACACGTAACATTTAAACAACGTAGGCTGATCTTTCTCTTCTGGGGCTGCGTGTTCAGCCCAGGGCTTTTCTATAACATATCCACAGGCAGCTTTTGGACCACCCTGCATGGGAAGGAGCAGGGCAGGGGCAGGGGCTGGAGGCTGCAGCGGGAGGCGCTGGAGGCGATGCGCGCGGGGGCTGAGCAGCGCAGGCAGCATTGGTGGTTCAGTGGTAGAATTCTCGCCTGCCACGCGGGAGGCCCGGGTTCGATTCCCGGCCAATGCAGCAGCTTTTTGGAAGGGATGCAGGGGAAGAGCGTAATGCTGCGTTGCAGCAGCCAAACTTTTTTTATTTTTCCCCTCCCCGAGTTGTCGTGAGGCATTCTTTAGTTAAAATATCGAAGCAGTTACGTTTTGCGTCGATATCTGCTCCTTCGGGTAGACGACGACGCACCTGGAGGCAGGCAGGAGGAGACAGATCTGTGGTGCTTTACAGCCGAAATTCCCAGCTCTGCTCCCGCTTTGTGCTGATGTGGCAGTTCTGCTGCGTGTGAGTAGAGGCAGCTGGCACAAGGGGGCATTCAGAGTCAAGCTCATCTTGTCGCGGTGCTTTGTCACCGCGCTTCTAAGCCCCAGTTTCAAATGGTGGCCAGCACAGGCTCGTGGACTTGTGCAGACGTCTGCGCTCTGCTGCACACCTGGAGCTCTAAAATCCCTTGCTGAAGGGTCTCTGGCTGAGCTAGAAGCAGCTTTGGTGGGGCTCAGCCTGCGTGCTTGTTTCCAAGTGGCTCCTCAGAGACCCCTGTCTAGCACGGAGCAGAGGCTGCTCGGGTTGCTTGGCCTCCGTGTGGAGTCCACCACGGGAAAAAGGGATCCCTGGGGACCCTGGACCCTGAAATGACGGCTGGTGATGTCTGTGCAGGAGGCCGTGCTGCCCTCCAGCCTCCCAGTCCTGCTCACTGCCTCCTCTCTGTCTGCCCCCAGGCTCTCTGGATGCATCTGGTGACTCCAGCGTGAGCAACACCGGCGTCTTCCCGGCGAGCAGGTAGGGGAGCTCCTCGCAGGCTGACTGGGGGGTGCTGGCAGAGCCAAGGGGAAGCGTGCTGTGGGCTGAAAGCAAGCGGGGCCTCACGGGTCCCAGCGGGATGCACGACAGGGGATGCATCTGCACCAAAACCTCTCATTTCTGGGGTAAATGGGGGGCTTTTGATACCTTGCAAAATGCAGGAGGCCAGGTGAGGCAGCGAGTCCATGCACTTGGTTTTTTACACCCCTCCTGTGTTCAGTCCCGCCTGGTTGGAGGCTTCAGCTTAAAGAGGAGTGAAGGTGGGGAGGAGTGAACGCTTATTTTGCTTCTTCCACTTTGGCTGCGTGCAGCAGGAGGTCCTCGGTTCCTCCCCACGCTGCGGGGGGTTGATCTCACACGGAGGCATCGGCCTCGGGTGAACACCAAGCGCCTGAGGCTGGTGGAAGAGCTCAAGGCCCTCGGGGATCCGCGCTGCAGTCCTGGCAGCCCACCACGGCACGGAGCTGTGGGGCCGGCGCTGAGCAGCCCAGCTCCAGCTGCCTGGGGCTGAGGTGTCCTGGCAGCCACTGCCACCAGCCTGTCCCCCGCGTGGCATTTGTAGGGCCCACGTCCCGGGGAGCTGCTTCGTGCCCAGCGCCATCCCTCTCCAAATCGCACCTAACTCCTCTCTCCTGCGCGTACCTTCCTTCTCATCCAGCTGTCGGTGAATTCAGTGACACATCCACCCTCTCCCCCAGCTATCCTGCTGCTGCCGCCGTTCCTTTCATCAGAGATCATGATTTCCAGCACCTTCGTTGTGCTCCTGCCTATATTCCCTCCCTGGTGTGGTCCCCAGAATACGATGTGTTACTCCAGCTGCATCCTGACCTGTGGTACCCATTGTAGCACATCCAAGAGCCGATGCCAGCTTCCCAGCTCTGCTCTGTGAACCCCTCCGCTTCCTTCATTTGCCTGCAGACTCCGTTTTGCGGCTGTCGAGTGGTTCTCCCCAGCTTTCTTGCAGTCCTGCTGGCCCTGCTCCCTGCCAGCCTCCTGCCTGCTTGGAGCAGGTGCCAAAGTGGGCGTACGGGGCTGAAACTGGAAGGGGGAAAGGGAGAAAACGCGAGGCACTGAGTCAAGGGGACACGCAGTAACGGAGTCTCTGTCCTGGAGATCTTGATCTGGGGAAGAGAGGGAGGAAAGGCAGCTCTGAGCTCAGCAGGAGGGATGCTGCTGTGCCCCGTGCTCGGTGGCTGTGGGTGTCCTTGGCTCCTGCCAGCTGCCCCACGCAGTGTAGGAGCTCAGTTTGGAGCAACACAGGCAGGGAAGCATGGAGATGAGATTTTTGGCAAAGCGGCTTGGGTTTGAGCTCCCTGAAGCCTGCTGAGCAGGAGATGCCGGGCTGTGGCACGGGGCACACCTGCCAGGAAGCCTGTTTCACCATCCTGGCTCAGCACGGGGACCTGACAGCTTTTCCCCAGGGCACTCGCTGGGGGGTCTGGCAGGGGGTTGGGGGCTGTATGTGACCGATGGGAGTCTGGGACGCCTGCCTGGTGCTCTGTGTCTCGTTTCCGACTTGGATATTGCTTCTCTGCCCATCTGCTGGGGTAGCCAGCATCCAGGGGTTCAGGTCTGTAGGAAATCTGTCCTGTGGGAACTCGGAGAAGCCAAATTGCACCTCTAGAGCTGCAGGAGCAGAAGCAGAAGGGTGCTTTCAGCAATCCCTCGAGCCCGTGTATCCCAGGCTGCTGGCTGCAGGGCCAGGCGATGCCGGGCAGGCGCAATTCAGAGCCGGCAGCAGGCAGCTGCCCGCGTGCCGAGTGCCCGCTGGGTGTCAAGGCAGCACCACGGGAAACCATTCTGCTGCCCTTCCAGGCCGGGAAGGCTGCAGCCGGAGGAAGCTGCAGCTGCCTTTTAGGATGAAGTCACTCTTTGCTCGTGTTTTTGTCCTCTTCCCCCCCCCTCTCCCCGGTCTCCCCCTGAGAGCAGCGCTGAAGCGTGGCCCCGCGCCAGGCGCCCGGCTCTCACGGCCCCTTCCCCTGCCCTCCCCGCGCAGCCACCAGCCGGCGTGAGGACGGCGAGGCAGCAGCAGGGGAAGGAGGACGACCTCGACCTCGTTCAGCGGGGGCAGAGAGAGGAGCCGTGCAGCTTCACGGCCCGGCGGCCGCGGGCACGTCGCGTGGAGATGCGCCGCAGGGAGATGGCGAGGGCTGGATGCTCGGTGGGCGGATGCCGGGCGCATTCCTGTGGCCACAGTGACCCCCCTCTTCTCCTAAAACGTGCTGTCAGCCGTCCAGAAATGCTCCGTGGTGACTGCCAGCTTCGCTTGGAGGGAGCTTCCTGGTGGCATTCGCTTGGAAATCAGGGCTGGGGCTGTGCTGAGGCAGAAGCTGGCTCCCAGGAGAGGCTGCTTTCGGGGCTTCTGGGCAGGCGGGGTCTCTGCCATCAGCTTGTGCAGAAGTGAAGCGGACCAGAGCCACGTTCCAGAGCTGCTGGAGCCTTTCCGTGGCCTAGCTGATCCTGCCATCGCTAGTTTGAGCCCAGCTCAGGAAGGGGAGGTCGAGTTGTGGCTCCTGGAGCGGAGTGCTGATTTCCTTCCTTCCATGTGAGCTGCTGAAAGAGACGACGCAGACAGCTGTCCTGCCCCGAGGGACCGAAATGGAAGGCGTGTTTCAGGCTCCTGTAACCTCATCCACATTTCAGTGCAGGACTCGAGCAGTTTGAGGCCGCTTCCCAGCCGTCCTGCTTGGCTGGCAGGCACTCAGCAGGGCTGGATACGCAGGAGTTAAACAGGGGTGCCGGGATGATGATCCCACACCAAACCAGATAAAGGCCTGGGAGGCTCCAGAGGAGCCTTTGTGATCCTTGCCAATGCGAGGAAGATTTCTTTTGGGTGATGCTCAGCAGCACAGCAAGTCTCAGGTTTTGCTGCCTCTGGTCTCTGCTCCCGCAGTGGGACCGGGCTGCCTCCTTCCTGACCTGCCAGACCCAGTGACCTCGGGGCACTGCTCCAGGTTCCCACAGCCCACAGTCACCATCTAATGTGCCTCTGCCTCTCGGGCAGGGCTGACAGCTCCTGCAAGGCTGGAAACACGAGTCCCAGGCCGTGAGGACAGGCGTCGAGGCCGTCTCCCCCAGGACAGCAGCAGCGTGGTCTGCGGTACATCCAGATGCCATCCGTGCCCCCTGTCACCCCGCGGAAAGGGCAGGCTGCTGCCACGTGGCTGAGCTGTCCGCAGCCGCCTCTACATCAGACGATTTTAGATAATGGTAGGTAGGGCTGAGCACAAAGCTGAAATTGCAGCTTTGGGCTCCAGCATGGCTTCGTGGGGAGGCTCCTCCTGGCCCGAGAGCCTCCTGATGCCGAGGGGAGCTGGGCTCTGCCTCGTGCTGGCCTTGGGCACCCTGCCCTAGCTTTTGTCACAGTGACCTGGGGCTGGCTGAGCAGGAAGAAGCCAGCAGCACGGACACGAGAGCGATGGAGAATGAGAAAGTGACAGCTTGTGGCACGGGGAGCGGGGAGGAACTATTTACCTCCTGGCCAGTGGCTCCGGCCGGTTCAGCAGCCCAGCTGCCAGCCCATATGGGACGTGCCCTTGTGACTTGGACCGCAATGAAAGAACCTGGGTATTTCCACCCTTGGCACTGCAGCTTGCTGAGCCCGCTTAAAGGCTAGAGCCTGGCCCGGACCTTAACCTTGTCTGAAAACGGGGTCAGGAAAGCAGCTGGGCCGGGCAGGGGGCCAGGAGGGAGATGACAGCTCAGAGCCTGGCAGTGAAAAGCAGCTGCCGAGGAGAGAGATGGCAGAAGATCCTGAAGACAGCAAAGAGCTGAGAAAACAAGCTGATAAGGGAAATGGGGTGAAAACCATCCCCATGGATTGAATGCGCTTGGAAAGAGAAAAGCGTTTGCGTGCTGGAGGATGCCTTCTGAGATGGGGAACGAGCTGACAGGACCGCTTGCAAGGAGGGGTCAGGTTCCCCAGCCACTGCTGGGCGGGGGAAAAATGCAAAAAGAGGCTCCAATATCCAGAGGCGAGAGCCTGCTGCAGCTCCCACTGTTGCTAAATTCACCGTAAAACTGCTCGCTGCAGCACGAGAAGCAGGCGGGAGGCGCCAGGGCTGCGCCAGCCCTCCGGAGCAGCGGGGGAGAAAGTAGGGTAGTGGGTGAGATGGAAGCGATCGCATCCGACATCTGCCCTGGCACAGCTGTCGATGCTGGGAGCCCGCGTGGCGGCCCGAGCGGATCGCATTAAGGCAATGCCATTACCCTCGCTCCCAGGCGCCCGCTCGGGGCTGCCTGGGGATTAAGGAAAGCCAGGACGCACGGGCAAGCCCTGAGCCGGCTGCAGGAGCGCTTGCAGTGCTTTACTAGCGCCTTTCTCCCTGGAAATGCAGCAAAATCTGGTGCTGCTCCTGCGTGGAGGAGCGCGGTCAGGGGCAGCGTGCCGCTGTGCACGTGCCGTGGCACCGGGGAGAGGGTTTTGATGAGCTCGTTTTGCACAAGCAGGTAGGAAATGGCTCCGTTGCGGTGCCGCCACAAACCTTGCAGCCCTGCGTCCCCAGCCAGCATCACCCACCACTCCGGCATCTTCCCGTGCAAACACCAGGCACATTCCTCACGTTACCCCCGAGATAACTCCCCTCCTGCGCAGGCAAAGGCGTGCTTTGGCGTGGAGATGTAATCAGGTCAAGGATTCGTGATGCTCTTCGGTCGGGAGCCTCGTGGCAGGTGGAGCGCAGGGGAGGGAGCGGAGTCTGCAGGGAAACGGGTTGGTGAGAGCAGCCTCCTGGGTGAGCTGCTGCTGATCCCAGAAGAGGTGGGGAGCAGGAATTAGGGGGCTGGGGCAGGGGGGAGAGGTGCAGGACCATTCACCGACACCTCTCCAGGGTCAGAGTGGCTTAAATCCACAGGGATGCTGCTCTTGGGGGGGATCCCCCTCTCCTGAGCTCCTCCTGGGCCCTCTAAGCAGCAGCAGCAGCAGCAGCCTGAGTCCATCCCTCCTTCCTCTCTGCTCTGAATGTTTAGCCCTCGGCTGATGTTTGCAACATCAAAGCACAACTCCAGCCAGCTCACGAGGCAATTTGCGGGCCCGAGCATCTGTTACGTGACGCAGATGAAGCAGTCAGATACTTGCAGAGCTGTCAGGGGCTGCAGCCTCCTCATCCAGCCCTTATAACGCATGTCCTGGGGAGGATCAAATCCTATTAAGCCACACTTCTACTTGCAAATTATACCATGAAGAAGCCTGCCCTTTAGGATTTCTTATCAAACGTGATGCAGAGGAGCTCTGCACACCATAGAAAAACCTGCAGGAGCTTGGCCCAGCCTTGAATAATTCAGTGGCTCGGCTAGGAGAGGAGTGACTTGGCTCTGGCTCTTCGGTGCAGCTGCTCTTGGAGGTCTGCTTCACCCCTCGCTCCTCGGCCCAGTCCATGGCAAGCACAGAAGGGACAAAAAAATGCTGTAGCATCGCTTCTCCTGCCTTGGGGTCTCCTGGCTGTGCCAGACATGGGTCCTGTTTTGGGAGAAGCTGGAACGTGCTTCACCACAGTAAAAGCTGAGGGTCTGGAGGCCACTGGTGTTATAAAGGAGGCAGTGTCCTCATGAACCAAGGAGTTGCTCACTTTTGTCCCTGGATGATGAGTTGTCTTTAGCTTTCCTCTTGGCAGTGGCTTTTGGGAGCCACCATGGTGTCCTCGGGGTGGCCTTGTGGCAGAGCTGCCCCCCAAAACCACTGGGGACCTCCTGCAGCCCTCAGTTGGGTCATGGGGCTGAATGCCCTCCCTTGGTGGAGTGAGTGGCCCCATCTGGCCACGTCCGAGGACATTGGGGTGGTGTTCTCTGGAGACATCTGAACCCATAAAACTTGGGTTGTGAATGTTTCATGTATCTTTAATCCCTGAACCCCAAACCTGGTGACTGCCATATGGACCAGCATCTCCACACAGCCGTGGCGCTGGGTTCAGGAAGGAACGGGAAGGCTGGAGCAGCCAGGCCGGAGCTACCTGGGTGTTGTTGGTTTTGTTCAGTTCTCTCCCCGGGCTGAATTTACACCTGTGTGCAGCACGAGCCTGGCCTGTGTTGGTGGGACCCTGAAAGCCCTGAGCTTACTTCCATGTTCCTGTAACTCCTGAAGATACGAGCACAGTTCTTGGGCAGCCCTGAGCAGATCTGGATGTACCAAATAAGAAATGTGGGCGGCAGGACTGCACGGGGCTGGATCGGGCCCAGGGGGTGGTTTGGATGTTTTAGGGTTTGGGCTGAGATGTTTGATCCAGCCTGTGGTGTGCTATGAACCTCCTCGTCGTGGGAGGAGTGAGGTGGGCACCACAGCGCTGAACCCAGCCACTTTCTTTTCTGTGCAGCTCTGAAAGGATCCAGGTGACCCTGAACCTCGATGGCATCGTTCAGGTGCTGGACTGCCACCTTCATGACACCTCCATTGGGATGATGACCAGGATTGCGGTCCTGAAATGGCTCTACCACCTCTACATCAAGACTCCTCGGAAGGTAGGTGTAGGACTCAGCACCTGAGCCTCTGACTTCCTCGGTGGGGCTGAGGTTGTCAGCTCCCAGCTGCTCCTCGACTGGTACTTGGGTGGGAAAGGGGCACCCGGGCTTTGGTCTTTGTTCTTTGATCCGGTGGGATCGGGGTCTGGAGCAGCTGGAGGTGCTGCAGGAGGGCAGAGCCACGCTGACTTGGGGTTGGGCAGGGCATTGTCAGAAGGTTAGGAAAAAAACTGGGGTGTGTTGGCAATAAACCCCCAGGTTGAAGTTGGTCAGTGGGGCTTAACTATGGGTAGCAGTGCAGGAAAAGAGTTGGATGCTTGGTTTAGGGACAGTCGTGGTGACGTGATCGTGGGCCTTTGCAGCATGGTACAGCTGTGCTGTGCTGCCCCAGAAGCAGATCTGTCTGCAGAGGTACCCCAATTTCTATCTTCAAATTGCCTTTAATTATCTTGATAGCTTTGTAACCAAATGTCTGCCTGCATTTTTCATGAAGGCTTCAGCTGCTACTAGCCCAGTAGCTTTAGGGAGATGCTTGCAGGTAGGATGGAAAATGCTGGTGAAGCTTTCAGCAGCATCCCCAGAGATGCAAGGGGTCCCTTGGAGGGTGACAGTGGGGCCTGTGGGACTGATGGTGTTCACCTCTCTGGTTCTAGATGTTCCGGCACACTGACAGCCTCTTCCCCATACTGCTGCGGACCCTCTCGGACGAGTCGGATGAGGTAGGTGCTGCCGCTGCTGGAAGTGCAGTGCTTCCAGTCTAACTGGAAGCTCCCCGTCCCCACTGCCAGCCAAGTTTTGGAGCAGCTTTGCCTGGTTTGGTTGGGTTGAACCTGGGAATTTCATGAGGCTTGGCCAGCGCTGACACCAGGGAGTTCAGCCCTGGTGGCCAGACCTGGAGCCCACAGGTAACAGGCTGCACCCTTGCCAAGCTGAGAGTCCTGTTAGGCTGGTGTCGTTCGTACCTTTTGACTGTGTGAGGCTTCCTTTCCACCTCCGAGAGCTGGTCACTCCTAAAAATCCTTTCTGCCTGCCTGGGAAGGCTCAAGGCTCTGGGATTCAAGCGCCAGAGGTGATGTCTTACCCTGGTGCCATGTGTGGGGCTGGGTGAGTGGGAATTCAGACACCTCCTGCCAGCAGCATGCAGATGGGGATTTTTTCCACCAGATGCCTTAAAAACTTAGCTGAGACCTGGCAAAGCAGTTAAGCAGTGCCCACCGCTGGCAGGGCCCCATCAGCCGTGCCTGGTAGAGCTGCCCCTGTGGTGCGACCGCCACGCTGCCCCATGCTCAGGGGGCAGTCTCCTGCCTTTAGCCCCTTCCCGCATCCCCAGGCTCAGAATTCAGACACTACCTCATCTCATCGTCTGTGTCAACATGCCTTTGAGACACCCTCTGAGCAACCACGCCGGGCCCAGCCCGTGCAGCAACAGCACGCCGGGGCCTGGAGCGGAGCTGCGGGGTAGGCCCAAACACGCGGCGTTTTCCCTTTTCCCAGCAGGTCGAGCTTTATTCTTCCATGCTACACGGGATATTTGCCCCCACATGGGATATTTTCCCGGCAGGTTAAGCTTTATTCCTGGTGCATGGACCCGTGTGATGCCAGCCTGCTGCCTCACTGCTCCCAGGCACCCGCCGCAGCAGGAGGCAGGGACGGTGCCCCCGCCAGGACTGGGGCGCTGCGTTCACACCGCGGCTCCTGGGGAGGACACAAAACGTGCCCAACTGTCCCCCCTTTGTAAATCCTGACTGTTCCCTCTTTGTAAACCCCTGCTGCAAAGGGCAGGGTGGGTTTTTAACTCTCGTGATGTTTTTTGAAGTCGTTAAAGCTAAGGGGAAATGTCCATCTGTGCTGCTCTCTGCCCCAAGCCCATGCTGTAGGGGTGAGCTTTCAGGCCCGCTGGCTGGCTGTTAGACCTATAGCAGCAGCAGGATGGCTCAGGAGAGAGCCAAACAAATATTTGGCTCACTCCCCGCTGCCCTGGCCTGGCTCTCCAAGCCCCCTGCCTGCTCCTCGGCTTCCCAGTGCCATGCTTTCCACCTCCAGGTTGCTCCCTTCCTGAGATGCTGTGCCTCTTCTCCCGTTTCCTTCTCTTTCTTCCTACTCGTTTTTTTGTTTCATTTTCCATTCTGGTCTTCACAATACCAGCATCTTTCTCTTTTTCCCCCCCCTCTCTGCCACACTCTAGAGCATTCCTGGTGCCTGTGTGGGGTACCGGTGGCTTCGGGCCACGGCTGGTTAGGCACCGGTGGCACTTCCCCTGCTGCTGGCCCGGGTTTAGATGCAGCTTGCACAAAGCTGCCGGCAGCCCTTGAAGCCTCTCAAGGCCAGATCTTCCTCATGGAATAAAAATCACACGCTCCCTGCTTGGGATTACACGCTCAGGGCATCAAACCCCAACGCCAGAATAAATCCCTGGTGCGAGGGGGTGTTAAGAGAGGAGGGAAGGGAACGAGCAAGCGAGGGAATGACTTGCACTTGCAAAGGCAAGCGGCTGCCTGGCCATTTTCCATACCCTGCTGCTTACGATGCAAACCTTTCCAAAAGAGTCCCCAAGCACACATCTGCCTTTGCAGTGCTCCAGAAAGCCTGCATCTTGCAGATAGTCTCTCCGGCTTGGCAGGAGACTGCAGTGAGTCATGTTGCAATTACACTGCTTATTAATATTTGAAAAAAGCAGTGAAGAAAGGACCCCGGTGATGCATTTCCTCCATGTGACATAACTGGGAATGGCTCAAAAGTAATTTTAAGCTGATTTATTTAATCCTGTCTTCTATTTATTTAAATGTTTGGGGGGGATTTTTTTGAAGGAAATCCATAGACAAGTCAATCCATTAAATATCACTGCTCAGCTGGCTCCCAGCCACGTTTGCTGCTCTCTGCAGAGGAAATAGAAATGACCAAAATAGTAGGAGGGGGGGTTCAAGCCAAGCATTTTTGGGAACGATGAGGGCAAATTGAGATAGCTAACCTGGAATGTCAGCCCCTGCTAGAAAAGGGGGTGTGGGGTGCTCTTTAAGCCACGTTAGTCCTGCTCGAGGGCACTGCGTGGTGTTCCTACACACATTCACGGTGTCCTGGGGCAGATTGGGATCCCCACAAGCTCTCAGCTAATGGGCTGGGGATGGCCAGGTTAGCACGGGGACTGTGTTCAGGCACCTTGCCGTTAAGTCTGGTCTTGCTGAGCTGCTCTGAGTCTCTCCACGCGCTCGCCATAAATAATCGAGGAGGAATTTGGGCTGGATGGGGCTGAATCTGCGCCCTTTAAGTTGTCACGTATGTTTTTCATGTTCGAGCAGCACAAGGTGTTGCGCCACCTCCACCACGCTGAGCAGGGGCCAGCATCTCATGATGCATCTGTGGCGTCCTGAGTCATCGCCGCCTTCCCTCCTCTTCCCGGCCGTTCCCAGTTCCCCAGCGCCAGTGGAGAAACAGCCAAGAGACCTCGTTAAGATTCCCAAATGCAGCGCAGCAGCAGCACAAAGGAGCTGGAGCGAAGCTGAAGCAAGCAATTCCCTTTGATACGTAGATGAGTCGGGATGCGAGACTCCTGGCTGTCAGGTTTTGGGTTGCTGCACTGCGTCGCCCTGCGCTGGCTCCACGCTTCCCTGCCCCGCGTTTCTCTGCGTGTCAAAGCTGGTTTGGGGCTCGGTTTTGAAAAGCACTGGTTAAAATTCGATGTGGTTAAAACACCCTAATGGTTCCGGGATAACAGGTTTGTGGTGAGCACGGCGTTTTCTGCACAAGCTGCTCCTTTCGTCTGTGCGGGTCTCGCAGCCCCGACTCCTGCTAGCGAGGGGCTGAAGGGCTGGTGGTGAAGAAAGCGAGAAGTCAGAGCCCAGGTGCCTTTGGGCAGAGCGTGCTGGGCTTTTCCGTGCTCAGGTTAAAAGCACGGTTGCTGCTGGCCGTGGCTGAAGGCAAGCCGTGCTCTGCAGGTTGTTGCCCTCTGCAAGCTCCTCTTGCAGCGGTGGTTTCCAGGTCGGCTGCTCGGCCGTGCCCGGGGGAACACAGCAGGGGATTTCTGAGAAAAACCTGCACCGGTGGCACTGCTTGTTTTCTCGGTTTGTCCTGCTTTCCTTTCTCCAGCTGCAAATGGGAGCTGTTTATTTACATCCTCCTGTTTGCTTATCTGCTGCTATCAGCCTCACTGGGGGCTGGAGGCTGTGCTGGGACCTTTGTCTGACTCACGTGAGCATGACGCATGAGGAGGAGCTGGGGTCTGATCTGAGGCAGGATAAAGTCCAGCTCCCTCTGTGCTCTGCTGACACGAAAACCCACCGGTGTTCATGCAGCGGGAACACCAGGCTCTAAATGCAGCAAGAAGATCCCAGCCATGCCCTAGCTTGCACCTTGCAGTTGTGTCTCCTGGAGCATCCCGAGCTGGGCCATCACCTTCTAAGTCCCTGCAAACCTCTCCCCTTGCGCCCAATTCCCCGTGAATGAGGCCGAAAAAAAGCTTGTGCCAAAGCTGTCTGAGCATGGTGTGGTTCCAGTTGTGCTCCGCTGGGTTTAGCTCCGTCGTGCTCCTGCTCCTAGAGTTTAATCCCCTGCGCAAAGCAGCGAGCTGAAAGGGGCGAGCACACCAGGAGGAGAGCACTGACACGCCTGTGCCTGGCTTTTTGATGTTTTTTTGGTGGTAAATATTTTCCAGAGGGAGACTCGAGGCGACTGGATACCGGGGCAGGGAGGTTACCCGTCCTCGGGAGAAGTTACGCTTCAGGGTGCGCTTTAATGGCAGGGTATACAGAGAGGGGGATAATTTAAGTTGGGTCATGGAAAATGTGGTCAGCCCAGCCTCGGGTCTGTGCAAGCAGCCCAAAAACAGCACCCGTTGTGCCTTTGGCAGGCATTCAGCCCCCCAGGGGCACAGGCAGCTCCCTCCCACCAGCCTGCATCCCTCTCTGCATCCTTCACGGTGCTGCAGTGCACAGCGAACCCAGCTCAGTGGCACCAGGCTCCCCGCACCCCAATTAAACACCTCCAACGAGGTGCTCAGGGCTGGGGCAGCTCAGCAGAGTGCCGTGCATCTTCCCCGGGGGGCTGATTGCTTCTCCCTTCTTGCGGACAGCGTGCCCCAGGCCTGCCCTTGCACCCCAGGATGGGTGCAGACGGGGGATCTGTGAGAGCAGGAGGGAGGACGCGGCGTTCTCAGGTCTCTGGCGTGGTTTTGGCTGGCCGTGGCCGTGTTACCAACCAGCTCCCCCACCTGCTGTTTGTGAAGGTGTGTTCACACGTCCTGGGATGATTTGCCCTGGGCAGAAGCCTCTTTCCCCTGTTCTAGCTTCTGTAAATGCCCCGGAGGTGCGAGGAGCAGCGCCGCAGAGGGGAGGAGAAGCCCCGGCCACGCTGCTCCCATCCCCTCCCAGCAGCAGGCTGAAATCTGGCGGCTGGAAGGGAAAAAAAAAAACCCTTGGCAGGATCAGAGGATAGAAGTTGCTGTGCTGGGGACCTGAAAAGAGGCCCGGTTAAATTGGTGTGGGAAGATTAATGGTGGTTTTTTTCTTCTTTTTTTTTGTTTTTAAAGCCGGCGGAGGGGGGGACGTGAGTTTGCTTTTCACACCGTGCACGCCTGGGGCCCAGCCAGCCGCACTGCTCGCTGCTCTTGGCTCTGGGACGGCGCTCCCGTGCTTTCCTCCCCTCCCCAGTAACATCTGCAGGGTTTGGAAGGAGAAAAAACCACCTAGACAAACTCAGCAAAGCCTTCAGAGCGCCTTGTGGAGCCCCAGAGCCGTGCCGAGCAGAGGGCAGGGGGCTGCGTGGGACGGCTGCTGAGGGGTGCGGGCGCATTTTGGCCAGAGGCAGAGCCCCAGCAGGGACACCAAGGGGACACTTGGCACGTGGGAAGGCGCCCGAGGGGAGCGCAGGAGGGGCGTCCGTCCATCTGTCCCTCTGCAAGGCTGGGCATGAGATGGCAGAGCCGGACCAGGTGCAATTCAAGCAGAAGGAGAGGTGAATTAACCCAACCTGGATCCTGAGAGACCTGGAGGGGGCTCGTGGCGTGCACCTCACGCAGCCCCAGGGGAGGTGAAGGGTCTCCCACCCTCCTCCCATCCTCGCTGCAGGGCTGCTTCACCTCCCTCTTCCCTAAAACCCCCGGGGATCCAGCACTTGGCCCCAGGGCGAGCCCAGCCTTGGGCATCCTCGCGCCCTGTCCGGGGAGCTGGAGGTGGCCCCGGCCCCTTCCTTGGATGGTCCCGGGGACTGGACCCGATGATCCCAGGGACGGGGACCCGCTGGCACAGCCGTCCCGTTGCCATGGCACTCGCAGCCCCTGCAGGATGCCGCTCTCTTGCAGCCTCCTCGTGCACAAAGCTGGGTCTCAGCTCGGCGCGGGGATGTGCGGCGCATACCAAGCGCTGCTGGCTCGGCTCCGGCCGCGGCCGGGAAGCCTCTCTGCAGCACGCGGGGCGGAGGCCGGGCCTCCCTGCCTCTTTCCCACGGCTGGAAAACCCCCCAGGCCTTCGCCTCTGCCCGCTCCTCCTCTTCCTCCGGGGCCTCCCGCACCCGTCCCTCCCGGCTCTTCTTTCCTACGGGTTTTTGCGATGGTTTCTCCTTACGGGGTTTCTCCTCCATCCCCATCCACGCTGCAGCGACGCGTGTGTTTGCCCGCCCTACAGAAAATGCCCTAAATTTGGGGGCTGTGACCAGGACGGGGCTGCGGGTGACGCGATGCCCGTGCCGTTTTGCAGCTCTCCAGCTGGTTTTTGCCACCACCCCACTCCTGACGCTGCAGGGCCCCGGCGGTGAGCCAAAACCTCTGGGTCCCTGCTGCTTTTAGCCAAAAGCAACGAGAAGCCTCCAGGGCTGTTATTTACCCAGCTCGGTGCCTCCCCCTGAGCAGCACCCGCTGGCAACCAGGTCCCCCCGTGACGGCACCGCGGAGGCACCGTGGGCTGAGCTGCGCTCTCCTGGCCCCCAGGGATGGTTCCTCTGTGCCAAAGCTGCTGCTGGTGGTTGTTCTCCTCCCTGGGGTGGCTGCAGGCTGGGATTTGGTGGTGTTTGTGCTCCTGAGGTCCTCCCAGGCGTGCTGGAGCCGGGTGGTTAGCGGCTTTCCAAGGCTGGCTCTGCATCCCCGAGCTGAGGAGGGTCAGGATGTGACCCAGGGGTACCAGAGGAGCTGATGGGGGCAGCAAGGTGCTCATCCAGGTGCTCTGCATGCTGGTCATGGAGCAGCTCTCCCTGCTCCTCTCCCCCTGTCCGTGTCCTCCAAAGCCTGGGCACCAGGCTGTAAGGCTGTGGGGGCTTAAACCTCAGCGTAAAATTGACTGTAATTGCAAAAGAAAATCACTTAGGATATTTATGCCATATAGAAAGCCAGGAGCACCTGCCTCTCGCATTATCAGGGTCCCTTTTCATATTCTTCACATTATAAAAATACATATTGTTTTTTTTTTTTTTGTAGTGGGGTGAGGGTTTTCTTGGTAGCTCTGAAGCTAAAGCTCGCAGCTCCACAGAAGGACACCCAGGGGCTCGTGAGAGCACGTGGAAAGCCCCCGGGGCTGTGCTGGGTGCGGAGGGCTCCGAGGTGGCAGTCAGCCCTTTTGGGCAGCCTCGCTGCTCCGCTCAGCCCTGGCACGTCAGGGAGGAGCGATGAGGCACCTAGACCCAAGGACATTTGGATGAAGAGGGCCCCAAAATAGCTCGAGACATGAGAAGAGCTGGGGAAAAAAAAAAAAAAAAAAAAAAAAGAAAAGAGAACCTGTAATAATTCCTCCAGAAGCTCTATATATAGTCAGCGAGGGCTGACCTGGCTGGGGGAGGAAGGAACTGCTGTGGGGTGCAGGGAGCTGGGGCTGCACTCGGGGCAAACCCCGAAATGGGGAGAGGGGGAAGCAAACCCCACTCCCGACTGAACGGGGCTTAATTTCCCGTGCTGCCCTGGGACTTGTGGAATAAAAGCTGCTGGGCTTGTCCCCTTTTCACTTTCCTGCCCCAGCTCCTCTGCAACCAGTTGAAAATCCTACTTCGGGCCCCACAGCCAGCCCTGTTTTCCCTGCGTCTTGGGATTTGGCGCTCACCCTCCCACCTCCCCTGCCCCAGCAGGGATTTTGGAAAGCAAAACCCTCCCCACAGCCCCTCTCCTCGTGTCATCGTCCCCGCTCACCCAGCGCTCTCCCTTTCCCTGCAGGTCATCCTGAAGGACCTCGAGGTGCTGGCCGAGATCGCCTCTTCCCCAGCGGGGCAGACCGAGGGGCACGGCCCCTCCGAGACCCCTGACCCGCGCCCTGGCCAGGTGGAGCTGCACATCCCCGGCAGAAACAGCCAGCTGAGTGCCTCGGGTAAGTGCCCTCTGCTGCTTCTTGCTGCCTTCGGAGCTAAATCACAAAGCTAAGCCACTTGGTGCTAAGTGGCACCCGTGTCAGACCTCCTCAGGTGGAAGGGAAGGCTGCTCGTGGGCTAAAAAATCAGTATATCAGCTCCCACCCCGCATCGCTGGGGGATTTGCTGTCTGTATTTCATTGCTCTTCCTTCTGGCTCATCTTCTGGGGAATTGGCCACGGTTAGCAGCAAGATGCTGCAGAGGTTGGTGTTGGGGGATGTTGCTGTTGCCCCCTTTTTTTATGGGACCTTCGTTGGCAGCCTCTTTTCTGCCCACAGAAGCCCTCAGAGCCCTAAACGTGGCTCGGGACGGGCTGTTGGCTGCCACCCGAGGTGCCCAAAACGCAGCGCCGCGGAGGGCTCAGCCCGTGCCCGTGGCACAGCGCCTCGCCTGCTCGTGGCTGCGTGTGCTGAATGTGAACCACGGCGTCGCCCCGAGCCCTCAGAGAGATGAAAAAGGACAGTCCTATTGTTTGGGGACTTGGGAGGGGAAAAAAAAAGCCTTCCATTAATCATCCCAGCACATCAGGCTTTTTTTTTTTTTTTTTTTTTTCCACCTTCCCCTGTCTGTGGCTCATCCTCTGCAGTTGCTTGGCTGCCCCTTCTCCTCTGCTGCTATCGAGGAGCCTCCCGGTTGCGCTCCCCGAGCCAGGTCGTCCCGGCCAAAGACACATTTCATGTCAGCTCGGGATTGTAAACCACGAGCAGAGCCAAGGCTGCCTCTCCTGCGAAGCACGCAGCCGCCGCGCCTCGCAAAATCACCGCCGGAGCCTCGCTCCTGCTCCCGGGGCTGAGTTTCCTCCGAAGAGCACAAATAATTCCCCCCTCCCTGGGCCTGGGAAGGTCTGCAGCAGGAACCAGCCCAGGGTTTGAGGTTCCCTGAGCAGTTTGGGTTTTGCAGAGCTACCTGTCTCGGACACGTGGGGTGGAGGGGGGTGGCTGGAAGCCCGCTGAGCTCCGCGGGTGCCGGCGATGCGCCGGTGTCCCCAGCGAGGCTGCGTGGGTGGAGCAGCGCCCGCGGCGTTGGCCAAGCTGCCGAGGAGCTGCAGCTCAGCTCTTCGCTGATGGCTCTTGCCTGAGGTTTCCTTCCTTGTGGATTATCTAAAAATAGCAGGCTGGATGGCGCGCATCCCAGCGGCTGCCGTGGCCCCTCGTAGCTCTCGGGAGGAGCAGCCTGGCTCCAGCTATCGCAGCGTGGCGTGGAGAAGAGCTGGGCTTCGCAGGGCCTCGTGCAGGGCTCTGGTTGTCCCAGCGTGGCTGTGGTGACTGCAAAGACTCCTTTTTTTGTAGTTTTTTTTTTTTTTTGGGGTGGGAGCACGGCTGATAGCACCCCCCTGGTCTGCGCGATGCTGCGGTGACGGCGCTCCACGCGAACCCAACCTCTGCCCCACACACCAGGCGTGGGCGAGTGCCCAGGCACCGCGTGTGCACCCCGAGGGAACTGGGTTTGGACCGGGTGTGCACCCCGAGGTGCTGCGTGACCCCCCAGCAGCAGGACCTGGGTTCAGACCGGGGTGCAGGGCAGCAATCCCCACACACAGCTCCCTGGGCGGTTCCACACCGCGCTTTGCTTGCGTGGCCGTGTCTCGAGGGCAGGATGCTCTCTCGCTGCGCTCCTCCCTGGGGTTAAACCCACCTCCTTCATCTCCTTCAGAGGCGAGATCTTCACTGGGAGGGGAGCTGCACGGGCTGGGTAATCTCAGATCCCCTCCTCTCCCACACCTGAGCCCCATCTGAGCGTGTGGCTCTGCAGGTACCCTCCATCTCCGCAGGTGCTCTGAATCTCTACCTCAATCTCTGCCCCCCAAGGCGAGCAGCGAGGGCAGCAGGGGAGGCAGAGGGGGCCCGTGCCACGCTGCGGGCTTCCCCCGCTTCCTCTCTCACCCTTTCTTCCCCCGGGATGTGTTTATGCAGTTGTTTCCCTGCCATTCAGCTCGGTTTCCTTCAGATGCTCGTTGATTAGCCAGGAAAGCCGTGTCCCACTTCCGCAGCCCGTTCCCAGCTCGGGTTTTTATTTAGCTGCTTTGTTCTCTGCTTACATAAGGTCGGCTGCCCTCCGACGGCTCCCCCCCGGCCACAATGAGCCGGGGCAGGGCGAGAAGCGCCGTTCGTGGGACCCTCAGCATCCCTCCTCCAGCACCACGGGGAGGACGAGCTGCCCCGCCAGCCCCACGTGAGCGTGGCAGGGCGCTGGCCTCAGCCGTCACCTCGTCACCTTCTGCCTGGGGACGTAGCAGGGAGGACCAGGAGGAAACCTGCACGTTTCTTTGCTGCAATGTGTCGTGGTTTATGCCCCAAACGTGTCGGGGCATCCCCGTGCCCTCGGCCTGGAGGTGGTCCCCAGGGAGCCGAAGCGCTCCCTTTGCCTCGGCTGCCCCCTGCGTAACCCGCAGAGCTGCAGGGGGGTTGGAAATGTTGGTCCCCGAGCTCCTGGGGGTCCCTGAGGCAGCAAAGGAAAGCCGGCCCCTTGGCTGAGGCGTGCCAAAATGGCATTTTCCAGCAAAGCTTTGAGCGGGTCTGCGATTTTGAGTCGAAAGCATCCACAGCACACGGTGGGCTCTGGAGCAGCGCCGGCGTCTGGCACGCTCCCGGGGCTGTGCCGTGTGCCTCACATCTCCCCGCGGAGCTGCCAGCCCTCCGTGTCCCCATCCCCTTCCCTCCCACACGACCCTGATGGGGCCTCAGCCCGCGGGGTGCCAGGCTGAGCCTCTGTCTGATGCTCTGACATCCCAGAAATCGCAAGCCCAGGGCCCTTTGGCCAGGCAGGGAGCAGAGCAGCCTCCGTGTGCCTGGGCATCCATGCGGGGAGCAGGCAGAGCGCAGCCCGGTGCTGTCGGTGAGTTCATTTCCTCAGCAGCATACCAGGCTCTGTGGTTTGTGAGAGCCCAGCTGAGCTGCCGACACGTTCGTGTCTGTTTCCAGCTATTGGGTTTCGGTGGGAGAGTTTGCCTTTTTTTTTTTTTTTATATATACGTTTTTTTTATTATTTTTTTCTTAACGGCTCTATTTTTATCCCGCTCCGCGAGGCTTCGCTGCGCCGTGTTTGCGAAAGCTCAAATTCAAAACATCCTGGGGAAGGCTGCCGGGGGGAGATGTGGTGCAGATTCCCACGTCTCCACACGGGGTTTCGCTGGGCTCCATCCTCCAGCACTGCCTCCCACACCGCCGGGGCCCGCAGCTCGCCCTGGCCACGCACGGAGGACCGAGGGGAGGCGTGAGGCCCTGGGGCTGGAGGGATGCTTGGGCAGGGCAGGGCGCTGAGTGTCTGGCTGCTGGGAGCAAAACCTCCTTCCGGACCTTCGTGAGCAAGGAAACAGCCTTAAAAACAGCCCTAAATCACCTCTTTTTGGTGATGGAGGCGCAGCATCCACCCTGCGGCGCTCGGCACACCGACCCCGTGCGCTCCTCTCCCTGCCAGCAGCTCTCAGCTCAGCCACCTCCTGTATCCCAGCTCCGGTTGGTGCTGAGATGGCTCCAATTATGGGTTAAAGTAAATCATTTTAGCTAAACCGCCACCAATGCCCTCGTGGGTAGCTGTTAAACAGCTTACCCGGATTTAGCCTGCTTCAGAAAGCAATCAATTCTGGTCAAATCGCGTTTAAATTCGGTTTAAATGGAGCCAAGCAAGCCTGCGCCGGTTTTAATTAGGACCAGTTTGAAAGTAATCATGGAAAATTAGCAAAACTTGTGTTCTCTGCTATGGTGAAATTCGGTGCTCGGTGGCCAAAGAAGGAAAATGTGAGTCAGCGCCCGCGTCCTCTCCCGGTGCAGTCTGGGGACACTTCACCCGCCGAAGGTTTCGAGACAGCTCCGGCCGTCAGGCAGCCAGACGGCCCGAATGTTCCCGGCTGCCATGCAATATATATTTATAAGGGCCTTAATATAGGTTCCTAATTGCCTGTCTCTCTTGATTTATAACGCGGCCCCATGAGCGATGGCAGCGTACCGGCGGCGTGAACCGCGGCGAGCGCTCGCAGCCGCCCCGGCTCCGCGCGGCTTTTTCTGCCCCAGCCAGCATCCGGCGACCCCAAAAGCCAGAAGGATCGCGTGGCCCTGCTTACACCATCCGTATTCGTGCTGAAAACCAAGATCCAGCCAGCTTTTGCCCTTCTGCTCCCCTCGTGTCCCATGGGAAAGGACGAGCTGGGGGGCTGCCGCGTGGTGCGCTCGCAGCCGATCTGGCAGGTGGCGGATCCGCGACGCCTCGCGCCAGGGGAAGGGGGAGAGGTGCAAGCTCCAATTAATTAAGCCGCAGTTTTCTTAACACTTCTCCCCGCCTGTCTCTCGTGCCGTGAGGAGCTGCTCCTGCTGCCGTGCTGAGCCAGACCCCGCTGTGCCGCGCCGTGAGCTGCGGGGCCACCCGCTGAGCAAGGCTGCTCCGGCACCGCGCTGCTCCGAAACGCAGGGCAAGCGGTGCCGAAACCTTCCCCGGGGATACCCACAGCTGCCTGGGGGCTGGCAGGAGGAAAGCCCAGCCTGGTGGAGGAAGGAGGCTGTGCCAGCCGTGTGTGCCTGCTCAAATCTGGGCTCTGGGCTCCTAAAACCACCATCGGGAGCTGGTAGGGGTGGAGGCGTGATGCGCGTCCCGCCTGGCCTGAGCAGGTCTGGGTCAGATGGCTTGGTGCTGCTGACAAAACAGGCCAAAAAAAAAACACTTCTCCAGCTTTGAAAGACAGTTTCCACTAGTTCTTTACTTCCCCTTCCCCAAAAAGAACAACTCATGCTTTGGTCCCCTCAGACCTGCTGCTGGGAAGGTGCTGGGCTGAGCCCCTCGGTGCCTCCCCGTGCCCCTGCCACCAGGCAGGGGAAATCAGGCCGGGGGCTCTTCCATCAGCCCGGGCTTTGGCTGGTTGATTGCGTTTTTAATTGGCCGCTCTGTGCTCTGCTGCGTCTTGACAGAAGCAGACAGCACACATAAATCAAACCCTGCACGTTGCCGTGCGATCTGGTGGGAGACTGAACACTGACCGTGCTGGGGACGCTGCGGGACCCGTCCCAGCCATCCCGCACGGGGAGCTAGGGGAGATCCCCCCCTTGTTGCGAGCTCGCCTTTAAACACCCTCTCCAAACATTTGCTCTGAGCACTGCCCTGCAGAACAAACCATCCCTGCTGAAGTTGCACGGTGGGAAAGGCAATCCGTATCTGCCTGCGCTTCAAGCCCTGAAATGCTGTATTTTCCTAACTCCCTGTGCGTACCCTGAGCTAGGAAATGCCTTTTCTCACCCCTCCCTGCCACCTACTAGGCTGTGAGTGGTTCCCCAGCCGCGGGGTGCTGGCTGCTGGCTCTGCCCACCACCACGGGTGCTGCCCCGAAGCGTCCATGCAGGCTGGTGGCACCTCGGGGTGCTTTGCGAGGGGGCCCAGCAGCACCTGCAGATGGGTGGCCCCTTTATGCATGGTCTTGGGCACCCCTTCTCGTCCCAGCTACTAAAATTGGTGGCTCTGGGACGGTCTCCCCAAAAGACCACTTCATCCTCGTGCCCTTCTCCGAGGGCTGGGAGCACCACGAGGTGCTTTGCCCTGGGATGGAGAGGGCTGGGGCAGGGCTGGTGCTGCTGGGCTGAGCAGGCACAGTTACACCAGGCTTGGAAATCTCATTTTGGTGCCCCTACCCTTCCCCACCAAGTCCTGCGACTGTGTTTTGGGTGTCTGCTCTCTGACTGAGACTTTTTTAGCCAAAATAACCCAGCTGCTCTAATTTCCTCTCCCCTTCGCCCGCCTCCCCAGGTACGAAAGGCTTGGAGTGCTCTCCCTCCACCCCCACCATGAACTCCTACTTCTACAAGTTCATGATCAACCTGCTCAAGCGCTTCAGCAGCGAACGGAAACTCCTGGAGACGCGAGGAGCCTTCATCATCAGGTCAGAGCCCACCTCGTGGCCAGGGTGGGCTGGGAGGAAGGGTTCGGTGCCGGGCTCCCTCACATCACCAGGAGCCGGAGCCCTTTTCGGCAGCCTCCCTGGCTAGCTGGCAGCCGAGGCCGGGCTTTCCAGAGCAAACCGACTCGCCTCTCGCGTGTCGAGGCACCGTAATTTCTGCTCCCAGCCCCCAAGGCAAAGTATCTCCGTGTTACACGGCGTCGTCGGGTTCTGGTTGGGAAACGAGCGGGCCAGCTGGAGCACGAAGGCCGTGCTTGCTCAGGGTGCCAAGTCGAGCCAATTCTTCCACCTGGCTCAGCGTGGCTTCACGGGGCGCACGATGCTCGCCCCACAAGGAGCTTGCTCTGCAGGAGCCACGTATTTAGGCTGCAAACATTGGCAGGATCTGTATTCGCTTCAGGAGCTGCAATCAGGCAGCAGAGGCAGGGAAAACGAGCGCTGCAGCAGCTGGCAGAGCAGCGGCGTCTTTAATGCAATGAAATCTGGGGCAAGGGACGCAAATTCCTCGGCTCGCTCAGCAATAATGGGCTTAGTGGTCAAGGCAGGGCTGAAAAATCAGCGAGGAGGGGGCAGGACTCGGCGTTTTCCTCCCTGGGTTTCCGTGGAGCTCTCCCAGTGCCCCGAGGGCACCGAGTGCCCTGCACCACGGGGCTGCAGCGCCAGGACTGGGGAGGTTTCTCCCCACCCACCTTAAAGCCCGGTGCCTTATCCCAAATACCCCGTGAGAAGCTGTTTCTCCCCCAAAAATCCAGCTGAGCATATGGTTTTTTGCTCCAGACAGGAGTCTGGAAATGTTGCATTTAACCACACGGGGATCTAAGAATAGGGCAGGGAAAATATCCCGCTCGTAGCAGTCCTCTCAGCGCCTGCTGGGAGTGAGCAGGGCAGGGGAGGGGGCCCGACTGCTCATTAAACCAGCAGGGTAATTAGAGGGGCTCTGAGTAGCAATGGGGAGCCTGTGCGGGGTCACACTCAAATGCTCTCCCATCCGCTGCCACCTCCAATTTTTCCCTCCAGCTCCCCAACAGCCAGCGGGGCAGCTCCAGCCGCTGCTTTTTGCTGCGGCTCACGCCCTGGGCTCCAGATGTGCAAAAAAAATCCCCATCAGTGCAAAAAAAAAAGAAAAAACAACCCAAAAAAACAACGGCAAAAGCTCCTATCCTTTGTTATCCCTTGTCAAACGGCCTGGTGGCTCACGGGGGAGAGATCCGAGGGGGCTGGAGCCAGCGCAGCCGTCCTGGGCAGGGTGAGCCCTGGCCTCCAGCACTGGTGACTAACCCTGAAACCTACTGACGACAGCTTAAATGCCGGCGTTAACCACTTCTCCGCTGCCTCCGGGATCAGCGAGATGGGAATGGGGCGGGAGAGGTTTCGCGGGACCCTCTGGAGGAGCTTGATCTGCTGCCAGAGCGCCCCACCAAATGCGGGAGCCTCGTGGCGCTATTTTTAGGCGCTGCTCGAATGAAAGCCACATGCGTGTTCCCACGTTACAGCCCTCCCCTGTCCGCAAGCGGGTTCAGCTGTTCCACACCGCGGGGGGAGAAGCCAGCCCCATGTTTCCATGGGGGAAACGCTGGTGATATTTCATCCCCCCACTCCCCTCCACCGCCACCGGGGACGGCGACGCGCCGCCGGCAGCTCCCCGCGTGCTGGCTGGGGCAGCGGGGAAGGAAGGCGAACCTGTTACCTGTAGGTAATGATTTCCAGCCGAAGGAACAGTGCTCAGTGGGATGGGAAATGTAGGGCAAGGATTTCAAGCCCAGCTCAGCATTTCTCCCCGTCGCCGTGCCAGGCTGGGCAAGCTCAAAGGTCCCTGGGGTCAGGCGGGGTGGCTGCGGTAGGGCAGTTTGTTTCCTGACCCAGCACGGGCTTGGGCACGTCCAGTTGCTGACTGCAGGGGTTCACAGCCTCTCTTCAAGTCCTTTCCTCACCTTTCTCCATCGGCACTGGCTCAGGGTCTGTCTGTGACGTGTCCCTGCTGGTGGCACCCAGCACGGCGCCGTGAGCTCCAGCCCCGGCACCGCGCCTCGTCCAGCACAGAGGGCGAGTGTGTGGGTGCAGGAGAGCCCTGAGCAGGAGCAGGAGGGAAGGGAAACGCCAGGAAAGGGCTCTTCAGGGCTGTTTCGTGCCCGTTTGGTGCCCTGTAGGTGCTCAGGAGCGGGCACAGCCCTGCTCAGGGGTGTGCCGAGGGAGCCGCCCTGGTACCCATTGCCCCAAGCACCCCAGAGCAGATCGGGTTCATCTCTAGAGGCAAAAAGCCTTCCTGCCTCCACAGCAGGCTGCAGAATTCCAAGTGCTGCCTCCTCCTTCCTATCCAGACACGTCTGCACCCAAAAGCAGCTCCAAAGTGGTTGTTGGAGGCAGGAGCATCAGCCCCGTGCACTTCCCTTCGGCGTTACCTCTCGCTTTGGTGCCAAGAGCTCCTGGCCTGGCTGGGGAGCAGATACCTGCCCTGTTTGGCACGTGGCAGTGAAGAAAATCTGGCCGGGCAGCACCCTGCTCTCCCCGACAAGGGAAAACAAAGTGAGCTGAGCCTGTGAACCGAGACAGGGACCCGCGAGGGGCAGCGGAGGGAGAGCAGTGATGGTGGCTGCAGCGCAGTGTGGACGTTGGGGGGACATGGAACATGCTCAGCACAGGGGGGAGCAGCACCCCAAGCTGCTTGCTGCTCCCTCTGGCTTTCCCAGGGCTGTGCTGTCTGGATGGGGACAGACAGAGTGGGATGGGGGCCCTGGGGCTCACTGGGTTATGGATTTTCACCAGCACTGTGGGTTCAGAGAAAGGAGATGCTGGGGATCCCCTATGGAGCAGGGGATGCCAAAACCACAGCCAGGGTTTCAAAGCCCTCCTCTTGTCCCTGTCCTGGCCACCCCCCTGCTCCTTTGTCGCCCTATTTGGGTGCCCAAAGGTTTTGATGCTTCCCGAGGAGCCCCCCTCAGTGTGCCCGTGTTCTGGAGGCTCCCAGGGCTGGCCCATCCCCGTGCCCACACCAAAAGCAGCTCGGCGAGGGGCGCGCGTCCTTCTCGTCCTTCTCGTCCTTCTTCTTCCTCTCCCCACCCTCCTGCGGAACAAGACCCGGGTTTGTTTTCACGTGAACCGTTCAGCGAAGTGCAGGGGAGAAGGGAAAAAAAAAAAAAAAAAGAAACGCAGCCCCTTTGATAAGCTGTGATATGAACTCGGGTAAAATCCAAACAGCTGTGATGGCTACAAGGGGAGCTTCTGTGTCGGGAGGCAGCGAGCCTGCGAAAACACGCGGCTCTGCCTGCCAGGATGCTCCCTGGCCGCCTGCCCTTTTGCTGTAACGAGCTGTGCACTTTCCCCCCCTCCCTGTTGCCTCGCAGAAAGGAATAACCGGAGAAAGCGTTTTAGTTTTGTTTTTTTTTTTTTTCCTCCTGTTTTCCAAACCGAGGGCGGCGCTCCCCAGCCCAGGGCTCGGAGAGCGGCCCCCGGATGGGGTAGGGGCAGAGCTCGGGGTCGTCCCCGTCCCACCAGGAAGGTCCCCAGGTGCCAAAGGTTTGGGTCCAGCCCTTCAGCCCCGTATGTGGGTCAGCTTTCCCCCCTTTACGTAAGGGCCATTAGCATGCCCGGAGCCTCGCTCGCTTCCCAGGCTGCTGGTGAGGGCCACGGGGAGCGCTCGGCTCCAGCTCTCTGACACCCTCTGCATCCCCCCTGGGGCACGTGCTGGAGGCTGGGGGGCAAAAATGCCCTTCAGCAGGGCGAGAGCTTGGACCTGGGGCTCTCAGGTGCTGGAATCAAGGTCTGCTTGTGCCTGCTGGGGTACAAGGGGCTGGGGCATCCTCCTGAGGACCAGCTCCTCCTCCGGAGCATCCCGGTGGGCTCAGGACACGGGTTTTAAGCACCCTACCCAGCAATCTGCCCTGGGACCCGTGTCCATCAGAGCTGTTGCGAGGCCCCGGTGCGTTTTCCTGCAGAAAAATGGAAAACACGTGCGAGCCGCGGCGCTGGCGTGGGCTGGGACTCATTAAGGTCAGCGAGAGTGTGGGGAGGAGGAAGGGGAAGTGTGCGCCGGGGGGGGAGAAAATCCTCAGAAAGCAGCCGAGTTCCTTCCCAGGGCAGGTCCCGGGGGAGTTACGTGGTCTCCATCCCGGTGCTTTCCCCGGGATCCCAGCAGGGGCGAAGCACGAGCTCCGGAAAGGCGAGAGGAGGAGGGCTGGGCGAGCGGGGAGCTCGCAGCAGATGCAGGTTTCCCCGCAGCAGGATTTCCCCGAAGCAGGGTTTTGTTTGATCCCGAGCTGCCGCGAGCAGCTCCAAGATTTTCTGCCCCATTTTCCTTGCCCGGTGGCTGCACCGAGAAGGGGGAGCCACGCACACGGGGTGGCCAGCCTGAGTTTTTTTTTGGCCATCAGCTGGGAACCCACCCCGCTGGGCTGCAGAGGGGTCTGGTTGTGTTTCCTCTTTTCCTTTGCTTCCCAGATGGGACACCTCGCTTTATAAAGAGCAAAATTTATTTTACGGAGCAAAAGCCACAACTGGAGGCTGGGAGGAGCGGAGTACTGGCATTTTTCCCCTCTGTCCTACAGGGGATCCTGCCCAGGATTATCCCCAGGGCGTGCTTGGTTAAAAACCCCCCAGGCAGGGCTGAGGTTTGCATCCCCTCAAGGTTTTCTGTTCCTGGCTGCAGTGCAGCACCCCGCAGCACATCGCCCTGTGCCGGAGGGGCCCGATGGCACGCACAAGGCACCCGAGCATCCGACTGCTCCCATCCCGAGGGTCTGGGGGCTTTGGAGGAGAGAAGGCGAAGTGCCTGGAGCAGGAAGGGCCACATCCTGCCCTCAGAGCCAGCGGGGTTATCCACCAGGTGCTGGTGTGGATGCTCCAGGGACAGGGAGCACCCAGGTGCCACCAGCACCCACCCAGCGGTGAGGTTGCTGTAACTCCTGGCGTGAACGTGGATGGAGTTTTCAGAGCTCCTGCCTTGAACCCAGTGAGTGGGGGGGGGTTCTTGCAGATATCTCATTTTGGGGATGGTGGGGGGTCCCCTCACGAGCTTCCCGAGTAAAGGGATGGGCCGGGAGGAAACGCTTCCCCCTTTTCTGGCTGTGGGAGTGACCGTGAGACCCCAAGGAGCCACACAGGGCGCAGGGAAATTCCCGCAGTGTTGGAGCAGGCAGAGAAAGGATTCAGGCAGTTCCCAGCCTGCCCCGTCGGAGGGAGAGAGCACATCTTGGGCGTGGGGCTGGTGGTTCCCCAGCGAGGAATCCCTGCTCCCAGCACCCGTTGTGCCCACGGAAAGCATCCAGAGGAGCAAGGCGGCAGCCGGGCGGCTCGCACGCACGAGGAGCTTTTAGCCGAGCCCTCTTGCAGCCAAGCAGGAGGGGGAAAGGTTGCAAATTGCGTCCGAGCCTCCCGGTCCCTGCGGTTTTGCTGCTATTTTCTGCTCTCTTGCAGCTCGCGTGAGTGCTCGGGAGGGCAGCGGGGCCAGCAGGCAGGCGATGGATGACTCTGCACAAGGGCTGGGTGCTGCTCACAGCGCAGGAGCGGCGATGCCCGCCCCCGGGAGGGAGCTGCCACATCAGGGCTGGTGCTTTGGGGCAGGACGGGGCTGGGGCCGGGCTGCTGGAAACCTCCCGATGCTCAGCCAGAGCAGGGGAGAAGTCGGAGAAGTCCGGAGCTTGGGTACGAGGTGAGGGAGCTGAGGGCTTGTGCCTGGGGCAGGGATGAAGGTCACTCTTCCTCCAGGGATGGAGCTCCCTAAAAAACATCCCCCTTTCCCCTGGGGGACACACATGGGCCGTGTTGCCTCTGTGCCAGCACTGTGCTGCTCGCTCACCTTCCCACAGAAGGAGCAGGAGCATTTTTATTCCCCCCAGCAGCGATGGGGAGGCTCCCGCCCCTGCCAGCCCTGCACGCCCCAAACGGGATCAGCCTCTCCCGGCTCCTCTCGCCGCGGCTCCGCACCCGCTCCTTTAACCTATTTTATTGGCAGCGGAAAGAAATTATAGGGGTAGAAATAAGGCGCCTGTCAGTTTTCCTGAAAATTAGGCCACAGCTGTCAGGCTGGAAGGGGGGATGCATCTCAGAGGAAGGATCTTCGGAGCGGAGCGCTGCTGTCGCGGTACGCAGCTCCCCAGCCCCTGCGCTTCCTCCCCTTGGAAACCTGTGGGGTTTTCTTTTTCTCTCCATCCTTTGGAGGACACAAAATCCTAAAAGCGTCGCCGCCTGGCGAGAGCGGGGCCGGTGTTTGTGCCCCCGGGCTGGGGCAGGTGCGGGGCCGTGCGTCACTCCTCCTGGCCCGGGAGGTGGCTGGCAGCCAGGTTTCTGCTCCTGTGGGCACGTCTGGACGGAGCCAGAGTTTCGGCCCTGCCGGGCACAAGCTGTGGTGCTTCTGCAGCTCCTCCTCGCCCGGGGCTCGAGGTGCCATGAGCCCGGGGCTGCACGGCTCCCCACGGCACGGCACAGTGCTCGCCACCCTCATCTCAGTGGCTCTGGGGGCGTCAAGGCTTGGAAGCTGATCTTCCTGTGCCCGCTGGTCGAGCAATGCGTTGGGCACCTCTAGGTTGAGCCTTTCAGCCTTCCCCGTAGCTCAGCTCTCACCATTTTCCTACAAACATGAGGTTTGAGGTCCTGCAGCCAGATCTTGCCCCCAGAACTGGGCAGCTTCACAAGTTGGAGAAGGGGAGCCTCGGGTGTTGTGGGGTTTTGCTTTCCTGGAGGGCTCGGGGCAGGGGAGCTGCTGGTTTTCTGGCTGAGCCCTGTGAGCTCTGCAGGTTGTGCCCTCACGGCTGAAGCAGCAGCAGCCCCCCTGCTCGGTGCAGCCTCTCTGCCCCTCTCGGAGCTGTGGCTGTGTCTGATTTCACCTTGAGGCACGCTCTGCAGGCTGCGGGTGACCTCTCCAAAGGGCACTGGCATGCCGGAGAACGCTGAGGTGTGTTTTGGGCTGCCCCGTGCCAAAATCCTGCTGCGAGGGCGTTCAGGCTGATGCTTGCCTTGGCCTCGGTTGGGACCTGCCGTTCCCTGCCTCTCGCAGGCCAAAAGCCCTCGGGGGCTTCCCAGGAGCTCTGCCATCCCGGAGCAGCACCTCGGAGCCGTTCCTTTCCCGATGCTCCGAGCGCACCCAGCCCACGTGTCCCAAGGGATCAGGACTGTCACAGCCATCCCTGGGGACCCGTTGCCATTCAGCCAGGGAGGAGAGGGCTCAGCGCCGTGCTGGCACCGTGGCAGGCTCGGCTGTTGTTTCCCTGCCGAGCAGCCGGCCGTGGGAGGGATCCTTGTTTGCGGTGAAACATGCTGCGCATCTCCCCCGGGAGCAGAAGCAGCTCGGGGGCTGGCCCTGGCTGCTCGAGCAGAGCCCGGGCGTCTTTTCCCTGGCTGCAGGGAGAGGGCTGGGCCAAATTTGCCAGGGGGGGGTCGATAATAACCGTCAGGAGGAGCTGGGGCTGGAGTTTTGCCTTTGGTGGAGAGGAGCAGACCTCACGCGGTGCCCAGGGGAATGGGGCATCCCCGCTGGGGCTCTGCGGCACATCCCGACCCCGGCAGGGCAGGCGGTGGGGCAGGAGCCTGGAGAAGAAGTTGAGGCTTTACCGACCCCAAAATTCCTCTGGTTGGAAGTCGGTGCCCAGCAGGGAGGAGGTGGAGGCAGGGAACCCCCAGACCTGCCCGCAGACGGAGCCCCGCTGCCCTCAAACTTCCAGGGCGCTGCTTTCTGCTTTCCTTCCCCACCCTGGAGGGGGAATGGCAGCAGCCTCGTGGTGTCCCCGCTCTCTCCTCCCTCTCCCTTCCCCGTCCTAATTCCTAAATTCCTAATTCCTCTGCGAATTCCTAAAGGGTCCCAGCTGCCGGGGACGCTGCTTCTCCTCGGGGGAGGACGGGGACGAGGACAGGGCTGAGCCGTGCTCGCTGCCAGGCTGCTGCGGGGAGGAAGGGCGGCGAGAAGCCTGGGGAGGAGCAGGGAGGGGAGAGGAAGAGGAGGGTGGGGAGGAAGCACCCAGGGGCACTGCCCTCCTCGCGGCCTTGTACCAGCAGGGCCGGAGGTGATGGGCTGGCCCCAAAAAAGCCAAAGGGCTCCCGGTGACCTTGGCACCCTGCTGGGGGTGGAAAGTTGTCCCCTCGTGTCCCCCTGTCCCTTCCCTCCCCGCTGGCCGGCTCGCCTCCCCCTCGCACCCAGGGGAGCGGCTCTGCGGGGCTCTCCCGTGTCACCCCCACTCCCCCAGCACTGGCAGTCAGCCTCAGCTGTCACGGCAGCTGCGGGGACGGCCACTTGTCCTCCACCACCACCCAGTGCTGCCAGAAATGTCCCCAGCCCCTGGGGGACACTTTGGGCTAGGGGGCGAGGAGCTGGTGGCTCGCTGCGGTCCCCTCTGGGAATCCCACTGCACACTGGGGAAGGGACCCAGTGGATTTTGTTGGGTGAGCGCTGCCAAAGCCACCTCTGGTGGCTTTGGGGTCCCCAAAAAGCTGCTGCCCCCTGGCACAGTGGCTCTGCACATCCACAGCTCTCCTGGCGTGCAGGGGACGGTGGCACGGCGTGGCAGGGGGGGACATCCACGTACGGCCTCTCCATCGGTGCTGGGAGAGCAAGGGCAGAGGTTACCTGGTCTGGGCCAGGCTTTTTCCTCCTACAAAGCTCTTTTCCTCCGCCAGCTTTGGGTTTCGGCCCTTCTTCCCACAAGGGGTCCCAGCTGCACCCCACAGGCGGGCACCCCAAACTTTCTGCTCCCATCTCCCAGCGAAATCCTGCCCGTGCAGGGCGAGGGGCGCGCCGTGCCCCGCTGCTCCTTCCACGCTGACCCGTTCCCAATTTCCCAGTGCCACCGAAAGGAGCAAGAAAAAAAAAAGAAAAAGGACAAAAAAAAATCCCAACCCAACCCAGCCCTTCCTCGCTAATCAAAACCAGGCCTGAAATTAGAAAGCTCTCCACGCTGGGCGCTGGCTGGGAGCGCGGCGGCAGCCAGAGGGATGTCGGGGCAGCTATTTATGGAAAGCCATGCCTGATTTCGGACGGGACGGGGGCGGTGGGGGCCGGCCCTGGCGGGTTTGCCTCAATCCGCCCCCTCTGCAGCCCGTGGGCGGGCGAGGGCAGCTGTGGAGGTCCCCGAATCGCTGCGTCCCCCAGGGCTTTGCGCTCCCCGGGGCGCGTTTTGGCACGGCGCCGCTGCTCCGAGCCTGGGAGCGGGGACAGAGCCCGGGGGGCAGCGGTGGCGATGCCACCAGTTGTCACCAGGGTAGGAACTGGTGTCACCATGGGGCACGAGCTTGGATGTGCCCCGTTTGGGAGCCTCTGATCGCAGCCCACTCCTTTAGGACGCCCTGGGGAAGGGAAATTGGGTTAAAACAGCCAGGAAAGGGGTTCTCCCTGGGCACACACAAGTTCCACAGGCACTTGGGAAGCGTCTCTGGAAGAGGCTGTGCACGGGGAGGGCACCCAGAGCACTGCAGGCGGTGGCTGCCCCCTTTTTTCCCCACCAGGGAGGCTCTGGAAGCCCCCACTGGCTGCCAGGAGGACACAGAGCACACGTCCCCATCTCCTCGGGGTGCTCCCCTTCCCCTTCTCCTTCCCCCCCAGCCCTTCCCTCTCCCGATGCTCTCCCTCCTCCGGCGATCCCGTGCCTGAGGGGCACTGGTTATGTAAGAAGAAGGGGGCTCAATGGGTAAATGAGCTGATTTGGCACTGCCCGAGGGCCGGGTTGGGTTATGTAAAGCCCTCACAGAGCAGCGCTTTGTCCGGGTGCGCGGGGCTCCGAGCCGCTCCGCCGAGCCGCGAGGAAGACAGCTTTCTTCCTCCACGCCCCTCTTTGGGGCCAGAAAACCCATTTTCCACCCCCCTGGGACAGCTTTATCGGCCTCTTTGGAAGCATCCGCAGGGGCTCTTTGTGTCCTGGCTCCCCGGGGTGCCACGAGCCCCTGGCCTCTGCCCGCGGGGGCTGCAGGGAGGCTGGAGCCACTTGTTGGCTTCAGGTGCCATCAACCCCCTGCCCTGCTCCCCCAAATCGGGGATTGTGGTGCCACCACCCCGTCCCACAGGACCCCGAGAGGCGCAGGGCACCCAGAGCAGCAGGCGGGGGTCCAGGGATCCTCAGCTTGGGGGCGCAGGAGCTCGGAGTAAAACGGGAAAGCCCCAAATCCCAACAAAGGCGGGAGAAAATCTGGTTTTGGGGTTTCAGCTCTGAGATGTTTGACCCCGTGGGGATGCCCGGGTTCGCCGCTGCCTGGACCAGCAGCGGGTGGTCCCGTGGCAGCTCCCGGTGTCCCCGTTTGCCACCCGTGGAGCTCCGTGCGGGAGGGATGCGGTGCGTGGGCTCGGGCCGGGGTCCCACGCTCATTAACCACCCGTCCCCTGTTGGTTTGTGTTTTCCGCGCGGCGCACAGGCAGCTCTGTCTACTTCTGAACGCAGAAAACATCTTCCACTCCATGGCCGACATCCTGCTGCGGGAAGAGGACCTCAAGTTCGCCTCCACCATGGTGCACACCCTGAACACCATCCTGCTCACCTCCTCTGAGCTCTTCCAGCTGAGGAACCAGCTGAAGGACCTGAGGACGCCGGTACGGGCACCTGGCTCCATTTCACGGGCGGGCAAACTGAGGCAGGGGGCGAGTGCTTAGAGGCAGAGCACGGGTCACACATCCCGTGCAGTCCGGGGACCTCCAGGACACCCCCAGGTTTCCCTTTTCTCCCCCAGCACGTGAAGGGGCCCCCGATCCCCCCGTGTAAGCCGATCACGAGCCCCACGTGCCCTCCTCGGGCCCCCCGAGCCCCGCGGCAGCTGCCACCTCCCCAGGAGACAGGTGATGGGGGCGAGCACCCCGCGGGGCCCCGCTGGTCCCGCAGCTGTTCCCGCAGCAAAGCCGCTCCCGGGGCAGCTGCCAGCAGTGCCGGTGGCCACGGGGGCACCCCAAAGACCAGGGCAGTGTCAGCACCGGGTGGGCTGGGGGGTGGGGAGGTGTCCCCCCGTGTTTTGGTGGCCTCCTTTCCTAACCCCTCCATCGTCTTCTTTCCCCAGGAGAGCCGCAACCTGTTCTGCTGCCTGTACCGGTCCTGGTGCCACAACCCAGTGACAACCGTGTCCCTCTGCTTCCTCACCCAGAACTACAAGCACGCCTACGACCTCATCCAGAAGTTGTATCCTTCGGGGGGGGGCTCTGCCGGGGCGCAGACGGGTCGGGGCAGTGCTTGCTGGGTGCCTCCCAGCCCCTCTCCCCTTTTATTTTTGGTGATGTAAGAGGACGGCGCACGATTCAGCCACCCAGGAGGGGAGGCTCCTTCCTCCCGGGGGGATGAAGGCTTTGGCCTCCCAGCCCCGTGTCCAGCAACACAAGCAGAGGGGCTGATTTCTTTCCTTCTCCTTTTCCACCCCCAAATGTTACCTTGGAACCCCCGTCCTCCACCCATCCGAGGCAGACTCCAAGCACATCGCGTCCCGGGGAGGCAGCGATGCCCCTGGGCAGCCTCAGCTCCATCTCCCCGAGGCTCCCACCTCTGCCTGGTGCAGGGTGAGGACACGCCAATGCCCTGCCCTTGTCAAGGCCTCTCTGAGGCAGCCGTGGAGCCGAGATTTTGGTGCTCAGGGCCTGGGACGTGTCCCGGCAGAGCCAGCAGCCCGTGGGCCCCGTGGCACCGCGGTGAGCTCACCCTCTGCCCGGAGCACAAGGGATATTTCCCTGTGCAGCCACCCCAGTCCCACCCCGAGCCATGTCCCGTGGCACCACGCAGCTCTCAAACACATCCAGAGATTGGGATACACCGCTGAACTCGCAGCAGGGCCACAAGCCACAAATATTTGGGGTCCCCCCCACTGCTGCCACCGCTCCCTCTCCTTCCCAAGGCGCATCCTTAACTGCCGTGCCCAGCGGGGACCTGGAGGTCACCGTGGACTTCCTCACCGAGGTGGACAAGCTGGTGCAGCTCATCGAGTGCCCCATATTCACCTGTGAGGCTCAGGACCATCTTTTGGAGTTTGCTCAAGGGGGGTGGGAAGCAGGGCCGGCAGCCCGGGCGCGTCCCCTCCCCGCTCCTTCGTGGCTGCCCGAATAAATAGAGCAGAAGTGATCGGGCCTGGTGCTGCCAGCCCGCCGCTCGCGCTGCCCGCCGGGGAGGCAGCCGGCCCCCGTATGTGGGTTAACGGAGCGAGAGGCCGTGGCACACAACAAAAGCCTGGGGGAGGAAGGAAGGAAGGACGGGGAGGGGTCCGGGGCCACGCGCAGCCCCGTGCCCGGCGGGATCAGCCCTACAAAACGGGCTGCTCCTGTCCCCGCGGGGGTCAGAGGGCAAAGCCTGACCCCCTGCTGCGCCCCACCGCTGGGTGCTGCACCCATGGGGTGTTCTCCTGATGAGGTTTTGTCCCACTGGAGGTTTTTCCCACTGGGGTTTTCTCCCTCTGGGGTTTTCTCCCACCAGCATTTGGCTGCCCCTGGGCTGCTTCTCCCCCGGGGACACCACCCCGAGGAGCAGCTGGGCATCAGGAAAACTCCCAGTAAGGGCTCTGGGATGGGACTGCACGGGCCCAGGGCTGAGGAATATTTAGGGGCAGAGGTTCAGAGCAGGCAGGGGGGCTCCTCGGGCTCAAACGAGCCCGGCTGGAGGCTGCCAACACACGTGGGGTGCACGGGGAAGGGGAAGCGCAGCAGGCACGGTGCGATGCCGGGGGCTTCCTACGGGGCCGGGAGGAACCTGGGGGTGTCAGGGCTGGAAGCGAAGCTCCTTCCTCCCCTCCCGCCTCTCCATCCTCTTCCTCTCCGCTTGCAGATCTCCGCCTGCAGCTGCTGGACGTGAAGAACAACCCCTACTTGATCAAGGCGCTGTACGGCCTGCTGATGCTGCTGCCCCAGAGCAGCGCCTTCCAGCTCCTCTCCCACCGGCTGCAGTGCGTGCCCAACCCCGAGCTCATGCAGAGCGCGTAGGTGCCAGGGATGGGATGGGGACAGGGACAGGGATGGGATTGGGATGGGGACAGGACGGGGATGGGATTGGGACTGGGATTGGGATGGGGATGGGATGGGGATGGGGACGCCCCGTGCCAGGACCCCGCTCTGCCCCTGCCCCGCGGCTCCTCGGTGGCCGCGGCTGCTCCTTGCCCCGTGGCCGGGAGCTCTGGCTCGGGGTTTTTTTGTCTATATTTGGTAACCCTGGGAGGGCTGCGCCTCATCCGCAGGCATTTGGCATCCGGGATGGAAAATTTCACTTGTGGGGTCGCTATGGAAACCAGCAGAGCCATGGAGGAGGTTTTGACGGAGAGGGAAGGCAGCTCCCGGCGGCGCCTGGGAAAGCGTCCCCACCACGGCCGTGCCGCTGGCTGTCCGTCTGTCCGTCCAGGCACCCAAAAGGACGGTGACACCTCGCCGGCGGGGGTGGCCATCCTCACCGGGGGCTTTTTGGCAGCCACTTTTGTGTCCCCTCCGCGGTGACATGCACTAAGGACAGCCCCGAGCCCTCCCCAGGGGCTGCAGCCTCCCGCCCGGCTCCTTTTGCCGTGGCTGGCCGCTGCTGGGGGGGGATTTTACTCATCAAGCCCCGGCTAACGAGCAGGGCCGGCCGCTCGCCGGCGATGGCGCACGATGAAAGCTCTGCCTTCCTTTGCAAAACCCCGGAAAAAAAAAAAAAAAAGGAGAGAAATGCTCCCGAGATGCGCCGTTTTCTGAGCCAGACCCCCACCGGCTCCACTCCTTCGCTTTTAACTCATCCCCTGGGCTGGCTTTTATCCGCCCTGCGCCACCGAGCTGGAGCTGGAGCCCGCAGCCCCGATTTTAATTGGAGGGGCAGGGAAGGGGGGGCTCTTTTTTTTTTTTTTTTTCTTTTTTTTTTTTTTTTCCCCCCTCTCTCTCTTCCCTCGGCCGTGGCAGCCGGGTTTTCGGAGCGATCGGAGCTGTCAGACAGCCTGAGCATCTGATTAACGCTGACCTACATTCCTTCAAACACCGGAGGCTGCTTTCATAACCGCGAGCCCGGGCTGCCCCCTCCCCGGGGAAGCCGTGCCACGATGGGGAGGCGGCGGCGTGCCGGGCACGAGGGGGCCTGGTCCCACCCCGCGGCCGTCCCCGCACGCAGATATTTATTTGGGTTTCCGTAAATCCAGGCAGGGAAACTGAGGCACTGCCTTGGCGAGGCCGGGACCTCCACCTTGGGCACCAGACGTGCCTGGTGGCCTCCCTTGTGTCCTGGCCTCTCCCAGCCTCCGCAGGAGGGCACGAGGACTCGGCGGGGCTCGGCAAGGTGCCAGCCCCTCGGCTCGGCACCGGGGCGCGCGTCGCGGCGTGCCCTGCCCTCACCCTCTCCTTCCTCCCCGCAGGGACGGCAGCAGGGCGAGCGCGGGCTCCAAGAGGTCGGCGGCCCCCAACATCGACTACACGGAGCTGCTGCAGCACTTCGACAAGGTGCAGCACAAGCACCTGGAGGCTCGGCACCAGCGAGCCGGGCGCGCGGAGCAGCTGGAGCGGCGCGGCGTCCTCTGAGCAGCCCCGCGCGGCCGCCCGTGGGCACGGTTGCAGCGCTTGGGGCTAAGGGAAAAAGGGCACGGGGACAGCGGGTCCCCAGCACCCGGTGGTTTTCAGGGCAGAGGGAGATGGGCGCGGGGCTGGATTTTCCCCCTTCCGTGCCGCCTACATGCGGTGGGACCCCCAGGCCGTGCCCGGCGTGGCCGGGAGGAGGAGAGGCCGCGGGGAAGGCGCTGATTTCTTTCTCCTGCAGCAGGGCGAGCAAACTCCCCTCCGCTTCGCTAATGCCTTCCCCGTGACCGTCAGCTGAGAGCACGGCCTCCTGCCAGAGGGACCGGAGGGGATGAAACGCACGGGGCAGGGAAGGAGGGAGCAAACGGGGTCCTCCCCGCCGGGAAAACGAGCACGGGCACCCACCCGCAGGCTGCCACGGCCCCGGGACCCCCGCAGCCCCCCAGCCCCGGGCACGGCCGGCAGCGCAGCCTTAACCCCGTGCCGGGCGCGGGTGCGGCAGAGCCCCCCTCGCTCTGTGCCCCCCGCATCCCTTCCTCCTTCCTATCGCGAGCTCCCCGCGACGAAATAAAGAGAGCGACGCAGAGCAGCCCTGTCCTGACCTTCCTGGCACGGCCGCCGTGGTGTGCCTGCTGCTGGGGCTCCCCGTATCCACATTTGGGGGTCTCTCTCCGTATCTGGGGCTCTCCATCCCCATATGGGGTTCTCCATCTGCATCTGGGGTTCCCCATCTGCACCCGGGGTTCACCATCCACACGTGGGGCTCTCCATTCACATCCAGGTTTCCCCATCCACGTCTGGGGTTCTCCATCCGCATATGGGGTTTCTCATCCACATCTGGGGTTCCCCGTCCACATACGGGGACTCCGCATCCACATACGGGTTTCCCCATCCCCGTCTGGGGCTCTGCATCCAGGGCTCCCCATCCAGATCTGGGGGTTCCCATCCGCAGCTGGGGTTCCCCATCCACATCTGGAGCTCTCCATTCACATCTGGGGTTCTCCATCCACATCTGAGGCTCCCCATCTGGATTTGGGGTTCCCCATACAAATCTGAGGCTCCCTATCCCCATCCAGGGCTCCCCATCCACACCTGGGGCTCCCCATTTGCATCCTAAACTCCCCATACACATCCATCCCAAAGAGGAGCCCCAAACCTCCCAACCCTGGCTCTCGCTAGCCCGGAGGACCCCGCTCTGGCCCTGCCACGCTGGCCCCGGGGCTGCTCCCCTCCCTGGCAGGCACATCGGGGCTTTTCCTCCTGCTCCTCTCCCCGAGAAGGGGAAAAAGCAGCCGAAATTCTTCCAGGCCGTGGTCATGAAACCGCAGCGCGGTGACAGGCATTTTCCTGGCCCCGAGCAGCCGCTGCGCCCCGGCCAGCAGCGCCGAGGGGCCGCCGCGCACCGGGGTTTAGGGGGGGGGGCTGCTTTTTGGGGGGCACGGCTGCGCCCCTGACCCCATCCCGGTGCGTTTCGGGCCCTCACCTGATCCCGGGAAGGGGGCTGGAGGAATGTGGAGGGTTTTTATGGCCCCCGGCCTGTTTACAGCAGAGCTGGGCTCTGGCAGCGGGTTCCCCCCCCCCCTCCCCGGCAGCCCCGCACCGAGGCTGCTTTGGACGGGATCAAGACATTCCTGGCATTCCCGGGAAAGGGCTTCCCAAACCCGCTGGTGGCGGGTTAATTTTAACAGCCAGCCCCGCAGGACGGGCCGGCCGTGCCTCCCCAAGCCCCCCGGCCACCTCTTGGGGCACGGAGGGGACATTGGGGGCCCCGCTGCCTGTTCCCCACCGCTGCCAGACCCAGTGGGGTCGGGGTTTGGGGTAGAAATCCCAAATGGAGCACGGGGCTCTGAGCTGGTCCTTATGGGTGGTTGGTGACCAGTGGTGGCCCGAGCAGCGTGGTGACACCGGGACACGGCCACCAGGACATGGCCACCAGGAAATTGGGGCTGTTTTCATGGCTGGATAGGGGATATAGGGGCAGCAGCCCCCTCTGTGCCCTGCTGGTGGTCCCAAACCAGGCTCAGCCCCCCCAGCACCCCTCGGGGTGCAGCATGGTGCTGTCACCCCCCCCCCAGACCCCCGGGGCAGGGTCTCCCTGCGGGTTTCCCACACATCCCAACCTCAGGACCCTAAAAGCAGCCACGGAGCCCCCCGGGGATCCCTGCGGCGCACCCAGGCGTGGGACCCCCGGGTGGGGCAGACCCTCGGGGAGCCCCCCCAGCCCCGAGCATCCCTTGGCTCCCCCTTTTCCCAAAACCACCGCTCACCCCCCAATCCCCAACACCCCCCAAAACCCCTTTCCCCCCCCACCCCCCACACCCCCAGAGCCTCCCCCACCCCTTGGAGAGGCCACCCCCGGTTGGGGGGGGGGGTCCCCAATATCCCCCCCCCACCCCCCAGCGCTGACCTCTCCCCCCACCCCTTTAACCCCACGCCTCCCCGAGGATCCCCTCTCCTCCCCCCAACCCCCTCCAACCCCAAAAACCCCATAAACCCCCCCATAACCCTCCCCCGAGGGGGGGGGGCGGGCGGCGCATGTGCCGCTCCGGAGCCCGCCCCGCTCCGCCCCGCTCCCCGCCGCCGCCCCGGGGGCTCCGCGCTCCGCTCCCCGGCCCCATTCCCGGTCCCATTCCCGGTGCCGGTCCCATTCCCGATCCCATTCCCTGTCCCCGTTCCTCCACCGCCTCCAAGGGGGGCTGCCGGGCCCCCGCACAGCCCGGGGGGGGGGGGCGATGCCCTGCGCGCCCCCCCGCCGCCAGCCCCGGCCCGGCCCCGCCGCCGTCGCAGCCCCCCCCTGCCTTTAAACCCCCCCCAGAAAAAAAAAAAAAAAAAAACCTTTTTGGCCTCATCCCGATCCCAATCCCGAGCCTGGCCCCCCCCGCGCCCCCCCCCGGCGGCGCCCCCCGCCCCGGGCAGCCGCAGCGCCCGCCGCGATGGAGACGGCGGAGAAGGAGTGCGGAGCCCTCGGGGGGCTCTTCCAAGCCATCATTAACGACATGAAGGTAGGGCCCCCCCCCACCCCATCCCCCCCCCGAGCCCCTTATCCCCACCGGGGGGGTCCCCGCTCCACCCCGGGGTTGCCACCGGAGCCCCCCCCCCTCCCTCTGATCCCCCACCCCGGACCCCCTCCGGGTCCCCCCCTGCTTGGCACCGATTTTGGGGGGGGGGACACCTTTGTGTGCCCGGGTTTCCCCCTCCCCCGGGAGCAAGGCTGGGTGCCCCCCCCCCCCAAAAAAAAAAAAAAAAAAAGCTTTATTTCTCTATTTTTATTATTATATATTTTTTTTTGGCTCGATTTAAACAAAATGGGGATTTTTTTAATTTTTTTTTTTTTTTTGAGGGGGGGGACGGAATTTCTCGCTGCCCGGCCCCAGCGCTGGGGCTGCTGCCCCTGGGCGCTCCGGGGGGCAGAGAGCTGCCTCCTTCCTCCTCCTCCTCCTCTTCCTCCCGCTCCCTGCTGCAGCCCCGGCCAGACAATGCTGTCATTGCCAAGGCAGGGGAGGGGGGATAAAAAAATAAAAGCCTCGCCGAGGAGGAGGTTAACCCCTTCGGGGGCCAACCGTGTCCCCACGGGGCTGGGAACGGGGGATTTTTTGGGGGGGAAGCCCCCCAGTGAGAAAATCCCCATGGCGCACGGGGACGGGTGGCGGGGTGACCCCAAAGCCCCCGGGGGCTGCGGTGCCGGGGGAGGACGGGGAGGCCGAGCTGGCCACGGCCTCCGAAATTCCCGTGCCCCAAAAGCTTGGGGCTGGGTTTGGGGCTCCCCCCTCTTCACCACCCCGATGTCTTTCACCCCCTTCCTGGGCAGCCCCTGCCTCAGTTTCCCCGTTCCCTCGGTGGCCCCGAGCCACCATCCCGGTGCCAGTGGCAGTGGGGACTCAACCCCATGGGGACAGCGCTGGGGAGGGGGCAGGAGCCCCTCACCCTGCTGCTGGGCACCGGCGGGCCAGGCTGGCTCCGTTTCCATGATATTGACTGGAGGCTAAAAAAAAAATAACCAAAAAAAGGGCAGAAAACCGAAAAAAAACCCTGCTGCAGCTTCGGCTGCGCTCCTGCTGCGCACCGGAGGCCCCCCGGGCGCAGCGTCCCCACCGGTGCCGGTGTCACCACGTGGGTGTCCCGGGGCACCGGCGGGACCAGGGGACAGAATCGGTGCCAGTGTGGAGCGCGGTGATGTGCCCGGCACGGCGGGGACCTGTGGCGGTGACACTGGGGCGGAGGGACCTGGTTTGGGTGGCTTTGGGGGCTCGCCGGTGGCTTTTTGTCCCCCCCTTTGGTGGCTCGAGGCAGGAGGGCAGCGCAGCCCCGTGGTGGTCTCGGTGCCGGTGGGTTTGTCCGTGGGGGCTCCCCCGTTGTGCACGGCGTCCCCAGGTGACCTTGGCATGTCCTTGTCCCCGTTGTCCTTGTCCCTGCTGGCCTCATCCGCGTCCTCCTCCCACCCGGTGCCCCAGAGGGATGGGGACGGTGACACCAGCCCCACGGCTCCGTCCCCGGTGGCCGGGGCACGGAGGTGGCTCGGGGACGTGGCTGTGGCCCGATGGATGTCACGCACCAAGGGGCACCCTGCGACCGTGCCGGATGGACCCGCGAGGAAAGGGAGGCTCCCGAGGGCTCCAAACCCGGCGCTGTCCCCGCTCCGCACAAGCCCTGTCCCCAAACGGGGCAGAAGTGCCACCAGGGCACCGACGGCCACCTCCAGGGACTTCACAAGGCTTGGAACTGCCATGGGATGGCCTCGCCGGGATGGCCTCGCCGTGACAGCCTCGCCGGGATGGCCTCGCCGGGATGACTTTGCTGGGACACACGGCACTGGGACGGTGACACCGGGTTGGCACCAGGACTTGCCTCGCCGAGGTGGCACCGGGATTAACGGCACCGGGACCGGCCTCACCGCGATGGTGGCTCCACGATGGCCTCGCACCGGGATCGGCCTCGCTGGGACTGACCTCAAGACACCCCCTGGCACTGGGACGGCCTCGCGCTGGGACTGGTTTTACTGGGATGGCACCGGGATGGCCCCTGCGCCCTGTCCCTGTCCCTTTGAGCCTCACCTCCCGGCCCTGCGATGAGGTCTCCAAAGTCCAAGGCTGGAAGGGGGAAATTTTAGGGTGTGGAGGGCAGGGAAAAAGGGTGGTGGAGGACGGGGCGAGCGCTCAGCCTGTACTGGCCACCAGCCCGTCCCCGAGCTGCCCGCGCCCCCCAGGGGGAGGCTGTGGGGGGGCTGTGCCCGAGGTGCGGGGTCTGACGGCCGCCTCCCCCCTTGCAGAGCTCCTACCCCATCTGGGAGGACTTCAACTCCAAGGCCACCAAGCTGCACTCCCAGCTCAGGTGAGTGCTCAGCAGGGGGGTGCCGGGGTTGGGGTGGTGCCAGATCCGTCCCCACCCCACCCGCGGGGTGACACCGGTGTCCCTGTCCCCCCCCCCAGGACCACGGTGCTGGCCGCGGTCGCCTTCCTGGATGCCTTCCAGAAAGTGGCCGACATGGCCACCAACACCCGAGGTAGGAGCTGGGGGGTGACACGGGGGGGGATTTGCTGGCACGGGGGGGGGTCACGGCGCCGTGTGTGTCCCCCCCCCCCGGGCTGGGGCTGCCCCCGCGCAGGCGCCGCTGGGCTGCCAAGCAGATGGTGCCGGCGGCACCCCGGCCATCTGGAGCTGCTGGCGAGGAGGAGGAGGAGGAGGAGGAGGAGGAGGAGGAGGAGGAGGAAGGCTTGAGCCACAATCAGATTTGTCTCCCAGCCCCCAGCAGCGGGATTAGGGCGCCGAGGGGCTCGGGGGATGCTGCAGGCGCCCGGGTGGAGGTGGCCGGGGGCGGATGGGGAGGAGGGGGCTGTGGGGTGTCCCTGCAGACCCCACTGCGGGACCAGAGCTGGTTTCAGAGGCTTCACCCGTTTTTTTTTGGGGTGCGTGGAGGCAGCACCCCGCTGCCCGGCCCGCGGGCAGGGATTTCGGCCGGCGCTGCCCCCCCGTGGCCATCATTAGGCTTCAGAGTGAACATCGCTCTGCCTGCCAAACGGGGGCGGCCCCTTGGCAAAGCCCCCAAAATGTGCCGCTCACGGAGCCCCTCGGGGGCTATCGATGAGCGGAGGGGGAAGCCCCCAGACCCCGCTGGTTGCCCCCGGCTCTGAGTGAGCCCCTCTCTGCCCCCCCCCATCCCCAGGGGCCACGCGGGACATCGGCTCCGCGCTCACCCGCATGTGCATGCGGCACCGCAGCATCGAGGCCAAGCTCCGGCAGTTCACCAAGTAGGTGCCCCGGTGGCGAGCCGGGAACCCCCCCGGGGATTTTTTTTTCCCCCCCCCCAGACCCCACAGGGGGGTGGTCTCGGCCCCGTTCCCACCTCTCCTTTTCTCCTTTCGCGCCCCCGCTGCAGCGCCCTGATGGAGAGCCTGATCACCCCCCTGCAGGACAGGATCGAGGACTGGAAGAAAGCTGCCAACCAGCTGGACAAGGACCACGCCAAAGGTGTGTGGGGTTGTTTTTAAGGGGGGGGGGGCTGCTTTTTGGGGTGTGGGGGGGGGGATGCTCGGTCCCACCCCACCCCTGTGCCCGCAGAGTACAAGCGGGCCCGCCACGAGATCAAGAAGAAGTCCTCGGACACGCTCAAGCTGCAGAAGAAGGCTCGCAAAGGTAGCGGGGGGGTCGCAGCGGGGTGGGGGGGCACGGGGGGGGCCGGCCGGCGTTTCACAGCTCTCTCTCTCTCTCTCTCTCTCTGTCTCCTTCCCTCTCCTCCTCCCCTCCGCGTCCTCCCCACAGAGCTGCTGGGTAAGTGAACCGCTGCCCCCCCCCCCCCCGACCCACCTCTGCTCTTCCTTATCTGTGTCCTCCCCCCCCTTGGGCGAAAGCCAAGGACACCCCCCCCTAAAGATGTCACCCCCGTGTCCCCCCCCCCATCCCTGCTTCCCCCCCACACCCCCCGGCTCTTCCCTTTTGCTGGGGCTTTGTCTGTCTGTCCGTCTGTCTGTCTGTCCATCCGCGCTCTGCCCTGCTCACTGCCCCCCCCCCATCACCACCATCCTTGGGGATGGCAATGTCCCCATCCAGCCAGTGATGTCCCCATTTGGGTGGCAGTGTCCCCATTTGGGTGGTGATGTCCCCATCTGGACAGCGATGACCCCCTTCGGATGGCCATGTCCCCATCCAGATGGCGATGTCCCCATCCAGCCAGTGATGTCCCCATTTGGATGACAATGTCCCCATATGGACGACAATGTCCCCATATGGACAGCCATGTCCCCATCCAGCCAGCAATGTCCCCAACTGGATGGCCATGTCCCCATCCAGCCGGCCATGTCCACATTTGGGTGGCCACATTCCCGCGTGGATGGCCATGTCCCTACCCAGATGGCGATGTCCCCCTTTGGATGACAGTGTCCCCATTTGGGCAGCCATGTCCCCATCCGGACGGCCATGTCCCCATTGGGGTGGCCTTGTCCCCATTCAGCCAGCAATGTCCCCATTTGGATGGCCATGTCCCCCTTTGGGTGGTAATGTCCCCATCCAGCCAGTGATGTCCCCACTGGGGTGGCCTTGTCCCCATTTGGGTGGCCATGTCCCCATCCAGATGGCCATGTCCCCACCCGGCCAGCAATGTCCCCCTTTGGACATCAATGTCCCCCTTTGTATGGTGATGTCCCCATCCAGCCAGTGATGTCCCCATTTGGATGGCCATGTCCCCATTTGGATGGCCACGTCCCCATTTGGGTGACCATGTCCCTATCTGGGTGGTGATGTCCCCATTTGGATGGCCACGTCCCCATTTGGATGGCCATGTCCCCATTTGGGTGGCCATGTCCCCATCCAGATGGCCATGTCCCCATCCAGCCAGCAGTGTCCCCATTTGGGTGGCCATGTCCCCATTTGGATGGCCACGTCCCCATTTGGGTGGCCATGTCCCCATCCAGATGGCCATGTCCCCATCCGTCCAGCAGTGTCCCCATTTGGGTGGCCACGTCCCCATCCATCCGCACCCCTCGGTGGCTCACCCTCCCCAGGGGACGGGTCAGGGCCCCCAGCCCATGACACAGCCATGCCTGATGTCCCCCTCCCGGTGTCCCCCCGGCAGGGAAGGGGGACCTGCAGCCCCAGCTGGACACGGCGCTGCAGGACGTCAACGACATGTACCTGCTGCTGGAGGAGACGGAGAAGCAGGCGGTGCGCCGGGCGCTCATCGAGGAGCGGGGCCGCTTCTGCACCTTCATCGCCTTCCTGCAGCCCGTGGTGGTGAGCCTTTGGGGAGCTGGGGGGGTGGTGGGGGGGGTTATTTTGGGGGTCCGCCACCACCGTCAGGTGCTGATGGCCCCCTCCCCTGGCCCGGCACAGAACGGGGAGCTCACCATGCTGGGGGAGATCACCCACCTGCAGGGCATCATCGACGACCTGGCCGTGCTCACCGCCGAGCCCCACAAGCTGCCCCCCGCCAGCGAGCAGGTCAGCGGGGGGGGGGGGGACACGGGGTGGGATGGGGGGAAAAACGCTGCCCTGGGGGGGCTCCAACACGCTCCTTGCCGCAGGTGATCAAGGACCTGAAGGGCTCCGACTACAGCTGGTCCTACCAGACCCCCCCGTCCTCGCCCAGCAGCTCCAGCTCCCGCAAATCCAGCATGTGCAGGTGCGTCCTTCACCCTGGGGACTTATGGTAGCCCACGGGGTCCCCAACTGGTGCCCAGTAACGCAGAGGGACTGGTCCCGGGACCCCCACCCCCAAGGGACTGGCGTGCCAAGCCTTGTTCTCAAGCTCTCCTCTCCTTCCTCTGCCCTCCCCGCTCCCCTCGCCCCCCGGCGCGCCCCCCCCAGCAGTGTCAGCAGTGCCAAGGGTGGCCTCCCGTGGTCCGGGGGGGCTCAGACGTGCTCGCCCTCCTCCACCTATCGCTACCGCAGCCTGGCCCAGCCGGCCAGCGCGGGCACGCGGCTCTCCAGCGTCTCCTCGCACGACTCCGGCTTCATCTCGCAGCAGGAGGCCGCCTACTCCAAGCCGCCCTCCCCGATGCCCTCGGACATCACCAGCCAGGTACGGGGAGAGGCGGAGGAGGGGGAGAGGGGGAAATGGAGCTCCCCAGCCTCGGTTTTCCCATCTGTCAAATGGGCGCAGTTCCCTGGTGCACACTTGGGAGGTGAACGTGGGGGATGCTGTGCCCCCTCCCCATGTCCTAATCACCCCAAGGTTTTGGGGAGCCCCTTGGTACAGTCCCCAGATAAATGTTTTCCCCATCCTGGGTACCGAGGATGCCCCAGGGCCCTCTGGACCTCACGGGGTGGGAGCGGGTGCGGTGGGCACGGCACCAGCTCACCGGGTGCGCTCTCTGCCCCCCTGCGCTCGCTGCTGCTCCTGGACCCGGGGCACGGCAGAAGTCCTCCAGCTCGGCGTCCTCGGAGGCCTCAGAGACGTGCCAGTCGGTCAGCGAGTGCAGCTCCCCCACCTCGGTGAGTCCTCCCTCCCACACGGCCCCCAGGGTGAAGCCTTCACCGCCCTCCTCCTCCTCCTCCTCTTCCCCTCCTTCCCGCGGTGCCCGAGCCCCGTGCCCACCCCGTGCCTCGGTGCTTGCAGGATTGGTCCAAGGCCAGCCCCTACGACCAGCCCGCCGTCAGCACCCTGCAGCGGCGCAAGGACCGCGTGGAGCACCTGCGGGAGGCCGAGGTGGGCTCAGCCACCGGCGCCTACCCGGGCATGGGCGCCGAGGACGCCCCCAGACCCCGAATGTCGCCGGCCACCATCGCCGCCAAGGTACCGGGGGGTGAGCGCGGCGGTGCTGGGCTCTTGGGGTGGTTTTGGGGGCTCCTTGGGGGGGCTGACGGAGCTGCCTCGCCCCCACAGCACGGCGAGGAGGTGTCCCCCGCCGCCAGCGACCTGGCCATGGTGTTGACACGGGGGCTGAGCCTGGAGCACCAGAAGAGCAGCCGGGACTCGCTGCAGTACTCCAGCGGCTACAGCACGCAGACCACCACCCCGTCCTGCTCCGAGGACACCATCCCCTCCCAAGGTACCCGTGGGGTGGAGGGCGCCTTGTAGCATCCCCGGGCTTTGGGGAGGGGGCATTGAGGCTGGGTTTGCACCCCTGGTGTTGCGTGAGAGGCGCTGGGCTGGCGGCAGGGTGGAGCAGGAGGCGCTGCCTTCCCCACCCAGCGTGGGCACCGAGGTCCCACCCGGTTGCGTCGCTCCCGTTGCGAGGCTTCGCTCTTGTTTTGCAAGAGGGCACGAGCCTGGCCCCGATTCCTTTGGCCCTGCACCAGCACGGGGTGGGGAGGAGGGGGCCACCTCATTGCAGCTCGTGGATTTGGGGCTGGGGGTGGGAAGGGCGCATGGAGGTGGTGGTCGCACCCATCGGTGCATATGGTGCCATGGCACATAGTGGTGGGAGCGCAAAGCAAGGGGACTGTGGCCCTTTGGGTGTTTTTTGGGGCCAAGTTGGCCACCAAAGTTACAGCTGATAGCACCGGTGGTGGCCGTTGTGCCACGATGGCCGTGGCGTTGTGCGGCCACGAAGCGTCGCGTTGGTGGCTCGGCACACGGAGGTGCCCGGGGGCCTCCCGTGACCCCGGCTCGGTCCCCGCAGGCTCCGACTACGACTGCTACTCGGTGAACGGCGACGTGGAGTGCGAGCCCCAGAGCGACTTCGACAAGTCCTCCACCATCCCGCGCAACAGCAACATCGCCCAGAACTACCGGCGCATGATCCAGACCAAGCGCCCCGCCTCCACCGCCGGGCTGCCCAGCGGCACCAGCCTGCCGGCCGGCACCACACCGGGGGTGGCCACCATCCGCCGCACGCCCTCCACCAAGCCCTCGGTGCGCCGCACGCTCTCCAACGCCGGCCCCATCCCCATCCGCCCGCCCATCGTCCCCGTCAAGACCCCCACGGTGCCCGACTCGCCCGCCTACGCCGGCCCCACGCGGGTGGGCAGCGAGGAGTGCGTGTTCTACGCCGAGGACGCCTCGCCCGGCCCCGTGGATTTTGCCAAAGCCTCGCCCAAGCGCTTGAGCCTCCCCAACACGGCATGGGGCGGCGGCGGCGCGGCCGAGATCCCCGTCTACCCCGGCGCGGCGCCGCGTGGCACCGGCGCCGCCGAGGAGGAGGAGGATGAGGAGGAGGATGAGGAGGACCGGCAGCTGGCCGCCAACCGGCACAGCCTGGTGGAGAAGATCGGCGAGCTGGTGGCCGGCGCCCGCGCCCTGGGCGAGGGGCAGTTCCCCTTCCCCACCGCGCTGGAGGAGACCCCCGCGCCGCCCCCCGCGCCCGCCATGGACCCCCCGGCCGAAGACATGCTGGTGGCCATCCGGCGCGGCGTGCGCCTGCGCAGGACCGTCACCAACGACAGGTCGGCCCCGCGGATATCGTGATGGTGCCCGCGGGGACGCGGCGGCAGCGGCGGCACACGGCGGGGAGCGTGGGGATGGGAGCCCCAAGGGGGGGCGCGGGGACCCCCGGCCGCAGCAGGGCATGGCGCCCCCTCCCCTTCCCCCAGCCCTGTCCTCACCACGCTGGTCACCGCCTGCGTTGGTCCCTTCCCCGCCTCGTTTTTCTTCCCTTCCTCACGTTTTTGGGTTCCTTTCATTAATTCCGTAGTGCGCTCCCGTCTCGCGCCCGTGTCTTGCGCTCTCCTGTTCCTGCTCCATCTCCCCGCCCATCTCCCTCCCCATCTCCCCACGTTGCCCTCCATCTCCCTTTCTCCCTCCCCATGTCCCCCTCCATCTCCCTCCCCATCTCTTGCTCCATCTCCCTCCATCTCCCTCTCCATCTCCCATTTCTTGCCATCTCTCCATCTCTCCATCTTCTTCCCCATCTCCCCCTCCATCTCTCCATCTCTCTCCATTTCTCTCCATCTCCCCTCCTCCCTATCTCCCCATCTCCCCCTCCATCTCCCTTCCCATCTTCCCATCTCCCTCCCCATCTCTTCTTCCATCTCCCTCCCCACCTCCTTCTCCATCTCCCCATCTGCCTTCCAATCTACCCGTCTCCATCTCCCCATCTCCCCCTTCCTCAGCCCATTCTGCTCCCTGCTCCCTCCTCTTCCTCTCCCAACTTCTCCCTCCCTCCCCCTGCCCTTCCTCCTCCTCTCCCTTTCACCCTTTCCCCCCCCAGTCCCTCCCCAGCGCAGGACCCATCCGTCCCCATCCCCGTCCCCCTCCCCATCCCTCGGGGGGCGACGCCAGCCCCGGGGCAGCGCAGCCTGGCCCCAGCCCCCCCTGTACATAGCTCGCCCCCGCCTAGGAGTAACCTCGTAGCCACCGCCCGGCCCCGGCCCCCCCGTCGTGACCCCCACGCGCTGATGACAAGTGACAAACGTCCGGGGTTGGGGGCGGGGGGGGGGGGAGTCCTTCTCATTTTGTACAGAGAGCAAAAATTCCTTGGAAAAGAGAAAAAAAAAAATTGTCTTTCGACTGAAGTAACTTTTCTGGTGCTGTTGTTAACCCGCTCCTTTACTTTCTTTTTTTTTAATTTATTTCCCCCCGTGCTCCCGCCTCCGCTTCCCCCCGCCCCCTCGGCCACGTTTCTTTCTTTTCTCCCCTCTTTTTTTTTTTTTTTTTAATTTTTAATTTTATTTTATTTTATTTTTTTTTTGGTGGTAACGTCCCCTATCCCCCACCCCCCCACCCCGAGCCCTTGATTTAAATAGTCACTGCTACGAGTAACGAATGCACTGTGAAGATTCCAGTATTAATAAAGGTTGTACTGTAATTAGCCCTGTCTGCGCCTCCGTTGGAACCGGGGGGGGACCCTGTCTCTCCCCCCCAAAAAAATTTTGGGGTGCTGTGGGGGCCCTCCCCACGTGGGGTGACGCTGCTGCTCCCTCCCCACCCCTCCCAGGGCGTCCCCGGCACCACCCCGACAATTACGGGGCCGTTTCCCAAGGGTTTGGGGGCGGACGCGTGGTGGTGACAGCGGTGCTGTGGGGCAGCCGTGGGGCAGCTGTGGGGCAGGAGGGAGGCAATGGAGGGGCCCGGAGCCCAGCACGTGCTGGTGACCGGCTGTGACGGTGGCGTGGGGCTGGGGCTGGTCAAACGTTTCCTGGAGCTGCCGAGCCCACCGCGGCGCCTCTTCGCCGCCTGCACCGACCCCGACGGGAAGGTGGGGACATGGGGGGGGGGTCACCGTGACGGGGGGTGGGAGGCATGGAGGAGGTGCTGGGGATGGTGGGGATGGTGGAGGTGGTGGTGGGGATGGTGGAGGTGGTGGTGGTCTTGAGGATGGTGGTGGTGGAGGAGGTGGTGGGGATGGTGGTGGTGGTTGCAGGGCGCAGCTGCAGGCACCGCTTGCCCCACACCTTCCTCCGTGGGGCTCCTGGTGCCGCCCCCTCAGCCCCATTCCTCCCTCAGGCCCTCAACGAGCTGGCTCTGGGCACCCCCAACCTCGTGGTCCTGCCCCTCGGTAGGTGCCAGCACTCCAAAGCCCTGTCCCCCAAAATCCTGTCCCCCCCAACCGGGGCTGCTCAGTGCCCGGGAGCTGATTTGGGGCAACCCCCAGGGCCACCAGCATGTCCCTGGGGGTGTCCCTGTGGAATTGTCCCTATGGGTTTCCCTAAGGGTGTCCTTGTGGTGCTGTCCCCATGGGTGTCCCCTGGGTGTCCCCATGAGTGTCCTTATGGAATTGTCCCTATGGGTTCCCCGGGGGTGTCCTTGTGGTGGTGTCCCCATGGATATCCCTGTGGGTATCCCAGTGGGTGTCCACGTGGAGTTGTCCCTATGGGTTTCCCTAACGGTGTCCTTGTGGTGTTGACCCCCTGTGGGTGTCCCATGTCCCCATGACATCCCCATGGCCGTCCCCATGGATGTCCTTGTGGACTTGTCCCTATGGCTTCCCCGTGGCTTCCCCGTTGGTACCCCCGTGGGTGTCCCCATGAGGTCCTTGTGGTGTCCCCGTGGGTGTCCCTGCGCTGTCCCCCCTCAGACGTGACAGACGCGGGCAGCATCGGGGCGGCGGTGGGCCGGGTGCAGGAGGAGCTGCACGGGGCCGGCCTCGGCCTCCTGATCAACAACGCGGGCGCGCGGCGCCGCAGCACGCTGCAGACCGAGACGGCCGAGAACATGGCCCTGCTCTACGCCACCAACACCGTCGGGCCCCTGCAGGTCACGCAGGTAGGGCTTGGAGGGAAGCCGCCCGACCCCAAAATTATAGGGTGGAGGCCTGAGGGTGACTCCGTGCCCTCCCCAGGCCTTCCTGCCCCTGCTGCAGGAGGCGGCGGAAGCCGGGCGCGGGCAGGGGCTGAGCTGCAGCCGGGCGGCCGTGGTCAACGTCTCCAGCGCCATGGGCTCCATCGGGGTGGCGGCGGCCTGGGGGGACGCTCAGGACGTCTCCTACCGCTGCAGCAAGGTACGGGCCCAGGGAGGGGTGCGGGGTGACCCCAACACCCCCCCATAGGGTCCTCACCCACCGCTGTCCCCGCAGGCGGCGCTCAACATGCTGACCAAGTGCCAGGCGCTGCAGTACGGCGACAGCGGGATCCTCTGCGTGGCCATCGACCCCGGATACGTGGAGGCAGCGCCGGGGCGTGAGGCGGTGAGGGATGGGGGCAGGGACAGAGAGACATCATGGGGCAGAGAGACAGCATGGGTACCAGGCCCCATAGACGTAGCGCCCCATGGGTATCATAGCATCCCATGGACATAGTGCCCCATAGATCGCATATCCCATGGATGTAGCACTCCAAGGATGGCATGCCCCATGGATGTAGTGCCATATAGACATCGTGTGCCTTGGCTATAGCACCCCATGGATATAGTGCCCCAGAGACATCGTGCCACATGGAAACAACACCCCATGGGCATAGCACCCCGTGAATACAGCACCCTGTGGATAGAGCACCCCGTGGGTATAGTGCCCCATGTGCATCACACCCCATGGACATAGAGACCCATAGGTGTCATGCCCTGTGACTATCCCACCCCATGGATATCGCACCCCATGGATATCACACCCCATGGATATCGCACCCCATGGATATCGTGTCCCATGGATATCGTGTCCCATGGATATCGTGTCCCATAGACTTAACACCCCATGGCTCTCATACCCCACAGCCACAGTGCCCCACAGATATCACACCCCACAGATACAGCCCCTGTGGATATCTCACCCCACAGCCCTCCCTCCCCACCCGGGTCCCACATGCTCCGCGCCACCGCAGCAAGGGGACAGTCCCGGGTTCTCCTTTGAACCGCTCGTTATTTCCCCATTTCTCACATTATTTCCTCATTTCCTGTATTATTTTCCCATTTCCTGCATTACTTTCCCATCTCCAGCGGGGCCGTGTGTCAGCAGAGGGCACCCCAGCCCCGTGCTCCACCAGCCCCTCAAGCAGCCGTGGGGGCATCGCCACCCCGAGCTGGGGTCATCCTGCCCCAAAAAAAGGCTGGAGAGGCCGGGGGCCTCTCCCTGGCCCCATGGCCTCATGGAAACGTTTTATTGCGCATCCAAAAATGGATTTTTTTCCAAAAAAAAAAAAAATGAGACGCCGAGCTTCAGGCCCTCTTCTGGGTGAGCACGGGGGGGCTCAGCGCCGCTGTCCTTGTCCCCGCAGGGCCCGGTGACGATGGAGGAGAGCACCCAGGGCGTCCTGCGCGTCCTCGCCGGCCTCTCGGCCTCCAGCAACGGCACCTTCTGGGACTGGCGGGGGCAGAGGCTGCCGTGGTGAGGGGGCAGCCCCCCGGCCCCGGGGCTGGAGAGCAATAAATGGCCACGGCCACACTGGGACCGTGCCGTAAGGAGGTCCTGTGCCACCTGGCCCCATAGCTGGAAGGGCTGGGAGCTGGGGAGGGAGGTTTATGGGGTGGGAGGTTTATGGGGTGGGAGGTTTATGGGGTGGGAGGTCTATGGGGTGGGAGGTTTATGGGGCAGGACATCCAGAAGAAGGGATGTCCATTGGGTGGTAGGTAGGGCCATAGGGTAGGGTGTCTATGGGGAGGGACACCTATGGGGTGGGAGGTCCATAAGGGAGGGATGGGTATGGGGTGGGATGTTTTGGTGGGGGAGGACGTCAATGGGGAGGGATGGCAATGGGGCAAGGAAGTTTATGGAGGGGACATCTGTGGAGCAGGATGGCTATGGGGTGGGAGGTCCATGGGGAGGGAGTGCCATAGGGTGGGATGTCTATGGGGCAGGAGGTCCATAGGGAGGGATGGCTATAGGACAGGAGGTCCATAGGGTGGGATGTCTATGGGGAGGGGCATCTATAGTGTAGGATGTCTATGGGGAGGGATGTCTATGGGGCGGGAGGTCCATGGGGTGGGATGTTTATGGGGAGGGACATCCATGGGGGCGGGAGGTTGATGGGACGGGATGGCCATGGGGCAGGATGCCCATGGGGTGGGCTGTCCATGGGGTGTGGGGGGGTGTCCATATGGTGGGGAGGGATGTCTATGGGGCAGAAGGTCCATGGGGCAGCATGCCAATGGAGGGGGACGTCCATAGGGGCAGGATGTCCAAGGGGAGGGACGTCCAAGGGGTGGATGTCTATGGGGTGGGAGGTCCCTGGGGCGCGATGTCCATAGGGCAGCTCCGGTCCCCCCCCTAAATCCACCCCCAGAGGCAGAGGAGCGGCGGCTCCGCCCTTCGGCCTCGGCCCCCCCCCCATCCAAATCGGGGCCCGGGCTCGGTGCTGGGCGCCGCCAAGTGGTTAACGGAGACCGGGACGGGAGGAAAATGTGGAAAAACGGGGGAATTTTTTAAAGAGCTAAAAGAAATTTTAAAATAAAAATAAAATGCAAACTAAGGAAATTGAAAAATAAAAATAAAGAAAAAAGAAAACAAAAGAAAAGAAAGAAAAAAGAAAATAAAAGAAAAGAAAGAAAAGAAAAAAATAAAAAAGAAGAAGAAAAAAAAAAAAGAAAATAAAAAATAAAGAAGGAATAAAAAATAAAGAGTATAAAAGAATAAAAAAAATCAGACTAGAAAAATAAAAAAGAACACGAAATGCCCGAAGAGCCCCCCCGGCACGCCCTTCACCCTCCTCCTCCTCCTCCTCCTCGCCTGCTCCCCGCCTCGCCGCCGCTCTCCGTGGCTCCCCACCGACCTGGGTGGAGGGTCCGGGGGTCAGTGATGGGGGTAGCACCCAGGACCCCCCCCCGGCCCCCTCTTTCCCCACTCACAGGGAACCTGGAAGAGCATCCGCAGCACCCGCAGGCAGTTGTCCAGCAGCGCCTTGGGGCGCACGGCCTTGGGGCGCCGCTCGCCGCTGTGCAGCCGCTGCACCAGCTCGGCCACCGCCGCCGCCACGTCACTCTGGGGGGACACAGAACGATTTTGGGGTGAAAAGGGGTCTGGGGGAGGTGGGGAAGGGTGTAGGGAGGGGGCTGCGTCGGCCGGGAGTTGGACACAGGCCTCCTGCGGCGGGGAAGGGCAGGGAGGCCGTCAGTAGGCTTCAGAGTTAACACCGTGGCCATATGGGATAGCAAATCTCATGCTTTCCCCATGGGGCGCCCCAAAGGGCTGCACATCTGCAGTTGTGGGGTGCGGGGGAGCAGCGATGGGCTCCTGGGTTCTCCCCGCCCAGGAATATAGGAGACAAAAATTTTAGGATTTCTGCATTGGCCGGGAATCGAACCCGGGCCTCCCGCGTGGCAGGCGAGAATTCTACCACTGAACCACCAATGCCAGATGTGGGGCACCCCACGGTGCTCGCCCACGGCCCTGCCCCACGTGTGAGCTCTGCCCATCCCCATTCCCCCCCTAAATTGGGCACCCCACAGCACCGAGACATGGCTGGGGCAGCACCGCCTGCCAAAGGCCTGCCCCACAAGGCACAGCCCAGCCCTATAAAAAGCTGAGACCCGTCCCACACAGCCACCAGTGCTGGGTGTGGGGCACCCCAAAATGGGGACAGGGACACCCCCCCAGATGCCACCTGGCTGGGGACCGTGGTGGTGCCACCCTGAGGGGGCGCAAACCCACAGCTGTGGGGTGCAGGGGGAGGTGGTGGTGGTGCTGGGGGGGGGAAATCCCACAGGGAACAGCACCAGGGTCACCCCACTAGGGAATTGGGGGGCAAAAAATTTGGGGAAATCTCTGCATTGGCCGGGAATCGAACCCGGGCCTCCCGCGTGGCAGGCGAGAATTCTACCACTGAACCACCAATGCCAGATGTGGGGCACCCCATAGCACCCACCCCTTTGGTCCCAGGGCTTGGGGGCAGCAGTGGGGCAGGGGGGCAGCAGTGGGGCAGACCCAATGCTCACCTCCCACCCTACATCCCCTACCACCACCAGCAGCAGCTCCCCATCCCACCACCATGGGGCAGGAGGGCAGGGAGGCCGTCAGTAGGCTTCAGAGTTAACACCTCACTGACCCCAAAAAAATAAACAACAAAAAAAGGGGAATTTTTGCATTGGCCGGGAATCGAACCCGGGCCTCCCGCGTGGCAGGCGAGAATTCTACCACTGAACCACCAATGCCAGATGTTTGGCCCTCCCCCGGCCCTCCCTCCCCTCCCCTCCCCGGGGTGGCGCTGACCCTTCCCCTCCCCACCTGCCGGTACTGCCCGTAGTGCTCCCGGCCCAGCGCGTCCAGCAGCCGGCCCAGGTCGCGGGCGTAGGGCCACGACGGGTGCTGCTCCGGGAGCACCTCGCGGAGCCGCTGCACGGCCTGCGCGCTGACGTGGAACCAGAGGTAGCGCAGAGAGGCCTCCGAGGCCGCCCCGGCGCGCTGCGGGACGGGGGGAGGTCAGGGGGGTGAGGCTGCGGCCTCCCCGCCACCAAAGCACCAAAACACCAAGCACCAAAACACCAAAACATCAACCCCCATAACATCAAAACCCCAAACCTCCAAACCCCAAACCACCAAACCCCAACCCCCAACTACCAAACCCCAACCACCAACCCCAAAACCCAACCCACTAAACCCCAACCCACCAAATCCCAACCACTGACCCCAAAACCTCAACCACCAAACCCCAAAACACCAAACCCCAAAACACCAAACCCCTAAATCCCAACCATCAACCCCAATATCCCAACCACCAACCCCAAACCTCCAAACCCCAAAGCCCAACCACCAAACCCCAACCCCCAAACCATCAAAACCACAAAAACCACCAAACCCCCGACCACTGAACCCCAACCCACCAACCCCAAAAGAACCAAACCCCAAACCACCAACCCCAAAACCCCAACCCACCAAACCCCAAAACACCAAACCCCAAAACACCAAACCCCAACCCACCAAACCCCAAAACACCAAACCCCAACTACGAACCCCAACCCACCAACCCCAAAACCCCAACCACCAAACCCCAAAACACCAAACCCCAGCTACGAACCCCAACCCACCAACCCCAATACCCCAAACCACCAAACCCCAACCCCCAAACCATCAAAACCACAAAAACCACCAAACCCCCAACCACTGAACCCCAACCCACCAACCCCAAACCACCAAACCCTAACCATTGAACCCCAACCCACCAACCCCAAAAGAACCAAACCCCAAACCACCAACCCCAAAACCCCAACCCACCAAACCCCAAAACACCAAACCCCAACCCACCAAACCCCAAAACACCAAACCCCAACTACCAACCCCCAACCACCAACCCCAAAATCCCAACGACCAAGCCCCAAACCACCAAACCCCAACCCACCAACCCCAAAACCCCAACCCCCATCCCACCACCACCGCCGCCCCCACCCTGCCCTCATCCCCATCCCGTCCCGGCCCCATCCTCACCAGCCGGGTGATGTTGGCCGGCCTCAGCACCTCCTCGTACTGCACCCGCAGCGTGTACCCGACGGGGAAGTAGTGCTTCTACCGGGGTGGGATGGAGGGCGCGGGGAAAAGAGCACAAGGGGCTGGCGGGGAGGAGGCCGGGCCTCCGGGCACCCCCAAAACGGAGGCTGCCCCCCCCCGAGGCGTGCGGGGAGGCCGGGAGGCCGGGTACCGTGTACTGCAGGCGCTTCTCGTAGCCCAGCTGGTCCTGCAGTAGCCGCGCCAGCTCGCACTCGCCCAGCGCGGCGGCCTCCAGCCTCAGCACGGCCAGGACACCTGCGGGCACCGCGTCAGCCTCCCCCCAGCACGGTGACACCCCGAGGGGACACCCCGTGGGGACACCCCGTGGGGACACCCCGAGGGGACACCCCGGTGACGCCCGTACTCACACAGCACGGCCGCGTAGCCCTGGTGCATGGTGACGGCGGGGGCGGGCGGCGGCGCAGCCTGCATGGCCGGGGGGCGCGGGGGACAGGGGACACGGGACAGGGGATGGGGGACAGGGGACGGCGCTCGGTGGTGGCCCCCCGACGGCTGCCACCTGCCATGGGGGTGGAGGGGGTCAGGCTCGCTGTGTCCCCGTGCAATGCCCCCCCTGCTGCGTCCCCACGCGGTGGCCCCGTGCCCACGTGTCCCCATATGGGGACTGCGCCGTGTCCCCGCTCAGTGTCCCATGCCAGGTCCCCACGTGGAGCCCAGGCCATGCTCCCTCGTGGTGTCCCCGTGCCCTATTCCCACGCTGTGTCCTGACATGATGGCCCCATGCCCTGTCCCCAGAGTGCGTCCCCTTTCTGTGCCCCCGCGCGCTGTCCCCACACCCTGTCCCCACACGGTGTCCCCATGCCATATCCCCACATGGTGTCCCCAAGCCCTGCCACTGTGCCCTGTCCCCACAAAGTGTCCCCATGCCATGCACCCACACGATGTCCCCCCGTCCTGTCCCCACACCCCTGTGTGGTGTCCCCATGCCCCATCCCCATGCCATACCCCCTCAAAGTGTCCCCATGCCCTGACCCCACACGGTGTCCCCACACCATACCCCGACACGATGTCCCTGTGCCCCGTATCCCCACGTGGTGTCCCCACTCCCTGTCCCCTTGCCCTGTCCCCACACTTTGTCCCCGTGCCCTAACCCCACGCGCTGTCCCCACGCCCTGACCCCACAGGATGTCCCCACGTCCCGTTCCCACGCCCTGTCCCCGAGCCCTGACCCCACGCAGTGCCCCCCCCATGTCCCCACGCGGTGTCCCCCCCACACCCCCTATATCCCCAAATCCCCCTCTCCCACCCCACACACCCCACGCGAGCCCCCCTCCTACCCCCCCGGTGCCCCCCGGTGCGCCCCGGTGCCCACCTGGCGCTGCCGGTGCCGGTGCCGGTGCCGGTGCCGGTGCCGGTGCCTGTCCCTGTCCCTGTCCCGGTGCCGGTCCCGGTCCCCGTCCCGGTCCCTCCCGGTGGCGGCGGGGCCGTGCCGGGCTCCCCGGGAGGCGGTCGGGGGGGCGGCGGCGGGGCCGGCAGCGGGCGGGGCCGGCACCGGGACCGGCACCGGGCACCGGGCACCGTGCGCGGGGGGCGCGGGGGGCGCACGGAGCCCCCGGAGCCCGGCACCCCCTTCCCCGCCTCCCCGGAGCCCCTGGGGTTGCCCAAAATCCGGGAGGACCCGCGCCGGACCCCCCCCCGATCCCCTAAATCCGGTAACGGGAGGGATCGGGGCGATGGGGGGGACCGGCACAGATCCCCCCCGGTTCTCCCGGAGCCCCCCCCCGGCGCTGGGAGCGGGGCGGCGCTGCCGGAGCCGCCGGGATTCCCCTGGCACCGAGTCAGGGCGGCGGCGGCTGCCGGGAGCTGCCCCCCCCCCGGCCCGGCCCCGCTTCCCCGAGCAGCCCGGGGGGGGCACCGGGTCCTTGGGACCCCCGTGGGGGCACCCCGGGGGCGGTTCCCCCCTCGGCACGGTGCTGGGAGACCCCCGGGGAAAGGGACCCCCAAGTGGGGGCTCGGGGGGGGGTCCCAAACCGAGGCTGGAGCCCGCAGCCCCCCCGGGGTGAAGCACGGAGCCCTCCCTGCCCCAAAATTGGGGTGCTGGGGAAGGGGGGGGCCCTTATGGGGTGCTGGAGCCCAAGGGTGCAGCCCCCGCCCCCCCCCATAAGATGGAGGCGCGGGGAGGAGGCAGGGGAGGGTGCAAAGGGAAGGGGGCAAAGGGCAGGGTGACGAGGTGAGGATGAGGCTGGCACGGGAGGAAGGCACCCCAGGAGAGCGGGGGCAGGAAGGGGAATGCGCTGTGGGGTGGGGGAGCCCCCACCAAACCCCTGTCCCCCCTCATGGGGCACCCCGGGGTCTCGCAGAGCCCCCCCAACCCCCCAAGGAGAGGCGGCGGAGTCGGAGCGGTTAAAAACCAGGCTTTTATTGCGTGCGCTGCTGGGGCACGGCGCGGAGCCGCGGCTCCTGCCAAAGGGGTTATGAAACGCAGCGAGGCCCGGAGCCGGGCCCTGCCTGCTGCTCCTCCCCGCCCCCGGGACAGCCGACATTGTACAAAACCCTATTTACAGAGAAAACAGGCAAAAACGGCGAGGTTCAACCCTCCTCGCCCTTCGGGAGGGAGCAGAGCGGCCGCGCATCCCCTGGGCAGCCGCCCGCACCCCCGCCAACCCTGAGCCACGCCGCAGCTGCTCCCTTTTCCAAAAAATCGGGGAATTTGCACAAAAAGCTCCCGTCCTACAAGGGTGCAGCTGGAGGGGCCAGGGAACAACCCCCTGAGGGGGTGGGGGGCGTCCTTCCTGCAGCGCTTCCCCCAGAGGACAGCCGGAACACCAGGAGCCCTCGCAGGAGCAGGGGGGTGCACGGGGAGAGCTGGTGGCTGCTGCTCAGTGGGATCGTGTAAGGTTGGAACATGAACCGAGGGGAAGGAAGCGCTGTTTTGAAAAGAAAACCAAAAGGAAAACGACCCCACACACGTTCCTCCCTCCCCGCGTGCTCGAGGAAGCACCCCCGGAGCATGGCCAGCCCCGCTCCCGCTCAGAAGGCGTAGCGCGTGCGGATGTCCTCCAGCTTCTTGGACACCTCGGGGGGTGTCCGGTCCAGCTCCTCGGCCACGTTCTTCTGCTTGTTGGGCTCCATCGAGTTGAACTGCTCGCACAGGTCCCCGTCAATCACATTCTGGGGGGGAAGAAGGAGGGAAGTGAAGCAAGAGGGTGCGAAGGCACCGAGCCCTGCCTGAACGGGGAAAATGGCAGCAAAAGGGATCGTTCCTGGAGCTCCCTGGTCCCGCAGCTCCTCAAACACTAGGTTTTGGTTGCCACCACGCCAGCTCTGGCTCACAAACCTCCCCCTCAACAAGGAGAGGACGGGATCTGCTGGTACAAGGTCCCCGAGCAGCCCCCGAAATGTGAGAACCGGCCCCACACCCGGACCCACCTTCACTGGGAAGTAGTAGGAGCGGAAGCTGAGGTGGTCCCGCCCGCAGAGAGGGGGGTGCTCCGACCTCAAGTGCATCTCCACGTGCTGGAAGAAGTCGTGGTCCTGAGGAGAGAAGAGCACAGATCATTGCATGCTTACAGCACGCACGAGCCAGGCACTGCTCCTGCCACCAGGCTCGGCCAGGGCTGATGGTGGCCCAGCTCTGGTGGTCAGTAGCCCGGTTTTGGTGGTGGTCACCCCCTCACGCTGCTCCAGGAGGCCCCAAAAAATGTGGCAGAGAATGCTGCCTGCGGGACGTGAAGCACCAGGGCTGGCAGGCTACACGGCCCCCTCAGACACAGGAGGGATTTCCAGCAGCAGTAGGATGAGAAAAGCTTTGAACTCTTGACGAGCCCCTTGCAGCAGGAGGAGTTATCGAGCTCCTTCTCCTCCCCCTCGCATCCGAGCTGTCCCGCAGCCCCGCAGAGCCCCGGAGGTAGCTCGGGGATGCAGTGCAAACTGCAGCGTGATGACAGGGGCTGCTTACCTCGTGGGAAGTGAAGGGGACCAAGATCCCTATCCCCCCCGACAGGGTGGTGTAGACGAGGGATTCAGAGCCCCCGGGGATCAGCGTGGTCTTCTGCAGCGAGAGCACCGTCTCTCCCACGTGGTAGTTCATGATCACTTCGGCCTGAAAGTCGAGCACAGCAGCAGGGGCGTTCAGCTCGTATGAAAGCAGCAAAAGGAGAGGAAAAAAAAACAGATCCCACCACCCGCTAGCTCTGAGACTGCCTTACAACCAGCTGGCACAGCTCAGTGTGCTGCTCATCTACCTTCCAGCTAGGCAAAGGGATGTAACGAGGGCGAGGACGAAAAGAAAACAAGTGTGCAGCTTCCACCCGATGGGCAGAGGCTGCATTTGGCTCCCAAGGATGCTGAAATCCCACCAGAGCAGCACAGAGGAGCAGGACTGGCTCCGCAGCAAGCAGCACGTCCTCCTCCCACCAGGCCTTACCTTCTGCGACGCCCCGTTAAGGAGCCCCCGGTCCCACAGAGCTTTGTTGCCTGTGGGGTCCTCGTCTACCTCGTCGTTGGTGTTGGGAGGCAGCCTCACCTGTGTCAAAAGAGCAGGGAAGGGTCAGCAAGGTGCAGGGAAAGCCTTCGGGGCTCTGAACGAGCCACTCGGGTGTCTCCACATGAAAAGCTTTATTATAAAATCTTTATCATAAAAGCTTTATTGTAAAATCATCAATTTGTCCCCTCCAGCAGGAGCTCCAGGGTTAAATAGCAACCGTGTTATTAAGACTGATGGCCCAAAAATGTGGGCAAGACCTCGAGCAGGCTCTGCCTGGCACGTGCAGGCCACGCCGGGAGGCAGGGTTGCTTTGGAGGCGGGTGCCCCCTAACGAGCCCAGCTCGGGGCAGGAGCATTAATTTGTGTGTGGTGGCCAAATCCTGCGGGCGTAACGCCCGACACTCGCCGCGCTCTGCGCTGCGAAGCGCCCGAGCACGCTTCAGGCAGAGATGAAAGCTCTGGCACAGGCTGCCTGCTCTCTCCTCCTCCCCGGCTGCAGGCCAGCCAAGCAGGGAACTGGAAGCACTGACAACACCGGCTCTCAGAGGAAGTGAGAGAGGAAACCAGCACTGGTGCTGAGGTCTGGGCAGGGAAAGTGAGAGCCAGCACCCTGACACGAGTGGCTGTGAAAGGGCCCACGAGACCAGGTGTTGATTCAAGGCTTACAGCAATTTCTGGGGTAAAGATAAAGTCATCGGATGCTTCAGAAACACAGTGGGTTTTGACCCGATGATTCTTTAGCTTGTTTGCTTTCGCTTAAACTGATAAACTGCAGCCGGCCACTGTGACGACAGCCGGCGCCCCATAAAAAACAAGGGAATGGCACAGGGCGTTGCCTCCAGCTGAGCACAGATTCTCATTCCTTTAAGACAAATCACGGGTGTTTTAAGGAAAAAGTCATCCGCGTTCAGAAAGCCCCAACCTCTCCGAGGCACAACTCACCACGCAGATGTTGCCAAATTTGTCGGCTCCGGCCACGGTGTCGTAATCCAGGAGGGTGGCGGTGGTGACCCACCGCGGGTAGGTGTCGTCGGCGAAGATGATGAGCTGGTTCTCGTTCCTTTTGTAGCGCACCCAGATGAAGCTCTCCTGGACGTCCGACACGATCACTCTGTGCCCGATGGTCTGGATCCCGCAGATGTAGTTGGCGATGTGCTGCGGGGGGAGAAAGGACAACGGCTGAGTGCCTCCACTAGGGAAGTAACACCAAGCCAGGTGCCATCAGCTCCATCTGAGAGCGTTTCCCTCTGTGATTCAGGGCTGGCCGCCCGGTTCTCAGCATCTCCTGTCGTATTTGGGGTACGCTGCAGCCCCAAGCTGAACACAGAGCCAACGCAGGGCCCTCGCAAAGGATCATTTTTCCCTTAGCGGGCTGTGAACGGATGCAAGAGCAGCACCCAGAGAACCAGCGCCATCAGCAAACCAGACGTCAGCAGCAGGGCTTCCCCTCACTGCAGCAGCCCTCAAGGCCAGCTTCGATTTCTCATGCAAGTCATGCTCAGCAGAGAAGAAAAAAAAGAAAAAAAACAACAAAGGAAGAACAAACGTAACAAAAAGCCATTCCCCTCCAAGTTCCCAGCTTGCTGCGTTCGGCTGTGCAGCAGCCAGCACCTGGCACGGGTTCTGCAACCAGCATGAGAGGAGGAGGAGGATTTGGAGCAGGCAATTAACAGTGAGAAAACCACGCTCTGAAATTTTTCTTCAAGTCCCAGAGATGCGGAACAAGAAGGCCCATTGATCACGGGCCTTTCAAAGTCCAAGAAATACTTTTAAGAGAAAAATCCCCTTTTCAGCGCTCCAGCCATCTGCAGAGGTGCTCGTCCGCACCCAGCTTCTGTGCCCAGCCACGTAAGGAACTGCTCCCAGCAGCTCTCACGTTGCATCTGGATGGGACCTCTCACATTTGCAGCTCCTGCACACGTCAGTGAACAGCATTGAGGCAGCATGGGCAGAGAGGCTGAGGCTGCCCTGGGTGGGCACAGAGGCCTGGGCACAGCTCTCAAGTCCCAGGGCACACCGGGGGCTGTAGCAGCAGCAGCTAAAGCCTCGCTTCACCCACAACGCAAGCAGCTGTGGTGAAGAACGAGAGCCAGTACCTTGTTCTCACACTTCCGAAGCAGCTTCTTCTTGCCCAGGTCGTACACGCGCAGCAGCTTCCCAACCCCGATCAGGACTCGCCCTTGGAAGGGGGCGATGGCTGCGGGAACCTCCTCCACGGGGGTCTAGAGAGGAAGAAGAGGAAGGCCGTGAGATCCCCACCGGCAGAGCTGAGCTTGTGCAGAGCCTCAGGAGGCTCAGAGGCTCGCCAGCCTGCACCAAGGCTTTCAGCAGGCCGTCATCCTTTCAAACAGACAGGGAACCAAGGCACCCTCCCAACGCCAGCACAGCCACAAGGCAGCTCTGGGCACGGATGGAGCCCAGCCGAGGGCAGGCGGCACAGAAGACAAAGGTCCTGCTGCCTCTGCTCCTCGTGTTGCTTTTATCCTCACCAGAAAGATTTGATGCTTTGCCTAAAACCACCCAGAGGGAGCTTCCAGTCAGCGTTCCTAGCTCGGCTGCCTTGGCTACGAGAAGTTGTTTCACACCAGCAGCTCCAAAGGGGGTGCCTGGTGGCACCAGAGGGCCGTGCTCCAGAACAGAGCCACCCGTGGCACCAGGACCGGAGACGCGAAGGAAGCCCCAATTTCCCCTCCCACGTGTTCAAACCCCGACGTGCTGGGAGCCCTTGGAAGAACACAATTGGGTTTCAATACAGAAAGCCTTGCTAAATCCCACGAGCCCTGCCAGCCAAGCTGTCCCCTGGGCAACCAGTGCGTCCTACACGCAGCCAGGAGGCCCGGCGACAGCTTCGCGTGGCCAGCGCCGGGCCGAGCGCCTCGGCGCCAGGGCTCAAGCAGCCGAGTGTGAGCTCATTTCGTAAACAAGCGTCAGGAACAGCTCCCTGAGCTCGTGCTGAGGCACAAACAGAGCCGCTTCTCTCCCCTGCTCGGCGGGGGCAAGGAAAAAAACCACTCCTTTCCCATCTGCCAATTAGATAAGGCAGCTAAAGGAACGGACTGGGACTCCCAGGAGGTCTGCGTTGCGTCCTCAGCTCTGCAGAAGACGCCCTGTGTGATTTTTGGGGGAGGCAGCTTGTTTTCCAAGAGGCCGTTTCCAGCCCAACACCCACGTGGTGATCCGAGGCAGCGCTCAGGGCGCCCAGCAGCCGTTCTCCTCCTCACCTTGTGCAGGAACTCCAGCTTCTCGCCGCCGTTCACCAGCTTGTAGGTGTAGACGAAGCCCCCGGCAACCGAGCGCGGGTTCAGGATCAGGTCCTTGGCCACCCCCACCAGCACGTACCAGTCCTCGCCCGTGTTGGAGAAGCGGCACACGGCCACGCTGCGGGGATAAAAAGACACCGGGGGTCAGCGCCACCGTGACACAAACCCACCCGCAGCACAGCTCGTGCCTGCCCGGGTCAGCCCAGCCCTCCCGCCTCGAGCTTTCACTTCCAGAGGTCAGTTTTCCTCCCTGCAGTCGTGCCTGGAGCAGATTCCTTCACTCCCCCATAAAAAAAGATGCGCCGCAGCTGTCTCACAAGCCCAAAGCAGCGCTTTTATGTTCTCGCAGCCTTTAGCCACATGCAAAGCCCCACTCCAAGCTCTTTTCCAAAGACTGCGCCAATTTGGACTGCGTGTGGAAGCTTCCTCCCCTTCCACTGTTATTTCCTGCCTGGTGCCTAGCTCAGCCAGGCTGGGAGTTCTGGACAAACAGGACAGAGCTTCTGGGCTAGCACGACCCAACCCCGCTCCACCTGCTGAGGCTCTGTGCTGCCTTCCCCGCATCCCTCCAACACTTCCCTTCCCGTCTCCTCTCGCTTATCTGCACGAGAAGGGGAAGCGAGCGAGCGCAGGACGTTCTCGTGTTCCCTCCTCTCTTATCTCTCGCTCCCATCCCCGTGTTGTTCTTTAAGCACCGGGGCCCAGCGAATGAATTTGGAGAGCCGCACCAGCTCCCAAGGTCATGTGCAGACAGAGCAGGGTGGGATGGGAAGGAAAGGCAAGACAAAAGCTCTGAGCACGTGGCAATCCCTTCTGGGATTTCACCCGGCCTCCTGATAACGTGCTGCACCTGGGCTTCACCTCGCAGTACCAACAGTTGAGGAAAATGATGAAAAAAAATGAATGGCCCACGTAAGACTCAGCAGCAGCAGGGATTTTTGCTGCGCCCGGCGCTGCTTCTTACCTGAAGGCGGCTTCGTTCTGCTCCAGCTGGACCAGATCCAAGGTGTTTCCCTGGATGGGGTTCATCACCCTGATAACGGAGGCCCACTGCCCGTTCCCTGCCTTGGGAGCGCCGAAGATGGACTCGGGCAGGTTCTCGTTCAGGAAGGCTGCGGCCATCTCCGCGGCCAGCTCCCGCTCGTCTTCGCCCGCAGCCTCCACCATTTCCTAGGGCAGGTTAAAGGAAGGGGAAGAAACAGCTCAGAGCATTTCCTCGCAGACCTGGCAAGACCTAAAAGCCTTTGAATTGTGCAGCTCCCACGTGTCCTGAGCTCGTTCCCCCAGCAGGTCTCAGAGCACACTGTCAGCTCTTCCCGGCCTGAGGGGCGGCTGTCTGGGGAGCCGTTTCTCCAGAGCAACAGCTCTGGAAACAACATTGAGCAAACTGAAGATGAAAACCCACCGAAACCCAAACATCCTCGCCAAGAACCCAGGCAACGGCGTTACGCAAGCAGGACTGTCCTGAGAAGGGGTTTTTAGGGCTTGTCATAACAGCACGCAAGGAGAGGAGCACTGAGGAGCACTGCATCCTGCTGACACTCACATTTTGAGGCTGATTTCCACTCCCTTCAGCCCCTGTGCCCGTGCACAGCACAGAAAGGATCGGGCAGCAGCAGCTGGGACCGCCGAGAGGCGAGGGTTTCAGCAGAAGTGGTCCCCAGGGAAGGGACGTGTATGCCACCTGTCCCCCAGTCCGCCTACCTCGGCCATCTGCTGCTTCCTCTGTGCCTTGGTGGCCTCGGTGTACGCGTTGTGGTCCGTCTCGATGATGATCAGGTTGTTGCTCTCGGGGTGAATGACGAATTTGCGGGGTGTGTACTGCAAGGGGAAGGCCACCTGGTTGAAGACTGCCCCCAGCTTCTCCAGCGCCAAAATCCTGGGGGACAAAGACGTGAGAGGAGGTCAACACAGTCCAGTGGTGACTGTCCCGTGGGAGGAGGGGCATCCAACGCTCCTCTAGTTACAACGGTATGAAAAACGCCAAAGCCTGGCCAGCCAGCCTTTCTTCTGCCCCTCGCCAGCTGAAATGCCAGTTCTTCTGGCATTTCGTGACTGAAAACCACAAGTCTCTCCAGAAAGAATGGCTCCTTTAAAAGCAGTGAATGCTGCAATAGCTCAGCGAGGACAGATATGAAGAAAGTGCCTGTTCAAGTGCATGAGGCAGAGCTCCCGAATTTGTGCTCCCTTGTTACTTTCAGATCAATGCAATCCCTACTTTAAAAACACAACAAACCCAGGCCTGTCATGCCTCCGGCTGCTCAGATGACGAGCCCTGATTTCTGCAAAGCAGCCAGTTCAGGTCATAAACCTGACGGTCCTAACGCACAACGGGCTCTCGGTTATCAACACCTTCCCCTGGTAAGGAGCAGCAAACTTAAGGATTACCCGAATCCCATTTTGTTATTTCAAAAAGCTACACGGCACCAACCGGAGAAGCGCCCTGCACCCTGTTTCTTTTTGACATAAGCACCCTTCTGCTCCGTTTGCTTTCGGAAACACAGACATGTGTTTCCACCAAATCATGACCCATAATCAAGTAACCTTGAAAAAAAAGACTTCAGGTGAGTCACTTTACCCCTTTCCTTCTGAAGGCCCTCGTGGCGTCCCCTCAGTTCTTACCTCAGCGTGTTTGTGGAGATGGCCACAATGCCCTCGGGACACTGCTCAGAGGCAAAACCGGAGGCAAACTCCAGGGTCTCGTAGGACAGGGGAGTCAGGTGGAAACGGGACTGGTAGGAGTAGCTGAGCCAGGAGCGGCTCGACATGGCCAGCACCTGAAGAGACAGAAAGCAGCGAGTTGGGCACACCTGGGGACGGAGGCGAGCTCCTTCTGTGCAACAGGAGGGGTGTAGGTGAATGAACAGCGTGGCAACGGACCCTCACTGCTGGAAAAGCTGAGTAAATTCCTGTGCGTGGGCTCAGCCCAGCTCAGAGCAAACCTTCAGAAACACCGCTTGCTTTCAAGAGACAGCTCAGTCTGGGAATCGTGTATGACACCAAGAGGAGCTGTCAAGGCAATGGACGCTCAAACTGAGGTACAATAAATAGAATTTTATCTGTAAAACCCACGATCAACTAATACTTTCATGTCTTTAAAAAAAACAGAATGTTCTAATGGGAACAGGTCTTACAAAAGAACTAGATCTGTAGCTCCATCACCCTTCAAGTGCTGTAGCTCTGCTTTGCAATCTAAGTGACAGTTACTTCAAAAAAAAATAAATTAAAAAAAATCAGTAGCCCATTTCCAATCAATTAAGCTAAGGGAAACAAAGGAAGCAGACAGACTTGTAACTCCTCCACTTCCCATATCTGGCTAACCAACAGCAGCCCAACTTTCTTTTCTGCCTGACCAACAAGAGCTGGAGTTGCCCTGAGGCTGCTCTAAGCCACACACCAGCTGTCCCCGAGCGTGGTTTTTCCTCCCCAGGCTATCAGATGAGAAACCAAGACTGGTGCGGATGCCGAAAGTGCTCGGTTGCTCTCCCAGTTACAGCTGGGAGGCCGGCAGGAGCAAGTCAGACCCACCCCACGCACAACATGACAGCAGAGCTCGGATCCCCAGCTGCAGCCCCCTGTGCATTTCTCAACCCTGAAGGTGTCGTCCAAAAATGAGTCAGGCAGGGGGTGGCAGATCTCTCCCCCGGTGTCACATCAGAAGGGCTAAAACAGCACTTCCGATGAAACAAGTTCTTCCCTGCGAGCCAAATCCTACAAATATTTTCCTCGAGCCACGCATGTTTACATCCTAGCCCCTGGCTGTGCTGCTCTTGAGTGGTGCAGGAGACGAGCACGACCTGCATCCAGCGGCCCAGGAGCATGAGGCTCCCTGGGGCTGTCCACCGAGGCAGGCAGGACGAGCTTTTTCAGCGTCTCCGTGCCAAGAAATCTGTGTAGGGCTTTCCAGGCAAGCTGCAAACACGGCCTGGGGGCTGGATGACTCCCGTTCAGGCAAGGCAGGGCAGCACTGCGTGTTAATTCCCGAGGAGTGTGGGGAGTAGTGACAGGAACAAGGGTGCCTGCGAGGCAGGCAGCTCCGTAACCAAGTGCTTCTGCTTCCCACCCTCACCCAGAGGGTCCCTGCCCACCAGGGAGGACAACGGGGCAGCTGTACGAGGGACTGGGGCCGTTCCCCTTGCCCCACTCACCGCCTCCTGGCCCTGCATCCGGACGCGGAAGAGCTTGACTGGCCGTGAGCCCAGGTACCTGGTCCTGGTATCGGAGAGATCTCCCGTCACGGGGTCCAGCACAGTTCGCAGCAGCACACCGTTCTTGGCAGCAGGAAATCAGAGTCAGGCCACGATTACACACACGGAACAACCAGCTACAGCCTCGCATTGCTCAAGACAGCAGAGAATTTCTAAAGAACTAGGCGTTTGTTTTCCTAGCTTCTGATACAACCCCTCCTGTAACCACTCGCTACCTGAATTGGCTTAGTGTCACAAACCAGAGCTGCTGTACACTCCCAAGAGGCAGAAAGGAATTAATATTAAAAAAAAAAAAAAAAGCAAAAGCAAAGAAACATTGACTAGGAATTCAGGTTCATCACATAGCCATGAAAACCTTGAGGACTGACTCAGTTTCCTAATCCCTCTCAGTACAGAGCATTCACCCCCCAAAGCCCACGCTGCTTAAGTTTGCTTTCTGACATCACTCGAGGCTGCTCCGGTTATTTTTACCACATGTTGAATTGTCAAAACAACATTTTTTGGTCCAGGATCACAGAGCCAGTACTGGATGCAGCAAAAACTGTGCAGCAGCAGAGTTATTAGAGCAGAGCCTGTGGTCGTGGGCAGTCACTTCCTTTGATATCCTGCCCCACAGGCAGTTTCTGGAGAAATGACCAACGTTTCACCCAGAAATTTGCAGAGCTTGCCCTCCTTGTGGAAGGGGAAGAGTACAACTTGTCCCACGCAAAGTCTGGGGGAATGTGCTGTCTCCTGCCTAGCCTCGGGTCCGGGAATGCAGGGGGAAACTTGCACTTGTGCCCCGCGAGCTCCCCGCTCACCTGCAGGCCGATGTTGAGGTAGAGGAAGCCGATGGAGCCCCGCTCGCCCAGCTCGTCCTGCTTCTCCGTGCCGCCCATCTCCACGATGCACAGCGACTCGGGCTGCGCGGGGAGGGCCTGCATGCTCAGCGGCTGCAAGCAGTCCTGCGGGAGGCAGAGGGGAAAAAGAAAAGGAAAAGAAGTCACAACAGACACGGGGCTGACGGATTGTGGCAAGCAAGGAGTGGCAACAACCCCGCGGTCTGTAGAAGACGAGCTCTGAACATTCATCTGTCACAGGCAGAGGAATGATGCTGCTGCTTTGCTGCTAAACCCACTTGCAGAATGGGTTTGCTTTTACCACAGATACAAACAGTGAGAAGAGAGGGGGAAAAAAAAGCTCTTTTATCTTATCTAGTAAACGGCCAGGCCTGAGCAAGACCTGATAAAAGAAAGGAATCTGTTTCAGGCTGGGATCCAGGGCCACGCTTCCTCTCAGCTTGGCAGAGAAGCCAGGCCAGTTAAAATTATTCCTTCCTGACATCCCCGGGACACGGCACAGCTCCTGAGCTCCCATCTGAATGCTCCAAGCCAAGAAGAGGCGAAGCCAGAGCTGCTACTCACCGAAGGGTCGAGGGAAATAATCCTGACGGTGTTGTCCACCAGCCCGACGGCGAGGAAGCGGGAGCGCTGCTCGCCGGGCGGAACGTTGGCCAGGCTCATGCACACCACGTCGGCCGACATCTCCTTCCGCTCCGTGTACTCGTTCAGCTGTCCTGACTGAGACAGAGGAGCACAGGAGGCACAAAGTTTATTAATTACCTGGGCAACGGGGCAGACCAGCACAAAAATATCCCTCTAAACCCTTCCTTCAATTGTTTTTAAATTTATTTTGGAGATCGTGCTTTGAATTATTATTATTTTTTAAACTATTTCTGTACAGTCTGATTTCAGCGACACCTCAAAGGGCCAGAGCAGCAGGTCTGCTCCAGGGCAGGCGCCCCGTGCTCTGCCGTGCCCTCCCAGCCTCCCCCAGCAGGTTAACGCCACACGTACCGGGTCCATCTCGAAGTAAACCAGCTCTCCTCCGGTCAGCGCTATCACCACCTGCCTCTGGTTCACAGCGCACTTGACGATGGTTTTCTTCCCGGGCGTCTTCCATTCGTTCACCCTTTTATCTGCTCGGATGTGCCGGATGCCATCCGGGTACACCTGAAGGACAAAAGGTCCCGTTAATTCCTGGATTCCCAACTTCCACCTCACCCACAATTCCGCCACAAGCAAGCCAAAGCAAGCACCACCTTGGCAGCACTGCCCTAGGTGCCAGAGGCTGGATTAGGACCACACCACTCGCAGCTGGAAACATTTTATCTCTGAACTACGGCAAGAAACCACTGAGCGTGCACTGAGGAAGTTTAGGAGCGTTTTCAGCTTGCCCAGTTTAACTAGCAGGATAAAAGAGAGAAGCCGCAGAGGTGCCAGGAGCTGTCCTTTACCTGCACCAAAGCATCGTCCCCCAGCAGGGAGCAGGACAAGGTGGGCGTCGTACCCAGGAACCCTGAGTCAGTCACTTCTTCTACAGTCTCTCCAATGGACAGCACCAGCGTGGCGTTTACGAAGGACACGATGATATAGGCATCAAATTCATCTGAGCAAGGGAGACAGGAGGGGGGAAAAAAAGACTTGGTTAAATAAATGCAAGGCTTCCCATCCAAATTAGCAGCCTGACGGATGTCTAGCAGTTACTCCTCAGCAGAGTTGCAGTGATTATTACATCTGCTGGCGGTGCTGTGTGAGTTCATCCCAGGGCACGCAGCGCAAAAGCCGTTCACCGCTGGGCTCTGAGGAACACCAGACCGAGCAATGATCTCTATACGGAGTCAGTTTGTGATGAATTGACTCCTTTGCACGCATTCTGGCAAGCAACCCTACTGCTTTCCGAGGACGGCACAGGGCCTGCAGTTTTTAAGACCCCTGCCCCACCTCTCGTAAGGAGCTGGACCCAGATTTAACACCCAGGGAGGCCCAGGTACAACCACCTGAGCCAGGGAAGCTGTGTGCAGAAACCACCCCGTGGATGCTGTGAATGGGAGTTTGCAAACCCCACCTCCACCCAGCGTCCCCGCGATAACAGGCTGCAAATATTTAGGGTACGGGACAGCAGGTGAGCTCGGGGCTGGCCTGCTCCACCCGCACCCAGCAGCTCAGCTGCCTTAATGCTCCCACTGCCGCCTGAGATGAGAAATTTCCACCTTTAACACAGAGCAAGAGGTGACCTTTACTCCTGCTGCTGCTGGTGACAGCACGGCAGCCATCACCTCCTGCTCTGGCTTCTCCCAGAGGGAAGAGCCTGGGAGAGTCCAGCAGCTCGGACAGGGAGAAGCTGTGCTAACAAAAACAGCCTGAACGGCTCACATGGAAACAGGGAAACTTCGTGGGAAACGGGGCAGGGGCAGCGTGCAGACGGAAAGCCCCAGCCTGCTGCTGCACGTCTGCGTTCTGCAGCCAGACAGGCAGTGAAGAGGGGAGGGGAGAGCCTCGTTAAAACAGAGGAATGAATGCAGCAGCAGCAACGAAGCTGGCTGGGAAACGGAGCCAGGAGCCTCAGCGGAGGAGTGAGATTGCCTCAGAGGAGCTTCTGGTGCTGTTGTCATGCACGTGCTGTTTCTTCAAGAGGAGAAATCCCTTTAACCCACTGCACCCGATTCCACCCCAAGCTCAGGCACCGCAGCACACAAATTAGCAGGTGAGGGGTATGAGAGCTGTCCCAGCTGTGCCCCCGAGCAGTTTCACCAGTTGGAAAACCAGGTGAAAGCAGTTTCACCCGTGGGAGACACGGAAAAGCAACCCACACGTCTCGAGGCATGGAAGGAGAACAGAGCACTCCCACCAGGACAAGTACAGGCTGCCAGCAGGTAACACGCAGCCTGGTTCGGCTGCCTTTAAGCTGGTAACCGAAGCAAAGGTTCCAGGAACACAGCTTTTCCCTACCCACCCTGCTTAGAGGAAGGTGTTGCCAAATCTGCTGTGTCACGTCTGCAACCCAGTTCTGACACGCAGCTGAAAATATGCAAGTGAAGAAAACATCATTTTTTCTCTGAACATCTGGCGCACAGGCGCCAATGGAGACCGAGCTCTGTGCAGCTGAGGCAGCCCCAGCACTGCCCCGTGGCACGGCTCCAGCACTGCCCTCTCAGCGGTCACGGCCACGACCTGCAGCGCGCCCCCAGGCCCCGAGGGAGGCAGATCCACGCGGGGAAGTCAGGAAAACAAGAACGGAGCCCGCACAGAGAAACAGATCCCAACAGGATTCCTCTGCCACTCCCAGGGGGTGGTAGGGGTCCGGCGAGCCGTGCGCTGCCACACACCGTTTGCTTTCTGCTCTAAACCGCGGCTTCTCCTAAAATTTGCATGCGTTGGTGAACACCAGAAGCCTGCAAGAATTCCTCGACTGCTTTAACTAGGGATTCTAGCAGTTCACTGCCCTTTAATTCATAAATATCCTGTAGACAGGATGTTCTAAAAATTCCATTGCAAAGAGCGTCGCTGCTTTCCAAACTTCTTGAGAGCTGCTCCTTCCCCCGGGGCCGTCACTCTCATGACAAACCTCCGTGTTCCAGCTGGAGGCTCACCCACGTGGGCTGCAGCAGGATGAAGAAAGCCAAACAGATTCCCTTCGTCCTACTCCAAACAAAACCCGTTCCTGCCTCTCGAGGCTTCTAGCTCTTTCTTTGCCACTGCTTTAGTGGCAACCAGCGCGCGCCGTTCCTCCTGCGTCAGTAACGGTGACAAGTGCACTTCTGCTCCAAGCCCGCAAGCCTCGCTTCCTGCCTCTCTGCTGAGGCTTTGGGAATGAAAGTTTGGGTTGAGCAGGGTGAAGTCAGCCAGTAGGACGCATTCACCCAGCCTCAAACGATAGCATTTTGCTTCAGAGAACTGCCTAGCTGAAATTCAGAAGGCTACATCCCCGGGGCACACTGAGAAGTATTCTCAGCTGAAGAACAGAGCTTTCTGTTTGACAAGATACAACCCCAAGCACAGCACCGGGCTGCCCGGACCCAGGCAGACAGGCGTTACTCTGTGTGCATCACGAGGCTGCAGGGGTGATTAGCGCTGCCCTAATTGCTCCAGTTCGCCCCTTTCAGCCAGCAAATGACATTCCAGTGCCCGAGGAGCCACAGCTGGACTCGTTCTCCTGTGCCCTCAGCACACGTGTCCCGCAGCCCCGTGCACGCCACGAGCAGCTAGGAAAACATCACGCTTCCGTCCAGGAACACCGTGCCTCTGCCCTTTCTGGGACTTGCCGGGAACTCGGTTGGGTTCAGCCCCTGATGTTCCACCACCGTGAGCCAGCCCACGCCCGACACGGGCTTTCCACGTCCTGCGGCGTTTGGGTTTGCACAAACCCAGCAGCTCAGCGGGCAGGGACGAGCAGCGAGGAGCTTCAGGGCTACTCTCACTTGGCAGACCCGGGGGGATGCCAGCACATCTCCCTGGCCTCCTGTTTACTCCTGCAGCACTGACTCACTGCGCAGAGCTGCGTGTGCAGGAGCTGCCAGCTGCCTCCACGGCCCAGCCTCGAGCTCCCAGCCCTCGATACCAGGCAGCAAATACCCCAGGGTTTGGTGCAAAGCCCTCTGCTCCTGCCAGGACCATGCCAGCAACACCTACAGGTGCCTCAGGAATTTTTGGTTATTTTCTCTGAGGGGGGAAACAAAACAAAGCAGCTTGGGAGCTCAGATCACCTCTCGAATGCACACCTGATTTTAGGCAGAGACACACTCAATTGTTCTGTCCCCAAACGATCCTGAGAAGGAACGGGAGATGCCTTCTCCTCCTCAGCTACCAAAACCCAAAGGCACCCATCTCCAGCTACACGACAGCCTCCAGAGCTCATGCACTGAAAAGCTCAGCGGAAAGGGAGCCCCGGGACTTTGGGGTCGTGCGTGGTTAACCTGTGGGACCGCTCAGGAGCCCCTAGCAGTAGGTACACACCTGTGGTGATCAGCACCTCCACCACCAGCCACCTGTGGAAGAAAAAAAGAGGCTTGGTATTGGTAGTGTGCATCACCACGTACCAGCCAGGGTTAGTAGTGCTCCGAAAGCTGCCAGCCCGCACGGGTCTCTGAGGCCCTGCAGCACGTGCTCGCCGCGGCACCGAGGCAGCCCGACTGCAAACTGAGCCAGTTTTGAGATCAGGCAGCTGTCTGAAAGGGCTCTGCACTCTGATTAAAACCCACAGAAATTGTGCGAATTCAAAGAGCCGTGGCACGGTGACTGCTTTTACAGAGAAGCGAACTATTTAAAAAGCAGCAGGGCTCCCAGCAGCTTCCAGCATTTCTGGAGTCATGGAGAAGATCTTTGTGCTGAAACTCAGAAAATCTGGTAAGAGGAAAAAGAGGCAGCAGCAAGATCGGGCTGCTTTATGTAGGTTAGCGATGATCCTCCGTCCCCTGGAAGTCAAAGTGTTCCTCTGGAACCCCACCAGGAAAGGTTTTAAAGCTGTAAGGTCATGTCAGAAGTCCCGATCCCTCCAAGGCAAATGACGTTACCAGCTCCTATTCTGGAGGACAGGAGCACAAGCAAACCGGAACGCCTCTTTTAAAGTAAATCACGTGGTCTCAATATGAACTGTGGAAATATTTTCATTCTGAGCCCTTTCATTTCTGGGAAACGCGCAGGCACTTCCCGCACAGGGCTCCTTCCATGCTGCTGGGGCAGTGCACGAGTCTCAGAACACAAATATACTGAAGGCAGGTCTCAGGTGGCAAGGAAAATCCCACAGCAACGCCTGCCACCCCCACAGGCTCCCTGGAAGACACGCTACCCCGAAACTGCTTAAAACCGAGATACCAGCACAGAAAGATGGGGTCTCTGCTGCTGCCATTTCTACACCCAGAGCATAAAACCACAGCGAGTCTCTGCGAGACATGCACTGCCTCCCAACAGCCACGGAGACGCACCAGCACCCCGACTGGTTTCATTCCGGGCATGCTTGGTATTTGAGGAGCTCCGTTCTCATCCCCAAGAGAGGCAGGATGAGGGCTGACATTTCCTCCTATACTTTCGCAAGGCAAATCCATCATTTTGGAGCAGGTTAAAAAAATACGAGCAAACCCACAAGCTTATACAATTTGACAATTTCAACGATCGGGCTTCCTGGAACGCGCAGCACCCTCCATCCCGCTGGGGTTTTGAATAGGCAGCGCGTCCCAGCCCAAACAGGCTGTTTTCTTCACAGACAGGCACGGAGGGAAGTAATAAAATACAGATACTGCCGCCGATTTGTCTGCTTTGTTCCGTAATTCGCATCCTGCTGCCTCGCAAAGAGCTGATTCCTGCAGTTGTCAACACCTCTGGAGAACAGCGAGCGCGCTCCAGCACACAGCAGCGCCGCTGCCGGCTGATGGCAGAGCAAGAACTCGTGGAAAAGGGCGAGAAGAATTCTGGAGACGCAGCACAGCGGGGCGCTGGGGGCAGGTGTTTCTTTGTCAGAGGGAAGTGGGACAGTCCTAGGGGGGCTGCCACGTACAGACAGGTGTTTCGATTCGAATCGAGTTTCAGGGACAGCACACAGCCACCGTGCTGCACCCTTCCTACCTCCTCGGATAAAAGACTCCCCCGAAAAAACAGCAAAAGGACCCCAAAGCATGTCATCACCTCCCCGAGGTGATTTATGAGGACGCCACCTACCTTCAACGTGCCTCCTCACGGTCCACACAGCGTTGGGGTTACCGGGCAGCTCCGAGACGGCCATTTCGGACACCTAGGAGGAAACGAGGACCAGGTTCTTTTGATAACAGATGTTCGGGCTTACCGGGGGATTACTTACTGTAACAATCAGCCTTTTTAAGCTTTCCCACAACCGGGAAGGAAAACTATCCAATTCCCAGCTCTGATGCTCCCCCCGTGCCAGATGTGCAAGGGGGCAGAGCGCTGAGCAGCGCTGTTGCAACGCGAGGGCTCCAGCTCACCAGCTTTTACACGGGGTCAGCCGCCCCCAGCGCCGAGAGCAGCAGCAGCTGGCAGGGACGCTGCCAAAGCTCCAGCTCCAGACACTCACATGTTCGGGGAGACAAAATGCAGGTGGTGTGCAGTCCGAACAAAAAGCCTTTGAGGCTGTGAGGGCAAACAGCACAGCCCTTCTACTTCCGAGGCACAAGCCTCCGGTTTTATTCTGCCTCCAGGCTACAGAAAGTGAATCCCCTCCTCACAGGGCCCTGAGATCATCTCCCCCTGCCTCCCGCTGTGTTTCTGAGGAGCTGCAGTCTCACCTCAAGCCCGTGCCTCAGAACCCTCAGAGAGGAGCGGGGCCCCCGGCCACAGGCCACGTACAGCTGGGGGGTGTCCTCGTTGGCCAGATCCGCGATCTGCAGGGAGGAACGGTGTCAAATCATCCGCAGGAAGAGGAAATAAAACCGAGCTCTGTGGGCCGTGCTACTGCTTTAATGCTTTCTTCAGCCACTAAAACCTATGAAGATGCCACACGGTGTGCTATCTGCTGCCCTGAAATGATGGCGAATTTTATCCAAACCCTCTGCAGAGGGGATGAGAGCTGGTTTAATGGTCAATAGAGGACCAGCACGGGACTGCTGGCTGACACCGTACGTCCTGATGTGAATTTATCACCACGGCAATCAAAAGCTGCCACACCAGGTACCAGTCGCAGGCAGCTGGCTGAGGATTTAGCAGGCCTGCTTTTCTATCTGCATTTAGTATGGCACAGAACTTCTGGGAAGCTAGGATTAATGTAGCTCTGCTGACTCTGCTTACACGCAAACACTCTGCAGAAAAGCAGAGGGAAAAACATCATGCCTCTGCAATTCCTCCAAGTGAGAAAGATTTGAGTGGGAGGGAGCTCGCTGATGGCAACGCACCTGACAACACAGAATAGGAGACAAACTGTCCAACTCATCCACCAGCACCAGGTTCTTGAGGGGCCGTGGCTGGAAGAAGAACGTATCTCCTTCCTCAAGGGGCATGGCAGAAGAGAACTCGGGCTCCTCGTCGTCGTCGCCCAGGTGAGCTATCTGGTACAGGTAGCTGAGACAGAGAGCAAGAGCACGCTGAGCACAAAGCACGGGCTGCTCCGAGTCAGGCACAGCCAAATACTGGGCAGAGGGGTGAAGGAAATCCTTCCCTGTCCTACATAGCCATTAAAACTTAGCCTTAGGGATCGTTTCCTTGGTGACAAGGCCATGTTACAAGGAAATCTGATGGCTGCTGAATGAGTAAATTAAATCCAGGTCTCTTTATCTGCAGCTGTCCCTGGAAAAGCATAGCAGAGTTTCAGTGTTTTACCTTGAGCCTCGGAGATGCTCGTGGTAGAGCCAGAGCACTGGCGGCTGAGGCCACAAGCAGGGCCAACAGCTAAGACTGCAGCTCTGCAGCTCCCTGTTTTATTGGAGTACTCTCACCTCGTTACTTCTAACCTCACTCTCTATTCCATTTTATGGGTCTAAATAACACAACCATCACGTTAAACTTCAGAGGAAAAAATGAATCCAGAAGGCCAGCAATTCAATTGCTGTTTTTAATATGTGCAAACGAACATGGCTTCCTCAAAAGCTTGCTTTATAAAACCAAAATCAGCCGCTCTGGTGAACCAGAGGGAGCTCCCCCGCGTGGCTGGCTCCGCAGATGCAGTCAGAAGAGCACAAACCTCCATTTCTGTGAGCACACCGCTGTAAAGCCACCTCCAAAGTCTTTCTCCAATCTCTGGACTATTCTTGACCCCCCAAAAACAAGAGGAAGCCCTCGAGAATGATTATATTAAGAAGCAGGCCACACAGTTACTGATAAAAAAAACCCTACCTGCTCCCAAGTACGCCACAGGGTTTTGAGAGACTGTACTACACGTGCAAGTTCAGTGAAAATCAACCAAATTAACCAAAAGATAATTCCTTCATCAGGATATGACTGATCCTACATGAACCCTAAGTGCTCAGTTCTTCCAAAACCTGTTGCAGCAACATGTTATCTTCTGTCCTCTGCCCTCCAGTATTTAATCTGGATTGAACAACAAGAAAATTCCCCGTTCAGTCATAGCCTAACCCAATTGTTCTGCTCAAGCCATGTGAACAAAGCATTAATCCACTCATTAAAACAGAGATTGTCTTTTTATGTTCAACAAGGGCAAGGGTCGGCTTGCAGTCCTGAACAGAAACAGGCTGTTTCAGGGGAAAAATGCTGATGTGAAATTGTTTACTCACTGGTTTCCAAATTCAGAAGCCACAAAGAGAAAGCCGGTCTTCAGCACGCACATGGCAGCAGCCACAGGAACGGTGTCGAAGTACTTGAGTCGAATCTCTGTCACCTGAAAGCAGACGAAGACGTGACTGTGCTTGCAGAGCACTAAAGCCGCACATATCCCTCGATAAGAAAGCCAGGCCTCCTGCTTCATCCTGAGGCTTCCTGGCTTTTGAAACACTGAGTCATTTTAGAGAAAAATGAAAGGCAGATGTGGAAGTTAACTGCCTAATAGGAAGAGGGAACTGGCTCTGTTTGCACATCACTGCACAGCAGCCGTCCTCCCCAAGTGCACAACTGTCCTGAGCAAACGTCTGCATCTGGCATGGTCGCAGCACCCCTTGGTGAAGCATTCGCAGACCACACGCCACCAGAGCTAAACCCAAACGATGAAGTTTGGGTTTAAACAAACTATGTCTGTTTAGAGAGTCAGGCAGAACAAAGAACCGAGGACTCTTTTGCAACAAGTTCTTTGTGTTGTTGTGTCACGGTGCTCACCATGTCTTCGTCGGTCTCCAGAGTGATTTTGAAGATGTCTCCCTGCTCCGTCTGGGCCAGGAAGAAGAACATGGACTTGGTCTTGTGCGTGGCGGAGCAGACGAAAATCATACCCCTCTCCGGGTCGTCCAAGTCGTTCTGCCAAGAGAGCAACGCAGGGGTCACTGGGGGAAGACTCGGAGCAAGCACAGCCACTGCCTGCAGCGCTCCCACCTCGTGGGTGCCCAACAACTGACCACACGGGGACAGGCTTTCAACCCCAGCACACCCTCCCCTGCAGGAAATACCTCCCTCAGGTGCTGTGCCTCAGCTCCCCCCCCTCCTGCCCCTTTCGCCCTCCTCCTGGAGGACCTCACATGTCAGAGCCCAGGGCTGCATCCCGCGAGCAGCACCGAGCTTTGGCAGGTGCTCAGAGCTCTGCCAGGACCTGCAGCAGCAGAGGAGGAGGAGGAGGAGGGAGCAGCCGAAGATACGACAGAGCTGCTGCCGAATTCACCCACACCCACGACAGCAAGCGTGCCTCACCGTCTGCAGGCATCCTCTCCCGCTGCCAGCGCTGCCTGATCAGAGCCTTTGTGGTGTCTGCAGCACGAGTCTCAGAGAAGAGACATGAATCCAACTCATCCCTTCAGGCTGCGCACACCCCCAAGTGCCCACGTGCAAGGGAGACAACAAACTGCCAGACCAGCACCCTCCCTCCTCGCTCAAAATCCTCCCGACGCAGGCAGACACCCAGCACACGTTCAGCACCCACAAGGATCGTCTCGCAAAAAGGGGAAGGGAGGAATCCCAGAGCTCTCACCCGTCTCCTAGGAATGGGGCATCTGATGTCAGGCTGGTCACCGAAGTTCTTGTACGTGATGTAGTTCTCTGAACAGATCAGCACCCCGCTGGGGCCGTCAGAACCACCAGGAACTGAAACGCAACAAAAAAACGTTACCCTGAAGAGTCCTTGCTGCGGGTCTGACTTATTGCTTGTAATTATTTTAGTTTTCTTTAGGACAGCACAGGTCCTGTTGCCCTGCATCACCCTAACCATGAGTCTGTTTTGACTGAGGAGAAAGAGACCCTAAACCAAGGGCTTGGAAGGAGAAAAAGATGTGATTTCAGACAAATTGCCTGCTTTATCCTTCACATCTCACTGTCTGGAAAGCCACGCCATGCCCCAAATACCAGCAGCCCATCAGTTTCCACTTGGGAACGTGCCTCCCACTCAATTTACACCGGTGGCTCAGACCAAACAACCCCCAGGACCTAAAGCAGCCCAGCGGCCAGTACCTGTTATAAGGAAGTTGCCGTGCTCTTCCAGGGGTTCGCTGTATTTCCTCACAACGTGGTTCAAACCCAGGTCCAGCTCGTAGAACGTCAACGTCTGCTGTGTGTTAGCTGCTGCTTCCCCTGTGGGATCATTGTCTGCTTCCTGAAACAAACCACAGATTGCAGGTTTGAAATTCTTTCAAGCCACTGATGGCAGAATACTTTTGGTGGAAGCATTCCGAAGCGCTGAAATCCCCCAAAAAATCTACAGAAAAGGTTCAGAGAAAGCAAATGTGCACATTTGCAGCTTAACAGCAAGACCCTGAGCAGAAGCACCGAGACAGAACAGAATCCCAGTTCTGACTGGAGGCACGACCAGAAGCAGGTGAGCTCAAGACAGAAATTCCCTGGGACAGCAAAGGCAGGCAGCGCTCCCTGCCTTCACGGGCAGAAGGGAAAGGGCAAAGAGAAATAAAGCACAAGGGACAGCGAAGGGCAGCCGGGTGCTTCTCACCTCGTAATCCATCTCCAGGCAGGCAAACATCGGGTTCTCAAACCCCACGTCGACTCCCACCACGTGGTAGACCAAGGTATTGGCCTTGTGCGCCTCCAGCGGGGAGGAGATGGTGAGGCGGGCGGCAGCGTCCCTGTTGAGGATGTACACCAGCTTCTGCTTCTCGATAGCGCCTGAAACGGGAGGGTGGCAGGGCAGTGGGGGCCACAAGGCTCCTCGTGCCCGCTTTCCCCTACACAGACAAACTTTGTGAGGAAGTATCAGCGTTATTTCCACTGCTGCGGGCACCCCGTGCCTCTAATTAACACCAAATGTTTAATTTTCAGTGCCTCAGACTCAAGCAGCAGCAGAACCTGCAGCTCCCTGGTGCCTAACGCTGCTCTTGGGGCCTGCCCAGCCCTGTGTTTGCTCCCATCAGCACCACACAGGCAGAGGGAGCTCACACACAAGGTTTCTGCTCCCACACCACGAGCTCGCCATCCTTTTGGCTGCAGAAGCACAACCGTTAGTGACACTGGCCAGCTGACCGAGGAACTGAGACAGCTGATGGTAAGTCTTATAAAAAAAAAAATAATAAAAAAGCCCACCCCAGGCTCCTCCTGCCTGCAAAGCCTGATCAGAAACACATCTGGTTGTCCTCACAACTCATCTCGGAGAAGAGACATGAACTCACAGCATCATTTCAGGCTGTAGGACCTCCTGGAAACCCCAACATTTCTCCCTGACAGCGTGTGCCAGGGCTCTGTCTGCTCACTGTGAGGCAAGCTGCCTTCCCAAACTGTTGTGGACCAATTAAGTTGTGGGACAATTAAGTTGTGCAGCAGCAAGGAAGCAGCCCACGTGCCTGCACTCTCCCTGACGTGCCTAACAAACTTCCTGAACACAAACACCCCGCTTACACCTGGCAGGAGCTCGCTTTGAAGCCACCACCCCCAGGCCAGGCACACGAAGCAGAAGAACCCAACCCCGGGGGCGACTCACTGATCATAACCGCGCGGCCCTTGGGGTCCACGGCCAGGTACTGCCCCGGCACAATCCTGCGGCAGCCGCTCTTGCCGAAAGTCTCCTGGTGAATCTTCTCGAAGACGTTTTTGGAGGGCTGGTACTCCAGGATGACGATGCGCCCCGAGTCGCTGCCCACCACGATGTAGTCCTTGGTGCCGCCCGTCAGGCGGAAGGCCATGAGCGAGCGGATGACCCCGAACACCTCCACGGTCAGCAGCGTGTGCACCTTCCCCGTGTTGGGGTCCGGGCGCAGCAGCTCCAGGATCTTGCCCCGGGACACGACGATTTCTTGCTGCTTGGTTCCTGCGGAGCCCGGAACGCAACGGGGTGAGCGGCAGCACGGCCTGAGAGAGCTCCCGGGCACCTTGTGGTAAAAGCTTCTTGGTAATGAGAATTGAATGAGAATGAAATGACAATAACTGCAACTCATTAGCGTTTATTCACCACCGTAATTACTAATAAAAGAATGTGAAGTGACGCGTTCACCACTAACAACGATGCTGGAGCATCTGGGCGACGATCACAGACTCGTGGAATACCCCGAGTTGGATGGGTCCCATAAGGAACATCGACTCCAACTCCTGGGATTAATCTCTGATTAATCTTTACAAAAGCTTTTACTCATTTTGATGTATTTATTTTATTGCTTTATACCGCAATTATTATCATGCCAACTTGGTTCCTGCTTACCACCTTAATGCCTTTTCATTATCACCCTTTGCTTAGGAACTCAGTGCCCAGCCTGCGGTGCCGGGGGGCAGGGAAGGTACATTTTTGGGTTATTTTCCCCATTTACAGAAAGAAAACTTCAACGGCAGGTAAGGAGCTGGAAGCGAACGAAACGCCCACCACCAAACTTCCCTGCATCCTTCCACAGGTCCCAGCCACGCAATCAAGACAACAACAACTCCTCCTGGGCATTTATTTCCTGCTGTAATCACTAATTAAGTGCACAGGGACTTGTTCATTACAAACAATGATGCTGGAGCATCTGGGTGACGACAGAAATGAACAAAACTCCCTGTTACCCCACCAAACTTCCCTCCATCCCTCCACACACCCCAGAGGAGGCGACCCCCACCGCCCCGAGCCATACAGACACCGCGAGCTCCACCACCCCGCGCCCCGCAGCCCCTTTTTTTTCCCTTTTTCCCCCTTTTTTTTTCCCGCAGCTACCTGAGAAGTTGCCGTGGATGGCATAGCTGATGCCCGTGGCGCGCTGCAGCGTCAGGTTGTACAGGAACATGGTGGCGGCGCTCACCCCGCGGCCGGGCCGGGCCTAGAGCTTCACAGACGGGCACCCGTTAAACCCCCCCGCGGCCTACCCCCGGCCTACCCCCCCACCCCCCCAAGCTTCCCTCGGCGCCATCTCCCCTCCGCCGCCCCCCATCCCCAAAATGTCGCCCCTCCCCGCTTCCCCCCTGCCCCGGGATGCGGCCGGAGCGGCCGTACCGTGCGGATGGCGGCGGGCGGCGGCGGATGGCGGCGGATGGGCGGATGGCGGCCTAGGCGGGCTCCCCGCCGGCCCGCTCCGCCATGAGCCCCGCGACTCCCGCCCGGGGCTTTTTCCGCGCGAGGCCCCCGCGGGTTGTGAGGGGAGGGCTGCCCGCCGCGCTGCCTGAGAGAAAACCCGCACCAAGCCGCCCTCTCGCCGCTCACGGAGGCTTCGAAAAAAATCCTCGGGGGTGTTCACGGCTCCGGGGAACCGGGAGGGAGGCGGGCGCGGGGCCGGTGGGCGGAGAGGGGCGGCGGAGGGCGGGCAGGCAGCGCGGGCAGCCCCGCGGACAGGGGCGGGAGGGGAGGAGGGGCCGGGGCCAAGATGGCGGCGGGGGGGGGCATGGAGCGGCTGAGGGCGATGACGGGGCTCGGGGAGCTGCAGGAGGCCTACGGGGAGCTCTGCAGGGAGGAGGTGGGGAAAGGAGGGAGAGGGAGGGGAAGGGGAGGAAGGGGAGAGGGAGACAAGGAGGGAGGAAAGGGGAGAGGGAGGGAATGAGGAGGAAAGGAGGGAGAAGGAAAGGAGAGGAAGGGGAGAGGGGAGGGAGGGAGGGAGGAAAAAGGGGAAAGGGAGGGAAGGAAGGGGAGAGGGATGGGGAGGGAGGGAAAAAGGGAGGAGGGAGGAAAGGAGAGGAAGGAGAGAGGGAAGGGGAGAGGGAGGAGGGATAGGGAAGGAGGGGGAGAAGGAAGAAAGGAGGAAATAAGGGAGGAAGGGAGAAGAGGGAAGGAGAGGAAGGAAATGAAGGAAAAAAGGGAGGAAGAAAGGAGAGGGAGGGAAGGAGAGAGGGAAAAGAAGGAGGGGAGGAGGAAATAAGGGGGGGAAGGAGAGAGGGATGAAAGGAAGGAGAGGGAGGGAATGAGGAGGAAAGGAGAGGAAGGGGAGAGGGAAAGAGGGAGGGAGGAAAGGTGAGAAGAAGGAGGGAGGAAAGAAAGGAGGAAACAAGGGAGGAAGGGAGAGAGGAAGAGAAGGAGGGAGGGAAGAAGGAAAAAAGAGAGGGAGGGGAGGAGGAAATGAGGGAGGAGAGGGATGAAAGGAAGGAGAGGAGGAGAGAGGGAAGGAGAGGGAGGTAATGAGGAAAGGAGAAGAGAAGGAAGGGGAGAAGGGAAAGAGATGGAGGAAGGAGGGATAGGGAAGAAAGGAGAGAAGAAAGTAGGAAACAAGGGAGAGAGGAAGAGGAGGAAGGAAATAAAGAAAGGAGGGAAGACAGAAAAAAGGGAGGGAGAGGGGAGGGAAAAAGGGAGAGAGGAAGGGAAGGAGAGGAGGAAAAAAGGGGGGAGGGGAAGGAGAGAGGGATGGGGAGGAAGGGATGAAAGGAAGGAGAGAGGGAGAGAAGGAAGAGGGAGGGAATGAGGAGGAAAGGAAAGGAGAAGAGAAGGAAGAAGGAAAGGAGAGGAAGGGGAGAGGGGAAAGAGAAGGAAGGGGAGAGGAGGGAGGGAAGGAAGGGGAAACAGGAGGAAAGGAGAGAGGAAGAGAACAAAGGAGAGGAAGGAAATGAAGGAGGAAAAAGGGAGGGAAGAAAGGAGGGAGGGAGGGAAGGAGAGGGGAGGGAAAAAGGGAGAGAGGAAGGGAGGGAGGGAGAGGGGGAAGGAAGGAGGAAGGGAAAAAATGGAGGGGAGAGGGAGAGAAAGAGGAATAAGGGAGGGAGGGTCGCTCAGTGCAGGTGCAGCCACCAGGGCTGGGGGTGCCAGTGACAAAAAAAAAATAAAATAAAATAAAAAAATCATATTGTGGGGTTAAAATGAGAGCTTAGGAGTGGGTTCACCGACACCTGAGCTCGAGGAGGCGCTAAAACCTCGCCTCTGGTGCTGAGCCCCTGCCCCTCGCCCCGCAGCAAGCCGTGCAGGAGGAGCTGGAGGCGCTGGTGGAGCAGCAGAGCGTGGTGGAGAACAAGATGGTAGCCCTACAGCGCATGGGGTCAGTGCCACGCCGCCTTCCTCTTCCTCACCAGGAGGGGACAGGGGCGTTCATCCACCCCCACGGCCCCTTCCAGGGCTGTCTGACTGCGTGCTCGGCTCCCGAAATAAAAGATCGGGGCTGGGTTTGGGGGAGGAAGCCAGGTTTTTAACAGTTTGGTGTGTTTTCTGCGCAGCCCCAACCTGCAGCTCATCGAGGGGGACGCCCAGCAGCTGGCGGGGATGATCGCCTTCACCTGCAGCCTGGCTGAAAACGTCAGCAGCAAGGTCCGGCAGCTCGACCTGGCCAAGGTGGGTGCACCACAGGGTTTGGGGCTCGGCCTCCTCAGGCTGCGTGCCTGGAAAATAAACGGGGAAACGGGGAAATTGGGGTGCTGGGAACGGCCTCGGTGCTGCTGGGCGGTGGCTTCTGGGTGTCGGAGGGAATGAGAGCAAATAAAGCGTAGGATTTCCGTGTGGGGAGTAAATAACTTGGAGGATTTTCCACGTGGCAGCTGGCTCTCCAGCCTGTCCTTGTGGTTTCACGGCAAGGAAGCTGAGGTTGGTCTGTGTCAGCCCTCTGTTAGCTGTTGCCTTGCTGGGGAGGGTCGTTGTCCCTCGATGCTGGGCAGCAACCCGGGCTGTCCTCTTTGTATGAGGATGGGTTCAGGTCCCAGCTGCTCAAATCAAAACATATCAAGTGTGGCTGCCTCTGGGCTCTGCCATTTCGGCTGGAGCACAGTCTGTGAGTTCAGTCTGAGCGCTGACGGACACGTGCTGCCATTTCAGACTCATTGGGCTTCCACCTTTCATTCTTTACAACCTTAAACTTCATTTATTCTGGAGATCCTGCTTCATTAGCTGCTTACTGTGCAGAGAAGCATGGCTTCGATCCATTTCTTCCATCTTTTTCCCCTCATGTTGCCCTCTCCATCCTTTCTTCCCGCTTCTCCTTCCCAGCAGGAGGCCCCACTGCTTTTCCCTTTCTTACAGAACCGCCTCTACCAGGCCATCCAGCGAGCCGACGACATCCTGGACCTGAAGTTCTGCATGGACGGCGTGCAGACGGCCCTGCGGGGCGAAGATTACGAGCAGGCAGCAGCTCACATCCACCGCTACCTGTCCCTGGATAAATCCGTCATCGAGCTCAGTCGCCAGGGCAAGGAAGGTGAGGGCTGCTCCAGGGGGGTTTGGTGGGGGGGTGCCTCAGCTCAGCGGGCAAAGCAGGACATCCAAAGGTCACGTAGAGGATTAATTGAAGGAGAACCCCTAGCACCAGGTTTTAGTTGCATTTCTGATGGCGGCTGGGTGAAAAAATACGAAGGACAAAAGAAGAGAGGGAGGAATGTGATGGCTGCGGTGTGATACCAGGCAAAGCAGCTGGGCAGCAAGGAACGGGCTGGGTGAGCCCTGCAGAACCATCCTACTTGGTTGGGTCACGTCCCCTGTGCGAGAGCAACGTGCTGTTAGCTCTGCCCTTCTTCGAGCAGGGGGCATAATCGATGCCAACCTGAAGCTCCTGCAGGAGTCGGAGCAGCGCCTGAAGGCGATTGTCACCGAGAAGTTCGACACGGCGATGAAGCAGGGAGACCTGCCCCAGGTGGAGCGCTTCTTCAAGATCTTTCCCCTGCTGGGCTTACACGAGGAGGGGCTCAGCAAGTTCTCCGAGTACCTCTGCAAGCAGGTGAGGGCTTCTGGGGCTGCGAAACACGCAGAGACCTGATCGTCTCCTGGGGAGAGCAAAATCCAGCCTTGGCTGTGGCTTGTTCATCTTTGAAGCCATCGCTGGCCTTCAGCTGAGCTCTCTGCCTGTCCCTGCTGTCACACAGGTGGCCAAAAAAGCAGAGGAGAACCTGCAGCTGGTGATGGGAACAGACATGAGCGACCGTCGGGCTGCTGTCATCTTTGCAGACACCCTGACGCTCCTCTTCGAAGGTAATCTCCCTCTTTGTGCAGCTGGATTGGAAGCAGTCCGTGATGGGATCCATCAATTCAAACACTTCAGTTTTAGTTCCAGGGGAGCATAAAACACCCTCTGAGCCATGGGAAGGTCACGCTGGAGGGAAGGGGACACAGACAGATGTTTTCCCAGCCAGGAGAGGGCATTAAACCAAGCAATCCGTCCTACCCACAGCGTGTGCAGGCACAAAGTGGGTTTGCAGAGGAATTTTTTGGCTTCCTCCAGGAATCACTCTTCTTGTTCTCTGCATCCTCAAGACGCGTGGGTATTCCCCGCAGGGTTTTCAGGCCTGCAGCTCCCAGACAAACAAATCAGATCCCTAAAAGCTGAGCAGCTGTTGATGGCCCCAGGCCTGGCTCTTCGAGGAGGGACGTGGCAGCTTGGAAACGGAGAGGGAAAGGAGGAGGGGGAATACAAATGCTGTGTGGGAGCGTCGCCAAGGCAGTAATTGAGGTCCCGTGGTGATTAACCCTCCTCCTCTGTTGTGCCCGCTGCAGTTCCAGGCTGTGGCACTGCCAAGTCACTGCCAGCCTGGCACCGTGCTGCTGTCGAAGGTCCTCAAAGCCAACGGGGCTTTCCTGGCAGGAGAGCCAGAAGAGGGGGAGAGGCACTAAGTGTTGAGGCAGAGGGTTTGTGAGAAGGAAGCAGTCTTGGAGAGAGGCTTCCTTGGAGAGGAGCTTTGTCTCTGAGCAGGTCCTGCCCTCACTAGTGCACGACGGAGAGGAGCAGAGCTTTCCTCGTGCTGCTTTTCCTAGCAGTGATGTTTTATAATTTGGTCAGTGCTGGATGTGGCTGGCAGCTGCGTGCCCCGCCAGGTTCAGCCTGGGCAGCGTCCTGTGAAAGCCTCACCCTTCCCCACCTTGAGTCTTGCTGGGTGGGATGCAGCTGCCCACGTCCCATGGCAGGAGCTCTTCAGAGGTGGCTTCCACCCCAGGAGATGAGCACCACAGCCTTGCAGGAAGCAGGAGGGAAGCTAGAAGGCAGCGCATGCAGAGGGAAAGTGCTGTGGGAGAAGGGGTGGCGATGACAGAAAGCCCTTGGAGAGTGTCTGGACAGTGTGACCTGTTCATCCAGGCCCTGGCTGAGGACCTGTACAGCTCTGCTCTGGGTCCAGGCTGAAGGAGAGCTCCTAACGAGGCTGCCCCTGGCTCCTGGGAGAGCAGAGTCCACCTGATCACTGTCTCTCCTCCCGCAGGGATCGCTCGTGTCGTGGAGACCCACCAGCCCATCGTGGAGACCTACTACGGGCCGGGGAGGCTCTACACCCTCATCAAGCACCTGCAAGGAGAGTGCGACCAGCAGGTGGAGAAGGTGGTGGAGAAGTTCGTCAAGGAGAGGGACTACCACAGGCAGGTAAGAGGGGGGTGATCCTGCCCCACGCAGCTGCCTGAGCCCCTCTGCGGGGCCCTGCCTGCCCTAGGGGGGAAGTTTGACCTCGTGTTTGGGGAGAAACCTTGCCTTACTCCATCCTTGTGCTGATGGTTGAGGTGCCCCAGCCTGTAGCTGTCCTTTCTGTTGCAGAGGAGTTGCTGTGAGCGTGATAAGCAGACCCTGGGCACGGAGTTACGTCCGTGAGGGTCTGTGGGGTGCTCTCAGCACACCCTGCCCCCTGCCTTGCTCCTGCTCGAGGCAGGACTGCTGTAACATCTCACAGTCACGTCCCTTGGTGCCCCTATTGGTGTTCCCATCCCACAGCCCTCCCTGGCAGGCTCAGCTCTGTCCTGGAGGTAGTTCCCAGATGCAGTTCCCAGAGTGTCATCCTCCCTGGGCCACCGCACGAGAAGGGGCTGTTAGCTTCAGGTCAGCAGCAAACGCCGTGATGACTCCCTTTTGCACTTACAGTTCCAGCAAGTTCAGAACAGCATGATGAGGAGTTCTGCGGAGAAGATTGAACCAAGGTAAAACAAAACCTCCTTCTGCTCTCAAATTTTCACTCATTTAGAGAACTCTTCCCATCTTCCAGAGGCTTTGTGGCTACTGAAGCTTAGCATCCATGTGCTAGGTACCCTTCACTGCCCTTCAATAAAGGCACCTTCCGTGGTGGTGCTTTATTTTGCTGACTCCTTATTTAGGGTCTCAGCCTTGAACATTGTTGGAGGGCTGGGAATATCACTGTACTCAAAGCACTGAGGCTTTATTTGACTCTTCCACCACTTGTTGATGGGCAGAGTGCAGTCCTTGGAGCCCGTGAACTGGAGCAGCTCTCCGGGCAGATAATTCATGGCGTAATTAGGAATAAATTTTTGGGTCCTTTCAATCTGTACTGCTGCTGTGGTGATGCTGTGACACCGGCATCTTGGTAATGAACTCGAGCACCTTCAGTTTCCCTTCTTTTCTATTTGTCTTGAGTATTTGCATAGCCCTTAGTAAAGCCATCTGAAAGTGCCCTCAGCCCATCTGGCACTGTGTGACTTCTGAACACGCCTTGAAAGCCAGCCTGTGTTCCTCAAACAAGGTGTCTGTGGACCTACCCCACCAGTTAGTCACTGGTAACATGGTGATCCGCTTACTCTTTGCTCTGAGTAACTGGGGATGCCTCCAAGGCTTTCTGAGCTTTTGCTTTTCCATCCACAGAACAAAGGTAACAGCTCCTCATCCCGTTTGGGAGGCTGTGAGCAGTGTGTGTAAATGCTTTGTGCTGGCTGATGGAAAAGCTGAGCTGACAGTTTTCCTTCCGTGGTCCCCTCGGATCTGAGCGCTGTGTTCTGCCTTGTCACGTGCTTCTGCAGCTCCACAGCTCCCAGGCTGCTGAGCTTAAACTGCTCCTGCCTCATTTCCAGAAAATAACACAAATCCAGGCCCAGGAGCACATACACGGAGGTGGCAGGGACCGGGCATTTCTAGCACCAGCCACGCAGGGGCCAAGACTCAGAGCAGAACCGAGGCAGGGAGGAGGCTGCTGGAGGTCTCTGGTCCGACCTCCCACTCCACACAGGGCTGATTTTGAGGTTCAGTCAGGCTCACCTTCCTGCAGTGATTTTATCATCATACTCTATGATGATTATCATAGACGGTAAGTCCCTTAAAAGGCAAATCCCTGAGATGGCAGCTGGCCCGTTGATCGTGAAAATAAAATGGGAAATAATCCCCAGGTGGGCTGGCGTCTCTTACTCAGGGAGATCTTCCTGGAATATGCCTGTAGGATTTTTTTTGGGTGACTTCCCCCACATCTGAGGTCCGAGCTGTGTGCTTGGTGCTGGCAGAGTGCAGCCTGCCTTAAAGATGCGAGTCTCGTGGCTGGGCACAGAGCAGGGAATTGCTGCTGCTGCTGCAGGAACCTGCTGTAAAGCAGCTGCTGCTGGCCTGGTTTGCCACCCGGTGCCTGACAGGTGAGCTGCTGAGCCAATCCATCCTGGTGGCACTCGGCTGCTTCCCAGCACAACTCTACCCATTTAATTCAGCGCACAGTGGCGAGCTGTCAAGGCTGGGAGCAGCTCTCCACGTAAACGAGCTCCCCAAATATCCTTCCAAGCAGGACTGGCGTTGCTTGCACGTAGCAGTTACTCTGCTGAGCTTTGCTACCTGATGGAAACGGGCAGCATTGGTCTCGGAGCAAAACAGAGAGCACTTCACGGGGTGAGTGGGTGTCCCTGCGCTCGATGTCTTGCTGCCTTGACTCTCGCTGTGCCCCCTTGCAGGGAACTCGACCCCATTCTGACAGAGGTCACACTGATGAACGCCCGCAGCGAGCTCTACTTGAGGTTCATCAAGAGACGAATAACGGCGGACTTCGAGGTGGGAGACTCCATGGCCCCCGAGGAGGTGAAGCAAGGTAACGCCGGCAGCACCGCCGCCCGTGGGCTCTGCTCCTCGTGGAGCTGTAGCAGGTTGGGGTCAGGGCAGCGTGGCACAGCTGCAGGGGCACCCAGGGAGCGCTCTGTGGAAGAGGACCACGGAGCCTGGCCTCCCCAAAGCTGTTTCCAGCAGTGAGCTTCCTGACAAAGCCCTACCGTAACCGTCCTCTGCACGGGGGCTTTTCAGACTCTGGTACATCTTAGTGAGGGAAGTTGGTTAGGCCACACAGGCTGCTACAGCTCTGCCAGGAAAAAAAATATCTGGCTGCTGCACCAGGTGGCAGCACCCAGGCACTGTATGACCACAGAGGAGGGCAAGTTGAAGGGGAACTCTCTGAGAGGATTGTGACCAGCAGTTGGTACCCCTGGGGCAGGAGGCGTTCCCTGGTCGATGTTCGAGTCCAACATCATTGAGTTATTCCCTCTAACAGGGAACCAGCCTTAGGAGAGACTGCAGAGCAGAATAAACAAGGTGCCCAAAGGAAAGGAGGGCCCTTTGGTCACCGTAGGCACAAATGCTAAAGGCAGAGGCTGCAGGGAAAACAGGTTAAGATTTTTGGTACTTCTTGGAGCTCTGAAGTCAGGTGCATCACCTGCAAAAGTCAGCTCAGCTCTTCCAGCTCCATGCTTGAGGCCTGTGGTTTATTCCAGGTTGAGCTTTGCAGGTGTGTGTCCATCGGGTGCCCCTCGGACAGGCAGCAAGGGGTTAGGTGGAGCTGCTTCCTGGCCCTTGGTCCAGCTGATGGTTCCCTCGGTGTTCTGCAGAGCATCAGAAGCAGCTGGACAAGCTGCTCAACAACTGCCTGCTGAGCTGCACCATGCAGGAGCTCATCGGCTACTACATCACCATGGAGCAGTACTTCATGAGGGAGACAGTCAACAAGGTGAGGCTCAGAGGGCTTTTGCAGTAGCCTGTGCTCCATGCCCACACCTCCAGGAGTCCCCAGGGAGGGCGATGGGCACGCAGCAGAGCTGCGGTGGTTGTTGGGAAGGTCTGCCAGGGCCCCTGGCCTTGGAAAACAAGTGGTCTTTCCTGAGAGATCAGATCTGCCAGGCCTGGGGCTGCTGAACAGCAGGATGAGCGATAGCAGGTGGCACTCCACAGCTTGGTCTCGCTCCGAGAGGGCTCCTCTCTTCCCTCGCTGAGCTCAGGACGCTGAGGCTGCTCTCTCTGCAGGCTGTGGCCATGGACAGCTATGAGAAGGGGCAGCTCACCTCCAGCATGGTGGACGACGTGTTTTACATCGTGAAGAAGTGCATCGGGCGGGCTCTGTCCAGCTCCAGCATAGACTGCCTCTGTGCCATGATCAACCACTCCACCACCGAGCTGGAGTCCGACTTCAGGTAAGGAAAAGACACCAGGTTCATCATAACCTCCCTTCTCCTCGTGTCCTGCACAAAATGTGCTGTCTGATGGCCTTCCTGTGCTCTCTGCCTTTGTCCCTCTGCTTTGTCATCTCTGGAAGGCGCTGGTAGGAAGCAGTGCTGGGCGTGCTTTCCTCCCAGCAGCAGTGCTCACCTGTAGGACAGGCAGCCACGGAAGAGAAAAAGGAACTTGATGGCACCGTGGTCACTCCCAGGCATTCTCTGGGTTGCCCGTGGGCCTGCTTGGTTGAATGATTGTCCGATGGACTTTGGGGTGAGCCTGCAGAAATTGGCCTGCTGCTGTTTCTCATCCCGGTGTGGGAGCAGAGAACTGACTGAAGACAACAGATTTCTGGCAGGATTTTGAGGAAATATATTTTTTAAATTATTTTTTAACCTCAGCCTGGTGTCTTTCAGATGATGATGGCAGGAGATACCTGAAATTCCTCTGAAATTCCCCTTCCCTTTTCCAGGCTGCAGCTCAGCCCAGCACGGCTCTGTTGCTTCTTGCAGTGCTTGCTCTAAGCCCCGTGTGTCCCGCTTGCCCCGCAGGGAGGTTCTGTACAACAAGCTGAAGCAGGGCTTCCCGGCCACCACCTTCCAGGACTTCCAGAGAGGGGTGACCAGCGCCGTGAACATCATGCACAGCAGCCTGCAGCAGGGCAAGTTCGATACCAAAGGCATCGAGAGCACCGACGAGGCCAAGCAGTCCTTTCTGGTGGGTTTGGAAGCTGTCCTGGTAAAAGAAGAGTTGGGGTGAGGGGAAGGGCGATGGGGAAACTCACGGGAATGGGATCGGTGCAGCTGTCACAGTCAGAGAACCTGAAAACCTGGTTCAGGCAGCTGCACCTTCCCCTAGATGAGAGAATTCCCTGTCCCACGCTCAGCACTCCTCCATCCTCGCTTACCAGATGGGAGATTTTCCATTAGAGCAGGGTTGTCTGCTCCCCTAGGCACGCAGGATCCTCCTCTTGCCTTCTCCTACCAGCAGCACCACAACTCTGTGCTCGAGCTGGCCAGAGCACAGCAGTGAGCGTTACAAATTCACAGAGAGCTTTTGGAGGGCTGATGCTCCTGTCCTCTGCAGCACAGCGTGTCCTTGCCTCTGCTGGGAGCTGCACAGGCCTTGCACTGGGGACAAGACCCCGCTGGGAGGGGATCTCTGCCTGGGTCTGCTCCCTGCTTTCAGCCAGAGCCCCTGGGAGCGCTGCAGAGGAGCTGGCTCAGCCATGAGCTGCTGTGAGCCTGCTGCACAGATTCCCTGGGCCTCCCACTGTACGAGGAGAGGAGGGAGCAGGAGGGACTGCTTTAATTTCATTAAACCCGGTTACGGGTTTCGTGATGCAAAGCACTTGGAAGCGTCAGTTCTCCCTTTGGGATTCATCCTTCACCTGTCAGCTCGCCTCGTTCCCCCGGCTGCACAAAGCCCAGCCTTGTTCTGACAGTTCGGCTCCAGCAGGTAGAGAACAGCCTGTTCGGGGAGGAGCAGATACTCAGCTGGCAGGAGGGGTGCTGCTTCCTCCTGCCTGCACACGAACGCCTGCCCTGCTTCATCTCAATCATCACCTCCAGCTGCTCCTGAACTGTTGTTCTTCGTGACGCTGTCACAGAAAGGAGCAGAGATGTTGGGGGTACACCCCCCTCTTCCACCAGCTTGGGCTTTGCTGTCCACGACGTTGCAGAGCAGGGGACTGAACCACCTCAGCCTGCACCAGCTGCAGGCTCAGCACGGTTCAGCTTCACGCAGCGATCTGATCACACCGCAGCACCTCTGCCCCCTCCAATAGTTCCATTTCAGCCTGTAGCGTGAGCAGGGCACGGAGCAAGAGATGGGAAATTCCAGTGGTTTCTACTTGCCTTTCTTTTCCCTCCCCAGGTGACCTTAAACAACGTGGAGGTCTGCAGCGAAAACATCATGACCCTGAAGAAAACTTTGGAGGTGCGGTCTCGATTGTTTGCTGTCTTCTCTCTAATCAGACTCCCGCGGGGTGGGGTAAAATAAACTCTCTGGACTTTGCTTTGTTCAAACTCCTGCTATCTTCGCCCTCCAGCCGTAGGAAAGCAATTTTGAGCTGGCAGAGCAATCCCTGGCTGATACCTCAGTGGTGTAGCTCAGCCCGGCTGGAAATACCAGTTCCTCTGTGTGGACCAAGCCGGGACTCAGTGCAATAAAACCATTTTATTGTGGTTCCCTGGTGCTGCCTCAGGTAGCCTGGGGCTTCCTTTCTTGCTGCTCTGTCCCCAGCAGCTCCTGCCTTTGCCATGGGCTTGGTGGCTGTCCTGAATTTCAAGCCTGCTGCCAGGGCTGGGCGGTGAAGGGGCAGAGGGAGCCCAGGGGATTCATGAGCATCGTGCCCGGGGGTCTCTTCCCGCAGAGCGACTGCGCCAAGCTGCTCAGCCAAGGCTTCGGGGGCGAACAGGCACAGGCCAAGATCGAGAGCTGCCTCTCCGACATGGCTGCTGTCTCCAACAAATTCCGGGACCTGCTGCAGGTGAGTGCAGGGCGCTGCTGCCGGCCAATTCGGGGAGGGGGGAGGCAGCCCACGCCTGGTGGCCCGCATCGAGGCCGTGTCTGGCTCCTGGCGTGCCGGCTGAGGGGTGCAGATGGAACCAAGCGATCCATTTTGAGGCACTCAAACGGATCCAGCCCATGTGCACAGCTGCACCAGCTGGCAGCCGGGTGAGAAATGCTGGAAGCAGCTGCAGAGGCAGGAGGAACGTCGTTCCCTTTGTCTTTGCTCATCACAGAGCTGTGGTTGGTTGGTACAGCATGTTCAAGAGGAGAAATACTGGTGGCTCCTCCGTTCTCCTTGTGGCCCAGCGTGTTGTCAGCCTGTCCCGAGCCCCATGGGGCTGAGGGAAGAAGGGCTGCTGGTAGAGAAGATCACAGGAAGATTATCAGGGAACCTTCACAAGGCCTGTGGTCAGCACTGGAATCAAACAGCTCACTGATAAGGAGTAAAACTCTCCAGTCTGGCTTTAGTGCAGCATTAAAACTGTCTGCAAAGCACTCAGGAGGCTGAGCAGCGAGCTGCTGTGCTGCCTGAGTCACGCGCACATGCAATTTGCCTTGGAAAAGGGCAATTGCCAGCAGGGCCTGCTCAGAAATGCCAATTTGAGTTAAAAACTCTCATCAGATGCCAGGCAGCGTTGGTACCCGAATAGCTTCGTGCTGGGTGAGCTTTCTCGACGTCGTGCTGAGCTAAATGGGGTGGCTGGCAGGAGAGGGCTTGCAGAGAGCTCTCGAGCAGTGGAGCGGAGTGAACAGCCTTGGCTGACAGCCTGCTGCTCGGGGGAGAGGGCGCGTGCTGGGGCTGCGATTAATTCGGGGCACTACCTCTGCTCGCAGCTTGTAGCCTCCTTTCAGCTTGTCCCGCCGTGCTGGGGGTGGGAGGCTGCAGCTCAGCCTCGTGCAGCCTCGGGGCCGATGTCCTTCCTTTTCTTGTCACTGTGGCGTCCTCGGAGCCACGCAGTGCTGGAAGAGCGTGGGATCTGGCTCCAGCTCCAGGATTTTGGGTTCATTTTCCTGTGGAAGTCTGCGGGTCGGTTTTCCCAGCTCGTGCCAAGGATGGAGGCAGCCTGGCTGCAGAGGTCAGGCGTCGTTGGACGTTGCCTGTGCTCAGTTCCCCCCTGTCCTCTTCTCGCCCCCCTCAGGAAGGCGTCAGCGACCTGAACAACACGGCCATCAAGCCCCAGGTGAAGCCCTGGATCAACCTCTTCCTCTCCATCTCCCACAGCATCGAGGAGGTAAGGCTCAGCCCCTCCGCTTCCAGCTCCCTTCTGCACTCTCCGTCAGCTTTCTGCTGTTCCTCAGCACGGAGAAACGGTGAAATACCCAGACTTTGCTCACCAGCCCAGCCTGGAAAGGGGCAGCTGGCTTGACAGGAGCTCAAGAAGAAGCCCCGTGTTCACAGCAGGTCCCCCAAACAAACAGCCCTTCTTGTATCCCGCTGGCAGGAGGAGTTCAGCGAGTACGAAGCCAACGATCCCTGGGTCCAGCAGTTCATCGTCCACCTGGAGCAGCAGATGACAGAGTTTAAGGTGAGGAAAAAGGGTGGGGGGGGGGATCCAGCAGCCTGCCAGCCTTCCACCAGGCGTCTCCCAGCTCTTCGCCTGCACTTGATTGCAGAGTTCTTGAGCCCCCCCTCGTACCTGGATTGCTTCTGCCAGCGCTGTCCGCTCGCAGAGTGTGGAAATAATATTCTTGGTGTGAGAGCTCTCCTAGAACTGTTCTTTTTTCTTTCTGCTCCTAGGCTGGCCTGTCCCCCGTGATTTACGATAACCTTACCGGCCTCATGACCAGCCTGATAGCCACCGAGCTGGAGAAAGTGCTCCTCAAATCCAGCTTCAACAGGGTAAGCAAAACGCTGCGCTGGGGAACATCTCGGCGCTGCCCAAGCCCTGCTAACAGAGCTGCTCTCCCCGCAGCTGGGCGGCCTGCAGTTCGACAAGGAGCTGCGGTCCCTCATTGCCTATCTCACCACCGTCACCACCTGGACCATCCGCGACAAGTTCGCCCGCCTCTCCCAGATCGCCACCATCCTCAACCTGGAGCGGGTGAGCTGCGCTGACGGCGGTTTTTTTGGGGTTGCAGCAGCCCCAGCTGGGCTCCGTGTGGTGTCCTGGGCTCAGCCAGGCGTGGTCACACGTGTAGGGAGGAGAAAAACTGGGAAACTCACCCCAAAATTTGATGGGTGTTTGCCTGCGGGGGGGTGATGGCAGGAAATCCTGCCCCTCCCGGTACGGCCCCAGCTGGAGTTTGGTTCCTGCAGCTCTCTCCCCTTTTTCCCTGCAGGTGACAGAGATCCTGGATTACTGGGGCCCCAACTCGGGCCCCCTCACCTGGCGCCTGACCCCTGCGGAGGTGCGGCGGGTGCTGGGGCTCCGCAAGGATTTCCGTGACGAGGACATCAAGCGCCTGCGCCTGTAGCTGCGCCCGGCCTCAGCAGAAAGCCCTGGAGCCAGCCCCCGTCCTCTGATTTCTGTGAGGTTTTGGGGTGGTGGCTGCCCTTCTGCTCCCTTTCCTCAGAGCAAGAGGCTCTTCGGGGCACGGGACGGAGCGCCCCTGTCCTTTTGCAGGAGCAGAAAGAGGGCGGCAGAGGAAATCTCTCACGTTGAGAGCAGCTAACGCTAAATGGGCAAGTTTTTAGGGCCAGGCTGGTGCTAGCACACGGCTCTCCGTCCCCTGGGGGAGGCCACAGGAGGCTGGAGAAACCTGGGGGCTGTCAGAGCACCGCTGAGCTGCGCCCCTGCCTCCTGTGCTGCCCTGCTCCCTGCTCCCCTGGGTGTGGGGCTGCTCTCCCTGGGGGAAAGGGAAGCCTTCCTGGGGGGAGGGCGCTTGGAAAACCATGAATTTTCCAAAGAAAATCTGCTGTAGGAAGCAGGGCTGGGAAAATAAACCTCGCCTGGCTGAGCAGCAAGCTTGAGATCTGTGTGTGTGTGCCTGGAGGGGGCTGGAGCCCTGAGCTGAGCTGGTTGCTGTTCCATCTCCCCTGCCCTGGGTCTTTGCTAGCTCAGGGAGAGGCTGGGGAGGGACAGAGGAGACCGAGCACAGTCTAGGAACAAGATTTTTTTATTTAAAAGAGCCTGCAGGGATCAGGAACTGCAGAAATAACCTCTGGGCTGGGGAGGGGGACGTGATTCCACACCCAGGGCTGGGGGGCCAGGCAGGAACACTCACCTTCCTCCTGCTGGAGGTTTCCTTCAGCGACTGCTAAAAGCAGGGGCAAATCCCCAACCCCAGCTGTGCCCCCAGCTTCTGCCCGCCCGGCTCAGCGCAGCTCCGTGAGCCTGGGGGGTTTTCAGGCCCAGCAGCAGCACAAAAAGGCCACATCGAACCCAGGGAGCCCCCGGGAGTCCTGCTGATGAGTGTGGGGTCAGCACTGCTCCCACGCGGGGTGCCCTGGGGCACTGCTGGCTCTGTCAGCCCCGTGGGGAGGGGACGGCCCCGAGGGGAACGTTCCTGGCTCCTCAGCCCCGCGTGTCCGTGATGAGCAGGGCAGAGCCGAGGCCCTCACACAGCCACGTCCTCTCCCGGAGGAGCGCTGGCGTCCAGCTCGCATCCCAAAACCTCCACCGAGATGCCCCCCGTGTCCACTTCGATGCTGTGGATGCTGAAATTACCCAGCCCCTGCCAAAAAAAAAGAGCAAAAGGGGCTGGAGGAGAGCTAACACAAGGGGCTCACCCCCATCAGCAACCCACCCGCGCTGCTGAGCTTTGCAGCAACCCCCTCTAGCACTTTGGGGCCGGGAAGTCTTTTTTTTTACCTCAGTTTTGGCCAGAATTTGGTGCAGAGCCTCCTTCTGCCGCGGGGCTTTGGTGAGGACGTAGAGGAAGCCGCCGCCGCCAGCGCCGGCCAAGCACTGCCCGTGGACGTAGGGCCGGAGGGCGCCCATCATGCGCCCCACGGCCAGCGGCTCGCAGCCGGGGGCCATGCGCTTCTTCTGCTGCCAGTAGCGCTCCAGGCACGTGCCCAGGAGCTCCAGGTCACCTGTGGGAGGGAGCTCATGAAAGTATGTCCAAAAAAATACCAAATTGGTCAATTTTTCGCCTTCTGGGGGAACAGAAACCTGGCCCTATCCCCAGTGAGCTGAGTTCTGCCGTCTCTCTGCCCCTGCCCTCTGCCTCCTGAGCAGGGCACCCCAGCACAGTTCATTTTTAACCCTCCCCAGGGGAGAATTTACTGATTTTCACGCTCCCGCTTCCCTTCCGCTGCAGCCCAGCAGCCAACCACCAAATAAATCCACCTCAAGGCCAGGCCTGCCCCCAGGCCCAGCAGATGACTCAGGAAAACCAACCAGACACCACACGCCCCGCAGGGACACTTCTAGCCCTGCTTCCTCCACGTCTTAGCTGAAGTTTCGGGGCACTGCTTGTGACACGGGGGTGAGGACGTGAGGTTGCTGCAGCTCCCAGAGCCCGCACCACCCTAGCGTGTGCCCCCCAAGCCAGCAGGGACGCTCCTGGGGGCGTTTGTGTTGCTTAAAGGGGCCAGCCAGGTGCAGGGAAGGGGCTCCCACCTTGCCTCAAGGCCCGGGCACACTCCTCGGCGTTGCTCACCAGCGCGTGGGCGTTCTGCACGACGGAGGGCAGCCGGGCGTACCAGTTCCTCACCACATCCTGCGGGAGAGGCCGGGCTCAGGGGAGGCTCGGGGGAGGCAGCGCTGCACCCGCAGCCTCGCGGCGGGGCAGGGTTGAGGCTGCCAAACCCGAGGGGAAGCAGAGTTACCTGGAGCAGGTTGCGAGCCAGGCGAGTTTTCCCCGTGTACACCAGCAGCAGGTGGTCGCTGAGGGTGCGGGCGAAGCCCTCGGGCACTGAGATCTCCTCCACCTCCACCCACAGCGGCAGCCGAGCCTTCGACCTCCCGATTTTGATGCCAGGCACCAGCCCGCCCACCTGGTCCTGCCAACCTCCGCCTGCAGGACACAGGGGGGGGGCTCAGCCTCCTCCCGGCCCCCACCCCAAATTCTGGGGGCTCCCCCCGGTCCCTCTACCTGTGGTCAGCCTCTGCTCCAGGTGCAGCACGGCGTGGATGAGGGACTCGGTGCTTGCCGCCTTGCCGGCCGCCTGGTACCACGAGGCCATCGCCGCGCCCGCCAGGATGCTGCTGGTGCCTGCGGGGAGGGGCAGGGTCAGGGCAGAGAGGGGGGGGACACAAATGCCACCCCCCATCCTTGAGGACGTACCCAGGCCGGAGCCGTGGGGCAGCTTGGACCAGGTGTGCACCTCAAAGCCGCCCCCGAAGCTGCGCATCAGCTGGGCCTGCAGGGGTTCCTGCGAGGGGAACTGCACGATCTGGGTGCAAATGAAGGCAGCTTTCAGCAAGGCCCCTGGAAATAAATAAAATTAAAAAAAAAAAAAAGAGAGATTAAAGCTGGCACCAGCTCCATCACCCACATCACCCCTGACAAGAAGAGGTGTAGGAACAGAGCGGGTCGCTCCCAGCAGCTCGGGGACACCAGGAGGACACCGAGTCGGGCACGCAGCCGGGTGCCACCTCACCTGGGGCGTGCGGCTGGCAGTAATCCCTCAAATCCTCCAGCTCCCGGCACACCAGCTCGGCCACCACCTCGCCTCGTGGCACACCGCCGAGGCTGAGGAGGCGCAGCTCCGGCTCGGGGATGCGCCGCACGCGGGCGCCGATGGGCCGGCAGCCATCCACCAGCACCGCCACGTCCACCACGGCCCCCCCGTGCTCGTAGGTGATCGGGGGGGTGTCGCTCCAGCCCCCTGCCGAGGCACGCCGTCAGCCCCAGCTCCTTTTTTCCCCCCATCCCCTCTGCCCCATTCGGGCTGGAAACGCTCACCGGAGAGGTCGAGGCGGGCCGGGCACGCGGCCTGCACCCAGCACCCCACGGGCGGCAGCTCCGCCGGCTGCACGGTGACGAAGCGGCAGGAGGACATCACCGCCTGCCGGATGAGGATCTGCTCGGCCCCCTCGTAGTGCCGGGCCGCCCTCACCAGCAGGTCGGGCCTGCAGAAAAAGCGACCCTGAGCCCACCTCCGAGCCTGCTGACCCCCGGGGTGGGATGCCAGCCACGCGCCAGCCCCCGCCTCACCCGCTCATCCATTTCTGCCGCTCGGCTGCCAGCTCCCGCACGCCGCCGGCGACGTCCCCGCTCTCCAGGCGCCTGAAGGCCGAAGCCCAGCGGGTGTTGGCCGCGGGGCCGCTGCGCAAGCCCCCCTCGCCCTGTGCCAGGCAGCCCAGCACGTCGGCGATGCAGGCGAGCGCCCGGGCTGCGACACCTGCATCATCGGCCGTGGAGGCAACTGGAAAACAAAAGGAGGTTGTGTCACACCAACCCAGTCCGATTCTGCAGCAAGCTGACCCCAGAAGAGAGGGATCTGTGCGGCTTGAACACCCCAGAGGCTCCTGCAGCGGGGCTGCCACGCGCTTACCCTCATCCAGCGTGCCCAGCACGGCCTCGTGGTAGCCCTCGTGGACGGCGCTGCGGATGAGGGGCAGGAGGCTGCCGTCCTGGCGCCCCAGCAGCACCCGGCGCACCTTGCGCTGGCCCTGCAGGAAGAAAAGGGCCCGGCGGGCGCCCAGCTCGGCCTCCTTGTCCAGGCAGGGCAGCAGCTCCTCCCAGGACATTCGCCAGGCCGCCCGCCAGCGTGCCAGCCGCCCGCCGGGCCCCGCCGTTGGGGCCAGCAGCCACAGCACGTCCTCCAGCCCCAGCGCCTCGGAGGCGTGCAGCACCGGGAAGAGCCGGGCGCTGAGCAGGCAGCGGCTGCTCGGCGGGGTCTGGGCGTCCCAAAGGTCCCCTTCCCTGGATGAGGGAGAGCCCATCAGCAGCGCCCCGAGGCTCGAGGGCAGCTTCCAGGTGGGGAGGAGGGGTTGAGGTGGCCACGATGCCTCCTGGTGTGGCCTTAGAGGTGTGGGGTGGCACTGGAAGCCCAGGGGAACCGGGTCCCTTGCTCTGTCTGAGCACGTGGCACTCACCATATGCCTGTCCGATGGAAAAACTCAGCCCAGGGCACGTTGAGGTAGGTGGAAGCTTCAGCAGGGCTCTGGGGGGGACGCAGAGGGGTCGGTTACACCCCAGCCCCGCAGGGAATCCCGCCCCACCTCGCCCTCCCTCACCTGCCAGTCGTCGAGGCGGCCGCTGAGCGTGAAGACGCGGCAGGACAGGTCCCGCAGCCGGACGTGGTGGCCCTGGAGGACGACGTCGCGCAGGGGGCAGCCCTGCAGGGCTGGGGAGGAGCTCACCGTGAGGCCCGAGAGGAGGCAGCCGGGGCCGATCTCCAGGGGACCCTGTGGAGGGAGCATCAGGATCATGAGAAGCCCCCCGAGCAGCCCCCGACCTTGGAAGGGGACAGGCACCCTAGAAAACATGCTGTGGGCAGCAAAAACCAGGGCTGGGGTGGGTCACCAAGCTCTGAGGGGACACAGACTGCAGAAATTCAGGCCTCTAGGGTCCAAAAAAGGCAGCCAGAAGGGGCAGGGCGCCCCAAAACTCACAGCGGGTCCCCTCCGAGTCCCCCCAGCCACCTACCTGCAGGTGACAGTGCTGGATGGCGCTGCCGGCCGCCAGGCGCACGGCTCCCTCCAGCAGGCTGTTGGTGACCGAGGAGCCGTCCTCCAGGAGCCAGGGCTGCTGCAGGGGGACACGGGGACGCCAGGGGCTGGCCACGCAGCGAGGAGCAACGCCCCAAAAAACGTGCCCGAGGGTGAAACGGGGCTGGAGGGACCTACGTCGGCCTGGGAGTGGGCTGTCTTGCAGAAGCGGAGGTGGCTGGCGGAGCCGGGCAGGAGCGTCAGGCTGCGGATGTGGTCGCTCGCCGACGCGGTCAGGTAGTCGTAGGACGCATCGGGGATGCAGGCTGCGGGGAGCCAGGAGAGCTGTCGGCATGCAGACCGCAAACGCAGGGCCAGGAGATGCTCCCGGCATCCCCAGCAGCCCTCCCTGCTCCCCTCCTCCCCAGAGAAAGGGCTGGTGCCAGGCCCTGACCCCAAATTTCTCCCCACCCAGGGGTCCAGGCCACGTCCCCACGCAGCGCCGCTCACCCACGCTGAGGGGGAAGGCGCGGAGAGACGCCCACAGCACGGAGCGGGCGCTCCTGGCGCTGGCGTCGCTGCCTCCCTTCACAAAGTCCTCCTCCGTCACCCCCCGCGCCATGCTCAGCACGATGTCGAAGAAGAGGGAGAGCTGGGGACACAAGGGACATCCCCAGGTACAGCCCTGCTGCAAGCACGGCACCCACGGGCACCCCGTTGTCCCCGCGGGGTGTCACCTGGATGGGCGGCGCCCCCGAGTCCAGCCCCATGTAGGTGCAGGCGTCCAGGGGAGGGATGACGTGGGTGGCCAGGAGCTGCTCGGCGGCGTCCGAGGAGAAGAAAACCACCCCACAGACCTGCGGGGGCACAGCGAGGTTGAGGCCGTGCCGGCCCTGTCCCTCAGCGGGGCGGGCAGGTGGCACGAGGGGAGGTGGCACGGGTGACATACCAGCGGGACACTGCCATCGGGCCCTGCACACTGCTGGATCTGCGCCTCTGTGCCTCTGTAGATGATGTCGTGCACCAGCCCCTGGGAGAAAGACAACCCCAAAGAGGATTTTGGGGCGCCCCACGCCACACAGATCCCGCAGGAACAAAGGGATAGAGACCCCACAGGGCAGGGGAAGGGAACAGGAAGCCCCCATCCCTCTGAGGAGGTTCCAGGGCAGTGATACCATTAGGACTGCTACCAACCTGCTCGTCAGCGAGGTACACCCCGTGGTTCCTGGCGTAGGCCTGGCTGCCGGGCACGGCGATCACTCGGACACCCTGGAAGCCAGCCCAGTCGATGCCTGGGGACAGGGACATGAAGAAGTGCCTGCTGGTGGCACCTGGCCCCACACAGCCACCCAAAAACCAGCCACCGTGGCAGCAGCACCCGGCCTCGGCCACGCCAACCACCCCCAAGCCCTTCTGGGTGCCACCCATGGGTGCGCTTTGAGCAGCGGGTGCCTGGCAGAGGCTGAAGCGGCCACGTTGCTGCCACCCCGAGCCTACCCCGAGCCCAAGCGGGTGCTGGAGGCAGGGCTGGCACCCACCCACCTGGTGCTGAGGGCACGGTGAGGAGCATATCGGTGCTGCACACCCACAGGCCGGGCGGGGAGCCCACGCAGAGCTGCCAAGAGAAGAGCCGTGCGCTCAGGGGGGGCTCAGAAGGGGGCTCAGCCCCCATGGGGGGCACCCAGCGCCCTTGTCACCCCGCTGGCGGCACCCAAAGGTGCCCCAGGCCCACGTTGGTGCCGGGGTGAGCCCGTCCCACACGCACCCGGTGCGTCAGGGTGTGCAGCAGGCTGTCCAGGTTGCACACCGGGGCCTCGGCCGGGGCGTCAGGGTCCTCTGCGGGGAGGCAGGTGAAGGCCCGGCCGCAGTCATCGAAGGAGAATTCGCGGCCCTAGGGGGGGGGAGATGGAGCAGGGGGCTGTCAGCCAGGGCTCAGAGGGTCCCAGGATGGGTGGGGGACCCAGCTACATTCCCCACCCTCACCATGTGCAGCACGAGGATCCGGGCATCCCTCAGGACATCGGAGGTCACCACCTGGGGGGGCAGAGCGGGGAGCAGTCGGCAGCAGGGACCCCCAGGACCCCCCCCCACACCCACCTCAGGACCTCCCCCAGTCCGGGACCCCCTTCCCCAATACCCACCCCCAGCACTCCCCCCTCAGGACCTCCCCCTCCCGTTACCCTCCCCACCTGCGACCCTCCCCTCTCCGAGGACACCCCCTGCATCCCTCTCTCCCCAGGGACCTCCCTCCCCCAAAGCTTCCCCCTCCCTGTACCTCCTCCTCCCCCTGCCCCTCCCCACCTGAGACCCCCCCCATTCCCTGGGCCCCCCACCCCATGCTCCTGTACCCCTCTCCCTGCCCCCCCCCTCCCCCCAGAGCCCCATCCTGGGACCCTCCCCCTCCGGTATCACCCCCCTAGACCCTACCCCTGCCCTTCCCCACCTTGGACCAACCCCCCCACCCCAGCACACCCCACTATGCCCCTCTCCCCCAGGAATCCCCCCTCCCAGGCCCTCCCTCTCCCACTGCCCCTCCCCACACAGGACCCCCGCCTTTCTCCCCCAGAGGACCCCTCACCCCCAGGCCCTCCCCCTCACCCCCAGGACCCCCTCAGACCCTCCCTCTCCCCCTGCCCTTCCCCACACCCCCCCCTCCCCCCAGGACCCCCTCCTCTCCCCCTTTACCCCTCTCCCCCAGGGCACCCCTCACCCCCAGGCCCTCCCCCACCCCCCAGGCCCCTCCCCACGCCCCCCCCCCCCCCCTCACCGTGCCCCCCGCCCTGGCACTCAGCCTCTCGGCAGCCGCCAGCAGGGCGTTGAGGGTGGCCCCGCCGCTACCCAGGCGGGCCCAGGGGTCCTCCAGCACCACCACCAGGGGGGGCTCCGGGCCCAGCGCCCCCCGGCGCCGCCTCAGCTCCAGCTCTGCCGGGCGAGCAGGGGGAGCTGAGGGCCGGCTCCCCGCCACCCCCCGGCGCTGAGGGAGCCCCGGCCCCGCCGCTTGCCTCGCCGCAGGGCCGGCACGGAGCCGCCTGGCCGGCAGGTCAGCACCACCGCGGCCCAGCCGCCCCCCGCCGCCGCCGCCATCGCCTCAGCTTCGCCTCAGGAGCCCCTTCCTCAGGCGGCGCCGCGGTGCCCGCTGGGAGTTGTAGTCCGCCGTGGCCCCGCCCTCCCGCGGCGCAGCGCTGGGGAGAGGCCGGCGCTGGACTACAGCTCCCAGCGTGCACCGCGCGGGGAGGGGGCTGCTTAAAGGCGCAGCGACCTCGCTCTGCGTCTGTGTGTGGTGGGGGGCGGTCAGGGATCAAAAATAAAGATTTTCGAGTATTTTGCCCCCAAAAAATAACTCACGCAGACCGTTCTGCCCCCAAAAACGCCCTAAAAACACACAACACGGCGGCAGGGGGTGACGGGGCCTGAGGGAAACATGGCCAGGGCTGCCCTGTGCCCGTGGGTGAGGGGCTCCGTGAGGAACCGGGGGGGGTCCCTGAGGTCCCGGGGGGGGTCTGTGGGGTCCCGGGGGGGTCCCGGCGCCGCCCCGGTTCCTACAAGTCCCACAACCCCCCCGGACTACAGCTCCCAGCCTGCCGGGCCCACCCCCCGCACGGCTCGGCCCGGCCCCGCGGAGGGCGCGGCGACGGTGGGGGGGGGGGCGGCGGCGGCGGCGGGGCCCGGAGCGGAGCCAGGTGGGGCTGGGGCCGGGGGGGGGCCGGGGGGAGATCGGGGGGGGGGGACCCCATGTGTGGGGCTGGGGGGGGGGGGAGGGGAAAAAAGGGGATGGGGGGAAACGGGGGGGGACGGGGGGGGGCGTGAGGGGTGGGGGGGAGAGCGCCCGGAGCCCCCCCGGGGTGGGCGAGGGGCTGGGGGGGGTCCTGGGGGTGCTTTGGGGGGTCCTGGGGGGGTCCCGGGGGGTGCTGGGGTTGTGGGGGGACGCAGGGGTATGGGGGGGTGAGCAGGGGGTGGTGTGAGTGCCCCTGGGGACAGCCGTGTCACCCGGGGGGGGCAGCGCCCACCCCCCTGTGCACCCCCCCACAAGGTGTTTTTTGGGGTCGGGGCTCCCAAACTGCCCCCTCCGGGTGCCCCCCGTCCCCTGCCGGCACCCACGGTGCTGTTAATTAACGGGGGACGGGGCTCACGCGGTGGCCCGCAATGGGGACGGGGGTGTCCGGACCTGGACACCCCCCCCCCAATTTTGGGGTGCCCAAATTGGGGCCGAGCAGCGAGGTCCCGACACATTTCCTCGTCCCGGTCCCCCGCTGATGGCACCTCTGCTCCCCGGCCCCGAGGCCAAACCGTGGCGGTGCCGGCCCCGTGCTCCCCGCGGGTTTTCGGGGCAAAGCAGCGGGTGCAGCACATGGGGGGCACAGGGGGACGTGGGGGCGAGGAGGTGCTGGGGGGTGCTGGGGGGGCTGAGCCCCCGCTGCGAGCGGCTGCTGCATGCCCACGGGGTGCGGGCTGTGGCTTGGTGGGAGCTGAGCCCGCGGGACCCAACGCGGTGCCTTAGGACAGGACCCGGTCATACGTGACCCGGTGGCTCGGTGGGACCTGAGTTGGTGGGACCCGACCTGATGGTCTGGTGGGACCTGATGCAGTGGTTCCCGACCCCATGGCTTGGTGGGACCCGACCTGGTCATACCCAGCTTAGTGGGATCTGAACTGGTGGGACCCGATGTGGTAGGACCCAGCCCAGTAGCTTTGGTGGGACCTGCCCCGGTGGCTTGGTGGGACACATCGTGGTGGCACCCAACCCGGTGGTCCTATGGGCCCTGACATGCTGGGACCCCCTGCTGGGACCCCGCACCCATGTCTGCAGGTGCTCAGTGCCCCCCTTCCTCCTCTCCTGCCCTCGGCGGGGTCCCGGAGAGAAGCTCCGGCGGTGCCACCACCATCCCGCTCCCTGAACCCTGGCCGGGGTTCACCACATGGTGCTCGGCGTGCTGTCGGTCCCAAACCCCGTTTCTCCCTTCCTCCTCCTGCGGCAAACATCGGGCACCGCTGTCACCCCGTCACGATGCGCTGGGCGACGTTCGCCAGGTGCCTGGGGCGGGTGGCACCCCTGGGTGCGCCGTGGCGCGATGCCGCCGTGCTCACCAAGGGCTGGTTGCTTCGGGCGTTAATTCTGCAGGAACGCCCTTGTAGGGTGCATTCACCCCCAGCTGCGGGCGGGGAAATGCCCGCGGAGGGAGGATGCTCACCTGCTGCATTCCTCTCTCAGCCTGGGCAAATATTTGAGAGCGGGTTAATAATTCGGGCAGGGTGCCGCCGGCGCACAGCTGGCTCTGCAAAGCGATCGGCCGCGGTGCCGGGGCAATTCTTGCCCTTATCCCCACGAGGGCTTTGCGGGGAGCATCCCGGGTCCAACGTCCGTCCGTCCCTGTGCTCTCCGCTCCAGGCTGCTGTCCCCGAGGTGTCCCCAGCGCAGGGACGATGAGCGCTGCTGCAGCCCGGAGCCAGCTGGGGACGGGTCCCCGAGCCCGCAGAGCCACGGGGACGCGGAGCTACGGCTGAGCCCGGCGTGCCGAGCCGTGCCGTGCCGTGCCAGGCGGATGGAAAGCTGCACCCCGGCAGGTAGGGGTGCCCCAACCCACCCCATAGCAGCGCGAAGCCCTCCTGGCCACCCAAAGCCTCGCGGGCTGGGCTTTATGCCCCCACCCTACAGTGACCCACATCTCTGCACCCCACAGGGAGCCCCGCCGGCCGCCTGCCTCCACCCCGCGCCCGCCGGCCCCCTCCCGCGCCCGCCCCGCGCCCCAGCCCTATGCCAGGCGAGCGGCGCCCGCCGTGCCCACCCGCCCGCCATGAAGTGCTCGCTGCGCCTCTGCTTCCTCTCGACCGCCTTCCTCCTCGTCTTCGTCATGTCCGTGCTCTTCACCTACTCCCACCACAGCATCGCCTACCTGGACCCCGGCGGGCTGGGCGGCATCCACCGGGTGAAGCTGGTGCCCGGCTACGCCGGCGTGCGGCGGCTCGGCCACGGGGGGCTGTACCCGAGGGGCTGCGCCTGCCGACGCTGCCCCGAGGACGCCGCCGACGCCGCGGCCGCCTGGTTTGACAGCCGCTACGACGGCCGCGTCTCCCCGGTGTGGACCAAGGAGAACATGGAGCTGCCGCCGGACGTCCAGCGGTGGTGGATGGTGAGCGTCCCACCGGGTGCAGGGCCCCAGTGCTTTGGAAACTCCTCCGGGCAGCGCCTCAGCCCTGCCTGCATGGCCACCGAGTGGCTCCGACCTGGTTTAATTGCCACATGGGGCAGGCCCGGCATTTTGGGCCTCATTTCCCTTATTTTTGACTTCTTTTTTTAATCCTTTCCCCGCTTGCAGCTTCCCTCCCTTGCTCACCGCCCTGTTTTGCCCTCTACTCGGGATCCTGCAGCATCTCCACCCCGAGCCCCCGTACTCGGAGCAGTGGGGAGGGGGCTGCCAGTGTCACCTCCCTCCCTGTCGCCCCGCAGATGCTGCAGCCCCAGTTCAAGTCCCACAACACGCAGGAGGTGCTGAGCAAGCTCTTCCAGATCGTGCCGGGCGAGAACCCCTACCGCTGGCGCGACCCGCGCCACTGCCGGCGCTGCGCCGTGGTGGGCAACTCGGGCAACCTGCGCGGCTCCGGCTATGGGCCCGAGATCGACGGGCACGACTTCGTCATGAGGTGAGGGCTGGGATGAGAAAACATGGCCCGAAATTGGGACCCCCACGGCCAGGCTGGGGGCTCGCATGGCACCTCAGCACCCCAGTGCCTGCCTCTGTCCCCAGGATGAACCAGGCGCCCACGGTGGGCTTCGAGGGGGACGTGGGCAGCCGGACCACGCACCACTTCATGTACCCCGAGAGTGCCAAGAACCTGCCCGCCAACGTCAGCTTCGTGCTGGTGCCCTTCAAGACCCTGGACCTGCTCTGGATCGCCAGCGCCCTCTCCACGGGCCAGATCAGGTTGTAAGTACCCGGCGGCACCGCCGTCATCCTCACTCGTGTCACCTGCAGAGGTGGCGTCGCCTCGGGGCCTTTTTGTCCCACGCTGGGAGTGGCGAATGATCACTGCCGGGGCTCGCTGTGTTTCTCCATCCCATCTCCTCCATCCCCTCTGCTTTTATTTTTTTGCCCCCAGCACCTACGCGCCCGTGAAGCCTTTCCTGCGGGTGGACAAGGAAAAGGTAAGGACGGCCCCGCGCCTCTGCCCCCGGGGAGGGACAGACACGGCGTGCCGGGCTGCTCAGCCAGCGTCCCTCCTCCCCTGGCTGCCAGGTGCAGATCTACAACCCTGCCTTCTTCAAGTACATCCACGACCGCTGGACGGAGCACCACGGGCGCTACCCCTCCACCGGCATGCTGGTGCTCTTCTTCGCCCTGCACGTCTGCGACGAGGTGGGTGGCGGTGGCACGGGGACACCCGCCAGGAGCTGGCTTATTTTTTTTTTTTATTATTATTATTATTTTATTCCATTTTTGGGTGCTGACTCTCACCCCGCAGGTGAACGTCTTCGGGTTCGGCGCCGACAGCCGGGGCAACTGGCACCACTACTGGGAGAACAACCGCTACGCCGGCGAGTTCAGGAAGACCGGGGTGCACGACGCCGACTTCGAGGCGCACATCATCGACATGCTGGCCAAAACCAGCAGGATCGAGGTCTACCGGGGGAACTGAGGGCCGGACGGCGGCGCGTCCTCCAGCTCGCCCACGCCAAGGAGCGGGGCTCGGCGCCCGGCCGGCAGCGGGTGGCCCCGGCACCCGTGGGTGCTCGCCGGCAGCCCCCGGCCGGCAGCGTGGCCCCAATGGAGCTGCCCCGGGCAGCGCTCAGTGCCTGTGCCCAATCAGGTTTTGAGCGAAAAAGGAGACTTTTTGTTGTTCTGGGGGTTTTTACTTAATATTATTGTTATTAAGGAACCCGTCTCAGCCGAGCGAGGATTTACAGACGCACTCAGCGCCCGGCCGGCGGGAGCGCCCGACTTGCATCTCTTTACAGTCAAACCAAATGCTGCTCTTTTTAAAATGAAAACAAACAAAAAGAAAACACACAACAACAAAAAAAAAAAACTGAAGCCTGGCGACTTCGGGAAGCACCCGAGCCAAGGGTCAAGTGACAATCAGCCCCTGAGGGCGCAGTTGTGTCGTGCCACCGTGCCGGCGTCCGACGGCCACCTCCTCCGGCTCTGCCTGTCCCCGGGTGCGGAAGCCACCGCTGCTTTCGTCCTATAATTTGATTTTTTTTTCTCCCCCTTCGCTTGGCGACGTCCCTTTGTGGCTTCAATCCCGTGGCCCCCAGGAAGGGGAGGTCGGACTCTCGCGGTCCCATTGCCGGAGCCTGCTGCGGCGATGCTGGCTCGGGGACGCCACCGTGCCAACCCCGCTGCGTCGGGGCCGGCGTCCTGGGCACTCTTTGCCCGAGGTTAAAGGTTAGGAGGAATTTGGGGTGGCCGCATGCAGCCGGCAGCTGAGAGACCTGCACAGCAGCAGCCTGGTCCCTCTGCAGCACCCACGTCCTGGTTACGGTGACACCGATGCGCAGCAGCAGGCGCGTGGCGAGGGACGGAGCGGGCTTTCCCTGCCCTTTCAGAACAGAAAAAGGGCAGGCGGGGGCTGGCTTCAGCAGGTGGACGAAGCGTGCTTTTTCTTTTGTTGTTCCCCCGTTTGCTGGCTCTGGTGAGAAGCTGGAAACCCAAAGGCGTTGCTCTGCTCACGCCGGCAGGCGAGACGTGGGATTTTTGGGATGGGGATTTGCAGATCCCCAGGGCTAGCCCCACGCTCCCTGCTGCCGGTGGCACAGGCAGGGGTGCAGCCTCCTGGTGGTGTAATTAAAACCACTTTTCTTTTGGGCAATCAAGCAGCTGGGGCTGGGACGTGCTGGAAAGCTCAAGCCCAAGGCAATCATGGAGCCGCTGGGCGACACCAGCCCCGCGCCTCCACCCGAGGGAGAGCAGGGAGCGCTGGGGGCTTGGGATTTTTTCCTTTCACATCTGGTTTTTCTGTAGCAGCCCCTTACCTGTTTCTCTGCTTTGGATTGATTTATTTTTTTCCACGGGGTTTTCTCTTTTTTTTTTTGATTTTTTGGAGGTTTCTCTCTGCAGTCGTGAAGTGCAAGGCTTGGGGCACCCGGGCTGGGCCCTTTCTCCTCTCTTCTGCCCACAGGGCTCCAATCCCAGTTTTTTTTCTGGGCAGGTTTTGGTAGAAGCAGCCCCAGGACGCATCCTGCACCCTCCTGGGGCATTGCCTTGGTGTTTGGTCCGTTGATTTATTTTTTTTTAGGGGAAGAAAACCACAAAAAAATCACAAAACCACGAGCAACAACGAGTGCCTTGACCATCTCCTGTCGGCCGCGCCGGACCAAGCCCGCTGCCAACACCACCCTGTGAGGTTGGGATGCTCCAGGGCTGACCCCAGGGCTTCCTCCTCTTTTCCTTCCCCTCCTGGGGGGCACGGGGCGGCCTCGGGGCACCTCCTGGGTGCGGGGCAGAGGCTGGGGAGGACGGATCCAGCGCGACGGGGCTGGACCAGCACCGCTCCCCGCTCCGGGCCAGACAATCACGGGGCGAGAGGATGCGCTGGGTCCCGAGCCCGCCGGCAGCACCGTGCCAGCATCCGACAGTTTTTCGGCTAACTTCCTTCCCCCCCCACACACCTCCCTTTTTATTATTGTTATTATTATTATTATTATTGGTGTTGGTATTATTTAAAGCGTCCCGCCACGAGGACTCGCGACCACTCCACGCACGAGCATGCTGCACGCCCCGCGGGCGCTGCGCCTCCGAGCACCACTGTACTGTACATAGAGGAGACGTAGGCAGAGGCTACGGGCAGGGGGTGCCCGTTTTGGGGGCACAGAGGCAAAAAAAAAGAGGTTTTGGGGGCCTCCATCACACGGTGCCCAAGCGGGAGAGGTGGCCCCGTGCCCTGCGCCACGGCCAGGGCGGTGCCCGTAGCTTCTGCCTACGCGGGTACTTCTGCACACAATTGTCTTAAACCAACTTTTTTTGGTTGTTTTTTTTTTTTTTTTTTTAGTCAATAAAAATCATGCATCCAAAGCCCTCCGTGTTTCCCTCCTGTCCTCTCCTATAGCGTGCTCCTACAGAGAGAGGATGGATGAGAGATTTTCCATCTCCTGCTGGGAGTTAAAACTTGGGCATTTGTCTCAAGAATGGTTTTGGAGCATTTTCCCCAGGGCTTTGGGGAAAAATTTGGGGCATTTTCCCCATGGCAGGGGGCTGGCTCCATCCCTGCAGCGGGGCACAGCTGTCGGTCAGCCCACACTGTGGGGTTAGGGGTGCTCCAGGATCCAGCCCTGTCCACATCCTGGCAGGAAAGGCAATGAGCACAAGCTGAAACAAAGGAAATTCCACTGAAAGGGAAGCACGAGGGGGAAAAAAATAAATAAAAACTCACCCTTTGTGTTCTGGCATCCCCAGGAGGGCTGCTGCAGCTGGGTGCTGGCAGAGGGCTGGGGCCAGAGGGGGCCGAAACCCCACACAGCATTCTGGGGCCATGCACCACCCACCCCAGGGGTTTCCTCCAGCCCCAGCCCCAGCCCCCAGCTCCCCTCACAGCCCCTGGAGGTGGGGACCACCACACGTCCCCCCGGGAAGCCACCCGAGGACCAAGGGGTTTGGATGCTGACGGGTAACAGAAGGCTCTCGTGTAACAAAGCGCCCGATTCGGGAGTAGTTAAAACGCCTCTTTATTAATATACAAACCCAGCAACGTTGAAGCCAACCAAAAAAAATTAAATGAAGTGAAGCACGATATAAATACAGCACACGAAATAACACGGCCTCGGAGGCGAGCAGCGAGCTCACCCCTCTGTGTGCGCTGGGGAACCGCCGCCCCTCACCCCGCAGCTGGGCGCAGCCCTCAGAACCCCTCTGCCTCCCCCAAACCCCTCCGAGGCGGACCCCGGGGGGATGTTTCACAAACCCCACGGCTGAAGGGACTGGGAAGTGTCACCACGCTGCCGGGATCCAGCCGCTGGTTGCCCTGCGACGGGCGCAGCGGTCGGGGAAACCTCGCCTGGGCCGCCTCAGCCACGTCCATTGCACGACATTCACAAGCATAAGGCACTAGAAAGGGTTTTCTTGGTTAGAGCGGGGACTCAAAGTGAACTTGCCTCGGGTTCTAGCAGCTGGAGGATTCAGGGCTTGTTGCTGTCCGTGCGAAGCGGAGCATCCGTCGGTGGTGGCCGCCGGGTAACCACGCTGCTGGCGGGCGCAGCCGGCGTCAAGCACGTGCGTGGGAGGGTCAGCTGTCACCAGCTGGGCCAAAGCAATAAATATGAACCAGCACCGTCCCCCAGAGCCTCTTCTGTTATAAATCACCACTCCTCCTCACGGAGATGCCTCGCTCGGACCGGGCAGGGTGCCCAAACCGAGGCGACGCCAGCTCGGAAGCCATCCCGCCACCAGCAGCGCAGCCCTGGGACGAGCAGGAGATGAGGAGTCTCGGCCATCTGAGCACAAACGAGGTCCCCAGCACTGAGAAACCCTCGAACCTGCTACAGCACGAGCAACATCCTGAATAAACCCACTTCTGGAGAAAGAGGAACAGGCGCCGAGGCTCTGCCAAGGCTCTCCCAGCCTGCCCCGTGCGCCCCGAGCACAGCAAGAAACGGAGCGGCACGCACGGGCAGTGCACAAACCCCTAGCCAAAAAGCCTTAAGGCATTTACAAATATGTAAGGATTTGTTTTTTCCCTCCCTCAAATGCACTCGCTGAGGGCTCTAAGCACGCTACAATCACAACGTTTAAGGAAAAGTGTAAAGTGCAAAGAAAAATTCCCAACTGCTTTTCAGAGACAGCTTGGAGTCGCCTGGTGACGTGAATCCCTTCTCCCCCACGCCCCGTTTCCTGCCTGCGCATTAAAAACAACAGCAACAAAAAAAAAAAAAAAAGAAGCAACCAGCCCTAACAAACACTTACAGAAATGGTAGCTTAACACAAAAAAAGCATCCCGACGTGGGCAAAAAAAAAAAAAAAAAAAAAAAATCAAGGCGATCAAGTATGACAATAAAAACGTTTGGGAAGACAAACCCGAAGGTGAAGAAGTTTTTGCTGGACTCCACCAGCAGCAGCGTTCTGTTTGAAACAAGAAAGGCCTCTGCCCTTGCAAGCAATTTATTTTCCAAACATGGAAAACGGCTTTTATTTTTTTGGACATTTCCTCTCAAAATGTAAACGTTTTGGTTAAAGCGTGCTGGAAGGCTACGGGCAGCCCCAGGTGAGCGCTGCACCAGCACGGTTAGCCGCTGCCTGCAGGAACACGTCGGGGAGAAACGAGAGTTTTGGGCAACCCCATACACGCTCCCCACCACCTCCATCAGGGCACAGCTTCCTCCACCTGAAGGAGAAGCGGCGGGGGGAAAAAAGTGATGTCGGGAACCGTGCCCTGCTGCTTGGTTCTCAGCTAATGCTGCCCCGGCTCCGCCTGGAGCTTGCACTGCTCTAAACGGAGGATAGGATTAAAAAAATAGTGTTATTTTTCACCTCATCTGGCTCTCGGTCCAGATTCCTGCACAACGAGCTCTCCAGGCCCCAAGAAGAGGCTTGCAGGGGACGGGGCTGTAGTCCCAGAGCGAAGGCAGCTCCAGGCAGAGCCACAAGCCCGCGGGAGGCAGGGCGGTGGCAGCGCCTCGAAGCTGCAGAGCTGAAATTGATGCAAAGAGACAGATCTGGAGCAAAGCTGGCTCGGGCGATGAGGCGCCAGCAGGGTGAAGAGAGGAAGGCTGCGCACGAGAGGTCCCAGCACCCACCGAGCTGGGGGTGTCAGGGGAACAGCAACGAGACCTGCAGCAGCTTGAATACAGCAGGGGAAGGGGGAACACGAACCCAGGCTTACAGCAAGACCTGGAGATGCAGGCATGCAGCCTCTGCTCCTCGCCACTAACAGAGGAGCAACAACTGCCCCAGCACGGCCCATCAGATCTGGACACCGATATCAGCACGGAGCAGACGAGGAGGAATAAAGCCCAGCAAAGACAGAGGTGAAAAATCACCACAGCACACGCTCCTGGAACAGAGAACGTTTCCGAATGCGCAGATTTGATTTTAACCTCAGGCCACCAAAGACAAGCAATCGAGTCCTTCTCTAACACCACTTTTACTCCAGCGTTTCAGCACCCCCTCGGGGACTAAAAAATACGAGAGCTTAGGCAAGGACACAAGGGTAAGGCCACGTAGCACGCCTGGAGAAGTCATTGAGGGGAGCTGGAGCGGGCTGCCCACAAAGCGCTGCCTCTGGCGCCTGCTCCCCGCGCTCCTCGGCCAAGTGGCACCTTCCTGGCCTCCAGGGACACTGCACAGCAGGGTGGATGCAGCACTCTGTCAGCAATCCCACGCAAATATGGCTTTCTGGGGAAGAAGAAGCACACCTACAAGTGCCACGTGCACATTTAATGGTCATCACTGACGGGTAACACGGTTATCCTAATGCGGATTATGCTCCACCTCCGTATTTCAGCCAAAAAGATGAATTCCTTTCTCATACCAAACTCCAGCCAACCTCCCTTCAAGCCTCAGTCTTGGCAAAGGTGCCTGGATGGAGGAAACCTGCAGGGCTGCTCATGTAGGAGAAGCGAGACTCGGAGACCAGACACGGCTGCGACCACCACATGCGGTGTGCGCCCCGTCCTGCTGCTGCTGCTCCTGGTGCTGCTCCTGCTCCTGCCCATCACAGGCCCCCATCCCCTTCACAAGAGGGTGCTGGCTCAGTGTTTCCCATCCCTGCCCCGCAGTCCTACCACGCTGAACACGAACAAATCCCCTTTCTCAGCAAATCACAGCGTGTGATTTTGCAGCCTGCACCATCCGGCACTGTGGGTATTAAGCTCGTGTCGCAGCAGCTTCCAGAGGTCTGACGTCCAGTTTTCTAATCTCAAGTTGTACTGGAGGTGGTGACTCTTCAGTTGGTTTTGTTCTTCGTTTTCAAGCACCCTCCTTGCAGCCATCAGGAGGAGCCTTGCACCCCTGCTTCATGCCCTAGAAGAAAGCAGCACACTAGAAGCCCCTGGCTCAGCCCCAGCATCTGGCCCTATCCTAAAAGCTGCCATCCAGCTGTCCCCTCGGCTGCCACCCGAGCTGGAGAAGACAGACGACTCGGGGTACGGCCAGAAATCCCTGCCAGAAGTCACAGACTAATCTCGAGCAGCAGCTGAAGCCTCCAGGTTCAGACACGAAAGAACCAGAACTCGTCACCGGGAGAGCAGGAGCAGGCAGCTGCGAGCCGCAGGACTGCCAGCTGCCAGCAGCCTCCACCAGCAGCCTGCCGCTGCAGAGCACTGCCGTACCTCCCGCACGATGCACGTTTATTCTTGTTCTCTGCTCCTGGTTACCGATAGATCTAGACACAAAATAAACCTGAGCAGTCGTAACGGCAGAAGGAGCTCACAAAACACCATTTTTGTTGTCAGGACTGCTGTGGGAAGAGAAAACCGTATCACAAGTTATCTGAGGAGTGAAGGGGAACCTATAAACCAGGGGAAAAAAATCACAAGGAGGAATATAACCTGGCTGCAACTGAAGTGATGCTTCAGCACCGAAAGGACACACGCTGCTGACCTTTTGGTTCGCTCTGAACTAATTATAACTCGCCAGAGTGAGTGGTTTAGCTGAGAACTCTCCAGCAGCTGCTTTCAGTACTTCAGCCTGCCTCAGCTAGCACTTGGTGTCACTTGGTGTCCTCCCAGGGAAGCCTCTCATGTCCCTCCAGCGACAACATGTGGCACAGGCATCCTCCTCGAGAGCCCCAGTGCATGATTTTCAGGTAACATGCCAGTAGGGTAGAGGTCCTCCTTGCTACGTGCATCCAGAACAGGCACAGTGGGATCATGACATCTCTCCATGCACAAAAGGACTGATGTTAGTTTGTTGATGTCTCATCACCCTTTCATTTCATCCCTTTATCCTAATACACCAGGCCCAACTTCAATTCGGAGAGCAGCACCCAGGGATTTGGGAAGCCTGGGGAATTTTTGCACGTCCATTTCAAGTTTAGTTTGAAATCCCTAAAGAGGCCAGATGCTACAAAGGAATTCACCGTTTACAAAGGAGAGCACGCTCAAAGAAGCAACATCTACGTCCAAGCTCCTAGCCCACTAGCTTGAATCCTTCCTTCTCCCTTCATCCTATGCCCTGCCCTGATCCTCCACGACTGTTTCACAGCTTCTGCGTCTCCCTGAATGGGGGAGCTTGCTCTGACAACTTGTTTTTAAGGTGTAAAGGTTTTTCCCTCCACGCTTCTTGCCTTAGGGCCATCCAGTTCCTTTTGTGTGCTGAGAACATCTCCATCACGAGCTGGTAGAGCAAAGACACGACCTAAAGCAACTAAAGCAGCAGAAAACAAACCCAAAGCCACAACTTGCAGAGGTTTCGAGCTTGTATTTACACTACTGATGCTCACCAGTTAAGTGGAAAAGAAAATGCCCCACGAGGTTCTGGATTACAAAGCGATCCCCATGCTGCCAGAGCTGGCCTCCGTGCAAGGCTGTGATTAAACTCCCCAAGGATGCTGGCATCAGCAGCAGCGGGAAGACGATGATGAGTGTGTGGGTGCCAGAGGCAGAGAAAACACCCAGCAGGTCTCCTTCCAGTAAACAGAGAACGGCTTCGGTTCTGATTGTGCTCACATTGGGAAGGGAAGGGCGTAAATCCGTGCGGTACAACTCAGCACTCCCCGTTTTCTTCAGCATCAGTGCTTGAATCGGAGCACGCTGACACCCCGAGAAGGGGTGAAGCCCCTGAACCACCTGAAGCAATTCGGAACCCAACTTCCACAGCCCCAAACTCCCTCTTTCACTCCCTTCAGGCGAGGTACTACAAAGAGAAGTGCAACAGATTTGAGGAGAGAACAGAAGACACCTTGCTGGAGTCCTGCAGGAGCTGCTGAGCTGCTGTCACCACCAGAATCCCCCGTGTTTCTCGGGGTCGTCCCAGCCCCACAGGTGAGATGAGCGCTGCGGGGTTTTCCTCTAGTTTTGGAACAACCAAAGTCAGCCAAAACCACAAGATATCATCCTCTCCTGCTGCTCAAGTTCCATAAACACACACAGGTTTTACATGAAACCCTGCCAGACAAGCCTGATGGAGCCACACACACACAAAGGAAAGTGAAGGAATATTCACAGAGACTGTACACTGTGCAGCTGAAACAGAAGCAGCATTTCAACAGTGCTATGAACATTAAACACTAACATCTGCCCTTGTTAGAAATCGGTATTTTTGCTAATAAAAAACCCAGCCCTGTTCCTTTACTGAAGTCAAACACACATGCTGCTCTTCGGCTGTATTTATATAAGGCCGTCTAGCTTCAGCGACCCCAGGCAAAAAAAAAAAATCCAACGGGAACAACACCAAAAAAACTTACCAGCACTACTGTCACCCCAGGGATCTGATGGTTAAGCCTACTCGACTCCCTGGTAGGGAAAAAAGGTGGATAAATGGTGAACAAGCTGGGTGATAACCCAAACCTGTCCGCTCGCTGCTGCTCACGCGGCGCTTCGCCTTGTGCCAGTGAGGTAGCTGATCAGACTATTGCTGCGCGCACCAACGCACCGACCCCTCTACAAAGTGGTTTGTGGGGAGCAAGGGGAAGTCCCAGCCTTCAGCCGAGGGGCCAGAGAAGGGCTGCAGTCCGCAGGAGGTCTCCTGGACCCTTCCCGTGTTGGAAGTTCCTTCCCGTGAAGGAGTTCCCCTTCACCCACCGTGGCGCGGGGGAGCCTGGCAAGCGAAGGGCTGAAGGAGGGAGACGGGCAGGGTTGAGAAAGCTCGAGAGTTAAAAGTTTTAAAATATACAAAATGTAACACGCTGGAAAAAAGTTTAAAAGTGGCAAGACGAGAAAGGAAGAGAAAGAAATACGCGGGGTGAGGAGAGAGGACTGGGAGATGGTGGCAGGAGACTCCAGCCTGGGATGAGGAGCAGGGGTGTGCTCAGCTCTACTCCCTCTGGTAGCCGCTCAGTTCCACCTCGTCCTTGCGGCGCCGCTGCGTGAAGAGGGAGCTGAAGGGGTAGAGCTTGGCTTTGGCCTGGAAGCGCTGCCCGGCGATGTCGATCTCGTACTCGCCCTGGTTGATGAAGTCGGTCGTCACCACCAGCTCCTCGCCCGTCTTCTCGTCGAAGTGGTGCACGAAGCCCAGGCAGACGTGGCGCTCCAGCGTGTAGCTGTAGGCGCTGCTGGTGGTCTTGCCCACGTAGCGGCCGTTGCGGAAGATGGGCTCGCCCCACCAGGGCCAGAGGTCCATGTCCGTGTCGTGGTCCTCGAGGATGAACATGGTAAAGCGCTTGTACACGCCGTTCTGCTTCTGTTCCAGCAGCGCTTCCTGGCCGACGAACTGCATTCCCTGGGGAGGGAAGGAAGCATCAGCTGATAAAGGAGCACGGCACCTGCTGAGCTTTAACAGACAAACTTCCAGCACAAGGTCAAGGGGAGCTTGGAAGTCAGCAGGGCAGGCTGCTTCTGCGCACAGAAAGCCCAGCTCAGACACAAGTTTCTTGTCACGTTTGTTGTTCCGGATGCTAAATGTATTAACGAATTCAAAATATTTGTGAAGCGGACCCTTAAATTCATTCTAGTTTTTACCACAGTGAAAACCACTGTAGTTTTCACCACTTGTCTGGTCCCAGAAGTCTACCACATTTCATAAACCAGAGAAAACATAGCCACATAGCAAATTTGTGTCCCTCATCAGTGCATTTTCCTCTCTGACTTGTCTCATACAAGCATTTGTTTTGGCTCGTACAAATACATAAGAAAGAAGGTAACAAGCAAGTGGCAGAGATGGCACCTGTCACCGCAACCGAGCAGGATACAGCTCGTACAAATACAGTACAAATACACTGAAACAGAACAGCACGGAGAGCTCCTGTCCCTGTCTGTCCTCATATGTTTTTAACTTCATTAAAAGCCAGCCTGCGCACCAGGTGGCATTTGCTTCAGCAGACCAGGAAAGCAGCTGGGATAAAGAAACCTGAGCACTGAGCACCTGTAAGGTACCCAGCACCCTGCCCTAAAGCAGGACACCACATAAATCGCTGGGAGTGCTGCCCAGGGAGGAGGGCAGAATATTTTTGGTATTTCTACCACAAATATTTCTTTACAAAGCACAAGGACACGGGTTATAGCTATGCACTCACAGCTCCATCAGAAGAGTGACACATCCGTGGCAGCATTTTCACCTCTCCCACCCGTACCCCCTGCTGCAGGAGGTTTCAGCCTCCCACCGTACCTTATCCAGCTTGACCTGGAACTCGCGTCCACACTCCATAGGAGTGGTAAAGGCGTCCAGATCCTGGCCCCAGAACGCAAAGAACTTCTCGATGCGCAGGCTGCGGAGCGCGTAGTAACCAGCGTTGCGGATGCCGTACTTCTGGCCCATGTTCATCACCTCGTTGTACACGTGGAGGGCGTACTGCAAAGGGAGGGTGAGACACAGAGCTGCAGACAGACACCAGGAAAGAGCGACAGCATCTGACACACCACCGCTGATGTTACTGTGCCCAGCCTCTGGAGCACGAGGTCTGGCCAGCCAGAGCACTAGGCAGAGCAGGGAAACTCCGCTGGTATAAAACAGACACTTTGTGACCCTGAGTCAGCATGGAAAGTGTTCCTGATTATGCATGCAAGCAGCTGTTTTAATGAGCTGAGGCTATCACGTACTCTTACCTCTATGGGAATATAAAGCATGAATCCAGGTTCTCCTGTGTGAGTGATACTCATCACACGGATGCCGTTAGCATAGCCCACGCTCATCTCCTGCAGAATCAGAGGGGGTGAAAACATCCAAACTGGAACACAGCACAGAGATCCAGGAGGAACACAGTAATACATAATGCAATCCACACCCGTCAGCCCTCTTCCCCTTCCTCAGGCAGTTCACCACCGGCACATGCTTCTGAGGAATTTAGTGTAAAAATCCAGACTGCAGTACCCAATATCCAGGCTTCTCAATCACTTGGTGATAAGCCTTCAAACTAGGTCAGGACAAAGGCTCGTGTTCTAAATACAAGATGGAAGCTGAACTGCAGCTACCTTCCCAGCCTTTCACCACGACAGGAGACAGACTCCAGAGACACTGATCCCAGCTGCCCCTCAGATTGATGCTTTCTTAACTGATTACGTCAAACATGCCAAGCCTACAGCAAGCAGAATACTGAAAACAGATTTGTATTTACCTATAAATTCAGCAAGTAGAATCCAAAGAAAATAGGTAACAAAGTGAGCCTAACAAGTACATGACCAATCTAGCTCAGCTACTGCAGTGCATCTATACATAACTTCACCTCTAGCCACCCAAAACATCGTTCTACCCCTTCTTCCACGCATGCTTCAAAAAACCTAGCAGAGCGAGGAGGAAGCACAGCCACTCACCTTGCAAAAGAGAGAGGGAAAGTGCTCTGGAGTTATGGGGGCATACGACAACTCTGACAAGACATCCACAGCACGAGGGCCTATCAGGTTCAGAGCTAAGGAGAGGAAGGTAACACCATTAGGATGAGACCAGAGAGGTCTTACCTGCTGTCTAACTTGCATATATGAACTAAATGATTTCTGTTTCTCTTTGGGAAGTTAGGAGCTGTGGAAAGTCTTAAAGTTCACTGAAAGAACAGGTTGTGTCATCAGGCTGTCTCCTGACAGTCCATGTGAAAAGAAAGCTGCCTCCCAGCTCACGGCTTGCTAGAAGGCAGTCTGAACTGATGCTTTCATCCAACTGTTTGGAAAAGAGACCCAGCTGCCACTCTGGAGAGCTTAAATGATTGATTGGCACGCAGCACAAGACACCATTTGTGACTTCGGGCTGCAGAGCAAGGCCTGCTTTCAGTGATTTCCTACCTGTGTACTTCCAGGTCACATCTTCCATGGTCAGGTTGCTGTCGTTAGGCAAGCGGTTCTTCAGCCAGGCCCAGCAGTGGACTTGCTGGTCAGTGGGGGAAATCATGAAGAAGCTGGAAGAGAAAAATCAAAACCAAGAAACAATGAAACTTGACAGGCACAGGATGATTCAGTTCATTCTTTGTCCGCAAACTACTGGAGCCATTCAGCAGCTTCCAAGATAACACCAGACCAAAATAAGCCGGTTTACAAAAACCACGACTGATGTCTCTGGATCAATACCACCACATCTGTCAGGACAGGAAACCTCAGCCTGCGAGCATTACCAGCAGCCTGGGGACAAGAAGGCAGCAGAAGGACCAGAAGCAGAATGCGGGCAGCTCTGCAGGAAGTTCACAAGGTAGCCCCAAAGTCAGAGTCATTTTGCAGACTGTATTTACAGCTCTTTGAGACCAGTGATTCTGGCTACTCTCGACGGTCAGAAGAGTGCTTCATTCTCAAAGTAGTTTCTTGTTTCAGTCGAACTCTTTCCCTACACAATGGTGGTTATTATTACCAGTTTCCGAAAACAGAACTCCACTTGATATGTGAAAACAAGCTAGTCTCTTTCATGCTGACTGCGAGTTGAAGTACATTATTGACAGAGATAATATCTGCAGCAGTGATTAACAAGGAGGAAAGCTACCAGTTTCACACAGAGGCAGACAATGCTTTTAAACAACACATGAATGCAGATGGAAGAGAAAGAGAATGAAAAGCTGCTTCTAATTATAAGAGCAGCAGAGAAGAATGCTCTCACACCAATACAAGGACAGCATACATAGAAAATGGTCTAGGGAAATGAATCCAACACTTGGCCGGGACATACCCGTGAAATAGTTTTTAAACACGAGGGTTTTTTTCTAATTAAATGCCAAACAGAACCCAAGTTGCTTAGTCTAAGGATGAGATCCTGTGATCATGTCAGTTTGCACCAGAGAGCATAAGAAAGAACCCCGGGTGAGTGCAGAGCTGAGAACTCGAGTAATGACACCACAAGGCAAGTTGAAACACTGAAAAAGAAATGTTTCAGCACGGTACTCCAATGAAAAGACTGGTCAGGAGCCAGTGAGCAAACATGTTTAGTTTGCTCTTTAAATGAATACTTAAGCAATAAAGTAATGACCGGAACAAATTTGCCAAAAACAAATTTGTCTTTCAATTGAGAAATTCAACATCTGAAGGCCAAACATTTTGTAGAAACCTGTACTTACTGATGTAGGGACTACAGATAAGTTTGGGAGCTCCCTCTCGTTTGAGCTACAGAATTAGGGATGAGTGTAGAATGGAGACTTTCCTTTTTTCCTTACAGGGCGTGGGGGTGGAATTTATGATCTTCATTAAGAGGTTCTCAGAGGCTGCTGATAAAGATGCAGTCTGCACACCTACCTGCGTTTGCTCAGCCGTGCAATGCTGCAGTCATTCTCATAACCTCCTTTCTCATTGAGCATGCCGGTATGCACAACATGCCCAACTGGCACATCCAGGTCGTTTGAGAAGAGGTATTGCAGACTCTCCAGCGCCTGGTCTCCCGTGGACTATGGGAATTGAAAGGGAGAGCAGGCAGATGAGCTGTCTGAGCGACACAAATTAACTGGGGCAGTTTAAGACTGCATCAGCGTCCTGACCCAAATTCTTTCAATTCACATTGATAGGGACACAAACATCTCAAGCTTAATAGGAGACAACGGTCACACAGTGCCGAAGGTCAAATCCTATTTACAGACCAAACTGGTATTTCTATGAAGTGGGCCCTCAACAGACAAAAGGCAATCTCAGGTAAATATTTGTTGCAGCCTGAATCTGGCCGTACAGCCTAATTTCTCTATCTATCCCTCAACAGGACTTGGAGGAGTTTGAACGCAGCCAACAGAAAATAAAGACCACCTCTGCAAGCTGATGCCTTGCCACCGCCTGGGTACTTACACTTATTTCAAACTTGGTGAAAGATGACATGTCAATGACACAAACTGCTTCCTTACAGCACTTGACTTCTGAACCCACGATATCAAACCAGTCCGGCTTGTAAAAGGTTTTGCTCTGATCCAAATCCAGCAGATCTAACGCAAGGAAGAGTCAAAGGGCAACTGATAAACCAAATGAACTACAATCTAATACATCAATCTGGATGCACTAGCAGAATAAAATGCAATCTCACCTTTCCCAGGTGGGACAAAGTATTTGACTCTTTCAAACCCGTGCTTCTCCATCCACCTGGCTCCCTGGGCATCCAGACGGTCATAGAGCGGGGAGGTGCGCAGCTGTCTGCCGGTCTGGAAGTCCCAGCGGGGAACCTTCAGATCACACATGAGGGCTGCAGTGGTCACAGAGATATGTTATTAGGTTAAGTAGTGATTGTTACCTAGGATTTTACTCCGGATTACAGATACGCATTCTTACTACACCCGAACCACCAATGAAATTCCCTCAAGACAGTTTTGACTTCTCCATTTTTTGAAATCAGCAAATCTCTTTTGATCCATTTATAGCTACACTAAATCAGAGCAACAAGATTTGCACAGAACACTTATATTTGTAGATACTCATGGTCTCATGACAATACTGTCAACATAACTTACCCAAACTCTCTATTTTCCATGCAGCCATGCTGACTAGCATTAATTATGCATGGTTTTTCCCTGACGGCACACTGCATCAGACACTGATCATTTAGACAATACCAGTAGCGGGGTAGGGAGCCCACTGCCACAAGGATCATCCACCACCTCCTTAAACACTGGCAGCTCAGCTTTTTCTAATTACTGAAGCTCTTCCAAATGTCTCCTATACCTTTTCAGCCATTCCATAATATTCTAATTTAGAAAACAAGTTACCCTAATGAATGTTTAGCATTCTCTCTGGTTGCCAGCAGGGAGTAGAACTCAAGGATGCTTCTTTACAAACGTTAAGCTTCTACATAGGGCACAAATTACTTAAAACTGATGCTGAGATAGCCTAGTATTTCTTACTGAACAATTCTGTTTGTCTTTGCCTCCTAAGTAATGATTTTATTGTCATTACCTGGTATTGGCACTGCTGAAAGAGCAGGTAGAGGGAAGAATGGATTATAGTGGGAATGTAACACCAGAAAAAATGAATACAGTATTTATCTTGTAAAAATTAGACTGATTCCTTAGCTATCTAAACCTCTAGAATCAAGATCTACATTGGAAAGCCACTCTAGAGTAATGCCAAGAGTACAAACTGATTTTTCAGGGAAGAAAGGTCAAAGTGTAAGGTCTTTATTTCCTGAATATACCTAGAATCAAAGCTTTACCCAACTTCTCTGCTTTCACCTGAACACGTTTTTAGTTTAGACTTGGTGTTCAAGTAACTGCTCTTCTTTTGCAACTTACGCTTCTATTTGAAACTTAAAAGAAAGAATTGTCCACATTATCTCAGGACAGATAATCAAACAACAGGAGGAAATTATGCACGGCTTTACACAGGAACAATGGCATCTAAGATCTATTCTGCAAGGCATTTATCACCAACTCGGGCAAGAGAAAGCAGAGTATGTTCTACCAAGACTTCTTGAATGGCATAAGATAACTAGATCACATACTGCTACGTCAGAAGTGATGGCATTTTCACGCTATACTGATGTGCAAACAATAACAGTGTTTGATACAGTGTAGTATTTCTTGTTAAGATCTTGGTATTGTTTTATTAGGCTGGAGTCCTACACAGATACACACAAACCTCCTCCTTATGGGAACATAAATAAATAGGAAAGAGCACCCTACCAACAGCATCTCTTTCAGAAAAGCTAGCAGGAATGCTGCTAACAAAGCAGCCAGCCTTTGCCTTCTTCTGGGAAGGAACTGCCTTGTCCCAGGGGAGGCCAGGGGGAAGGACGATGTTTCTCAGGGTGGTGACACTTGACAGAGGACAGACAGCACAGCAAAGAGCAAGTCTTGGACATCCTGGTGAGCACTGCACGCAGAGACCTCACTTACGCATTACTTCCATCACACGGTGACGGAGGAAGGTGCGACTGCTCTGCAGAGTACCAAAGCGTTTCAAGTCCAGAGGCCAGACGTTTTCTGACGGATAACCATTTACCATCCACTCTGCCAGGTACCTGATGGAAGCAGTAAAGAAAAACCAAGAAGTCAGTCAGTGTCTTAAAGAGTTTAGCTTTGAAGTCATAAGCAAGGCAATTTGGACATGAGAACTTCTCGCAGCAGGGATAAAACAGAACTAACATGGTATTCTGAACACTAGCTGAATCTGGAAGGCTTTCCCATTATAAAACCCAGCCAGCAGCTTTCCAAATTACTCATTTCCCATTAGGATAAAACGCACAGGGCAGCAGGACACATGGTCAACAAAGCCAGGGACTGGACAGGCAGCCTGGCTGACACTCAGCCTACCCCACACAAAGGAGCGCTGAGCACATTTAGGTTGGAGTTAGGAAGCTGACTGCTTTGTCGTTTTTCAGTACCTGGTGTAGGCTCAGCCACAAACCATCAGTGACAGCGTTCATTTCAGCACGAGGGACCAGCCAAGTTATGTTTAGCTACACTTCTAGCAGTGAAGGAGGAAGGCATGCTCCAGAGCTAAAGGACAAAGGCAGCTCAGACAAAAGCAGAGCAGAAGGATCTGTTCACAGTCAGTAAACAGAAAAACAAAGGGGTTTGAGACTGATCATTAAAAGTTACATTAGCAAGCTAAGCTGCTTATTTTGAGGCTGTAGCAACAAACAGTCAAATAACGTTTTACCCTCAGAAGTGATTTTGATTCTCAAATAACCTTACTGCAAAGATTCTCTGTACTTCCATGTTATTTATGACAAAGAAAAATCACCATTTCCTTCTCTGCTGAGTTAAATTATTGGACAGACAGAAACTAATGGAAACAAGTGCAGATACTAACACTTGCCATGAAAAATGAGCAGCTTGCTAAGAAGGCTGTACAGCAGAAGGGATGCTGGGTTGCCAAAACCAAATGGCAATCAGAGAAAGCGATGATCATTTTGCAAGCAACTTTGCTGCTGGGATCACACTTACATGCCTGTCAAAGTATTTGCATTAACACAGGAATTGGAGCGTACTGGGAAGTGGCTACATCCCTAGCTCGCTGGCAGAGGACATTTAACTGTATTGGCAGCACCTGGCACCACACACACAGTGCTTTATCTGCTTTAGATTCACTCTCTTTTGGAGAAATTAATTGTTGTGTCAGCTTGAATGCTCTAAGGACTTCAGCCAAATAATAAATTAAAGGGATCGTGGAGCAGAGAAGATGAGGGACTGTGTGCTTTGTTAAGCTTTTCTCTCTTCCAGGTAGAAGAAAGTTTGGACCGGTTAGTCCTCAGGGAGCTCCCTTGATCCCCAGCAGGCTGCTGGTGACTGAGATGTGCAGGGTAGGAGAAGAATCCAGCACAGAGCTGGAGCACACACAGGACTGCTCTTCCCTGTGACTCAAGCTGGAGACAAAAGCGTCCTCTGTTGGTAGCAGAGGGGAGGTGACAAATACTGACCAGAACATGTCACACAGAAGACTCATCTGAGCAGTCTTTTTTCTCGGTTAAAACCTTACTTACACACCAAACGGTGATAAACCACTTACTTGCCTGCTCCCCCACCATAAGAGATACCAGCCGAGTTCATGCCAGCCAGGACGAAGTAGCCGCGCACCGTGGGCGACTCGCCCATGATACACCGCATGTCTGGCGTGAAGGACTCCGGGCAGTTCACGAGCTGCATGATCTGCAGGGCCTCCAAATCCGGCATCCTGCGCAGAAGGGAACTCAGGAGCGGCTCTGGGATGGAGACAAAAGACAAAAAAGCTTTCAATCTCAAAGCACTTCAGCATCAAAGCAGAGAGCGTGCTGGTGTCTGAACAGAAGGGAACACATTCGCTGGCTGAACAGTGTGCTGGCAGAACAGAAAACCTCAAACTACTCAAACCGGATCACCATTTTTCACACAGCACACCATAAAAGCAGCCCCACTGATTCAGACCAGTGGTGAAGGTCTGAGTCTGCAGCTGATTCAGGCCAGTGACACCTTCCCCAGCAGTAATGTGTTCAGCTTTGTTAGGGAAAGCAGCAAGGAATGGATACCTAGCGAGGAGTAAGAACAGACAAATCTGTATGACACTGGCCCCACACATCCTGCCAGCCTCTGCTTACCTTCAGCAGTTTTCCTAAACCCCAGGAGGTTTTCCCTAAATACTAAGTGGTATTTACCAAATACTAACTGGTATTTGCTAAACACAAAAACAATATTTAATAAATGCTAGCTGGTATTTACCAAATAAAAATAATATTTACTAACTAGTAAATAGTGTTTACTAAATAGCAACTCTTAGCGGATCTCTTTTCCAGACTCGACCAGTCTTCCCCAAAACTCCTGAGAACACCTTGCAAGGCTGCCAAGGAGATATCCACACATCCAGTACTTGTGGTGAGAGGAATCACTGAGTTTGAAACTTAAACTCAATTAACTTTTTGATGGCCCCCAGCTGGCACAATAGAAGCAGCAGAGAACAGGAGATCCCCATCTAGAGTGGGATCTCACTCAACATTTCCTAGACCTCTGTTTACCTCCCTCTGGTCATCTCTTCTTTCTTTTTTTTTGATCCCTGCCAGTCAGTCATCCCTCTCTTGGGAGCTGCTCCAAGCCCCGATCAGCTTCTAGCCGCTCTTTCACCAGTAAGATGACACCCTCTGCAGAACACCTCTTATCTGGCACGCCAAGGATAGGGAGCTGCGTGATGATTTTATTTTCTGCTCCTTTCCTAATAACTCCTTTATTTTTGCTTTGCCAGCTACTGAGCTGACACCTTCACAGAACTAAGAGAACCCCGAGGTCAGCTCAAAGCCCGTTGTTCTGTGCGGTGAAATGAAGAGCACTCCCCAGCAGACACACCCTCACACACTTGCGTCACTTCACATTTATCCTCATTGAATTTCCTTGCCACTTTATTGCCCGGTCACGCTGGAAAGGTCCTTCGGCAATTCACAGCCTGATATTTGAGAGCTTTAATAAAAGGGTAAGCTGTCTACTTTGATCTTCTTGCCCAGGAGTTCCCTCTGCACCGTACCCTAGATTAAAGTCCCCAAAATTCAGCACTAGTTACATTCCTCAGTTTTACACACAAGCTCTGAAATATTCAGATTCCACGTCACCTAAGAAGTCACAAGCAGAAGCCTGCTGAACTGCTCTTTCTGATGCCTTGTAACTCCCCAGGGCCTGTTGTTACAGGCTTCTTTTTTCCTACTGATAAAAAGAGGGCTCAGTTCTAGACTTGTTCTTACATCCAGCCCAACATTTCTGCAACAGTACAGGCTATTTTAAACTCTAAAGGTGTTCCAATCAGAGAGATCAGAGCAGGAACACGTGAGCCCAGGAACTGCAGCCCTAGAAGAGGATCAAATATTGGCTGAGTAAGCTCTGACTGCTCAGCTACTCTGCATGTTTGAAGTGATAAAAAGGTAACGCTGGAACTTAGCGTGCAGCTGCTTCCGAAACCTGGGCAGTTTGCAGGTGCCAGCAAGCAGGGCTTTGCCATTCCAGCAGGATCTGGAAGACCAAAGAGGAGGTGGGTGCAACGCGTAAGCAGCTCGTTAGGGAAGCTGCTTTTCAATCAAGTCCGCAGTCATCTGCAGGTCTAAAAAACTTCTGCCGTAAGCCAGCACAGAGCTGCAGCCCATCCTGCCTCCACCCCATCTTAATTGTTTATGAAACCCATATATCATCTCTCAGACACAAAAACTAAATCAGTTCAGCCAGGGGAGCAGCTGGATGAACACGCTACCGTTGCAGAAAGACAGCAGGGAGTCTCACTGAGCCTGGAGACACAGGCAGAGATGGGTTCATGGGGGAAGCAAAGAGCTCTGACACAGGGCAGAACTGGTTCCCTCAAATAAAAGGGGAATCGAAGGCACACAGAACTTATGAGGCATATGAGAGGGAAAAAATGGGACCTGGAGGCCATGCTATATTCTTTCCTACAGAAAGATCCCTCCATATAAAAAGATTTATACAGAATATCGAACCAGAAACAAATAATATAGGAAGAGAAAGAACATCTGGAAAGGACCAAGCCACCACACTGCTGATGGTGGGATGGATGGAGTCTGGGAAGCAGCACCAGCGAGTTCTGCTCATGATTTCTGCTCATGATTTCCTCCACTGGAAATGCACTTGGCAGGCAGTGCTGAAAGGAGCCGCAGAAACGAAATGCCACAGCTGCATGGCGGGTCAGGAGTGCTGATCTACGGTCACAAGAGGAGCAGCACGTGGTGCTGACAGCCCGAAATCAAACGCAGGGGGAGAAGAGCGTTGGAAAGTTCACGCAGTACGCCACTGCGCTAGAGGAAATAAATACAAGCTAAAGGTTAGCGGGTGTTTTTAAACACTGCAAAGATGTTGACGCAGTCCTTGGTTAAGTGGTTTCATGCAAATTACTGACAAATGAAGAAATTAATGAATTTGAGAGAACATTCACCCTTCTCACGCCTGTCAGAGAGAGGCAGAGAGACGCTAGCTGGTCTCTAACAGCCTGTCTCATTGCTAACTGCCTTCTGCTGAAGCCACGTGCTTTATTGCTGCGGGCATCTCCCCCCCGAACATACCAAAATGATCCCAATCTTCCTGGAGGTTCTGAATCTCCAGCTGGTTCCGTCCCTCCGTGAAAAGAGGCTTGGGGTTTTTCTCAAAGCCTCCCGAGAGGATGCCGCCCTGCCAGTTGCGGATGTAGATCCTGCCATCGGGGTCTACGATAGCTGCAGAGGAAAGAAAAGAGGTGGGAAAGGAGGTGAGAAGGGGCAGCGACCTCCGGCCATCTCACAGGCACTAGTGACAGGCTCTGCTGCCAAGCTAGCAGCCCGCAGCAAGGACCATTTCAGTCCCCCCAGCCCACACCTTTATGCTGCTTCTGGTCCTCACGTGGCCCCCTGGTGTGCTGGTTTAGATGCCTAAATCAGCATCAATTCCCATCTCAGCCACGCAGGTTAACTTCTGGGCAGCACAAGAAACTGAGGAGAATCTAAAGGGCACCAAAACCAGCAGGACAGCAGCATCAGGAGCAGGAAGACACAAGGATTTGCATCCCTGGTGGCACCAGCAGACTGTTATGCTGGCTTAAATCCACTGGGAGTGCACCCAGGACCAGACCAAGAGACGTCCTGCCCTCCCCATCTTTCCCTTCATGTATTAAAACAGTTCAAATTAACGGGGGTGGGTCACTGAACCAGCCTGCTGCAGGCCACCAGCACAACGACAGCGGGCAGCAATGGGGTGAGGGCAAGCAGTCAGGTCAGGATTGCTTCTTCTGGTGGCAGTGTCAACTTGGAGCACTTAGACTGCACCTGACATGTTTCAGAGTGATTTTTTCCCCATGTACAGAAGAGCTGTGAACATATATACATTTAAGTTGCTCTAGAAAAGTAAAAGTGAAGCAGAGAGTCCAGTGAGAGAGCTGCATTCCTTGGAGAACATATATATGACTCCCTAGAAGCAGAAACTCTTACTAAAGACAGAACAAATAAGCAAAGCTCCCTACTTCCCCACCACACTTTTCAAACAGAAGGGCTTTTATTGAAGAGATCCAAAAGCCAGAACATGGGGGAGGAGCAATTACCTCAAGTGCTTGGGTTGCCCCTACAGCTCATAGACATGTAAATGCCATTGTAAAGCCTTAGCTTCAGTTGGAGGAAAGGAATAGATGGGCCATTTGGGGACAGCAGCCTGCAAGGAAAACACAGTGCCAAGGCTAGCACCCTCTCCAGCCCACAGCCGCAACAATCCGAGTCTCAGGCACAGCAGCTAGCCAAGCTAGAGCCAAGGTCATTCACCTGCTCTGCTGACAAGCTCTGGAAATCAATTCCTGCAGCAAAAGCTTTCCCAACAGTAAGGAAACAGATACCACTGAAAGAGGATATTCAAAGCAATTCAGCTAGAACACACTTCACAATTGCAATTGAGCTGAGAAGTGATAGTCCTTCGTCGGCTGTTTTGTCATAACACAAGTCACCTTGGAAAGGAGGATGTAATTCATCGAGGAAAGTGGAAAAAAAGCTGAAGAACCCTTACTTGGTACGCTGCTTGCCAGAGGTTCCTTCAAAGGATGTGTCAGGAGGTAGAAGTGCTCGCAAGCGTGGAGCGGGATGCTGACTGGTTCGTCCCCAGAGTGGCCCAACTCGTAGGCCCACTGCATTTACAAAACAAAACAAAACCAGGATGTAAAAGAAGAAAACTAACTCCAATGAGAAAGGCGGGAGAAAAGCATGCAAACCGATTATCTCTGTGGGTCTGCTTTCAAAAAGGCCAAATAAGAAGTTGTTCAGTGCCCTAAACCTTAAACAAAGACATTTGTTTTCTGCTTTCTTAGAATTTGAGCTATCTGGGGCAAAGACTGTTTTTGTGTTCCCCATGTAACGTCTAGAAAAGCAGGACCCTGGCTCCAGCCTAGGAAGCATCAACATAAAACATGAAAGAAAAATAAGATTCACGTGCCACAGCCAAGGTGCCTGTGGTGCTGCCAGGGCCCCACACTGAGCAACAGCGGCTGTCAGGTGGATCTGCATGGTGGAGAAGCAACAATAGAAAGATAAAAAAAAGCAGAAAGTGACTTTTTTGTGTGTGTCAGGAGGGTGAGCCCACCATGAGACCCCACGCCCAGCAGCGCAGCAGCAAGCTGCAGGGCTCCCCCAGCCTTTGTGCCGAGCACACAGCCACCTCCGCTGTCCTCCCTCAGGGCCCTGCTGCTCTGACTTGGAGCTACTCCAGTAAAGCAAGCCAAAGCACGAACCATCATAAAGTCAAATAAAATGAAAATGAAGAAAGAGCACGTGTTCATTCATTTTTCTAATAAAGGAAACGTTTTTAGAATCCTATACCCAAGCAGCTGTAACTCCGCAATTTAGAGCAGAGGTTTTTCAGAGATGAAGAGAGACAACACTAAAAAAGGGGGACCGCAAGGGTTTCTTTAGCATACAACATGCAAGAAGTCAGGTGGGGGACTACTATTATCCTCTTCTGGCAGTCTGATCTAGAACAACAACATTCTTCGGGACAAACTGTTGTGGACTGGCAAGAGGCTTGCCTAGTCTGGCAGAAAGAAAGCACTTTCCTTTTTCTCATTTTTCTTTCTGGAATTCCCTTAAAGATTTCCTTTAATAGCACAGCTGCATCCTAACCAAAGGGAAAAAGAAAGACAAGCTTGAATAATCCTACCTGGCCAGCACAGTTGACAAAGTACTGGCACTGAATCTTCCCTCGGTCGGTCTCAACTCCAGTCACACGGCCCTTCTGGATCAAGACATGACTGACACTCGTCCGTTCGTGAATCTGGACGCCTGAAGAGGACAAAGTCAGCACATCACAAGTCTTCTTTCTACAGCTACTAACATCAAACCCTTAAGCTCCATTTAAAAGCTAATTTTCTCATAAAGACAAAAGTTTCTACGTTTTGTGCAACCATTCTTAAGGGAAATCCTGTAAAACAGCATGCATACAACTTCATTATGTAAGTGATAAGTTTATGAAGAAACACAGTATTTTTTCCCCACTTCTAGATGACAGACCCCAGTATCAACAACAGAGGAAAAAAAAAAAGTGTAAACCACAGATTTCTTTTAATTACAATGCCTTTATGTGATCAAGTCTGTTGTTGTGGATTGCAAGACTGCTTCTTTCATGGGAAATCAGTTATTTTGTGAAAAACTAAATTAGCAGTAAGCAAAATAAAGCTGGACAAAAAGAAACTAAAAGCGGTATCTTCCTCAATAGCTTCTTCCAGCCTGATAAACTTTCATCCTTTGTGTACCTCACCTCCGTTATCAAAGTAACTTTTAGACCACTTCAGTCTGCCAAAGTGCTACACGAACAGCATTTACTACTTCACTTCCAAAGCATGTATGCCTAATGAAGTATTCCACAAGGAGCCAGTCAGATCTTTTCACTTCAGATAATTAAAACTCTTTTGATGTGTAATTTTGAGCCAGGTCCTATGAAGGGCTGTATTTCTGATGAAGCAGTGTGTGCTTATTCAGAGAAATATGTAACTAGCAAGTACGACAAACTGGTGCTTGATCCATCACATCAGTCCCCTAAAGATTCAGTATGTGAAAAAAAAATAAATCAGCCTGATTATTGAGAAAAAAGGGATTTCAAAGAATACAAACCATATAGAAACAACCAACTTTTGGCCTTCAGCACTTAGCTAAGATCCCCAAACAGATGCAAGCCATCACTTCCTTTACTGGGAAGAAGGTAACTATCAGGCAGGAGAGCACCAGGAGACAAAAATCTCGTACCATTCCGTGAGGCAGCAGTCGCCAGAGCCAGACTGACGTTGGCAGAGGACACGAGTGCATCTTCTGGCACATACATGGCCCCCACAAGGTCGTGGATGTTGATAAGCGGGTGAAGCTGCGCCACTTGCTTCGGGGTGATAATTTCACACGGGATCCCCATTACACTGCCACAGAACACAAAGAAAATGTCGTTAGCATTGCAGGAGAGCTGATGCAAACGTAAAATGGGTTTTATTTCCTGCTTATACGTACTTCAGCGATGAAGCAATGCGTTTCAGAGAGATTAGTCGGTCCTGAGTCTGAGCCAGTGATATAGAGCCTGTCTTCATGTACCCTGTGACAATCACCAAAGTCAAGTCAGATTTGGACAGGAGCTTGAATTCCTTTTAATTTCAGACCCGTTGCTTTAATTAATCGCAGACCCGGTGCTTCCACTACTCAAGAGCCAGGAAACCCCAGATCCCCACGTAACTTTAAACATTTATCAGCCAGTAATCAAAAATTGCATTAGTCAACTTTTCCAAAGAGCACTTCAGTTCTGACTTGGGCTCTAACACTCCTTTGCACTGCATTTACTCAGGCTTATAAAACAGAGCCTACACATGGTATCTATTAAAAGAGAGAGAGGTTACTGGCAAAAAGGTGAAAATGAGATTGAATACACAGAAAATTAAAACCTCAACAACTAAAGGACGACATTTTGTGACTCCACCACCTGTAATAGTTTAATAGTAACCTTAATTACAGGCACTTTTATTAATCCGTGTTGAGTTTGATGTGTATCACAAGCCTTTGCCAACAGCAAACTTTCCGTGCTCAAGTTCTTCATCCCAGGCACATGCCTGAGCATTTCGGAGGGAGAGGGGGAATTTCAATACAGTATTTCCAGGGAGACACTAGAGTAAAATATCTTGCTTTGTCTGGGCTTTAGAGCTGCTGTGAAGCTTTTTGCATTTCTGAGAAGCGAAACAGTGCAGAAAATGGGTCACTTGCTCTCGTCTCTTTTTAGTGCCCTTGTGAACAAAAATCCCCTACGTTTGTCCAAGCTACAGACGGCAGCTCGCAGGCAGGTCTGAGCACCTGACACCCTTCCTCCCAACCCTCCAGTCAGATCACTGATGCTCTTTTGCATCTGATTTGATCCAAATTCATTATTTTGTTTTGAGCAGGAGCCACCAGCGCTCAAGACACTTACTTCAGGGCCAGCACTTCGACCCGACCTCCCAAAGGTTACCCGGTGCTCACCCCCCAGTACCTGTCTGCACGCCCGTCTCTTGCTCCAGCTGCTGGTACAGCTTGTTGGAGTAGTCTGCCATCTTCAGCTCGATGGACACGTGCCTGGCGGTGCTCACGATGCCCGCACAGAAGCGGGTGGTACCGGCAGCCAGTCTGCAAGGTAAGTTGAAAGAAGGCCTCAGGCAGCTGACGGGCAGGGAAGCCAGCACGGCTCCCCAGGAGGCTGCCCCAGAGGTTTCTGATGGCACAAAACACCCACCCGCTGCCCCCCGCACCCATCAGACCACGACTGCTCCCTTTGTCCAGCTGTAAATACCACCACAGTCAACTTGAAAATCAGTTGTGCCCCTTGGGAGAACCCCTAAAGCCGTACGGTGGCTGATGCAGGGGTAACACAACAGCAGGGATGCTTCTGCTTTACCTCGCTTTTGGAAAAACCTTCTGTTCCAAACCCACTTCTCTCTAACTTGTCCTAACCGCTCGCATCTTTCAAAGAAAGCACTTAAAAAAAAAAATTAGCAAGCCAAGCTGCCTACCTGATTGCTTCTTTCTCCAAAGCCGGGTTTCCCTCAGAGCAAAATTAACTTGGATTCCTTTGAGCCCTGCATCTCTGCAGCTTGCACCAAGTCCCTTTTAGCGTGCAGCAGCTATGTAGAAGCACATTTCTTCCCCTTTTTAATCTGCCCTTCAGGCACTGCCCACCTAGCTACCTGGGGAAGGGCTTCCACAGCGAGCCCTATAAAAAGCTCAGCAGCAGGGTTACATTTAAGCATTTCTCTCCCACTGCTTCCACGCCACTCGTGGCCACCTTCCCTGCTGCTCAAGCCACCCCGCGCTGCTCCACTCGCTGACCTCTGGCCTCGCAGCACGCCCTCAGGAAACCCAACACGAGCACCAGCTGCGTAAGGCATTCCCCTTGCTACACCCCTACAGCCGCAGCCAAAACTGCTGCAGCGGGGCTTTAAGCGGGCTCACCACAATCCTAAACCGCTCCTGGAAACGCGGCGGTGTTTTTCTGTGGGCACACGTGTGTGGATTGAGCTCGGAGACCTCCGAGGGAGAATTCCCTCTGCTGGCAGCTGCCAAGAGCCTGACGCTTCCCAGCCAGGCGACGCCAAGCAGCCGGAGCTCCCTGCTCCTGGAGCTCTGAGCTTCCAGCCCCACTGCGTGGTGCCCAAGGTCCCAAAATGCTTAATGAAGGCACCAAAACAAGCACATCCAAACCAAAAACCCGAACAGGCACGGGCTGGGCAGTCAGCTCCCAACAAGACCGACGTGCTCTGCCATCTCTCCAAGCCACGCCGTGTTTCACATCATTACCTGTGAGTAAAGCACTGACAAATGTGGCTGGAGCTGCTGCCTCTTGAGCCACCCCTACTGGCAGCTGTCCCAACCTCTGGGGCTCAGATCTGCACGGATGGGCAGGAGGTAAATCGAAACCTCCTTCAAATACAAACACATGTACAAAAAACCACGAGCACCTTCGTTGACTCCACCGTTTCCTGTGCCTACATGCAAGTAACTTCAACATTCATGGCTGGGAGTCTGCAGAGAAAAGTTTAGGTGAAGAAAATATCCCCTGCTTCTCTGCCTAGGGGTCAGCTGAGAACTTGGTGGCACTGTAACAGTGGCTGAGCACAAGCTTAGTGGGAGAAACAAAACCAAAAACGCTCAGATTTCACATCCTCAGTTTGTGACCTCTTGTCTTGCACGGAGGCTTTGTCTTTGCACTGTGCATTACCAAAACACCCCAAAACATCAGGGTTTGGCAGCAGGGGTGGCCCTGTGAGAAGAAGTCAGCTGGGTCTGGCATGGGACGGCCCCACTTCCAGCCAGCCCCCAGAGAGACACCCACAGGGCAGCACCGGGCCCTCAGCAGCACCTCTAGGAAGGCAGGCTCATGGGCAACAAACGCCAGAGAGATGGAGCAGGAGCAAAAAGTAAACAAGGAAGAGATGAGGAAACCCCAAAGGCAGGGAGAAGGTGGAGAAGAAGGTCCAGGTGCTGGAGCAGGCATTTGCTGCAGCCCGAGGAAGGTCTCACAACAGAGCAGATGGATACTTCCAGAGGAACTGCAGCCCCTGGGCAGCTGCAGCAGGTTTCCCTGGAGGGCTGCAGCCCGCGGCAGAGCCTGCAGGGGACCAGGAGGAACCAGGGCAAAAGCAGGAGAGGGAGAAGCCACCGTGAACCCCCCGGCTCCCCTGTGAGGAAAGGAGCGGGCAGAAGGCTGTGTAGGGCAGGAACAAAGCTGAGGACAGGCCAGAAGAAAAGGAAAGCTGTTCTTCTAACATTTCTGCTTCTCCCTACGTGGATATATTTTGATTGCCAACACACCAATTACTTTCCCCTGCGTTTCTCTATTTCACCCCGGGCAGTGCGGGGCTGCCCATGGCCCTGTGCCATGAAGCAGCACCAAGCTCCGTCAGCGACGGTCTGTCTGAACCCACCACGGCTGCGGCACTCAGCAAAGAGGCAGAAATGCCAGAAATAAACACGGAAATGACAGAAACCGCTACAGAAATGACAGAAACACCCGGAGAAACGCCTCCAGGCCCGCCCCGCTGCAGCCCGCAGCCCCTACCTGCCCTGCTCCAGCAGCACCACGTCCCTCCAGCCCAGCTTGGCGAGGTGGTAGGCCACCGAGGCGCCCACCACGCCTCCGCCGCACACCACCACCTGCGCCTGGCCCGGCAGCGGGGCCGGCGGCGGCGCCTCGGAGGCCGCTGAGGTGCTCCGCGGGCAGCGGGCGGCCCCGCTCCAGCGGGAGGCGGCCGGGCGCCACCGCACGTCGGACAGCAGCCGCAGGAACATGGCAGCGGCGGCGGGGGAGGCCGGGGAAGGGGCGGGAGGGGAGCGGGGAGGGCGGCACCGGGCCCCGCGGCCCCCTCACGGCCCCGCAGCGGGCGGCGGAGGCGCCGCTGACCTTCCGCGCTTGACGGCAGGCGGCCGCCGCGCTTTACGGCAGGCGGGACGCGGCGCGACAGGCGGCCGGGGTCGTGAGGCACGGCCCGGCGCGGGGAACAGGGGGCGGGGCTACTCGCACTTGGCCCCGTCCCCTATTTGCATAACCCCACCCACCAACCACATTAGTTTCTCGTCCCCTATTTGCATAACCCCGCCCACCAAGCACACGACCACGCCCCCAAGTGTATAACCCCGCCCCCTGTTCTGTGGCCCCGCCCCCTCTCTTCCCGCCCTCCCCCTCCTGACAGGAATTTTACCTCAGGGTCCCCCGCAAGGGTGCGTGAGGGGGCAGCTCGCTGCTTTCTGAGCTGTTCTACAAAAATAATAGAAAATGATGATTTTTTCTCCCAGTTTTACCTCACAGCCTGAGGGGTTCACCCCTTTTCCCCTCAAAAAATGTGTTCTCACAGGGAAATTAGGACATGAAAACAAGGCAAAGGCTGATGTTTGGGTTTTTTACACCACTAATAGGGTGCTCCTGGGGCTCCCCAGGCACCCAAGGGTGCACAGAGGTTTTACCCGAACCCATGAGCTCAACGAGCACATTCAGTTCCCATATAACGCACCCCAACAGCACCGACTCAAAAAAATGCGAACACAACAAGTAAAAACCTGCAGACTCTTTTTATTAAATTCTCCCATTTCATCTGTACAGAAAAAATGCACATTATGTTCAGAATCTCAGTAACATCTCAAAATTACACAGCATGAACATGTAAAAAAAAAACCAAAAAAAAAAACAAGGAACGGCCAGGATTTTATACACAGAAAGGAAAACAATTTACAAAAAAAAAAAAAAAAAGTCTTGTTAATGTCACATTTTTTTTTTTAAAAAGAAACAAAACCTAAGTTCAAACAGCTTTTGCTGTACAATATGAATTCGTTGGGTCTGTTTTGTACACTATTCGGGGAGGCTTGCAGTATCCCTACACACTACCCAGAGCTCACTACGTGCGCCTGCGTGATCCCCTCTTACCCTCCCCTACCAACACCTCTAATTTCTCTTTTTTTTCTTTTTTTTTTTTTCCAGTCCAACACAAACATTAGTCACAGTTTCTGATCACGTCCATTCAGCACAAGTGTCAATGCATAATCTACGGGCGAAAGTCACACTTTTCCCTTTTCCTCTATTTTTAGTATTTCCCAAGCCGACAGCTACACAAGCACTTCTATTTAGTAAATATACCGGGGACGGGGGGGGGATGTGGTGGGATTTCTGGGTGTAACGATCCACCCAGGAATATCTTTTGCTCTTGATCAGCTACAATATTAAATTCAGATGTTCTGGAAAGAGAGAACAGCGAGCAGCTTCTCCCCAGGATGTGGCAATGGATTATATTATTATTCCTCCCTGTCCCACACAGGCAAGTCTGCAGGTAGCATTCAGGAACCGTTGGGTGGATACGAAGCAGAATCCTAACAGTATAGGATAAAAACAGCTGTACCAATCTAATTCTTGGTTTTTGTGTGAGAACTGGATCCCCTCACACAGAAACTCATGAGTGGAGGTGAGCCTGCGGTTTTGGCCTCCGAGGGGAAGGACTGCACAAAGATCAGTACCTGGCAGCTGCTTTTAAGGTTTAAAAGCCCATGCTCAGTAGCGTGTTTTCACACAAACCACCTCTAAAGCTGTTTTGAGTCCGCAGAACGGTATTTTAATAGGGGCAGAAGTGCTCAATGAAATGTTCTGATTCCACACCACGCTCATGCACTCACGCACACACACCTCAAAACTACCATTTTTAAACAAAGCTGACAAAGTTAACAAAAAAAAATAAGTACTACAATCTTCTTGCAACTAAATAATAAAGTTGTGTTTTAACAGAAGTCACCATCCAACTTGAACACACTTCCTCTACAATGTTATCAGATTCAAGTGATCTCTGGCTTATCACATCGCTTCCCCACGGTACCCCCCATGATAAGTTCCCATATTGCTGCATCCTTCGTTCCTCTCCCTTATTTTCATACAATGAGCTTACTGTGGATTCTTTCAGAGCAATCTTGACAGTATTTGCATGGATCTTTACATGCCAGAATCTGGGTGAAATGCTTACATTTTATTACAGGATTACTTGAGCTCCATCAGGGATTTTTTCAACCCTCTTCAGTGAGGCAGACACAGCTGACGTTACTTCAAGTGCCAGGAATTTTGTTCCTACCCACATCAGTTCCTACAACAGCCTGAACGACAGAAGCAAGGCAGGAGAATCCAACATTGAAATGAAGCAAAAGGACTTGATTAGGCCCACTAGATAACAATAAATAAGATTATTTCTTAAGGTCAACGAGAATGCACACCAACAGGCTAGCTGGAGCGCAGCAATGAGGTGCACGTTGTGCACAGCCCTCCTTACCCACGTCATCTAAACCCATGCCACCACTCAGAAACACAGCTGAGCCCTCACCTCAGGAGGAAAACTGCCCCTAGCAGCAGCTCTCATCTAAACCAGGAGAAGGAGAAGAGACTCACATGGCTGTATTGAATCCTGCACCGAGCAGTAAGGGTCAGAGAGAGGAAAGGGCACGCTGAGTCCTACCACACCACCACTTGTGGCTGATCACAGTTATTTCTAGCACTTTCCATGGAATCACATAAGTAAAAAGGCTTCCTTAAAGTCAAGGCAACAGCACAGGTTTGTACAGCCATTGATTTCCCTTCCCGCAGGGGAAAAATGTTACCTGCAGGCAAGATGTGCTAGCAACAGCACCAGCAGGTTATTTTTGGAAGAGTACTTGTGTGGGTTTCTGTGCTTTTTGAGACCTCTGGATTTTTAGGCATACACATGAATAGGAGGATAAAATTTCCAGATAGGGATTGGTAAATTTCTAGTCAAAGAAATAAAAGAAAAAAAAAAAATCAAATTTGGTCATTAGCAGTGTTAGGAGGCCTGATTTTGAAACATGGGGTATAATGCTTAGAGATAAAATGGCCTAGATCATCTGACCAGTGTTACACTATAAAAGGTGGGTCTTCACCCTAACAGCAAGGAAGGACGTCTGAGGGAATCGAGCAGAAATTCACTCAATATCCCACCTTTGCTCCACAGGGCCTCCTGGCACCTCCGCTTGCACTGAACCACGTTCCCTGGAGAGACTCTGCAAGAAACACCGCCGACTGCAGACCCCTCACACATAGCACTGGTTATGACTAGGCACACATTTCAGGGAAAAGCATCTATTCTAAACCATTTAGGACAGCTCTCTAACAGAGCTGTCTGTTTTGACTAACGATCCTCAAGTGTCACAGCAAAACACGTCAGCACAGTCTCCAAAGCCTGCAAGAATAGAGGAAGCTTGGTTCTTGTACCTCAACCTTCTCCAAATTAAAAAGAAAGCAAACAAAAACCAGAAAGCCAGAAAGTAAAGAAGTTACCTTCAGAGCAAAACATGATTTACATTCAGAGCTACAGCTACAAACCTACAATTTTCACTGCAATGCCATTTGGAATTTAGTGGAAGATGCTACTTTTAGACAATAAACCATCTTAATTAGGTATTTCATCAAGCTAACCAGGTTACAAAATGCCTTTTCAGAAGTTATTTAGAAGCTTCAGGAGGTTAAAAATCCTCTGATAGGAATTCAGTTATGCCTGACAGACATTCAAGAAGCAGGGCTTGTGCCACGCGAGCAAGACTGCACAAAGATTCCACTTCCCTTCCAGGTAGCTCTGCAAACACACCTCGACAGCAGTCATTTCACAGCACTTGGACTGTCACACCAAACAAACCACTTTTATAACTGCCAAACCATCATTTGTGGTGTTACACACCAGTGCTACCTCGAGAGATGTGACCAAATGTCCTTTTGCTGTTCCAGTTCACCTTTACAGAGGGCCAGCTAAGGTCTACTAGCACCAGGGAACAGGGGTGTGAAAAAATTCAGGTTTCACTTCTGTTCTACCTAAGAACTTCACTGGAATCTATCACGTACACATTCTCTGCTCAGACTTCCTCTACTGCTTGCTTTATGCTCACAATACTTGGAGACAGAAGGGCTCGTGAAAAATTTGCTAGCATAGCAAGTCTAAGAGCGCATCGCTAACAGTTTGCTGTCCATCCTCGGAGTGGGATGAAGGGGCGTTGCGAAAAGCTTCTTTGTACACCTTTTCTAGCACTTCTCAGAGGCAGCAAAAGCCATCACAGTATTTTGTATGCGCCATTCTGTACATGCAGCATCAAGAGCATCAGCTGGTCCACATTCCAGAAGGTCTCAATACCCTCTCCCTGTTCTTCTAGAGACCACTACAGGGAACTGGGAACGTCAGATCTTACCTAGCAGTGCACTAAGTGGGAAAATAAAGTCGTGGTTCAAGCATCAGCCCAAGTTGGACAGGTTCAGGCGCATGATTGTTTTTGCAGCACGCACAGGGGAGCGCATTGAAGGGGCTAATAACGTCCACCCTGCTGTACAGGCTGACTCGTGCGGTCACCTCTGGGTTTCACCAACATATTCAATCAATCTCCTTGGGTTTTGGGCACTGCACGTGGCTTCTGACCTCCACTCCTCCTCGTGCTCAAGGAACAAAGATGACGGCAGTGGGCCACAACTACAGGTGCAGCATTCACAAGACACCTTCTCTGGGCACTCAGGTACGAGTATCAGGTTCTGGAAGCATAACTATAGAGCTGAAGTGTGCACACTGATGTTAACTAACAAATGTGCCATTTCCCTTATGGATCCAGACATTTCTGCCTTTCACACAGTACCCATCACCTTCCCATCCTCTCCTGCGTAGCCTTTTGGACCAGCACCCACATCCTACATCCCAGGAAACACCAGCCACTATCCTTATCAATTGTAGTTGTGGAAAACCTAAAAACACTCTTCAGTGCTACAATACAAACGATCAAGACCCAGACAGGTCAGCTGCAAACCCCGGCACTAGCCCACGAGGAGCTGTTTCACTGGGTATGTCGAGTGATCAGTCACATCACTGACAAAGCACTGTCCTGCCAGGGTGTCGGTACCGCCGGAGAGAGTTAATTCAGAAGGGGAACAGCTTAGCAGCAGCAAGGTAAAATAAAAGGAGTGTTAACATTTTACTTCATCATCACTAATACCAAGGTTGGCCGAGTTAACTGATCCGGGCACTCGATGCCCTCTGACAGCAGCACTGCACGCTACCGACAGGCTCTACGTGCCTCGTGTCTACACCGTGCCTTTGATCTACCGAAATACAAGTTGTACAGCTCACGTGAGGATTTGATCCTGGTCAGTATTTTATTCTATCTTGCGAGCGGCAGAGGAAGAAAGGGAGGACATCTTTTCAGCCAAAAAAAATCCACAGTAACAAAAGCAGAATATTCACTAGATGACACCAGCGACTGGCATCCTTAGGTTGTCCAAGACTATGCTCTGAAGATGCTTTACATAAGATGAGCAAGATGTTCGAAACAAGGCCAACTGTGGTGTAAGATGCAATTTACCCTTAAATTTCCTGCCTCGATTTCACCCAGCCACAGAGGATGACTATATTTCAGTATGAACCATTACCTAAATCATGGTTGGTATGCAGATATATGTCTTTCTTTAAAAATTTACTTAAAAACTGCTTGAGCTGCAGGTCATATCAGTCTGATCTGGAGAGTGAAGGCAGTTCCAACAGTACAACAGAGACTTGTCTACAGGCAGGTCAACGAGAGTCTGCTAACAAAGGGATAACAAAAGCTGCTGGCTGGGCTGCCAATGTTGCACACAAACTTTCATAGGATGAAGATGCTGTGGATGAGATCCAGGATGGGAAAACTGAGCCAACACCTGCTGCTGTTCTAATTTTTTTTTTTTTTTTTTAATTCTCCTCTCATGAGAGGGGGTGGGTAGACTATACAGAGGAGGGCTGTACAAAACTGGGCACTGGGCAGGCATTTCTTCAGCAGGCAATCCAGGCTCTACCTGTCCTTGAGCTCTCTTGTCACCCGCTTGGTGATGCGTCCACACATCAGGCCGATCAGGAAGAGTACACAGATGCCAACCGTGATCACAGACAGTATGTAGTTCTTGGACGGAGAGGTCATTACTTGCATGGCAAGGTCAGAAAAGCCTTCCGCTGGGGCAACCTGGGGGCGAGAAGGGAATAAATGAAGCGGGCAGCACTTTTTGTACGACTCTCAGCCTCGTTATTTATCAGGGTTAGTGTCTGCTACTGCTGCGGCCTCCCACCACAGTCAGGTTTGGCTTGATCCCCAAGCAGCAGGCCTGTTGTGTGTCATGGAAAGGAACAACTGCTCAGGAGACAGCTTTACAAGCAGGAAGCTCTGCTGACCCCGTTTCACCGCCCCAGACCTTCACCACAGGAGGCCAAGCCCCGCGTGCACAAAAGAGACTTTGATTCTGTACCAGCACAAATGCATCCCAGATGTGGAGACAAACACAAATACACGTTACAGAAATATAACGAGGCCTGATTTCTATTTTTTTCTGGACTAAAACCTCAAAATGCTAAACTTCATTCAAAGGCAAGAGCTTCTCTAGTGTTCAGGTTTTCAATAAAACAGCTTGCAACAGAAAGATCCAATGCCAAAAAGCGAGGGGGTTTTCTGAGCTCTGTCACCTTTGCAGCATAGCTCCACATTTCGATGCGATCGTTGAGGCGTTTCTTGCATTCGGGCTGCAACCTCACACGCTTATCTTCCAGGGCTTCCATTAAGCAGGACATCTCTGTAATGGGCAGAAGAGGGTGTTACAAAACAGAAACAGGGACTTCAACAACATGCTGCGGAAGGGCTGCTGCAGAGGAGCATTCGAGCATTTTAGTTCTATTAAAGGCTGAGAAATTTGAGACTTTTTTTTGAGAATTTTCACTTCTAAGAAGATTAACATTACATCTTGAAACTGTAGTTCATGCGATTGACGTGACATTTTAGAAAGTTTCATAGATTTGCACCTTCAGCAAGCTGTTCTTTTAATTGTGCCACTGTCCTTTAGTAGTCAAAAAGATCAAATTCAGCTCAGGAAAGTCCACAGTGCGTCTGTCTCCTTTGGCTTGTTAGGAGTTTCTCTTGGTCACCAAGGACATTTTAGAAAGGTTTCACTTCCTACATTTTCGTAGTCCTTGCAAAGGAAATGGGATCACAACGTTTTGGGTGCCTACTTCACACGTTCTTTCGTAAGCTCACAGATGAGACACTGGCACAATTTTTTTTGTTGTTTTATACTTCAAATGCCTTATTTGAATAATGCCTAATGGGATGCTTTCTGCTTTGCAGCAAAGAGTTACTTAATTCATAGCAAACAGGCTGTAAATTTAAACTAACTCCAGACTTTTTCAAACAATTGTCTGCAGTTCAAACACTTGGCGGCAGATCCCTCTCTAGGCTACAGGCTTCTGCATCTCTTCAGTGCAAAGACATTAGAACACACATCAAAAGAACTCCGACAAAACGGGAAATAAATAAAGGATATCCAGAATTTCAGAAGGGCATCCGGTAACCACCACGAAAGATAACAGTCAGGAAAACATTTCGTTGCTATTTTTAATGACCAACTCAGAAAGATGGAAAAGGTCAGAACTTTTTAACCCAGCAGTTTTTCTTAAAAAGCCATATGTACCAGCTAGCCAGCTAACATAATAGCGGCAACAGCGCAAGAGTTTTGACTTCAAACATGAAGAGAATGGGTTAGGAAATACCAAATAAATTATATTTATTTCAACTGGCTGGAACCTGTTGAACTTAGTCCTAGAGGACTTGAAACAGTTGATGAAATTGCAAAGCCTTAACAGCTACGTGAACTTAGAAAATAAAGATTACCTATCCTCTGTAATATTGGAAAAGAAAAAAGCGATATATTCAAGCAGAGAAGAAAAGTAAGAGGATCAAAGGACTTCGGTTCAATTTTATCTGTCAAACACAGCCAAACAAAGGAAGGAGCCATGGACAAATATTGACGTGAACAAAGAAGGATCAGGGGGATTGGCTGAGAATAAATCTTGTGAGACCAAACTGATTTGCTTCTGTAAGAGAAGCAGCTTAGTTCCAGTGAAGCTTTTGATACAGTCTAATGTAACGCTCTGATGAGCTTGAGAGCTGTATCCTGTCTGAGGCTGATACAGGCCGGAGATAAGCATCACCGAAAAATTGAGTCCACTTAGTCCAGCCCATGCGTAGTAGGAGCTCGTTTTCAGCAGGATTTAACTGAGCAGGGGTTTTACAGGAGGGTTACGGATCTGGTGTCACACTTTTTTCAGTAATCACATGAACATAAAATATTCTCTTTTAAAATGGCAGATAAAGCTGCAAGAATATTACATTAGGATCACGGAACTGATCCCGCCTTGGGCAGGAGGGAGAACCAAAACGTTTCTTGATACACCCCTCAACCAGTGGCATCTACCACCTCTGCAGCAGTTCCACCTCATTACCCACAAAAGACCAGCAGAAATATCTGGTACTTAAGATAATGCTGGCAAGAAAAGGCAGCTTAAGGCCCCGAGGACTCAGAGGTTGCATGAGTAAAGCACGAGTACTTACGGCGCCCTCTCCCCGGTGGAATAGCAGCACAGTGGTGCTTGATGTCTAGGGCACAGGCTGTGTGCAGCACTGGGTCCACAAATATGTCTGCTTTGCTTTCTTTCAGCATGTTGAGCACTTCCTGGGGAGGGAGAAATTACAAATACATCTCAAAAAAAAGGAGAGAACAAAACAGCATCGCTCAGACTGCTCAATGTTTCTGACAGGTGCTCCATTTTTTAAATCTAGGATCATAAAGGCGACACTGCCGCTGGATAAGGGTACAAATGCTGGTCTAGGATGGATCAAATGTTTCTGCTTTTATAGTTACGTTTGCTAAAACTGCCATATTAATCTAAAATGCAAAATCAATTTTTGCCAGGGCTACTTCAGCTGGAATTGAAGTAAGGTTTCCTTGCCACAGGGCTGCTCATACAGCCCTCAAGCACAGGCAGTGCTGAGGCCACGCTCAGCGTTCAGGAAGCGTGCAAGGGAGACACCAACAGCAAACAGATTAACAACAAGAAACTTTAGCAACTCTAACTAGGAAAGGATCCAAGCCTGGAATTGCCAAGTGAGTGCTGTACGGCACAATTTTCACTGGCAAATTGAAATTTCCAGAACTCTGGCTTCACACTGACTGTAACGTGGCCTGGGCTGTGATCTGGAAAAATACTTGAGCACCAACTTCTGCAGGGACAGGATGCCTTTCAGAGCACGTTCAATTTACTTCCTTTACCTTCTTGCACATTTCAGTTTTTATTTTCAGCAGATTGACTTTCAGACATTCTTCCACCTGCCCGGTCTGCTCCTGAGCTGCTGCTTCTTCAGCACACAAACTGGAAATCTATTTTGAAAAAGGTGTTTTAAGATGAGAAAGTAGTTCATGACAATCCTGTTTCTTGTAGCACACTGATATCTCAATACATTAGCTCATCAGAGTGTACAGCCAGAGAACAGGAGCTACTTTACCCCCAAGAATCCCCTAAGCCAAACGTGAGCTGGCTCATTCGATTCACACACCCTTTGAAACCGAACAGCAAGAAGTCAATGTTGCTGTACTGAGAGGAAGAGGAGGAGGCAGGGAGGAAAACAGCACCGAAATACTGTTATGGTATAAAATAAGCAATATTCGAGACCTGGCCTATCTAAAGCTATTAGAAGAGAAAGGTCAACAATCCGACTGTATTCCAGTTAAGGCTGACAAGACCAGAGAACAACTGCCCACCATCCTTCCACCCATCTTTTTTTTTTTTTCTTTAATACAACAGCAAAGCAGTATTTTTCCATAGTGACAAGTACTGATGAGAAAGGACTTTGTTAAACACCAATGGAGTTTCCATCCTAAATAAGCAACTGCTGAGCCACTTTTCCTACCTCATCCGAACAGTGCATCTGGAGCTGGGGATCCAGACGATAATCAAGAGCTGATTCCTGGATTATCACTCGAATTTGGTCCTCACAGTCTGGAGAGAGACGCTATTAAGCGGAGAAAGTCATTAACCCATTCGATCACCTTTATTATCATAAATCAATCACCTGGCATTTCAACCTATATATTCTATAACACTGAGTAGGAGCATAAAAACTCATTTACGTGCAGACTATCGTATATACTGAACACACCACGAGTCCAATTTTAATACATTGTTCGGTGAGAATTGCACAGCACAATCCTGCAGCCTGATTTTCATACATCAGCTCTACTCACCTGGTCTGCATATTTCAGCTTCAGGCAGGAGATGACTTGCCCCTCCAGTTCTGTATCATCCTTAGCCCTGTTCAGGATGTTCTGGCAAAATTTTGGTATGTCTGCTTTGCAGGCCTTCCTGAGCACTGGGTTTAAACGGTAATCTAACCAGGAAAGAACACAGAACTTCATTAGATGTCTCAGATCACAGAACGTAACAGTCCAAGAGAGATTTGACAGAAGTTTCCTGGATGTCATTCTTTTTCCCATAAATTTAATTTTGGGGATAAAATAGTATGTTCCCACTAATTCATTTTAACTTGTGAGGTAAGTGATGCTTCAGGAGTAAAGCAGACCTAACAACACGTGCTGACCCTCAAGAACTTGGCGGAATAAAGTCTGTGTGCACTGACAACTGGGAAAGAAAAAAATGAAGCCAATACTCTTCCAGCCATGCAGAAAATTCAACAGCTCAAAGGGCAGCTAGGCATTTTCAAAGGGGGATACCTGTGTTCTGGGTGATCTGGCGCTTGGTTATCATTTGCTTGCATTTAGGATCCATCACTTCACTGTTCTTGTTTTGCTTCAAACACTGCAGCATATTTTTTGAGTCTGCCTCTGGACAGAAACGCTGCAAAGAAAAAAGTCCAAATTTCACCACAAACACTTGAAACAGCAGGAGCTCACAGATTGCAGAACCACACACCCAAGCTGGAGGCGCACACAGCTCCCTGCTCCCCAGCCCATCTCCAACTAGCCAGAGCAGAGCCACTCTAAATTGGCCATGGGCGTGAATACAAATATCTGTGCTTACAGAGCAAGCACTGAGCCGCACAGTCCTGACTAGCTTTTAGGCTGCAGCTTGTGTTGGTAATATCAAGAGCAATTTGCCTTTGATTTTTTCCAATTCTTAAGTTACAGCACATCTTTACAAGACATGCCCGTTTTATCAGATCCCATATCAAGCTGCTTTCATTCCCCTTTATTTTAGAAACTGGAAAGGTAATCCGTTAAGTCCAGACACACTCTGGTGCTCTGCGTAAGTGCTGGCTGGATGAAGTGACAATAAAATACTTCATTAGTAGCATTCGGGGCAAGTTAAGACCACAGATAACCAGAAAGCTGAGAACAAGTCACTGACATTAACTTGCCCATTCCTGTCCTGAATGAGATAGCCAGAAGCTAACCAGCTTATCCACAATTCAGACCACATTATTTGTTTCTTCTGTTAGAAACCAATTCTGCAGCTCTAAGGTAAGGCTGGTGCATTTTCTAATCCTCACTGTTTCAGAGAGGTTACAGGTCTTCCTTTAAAAGCACAGACCTGCTCTGAAGAGCACCAAATTCTCAAGATGTTGAGAATTGCATGCTTGATGAAAATCTGCACACGCCAGGTCAGCAGTGAACCGACGATGTTATTCCTCTCTGTAATCATAACTTCTCAGCGTACAGGCTTTGATCTGATATTTAGAGGACGTAAAACTAAAAGAACCCCTAAGAAACCTTTGCCTGATTCAGAGTCAGGAATCTGATTGCTTTGCATAAAAGCAATTGTCCTTCTGAAACAAACACAGCCATTTTGTCACAAGTCTTTAAGGGAAGTTTAAAACAGATAGTTTAAGACACTAGAAAGGCTCTCATATCCCGACCTCCCCCCCAGATCAGCACACTATCCATCACCTTGATCATCTGCTTGCAGACTCTCATGAGCGTGTAGTCCAACTCCGGATCCATCATCTCTGTCTCCTGCAGTTTAAACACCTTCTGGTGGCACCGGGTGCTCAGCTGCTTCTTGATTTCTTTCAGGCATTCGATGATCTACAACACAGCGTTACAGGCATGACGGAGGCACCGTGGGCAGGACCATGCCATATGCTGCTCCAAACCCAGCTACGTGCTCCCCTGCTGGCTCACCATCTTCACCTGACTTGTGCAGCTAAGTTTACGATGCTAATATTTATCAAAAAAGCAATTACCAGGGCTGATACCCACCACTTGTCTTAAGCTCGTATTTTCCCACAAACTTAATGAAACAAAGGCCACCTGGACCTGTTCCAAAACCCCAAACCTCTTCTTGAAGATTACACCCAAGCAATCTTCAGCAACATTTGCAGTAACCGGCAGCTAATAGCTTAAAATCAGCATTAAGTGAGGGATGCCTTGCTCACAGCACTGCATTCCCTCACTATTAATGCTTTTGAACTCGTAAAAAAAAGTTAAATGCTCCAAAACACTGACAAAAGACTTCAGTGATATCAAAATGAAAACCTAAATCTGCATTCAGAGACAAAAAAAATGATCTTCACAAGTTTCCCGAAATGAAAGCACAAATTAAAGTGTAAATTATTAATATGATCCATTACCTGAGCATTGCCATAGGGCACATTTTGGCAGTAATTCTTGATGTCACTTTTACAAGCCTCATACAGTTCTGGTTCAAGCCTGATATCCTCGGTCTGCAGGATAAATTACAACACAAACTTTTCACTAGGAGTAATAATTAAAAGCTTAAACAGAGTCCTCTACTTATAAAAAGGAATCAACTGTCCCAACAGGCAGGTTGAATTTAAGGCTCTTAGAGGTAAGAAATAGTGTCAGTGGGAACTCAGCTACACAAATCCATAAGTGAATCAGTTTTGTGTGGTGGTGTTTGGTGTTGTGTTTTTTTTTTGGTGGTGGTGGGTTTTTTCATTTGTTTTAATGCTAGAGAAAGTCTTCTCCATTTAAACCAAATTCCAAAGCTAAGAAGTTGTTTTCCCTGCTCCTCCTAAAATGGCATCAACACAAACGTCTGAGACAGCTAAAACTTTTCAGGTGAAAGCCAAAGGAAATTTTCATAGCCAACCATCTGTTGGGTGATCTAGAGAATGTGAACGAAGCTCCCTGCTTTTAGTGATGCCCACCACTTAAATTCTTCCATGTGAAAGCAAGAGCACTGCCTCTTCTGCTACAGGCCTACGAGAGGTGAAGCTCTGACATCCGAACTACCAGATAAAGCCCTCAGGTTTCTTGCTGTCAGTACTGCAGCAGGAAGCTAAGAGGCAGCCTCGCATACTAGAACAAGCACTATTCCTATTTATCCACTGAGCAACTTCGAGGGGCTAGAGTCAAGGTGATTCATCTGTTCTTGTTGCCTCAGTCTGCAAAACGAAGCTCGTATTCTCTCCTGGAGGACTTTAAGGACATCAACACATGTAGCACATTGCTATTGAATGCCCAACATCATCATTTCTAGCTGAAACTCCAATGACCACTCAGCTTGCTTTAGCCTTCCTTCATGAGACTATAGATAAGGCACTGAAGTAGACAATCAGTATTTTCACTGTGAAGGTCAATTGAGCCTGGATTTGTAAGAGAGGAGCGGAATAAAAATAAATTAGATACATCTTACAAATGAGCTTCATTATTTTTTTTCCAGGGTGGACAAGCTAGGAAACTCTGACTACAAGACCTTGCTAGAAGAACAGGCAGGCAAGAGTTTCATGCATGCTTACCATCTCCAGCTCCTCAACGCGCAGCTGCTTGCGGCACTTCAGAGACACCCTGTGCTCCTTGGCATCCTGCAAAGTATCATTGCGCACGGTTGTGCTCAGACAGATCACTACATCCACCCTGCAGAAAAGACAAGAAGTTTTTTTTAACCCCTGTACTCTCCACTTCGATCAACCAGCACTGGTGTTGGAGCACCACACCAGAGAAATTTACACCAAGGATCTAAACATAAAAGTCCTTCGGGATCTACGGCTACTTCTAGCCTGGGTACAGCTCTGTACAGAGTAACTGATCACGATTAACCCCCTAAATTGGATGATATCTAATTGGGGTTTAAATCAGCAGGTGCAGTAATATATTCCAAACCCCACCACACTCCCTGTACAACAAGACCTGCCCTCAAGTCACTGGGCACTTGAGAAAAGCCTTATTTAGACTCAGAAATGCACGATGAAGGTGAATACCTACATGGATGGCACTGCAAACCATCCTTTTGCGTTATGGGAAGGGCATCTCTATCATAAAATGCAAATAGCCTTGCCACCCATGAACAGGATCAACCTTGTGTGTGATTTAGCCTTACATCGCTGGAGAAGGATATTAAAAACTTCCTCCTGAAATGAACAAGCCAGCTAAAGCAAGTGCAGTGTTTTCTTTTTCCAGCTCAGCAACTGAAACATTGGTAGCCTGTATCTCAGAGGATGATGGATCTAGCAAGGATATAGAGCATCCTGGGACACGGAGACCACAAATTGTGATTGCTAGCTATTTTCAGAGCATGAAAAATAATAAAGAGGAAAGCTCATATGCAAGGGTAAAGCAGAAGTACTTTAATAGAGGCAGGCAATGCCTCTACCTTAAGCATCTGCAGGACAGTTACTAAGCAAAAACACAAAAAAAATCAGCCTTCGGAGGAAGTCCAATGTTTTCTGTCACATGAAATATCTTGTAACTTTCTTACATATTTATACAATCAGGATGCTGCTTAGTTAAGCACTACTTACTTTTTTTTGATGTTGGGGCAAAGCTTCAGCACATCCTCCTTGCAAGCCATTTTAAACTTGTACGAGAACCTAAAGTCTTTCATTTGAACCTGCAGGAGAGAAAAGAAATTAGAAGTGTTGGTCACCTGGAAGGAAAAAAAAAAAAGTACATGCTGCCTGAAAGGACACTTGTTGAATCACACAATCAGCAGATGCTTCTGGCCACAACTTATCCACGTGGAAGCAAGGGGGATGAAGAAGCTGGGACCCTGCCTACCATATGCCAGGCTGGAGGACGGCCTGGGGATAAACCAGCTCCAGAAGTGACCCTTTATGACCAGGCATGCAAGTACAGTTGTCTGAACTCACAAAAGCAACTTCAATACAGCTGGAAATCAATCTCAGAAAAGGAAAGGGTTTCATAATTAGCTAATTCCTGTCAACACCCTGAACATACACAACCAGTTCCCACTGATAGCACAGAAAAGCACTACTCACCAGCTGGAAATGAGTAACTCCGATGGCACATTTTTCGTTCATTTCCTTCTGGTGTTTGTTCTGTATTAGACACTCCATCAGGTCCCCAGAATCAATCTGGTTATCTGCAACCTCCTGAAGGACACACAAAAGGCTTAAAAAATGAGCTACTCCCTCCAAGTCATGATTTTTTACACTCCTTTAGCCCACTGCGACCAGAAAATAATTGAGAGCAGTGGAATTTACAGTCTCAGTCTCATGAGCTTACACTCACCATCAACTGACCATGTAGCACACAAGCATTTACAGATACAGTTCAGAAAAGAATTGTTTCAGACGCATGCATGCTTTACACTCATGAGAAAACAATGCAGAGACTCAATGCCTGCATGAAATATTACATTTAGGTGCCTCTACTGCTCTGTAACTACTCAATCCTAGAGCAATGTAAGAAGCTATTTCAGCAATGTGAGCAGCTGCACACAGAGGAGTGGCTGGACGCAGTGCTCGGGGGCAAGGGGAAGGAAAAGCTTAATTTCCAATCTACTGTGAAGAGTAACTTTAAAATTGCCCTGTAATTGGAAATCTTCCATCTCCAGCTTTTGTGCTGGGGCTCTGACAACAGCAAAAGTACCACATGGAGGTAAGAATTCCTGTGTTGGTCCCCCCCCAGCCCCCATCAAAGACTTCTGTAACTGCTTACTTCTGATTTTTACCTCTGGAGAGCAGAAAGTACGTCAAGAACTAATAATACAACCTCTAACCTTTCCCTCAGTGCTCTTTCCCAAAGATATTCAGACTGCTAAGCACTCACGTGACAGAAGGTCTGGATAATGGGCTCGCACGCTCTCATCAACAAGGCTTCGATTTGAATGTCCTGCAGAAAAAATGCACTATTTCATTTCACAGTAAATGGACAAGGAAAAAACTATGAAAAAAAACTGTCACAAGTTAACTGGAGCCAGTGTAGAGGGCCTTTGTTCGGCTGCAATTCAGCCAGCTCCACCCTTCAGTTCTGGAAATGCTGGAGTTCACTGCTGCCAGTAATGTGGCAAATGCACGACAAGCCTTCCGGACTAAGGGACAAGCTTGGCCTCCACAGATTAAAAACTCACTGCTTGGATAATGTAGTCTGTCTCCTCCAAATCGGATACTGCAGCACCAGAAGGCACCCTACACTCGGGTAGGAGTTAAAAATTAATGGTAGTTCTGAGCAAACCATTTTGTAATGCTGGAAGGAAGTGTCCCCTAGGGCACAGTGTTGACTGAAGAGGTACAGGGAACAATTTGGTGCAAGACAGTCAAACACGCAGCTTCCGAAAGCAAACAAAGCTGCCGACCTCACTGAAAAACCCTAAGCGACAAACCTGGTAGTTATTTCCTGCAAAATATTCGGGACCCAGGGGGAAGTTGCAACATGGTACTCAAAATTACTTGCAAGTAGAACAAAAAATGAAGTCCCAGAAACATTTTCCTCATCCATGGAAGTGTTTAAGGCCAGGTCGGACAGAGTTTTGAGCAACCTGGTCTAGTGGAAGGTGTCTCTGTGCATGGCAGGGGGTTGGAACTGGCTGAGCTTTAAGGTCCCTTCCAACCCAAGCCATTCTATGATATTTTGACTTGTACTAAAGGCGACTGGGTTACCTGCTCGAGACATCCTAGCTTCAGTGCCACAAGCTACTACAGGCTGGTGATGGCATTTCTCCTGCTTACAATCCTTAACTGCTGTTCCATTCTCTTCCTCAAGAACCTCACATGAAAACTAACACTGTACAGGGTAAAAGAGATGGCCTCTGCTTAATCTCAGAAATGTGCATTTCTGCAGCTACCCTTTTCTTTTTTTTTTTTTAAATAGTGTCAAAATGATATTTTTAACCAAACGTGCTCAACTCTCTCCTGAATTGCAGGCTGGGAACTGCTCACCTCAGACTCCAGCTCAGTAAGGTTTCCCACTATGTCTCTGCAATCAGACACCAAGTCGTCAAGATGGTCCTGAAGGCATTCCAGCTCCTATTAAAACAGACATTTCAGCGTGCGGTCTGAGAAACCAAGTTCAAAATTCAGGCTTGAAAGTGCAACACATACAAAACTGCCTTCCTTTTCATAAAGTCTTAAATCTCATTTAATGCTGCCCCTGCGACTGGCACTCATAGTTCAGGCTCCTAAACGCTCAGCACCATCTTCTTTCCTACCTTTGCCTTTTACAGTATCATTTGGTGAAAAGAATCAGCAGTCCTGCAGCTTTACTTGCGCAATAAATGGAGGATTACAGGCAATATCCCCAGAATCTGCACTCTGGCAGCAAGTGTTAGACCTGAAATGCTGTCAATACGCTGATCTTTCATTTCTCAAGGAGAAGCCTCCCAAAATAGCATATTATGTGAAAGCAGTAAAACAGTTGCTTTGAGCCAGTATCGGTATTTTCTTTTTGATTATTAACAGTTCTGAATACGGGGAACATGGTATTTTTCTATCTGATAACAACACGTTTTTCCTATTCAAATGAAAAATATGCCAACAATTTTTCTTAAGTTGTACAATTTTTGCATGTTGCACAAACGCACCAGTTTAAATTCCCCAGACTCGGTGCTGGTGGATTTTGTTTAGGTTTTGCTTTGTTTTACAGGGCAGCGGGTATGTGCAGAGAGTGACTGAGAGCACCGGTCTAAAACGTTGCCGCTGTTCTCAGAAGCCGCACGAAGCACTTTCACTTCTGGAATATCACATTTAGTTTGCCCTTTGCATAACCTTAATGAGGAGTTAATTACCCAAACTTCCAGTCTGCAATAGACACTTCAAAAAGTCAATGGTGTATGCTCTGCTGCATCTGCTGGCGAATGGCTCCTTCCCTACAGCTATGCTAGGGCACAGCAATTTAACATGAAAGTATTTGTTGAAACTTTGTTAAAGAGCAGCAGATGTTAGCCCAGCTCTCTATAAACACAGGAAGCATGTCAGTATTTGCCAAATGGGAACGGGATAAAGTTTATGTGGGAAATGTCAAGCTTGTAATAGAGTATTACAAATAAGAGTCAGGGTGGGGTTGCTTCAATGAAGTCCTTCTCGTTAGCTGTCCCCTTTCCCCATCTCATTCCTCTCACGTCGCTGCAGCTGTGCTGTCGGTGCAAAGCTTCTTCAGACGCCCTCAGTCTCAGCCTAGTGTAGTTTATGTTTCAAACTGCATGCATTTTTAATAGAATCTGGGCTATAAAGGGACAACTAGCTACGAGATGTTCCTTTATCCCGCCCTCCTCGTGCCCTTCCCACCCTCCTGGCTCTGAAGACGAGGCCGCAGCCGTGCCGTGCACAGTACCTGCCCTGTCTCTGTCTTTTCGCTGCACCACTTCCCCAGGTCTATCATGCACTTGTCCTGCAGGGCCGGGTCCAGCTTCACGTCCATGGCCCGCTGGTGGAGGATGCGCTGTACCTCCGCTCGGCACTCCCGCGATAGCTGCAGAGAGGGCAAAGAGCATTTAGCACACGGGGTCTCCAAACGTGTACAGGACACTGCTGGGTGATTTAATTGGAATGACCACAAAATGCCCGGCCATCCGCAGTCCCAGGAGTCCTCCAGTGCTCAGCACGAGCTTGCTGGGGCTCACATGAGCCATCAGCCTCTGGGAGTTTGGAGTTTTGTCACGCCTTTCTTTCCATCAAAGGAAATTCAAAAGCAAGAGAAGGTTTAAGATGTCAAAGCAGCAAAGGTCCCTAGATTATCTGTTGCATCTCCTCTTCATTCAAAGCTACAAGCTGCTTAGGGAGAAGAAAGCCAGAATGGCTTTTGGTCCTCAAGACCAAAAAGGGAAGCCCAGCACAAGGCAGCGTAGTCCAGCTACAAATTCCTTTCAGCAATCCCCACTGCAGCATAACAGAGCCAGCAATTGTCAAACACTGTCAAAGCTGAGGAACAGACTAACAGTAGAAAATTCAAGGGATACTGCTGCAGTGCTTGCCAGACCTCAAGTGCACCGGTCAAAGCTTAAAACGTTACACACAACTTCCAGGGCTTTGGATCTTAGCTGGCATTTCACAGACAGCACCGCAGAAAGTAGAGATACAACCTCTAATGAGCTTGCTTTCAAACACTAAATTTCAAAATGACAGCTGCTCCCTTGGCCTACTTTCTAAAAGAAAAATACATTTAACAGCCTTTTCTCTCTGATATTATTTGCAGGGTGGCTATTGATTTCTTTGGTCAGCACTAATATAAAATGGAATTAAAAAGTCTTAACTCAGCACGCTAAGCAAGTGCATTAAAAAATATTCCTACAAGTGAGACGCTTTCAATCAATACTTGACCTCTGCCACAACAGACCTTTTATACCAAACTGTAGAAATTAATTTTTAAGCCAGCCCATTGTGTAACCCCAACTCCTGGGGGCCATGTACAGTACAGTGCCACAAGAAACGGAACAGAGAACCCAGCTGCTTTCAAGGGAGCGTCTTGATAAAGGCACGAGAGGGCAGCAAACTTGAAAAGAGTAGCTCTGAACCCAACCAACGTGACGATGGCGGATCTCCAGACTGCAGGGCAGCAAGTCAGATCCCTACTGTCTTCTTTAAAGGCAGCATAAGCACATTTACCCGGACAGTGCGCTCTGAAGAATTGAAAGCGTGCTTTATATCAATAGGAAGAGTTTAACAGACTATAATCTGAAGTTGCACTCAATTCCAAACTTAATTAGAAACAGCTGAGGAAAGCTGGGCTTGGGAAGGCCTTTTAGCATAAAACCCATTGTGCTAGCTATCTGCAAGGAATCACATTACGCTTTGGAAAGAGGAGGGAGGACTGGCTGTGTCTGTGCAGACATTCACAAGGAGCTGTCAGCACACAATTCCCCCTGGGGGCAATTGGCCCATCTCAGCGTGATCATTTTGCCTTAGCAGAACAGTAACACAGACCTTCAGGGCACGCTCAAGAAGGAGCTGGGCATCTGAACTAGCGCAAGAAATGCCCGTGGTAAAACTTCTTACCAGCTCCTGAGAGTTCTTGCAGTTGCAGCACAGCGAGTCCCACTTCCACATGCAGGTTACAACCAGCACATAGCACAAATCAAGCAGCAGAAGGCTGCGGCCAGCACTTACCCTCCTTCCCTGCTCCTCGGTGCGGTAGGCATGCCTGTACAGGCAGGAGAACACCGCCCCCGGGGGCATCAGCTCACTCGTCTCGTTCCAGCCGTGGGTATGGCACAGGCGGGAGGCGTCTCCCTGACACTTGCGGTACAGGACCGTGTCCAACCTGCAGACAGAGAAGCCACCACTAGCACTTCCATTCCTGGGGCACCTCACACGCTCCAACCTTCAGCCTTTCTCATTCTGAAGTGCTTTTGAGGCAGAAAAATCCACCTCAAGTTTCCTACACCACCACATCATCTAGCAGCAGCACCCAGCCAGCTGAACCACCTGGTGGCAAAATGCCTGCCCAGCAGTTTGGGATCAACTCCGTAGTCTTGCAAAATTACATCAAGATCTTTAATTACAGATCAAATCTTCAATGCTTCCCATTCTCTTCTACCTCATGTCAGCCAAACGCTGACACGTGAAAAAAGAAGTCATCTCCTTGACGTGCCACAGCAGCAGCGAAGTGGGTGCATGCCGTGTTCTGCTCGTACAGTATCTTACATTTACCTTGCACTGCTGCCATTTTGAAACGCCAGTTTCATACAAATCTGAGCTAGATTAATTATTGTCTGCTCCGGATCTGTGCTAACTGCAGGCTCAGCCGTCCCTTACTTTTGCATACAAGAAAACTGCAAGAGCAGATTTCTTAAGACAACTCCTACTTAGATTAAAACTAAGGCAGAGATTGCCAACTTCCCGGAATGGAAACCTGATTTCTACAATGCTTTAGAAGGTATCAAAGTATACCAGCGGACAAAATTATACTGACAGCAATAAAAGTAGAAAGAAAACCATGAAGATCTCTATTCTGAACATCTACACTAGGCATCGAGTACAACAGTTTCAGGGAACAGCGGTTAAACAAGAAAGGCGAACCAACACTGCCCTGCCTGCAATATGAATTATCTTTATTCCCAGCAAAATGCAAATACTCATTTTTTGCTTTCTTCCAATCAAAGTGTGGCTCAAATAATATTTCCAGCCTCAGCTGGAAACATGGCAGAGGCAGGAAAACCAGTGATGAAGGGGAAAAACAGGAGGAGGAAAAAAATTAAGTATTCTTGTCTAGCTATGGAGGCAATTATCGAGATGACTAAACAAGCAGCCACGAAGCCGTAGGTTCTGTGGTCCGTGAAGCTTCTTGTGTTTTAGAAGCAGAAGATCACAGAGCATATCAGCTCTTAACTACCGGCAGCGCTGCCCACAGGTACCACTGGGACTCAGATTTTCCTCATGTCTGATTTGAATGCCCTCTGCAGCAACTGCAGCCCACAGCTTCTGGCCTTGCACTCCCCTCAGGGTCACTGAGAATCATTGTTCCATCTCTTGCAGAACCCCCCCATTTGATGTACTCTATTTCTTTACCTCTCAACCTTCTTCAGAAGAAAAGCCAAACGTTTATTTTTTTCCTCGTTGCTCATGTTTAACAAATTTATACCCCACTTGCAGTCATCTTAACCCACACAGGCACAGGGGGCTCTGCAGATATCTCAAAGCCCTGCTGTGTTTTGATGAAATAGATGGAAAAGTTGTGCTCCAAAGGGAATCGTGTCCACTCTGCAGGCTGTAATCACACCTAGACAGTTTCAAACAAGGCAGAAGCAGGAGACCTCCTACAACCACAGCTCTGTGACATTTGGTAGCTTGTTTTCCTAACTCCCCTTTTGTAGCACACAGCAGATAATTTGGCTGCCTCCTACACGTAAAGTGACCTTCACTGTGGCCAGAAAAACTTCTTTTAATGAAAGACGTGTTGAATTTCAGAACTCAAACTCAAGGCACCTCCTAGGGCCGCACCATTTCTTTTAAGTGTATAAAAAAGCCTAAGTGGGCATCACCCTTACTTTTCCTCACCAGCTTTTGCTTTTATTGACCTAGGCAGGTATTGATGCCCTACAGACCTGGCACAATTAGAAGTTCGCTCTCATTTCAACAAGAACAAGCAATGCTGTTTGGAAGGGATTCCTAACGCATCCAAACACTAAACACAAGCAGCAAGCGAGGACACTGTTTGTTTTACAGTACTCACTTCCAGTCACGAGATATAAAATACTGGAGCTCCAGGAGCCTATGCTCACAGTCCTCCACCATCTTTTCTGTATATAAGTGCTCCATCAGGCAAGACAGAATCCTGCAACCAGAAGAGAAGGAGTTAGGCAAGGGACACGATCATGTTGAGCTCCCTTGTAGCAGTCAGCATTGCCAAATCAGTCTTCCCAACAAGCCATAGATAAGACACTCGAACCCTGTGAAGATGATCTTTCTCCTTCAAAAAGAGGACGTCAAAAACAGCTACATACCACATTTACACCCTCATGTTTCCCCTTTTTAGTTATCTCAGCAAAGCTGACACGTAACAAAACTGTAAGGGGTATTTTAGAGAGAGCCTGGCTCAGGAGATGATACCCATCAGGCCCAAGATGAAGGAGCCGTTTGGCTCTGCAGCACGGGTTTGCTTAACCAGCCTTTCAAGGCTTGCTGCCTCTCTTTGTGATATTGCTAAAGACTTATGTAGTGAGGGAAATTAGCACATCAAGCATTACAAATGTAAGCCTGAGAAATCTACGTCCCTCAGCAGCGCAGACCGGCTCTGTTACGGGAGCGCTGGGCCTGCTTACAGGGCAGGGAGGGAGGCAGAGCTTGGTTCACACCTCAAACCCTGCGGGAATGGCAAGGACTCATTCCTGGCCTGGATTTAGTATCTACACCACTCAGCCACGCAGCCTCTGAGGGTGCCCAAGGTGACCAGGAGCCCGGTGTAACTGCGAGCCACCTACATGGGGTCCCCGGAGCGGATGTGCTTGCAGGCCGTCTGTATGACCGACTCGCAGGCCTCGTTCAGCGCGCGGTCGATGCGGTAATCTGCCCCGGGGTCGGTCTCCTGGATCAGCGTTTGGAGCTGGAAGAAAGAAATTGTGGACAGGGGAACTCAGTGTAACGCCCAAACCTTTCTCGTGCCTTGATGGCAGCCGCATCCTATAAAGCTGACAGCAGGCATGCGAATTTGTCACATTTCCATGGCTATTACCTACTGCTCTAAGCTGAAACGCAAACCAGTGTTTAAAGTACAGCTGCCGAGCTACAAACAAAGCCGAAAACATTTCTGAATTGTCTAGAGAGGACACCAGACAAATACGGGATGAAATGTCACACCCCATGAAGCAGCGTCCCCGCAGGGATGCCCACTCGAGCTTTTAGAAGCCAAAGGAACCACAATTGGACCTATAGGACAAAATTTATTAGCATATTATTTATTAGCATATATAAAAAATAATATAAATAAATTATTAAAAAGCATATAAATTATTAAAAAGCATATAAATAAATTATTATTTATTAGCATATATCACAGAAAAAGCAGGGTGCTGGTTCTCCTTCTCCTTATCTACTTAGTTCTGGGGGAGCAGGCAGCTTTCTCGGCCATCACCAGCCCTGAAGCCACTTCACCTCCCAGAGACCGACGAGCCACAGGGTGAACCAGTGTCACTGTTCTACAGGCAAATGTTTTCAGCTGACAAAATGAGAGGAAAAAAAAAAAAAGAGCTTGCTTGGAAGGCAGCTGCACATGGACATCCAATGGTTGTTGTCCTGACACCTACCCAACCAGATCCAAAGCACAGCTGCAATTTTATCCTCCAGCTTCCACAGCCTGCACCTAAACGCCACCCAGCAAGCCTTCAGCCTGGAGAAAAGGAAAGCTGGCACTATTTATCCAGCGGGAAGCTTCTGACCAAGGCAGACCCACGACGCCTGGGAGGAACACCAGGTTTTCTGCAGCTCAGTTCTGGCTCAAGGATGCGGGCAGCTTGGAAGAGCACTGCTGAGCAGGCACAGACTGCTGGGTCAAAAATTCTTGGGGTATTTTCAGAGCAAATGGATGCTGCACGTGGGACACTGGTCCTGCTCCGTGTCAGAGGTATACGTAAAACGGGGTCAGGTGTGATACCGGAGCTCCTCCCTCGAGGGAGGATGGAAGAATAAAACCTCAGACCTGACGTTTTAAGGTTAAATTTAAGGTGAATAAATCGGCAGCGTTTCAGAGGCACCAGCTCGATTCCAAGCATCCTGACCTCGCCGTGCTGCCTGGGGCATGACTGCAGGATGCCAGGTCCTGATTCCCACCCCAGTGGGAGATCCAAAGCTGGGAGCCAGTGCCCTGGCTGCAGGGAGGGGAATATTGGCCCCGCTAACAGGAGTGAGGGTTTTACAGAAGTTCCTCCCCCCCACAGCTAACCCTGGGTGCTAAAAGCAGCTGGATAAGCTTTGTAATCCTCAACTTTCAACTGACTTGGAGCTAAATTCAGTTAATTATCGATTTATTAGCCATATTAAGAACTGAAAGCAGGGATATCTGCCCTTTTAGCCGGGATTACCATCTTACATGCTCAAGGGACTAAACACAAAAACCCGCAAAGGCCAGAGCAACAGAAAAGCCACTTATTTTCAAAGCAAATCCGAGGTGTTAGCTCCCCCAAAGCAACACGGAGCTTGCTTTATGTGGCAGGATGTGCTCCAGTTCTACCTTCTTTGAGAGGATTTCTTTCCCCATCACAAAATGCAAAGGCCCACAGAAGCACGCTAACAGCACGCGTCTCCTCACTGAGGGCAAGGAACCTTTTATAAATCATCTGAGGGCTTGTAGTTGCTCTTGGCAGACGGGCAAACACCCTCCTTTCGTAACGCAAGACAAGCAGAACGATGCAGGTCAGTCGAAGAGAAAACAGGTCCAAGTTGGACACTTCCCACCCCAATTTCATCTGGCAAATAGTGCGGGCAGGAGCCTGGCCATGCAGCACCTGCAGCGGGGGACTGCAGGACAACCCCACTGCCCCGGGCTAGCCAAGGGACCAGGGCACTACCAGCAATACCTGATGATGTTAATTAAGCACCAGAACAAGGCTGGGACACTCCAAGTACAAAAACCAATGTCTGGAGACAGATCCAAAGCAGTTTTCCGACAACGTTCCCCTCCCTCTAAAGTTACCATATGAAGTAAAAGCAGGGAGCTCGTTCCAACACAATAAATCCAAACACAATAAATCCAAAAACGGAACAATAAATCCAAACAGAACAAAAGCAGTGACAGCAGACAGCCACACCAACCCAGCCAGCACCACTCACAAGCAAATCCACCAACAATTTGGCACCTCGGAAGTTGTAGGTAGCTCTACAACAGCACTATGCCAGGCCCCAGGTACTAGGACATTTTTATTTTTATCCTTGCAATCATCTATTTTCTTTTGCCCACAAAAATTAAATGGCATTCTGTAACATCAGCATTCAATTTGCTCACATTGCCTCTTGCAGAGGCCACAGCAGAGGTCATTCCACATCACGGGGAGCCGTTACCAAGCCCAGCTGTGGCACAAACTTACTGCACAAAAATGCAGCAGCGGCTTCATGGGAAAGGAACCAAAAAAAACCTCCGTCTAGATTTCCACAAGCATATTTTCCCCCCAAAGTCTGAAATCTCGTATCACTTTTGGGAGGTTTCCTGCCTCAGCTGAAGACTTACCCTGAGCACGCATTTCATCATCTAGAAGTTATTCCCAAGAACCAACTCCTGGTAATTTGCAGGTACTCAAGGACTGAGGCAGAAAGTTTAGGTTCACATTTAAAATTTCATCACAGAAATGTCCTATGCCTTAAAAAAATAGCAGATACTCATTTCTTTGACAACACACGCAGCTAACATTTAGGATAGCATAAATGGCAACGTTTTGGCCCCAGGCTTTAAACTACATTTCCAGTGGAAATGGACTATGGAAGCTCCATGTATTGTGGGAGGTCAAGAGCATCCATCTCCCAGACTCCTACATCAGCAGGAGCACTCCTCAGCTGCTGTCTGCATTGGTGTCACTTTTCCAGGCTCATCTCACACACATGGGCTGAAGGGTCACTAAAACCAGGATTAAATATGAAAACGTAACACCACGTCATGCAGCACTAATGAGTTGGGAAAAGTATTAAATAATCACTTTCAATTTAAAGAGACTACAGACAGGACACAACTGGGCCTAAACTAAATTTTTAAAAAGGCAAAAAAAGAATCAGCCCATTTTAAGAAGGAATTTTGGAGAAGAATGACCATTTGTTCAGTGGCTGCAACCACAACGGTGCGCAGCAGCACGCTGTCCCTGATGTTCCACATCCATCATTCAAGATCAAATAGCAAAAATAAAAAATACTGAGTGGGGAGTTTCTTCGAGAAGGTTTGGAGCATTTCCACCAACAGAGGCACAGGAGGGGAAGGAGAGGCAATGTTTTAAAACATAAGGTTTCCCTACAGCTTACATCCAGGACAGAATTCCGCAACACGAGAAGTGCTGGAGATCAAATACAAAACCCAGAGCAACTCAGGTGGTATTTTTTGAGAAGGAAGCACTGCTGATGTGCTGCTAAACCCCAAAGTTACACTTCCTATCACGGTAACAGGTAGTTGAGAGGCAAGTCGCTGCCTGTGAGTGCTTTACCAGCCCCGCTCCCCGGACCCGAGGTGAGGAAAGCCCCCTTACCGCCTGCTGGCAGTTGAGCCCCACGTTGCCCTTCTCCCCCCGCACCACCTTCATCAGGCAGTGCAGCGTGCGCCCTTTGCGGTGCAGGCCGGAGCAGTGGTGCTCGATCTCCCCCCGGCAGCTGAGGATGATCTCGGGGCTCAGGGAGAAGTCCTCCATCAGCATGCGCCGGTAGTCCAGCATTTCGCCCTGGCACTCGCTGCTCACTTGCCGACCTAAAGCCAAGAGAAGGAGACGAGATTTAGTCCTGGCGCCCTTCTCGACCTGGATTCTTTGGGCTACCGTGGTGCTGGAAGGACAGGGACAGCACCCACACGATGAGCAAATCCTGATGGCAACCAGCGTGCCACGGCAGGCACCTGGGGACTAGACCAAGCATTGCTGTGGATCCTTTCATTTCACTGAACCTGCAAGATCACAGTTCTGTGGACAAAAAACACTTCTGGGAAGATGAGGACAATATTATGTTGGATCCCACAGTCCAGGAGCTGCTTTTGAAGAGCAGCTGAAAACGCTCGGTGCATCTGCAGCTCTGCTGCACGGGTTACCTGCCGCCTGTACACTCCAGTGTGTGCTTTTAACTCTGGGAATGGAAGTCACCTCTGGTAATTTAACAGCTTGATACGGAACTGGAGGAGGAATCTGTCTGGACAGCATGGTAAATGCCTTCTCCGAGGAAAGGTTTTCTAGATCAACAGCACATATGTGCTCAGGAAGCCAAAAAAAAAAAAATAGGACACATTACCAGGAGAACATACTGAGCGTCTAGCTAACCAACTGTGGTACAAAATTCACCTTTAAAAGTGCTTACATCCACTGTAAGCTCTTCTACAATCCCATCTAGATAGGTTGTTTTGGGAATCAAGAGGAATGTGATGGCTTTTTTCTCTTCCCTAGCCTCCCAGCACGCTCTATTCACACGGGCACAGCTCCCCACTAACGGAGGCCCTACCCCACCGCAGGGGCTCCCAGGCATTTTTGGGCAAATACTTGGGAGTGTGAGGAACAACAAGTGTTCCTCCAGGGCTGTGCTTCATGCCTGAGCCACACCAAAGCCCGTTCTGTGGAAGCTGAAGTCAGGAACTGAACAGAAGTTTTCTGTAAATCAGGAAAACACCTGCCCTACTGCAGGGTGAGGAAGAAAACTCTTCTGCAAACAGCACACATCATTTCCACATCAATCGGAAAGGACGAGCTATTCAAACTCGTGAATGCAGGCTGCTTGCAGAGGTACAGCAGCCTTCGCCTTCCCCTCCTGTGCCAGAGGCACTGCAGCACGCAGCCATGCCGCTGAATCATAAACCACCAGCTGCACGCCAGGGGAAACACAAACAGTTCTCCAGTGCAGATGCAGAGGATTAAAACATGCCAGTTTTACACGTTATGGCAACTTCATGGAGAACCTTCAACGAGGTCTCGCTGTCAGGGGGGCCTATATTGCCTTTGGGACAGTCACTGGTGTTAAGTTAGCGTAAGCTGGAGATGTCTTAAGTGTATAAAGGATGTTCTCACACTTACCAGCCTTCTATGCAGCATAAACTAGGGAAGGGGTATAGAAATTAAGGCATTTACCCAACCTACATAACTGTAGAGGAAGAGACATTACTTACAAGAGGCACAGGATTAAGTGGAGGCATGGGACTGAGCCCTGTCTTTCCCCGAGTGGTGATAAACAAGATGCCCGTTGTGTTTTAAACTAGCACCATAGTTAATGCTTACTGCACAGGAGGGGAAAAAAAAGAGCTGTTTGAGTCCATAGTGAATAGAAGGATTTGCAATTACACATCAGTCCAAGTGGGATTTACTATTTTGCATTTTAAACTTCTTGCCTAGGCAATAAAAGCCAGTGTCAGAGGCTTACTCAGCTATCCTCATCCTCAAAAACACTGCCAAGGAAAGCGTCGCAATGAGGAAACCTGCCTTTGGAACAGATGATGGGAGGTTACTTGGAGGAGGTGACCACAAATAGGAGCTGAAGCTGCTCGTTCAACGTCCAAGGGAAAACTTTTAACATCAACACCCCACAAGTGGCATCTCTCGGGTCAGCTCCACTCACCTCTGTGCACAGCCGACTCCAGGCACATCAGGAGGTAGGACAGCCTGGCCTCCCGGGAGCGGGGAAGGTTCTCCACGTTGCAGCGGTACTTCTTCAGGTCACTCTTGCAGGACTTGGCCAGCGAGTAACTGACTTTGTAGTCCTGGGCAATCAGCTTCTGGCGTGTGGTCAGCGCGTCACGGCACTGCAGGGGACAGGGTAACTGGATTAGCCTCCACGTGGCACAGCAGAGAGCTGGATGCTGCTGCCTAGGCTTCAGGCTGGGTTTTTAAAAGACTAAAGCTCTAAAATTCACGCGGTTAAGCTGGACTGCAGTTAAATCTGGCTCTGCTCACAGAAGCTGGGCGGTTAACAACCCACACAGGTCGACAGGCCGAGGGTTTTAAAGGCTCTCTTTTCAGGGATCCCTGCTTCAAACTGCACATTCATCCCGCTGTCTGTGAAAGGCGCTGGCTGGGAGCATGACTCACGGCAGTAACTGAGATCAGGCGCTGACATTTATCCCAGCTCTGGTACACGCTCACCCCGTGCCCTCAAGCAGCAACTTTTCCCAGTCACATTTACACAGCAGCGGGCTCTGGGGATTTGTGCCATCAGACAACAGCCAGGAATTTCTTCCCATTTTCCCACAAGCAGTGGGACTCACAAGGATGTGCTGTGCCCAGACCTGAGCCCAGGAGCTGCGAGAACAACCCTTTAAGCTCCCACAACACCAACGACTTCGCCTGTCCCACCCTGGCAGCCACAAGAGCGAGAGCAGATTTTGTGCCCCTGCTGCTCGACAAACTGGGCCCTCAGAGCACCCAGCTCCCTGCCAGCCAAGCCACCTGCTGCAGCTCTGCCTGACCTCTCAACACCCTATAGCCAGGCCTTACAAAGCCAGGCAGCTTAGGGTGGAAGAGACCCCGCAAAAACAGCCTCTGTACAACCCAAAAGGGGCTAAGCAAAAAGAGCAGCCCAGTTCGGTAACCTGTCTGTACAGAACGAAACCTTTCAAGCCCTCGGGGATTACTCCCTCAGCTTTGGATTTGTTAATTGGAAGTAAGCTTGCAGATGGCTAATGTGTTTAAGGAAAAGAGTCTGATCACCCCCGGCCTCTGCACTGGGCTTCTTCAGCATAGCTGCTCCGAAGAAGGCCTTACAGATTCCCATCTTGGTATCCCTTCAGTTGATGTAATTCCTTTTAATCCCCAAAATGCTGCTGCTGCAGAAATCACTGAAGGCACTGCTGCCTCCCTCAAACACCTACGCTGACACAGCTGCACACAAACTGCGTTCAGGACTGACTTTTCCGAACAACTTTGTTGGTGTTGTTGCAGAGCACATCCTCAGGATCAGCACAAGGAAAACTTCCCTAACTCAGCTGTGCCTCTTTCCCACGCACTTCCCTACTTTGTAGTCAGCCTCCTAAAGCCTTGAAAACAAAATAAAATAGACAGCTTCCCATGCCAAGACATTTGGTCATTTTGTTTCTGACGTGCACGTTATGAGAGCGTTTACCAAGGCTGATACCCACCACGCGGCAGCTTCCACTTTCAGCACTTAAATCACAGCGCTCCCACTTCAGCTCCGAGCTTCCCTTCCCCAATTACCCTCCCAAAAGCTTTGATTTCTTTAAATCCTTCAACTTTAAAGGCTGGAACTCGAACGCAATTAATCCAAGCTATCAGCATGGAGCTGGGAACACAAGCGTATCAAAGCAAAGGCTCTGCTGGAGCGGCTGTTATCGGACCACGGAGGTGATGGATTTTCCCCAGCACGGGCGAGGAACAACGGAGGAGCCTGGGCTGACGAAGGACCCGATGGTTTCTGCGTTAAGGACGTGTCTCCCTGAGACAGACACCTACCTTCTCACTCATTGATTCCTCAAACTTGTGATTAAAGAGGCACTTATAAACTCGGCCTTCCCCAGCCTGCGTCTGTGAAGCAGAACAGCAATATTTACCGTTAGAGATGGGGCAGCTGATGCTTCACGGGCAGGCTAAACTACGCCGCAAGGGATTTCTTTTATAACCTTGAAAGATGTTAAAGTTAATATTTTAAGTGACAGTGATGGCTTCAGTGCTATTTTTTTCTAAAATCTGATCGCATTCAACCCCCTTTTAGCAAGCAGCCCGTCAGCAGACAAAAGCTAACTCTGACTGAGCACCACTCACCTCTGCTGCTTCCTCCCCATTCGAGAGGCTCCACTCCCCTGCACACCCCCCGATGCCCGCTCAGCCCATTAACCCACTAAAAATAATGCCTGTTTGTTGGGCAAGTGAACTCAAGACCAGATTTATTGCAAAATGACAGCTACAAGGTGCCTGTTTTCAGTGTTACATGATCTTGCTCAGGCTCTGCGCTAACATTTCACTCCCATTCCCAATGCATTCCTTTTTTTTATTTATTTTTACCGAAGGCTGGAGGAAACTACTCACGTTTTCACAAAATCTCTCTCTGTCGTCCCGGCAGGCGAAGTAGAGGTGCCGGTCCAGGTGGAAGTCATCGGAGGAGAGCTCGGCCACCCGAAGAATGGCCTTCTTGCACTGATCGGACACCTGCACCCGGGGGTCGGTCTCCTCCGCCTCCTTCACCAGGCCTTTCTCCAGGCACGCCACCACCTCCCCTTGCGAGTGGGCATCCTGCACGGCAAGAGCAAGAGAGAATCTGTAACCCAGGCATTTGCACAGCCCAGTGACCCGTGACGCTGGATTAGCACCGCAGAAATGAAGCAAGAAACAAACCACCTACACGCAGAGCTCAGAATTAATGACATTTCCATCCACAGAGGCAGCTGTCGGTGCCTGCCCTGTCCCCACACTTCATATATCTCCATCCTGACGGTCACCGTGCCATTCCCCCTTGCTGGGCTCTGGGTTTGGTTCGGTGGGACTTAATGGGATTGCCACCACCCGGAGCAGTTCACCAAGGCAGCCAAATCACCTCTCTGCCCACGCGGCTCTCTCTTGCCATGGCAACAGCAAGTGCCAGCATCATGCTAACAACATCCTGGGGGGAGATAAAGCAGTGTTTCTCCATGCCGAGGCAAGCCCTCGCCAAGGGGGGTAATCAGGAGCAACACTAAAAGGGCCACAAGGAAACTTTGGCCAAACGCAGGGTTCTCGGTGCTAAGGCCTCCAAAAAAAAAAAAAGGAATTAAAAAATTCAAAGTGTTCAGTGGTAGGTGAAGTCTTGGACAAAAAAGCAGCTCTGGCCCAACACCGTACCCCAAGTCCACTGTCCAGCAAGCCCGAGGGAGCCCAAAGACAACGTGGGTCCACGACCAGAGTCCACAAAATAAACAGAGCCCATGCTCTGTAACAGAGCAGGGAAGAGGCAGCACGAGGCTGATGAAGGCTCCTGGTCCCTTCCTACGTTTTCTGTGTGTTTAGGAGGGGATCCACAACCCCCTGATATCCCCATGGGTCCAGTTCCTCAAAAAACACGAACGCTTCTGGGATAGATCTCAAGGCTTCTGCATGTTTTTCCTGCAAAGACAACCTGCTGTACCTCCAGTTCCCTAACTCACGCCTCCGTGCCATGAGAGGACATTGCCCCTAAGCTCATGTCGGGCAGGCAGAGGGTACAACGAGGTCTGAACGTCTGCATACAACCGAGCCACCGAAGCTGGCACCGCAGTGACTGCTCAGGGCCAGCTTTCCAGCTCACGCTGCCACATCGGTGAGCACCAGCAAGGGACCCGCATCCTTATAACGTGACCCTGACTACTCAAAGCCAAGCAACCCTCCCAAAACTTTGTTCTGCCATTCCTCCTCCTTCGATTCCCGTTTTAATTCTGCCCCGCTGGGAGCACAGGCAGAGTCAGCCCGTTGAAGTCATGAAGCAACACCCGGCTGCACCATCAGGTTCAGAGGGCTAAAAGCAGTTCCCTTCCTAAAAAGCAGAAAACCCCAAAACCACACTCCCCAGCCCCCTCCGTTTGTTTGGTTTTTCCCTGCAGTGGGAGCTGGCAAACTGCTCACGCTGGCCAGGAATCAGCACCTTTGAGGAAATTAATTCTATACCACCAGCCGTTTTAGGGCTGACCCCAACAGCAACCCGAGCGATGCCAGTTAGAGGAGCACGTTCACCGCATGACTTGAACTTGCCATTTACCCGTAACCACGCCAAACACAAACTCCGTTCCCCAAATCCTCGTGGTCAGCCCGAAGCAGTGATTACAGACAGGAGCTGGCAAGAGCAAACGCTCTTCTGGAGGGGCAGAAGTTGCCAGGTTTCTTCCAGCATGGCCAACGTGAAATTAAACCCATTTTAACCAGCGAGAAGACACTGATTTATGGATGCAGGACACTGGGTGTTTACTGCTGTGTTCCAAGGACACAGCGTGTTGTAACAAATTCACCGCACCACTTTGCAAACCATTTTTACGTCTCGGTACATCAGCTTGCAGTGCTAGCTACCCCGTGCTGCTGCCCTGTACGAGAGCAGGTTTCAAACACACCAGAGTGAAGTCAGACCCATGTACAGGTCAGCTCTTGTGCTGAATTTCGGCCACCGTGCTCCTTCGAGAGGCAGCCCCAAGGTAAGTCACCTCGTGCAGGTCCTGGCTACTTCGTCACGTGAAGGCACCGTGCTGCTGGCCAAGGGAGGAACAAGGGCAGGGCTCGGAGGATGTGATTTGGAGAAATGTCAGCTCAATTACTACACGCTGAAAGGAGCAACCTGAGTTTTCAAAGCTTAATTAAGGTAAATGCTTAAATGCCCAGCCCAGCCGAGCATCACTAAGCACAGAACACGAGCTCCTGGCAAGGTGAAGGGCCACCAGCTCATCGTATCTGTGCCATGCATCAAAAAGGCATACAGAAATCCCACTCAGGTGTACACTTGTTGCCTTACTGAAGTGCATTCTAACTTCTCCCACCTTTTCAAGTCTTAAATACAGCAAATATTAGCCTGTAATTAAAGACTGTGCCCCCAGAAAGCTGTTCCTCTCTCCGACACCCTGTCACCAAAAAACCTCACCTTACAGCTGAAGACCTCTGAGCTTTTTCCCCAAGTCAGGACTCCCCAGAATTGCTGCAGAGACTGACAGAGTCTAGGCTTCACTTCTCCAGCACAATAGCGAAATGCAAGAGATCAAATCTAAAAAAAAACTTGCACATTTCTTGGAGCTGTTGCCTCATCGCTATCGTTCTTAAAGAATTTCACCCGAAAGTTGCAGAGATCCGTTAAACATACAAGATAATTATCTAGGATGGGGTGTCTCGAAACTCCGCGTCATTTTAGGAAACGACATATTTAGACCACAAAGGGTACGAACAACTTCTCGATATTGTCCTATGGCACTCGAAGCCACAGAAAAATGAAACTAAGTTCTAAATGTGCCAGAGCAAACCTCACTTCAGCACAACGCTTTGAGAGACTTTAATGCTTCTGGCCAAAATTCAACCTCTGCGCGTATGTCTTGGAGGAAAGACAGAATTTTAAACACCTCGTTTCTTGCTACTCTTTTTCTATCCCGAGTCCCTCCCCACAAAAATAGTTTAGGCTTTGCAATCCCTGTTTATTTTTTCTCATTTTCGGCAGCTCCCCCGCACAGACTTTATTCTGCCTGGGACCTGGCACCCGTTGAGCTCAGCTGCTCCAGCTGCACACTCGCAGAGATGACCTCGGAAAGCGAGCAGATAAGAGGACAACAAGCGGCACACAGGAGGGAAAACACAACCTGCCTTATCTGCACAGCACCGTGCTCTGAACAGCCCGGGGCAGCCCTGGGAAACCAGCAGCCTCTGAGCCCAGCAGATCTGTCAAAGCTCCCCCGTGGGGCTGGGTTGGGTGCCAGGATGGCAGGGATTGATCGTGATGAGGTGTCTCCCAGCACTTCAGCTGATAGCAGTGTCCTAGTAGCATTCCGTGTGAATGAGACTGAAATTATTGGACTTCAGTGATCGTCCAGTACTCCTGTGGAAGCAGGGACAGCGCAAGAGCATCCACACTGGTCTCTGTGTGGGTCTATTTCAGGAATCTGAAAAATACTATTACCTGGCAAACCTCTACAACAGATGTACACTTCTGTCCCCTTCATTATGGGAAATAATCAGCTCCAGCCTGGGCATCCTGGTGAAACCCAAATTAGCACCAGGGCAGCTCCAAGCTGCCATTAATTTGCTCCAAGCCCCTGAATTACTGGGAGTGGGAAAGCAGCGAGCTCGTTCTGACAGGCAGCTCGAGAGGAAGAGCTCAGTTACAATTCCTGATTTCAATTTCAAATTAGATTCCTATCACACAAAGACAAAGCAGGCTTTAAATGCCAGGAGACCACACTCAACATAAAGCACAACAGCCAACTGGGAAGGTGACCGAATCTGCTCCTAAACATTTCTCCAGGAACTGGGGGGGGAAAAAAAAAAAAAAACACAATCCAGGCACGCTACGAAACTTAATGCTTTCAAGTGACACTTGTACAACCTTTCTTCTACGTCCTGCAAAATGAATTCTACAATCAGACTGAGACTTCCAGGCTGCACTTCTCGGCTCTTAGAGAACAGAAAGCCAACAAGAAAACGTGGAGGAGAAAGCACAGAAAGCACTACATCACAAACAACAAAAGCAGCAGGAACAGAACTCAATTAGGAAATAAAAAGCTAAAATAAAGGATAGAAAAGGAAGACGGTTAGCTAGCTGAACAGCTGCAAGAATACCTATCGAGGAGCCTTTTACAGTTAAAGCAGCCCGTTTACCCCAGCTACGATGATGAAGCTGTCACAGGTAATACTGCAGCCCATGGGCAGCCTGATGTGGGTGCAGTTAGCGGTCTAGCAGCGCTTATCTCCATAAAAACGAGACGCATCTCTTCCCTCATCTTTCTCCTCAGGTGTCCAGATCCCATTTATTAAATTCGCAGCTATGTTCAGCCACACAAAAGGCTAACGACTATTTCTCTCCAGGCAACTCTCAGAAGCTGCAGCACGGAAACAAAACCCCAAGCAGCATCTGATGGGAGTAAATGAGATGCGATTTCTCCACAGCAGAAATGGGACAGCACAGAACACCAACAAAAGAAACGCTTGCACAGCCATTTATAGCTGTTCCCATAGCAGTACAAAACACTCCAATTGCTCTAAGTGCCGATGATGACAGCACAACAAAGGAAATCATCCGACAGGCTGCCACGCTTTCCCAAACCGCGGCAAAATATCCTGGGTTGGGCACCAAAAAAGCGAGGAACGTGCTCAAACTGCGCCAGCCCCCACAAAGAGCCGGTCATGGACTCACTTTGCCATCCGTGCCTGCTGCTGCTGCTGCCCCGAGTGGCAGGCACGGACCAGAAAAGGGACACGGGCTGCAGAAGTAACCCCCGTGTTAACAAACCTGCCAGCACGGGCTCCATGTCCACCACGAGACATGGCTCACCTGCGTGAAATCCACACTGAGGTCCCCATCATCACCTAGGTCCCTTCCATGCTAGCACAACTATTTTGGTTTTAACTCATTTTAACTCGGTGACACCACAGGTAGCAGGCAGACCTGGCAGCCAGGACTCCCAGAAAGTCTTCCAACCCCCAGGGACTGTCAGAAGCACCTTCTCACAGGGGCTGAAGAGACTCACAAGAGGAAAAGGTAGATGCTACTTTATGGAGAAAGCCTTCTCCAGTCTGAATCCACGGTGTCTGCAAGTTCCTCCCACTTCTACGGCTGCTTTTATTCCTGAAAACGAAGAACTGTGCTGAAAACAAGTATTCCTGTGCTTTGTGCTGCTCAGCTGGGTCTTTGGAACATACAGCAAGACCTCAATTCAACACCCCATGGATGCAAAGCTGCTTAGAGCAACAAACATCTCAAACAAGAAAGACTCACTATGACAAGATAGCTTAGCATCCAGTTGTGTTGTGTTTTTTTTTTAAACAAAAGCATATTTATTACATTTTTTCACCTCCTCATTATAAGCCTATTTAACAGCCTAATTCCTAAAAACGTAAGAACTATAATTTAGAGAGCACTGTAAAAAGTTGAAAGGCTAATTTTAACTTTATTCCTAAAAATAAAACTTAATAAATCAAAAATAAATCAAGAAAGGCCCTCGTTCATGCAGCACCACATAACTGCTGCCTGCATTTGCCTTACTGAAGTAGGGAAGGAAAGGCAGGGCAACGAAAATAAACCCACATCTAATAACCACAAACTGTTCTCTGCATCAACTTCCACTCAAGTCTCATTTGGCCCTGATTTATTTAGGAAAACCAGCACAGTATTAGATCAGTGCTACTGATCTGTGATGCTAGGTGTAAGTACCCTTCAAACTCTTCTTTCGGGGTGGACAGGGAAAAGAGAAAGCGAACAAATAGGAACTCTTGAACCCCTCTGTCACTGCACATCTTACAGGTTAGCACAGGGTGCGTTACCTTGATAACTTCCCTGCAACAGCATCGACAAGACTGTGCAATGAGCCTAGCAATAGGTGTGCTTAAATCTAGTGCCTGGTTTCATCATACCGAGTCAGGCCTGACAGAGAGCAATCCAAAAGTCAGCTGCCTACCGCCTCACCTGGGGTGCAGCAGGTGAAGGGAAGACAAATGAAAGTCGTCTCTGGGAACAGCAGCTCCTCAGAGCAATAAATGCCTATTTATTAAAAAGGAACTCTGCAGAATCAGGACATCCTTTGCAGATGGATTAAATACGCCACAGATTTTCTCAGTTGCAAGTAAGACAATAATACGGGTGCGGAATCCACATCATTTTCCTTAAGCGAATCGCTTTTACAACCCCATCGACAATCTCCATGTTCTCTGGATACCTTTTCTCCGGGTCGAATGCTGCCACATTTCAGGAGATTGATGTCAGCCTTGCAGTCGTCCATGAAGCCACAGATCAGCCGATAATCGCTGAAGATAATGGCTGTCATTTTAGTGATGTACTGATGGCACTGGTACTCAGTGATGTTGCCTCTGTGATCCACCAAACACGACACCAGGAAGCCTTTACCAACGGGTTCATCTGCACACTCCTTGATCTGTTAAAAGAAAAGAAGAATATCAGTACAGTGGGGCTGCAGCTACTGATTTTAACCTTTTGTTTGGTTTTTTAGAAGTATCCTCAAAGAAACGTGCATCCACAGTTTCAAAACCTGCTGGCAAAGAAACTCTCTCGGCTTTGGGTCGATTTTCAGCAAGTCAGAACACTTGAAAATTCCTCAGAAGTGAAAAATGCCTCATTCGTGCCAGTATCTGGAGAAAGAAAACGCAGTGACCTTGAGGATTATAAGCCCTCTTGCTCAATAATCATCTTTCATAATAATCACATTGAACCCCTGCAATCATGTGCATTTGTAGGAGAAATTATAGTTTGAGAACCTTTATTTAGAAAACGGAGCATATTACAGCATCACTAAATCATGCTCGGACCCCCATTAACCACCTGACCTCACACAATATAGCAGTTTGGCTAGAAGTGAGAATGATTCAAAAGCCAACACAATATTTATCGAACTGTTTATAACTCGCTGCAAGCTGAAAATATTACTGTACAGGAAAATTCTCAATTTCGTTTTTATCAGGCTCGCAGGAACCGACTGTTGGCAGTAAACCATTTTACAGAGCGGTCTGAAAAAATAAAAATAAAAAAAAATCAGCGCTAACAGAAGCTGAAAGCTGCGCGGGGATCGGAGGGCAGCGTATGTGAGCAGACAGGTCCCCAAATTAAATCACAGCCTGCCCTGCTCGGGGAAGCAGGCAGCGAGGCAGGAACATCACCTCCAGAAGTAAGAGATGCAGGAGGTTTTGGCAGGGACTTTGCAAAGACAGGGGAGAAGGAGGCTGCTCGTCAGCTGCGACTGCTCCCCGAGGAGGGCTGGGATCAGGAGAAGACCTAAATTACAAACCTCTCAGCCCTGGGATGTCCACGCTGAAATATGTGCTCAGTGCTGGCATCCCATTAAGGGGAATGCTGGAAATTGAAGCCACGAGGACAGCACGCTTGACAGTGAGATGCTGAAGTCCAGCCACAAGCATTTGTCAAGCAATAGGTACGTGGGTTGACTTGATTGCAAGGATTTGCTCCTGTGCAGATGCTGGAGGGCTCGTCAGTCCCAAAGGAGCTCCGACAGCAACCCAAACACCAGCTGGGCTCTGATACCTGGCAGGGGCAGCGCTAAGAGGTGCAGAGAGCCGTTTCCTCAGCTCTCCAACACCACGTTGGAATCTTCACACTGCAAATCTTAATAGAGACACATTTCTAGGAAGACACTAATTCGAAGAAGAATTAATCCAGGGCATCCTGTGACAGACTCAGATGGGTCAGATGCAATGAATGAAACAGGTCTGCCTCCACCTCACTTTATGAGGCCATTTTTTCCATGTAAGAGCTAAAACATGCAACATTTTTAAAAAAAGATTATTTGAAGGCAGGTGTAGACTGGTAGAGCATTTCGTATTTAATCTCGGGGTGTCGTGTGCCAAGAGCCCAGCTTTGGAAACAGCCCCGGAGCTGCATGGTAGGCCAAGCGGTTGCGTTATTGCCTCACCACTTCTAAGGCAACCAGCTGTAATTCTGGATTTAAACTAAGGCCCAAGCTCATAGCATTGCAACAGTTAAGGAAAAAAGTTGGCATTCGCATCAAATCTATGATTAGCTGATAAAATTTAAGGTGGGATTTCCAGAATGTACCCAGTTGGGATCGTCACCAATGCCCAAATGACTTTTTACTAGGAATTGCTCTTCTGGTAGTCTTTTGTTCTTGATACGAAGCAATACTAAGACTCCAAGCTCAGTCACACAACAAGAGAACACCTACTTGGTAGCATCAGCTAAAGACAAATACTGCTAGGCAGCATGTTAACAGCACACTGCCCACTGTATGTTCAACTTCTGTAGAAATTCTGTCATAAATTAGCGGCATGGTTTATGCACCTGCCTCAGAATCAGGTGTCAGAAGATCAAACAAGATTGATACTTATCCAGCCTTTCTTTTTCCTTTCAATAAAAAGCACTCGAAGGTAAAATACCTGCAATTCATGCCATCATTCACCACAATTTAAGCAGAACTCCACTGGTTAACACACAGCTGAAGTTCTGTGCTGCTCCCGCTGCTTTTAGACAACGTATCCCAGATTTAGAGGGCACCATTTACAGTGCCAGGCTGTCACTGTACAGAAGTGGTAATTACACAGACTGTTAAAAGAGCATTTTCAAGAATGCCTCGGTTGTAAAAATTCTGCAGTAGTCTCATGACATGAAACAGGGAGGGAAAAATCTTTCCTGTGGCTGCAAAAAGCGGGATCCAACAGGCAGTGCCTGATTTTGGGAGCTACCAAACTCCAAACACAACATAAAGCTTCCATGCAAGCCATTCTCCTTCCACTGTTCAATACTCCAGCCTTCCGTGTTGGCTGTTTTCCTTGACCCTTCCTTATTCTAAATGCTTTATCACTCATGCTATTCTTACCACAACTCAGCTGGTGCTAACAGAAGGAGAAATGGGCCATAGTCAGCCACGAGGAAACAGCAGTGGCACATCCCTATCTACCCCACTAATTCCTGAACTTTTGGGGCCGTGCTGCTGTTGACACCCTCAGTTTCTCAGATCTATGCATGTTCTTCTTAAATCAGCTGAAAATTTTGTAAAGAAAAGGGAACAGCGTAGTTGATCCCAACACAGTTCCATCAAACACGTGAGGACCTGGGGAACCACAAAGGAGCCAGCACCTAGAGTGAACTGAACCTTTAAAAAGGCAAGTTTAAAAATCATGCCAGGCAGCATGATTCTTGCCCCATCAGCTCCCCTGTGAGGCTGAGAGCACAGCCACAGGAGCTCTAAAATGAGCACAAGGAAAGACGTGATCAGGTCTTCAAAGCTGGGCTGAGGTGTTCTGATGCTGGAGACAGAGCACCAGCTCCTCGTGCACTCTAAAAATAGGGAGTTCCTAATAGAGAGTCCCCGGAGTATTTAGCTTCGAGCTTAGAAGAAAAAAATATGTTGATTCATGATTTGACGTCAATTTGTCTATCCCTTTTGCTAGCCAGCCAAAATCAAAACTAGCCTTGCTCTAAAAGTTCAGCAGAACCCCTGCTACACCAACCCTGCTACGGCTGTTGAGCACTTGCTAACAGGGACATCAGCCCATCATTTCTTCCATTTTTTGGTACCTTTGCCCGGCACCACTAAGGTCACGGGCTTTTTCAGCAAGAAGGCTGCATGAATTACACCCAGGAATCTGGCACATAAGACAAGAGCTTACCCAAAACGCTGCTGGCACACTGATTTTCCGTCACAAGGAGGCAAGAAAAATCTTAGTGCCACAAGAGCAGCCGTGCCTCTCTGGGCTTACCTCTGCAATAGTGGACTTGCAGACTTCTCTGGCCACGGATTCGAACTTCGGATCTGTAGTCAGGTTCAGCTTGTAGTTCCACAGGAGCTAGAGAGGGGAAAGAAAGGACAAAATGAAGGTTTAAGAGCTTCCCGTGGATAATGAGGAATTGCAGTTTCACTTCAGAAAAGCAGCAAACATCAACACCCCACACTGGTACCTTCGTCCTTCCACAGCACAGCCATCAGTGCAAAGTCTCCTTGACAACAACTTCTGTCTTTCATTTCCTCAAGAGTTTTATTTTGGACACATTCAGACTGCTAGAAATCTCCCTATAAGGTCATGAGCTGACTCATTACAAGGAAATACATTTAATGAAGATATTTTCATAACCAGAAGGGATCACACAATGAAAGCTGTAGCTTGCCACCTGCTGCATATTTAGCAATCTTTAGCCCACCACTTTCTGTGCCGTGGCTCATCTGCCTGACACAAATGCTTTACCAGAAACAAAGTCCTCGATACGAGCAGATTTCATGTAGAAAAAGCTAAAAAGCCTAGCAAAAAAGGAAGGGGACGGTGCATTTAGTCCTGTATTCACTTCCCTCTGCCAGGGGCTGCACCCAGGCAGCTTTTTGGAGACAGACATAGTGCAGCCCTATAGGTTCTCTCCTGCTGAGCCGTTTCATACGTTGCAGGTTGCTCTGCAAGACGGCTCAGGGAGGATGACTCTTCTGCTAGGAGCCAGAGATTAGCTCATGCAGAAGCCTGGATGCATTGGGTCATCCCGCAGGAATCAATCTTGGGCAAGTTCCACTCTGCAGACACACACACACACCCCAGGTCTCCTCCTCAGGCACCACAAAGTAAAAATAAAAGGCAGCAAAACCTCAGCAAATTAATTGCAGAGAGGTTGCCCAAGAGCAGCTCTGTTAGCTCATCTGGTTTTCTCTAGGAACTCATTACATTCAAACATTTTCAATTAACATAAAGATTAAACAGTTTTTAAAAATTAATTTTAAACGCTCTGCCTTCACGGCAAGAATTAAAATGCTAAATAGTTTGGTCAAACTCCTATTTTGAAAAGCGTTGTACACAGAGAAAAGACAGAAACATGCAGAGACACGGGGCAGGCAGCTTCGCATCGCCGCCACGAGGGTGCAAACACAGAGAACTAGAAACGCACCATCTTCCACACCTCCCCTCACGGCTCTGAAGTTGTGAAAAGTTAAAAAATATATATATAAAATTACACGATTCTAGCCTATTTTGGAGGGTGTAAGTTGTAAACATAGAGGTTTAACAGAGAGGAGTGAACTAGCAGGCAGCCCGCCCTTGCAAAGAGCGGTGTGTGCCTCCCAGCCAGGACCAGAAGGGCAAAAATAAGGGGTGACAGCATCCAAAGGCACTCTGCGCTTGCAACCTCAGGCTCTGGAGGGCATCTCACTTCAGAATTGCCCAAGGAAAACATCCCACAGGCAGAGGGGAGGTTATGCTTGTGGCTTGACAACCCAGATTTTGGAGCTCAGCAATGTTTTCCCAGGAGATGACCAGAAGGCTGCAGAGAGGCAAAGAAAACTGAAGCAAGACTGCGTCTCTGCGGCCTGGTTTTCCATTTTTTCACCGTGGATTTCTGCTGGCATATGGGTTAAGCGCCAGGTACACATTTTAACACTGAACTTTTCTCTCTCTCCAAAATAAGACCTAAAACCAGAAGCCTGATGCGCCCTTCACCCACACAACACAGAGTTACAGCTGCCACGAAGTCGGGCGGCACAGGGCTAAGGGTTAAATTAGAAACAACTGGAAATGCCAGCTTGTACAGCACAGCTGGCTCTTGCTCCTGGCATTTATCTTCCAAAAATAAACCTAAAAACAGCTTCTGAAGCACGTGAAGCAAAGACCACTGCTGATGAACATGTTTGTCTGTTCGTGTCCATGGCTAAAAAATCAAGGATCCCAATACCGTGTGCTGTAACAGAAGGCCAAGGAGAGAAGCCAAAGGAAATGTAATGCCAATCTTAGCTCTGACCTTTTTTTTTTTTTTTTTTTTCCTTTTTCCCTGTAGTCTTGGGATTTGAAGAGTCAGCTTGATAGTCTGAAAACTGGCTAACAGTTTGCTCAGTGTTAAACACAGTGCTGCGAGGGAATCTGCTCTAAAACTAGCCAAGTGGTTCAAACTGCCTCTAAATATCACACCCTGATGGCATTTCCCAAGCAAGTCTAAGAATTTAGCAGCTGTGAAGGCAATACAGAAGGCTTCGACAGCTGAAGCTGAGAGTTTAAATTCAGCACCGCTCACATCTCTCCCAGAAGGAGCGCAGCGTATTGCTCCCAGCAACTCACGGGAACCACCCCCCGAGCGTAAATTGGGAAATAAATTGGGAAAGATGTCTGCTGTCCTCCTCCGACACGGAAATACAGTGTGTGGAGCACTTGATGTTCCTTCCTGCAGTCTCCAGTAAGACCGTGCTGGCTATACTGGGCTACAGAAGTCGCCACGTGCTCTTCCTCCGTTGGCCAACGACTCAGGGGTGTCCTGACCAAGGCCTTCTGCAAGCCCTGTGCCAAACAGGGAACGTGAGCTGTGAATGCTGCAGTGAAAGGCTGAATAAAACAAAAGAGTACTTACGTGGTTGCAGTCTGAAGAGATTTCGTTGTCTGGCTGAAAGGAGAAAAAAAAAAAAGGCGTCAGTTCACGGCTGCGTTTACCACGCAGAACAATATAAGCTTGTAGGAACTACCGTATCACCAACTGATTTCCATTTGACACAACTGATAGGAGACGTTAGAAGCTGCACATGGTATCTACGGGCCAGAAAGACAGGAACACCAGGGACAACCCTGTCCCACCTCTGCAGAACACAAATGGCACAAGCAGCAGCCTTTATGTGACTACCACAGAGCCTCAATGGGCACGCTTGTGCTCAGACCTGCTTCCCAAACTGACAAAGCACCTGTAGGAAAATGTGGCCATGGAGTTAAGACAAAAAAAACACCTTTCTGCACACAACTGAAGGACAAAGGCAGCCTAGCTTGCCTCGATTTGCCAGCCCAGGTAACTCTCTGGGAGCAAACAGTGGCGCTCCAGGGGGAGCTGCTGGCAGCGCCCTGCCTCCTGCTGATCCCTTCAGCCCCGACTCGTTGCCTTTCTGCTTTTTTTTTCCTTTTCCAGCCACCAAAGAGAGCTCAGGGCCCCAGGGATGAGGCAGAACCAGCCCTGAAGCTGAGGCAGCCCAGGAGCCCCTCAAAGCAGGTGTTTCTTCACCATGGGGCGCTCGCACCATCACTGCTTCGGGGAGCGCAAACACAAGTCATGGGAAAAAGGGAGCACAGAAAGGCTTCCAAGCCCTTAATTACAGCCATTATTAACTAAAGCACTTACTTTGTATAGCAGGAAGCAGCAAAAATTACCTCTGCAATTAAGAATTAAAACAAAGAAATCACCTGAAGGCTCACTGTAATTAGGCACGGTTTGGTCAGGATGCCACCACCCAAACCATCTCTCCCAGAGTAACCATAAACTTGAAAATTAGGGTTTCAAGCTTTGTCTTAGAGACTAACAGACACCTGTTTGGTACCCTCAGACTGCAGGACTGGTCCTCACAACAGAAAAATCAGGATGACACCCAAACTGCACCCTTTCAGAGAAGCACCTCCCCAAAGCCAACGCTATCGGGACTTAGGAGGCGATTCCCCCTTAACTTTCTGCACCCGTGCTAATCGCTCGGTGACAAAGCAAATTTCCAAAGCAGCCAGAATACCCTCAGTTGGCATCGCTGTTTCAGCCCAGGCCAGCTTCTTCATGAAATTCTGTACGTCAACAGTGCAATTAGCCTGTTGTGGCCAGGACGTATCTACTGCCCGGCCAAGCAGGAGGACTTGGGAGGGCCAGAGAGAGCTTTCCCAAAGCACCTCTTGGCTGCCTCAGCTCCTCCAGCAGCCTCCAACCTCATTCACTTTGCTTCAAATCTATCAAAGATTAAAACTTTTTTCCTGGAAAGATAAGCCCAGGGAGATAACAGACTGGTTTGCACCAGCCTGGGAAGCTGAGGCAAGCTTTTCCTGAAACGCACGACATTAACATACCAGACGTTCAAATACCCGCCTTCCCCGCGCTCTGCAGCAAACCTCAGCTCTGAAAAAACCAGCCTGATTTCTTTCAGTGCTGCTGGGAAGAGCAGTGGAAGCTCAACGGGACCCCAAGCGAGCCCTGCCTACACTCAGAGCTGAGTGCTCCAGCTCGCAGCAGCGCCCGACAGAGCCGGCAGCCCTGGATCCTCACCTCCTGCCATGCGGGTGCAGCCTCGGTGGAGGAATGACCTCCGCCTGGGAGGCTGGAACCACGGGGATAAGGGAAAGGTAAGGAGCAGACAGCACCAGGAGCTGCACCACATCACGTTTTGGGAAAGAAAGCCAATGGGGAGGAGGCCATCATGCAGAGCGAGGAGACAGAAGGACTCTGCTTGCACCTGACGGAAGGATTAAAGGCTGGTTCACAGCAGGGACGTGTCCCTGCGGGCTCCTTCAGGCTCTTGCTTTTTAGCAGTTTAGTTTAAGACAGAAAAAGCACTGCCTTGCACGTGATCAACAGCCCCGTGAACTCCAAAGGCTGGTGTGAAGCCCTGCCACAGGATCGCCAGCACCGCCTTCCCCATCCTCCTGGCCTCTGCTCGCTCAAGGAGCCATACCATGGAGCAACCTGGGCAAGTCCCCGGTACAATTCATGCCACCAGACTGTAACAAGCAAGTCAAGAATCCTAAATGCCCACCAAGGAAGAAACAAAGTCTTGGGAGAGCTCTGCACGGATCGCTTTAATCACCAGCCTGACCTTCCTTTCCTTCGCTCGTGCAAACAGAAGAGCCTGAGGCCAGCCACGTGAGTGCCTTCATCCCCGGGTTTTAATCCCTCTGCAGAGCAGGGGATGACAGCAGCTGCTTCCACTGATCTTTTGGGGCCGGAGCAGCAAGCACTGGTTGGAAAGGACCGAGCAAGCCAGGTGTTCTCCACCTGAACTCAGGATTAGGTTGCAAGGAGATTGGATGGATCAATGAGGAAAGGATGCCAACTAAGGCAGCCGCCTTCCCACGAAGGAGAGGGCAGGCAGCAGTCCGGGCAGCACGTGTGACCCGTTACAGAGCACAGCACGGATGGATACGCAGTAGAAATCAGCTCACGGGGTCCAGCCGGTGTTGGATTTCCCCGTTTTGACTTTACACAAACAAACATTTGTCACCACTACCTGCCGAGAGGTGACCCAGGGGTTTCTAACACGGAGGCTGTGGAGCTGCTCAAGGGAAAGGATTTGGGAGCCGCGTCCTTCCCCCGGCTACCAGCAGTCCCTTTGTGCCAACACACCCCGCTGGGACGGGCAGCTCACAATAAGGCAATTCAGTGCTCAGGTATCAGGGCTGAAAAGAGCACGAGCCCCGTGCAAGGCAGGGAGCGAGGAGAGATCCGGCCGGGAGAGCCGCCCTCCTGCAGACCTTCCCCTCCCGAGGCGAGGGCAAGGAGCGATTCTGCAGAACAGCCCGGGGGGAACGTGAGCAGATACAGCAGCCTGGGCAAGAATCAACACGGCTTTTGTTTAAAAAAAGGAAAAAAAAAAAAAAGAAAAAACAAACCATCGCACAGCCACCCATGCCTCCAACCTGCTGAAACTTCCTGGAGCGCGTGCCAGCGAGCAGATGGCTACAGTAAGCCATTTTCACACATCCTGCAATCCTGCAAGAGTCATGTGCGATACAGAAGTTAAACCGGAGACAACCGGAGCTCCAAACAGACGAGCAGGCTTCGTAACTTAATGACACGTTTAGTGAGCAAGGAGAGTTCAACTCGTTAAGCCGCGCTCCAAACGCCCTGCAACGCCGAGAGATGGCGGCGCCAAAACCAAACCCGTGGCAGCGAAAGCCTCTCACCTTGATCATTCCCAATTTTAAAGGAGTTTTTTGGAGGAAGCTCAGCACCGAGCTCCCAGCTCCCACAAACCCAGGTTATTTCACCCCAGGTTTCACACGCTGCTTTAGCTGAGCTGGAAGGGGAGGGACGAATTAAGGGACCCCCCGTGGAGCTATTTTCAGCAGTTCATTTTCGTACCCACACACTCAGCAGAAAAGCTCCAGGTGCCACGCACCCACCAGGAAAACCCAAGGGAGACCTGAGACTCCCCAGGGCCACGGTGACAGCGGTGTAAAACTGCTTGTAGGACGTCCCAAAGCATTTATGGCATCAAATATTTTCAGGTTTGTCACGCCGTACTGCACGGAGCTGAGAAGAGCCATGCTGCACGCCAGTTCTCGCCTTGGCACCGCTTCAAAGGGCCAGAAGTTTGGACTTCAAAATGCTTCAAGAGATCAGCCCCTGCCAGAAAAAAAAGCTGACTTCCTCCGTTACTCGTTCCCGAGCTCTCCCAAAGAAACTTCTCGGCAGAAAGCCGCCTGGTTGCTGAAAAGCAGCGCGTCCTGTCCCACTGCGGAGGCCAAAACCGCAGAGAGACGCCTCGATGAACTCCTCTGGGAAGCTGGCAGGAAGCAAAAACAGGCCTGGGGCGGCGGTGAGGGGCAACTCCCCACAGCATCCCTTCGGTGAGACTCTCACCTCCACCCACAGAAGCCTGTGGGATGTTTTTGGGGAGCCCCAGAGGCACACGGTGCCCTGCTCCCACTTGGAGACCCTCGCTAAGAGGAGGGCTGCAGGGGAGACGTGTGCCAAAAAAAATCCTGCTCCCTACGCTGCCTGGTGCTTCAGAGGGCGATTTCAGAAAGCAGCACGGAGCTGTGCAGTGCCTGGGACAAGCCGCGAGGGGTTTCGGTCACAAAGAGCTGCCCACCAGCAGCACATCCCACCAAGAAATGCAAGAAATTTGGGAGTGCGTGCAGCAGGGAGAGCCGAGACCTCTCCTCGATGACAGGGAGACGAAGCAAGCGTCCACGGGATGGAGCCAGGAACAAGGCTGGGGAAGATGCGCCCACCCTAGAGATCATGGGGTGATCTGGGGCAGCAGGAGCAGGATTTTGGGGGATCCCCGGGGGGCTGCTGGTGCTGAGGACGGCGATACAGGAGCCCTGTAACACGCTGCCACTGTGAGCCTTCAGCTGCTGCTCCAGGAACCCACACGGGCAGAGCGTGTTCTCCATCACGCCGTACCCTGAGGCCACTGAGGAGGAACTGAAAATCTCTTTTTTTTCATAAACTAAGAAATAAAAAAAAAAAAAAATCATTTATGCAAATCTTAAGGTCGTGACCAGGACAGCAAGACTTCGAAGAAGTCACAGAGGTTTTCCCACATGCAGCGACTGCTCTGATCCCATATTTATTTCGGTTCTGCTTTAACAATACTCATCGTCTACTTCTTAATTAAATCGCCACTTCCATCCAAAAGCAGCTTGATGAATGGAGAAGTAATTCAGGAGATAATGCCTTACCATTTTTAAACGTTATTTAAAAGATACAAACATTAAGATGCGAGCATTTAAATAATTACAGAGCTTATCAATTTAGTCAAGAAAAACACCAAGCTTGGCAGCGAAGGCTAAAATTAGCCACAAAATAATATAACCAGCCTAGAAAACTCTAGAAAGATTACTACAGCGTTCAAGCAAGACTGAAATTATTCAAATCTGGGCTTCTGGCTTATTTAAATCAACCTGCCTGGGAGCGACGCAAATCGTGGTGGTAAATTGATTTCCCTGGCGTCTGCTTCTCCTCTCTCCTGAGAGCCACAGAGAGAAAAAGGAGGGGAGCAGGAAGCCAAGCCGAGGCCAGCCGATGCACAACTTGCCAGGGGTGCTCCCTGCTCCGGGCCAGCCCAACGGGCCCGAGGTGCCAGCACCCACATGAGCCGGGCGCACGCTGGCTCAGGACCCGACGGATGTGCTGAGCCTCTCGGTGCCACGCTGAGATCAGGATTTTAATTCCTGGAGCTGGTACAATGTGGCATGGCCCAGGCTTTATTTTTTTCCCCTTACTAGCTAGCCTTTGCTGTGCTTTGGCAACGCACGCCTGGACCTCGTGCGCAAGGGGACGCTGGAAACTTTCAGCAAGCCTGCGGTGCCAACGCCTCCTCCGAGGTGAAAAAGGCAGGGCTGCTTCAGGCCTGCCAAGGGGCAGAGCGCGGCGTCTCACTGCAAAGCAAGAAAACACCGGATTAAATAAACACCGAGGGCATTTACCAAACGAATTCTGCTGGCATGAGGCTCGGCGGGGAGCGACTGGACCCCAGCCCCGCGGCCACCGGGGAGTTTTACTGCTCGGGTTCTCCTTCACTGCTCGGGTTCTCCTTCAGCACCGAGCAGACTGAATGAAGGTGGCTGCTGCCTGGCGGCTGCTCCCCGGGGAGCTGCGTTTCGCATCGGAGGAGCTCTCCAGAAAGGGCTGCTGGAGACATCTGCAGCAGCAGGGCAGTGAGTCACCAGCCCGGGCCTGATTCATCGCGCCTGGCGCTGTTTAGGAACCCGATAGCGGGACGCACGGGAGAGGTGGATGCGAGCGACGAGTCGTTTGAAGGGTCTAGATGTAAACCAACCTGATTTACATGCATTTGTTTCCTTTTTTTTTTTTTTTTTTTTTTTTTTTTTTTTTTGCCTGGGCAACGTTTCTTCAACGGCACAAGCCCACGGCGGCGCTGGGTGCAGAGGCGGCAGAACTTTAACCCGGATGAATCACAATGTTTTCCTTGCGTTACTGGAGGAAAAAGCAAACTCGAATGTTTATTTTAACCCCAGATAAAATCATTTGGATTTTGTTCAACAGAATTCAACGTGAGTAAGTCTTCCGAGGCACCGCGAAAGCAAGGTTTCCATGGGACTAGCAGCAAACCAGCAAATCAAAATTCCGCTCGCCTTCAGAAGACGCAAACAAAAGCCTTGCTGCAGATCCAAAGCTCCTTCCTCTGGTTTATCCCTCCGATAAAGGGCTCGGGGCTGCCTTATTGCAGCTATGTCAGGGGTTCGAGCTGACTGGTCCCCAGGAGAAGGCAGGCAGGGGCACGGAGCTGCCTCTTCTGCCGGAGGAAGCTGCCTTCAGTGCCCTGCGTGTTTCTGAGGGCTCCTTCCCAAATGCACAAGCGTTTTTCAGCTCAAACTGCTGGGCTCAATCGTGATATAGATAGCTAGAGCCGCTCAGCCAAGCGCTTTGCTTGAAAATGCTGGCTGCGATGGTAATTCGGAGGATTTAAAATGATACCACGGTAAGCAGCCAGATCAGCTTCCCTTAGGCCAAGGGAAGAAATTACAGCTGACTAGTTTTACACAGATGAGCAAGCTTAAAAAAAGAAAACATAATACGTACTCGGTGCTGGATGTTAAGTGAGCTCAGGAGCTTTCTGGAAAGCAGCGTTAGTAGAAAGACGCCTTACTGGTAGCGGGGAGCCAGACACCTGCACACAAATCCTTCCAATTACCGCTTCCATAACTCCCACTTAAAAAGCTATGAATAAAGACAAGCTGCAATTAAAAGCCTGAGCACACCTCCAGCTCCTCTGCTAACATCTATGGAGTGAAATAACGGGGGAAGGAGGGACAGGGAGGGAAAGCAGTGACCCCGTCCCCACCTAGCACGATCCTCCACGCCAAATCCTTGATTTTTTTTTGGTTTCATCCAAGGGAACTTCAGAGCTGAAGTCCATAACAGGTAGCAGAGGTCACTTGGCACACACTGGTCACTGCTGATGGTCGGTAGATGGCTGTTATTGATGGTTGTTCACATCACAGTGATGTTCTCCTACCACCTGAAGGCCAGGTGTGACTGCAGGATGAACGTGGAGCTAGAAAGCTCTGCCCCTGTGGAAATCCACAGCGGACAGGCCCCAGTTTTCATGGGGACTTGCAGCTCGCTGATGGCAAAGCTCAGACAGCTGCAGAACGCAGCGAGACCATTTGGTCCCACCCAACAGGCAGAGTAAAGCTGTTTTCCTTAGCAAGTAACACTCAGAAGAGGACTTTAAGAAATCCCCTCATACCAAAGTAGAACAAAGATCCCAACTGCGCACACGACACAAAGGCAGCAGCAAGCTCCTGGGGGTGTGCAGGGGAAAACCCAATGGCACTGCCCTCACAGAGGTGCCTTTTTTATTATTTTTGTTACCCCACGCAAGCATTTAAGTCCCTTGCAAGCAGATCTCTATCTGAATGACAAGGGGAAAGAAGGTGCTGGTGGTGTGCAGCTTTTGCAACACCAAGGTAAGACCAAAATGATTTACGCACAGGTCAACACCGCTGCCAAAAAAAATAAATAAATTTATATATATATATATATATATATAAAATGTATTATTTTTATTTCTTTTTTTTGGTGTCCTTGACCAGACCAGGCAGTCTTGCTCAGGGAGAAATTAGCTGCTGGGTGCCAGCCTCCATACAAATACCCCCCAGATTATCAAGTAATTTATGCAGGCATTTTTACACCTGTCATATAACCCGGAGTAGAGAAGAGGCTGAAGATATGATTGTCCTGTGACAATTCAAGGCAAGATAAAACCCAGAAGAGAGGCACTAAACACCAGCAGGAAGAAGCTGCGTGTTCCTAGGTGAGGCAGGAACCTTTGTGCCTGGCACAAGAGCAGGGAAGCCGCCTCTGCCACGAGGCACACGCTGCTCTTCTGGGTGGAAACTGAGCCTCAGGAAAACACAGGCTAAAAAATGAGCATCCAGGGCTCCGCTGGCACCGTTTGGGTACGAGCCCAAGCGTGACACGAGCAGAGTTTGAGGCATCTGAAAAACAGAAGCAGATGGAGAAGAAACCCAAGAGCGCGATTCCTCCAGCGATTATTTGGCACCGAGATGCAACCATCGGGGTTTCCCCCCAATAAAAAAAAAAAATCCCTGTACTATGGCTTCCCTTTTATCAACTACATCTGAGCTCAGATGTTGCAGGAAGGAGGAGATGCTGCCCTGTGCGGGGAGAGCCAGGTCTCTCCTCTGTTGGTGCACCACCACCAGCTGCATTTTGCAGCCGCACAGCTCCTGGCTCCGGCGATCCGGGGGCACGGCACCACATTAGCTCCATCCCAGCTGCCCTCGGGAACAAGAGGCAGTGACAGAAAAGCCTCGGAGCTAGTTAAGAACTGCCACATTCAGGCATTTTTCACTTTACCGCACATGGACCAAGCGTTCCAAAAAACCAGCATTTTCAGGCTTCCTGAAGCCCCCAGAATTGCACTCGGTAAATTCAGGTTTACATCTGGAGCCGTAACGGGGCATCTACCAGCTTCCCTGGGGCAACCCGAGGCACCTGAGGATGTTTTTATAACTGATAATCTACCAAATCACCCAACTAGCCTTGACGTTGAGAGGCCAAGAGGCCAAGATCCCACAGAGTGAGGCTTTTGGGGTCCTTTTGGGTGCATTTAAGCACAGCGATTCAGGTGAAGCTTATCAAAGCCCAAGCTGCAGTTTTACAACAATGTTGACTCTGCAAGCACAGAATAAACCCCAAACCCATAAAAGTCACCCTCCCTGCTTCTCAGGAACCCCTGGGGGTGGGGGAGCCGCTCAGTTGCTGCTTTTCAGATGTGAAGTTGCTCACGGCAGCCGCTGGCGGTGAAGGTGACACAGGAAAACCTGAGCTGCCACTGCCCTGCTCCCAGATAAATAAATGGGCAGGTACACGTATATATATATATGTAAATACATATAAATATAATTCTGCTGTGGCAGAGCAGAATGCAAACTGGATGAAAAAAAGGTAGCCACTTACAGATTAATCTCAGGAAGTTTCAGGCCTTATTCTGAAGCCTTCACCAACGCGTCTTCCTGTGCTAAGATGCACCGTGGGTCTCAAAACCAAGAGGAACAGCAAAAATGGTAATTTGTTCCTTACCAGCGACGCCGGCAGCTGTATGCAGAGCCCACAGCTTGCAGCCCGAGCACTCTGCAGGCCAGCACGGCGTTGCTGGAGGCATGCGGCAACCGCAAGAGCCCCCGCGCCAAACCCGACCTGCTTCGAGGAGGGTTATTTTGCTCTGACTAAGCTCCCCGGCGTGTCACCACAAGCGCCAGCGCGGCAGTTTCCCACAGGTTCACACATTTGCAAGTAATAATTGCAGACAAACGAGGCTTCTGCCCATTTGAACTCGCCAAGCCGCTTCTCGGAGCGCGAGCGCTGCTCTCCCGGTGGCAGATCCGTGTCCTCAAGCAACCAACTGCTCAAAGACCACAGCCTCCAGAAAGCCGAGCTGTTCCACGGGGAAGCAAGTGCCTTATTAAAGCACATATCCCTCTCTCACGCTTCCCAGCGAGCCGCCCTGGGCTGATCCCCGCTGCTGAAGGACGAGCTGAGCGAGGATGGCACCGAGCGCAGCCCCCGGCAGCGGGAGGACGGGAGCTCTGCAGCTACCCAAATAAAAACCACTTCTGCAAAACCCACTGGCTGTGGTTTGCTCTGCAGGAAGGTGCAAGGACATCTGCCCAGCCTCGGGGGACAGGCACCAACCCTGCAAGTTCCCCCTGCTGCAAGATCCCCCTCCAGCAGCGGAGGCAGCAAGTCCCCAGCATGGCACAGGGTTATCTGGGGGAGCCCATCTCCCTCTGTGCCGCTTTAAAAACTGAGCAGCCCATCACACGGACCTGAACCCCGGTGGGGCACTAAGCCTGCTGACTTCTTGCACTAGGACACCCCATAAAACGCTCAGCAAGGCATTTCTGGGAGGCACCACGGGAAGCCTCGGTGGAACCGGCGAGGTCTTGGTAAGGCAGGTGGGGCTCAGCCAGCAGCCGGCTCTCCCTGCCCTCAGAGATAAGGAAAAAGGGAGTTAATCCATCAATTATCTGAGCTGAAGGCTTGATCCTTCTCCCCCGTCTTCTCTTGAAAGTTGCAGCGGGATGGGATTAGCAGAGCGAGGCTTTGTGCTGTCCTGCAGGGAGGCGTGCAGCTCCGGGGCTCGGCGCAGCGGCAGGCAGCCAGCAGCAAGGTGCCTTCATTTGGGCTTAATTCTCCTAAGGGAGACCTCCACCTGCTCGAAAGGCAAAGCACAGCCCGCAACAGTTCTCCCGCGTTGAAGAGCCACTCATGCTGGCTTTTCAGAAGTCTTCCCTTATCCTCAGGCTCCTCCAGATGCAGTTTTTCACGGAGCTACTCCTAGAACGACGATGTGAGGATGCGGCACTGCCTGCGACCGAACCGGCCCAAACTAACAGCAAACTCCACAAAACTAACAAACTTCAGCTGCGTGGGGGAAAAACAGGCTTCTGAGCATTTACCTGCCTCACCCTTTCCATTCCTGATTTGCCCAGCTCGCATCAAAGATCTCTCTGAGTTGCCAGCACCAGAAACAAGCTGCGACCCCAAAACCAAGCGGGGTTTTATTGAACCTTAAGCAGATCGTGACAATTTTACTCGATCAACTGCTGCCATCCTTGGGGTAGGGGATGGGGGCACAGGAATGATGAAGAGGTAAAGATAAGTGATGTTGGATAAGGAGATGCCTCAAGGACAAAGGCACAGCCCTGCTCTCTGACCATACCCACACCAAATTAACTCCTGCCTGATGAACAAAGCCTCTTCCTAAAGACGTGTGTAACAGCATTTAATGAAAACCTCAATTTTAAGCGATGACAAGCACCGATAACAGTGATATCCTCACCTCGCTGGCACCCCTAACACTGCTCTGCAGACCCCAATCTCTTCCCAAAATCACTGCAACGCCTCCGAGAAGCGCAGCCCTCCTGACAGCTGGCTTCAAGGAGCCTACAACACCCCAAACGACCCCCTGCAAGAGGCAACAGGCACCCCAATCCCCCCAGAAAAATGGTTTTTGTTAAGTGCAGGAAGGAGCCTTTTGGTAGCGGGGGAATTGCCCCGCTGCAGCAGGGGCAATGCAGGCAGGCTGGAGCTGCAACAGATGCCAGGGATTTCCCATCTCCAGCACCAAGGAGTTAATTTGCATGCTAATTAGGAACAGGTCAGCAGGAAATTACAGCAGACAGCCTTCCCATTGGGGCTGGGGAGGACAGGGATGCATTCCTCACCCCACTGGGCCTCCAGCAACATCCCTGGTCAGCGAGGAGCCCCGGAGCAGCCACGTGGGGACACAGCAGCTCTGAGACCTGCAGAGCAAAGAAACCCACCTGAGCCACACCAGGTGGGGGAAATAACAGAGAGGGAGCCTAAACGGGCCCATCCCACTCACTGGCAGCACCAGGATTAAGGAAAAAAAGCACCAGGGGCAGTTCAGGCACCTGGAAGCACATCTTGCAACACCCCCTTACCTTCAAGCTGCCTCACACCCCGCAATACTTGGGGAGCTGTGCGGAAATCAGAGCCCCCCTCAGCTCAGGTTTAGGGGGCTGACGTTGCCAAACCCCATAAACCTCACTCAGTGCTGCTCACCCTCACTCATGAGCCTCGCAGGCAGCGTGGCTTCTGAGATTTCTTTTATCCAGAGCCTCCGAGATTGATTGCTTGGAGTTATTAGAAAATAACCATGCCAATCAAAAAAAAAAGAGCCACGGTATTACCAGGCCAGGCCTCATTTATTGTATTTTTAATTTCTGTTGGTATTGCAGAGCCAGAGGCAACAGGCTGGACACATCCCAGACGCCGAACTCCACGTGTCTCCTCCAAACCCTCCAGCCCTCGCCCCCTACAGCCCCCCACAGGGCTCCAGCCCTTTGGGGCACGTTGGGTGCCACGATGAGCTCCAGGAGCTGCAGCTGAGCCAGGTTTGGGGGCCAGGAGCTGAAGGTTTGGGGCCATCCCCATTCAGCCACAGGTCCCTAGGGCCAGCTGTGCCCCCACATCCTCAGCACCGCCTGCAGAGATGGGTTTAAGGCCAGGAGCCAGCCCATCGCGGGACACCCTGCTTTGCTTTCAGGCACCCAAGAGGCCGAGGGAAAGCTCAAAATTCAATTATGTTATCGGCCAGGGAATTACACAAAATTAAGCAGTAAATGATGGAAATCCTGCACTATTACTGCAAAAAAACTCATCGCTTTTTCTCCTATGAAGGCCAAAGGACCACGGCGTTTTCCCCACGTTCGCTGGGCTGCCAGCAGAGCACGCAGCGGGACCCTCACCAGGCATCCACTGAAACCACAGACGGGCTTTGCCTCTTCCCAGAAGGTTTTTGCAGCACATTTCAAGCCTCTAATAACGCCTGCAGAAGTCCAGGACCCAGCCGTGCTCTGCTCTCTCATCGTGCTGCCTTCAGGTGACATCTCCGTGGACTTCCTCCAAGTTCACACAGGTGTTTGGGGTCTAACAATGGAGCTGTAAGGCTGTTTGTACCCCTAACCACCTGCCAGGCTCAATTCTGGAAAGCTCAGGGGCTCAGGATCAATTCCGTCAGTGATCAGCTGCTGAATCCAGCAGGACCCAGCGAGGGTTTGGGATCTTCAGCAGGACCTGGGTGCTCGTGGCCGTTTCTAAGCCAGCACAACCCGGTGCCTGGTTACAGGGCGCTCCTCTTAGTGCCTCCACTTCTGGAAATAAGACACACGCTTCTTCCCAGCCCCCTGTGCCACCATCTGAAGCACAGGAAGGGGTAAACCTTTGAGCGGTGCCTAAAGCCTCAGCGTGCCCTCATTGTCTGCTCCCACCCGCCGAGACCTGGCGTCCACTGACACCAATTCACGCACAGGGAAGCGCAGAAAACCAAGTGTGAGATACCACCAGCCACGGCTCTGCTACGGGTCACCTCGACATACACACATGCAAATATTTCCAGGCTATTCCCTCTGTTAGGGAGCCACACACACCTCCTGCCTCCTCAGCCTGCAGCAGGAACGTGAAGCAGGTTCCAAGCCTACAGCACAAAACAGATTTCAATACATCTAAATATTGGAATAATCTAGGTATTTATAACGTTATTCAAAAACTTGCGTTCCCTCCAACTATCAGCTCTTTCAAACCCATTCCTTCATCCCCTAAAACTTTCATAATTCAAGTTTTTGGGAGCATTTAAGGCTTCAGCCTCGAGTACTGATGGCCTCCAAATACCTAAAGCCCCGGCGAACCAGAGCTCTGCAGACCAAGCATCCCCAGTTGTTTTGATGATATGCAGAAAAATTTAAATATATATATAGCAGATTTAAAAAAAAAATAAATTTGCGAGTAGTTTGAGGCGTCTCCAGTGTATTGATCAAGAACTTAATAGAGTAATTAGCCGGGGTTCATTAAAGCATGCTTTCCATTAGGCTCCCCAGTCATCTCATCGGAATTCATTTACGCGGCCGCGTGCCACAGGTGCAGAGCGCTCACCCCCCCCAGGCAGCCCCCAGGAGGGACACCTCGTCCTGCACCAGGGCTTCACCACATCCTCGCCCCATCCATCCCACGTGGATGGGACCAATTCCTCTCCTGAACTTTGGCTGCCAGTTCTGGGGCCTCAGCTCACAGCTCGGTCTGTCCGAGGATGGTAACGTCCGAAGCAGGAGGGCCAGCAGCCATTGGAAGCTAATTGTTCCTAAATTTAATTAGTTTCCATGAGTCAAATCAGTTGCCTAGACCCCAAACGTGCCCCGATTGGTGTTAATTGTATGAGGTGCTGAAAGCTGTAAGCTGATTGTGCCTCGGCACCAGGGAAGGCTGGCCTTACAAAGGGGGCTTTTGGAGAAGCACAAAAACCCCTGGGGAAGGGAAATCAGAACCTTATGATCTGTTCCCTGCCTGCCACGAGACAAGGTGACCGGCTGAGAAAGGAAAAACCTAAATATGTACGTAGTTAGCCCACCCCATCTCTGCTATCACCATGTTAAAAGAACCCAAGCCAGGCTTTTGATCCCATGCAGTGCACATTCCTTGCCCTGAACGGCCGGACACACTCCCGAGACAACCCCTCCTTCAAAAGGGAGCATTAGAAACAGAGAACGGGGCTGCAAGCAAACAATTTGGGAATAAATGAGGCGAATCGAGTGCAGAAAGTCTTCAGGTGGACGAGCTACATCTGGAACCTGAAGGCCACGCTGGACACACCGCGTTTTACCCCCAGAGTCTCTCTGAGCTCCTCTGGCAGCAGCTACATTGAAATATCCTGGGGAGTGCCCGCAGAGGCCAGCTCCTCCATACAGAGACAAAAAAAGATAATGCTGATAAAGAAATCCAAGCTAGAGCTGTTTCCCCTCATGGGAGAGGGGCAATCCCACAGTGATTTAGTCCCCAAGCCAACTGGGGGCTCTCTTTAAGTTACTTGCAACTCGCTGCTCAGCTCAGAAAATTTCAGCTTAGGTTCACTAACGGGTTTTGTAAAAATTAAACACCTTAAAAAAAAACAAACAGCCCTTGATCACATGAAATAATTTGGGGTATGTCAGGTTATTCAAGCACGAGCGTGACCAGCAGGGCAGGCCTCTCCTCCACCCCATGGGCATCTCTCCAGGGAGCAAGGGCAATTCCGACAGCTTTTAGCCGTGTTTCCCTCAATAAGAGGGAAAACTCAACTGGAGGACTCTTCTTGAAGACTCAGCTGATCCTACACCTCTTCCAGGGCAAGGAGGAGTCTATCGCTTTGTCACCCAGCCAAAACCATTAAGACTTCAACGTAAATATTCCCGTGGCCAAAATCCCAGCCATGTGCCAGGCAATCCAAGCACTGAAAGGTTCTGACAGAAGCCTCCTATTTGCTTTTCCTCAAAGCCACTCGCTCCTTCCAGCCACCGTGCTCGTGTCATCAGGCCAAGCCCGTGACTTTTATCAGCACCAAAGGCCACCTCACCCCATGGGGCACTACAACCTGCTTCTAGGAAAAAAAGAAAGCTTTCTGCACGAGACCAGGCTGGAGGAACAGCTCTTGTGCCTTGGAAAGACTCGATTAAGATTTGGCTAGCGTGGCCTCGGTTTGACACGTGAAAAACAACAAATATAACAAATTCCATGTTAAAGGAAAAAGAAGAGCATCCACCTTTGATGCTGAACATGGCCATGAAATGGGGAGGAGGACCCTCGGCACATCTCTCTCTCCAAGCAGGAGCAGCAGGAGGGCACCAAGCTCATGTCTCCAGGTGACTCGGGGTTAGCAGCACACACAGAAGGAATCTTACTGTGAAAGCCATGGGTTTATGCCTGAGCACAGCACCCAAAGCAGCATTACGGGTGGGATCCACGTCGATGCGGCACTGCTCAGGGCACCACAAAGCAGCCAGCAGCTCCCCAAACGCCACCCGTGGGCAGCGCTCCTGGAGCCGAGCCATCGCTCCACCACCTTCCAGAGCTGACCTCCTGCCTCACCTCGTTTTATGGCTTTTAATGCTAGGAGAGAGCCTGCACCAGGCGAGCAAAGAGCCGAAGGAAAGCCGTGCCAAGCCCCAAAAGGGCTGCTCAGAAGTGCTTCCAGCAGCGCGGCTCCCAAGGTAGCGCGCTGCAATATCGGGCTGGCTCCTCGAGTTTATTTTTAAGTGCTTCCTGAGAACAAAAGTTCAGTTCGGAAAGGCTCTTCTGGCCCCATTTCAGAACAGAGCAATCAAAGCGTATGAAATACCCTGCCTTAAACCTGAAACGATAACGTTGTGAGGTGACAGAGAGGATCTCGATCACGTGAGTACCTAAGGGCTGTGGGTTACTCTCTTCCCTTGTTTTTAAGGTCTTCCTTTTTACTGTCCTGTTACATTCACAGAGGTGGCTTTTTGTTTAAGGCAAATCTCTGACCTCCCCACATCCCAGCCCCAAAGCAGAGCCCAACAAGGTCCCAGCTCCCCAGGAGCACGTCGGGATGGCAACCTTGATAACGCTGCCGTGCTATCTGGAGCCATCCCTGCTCCCCGACCGTAACCCACAGGAAGGACTTGGCCCATCTCAGACAGCACACCAGATCTTCTAAAAGAGGACCTGGTCTCAGCTGGGAGCTGCTCAGAGGAACGATGCAGCCTCCAAGCACGAGCACTGGGTTTGGCGTGGACAGCCCCGAGGCAGAACAGACGCGGTGCTGGTCGAGGGTACCACGCACTGCTGTGGGCTGGGACGGGAGGATTTTTGGTGATGGCTCGTTGTGTGGAGAAAAAGGAAGAGCCCCACACTTCTGTCTGATGCTGTGTTGGGATTTCTCGAGGCAGGCCCAACGCCGCCCTCGCTCACTGCACAAGACGCAGGGAGGACCCGCGCCATAAGTCAGCATTTTGGCTTCTTCTGCCGAAACAACAACTTGATCTGGCTAAGTAGAAACAAAATGAGTGAAGACAGCTGTCTGGAAGCTGAGAAATAGGCCACGTTACCACTTCCACGAGACCTTCGAGTCCTGCTGCAGACACTGACTCGAGCAGCCGTTCTCTAGCCACGGCTGCTGAGCAGCCCCTAACCGCGTTTCCCTCTGGTAAGTGCTGACCTGAAATCCTGCTGAATCCCTGCCTGAAAAGCAGGCACTCGCAGAAAATCCATGTTTAAAGCAGAAAAAACGGATTATTAAGGCTCCCACAAGACACCTCCCATCACAACCACACTACAGCACGGTGAATGTCCCCTGTCCCAGGCCGGCTGACGAGCCCTCCCCACGCGGTGCTCCACACGACTCGTTAGGAGCACAGCTCCAATCACCAGCCATGAAATGGGAATTAGAGACTTCTCCGTGCTCCTTTAACAATGCTAACTATGACAGACAGAAGACTGAGCCTTCGTTCACAAGGTTGGCAGCAAGAAAAGCTGTGCCAGCGTACCTGGTGCTTGTGCAGTCAGCTCCTGAGGCTTTGGTGAGGTCCAGCAGCTGTGCACAGCAGCACACCCAGCACGTGTCTCCAACACCCAAACACCACGAGCGCTGTGCTTGTAGCACCAACTCTGAACTGACAGCCAAAAAAACAAGGGGGCACCCCAAGGGTTACGTGAGGAGCAGCAGAGAAGGCTTGGAAAGCGTGAATCCCAGCCAACAGCTCTCTCTGCCTGCACTGACTGGGGGCTCCAAGTCACAACTGGCCTGTCCAACCCTACAGTACAAGGATTATGCTGCCATCCACTTCTTTAGACCCACAGGCTTAAAGGACAGGCCACACGCAGGGACAGACACCAAGCTGACAACAATAACTCACTTCAAGCTTCTTCCAGACCTTCCTTCAGCTCAGCTGGAGACCCATCCGATGGACGTTGACTCTGGACCGCTGCAGCAGGTTTAGGAGCCGGGCAGCTTTTCTTTTTTCTTTTTAATTCCACCACGAGTTTTTTGTAGGGCAATTACTTCATCCCTTCAGAGAAGGCACGCTCTGCTGAGCTTGCTTTGCCGCTCGCTTGGTGGCATTTTACCAGGCAGTGACCCAACGGTCTAGAAAAGCCTCAATTATCAAACTACTGAGCACAAGGAGGAGCGGTGAAGTCTCCTGTTAAAACCCAACGGATCTAGCACCAGATCACAGACAGGTGTTGGGGTGGGTTAGGCATTTTGTTTTAAAGCAGAACCCAGCACATTTGGATGAATAATTCCACACAGCAGGGCTGCCATGTGGCTGTTCACCTCAGCTGCACCAACAGAGCTGGCTGCCACCTCCAGGAGGGACTCGACCTCCCCAGGACCAAAGAACTATGAGAAGTGTTTCACAAACACGCTCCACTCTTGCAGCTGCAGTAGCTGAAAGCACTGTGGGCACGTAGAGCAAGGCTCAGCACATCAAATCCTACCTTTTTGTCACTCCAGTTGTTCCTAATGTTTTGTTTGTGTCTCTGCCCAAAAGAACTGCAGCAAATAAACGTCCCCGTCCTGGTGTCAGCATGATTAACATGCATCTGTCCTCGTGCTACCTGACAAAGAGGCACTGGATGCCCACCAACAGCCTTAAACCCCATACGCTGGTGCCCGGGGAAGAGAGCTCCCTGCTCCTGACCTGACCCAGCACCACGGGTACCTGGGAACCAAACACCCAAAACCTGAGAGGACCCCACGATGACAGAGCCAGCAGCCAGCAGCCCTGATTTATTTTATTTTAAGTGCCATAGCAACCAACTTCACAGAGCTTAAAACTAAATTAGAAGATCAAAAAGTTATTGTGAAGCAAGATTTCAAATGAAAAGGTAATTACCTAGACCTTTTATCCATCCAATTCTTCCCCCTTTTTTTTTTTAAATCAGGAAGAATACCTGCAAGGCTTTTTCAGAAGCAAGCGCGCACCTCCCAACAGAGCGAGACAAGCAGAGCCTACCAGGAAAGTGGTGCTCACGTGCTGGGAAGCTGCTCCATCGAGCATCTGGACACCATCCCTGGACCAGGAACACGGCACACAGCCTGCCTAGGAACTCTTCCTTCAAACCTTTTGGTTCCAAGCGTGATGTCCCCAAGGAGAAGGGGCTGTAAGCGGGGGGAAAAACCACCCGTACCCGGCCCTACTGCCACCACCCAGCCTCGGATCTGCCTAGAGGGCTGAGATGGTCACTCTGTCACCAAACCATGGCACGGCTCGCTCAGCTCATGCTTGGAGGCACACATGGGGACACGTGGCAGTATAAAAGGGGTGAGGAGCCACCGGGCTGCTCAGGGATCAGAGCCAGCCCACGCCGGGCTCGCAAGGCCCGCTGCGCCCCACGGGAAGCCAAAGGCAGATGCCGAAGGCGTCCCCATCACAAACAAGGCTGCTGAAGTGTGTTTAGGGTTTCACTGAAGGACCTGACCATAAAAGCCTGGAGTAATTTGGGCTTGTAGTACCTGGGCACGTGGAAAGATTGGGGACAGAACAGAAACATGGCTCCGGAGCCACCGGCAGTGTTCCAGTCTCAACTCCATTTTCTTTTGCTGCTGCTCGTTGTTCTCCCAAACCTTACCCTTCCAGATCCCCTCCTCCCGAGCCAAACCACTCCTTTCCTTCGCCTTTGGAGGATCCATCTCCCCTCTACAGGTTATAGGAGGAGGAGAAACCATACCGAGGGTCCAAATCAACTTGCACCCACCACAAACCACCAGGAATTCTTCGTCAAGCCCAGCCCAAGGCAGAATGCTACCTGGAGATCTCCAGGACAGGGACAGGGGCTTCCCCTCATACAGCATCCAGCCTCCAGCTCCAGACCCATCATTAATTCAGCCTCTCAAATTAGCTCAACTTCAGCTGCTGGGAAGAATCACCCCTGTTCCCCTTATGGATGTCACAGTCCCTGGATCCCGTGCCCCACACGGGTGGCTCTGAACCAGCACCGGCTCAACAGCCCTCAGAAAAAAGGGACAGCAGAAGCAAAGCCCTCGGCGAGGCTTAAGGTACATCCTCCAGGTTTCTGATCATCGCCTTAAAAACAAATCCCTGCGTGTGCTGATGTCTGAAGCCGATGATCCTGCTGTAGGCACTGCCGGAGCAACCCCACAGAGCAAGCAGCGAAACAACCACCCTCAAGGCTTTAGGATTGGCCTCCCTTGTCCTTAACCCGTCCCCAATGCCAAAAGAGACGCGTTTTTCCCCAAAAAGCAGAGCATTTTGGCCCAGTTACCCCATCCCTGCCGTAAGGGCGCTACCAAAGAAGCCCATCCCCTCCGGATGAAGCAGCCCAAACCCCAAGGGCTCATCCCACCTCCACCGTGACCCTTTGAGCTCAACAAAAATTACTTTGCCTTATCCTGCATCAAAATTACACCGGTGGATGTGCATTGTCATTGCTAGCTCACACAAACACTTCATATATATATATATATTTTTACAAGTGCAATGCTCAACAATCATGACACCGAGTTAGCTCGCCAATTAATCAGACCTGAGATGCATTAACAGTAAAATGATGCTAAGAAACCCGTACAGTGCTTCCCTGGCTGAGGTATTTCCATACCTGCTAACGTTTCCTACCTCAGAAATCAACAACTCGGTCATGCTTCAAATGCAAATCATCATTAAACATGAAAAGAAACTCACCTGGCAAATATGTGAATATTTCATGGGTTTCTTTGTACTAGAACCACCACGAAAATTAGCTTAATGGGCAGCTCGTAAAGGAGAGCTCCAAGCTGCAGCCTTCACACTCAGAGACAGGCAGGCTCTGAAGTCTCCCTAGGAGCAGGCTGGCAACGGGAATCGCTTGGAAAAACACTCTTTAAAACACAATTTTGAAAGACAAACGCACGCAGCACCCCGCTTCTGCTCCTTCCATGTCTCAGCATGAAACTGCTCAGATGAAAACAAGAGCTCTGATGGCAACGTTGAAGTAACTCCAAACAGCGACGCAACCAGCACGCAAATCACTTGAAGTAGAAGAAGAAAAGCACTCAGAAAACTCACCCAAACGTGCGTTTTGCTGATTACCAGGACGTTTAAGCTGGCAGGCTCAGCCCGCTCCATGCTGCGGGTCAGGAGCAGCCTCGCACTGCTCTGCCAGGAGAGGAAAGCAGGGAGAGCAAGGGGAGGTCCTGTCCTTGGGTTGAACCACACCTGGAGGGCAGCAGGTCCCCTCCAGCACCTCCTTGGCTTTGTAGAAGTATTTCAGATCAGTCTGATGTTTGTTTTTTTTTGAAAAAATTTTAAAAATATGCAGTGCTTAACTACCTGTGTTAAGAACGCTTCAAATCAACAGGCTACAAGCAACCTCTCGCAGCCAGACCTTTAAAAAGCAAGGTTTGGGTTTTTTGACAGCTCTACCTTGTTTCTATCTTATTTCTTTTTTTCTAAGTTCCTGTTACACAGCTTCTCTCAGCATTCCCCTGTAACCCACCAACCAGAACCACAAATCTCACGATCAGCCAGCAGGGACAAGGGGAGGACGTGCCCCGAAGCGGCAGATACCAGAACCACACAGCCGTGGCGCTCACACAGGCCACCAGAACAAGTCATCCCGCTCACCTGCGGGCTACGAAATCTGAAGAAAGGTTTCACACAGCTCCCGATTACTCCGGTTTTAGAGTACCGTCGCTATTCCGTATCACATTATCAAGGGGAAAAAAAAAAAGGTGCTGCTCTCAGTACTGCTCCCAGTTCCAAACTGGAAGTTTCTCCACTTCAGAGGAATTTTTCCATCAAGAAAAACAAAACCACCTGAAGAGCCATGAAAAAGGCAGCTGCCTTTTGCTGCAGCCCAACTTTTATTTTTTTTTTTTTTTTAACCAGGCTCCAAAAACTTCAGCTTGTCGTCGCTCTCCCCCCTACCAGACGGGACTGCTACACTTCAGGTGCTGCCCACGCCAGCTGCAAGAAGTTTTTCCAATAGGGGTAACAGCTGAAACACCACTCGGTTCCTCAGCTGCTGCCTCCGGCACAAAGAAAACCCCCCAGGGGATGCCTGGCCCACGTGCAGCCCAACATTTACAACTCTTTTCGCTGAACAGGGGCTCCTTTGGGGAGAAACCTCACCCCGGGTGTCCCACCGCTGCCTGGGATGTCGACCCCAAAGGGAAAGGAAAACCACAAGCAGGCTCAGCACCGACCCGGGCTCCTACCTGCCGAAACGAAGCCAGGCACCCCCCCGAGCCCCTTGAACTCCATAAAACAGCCCGACCATCCCGGCTGAGAGCTGCTGAACAGCACCGCTGAGAGGTCCTGTGCGCTAAAATGGCTGAAAACCAATAAGCACTGGGAGCGTGAGGAATAAAAAAAAAAAAAAAAGAAAAAAAAAAAAAAAAGAAAGAAGAAGGGAGGAGCCTCACAATTGGAAAGAAAGGAATAACAAGGGCTCGTCTTTTGGCAGGCGGCTGGCTCCTGAGGCACCTCCTGCAGCCCGGACACCCGGAGGGGCTCGGGGACGGCGCCGCCCTACAAAGGGCCCCGGAGCCCCCGGCATGGGGCGAGGTGTTCCTGCAGCAAACCCCGAGCACTTTGGGGCCCCGGTGGGCTCAGGCATCAGGGTAGCTGTTGTCGGCACCTCGCATGTCCAACGTTAAGCCCGAAGTTGGATTAAAACCCCAAACCAAGGTCTTTGGGGGGGGGTTAAGCTGGAAATCACCACCGGTTGCCCACCCCAAAGCTCCCCTTGGTGACAGCAGCCATCGAGTCGCTGCCGTCTGCTGCCCCCAAAATAACGGGTGAGAAACGAGCAGTTTTTGCCCCAAACACCTCCCCGCTTGCTCAAAGCCTTAAAACCGCCCTGGCCTGATGTTCTCGGACTTGACAGAAAGGAAACCAAAAACTCAGCACCAGCACCGCCCCCTGCCCACCAAAACCACCCCCCCACAGCCCCCCAAACCCCACCAGCAAGCGGGGTGGCGGATGGGCCCCGAAACCCCCCTGAGGCCACCCCACACCAGAGGAACCCCCCCCACAGCCCCCTCACACCCCCTCGGCGTGGGGGCAGCGCTGACGGCCCCTGCCTGCTGGGTGGCGACCCCCGGAGCCCCCCAGGACCCTAAAAAAAAAAAAACAGAGACCACGGGAGAGCCCCCAGGACCCCTCAGCGCCCCCGTGAGGGCCAGCAGGGCCCCCTCCTGGAGAACTCCTGAGGGCTGCAGCGCCTCGGGGGCCCTGAGGGGGCATTGAGGGACCCGTGAGGGACCCCCTGAGCCCCCCCCGCCCCCCCCCCCTTTGTTCGCCGCCTCCCCCCGCGGCCCGGCCCCTCACCTCGCGGACATCCTGCAGGCACTCGAGCACGGCCAGGTTGTTGGCCCAGCTGTGCTTGGAGCAGAGCCGCACCACGTCCTCGCGGCACACCGCCTCCTCAGACAGCTTCCAGCCGCCGCCGGAGCCCCCCCCTCCACCTCCAACACCGCTCCGGGGCCCCCGCGGGCCGCCACCTCCTCCTCCTCCTCCTCCTCCACCACCACCTCCACCTCCTCCTCCTCCTCCCACCATCGCTGCTCCTCCTCCAGGTCCCTGCAGGGCCCCTCCGGGCACCGGGGGAGCTCCCGGGGCCGGCCCGGCCGCCGCGGCCGCTGTGGCGAGGAGCAGGAGCGGGAGGAGCGCGGGGCCCGGCCCGCGGCCCCGGACACGTCCGCACGGCGCCATCTTGGCTCCGCCACCGCCGGCGCGCCCCGCACGGCCCGGCCCCGCCTCCCCGCGCCTGACGTCACCGCCGCGCGCCACGCCCCCTCTCTGTGTATGGGGGGGTGGCCACGCCCACTCGGCGCGCAGCCTGCGCTGTGGTGCCCCCCCCCCTTCCCCTCACGGTGTGGCCGCCATGATGGGTGGCACTGCTGGTGTACTAAAAAGGTGGGGGAGCCAGCCGTGCAGCTGGTCCAGCCACCCCCTGCCACCACTGTCATGTACTTAAGCACCACGTCCAACCTCGCCTTGAGCACCCCCAGGGATAAGCCATGTCTCCAAGTAGAATCCTTGAATCATCAGGGTTGGAAAGCCCTCCACATCATCTGGTCCAAACACCAATGTCACCCACTGAACCGTGTCCCCAAGCATCACGTCCAATCTCTCCTTGAGCACCCCCAGGGATAAACCATGTCTCCAAGTAGAATTCTAGACTCATTAAGGTTGGAAAAGCCCTCCAAGGTCAGCTGGTCCAACCGCCCCCTACCACCACCATCACCCACTGAACCATGTCCTCATGCACCACATTGAACCTCTCCTTGAACACCCCCAGGGATAAACCATGTCTCCAGGTAGAATTCTAGACTCATTAAGGTTGGAAAAGCCCTCCAAATCACCTGGTCCAACCATCCCGTACCATCGTCACCCACCAAACCATGTCCCCAGGCACCACACCCAGCCTCTCCTTGAGCACCCCCAGGGATAAGCCATGTCTCCAAGTACAATCCTTGAATCATCAGGGTTGGAAAAAGCCTCCACATCATCTGGTCCAACCACCAACTAAACCGTGTCCCCAAGCACCACATTGAATATCTCCTTGAGAACACACAGGGACAAACCATGTCTCCAAGTAGAATTCGAGACTCATTAAGGTTGGAAAAGCCCTCCAAGATCATCTGGTCCAACCATCCCCTACCACCAATGTCACCCACTAACCATGTCCCCAAGCACCACATCCAACCTTTCCTTGAACACCCCCATGGACGGTGATGCCGCCACCTCCCTGGGCAACCTGTCCCAATGCCTGACTGCTCTTTCTGAGCAGAAATGTCTCCTCATTTCCAAACTGAACCTCCCCTGACACAACTTGAGGCCATTCCCTCTGCTGCTATCACTGGGTACCTGTGAGAAGAGGCCGACCCCAGCTCCCCACAGCTTCATTTCAGGCAGTTGCAGAGAGCAATGAAGTCTCCCCTGAGCCTGCTCTTCCCCAGACCAAACACCCCCAGTGCCCTCAGCCACTCCTCACAGGACTTGTGCTCCAGACCCCTCACCACCTTCATAGCCCTGCTCTGGACACGTTCCAGAGTCCCCAACAGTCCCCAACAACCATCACCATGGTCCCTAGTCACCTTCACAGCTCCAACCACCCTCACAGGGCCCAGACAACAACACGAACCCCACCACCATCGCCATGGTCCCCAACCATCCTCGCAGCCCCAAACACCATCATGGGCCTCAGCTGCCATCCTCAAGTCCCCAGCCACCATCGTGGGCCCCAGGTGCCATCACAGGCCCGACAGGAGGCTGAGAGAGCTGGGGATGTTCAGCATGGAGAAGAGGAGGCTCTAGGGACACCTCAGTGTGACCTTGCAGAACTTAAAGGGGTTTTATAAAAAGGACGGAGAAGGGACTCTTTACTTGGGTAGATAATGATAGGACAAGAGGGAGTGGGCCGCTGGGTGTGTGTAGGCACCAGAGCCCTTCTGTCCCAGCTGGAGCAGGACACCTCAAATCAGCAGCTGTGAGTCCCCTGGCTATGGGACACGTTTCTTAATGACCAATTAATTAGGGACAGGCACTGGACACAGCACCAGGAGCCGCCTCATTGCTCTGGCTGTTCTCAAACATCCACAGCGGTTTTCCACTGTGGCTTTCTGGTGGCAAACCAACGCTGCAGAAGGGGATATAGGGCAAAGCCACTAAGCAGAAACTAAACCAAAACACCGGGACCTGGGGCCTGTCTGTCCTTCCAGCAGGCTGTGTGCTGAACATACAGCTTCCCAGGTCTCTGGGTATTTTTACAGTTTTAAAGAAACTTTGACAGATTTAAAGAAATCGTGATGTTTTGCCACGTGCAATACTCGCAGGCCAGCTGAACCTCCAAACGTGGAGTCACAGCTGCAAGGCTAAAAACGGCACAAGTGTGACTTGGAGAAGCAGAGAGGAGGAAAGCAAAGCTGGCTTGTGGGAAGCTGAGCGACGGGCAAGGAGAGGAGACGGGGAGAGGAGAGGAGCTGCAGGAGGCCCTGAAGCAAAGGGGAGAAGGGGATGAACCCAGGACAACAGAGAGGGGTGATGGGGAAGGGGACAAAGTGGGGATTAAACAGGATGGAGGAAGGTGGACAGCAGCGTGCCGGCCTCCGTGGCTGCTGAAATCGCTGCCACCAGCTCCCACTTGTGTGTCCTCATTTACAGCACAATCCACGTGCGCTGGCGCTTGCCAAAACGCTGAACTGGCACCGCTGGCAGCGAGAGCGGGGAGCTGAGCTTCAGGCATGCTCACGATCCTGGCAAAGCAGCCTGACCCTGAACGTCCCACACCAGGCATCCAAGATTCATGCTCAGTCTTTGCTTTGAATCTCGTTGTGCCTCCATTCCCATCTGTGGAACAAGGGTAACAACGCCGCTCTTCTCAGAGGGGTATTGTGGAGATTCTTCAAAGTCTGTGAAGGTCTTGGCTGTGCAGATAGCAGACATAGGAAAACCCATGAGAAAATGAATAATTGGATGCCTAAAGCTGGGTTTGACTGGTGTGTAGCATGGAAAACTTGAGGCCAACTATTGAATGAAGAAGAAAAAAACAAAATATAAAAGAGCTGCTCATTGCTCCAGGATGCTCATGCACAAGGGCTCATGGCTCTCATGGGATCTTGCATGGCCACACCTGTGGCCCCTTTGGAGGGACCAGGCTTTGTCCCTGCTGCCCACAAGAGAGGCCACTGCACCAGGATGCCCCTGACCCTGGATCCAGCACAGCTCCTGTGCAGGACCTTCAGCTTCAGGGCTGGGATTTGGCATTTCACACTTAGTGGGGTGCTGTTAGGGCTCCGTCTTCCCCCCCCGGGGACAGAGAAAAACAGGTGCCCCCATAAGAGTCCTCTCGTCCCCAAAGCAGGGCTTTACGACGGGTGAGATGAGCCAAGCTCTGCAAGTTCTTACAAAGGTGATAGAGTTGGGGCAGAGCGATTTGCTCGATACCACTTTTGACAGACAGACAAATTGAATTTTTCCACCCCCACTGCATGCATTGGGTCAAGTAAGAGAGATTAGGTGAAAAGATATAAAGAAAAAAGCACACACAGAGACAGCAACTGTGCCCTCACGGATGAAAGGTGGAAGGAAATGGTGGTTGCAAGAATAAATTGAGTCAAAAAGGGGCATTTTCAGGGAGCGCGCTTGCTCTCTGCACCACGAGCAAGAAATTTCTGCTTTCAGAAATACCGCCAGGCTTCCTTGCAGCCTGAGCTTTGGCCCTAAACCCTCCTCCTGGCCGGCAGCCTGAGGCATGAGCAGCCAGCAACCCCAGGCTTGGAAACGAGAGGGAAAGGAGATGGAACAGAGAGGTCCTGAGTGCCTGCATCGCTGCTCCCCACAGCCCCACAGGGTAGGTTTTAGCCCAGTGCTGCCAGCTGAGACGCTAAAACCCTGGGGCTAACCCCGACACCGCTGCAGCTTTTCTGGCCCCCTCTCACAACTGGTTTCACCCCAAAAGATTAAAGTGCCCGGCCACACTGCGTGGCAGCCCACTGCGATCTGTCCGGTCACACACCGGCTTCAGTGCTGGATCAGCTGAAAGCGGTGCTGCAAGCATACAGCTTCCCCTGGGAGCAGGGGAATTTCAGGGTAAAAAATATCTGTTTTGAGTTGTGTTTTGTCTCACAGGCAGTGTTCGCAGTGCCTCCTGCCGTGGCTGCTGCTCCAAACCCAAAATCTCACCCCGAGCACTGCAATGCTGCTGCAGGGGTGGATGGCAAAGCCCTGGCACAGCCACCCTGCAGCACCTGCAGTGCAGTTCAGGGATGGGTGAGGCCAGCCTGCCTCCAGCAGCATTTCCAGTCCTCCTGGAAAGCACAACGAAAGCTTCAGGACTGCCTCAGAAACACGTTGGGTTGGCACCAGCTTGCTGCAGGCAGCATCCACCCAGCCCTGCTCGCTTCCAGCTTGCAGAGTGCAGCACTAAGGGGCAAAAGGGCTCGTTTTGGTGGCCAGCATCCAATATGGGACCTTCCTGACCCCACTTAATGAAGATAATCATAATAAAAACCCCGTGTCATCGACACCTTGCACAACACGTGCAAAATCAGCGTGTGAACTGGTCGGACTGGGAGCTTTCCCCAGTGCTAAACCAGTAGGAGGGAGCCGATCTGACCCTCACCAGGGTACGTGCTCATCCCACAAGGACATGGCTCAGCCGGTGGCCAAATTCAGGCACCACCAGGGCTCCGTGTGAGCCCTGCTATGAAGCTACTGCAGCTCCCCTGCAGCTGGCCCCTTTGGCAGCCCCACACGTAGCCCCGTTTTGCTGCCTCACTTGCCCACTGCTTGCAAAGGGACCGAGCTCTAAAGCAACATCTGGCCCCAGGATGCCCTCAGATCATAGCTCTGGGGGGATTCTAGCAGGCAAAGGCTGGTTTTAGCAAGTTTCTCTATTTGTTTTTAGGCCTTTCTGGTCTTTAGCAGGCTAGCTAGCAGGGCTCACCATGGCCAGGATGCTACACGGCAGCTTCCTGGGAATTGGGTCACGCAACAGAAATATGGTGGGATGAGGAAAATTGGAAGGGCAGAAACAATAGAAACAGCCCCAAAGGAGCAGCACAACGTGGTGGGAGGACAACGCTCTCCACTTGGAGCAACAAAAGCTCAAAAAGCTCTGCCAAATCTGGAGGGCTCCATCTCCATCCTGCCCCCGGGGAAGGACTCAGCCCTGCGCCAGGAGCTTTGCCCCGGGGCTGCATCCAGGTGGAGATGCAGAGATGCAGGGGAGGGAGGTGGGTGAGCTGGCAGCGTCCCCGCGCTTCTCGCGCTCGATGCTGGGAACGCGGTGCTCGGAGAGCGGCTCCGTGCTGGCACCCGGGGGCTGCGCAGCTGGAAACACTTAAAAACAAAAGGCAGCAACATCCACCCCGCGCTTGGCAGCCGCTGGGGCCGAGTGGAAGTTATTGGAAAGGCTTTGCCCAGCGCCAGGGCTGGCTCCGGTCCTCCATCTATCGCAGGACCAGGAGGAGGAGTGGAGACACAGAGCCAGGGCACCGCTTCCTTCTCCCCATGCCCTCAGGAGCCCTCTGGAGTCGCTTTTTGACAAGAAGCAGCCCCGGTCCTGCAGAGATTCCTGCGCTCATGGGAAGCCTCCTCCCCAGCCTGGGGCTGTAGGGTCCTGCACCCCCAGTCCCTGAAGGAGCGTTTCATAAAGAAGAGCCCCACGCTCGCCGTGCCCACGCAGCAAGTTCACCAAGGAAGAGAGATTTCTTAGTGCATAGCGACATCTCTGCCCATGCTGCAACCCCAGCGGCTCGTTGCGAGAGCAGCCCACCCCCCAGATGCCACGATTTAAGGGTTTTTACCACCAAAGCTCTCAGACACCTACTGGTGTAGGGGCAGCGCACCCAAATCTCGCTGCTTCGAGCAACAAAACATGGCCCCCAGCTTCACAGAGCGAGGCAGGGGCGAGTGTGCCTCCTGCTCCCTCCCAGCAGCACCTCGCCCTCCAGCTCAGCCCCTGGGGGAGAAGAAAAGCTCATCCTCGGTCTGCGCAGGGTCCAAGCTTTAATTGGATGCAGACCATGGGCACGGTGCCGAATCCAGGCTCGGCCACCAAACAGGGCTGGGGCTCTCCCTTTGCACGCTGAGTGCCTCCCTCCAGAGCTCGGGGTCCCCACGGCTTCAGATGTATGTGCACAACATGCACAGGTTTGCCCCACTTCGTCCCATCTCCTGTTGCAGGCCATGGTCTTCCCGCACCTTCGCTCAACCGCATCAGGAAACAACCAGGGCACGGCCAGGTTCAGCTTCCAAGAGAGTTGCAGAGAACCAGGAGACAACGTTCCAGCCACAGCCTCTGTCCAGGGGAGCCTCACGCCTCCTGCACACAGCTCTTTATCGGGCCTGACGTGACATTCACGTTCTGCACACCGTTAACCCGTCTGCGCTTCACAAAGCGTCAGGAGCCCCAGGTCATTTCTGCAGAGCCGGGCGCTCCCCGCACTGACACAGCTCTGTGCTGCAGTCAGTGCTCACCTCTCCGAAAAATAAGAAGCCAGCACGTTGCAGCCCTTCCTCCCCTGTGCCACAATTCCTTCCCCATCCTGCTCCTGCCTCCCTGAACGCTCGCTGCTGCTCCCAGTGTGATGCCATCCAGGGGGCTCGCTCCATTCCACCACCGCTGCCACTAGCAGAAAGCCCAGCGTTAACCCCAAATTAATCATGCTTCACCAGGTGGGATAATCACTGAAGTTCGTTTGAGGCACTTCATCTTGACTAGCACAGCCTAGACAGGGCCTATTACCTGCTAGTTGCATCCCAAGGTCACTTTGAGGATTAGATAAATATTTAGGGCGTAGCTCACCACTTCCTCTTTTTTTTACTACTTTTACAAGAGACAGGATGCATGCCCTTGGTGCTCTCAAGAGGCACTGCTACTGCTCCAAGATGTTATCAGTCAACGCCCTGAGCACCATTTTCCTGCAGGTACCTGAGTGCAGTGCAGTGCCGGGGCACCCCCAGGTCTCCTTGCCCTCCGAGTGCAGCTGATCTTTCTTTTTTAGCAAAGACGAGTAAACGGAGCAAGAGGCGTTTCTGCCTTTTCAGCATTGTCTCTAAATATCTTCAGATCAGCTCAAAGGGAAATAAGCGATAACAATTTTTGAGCCAGTCTGAAGTCAATGCAGGCTGTTTACGCCAACGTGCTCGATTTTGCAGGCAGAGCAGGCTGAGAGGGCTCCTTGTCCACGTCACAAAGCAGAGCAGAAGCCCAGGTCTGTTAAGGAATTCACTGCAATTAATAAATAAATAAATAAATAAATCTGCTAACCTACATTAGCACAAGATCTTGCCCCCTCTCCCTGCAAACACAACCAAAGGCCAGTGGGATGCTCTGGTTACTCTGGTGAAACAAGACTCAGATCGAGCTCCTCGTTTCGCCTGATGCATTGCCTGGCTTGAACCCAACTCCATTTGGGACACACGAAATCGCCGCTTCTCCTCCCTCCGGCTCAGCCAGAGCCAGGCGCTGCGCTGCCAGGTCCTGCCGCGTGTGCACGCAGCCAGGAGCCAGGCCCCAGCTGCAGGGAGCGCAGCGCTGCCCCGCTTCCGTCACAGCCACCGCGGGAGCCACGGCCAAACCTTCCCAGAGACAGCAGCAGAAATAGCTGCAGAAGAGGCCGGAGGAGCAGCTCAGCCTCTGCTGACAGATCCTCCCCATCCCCGCATCGGCCCCTTTGACTCCAGACAGCGATGAGCGCCTATTTAATTAACACGTTCGACCTTTCATCAGTCCTCGGTGCAGACAGCTTTCTGCACGCGAGTTAGGGGCTCTTTCCTGGAGCCTGCTGTGGATCTGTGACGAGGACAACATGCAAGGCTCTTTGTGTCTAAAATCTTTAAAAAAAAATCTCTCAAACTCCGGATTTGAAAACAGAGGAGATGAAGGTATCTCGCATTCATTTACCATTTTAATAGAAATTAAGTTCTTTTATTCCTGCAGGGCCACATCAGAAATAGATAACAAGTGCTATCTCAAAATTCAGAAGCTGGGCAGCATTAGTTCCTTTCTTCCCTGTGTGTATATATGTAAAAATTTCCATTTTTGGGGGGTCAGAGTTAAGGGTTACAGTTGACTGGGCATAAATGCCTCAAAACAGTCAAGAAGAAGTATGTTCGTGGGGAACCGCTTGCTGCTCCTGGTTTCAGCCGGTGTTACCGGAGACCTTCTCATAACGTTCCTCTTTCAAGACCATTGTTAAAATGCCAAAAAGTCTCACACCGAGTTTGTTTCAAGTTAAAAGGCTGCCCCAGGTACGCAGCCCAGCTTTGGTCAGCCTTCTCCTTCTCCTGGCCTGATCAGAGCAGCGTGGTTCAGGCCTCTTCCTCCACCAACAGCCGCCCCTATTTCAGCCTGAACCTCGGTGCTGCGTGGAAACATCACAAAGCACGAGAAACCTTCCCTGCGCTGGGGACGCTCCCTCATGCTCACAAAATAGAGCACATACTGCTAAGATGCACTTTTAAGGTACAGCAGCACCAACTATATTCGAAAAACACTTTATTTTTACAGTGTATAAAAGCATAGAAAGACTATTATACAGAAAAATACAAAGCTGAGCAGAGAGCTCAGTCTCCTTTGTTAGAGGTAAGACAAACAGGCTCATCCCGCACGCATCCCGGACTTCAGAAAACAAAACTGTGCTGGCAGTTTAAGTGGGAACACACTCAACCTGCCCACGACAGATGCTGCTTACCACAGCCAGAGGCAGAGCTGAGCCTGGGGACGTGTTTCCAGCACAGGAACTTGTCTTGCGGCTTCTCCAACATCCTTGCAGCTTCGCTTTCCCTACACAAAATGAAAGCTAAGTCTTGTTGCACCATCTGACTTGGAAATGAGCACTCTCATGCCCGCAGCATATTTACAGGAAAGGTGCTACGAATCCCCCAGACCTGGCCAGGGCTCGTACCCCGACACACGGCCCCACAGAGGTGCTACGGGGCTGGCTCGGCTTCACAGCAGCGAGGCTGCAGCACACACACACACCGGGGCAACCGGACGCTGCCTGGGGCTGGCAGCGAGGATTTAAGGACTGAAAAGGGTCACTGAAAGGAGGCTGATGAAATCCCTGAGTTTCCACGGTTCCCAAAGCCAAGGAGGAGGGGGGGAAGTCAGCGATCTTTTCCAAATTCCGGCCTGTTTCAGCGCATCAGTGTCTTTAAGGGAGGACACCGTGAACTGCAGTAGTGCAAGAATTACCTCCTGCTCCTTACCTTCAGTTCTCTAGGAGTCAAGTTCCCATTTCCCACCACCAAACTGCCCAAGTTTGCTTGCATGTTGGCGGTGGGTGAAGGGGAAATAGAGAAGGGGAAAGAAACAGGTAGAATTAAGGAATTACAGTGCAAAATATACGCTTATGGGGAGAGAAACAAGACAGCTCCACAGATTTTTCAAGCCCGTTCTCTCCACGGCCACGCCACGGGGCCTCTCCTCAGCAGGGAGGAGCTGCCAACTGCCTTTGCCCTCGACCGTCAAAAAAAGAACACGGGAGCACGTTCTCTGAAGTAGTGAACTCGCTTTTACACCAAGCATCAGCAGCGCCAGCGAGATGCCAATATCGCCGCCTCCTCATCACCTGGTGATCACAGCAGGACTCCACGCCAAAGTACAGCGGGAGTCGCGGGGCTTCAAGTTCCTTTTATTTTGGAGATCCGCAGAAGAGCCTTGCGAATCCCCGTGCTCCCTTCACACGGGAGAAGAGTGCAGCAACACACGCTGGAGACGGGCCAAAAATTATCGCTGTGCTGAGGCAGCTTGCTCAGGATGACTGAAGAAAATTGACCAGAGAAGAAATAACGACAGGCCTAAAAGGGAAGATGGAGGAAGAAGGGAAGCGACGCAGGCACCTGAGTGTCCCAGTTCCTGCTGACTGCCAGGAAAGTGCTGTGGCAGCTCCTGCCTCCCAGGAGCAGCACGTGGAGGACAGCCGAGCCCAGCCTGTTGCTGTGGGGTTCAGCAGCAGCACGCCTGGAAGCCCCCGGGGCAGGCACCGCTCACTGCCACTTGTAGATATTCACCATCTTCTCGGTGAGCGTGGCCAGCAGGTGGCTTTGGTTCACCTCCAAGGGGCAGATGTCCAGCACGGGCAGGTCAGCCTGCAGCTTCTGCAGCAAGGAGCCACTGCCAGCATCCCAGAGCTGTGGGACAGAAAAGGTCAAGGACTGCAGCAGTTTCCTCTCCCACCCAAACCTGAGCTTTTCTCCCCAAAGAGAACTGCCCCCCCCCCATGATGTGGACAGCCCTCATGTCTGGAGGAGGTTGTCCCTGAAGGGGGCCACTCCTGGCCATCCTTGTCCTGAAGAACTGCTTCTACAGGATCCTTCCTCCCAGTCCCTGAATAAGCCAAAGCTGGCTCTTCCAGACAGCCTGTGTGCTGCTATTTGCCTTCCTCGCTTCCTTCAGGATCTTGAGCACCACTGTGGCCAAGGCTGCTGCTGATTACCACATCCCTGACTATTTCTTGTTTGCTGAAGAGCAGACTTAGGAAAGCACCATCTTATCTGGCACCTCAGTTAGGGAGAGGTTCCTGATGCTCTCCAGAAACATTTCTGGATTGCCTGTGTCTTCCTGTGGTGCCCCAAGCGTTAGGGAGGTTCATACCTGATCCTGACTCAGCAGCTCTCCTGCAGCCTGCTGCCCGTCCTCTGCACCTCAGCTGCGTTTCCACCGACTTCCTTCCAAGCCTTCTCCTCACCCTCCCCCCTTCCTAAGTTCCTAAGGAGCCCGTGTCGAGCCCGTGTCCACCCCTCACAGCATTTCCTGCGCTGCTGCCCCACCAAGTCTCAGTTTCTCCAGTCGTGCCTAGTGCTCGGCAGGGACAAGGCGCCCACCTACATCCCTGTGAGACACCAGGGGCTCGCTGCCTACGCTCCTTTTGGTGGATGTGGACTGCAGGCTGATGTTGGCCAACATCCCACGCCATCAGCAAGTGGCTACAGGCAAGCACGACACACCAGCCTGCACAGTGACAAAACAATTCCTACCAAAACACACCGACGCTGTGACTGCTTAGGTTTCAATTCCCTAAGAATTGCAATAAAACCCTCCACCCTGCTGAAAGAAACAGGAAATACCATGGCAGAATTAGATGCCTCATCGCCAGCGCACACGAAGATGCTGCCATCGTCCTCCGGGCTCTGGAAAATGGCGTTCTTGGTCAGCAGCTTGCAGGTGGGCCCAGCACTGAAAGTCTGCACCGGGTTAGAGGAACACACCACGTCTTCCGAGGCTTCTGTCAGGGGGCTGCAGGTCAGTTCCATCATGACACAACGCACACAGGGGTTGTTTTTACCTGCAAAAGTAAAGAGAGAGCTTTGAAAAATTTATTTGTGGACCAACGTAATTGTAGGAAGACGAGCAACACCACCTCACAGCTGCCTCCTTTTGCCCTCACCCTTTTATCTATGTGCAGACACCCGTTACCATGGACAAAGCAAGTTCTACATTTTCACAGTGTGCTCAACCCCAAAGTTAACTGAGAAACTCAAATATCTGGGCAGAGCATCAACAAAAAAAGCCCACTGTAGTTTCACACTGTTACGTACTGGGCCTGTAGGTTGCGAGGCAGTGCCGCGTGTTGATCTCTGTCTGAATATCAATGCATCCTCCTGGTTCAAGCAGCAGGTGATGAGGCCGGTAGGAGTTGCCAGCCTTCTGTTCCCAAAAACAGGCTCCTTCCAAGGTCCCAGCTAGTATCCCGCCGTAAGGCAACGAGGCCGAGGCCATCCGGGGCAGGTAAGACAGCGACACCATGGGGCACCTGAAAGGATGATAGGCAGCAGTCAGTGCTGCCAGCTGTGGGCGTGCTGGCGTCCTGCCTCGCTGCTCAGAGCCACCACAAAGAAAGGAGCTGAGACAGGCTACAAAACGGAGCCCCAGCAGGTTTGACAGAGATAAATGAAGTTCAGAAAAGATAAGAAAAAATATAAGAACTTCTTATTTTTTCTTTTTTATAAGTGGGAATCAGAGAGCATACACCAGCTGTGAAAAAAGATTCACAGCTCTGACACCCCAGATAGGGGGCAGCAGGCTTCAGCAGTCAGCAGGACAGAACTTACTTGTGGAAGGGCCTTCCCTCACTGAAGGGCAGGTCATGTCCTGAGAGACAAAAGCAGCTCCCCCAGGGTGTTTAAAAGCAACCTGGCGTAGTCCAGTGTCCCACCTCAGCCTGCCTTGCATCCCATCTCTCAGTTTGTGATCATCTTGGCCAGCCAGTCTGCTTTGGTCTTCCCACTAAGCAAGTCCACACAGCTTAGAGGAAACCCCTCCAGTACACCCTTTTAAATCACCACTTGATTCCCAGTAGAAGAGATGGAAGCACCAGGGCCTTACGCCTCTCTGCAATTTCTTTTTTTCTACAAGAAATGCTAAACCCAGCTCCAAAACCGAGCCAGTTCTACTGCTTAGTTGTAGGAGTGCTGGGCCCGCTTCTGACTGCTGCATGCTTTCACAAGATGCAGTGGCCAGGGAACCATACCAAGTTATGCACGTACCGTGCAACCCTATGGGAGGTTTCTCACGTCTGTGAGAAGTCTGAATTTTTGAGCAACAGGTTCACATAAAGCAGTTTAGATGATTACAATTGCTGTTTGATTTATGGAGGAAGCTGAGGTCAGCTTCCCACATACTAGTAAAGCTGAGGAGCTGCAAATCCTTATGTCATACCTGGACTTCTGAGGGACCAGTTCCTGGACGTGGGAGTTGGTGTCTCTCAAATCGTAGATCATGATGGAGCCGTTGACCAACCCAGCGTAGATGTAATTCGTGTCATCAAGACACCAGCAGCAGCTCCAGACAGGACGGCCAGTATTGTATGTCTGCACCACAGTGTTTGTTGCCAAGCTGCAGGAGAAAACCAAGATGTTGGCCCTTTGCATGAGCATCTGCGCATAAGAAAGCAGCATAATTAAGGCAACAAATCTAGCTTTTAAGTCTTGAGATTCCCTTGGACTGAATTCTGAATTAATTCTTCCTGTACTCCATATGTGAATCTGGAAAATCTAGACAGAATAATTGCTTTGATATTGTTTGTGAAGTAATTTACAATTCTTCCAGGCCAAGGCTTCCTTTTCTAGATTGATCTTCAGAGACTGGAGTAGGAAGCCTCAGAGCAGGGTCTCATCTGCCTTACTGGAAGAAATTTAAGTTACTTTTCCTGGAAGCAATTAGAGAAACCACGCTAGTGTAATCCCGTAACACTGCATATTCCTGACATCACAGTGCTCACCTCTTCAGATTATGTCTCATTAATTATCTCCCTCTTTTTACATAAGAGGGACAATACTCATGCCTCAAAAGAAACCAGTTTAAACAGGAGTGAGAGCAAGTGGAGTAAAGACTGTAAAAAAACACATTTATAGTGTTAATTCTTTAGAAACTCAAGTTGGGGAAAGCTGAAGAGAATACATGGAGAGGCACAACTCAGAAGAGCAAAGTTATGTCGGACTAAAATGTGTTTGCCAAGGGTGGCATTGTCAATGCAGGCTCAGCACAGGGAGTCTAGTGAGAGAGAGAAGAGAACACACGCTGAAGTAACTCTGGGTAGCCTTTAAAGCACACAGATTTTTCCTTGGGAAAGCCAATTATGTGCAGAACTCCAGAGAAGTAATTTCTCCCAGGTAAGTATAAGACCACAAAGACAAACCTGGCTGGTAAAAACTGACAGGGAGTTTTGTCTTAAAACAGCAGCTAGTTAAAAATCAGAAACATACTAACAAGAAACCAAACCCTGCAAAACCAGAGCTTTGGTATTATTTTTAGACACCTACAAGCAAGCACAAGAGACAGTGACACTGTGGATGACTCCTTTTGGTAGGGTGACTAGAAAACCAGTAACCACAGAAGAAAGATGACCAAAGGGGGGCTCTTCTTTCAGGCAGGGACCAGCAGACGACTGAAGATGCTGCTGAAGCAAGCACTTAACTGCAACACGTCCTGGGATCGAGCACAAAGGCAAGAGGATCACAGGTTCTCATGCAGCCAATCAGGCAGTGAGAGACAGATGTGGGAGTCAAGTGTCTGAGCAGGTTCTGTGACAGAAAGCCTCTGCAGATTAAACCATGAAAAGAATTCCAACCGAGGAGGCTGGTAGCCTGACGTGCTGGCTTTAGCATCAGAGACAGGCAGGTTGTTTACTTTTTACTAGTCTAACAAGCATTTCAACATGGCACAGGGAATGGGAAAGCAAGCATTCTTTGCATTTTTGTTGCAGTATTAAGTTCTCCTCATTATTTCACACAGAGGAAAGAATTCAGTCGTATGACACCCTCTGCCTAACCCTATTCTGAGGGATGTGCATAAAGATGTTACTGGAACTCGGTGAGACCAATCAGGCAGCCAGCTTGTGAAGCAGCTCACACCTGAAGGGCAGCACAGAGCAGCAAGAAAACACTCATATGCTGAGAACTCCACCAGGACTGAAGCAATTTCTCTCTCAGCCTCTGCATAATTAGCTTCCAACCTGCTGCTTGAAGTCTCTGCTAGCTCTAGAGCCTCTAGCACATGCTCAATGTGAATGCCTCATATTCCAGATAACGCCGTGCTCCACAAGGAGTTTAAGGCCAGAGAAGCTGACATCAGTGCAGGGAAGAAGTGCCCAACCCAAACAATCATTTCTGCTTGATGCCATGCAAGTTGCCATGTCCCACATCTCACTGCAGGAACAGAAAACCAAGCAGACAGTAAATTTCACATCTGTACACTTGTTCTCAACAGAACTGGGCCAATCGCTGCTGAATGACTTGTTTGCCACCAAAACCTACACAGGGAAGGTATCAGACAGGAAGCTCTAGAAGATCTCCACCTAAAAGACCTGAATGCAAACAAGTCTTCCCCTCTGTCAGTTCCCGCATCAGGAAGGATACACTGACCTCATCTTAGCAGCACCTTTTGGAAAGCAGAACAGCAAGCGCTGCAAGACACGTTTAAGGTGACACAGAACCAAATGCAGTTCTGCACAAAGAAAAAGTCAGCTGGGAAATGCTGCTCCCCCCCAGCAGGGCTCACCTGGTCAGTTTGAGAGTGCTGTCTAGAGCGGCGGAGAGCAGCAAGCCGTCCGCACGACTGCCAAAAGCCAGCCCCCGAATCTGTTTGCTGTGGATGGGGATGTACTGACTGCTCTTCAGGTTGGCCACGCTCATCATCTTAACACCACAGCCTGCCAGGGAGACAAACAAAGCAGGTTATCATCAAACAGACGTGCAAAAGCAAACTCGGCGTTAGAATTCTTGCTACAAGGGTCTGCTGATTTTTGGCTGGTTTCTTCAAAGACATTCTAGCCTAGCTGGAAGCACGTGCAGCAGAATTACAGGGCAATTTGAGAACGAGTGTCACTGCAAAGAATGGTTACAGGTGAACTTCACCTACATGTCACAAAGCCTCCGTACAGAGAGGAATTCCTCAGCTCCAAAAAGCTGGAAAAGTAAGGCCAGCTGAAGGCAGAAAACAAGTCTGTTATGCCTATAGATAAGGCACATTAACCTGTGAGCCATTAACCAAATAAAGTAAGTTTCATCATCCAGAAAGCATGCAAGTGCTTTGCAAATAGTCTCTCAGACTCCTAATGCCACATCTCCTTCATCCAACAGGAAGCTGGCGCAGGCCCAGCTGTCAGCTCACTTGCCCCTGGCCCTAACATGACAGGCACAGGGCTGCCCAGGACTCCTCGGCTTCCTATTCCCCCCACTGGGAGACAGGGCTCCAACACTCATATTAAAAGCTTTTTTTTTTTCTTTTTATTTTTTTTTGAGGAGTTTGTTGACAGACCAGCTGCACGTGGGTCAAGCCACCTACTGAGCGGGCAGCAATGTTTCTCACTCAAGCTCTGGAAGCTTCTCTGCCTGCCCTGGCGTGCTGACCTCTCATTCTGTCTCGCTCCCCTTTGCCAGGAGCATCATACACGCCTGTCACCTTCCTGCAGATGTGGCACTTGAGCAGAGGAGCCCAAGATCCTCTGCTAGGATCCTGCTGGAGAAGTGAGGGGGGAGACAGGTCACCTTGCCAGGCAGAAGCTACCGAAGCAGAGATGAACCAGGGGGAATCTTAGGACTGTCCCCAGCCTACAAGGCACGTGGAAAGGTCAAGCCAGAGGAGGGAGCAAGCAGAAAACACGTTTCACTTTTGTAAGCCTCCAAATGTCCCCTACAAGCCCCCAAATCTTGGCTCGCTTCTTTACCAGGAATAAAAGTAGACTGTGGAGAAGGCTGCGACACCACCAGACAGCCCAGCGAGTCGCAGTATGCCATCACTCTGCAGTTCCCCGCCTGAGACACCAGGAAGGCCTTCTCCAGGTGGTACTTGCGCTGGCTCTGGCTGCAGGGGAGGCCACCTGGGAAGCCGGTGCGGAAGCTGCCAGGTTGCTGAGAAGCACTCACGCTGTGCTGGGCCACCAGAGCCTTCAGCTCCTGCAAGGAAAAAGACCTCAGAAAGCTTTAGTGCTCCTCTGGAGACCCTGTGCCACCTGTCCCAGGTGCTCCGAGGGTCCTCGTTCTCCGACAAGGAGGGAGGATACGGGCAGCTCCACTTCCACGCTGTCCCTGAAGCGCTGGGTTTCCAAGTCCCCTGGCTGCGAGAACAACAAAATCACTCAGCAGGCTCTGCAGGCGCTGGTAGAATCTTCTCCGAGTCCGTTACTGGATGTATCAGACCCCATGAAGAGAGGGCTCTCGGGCAACAGATAAAAGCCAGTAACAATTATTACCAGATCAATGCTGTTTAGAAGAGAACAAGCTGCCAAGTATCGCATGCCGCTCAACCGCAAGAGACAGTCAATTAGAAGCATTTTCCAGAATTTCCAGAATGCCTCCCCCCACCCCAAAGGCCCCAGTTTCAACGCAGACTGACTTGTTTCCTGCAACACCCTCTATTTAATGAGGATGACCCTGTTCTTGTAAACCCCGGCCGGCAAATTCCAGGAACAACAACTCTCAAGGGCTCCAGCCTCGTTTTCTGCTTCCTCCCCCCCCTCTCCCTCAGCTGAAGCGTGCTCAAGGATGCTCGCCAGAGCCCTTGCCAAGGACAGCTTCCACCTGAGCATCAGCAACAAGCAAGGTTTTCCTAGAGTTCCTCCTTCCTCAGACATCTTCAGGGTGAAGCGGCAATGGGAGGAGCAGCACTTTTTGGTGAATTTGAGCCACGGCCAACGACAACGTCCCCAGAAAGCGTCCTGACCAAGTGGGCGTGCTCCAAGGGCAAACGCCAGGCAGTGCAGTGCCCCAGGGCATCACAGGGAGCGTACACACACACAGAAAATTGCTACTTGCTTTCTGTTGTCTGAGCAACATAGATTAAGCTTCAAATACTCCATAATTTTTAAACGATTAAGGGCCACGGGAGTGATATTAGAGACGTGTTAGTAGGTTGCGAGCTAGCTTCGATATTGAAGCAGCCACCACCACTTAACTCACACCGAAGCAAAGGCAACAAATCTCAGAGAGGGAAGACCAGAGATCAAGCTCTGCGTTAGCAGTTGTCATCGAGCCCTACAACTTTAGAAAACGGCTCAAGAGGAGAGCAACTCTGGTATTTTCCAGAGGTCTGATCTGTTTTGCATCAAACACCTTCCAAATTCACCAAGGGAATAAAAAAAAAAAGGACTTGAAGACTCAAGATGATCCCATTAGAGCAAAGACAAAATGTGGGGAGGAAGCAGGGGTACAGAGGGTGCCAGGACACTTACAGTCTAACCTGTAGCTTCAGGCTTAGAGTGAGGAGGCAGTGAAAACACAAGGAACTTCCAAGAAAGCAACTTCTAATCAAAAAATTAATAAGCTCCATTTCTTAAAGGCAGGAGGGTGCCACTACCACTGAGCATGAGAAGAGATTAAAATTATTTGTTGCTCTGGGGAATTTGTAAAGCTCTCCTTGCCACCTGCACTCAACATTTACATTTTGACGTGAGATATTCATTAAGGCAGGCAGTTAAAAACTGTCAGTGCAGCGTACAGCAGCTAAACACAGCGGACAGAGCCAGCAGAACCAGGGAGTCTTACTGGAGACACATCGCCAAGGTGACCAGAAGCATTGCACCAAAAACCAAACCCCGCTAACTGCGCTCAGGATGCCCTTTTGGCAGCAGAAGCTGATGCCTTCCTCTGAAATGCTCTGAAGACTTCTCCCGGCTCCTGCTGTTGCCTGAGGGCCTGGAGGACACGTTCATCCCTGCACACACACCCTGAGTGCTTCCTAGATCCCAGCTTAGTGCTATGATGAGTGAACTGTCACACGGGTCAGGGAAAGAAGGGGATATAGAGCCAAGTACTTCCTGAGGAGCATGCATGAGGAGCAGAAACAGGAGAGGACAGAACAAGAAAGAAAACAACCAGCTGCAGCCAGCTTTCTGTGGTGGATTGGGTTACAGTGGCAGCAGCCGACCCAAAGCCTACAGACAAAGGCAGTTATCAGATGACAGCCACCCTCTGGCTGCGCTCCCACAGACCTCTGAGAGAGGTCACGCCTGCCATCCTGCACTACAGCCTCAGCCTTGCATTTAACAGAGATAAATGCGTGACCCCACAACCTCCAGCTGCAGCGCAGCACTGCAGGCATTGAACCTGAACCAAGGGAGGCTGGAAACAGCATTTTAATTGGCCTCACTGCAAGCAGCAGCTGAAGGAAACACCAGCTTTTCTTACCACCCATAGATCTTCCCCCGACACCCACTGCAGGTGAACAAAGATCACAAAGGTGAAAGATTTTTTTTTTTAAATGAAATGTAACAATTACCCTAACATTTTTCCAAAGTTATTAGGTTGGCATTTTTATTGCTGTCTTGACATCCAATTCCTTTTGGTTGCTCTACAGCCTAAAGAGCTTACACTGAGAACTGTAGCAGATTCAGGAAGCGTACAGCAGCGGTTCACGTCTGGTTCCCAGGATCTTGGTGCTCACAAGGGAAAAACCAGGCAAAAGCCAGGCTTCAGCAGCAGTGTTCCCAAAATATTCAAGTCTTTGCCCACCACACAGCACAGAGCTCTCACCAGCGTTGTTTCTGCATGTGAACATGCTGTGTGTGCTGTGCTTTTTCCCCAGTTTTGGTTAGTTATCCTCTCGCCATGCAACTGCAAGTTGCTTTGCTCATATTTTGATATAGCTAAAGACAAAGATAGCCCTTTTCTAGACTAATTCATCTTAAACACTTCATTAACAAAGCTGAAGCCAGCTCATCTTTGTGACCCTAGTGGAGCAGAGAAGGGGAAAAAGCACACAAATCTGAAAAAGGGTCACAGCAAGTGACATGACTAATAATGACCCAGCTCAAGAGCATTAATGATAGGAAAGGGCTCACACAACAGCTTTTTGGGGGAAACTGATGGCCCGTGCCTTCTGTAGGACTTAAGACACCAAGATTTGTATGGAACAAATGAGCATAGCTCTTCCAGTCCTGTGCAGCTGAACTTTTCCACATTCAGCCTCTGGATGCGCAGGTGTTTCATAAGTTTCTTTTGCAATCCCACAGCACTGCTTTCCGTGGTGACTTAAACCTTTCTATACCAAACACAGCTCCTTGTACGATCAGTAACACCACTTGCTGAAAGTTCAAGGGCAGCAAACTTAAGGAACAATGAGCTAAGTTCTTTGTTAGATGCTAGGGAAAAAGCTCTCACTGAGGACAGCCAGGCAGAGCCTTGCCCAGAGAGGTTTTGCAGCCTACTTGTGGCACTACAAACCCGACGTGCCAACGCCCTGAGCAATCTAATGCGATGCTGAAGTTCCTCAGCTAGGGTTGGACTAGAAGCCTCCAGGGATCCCATCCTGTCTAAATGACTCTCTGCAGGCAGCTGCTTTACTAGATGACCTCTCATAAAATAAGGAACTGGTTAGGCATAACCTCAGAATATAAACCCATGGTTTAGCAACTTATTCTAGACTTCCTGCTGATTTATGGCTCCCCAGCAAATTGTTTTTGCTTTGTTTTTTAAACTTCCAGTTCATTCACAGTATAGACAAGTACCTTGAAATTGCTTCCAGCGTTCACATCAAGCACTACAGGACAGTGATGAATGCAGTATAAATACTGAACCAGAGCTTAAGAACACAGGGTACTTAATCTTTATAACGTGCAACTTCAAGTCAATTAGACTGGATTCTCTATCATTTAACACCAAAAGAACAGCAGGAAGATGCTATGGACCTGCAGTTCTATCTTATTCACATTGTTCTTTAGCCAAATTTTATAGTGGGCCAGATTTCTCATTCGCTTGGTGATCATATCTGCCTGAATTCCTGCACGAAGCTGTAATTTATAGAGCTTTATGTTACATCACATGGGAAAACTTCAGAAAAGGGGATGTTTCCTCATGTAAGATGTAAATAGCCAAGGCTATAAAAAAAATCCGGAAGTAGAAGGAAGCATAGAAGAAATGAAACATTAAGAAATTAGACAAATTTATCATCTACTTCATACAACAACAAAAAAGTAGCAAATTGGTTGTGAAAGAGGCTACTGGAAAACTTAGAACTGGTGGAATACACAAGATAATTCACAGCTGGGAAGTACCAGCAAAGTCCACAGTTTTACAATCCTGTAAAAGCAGCCGGGACAGATTACAAAACATCACAGTGTTGCATGAGCCAGAAAGGAAGAGGCTGTTTAGCAACCAGTCATTTACTTTCAGTAATTTCTATTCTAAGGGGACAGAGGCGCTTCTTCGCAGCTGTTCAGCCCCAGCCTACCCTAATGACAAGCTCATGGCACCAGAAGGTGCTTAAGCTAAACACCAACTGATCTTTGCAAGACATTTAGTTGTTTTGTTTTGCTTTTGTAAACAGCCACAAACATACTTTCTCACAAACTATTTCTCAAAAACTTGACTATCCAGTGAAAATACACCCTAGGGATTTTCAAAGCTCGTTTTGGTACAGTTAGGGAAAGATAAGGAGAACGCATTTTGGCACTGTATTACCAGACCTTGCCAGCCACCACAAAACCTGAGCAACCTGCAACATCAGCAGCCAAAAGCGCCTCCTGTTAAGCTGTACATGCAGCTTCCAGTCTTAGAAGCAAGTCAGCATTATGTAGTGTACGTGAATATGCTCACCTGGGATGTTTAGGATACTCCCAATGATTCACCAGATGAGGTTACTAGATCTTGCTGCTTATTAAAACTGAAAGCCTGCTTTCTCTCCTCTGAGGGAGCAGGGAAAAGAAAGCTGAAGAGAAAGGGAGTCTGCTGTGTATCGGTGGTGTTGGACTCACCTGAACTTGCCTGCGGAGCTTGCTGCATTCGTCTGTCAGAACCTGCAACTGGAGACGGCTCTGTGCAGACTCCAGCTCGGCCTGCCTGCGCAACATTTGCTCCTTTTCTATGGACCTGGATGGAAAACAGAAGAAACGCAACTCTTAGGCCTAGGAATTGTCTAGGATGCCTCCACGCTGCCCAAACTTTGTTCCTGCTTTATTCCAAGCAGGTCCTGCTCAGGTAAATATAAAAGCAACAGAAGTCTGGTACCACGTTCACCCAGTCCGTTCACCTCAAGATGTTCTCAGTTATGCAACTGCACTGCATGACTCACACAATTATTGTTCCATCGAAAGAACAGCCTTTCTCCTCACCCTCTCCAAATGTGCTAATTTAGTGAAGGAAAGCAGAGAAAGAAATCAGTTGTTTCCTGCTCCACCCCCTGAAACAGCTTAGCAAATTCTATACCATCAACATCCACGTAATCCATCATGTCAGTAACATAGCCAGTCACAACACAGCGAGATCGTTAGGCTTTTTTCTTCTACGAGCAACTGATCTTGCATTTCAGGAAAATACTGCCGTATCAGAACTAGACAGACACAAATAAACTCTCTGTGAAACCCGTAGGAGCTGTACTTACTACCTCACCTTGAGCCTAGATGTGCATACACAGAGTTTAACAGCAGCAGTTTTGGTAACATGCTTCCATTTTGCTCTCCTAAGTACTTTACATATGACTGAGTGGTTAAGGAGGGGAAAAAACAGCAACATTCCTTAACATTATTTGCATATTTGGTCCATAATGTGGCCACTGCATCCTGTGCTTCAAAAGCTGCAATAGTCTGGTTACTTCAGTAATTTGGGTGCAGATAGATCTAGTTTGTCTATGTCATCTTAAAACACAGCCTTGCATGTTTACCCAGCGCAGAGTTCTGTTCTTTCCCTATTGCCTTATCACGTTATTTTTCTGTTGCATAAGAAACAGGTGAAATTCCGTATTTAACCATGGAAACATTCTTTACACAAGCACCCAGAGCCTGAAGGCTGGCGTTTCTGAATGCGAGGAACGAAACCTGTGAGCTTATACCCAGCTCAAGGCTCTGCACAAACAGTATCGATGTATCAGTGTTCCCATTTGTCCTCTGCTCGTGGCTACGTGCCATGAGGCAGCCGCTGCCAGCAGCTTAACAGGACTGACGGGCAGCCACCGCTGTCTGCCTCCCCACAAAGCCAGGAGGCAGGGGGTGATGCATTATTGCACGTGGGGAATTGCTGCTGAGGGATTCTGAGACACAAGCGGCAGTCAGACAGCTGCCTCCACCCAAGAAATAACGAGATTTAAGCACCCAAATGCTGCTGTGCTTTTGGAACAAAAATTAAAAAAATAATGTTTGTAATCCTTATGTATTGATTGTTTTGCAGTGTCTATCCACTAAAAAAGTGTGACCCTTCTAGAGGAACAGATCAAACACTGTCAGACAGCGGCAATCTGGACAGAACAGCTACTTTCCCCTCATGACATTTACCTCACTATCCTAGTAATTATTCATCAGAAGGATTTGGGAGGAGTTTCTGTTGAAAGACCATGTTAGAAGAATAGCAATATGCTTTGGAACACGTTATGGAGAACCCAATTAAATTCTATTCACTTCAAGATTCGGGAAAACTCAGAAGTCTGCAGCCTTTTGATTTCAGAACAGTATCTGTGACAGCATTTTAGTGAAAAGAAATTAGTGCCCATTTTCCTACCCACTGTTCCCTTTTTCAAAAAAAAAAAAAATCTACATTGAAGTTGGAAGGGGGAGTAGAGTCCCAGTAATGCTTGCTGACCTTTTGTAAGTAAAGCTACATGAAGAGTTTGACAAAGCAAGATGGAAAGTGATTCATACGAGAGATTACTCTGTTTAATGCATGCAGAAGAGATGACAGAAAAGGTCAGTTATTCACCCTCTTTGCATTTCTAATTACGCTTTTCTCATCTAATGATGAATTAGCAATATACAGCTTTTTGGCAACAACTCTGCATGTTCTCCCGCGGTGACATTTCAGGAAACAGCACAAGACAGCTTTAGCAACTTCAGTGCCACAAAGCACAAACTCGGGATTCCTGCTCCAAAGGAAATTTCTCCGTACAGGTAAGGCGGGCAGAACGTAGCAAGAAGCGGTTTGTTAGGACAACCATCCCCAAGGGGATGCACAAATTGCTTTCGATAACACAGGAAATTAAAGCATGAAGTAAAAGCCAGGCTGCAGCTTTCCTTGACACGCAACCAGCGAGGCTGTGTGTTTAGGTGGAGCCTCCGTACCTCTTCATGCGTTCCTGCTCGCTGGTGTCCAGCGCTTTCAGAGTACGGGCGTACAGCACCACGATGTCAGAACGTTTCGCCTTCTTATTGCACTGAAAAAAAAGACAACATCTGTTCACCTTCAAGAACATCACTGCCAAACCATGCGTCCCGACAGCTTGCTAGGCATTATTCTGAACAATCCTTCGAGTTTTGAAGGGAGGGGGTGTCTACTTATAAAAACAAAGCCCCAAGTCAGAAATATAACTCATCAACTGGAGTTCCGATAGGGGCTACAACAGTTTAGGTCCTGGATCCTATTGCACCTTTAAAAAGGCATCTCCTTGCTTCCTACTAAATTTGTTTTACTAAAGCACCAGAAACACAACGCGGCCGGGTAAGATCCATGGAGGGCAAAAAAATTACAGTGAAGCAGAGGAAAAGATCCAGAGCAACACAGCAGCCCCACCTCCGCTTTGAAAGCACGAAGACTGGCTACTTGGACAGCAGGCTAGATTTGGGCACCTAAGTCTGCTCCCAACAACGTTAATTATGTATTATATTCCTCTGATCAAATCCTGTAGGTCCAAATCCACAAAAACACTCCTGTAGCAGTATCAAACACCAACACCCCCCTGATTTCAGTGATACCAAGGCAATCAGACACTTCAGTAATTTTGTGCATCTGCCTGTGACCACTTCATAGTTTACATCCTTACAATGCAGGGGTCGCACCTCCCTGGGTTGGGACTGCAAGAAATGACAGCATCAGCGAGCTTCCTGCTTTGCAAACACACTTCACTGATCAGAAGAGAGGCAGCGAGCGCCGAGATCAAGTAAACTCTGCCAAGAGGTCAATTACTATATGCGCTTAAATTGTAGACTTCTCTATTATTTAGCAGCATGAAGATACCGTGGGCAACAGCTTCAGATCAGACAGCTCCCCCACACACCTCAAAAAACTGCTTTGCAGAGCAGTAAGAGGCTAAGACAGCTTTCCTGGCAGCCAATGGCTGTCGCTGGCAGGGCCTGGCATGCTGCAATTTCACAGGATCTTGCACTCAAGCCACTTAGTACACAGAGCAACACACAGCAGCCCTCTGCTATTCAATTAGAGAGGGCCCCGTCGCAAAGGACGGCGACTGAAAACAAAGGGAAGATGATTGAGCTGCAAGGTTGTCTCCAGAGCAGGAAGTGCTTGCAGGAAATTTTCCTCCAGTGATGTAATTACTGGAAAAGGTAGCGAGCATCCCTCGCAAGTTGTTAGGGCTCAGCAAGAAAGCAGACAGGGTTCCGAAGAGCAGAGATGTCACGAAGGTCTCTGAGAATTTTGTCTGGGCATAGAGTGGACAAAAAGCTTACACAGAACTGACAGAGATGAGAAAAATTAGGTTTGGGCCTCTGCCATGGCAACAGCGGGTCTTTAGGTTTAATCACAGCACCCATCAACAGCAAGCTTCTTGTTGGGAGGGGGAATCCTGCACCAAGTGAAGCAAAACTATGGGAACTCTACAAATGACAAAGCCAATGAAATCCCAGGCTTCCAGCCGCTGAGTGAGAAAGCAGCAGAACAAATCCCATTTACAAGGTACTCGTTGACCTATTTTTTTTTTGTCAACATTCCTTTCTGGAAAAAAGGAATTAGGAATGGGAATACATCACAGGAAGGCACAGACCTAATCAAAAAGATCCATATTATCCATGAATCTTATTACCCAAAAGGAAAAGAAAGCACCTTAAAAGCAGGTCTACCACTTGCAACTGGTTGTTACAGGGTGCGGTGTATTTCTCAGTCCACTCTGCCCAAGCTGCCTGCACAACCTGACCCTTAGGCTGCAAAAGCAGATGCAGTTCAGAGCAGATGACTAACCTATTGAAAACGTTTCTCCAACAGACTTCTAGTCCAATAACGCATTCTTTATGCTAAATTAATGGCTTCTAGGAATCGGTCTGCCATTCCTGCACTCCAGGAGTGCAGCGCAGCGTTCTGAAACCAATTACAGGCTTAGCACTTGAACGAGCAAACTTCTGAGTCTGCAAGTCACAAACGCTCTACTTCAGGGGAGGAAGTCCACACCAGAATCCTCCCCTTGAAGCACTGCTAGCTGTGCCCAGGCTACCTGCATCCAAATAATTGTGATTTGGGTTATTTCTGACAGCGGGCAGCACGAGATTCTTTATGCAACAAGCAGCTGTTGCTGTTACAGTGCCCCCCTCAGTGCACAAAACCACCCTGGGATTTTACCTGGGGGCACTTCCCGGCCTGCCCCCTGAGCCACCTCTCAATGCAGGTGTAACCGAAGAGGTGCCCGCAGCGCAGCGCCGACAGGCGGTGGTCCCCAGCGTTGGTCCACTGCTCAAAACAGATGGCACAGGTATCCCCCTCCTCCTCCTCCAGCGGGGCAAGAGGAACCGAGGGCTCTGGCTCCTTTAGTGGAGATCTCTAAGATTTAAGAAAAAAATATATATAAGCATTTCTTTAGGTAAACGCAGCATTTACCATATTTGATCCATTTCCAGAAGCGTTTAGGTCACCTTACCTGCTTTTGCTGGACTTCAGCCCCTTCATCTTCGTAACTTCCACGTCCTGCAGAAGCTTGAGGCAGCTCTGCTTGGGCCTGACTGGAAACTGAGAAAAGCACCGCTTCAATAAACTGATACATATTGAGGGAGAGGGCTTCTCCTCGACTGGATCCATAATCATCAGGGCATCAGTAACAGCACAGGTGAGGCACAAAGCTTTGGATCAACAACCTGGGTAGGGAAGGCCATGCAGTTTGCTTGCACACCATTCTCTTAACCAACTGCAGTGCTGAAGAGCTTTCTGCCCCTTTTTTCTAGAAGGATGCAGAATTCCAGCGTATTCAGTGTCAAAAGAGGTCCTTTAAAGACAGCCATTGTTACCAGGACTTCTCTGACCTGCTGGAAGCAAACACGCCTGCACACAGGCCCATAGCTGGGCTGCTGTAAGGTTACAGCCCCGCATCACCATGCCCACAGACACCCATACACACAAGTTCTTTTTCCAAGGGTTCCAAGTGTGCACGTCTCACATGCCAGAGGCATTTCCCATATGCTGCTCGTCCATTCACCCTGACCTGAGCAGCTTTCTAGTCAGTGGTTACCCAACTACCAGCCCTGCTAGGCCACGTGGTTTTGCGGTGTCCCCTTGAGCCCTTGGGCTGGAGCACGCAGCAGCACCAGGCTTGGATTCCTACCACCAGCACATTAAAAAAGGAACAGAAAGCACCATCTCCCCCCCCTTCCCTAGGGAAACAAGAGAGTTCACAGTGACAGTTAGCATCCAAGGCAGACATTCTCAGTCCACTGGAGAAGTAGCACCTAGCCCTGCCTAAGGCTAATCAGATTTTCAGCCTGTACAGTGCTGGGCGGAACAGGAACCAGCAGCTTATATAAGCAAGACAAGGGGATTCCAGAAAACCCAACAGAGAGCATATGTTCACACAATACCAGACAGCACTTAACAGCTTGAGCTCCTGTCACGTGTAAGACTAGCTGAGAGCAAGTGGAAGGAAATCTGTTCAAAGGAGCCCTCTTAGATATAAGCACCCCAAAAAGGTATCCAGGGAGGTTTGGTTTTGATTGTCTAGCCTAAGGGCAGAGAAGTGTAAGGACGTTCCTTAGAGCCCGGCATTTCTAAGAAATAGAGAAATTAAAAATATATTTCTCGTATTCTCTGGGCATCAATAACCTTGAATACCAAAGTACTACTTGCCACTCTTACATAAAGTGCATATGTTCATCACAAACCATGTCACTGAATGCGTGGCAGCCTGCAAACGTGAGTTTAAATAAAGAACTGCAAGCCAGAACAAGCTGAGGAACGAAAGACAAAGCCCTGCCTTGAGCACCTCTATCTTCTCAGCTCAGTGCCACAGGAAGTTACAGGAATGAGAACTCTAACCCAAACGCAGACAAAAGCGCAAATAATAATAATAAAAAAAATCCTGACTCAGACCCCTCTGAAAACTGAAAGCCCTGCTTATCTCCAGAGACGTGACTTGATGTCCTCAAAAATATTCCTCAACAATAAATAAGAGAGGAAATGTTCCAAGCAACAGCCTCCAAATGTGAAGTTATTTTGAACACTTCCAGGATTATTTATAAGCGAGAGCCTGCAAATAGCAGAAAGATTATGTCTGAGATCACGGCAGCAGTCACGTGTTGCTGCTGCTGCTCTTTGGAGCCGCTTGCCAGCGAGCCTTGTGGTGGCAACCTGCTCCCGCCAGCTGCGGGCACAACGATCTCCGAGCACCGTCTGTTGGGAAGCTCGAGAGGATTTCCCTGCTGGGCTCTGAAGCAGCAAAATGAGTTTCTGGAATTAAGTACAAACCTGAGCTGGCTGCTGCAGGTGTCTCCCGGGCTGCTGGGGATGGCGGTGCTGCAGCCTCCGCCTCTTCCTCCTCCTCCTCCTCAGAAGCGCTGCTGGCAGAGCCACTCAGCTCTGTTTCAGGAGACCCCTCTTCCTGGCTGCTCCCCGCCACACGCGAGGGCTCCAGACGTGCAGCCAGTGTGGTAGCTTGCTCCTGGCTCCTGCTGATTTGGAAGTAACTGTCCAACGGTGCCCTGCGTCCAGAGAAGGGAGAAATGAAAGCCAGGGTGATTTCAGGTAGGCTGAAGGCTCTGAATGCTTCCCCCAGCTGGTTTGCAGCACAGTTCCCAGGCTGTGAGTGCAGATAGGAAGGGATCAGTCAGCAAGACAGCCCCTGTGTGGGAGAGGGGCAACCCCACACAGCCGTGAGCAATCAGCAGTGGCACAGAATCACTCAGGTGAACTCTGAACCCTCAGGCCATCCAGGCCAACGTTTTACACGGTACTGAAGTCCACCACTAAGCCACATCACTAAGCTCTGCACCTCCACGATCCTTGAAGCCCTCCAGGGATGGCGACTCAACCACCTCCCTGGGCAGCCTGTTCCAACACTGCACAGTCCTTTCCATACAGAAACTTCTCCCAAAACCCATCCCAAAATGCAGCACCCATCCATTCTGCCCAGCCCGTGGAACTCCTATGCTGTAATTACAATTATAACCCAGACCTGGTTCCCACTGCCCCTAGTAATAACAAGGCAAACGAGGCTCGTACCAGAGCCTCACCTCACCAACTACTTTCTGCCTTCCCCCTTCTTTTCCCTAGGGGCTTCACCCCTGGAAAGTAACTTCTTCCCCTTGCCCTGCACCAGCTCCTCAGTTATCCTGCAGGTTCAAAGCAGAGTTTTTGCCAGGTTGCCTTCCAGCCCCGAGAACTGCAGTGACCTTCATGAGCAATCCACGGGCAAACAGTGTAGTAATGTTTAATCACTGGGGAGGAAAGGAGATGTCGGTCTGACTGCATTTAAAGACAGCGCTCCAGTTAATTATAATTTCACCCTCGGCATTTACAAAAGCTACAGAGATGAGACAGAAACCAAACAGACCAGAAATAGGGATTTCTTTCTGGCTAAGGAGTGTGCCCACTCATCACCTTTCAAACTCATTACTAACAGTGTTAAACACAGGATTTTTTTTACTTTCTTTGCCTGAAGATAACAAAACAACATGTTAGTTTGCTTGTTTGTGAAAGCTTCTGCAGCAAGGGCCATCAGAGCACCTAATGAGACAACCTCAAAACAAAGGTGAAAGGCAGCAGAGCTCAGTGGAGCTCGTGCTAAGCGCTGGCTGGAAGTGCTGAGGCGGTTCTGCTGCAGGAAGCACCACCAGGAGCCTGGCAGAGCCACAGAATGCGGGGAGCAGAGGCTCTGCACGTCAGAAAGCGTGGAAGGGCTCACAGGTCAACAGTAAGTGGAGAAAGAGGGGGCAGATTCATTTAACGAGGAGCAAAGACACCGCCAGGTGAGATCAGAGTTCTGCCCACGGTGCTTCAGAGGTTTGTGAGGTGCTCAGAATTCGGCCACAGCCCTGGAGTGAGGAAGCACGGCACAAATCACTGCTGCTTTACCTGGCACTGACTGTCCTCTGGGAGCCCCCGATCCTCTGCTGCCTGCGAGCCCTTCTCACTCGTGGCCGTGCCACAGCCTGTGACCCAGGCACCAGCGGGAGCTGATCCAACACCCCCAGAAACCTCTGCAGTCCACTGAGATTCACTGGGTGGTCGGGTCTGGCAGCTGCTTGCCCTGTCCCAGCGCTCGATGTGCCAACAGCCTCGTCCTCGTCGTCAGAAATGATGGTCACGCTGCCTCCTTCGCTGCTCAGCACCGCGGTGTGGCCTGAGGGCTCCGGGGGAAGCGTCCCGTGGTTCTCTGCGGGGTCATCAGCCACTGGCTGGAGGTCGACTTCCATCTCTTCTTGAGCCATTCCTGTCAAGGGTTGAAGCAGAAATCTCACATCTGTAAGTCTGCGCCCTGCTTGTAGCCTGACAGCAGTGACTAAACAAGCCTTTACAACTCGGGCTGCAGATAATTTGTCCTTTTGCCTCAGACATGCAGCAGAAAACCCAACTGCCCGTGTCGATAAGCATGCACAAGCTGGCCCAGCAGGCAGCACCTTCCCCAAGTCCCTGACCCAAAGTCTCAGGCTCAGCAACAGCCAGCACCAAAGGCAGGCTGCAAAACCACATTGAGTGAGCCTTGGGGGAGTGGGGAAAGTCTGGGGGTGATTGTTGCTGTTATTGAACTGCCAGTGAATGCATCTGCATCTTGGAGGATGGTTTGGAGATAACCTAGAGACTCCCCCTGGTGAAAAATGCTGCACGAGCACTGACAAATAGAGCCAGGAGCGAGCGGTGCATCTGTCCATCGCGCTGGTCTCTCTGGAGGCTCTCATTTATTCCAATAAAACTCCATTACGATGCCAGATCACCATGACTCTTACCCACAGCTTATTTAAGAGGCCCTTCTGCTACCTGACCTTCACCAGCACCGTGCAAACCCAGAAAGGGTACCAGAGCAAAACCCACAACCGAGACATTTTGGGCAGCAAGTTACCCCCAGTGTCAGCATTTGTGGACCCACATTCATCTGAGACTGGACAAACATTAAATTTGCAGTAAAAGCTTCAAGTATGTTAAAAACGGATGCCCTGCAAGCCTCTGTGGGACAAAGATTTCAGTTTTTTTCCTCCTAGAAGGACTACCCTAGGTTTTAAGGAAAAACAGAAGAAAAACAGTCTGTGTTGCTGGATATCATGCTGCTCTCGGCCACGGAATTGGACAGCCCCCCTGCTCTGCAGGCAGGCTGCAACACAAAAAAAAGGCTTCAGGATTATTTCATTAACTGAACAAATGAAAAAAAAGTCGCCTAAAGAGGTGGAGGGAGAGGGGATTAAATTCTGCAGCCTGCCAAAGGTCATTCACCTCCTAAAAAATACCGAGGCAGTCATAAATATGAAAAGCCTTGGGGACAGCAGGCCTTCAGCATTATTCAGCCCAAAGCACACACCAAAACTTATTAGGATAGGCACTGTGCAGACAGAGCAAAGACTGCTTTTAGGTCAAAGAATAACTGGAGAATGCGTATGAAGTTACTAGAGGTGGATATGCTAATGCTATTATGTTTCGGTAGACCTTTTAATAAACTCTAATTTTCTAGTCCTACCCTAATTACCACTTCCAGCCTAAGTTATGCCAAAAAGGAGATACAAACCCCACCTCTCACCTGGTCAAGAGCCACCAGTTAACAACGAAGCGCTGCTCCCTAGCACTAAACTCACATTCACGGGAAGATTGCCCCCCAGGAGCACATCAGAACCATTATTCCTCTCCTAAGGGATGACTTAAAAATATTGCATGTATTCGCTACTGTGGGTTAACTAACCCCGTGTGTTTTGGGGAAAGAAAGGTGTTCATAGCAGCGCTTCCACCACTTATTTTTGGAGTCTTTCTGACAGGGTGACAGGCCAGAGCTTCCTTGTGACAGCCAGCTTCGTGTGGCAGCACGCAGAGCAGCCTGTAAGCAGGACACCCCTACAACCAAGCTTCCTGGGCGCAGATAATTAAGTAATTCATTAAGGGGAGCACCCAGAGGACGAAACTTAACGATCCTACAAATCCTGCCTACCAGCGCAGCAGGAGGCACCTGCAGGGCCGAGCACGGCAGCGCAGCTTCCCCTCGCGGACAGCCGCCTGTGGGGTCATCGCGCTGCACCTGCTTCAAAGCTTTTTTTGGCAGGACGAGCCAAAAAAAGGGAAAATATCAAAATTTTGCCAAAAAACTAAGTTTAGCCAAGAAAAACACACAAAATTTAGCAAGCGACCACCACGCGAGGCACCGCAGCACGCAGGGCCTTAGAGCAGCCGATTTAGGCAGGGCTGGGACCCGAAGAGCCTCAGGCGCGGCCTCGCCCCCCCCCCCCGGCCCGGCCCTGCCCTGCCCCTCCCCGCCCCCCCCCAAGGGCCCGGCCGCCCCCGGCGCTGCGGCCCCGAGCCCCTCACACGGCCCGGAGGCGGCTCCCGGGGCCCCGAACCGGAGGGAACCGAGCCGGGGGACGGGGACGGAGCCGGCCCAAGGGGAACCGGGGGGGAACCGGGGGGGCCCGGCCCGACCCCGCCGTCCCCGCTCACCTCACGGCGGCCCCGCTCGAGCGCCCCGCCGCCCCGCCCCCCCGCCGTCCTATTGGCCGGCCGCTGCCCCCGCCGCCGCTTCTATTGGGCGAGCAGGCGCGCGTCACGTTTTTTATTGGTTAAGAACTGTGTCAATCCGTCGCTAGGGGGAGGGAGGGGGAGGAGAAGGGGCGGCTGCGCTGATTGGGCAGCGGGCCCGACAAACCGGCGGCGGAGAGCCGCGGGTGAGAGGGCGGTGATAGGTCAGAGGGGCGGGGGGGGCGGGGCAAAGAGTCCGGAAGCGCGTTCTCATTGGCAGAGGGGCGGCTGGGGCGAAATGAGCGGGAGAGGGGAACGGATTCAAACGGAGGCGGGGAGGGGGCGTTGCCATGGCAACGGGGCCCTACCAGGCCCAGGGGCCCACCAGGCCCCGGGGCACCCTTGGGTGCCCCCTCAGCCCTGTCAGTCGCATGAAACACCACACAAGTACACGAATGTGGTTTAACCCAGCCGGCAGCTAAACACCACGCAGCCCTTCGCTCACCCTCCCCTCTCCCTCTCTGGGACGGGGGAGAGAAATGGAAAGTGAAGCCCGTGAATTGAGATAAAGACAGTTTAATAAGATAGGAAAATAATAATAACAATAATAACAATAATAATAATAATACAATGATGATAATAGTACTACTACTACTAATATGTACAAACAAGTGATGCACAATGCAATTGCTCACCACCTGCTGACCGATGCCCAGCCTAACCCCGAGCAGTCCGGCCCCCTCCCCCGGCCAGCCACCCCTATATATTGCTCAACATGACCCCATATGGTATGGAATACCCCTTTGGCTAGTTTGGGTCAGCTGTCCTGGGTCTGTCCCCTCCCAGCTCTTACTGCACCCCCAGCCTGCCCATTGGCAGGACAGAGCAAGATGTCCTTGGCTTGGTGTAAGCACTGCTCTGCAACAATTAAAACATCGGGGTGTTATCAGCACTCTTCTCATCCTAAGCCAAAACATAGCACCCTACCAGCTACTAGGAGGAAAATTAACTCTGTTCTAACTGAAACCAGGACAACGAATAAACGCGTGTTGAGCCACGGACACTCGCAAACACGGGGAAGGGGCAGGGCGCTGGGCTCCGTGGGTCCCCCGCAGTCATCTCCCCTGGCTCCTGCTCTTCTCCAGGGCCGCCAGCGAGTCCACGATCCCTGCCAACACACGGCTGCCTCAGCACTCATGGCTGCCTCAGCACACAGCTCCCTCAGCACCCACGGCACTTCCCAACCCTCAGAGCAACCACTTGTCCCGGCCCCACCAGCTGTAAACGTGGCACAACCTTCCCCCGAGCACAGCAATGCCCCCGTTCGGTGATTCGTGGCATCCCAGAATCACTAAGAAAAGCCCCCCAAGATCGTTAAATTAATTAATTGCTCCCACACTGTGCCAGCTGGGCAGCCAGGTGATTATGGTCATGGCGTGGGTAAAGGCTGAGCACACAGACTGTGAATGCATCAGCTACACTCTTGTGTTAGGGGGCTTGGTGTCTGTGAGACAAGGAGTAATCCCCAAAGACAAAATCTTCCTTTTTCCATTTCAAATGGAAAACAAGGGGCAGATTAACCACTGAAGCAGCTGCCTGAGTGGTGCACGGGGCCCTGGGGCAGATGTCCAGGACACTCACGCTCAGCACACGGGCGCAGGGATGGGTCAAAGGCCCGGCACTCATCGATGATTTTCCTCAGCTCTTCGGGACAATCATCCCCAACAGGGTCCTGGTACTGGTGGTCGCAGATTTTATCTCTGATTTCCTGGAGGGAGCAGCCTAGGCAACACGTGTGCCAGCAGGGACATCAGGAGGGTGTCTTCACACCAGAGCCATCCTGCAGCCTCCTCCATGGAGGAGCCAGCAGAGGAGCCACCCAAATTGAGCCTGTAATGAACCCCTCCCGTCTTTGCCAAAACACCACTGGGCTTCGCAGAAGCACGGAAATGTCTCAATGCTTCAGTGCACACGAACAGCAAATAGAGACGACCTTTCGTGCATGTTTGTGGTTTAAGCGTGTGCTGAAGCTGTGGAGACATCATGCAGAGCCAGGCACTGAGACCCACACAGCCAAGGCCCCAGCAGCCAAGCTTTTACTCAGGGCACCAGATCACTTCTGTCTCACCTTCAAATGGGATTTTGGAGGTTGCAATCTCCCACAGCACGATCCCAAAGCTGGAATGAGATAAGCAAGAGTCTCTCAGCATTGATTCCACCACCACCTCATCCTCCTTTCTAACTGAGGGAGCTGCTGGGCTATTCCAAGCACAGTTGGCTGCATGTATCTCTGATTAAACCTGGCCTTCACCCACAGCTTGAGAGGTAGTCCGCTCCTCCAGGAGGGGACTGGTGGGGCAGACACACCTGTATATTTCACAGGACCTCTTGTAGGGGTAGTAGATGTCCTTCAGGTTCTCGGGGGCAACATAAGCCAACATAGACACTTGGTTCCAGCTCTTTTTGGCTTTCCTCTTGATGGAGGACTCTGTTTCACACAGCTCAAATCCCGACAGCTGATTGTGAGAATGAGAAAGGGAAAAGTGTTAGAAATGCAGGGCTGGTTGCTGGTTCTCAGTTCAAGTTTTGAGGCCAGTTCTCCTCTGGGTTGTGTGGTGGGGTTTTCCTTTCCTAACATCCACAGTTAGCAGCTAAATGCAAACTCACCACCCTCCTCTACATTTAGAGCAGATACCCGAGACAGATACCTGGTAAAAATACAAGTTAATTTTAATTGTCATTAAATAGCCTTATTTTCGGAAGAGCTGAGGAACTGCTCACATTGCTCTCTGTGCAGTACAGAAACCTATAGCATGGCTGGGGATGGACCTGAGCTGGAGAAAACAGAGCGAGGTGCCTGCAACCACATGTGCTGCCCGGCACAATGCTCTTTCTGTGAGTGAAACCATAGGTGGAGGTAGGGGATTCACCTCCCTACCTTCATCTTGTCCTAGGTCTCAGAAAAGCTTAATGTTGCTGCTGATAAAACAGAGCTAAATGGTGAGCTGAGGTGTAAGCGTCTGAGGTGATGGGGAGGTGACTCCCCCAGTTGTTATTCTGGGCTATCACGATTCCCTTCTGTGTTGGTGGGGGGAGAGGTCCGTAGAAAAAGCCCAAACTCCACAGAGCTTCTCCAGGCATGGTCCTTACCTTCACGCAGTAATCTCCAGCCACCAGGAACTTGTTGCTGCAGATGCAGCCGTGCAGTCGGGACTTTTCCTCCGTCTGGTGCAACCTGCAGCCGGGCAGAACCAAGGGCAACACAAGGTCATGGACCCAGCCCCACCTCTGGGCTCCCTCCCATCACGAAATAACGAGCCTTCTGGATGAGCAGGGCCCGTAAGGAGAACTAGCCATGCTGTAGGGTCCTCCTGAAGCTGCCCTGTGGGTGCTGGGGAGGAGAGGGAACAGGGTTTCTCCCTTTCAGGCTTTAAAAGCTTTGAGGCAGATGTAGGGGCCAGTGACCCTGGGAAAAGGGGCACTGCTGCATCCAAACCACGTCTGACCTCTTCTCCAGCCTCCCATCCCGGTGTCCCAGGCATCCCAGGTGGCAGAAATGGGGTCTCACGGGATGCCAAGAGGTACCAAGCACAATTTGTGGTTCCCCTAGTGGACTAAATCACCGATTGAGGCAGGAGCTCACCTGTAAAGACCCCTGGCGGCTCCCAGGGCCATCCGAATGCGGATCTCCCAGGAGAGATGGCGCTGCTTGGTCAGCACCTCCCGCAGCGTCCCGTGCTTGCAGTACTCCATGACGATGGAGAAGCAGGGGCTCCCGTCTGAGCAAAAAGATGCCTGATGAGGGTGCTGTTGGGCAGCAGCTGGCCCAGGGTGCCGGTGGCACAGCCACCAGCGAGGACAGCCACGGCCCAGGCTTTGGCAGCCCGTGCCAAGGGGGTCCCGGGGTCTGCATCGACCACGGGAAGCCAGTGCTGGCTCTGCTTGGCAGAACTGGCCGGGTGTCTTTGAATTTTTGGGATCTGGCGTAAAGCGTTAGTGCTTTACAGCTGGGACCTGCCCCTTTTCCGTGAGTCTGGAGTCTGCGAACCCCTCGAGCATCCCCCCCTTGTGTCACCTCAACCCACTGGGGAGCGAAAGGGTGACAGGAACGCCTCCCCCTTACCTTTCTCCTCAATGCAGATCCCGTACATGCGCAGGATGTTCGGAGACTCGAACTTCTTCAGGGTCTGAATCTCCTTCTCGAAGATGTCTCTCACCTTCCTGCAGAGAGGGGCAGCAGGGTGAGGTCCCCAGGCGAGGCGCTCGGTGCCACCCTCCCTGCTCGCTGCCACCTCCCAGCCCAGCACAACTCACGTCGTGTCGGTGGTCAGCGGCCTCTTGAAGGTTTTGATGGCCACGGGGTACTTGAGATATTCTCCCTCATAGAGGTCGTAGCGCTCGGTGTCCTGCAGGTGCCTGTAGAAGGTGAGCTGGTCCCTCTCAATCTCAGTGATATCTTCTCTTTTACCAACGTTGACCTTCTTCAAGCCTGCTCCCGCACACCAGGAGGGAACGAGGGGCAGGTTAGGCAGGGCTGGGGGCCGCTGGTTGTTTTGGCAGGGCATTTTACGCCAGCCTTTGGTCTTTCTAAAAGGGGAAGGGATGCATTGCACAGCTCCTGAGCTGTGCTTGGGTTTGCAACACCCACTTACTGTCCATCACGCGCACGATTTTGCTCAGCTCGCTCTGCATCCAGTCCACCTTGTCCTCCATGCACTGCCTGTCCATGTAGATCTCCCTGGCCCCATCTCTGGGCTCTTCGGTACCTGGCAAAGGACAGGCGTGGAGATGGGTGGGAGGAACGAGCTTTGTTTCCCTCCTGCTTTCAAGAGCCCTTGGGCTTTCCCCAGCTGACGCCACGGGGCCACAGCTGGGCTGGGGAGGGCTGCCGAGCTCCGACCTTAGGGAAATGAGGCCAAACGCACACTTACTCGCAAGCACCTGGTCCAGGAAAGCCCTGTCATCCCTCAGATCCTCGGCGTCCTGCCTGCGGCAGGTTTTTGACTGAAAGGCCGCCAGGAAAGCCTGCTTCTGCTCTGCCTGCAGCAGCAGCGACAGCCCCTGGGCCACGTCCTCCAGGCTCTCGTTCACCCAGACGAACTCCTCGCCGCTGCTGCGGGCGCTCAGGAACTTCTGGATCCAGCTGGCCTGGCTGTACTTGGTCACCAGCTTCTGCGCCTCCTCCAGCGCCTGCAGCAGCTTCTTCAGCATCTGCTCTTCGTGGTGGGAGATGTGCCACCACGGCTGGGCCTGCAGGATCCGCACGGGCTCCAGCAGGATCTGGATGCGCTCCACCAGGCGCTGGCACTGGTGCTTGCAGCACTTGACGTGCTCGAACTGGCTGTGGATGGCCTGGGCCACGCAGAGGACCCTCTCCACGATGTCCATGCTCGCAGCAGAGGGCTTGGGGACGTGGCACAGCGGCGTCTGCTGGAGGTGCTCCCCTGGCAACGCTCGTGGGTCAGTTTAATTCGGCTCTTCCCCGCCTTAACTGTGAGGGAACAGCCTGATTAAGGAGGGAACAGCCTTAACTGTGAGGGAACAGCACGTGATTTTCTGTAAATTAAGGCAGAAGTCGCCATGCCCAGGCAGCTCGCACGCTGAGCAGGGTCAGCGGTCATCCAAGGAGCATCCCTGGCTACCACACCGCGCCGGTCCTGCCCTGTGCATCTTCGGCCATAAAGACCCGTTCTGTTTCCAGCCAATGCTTCTCTGCATTCCCACCCACCCCATAAAAGCCTTCACACGCTCTCCCCGTCCCATCCTCTTCGTATTTTCCCCTCTCTCCCCCAAGGAAGAGGCTCCCCCGCTTGGCAAAATGAGCGCAGCTGCGTTTACCTGGCTCCGCGCCGCTCGCTTCCTCCTCTGCAGACTGGGGAGGAACTGGGGGACAGGAGCATTTATAGGGTGCTTTCCCCCCTCCTGGGTGCCGCGGGCAGCGGAAGGGGCATTGTGCAACGCCGCGCAGCGTCGCCCTTCCAGGAAAGCTGCTCCGGCTGACGGAGGAGGGGGACACGAGGAACACGGTGCCCCCCGGCTCCCCCCGCGCTGGGTTTGGGGTGCTGGGGGATGGGATCGCCCATGGAAAGTGCCCTGGGGAAGTGTCTGGGACCCGTTACGATGCTGGCTGCTGTCTCAGCTCTTTTTGCCATGCAGAGGGCACCGCAAAGTGCTCAGCCTCAGCTCCGCATCCCGCTGAGCTTTCCCCACAGGGCACGGGGTCCTCCAGAGCATCACAGCCTCATGTGAGGGATGCCGGGCAGGGCTCTGTGCCCATCCCTTTTTCCAGCCCGGCCTCGAGCCCTCCCTGCTCCATTTGGTATCAAAGGAAGCGAGCGGCAGGCACAGGAACCGACGCTCAACCTCTGCGGGAAGGGCAGGAAGCGGCGCAGGCCGATTTTCGGAAGCGCGAGGCCACGCATGACACCCATTGCCCAACATCGGTGATTTCAGCCTGGCACCTCTCCACCTCTCCACCTCTCCCCTGCTTGCTGTCACGCCGTCCTCACCCCCCCCGGGCACGGAGCATCCCCCCCGGGCAGCCCAAACCAGTGCCCTGCTCGATGGCACAACCACGGGTGCCCAGGGGCCACCCCAGCCCCCTGGGGTTACCTTTTAGGAAGCACAAATAGCCGGGCCCTTTTTAAAGGGTTTTATTTTTCAAAATATACAGCTTATTTACAGGTGTAGTGTCTACAGTTTTACATATAACTTTATTCCAGACCTTTAAATATCCGCAGTAAACATTAGAAAAAAAAAATAAATCACAGGATCAGGGAAAAAAAAAAAAAAAAGGCATCTTTTAGTGATTCCGTTCATTGGAGTTTAGGTTTCAGATAGCTGACAGCTACAAAAAACGTGGACTTGATAAATCTGGCAGAGAGATATGGCACGCTGGTTAGAAAAAGGCAAAAACCAGCAGGCTGTGCTGGTTTGGTGGTGATTTTTTTTGCATTTGTTTTGTTTTTTTTTCCACCCCTCCCCAAGTGCCCCAAGACAGAGAAGCCCCCGGGTAGGAGCTGGGAGAACTGCAGCATGTCGGGCACCTGGGGGGGGGCACCCCATAAGGGCTGGGGGTCGGGGGGGCTCCGGCGAGGTGCAGGGCAGAGGGAGGAGGGCTGGGGGGCTCGAGGCGCCGGGCACTTCATCCTTTGGGCGCAAAGCTGCCCCCACATCAGTGCCCGCAGCCTCCTCCTGCCCCTTCCCCGCATCCTTGCCCCCCAGCCCCAGGGGCAGCGTGGAGGGGATGGTGCAGCCCCCCCGGGGGGGGGGACGGGGAGGAAGAGGAGGGACGGTGCAGACCCTCAGCAGCACAATAAGGTCCCCACACGGCCCCAGTGGTGCTGGAGGTGTTGGGTAGGGGACAGGCAGGGCTCCAGCCTTGCCCCCAGCACCGTGGGCAGGATAGGGACAAGGTTGGGGCCACCACGGGGATGCTTCGGAGAGGGGTCAGTGCCACGTCCCCCAGGAATGAGGGCTGGGGAGGGACACCAGCCAGGAGGGACAGAGCTGGGGCCGTCAGTCCTCTTTCTCGAAGGTCTCCTCCTCGGGGATGAGCGTCCGGAAGGGGCGATCCCAGAAGCGGGTGCTGATGCCGAAACCTAAAGGGAAGGGGGAAAAAGCGCTCAGCCCGCAGTGCTGCTGTCGCTGCTGGGGGTGAGTTAACCAAACCGCTGCCACCGCCACCAAAACGGGCAGCCAGGACAGGGCTGGTGACACCCCGAGATTTCCAGGACCCTGCCCCACGCAGCGGGGACACAGCGGAGCAGGGGGCTGGGCTGGTGATGGCACCAGCAGCGTCCCCGCGGAGAGGAGCGCCGGCGTTTTGGGGAGGGAGGCTCGCCACCCAGCCCTGGGGTGACAAACCAGGGTGAGGAGGAAGAGCAGAGGGACAAAAGGAGGCGGCTGGGACGATAACTTATCAGGATGGGGCGCTTTCTCCTAGGAAACCGGGCAAAGGGCAGGTTGAGCAAGCGCCGGGCTGCGGCAGAGCGAGGGAAACCCGCGGCCTCACCCTGCACCCGCCAACGCCACCCGCGAGGAGGAGACGAGCGCCACGGCCCGGCACCTCTGCACCCCCACGGCACCAAGGTGGGCACACGGGGGGCTCCCCTCAACCCCCCAGGTAACTCCCAGCCCCTGCCGTGAGGCTGTTTTTTTCCCCCCAGCTTCTGGGAAGCACGCGTGGCGCTACCTGATTTTTGGTGCTCGAAGTGGTGCTTGACGTGGTACGCCTTCAGCCCGTACAGGTAGGTGCCTTTCTTCGGCGAGCCGTAGTGGAGGTAGTAGTGCATCATGTCGTACACCACGTAGCCGCAGAGCCCCCCGACGAAGACGGAGAGCCCCAGCACCTCGGGCAGCAGGAGCTGCAGCACGCCGTAGAAGAAGCCGATGACCAGCGACGCCGGCACCGGGGGGAAGACCAGGCGGGAGCTGTCAAAGGGAGACTGGGAGAGGAGCAGAGCAGGATGGTGAGCTCCTCACACCCCCAAACGAAACCAAGGCGCACCCACCCCGCAGGGCTGTCTCATCTGAATGCGAGCCACGCATCCGGGACACCAATTTGGGAAAAGCCAGCGGTGCAGCACCCCGAAAGACGCACAGAGACACCCGGAGCGGCCCCCGACTTCGGCTCACGGGTCCTTGGCACAACGGGGACGTTTCCTCCAGCGAAGCTAGAGGGAGCCCACTGCTTCCAAGGCTCTCACCGCCCTCACCAGCATTAGGCAAGGGCCCCGATTGCTCGGGGTGAAGACACCACGGGTGGCGGGGAGCACGCAGCGCCAGGCAGCCCCCGCGCCCCCGGCCCCGCGGCTCACCTTGTGGTGCTGCCCGTGCAGCAAGAAGTGCAGGGTGATGAGATAGTAGTTGCTAGCGGGTGGCTTCATGTGGAAGACAAAGCGGTGGATGAGGTACTCAAGCAGGGACCACAGGAACATCCCCAGGAGGAAGATGAAGGGGAAGTAGTATTTGTGCACGGGGATGGAGTACTCTACACAAGGAGACATGCGGCGGTCAGCCAGGCAGGGGGGGGTTTCGGGTGCTTTTATCCAGCGCCATGCTCACACCGAGGAAGCTCGCCTCTCCCCAGCACGCAGCCCACGGGTTTGTTTGACTCCTACCAATTCCCACTCTCTGTGGAAACAGCCGGGTGCCACTCGGGGCTGGAGGCACCCCCTGGTCCTTACAAAGCTGCTGCGCCCACCCCAACGAGCAGGAGGGACCCGACAGACACAGGGATGGCCAAACAGCGCTGCTGCTGCTGCGGTTTTGTTCTGCAGGGAGCAGATCTGTCGGGTGCTTTCCCCCCCACACAGCATTTTTCCACCTCCTCCTCCCCTCGGTGCCCACAAGCCCTGCGTCCCCGCTGGCAAAAAAAAAATAATTCACCCCGTTCATTCTCACTAGCGAGATCCCCCAAAGCTGAGTGTTTTGGCAGCTGGATGAAACACCCTCTCAGCAGCAAGGTGCCGGGGGCAGATTCCTCCAAGAGGAATCAGGGAGGGACGCATCCCAAAATTCAAGCCCACCAGCTGGCAGCACTCGTGCCCCAGCCACATGGCTGTGAGCGGTGCAGCTCCGGGCTGCCCAAATTTCTTGCTTGTGCCTTGGGCTAACACAGCAAATCCTGCAAGCACACGGGCAGACGTGAAAGAGATTTGCAGGAGGGGAAAACAAAACAAAACCAGAAAAAAAAAAAAAAAAAGGTATCAAAAAGCTATCAAAACCTGGGCTGAGCGGGGCAGGTCGGCGAGAGGGGGCCGGCGCGGGCGCAGCTGGCACCGGGTGGCACCTTGCGGCGAGGGAGCCGGGCAAACAACAAAGCACCCGGCCCCCCCCGGCCCCCCGCCCCTGCTTCCCGGGGGCGCAGACAGTGGCAGATTGAAGGGCAGGCGCTCGGGGCGAACAAGCCCCGCACTGTGCGCGGCCGGCGGCGCTGAGAGCCGGGTTTGTTCGCCGCAGCCGCCCGGCCCCGGTGCCAGCGCTGCGGTGGGTGTCAGCACCCGGGAATGGGGAGGGGGGGGGAGAACGCACCCCCAGCGGCGAGCTGCAGGGCTTTATTTTGGGGATGGAGGAGAGGGAAAAAAATGTATTCAGGGGGAGGTGGGGTGATGGAGGGAGGTGAGCTCGGGCTGTGAACCAGCGCAGGAGGCTTTGTGCTGGGGACGTGCTGGTGGGAACGGGGCTGGGGGCTCGTGCGCTGCTCTCACAGACACATGCTGGAAGCTGGGGATGGGGAAGGGATGAGCAGAGGCTCCGTCCTCCCAGCGGGCCTCGTACCTGTGGTGAAGGAGGAGAAGAGCCTGGTGTTGCCCTGCGCGAGGGACGTGTAGCTGACCCAGCTGAGATAGAGCACCACGGGGGTCCACACCAGGAACACCACGTACCTGCGGGGCGAGGGGAGACGTCAGTGTGCCACCACATCCCATCCCATCCCATCCCATCCCGGGGCACTCACCACGCCGTCTTGGAGAGGGACTCGAGGAAATCCGAGTGGAAGAGGCGGATGGGCCTGTCCACGGGCTGGTGCACCCACTCGTCGTACTTCTCCCCCAGGTAGCCCACCTGCCACAGCAAGGGCTTCCTCCAGTCCACCAGGTCCTGCGGGGGGAAATAACGGAGCGGTGTGGTAACACTTGGCTGGGTAAAACCACGGCACCCGTGCCTTTTTTGGGGATTCCCATGCTGGCACAGGAAGCCGGCCCCGGTGCTATCACCCACAGGCACCGCGCACTTTGTCCCCGTGCCACCTTCGGCCCCGATAACTGCGGCTCGCCCCCCGCGGGCTGTCCAAACAAGAGGGGTTTTCTCCTGGCGGTGAGGACGCGGTGGTTTGGGGGTCTCCTCCTGGCCTGTGGGGTCTAGGAAGGGATGGATGTGATCGCCCAGAAGGGCAACCCCAGCCCGCACGGGGATGGAGACAGAGAGACCCCGCTTCAGGGAGGTTTCAGGCCAAAAAAAGGTCGGTTTGGGATGCAGCCAAAGGGAAGATTCCCTTTAAAAGGCAATCGGTGGCAAAATATTTACAGGGGTCGGTGAAGGGCTCCTTGCCATTCAAAGAAAAACAAAAAATCCTTTTGCAAGATAAAAGCAGTCCCCTGAGCTCCCCGGGGCCGTGCTTGGTACGGCGGCCACGGGGTGCAGGGGCACCCAAAGGCACCTTGGGGATGGGGCAGGCAGCAGAGCTCACCCTGCCCGGCCGCTGCACCCCTCACTGCTCAGTCCGGAGGACAAACAAACACAACAATTATAATAAAAATAGAAATAAACAGCACAAGGCGTGGCTTGGCAGCCTGCCCCGTGCCGAAGGGCAAAGCTGCTGTCAAAGGAAGCCACCACCTCCCCCGGGGAGCCTCCCCGCAGCCCCTCACCTTGTCCACGTCCACGGTTTTACAGCGGGGGTCCAGCCGGCGCGCTGGCGGGGCTGCTGCATCTGTTGGCTTCTCTGTTTGGGGGCAGCTCTGCAAAGAGAAGGAAAAACCCCAGGATGAGAGCAGGGCTCGGGGTGGTGACTGCAAATGAGCATGAGCAACGCGTCCCGGCGCTCAGCCTGCATTTCGGCTGCATCCCCACGGTGGTACAGCACAACGAGCTGGGGAAAAAACAAGTGGAGCTTCCCAGCTCGCCCTGGTGGCAAAGCAGAGGTTCCTGGGCTCTTCCCAACCATTTTTCCCCTTCCCATAGCCTGGTGAGCCCTGTCCTGAGCCTGCCGGGCTCGCTGCAGGAGGAGCAGCACCTGGCATCGCAGGGTTGGTGCATGCAGCACCCTTCCTCCCGGCCCACAGCTCGCTGCTCCCTGGGGAAAGCCCGGTTTTGGTTGGGGTCCCTGAGGAACCCCAAGCCCACGGGGCTGAGGCTGAGCTGCACCGGGCTGCTTTGGCTGGAGAGGGCACAGTGGTGAGCAGGATGCTTGGGCGCAGAGGGACCTTTGGGTGTGAGGATGGAGAAAGCGGAGGAAGCTCCCTGGGGAGCAAAGTGCTGAGACCAACCGCGGCTCCACCTGCACCAGTGGGGAATTTGTGGTGTCCCCATGCGAGCCCATGGCCGCTGGTGCCCCCACAGGGCTGGCTCCCCAGGCAGGACGTGCCAAACGTGCCTTTTCCCCACTCGATCACCTTGGGTGACCCATTAACCAGCCAGCAGGCCACGGCACGTCCAGGCAGCCCCACCGGGCTTTCCGTGTGCGGACAACAACAGGATTTTTCCCCATAGGGACGGGACGGTCCCCTCGAGCTCCACGGGGAGGCGGTGAAGGTGACACCGGCAGCGGGGACCCTGCAGGAGTGGCGTCACCACGGCGGGGCGGACGGGACTTTACTCGGCCGGGCGCACGTGACGCTGACGCGGGGCCTCCGGAGTGTTTGCTGATACCAGACGCTCCTGGAGGGACGGGCGCCCATCCCACCTCCCGGCGAGCCTCATCCCAGAGGGCGAGGAACCAGCAGGTGACTCGTGCTGGGCAGCAGAGCTGACATTTCCAGCCAGGCAGGACCGCGGCAGGCAGCAATTTCAGCTCCGATGCACCTCCCTCTGTCCATCTTGAAAGGTCTCCACTGGCATTTCGCTCTCGGTGTGCTCCTTCTTTCAGCCACACGAGGCAAAATCCAGGTGGAGGTGGCTGAGTTAGAGGTTCTCCAGAGTGCTCTAGTGCTCCTCCTTGCATGTGCTTTGGTGGAAAATCCGTCTTCCAGTAAAGGAGCCCAGTTTTGACACATGCATCATCAGCTCGACGCCGGCAGAGAGGGTGCTGGTGTCCCAGCGCCGCGCCTCCCCGCTCCGAAACGTCCACATGCCTCAAATTCCTCCACCCCTGCATCCCTCCCCGGCCGGCTCCGCTTTCCAAGGATGCTCCAAAAAAAGACGGGGAGGACACAAGTGACACCCCGGCGGGGTGACAGCCCCGGCGACGTGCTCGCCATCGCCCTGCATGACGCAGCGCCCGGCCTCGCCCGAGTCGCCTCCACCCCCTCATCCTGCACGGACACCGCCTCGCCCGCTGCCAGCACCCATGGGTGCTGCCCCGAGGAGGGCTCGCCGCTCTTCACCCCATGGCTCAGAGCCCCCGGTGTCACCAAACCAGGGGACAGCCCCGTGGCGTGGGTGCCACTGGGGAAGCTGGCCCTGATGGCAGCTGGAGGAGGACGAGGAGGAGGCTCGCTCTGCCCGCGGGTGATGCTGCCGCCTCTGCCTCGTCTCCAGGAAAACAGGTCCTGCCAGGAAAGCCTTGCGAGAGGAGAGGCCTGATGTAACCAAGGGAAAGTTACGCCTACGAAACGCCGCCACCTCCCTGTGCCTCTCCCGGGACGGAGACCGGCACGACCAGAGGCCGAGGTGTGAGGCCGTGAGCGTGCCCCCAGCTGGGCTTCGTGCACGGCAACCCCACCGGCACACGGAGAGCCGCGGTGCCACCAACACCTCTGCCAAAGAGCAGGACCACGAAAAGGAGACGGAAGGTGACTTGTCCCAATAAAAAGAAAAAAAAAGTCCCACCACGCCACGTTTTATTACACCACCTCCAAACGGGCGAGCGCCCACGTAGGGGTGAGCTCACGCCGCGAAGGGGAGCGAGGGCAGCACAGCCCCGCACGCGGTGGGAGCGGTGCAGGCACCGCGGCGAGGGACAGGGGATTTGCGGTGATTCACGGCCGCGTCACGCAGCCCCGAGGAGGCTGTGATGAAAGCCTCTCGTTGCTCAAATTGGAGGGGTAATTACACGAGCCGGTTTCCCTCTAGCAAGGCTGTTAAAATCCACTGGCTACTTTGGCTAATTATCGCTCCGTGCTTTGATCTCCTCTCTATTCTGTTTGCATAGATAAAACAAAGTGTGGCACTTCATGGTTGTTTTTTTTGTTGTTTTTTTTTTTTTTAATCAAACTGGGGCTCAGTGATTCGGTCCGGGGCGAGCCAGGAGCGTCCACGGGGACCCGGTCACCCTGCTCTGCAGTCACACCGGGCTCTCATTTAATAACCTCAGGTTCCTGCAGGACGTCCCACTGGAGGGGCACTACTGGTGGGCTCCCACGAAACCCTAGGAGGGAGACACCTGCCCGAAAAACCAACCCTTGGGTTCAGGCGGCGACGGCACAGGTGGCAGCGCCAGAACTCGTCCATCCGGTAGCTGCGCGCACCCCAACCCGTCGGGCTTGTTGCGCGCGGGAGGAGGCGGCGGTGTCCCAACAAAGGAGTTGCCACGGCCGGGATCCGAGGGTGGAAGAGCCGAGCACGGCACCGGGGCGCGGAACAAAGCCCCGTCTGTGCGGCCGCCACCGCGCGGGGCCGAGCGCTGCGCCCTCGGGGAGGAGGGGACCGAGCAAACAGCGCGCGGGGATGCGCCCTCGGTCACCGACCCCGCTGCGCTGGCACCGGGGGCTCGGCTCCCCTCCGAGCATCGCCGGGAGCTTCCTGCTCTGCCCGGAGGGTCCCGAGCTGCCGGGATGCCGGTGGTGTCACGTCAGCCTGTCCTGGATCCCCCGCACCGCTGTGCCCGCGGATCCCAGCCCCGCTGGCGTCAGGAGCACCGCAGTGCCTGGGTGTGCCCCGTACGCCCTAGACCTTTGCACCACGTCCGCCTCTGGCACCGTGCGTGCCGGGTGCTCAGCGCGCACCCTGCCCCTCGCACGCCCCGAACTCCCCAGGCCCTGCACGGCCTGGACCCGAGCACCCTGCTGACCCTACGTGCTGCACACACCCCAAACCCTCCGCACCCCGTACCCCTGAGAGGTGGGACCCAGAGCATCCCACACAGCTCAGCCCTGATATACCATGGGTGTGGGGTGCACCACAGACCCCATACAGCTCTGTCCTTGTGCTCCCCGTACACACGGCACCCTATAGACCCCATACAGCTGTACTGTCATGCTCTGTGGACCTGGGTGCTCGACAGACCCCATACAACTCTGCCCCTATGCTCCTTAGATGCAGGGCACCCTACAGACCCTAACCAGCTCTACTGCCATGCTCCCTGGACCTGGGTGCCCTGCAGACCCCACACAGCTCTCCCTACCTCTGGGCACCCTGTAGACCCCATACAGATCTGTCCCAACACCCCCTGCACTAAGGACACCCCACAGACCCCATACAGCTCCTTCCACCCCAGGCACAATATATAAACCCACACAGCTCCAGCCCCATACTCCCTTGACACAGGACACCCTATAGACCCCATACAGCTCCAATCCCACACTCCCTGGATGAAGGGCACCCTATAGACCCCCCACACCTCCAACCCCATACTCCCTGGATGACAGGCACCATATACACCCCACACAGCCCCTCGCACCCCTGTGCACCCCACAGACCCCATACACCTCTATCCCCCCACTCCCTGCACACTGGACACCCCATAGACCCTACACACCTCCACCCCCACACTCCCTGGATGGAGGACACCCTACAGACCCCATACAGCTCCCCCCACCCCTACACACCCCATAGACCCCACACAGCTCCGTGCGCCCCCGTGCGCCCCCGTGCGCCACACAGCCCCACGCCCCCCGCTGCTGCTGCTACCTGCCGGGAGCCTTCCTCCTCCTCCTCCTCCTCGTCGTCGTCGTCGCGCAGCTCTCCCAGGTAGTACTGCTCGAGCCAGCGGCGGGCGTTGGCGGAGTGCCGGTGCGGGGGCCCGTCCAGCGCCGCGCTCACGTCGGTGCCGGCTCGGCGCCGCAGCAGCTGCTCGCCGCCGGGGTGGAGGCGCACGAAGGCGCTGAGGTCGTAGAGGCGCCGGCGGCACCGCACCACGCACGAGCCCTGCGCGCAGCGCGCCCGCACCTCGGCGGCGCTGAACGAGCGCGGCGGAGCCGCCATGGCCCCGACCGGCCCCGGCCCCGGCTCGGCCCCAAAACCCGCTCCCGGCCCCGGCCCGGCCCCGGCCCGGCCCCGCTGTGCCGCCCGCCGGCCCCCGCCGCCAGCATTAACCCGGCCGCGCCGCCGGGGATCCGCCCCCCAGGGTGCTGATTGGGTGGGGAGGGAGAGGGGGCGGGGCTTGTGGGGAAAGGGGAGGGGTTTGGGGGAGAGGGGGAGGGGTTATGGGGAAAGGGGGTGGGGTTTGGGGGGAGGGGGTGGGGTTATGGGGAAAGGGGGTGGGGTTTGGGGAGAGGGGCGGGGCTTTGGGGAAGCTCCGCCCACCCGGCAGGTGGGGGGTGGGGGTGTGGGGGTGCATGGGGAGGGGTGTACGGTATGTGGGGTATGGGGTGTATGGGGTATAGGGGGTACATGGGGTGTATGGGGTATATGGGGTGTGCAGGGTATACAGGATATATGGGGTGTGTGTCATATGGGGTATGTGGGGTATGTGGGGTATGGGGTGTATGGGGTATAAGGTATACAGGGTATGCGGTGTATTGGGTATATGGGGTATGGGGTGTATGGGATATATGGGGTATGGGGTGTATGGGGTGTATGGGGTATGGGGTATGAGGTGTATGGGGTGTATGGGGTGATGAGTACGTGAGGCGATGGAGTGATGGGGGAATAGGGATGTGGGGTGATGGAGGAAAGGGGATATGGGGTGATGAGGGTGTGCGGGTACTGGGCGATGGGGGAATGGGGTGACAGGGGAATGAGGGGATGAGGGGAGGGGGTACGGGGTGAGGGGGGAGTGGGGCATTCCTGGGGAGTGGGGATACGGGGTAACAGAGGTACGGGGTGATGGAGGTACAGGGTAATGGGGGAATTTGGGCACCCCAGGGGAAAAAGGGCCCTGTGTCACGCGCAGCGAGCCGGCAGCAGGTTCAGTTCACCAATTAATAAAAGTTGCCTTTGTAATTAGCCCGGGGGGGGGGGCAGCACTACGGGGGCACCCCAGCCGCTGCGTTGGGTTTGGGGTTGCGGGGGCCGCTTTGGGGTGACGTCCCCACCCCAAGGGCCGGCCACACGCCGGCAAATTTCGGCGTCGCCGCCGCCAGGCCCCAGCCCCGGCTTAATGCGGGGTGCACCCTGCCCAGGAATGCCGACCCGGGCGGCCCCCCTGGCCCTGCCCCGGCCTCCCCCCAGATTTTGGGGTGCTGCAGCAGCCCCGCGGGGCGTTGAGCGAAGCCTTTAATCGAGGTGGATGCAAAACTCGCTGCGGCTCCGGCGCGACGCCTCCCTCCCAGCCCCAAGACCTTTGGGGCAGCAGCTCGGGGCAAAAAGTCCTCGTTTTGGGGTCATTTTGCATCCTAACGAGGGCAGAGGGGTCCCTGGGTGGTGTGTCCTCAGTGCAGGGGTGCTGATGGGGCCAGGGGTCCCCGGGCTCACCCAGGGTGGGGGGTGACAGCCCCACGGCACCCACAATGGTGCCGGGGGTCCCCGGTGCGGCTGTGGGGCCGGAGCCGGGGTTCCCATGGGGTGGCAGCGGGGTCCCCGGCTGCCGGTGCTGAGCTCGGCGCTTTGTCGAGGCAGGGCGGCTCCCGTTTTAGGATTTTTGGGAGAGTGTGGGGGCGGAGGCGGATCCGGACAGGCCAGGGCACTCAGCCGGAGCCTTGGGGCACCTCCGGGCCGCTGCACCCAAACGGGGTGTGGGATGGGGGGCTCAGCAGGGCCCACCGTGTCCCCAAGTGCCCAGCACCCCGGGGTGTGCGGGGACCCTGGCTGTGACCGTCCCCACGGGCACTTCCTTGGCCCCGACCGACACTCACGGTGCCTGGACTGGTTCAGCTGGCGGACGGACGGACGGACAGAGGGACACTGGGGACAGCAGGAATGTGCCAAAGGGGTTGGGGCAGGACGAGCCCCGCGGCACGGCACGGGTGGCGCTGGGGTAACGTGGCTGCAGAGGAAGGGGCCGATACGGGGGGGGCTTTTCCTTGCCACCTCCTCCATCCCCGTCCCCGTCCTCCTGCCAAGCTGGGGGTGAAATTCGGAGGAGGATTTGGGGAGCTCCTCGCTCTTGGCATCGTTATTCCGACCTGCCAGGCGCTCCCCCCGATTCCTGCCCTCGCCAGGCTGCGGGTGGGTGAGGAGCAGCCCTGCCTGCCTCCTCGCCGCCGCGTTGAGCAACGCCATTCCCAGGGCAACCACGGCACACGCTGCAGGGCGTGAGACGAGCGCCCGCAGCGTCCGGGAAGAAATTCCAGCTCCCTCGGTGGGGTTGCACAAACCCAGCCAGCGCCTCGCCACCTTCCCGGGCAGCATCGGCCGCCCTCCGCCCGAGCGGTGCCCAGATGCTGCGCAGATAGCCCGTAATGAACTGCAACGAGGCACGTCAATAGGGCCACCCGTCAGCCCGTCACCTCCAAATAACACCTCTCCTTCCCCTTCCAGCATGGAAACGCTTCCGAGGCGGGCGGCTGTCACGTAGGGAGGCGCGGGGTGGGAGCACCCCGGGGATGACCGCGGGGCGCAGACGCCGCCCGGGGCTCTGCCGAGGTGCAGGATGGAGGGTTTGGCGTGCCGGCAGCTCCGGGAGCACGGTGCTGTGTTGTGCAAGAGCTGTGCCAAGCCCCACGGGCGGTCACGTCGCTCCCGGGGGAATGGGGAGGCTGCTGGAGCCAGGGGATGTGGGTACGGGGATAAGGATGGGGACAGCGCGGTGGCACCGCGCGGGGAGGAGCTGCTCCATGTGGGCTCCTCGTGGAGAGCGAGCACAGCTCGGTGCGGACAGCTCTTAGGAAAATAACTTTAATGGTTCACACAGAGCCTGCTCGCGCCCCTGCAGGAGCTCACCCCTGTGGGTGCTGGCATGGGGCTCGTCCTGGCCCCACAGTTGCCCAAAATCAAAGCTGAGGGTGCAGGCTGCTGAGGAGGGGCAGGGGCTGTGCATGTTATGTGTGTAACTTCAGGCAGGTGCACAACAATGTGCAGGTGCAGCCCCAAACAGAGGGATCAAAGCGGGATGTTAGCAAACTGAAGCTCCACGGGGATGAAAATCACAAACCTTTTACCTCCCGTGCCCTTCTAAAACCCCTTTTCCCCTGGAAATTGCTGCCTCCCTGACCCCGTCACTGCAGCAACTCATCCCAAATCACTCATCACTTCCCCCCCAGCTAAAACAAGCCGCAAGGAGCAAGTGTCCTCCCCGTGTCTTCTTGAGAAGGAAGCCGAGGCTTTCCAAAATGCCCCCAGGTGCTGCCCTACACGGGAGGAGACCCGGGCTGGGACGCGGGGTGCAGATCCCCGGGGAGGCAGCTGCCTCTCCCAGCCACGAGGATGAGGCAGGGACGAGGCAGGGACAGGCGAGCTAAAGTGCACTGCACCGCCCTGCCTGAGCCAAGCCCGGAGACACTGCGGGGTAATAAAGTGCCGGAGGAAAGCAGCTAAACCCCGGGGACTTTGGCCGCGGAGCTGGGCTTTTCACACCAGCTGCAGCTCCTGCCCAGCAAGGAGGAAGCCGTTTAGGAAATCATCTTGAAAAGCACAGTGTCACGCTGTTGCTTTATGGGGTAACCTAAATGATGTAAACAGACATTCAGAATCAGGACCCTGGCGCTTGGGGAGCTCTGAGCACAGTCACTCTCCGAGCACGGCGTGCAGTTAGCCCGTCGAGCTCACTGCTGCCTGCAAATTATTTCTGTAATCAAATTAATTCTGTATGAAGTGTGTGAAGAAGACTCTTTTGATCACTCTGGGGCCCCTACAAAGGCACCACCTAGCTGGAGCGAATTCAGCTCTGCCCGTTGAGTGCTTTCCAAAGGAACCTTTTAATTCCTCCTCAGCCCAGCAGAGACTCGCCCCTGCCACGCGCCCTCCTGCAGGAGCAGTTGGTTTCTGTGGCCTGGCATCCATCGCCAGCAACGGAGGCCAGGAGTTTGGTCACAGCGGTCTGAAAGCAGCCCGGGAAGCGCAGGAAGAGTGGAAGCACTTGGAAACGTCCCTGCAGCGCACCGCCGGGAGGTCCTGCGCCGTCCCTGCAGCATCCCCAGCCACCGTGGGGCAGAGCTTGGGAATTAAACATCAAACCCAGTTCGTGGCGTGCCCTGCTCTCCCCCCCCGGCTCAAAAGGTGCTCTCGAGCAGGCAGTGGCAGCCGCAGCCCGTGGGGCACACCTCCTGCGTGCGAAACCACTCCATCATATGGCTGGTGTGGCCGCCGTGGCCGCAGGTGAGGCAGAAGTTGGAGGAGCCGCGCACGGCCACGTGGCAGATGGCGCACTGGAAGGTGAAGCCCTTGCAGATGGCGCACTGGGTGCCCCGCACCTCGCTGCGGCAGTGGCTGCAGTACACACCGAACTCTGCGGGGAGAAAGGAAATCCAGAGCAAGAGTTAGTGCTGGTGGCAACGGGGGCAAAGAAATCCCACATAAAGCTCCATGCTCAACAGATGAGTGCCCTGAGCCCACCGCCCAAGAGATCTGCCTCAAATCAGCCCCGGAGGGATCCTCCTCGGGGTGGGAGGACAGTTTGTGTCTCATGGATCTCAGTTTGGTCTCCGAAGAGGAGCCAAGACACCGGCCAGCAGTGAGGAGGGCAGTCGGCTCGCTGGCCCAGCAGCTCAAGGGCTGTGTGGTGGGAACGTGCCAGATTTCCAGCTTGGGACGCACTGTGGAGAGGAAGGCTTCCCGCTGCTCTCATCTGCCTCACAGCTCTCTAAAGTGTAACCGAGAACAGGAACAGCCTTTGTTTCTTATCGTGGGGAGCACAGGGCACGCTCGGTCAGCAGTATTGATGTCCTGACTGCCAGCCAAGGAGGAGCAGTGGCAGTGCCCGAACTCACCCGTTTTCACTGCAGTTTCTGCCCATCCCACATGACGAGGAGAGGCTGCAACCAGAGCCAAGCGAGCAGCCACTGCTCCTGTGGCACCCCTCACCACGTCTCTTCTCCCAGTGCCTCTCCTCCCAGAGGCCTGGGAGGAATTTTCAGCCTTGCAGGAGACGTGACAGCCTATGGTCACTGCACCAGCACCTGCGAACCTCACTGCCACCCCGAGCTAACGCTGTGTGCTGGCAGAGCTCACCTCTGGGCAGGGCAGTGGGTATTTTCATCACGCTGCCTGCACCTTCCCGAGCCCCAAGGCAGAGCCGTGACCCTGCCTGGACAACACAAGGCACGGCAGGCACTCACCAATTCCTTTGTGGGGGTCAGGAGGACAGGAGACAAACTTCAGGACCTCGGCCCGCTTCTCCCGCAGCCCCCAGCGATACAGGATTTCTCCGTAGCACTTCTTGAAGTCATCAAACTGCTGAGTGTTGGCAGGGTCCAGGAGCCTAGAGGGACAAACGGTGCTGTCACCCGCACGATGTGCTCTCAGGGACTCTGGCTGCAATCCTCTTCCCAGCAGTGGCTACACAACCCGCTCGCATCGCCGGGCGAGCAGCAGGCTGCTTGCCACGCGTTGCTGAAACATTGCTGAACACCCACGGGGCTGCCCTGTGCTTGTTCTGCCCTCAAGGGCATGCTGAATGGGGGGACTACCCCTTGGGGCACCCACCACAGCCATTTATAGGTGCACAGATGCAATCCCAACAGACTGACCCGCACTATGATGCTTTTATCCACGTTACAACCTAAATGGAGAGGTCTAGGAGCAGGCTTGCTGCTCCCCTCCTGCTTTCACCCCTCCAGCCTGCTCGGGCACAGAGCCCTACAGCCGAGCGCCCCGAGGCACGCCACCACCTACCGTTTGTTCTTCTCGTGCTGGTCCTTCTCACGCTCCCGGGGGTCGGGGTAGGGCAGGTTGCCGTATCGGAAGTCATCCGGCGAGGACTCGCACCAGGGCGTGGATGCCTGCTCCGCGTCCTTGTTGGCTGCAGACACCAGAGGGCTGTGAGCACACCCCGCAAAAAAACCCCATAAAACTAACAGGGAGGAATCCCTCCGGCCTTCCTCTCCAGACAAAAAGTATTGGGGCAACCCCTTGGAGAGCGCATGGGAACGTTAACCCCAGCAGGCCTGGGCTCCTCTTTCCCAGGAGGGAAGATTCCCATCACCCGGCTGCTCTTACGTAAAGGGGCCTCTGTAGCAAGGTCCTGCCCTGGAGGCAGGGAGACGACTGCTAATAGCTGCTCCAAGACAACATCACCGCCCCGTTAAGTTAACCCCCATCCTCCACTCTTTCCCATGTCAAAGATGCCTCGATAAGGCTCTGGAAGGGTACAGAGCTGCTGCTAACGGGGCCGATGCTGCCCCAAGGCCACCCATCTCCCAGCTTCAACCCCGTCACCCTGGAGAATGGCTGGTTTTTGACAGCTTCATGGATCAGCAGGAAATGTCACCAGGGCCACCAAGAAGCCAGCCTTCCCCACCGCTGCTGCCTCTCCAGGCACAGAAGGAAGCAGAGGGATGACTGTCACCCCGAATCCCGTGGCATCAGCTGGCTGATGACACTGCAAGGCCGCTCTGGGTGATCGATGAATGACTGTGGCACCTTGGAGAGGTGCCAGAAGGCTGGAGGAGAGCAAACGTCACTCCTATCTCGAAAAAAAAAAAGGAAGGAGGACAAAGGGAACTACAGGCTGATTGGCCTCACCTCAGTTCTGGGGAAGGCAAGGAAGCTAATCCTGGAAACCATTTCCAGGCACAGGAAGGACAAGAAAAGCATGGGGAGCAGTCAGCACGGATTCCTCATGGGGAAGTCACTTTTGACCAACCTGATAGCCTTCTACAATAAAATAACTGGCTTGGCAGACGAGGGGAGAGCAGGTGGATAGGTGTTGTCTACCTTCACTCCAGTAAGGCTTTTGACCCTGTCTCCCATCAGATCCTCACAGGAGCTGTCGGAGCACGGGCTGGCTGAGCAGAGAGGTGGTTTAAGAACTGGCTGAGCAGCTGAGCCCACAGGGTGGTGATCAGGGGAACAAAGTCTAGTTGGAGGCCAGTAACTAGCGCTGCGCCCCAGGGGTCAACACTGGGTCTGGTCCTGTTTAACGTCTTCATTAATGGTCTGGATGATGTGGCAGAGAGTTTACTAATGACACGAAACTGGGAGGAGCGGCTGATATGCCAGAGGGCTGCGCTGCCAGCCGGAGAGACAGCAACAGGCCGGACAAATGGGCCAACAGGAACCTCACAAAGCTCAACAGGGAAATGCAAAGCCCTGCACCTGGGGAGGAACAGCCTCAGGCACCAGGACATGCTGGAAAGCAGCTGAGACAAGGACCTGGGGGTCCTGGTGGACACCAAGCTGAACGTCAGCCAGCAATGTGTCCTTGCCACAAAGAAGGGCGTTGGTGTCCTGGGCTGCATTAGCCAGAGCGTTGCCAGCAGGTCAAGGGAGGTGAATCTGCTCCTCTGCTCAGCACTGGGGTGCTGGGTCCAGGTCCAGGAGACATGGACTTATTGCAGAGTCCAGAGAAGGGTAACAGAGGTGATTAAGGGACTGCAGGAAAGGCTATGAGGAAGCCTTCCTATGAGGAAAGGCGGAGAGAGCTGGGACTGCTGATCCTGGAGAAGAGGGAGCTCAGGGAAGGTCTCGACCAATGTCCAGAAACTACTGAAGGGAGGTTGCAAAGAGCCAGGCTTTTTTTTCCCCCAGCTCAGCATGTCTATAGGGGCTGTGGCAATTTCTCCAAAGCCCAGAGGCAGAAGGAGCAGGACTGTGGGACCACCAACACGGTTACTGCAAGCCGTGCTCACTTCCAGCCAAAGAGCTGCAGCACACACCCAAGGTGCAGAAAGCTGCTGGGGCAGAGCACATCGGCAGTCACAGCCAGTGCTAACTCCCTTCCTTCCCCCACACAGGAGCCGTCTAAGACCTAGGCCAGAAGGGAGGCGGATTCCTCTCTCCACTCCCCAGGTTTTGGTACCTATGCTCCAGCCTCCGGTGCCAAGTCCAGGATCTGACATGCTGGAACAGGAGCCGGAGGACGTAAAGCTGGGCTGTTGAGGGGGAAAGGAGAGGAAATCATGTCATCTATGTGAGAGATGTTCAAAGGTATCTGAGACAAAGGGGAAAGAAATGGCTGTCATACGTATCGGCTGTGGGAGGCCAGGTTGGAGGCACGCTGAGGGAAGGGGCCGGAGGAATTCGGGCAGCCCTGGAGCCGGGACTGGGCTTCAAACACGCTGCACAGCATGGCCAGGGTCTGCACGTCGTGGAGCTGTGAGTAATGAGCCAGCCTGGGAAACGAGAGAGGCAGAGCATGAGACTGGGCAGAGGTCAGCAGCAAAAGCATTGAGACTCCAAGGCAACGAACTTCAAGCCTGCTGCCTGAATCGATTTGGGCACATCGGTGCCCACGGGAGGCACGTGTGCTCTGCAGGCCTGGGCTGTATCTTCTGCCACACCTTCCAGGAGCATAGTCCTCCTCCTGAAACGTGCACGGCCTAACAGGTGGGGGAAAGCTGGGAACTTTGGCAATCCAGCAGCACTCCGGGCCTGATTACCCCAGCTCTGTGCAGCTTCAACGAGGCCTGCAGAACTCGTGGCTGTTCAAGCTGGAGCCATTAAACTCCCCCCGAGCCACAACGCCTTTTTGACGAGACCCTCTGCCCACAAGCATCCTGCGTTCAGACCCCGAGGCAAAAACCCTCAAAAAGCAGGTCTTCTGGATCGCCGTGAAGTTTCTGGATTGCTCTGAAGGCTGAGAGCAAAGCTCCCGTGCTGCCCTCCGCCGCTGCTGCCCAGCAGGAGGGAGCTAGGTCAAGCCGTGGTATGCAAAGCCCAGCACACAAATCCTGCGTCTCCCAGTGGGACGGATCAGCAGACAGTTAATTACTAGTAATTCTCTCTCCTAAACAGATTCACTGGCAGGAAGAATTTTGTGGCTAGCACTTGGCTTTGAGACCAGGGGGGTGATTTCCCAGGAATGGCAGCAGTGAATTTGAAGGTGAACCAAGCCAACGCGATCATTTAGGAGGTGGGGAGCAGAAACCCCAAATCTCTCCTCCTAAGGCAGGCACCGCAGGCACGCTGCAAAGCAGAGCTCCAGCTGCACCTGGGCTATTGCTCAACGCCAGCCAAGGGACACCCGGATGCCTGACGGGAGGCCAAATGCTGCCTCCTGCGTGTCATAAACATACTTGCATAAACACACTTCCCGTCCTGATGCACCTCGGGCTTGAGAGAGGAAAAAAAGACAAGGTGTGGCACCACGCCAAGGCTGAAATGATGCCGTACAACATACATAGTCATGAAGGGCTCCCTCTGCTTCAGCAACCATTCCCAGTCCCTCCCCAGCGTTCAGAGACCTACAGGGACTCCAGTAATTGACGTCCAAATGGATGTTGTGCCCAAGGTATCTCCAAATCTGGGTCAGACTTCGGTCCAAGACAGAGATCAGTGGCTACCATGGCCAGTGACCAAACCTGGCAGACAGGAAGGAAAAACATCAAAGCTACAATTAGAAACTGCCAGACTGCGAGGGTATAGGTGTGCACAGATTCACTCGCAGATAAATATTAATGGCATTTTTTAATTTATTGTGTTTTAAAACCAAGAGGGAGCAGTTCCAGCCTCAGTGTGACAAATTATATCAAGAATAACACAAAGCTGAAGCCTTCCATGTCCCACTTGCTTTAAGACTGGGTTAAACCATAGACTATTCTTCCTCAGAGTTTACCAGGAGAGTTTAAACAGACCTGTTAGTTCACTTTATGTTCACAAACCACAAAAGGGTTTAAATTTGATAAAGTACTTTCTCACATGCCACGTTTCTTCTTCATTCACCTCCCTTTACTTTACTCTGGAAACAGTTCCCCCTTTTCAGTCTCAGTACCACTGATGGCATACGACTGCATCAAATCTAGGACTGGTTTTTGTGCTGTGCCTTTTTAAAATGGAGCAAGTAAAACATGGTATGCCAGGGAAAATCAAAGTTGCTGGTTGGGCATAAAAAAAACAGGAAAGGAAAGAGAGTGTGATGCTGGAAAGACAACAAATCAGAGGAGACAACCAGAGCTGATGACACAGGAGGATTGGGGGGACAATGCAAGTGCTCCAAGTACCCAGAAGAGCAGCCAGCAACCATAATCCTACAGCTGCTCACTGTGAGCTGGAGAGAAACTGAGCAAAGAAACTGAAACAAGGACAGACCTGAGCACAAGACAGCACAGAAAGGAACCTGGAAAGACGTCACTTCCCACACTGCTACAGAACAAGTCTCTATGTAACTGCACTGCTCACGTCTCCATGAATGCCATGAACAAGGCAAGCTGCAAGACAGGCTGGAGTTACACGGGTGTCCTGGTTTCAGTTAGGACAGAGTTAATTTTCCTCCTAGTAGCTGGTAGGGTGCTATGTTTTGGCTTAGGATGAGAAGAGTGTTGATAACACCCCGATGTTTTAATTGCTGCAGAGCAGTGCTTACACCAAGCCAAGGACGTTTCAGCTTCTTGCTCTGTCCTGCCAGCGGGCAGGCTGGGGTGCAGCAGAAGCTGGGAGGGGACAGACCCAGGACAGCTGACCCCAACTGGCTAAAGGGGTATTCCATACCATCTGGGGTCATGCTGAGCAATATATAGGGGTGGCTAGCCGGGGTGGGGGTGCTTGACTGCTTGGGGGTAGACTGGGCATCGGTCAGTGGGTGGTGAGCAATTGCATTGTGCATCACTTGTTTGTACACGTTATTAGTAGTAGTACTATTATCATCATTATTGTTATTGTTATTATTATTATTATTGTTACTGTTATTTCCCTGTCTAAATAAACTGTCTCTATCTCAACTCCCAGGCTTCACTTTCCCTTTTCTCTCCCCCATCCCATAGAGGGAGTGGGGAGGGTGAGCGAACGGCCGTGTGGTGTCTAGCTGCCAGCTGGGTTAAACCACAACAACGGGCCAGGGAACAACAAAGCAAGAAACAGATATCAGAAAAGTCCTACTGAAGTTATTCCACCAAAGCTCTGGTCCTCCAGGCAAACCAGACAGCAAAATGAAGCACAGGGGTTACCAGACCTACCTTCTCTCTAGCTGAGCCCACCATGAAGCTAAAAACCTGACAGCAAGACAACAGCTTGAGTTGGTTTCTGCTTAGATCAGGTAAAGCTCTGGCCGTTCCCTGCCCAGAGCTAGGGGGAGCCAAAAGCTCAGGAGAGGTGCAGAGGCTCCCCTGGCAGTGCCAGCCACAGCCAGCTCCTGGCAAAAGCTCTGCCTGTTGCTGTGGGCTGATCACACGGCAAGAGACTGGCCAAAATGGGCATTTTTCTCCAATTACTCGTTGAAGCTGGGGTCTCTGGGCTCAGGTTCTTCTTGGGGAGAAGCTAGCTGCAGTTAGCACGTAGTGCCAGTGCGGATGAGTGCTGAGCTAATTACAACGGGAATGATTACGTAAGGCAAAACCACCGATGAAAATACGAGCAGCAGCCAGGCAGCTTTGTGCACTGTTACTTCCTCTGCAGGCTCAAAAGCGGGCTGCATCCCCAGCTTTGCCTGCAGGAACACCCTGAAACGTGTGCAAGACCCTGCTGGCAGCCCTGGGAAGGGACCTCTCGATGCCAAGAGCAAGGAGGTAGAGAGCACCCCTGCAGCTGGTCCAAAAGCCTCGGTTTGTTGAACATTTCAGACTCCCTGGAACAAGTGCTGAGCCCAGCTGGCTGTTCGGGTATCAAGGTGACAGCACAAGCAGTTTGAGAAAGAGGTCTGAATCAACACAATACCTGCACGAGATCCCTCCGTCCAACAGCCAAGGCGGAGGCAGCATTCTTCTGGCAGGTCTCCTGGATATTATTCACATTCAGTCTGAAAAGCAAGCAGATAGATGAGCTCTCTGGTCGGCGTGGTACCCACAGAGGTGGGGTGATGGGGGGGTGATGTGGTTCTGGCAGCAGCGAGCAGTCCGGAACCTGCTGATCAATCTGAAACTGCAAGCACGACGAGGATCCCATCCTGCCCTCTGCTGTTCTCCAGGGATCACTGCCATCCTCCTGGCAACCCCACCGTTCACCTTCCCTAGCACACTGCTAATTTATCAAGCTCCAAACTAGCTTGGTCCCAAGACACCACTTCCACGAGGATGTGGGATCCAACTTGTGGCAGAACACCACCAAGCCAAGAGTTATTCCTGTCCCTAGAAGCCACCAGATGCGTGGTCCTGTTCCCAGCCAGCCTGCTGGCCTGCTCTGCTCGACTGCAGGGACCCAGCTGCAGACTTGGACTCTTGGAATTTCTACTGCTGAAGATCTTACAGCAAATCGGAAAGGCTCAGCCTCTTTACAAATGAGATACCCAGAGAAGAAAGTTCCATGAGGACTTTTTAAAGAACATTTATATGAACATTTTAATAATACAGAAAAGGGAGAAGGAAGATTTTCTTCCTCCTCTGTTGCCTCCTTTAAGAAGGGCAGCCTGCTTCTTCCCTGCATGTTTACAGAGTGAAAACGGTGAAGGATCAGCCAGCATTACCAATGCTAAGGAAGCAAAAACTCACAAAAAGAGATTTTATTGCTATCTGAATTAGACACTTTGGGAAAAGGCGCTCCTTGTTTATAAACACATAAACAAAACCCAGAACTTCTCCATCCTTTTCATTAAGGTAGGAGAACTTGCTGCACAGACACTGGCATGCATGTATAATCAGGTCTCCGAGGGAATGAGGCATTCCAAATACTTCTGAAATTAAAAATCGTTACGAGCCAAGAGCAGTTTTAGAGCATGAGAATATGCATTTATTGGGATTTTTTTTAAATCTGTGCACTGAACTGCGGAGTTCGTCAAGATTTAAGAGATAATCTTTAAGATTTGAGAGATAATTAGTATCAATAACTTCTCTTTCTAGCTTACAAAGAACCAAACCTCTAAGAGTTGCAGAGATGATGCTGGAGCACCAGTTCAGCCTCTGCATACAATACGCCACCACAAATTCCTTCCACCACGCTTTTCAGATTTCTAGGAGACGAGTCTCCTCTCACGGGGGGAGAGGGGCACCACAAGAAAGCAGCAAGACAAGGCTAAAGGAAGAAGGTACGGAAACATTCAAACACTCGAAGCATTAAAGCACAGCAATGCCAAAGACAGCTGCTTTCCTTTGGGAAAGGATCCCAAGCTGATACTCACATGTAGAGCTCTCCCAGCAACTTGTGCACGGGCAGCAAGCAGGAAATATCTTGTATAATGACTTTTCCGGCGGCTTTGATGGGTCGGTTGTTGGCATCTGTCCCCTCTCGTTTGCTTTTCCACCTCCTGGATTTCTGCAGAACGAATGGCAGCGTGTTACCGGGGAGGACAGCAGGCTTCTCGGGCCGGGGAACAATGCACTAGGGTGAGGAACAATGCAAGCAGCACCCAAACCTGCCTCTCAGAAGGCTCTGTGCTACCCTGGAAAACATCCATGACATGCCCAGGAGAACAAGCATCTCCATCTGTAGGGAGTGAAAAGCAGGTCAAGGCAGCGAGCTCAAGGTCAAACTCACTCAAAAAGCATTTTGTGAGTTCCCCTGTGAAAGCCAATACGAGAAGGAATCAGCATCGGGATGCCAATCAAACCCAGGAGGGTTTGGCAGGAGGACGGCTCAATTATCACCCTCATTAGGGGTCTGGGAACCCTCTGCACACAGACCACCGCTGACTTCAGCCAGCGCTCAGCACACAGACACGTGGGAGCAGCTTCTGCTTGCCCTCAGCTTCAGGGCAAGCCCACAGGTCCAGACTCTTGCTCTCCTCTTTCTGTGTCCTGTTTAGCACCAGGACAGGGCTCCCACCTCTCCTGCTTTATCAGCAGCTCCACACAAACGGCAGGTGATAAAGCAGGGCCCACGCTTTCCTAACAACCCCTCGCTACCAGGTTTGCAGCTATTTATGGCTGGCTCAGGACATGAGGCTGAAGGGAGAAGAAAGGAGAGGAATCGACACAGGGGAACAAAACCAGGAGCCCAAATACTCCCCGTAATGGACACGGAGGCCATCCGCATGCCAAGCTGCATAAAGCTCCCTTGGCCTTACGATGCCCTGCAGGGTATTTGGCTTCTCATCGTGGCCTCTCCTCGCTCCAGGAGGCCGGTGAGGAGGGACAAGGACGTGCAGCAGCATTGCAGGCACCGGAGCTCCACGAGGGAAGCTCTGGCTGCTCTGCAGGGCTCCTAGGAAAGCAGCGGATGCTTCGCAATGCTGCTCTCCTGTGGCAAGTCCCCTCACTGACACGAGGTGCCGATGCTCCTATACAGAAGCATCCCCTAGAAGTCTAAAATGCTCTCTTACCGTTGGGCAGACAACACCTCTTGGGGTAACACCTGGAAATATTGCTGCCCCTTCCGTGATGAAGGATTTGGGGCAGCCAAATGCCACCAGTGTGCAGCAAAGACTTGCTGATGCTGCCAAAAACACGGGAGCAAAGCTTGGGAGCCCCAGCACAAGGACATGCCACGCTGGAAGAGCTGCCAGGCTGCTCACAGCACGGCCCATCAGCAGCCAACATTCGTGCTGCATCTCAGCAGGCATCCGAAGCCAGGCCTGCAGGGGCAGAGCCGCGCTCTGCAGGTGATTTGGAGAGCACCTGGCCACCTCCGAGCGAGGCAGGTTCCCTGCCCTGTTACTGGGGACAGATTCAGCCTGCTCCCGCCAGAGCCGACTGAAAGAGCCTCCCAACAGTATTTCAAAGACTGGAAACACGGACAACACATACCACTTTCCACAGGCACTTGTGGGTTGTTTTTTTTTTTTTGGAGAATGACAGCAAATGAGGATGAGAATGGAAAAGAGAGCCCACGAATGGTTTCCACCGCTTGCTGTTAGCATAGCACCAGACAAATGAAGACACTAGATGCATCAGAGCCCCTCCAAAACCTGGACTCGCAACAAAATCTTCCTGCTTCCTTCCTCCTAGCACTGCCTGGTTGTTAGCAGAAAGGAAAGCCCTGATTCTTTACTGGGGCAGCGACAGGAGCAGGGTTAGGCAAGGGCCACACGCCCTGCTGGTACTACGCTGCTGTGACCATTGACCATAGAAATCCTACAGCCACGTGGACAGCCACCATGAAAAACGTCTCACTGGTTTTAACAATTTGCCTCAGTGAGCTACAGCAGCTACGTGTCAGAAAGAAAATGACCATCAGAAGCACGGGAACATCAGTGATGAAGTACAGCTCGTTACCTCTGACAGCAGGGCAAGTTCTAGCTTGAACCTCGTGACTACTGGAGCGCTACAGGGATTGCTCTCCACCAGGCTGCACTGGAACACTTTCAGCAGGAGTTACCAAAGGCAAGGAGAGCTCTAGCTTGGGTCTGCCCGGCCAAGGTCCACCACAAGGTTTCCTCTCTCCCTTCTGCTCCAAGTCGTCTCCCAGGAGGATCTCCCACTACCCAAAGGAGCCACAGAGGCTGGCAGGCGTCAGGGCAGGGCAGAAGACGTTCCTCTTCCTAGGGGCTGGAGCACAGGTCAGAGGGGAGCAGGGAGCACAGTGGCTGGAGCAGAAATCAGCATGCGTGCACCAAGCTAACTAGTGACAGGAGGGCAGACACTGGCTTTCTGCAACCTAGAGCCCACGCTAGGGAGAACTGCATCTACCCAGCTGCTCCTGGGAGCTTAAGGAGAGGGAGAAAAGGAAGAAAACAGCGGTGGTGATAGTAAATTAAGACTCATCAGCTCCTCAGAGCACCAGAAGGAAAGAAACCAGAGCGTTGATGACAGTCATGGGGTTGGAGGTGACAGCGGGGAACAGCACTGAACGACGACTAAAGAAGCCAGCCTGCACCTGCGCTACCATACCCAAGGCTGCAATTTGCTGCAATCCGAGGTGACAACGATGGCAGTAAATGGGTTACACGTAGAAAACAGACAGCCCAAGAATAAGCCACCAACTGCTTCGCAGCAACCATCACCGTCAGTGCGTACTCAGCAGAAGTCGGTACGAAATGCTGCATGCCTGCTGGAAAGGATGCCGAGCCGGGGCGCGTGCGCCTCTGGGTCCTGCCGAGGCAGGAGGTGCCCTAAGGAGGATCATGAAACGTCCAGTGCCTGTTTCACATCAGTGTATGCCAAATCTCAGGGTAGAAACTCACATCAGTAAGGCGAAGGGCAAGGTTGCAGACCAAAAGGAAAAGGCTCGATGCCAGAAGTGAAGCTGCGTGAGGGTATGTACCAAATAAAAGAGTGAAACCAGCTCAAAGTCAGGTTCAAGCTGCTTCTAAGGCTTTTCTTTTTAAACATGATTTTAAAATCGCTGCCTTCCTGTGCGTTCCTTTATTCTGAACAACTGCCTACAGCTTAACTCCCCTGTGCAGGTCATGCAGCACTGCCTGGATTTTATCTTCAAAATAATCAACGTTTACTATTCACAGCATCTCCCACAGTACCAGGCTACTTCCACAGACAGGCAAAAAAGTTGAGGCACTTTTGAATCAAGTGTCCCAAAGCAGGAATATTTCTTTTTCTTCCCTGTGTCTTCGCCTTGAGCACCAGTGCCAACTTAGGAGAGCACGATTAGACTCTTCCCAAGGTTATCCACAAACACAATCAGTATTTCAAGGCTTTGACTGCCCCATGTATCATTTTTTTTAAGTATACGTTACATAAAATTATAACTTTATCTCTTCACCAGGTGTTCTTCCTTCCAAGCCAGTGGGGCAAGCAAATTAAACTGTGGCCCTGGGTGCACCACCATTTACCACATCAAAAACTAGCATGTTCTTTTCCTGTTTTTTTTTTTTTTTTTTTTTTTTTTCTCCTTCCTCTTTCAATCAATTCTTAATCCAAGACAGAACTTTGCTCCTTGCCTCCACTCCTCACATTTCATTAGCTCTTCACAAAAAGCCTCTGGAGTCAAGTAAATTACTTCTGTTTTCTTTCACCTATTACTTGCTAGTATAGTCTTAGGGTTCTTGTAATTAGGAAGGCTTGATCCTATTATACCAAGTTAAATTAGGTGTTACAGGATTCTATTTTATTCCCTGCTGTCTTGTGAGGAGAGAGCATGAAGGTGAACAGCCGTGAAAAAAGTTCACAGCATCAGACCTAAAGAGACCATCTTTAGACTGGAGTTTTCTAAGCTCTGCCTGTGCTTGGCAGATGACTGATGTGACAGTAATTGCCCAAATTTGCAGCACAGCTTGAGCAACGCTGATATCAAGACATTCATGTTCAAGCTTGAGGGACTTGTGGACCTGACTAAAGGAAAACACTTGTCAAAGCAGACTTGGAAGGGCAGGTGGCAGGAGGAAGGAGTACCAGCCAGGTGGTGTGATTCTAAGGGCTCACAAATTAAGGAGAAATCCCACTCCAGGAAATAAGACTTTCTGGTGCATCGCACATGCTCGTTTCATTGAGATGACAGATCGTTATCAGCAGCTCAACCAGTTTGTTTCTTCCGCAGTTCTTAAACAGTGCCATGCCAGCAGCTTGCTGCTCCTTGATATTATTTTCCAGCAACTCCTCCCTCTCCAGAAGGGCTTCATCTTTTTCAGAAATGAGGTGTTCTAGTGTCACCCTCCTCAGCTGGTTGATGCTGCATAATAATCGTTCAACTCCTCTGCAGCGCACACTCTGCTTCTTAGGGGTCGATCCTTTTTTACACCTCAAATTACCCCTTGGCATCCTTTCCTGGCTGCTAAGCCAGGTAAAATAGGCATGTCATGAGTCAGTACTTGTACCCTTTGAACTTGTGTCTGCTCCTGTCCACTTACACTTGCGTTTGCTCCCCCTGAAACCCTATGTGGAGTGCAAGTCCCCCACCTCTGTGCAGGTTACTCAAAGGCAGGCAGGTGGCATTTTATTCTTGGGCCCTTGGGCAGAAGACAGGGTAATATCAAGGACAGTATTAGCACAGCGCACAGTACCGGGAAGTCGTTAATTGCTTGTATGGACCAACGTCGCCGGGCAGAGCGAGGAGACATCTGTATGTGAAAACATTATACCCAGGAAAAGGGAAGAAAGACACCAAGAAAATTAAAGACAAAGGTAAATAAACTGGAAACGAAAAGTGCCCTGAACCAGCAGAGTAAAAGATACTATTCCCCATGGTTCTGTTACACAGTGGACAATTCCAAACCGAGACCCCGCTTTCATCCACGCACAATTGCACTATATTGCACCTATGGACCCGGCAAAATGTGGGCTGCTGGAGGGAAGATTTCAGTGATCTCAACCCTGAACAGTCTCCCACATGGAGTTGTACTACCCCAACAGGCGTGTGTCCTTGTTCACACCATGATGTGACAGCAGAGAGGACAACACCACGCTGCCCCACGTGCCAGGCTCCGGCTCTAGCCAGTTTTCCTCTTTTTGGCTGAAGAGGAAGGCAGCCAAGTGCGACCCCAGCTGCACCATTTTTAACCCAGCTCTCTGACACGGAAATCTGCAGCAAGCTAAACAAACCCTCCTGCTCGCTCAGCCATCCCTTTAACATCCAGCATCCTCCAGGACTTCGTTCACTGGAACCTGCTGCAACTGTTCACTTTCATTTCGAAAGCAATAAAAGACAAGCGGCAGGATATTAGAAGGGATGCAGAGACCTGTACCCAGAGACCTGTACCTGAGGAACTCATTTGGGTTGAGTGAGCAATCAAGTTCACTGACTGACCATGCAGAACAGCTCCAAAAGTAGGCTTTCATTACGAACCTGCAGATATTTCATTAAGCACTCAGCGCAGGATTATAACAATAAACTGGATCTCTCAAAGCACATCATTGTGGGCTCACCTGACAAAGATTATTTGTTAGAGTTCTGGAAGAGTCAACACAATAAAAAGGGGAAGAACGGGGTTATTTGTGTTGTGTGCAATGTATTTCGCATTTATTTTCAGCTGATGACAGGCAGTCCTCATCATCAGGCATGCCTGAGCCTCTGCCTTCCCTTGCAGCTCACTGGGAGAAGCTCAGGATGAGGCTCTGTCTGAGGACTGCATGGCCCCATAGAAAGAGAGAAGGCTGCAGCCTTGTGCTACGTGTTCCTCCACTGCATCTCGCAAGAGAGGGCGAAAAGGATTAGCAGAAGGAACTTCAGTTTAGTGGAGAGCAAGCAAAACTAAGCTCAGTCACCCCACTAAGCCCTGCTCTCCTGTAGGCAGCCGCTGCTGCCAGCCCTTGGGACTCGTGGCTCCGCTCCCCCGTGTGGAGCTTGCGAGGGCTGCAAGCAGCCAAAGCCCGAGGGAAGCCCTGAGAAGCAGCAGCAGCTTCCAGGCTCTGCCGTGACAGAAGCGTGAGGACACCACAGGCACCAGCCGTGGGCATGGCTGTCCCTTAGGCAAGGCTGAGCAGTGCCCAGGTCCCCGCCAGCACAACCCTTTCACTGGAGCGAGAAAACCACGGCCATGCACTGCCTTTAAGAGAAATCCAGGCTTGAAACACTGATGGCATTGCCACAGTATAAATGCAGATTCTCCTTTCTGCTGCTTTCTATACTACTAGCTTTTTAGACTACTACTTTTTAGTTTTTGTTGATTTCTTTTTTGTAGGAAGGAAGAAAGGAGGAGCATGCATGCATGAATAATGTGAGAAAGATATATACGTGTGTATATATACATACACACACATTTAAATGAGCACAGAAGGGCTGAACGTCACATTTAGTTTCATTTTGGTTTACTAAGGAGATCTCTGCTAGGCTCAGCAGCTCCCCTGCTTTTATGGGGACATGACACATTCCCTGTCTGGCAATGCACAAATCCCATTTGTTAGTTAATGGTGGTTGCGGCATGGGATTTAAGTTTAAATACTTGGTTATGTCTGACAAACTCAGTTTAGAGGCTGAAGTTACGTAACTTGGTAGTTTACTGCACAATTTCAACTTTTATTTAATGCAAATATGAAATCCAAGCTTTCAGAGCTCCCAAGACTCAGACTCTGGGGTTTTTATGCCTTAAAATCCTCACAATGAAATGCCATAAGAATATTCAGCGTTGATTTAACAAAGGCTGGGACATCAACTCCCAAAGAGTCAGAAAACCTCTGCTGAAGGGAGATGTGAGGTTTTTTGATCTGTTCCATCTGCAGGAACATTTGAGCTAGCTCTCTGCTAGGGCCCTTACCCTTCTTCCAACCCAGCGTGTGAGGACGCAGCCTGGCACAGGGACAGGGAAGGAATTTTCCCTGGCTTTCAGCAGACGTGGCAACACACATGCTTTACTCTCTAGATCCACCCCTCCCAAAATCTTGTCACCATCAATACGCGGACTGGGGAGACAGGTCACATGAAATTGCACCAAGCTGCTTCCACACGTTATTTTTAGCCTTGTCTGTCATCTTAGAGAGCTGCGTGTCAGAGACAAGCACGCTGCAGAGGACAGAGGTAGCTCTTTAAATAAACTCTCCTGCAAAGCCTGGAACAGGCTGTAATTCCTGTACCAGTCAGCACCATTTTCTCCTCTCATCAGAAGAAGTCTGGGGAGGGGCAATAAAAATCACTAGAATGCGAACTCCCAGAGTCTTCTGGGATCTGTATGGAAGCAAAACTCTACCAGGAGCAGAGCCTCTCCCCATGCCTGGTGTGTGTAAGAACTAACTCACGTTACATACGCAGGACACAATCCCAGAGGGGTCGGCTGTCGTGTTCAGGACTACTGGAAAACCTAGACCTGTTTCAGCACCAAGGGAGAATGAGAGCTCAAGGCTGTGATTTCCCTTCTGCTCCCGTGACAGGAGCTCCTGAGCTCCACCGCAGCAGAGTGTGGGTAGCTCTTCACTTTTGCTGGGTACCTGGAAGCTCTCCCTTGCTGCAGCAGATGTGAGGTGTGTGCCCTCACCACAGACAGTGGGCAAACTGCTTATATGCCTTGAATTTTTCAGGCTCTAAGTGGAAGCTTACCGTATTTTTGTAAGCAGCCCCATGCTGAAGCACATGGAGTTTGTCTCAGAGCAAGCTGCACGGCTGATTACTCCCACAGCATCTGCTCCAGGCACATCAGGCCATCGACTGCTTCAGAACTACCCTGCAGCCACCCTACAATTACCAAGTGGTCTTTTGCACCCTCCCCGTGCCCTGGAAGGGAACAATCCTCTCTCCCCCAAAGCCTTGCTTGTAAACAGCAATGGTAACAAGACCTGTGCCTAAAACAGAGGTACATAGATTGGAAGTTCTTTGGAGAAACATATAGGGATGATTTTTGTTTAAAGTAGTCCAGAGGCACATATCCCTGCAAGAGACACCTGTAACAGAAATGAGCCAAATACACCCCGTAATTCAGGAGAGGTTACTGATAAGCTTCACAGAGCCCTCTGCAGCTACATACATCAGGGAGAACAGAGAAAAAGAGTGGCCTACATGTACTTATCTGGAGACTACAGCTTCAAGTGTGAGATCTTAACTCTACATAATGCAAAGGGAGAGAGTGTAATGTACTGAAGGAAGCTGTGATGGTCAGTCTAGAGAGATATCAAAATAAGCAAGTCAAAGGCTGGATCGGCAAAGAGGTTACTAACAGGAGATAAAGCCACGTGACATTTTTAGAGAGCTGCCTATAAAAGGATGCCTTCTTGAGAGGAATATGAAACTTCTGTTACCAGCAATGCTCTCAGCCGTACAAAGAGAACACAAGTCATAACAGCTGAAGTGCTAGGAGAGGCTTTCTGGCCCGGTACTTACCCTCTCTTTGTAGTAGAAGGAGCTAATGGAGACCTGCTCCTTCTCGCTGCGAGTAGGGCTCCCGCTGTACAAACGCAGATTGCCTGGGGTCTCTGTGCGGATCTTCATTGGGGTAATGAGGCCGCTGTGGTACGCTGATAAAGCTGACAGGGACCTAGAAACAAGGGAAAGCTTTCAGCAGGAGCTTACATCCACCACGGTGCTCTGGAGGCTCAGAATGACACCGCTAACCCAAGCTGTTTCACTCTTTCTGAGGGCTGGCAGTTCAAAGATCAGGCAGACCTCAGCTACAACACCAGGTACTCACCTGGGTGTGGGTTCTGTTGGGGACACGGCACGGTGCATGGTCATGGGCCTCGTGAAATACACCAGGTACCCTGCAGAGACAGGACACAGCATAAAGATCCCGTGACAAGGAGCAGACTGCCCGGGGTGGTATCAAGGAGCAGGGGGCTCATCCATTTCTCTGAGTGTTTCTCAACCCAAATCCACTTCTTCCAAACCCATTAAAGAGCACGTTTTGTTGAGCTGACTGCTTTATAAGCACCAACACCACGTGTTAGAGACGAGATGGTAGAAGAAAAGGAGCAAACACACGTACTTCTGTGTTTTAACTCTTCACCAGAATTTGTCAGTGATACTACAGAGGCAAGTGCAGCGATACACAGCTATACAGAGGAACCCTGAGAGCTGCTATGACTCTTCTCTTCAAAAGGATAACCTGAGCCATCTGAGGCCAACTCCAGGCACTCTCACAGGCTTTACCCCATTTGTTGGCATCTCAAGTGTCCTCAGCCACCCACTCCACTACAAGAGTTTCAGGACTTAGCAGGTTTCACTGAGCCTATTCAAAGCAATATTACTGTTTTACTTCTGCTGGGAATTTGGTGAGGCCTATAGGAAAAGCAGCTTTCAAAACATGCTCAAATTGTTAGGTACAGAAGAGCCATGCCTGCATCTGAAACACCACAGTGAAACTTAACACCTCTTCTCAGACCTTAACCTGTCTTTTTTAAGGGTCTTTGCAACATATACACTCTCCTGGAAGCCTGGACACAACTGTACCCCATCACTCATTTAGGGGAAGTTTCCCAGTTATCTTGGAAAAGCTATTTGGGACAAGGGAGAGGGTGCAGAATGATAAAAGAGTAGTTAATAACAACAATACCTATTCAGCAAGGGGGTAAATTGAGTCCAAAATCGCAGGAATTTTGTGAAGGCCTGAGAGCCTGAGAGTATGTCCAGCAGTTTGATGCTGGTAGGAGGGAAATGGGCAAGGAAAAAAGCTACTCCCAGTCTTCTGTAAAAGAGGTGTGTCAGTACCTCTGGCAGGCCTCAGGCCAAGGGCCACCTCTTAATTCAGTCCTGGGTTTCCAGATCCTAAAATTCTACATGCAACACCATGTATGCAGTTGCTAACTAGGCTCATTACCTATAAATTTATCACAATATTGCTACTTTAGTAGGGTTTCTTGCTTGTTGCATGGCAGCAACTAAAACCTCATCTTGTTCAGAGGCCTGAGTGTTCCCCTAGACACTAAAGGGACCGTTCCCCTGAGATCTGTTGTAATGTATCAGCAACAGGGCTGACCTGCACCACAGAACCGGGCTCCCGAGGTCCGTGGAAATGGGATGTTGGAGTCCTGGTAGGAGCCATAGGCGTTGGAGACCCGGGCGAACGTGGGCAACGGGGGCGTCACGGAGTTCGACAAAGCGTAGGGATTGCTGGACGTGCTGTCCTCTTGGTTCTGAAACAGGAGGTACCCAAGATCACACTCCTGATGCCACAGGAAGGAAACCACTAAACCACTGGGTATCCTAGTGCCAAGCAGCCTCGGGGCAGGTGCCTCCCCTTTGAACTGAAGCAGATCAAGCACAGAGCATGGCTACTGCTCTGGCTGCAAAGGCACTTGCAGGCATGTGTACCTGTGAGCAAAGTGCTGCTCTGCACTCTGATCTCTCCCACCACAGTTGTGCTGAAATTCAGAGCTCAGCTAGGGTGAAAAACTGGTCTCAGGGGAAAGCTATATAGAAAATCTGACCTTCAGACTCCAGATATGGCTCCTAAGAACAAAACAGGGAGCTGAGCTAAACCCAACACCTCCATGATGCAAGCGAGACAAAGTCTCCTTGAAGAGGAATACTTCTACAACCCACACAACTGTGGGGGTGTCAAAAACAGGCTGGGCACCTTAAATGAGGAAAACAGGTGGTGTGAGCCAGGTATGAGCAACTGGGAGACCTCAAGCCTGTCCAGAGGAATTTTAGCAGAAATCCGCATTTATCTGGATAAGCTAAAGAATTTCTTTAGACCACAGCTGTAAAGGCAGCAGCATCTGGCTCAAATCATCTAATTTCCATACAAGTGGTGAGAAGTTCCCACTCACAACAGTACTGCTGAAACTAAACAGAATTCAGCTTTCCATGTTAAAAAAAAAACAAAAAAAAAAAACACTCCTTATTTGTGATGAATAAACAAAGCCTCTTCAAAAAGAAAACTGAGGAACCTCTCTAATCTTTTCCTGAATGCTGAAAACACCCACTCTGGCACACTGCACCCACACACAGACCTAACACCTGACACTGGGATGCTGAGTAGGTATCACAGATCTCTCAGCTAAGGGCAGAGTGGGACTTGTGTTTCCCCGCAGTATCATCCCTACAAAACCTTAGCACGAAGCTTCAGAAAAAAAAAAAAAAAAAAGAAAGAAAAAACAACAGACTTTCACAGCTTTAAAGACCTTAGAATAGGACTGGCAGGATCTCTGGCTGGAACTGAGGAGGTAAAGACATCTGCCACTGCCTTTCAGACAAGAATGAATCCATCGCCTCCCTGAAAACTTATTTTCTTTCACAGTTGACAACCATGCCCTGGCAGTCAAGGATCTACTCAGAGCTGGGAAGCTACCATGCACTGCTTGGCTTCTGGAGCTGCTGTGATGCTCCAACTCCCCATAATTCCTGCTGACCTGAATATTAGTGAGCATTCAGAGCTCCCCAAAGCAACAAACCTTCAGGGCCTGATTTTCAGAAATAATGCATCTAATCACCCACTCAGGTTTCTTCAACATTAACCACTAGTGCTAACACAGATGTAGCAGCCAGTCACAGGGGTCTATTTACACATCTAATGAGGCCGGACTCTCACTGCAGAGTCAGAAGCGTGGGATGTGGGAGAAGACAACAAACTAGGGCAGAAAGCCCATGTAATTCTCCATACCACAACAGACTCCAGCCAGGAGACCAGCTGACGCAGGCAGGGCTCCAGGCAGCTCTGGTTCCGCTTCACTTTCTGCAGAGAAGTGTCTTTCAATATCTGGAATACAAACAAGACGCAGCTTGAATCATGGTTACTTCCACACCTTCCCACATCCTTTTTTTGTCTGCAGAGCAGCAAAGTTACCAGGCTGCAGAGACTGAAGGGCCAGAGGCATCCCAGAACACCTACTGGAGCCACACTGGAGTGGGTTGCACTGATGTGCTGCCTGCCTTGAGCTTTCATCAGAGCTCTGAAGGGTCACCTGGGTTCTAATCCAGGATTTGGGCTTCTGTATTACTGTAACCCATACATTCCATACCAGTTTGTGGCAAACTGGATCCATCTCTTTCAAGAAGGAACCCAAATCGATCCATTTACCTGATATGCAGGCTTGGACCTAAGCCTGAGGCTGAATTTGCTATCAAGGTAGCCAGTGCAACCCTAGAACACAGCACTGTCAGACTCAGGGGGATCAAAGCATTAAAGACTGAGGTGCTCAAACACTTAGAAATCTCTGGTTTTGCTTCCTCCCCTTGAAGAGCAATTTCTCATCATCCCTTTCCATTCAGATGCTGACCATTCCACATGGTCAGCGCAGTAAAAAAAGGAAAAAAACATTTCCTCTCACCAAGGAGGACACAAAGTATTCCCCTCAAGCTCTGAGGGGAATACAGCAAAATTCAGTGACTATAAGCCCAAAGACAACAGCACTGTATGTCTCTACCCCTACATCTCTACCATGTATCTGTTTTAATTTAGGAAACAGCCTACAACCTCACCCTTTCTTTGTGGTCCTAGGGTAAATCAAGGTTGTTGCTCCTATTGTGTTTATAGAAGGCAAGAGAGAGCAGCTCTTGTTGCTGGAAAGGGCTTTCAGCAGCAGTAGGACTTTCTATACCAGATGATCAAACACCTGGTCTGGAATTTGTGTGGTTGGTGTAAAAAGTTCTCTAGTTTTTAAAACAGTTTGTGGAGGCGAGCATGAAGCAACATGCCAGCTCAGAAATACCATACTTTCTGTAGCTGGATGCTTATATGGTCATTTGGTCTATTAAGGGATTGGGGGAAACTGCATGAGAAGAAGGATGATAGGAATGGTATTCTACATGAATGTAGAATAGCAGGGAAAAACACATTCAAAGTGCATTAGTGAAGGAAGGCAAATACTGGGCTGCAAAGCCAACAAATACGTCACCCTAGGGGCTTCAAAATATTAGTTCTAGCAGTGGTCTGTGGTATATCTTCATCAAGGTCTGATGTCTTACTGTGTCAGGAATCTAGACACCAGGTGTCGAGCACATGTGTATTTGTACAGACCGTGTACGCTCCACACACACCTTCAGCAGCTTGGCCTTCATGGAGGCAGTGATCGAGGTCGGGTTGATGAACTGGAAGGACGGCGCGGCGTTATTGGGGTATTGGACAGGGAACATCACCAGCATCCTGACTCGGTGGTTGCCGCAGTGCACTGACACCGTGCAGCTCCGATTCACCGCATCCATCTGCGCGAGGGAAAGCAATCGCTCTGTAGTTACATCTCCAAGGACCTCTAAACTCACAGTGCCTTAAATCCACACTGAGGGGCTGATTCCTCTGCACGTAAGATGAAGTCATGCTGTTCTCAAGGGCAGCAAACACAGTGACAGCAAAAACCCCAGGCAGAGGGGAGCAGCCGTCACCGCGAGCCCTGCAGCTCCTGCAGACGGCAGCCAGCCCAGGCTGCTCCACTTCACCTGGCTGTGGAGGGCTCCAGGCCCAGTAACAGGCACCACCCAGGGTCACATCCCACTGTCTCAGAAAGATGCAGAAGGATGTGAAACCACAGGGGTGGGGAAAGAGGGCAGGCAGTGCCTCAAGCCTCCCATCCCAGTACTCTGAGGGACAGAGCGAGGGCTGAGCAGACTAAGTTCAGAAACAGCTGAAATGAGATCAGCTCCATGTACTGGAAGAAGTCACTTTGCAGTCTTGGCAGGGAGGAAAACACAGTCCAGCCTTCTTGGGATCAGTGCCAGGGTACTTGCTGAGCTGAAATGCCTCCCTCACTCCCAGTGTTTGGGATTATCCTCTTTTCTGCTACCCCCGGCCAAAAAAGATCTCGACAGCTCAAAATAAACCTTGTTTACAGGCAGCAGTCACTGCAGCAGAAGGGTTCCCCTCGATAGGCTCTGATGAGCCAGCTTGCCCACATTCCCTCCTAGCCAGTCAGCAGAAGGAAACTCCCTACCTCCACGTTGACATTTCGGATCTGCACGTTGATCAGCGAAAACTCCTGCTGCAGCGTTTGAGGCAGCCCCAGCTGGTCTGTCTTCTTCCCCACCAGGAGGTCATTCAGGAAGTCTTCTTTTAAAGCTGACAGGAGAGATGCAGAACAGACTGAGACAAGTTACAGGAGACCTTTGGCATGCAATGCTGGGAGGCAGCGAAGAGAGCAGGCTTTTCTCTGCTCCTTGAAGTATGAGTTTTACCTGGCAGAGACCTGCGAGCTGGAGGGTCTCAGCTGCTGTTTAGAGGCAGGTTTCAGAGACTTGCTCTTAAAAAACACCAAACCTGTCTGCACGCTGGTTTCCAAGGAAAGTTACAGAAGCCACCTGCATTTTGTACAGCCCTAAATGGTCTGGTCTCTACTCATCTGAGACACCTTTTCCTCCCCACACCATACTGCCAGGGTCACAAACAGCTGAAGTGAAGCCTCTTGGTCCAGCTGCCAAAGCAGTCTCCAGGAGGAGCTCTGGTCTTTGGGATTCACACCCCACCGCTCGTGGCTTTCAGGGAATGTGTCCAAAGCAATCTGATGAATAAGGCTTTGGGAGAGAGGCGAGGGTATTTCTGGCCCTAGGAGAGGTTTAATTCATTTGATGCAGCAGTGTGCTTTTAATGTTGCAAAGCACTCTAGTGAGTAATTCTTCAAGACTCATTTAAATGCTGGATCTAACCGTCCAGTTCCACTGTCAGTGTTTTTTTCAGGAGGACAATAACCCCTCAAACAAAGGACTGATTTAAAGAGCCAGGCAAGCACTGCAGGACATGAGAAATTAGGGTTAAAATAGCCAAGTGGACTGTGTTTCGGAAGAACTGGGCTCTGCCTGTTGTTGTGCCTGGCTCTTGCCTTGACCCTTGCGACATACCTCATTAGGACAGGGGCAGCTCCTGCTGGAGGGGGTTTCGTGTGGCAACCTTTCCTAAGAAGGCCAAATATATCTTTTGATGGTGGTTCCCAAGGCCACAAGGCAAGTCCCACTTACTCAGCTGTCATTCTCACCCTTGATGTTGCACAGACTACTCTTAGGGAGAAAAAAAAAAAAAAAAAGACAAGAAATGCAGAAAGCTATCCTTTACCAGGTTTTGCCTGAAAGTCACTGACTTTGCTGCTGGGACAAATATATCTGGCTTTATTGCTGCCCGGTTGTTTGCTGAATTTGGGTAGGTAGGACACTTAGCTACTCATTCCTATTTGTGATTTTATTAGTGCTTAGATATACTTCACAATAGGGAGCTGGAAAAGGGATTAAAGGAAGATCAGTGGCTCTGAGGGAAGATAATTATTTCTACCTCAAGACGCCACATAGCTTACTGAAAAGCCACCTCTGAGGTTCCTAAAATGGGCACTGCCTTCTCTTTGTCTTCTATCCCCATTCCCTTCCAAATAGCTTCTAATCCCCAGAAACCCACATATTTGTCTAGATTCCTAAAGATCTTTTATAGGCAACAACCAGTGAGGACAGCTGTATACTGACGACACAGCTGGGGGGCTTTCTGATTTATCTGCAGAGCCCTGTTCTCTTCAAAGATCCCCCAAAGTGCTTTACTAATGTAACACGGAGACTCTGCTGCTGAAATCAACAGTCCACAATAGCTTTTAGGCTAGAAAGGACTGAAATACCTACCTAGGGACTTGCTTGCGCATTGATCCTGAAGTCATGCTATTTGCAGCAAAATCTGCCCTGCTACAGAAAGTCATTTTTATTCTCTTTGGCCGCAAAGGAAACCTTACCAGCCCGAACCAAAACCAGATTCACAAAGAAACCATGTAGGACATATGAATGTGATGTTGTCAAGGACAGTGAAAGGCACTCTCCTTTGGAAAAAAAAGATGTCAGGCAGACAAAAACAAGAACCCTTCTCAATGCTCCCTGCTAGAAGCTGTGCTTCCCCATGCAGTACTGCTCGCGGTGAGCACAGGTAGCCAGGGTACTTGCTATCATATTATAAAACTCTCACGTAGGTAGAGGTGCTGGCTACTTTTCAAAACTTGTTCTGCTGCCACACAGGAGAGTTCACAGAGGAACTTCACTGGGCAGGAAACTTCCAGTTAGGTCTATCAGTTAGAGCTACCTCCCCAAAGGGACCCAGACCACCTCCTTTATTCAGAGGACAGTCATTAGACCATTTCCTCACCTTCTCTCAAATCTGTTGGCAAGCAAAAAGGAGAAACAAATTGCTTTTCTGTAAACTTGCCACATGGGGATCCGTTGTAGCACTCTGCCACAATACAGAACAAGAGAACGGAATTAAAACCCAAGCTGACACAAAGCCATGGGAGAACCCAATTCTTATCCTCAATATTAGATGTAGAAAGCTCTTTAGAGGGCTTTTTCTCGTGCACATCATCACCTTGGGTCTCAGCTGATGCAACCCCTTCTGTTCTATTCTAACCTCTTCAAACACTACCACCCATGAATGTTTAACCCGGCCAGATCCTAAACCACACAAACCCTCCTTTACATTCCTGCCTTTGTTTGCCTTCTCTTCCATAAAACCAAATCAATACTTGCTGTTAAGCCCGTTCCCATCCACCTTTCTGGTGCTCACAGCCCTGCCCCTCCGCTCTGCCAGCCTTAAGCCACCTCTCCTCAACACGTGCAAAAAGACACAGCAGCTCTCTCCACACTACTTCGGTGGTTGGGAGAAGACATCTGCAACACGTCCACGTCCTCAGACCAGTTCACACAGCGACTCTAGCAGAAGGGTTTCGATACGAGGTAAGCAGTTTGTGTCAGAGCACCTTCCCTTTTCTGTGGGGCTCATCTCTCAGCTTAAAACAAAACACATTCTCAAGAAGCTGACCTGACTTTCTGATTACCTTATTCTTGTCAGGACGTCACAGCTAAGACCTAAGGACAATGCAATTAAATGCTAGTAGTGACAAGGAAGAGACCTGTTTTACAGCTAGAATGACATCATTGTGTTCAGGAGAAAAATTTGGAAGGACAAACCTGAAAAAACCCTCGTGGCTTTCCGCCTCCCAAACTGGGAATCCATTGATCTTTGAAACAGGATCAGTTTTTGCTTTGCCTATGGTGTTACTTTCTAATGCCATGATGCATCCCAACGCAAATTGAGCTCGTGTTTAGAGTTCCACAACCCATCACTTGCCTCACCTTCCTCATCCCCGTGCCCAGAGTTATGCTGGGGCTCAGAGTCCTGGGGATGAAGGGTCTTGTCTGGCTCCGACAGAAGAGAAATCCCATCAACGAGGTCATCAACTCCATCCAGGATATCGTTAGCACACAACTGAAAAGAACAAGCAGAGCCACATGCTGCACAATGGAAACCAAACCATGGAAAGAAACACCACTAAACCACTCATTTCTGGATTTCCAAGCTAGGTTTGTCCACTCAACAGTCATGGCTTTAAGACCTTGGCATTGTTACTGTCACAAGACGTGTTATTTTCCCCTTTCCAGCATCCTCCCCTTTGTCACCTCAGACAGCCTGGCCAAACCTCCTGCTCCCTTACAAAAGCCACTGAACTGACGTGGCCAGTCTAAGTAACAGAGGTTTTACTTTAAACTACAGGTGAATGCCTTTAAGTCCTTAAATTAATGTGTGTGTGTCAAAAGTAATTTAATTTTTTAGATCAGATATGATAGTAGCATGCTTCCTGCTTTTGATATTTACACTCCAGTAGGATTTGGAGGCCCAGGTAAATACCACAGGCTCCAGTGATCCAAGTCCTGTACCAAAAAGAGACCATGAAAACTTGTATTTTAAAGTTCAGCACAAGAAAAGAAGGGAAGATGAAGAGAAGAAGAACAGAGAGAAGAAAGGATAAGGTTATGATATAGCAAATTACAGCATTGGTCACCAGCAACATGTCATCATGTGTGTAGTTTGATAAAGACTGAGAACAAGAGGGGAGCAGGGGTCAACGAGGGAAGAGACAAACAATTGCTTCAAAGACAGGACAGAAGTAAAATATTCACAAATATATCAGGTAGGAGTAAAGGGTGACTTTTCACAGAAAAGGTTTGTTACAGACCTGCAGGACTCCTGCAGGATCTGTGCTGGGACACATGCTTCTCAACATATTCATTAAAGACCTAGAATAGGAGGTGAATAGCGACATGACCACGTTTGCTGATGCCACCAAGTTATGCAGGGTAACATAAGTGACTGCCAACAGCCACAGAAGGACCTTACAGGAGGAACTGTATTAAAATGGAAGATGAATTTCAGTTCAGGTAAATATAAAGCAATGCATACAGGCAAAAAATGGCAAATTCAAGCTGAGGGAACAAAACAGAGGCCAGACTAAGCTGATGTTTTCATGGAATTATGCCCAGCAATTTAAAAACAAACTGAGTATTGAGAATTCTTTGCTAAGAACAAGTTCTGATTCCCATCCCAAAAAGGATATAGTAGAACTGAAAAAGGGTTGTGAAAGACAAGAGGATGATCAAAATTCTTGTACGGGGGATGACAGAAATCAACACCTTTTGACTTCACAAAGGAGGCAGCTGAGGAGGGATATGATGGAGGTTTACAGAATCATCAGTAGCACAGACAAGATGGTGTAAGATTGGCTGCTCATTTCTTTAATACAAGAGCTAGTACGTTTCAAACAAAACTAGCAGGTAGCAAAGGTGCTGCTTTTCCACACAACATGCAGAAAAGCCATGGAACTCCTCATCACGGGATGTTTAGGATGACAGAAATGTACACAGGTCCAAGAAAAGACAGAACAAATCAAGGGAAGTGGAGTCCATCGAGCTCCATTAGATACAAAGATGGCCAGGCTTGGTAAGCCTCTTAAGCTGTAAACTACAGGAGCCTGGGAGGGCATGTGAGAAATGTCACTCCATACTTGCCTCGTTCTTATTGTCTTCCAAGACATCCACAGCTGAAGATGAGCCAGAGGGAGCAACACGGGCCATCGTGGCCATGTGAACCTCTGGTCTGACGCAGCAGAGCTGTCCTAGTGATTGCATCAGCACTCTGCAACTGCTGCCAGGCAGCAGAACAACAGGACACACGCTGCCTGCACCAGGCTAAGAGGCAGTGGAAACACGAGAGGAAGCAGAGGGCACGATCCCTACATTTACCTGGTACCTCGAATGCCAAAAAAGAGCCTCGTCTGGCAGCCGTGGAGGCAACACAGGTAGTAACTGATCTCCACCTTCCCCAAATGCCTCGTATGGTTACTGTTAGATGACAAAGTGCCTTGGCACACACAGAGGCCTCAGCACAGGTCTCCCTGGGGATGTTTCTGGCCACACCTGGGCTGGAGTTAAAGGGGGGAAGTAAAGTGGCAGCTGGCTGCTCTGCATCTGCAGCTCTAGGACACCAGAGGAGTGACTGGGAGTGCAAGGAAGGGGAGGTGAATACAGCCTGTAGGAAAACTGCCTCCAGTTTAAGAGTGCAAGTGCTTACGTACCCGCTGCAGCTGCGAGTCAATCCGCCACATCCGCAGGGTCTGATCGCGGGACCACGTAACCAGCTGGTAGTCTTTCGAACCTAAAAAGGACAGAAACTTATAGACCCAGCTGAAAGCAGGGCCCATCGCAGCACTGCTGTTAGTGTAAACAGACACAAGCAAGCCAGCAGGGAGGATAAGGCACTAAACAAAGGCAGAGCTCACGAGTCCTGTCCTGCCTTGAACTGACCCAGGCTCATCAGCCTTTATCACTCCTGCACCAGTTACCACACCTCGAAACAGGGCATAATTTACAGACAGGATAGAACGAACGTGATACCAGTTTGCAAACTAGGAATGAACAGGATCAACTACAACGCTTATTTAACCAGAAGAAATAACGCAGTAGAGAAATGGATTTATTTTTATGAGAACTGCAAAGTTGAAACAGGTGATGAACTAAAATATCTCGATGCAGATGTTTTTGCAGCATTTCTAAGCTACAGCAGCTGGTTCTATCCTTCCTCCCTTTCCTTCTGAAAGACGCAGATAATGCCAAGAGAAGTTCAAGTTGTAACAAAATACATCTAGCCACATACTATCTATCAGCAGATAAAGGTATCCAGACTTATTTATGTCCACGTTTAGGCCTTGTGATACAGTTTAGGTTTCCCTTGTCAAACAGCTGCCGTGTTTAAGAATTTGCTACTGCACAGCTGCTTCCTACGCCCCTCTACTGAGGCACGGGGGCTGTCTAAATTCAGCACAAAAGATTTTGTGGAAGGAGAGCCGAGCTATCTTGGTTGCCTGCACTGATGCAGCCTAGGAATGCTTGCGTGATTGATTAATGTTGCTTGAGATAAGGATGACTTCAAGCCTTGGATATATATCTAGGAACTCGGCTAAGAGCACAATTATAGTTCAGGTCTGCTCAATTGTTCAGACAAGCTGTCTTAGGCTGCACCTTGTTGGAGCACAGGCTCCAAGGGCAGGAGATTACAGCACTGAACATCCTGGAGAACTAGCACAGGAGTCCCATTCGCTTACAGTGCAGAGAAGAAACCAACTCCCGGCTCAACTTTGAGCCAGCATCCTTGCTGATCTGGACTCTCCCATCACGTGTGTGCTTTTACACAGCGCTGCAAAGCAGCACCAAAGCCAGGCGTGCTCGTTCTGTCGATGGCAGCTGAGGTTTCTGGAAACAAAGCTGTGCTCTGTGTCATTATCCAACCTCTAACACGGAATTTCCTATATTTAGCTGCCTACACTGGAAAATTTAGTCAGGATTTAACTCTGACAGCAGCCTCCCATCCCACGCTCTCCTTCCCCTGCCATTGCCAGCACACCACAGATCAGGCAGGTGCTGGGCGCGCCAGTTCTGGGGCTGGGATACGCTGGAGGCTGTGATCTGGGCAGCGATGTGAGGGGTTAACTGGGTGCCTGCAGCTCTGAGCAGGGGGAGGGTCCCTGCGCTGTACACCCACCTAATTGTTGGTACAACTTATTCTGAAAGATCCATTTAAAAGAGACTCGCAGGGGAGAGGAAGCAATTAAGAGTCACCGCTGACCCACTCAGCATTCAGTGGGTTTGCTTCGTTAGCATGGAAACAACGGGGAAATACTTCTGTGGCTGCTGCCATAAAATCAGTACAAAACAGCTGTGACTTGAGGGAGATGGCAGGCAGGGCTGGAAGGCAAGTAGGAGCTGCTTCAGGGAAAGGCAGGAGCCAAAAGGTGATGGCATGAGCATTGCAGCCAGGAGTTTAGCCTCTGCACCCATGGAAAGCCAATGGGTAGCAGTGCAGGGGAGACACACCTGGCCCTGGACTCACCTTCTTTCTGTTTCCTCCACTGAAACTCCAGCACCACGTCATCGTGCCCCACGAAAGTATGCACAGGCGTGTTCAAGTCAAAGACATTCCAGAGCAGCAGACTGTTCTCTCGCCGGAGCTGGGGGACCATCACTGTCACCAGCCCGTTGCTGAAAGGCTTGAGAGAGAAACACCCTCCTGGTTAACCTCGGGGAGTTATGCCCCCATGCTGTCAGCGTGCCCTGTAATTCTTTCTTTTTGCCATTAACAAGAACAAATTGGCTTTAAAGGAACTCAGCACTAAACAGAAACAGGCCTAAATCGGGAGAGGTTGGAAGGCAAGAGGCTGTTGTGCAAAACCAGCATCTTACAAGGGAAAAGATATAATAAGCTCAGAGGTATTCACTGCAGCCCACTTAAGATTTGCCATTTCTTTCTGCTTCTCCCTGACTTCTCAGCTGTGAGGCCGCAGGGGTTTCACCACTGACTTTTCACATGGGATCCTTGCTGCAGCTTGCCAAGAACTGCAATAACTGCCTCCTAGGGACCGAGCCCTGGCAGCTGCTCAGGGCCACACTGTAACCCACTCCCACAGCCCCACTAGGGGATGGGGAAAGGGGACCAAAGCCTCAAGGCACAGCACTGACTTCAGGACACATCCAGATGTCCAGGGAAGAGAACAAAAATAACTGATGGTAAGAGTCTTAGCTTCATACAACTGGCTGCTTGGTCTGTAAGGCAACAGCTCGTGGATCTGACGTGCTGTAAGAGCCCGCTGTGGCACACTTACAGATCCTGGGAGCAGGGCAAGCACTCAGAGAGGGCAGAAGGCTGCTGCACTGCTCTGTGCTGCAGGTGCCAGTGCTGGACTTGAATGGAGAAACAGGACAGCGAGAGCAGCAGCTGATTTCTGAGCCTCCTTGCTCCCACCCACACCTGGGTTTTATCCCCAGGAGGATGATGCCAAAGACTGGGGATCTCACACTGCCAGCAATTCTTTCTCCCAGGTGCCCCCACTGCAGATATTGCTTTTCTTGGCCCTTTAAGCACCACGAGGGATTTTAAAATCAACCTAACATCCAGAAGAAGCGTTGAGAAGCCCTTCAGCAGCTCTTTATTTAATGTGCCTTCATGCATTCGCTCTCACAGCACAAGTGGGGCTGGTGGGTGTTTCTCACTCACCGTGTATCTTGCCTTCCAGACGGGAACCTGGCAGGGAAGGATATTGAGGTATTTTCGAGGCTGACGGTAATCCCAGAACTTCAAAAAAAAAACACAGAAAGACAAGGAAAGGCACGAGTCAGCTGGCCATACTTTTAAGCTGCAGTTTTCCATGTGGCTCACAGATAGAACAGTGAGAAACATGCCAGGGTGCCCACAGCATCATTAGTAACCCCATCCATTAACAGCAGAGATGGCCCCAAAGGATGAATATCAAGCTATCAGCATCTGGCAGCAGCTCTTAGACAACAAGCGACTTGGGGTCATGCTCACAGTGATCAGAGCTGGAGTAATTAGAGCAGGGAGACAGGCAGCCTGCTTGGGCTTTCGGAGTTACAAGGCACCCCACAGGCTCCTAGCCAATGTGCCAGCCCAGGCTGGAGGCAGGCCCACCCTGCTGTTACTGCTCATTTCGTAATGAAGAACCTAACCTTTGGCTTTGCTAGAATACACATCAATTGCATTCACCTCGGAGCTTAGCTAAACGTGAAGGGATTCCATTTGGCTGACGTACCAAGCACACTATTACCCCCCCTACCACCCAAGTGAAAGGCTCTGTGTAGCAGTGCTTGCAGGCTCGCTGATAACCCAACCTGACATGAATTTGGGAACCCCAGGGGCTGGAGCACATCTCACACCAAGCTGCTGCGATCAGCTTGAGGCTGGCAACACCGCATTTTGGGTGGAAGGCTCTTCTGGCGAGCAACAGGCAGAGGCAGTTTTTTCAGCTTCAGTACTGCCCAAATCACCGCAGCCATGTTAACCATGGCAAGCATACGTGCACCCATCCTGCAGTGACTTCTGTGTCTATTCCACAAGTGTGCCCCTGGCTCAACGCACACAGGCTGCCAGAAACCCAAAAATAAGGACTCAGATCCTGCCAGGAGGATGCACTTCCCAAAGCAGCAGCAGGGATGTGCTGCACCACCCCGACACCTCCCAGGCAGGAGCCCCAGGAGCAGCACTTACCCGCACGGAGTTGTCCTGGCTGGACGTGGCCAGTGTGTACTCATTGTCAGGATGCCAATCCAGGCCGTGGATCTTCGAGAGATGAGCTGCTAAGTATTCCACTGCAGTGCTGGGTTTCTGGAAGGAGACATTTTCATTCTCAGCACGGGACTTCTGAAATTTGGTCTAGTTCTTTGGCATAAAAAGAGACATTTTAACAAGGGCAAGAGGCAGAACACCCTCCTCCCAGGGAAAGGCACTAGCTCAGCAAAAGTAGGTGAAGGAAAAGTGCTGTGAAAGGTGTGGCAAACTCCACAGCGACCGAGTGCAACCCAGCACCACACTTTTATGCTCAGTAAAGTGGTGAAGTACTCTGAGATCAGCAGCAAAGTGTAAAATGGGCATAATTTCTGGGGAAGGAGGTTATCTACACATTCTCTTCGGTCTCCTGGGCTCCCAAGTGTCTCTGGTTTCCCTCTAAGTTTTCTCTATATCAGCCCACAAAAGAGATTGGGGATAAAGCAGTATTTTTTTTCTTGGTATTTATCTGTGACCAGAGGGACACCTGCATCAGGGCAGTGGGAATATGCACGGGTGGCTCAAGAGAGCCTCAACTCACCCTTTTGTCCCATATTCGGACATCCCCATCGTGGCTTGTGGCTAAACAGTTGGCATTCTTCTTGTTCCATTTGACCTGGGAAGCTCCAGCTGCAGCACAAACAGGGCAGGTCAAAACAGGCAATTAACACGTGGCACAGCACGCTCCTCACCTCTCCTTGGGGATGCTCTTAGCACAAGAAAGTCCTTCAGAGGAAAGATATCCCAGAAGCCAGCATGAAGGCTGGCTGAAAGTGAGTAAATCGTGATTCCTCAGCTTAATGTTTGTGCTTTGAAGATCTCAAAGCATGTTCCAGGTGCGTGCTGTTGTATCATAGGTTGCACTGGATTAAAATATCCGTGTCATTAGCTCAGATGGAACAAACTTCTTCCATACAAGAACTGCAGGTTCATCAGTCCTCTCCCAAATCCCTTCTGTTTTCATTCAAGCTGCTTCCCAGTGCCCACAGACAGATTCATTTGTTTCCTCAACACCCTCCATGCTCTCTGATGCAACACAGGACAACAGTGTCCTGCATCTATCAACACAGAGGTGTGGGAGAGGACCGTGGTGCAGGTGGACCACGAGGCTGGCCAGCTGGAGGCAAGCACACCAAGTGGCCACCTCAGAAACTGGCAAAATACACCAAAAGTCAAAGACATCAGTGGCAGATTCACCCTCCCAGTCTGGCAAACAGCTAGCCTGGGGGAAAAGAGCTGCAAACAGGCCGTGTTGATTGAGCTGATCCACTCACTGAGGGGTACACAAACGTCTGGACTAGCACTAAAGAGAACCAGGCTTGGAGGAAGGAGGCTCTCTGGGGAGCTGGCTATTGGGCTGGCTCGGCTGACCTGTGGAACCTCACCCCAGGCACCAGAACACAACGCTGCGTCTCTGATTCTGCAAGGTTTTTGCTGCTTCTCTCCAATTCTGTACGTTTTTTGCTGCTTCTCTCCAGTTCTGCAAGATTTTTGTTGCACTGTGGTCGAGAGGCTTACCAGCTGGGAGGCAAGGAGAGGCTGCAGATGTGCAGCCTACGGAGCTGAACCGAGCAGCAGAACACGAGATGCGTGCTACGAGGACTGCTGCAGTGCTGGGATCAGTACCCCAGGAAAAGGACACGTTTTCCTCGTCATCTGCACTTCACCCTCCTCCAGCACCAACCGGTCGGGACTGACAGGCGCTGGCAGGCGGTGATACAGGCAGCACTGCCAACAGCCATGACAAGCGCCTTTCCAGAGCAGGTGCAGCCCACAGAAAGGGTTTTCGTGTCATCGCTGCAGCTCCCAGCATGCTGAAGGTGCTCCAGGGAAGCACAACGCAGCCTGGTAAAGCTCCCGGCCCCTCAAGGGGGGCGGGCTGGGCTGTCGGCAGTCACCACCTCTGCCTGGAGCGCAGTTGGGGTTCTCAGCTGATTCAGCCAAGCACAACAGGACACGGAGACATCGCAGAGAAGCAGCACGCAGGGGACAAGCAGCGTGGCAGGGTGGTTAAGTAGGGTGGAAGCTGTTCACATCCAGGAGGCACAAGTGCCTGCTGGCTGGCAGGTGAAGGAACACAGAAGCTCCTTTTGTTACCATTCACCCTCTCCTAAAAATCAGCAGCACCAGGGAACCCTTCCTCTTCATCCTTACTCACATCCCTCCTGCATTCTGCTCCTCCAAAAGGAGCTGTGAACCAAAGCCTCTCAGGCTGCTGCATGGGACAAAAACACGCGGTGGCACTTCTGTACTCCGCCACGTTCAGCCTCAGAGCATGAAGGAAGAAAGGAACAACAGCAGGGGTGCACAACGCTGAATTTATATATTAAACATGACAACATCACACACACACAGCATACTTACCGACTGCAGAGAGCGAGACCGTGGGCTTTCTGGTGTCTCTGAAACACAAGGTGGTGAATGTGAGCACCCAGGGCACAGCCCAGCAGGCCCAGCCTCCCCAGGGAGCTCCTCGCTGCGCCAGGACTAATTTGATTGCTGCCTCTTGGGAGTTAATGTGCTTCCCGCTTACTTAAATTGTAAATCTAAAACTCAAATACGCCACATTAAATGGAATAATCAAGAAGTAATGAGCTGGAGGACAGCAGCCATTATCAGCACGGAATGCAGCAACAAATTTAGGACCTAGGATGGAGCTGGAGGGGATGTGAGGGAAGAGAAACACGTGCACTGGGTGGCATGTTGCTACCAGGCAGGCAGAGGAAACACTGGGCTCACTGAAGTTGTTAAGGAAGCAACAAAACCACCCTTCCCAGGAGAACTGAAGTGAACAAACAGAGCTGTGGAAAAAAAAAAATCAACAAAAGCCACGGATGTGTTTGTCGAGCCCTTGCAGACCCTGATTCAATGCAGATGGAGCAGTGACTTCAGAGCAAAGGCTTCATGTCCAGGATGCAACAACGTTAACAGGATGTAAACCCAGCTACACAGACTCTACAGACCAATTTCTGTGGTGGTACAGGCCAGTGTGGCACCACGACAGCTCGCAGCAGCCAGGACATGAATCAAGGCAGTAATTCAATCCTTGACATTGCTCCTCAGGAAGTCACCTGCCCTTTCGGGGAAAAAATGCCAGTGGAGACAAGGAATAGTGTCTTCAGCTTCTCAGGTTAGCTGAAAAGCCAAGTATTTTCTGGAATGAACTGCATCTCTCCTACCAAGAATTTCTGTCTAATCAGAAAGTTGTTTTGTAGGAAAAAATAAGTGGGGAACTTCCAGCTCCTCTTACTGCACGATTACTTCCCCAGAGCTTCGTTAGAGGCTTCACCAGGATGTTCTCTGCTGGAGGCCAGCAGCCCTCAGGACTCACTGCCCTTGGACACTCAGACCTTGCTAGTCAGTACATGCAGGATGCAGACGTGTCAGAGACTAAGCAAGCATTTTGGGACGTTTTTGATACACACAGGCACAAAATGGTGGAAGGGCACAGCAGAGTTAAAGCAGGGCTCCTGACACAACCTTCAGAGACTTTTTTTTTTTTGCTTGGCACTAAGATAGTATCACAGGAAAACACAACCAGCAGTTATTGTCTCTCTGTCTTTTAATTACACATTAATAATATATTGCCGCTCTCAAGCACCGTTTAACCAAGGATCTAAGTGCTTCGTAGGAGCTAAACAAGCCTCAGGGTACCCTGGTGCAGTGGGGTTATATAATTATCCTTCTATTATAACTGAGCAAGGGAGGCAGAGAGGAACAAAGTGACTTGCCAGGGGTCATAAAGAGTTGCTGTGCAGCCAGCACGAGGACCCACGAGCCCCAGTGCCAGCTCCCTGCTTCCCAGGTATAAAATGTGGGGCTTTAATACTGGCGGGTTTGGACGGATCTGCTACTGTGAAATTACTCATGATAGAAAGCACCAGGAATCCGGGGAAGTCATGAGTTGGAAAAGGTTCCTGAACAGCACTGCCAGTCTTCACAGAACTGAGGGAGAGTCAGCTACAGTCACTGAATTTAGAGGAAAATGACTGCAGAATCGTGAAATGGTGCTCACTCACTCAGCTAAAGGGGAAAAGAAATCTTGAGGAACACCCTTGGGTTCCAGGAAGAGCTTCCAAGGAAAGCTCTGAAGTAGCTAGGGAGAGAAGGCAGTCGGTATTTTCTCCCCACTCAGGAGTATGACTGTGACTAAACTACACCTGCTTCCCTTCACTGACTCTGAGCTGGCTTGGAAGGAGGGGACCAGAAGCCACCTTCGAGGTCATGGGAAGGGGACGGAGCCCTTTGTAAGCAAAGCTGAAAAGCAGCACCCTTCAGTGCGTGCTTTGCCCTACAAGCTGCTAATTACAGAAACGAGCCCAGTGATTTCCCTGCAGTTCAGAGGCAGACTGCTTCTTACTTGATGTCCCAGATGTAGATGTACGTGTCAACGGAACTGGTGACCAGCAGGTCTGGCTCAAACACTGCCCAGTCCAAGTCACTGCAAATGCAAAGTCAGAGTGGGAAAGCAGAGACGAGCAGTTAGCATCAACAATTAAGTAAACAACAAGATCTTAATCATTTTTCTAAGTAAATTCCAAGAAGCAATGACATACTTCTAGGTAAATTCCAGTGAAACATCCCCCTAGCCCTGAGCTTTATAGCTGCCACATGCGCTTGCTCTTTCCCCCCCAGGAACAGGCACACTGCGAGCTCCCTGTTACCACACATTTTTGGCATCAACCCTTCATTCTGGAATGCCTTCCTGTTGGGCTCACCAGGTGCACCTGGGACACAGAGAGCCTCCAGGCAGCCCAAACAATTTCAATTTCCTGCGATTACTTTTCATAGTCAGGAGCTGGAGTAAAAGCACCGTTTCACCTGCATTTCCAGCCCAGCACCAAAGCACACCCCTGGAACTACAGGCAGAGATCTTCCATGCGCCACTAACCCACCGTGAACTCCATCTGTGGGATTACCTGCTTTAATTCAGCTCTGTCACACAGAAACATGGCTGAGATTCAATTTAATAAACATGCTGCTGCTATCTGTTTCCCTGCTGATGGTCCTGTTTATTACAAGGACAGAAGCCTAAGGCAATGACACTAAAGCCATCAAGGGCTATGTGGATATTCTGGGGGAGCCACTTCACATCTGACATCTTCTCCAGATGGGAAGGCAAGGCAGAAGGGCAGAGAGCAAGTAAAAACAGGCTCAGAGTAGAACTTGAGCAGGGTCAGGACCGAAACATTCTTTTCAATGAAACAACTCTTTGTTTTCCACCCAGCAGTTCACAGCACGGCTTGTTCCTCACCTGATCACGCGTGTGTGTCCTTGCAAGGATGTGCAAACTTCCCCGTTACCTTCCTTCCACTTATACAGGTCAACTCGCTGGTTGCTCTGAAATTAAAAGGCAGAAAGAAGACAATGGCAGGCAAACAAGGCCGGGCAGGAAGCCACGTGCCAGGACCAGGCTCCTTTCCCTTTGAATAACCTGTTGCCAATCAGTCCCATTGTGGATAGCAAAGGCCGTGCCCAGAGGAGGAGAACAGAGATGAACCTACAGGCTGCAAGGACTCAAAAGCCTACGCTTTAATCACATCCACTTAAAATTGGAGATAAACAAGAACAGGAGAAAAATCACATTGCAAAACGTTTCCATGAAATGATGTTCTCAGAACTTGTATTTCCTAACAAGCAGCTGTGACTGCAGGCAGCCAAATTCTCTCCGCAGGAATACCCTGCCAGTCTGCTCGTGTTCACAACCAGTTCTCAGCGAGGGAGGTGATGGATCACCACCGGTCCTCCTCAACATCCCCTCAATTCCCTCCTGAGATAATCAGGGCTGCTGCAAAATGAGACCAGCACAGTCTGACGGCTTCAGGGTCACCTCCTCAAGGGTACTTCCATTGTTGCCAGCCCAGAAAAAAAAAAGAGCTCGAAGTGCTTATCACTAACCGTAAACCACAGGAGCAAACCAGATGAATCAATGACAATGTTATTTAGGGCTTCTTCACTCATTCCAGGAATAAATCCTCCCCCAAACCCAGCCACACACACACAGTTATTTGAAACTAGCTGTTGTACTTCAAGTTCATGTTCTGCCTCAACCAAAATTTACTTCTTGCTCCTGAAAGATTAGAGCAGGCCTGGGCTGAATTGCCTTTTGGGGTGCATAAATAGCACCAAGTGCTGTGGGTCTTGAGCCCTGGCTGGAAACTCACGTTGGTTTGGCAAAAATCAAAATAATAGCTCTTCAAAATTTGATCTTCATTAGCCCCTCATTTTCAAGCGTACATGCAGACGAGGATAAAGATAATAGAGACCAGACAAATTTTATAGTCTGTGGCCTTTTTTTCCTACCCCAAAGCTGCTTCATAAGAATTTGAACTTGCAAACGGATAAAACACTCCAGCCTTCCCTGACATGGAAGGCCTCCTCCCAGCTCAGCAATAATATATGGCATTTCTCTAACAGCTCACAGCAGGGCTGCACAAGAGCTTGGGGCAAGGAAAACTCCTTGCATGTTTCTCACTGACAGAAAGACTTAAGAGAGGAGAGTGGAATTACCCAACAGGATTTGTCCAGGACTCCAGAGGCGATGCTACAAGATAAGAACCACCAGAAGTGTCTCAGGCTTTTAGTGAGGTATCTCACGTGGAAAGCACTGCCTGTGGCACCAGGTGTGGCAGAACAACCTCCTCCCACCAGAAGCACTTCTTATAAAAGCACTTTTTATAAAAAAAGTGCTTCTGATGATAAGAAAGAGCACAAACTTCCAACGATTTCATCACCCTCTTCAAGCATTTGTGACCACACAACAAGAGTAATGAGGATCTAGCACGGAAAACAATGGCATTTCTAAACAACAGCTTAGGACTCCCCAGAAATGCGCTCGAGCCAGAGGGCTGCCACGGCTGAGCCCAGCAAGAGGACGTGTTTCAGCTCTTCTGGAAAGAAGCCAAAACAAGGAGAAGCCCTGATCCAAGCACAAGGACAGGCTCCCCCTCTGTCTGCACCGTTTCCAGTCAATTGCACTGCAAAGCAGGTAAAGCTTTTTGCGAGCAGGATGGAAGCCTCTGAACGGGGATGCAGAGGGATAAGGACCCTCGGGACTGTCTACAAGATTTCTGTGGTGCACATCAGCTGGCTCCATGTGACAACTTCATCAGAGGACTCATGGAGGATCAAAAGCCAGCCTGAGTCCAAACGGAGCCAGCTGCATCTTTACAGTGATGAATCCGAGCTAATTTAGCCTTCCTGATCTAACTTCACCCCCCTAGGCACGGCCCTGCACAAGCACATCCAGACCTGACCGGGAAGGCAGACCCGAGCACACAGCACGAGTCCCTTTCCACTTCCAAACAGGACCGGCTGAATTCCAGTCCCAGGGCAGGGCCACGCTGCATCAGCACCGGGACGCCAGCTAACTGGGAGACGGCTGCTAGGGAGGTGTTCCTGACCCAAATTGGGAAACCTGCCTGATCCCATCTTGGGGATCCCTCGCCTGATGTGCATCAGCAACTATGTCTTAGCATCTTCATTTACAACCAGGAGCAGCCAGGTTTGATGTCACCTACAACTAGCTTAACAGAAGGATGGCTGCTGAAGGCTTCTATGAAGAGGCAGGAACTTTGAAGACATCATTCATGCAACAGAGCTGGCAGGAGAAAGACTGGGGGTCAGGGAATGTCAGAGAGCAAACTGGGAAAGGCTGTAACTGGCACCACTGGTCCCCTTTTCAGGCCACCTTCAGTGTTAGTAGTAGCCAGCCCTGGAGGCAAAAGGAACAACAAATCCCTGGGAATCACCTTCAGCTCAGTGTTTTCTCAAAACCATAGATGAAACCTGCCCACCCCACCTATTTCAGGATGCAACAGCAAAGATGTCTGCGAAGAAAAGAAAGGTTTGTGCCCAACTAGTGCCAGTAGCTACCAACCACAGCGCTGCAGCACAGGCTGCTGCTGGCAGGAGCTCAGCACGCTGGGCGAACGAGCTACAGGGCACAACAGGCTGAGTAAAGAGCCACAGGCTGTGCTCAAGCCTCAGATGGCCACGAGACCTGCCCTTTTTAAACACTGTTTGCACTACTGCTTCTTCAGACCAGCTGATTTACTTCTCCACACACAAAATAAGAACTCCTTGCTGACCTGGTGCCTGCCCACCTGCCAGCCCAGGTGGTTACAGCGGTGAGCCAGCATTGACCTGTGCTATTTATGGGCTGCCTGGTGCACCACAGCCCACCAGGAAGGCAGGCAGGCAAAAACGAAACAGCACAGAGCAAGAAATTCAATACGTGTGCAGATCTCGTAACAGAACGGAGGGCAGAAACAGAACATCCCCTTCCCTGCCAGCAAAGGACCGGCTGGACGCCTGATTTACCTGGCAAGGTGCTTTACAAAAGACAAGGAAGCAAAACTGGGCTCAACAATAACTGAGAGCCGCCAAGCCCAGCGCCTCACCTCGCTGGCAGCAAATCAGAATTTGCTTCACCTTGCTACGGGGCTTGCAGAGGCACGCCCGTGCCAGCCCCACACAGCCCTCCCGGTGCAGTTTCACCCATGAAAGCCTGGGGAAGAGCACGAGCTGCAGCGTTTAAAGGAGTGAGCTTACCGAAGCCGCGAAGTAGTAGGAGCAGCTGTCGTGGGGGTTCCACTGCACCGCCCCGATGTCCCACTTGCTCTGCCGGGAGATCTTGCGGTGACCCTCGTTCGGGGCATCCAGGTTGACTATGTAGAGGAACCGGCGGCTGCAAGGCAGAGATACAACAAGGCTGCAGCACACGCTCCTTATCTGCAAAGCACAAGCTCCCAGGGAACTTACAGCCTGGTGACCAGAACACCAAGGGAAGCTTTTAACGAGCTTTGTGAAAAGACCTCCCTGAGAACGCTAGGTTTGACCACCTAATTCCAAAAGGAGCATATTTAATAAAAAATAAAAATCAAAACATGGAAATTAGAATCTGCAAACGCAGTGGGCAGCTCAGACCACAGAAAGCCCCAGATAACTAGGGCACAGAGGGAAGCACTGGGAAACGGTGCCCTGACAGAGGTGGCTGAGGGTTTTCACACCACACAGCTTGGGGGATTGGGTCTGCAGAGGGTACAAGCACAGCCGGGCAGAGCTAGCTCAGCTGCAGCAGCTCGTTGACATGGGTGGACACAACCCTGCACTGGCCTGGCCGCATTACTGACCTGAGCTAACCCTATGTGCAGCAGCGAGACGTTTTGTATGATGCTGCAGCTGAGCTCATCCATCCTGCTGGACCCGGCCCGCTCCCCGCAGAGCGAGGTGAGGCATCGCTCCCTCCAGCCTGATTCACCTTCGGAGCGAGATAAACCACCCAAAAATAATTGTAAGGCAGCCGAGCCCTAATGGAAGACCAGCCCCAAAATACAGGCAGCCATACATAATTAACCACGTCAGCACCACGTATGTCAGCTGCACAGCAAGCTCTCAGCTGCTCTCAGCGCCGTGAGTTTTCCCAAGAGAAAGAGCACAGGGAGCACCTTGGCTGCCTTTCCACACCAAAGCCCTCGGGGCTAGCAGCTCTGAAGGTGCTGGAGCCTCTGAGGCTCTTACCCAGCTTTAATAAGAAAGGAGGCGAATGCTGCTGGAGAAGCCTGAAGAGCAGCTGGAGCTGGTGCTGAGTAGCAGGCTGCCCTCAGCTCGCTTCCGGCCCAAATAAACCTGGAGCCATGCAGGTGTAAGAACAGGCAGAGTCAGACCCAAACCCAAGAGCTGGCTGCCTCTGCGCAGGGCCTTGCATGGAAGCAAGAAGGCCTCCGAGCTGTGCCCAGCCACCCTTTTCCTCCCAGACCAACCAAAGGAACTGGAAAGGAGCATCCAAATCGGTGTGGTAACCAACACAGGACGGTGGCAGCTGGGCAGGCTCCTGCTGAGCACCCAGTACGGTGCCTCGGTGTCCCCGTTACGGCCCCCTGGAAGTCCCACAGCTGGTTTTTTTTATCAGAGGTACAGAGACAGACAAGGCAAGGACTGGCACGCACAGGGACACATCGCCATCAGATCAGCCCTGCTAACACCTCATGGCAATGATAAAGGGAGATGGGAGAGCATGGGGTAGAAAACAAGCCCTGAGAAACCACTCTCAGTGAGGATCATCCCTGCTGAGCCAACCAAGGCACAGGTCAGACAGCTTGGCTCCTCTGACCCAGCACACCACGGGGATCTCTGGGGCAAATTTCATCTCGAGCATATGACTTAATCCATATTTTCACAGAAAACACATCAGGGCAGTCACAGCAGTGCTTTATTTTGCTGTTGGTGCCGGCTTCAAACTCCGCATCCCATGGGAAACGAGCCCCAGATCCTCTTCACGAAGCCCCGACCAGAACTCAGCTGCACCTCTCCGAAATATTTCATCAGCCCTTGAGCTGAGGGCAGCTGGAGGCTGCTGCTGGGGCTCGGGGCAGGGCCTGGCACACATTTCTAACGGGACTGTCACACTCACCCTGAGAGGACCGCGTGCTGTCCCAGGCAGTCCACTGACATAGCAGTTGCCTGTTAAAGAGAAACAGAGAACAAGACTAAATCATCGCTGTCAGGGCAGCCTCGCAGCCACAGGCACAGCTCCGGGGGGGGCTCAGGGAAACCCCCAAGCTCATCTGCAAGGCACAAACTGACACGGTAAGGGTCAAAGCTGAGAGCTCAGGGCTGGCAGAAGTAACATCCTTATGGGGTCAGAGGGGTGACGGTGTGACAGTTGATTTGGGGATGCAGGTTAGCACAGAGAAAACATCATTTTATTTTTTTTTTAAGTAAAATGAAGCCAAGATGTGGCAAACACCACGACGAGCACCGAGACCTTGCTCCGTTCTCCCTGCTATGGCAATCACAGCTGCTGCCGTTCAATCAGCAATCTCTAATAATCCTTATTAATCAGCCCCTGCTCCTGCTCAGGAGCTTGCTCAGCCTCTCTCTCTTCCATTGCAGGGCCAGATTTAATTATATAGGCACTGGGAGGTAGAAGCGCAGCCATTTGTACGTGGCTGGTCTCCGAACAGGATGGCTAAGAGGCATCAGAATTCACTCCTCGTGCAGGAGGCTGAGATAACTTAAGTGTCATAAGGAAAAAAAAATAGACTGAAAATTGTTTCCACTCTCTTCATTCAGAACAGAATTGGACGACGATCTCGTTTACTTGCCTTGAGAACAAAGGGAAATTTGACTTGAAAAGCTGAGCAGTTCGCCCCATAAACATAGATCTGACTTCAAGGCAGATTTTAGCACCGGCAGCACAGAAGCAGGATGTGCCCCACATTCTTCAGCCTCGCTGCTGTCATCTTCAAAGCCGCCCGTCTGAAGGCTCCGCGTGTCTCTGCTGCTGCTCGCGATGCCGCTAAGTACTCTCAGCACGGATCCTACACGACTTCAGGATGTCCCACAGCTGCTGCTTGGAAGCAGCACTAAAAGCAGACAGCCAGCACAGCAATCCCCTTCCATTTCAACCAGATTTGACAGAATCTTTTTTTTTTTTTCAACCCTTCTGTGTACTGACCGTCCTCAAGTGCAGTCTTCTGGTCTTCCTAATCCTAAAGCTAATACTTGAAATAAAGAGCCACTTTTTAAATCTCTAAATGGCAAAGAAATAAACCCAGCTTCCTTGATTACACATCACCTTGCAAAATAACTTGCGTTATTAAATCTATACCCAAAAAAAATCAAGCAGGAGAAGGAAGTTTTCCCAGATGATGCACATTTTGCTTGAGATGAATTAAAACGAGGATCACCAAAGCCATTACCACAACCAGAGCTTGCTCACATGATGGAGAGCTCGCCAGCCAACGTATTTCACACAGCTTTGGCCATCTTTCCCCAAGGTAGAAGAACAGCAGCCCATTTAAAGTGATTGATAACTTCATGTACAAGTTTACTTTTCTGGCATTGGCAGCAGGATCGCATAAATCCTGAAGAATCGTTTTTAATAATGAACACTGGTAGACTGTTTTTCCAGGCTCTGAGCATCAGAAAATGTAATGACTAATTAGAACAAAGTGAAAACCTTCATGTGTCAGGCTGCTACTGTGTTGGGTCGCAAATTAAGTCGTTTTATGGGAAGGTTTTCCCTCCTATGTTACAGCCTCTTATCTAGGCGACAGGGAAAAAAGCCCTCAGCAGCTGTCAGATGCATTTAACGCGCCGTGCATGTCGGTCTTCACAGCACAGCCTTCCAGAAGGGGGAAGCTGCAACAGAACAAACCAACCTGAAAAGAGTCTTTATCCTAAAACAATCAGATTGGCTGGAGCTGCTGTTTAGGAGCACCAATTATCCCACTAAGCACGGTAGGCACACCGCACGTCTGAAAACCAGCTCTGAGCCCAGAAAGTATCTTCTGCAAATACCTGCTACAAGTGGTTGGCAGCTGGTTTGGCAGACACGTAGGGTGATAAATGCAGCAGCTGCCCACTCTTTGAGTTATCTTGGTTTTGGGGTAGGGATGTCGGAGACAGCACGGCCTCCAGGCCGAGCTCCAGCCTGGTACAGGAGCGTACCAGCTGAGGTGTTTCCAGTTCTTAATCTCGGGTTCCCTATCCGCAAAGATCTTTCACACAGACTCCTAAAAAAGGCTCGAGCCCAAATACATAAATAAGGTTAGTCTGAAAGCAGCAGCCTAGCAGCCCTGGATGCTGGAGCTCTCTGGTTTCACAGGAGGGAGCAGGCAGGTCAGAAGAGCTCTGGAAAGCACCAGAGTCAGCTGAAACGACCAAAATACCAGTGGTGAACCTCCCTGCTAAGGCATACCCCATGAGGCTGCGAGGCAGTGCTGCAGAAGGGGCTCACGCACCTGTTCCTTCCTCCTCTGCAAGTCATTATGAACAAGCAATCAAGTCAGCAGGCACGTCTCTCCGAGCCAGATGCAATTTGAAGCCGTGATCTAGGAGCGAGCGCCTTCGGAGCTTGGTTTCCTGAGAGCAAATCCTCACCACGAGGCGAGACGGCTTGAAGGACTTCTTCCAGGAGGAGCACGAGGCCGACACAAAGCTCCCCAGGGACAGGGCTGGAGAGCTGGGTTAGATTACAGGCTGGATGTGAGGTGCAGGACTCAACACACCTGGTGAGCACAGAGCTGACATTGCTCTGAAATACAAGGATGAACTAGGAATTGAGAGATTTTTCACACCTATTTTTTATTTTTCTGGGTTTCCTGCTGAAGCAGCTCATGGTTCACTCACCTGGCTCAGCCCTGGGAAGCAACCGGCAATGCCTTTAAAAAAAAAAGCAAAAACCTGTTTCTCAGAATAGCTCCTGAAAAGGCGTGTAAGCAAAATCTGAAGAGAGTTCTCCTGCAAGCAGCAACTTCAAAAATAAAAGCTGATTTTTTTGCTATTTAAAACCCAAACCCGCTTTTCCTGCTGACTGAGCCGCGCTGTAATGGTCTCGGGGGAAAAACGAAGAAAGCTGTGTGGGAAGAGGCAATGAATTCTGTTAGGCCTGCCAATATTTGGGCAAAATGGATGTTTCTGGGATGCAACTGAAATTGGAAATAAAGCGCCTCGTGAATTGAGGCACCATGCCTGTAACCAGGAAGGGAAATGGAAACGTGCAGTGTTTCTGTTACGGTGTCTGCTATTTCTACAAGTGCCTAGGCCAGGAGCTTGCAACTTATATTTGGAAAATAGAAGAAAAAGGGGGAAAAGCCGTGCTGGCTACACCCTCATTAAAATAAACAGGACCACCGGGGGCTGCTCCGTGCCCGTGCCCTCGCAGCGGGACACGAGAGCTGCGGACGCTGCAGCCTGCGAAGCCTCGAGAGCCACTCTGCGGCCTTTTCACCAAAAACCCCCGAAATGACCCCAAAACCGCGCCCCCCCCCCAGACCTGTGCGTCCCGGAACTCCACCACCACATTCTCGCTGCTCCAGCGCGCCGCCATCTTGCACCGCCCCGCCGCCGGCCATGGGGGCGGGGCGAGCGGGGAGGGAGGGGCGGAGCCTCAGCCGCGGGGGTTGCTGGGAAATGTAGTTTTACCACCCCCCCCAAACCACCGCCGCCCGCACACGGCTCCCGGTGCGGGCGGAGAGGGGGCTGCTGGGAAATGCAGTCCACCCGCTTTATCCCGGGGCGAGGCGAGGGAGCTGCTGGGAGTTGTAGTTCCCCCCGCACCCCCCGTGCAGCACCGAGCCCCCCGCTCCCGGTGCCGCGCCCCCCGGCGCCCGCAGCCCCCGGTGCCCCCCGCGGGGCCTCGCTCTCCCCTCGGGGCTCCGCGGGCGGGGCGGGCGCTGCCCGCGCATCCCGAGCCCGGAGCCCTGCAGGGCTGAACGGGGGGGTTCGGGGTATCCCCGGTGGGGCGAACCGCGGAGCCCCGGTGGGCTCGGGGGCGGCCCCGGTACCGGTGCCTCGTCCCCGGGCAGCAGCGCAGGGGTTAAGGGCGGCGGGGCCGGGGGGGGCCGGGGGCGGGAGCATGCGTGCTGCCGGCCTCTATTGTCTCCGCCGCGGCGCCCAGCACCCAGCACCCAGCCGGTGGCGGCGGCGGCGGCGGCGGCGGCGGCGGTGGCGGGGCCGGGCCCGGCGGAGCGCAGAGCCGCGGAGCGGGGCCCGGCCGCCCCTATGGGCCGCAGCTGATCGCCGCCCGCGGGCCCCCCCAGGCAGGAGCCAGGCGGTCGGGGAGCCCCGGCCCGGCCCCGCAGCCCCCCCCCCCCCCTTCCTCCCCCATCCATCCCCTCCCCATCCCCTCCCGGTCCTCCCTTTCCCTCCCGGTGCCCCCCCCCCCGTGCCTCCTCGCGGGGCTCCCGGGATGGCCGGGGCGGGGGCGGGCCGGCGGCCGTAGCCGCTTTTTTTTTCCCCCCCCCCCCACCTCCACCCCCTTTAAACCCCCTTCAGCCCCCCTGAAGCCTCCCCCACCCCATCCCCTCCCCTCCCTTCCCCGCCGCCTTCCTTCCGCCTCCTCCTCCTCCTCCCCGCCGCCACCGCCAGCACCGGGGGCCGGCTCTGGGCTTCCCTCCGGCCCCCGTTCCCGTTGCCGGGCCCGGCGGTGTGCCCATGGGGGGCAAGCAGAGCACGGCGGCCCGCTCGCGGGGTCCCTTCCCCGGGGTGGCGGCGGATGACAGCGCCGTGCCGCCGCCGGGAGGCGGGGGGGGGCCGCCCCCGTTCGGCCATTACCGGCCGGGGGTGGGAGGAGGAGGAGGAGGAGGAGGAGGAGGAGGAGGGGGGGGGGGTGGCGGAGGTGCCATGGGGCTGCGCAGCCGCTCGGTCAGCTCGGTGGCCGGGATGGGCGTGATGGAGCCGGCGGGCGGCGGAGCCGTCCCCTTCGGGCTGTACGGCCGGGCGGCGGCGGGGGAGGCCGAGAGAGCCCCGGGCATCGGTGGCGGAGGTGGAGGAGGTGGAGGTGGTGGAGGTGGTGGTGGAGGGGGACCGGGGACCGACTCCACGTACGCCCATGGCAACGGTTACCAGGAGACGGGAGGCGGTCGCCATAGGGACGGGATGCTCTACCTGGGTGCCCGGGCCTCGCTGGCCGACGCGCTGCCCCTGCACATCGCCCCGCGCTGGTTCGGAGCGCACAGCGGTGAGTGGCACCCCCAGCACCCTGCCCCTGCTCCCTGCCTTGGGTTTGGGTGAGCCCAAGGCTTGGCTTCGCCTCTTGCTGCCTTCTCCGGCGCCGTCCCCGCTCCTCGTCCCGCTGCTGGGTGGGGTGCGTTGGGTATGGTGATCCCAAGCTGTTTGCTGTGCTTTGTCTCTGCTTTTTTCGGCTTCTTCCCTGCTTGTTGTCCTGGGTTGTGTTGGGCATGGCCACCCTGAGGTCCTTCTCCTCGCTTCACCTCCCTTCTTCCAGCCCTTTCCCTGCTCATCACCCTGGGTTGTGTTGGGCACGGCCACCCCCAGACCTTTCCCCTCACTCCATCCCCCTTTTTCCATCCCTTTACCCACTCATCACCCTGGGTTGCGTTGGGCATGGCCACCCCCAGACCCTCTCCTCACTCCATCCCCCCTTTTCCAGTCCCTTCTCCACTCATTGTCCTAGGCCATGTTGAGCACGGCCACCCCTGAACCCTCTCCTCACTCCATCCCCCTTTTCCATCCCCTTCCCCACTCACCACTCTGGGTTGTGTTGGGCATGGCCACCCCCAGATCCTTCCCCTTGCTTCACTTCCCTTTTCCCAGCCCCATCCCTGCTCATCATCCCCGGTTGCATTGGGCACAGCCACCCCCAGGCCATTCCCCTTGCTTCATCCCCTTTTTTCCATCCCTTTCCCTGCTCACCATCCCAGGTCATGTTGGGCACAGCTGCCCCCAGAGCCTTCCCCTCATTTCATCCCCTTTTTCTAACCCCTTCCATGCTCGTTGTCCTGGCTTGCCTTGCTCATGACCACCTCCAGATCCTTCCCCTTGCTTCACCCCCCTTTCCCCAGCCCCTTCCCTCCTCATCACCCCGGGTTGGGCCCGGCCACCCCCATTATTTGGGAGGAGGGTGGGCAGCCCCCCGCTTTGTCTGCTCTTATCCTAAATAATTTGCCCCCTCTCCAGCGTGGGCTGGGGGTGGGTGCCCGTGCAGTGGTTGTGTCAAGGTCAAGGCAGGCAGGGGCGGTAGGAGGAGGAGGTTTTCCCCCCGGGAGGTGTTATTTTGGGGACGTGCCATCACTGTGGGGCTCGGGGAGAACGGGGGGAAGGTGCCCGAGGATGGTGTCGGGGTGCTGTAGCCCGAGCTCTGGCTTTTGAGGGTCGCTTTGAGTTCCTCGTGCTGCTTTCGGAGGTGCGTGTGGGGTGTCAGGCAGTTCTCCTGCCTCAGGTACCAGGGAAAAGGGCTCGAGAGCGAGATGTGGGATTTTTTTTCTCCTTTGTTTCTCCGGGGAGAGGCCGGAGCGGGTGTTCCCGTTCCAGCTGGCACCGTGGCGATGCCGGGGAGGAAGCCGAGGAGGAACTGCCTGCCTCTTTAATGGGGCCGGGGCGCTCCTACAGGAAATGTGTGGGGCCGAGGGGAGGGGGCAAGGCTGTGTCCCCCAAAAAAAAACCCTGGCGGGTGTCCCGGTGCCCGGGGAGCTCGGCGTGTGAGCGGGGCTGTGTCACTGACCCACTTTCAGCTGGGTACGGGGAGCGAGGTGGGAGGTCCTCCCTTCCCCTCCTGGCTAGGGGGAAGGCATTTCGGGGATGTCTCCGTGCGTTTCCTGGAACAGGCTGGGATTCCTCTCCCACCCGGCCCCTCCGCTCCCTTCTGGAGCGTGACGCGGTCTGGGAATTTCATAACGCGCCTCGGGACAATGCCTCGCTCTCAGGAAGGCTGGAAACCGAACCAGTGGACGAGAACAAAGTGCAGAACGAGCCTCGTGGGGCCCCGTTTCCTACATCCAGCTTGGGCTTGTTCCCCGGGGGCTGCTCTTCCCAGCTGGAGCGGGACCAACTCCTTGTCTCCTGCCCCCAAGTGGGCCAGAGAGGAAAGGGGTCCCTGGTGGGGTTTGGGCAGGACTGGCGCTGTACCCTGGGGGGATTCTCCGCAGGACCACCCTGTAGCTAACGCAGAGGTGGTCACTGGCAGGCTACGGCTGATTTTTAAACAACTATTCCCAAACTACAGCGCCGAGAGGCAAAAACCTGTTCGTAAAAACCGACCGGCTGCGAAACGGAGCGAGCTTTCCCCGGGTGCTGATGTGAATCAGCGCGGTGCTGTCCGGCCTGGAGGATCACAGCATGGGTGGTGGGAAGTGCCACAAGGACTGGGTTCTTCCAGTGCCTCCTTCGGGGCCCTCCGAGAGCGTTTGAGCAGCGCCGAAGCATGCCCAGGCAGCAGCGAGAGCCCCTCGGACCCTCCAAAGCCTCTCCCGGCGGTGTTGCTTCCCCGTCGTGAATTAACAGCGACAGGATGCCTAAAAACCAGTCAGAAAACTTGTCAGGCCTTACTAAACTCCTGCGTTCCTCCTCTTAGCCTAGGAGGTTAACGGGGAGGCTGCGAGGAGCGAAGGAGCAGGGCTGCGAGCCCGTCTTGGCACGTGGGGAAGGCTCGTTGTGGGCTGGCTCTCAGCAGCACGCGTTCCCTCTCCCGATGAAGCGGATCCCGTTTCCTGCCGGGGCTTTTCCCAGGCGTGCCCGCTGCACCTGAAACCGCTCTGGGATTTCCGTGCCTGCCCCGGGTTTCGGAGACCCGCCTCGTGCCTGGCGCTGCTGGGAGGTGACGAAGCAGCTTGGGCAATTCTGGAGTTTTGCTCGCCGCGTGTGAGCGCCCTGCCCCGTCACCAGACCTCACAACGCCAAGGCCGGGAGGAAAAACACGGAAAAAGGAGACTCGTGGCTTAACGCCGCGCACCTCCGGGTCTGCGCGGTTCTCTTGGCGCTGCTCGTGTTGTTTGTCTTCATCGGGGGATCTTGAGGACTTGGCAGAGGCTGTAAGTAGCTTAAAGTTTCTCGGGAAATCCCCCTCGTCGCCCAAAGCCCTCGAGTGTTTAAAGCTCTGTAAATCCACATCTCCCCGTCAGCCAGTTTAGCCCGGGGAAGCTCATCCTTCTGCGCGCTGCCGTCAGGAATATCGCAGCCTCCTGGCAAAACGAGCTGTCTGGGATAGAAGCAGCAAAGCTGGGGGACCTCCTCTGCCAAACTGCCTGCCACCGAGTGGAGCAGGGGGATGTCCGGCCCCGCTGATCCTCCGGGCAGGTCGGAGAGGGAAAGGAGCTGGAAACATCATCCAGCCCTGGCTCAGGGCTCGCTCACCGAGGGACGAGCTGAAGATGGATGAATGCCCAGCCAGCTGGCAAGGGGCATGCCTGCAGCACGGCCTTGCACGAGCACGGAGCTCTCCCTACCCTAAAAGAGGATGGATTTGCTCTAGCGAGCTGCTGGAGGGACTCCACGTTTGGCTGTGGCTTTCCCTACACCACCTCTTCAAGATGTGGCCATGGCACGTGAAGCATCCTCCCTCTGCAGGGGCTGGCGAGGGGCAGGGCGCTCCCAGCCCTACAGAAACCTGCCCTGGGAAATCTCATTTCGCCAGGGGGAGCTTCTGCAGGAGGCACTCGCCCCAACTTTTGGTGTTGGTTTGGTGCTGGGGGAGCGGCGCAGTCCCGACAGCTCCCCAGGCAGCAACATTGAGCAGGAGAGGCCCAGGGACAGGGCAGCAGCTCCTCTGGAAGGCGGGAGCACCAAATACCACCAAAACACGGCTTTAATGTGCGCCAGCAGCCCGCAGATGAAGTTCAGTGTGTCGGTGTGGTGCATTATCTCCCGGCCCCGCAGCGAGAGCAAGCAGAGGCTTTCCCTGCCTTTACCACTCCTGCACCCTGCAGGAATCCCTTGGCTGCCTCACCTGGGCACTGGGCACTAATTACCGGGCCTGCTAACGAGCTTGGCTGGGCTCGCTCCGCTCTAAACCCACGTGTAAATGCGAGCAGGGAGCTGCGTGCGCGGTGCTCCCGGGGCTGACCCACTTCCTAGCCAGGATCGTCGGCTTATCCCACGCCGGTTTGTTTTGCTGAGATGTTTGTTCCAGTGCCTGGAATAAGCGTGAAGGTTTTTCTGGTAGTTATTAACGTGCTCTTAGGGCTCCTCTCCCTCGGCGGCGCTGGCCGGAGGATCGATGAGCCGCAGACATCTTTGGTGGAGGAGCAGGACCAGGGCTGGCAGCCGGCCAGGGGAGCTCGGGGAATCATGGGAAGATGCTATTAAACGGTGACAATTAATTGTGAAAGGAGCGCAGGGAGGGAGAAAAACCCGCTTTGGGGGCAAAAAAATGTGTGCTTTTTCCCCTGATGCCGTGGCACCACAGCAGGCCGGCGGGTGACCGCGAGGCGCATCTCATCCCCTGCTGCTGGTGCGCCCGAACCCCAGCTGTGCCGAAAACCTGGGTTTGAATCCCTGTGACCTGGCTTTCTGCCGGTTTTCCCAGTTTTATCCCAGTTTTCAATGTGCCTGCTGAAAATTGCTCAGCTCCGGGGGAGCTTGGAGCAGGCCGGGGAGGCGCAGCTGCAGGAAGCCGCTCGCCTGGGGCCCCTTCTCGTGCCGCCCCGCGGCGTTTCCGTGGGCAGAGCCCAGCCAGGCGGGCTTCCTGCCCTGCAGGGAGGGGAGCACCTGCTGCAGGGGGCGAGGGCTGCTTATCCCCCTGGGTTTTGGGTAAAATCCTTCCCTGGCCTGTGGGTTATTGCTATAAGGAGCGTTTCTCTCTCCAGTGCCGTGCCGGACAGGCTGCAGCGTGGCTGGGCCGTGGATCTGGCTCTCCTTTCCTTCCCCTCCTGCCCTGTAGAGCTCAGCGATGCCAGCTGCCATCGGGACAGCCTCAGGGTTGTGCTGTATGGGCAGCGTTAGCTGGGGAAATTCTGCCTCTCTGCTCAGCTCGCACCCCTGTGGGCATCACCAGCCGCGCAGGAGCGAGGCCACGCGCTCTGCACACCCATCTTGGGGTATTTTGTAGGGGATTGTTGGAAACATCGACCCTGTCACCAGCTTTAGTGACACCAGCAGAAGTTTCCGAGGGCTGTGCTTGCCCCCAGGCCCCCTGGGCTCGCTGCTCGTTGAGGTGACACCAGCCGTGGCTCCGGGGGGACCGGTGCCCGCCGGGCGTGGAAATGGGGCTGCGCCGGGGGACGCGCAGTGGCAGGGACAGAGAATTGAACCGAAAGCAGCTCCGAGCTGTTTCCTGGCCCTGGCAGGAAGGACGGCGTGACAACGGCGGGTATTTTTAGAGGCCAGCTGCCTGCAACACAAGAGGAAAGCAGCAGCAGAGGCTTTGTAGGGGCTTCTGCTGGCGCCTCCGAGCTGCGCCGACCTGCCCGCCGTGCCCATCGCGCCTCGGCTGGTGCCCCTCCGAGCCTGCAGGGTTTCATGTTTGTGTTTTTAGGGTTTTATTTCGAGAAGTCTGCCTCGCTGGTGAGGGAAAACCCGCAGCTTCTCCTGTAGCTGTAGTAATTCCTCGGGAGCCCCACTGCGTGTAGATCTGCGTTTCATCGGAGCGCCGCGGTGGCACCAGGCCCCCCTTTCGGCCCATCCCTCAGAGGCCACGACAGCTGTAGCCGGGGAGGACAAGGGCTTGTCCTTATCCAGCTGCCCCAAATTCTTATCTGGAGGGAGAAGGAGTGGCTGTGGGGCCAGGATGGGTTTGGGGGTGTGCAGGGGGTGTGGGCTGAGGACCTTGCAGGGAGTGGAGCTTTGTCCCCATCCCCATTCCCATCGCTGAGCACGGTCCCCATGCCGTGCCACACACCAGCACCAGGGCTCTGGGAGTGGGGCTGAGCCAGGCTCGGGCATTTCACAGCATCTCGTGCAGGGCAGGTGGCCAGGCCGCCTCCTTCCCACATGAAATATCCCAGTGGAAAAAAATCAGAGCGCCCAGGCCAGCCCCGTGGACGCAGGACTCCTCTGCTTCGCTTTGCTGTTCTCTGGGATGCTAAAATTAGCTTTGGGCTACACGCTATTCCTTAGGAAGCTCATTCCCTGCAGCTGGGGGTGTTTTCTGCGGTAAAGCAGGGCTAGCTGGAGGCAGGGCGAGCATCCCGGGCTGGAGGGACTGATCCTGCGGCACAGCCGGGGGTGCAGGAAGGATAAAATACCTGTACTTTGATCCAGAAATGGTGACTGCAGCCCTAAAACGGGCTGGCAAGGGGGGGATGCGTGGGCTGTAGCAGCTGTTTGCACGAGGATGTGGGTGCGAGGAGGCAGGAGGAGGCACCAGGGCTCTGCTTTGGCTGCGTGGCTGGACACCCCGGTGTTTCCTGCACTTCTCTCCTGCTCAGCCACGTCTTCACCTGACACGAGGCATCTCCCTCGGCCAGGAGCACAGGATGAGAGCAGGAGACGTGGCCGAGGTTTCCAAACCTCCAGCCGGCAGCCTGGGGCTTACCCCTGAACTCGGGGTGCTGCATGGGGTGGCGGAGCTCGGTGTGATGTCCCACGAGGCTGGAGGCAGCCGGGGAGGCAGGGATTTCCTACAGCAGCATCGGGAACAATCCCTGGTGGGGTACGGCCGTGGTTGTGGTTACGGATGGGTTGGAAACTGCCTTTATGCTCCCAAAGCCCTGCGATGGCCCGGTGGTGCTTTTGGCACCGTCAGGGTTAACCGCGGGGCGTTTTCAGCTCTTTTAGGATCTGCTGGAGGCTTCAGAGGTTCCCAGCTCTGCTCTGCCAGGCTCTCTAAAATTAACCGTGTAACCTGCCTAAAAATACTCAGAGGGCACCAGCCCCCGGAGAGCGCGAGCGCTGCTTGCTCACGGTTTCTAGACCGAGCCGTCGGAGAGATGAGGTCACCTCGCGGCGTGTTTCACAACCCTGGAAAGCCCTTGGCTTTCTCAAAGGCTGCAAGATAACCTCGTCCTCAAACCCCACCTGCCCCCGGGGGCTCCAGGAGAGCAGCGGGCAGCTCGGGCCAGGATGGGTGCTGAGAGCTGGGGGCTGCGCCCATCCCGCAGCACCCGGGGAGGCACGAAGGGTCCTGGACCTCCCCGTGGGCACCGGAGGCCAGGAGAGGAGGAATAGCTGAGCCCTTCCCCTCTCTTTTTTTTTTTTTTTTTTTTTTAGGTGTGTGGGAGGAGGACGGAAAGGGCTGGAGGAGGAGGAGGGAGGGAGGGAGCTGAATTTTCCATGAGCAGCTGTCAAAACGTAATCTCCTGCGTCACTCGCGCAGGCAGGATCGATTAGCGGGGATTTCGGGGACCTGGAAACCACCGTGGCAGGGTGTGGGCAGCGGCCCCTCGGGGCACCCCTCGCCCACGTCTGGGGCCGGCTGTCCCCTGGCTCCTGGTGGGATTGATGGGTCCGTGGGGACCCCCGGGAGCATCGCCCCTGCCCCCCGGCAGCTGCTCTCGCAACGCGGGGAATTTGTGCCGACAGCTGGGGCGCAGCCTCTCCGCGCTGGCTCCTCGCTCCGGCCCAGACAGGCCCATTTGTGCAGTTGCATTTTCATCATTTTTTTTTAAAGAAATTATTATTATTCCTCCCCCCGCCTCCACCTCGTGAAAGGCTGAGCCTGGAAAGCCTGCGCTTGGCCGAGCCCCAGCCCCGCTCGGCATCGCGCCGCTCACGTGCATCAGGGCCCCTTCTCGGGGTTCACACCCCACATTTGGGCATCCTCCCCGTGTCCTTGCTTTGGGGACGCGGTGGCGGGGGTCCCTGTCCTTCCCCAGCTCCCTTTGCCCAGCTCGAATGTCTCGTAGGGCCCTGCTGGGTGCCAGCAGATCTGGGGCAGCCGTTTAAAATAGCGCCTTGGCACAGAAAAAAGGGGGGGGACCGGGGCTTTGGCACTGGCAGTGCTGGAGGAAACGAGGTCTTGTGGAGACGTGGGCCCTTCCCAGCAGCTCGCTGCGGGTCAGCAAGGAGCTGCTGGTCACAAAAACCTGGGGATGAGTGCCCGTGGTGCTGTGGGCTCGGTTCAGGTGGGGACGGGGAGCATGTCCCCGGGGGGAGGCAGGCTGGGAGGCTATCCGAGCCCTCTCTATAAATACACAGGCAGGGTAAACACTTGGGAGGGGAAAAAAAAGGCTATTTAAGCAAGCGGGCCCTGCTGCCACGAGGTATAAATTGGTCAGGAGCAATTTTAGGTTGGCAACAGGACGGCACATTGACCCCGTGCCTCCTGGTTCTGTCCCTTTGGCTGGGGCAAGGCACAGTGCGGGGCTGGAGGGGTGAGCGGGGTCCCCAAGTGTCCCTTCTGCTCCCAGCCACCCGCAGCACTCGTCCTTGCTGAGATTTCCTGAGGAATTTCCCCCCTTGAGGGGAAGAGGGTCAGCGGCTCTGTCCGAGGCTTTCCAAGAACCCCCCAAATCCCCCTGCCACATCCACTTGGTGGCAAACAAGAACCCTGATTCATCCTCAGATAATTTGTGTACGCTCCTTTTCTTCCCTGAACAGGCTCTGCATATCTATGAAGCGAGCTCTTAAGCAGCACTGCAGTCAAACCTGATCTGCTTTTAGAAGACGGGTCCTTAAATTACCCGCTCCCTCTCTGCAGGCAGGGAATTGCTCTGGTGCAGACCCGCGGCGGTGGCCTCTGCCTCTTCACGGCCTCTGTTGGAGCTCTGTGGGGGCACGGAGCCGGGCTGCAGGAGGGCAGGGAGCCCCGGGCACCGTCCCGAGCCTGGGACCTGTGGCTGAGTTGGGGTTTTGCTCGCTGGAGGTGCTGTTTTTGCTCACACGCTGCGAGGTGGAGCACTGGGGGGATGCTGGGCTGGCTCCCCTGGTTAGGAGATGCCTTCGAGGGGCTGGAAGGAGGCAAAACCTCCTCAATGCGCTTCCAGATGGCCCCTTAATTGCTGTCTGTGGCCAGAAATGAGACAAAAGCACTGAGGCAGGATTAGAGATGGACGGGGAGAGGGGATGCGCCGTGCCGTGGAGCCAGCGGGATGGGCTGAACCCAGAACCCGGGGGGTCCGGCTGAGCCCGGGGTGTCACTGGGGACTTTTGGGACGTGGCACGGCCACAACCTCCTCCCGGGGCGGTGGCAGGGGGACGTGTCCCCAAGTCACGGACCAGCCCCTCGGTGCTGCGTGCCCGGGGCCGCTCCTCGCCCTTTAAAGCCGGGGAGCAGCTGGTGGCCACGTGTGCTCCACCTTGGCTCGCGCCCTGCGCCCTCTGCGCCACCGGGCACCCCGGCTCGGGCGGCTGTCCCCACGCTGCCACTGCTGGCGGCCACCACGCAGGATGAGCGCAGGGCCAGCGGGCACGGCGTGGGGCAGGTGCCACCATGCAGGCGGCGGGTGAGGGCGCGGGGTACCCCCGGGGGGCTCCCCGGGACGCGGGGTGGGCTCTGCTCCTCCTCCCCTCGCTGAGGGCTCTTCTCTCTGCTCTCCCTCCAGGTTTCAAGTGCCCCATTTGCTCCAAATCCGTGGCTTCTGACGAGATGGAAATGCACTTTATCATGTGTCTGAGCAAACCTCGCCTCTCCTACAACGGTAAGGGCGCGGGGACGCTCCGGGCGGGCGAGAGGGACGCTCGGGCAGGCTGGGGCTGCGGGCTTGCCAAGAGGGCTGCGCTCCAGCTGCCATCCACGGCTCGCCCTCCCTGCCTTGTCCTTGCTGCTTTCCCCTGGGGACCTTTTGTAACGTGTCCCTGTCCCCGTGTTGCTCACCGCGCCGTGCCGTGCCGGAGGGACCCGTCCCATGCTTATATCCTGCCCCGCAAGGGCAGGGCTCACGGTGGTGGTTTTTTGGAGCGCCGGCAAAACCCAGCTCGGTGGGAAACCCGTGTGGGACGAACCCCCCACGGCCCGAGCAGGGGGACACGGTCTCACCGCTGCCCTCTCCTCCCAGATGACGTGCTGACCAAGGACGCTGGCGAGTGCGTGATCTGCCTGGAGGAGCTGCTGCAGGGGGACACGATAGCCAGGCTGCCCTGCCTCTGCATTTATCACAAAAGGTACGGCGAGGGGACGGCAGGGGGGTGGCGGGGGGGGTGGCAGCCTGGTGGTGACACGCTCTCCTCTCCCCAGCTGTATAGATTCATGGTTTGAAGTGAACAGATCGTGCCCAGAGCATCCTTCTGATTGACCCGCCGGGCGTGCTTGCTGACTTCTCTCTAAGGTGAGCCCGCGGCGGGGTGGAGAACGGGGCTGTTTTCCTCTTAAACCCTCTTGGATGGTTCCAAAATTGTGGGGGGGGGGGCGGGCAGGAGGGTTGGGGAGGGGGACGTGTGGCTCCTGCACCCACCGTGCTCACGCGGCGTCGTCTCTGTTCGCAGGGCACCTTGCTATACCTGCTGTACCTCCTCTCCCTGTCCCACCACCCGCCCCGCCTGGAGTTTTGGGCTGACGTTCAATTCCTCGAGAAGATTTAAAAATTAAAACCCAGAAACTTGAATCCACTTGGGACAACAGCGATTATTATTTTTTTTAATTTTATTTTATTATTTTTATTTGTCTTCTTTTTTTTTAATTTAAAAGATTTAAAAAAAAAAAAAGAATAAGAACCATCCAGGAGGAGAGACAGTGTGAGAAAAGCGGAGCGACCCGCTCTCCCCTCCGCAGCCGCTGGCCACGAGGAGGGATCTGCCACCACGGGAGGCCACGGGGACGCTCCCGAACGCCCTCGGCCCAAACCCTGCCATGATGTTTGGCCTTTTTCTCCCCGAAACGACCGGAGACGCCGCCGGGGGACAGCCGGCCAAACGGAGCACGCGGCACCTCTCACCGGCAACCCCCCCACCTCCCACCCGGACTCGCCTGGCGCCCCGGGGGCTCTGCTCGGTTTTTTTGCACTGACTAAAAAGGGGAATTTTCTCCTCTCTCCCTTTTGGAGATCTCCACCCCGGCCCCGGCAGCGCGTGGCGGGGACTCTGCCCCACGCCGGGAGCGGGGCCACCGCTGTCCCCCCGCCGCGGCGCAGGGGGGGGGGTTGTGTCTTTCAAGTGTTTACAATGAGAAAAACAAAAAAACAAAAAAAAAAAAAAAGGGAAAAAAAAAAACAAAAACAGAGAAAACCGACAAAACAGCAACAAAAAAAAAAAATAATTAAATGAAGCTTCGTGTTGACTGGCGTGTTCTTCGATTTGAGCTTCCCTGCCCCGGTGATGTTTACAGACTGGTCACTCTTTAACTCAGCTATAACCACTCAGAGACTGGACAGCCGCAGCATCCCCGCCGCCCCCCCCCCGCCGTTGCCAAATTTGACCCCCCCAACCCTTTTCTTCCCGTCGCCTTCCAGCCGAATCCTTTTGGGGAGGGGATTTGGGAGGCCTCCTGTTGGACCCCCCAAAGCGTGAGCGTCTCGCCCGGACGCCCTTGGCCCCGCCGCCGCGCGCTCCCCTCCGGTGGGTGACGGACCCCCCCCGTGTGACGGCCGTGCCCCCCATCCCCGTCCCCTCCCGGCGCGGCGGGCATGTTTTCGTTGGTGAGACCTCCCCTGCCGGTGGCCGTGCCCCCGCGGGAAACGTTTCTGTATTTATATATTAAAAAAAAATCCAAAAAAAAAAAACAAAAAAAACACACACAAAAAAAAAAAAATCGGGGAGGGGGAAACGAGTTCAAGAGCTTGGGGGGAGCTTCCTTCATTAGTCAAGGTGTTTTGATATGGTATTAAAACAATGTTCAATAAAATATTCACTGTTATTTTATTTCACTGGCCTTCTTGGAGAAGCGGGGGTTCGCGGGGGGGTGCCGGAGCCCCCTCCCCACAAGTCCCCAAAAAGCCAGGGGTGCGGCGTGCTTCCTCGGGGTGGGGTGGGGTGGGGTGGTGGGCGCTCACAGCACCTTGCCGGGGTTCATCAGGTGGTGGGGGTCCAGGGCCGCCTTGATGCGGCGCATGGTGTCCAGCCCCTGGGGGCCCAGCTCCTCCCGCAGCAGCTCCCGCTTGCCCAGCCCCACGCCGTGCTCCCCGGTGCAGGTGCCACCCGCCGCCAGCGCCCGCCTGGGGGACGGGGACATCAACAGGGACATCCCGGGGGGGTCCCCAAAGCCGCCCGTGCGCCCGTGCCCTCCCCACCTGCCCAGGCGCTCAGCGAAGTCGTGGACGCGCCGAGCCTCGTCCGGGTCCTCGGGGTGGAAGACGAGGATGCAGTGGAAGTTGCCGTCGCCCACGTGTCCCACCATGGGCCCTGCGGGGACAACGGGGCTGAGCGGGGGCAGCAGGGCGGGGAGGTGGTGCAGGGGGAGGCAGCGCTCACCGGTGAGGCCGGCGTCCCGCAGGTCCCGCTGGGTCTCCACCACGACACCGGGCAGGCGGGAGATGGGCACGCAGACGTCGGTGGAGTAGCCCTGGGGATGGGGAGACGTGAGCAGGGGTGCGCGGGGACACCGTGGGGAGGGGGACGCGGCGCTGCCGCCCCTCACCTGGCAGCCAGGCCGCAGGGCCAGGGCGGCGAACCAGGCGCTGTGGCGTGCGGACCAGAGCTGCTCGCGCTCCTCCGGCGCCCGCGCCCAGGCCGGGATGGAGCCGCCGTGCAGCCGCACCAGCTCCTCTGAGGTGGTGGGAGATGGTGCCGGGGTGGCTGGAGCCACAGCAGCCCCCCGACGTGTACCCATTCCCCCCGAGACCCAGTCTGGGTGCTTGGGGTGCCCCAGAGCCCGGTGTGGCCCCAGCACCCAGCCCTGTCCCTGGGCACCAGCCCTTGACCACCTCCCATGTCCCTCACCCCAGATCCTCACCAGGGACCCCCAACCCTGTTCCTGTGCCCCCCATCCCCAGCCCTGCTCCCTGTCCCTCCCCCAGGACCCTGCTCTGCACCCGCCATGGGCACCCCTCCCTCACCATGGGACCCCATTGGGACCCAGCCCCATTTCCCCACCGTGGCCCCATCCCCAGGTCCTGGTCCCCCTCCCGGTCCCCCCCCGGCCCTACCCGCCTGCTGCTGCTGCTCGGCCAGGCCCTGCTGGGAGCCGTGCAGCTCCAGGAACAGCGTGGCCGCCTCCGGCAGCTCCAGCCTGCTGTAGCGGCTGCAGGCGCCCGCCATCACCTCGTCCAGGAGCTCTGGGTGGGAGGAGGAGGCAGTGAGACCCGTGGGGTTGCCCCTGTCCCCGTCCTCTCCCTGTCCCTGTCCTCTCTCCATCCTGTCCTTGTTGCCATCCCTACCCAATCCCACCCTCCCCGTGCCCCCTGCAGCACCCACCGATGCGTGCCACGGGCACTGCTGCCTGCAGCACCTGCACGGTGCAGGCCACGGCCGCCTGCACGCTGGGGAAGGAGCAGACAGCAGCAGCCACGGCCTCAGGCAGCGGGTGCAGCCGCAGCGTCGCCTGCGTCAGGAAGCCCAGGGTGCCCTCGGAGCCCACGAAGAGCGAGGTCAGGTCGTAGCCGGCCGCGCTTTTCCTGCACGGGGGCGGGTGAGCGGGTGCCAAGAGACCCCAGCCTGGTTGTCCCCCGGGTCCCCCCCGGGTACCTGGCCTGGCGCCCGGGGCCGGCGGTGTGCAGCAGGCTCCCGTCGGGCAGCACCACGCGCAGGTTGAGCACGTTGGGCCGCATGGTGCCGTAGCGCACGGCGTTGGTGCCCGAGGCGCCCGTGGCCGCCATGCCGCACAGCGAGGCGTCCGCCCCGGGGTCTGGGAACGGGCAGCAGGAGGGCAAACGGGACGGGGACGGGGAGATGGGACCCCGCTGTGACAGCAGCCCGTGGCACCAGGACCCCGGGGACAACGGCAACCCCCAGCCCATGGCACCCCTGGGATCTGGGCACCCCCAGCCCGCACCCATCTGCAGCACCCCTCACCCCCCTGCCATGCCCGCTGCTCCCAGCACCCCCAGTCTCATGGGCACCCCAGCACCCCCAGTGCTCCCAGTAACCAGAGCAGCCCAAAGCCACCCAGTTCAACCACCACGTCCTGTCCCATGGGCACCCCGATCCCTTCCCAGTGCTCCCAGTGCCCACAGGACCCACAACCCCATGGGCTCCCCTGTCCATCCCAGTGCTCCCAGTGCTCCCAGCACCCCTTGACCCCCGCAGCAGGTGCCGCGCCCACGGTACCGACGGGGAACCAGAGCCCGGTGCCACGCAGGTGGCTGTTGAGGGCCTTGCGGGTGACGCCGGGCTCCACGGCCACCGAGAAGTCCTCGATGCTCAGCTCCGAGATGGTGGCCATGCGGCTCAGGTCGAAGCAGACGCCGCCCTGGCACGGGCACGGCTCGGCTCACACCGGGCACCGCGGGGCACGCAGGGGGACGGGGACGGGGGTCTCCGTACCTGCACGGCGTTGACACCACCCTCGAGCCCGGTGCCGGTGCCAAAGGGCACCATGGGGACGCGGTGGCGGTGGCAGAGTGCCGCCAGCTCCTGCACCTGCGCCACGTCCTGGGGCCACACCACGGCGTCCGGGGGCGCGCACCTGGGGACAGAGCGGCCCCGCTGCCCCCGCCGTGCACAAAAGACCCCCGGAACCATCCCCAAACTGGGGATCCCGGTGCCCCTCCCCAACCTGTGCATGGACTCATCGTGCCCGTGCTGCTCGCACACCGCCGCCGCCGTGGAGACATTGGGGCCGCCAACCACATCCCGAAGAGCTTCCAGCAAGCCGGGGGGCAGCGGGCGCTGTGTGGGGGGCGTGGGGAACAGTCAGGGGGGGCAGGTTCCCCGCGCCCACCCCCTGTGCCCCCCTCTCTCTGCCTCTGGGGGGACCCCAGCGCCGGTCCCGTCCCCACCTTGCTGCAGCAGCCGCGGCGCCCCACGGCCCCCGCCAGCCCCAGCGCCCGCCGCAGGGCCATGGTGGGGACAGGGCCCAGCTGCTCCCGGCCCCTTGGCCTGGCCCCAAGGCCCCGCTGCTCCCTCCCGCGCCACAGGCGTTAAGGTGGCTCCGCACACCGCCGCCTCTGGCAGACACCGGCCTCTCGGCTGTCCCACGGCCCCGACACCAGCCCTGCTCCTGGCCTCGGGCACCGGGGAGCCCGGCCCTGATGACCCGAGGACTGTGTGGGGTTTGGGGGGGCACCCACACGTTGCCCCGCTCCTGAGCACCGGCTCCTGTCCCCACGGAGGCCACTTGTGCCCGGCCTCCGCTGAGCGTGGCCGGGTGTCCCCGTGTCCAAACAGCCACCCAGGTGTCCCCGCTCCCGGCCCCGTGTCCCCACCCTCTTCCCACTGAGGTTCCCGAGCAAGGAGGCAGCAGGTTGGGGAGCACAGAGCTTTATTTCGGGCCTCAGTTGGCCGCCAGCACGGAGTCGATCCAGGCGCGCAGCTCGGTGACGCGGGCGTACACGCCAGGCATGGAGGTGGAGCAGCTGCTGCTGCCCCATGAGACGATGCCCACCAGGGTCCAGGCGCCGTCCTTCTGGCACACCAGCGGGCCCCCGGAGTCGCCCTGCGGGCAGCGGGGTGAGGCTGGGGTCGGAGCAAGGGGAAGCGGGGCTGGGGCTGGGGTCGGGCCCTGTGGCCACGTACCATGCAGGAGGAGGCTCCGTCAGCGCCGGCGCACACCATCACGTCGTAGATGCGGAACCCCCAGTACTGCTTGCACTGCGCGTTGGTGAGCAGGGGCAGGGCCACTTGCTGCAGCACCGCCGGCGTCGTGTCGGCTGCGAGCGAGCAGGGAGGTGTCAGCACCACCGTGTCCCATGGGAGGGGAACGGGGACGGGGACGGGGACGGGGATGCGGTACCAGAGGCGTCGGTGAGCCCCCAGCCCGTGGTGACGCAGGTCAGGCCCCCGGGGAAGTCATCGGTGGCCTGGGGCAGGCAGACGGGGGACACGCGGGCGTTCAGCTGCGCCGGGGTGGCCAGCTTGATCAGCGTGATGTCGTTGCGGATGGTCAGCGAGCTGTAGCTGGGGTTGCGGAAGACCTGCAGCAGGCGGCAGCGCTCCCAGTGCCCGCACCCCCGGCTGGGGCAGCGGGCGCTGACGGGGACGGACGGGGACCCCCGGGCACGGGTGCCAGCCCCCGGGACTCAGGGGTGCCGGGGCTGTCCCAGGGGCTGGCGGGGACCCATGCAGCAGGGGGGACTGGTGGGACCTGGGTCAGACCCCACGGGACTGTCCTGGGGCCGTTGGGGGCCAGGGAGCCGGGACCGAGGCCCAGAGCCCACCCCAAGGACCCAGGGCCTGAAGAGAGCAGGAGGAGGGACTCCATGGGGAACCCATCCCAGACACGAGGGGCACCATGCACACCGTGAGGACCTGACCCTGGGGACAAGGGCCCCGCGGCCCCGCATGGCTCCCGGCGGTGGCCACAGCACCCGCAGGCACCCGGCCCCGCGCCGGCCGTACCTTGGCGATGGACAGCCTCTGCACGTCCCCGGACTCGGTCTCCTGGTCGTACTCGCCCAGCACCACGGCGTCAGTGGTCCTGGGCAAGGCAGACGCTGAGCCCCAGGGGCGCGGGCACCCCACGGACCCACGGCCGCCCCCGCCACCCCACGGCCACCCGGCACCTACCTGACGCCGCAGTGGGCAGCGGTGACCACCCACTGCTCGCTGATCAGGGACCCGCCGCAGAAGTGGAAGTTGCCGTAGCGCTGCCGGACAGAGAGCTGCTGTCAGCCCCGCACCACGCGGCCCCGGTCCCGGTCCCGATCCCGTTGCCGTTCCCGAGGCGGGCACTCACCTGCAGGGACACCTGCCAGGGCCAGGAGCCGGGCACCGCCGGCTCCCCGTTGACGATGCGGTTGTAGCCGCGGATGACGGGTGTGATGGCGGGTACGCCGCAGCCTGCGGGACGGGCACAGCCGTGGGACAGGGCCCTCGGCCGCTCCGGCCCCGCTCCCCAGACCCAGCCCTAAGCCTCCCCGGCCCGCCCAGCCCCGGCCCCACGCACTTGCCGCGGCGCGGGCAGAGCCCGCCAGAGCCAGGCAGCTCAGCAGCCACAGCAGAGCCATCGCCGATCGCAGGGAACAGGCTGGGCACGGGGCACGGCGCCTCTTATACACCCGCGGTCCCCGTGCTGGCCTTGGGGTGGTGGCCTTCAGCGATAGCGCGGCACACGGCACCATGCCTGGACAGGGTCTGGGAGCATCACACCTGGGGACGGGTAGCCTTGGCCAAAGGACGTTGGATGCTGTTGGTGGGAGATAAGTCCCGGCCCCATAGCGCTCTGTGACCCTGTGTGAGGGGCAGGTGATTGCAGCGTGTCTGGGGTGGGCAGAGATCTCCTGGTGTCACCCAGTGCCACCCTGCTCCAGCAGGGCCAGCCAGTGCTGGTGCCCAGCACCAAGCCCAGGTGGATTTGGAGACCTCCAATGATGGAGACCACAAGGACCCTCTGGGGGACCTGTGCCCATTCTCAGCCCCCCGCACTGCACAGAAACACTTCCCAGCGTGTGGGGGGAACCTCCTGAGCACCGCATGGTGCCTGCTGCCCCTCGCCCCATCCCCAGACACTGCTGAGCAGCACCTGGCTCCATCCCATTGCAGCCACCTGCACGCAGCCATGAACGGGGTCCTCCCCATCTGCTGCACCCCCCCTGAGGGTCCCAGCTCCTGGCCTCCCCTCCCTAATTGCAGGGGTGCTCCAGGCTCTCCAGCACCTCGCACCCCTTCCCTGGGCTCCCCGGGGTGCCCACACCTGTCTTGTCCCAGTGCTGTGCCCAACACCCAGCCAGGGGTGCAGAGGGGCAGGGGAACCCCACCCACCAGCACCCCTCTGCCCGATGCACCCAGGAGGCCATTCCTGGTCTGTGCCTCAAGGGACATCGCTAGCTCATGGTCAACAAGGAGTCCACCACGACATTGAGCACCGCGAGCAGTTTCAGCAAAGCTGCCTTTCAGCTGGCTGTTCCCAGGACATTTGGGGGCTGTGGTGGCTCCAAGGCCAGGTCCCATGTGGCACCCTGGGGTTGGGTGACCCTCACGGTGCCAGAGCGGGCACGGTGCCGCGCTATCGCTGAAGGCCACCACCCCAAGGCCAGCACGGGGACCGCGGGTGTATAAGAGGCGCCGTGCCCCGTGCCCAGCCTGTTCCCTGCGATCGGCGATGGCTCTGCTGTGGCTGCTGAGCTGCCTGGCTCTGGCGGGCTCTGCCCGCGCCGCGGCAAGTGCGTGGGGCCGGGGCTGGGCGGGCCGGGGAGGCTTAGGGCTGGGTCTGGGGAGCGGGGCCGGAGCGGCCGAGGGCCCTGTCCCACGGCTGTGCCCGTCCCGCAGGCTGCGGCGTGCCCGCCATCACACCCGTCATCCGCGGCTACAACCGCATCGTCAACGGGGAGCCGGCGGTGCCCGGCTCCTGGCCCTGGCAGGTGTCCCTGCAGGTGAGTGCCCGCCTCGGGAACGGCAACGGGATCGGGACCGGGACCGGGGCCGCGTGGTGCGGGGCTGACAGCAGCTCTCTGTCCGGCAGCGCTACGGCAACTTCCACTTCTGCGGCGGGTCCCTGATCAGCGAGCAGTGGGTGGTCACCGCTGCCCACTGCGGCGTCAGGTAGGTGCCGGGTGGCCGTGGGGTGGCGGGGGCGGCCGTGGGTCCGTGGGGTGCCCGCGCCCCTGGGGCTCAGCGTCTGCCTTGCCCAGGACCACTGACGCCGTGGTGCTGGGCGAGTACGACCAGGAGACCGAGTCCGGGGACGTGCAGAGGCTGTCCATCGCCAAGGTACGGCCAGCGCGGGGCCGGGTGCCTGCGGGTGCTGTGGCCACCGCCAGGAGCCCCGCGGGGCCATGGGGCCCTGGTCTCCAGGGTCAGGTCCTCATGGTGTGCGTGGTGCCCCTCGTATTGGGGATGGGGTCCCCATGGAGTCCCTCCTCCTGCTCTTTTCAGGGCTTGGGTCCTTGGGGTGGGCTCTGGGCCTCGGTCCCTGCTCCCTGGCCCCCAACGGCCCCAGGACAGTCCCGTGGGGTCTGACCCAGGTCCCACCAGTCCCCCCTGCTGCATGGGTCCCCGCCAGCCCCTGGGACAGCCCCGGCACCCCTGAGTCCCGGGGGCTGGCACCCGTGCCCGGGGGTCCCCGTCCGTCCCCGTCAGCGCCCGCTGCCCCAGCCGGGGGTGCGGGCACTGGGAGCGCTGCCGCCTGCTGCAGGTCTTCCGCAACCCCAGCTACAGCTCGCTGACCATCCGCAACGACATCACGCTGATCAAGCTGGCCACCCCGGCGCAGCTGAACGCCCGCGTGTCCCCCGTCTGCCTGCCCCAGGCCACCGATGACTTCCCCGGGGGCCTGACCTGCGTCACCACGGGCTGGGGGCTCACCGACGCCTCCGGTACCGCATCCCCGTCCCCGTCCCCGTCCCCGTTCCCCTCCCATGGGACACGGTGGTGCTGACACCTCCCTGCTCGCTCGCAGCTGACACGACGCCGGCGGTGCTGCAGCAAGTGGCCCTGCCCCTGCTCACCAACGCGCAGTGCAAGCAGTACTGGGGGTTCCGCATCTACGACGTGATGGTGTGCGCCGGCGCTGACGGAGCCTCCTCCTGCATGGTACGTGGCCACAGGGCCCGACCCCAGCCCCAGCCCCGCTTCCCCTTGCTCCGACCCCAGCCTCACCCTGCTGCCCGCAGGGCGACTCCGGGGGCCCGCTGGTGTGCCAGAAGGACGGCGCCTGGACCCTGGTGGGCATCGTCTCGTGGGGCAGCAGCAGCTGCTCCACCTCCATGCCCACCGTGTACGCCCGCGTCACCGAGCTGCGCGCCTGGATCGACTCCGTGCTGGCGGCCAACTGAGGCCCGAAATAAAGCTCTGTGCTCCCCAACCTGCTGCCTCCTTGCTCGGGAACCTCAGTGGGAAGAGGGTGGGGACACGGGGCCGGGAGTGGGGACACCTGGGTGGCTGTTTGGACACGGGGACACCCGGCCACGCTCAGCGGAGGCCAGGCACAAGTGGCCTCCGTGGGGACAGGAGCCGGTGCTCAGGAGCGGGGCAACGCGTGGGTGTCCCCCAAACCCCACACAGTCCCGGGGCCACAGAGCCCGGCTCCCCAGTGCCCGAGGCCAGGAGCAGGGCCGGTGTCGGGGCCATGGGACAGCCGAGGGGCCGAGGGGCCGGTGTCTGCCAGAGGCGGCGGTGTGCGGAGCCACCTTAACGCCTGTGGCGCGGGAGGGAGCAGCGGGGCCTTGGGGCCAGGCCAAGGGGCCGGGAGCAGCTGGGCCCTGTCCCCACCATGGCCCTGCGGCGGGCACTGGGGCTGGCGGGGGCCGTGGGGCGCCGCGGCTGCTGCAGCAAGGTGGGGACGGGACCGGCGCTGGGGTCCTGTCAGGGATGGGGATGGGGCCACGGTGGGGAAATGGGGCTGGGTCCCAGCGGGGCCCCATGGTGAGGGAGGGGTGCCCATGGCGGGTGCACAGCAGGGTCCTGGGGGAGGGATAGGGAGTAGGGATGGGGATGGGGGGCACAGGAACAGGGCCGGGGGCTGTGGTGGGGATCTGGGGGCAGGGGACATGGGGTTGGGACAGGAGCTGGTGCCCAGGGGCCACACACCACAGCGCCTGGCTCACCGCCCTGGCCCTGTACCTGGCTGCCAGGTGAGGGGCGGCAGCACCATGTCCCCCTCCTCACGGTGTCCCCGTGTACTTCCCCATACCCGTCCCCATCCCTCTGGCAGCACACCCCACCCAGGGCTACTCCACCAACATCTGCGTGCCCATCGCCTGCCTGCCCGGCGTCATAGTGGAGACCCAGCAGGACCCGTAGGACACCAGCCCCACCGGTGGGCGCTGCCTCCCCCTGCACCACCTCCCCGCCCCGCTGCCCCCGCTCACCCCCGTCCCCATTTTGGGACACGTGGGCGACGGCAACTTCCACTGCATCCTCGTCTTGCACCCCCAGGACACAGACACCCAGGCACCGCGGGTGTTTCTAGGTAAATCTTTATGCTGCTGTGGGACCGGGGGGGGGGCTGAGTTGGGGTGGGGGCTGCGACTCCGTGGCTCCGGGAACCGTCGGAAGCTTCCCCAGTGTTCAGAAGGCACCAATGTCAGTTTGCGTTTCGGTTACAGCTGGTAGGGCAGCAAAACCCGAGACAGGAAAATGCAAAGGCTCGAGCCCCTCCCGCCCCCAGCCCACCCGTCGCCCCTTCTCCAGCCATTCAGGACCCTATTTACACCCCCAGCCGGGTGCTGGTGCGCAGGGCACAGCCCGACATCTCCCTCACGCTGCTCCCCGGCCTGGGCCGTCTCCACCGCAACGGGCGATTGCCACACCGCTACAGGTGCTGGCTGACGTGCCCCGATGGAGACCACGGCCACAGCATCGCCCCAAAGCGCCCTGCACAGCCCCCTCTGCCAGCCCCATCTCGAGTCAAGCAAAGGGCTGAGGGCAGCAGCGAGGGACCGGGCACGAAGCCGCCTCCCGGCACCACGGGCATGGCTCTGACACCAATCTCAAGAGGAAGAGGAGGAAGGGGGATGATGGCCACGGCCCCTCGGCCCTGGATGAGCGGATCCCCGGGCCCCCAGTGCGTGGTAGTGTCTATGTACAGGTCCATTTCCATCGGGCAGGGGGCTCGTGTTGAGGGGACGGCGTGAGGGAGCAGCAGCCCGGGGCCATCACATGGCCGCCAGCTGGCCCAGCACCATCCTGAACTGCTGCGTGCTGTTGGCGAGGTCCTTGACGCGCTCCACCATGTCCTTAGAGGCCGCGGGAGAGGGGTAGTGGAGCGCGGCCGCCTTGGTGGTGACCACGATCTCCTTGAGCATCTCGCAGAGGAGGTTGCTGTAGTGCGTCACCTTGTGCCGGACGTCCTGGGCCTTGGCCTGGCGGGACAGCGTGTCGCCGATGAAGACGAGCTTGTGGGCGCTGAGGATGATGAACTTGCTGTGGGCCACGAAGATCTTGGGGGGCTGGTTGGTGCTGACGGCGGTGAAGAAGGCGTCGACGGCGTTGGTGAGCGTGGTGAGGTTGGCCTCGCACTGCTCCAGGTAGAAGAGGAGGAGCTGGCGGTCGGCGGCACACAGCGCCCCGCCGCCCCGCGCCGGGCCGTAGTGCTGGGGGGGGCTCCAGTTGGACAGGTCGTTGTCGATGGGGCGCGTCACCTCCTGCTCCAGCCGCTCAAACTGCTTCAGCTGCGGAGAGGACAGGCGTGAGGACGGGGCAGGGCGGCCACCGAGCCCCGCGGTGACGGCTGTGCCCCAGGGGGACGCTGCCACATGGATGGTGACAGCCCCAGGAAGAGGATGGCCACGCCAGGCTCCTCTCCGGCATCAGACAGGCCAGATGCTGTCACACAGAGCCATGGGAGAGGCTCACTGTCCCCACTCGAGGCTGTGGGGACAAGGGGAGCAGGACCAAACCCCGCTGCCCTCCCCATAGCAGGGTCCCCGGTGAGCCGTGCCCAGAGGTGCCCGCCTGCCCGTCCCGTCCCCGTTACCTGCTGGTGCTCCAGCTGGTCCTTGCTCTGCCGGATGATGTTGCCTTTCTCCAGCAGCTCCTTCTGGGTCTTCTCAAACTCCTCCTTGCCCTGAAGGGGAGGAAGGAGCATGAGAATGGGGCAAACTGCCGGCCTCACCAGGAACGAGCCCCCCACCCGGCACTGGGATGCCCCCAGTTCCCACAGCAGGAGGGAGAAAATAAGACCGGGGTGGCTGTGCACGGCCAGAATTGCCACCATAGCCACAGAAGGGCTACCCCAGACCCCACACCAACACGTTGTGAGCCAAAATCCCCCTGTGGGTGGCACCACACCGCCTCGCACCACCAGGCGCCCCCTTCCCGTGCCCACCTGGAGGTGGACGTAGTCGTAATCCTCCATCCAGCCGCTCTCGTTGTTCTCGTAGGGGCCGTCGGGCGACTCCTGCGCCAGCAGCTTGGGCGGGGAGGGCAGGGGCCGCGACTGGATGCTGCTGGCCTTGTCGGAGGGGTGCGCGGGCCCGTGCCCGTTGCCCTCCGGCGCCTGCTTTGTCCGTTTGAAGAGGAGGGAGGCATTGCCGTGCAGGAAGGAGGCCAGCTGCTTGGTATCGTCGGGCACGCCGCGCGAGTACATGACGAAGAGCTCCAGGTCGTCCGTGCCCGGCTTGCCACCCACCAAAGCGTTCGGAGCCCAGTGGCACGCGTCCAGCGCCTGGCTGTGCCTCCCCAGGGCCTGGTACACCTCCTCCATCTTCTGCAGCTGCTTGCTGAGCTTGGCGTAGAGGGAGCGGTCCGAGGCCTGGGCGGCGTTGCCCACCGCCCCCCGGGCGAACTCCAGCAGGTCCCGGAGGGCCGCCTGGACGCCCTCCGCCGCCCCGCGGATGCTGGCAGCGTTGGCCTCCATGTGCTCAGCGCTGCGCCAGTTGGCGCTGATGAAGGACATGAGGTAGGAGACGGCACCGCCGATGCCGTGCTGGAGCTTGGCCAGCATCTCCATGGCAGCGTCCAAGTCCAGGGAGAACTCCTTGCCGGCCCCTTTGGCCGGCTCCTTCACAGGCACCACGTCCAGCGAGGAGGTGGAGATGTTGCTGCGGGTGCTGCCCGTGCTGGAGGCCGACAGCCGCTTGCCGTCAGCCGCCTTGGCCTCGCGGTCCACCTGCGGCGGCACGTCGTAGATGTACTCGCCCTCCGTGTCCACCGAGCCCTTGCTGGGGGCGTGCAGGTCCCGGGGCACATCGTACACCTCCTGGGAGGGGAAGGACGACAGCTTCTTGAGGCTGGGGGGCACGTCGTAGATCTCGTGGGAGAGCGAGGGCTCGGGGGCGCATTTCCCGGCCGCTGGCGGCACGTCGTAGACGTCCTCGGGCAGGTAGGGCTCCTGCTGCGTGAGGACGAGGGGGTGGCGGGTCGGGTCGAAAGCTTTCTGCTTGGCGAAGGCGGGGGGCACGTCGTAGGTCTCCTCCCGCACGGGGCCATCGGGCACGTCCTTGCTGACGGAGGGCGGCACGTCGTAGACCTGCAAGGGCACCAACGGGCACCGTCGGCTGCGCTCGGGCGTGTGCGTGCCGGCAGCGCCACGCGCGTGGGAGGGAGGCAGAGCCCGGCACTCGCCCGAGGGTCTCACTGCGCCCTGCTGCACGTAGGCACCGGCTCCGGGCGTGCCAGCAGCACGGGGAAGGATGGGTGCACGACACAGCCCCGTGGCACCCCCGGCCTCGCGCGTCCCCTTCGGTGCCAAAGCTTTCCCCGCCACACTTACGGTTTGGTGCAGGTTCTTCTCCACGCTGGGGGGCACGTCGTAGATTTCTTGCCCCGGGTCCTGCCCGTTGGGACCCTTGACTGCCATCGGGGGGGTGTCGTAGACCTGCAGTGGGACAGAACGGCGTGTGAGGAACAACCAGTTCCTCCCTGGGGAGGACAGAGGCAGCCCCAAAGCCCACCCAGCCGGGGATCCCCGGGTGTGATTTCCCCACGTTGTACCGGAGCGTCTCCTCCAGCTCCTGCCCCGCCACCCCCACGAGGAGACCCACCTCCTGGCTGACCTGGCTGGGGAGCCCGCCGCGGACGGGCGGCACGTCGTAGATCTCCTGGGAGCCCGAGGAGTGGAGGTGGCGGGGAAAATCGTATTCATCCTGCTCCCCCTTGGGCGAGTCGTAGACGTACACCTGCCCCACGCGGCTGGGCAGCAGGACCTAGGAGAGAGGGGAAAGGGCCGAGTTTGGAGCGTCCCCTTGCTCCTGCATCCCCCACCCTCCATAATCCCGAGCCCGTTTGGGTGCTGGGTGAGGAGCTCGGCGGAGCCCATCCGGCACTGGGTGCCCACGGGAGGGCGCTCCCCGGCCAGGCGTGCCGCTGTCACCACCAGGCTCTGCGGTGACGCCGGGGGGACGGAGATGAGATCACCAGTTATTTATAGCAGCGAGCCTCGGCTAGAGACAAAGCCCAGCCGGCACGGCCGCGGTGTGCAAATGGCAACGGTGACCCGGAGATTAATTTGGGCACCGAGCCGCGGGCCGGGATCTGCCAACGCCCGGAGGGTTCGGTGCCCGCTGCGCCACCGTGTCGCGGTGGCACCACAGTCTTCCTGGCACGAAGCAGCCAGGGGAGCTTTCAGGATGCCCCACGCAACGGGGTGAGAAGCCAGTGCCCTGTCCGTGAGTCACGGGGCTTGGCAGCCCCACTACGCCGGCTGAGTCAGGGCTGCCTTCCTGGAAACCACGCTCCGGCACGGCCGAAAGTGCCTCGCTGCCCTCCCCGGGAGAAGGAGCGTCCTGGCACGGCCGCGAGGCGCTGGCACCGGGTGTTCCCAGGAGGGAGGACACATCTCGGCAGCACCGCAGGTACCGCGGGTACCTCCCCGCGCTGGATGCGGCACCAGGAGGGGCTTCGCCAAGCAGCGCTTTGGTCATCCCACCATCTCCGTGGACGTGCCCTAAATATTGCCCACACCAAGGGGCCAGCAGGACCTGCGAGCCGTGCCAGGAACCCACACCAAGCAGGGCATCCCAGCCCCAGTGAGCACCCCCGGTGTACCCACTCCTGTCACCGGCACAGGGAACGATGCCCACGCTTCCACAAGGTCCAAGAGATGGCACCGGGCAGATAAACCTGAGACCGTGGAGCCCAGCAGCCCCGGTGTCCACCAGCCACCACAGAGCACAGTGCAAACACACCCCAAACAACCCCCAACCCCCACCCACGGCAGCATCCAGACCCCCAATCCTACCTTTCCCGAGGGTTTGTGCCCTTCCCAGCTCCTGCTGTCCAAAGACGGGGGCACCTGGTAGATGTCTTGAGCCTGGCCCACCGAGGGAGGGACCTGGTATATATCCTGGGGGGGGCTGGCAGAGCCCACGGGGTACGCGTCCGCTGCTTGGCTCAGGGACGGGGGCACCTGGTAGATCTCCTGCCCGGGGCTGGGGAAGGCGTGGGGCGGCGTCTGCTTCGGGTAGGCGGGCGGCTGCTTAGCCGGGGCCGGGGGAAACTGTCCGGTGGGCGCCGAGCCCGGGTAGAGGCCCTGCTGTCCCTTGCTGGGGACCGGCATCAGGTAGACGTTGTCCCCTTGGGGCGCGTAGGCAGGGTGCATGGGGGTGTACTGCGAGGCGGGCGACAGCGGGACATAGCCCCCTTGGTGGTGGTAAGGCAGGGCGGGCTGCGGCACCGGGGGCTGCGGCGCTGCCTGTCCTTGCCCCGTGCCGGCCGCTTGCTGCTGCTGCTGCTGCTGCTGCTGCTGCTGCTGCTGCTTCTTGTCGTACATGCCCACCAGGATCTTGAGGCGGTTCCCCGGCACGATGCCCTGCCGGCCGTGGAGGGAGCAGAGCCACCAGCCGTCCAGCCCCTGCGTGTTGCGCTCCAGCACCGTCATGATGTCGCCCTTGCGGAAGGAGAGCTCGTCCGGGGACTCGGCCACATTGTCGTACAGCGCCTTGGCCAGCACGTTCTGCAAGACAGCCCCGCGCCGGGGGGGTGAGCCGGCACCGCCGCCACCAGAGGAGGGCAGGTCGGGAGTCATCCCGGGATCTCAAAGCCTCCCTGGCTCCTCCACCGCCTCTTCTGCACCCCCACCCTTGGGTGCTTGGCACCCGAGCACCCAACGCGCAGCGGGGACCCAACCCCGAGGCTCTCCCGCGTCCCCCCTCGTCCGCTCGCCCTCCTCCAGCCGCCGCTTCCTCCCCACTCCAGTTCAACCCATCCTTCCCGGAGGTGGTGCTAGGAAGGGGCCGAACCCTTTCGCGTCCTGGTTTCGGGGACCTCCTCTGCCTTTCCCTCCCCTTCCCGCCGGGGAGGAAGTGCCAGGGCCGTGACTCAGCCAGGGCCGGAGAATTCCCCACCGGCTGCCGAGCGAGTGGAGGGCACGCGAGCACCGCAACCCCCCGGGACGTGCACCCGGGGCTTGTCCCTTGTTGGGACCCGGTGGCCGTGGTGCTGGCCGGCCCCATGGCAGATGTTGGGGGTGCCACGAGCGTGGCGCGGGCGCACCTGCGGAGCTGGTGGCATGGCTCGGGGGCTCCTTGCCACGGCCTCCTCGGGGAAAAGCGAGGCTGAGGACAGAGCAGGGGGCTTCTTGGCCACCGGCACGCGGCGTCGAGCCCGCTTAGGGCTACGGGAACCGGGGCACGGGGTGGGGAGAGCCACCGCAGCCAGCCCCGTGGCACCGCCGCCTGCCCGCACCCCGTCCGAGGCTGTGCCCAAGAGCGAGGCCGCCCCATCCCCTGGGGCACCCCCGGGACGTGTCCCCGGGGGGATCAAGCACCAGCTCCACCACCGCCATCCCCTCCCCACGGGGACCGAGCAACCCCCTCCGGTGCCCCAAAATCCCCCCCCACCACCCAAACCGCGCAACCGGGGACAGGGCCGGGGGGGCTGCGCCGTGCCCCCACTCCCCCCCCCACCACCTCCCCAGCGCCCCAAACCCAGCAGGGGCAGGGGGAGAAGGGCCGTGCTGCCCCCGCTCTCACCAGGTAGTTCATCTTCCCCGCTCCCCGCGGCGCTGCGGCGGCACAAAGCGGCGGGGACGGGGCCGGCGGCGCGGCCCGAGCGCGGAGCAGCGGCGGCGGCGGCCGCCCGGAGCCGGGACCGGGGCCGGGGCCGGGGCCGGGGCCGAAGCCGAGGCCGGGGCCGGGGCCGGGGCCGGGGCCTGTGTGCGGAGGGCGGGCGGGCGGCGCTGCGGCGGTGGTGGCGGCGGCGGCCCCGCCGGAGGGATCATTCCAGCGCCCTGCCAGCAGCGGCCCCGCCGGCCCCGCTCCGCCCATGGGCTGCGCCCGCACCGGCGGGAGGCGGCGCTCGGGCGGGAGGGAGCGAGCGGGGGAGCGGCAGCCAAGGGGGACCGGGAACGGGCTCCTCGGTTGGGGTTTGGGCTCCCCCGGTGGGGTTTGGGTGCTCTCCTTGGGTTTTGGACGCCCCTGTTGCGTTTGGGCTCCCCCGTTGGGTTTTGGACGCCCCCCTTGGGTTTTGGGCTCCCCATTGGGTTTTGGGTGCCCTCAATGGGTTTTGGACGCCCCTGTTTTGTTTGGGCTCCCCATTGGGTTTTGGACACCCCCTTGGGTTTTGGGCTCCCCCATTGGGTTTGGTTTTTGGGGTCAGGCTGTGAGGGGCCAGCTCGAGGCGCATGGAGCGTGTGTTGGCCGCTGTTGGCTTCTCCCACCCGCGTCCCGTCCCGAGGCCGTCCCAGCTGGAGGCCTCGGCGCGATAACCCCGCTGAAGGCAGTGGCAGGGGCTGCGGTCGAGCCCGCAGACCACAGCCGGAGGTCGGCAGCTTCCTCCCAGTAGGGCTGGCAGCTCGCAGTGCTCGGCATCCCCAGGCAGCGTCTCCCTGAAGCTGAGCCTGCCTGCGGAAGGCACCGAGGGGTGGTGAGCGCCCTGCCCTGCCGGGATGCTCGGTGTCACCCTTGGGGACACGCTGCCTGGCCCGCGGTGGCCCCATCCCAGCCAGTGCCCGGAGCAGGATGCTCGCGGCACAGCACGGGCGCTTAAAAGCAAGCAAGAATTTTTAATTTCCCCTCCCTGTGGCAACGCTCTGATCAAAGCGGGCCCGTGCCGGTGTTTGATCCCGGCCATTTTTGTTGCTTCGGAGCCAAAATCGCTGCTCGCATCTGAGGAGCGCCCCGAGCTGGCAAAGGCTCCTGCAAGCCCCGTGCCTCCACCGGGGAAGCACCCGGGGGGCCACAGGCACGGGCAGGTTCCCTTCTGCTTCTCCCACCTCAAAGAAAATGAAATGCTAAGAGGAAAGCTGAAAAATGCAGAGTTCTGGGGGCCCTGGGGTTGCGCGGAGCTGCTGCGGCTCATCCCGCGCTGCCGGCGGTGGGTTTTGGCAAGGGGCAGAGCTGCACCAGCACCGTGCCTGGCCTGGGGGGGTATTTAACCTCCCCCCGCCCCGCTCAGCACCCCAAATCCATGTCCTGCAGCTGGGGGACGTCGGCCCCAAACGGAGCGACCGGGGGCACGTGGCTTTGGTGCAGCCCACCCCGGCAGGCACCTGAACACAGGGCCGGGCATTTCGGGAGGGGGGATGCTGCGTCGCCCCAGTGACAGTTGCTATGGAAAAAGCTCAGCGGTGAAATTTCCAACATTTTCACGTGGCCATCGTCATTTCTGGGAGTCCCCCGCATCCGGAGGGGCAGGCAGAGCGGCTCCACGTGGAGCAAGCTGCCACGGTGCCCGCAGGGTCTTCCTGCTTTTCCCTCTGCGTCCTGGCTTGGGAAGGCGTTGGAAGACCCCAAATCTTGGTGTCGCCTGCATGGGGCCAAGAAGAGCAGGGCCAGGCCAGGGGGGTGTTTTGGTGAGCTCAGCCTTTACCCAAGCCGGGGCACGGCTCCAGGGGACCAGGACATTGGGGAAAGGTGGCATTGGGATGCTCGTGGGGCTCGTGGAGCCGTCCCCAGCGGGACCAGAGGCATTTGGTCGCCTGCACGCGGCTCCGTCCTTCGGAAAGCTGCCTCCTGGAGCAGCAATAGGATTACACGGGACTGAGTCTCCTAGCAATGAACGGATAAATAAATCCTATAAGGCAGTAGGGGATTTATTAGACTTCAATATTGGGGAAATAATGAGGGCATTTCTCTTGGCTTGTAATATCACGGGACCCAACAGGATCACAACAAGGGTTTATCCCCGTGCCTTTCTGTGGCGTTGGGCAGGTTTTCAGCCATGGGGACGAGAGGCAGAGCCCTTTTCCTGAGGTTAAACCCAGCCCTGCTCCTTCCCAACAGGGCTGAGACCCCAGGATGGCGTTGGGGACCAAAACAGCGGAGCTGGCAGCTTTTCCCGGGGGGGGGGGGGAGAAAAGCCATTTTCCTATTCCTCTGCAGCCCATGGTGGCGATGCAGAGCTGGGATGGACCCCGTAACAGGGCGCTGGGGCAGGCGCACACAATCGCTGCCTTGTTCGGGGCCGAGAGCACAAGGGGCCCGTTCAGGCGGCCGGGGCCAGGGGCCGGGCAGCGCTGGTTGCCCCCCGTGCCCAAACGCAGGGCCCGGCCCGCGGAGGATGCAGCGGCCGCGCGGAAATTCAGCAGGAGCGTGGGCTGGGGGGCTCCGGGCTCCGCTCGGGGCTGTGCACCGGGGCCGGCCCCTTTGTGGGAAGGCGGGCGATGGAAATAGCAAGCGGAATGGTTTTGTGTTGGCTTTCTGTTGTTTTTTTTTTTTTTTTTTCTTCTCTTCCTAAGCAGCCGAGCTGTGTTTTCTGGAGCTCTGTAAATCACTCCTCGTCTTCAGGAAAGAGAGGCGAGGAATACATGACCCAAGCGAGGAAAAACGCAGGACGCTCGGGAGTGCTGGCAGAGGAAACCAGAAATGAGCCTTGGGCTGGAGCTGCCCCCTCCAAACTGTCCCCGGGGAGCAGAGGGGCTGGGACAGCCGGCACCTGGGCAGGGACAGCGCGGGGACAGCTTGGGGACGGCTCGGGGATAGATCGGGGACGGGCCATGGAGGCAGCGGCACGCGGAGACCCAGCCCGGCGCAGCGGGGAGCCGTCAGCCCGCTGGCTTCCAGCAGGTCAGGTTGCTTCCAAGATCTCAAAAACGTCCACGTTCGCTCAGCCGAAGGGAAGCGAGCAGAGAAAACGGGAGCGTTATGGGGCTGGCAGGAACCGGGGAGCCCCAGGGTTCCCAAATCACCAGCGTGCCAACGGGGGGGACTGGTGTCAGCCCCCATCAGTGCCGGGGAGCCTGCAGGGAGCTGTCTGGGGGCAGGCGGTGGGATGGGGAGGATTTCTGCTCAACCTGGGAGTTTACGCACCTGCCTGCCATGGGACCGGGCTGGGCTAGGTGCCTCTGGTCTTCTTTAGGGGCTCCAAAGTCCCCCTGCTCCATGCCCATGCAATATCCCCTGCGGCCATAAAGCTCGCTGGCGCAAGGGCCAGCTCCTGCCCGGCTGTCCATGCTGCAGGGAGGCTGCTCCAGGCCCCCAAAATGCTCATGGCTATGGTGGCTGCCACTCCTGGGACACAAATTGTCCTGCAGCACCATCGGGGGGATCCCCACAGGGATTTGGGGCACCCTGAGCGTGTCCCAGGCACCCCGAGTCACCATCCCCTCGCAAAGCTCCCTCCTGCTGTTACCGTGACCAGTTTGGGAGCGTCGGGGAGATGCGAGCGTTTCCCAGCCCCTTTGTTTTGTTTTTCTCAAATCTCAGGCTCAGTGGAAGCAGCTCGGTAACAGCTTATCCTGCGTGTAACACGGCGCCAAGGGCTGCGGCTCCCCCGAGCACGTGGTGTTTTGTTCCCGTCCATCCCTCCCCGCGTCCCTGGCGCGAGGGCTGACTCAGCAGCCGCCACGTGAGCCCCGAGCCGAGCCCAGGCTCGGAGCCGCGGCACGGGGCCAAGTGCACCAGCGGCGAGGCCGGGGCTGGTGCCGCGCTCTGCCTGGCGCAGGGACAGCACGGGAGGAGGCCGGGGCTGCCCCTGCCCAGGGAAAGGCTGCGAGGACCAGCACGGCCCCGGCCCGGGGAGCTGCTGGCCGCAGGAGGGATGGCCGAGGTGACGGCACTTGCTGGCCTCCAGCTCCTCACCCCACGCCCAAGTTCTGCCCTCCCAGGGAGCTTTCCCCGTGGATATCGCTGCCTTCGGCGGGTTTCCTTGCTCCTGCAGCACTGCCACGGCCGGGCTGTGCTGGCCCCAGTTGTGGATTTGATCCCAGAGCCCCGAGCCTCCTGCCCAGAGCCACGGCTGCGACCACGAGGCTGCTACGGAGGCAGGCAGCGAGCAGGGCCGCAGTTGCACACCCATATCCATGACCCTGACTTTCTTTGCCTGCTGCAAACGGAGCCAGGCTGCGAGCACACGAGAGCATCGGGATGGAATACTTTATTCACGTGAACAGATCCTGGCCCGTCCTGCCTGCTGCAGCTGCTCCCATCTCCTCGACGGAGCGAACAAGGGAGGATTTCTTCCTCGGCTTGCTTAAAAAGCCCCAGCACCATCAGACCCCACAGACAAGTACAGACAGTTTGGCTTTGTCTGGGCGAGAGCGCAGAGGGGCAGGGAAGGCTGCGGGGCTGGCAGAGCGGGGAGAAGGGCTGCAGCCCCGAATCCCAGGGCTCGCACACACACGGCAGCCACGAAGCCTTTCCTGCAGCTCCTCTCTCACCACAAACGTCGGCCGAGCCGCAACCTGGCTTCATCCTCCTGCCCCTGGCTCCAGCAGCGTCCCAGGGGTGGCAAAGGATCGGTGCCACGGGGTCGCTTCTGTCACCTGCCGGGCGATTGACCCCTCGAAGCGCCCCCTGCCCACTGACAAAGACCCTCCCCAAACATTACAGTAAAAGGAAAAACCTGCCGGGACCTACAGGCTTGGGTAGAGAACGGTTCCCGTGCCCCGTGGTCAGGCGGGGGCCGGCAGCCCCCCAGCTGGGGCACGGAAGCCAGCGGGACCCCACAGCCGTCCCTGGCCCCTCAGGGCTTCATCCTGCTCAGCCTGATGTCGCGCTCGATCTCGAACTGCCTGTGATCCACGCGCTCCAGGAACGCTTTCCTCTCGATGTACCTGCGGGGAAGAGAGAGGCAGAGATGCTGTAAGCAGCGCCCGCAGCCTGGCACCGAGGGGACCCCAGGGGACGGGCAGAAAAGGATGCTGAAAGGGCTCCGTGGCTGGAGAGGTGCCCCCACCACTACCTCTGGACTCACAGCAGTATGGGGTGAAGGGTCCTGGGGTGAAGCCCAGGGGTACCCCATGCTCCTGGGCTCTTTTTGTGATGGAGAAATGACCTTCACAGCCAACCTGAAGGTTTGGTGCAGCTCCTCAGCAGGAGAGAGCTCTGCTGCTGCCCCTGGCCTCCAGGTGATCCTGTAAAGCGTCCCCCAAACCCACTGATAGCAGCACAGCCACGTGCAAGCAGGTAACAGGCTCGGGAAGCATTAGGGCCACGAAGAGCATCACCCAGCAAGCCTGCTGCAGCTGAGAACAGCCCCAAACTCGCCTCACCCTCGCAGCCAGGCACCTAAACGCCGCAGGGAGGGAAGCGAGCACGCCTGCGCCCCCGCCAAGCACCTTGCCGCTCATTAATGCTGCGCAGCCGAATTTGAATGCACTTTGCTGCAAACCCTTGCCACGGCTAGCCCGGGGCTGTGCTGCTAATTAACCTACAGAGGGAGCGAAATTGCAATTCAGAACGGGGGCTGTAATTGAATCATCACAATTGTTTTGCATTTGTTCCACAGCGGCGAGCGCCGGGCTGTCACGACAAGGTCATTACGCCTGGCACCGGGCACGGCACGAGCTGCTGCCTCTGGCTTCTCCCCGCCGGCCACCGCAGCGCTGGCGCTGGTGGCACCAAGCCCCTGCCTGAGCCAAGAGCCAGAGGAGAGCTCAGCATCACCACAGCCCGTGGTTAATTAATCCAAATGCGCCGCAGAGGCTGATTGTCCCCGCTTCGGTCCCCAGCAGCATCTCCGCCTGCTCTGTGCTGACAGAAATGGGTCAGCCCGGCGCTGCCAGCCTGTGGTGCCTGGCTCGGTGTGACGGGGACAGCGTGCTGGCCTCGGGGGGGCTCTTCCTGGCCACCTGCCCCTGGCAGGGCGAGGGGACCGTGCGTTGAGACCTCCGCCCCGCGCTGGCTCAGGAAAGGCAGGCAGGGGAGTGTCGCTTCCCGTTGTCCCCGCAAGCACAGAGCTGACCCGTGCCTGGGGACAGGGGAGGCCAGGGGAAGGAAATCGGGGGGGTACCGTTGTACATGATAATGTCACGGGGCATGGAGGGGCGGTTTTCCTCCCCCTCCTCAGCTCAGCACCCACCACAAGCATGGCAAGCGAGGGCCAAACCCCCCTGGCCCTTTGCTTGTCCCAGCCCCATCGAGGAGGCAGCCTCGTGGATGGCCCCGCAGCGCCCCGGGGCAGTGACACGGCTCACAGAGCAGGAGCACCTGGAGCAGGGACAGCAGCCTGGGGGTGTTTTCTGTCCCCTGCCAGGCTCCATCCATCCCCCGTTGGGTCCTGCCTGCGCCCAGAGCGGGGTGCTCCCCCACCGGGGCTGCCCTACAAAGGTGGCCCAGTTTGGAGGCTGCTTTGCAGTCCCAGCTAGGGAAGACATCGCAGAGGCAGATCAGCAGCACAGGCCAGCTGCCTCCCCTCCTGGCTTCGGTCCTTCCTTGGAAAACCAGGGATCTGACACAAGGATCCTGCTGCAGGGGAAGAAGAGATTCGGGCCGGGTGATATGAGGGGTGGGAAGGCAGAGAGAGGGCAGGGTTGAAAGGTGACTAACCACTCCTTGCGGTTTTGATAGATGTGTAAATGATTGCCCCGCTGAAGGGCGAGCAGAGGCGTCCCAGCCTGCCTTAAAGGAGCAGAGGGAGCTCCGGGAAGGACAGCAGGCTGCTGGAGGAGGGCCTGAGAGCAGCAGGTGCCCTGCCCGCACCACCTGCCCCGCCGGCACCTCCGAGCGGGAGCGCAGCGAGCTGTCCTGCTCACGTTTTGGGGGAAGAGAAGCAGTACCAAATGTTCACACAGGCCCCCAGGCCTGCTCGGAGAGCTGGCTCCAGATTGTGAAAGGCACTCTGGGGGAGAAGCAGCGCGTTCCTGCAGCGGGCAGGAGACAGTCGGGCTCTTTGTGGTGGCTCTGCCCTGGGCAGCCAAGGGCCAGAGCCAGGATCACGCTTGGCAGCGTGGGCAGGGCAGATCCAAGGGTGAAGGGGCACTGTGGGAGGGTGCGGGACTAAACTGAGTGATAAAGCACCTCTCTGAAACACAAAATCAAGTCTGGTGGAATGCAGAAGCTCTGAGATTTTCCTGCAGACAGACTGGAAGAAGAGCTCATAATCCAAATCCATTTTATGAGCCGCCCGCTACGGCGCTTACATTTTCCCAGAGCTTAGCAAAGCGCCTGCGGTGTGCGCGCCGCTTGTGATTGCGTTATCCTTCCCTGCAGCACGTTATTAGCTTTCTGGTTTATTTACAGCAGCGCCATTTACTTTTACGACCCCTCCATTAGCTTCGTCGGGGTGAACATTGCTCAGCGCCCCGGCTTTGCGCACGCCTTTACGCAGGAGGACGGCGCGCAGCCGCAGCCAGAGCACGTCATTTGCAGAAGAGAACAAAAAAAAACACCCATACCTCCCAACCTGAGGCTCTTTTTTTTAAATAAAAAACAAAAAAGCAGGGCAAAGGTAGCTGTGTTTCCTCCCGGGAGCGCTGCACTAGGCTGGTTCACGCCGCATGGGTCCCGCTAGCAGGAGATAAAGCACAGCCAGGCTCTGCGTCAGCCGGGCTTCGAGTCACGAGGCTGTGAGCAAAGCGAGAGGTGTGCCCACACCTGCTGCAGGCTTCACCCGACCTCCTGCAGCGCCTAAAGCAGCTGTAGGTATCCCTAGAATGGATTCCCAAGAAATCCCGTGGGTTTCCTAGACTCTGCAGCACACCATGGGGTTCCTGCATCCATAGGGAAACGCTGGGCTGGGATTAAACCCCTCTTACCCGTCCTTCCCTCGGTTATGGATCGCCAGCTCCTCCACGATGCCTTCCTCCTCCTTGAAGTTCTCCCAGTCCAGCTTAGACTTCTCCAGCGTGCTCATCTTCTGCTTTTTGGAGCCGATCTTCCCCAGGAGGCTGCTCATGCCGCTCGGCCTCTTCACCCTGAGGGAGAGGAGGAGGCGAACGTTACCTAAATGCGGGGACACAACAATTAATGGTGGAGCTGAGAAACGTCACGGGGGAGAGGTGGCCTCGGTGAGGCGAGCCACGGCCACCGAGCAGATGGCCACCAGCTCCAGGCAGCAAGGTCACGCTCCCTGCGGATCCTGCCCGCTGCCTGGGAGCGGCGGAGTTCATGACACGCATGCTTTTTGGTGAAAGGGCTTTTTCATGTGTCTCCTGAAGAGAACAGAGAGCTTTCAGGCCAAGGGAGATCATTAAACCATCCTGTTTGACCCCTCGCACGCACCAGGCCAAGCCGTCGCACCGAGCACCTCGGTGCTGAGCCCAGCTCTTTGTCCTCGGGTCGAGGCGCCGGCTGCTGGCCGGGATCCAGCCTCAGTGCGTCACCAGCGCTGAGAGCACGTCGAGGAATTAACCATTTCCTCAGTACTTTCTGAGCGAGCTTCATCTCACCCAGCTCCAGCTTCTGGGCACTGCATTTATCCGAAACCCCAAAGCCCCTCGGTGCCCAGGCAGCCCCCACAGCGCAGTGAAGGTGCACCTGCATTTTCTTGAACTTCTCTTTAGACAGAGGGGGCTCTTTATGCCCCTCACTGTGATGCATTTTGTCCCAGCCCCTCTATCATTTCTAGGGATTTGTCCCCCTGCTTAACCACAGAAGGGTTGGAAGGACCTCAAAACCCACCTTCGCCTTTCACCTCCTTCTTCTTAGAAGCCCCAAATCCCACCCCTGCGTGCCAGGGCCCCCGAATCTCAGCTTTCAGCTGGGAAAGGCACACAGAGGGACTCGGGGTCAGCGGGTCGCCGCCCGGGGAAGACAATTCTCAAAGCTCGGAACCAGCAAAACAAACTCGCCTTAACCCCTTCCCCAAGCGGGCCGGGGAGAGGGGGGCAAACAGCATCCCGTGGAACTCCTTGTTTGCACACATTCCAGAGATAACTCCGCGTCTGCGAGGCCCTTGCCTCTGCGAAAAGCCGGGGAGGAAATGATTCTCGTTCCAGGGAGCCGGGGGAATGCGGGGAGGGGGCCCCAGGAGGGCGGCCAGGTGAGCGGCAGCCTGCTCGCCGTCGGAGCTCTCCAGGCCAGCCGGCCTCGGGATGGCCTCCAGAGCTGCTGTCGGGTCCTTAGCGGGGTTTGTGCTTCCGTCATTCGCGAGGCTCCGAAGAAAAATAATTGCAGGGTTTGTATGGAATGAAATCAAAGAAAGTGGCATCTTTGTAAGGCTCGGCCAGGAGATTGGCGGCGTGAGAACGCCCGGCTGTGGTCACCTGGGGTTGCAGCTTCCCAGTGTAGGTGGATTTTGGGTACAAGTCCCCAAATTAAGGGCATCTGGACAAGCTCCGTATCTGCGGGACAGAGGAGTGGACGTGTCCTAGAGTCTGGCCCTCTTATTTCTTCCAGCCCTAGGGCAACATGCCATGCAGGCAGGACGATCTTCTGTCCTTTATCCACCTCATCAAGATGTCCGCACCGTGATCATGCAATAAAATCTTCATCCTCGCTCGCCCCTCAGCCCTCCCTGACTTTGCAGGACACGACGGCTCCGAGGGTCCTTATCTGAGGTCGCAACGGGGAGAAAAATGCTGCAGGGCACCCCTGGAACCGTGCATGAGAGACAAACAGGGCTGCAGGTGAGCCTTGCACAACCGCCCAGCCTCCCATCAGATGAGCGCGCAGGTTGCGAGGGAGGGGGAGGAGAGGAGATAGGGCAAACGAGAAGGCGAAACCAAACAAAATATTGGGCAAGAAGCGTGCCCCGTGGCGTTCCCTGCTGCCTGGGAGGCGATGTTTGTGCTGAGCGGGGTCACCGTGCCGCCCGGGGCCAGGAGCGGGCAGACACGGGGGATGTTTGAGGAGAATCCGAAGGATGGAGGAGAAAATTCTGCCGGGCTGGCTCCAATCAGGGTCAGTGATCCAGGCTGATAATTAGTGCGGTGTTGAGCACAGGGCATGGGATGGCTGAGGTTGGAGGGGACCTCAGCCTCGACGAGGACCTCAAAGGAAGCACGGGAGGCACCGCAGCGTGCACGGCAGCCAGGGCGTGATGCGGGAGCTGCTGGGTAGCCTCGGGTTTTAGCTTGAAGATGTCCTGAGACAGAGACAGAGCCAGAGCAGTGCGACCTCTGATCCCACTCACAGATCACTGCGAGGGTGAGGAACCGCAGGCTGCTGTCCCTGGATGCCTCTGGGTGGGTGGGAACCTTCCAGCCGCTTGGTGGCTGCACTGCAGACCCTACAAAAGCACCTGGGAGCCACGGCAGGGTTTCTGCGGGGTGTTTGAGGCACAGGGCGACGAGCAGGCTCCGAGGCAAGCTCCCACACGCCGAGGCCGATGCCTTTTCTGCTGTTCCTTTGGCTGTCAGTGGGGAAGAGCCGAGCTGGAACCGAGGCCAAGCGGGCAGGCCGGGCTGCAGCACGCTGCCCTGTATGGCCTGGGACACGCTGCAGGCTGCTGCCTTCCCCAAACCACCACGAGGACAGCCACGAGCGAGGGGAACCCGAGGGAAGGTGGCTCCCGGCCGTGGAAGCAGAGGCAGCGCCTCCAGGCTGGAGGAAGGTCGCTCTGCACAGATCTTGGCTCCCAGGGGAATCCCTGGCATAAACCAACAACGTCTGCACACACATCCATTGGCAACGCTGCTCAAGGCCTCCTCTTGGCTGAAGAGCTCAGGAATATCCCTTAAAAGACACGGCTCACCCTATAACTGAGGCTGCACAGCCCGGGGTATGAATACAGACCTCCAGCATCAGCTCCCTAAGCACAATGCAACCAGTGGCCCCTTCCAGGCAAGGCAACCCGTGGAAAAAGGGCAGCCTTGTCCTCGAGCTGGGCAAATCCGTGTCCCCAAACGCTGCTGGTGCGGGGTGTCAGCCCCGTGCCGGGCTGTGCCACCTGGCTCTGCTCCTCCCGCTGTGCTCGGGGCTGCCGCTGGCTCCTGGCTGTGCCGAGCCTTTCATCGCCCCGCGCAAACCCGCAGCCGACCTGGGGGTGGGAATTCCTCGGCCTGTGCCAAAACGAAGTAAATGAGAGACATTAAAGTCCAATTAAAAACTTGCTTGGCCTTAAATGCCTCATCTGTTTAAAAGGCAAGGAAAGGGGCCTGATTAATTGCATTCAGTGCCAACAAGAGGAGTTATTACCCTTTTTTTGTACTCATTAAGGGTATCTGCCGTGGCATCTTTAATCACCAAGGCATTTAAAAGAGAGAAAGTAATTTGCTAAGACATAATGGATCCCAGGGATGAGAATCAGGACAACGGCCTATTTAGGACACAGAGCCACGCTCTGACTCTCCGCAATTAAAAAGCACGGCCCCAATCAGCCCCTGAGCCAGCACGCTTGTCTGTGAGCTCTGCCTCGGCAGGGGGATTCCCTGTGCCTGTCGTGTGTCTTCAGGACAAGGACCGTGCCCAGCAGGGCCATATGAAGGGACAAGCAGCACGCAAAGGGCTCCTGTGCTGTCCCACTGCAGGTGACCACCACCCGTCCTCAAAAAGGAGGCTTCTTCCCATCTCAGCAGGAGCCTGCAGCCCGACCCCGAGCTCTGCGAATCGCTGTCTCATAATGTCAGTGGTGGCTGGAGATGTGCCTGCTTCCAAAGTGACAGAATTAATCACGGGTTTTCTGAAATAATCCCCAAGCAGCAGGAAAATAGAGCTACAAGGGGCCTGGCTGCCAAAGGGAGATGTGTTCCTCTCCTGGCCACCCCAAGACGGGTGCTCGGAGAGGCTCCTGAAGCCAATCCCACAGGCGCTGGAGCTTTCAGGACTTCATCAGCCTCTCCCTTGTGTAAGCTTTCTTGTTATCTTCCTCGTAGCCACCCAGAACGGATCATTCCCTCGCTTTTTGCAGCAGCCTTTTATGTCTTTGAGCGCGTTCCGCCCCCCCCTGCTCAGCCTGCCCTTTCCTAGACTAAACAACCCCAGCTCTTTCAAGCTTTCCTCATTCCTCGCGGCTTCCAGCCCGCTGACCGTGCTCGCTGCTCTCCCCGCACTCCCTCCTTTTGGCCCACATCCTCCTGGAAACGCGGCGTCCAAACCGGGACGGTGCCGGCAGCAGCAGGAATGCTCCGCGCGCCTGGCGAAGCACGCGGCTCCTCCCCGGCCTCCTGTGACGTGAGCTTTTTTCACAGCCCTGTGACACCCGTGAGTCACCCCGGGGCTGATTCACTCGGATCCGTGTCTGCCTGGATGCTGCCAGGCCGTTCTTTCCTGCTCTGATGCGTGCAGAGGATGGCCGCGAGCCGAAGGCAGAGCTTTGTGCCGGTCCGTGCCGGTCCTCCGATGGGCCCGTGCGTTTTGCAGAATCGTGGAGAAGATCTTCAGCATCCCCAAGGCCAACTTTCATCCTGTGCTAAGCCACGTCCCTCAGTGCCACGTCCACATGGCCATGGGGACTCCACCGCTGACCCAGCAGCATGCTCCATGCACCAGCCTTTGGCACCGCGCGTCTTGGACATCCCCGCACGGCACCTTGAGGACTGACGCCTGGAAATGACCTCCCAGGTCCTTCTTCTGTCTTTGTGCAACACCCCCGGAGAGCAGCCAGCAGCTGGCCAAGCTCCAGTTGGCCAAACCAGACCAAACCCATGGCCAGAAGGCGAGGCCAGCAGGGTCAGGTGGCAGGATGCACGGTGACACTGCAGCCCCCCTCACCCCATGGGTGCCCACAGGCTGGCCAAGGAGCCAGCAGCATCCCCAGCTCCTGCTCTCCCCTTTTTGGGCTCCGAAGCCCTCCGCTGCTGTTTCTGCTGGCTCCTCGGGAGCAGGCAGACTGCAGACCCCGTGCTGCTGCTCCTCAGATGCTCCTCGTGGATAACAGCCTCTCTAGCAGGAGTGCTTCTGCCTGCTCTCCGTATTTTAGGAGGGACCCAATCCATACAAAGCCAACAGCGAGCACAAAATAGGCTGTGGCTGCAGCTCAGCCAACACCCTGCTTCTTGCCAAGGAGCATTTTTGGGAGACGGCGTGAGCCAACACCTAAGAGCACAGCCAGTGCTGGGCACGAACCACGTTTGTGAGCGAGATGGTTGTTTTTTCCCCAAAAAAATGAAGCACAGGCCCCCAGCCCCGCTAGGCAGCGTGGCTAATTAACCTGTTCTGCCCACGAGGAGCTGGTGATGCCGCAGGTGAGCAGCCCGTTTGTTTGGGTGATGCTGATCCCACGGGGCATCCTGCACACCCTGCAGCTACGTGGTGGAGACGACAGCACCACAGAGCTAGCGGATCACCTTCTCTGCCCTCCTCACGGGTTTTTGCACCTCCAGGAGCAGAGACAATTTTGTGCCCAGCCCTCTGGTTCCCAGCAGAAGAACCCAACCCAAAGACGAGCTGTAACACCAACCATTTCCCTGCTGCCTCCCTCCTGTTGTGGAGTGCCCAGCGGTGGCAGCTTGGGCCAGGCAGCCCTGAAAGCACCACGCTCACCGTCAAGTCTTGGCTTTCCCGAGCCCCTGGCCTTCTCAGCACTCTGCCCTCACCAAGGGCAAGGCCAAATCTCACAGCGAGCAGTCACCCACCTGCATTATAAGGGCTCCCGGCTGTCCCCACCTGGCCGAGCACCCGCCTGCCCTCCCCAACCCACAACCGGCGAGCGCTGTGCAGGCACGGGGTCACCCCAACCGTGCTGACGTGGGGACGCAGGTGAGAACCGGCCCCTCGGCGGGGAGAGGAGCACAAAAGGGTTTGCAAACGCTCCCGTCTGCCCCTGCCCCGAGCTGCCGTGCAGCTGCATAGTTTCCTCAGCGGCAGGAAATGGTTCTCATACGAGCTAACCACAGCTGGGCAGCGCCGCGGCCAGTGAATGCCTCGGTTTGAACCAGGGGATGATTTTTGCCCGCTGCACCACGGATTGCCTGTCCTGCCATCCTCCTGTCGGGTCCCCCAGCCATTCCCGAGCTGTGCCACGGGGAAGGCCTGCAGGAGCCAGGCTGGCAGCCCCCGTACCAGCTCCGTGCCCTGCTCCCAGCCTCCCGCCCCGATGCAGGACTGGGAACGCTGGCAGGAGGAAGCTGGGCGCATGGCACGAGGGGCAGCGCGTGGCGTTTGCTCCCAAAGCTGTGGCTGGAGGGAGCAGGCTGCTGCAGGACGCCTGGTGCCAGCTTGCAGGGACGTCCCCCAGGGAGGTGACACGGCTCTTCATCCTCTCCAGACCCTAAAAGCACCCAGCTCTTCCCCTTTTCCTCGCCCTGCGGAACCGTACACCGAGGGCAGGGACAAGGGGGTGCCGTGCCCACCCAGCCTTTCCCTGAGCAGGCAGCACCCCACAAGCACCCCGGAGGGGCAGGCAAGGGAGCAGGGGGTGGGTTCCCATCTGGGAGGCTCAGTGGGGACATATCCGAGCCCCACGCAGCCCCTGGGGATCTCGCTGGCTCCGCCAGGGCCCCCGACCTGCCGGTCCCCTTATCGGCAGGAAAACCTCGTTAGGGAAGGGACCGCGGCTTCCTGCTGGGGCCCGGAGCCTTTGTGAAGGCGCTGCTGCCTCCAGGAGCTGGAGGAAGCCCCGTATTTTCCTCAGGCCTGGCTGTCAACAAAAGAGGGGGAGCTGGGGGTGCAGGGCAGTGTAGGGGACGAGGCCGGGGTGGCACAAGGCCCCTCTGTGCCAGCAGAGCCTCGCAGGGTGGCATTGTGGAGCCGGGGCTGGCTCCCCTCCAGCACAGCACAGAGGCTGTTCCTCCAGCGGGCTCCCCTAACACACTGGCCACTTGGGAACACCGATGGGGTCAGGTCTGGGGACAGCAGAGACCCCGCAGACCCAGCAGCGCACACCCGACTGCACCTTCTGCATGCCGACCAGCCCCTGGGCGAGCTCTCCACGTGCTTCGAGGTTCCTGCTCATGATGATGTGCAAAAACCTGGTGAAGCTGGGCTTGTGATAGCTGAGGGGGGGGAGAAAATACTGAGAATTATCATTAAAATCCTTCACGCTAGAAAAACACACAGGCATCACCCCAAACCCCGTGCTGTGCCCGTGTCTGGGCACCCCCAGACGCGTGCCTTGCCTTTCAGATGTTTGCAGCTCCCTCTGACCTCACCGGGTTGAGCTGAGACGTTTCAAATTAAAACAGCCCCGACCACAGCTCTGGGCTGGGACCAAGCACAGGCCATTTTTTATCTTAAAAGGCATTTGTTTGAGAACGCTCAGAGCCGCTGCAACCGGCGGCACTGAAATTAGCTCACCGTGGGACCTTAAAAAGGTCGACATCTCGCTCTGCGAAACGACGCGGCTTTGAATCGGAGACCAAGCCTTAAAAAAAAAGCACGGTTCGGAAGAAATCGCTGGCAAGCCGAGGAGGAATTCTGCCTGCCTGCCTTGGGAGGCTCGCTCCCTTCTCCTTTGTCTGACAGCGGAGCTTTTGTTTGGGATTTCGGCGCTGAGCAGCCCCGAGCTACGCGGGGAATGTCTCCCTTCCGAGGAGCCCCCAGCCTGCTGCGGGGACTCCGCTTTAATCGGCGGAGGAAAAAAAACAAAAAAAAAACAAAAACCTGTGCCCGAGCAGTGCTGCTAATGGAATTGTTCCAGCGCTAACGGGATTTCCAGTGAATGAGCGGGGACTGCAGAGCAGCTGGGGCGATTCCCAGGTCTCTTTAGGGTGGGAGGCGGCTCTGACAGCCCCAGCAGCCTGAGAACACGGCCCCCAGCCCCCCCTGCCAGGCAGGAGCCCCTGGGTTCCCTGCTCAGCCCCTCGGCTTCCAGGCTTTGATGAAAACGAGGAGAGAAAACCAGGAGAGGAGCGGGGAGGGTCCCCCTGCGCCCTCAGCGATTAATCCGCCAGCTTTAAGTCCCCGGGCAGAACAAACACGCCGCCTGCCACCGGCAAATGTTTGCCAAGCTCGGGGCAGGGGAAAGTTCCCAGGAAATTCAAGGGGGAGGTGAGCAAACGGCAGGGCTGGCACAGCCCCGGCGCTGTAATGAGTAACCAGCACGAGCCGCCCGGCGCAGCAGCTGCTTTGCTGTGTCGTGCAAGGAAAGAAAGAGCACCAATATCATCTATTATCGGCCCCTGGAAAGCCTGTCCTGGCAGCACGTGAGGCTACGGGGGACAATAAGCATTTGGGCACTGCTAGGAGCAGCCGTAAAACAAGAATTAGGGCTGGAGTACCTTTAATTGCTTTGGGGAAGGGCGGCTCCGCCGGGGCTTCAGTTGGTTACCTGCTCCCCTGCTCCGGCGCAGGGTGAGAGGATCCAGATCAAAGGAGGTATTTCGGGGGGCAAGGAGTGGAGGGAAGCACCCTACAACCTTTAGAGATGTTTGCACACAAGGCCTCAAGCCCAACCCCAGGAGAAAGCAAGCAATAAAAAGCTGGCTGGTGGAAGGGCGCGCTTTCCTCTTCAAATACAACCCCCTAAGGCTGCAAAAACGGCCCGGTGACAACCCAAAGGCAAAGCAGAGAGCCTGAAAGGTACAGAAGAGGACAAAATAAGATTATCTTGTGTTTTTTTTTTTGTTTTTTTTTTTCCCCCAGGGTTTTACTGAAGCGTTTTGAAGGCCTGCTACCTCTGAGCACCTACCAGCGCTGGCGGCCGCTGCTTGGAGGCGCTGCCCTTCCTCTCCCCTGCAAACAGATTTAGGTTTCCAGCCCCAAGAGGCAGAGCCTGCGGCCAGCTGAGCTCTCCCAGCCACAACCCCAGTTGTCACCTTCCTGATGGAGGCCCACGGGTGACAAACTCCCCTTTTTGTCCCTCCCAGGGCAGCCGGGATGCTCCTGAAGGGAGCTGCGGGTTTCGCAGCCACCATCCACCTACCCAAAGCCGCTCGGGAACCAGAGCGCTGGTGGGACGTGGGGACCACAGCCCCCAACATGCAGGGCCAGGCTTTTGGTGACACAGCATCTCTGGAATTCACTGCTGAGTGTCCCACAGCCTCTGCCTGGGAGGATGCCAGGGCCTTTTCCCAAATCCTGCGTGACCCACCAGCTGCTGAGGGCACGGCCGCGCTCCCCGCGTGCATCATCCGCCGAGGAGACAACGGCAGCCACTGCTGAGTGCAGGGACTGACGCTTCCCATGCTCTCAGCCAGAGCCAGCAGCTTCGTTCAGGTCCCCAGCTCTCCCATCTGACCCCCAGCAGGTCACTCAGCTCCTTCGTAGCCCGGCTTTTGTCTCTGGGGGCAGTGAGCGGCGCAGCAGCACTGAGCGAGGCGGGCACGCTGCCAGGGGAGGCCTCGAGCTCCTTGGGGGATCTGGAACCGGTCCGTGGTAAACGCATTAACCATGGGAACGGCTTCCCAAAGGATGTGGTGGCTCCCCAATTTAAGGCTTTCCATTGTGGATGCCTCTTTGGAAAACGCAGGCTGCAGCTCCACAGCCTGCGCTCGGGGAACCGCCGCAACCCCAGCGCCTGCTGCCCCCAGAGCGCCTCCCGGCTGAAATCCAGTGACCCCCAGGGCTCCGAGGGGCACAGCACAGCCCGTGAAGTGTTTCATCTGTGTGCTGAGGAAATAACATCACCTCTGAACCTCGCAGGTGGCCAGCTCAGCGCTCCGTGACGCAGGGCTCTGTCCCCCGTAGCACCGATTCCTCCACGCAAGGCGCTGCAGCCCGTTCTCGAGCGAGAAGGGCCACGGATTTGGGGATTATCACCATGGATGGTGCCTTTTGCACATTGCCGTGTCAATTCATCACTTTTCTGTCCCTTTTTCAGCCCAATTTCCAGCCATTTGTGACCTGCCCCAGGCCAGCAGAACCCCCTTTGACTCAATCTGGGCAGTCCCCTGAACATCACCCTCTAGCTGGTGGTTGTTTTTGTTTTGTTTTTAATTACAAATCAGACCTGCTGGTGAAGGTTGATCCATCCCTTTCTTCAGACCATTTCCCTGGCACAGCTCCTTGGTGATGCTCCTGGATGGGGTCCTGGTGAAAGCCTTTGGGAGCACCCACACCACTAGTGAAAAGCCCAGTGGAAAGCCTAAACCCTACAGAGCTGCACCTCCTTATCTCTGCTTCTGAATTTCTCCTTCTCTCCAGGGTCTGTAATTAGAGGCTTGAGGAGGCAGCACCAAACAAAACCTCAGCAACCCCCCTCCAGGACGTTGCTGCTACGCTTCTGGGACCCTTTTCCTTCCAGTCCCAGCCTGACCCATCTCTGCGCGCGCAGAAGCCCGAGCAGGGTGAGAGCCTTGCCAAGGGAAGAAGCTCTCACACTGCTCTCCTCTGAGAAAGTGGCACAAAGGAAAAAAAAAAAAAAAAAAAAAAAAAAAAAAAAAAAGCCCAGAAGGGATGGCTCGCATCCCTGGGTCATGGAAAAGAGCTGGAAAAGGCTCTGCCCCAGGAGGACAGAGTGCCAGCGCTTCTTTTTTTAACTTAGTCAGCAGCTGCAGGATTTGGGCTGCGTTAAAAGCCTCTTTTACCCTGGCTGCTGCAAAGGAAGCCACCTCCCGCCTCTCCCCTCCCGAATAAAAGGCCACCGAAGCCCGCAGGCAGACATCCTGCAACATCACCTCTGCCCGGGGTGGCAGCTCCAGCCCTCTGAGCGCACAGCAGGCTCGGACAGAAACCCTGGGGCTGTAGGCGCCCCTCCTTACCCCGTCTCCCACTCGTCTGCGTGTTGCTGCACGCAGCAGCCCTCTCTCCTGGAGAGAGGCTCAGCCAGAGCTCGATTCAATGATGTATTTCAGATGTATTTCACCAGAACACGTGCGAGTGGCTGCGGTGTTTGTCAGGTCAGAGCAGCCAGAGGCAGAGAGCAAGCACTGAACCAGTCACCTCGCACTACGCGCCGCTCCCCACTGGCTTTTTCTAACCCTACCCCCATTTATAGATTAATCTGCTGGATCAGTAATTTAGGCCGCTCGGTGGCTAGCATTCAAAAGCCCTCATTTCTTCCTGGGAAGGCTGAAAACCTGCTCGTGATTTGCAAAATTACTGCCTGGTCTCTGGTGGCTGGGGCATTTGTCGGGGGCAGGTGTTGCGCATTAGCCACATTCCCCCCTCCCTGCCCTCGGCCAGGTTTAATGGCAGCAATAAAACACCAACTGCAGCGGCTCCAGAGCAGCAGAGCAAGCGGCAGCCTCGTCCTCCTCCCCATTTCCAGCCTGCTGGGTGGTATTAAGGCTTTTGGATGATGTCTGACAACCAACTGGGGCGGGGGGGAAGCAGCCAAGCAATCCGAGCCCTCCCCACGCCCCAGGCAGGGTGCCCCGACCTCCCAGGGCCAGGGGGGTGCTGGGCGAACAAACCAGAGCAGGGTTTGGAGAGGGAAGGAAGAAGCCTGCCCCTGCTCACAGCTAGCCCCTCCTTCCGTCCAGCCCTTCCCAGAGCTGCTGCTATCTTGCAGGCAGCAGGAGCAGCCTTCCTTCCTCAGCAGCACCGAGCAGGGCGCCTCCAAAACCCTCGCTGGAAACGAAATCTCTGCGAGCAAGGAGCGCTTCTTCAGCTGGCTCTCGGCTCCAGCGGTTTCATAACACAAAAGGAAGCCGGAATCCCTCGGGGCTCAGATTTTTCCAAGCTGGGTAAACACAAACACCCATTACTTGTAGGCGCAGCAAGTGGGACAAAGGATGCGCGGCCAGGTAGGTGCCTGAGCGCTGCTGGGGGACGTGCGGAAACACGCGCAGGGCCTGGAAACCTCCGGCACCGAGACGTGGCTCCAGCCTGCGCCGCTTTCAAGTCTGCCTTCGAGCTGAAAGAGCAGCCTTTGTTGTCTGCAACGTTACCAGTTCAGAAAAAAAAGCACCGCCGCTCAGCCCCTCCAGCCCCAAAGGTTCGTTTCTCAACCCAAAATGCTCAGCCCCTCTACCCCAAAGGTTTGTTTCTCAACCCAAAACGTCGGCTCCTTAATAGCCGAGGGTGGGAGCCTGGTGGTCATTAGGCAGGTTGTGGTTAAGTGCCCTGTGTGCACCCCAATCTCGTGTAAGAACCAGGACAGAGATCCCGGATAATAACAAGATTTCTTTAGACTAAAAAGGGACTGGACGGACTCAGGAGCCAAAAGAAAAAACCCAACCGCCTCCCTACGAAGCACCGCCTCTGAACATGAGATGAAAATGGGGCAAATTACAGCCCCCCAGCAGCCTCCCCCCTGGGGGATTTGGATATCCAAGCCCCATAGGACCGCATGGGAGAAGGAAACAGCTAAGGAGAGGCAGATCTGCACCGTGTTATGTATTGGCACCAGGCACGTTTCAGCCCGGGGCAGGCCACCTCCATCAGCCTCGTGCTTGCAGCCAGCAGCGAAGCAGAGCACAAACCCCAGTGTCACAGGCACAGGCCCAGCGGTGTAACCAGGAGCACGCGGGCACTTCTCTGCGCCCACCAGCTCCAGGGCTCCCACGTCCTGAGTCGGCCTCCGCACCCCTCCAGCTGAGGGTAGTTGAAAAGCCACCAGAGCAGGAACTTTGCTTTCTCTACTTGAAGGCTGAGGTCCTTACCTGGCCCAGGACTTGAGGGTTGGGAGAAAAACACCAAATATTTTAGATTAGCAACTCGTTCAATCCAGGACAACCCTGGGGATCTGCAGTGAGACTCGACGCAGATGCTCAGCCGCAAGCCAGCCCGGAGGGTCGGATGGAAAGGTTGGTGCCGCCGGTGCTCGGCACCCAGCCCCTCTCCTCAGGGTTTCAGCAACCAGAACCAAGGCTTAACACAGCCCCCGGGCTCTGAATGCCCACGTTGTGCCCCTGGAACAGAAGCAGCTCACTGTGCAGCCCTGAGGAGTAAGAGCGTGCTGCGGACGCTGTCAATAGTGGCACGGTGACAACGCAGAAATCCCAGGATTCCAGGAAAACGCTCCTCTGGGTCATGCAGCGGCACGGCGGAGGCAATATGAATGGGTCTGCAAGTCAAATTTGGGTTCCTCCAAGCTTGTGGGTTACCACAAACAGCTCTGTGTGCTGAAACCCACCCTGGGGACCCTGACTTACTCTGCTGCGTGCAGAGCAAGGGGAATACAGAGAGGCCCAAAGCTCACTAGCAAGCCTGGTGACAACGTGCAAGAAGAAACCAAAGCGTACTTTCTCCTCTGTTATCATTCCCACACTGCCTCTGGACAGACCTAACAGCAGCTAAGCAAGAACATCTGAACAGCACGACTGTCCCAACACCCTTTATCAGCAGCAAAGCTGAGTGAGATCAATTCTCAGTGGCAAAAGGCTGCAGAGTGACGCTGCCAGCCAAGGCAGCCCCTTTTCACAACACTGCCTCGCTTAAACACGGCGACTCAGAGTAAATTCTGCTGGAAGACAAACTGACAGCCCTCGCCGTTTAACCACAGGCCTGAAGGCACAGCTTAGAAGCGGGATTCTTACGCTACGAACAAAAATCCCCTTTGGTTTTCTTCTCCCTCGCAGCAAACCCCTCCAGGAGCATCTCCCAGGTGGGGCGCCGACCCGAGCAGACCCTGCTGCGTTCAGCTCCTCGGAGAACAGGGCAGGGGGGGAAGCCTGCATCGGTGCAATCCCCGGTAACCACTTCAGAAGGCGAGTGTTTATTTTACCTGGCTCCTCTGCTTCACGAGGATGAGGCAGAATTTCCCTGCTGGCTTCCTGACCTCGCACGTTTGGTTGGGCGAGATGTGGGAAGCGCCGAGCGCTTCTTCTGAAACTCGGGAGGAGCAGAGGGACCACAGCTGGAGGTGGTTCCTGGTTTGCAGCATCAGGGCCGCTCGCCCAGCTCCCCCAGGGCAGCCAGAGCTGCCTACATCCCCCCTCCAGCCCCCAAGGAAAAGGCATCCCAAGCCGTCAGCGAGGCTTTTTACACCACACAACACCCAAATCCCCTTGAAGCAACTCCCCGGCTTGTTCCGACCTGCGTGAGGACGAGCGGCTGGGCTGGCAGGAGGGCGTTAAACATCTCAGGCTGCTCCCGAGAAGCCTGGGTGGGAACTGCTCACGCCCTGCCCAGGCAGATGCGAGCTTCTCGCTGCTCATTTCTGGGAGCAGAGCTGCTGCGAGGAGAACATCTCTGCTCCCTCCGAGGGGACAGGAAAGCTGCTGGCTCTGCTTGACGCTGGGACCCACGCCTTTCTCCCCCTCCCACATTTTTAAACACGGACAGCTGGAAAAATGTCTCCCAACTCTTTTCCTTTTTGGTGTCCCTTCCCAAAAGGGTTTGGTACTCAGTGGAGACAGCAAAAACAAATGGCTACGGGATCTTTCAAAGCCTCTTGCATTACAGGCACGAAGCAGAGAGATCTTCCTGCCCTTTGTTGTTCCCATCTGCAGCGTGCAGAGCCCCATATATTTAATTCCCACGTACGCCGCTCGGTCTCCTACATAGCGAGCGAGGCTACGTCATGAGAACTCCGGCACGACAAATCCCTACCCATCAATTTTGGGAACTGGGGCAGGGCTGTGGTGAGCAGGAGCCCAGGAGGGACGTGGTTTTATTCCCTGTAGGATCTCCACGCATTCCCTACCCCACCCTGCTCAGAGGAAGCAGTGGGGAAGAGAGGAGCGTGCTAGAGGCTCCAGCCTTTGGTCTTTTTCCTATCTGCAAATGCAAGTTTCTTATTAAAAGATGAAGAAAAAAACATTTTATCCTCCATGCCTGGACCTAATCTTTAAATACCTAGTGAAATCTAAGTAATTGAGATCTGCTTTCAGCAGCTGTGGGCTCACTCCTCCCTTTCATGTACCCAGACAGAAGCTGCTGAGGACTGAGGCTTATTTTGCTTAAAAACGACCAAGTTTGATCGCTGTGCCTGGCGAGGAATATTAAAAGCAGTGACAAGTCCAACATAATCCAGCTGCGTCGTAGCTTCTATTTTTTTTTCCCATTTAAGTGCTCTTCTCCTCACTTCTTACTGCAAGGACAGTGTGGGTGCAGCCCAGCTTTCTGGGCGCTAAACTTAGGGCGATTAAAAGGGCTTGACTGGAAAAGCAGCACAACTTCTGGAGTGCACCCACGAACTAAACCCCTCCTTGCGTGTCATGCGCTGCACACACGTCCATGGCTTCAAAGAGGCTTCAGAGAGGCACCCTTTGACTTTCTGAATGCAGTGCTAAACCACTTTCACCTTTTGATGCCAGCTCTGTTCTCCGTGAGGAACTGGCAGGGCTGCAGTGAGAACCCGGGGCTCTCCCACGTGCTCCAGGGACGGCGCTCGCTGCGCTCCCTGCTCAGAAGGATGACAGATGTTTCCCTGCACACACAGACCTCATTTTTATTTTCCTAAAGAAATGCCTTAAAAGCTGCTAAGCGGCTCTGGCTGAACGAGTGCTGGTTACACAAGGGCGTGTGCCCGAGGAAGCGAGTCGCCACAACGCTTTTCTTCCTCTAAGCACCAGGAGAAACACCACTGCCTGCTCGGACTTGCTCCGACGACCAAATTACTCTCCCAGCGAAGCGTGTGCGTTATTTCGAGCTCGAGAGCTTTCAATCAGCGCTCACAGCTGCCTTGCTGTGGGCTGGGTGAAAGGAAGAGCACCTCCCTCAGCAGGAGGGACGTCCTCCTGCGGAAAGCCGCGGGCTGAGGCCGAGCCCGACCTTTTGTGATGCCTGCTAACCCAAAAGCTGCACTTCGGCTCTTAAATTCATCAGGGCGACGGTGCAGCCACGTGATCCGACAACTCATGGTGTATTTTGGGGCTGGGAGCTGCTTCCAAGCAGCAGGGAGAAAACCTCAGGCTGCCCACGGCCGCAGTGGGTATCTCCAGCACGGAGCAAGCTCAGGCACTCCTGCAGCTGCTGCCCTGAGCCCCACAGGGAGTGTATGGAGCATCTCAAGGGGACTCCCTCATACATTGAACCTGGGCCAGCTGCTTTCTTTGCAGAGCAAACCCAAGCCGAGCTCTCTCGTGGGCTGACAGCCCCACCTCTTCTGCAGCAGGTCCACCCAGTGCCCCCAAATTCACTGCCACCAAGCCCCAGCACACCTCTGGCCTCACCTCTCCAGGCTGCCCCAGGGGATGGATTTAAGCACTACAGCTCTGGGAAGGCAGCGACCCTCCTCCTGCTGCTACATTCTTTTTTTTTTTTTTTCCTTCGAAGGACAGAGGGGAAGGAGACGTTTGCTATCAGTGAACCAAGAACAAACAGTGCTTTCATCAGCAGATGCTCTCCTTGGGCATCTTGCCACCACGAGGGAGATGTAAGAAAGAGCACGACCGAGGTGCTTGCTCCGAGCAGGCACCAAGCATCCGACAGCAAAACGGAGCCGGGCCCGGACCCTCCGCAAGGAGGACATTGTGAATAGAGGTAGCAAGCTCCAGCACGGGCATAAACAAGCTCCCGCACATAATGGACATTGTTAGGTGGCTCAATAGGTGACTGACCCAAAGGAAAGTGGAGCTCCACAATGCAGGGCTCGAGCTCTGCCTCTCTGAACGCCCAGCCCAAGGCATCCCCACGCGCTGAGCGCAGCTGGATCGTTTTGTGTTTCGCACTGTCCGCTTCCTCCCGAGTTCCCCTGGTTTCCTTCCATTTGTACGACGAGCCTTTGTTCTTTCTCTGCCCTCTTCCTCCTCCTATTTTGAAGCGTACAGATGCAGTCTGAGGGCGGGGAAGCGAGCAGAGTCACAGCACGTTAGAAAAACAACTTTCATAGCTCACACCTACCCGCACCAAACCACAATAGCCCAGCTCTAGCTCTGTATGGAAGTAGTGACCCCTGGATGCAAGAGGTAGGACTCCTCCAGACTTCAACCACAAAGAATTTTGTCTCTATCAAACATTAAGGAGTTAAAATAGGGCCTTTTGTGAAATTAATTTCATCCTAGTACTAGCTGTTGAAACACCGTACATGAGATTTTCCTCCGAGACCTTAATTAGGGTGGAATATACCTCTTTTTCCATCACCTGGTCTTGATGTTCTGCAGTAGGCTGCATGGCAGAGTTATCCCAACCTTGAACATGGTGTAACTGAGAAATGCATCCTGAGAGACCAGCCTGAGATCCCTGCAGTCTTCACACGGGAGGAAGGCATCCCCACGCTGCGTTTGGGCAGCGCTCGGTGCTCCCACCAGGACACCCTTCACGTCGCCCAGGTTCCCTGCAACCTTTTCTTCCCAAACAGCCAAAGCCAACCTGTGCGTGTCAGGGCTCCGGCAGCACTTGAGCTTACCAGAGCTGTCAGCTCCTTCAGAGATAATCATCACCTGCCAGAAACGCAGAGCAGACTGGGGAAGGGATAAGGGTTAACAGGAGGAAACAGGAATAAGCACCTCGAGCTGCAGCCAAGGCAATCAAGGAACCGAATTCAGCTGCTTCAGTAAGTACCTTTTAATGCAACACGTCCCTCCTCCAGCGCAGCAGTCCTAGGGCGATTCCACAATAGTCCTGTGCCTGGGGCTTTAAATTTGCTAATAAACAGCCTGAGCACTCGTGCACACGATGGATGTGGGGGAGGGAGAAGAAAGATTTCAGATTACAGCAAGAACAGCGTTTGTCGCTTGCTCTAGATGGTGCGAGAGGCGGTTTCCAGGCTCTTGGACTCGGGAGGAATATTTTCTGTTCCATTCCTGATGTGCTTGGCTGCTTTCTGCCAAGGCCTGTTTTAAATCCATTAATGAAACTAGGCCGAGCCTGTGTAACTTTTTAATCCCCACCAAGTGGAAAAATGGCACTCGGGTGTATTTCTGGGAAGGACAGGCACCCACCGTTCCCACCGCCGTCGCGTGGAGCGCTGCTCCACGGCCACCTCCTCCGAAGCCACTTTCTCTACAAACACTCCTCATGCCGTAAGCGATGCCCATCCACCTCCCTGGAGGCTCCCAGGACTTCAGCTTTCATGAGTTTAAATCCTTTAAGGACACAAACCACCACAAGCTACAACACAAACTGCGTCTAGGACACGGCCTTTCTCCAGAGATCTGGAGAGGAAATCCCAAACCCTTCCATGGAAAGAAAAAAACCAGAATTATTCCAGCACGTAAGAGGAAAATCCTCTCTTCCAGAGTGTTTATGTTAAGGCACTAGAAGGCTGAGATTCTTGAACAAGAAAAAACGTAACCTAAGTTAAAGGACACCGTGACAGCTAATAAAACGGGCACCAGTTCTGTTAGAGCAGCAGTATTTTTGGCAGGGGTATTTTAAACCCAACCTCCTGTTCCATGAACAGCAGCAGCCTGAACAGGAAGGATTGCTGAGTCAGCTTCTGCCTCGGGCTTCACAATGTGCTCTGTGTTTTCCAGCAGGCTGTAATCTACCAGGAGAAGCTGAACTGGCTCCGAGGGGATGAACATAAGAGCTTTGAGGAAATCTAGGAAGAAACGTATGAAACCGAAGCCTCTGTTTAATTAAAAAGCTGAGGGAAGTGCTATCACGGGGTCTGGGTGCGCAGAGACCACCAGCACTAGCATGCAGGTGACCGCAGCGATGCCCTATTGGGACACAAAATGTGTTGTTTTCCTTCAACCCTAAGCCACTTCCTCTCATTTAGTCCCTCCACATTAAGCGAAACTTCAGCTGAATTAACAGACTGGCTTGTCAGCCCCAGTACTCTCAGCATAGTTTGCTTACTTACGTGAGATTACAATAAAGCTTTATAAGCTCTTTTCTTTTCCTTTCCTTCTTTTTTCCTTTCTTTTCTTTTCCTTTTCCCCCACCGGGCTTTTCCTTCCCACAGCACACACGCACACCAACCCCTGACCACGTCCTTCCACCCGGTGCTCCAGGTGCTGAGACCTCTCCAGCACAGGACCAGAGCGGGGTCCTCTCCTGCACAGCTTCCTCCTGCCCAGACAAGCCCCAGCCTCTGCCACCCACGTCAACACCACCCCTATTTGCAATATTCCTCCCAGCAGGAGCTATGCCCTAGTCCAGAACAGCCTGCAGAAGTTAAAAAAAAGCACCCAGCATCTCTGTCTCCAGCAGGAGAGGAAGGGGGCTGCAATCCCTGAGGAAGCAGGCGCTGCCCAGCAAATCCAGCTCTGGGAGAGCTGGTTGGAGCTGGCACAGCGAGGCACAGAGCAGCACGGGTTTGGAAGCAGCCCAGCTCAGCCTGCACAGAGCCATGCTTTTGCTTTCAAGCCCTCCAAGAAGCAGCAGGTATGCTCTGTGGGCTCCATGGCATGCACAAGCCACTCGAGGGGTCCCGTGCTGGAGCCAGGGCAAGAAACCCCAAGTGTTCCCAGTGCAGATCAGTGCTGCCTGCGGCTCCGAGTCCTACAAGGCTGGGAGAGATGAGCTTAGCGCTGGAAGCTGTTTTACAGGGAGTTTCTCAGCCCTCACTGTGCCTTCTGGATGACTGCTGGCCTTGATGAGCTGACGAGGAGCCCCCAGCAGAACCACGCAGCCCTCTCAGAGCAGAGGCACTGCGATTACCACGACCTACCACATCCAGCTCGCCACGCCTGAGCATTTCCAAGGAACAGGGTCTTCACCTTTTCCTCTACAGCAATCAATCCATAGGCGCCTGGATTTCTGGGCAGCTGCTTTCCTCTCAGTTACATCACAAATCAAAGTAAATAAGAAACTCTCTGCCAGGGGGCCTTTTCCTAAGGCTCATTCTTTCCTCTATCTTTCTGTTCCCATTCCCAGCCCTACAATTCCACAGCCCGTGCACCCAGGAGGACCCCGTCCATTCTTCCTGCATCTGAAGCACGTTAGCGCTTTCTTTTATTTTGCACAACACCGAGATCCCCGTGGCATTCAGCAAAAGCTCTGAGCCAATGCTTGAAGGCTTCCCAGACCGTCACAGCCACAGCCCTGCTGTATCGGTATCAGCATTTAAAAATCAACAGGCCCTTTTCCTTTCAGCACAGGCCGTGGATCTGGGTTTATCACCGACGGCAAATAAAGTTTTTAAAAAAAAAACACACACGCACAACCCAGGCTCAAGGTGCACGCGCAGAAAGGGCTGTGCTGACGCAGTGGCCAGCCTGCTGGTACCCACCCCGGCGCTTATCTCCGTGTACGAGGAAGAAAGCTCGCTCACACGCAGATATATGGCTCTGCAGTTTGCCCTTGGTTAAGCTAGGAAGTGCCATAAATCAGCCACTGTGCATCCTCGGATCCGGAGGCAGACCTAGGGAGAGTGGGAGGGCAGCAGCAGACTCTGATTAAGCAGCAGTAAACACAGCCACGTCCTAGCGACATCGAAATCCAGGCCACGGGAGCAGAGCGCAACCAATTTGCCGGATTCTGGGCAGCTCTGGTGTATTTTTAACCGGTTCAAACAGTTTGCTCAACAATTAGCTGCTGCAGTTAATTATCCTCGAAGAACGGGAAGGATCCTTCGCTTCTCAAGGTCTCCAGGACTGGGTAAAGTCCTGAGGGCACACCAAGGTTTGGCACAGGGAGAAGCGTGCCGTGCTGGAGCTGCGGCCAGATGAACTCAGCAGCGTTGCTGGCCTTCACCCTGGCAGAGATTTTAGTTGAAATCTCTGGGGTACACAACCAGGACAGTGCCAAACATTTCCACCTATCCCAGTAACCACCAGCAAACACCCCAAACCCACTATTTCGGCTCGGTTGCTGAAGAGAATGGTGCTGGAGTGCCTCCTGCAAAGCACAGGCAAAGAAAGGGTGCCGGGGGGTTGTGTTTTCCAGGGATTTGTGTTTTTCTCATTGCTCCTCAACACAGATCAGCAGAAGGAGCCAGGGTGGGCTCGTAAAGGCGCCGTGGTCCTGTGCACGCTGTCCAAAGCTGCTTCAGGCTAAAGAAGTCTGTGATGGTTTAGTCTGCCAGCGTGGATGGGACTGGACCGCGCTCAAAGCCCTCCTCTTGTTCCAGGCAGGGAGCTGCCTCCAAATAACCTTCTTGAATGACTTGGGACCCTGCACTTGTACTGGCTAAGAAATAAACGAGCTGATTCAGGCCCCATCCCGACACAGGGGTTAGGATGGAGCCCACCAAGTCCCCAGCTCCTGAGCTCCTGGGGCTTCCAGCGGCACGAGGGGCTCAGATCTTCCTCTTCTTACAGCACAGACAATAAAAACCCTTCACAACATGCAGATTTTCCCGTGTACTCCACGTAGCTGTAACCTACAGCACCCTCAAACCTTGGTGTCTGCCTGGGAATCCAACTGCTGGAAGCCGACAGGGCTCACGCTGCCAGGGCTGAGCCCCTGGGGCTTGCCCGCAGCACAGGAGGTGCAGAACGGGGAGGAAAAGCAGAGCAAGAGGGACTGGAGACAACTGCAGGCTTTGCTTTGGGAATCCTGCATGGAGCATTACTTGGGAGTTTCCAGGACCACCCCAGGATGCTTTGTTTGTAAGTTTGATGCAAAGACTTAAGGCTTATAGCGGCAGTGGCTGATATCCAGCCCCTCCCCGGCGCATCCCGCAGCAGACAAAGCAGCAGCTCTGGCACAAAGACGAGCGCGTGCCGGGGATGTGCCAACTTCTGCCGGGGTTTGCAGCCCCGGGATGCCGCCGCGCTCCAGGTTTTTCCCAGCCTGGGGCAGAGCCCACATGGATTTACGTTCTGGGTCCTGCCAGCATGATCTCACCGCCTCCTAAAGGAGGAGAACGGCCAGAAATCCCACGGCCAGAGAGGACACTGGTGTGTTTGCTTACGGGCATCAGACTGGACGTTCATTTCAGGTGACTTCAGCGGCTGAGCACCACGCAGCACGGACAGCTGGCACAACGCAGAGCAGGAAGGAATGGAAGCTGACTGAGGGGGTCATACCTTGCCGGGCAGTCACAGCACTTCTGTTTGGTTGGTTGTAAGAGCTCCTGCTAAAACACAACGGTCACAAAACCCTGTAGCAAGGAAGGAGACAGCTATCACGTAGAGTCTCCACAGCCAGCCCGAAGCACACGACCTGTCTCGTACTGATCCCTTTGCAGAGGCCATGTAATTCTCCGCAAGTTGTTTTGTTTCCAAAACAAAGGCTACACGCTCTCCTTTGACTTGGGAAAGTAGGAGAAAAAAAAAAAAAATCTTCCACAACGCAAACAGCCAAACAGTGCTGGCGAGGCTCTCCAGCGCGCGCGTGTGAGCGGGGAGGAAGCGGAGAGCCAGCAGAGAGCCAGTCCAGCTTTCCAAAGGGTTATTGCAAACAGCAGGGAGGGAGAAGGGATTTTACACATTAGGAAAAACACCACGACGGTGCCGAGCTTAAAGCGAACGCTGCACAAGAGGCCCTGCACTGTTCAGCACTTCTCTAATGCAAAATGTGTGTTACGGGGCAGGACGGAGGCCCTGGCAGCGGGGTGGGTGCTGCAGGAGCCGTTGTGGCCTGGTGCGGAGCAGCGTGCCAGGTGCTGCACAAAGGAGCCTCCACCTCTGGGAATTCACACGTGTATTGGCACGGCAGCACTTTAAATGTTACAAATCTGGGGGCAAAATACACAAAAAAAGCACCTGAAACCTCCTTGGATTTAAGCGAGGGACAGGACTAAGAGCCTAAACACCTCCGTGGGTTCTGGCCTAAGCAACTTGCCGTGCGTCATCCGGAGGGCATGGCCAAGCCAAGGACGTCCCCGCGTACCCGTCCCGGGGGAGTCGGGGCTATCGTGCACACCAGCTGCTTCGCCAGGCTTCCTGCGAGGAGCAATCTGCAGGTCACAGCTGAAGAGGCAGGCACGCTGCGTAGCAGCCGTCCTGGAAGGAAACTGCACGGCCACGCCAGAAAAAAAAAATAAATGTCTCTTTCGGTGCTCTCCCAAGAAAGTTTAATAAATCTCAGCTTGCATTCGCTTACGCCTCTCCTTTTCCACAACGCTTCGCCGTGCTGGCCGCGGCAGCTCCCGGGGAGCCAGGAGGGTTTGCCTGCCTCCAGCAGCAGGAAGGGGGGCAGGGGGAGACGAAGCCTTGGGCTGAATTCCCACCGGCTTTAGGACAGCCACGAGCTGCAATCAGCCAGCTCCTGCTGCGGGTTGGCTTTAACCCCCTCCCTGCTGGTGAGCAGGCAGCCCACCCACCTCCCCACGGTGACGCACGCCGTGGGCTTACTCAGCCACAAGGCACAACAGGCAGCACCTGAACACCAGCCATTTGCTTTCTCCCTGGGTTTTCCAGCCGTCAGGAAGGTGGAAATTTCTCCTACGCTTGCATTCGGGGTTGTTTCAACCCAGACTGCTGCTCTCGAGCCTCCCTGCAGCTTAAAGAAAAAAAAAAAAAAAAAATCGTGCTACAGCCCAACACTGCACATGCCCAGGACTTGTTACTTCAAGAAATACCATCATTGTTCTCAGCCCGGGCGGGTTGGCGATGAACAGACGTCTGCATTGTCCACCGGCTGCCTGGGGGCTTACAGCAACAGCACTGGAGTGCAGCTCCCAAAAGGGCATCAAAGCTGCTGCTGGGAGCAGGTCAAAGAGCCCTTTATCTACCTTTGCTGATAACCGGTGGGAGATGCTACGAAAAGACCAAAAAGAGAGGGCACAAAATGCATCTTTCTTGGGGATTCCTAGAAAAATGAGTGGTCTCCAGCAGGCATTAAATAAATCAGGTTCCTCAGCTCCCTGCCTTGGGGAGAACCAGCGCCCTTGGGCACCTGGAGAGAGCACAGCCCTGTTATTAACCCAGACAGGGGGTCCCTTGGTGCCCCCAGGACCGTGCTCACTCCGCAGAGCGCAGCACTGAGGGCTCTGGGGCAAAGCCGACCGGGCAGCAGCCCAACACACCAGGAAGGCTTTGAAACTCCGCAGATAGGGAAATGAAGCACTCCACGGCTTGGCAGAGCGGATTAGAGCACTCCGGAGAGCCCCAGACAGCCTGCAGCTTGTTCAAGGTGCCCTTTCTGCTCAGCCTGTGCACCAGATCCTCGAGGCACCGGGCTGCAAGACATGAATGAGGGGAGTGAAAATCTGGGAGCTTCCTCACCTCACCAGGACTGCAAGAGCTGAAGTGCAAGCCAGCCCCCGAACCAGAACCCGGAGGAGGAACCCCCCCGGCTGGCACGGCCACGCTTGCTCAGGGACCGCTCTGGAAACAACCAGAGGAACAGTTGCAGGGAGTGCTGCCAACCGGAGGGGTTATCGCTCCCTTCGAGAGCTCACATTCACACCAACACCTCCTTTAAGGCCCAGAGCCAGCACTTTGAGTCGGTAACTTTCCCATTTAATCCTAATTGCTCGACTTCACGTCTTGATCCCCAGCGAGCCAGCCTGGGCTTGCCTGTTTTCTAAGCCTAGCCCTGCACGAGGCTGACAACCCAGCAGCAGATCAAAGTTTTGGCTAACAAACCCGCTGGAAAATATTGCTCTGCTGATTTTTCCATGAATGGAGCCACCAGTATGGGATTTTCCATGAATGAAGCCACCAGCAGCACTGCCCAAAAGCAGGGTGCTCCCCACAACCGACTGCCCCCCTCCAGCCCCACTTAGCTGGCTCCTTTTTAATGAAGAACGGCTCAGCTGCACTTTTTTTTTTGTTGACATGGGAAAAAGCAAGGAAAGGGAGTGTGGGAAAGCAAGCTGATGTAACCAACACAAGCATCTGCTACGGGGGAGCCGCCGGAGGGACGTGGTGCAGCTCGGTTAATGCGCAAGGAGGCACGATAAAAGCAAAAGAAGGCAGGAGTGGAAACAATCTGCTTGGTAGGCTCCCCCCCCAAGCCATGGCGCAGCTGGGAACAGGATCCACCTCCAGTCCCAAGCTTTAACCTTAAAAAAAAAAAAGGCTTCCCCTCTCACCTCATTGCAGCCAGACCGCGGCTAACAGGGGAAGGTGTGGGGGCTTCCCTCCGTAACCTTGCGAGGGGCCTGGAATACAAATACAGCTGGCTTCGTTCCCCATTAGCAGTTAATTTCCTCAATCATTTTCACAGAGGGAGAAGGAGAAAACGCTCGTGATCTAAGAGATGAAAGCAAATGAAAATAAGCCTCATAAAAACCTGCGCTGCCCTAAGGGAAAACGGCCCCACAACTTTCATTGGGGAAACTATCAAAGGCCCCGCTCTGGTGGGGGGTTGTTTGTATTTTATAAGACAGATGCTTTAGGGAGTCTAAGTCCTCAAATAGCTGACATTCCTTTCTGCTGAACCTCCAGCAAGGCTGGAAAAAAAAAAAAAAGAAACAGCTGATCCCAGTTAGTCCAGCCCGGGGATTCAGCTCAGCCACATCAAGACTGAGGAACTGAAGCACGGCACGGAGCCGTACGGGCACCACTGGACTTTTTTCCAACACGATGCCATCGCCCCGAGCAAAACCATCCGCACACGTGCTGGCATATCAAGACTGCAGGACAGCAGGGGCTGGAGCTAGAGATCTCATTCATTTCTGCTGCAAACCAGAGGCCGGGGCAGACGGCGTTGACTCACTCTGCCTGAGAACGAGCACAGACTGCTCCTGGGAAACTATTTGCGAGGAGGATGTGTGGCGCACGTTTCGCTTTCGGTCTGGGACATCGGGTACGGGACTGGCTCCACGAGATCCCAGAGGGCGAGGGCGTTTGGCAATCCTAACGCACAGGCGTGTGGCAATCGGCATGGGTTTGTGGAGGAGGAGGAAGAAGAGAAGGACCCTTCTCTTCCACACCGACCCAGCCATCGTTTTCCAAATTTCCAAGCTTCCCTTTCCCTGCACACGCAAGCACCTTGCCACGCTGATCCCCACGGGGTAATTAATCCCAGTCCACCTTGCAAATAGGCCAAAGTACTCCAAAAAAGCACACAGCCTCATTACTGCATTGATTCAGAGTGGATTTGCATGAACCAGTGGACAGACACTAACAAGGAATAATTAAATCAAACCAAAAAAAAAAAAAAAAAAAAAGATTTAAGACCTAAAGAGAAATTGTTCACTTGGAGCAGCCACTGCCACATTTAATCTTTGACAACCAAAGTATATGAATAGGAAATAAGTGGAACTAGCTCTAGGGCACACGAATATTGCCCCTGGCTGGTTCATCCTGTTGTGCACAGAGAAATATGCCGTGTACTACTCACGTCCAGACGTTTGGCTGCAGTGCAAGGGGCTGGGACTTCTCGGTCTGAGAGAACAGCACTCTCTGGAGCACAGCAAGGGAAGCGCACGAGGAAGCTGATGACTGAAATCCCTACCAAGAACAGAGCCATTCAGCTGCTCCAGTGACTATTTAAAAAAATACAACACCTCCAGCTACCCAGAAGGTCGTGATTATTTGCTTTATTTGCATCCAAGTTCAGCCCCTACATGTAAAACGTGCAAGTTTTCACTAAATAACCAGTTGGTGCTGAGCTGGAATTGGAATGCAAATTCCTGCTTTCTGAAGGAAAAAGGCCGCAGGGGCTGCTGTGAAATGAAGCTGCTCCCTGGAGGCACGAGTGCTGCTGCACTGCCTCAAGATCACCTGAGGTTCGGAGAACCTGAAGAGCCTGTGCCTGCCTCACCAGTGCCCGTTTCAGATCCCAAGGAACCGGTGTTAGACACAGCAAAGGGACCCAGTTAGCTCCAGCCAGGTCATGCAGAAAGAGAATCTTTTGCAAGAAAAGCTTCGGATGCAAAGCAGCCTCTAGAAGCAGCCAGGCTCGAGGGGAAGCGTAGCTTCCAAATTACATTAAGGAGTCAGATGCTGCAAACAGGCTCAAGGTCCTCCAAGGACAGCGCAAGGAGCTGACCCATCCGTCTCCTCCCACCAGGACTGCCACCACTTCTCCTCCCGCACACGAGCTGGGAGAGGAGCCACGCACAGATGTCTTCCTGCCGAAATCCCCCTGCTCCAACAGTAGCACGCCGCACAGTAAATGACTTCCAAAAGCAAAGCCCTGAAGCTTTGCACATCATTTAACGGCCAGCCTACGTGAGCTGCCCTGTTGGAGACTAGAGGAAAAAAAGCACTCACGGTGAAGAGGCTGGAGGTTATCTTGCTCTCTTTGCTCAGGGCAAGCATTTGTCTCTGGGGCAGAGCTCTCGTGCACTGCTCCTGCTGCCAGCTCTTGCACTGAGGTCCAAACCCTCATGGACCAAGCACCAAACCTACCGAAAGCCGTGGGAGCGGCGCTGCTCACTTCAGTCAGATTTCACCCTGCGTTTCTACCAGGCTGCAAGGAAGGCGTGAAGAGGCCCAGGAGGTCACGCATCCACCGCTGTAATTCCAGGCAGGATCAGACAGAGAAGCAACAGCTGGGCTGAGCAAGCAAGTCCACGTTTAATTACAAGTGGTTTCGGTAATGAGCAAACGCGAGAACAAAGCCAGTGCTAAACCTCCCTTTTTCATCCTGGCTCCCGTTCAGGCCGTGTAGAAACAGCTGCCTAGAGGGGGATCTCAAATAAGATCCCCCAGCAGCACTTCTTTCCTTTCATCTCGCACATTTTCGTGATTGCACAGAACCCCCATTCCCTAGGTGAGGTCCCCGTGCTTCGAAAAGAAGAGAGGACTGAGCAGGAGGACCCAAACCTCCGTGGGTGCCTCCCACACCCTCCTCCCAGTGTCACACACACACACACGTACGTGCACACAGCCATTTTGCAGTTAAGCTACGTGGAGGCTCTCATTTACTTGAGCTATGGCAGGGTGTTGCAAAGCAGGATGACTAGCAGCAGGAAGCAGCTCTCGGAGCACCAGGGCTGCCCGTCGAGCTGTTGGGTCACACGCTGATGGCCAGGAGCTGCTCTCGCTGCCTCCAAAATGCTCAGGAGTGGTGACAAGGATGGGAAACAGGCCCTAAGACACACACACTGGCAAGGTTTGTGAGCACCAGGCCAGCTGCCACAGTGCTCTGAGAGCTTGGTGCCATGAGAGGACACGATGGGAATCGTCAGGAGGCTGGGAAACCACCAGGGCCCTGGGAACCGAGGGCTTCTGACCTCTCCAGCAAAGCCTGCTGCGAGAACTGGGTGGGATGTTTCGTATTCCTGGCTTTAATTACAGCCAAGTGTTTCACTTGGTCCCCTCCAGCCACCCCCACGTCCCTTACGAGCCGGCTTTTTATAGCGCATCCGGTGGGGCCGTTCAGCACATTGAGGAAATGCACTTTCAGCCCCAAACATCCCGGCCCCGCACCAGTTAGCTGCGAGGGTTTGCAGCGCGGGGATGCGGCGCCGGATGTTTAGCTCGGTGACCGCCGCTTTCCTGGATTGCTTCTGCCTGTTTAGAGAAAGGAAATTCAATAAATACGGGGCAGGCTGGGTGCACCCAGAAATAATGCGAGCTGCTTGCAAGGTACAGGAGGAAAAGGCAGATAGGGAAGCAGCTCCGAGCTGTTCAACCCCCTGTATGCAGGACGAGGTTTATTTACTTTTTTTGTTTTATTACAGTTGACACAAAGCTCCTGGAGGCTGACATCGGCTCGCTGAACTGTGGATGTCCACAGGCACATGCAGGATCCCTGATTATGTGCACTGCGGTGCCTGCTGGTGATGCTGACCCTGACGGGGACTCCATCTCTATGCACAAGAGAGAAACACATCCATCCTCCCACGTCAGTACTGCACGTAGCCAAAGGACACCAGTAAAGAACCAGCAGGACACGCTGGGCTCCGTCCTTCCCCCCACCAGGCCTTGCAACTCCAAGGGGAGCAAAGTCAGGGCTTGGACAATAGCTCAGCACCTCAAACCTGTGCGATTTTCTTAGCATAAGGGACCTGCAGTTGGTTTTAAAAAGCACCGCAAGCCTGGCAATAGTTTTCTCACCTGAAAATACCCCGGTTAGCTTCCCAGCTGGAAGCATCGTGTTTTCTGGCAGGCTCAGAGATGTCCCTCAGGTACTATTTGAAGGTGGAAAGCTTCCAGACGGAGGGCACACGCTGCCAGGCTGCCCCAGAATCACCTGCTGTACCTTCTAGAGAACTGCTGGGCTCCTCACACCGAGGTGACACCTCTGCCGTAGCATCACCACACCACCTCCAGCATATTCAGCAGCAGGGCTGGCTGCTCCGAAGGAAGGCGAAATCCACAGCCCTCAGCAAGCCAGGCAGCCTCATATTCTGGGCAAGCGACAGTCACGGTGACATCAGGCGCTGGCAAGCTGAATGACAACCTAATTAAGGCTAATAAGGGCTCTCTGAGTGAGCCACCAAACCTGCCTGCACTCAGAGCAGCGGGGAGATCGCCGGGGGGACCGAGAGGGGTTTGGAGAGACCGGAGTGCCAGCAGGGCACAGAGCTGCCACCTGCACCCCCTCTGTGGCTGGCCAAAACGAAGCAGGAACACTGATCCAGCCCAAAGCAAGGCTCTCCAGCACAACGCCCCCACGCCACTTCGGTTAAAACCAGCCAGCTCTGCAGGGACAAACCGTCGTGTGGCACAGAGAGCAGGAGCCAAGCTACACTCATCTGTTTGTTCATTCATCGCAGGAACAGCAGCTGCTAAGTCACGCACACGCCGCACGCTGTGCTCTCGCCACCCTGATGTAGCTACGAGCTGGAGGCACGAGTGACAATCCAGCTGCAGGGAGTGAATCAGGCCCTATCTCGGGGAAAGGCAGCCTGAAATCACGCCGGGGAATGGCTCTGCAGCAGATGGGAAGGACAATGTAGGTATTTGAAGGGCCTCGTGTCTGCGTGACCAGCCCGTACCCAGCTTATGTCTTTCAGCTCTAAATGCAGATGGCTGACTTAATAAAAATCATTGTTGGGAGAGAGGCAGCTCCCCCGCTGCCGAGAAGCTCGCGATCTCCCAAGCTCACCACGAAGCACAGTGACACGTCAGAGGCCCAGACCTGACCCCTTTGTATCTCTGACAAGCAGCATCATAATCTCTTAATTATGTGCCAGAGCTCGAACAAGCAGCATCAAATCCACGCTGTAATGGCATTAGAGAACACTGGAGAGGCAGAAACATGTCTCATTCACTCCCCCAAAGTTTGTAAGTCACAGCCCAGCCCGTTGTGGCTTTTTATGGTCCATGGAAGCACCTTTCAAAGGAACTGCAGGCAACCTCAGGCATGTTCCTGGGCTACCTCCAGTTCCATCACGCTGCTCAAGACATTGAAAACAACATTTCCTTACAGGGATGAAGGATTTATGAGGATTGAGAAATTCAAGTCTGCACCTATGAAGTGAGTCACTGGGACTCACGGCTCGCTTCCCTCCCCACAGATCATCACCCCTTCCAGGCTCAGTTCTGCTCCCACCGAAATCCTGCAGGAAACAAACATCCAATAGCTTAAAATATCACAGGGCAGAGCCTGCAGTGCCACATCTCTTGCTAAAGGTCCATACTGGGCAGAGAAGCCACAGACTCACCCAGAGACTGTTGGGAGGGAAGCTGGAGCCGACGACTGCCGCTTCTCCTGCTGCTTCAGAAAAGATTTCGCTTCTTTTGAGGTTGCGTCCACTTCTTTCGTCACTCTGTTGGAGGAAACAGACAAACCAGAGTAAGGAAGAGCCAAATTGACAACAGCAAAAGCAAAGATCCAGCAAGGAAACACGGAAAACAAGTCCAAGAGCCGGGCTGCTGAGCACCCCACCTGCACCAAGATCACCTCCGTCAGCTGCAAGCTCAACTTCCACCTTGTTGAGATTTCATTGCAATTACAGCCCCTCTGTACTCACAGAAGAAAAAAGGGAAGGAGCAGCTAATTAGAGCTGGGGGAAGGATTTTTTCTGCACGAACAGGAGCGCTTATTCATCCAAACAGGCCAGCCTCACTCCAAAGCACTGAATGCTCTGCTCGGGTCACTGGGGGGCAACTCCAGCCTCTTAATTGGGCTCTTGATGTCCTCATTTGTTGGACAGAGGCAGCCCTTCTGTGACAGCTGTTCTGCCACCCACGGTACGCGGGGTTGGCCACATCTGCAACCCACACTGGAGCAGGAGCCTGGTGCAGGGGTGGGAAAGGAGAGAGAAAGCTCTGACGAGGCAGGATGCTGAAACGTGCTCTCATTTCCCAGTTCATTTTTGTTTGAGGCCCTCGGGGTGTAAAATACTGAACTTCAAAAAAAACTGTAGATCTATATGGCATCTACAATAGGGAATGAATTATGATCACGAGAAAGAATCTCCAGAAAACCACTCAATAATTAATTGTTGGAAACCCCAGCTACTTTAGCCCCCTCATTCGCACTGCCCTGCCTCCAGCAACACGCTTAGCATGCTTTCAGTGGCTCTGAATGAGGTTACCCTGGTTTGCCAAGCTAACAATTTTGCTCCCTTCAATAACAAATCCGTAAGCCCTGGGCCTCGATCTGCAGAGAATAAAGACCTGAAGGAGGCAGCCTGACTCACAGCTTGGTCAGCCCAGCATCAGGCCCCGTAGCTGAAAGCCTCACCGGTCACAGGATCTGCCCTGTTAAAATTCAGGCCAAGAGCTGCTGCCTGCTACCCACTGAAGCAGCTCCTGCAGTGAGTCCGGCACCAAAGCTGGCAGCTGGGGCGATGGCACGCGAGCCTGCGGCCCCAAAGCTCCCTCCTGGCAGGAGCTGGCTGCAGGATTCCTGCCGGACCCCAGCACACGCAGAGCCAGCTGGATCGCTGCTCCAAACGCTGGCAGGGAGGAAAGCACAGCAGAGTTATTTGTTAAGCCCAGAGGCATCAGCACCCTGAAATCCCACTCGCACCGACCCAGCGCACACACGTCCCCTGCTGACAGGGAATCAGTGCAGAAGCTGATAGGGAAGGGTTCTTCCAGCTTCTCCCCAGACAGCAGACACGATGGAGAAGGCACGTTCAGACACAAGAATTAATGCTTGCACTGAACACGTCCTGCTCAGCCCCGTGCTGCCAGCATCGAACAGATTAACCCCATTTCCCCCTCTGCACGGGCACACACCTTCCAGCCCGGTGGCAGTCGTGTGAACAGAGACAAATCCCACGTTATGAATATTCAGAAGGACTCGCTGATCCGATTGGGAAGGAGCTGGTGGGAAAAGCAGTTCCGGAAGAAACAAAAGCCCTGATGTGCCGTCACCACTCCAGCCATCCCAAACACACCGCCCACTCGCAGCCCCCAGCAGCCACATCATGCAGCGATCACCCCCAAAGGTTGCTCTGTGTGCATGGATTTCCTCCAGCAGGATGAACTTGGCGTCTCCACGCAGCCACAATTCCCCACGGAGCCCACCCTGAGCTGAGTACAGCCCCGCAGCCTGTTTGTGCGTGCCGCACCACCCCGGTCAGCCGCCCACCACCGCTCTGAGTCCCTGAGTCACCGGGAGGAACAGCAGGCACACAGCTGGGGAGGCACAGCACAGCAAAAAAGCATCCTGGGGGAAAAAAAAATCCCTGTGCTGGCCTCCTTCAAAGAGCTGCCAGTCCTCGGTGCAGCCTCAGCACCTCCTGGGCTAGGTCGCACACCCTGTGAGCTGCTGGGACTGGGGCAGTGTTGGATGAAGGATGCAGCACCTGGAAAGGCAGACGATGTGACAAGCAGCACCCGATGGCACGTGTTGTGCTGGGAGGTGACAGCCCAGCTCCTTGGGGTGCTGTGTGCTCGACTTCCACAAGCCCAGGAGAAAGCTGCAAGCAAATAGTTCACAGGATCTGGGGTGAGTGATGGGGAGCAGCTCTGCAAAGCTTGCTGCAGAGCAGGACCTGAGCACAGGGCCCCTGGTCTTGTCTTAACATCACGACACCTTCAGCCTGCTCCAACCCAGAGACAAAGCACTTGGTTCACTTTTTTTGGCCTGTCGATGGCTGCTCAAAGTGTATTTTTGAGACTGTTCGTCGCAGCAACAGAGCTGCAAAGCTGTGTGCAACCTGTTCCAGCAGGACCGCCCGGCTGGGGACAGAGGAATGCAGAAGGAACGCGATTAAAACTGACCTTTGGAGGCAACGCCATCACAAGACCCCCTGATTGCCTCATAAAACTGAACAAAAGCAGCTCCCAGGCAGGCTGGGGCTGGGCTGGTGCCAGCAGCCCCGGCCGCTCCACCAGGAATGACAAAAGCAGGAATATTCAAGGGCTTTGCTTGGTATTAGCTCAGGTTATGCACATCTCATCCTTCCTCACATACCAGGCCAGGGAGGGAAAAAATCCTCTGGTCTGCATTATTAGGGGAGACAATAACTCCCCATGCAGAAACCAAAACACTTCTTGCTCCTCAGGGGTAGCCGTGAGAGCCGTTAATCCAGCTGGAAGAAATCACAGTCATTACTAAGGAAAATTACAAGACCTTTCACTTTTAAATACTCCACAAATAACTGTTTGCCCGGCTGTTTACTGGGATGCCATTCACACATTATAATCCAGGTATAAACATGAAAATAAGGATATTGTCAGCAATAAAACGAGGAGCTAGTGCCTCGCCCACTTGCAGACCCTGTAATTCACACGCACAACCACTCGTTTCATCACTTCCCCGTGACGATTTCGTTATTCTGCTGTGGCATTACATTGCTTAATGAACATGAAGCTCCAGAACATGAAGCACCTATCCCCAGGTGGCTCAATACAACGGCATTATTCTAACCAAATCACCTGGGGTGCAGCAGGCTGAGAAAGCACGGGCTGGTATTCGGGACTGGGAGCGGAGAGGACAGCCAGGATCCCTCACTGCTGCAGCACAAAGGTGCCACCTCCCCTGAAATCCGTGCTGAGGATGGGCGAGCACAAGTGGAAGCTCTGGAAAACGCCAACTTTTTACCCCTCGTGCTCAGGACACTCGGTCCTCACTTGGGAAACCTGCCCCAGTTTAGACCTGACACAATTAGAAAACTTTCCACATCATCCTCACGCTGGTAGCTCTGGGGAATCGCAGGCAGAGAGGGGGGAAACGAGGCTAATTATCCTTTTTCAATATTCCCCATCTGTGCGTAGCCTCATTAAGTGGCCCTCCAGCTTTCTGGAATGATCACTTGAGGATCAAACAATACTCATCTACAGGAGTTTGTAAAAAATAAAATAAAATAAAAATAAATAAAATAAAATAAACCACTGAGCCCTTCTGAGCCAAGAGGAATACTGCCTTTAAATCCACTTGGAGGTGGTTTTGGGGGCCTCCCATGCTTGCAGTGCCGTGGCCTGGTGCTCTCCCCAGCCAGATGCACCTGTCTGGTGCAGGTGGCTCCAGCCCACGTGCGTTCAGCACCTCCAGGGAGAGTCAAGCCTCTGCACAGCCAGAGCTCCAGGCCACACCAGCTGCACACTGGATGTGTATTTAATGTGTGCTGGATTACCTGGTGGAAAGCAAACAGAGCAAAAAGGAACAGGTCCCCAGCACTCACTCACATCGTCTAATTTCAAGGTAAAAGGTCAGTTTTCCCTCTTAAAATACAAAGAAAACCATTCTCTGAACCTTGCTCTTCAAACCAGGTGGGAGAAGCTACTCCTTGGGAAACAGAGCCTGTTCCCTGAAGGAAAACAGGCAAGATCAGGCTGGACCGACTGCTAATTCTGCGGGCTGCCTATCTGTGTGGAAGCTGCTGGCTGGTTTTTAACACAAAACAAATCTGATCTGAGCTCTCCTGGAGCCAGGCAAGGGCCATGCTGCCTGCCTGGTGCTGTTCCTCACAGCAGGTGTGTGCTGCTACCCACACGGTCAGCCCAGCACCAAAAAACCATCCACCTGAGAAGCAGCAGAAGCAAATGGTGCCTTAGCAGAAATAATGCACTGAAGTGCTTATGAAATCCACGTCCTCATAAGTCTGAGGGAGCTGATCACCCCCAGCCAGGGCACAGGTCTTTGCCTCCCCGTTGCCTGGAGCTTCACCCACCTTGGTTCTAAGCATCCACAAGCTCTGTGTCTCTGCTCGCTGCCTCCCCTCATTTTTATTTGCACCTCCCCAAAGGGTTACCTGCAAATTAGGGAGCACACCTCGAAGCTGAGCAGTCCGGGTGAACGGATGGATGCTGCTGCTCTGTGCGAGTGCGACCATCCTCTGACCCTGTTAGCCACGAGCAGCAAGCACCCTGACAGCAAGGCAGATCCCTGCAACCCCTCAGACCCTGCAAAGCACTTAGCATCCCTGTTATGGGTCCCTTTTCTTGCCTGGGGAAGAAATGTTGTAGGTTCAATGAATCAGGGCTCAAAATTCACTTACAGCTATGAGCATGGACACAGAGGTTACACAGATGGCAGCAGGAGCCACCACACCACGAGGCAGAAGCATCCCCGTGGAGGAAAGGCCAGGCTAAGCCTGACTCAGTTTGTAACGTGTTAATGAGATAGCGAGGCAGGGAACAGCTTTGCCTTCCCTTCAGGCTAACACACAAACCCTCCTGGTTCAGAATCTCAGAGTAAGAAAAAAAAAAAATCCATCTGGCAAGCTGCACTTTCCAGTAGGGGAAACCCCAAGCCCATGGGCTGCAGAGGCGGCTCTGCCAGCATCTCAGCAGACATCAAAAGCCCCTTTCTGAGCCTGGAGCTGTCAGGAACGAGTCGGCAGCGTGGAGGAGAGGGAAACACGGCCAGCAGTGAAGAGCTGAGAGCTGAGGCCCTGCAACAAAGGCACAAACAGAGGGACGAAGGAGCCCCTTATTGCCCAACAGCAAAAGAGCAGCTGTGTGACCCAAAAAGGTCACCGAGCACCTTTTGTTTCCAGCCTTAAAAGTCAGGAAATTGTCTGAAAGCCAGGTACAGGAACAATGTCCCCTCCGTTACGCACTGGGAAAGGGAGGAATCCTTTCTTAAGCTCAGCACTCACTGTTTCCACACAAACTACACAGGCCACAGGCAAAAAACACTCAGAGGAATCTGCAATGGGAGAAGGCAGCTGGTCATCCAGAACCTGGTGCTGTGCCCAGATCCCACAGGCTTGGCAGAGTTAGCCTGCAGGTCAAGATGTCTTTTTGGAGATGCTTTGAGGCTCTTTCCACCTTTGGAGATCCCAGCTGAGCCCTCTTTTCCATCGCACTGATTGCCAGCAAAAACACAGACCCAACACCAGCGCTCACCAGTTGTTTCCTTGCGAGCACCAAGCCGTGAGAGCAGCACGAGCTGACTTCCAGCTGGACACCAGCTCAGTCACTGGTGGGTTTTCAAAAGCACGGTAACATAAGGGAGAAAGACAGGAGTCAGCGTGCTCCTGAATGCCAAAAACACCCTGGACAAGCCTGGCACTGCTATGTGACACTTTGCAAGTCGCAGCCCCTCGGTGCTTCAGTTTCCCAGCTAAGCAGGAGCCCCATCTGCACATCCCTTAATGAAAACCCCTGACCAGAGCTGTTCACGAGGCCATGCCCCTTCTCAAAGCACATTAAGCAGCCTGTGACATGATTTACTTTAGGAGCAAGTGCTCTGGCTTAAATTTCTGGTTGTGTTTTGTGTCCCCGTCCATGAAGTTTAATTTCTGCAGCAAACCTCTAGGGAGTGAACCAGCACAAAGGGAAGCTCCAGCTCACACTGAAGGACCTCAGCTCAGGACCCTGTCACATTACACAGCATTTGGATTCCCCAAGGAAGTGCTGAAGCATCAGGGAATTGATGCACGCAGAGGAAAGGTTATCAAAACGTGCCCCCAGGACCTTTTTGTTCTTAAGCCTCTTTTGCCAGGTAGCATATTTTCACTTACTGGCTTCCAAGAAAAAAAATCAATAGCTTATTTTGGAACTGGAAAAAGCCAATATAAGCCACGGATAGCCGAGGCATGCTCTGACCTCTAAAAATAACAATGTAAGGAGAGGAACAGGGAGGCTGCTGCCTGTTCTCCACTCTGCCAACATCAGCACTTTGGGGCTTGTTTGTAGAGAAGTTACCCTCATGTTTTAGGCTTCCACCTCTGAACAGCATCCCACCGACGTGCCATTTAATTCTGGGTGGTTTGATTCTGTCTTCAGGTCCCAAGGCAACATCCCCAGCCTACTGCTCAGAAGTGCTATGTCACTGGGAAGTGGTTAAAGCACATTTCTCTGCAAGCCCTTAGCGAAAGAGGACTGAGGATAAAACCCTACAGACATACAGCATCGCCTGTCATCAGACCAAACCAGATCTAATGGTCCTCAACGAGACAATGAGACTTCGGAATGGCTTTTCAAGGAGTTACTGATACTCATTATGCTGAGTTTTCCCTTTTTCCTAGCTACTGCAGTGAGAGCCATTGCAAAAAGCGCACCAAAATACAAGGAGTGGTCTCTTCCTCTGCCCTGATCAGCTCAGATTGCTGCCTTCCATTTTTTTTTTTTTTTTTTTTTTTAAATCTCATCCACCACATCTGGTGGAAGCTGTGTTTCACTTTCTACCCACTTGTAAAAAAAAGGGTTTTCCAAACACCACACATTCTCAGCCACCTTCTCACTCACAGGTACAACCATCACATCAAAGGCTTTTGCAAAAAAGCACTTGGGGAACACGTCACACACACAGACCTTGAGCTCAAGCAGCCCTCCACCTACATCACCAGTAGTCAGATGGGTACCCGAACTGCTGATCTTCCTCCTGATTTTAAGAGCAAATGTCTTTCACTCAGCATTGCACAAAACCCCACGAGCACGGAGCAAATGACCGAGGTTCACACCCAGCAAGAAGCACGAGCATGCTGCCAACTCCGTGCTATTCATCACCAGAGTTTCCTGAACAGCATCAGAAGGAAAGGCGAGAGTTAACGGCGTTACATGTTCTCTCAGAGCTAATTAGCCTAACACATCTGACTGAGCCATGCTGAGACCACAGAGCAAGAACACAGATGGACAATTACACATTTCTTCAATTATTCTGTGCCAGCTCTAAATCCTGAGACTTGGGGGAGCAAATTCCCTGCTCGTTTCCCCCCCTCCCTTTGAAATAAATTAACTCCACCATCCTGAGCAGTGTCCCCACTCCAGCTATCACCCAGACAAGCGACCCTTACCCCTTTTCAAAGCAAAGCAACAAAGCAGGAGGCAGCCCCCCAGACTGCCTGGCTCCCACCCGCTTTGTTGCCCAGCTTCACCACATTTGGTCTCCTTGATCACACGAGGAGCAGAGAGGACCAGCAGCCACAGAGAAGGAAATAAGAGGCTACACAAGGCTTTGTGAGATTTTGGGCTGTTCTCAGATGACCGATGACAAAGGAGAGATGCGTTATCAGGAAAAGGGCTTTTGCCAGCACAAAAAAGCCTCCAAGAGACTCCAGAAAAGAACCTGCCCACCACCACACCACTTCACCTTCACTTCTACTGCTCCAAAGGTCCTGAATTTCACCATTAAAACTCATTACTTCAACTTAAAGCCCAATTTCAGGCCCTTAAGGTCCATCATACAAACCATCTACTCTGAATAATCTTTTTTCTTTTCCTCAATCCTGAAAGCAAGCTGAAAACCTCTGAAGCAGCAACACAAATTGAGTAGTGAGTTTGTTTGCAGGAACACCCTAGAAAATAATTTGCAAACAGGACCAGATGAAAATCAGGTTCTCTTCCATCCCACACGGCAACTATGGCTGTTGAAATATCAACCTCAACCAGTACAGAAAACCAGTAATTACTACAATCATTTAACTATTTGGTACATTTTTAAATTTAAACAACATTTATGTACATCTTTAGATCCCTATATTCTGCTTCAATGTGCACTAGCCCCACTGCTGGGCTACGAGCCCTTTTCCTGGCCCTTCCCAGATCCATTTGGTACACGCAGTGTGTGAGGGAGGCTTGGATCCCCTGGGAGCCCAGGTCACGAGGCACAGGAGACCCAAGGAATCAGGGGGCATCTTCAGCTCCAGCATGCCTCAGTTTTCCTATTCCTAAATGGGGAATAACAATTCTTAAAAAGCGCTTTGAGACAGTCAGTTCTGTAAGAAAGCTAAGGATTTTCTTCCCTTTCTATCTGTAAAGCTTTCAAGGACTTCAAACACACATCAGAGCCTTCTGTTCCTTTGTATGTACCTCTGGACTAAATGCCTCGCTGAAACCCACTTGAAAACAATCCCCAAAAGCAAACAATATCCGTGGAACTGGGTCATCAGCAGTCCCTTGGGGCAAGAAAAAAAACCCCGCCATATGCTTGGTGATTTTCAGGACTGAATTTAGCCTGAAAGCTGTCCCAGTGAGAGCACCGTACCCCACCGAACGTGGGCCCTTCCTGCATGGAGTTTTTAAAGCAATGTTAAGCTTTAATCAGGCAAACTGAGGAATACTTTCAGAAGCAGCCTGAATTAATCAAGGAACAGGCATTTAAGAAGCGGATAAAGATTACCAAGATCAACCTGGAAAGATGAGCTTCATTCAGACTCAGCCAAACCTCGTCCATCGGCTCAGCCTTCAGACACGGAGGTACCTGAAGAGTCACTGGACAAACATTTACCTGTTATGCAGGGTCCATAAAACAATCCCCACCTCCCTGGCCCTACACATTTCTGGCCCAGGACCCCGTGTCCTGCTGTTTGGGACAGGCACAATGCCTTCAGCACTCGCTGGAGGCTCAGTAGAAGGACATGCAGCTTGGAAAAAGCTACTGGTTGGATCTTTGCACCTGCTTATCTCAGCATCTTGACGGCAACAGAAAGCTTGTGCTGCAGACAGAGATCTTGAAACCTTTTTCCTGAAACATTTCTACAGGGATCCAGGCCCAGCACCCTGCCAGCAGGCACAGCTTGCGTGACAACTCTGGCCCCAGAGGCGCTGAGAAGCCAGGAATTGCTCACATCAAGGAACACCTGCCAGACGTGGGAGAGCTAAAAGAAATGGGTTCAGAGCACGCAAGCACAGCGACGATGCTCAAGAAAAGGCTCAAGGGTTAATGCAAAGATCTGACCTGGGAGTTCTCCAGGGGCCAGTAGCAGCCATACCTGAGATGTTGGCTGCTTGCAGAGAGCACTGGCAGCAAGGACTGGAGGGGAAGGGACCAGAGAGCTGAGGTCTGAGCACCCAGCCTACTGGGAGCTCTTCTGGATCCCAAAAATAAGCACATACGCACAGAATTATGAATCTTCCAGTTTTGAGTTCTTTATTTGGAGCTTGCAATTACCCCTGAACAAAGCAGGGTCTCGAGCACAGGCCTCCCATTCCTGAATTAGCACCTAAGCCACACATCATTACTCATTTTGCACTTCTGCAAGTCAAATGAAGGTACACGGAGGATGTTTCCACTTAAAATCCATTCTTTCTAACATTCGATGACCTGACTTTGTCCTTCCTTTCCAACTTGTTGCCCTGGCTGTGACGAATACCCAGGGGCTGGGCCAGCTCCATTCACGTGAGCCACCTCCTGCTGCAGCCCTGGACAGACACAGAGGTGACTTTCATGGAAGGAGGGCAAAAGAACAGAACACTGAGCTCAGCAGATGCTTAAAGAAACCCGACGGCCAAAATAGTTGGGACTGCCAGAGAAAGCCAGCCTCATCGCACAGCTATTGCATTTTGCAACAGATAAACCCTGGCACCGGGGACGTGGCTCCCTACTAATGCATCCTACATCAGAAGTTCACAAACCAGAAGTTTCAAGAGGACTTAACTCTCCTGTGGCAGGGAGAAATGTCTTGAACTCCCACTCGGATGGTGAACCTACCCTTGCAGTTCCCCCTGCCCACAGTCACAGCCCTCGGGGTGACAGTCACCTGCTGCTCCTCAGCTGTGTAACACCAGAAAGGGACAAAAAAGAGAAAAGCCACAACTGGAGACAACAGAAATCCATTACAAAGACTATCTCTAGTCCCAGGATTCAAGAGCTTTGGTTTTGCAAGACGTTACTAAATCGTGCATTTTGTCAAAATTAAAGAACTAAATTCAGTGGCTTTTATTTGGCAATTTACAATAGTCTGAACCTAAAGTTCAGCATTAGCAACCAGTAAAAGCACAAACTAATTAAAACAGGCACCACTAAGTGCAGCTATAATATTTAGGGGTGTTGACAGCTTAGAAAGGAAGCTCTTTCACTATTCTAGTGTAACCCTGCAGCTAGAGATTTCTTTCAGGAGACTTTTACTACTCCAATCATGCAAGAGAGATCTTTCGTCTTCTTATAGGGGAAAATAAATTGTTCTGCAACATGAGATCAGGGCTAAATGATCTTCTGTTAAGGGCTTCAATGAGCAGACTGTGGAAATTTGTGCCCTGAATCTCTCAGCGCTTAAACACTGATCTAAATTCTTCTCAAGCTTTCAGAAGAGCAACGCTCCAAAGTAGCCTCAAACCATTCAGAAAGGAAAGCGACAGAGAGCGCTCTCTCATTTCAGTTCTTTCAGCCCCGAAACGCGCGCACAGCTACCGTGTGTTGTCCTTTGTAACCAACAACTCGCCAGCTGCTTCCCCAGGCAAGGAAGTCAGCATTTGGTATTCAGAGCATTTGCAGCCATTAGGGTCAAAGACAACCTCCTGCTAGAGGAAAGAAAAAGCAGCCCTCTGGCACTCGCCTGTCAGGCTAAAAGCACCAGCAGCTGTAGCAGGGCTAGCTCCTGACATCCTACCCACCTAGCGCAACGCGAGGCAGAGCAACCACCACCAAAGCTCCAGCTTTTAATGGGATCTGGCAGCCGCAAAAATCAAGGGGGAACACGGCAGGATTGTTCTGTTATCAAAGAGCTGCAGAAAGCAGCCTGCTGCAACTCCAGCACCAGCAGAGAGCAGCCCTCCGGGTCCCGTGGCAGCTTTGTTGCTGGCTCTGAGACCTGTTGATACAGCAGCTGCTGTAAACAAGAAGTACATTAGCGGTGGCTCGCAGGATTACAGCCTCGTTGTTGCCCAAGCTCCAGCTTTTGCCTGTTTGAAACAAATTCAGTAGAAGCCTGCATCCGTTCCTTTGCAGATCCCCAAGGGAAACAGTCAATATCGAGTAAAGGATACCAGAAAAGCAACTGCTGTTGAAAAATATGCTTTTATCTAACTTGGAAGCTTTTTATTACAGCTATTAAAAAATGATAGATAAGATAACGATGTTGAAACCACAACGTCAGCATCTTGGGAGCTCTGACCAAGTTCTGTTCACATAAGGCGAGCCACTTTTGGGAGGACAGAGTTTCCCCAGTGCCTCCAACTAAAGTTACCAATAAAAGCAAGGGCAGCACTGGTAAAACTAATCTGCACCCACCACATAAAACCTAGAATGCCAGAATGACTCAGATATCTGATTTTAAGTATAAACAATTATTATCTGGGGCTTCTTTTCACAGAGCCAGGTAAACAAGCAGCTTCAAGGCAGGCATTTTCACAAGCTCCCTACTTTAAACAGTCCTACTTCAAAGCGTTAGTGCACAAAAAAAAAATTCCTTTCTCATGTTCTGAAGTCCTACATGGCAAGTTTTCCTGTAAATCGACCCCCTCCTCTAGGGGATGCACTTCTGCTCGTGTCAGGACTTGGCACTCCCCTACAACACACGGCTGGACGTGTCCAGACTTCAAAGAAGGTTTCAGGCTGATTTCATGTGGCTCCAGAGCACCAGGAATACAGTTCTGCCCCATGCCACCTGATGAGATGTCATAACCCAACAGGCTTTCGTGTGAGCCTGCAAACCTGGAGCTTCACCCATCCTTACCTGGGAGGACATCGCGTTTGAAACTCTTTTTCCACACCTCAGAAAAAGCAGGGACAAACAACGAGCTGGCTGCTGAGAGGACCGTGCATCAGGAAACAAAATGTCTGTCTGTAATCCTGCTACAGATTTCTACGTGTCCATGGGAAAAAATTCATCTCCCCTGTGCAAAAAGGGGATGATAACTCTCGCAGATCTGCTGCAGTGGTACAATTCTGTATTTCATCGGGAACAAAGGGTATTCCTACAGTCCAGATCGTGCAGGGAAATGGGAAAGGCACCGCTATGACTCACGGCTCCCCTCAGATTTTTCAGGCAGCAGTGCCGACATGAAAAGCAAGAGCAATGGAAGCCCCAGCTCCCAGCTTCCTCCTCCAGATCCGGGCAGCTCAGGCGTTACTGCTGGGAACTGCTGCCCTCTGCTGTCACACAAAACACAGGCGAAATTCTCATCTGACAAAGCCAGATTTCAAAGGGCCCCATGGTTTTGGTCTTGAACCTTTACACCTTAGTTGCCTGCCCCTTTTTGTAGCTCATCCCATGCAGCCTCCTGCAAGCCAAAGGTGAAATTGATGATTTCACTTAGCCCATCACCTTTGCTGCAGCTGTTTCAGAGAAGAGGTTAGCCATTAGTTCAGCAAAACACCTCTTACTATCGGCAGATCTTTGTACTGGATTGTGCACAACGCCAGGGAACATGCCAGCAGATATCCTGCCCTCGGCACAGGGTTTGGACTAGACTGAAGGAATACAAAGGGCTGAAGGAATAAAATGCACAGCTGTCATGCCTGTGTGGCCACATTCGATTCTCTCCTTGTTTTATCCCTCAGTGGCAGTGCCACCATTTAATACACTGTCCACACAGGAGGCCTAAACAAATTTAAAGGAATATTCTGATGCTACAATGTGAAGGCTGAGGTCTACATCTAAAGATGCAGCCCTCAGGCAGAAGAATCCTGGCCTCATTTCCCTTGAGGTCCTTCTGTGCTCAGGATTAAAAGCATAAAGGGACAAGGAGAGGATACACCACGCATCCCCAGCCTGCCGGCAGCAGAACGACACCTGCTCTGCACAGAGCTGCCAACTCACCTGACTTCCTCACCAGCAAAGTCAAACACTTTGGTGATTGTCACTTTTCCTGAATCTTTTGGCTTCTCGGAGTCTTTTGGTTTCTCCTGAAGCTTCTTCACATTCTTCTCTTCTTCAGCCTGTGAATACAGGAAGGAGAAAGCAAAGCAATGCATTGGTGCAGCCAAACCAAGTCACTGTTCCGAGTGGCCAAAGACCCAAGACAGACCTCAGGCAGCACCATGGTTTAGTCTTGCTGGTCAAAGCACGTCACCCACAGACAAGAAAAAGGGAGAGTCCCTGCTGCTAGAAGGAAACTCCCCGTCTCCTTCCCAGACTCTCACTGGAAGTCAAGATTTAGAACAGACCCAAAATGAGAAGTGAAACTGTAATTAAATATAGGAACTGACAAGAATATATTGCTGCACTTCAGAAAGCAAGCACAACTCTGAAGAATTCAGTTTTCCCAAATCAAGCACAGCCAAACGGCAAAGCTGCCAGGGTGGATTAAACAGAAATACATTCGGTTCTGCCCAAAAACATACAAGATCCATCGGTAGCAAAAGCAAGGCTGATCTTCACCAAGAGCCCTGAAGATACCAGACCGTTTGTCAATAACATTGAGAGGAAAATAGCTTTCTTAAGCTATCTGTCCACACTGCCTCTTTATTTACACAGTAACAATTAGAGCTTTTAATGTTATACGTGAAAATCCTCAGACCGTGCACATAATCAATGCAAAAACTTGAATTCGTGCTCAAAATCAACCACACACTGAGGCCAGCTTCAGAAAACAAGTCCAAATTAAGAAGTTCACGAGAAGAGCAGAGGAATTGCATCTCCATAAATTATTCCAGACCGCAGGGGAACTTCTAATGACCACATGTGTTCTGGTGATCCACATGTAAAACTAGAACTGCTCAGAAGAAAACTTCTCCTATCTTGCCTACCTACAACCACCTCAGCTGTTCAGCCAGTAACAACTGAGGTGGAGAGAAGCATGAGCCTTCAAATAAAAGGGCTCTTCTTCTGAAAGTTGCAGCTTATGCAGCTACATTGTTCTCCAGCTTTCCAGCAGTTAGAGAAAGAAGTGTCACGCAATGAGAACTGTTCTCCTCACACATCACTCATTCAAGAGTCAAAATTATAGTTATAAGAGATTATTTTGGCCAATCCCTTAAAAAAGGGATCAATCATAGCAATTGAGAGGCAGTGGTGCCTCTCCTCTGTCTCCCCAGCTTTGGAGCAGCAGGAGAGGCACAGGAAGCCACGGGGGAGAGTTGTACACACAAGGTAACTCAGACCAGGCCTCGCTGTGCTGTTTCTGCTTCACAAGGGGATCCCACCACCAGGAAGGGAAGCCACCAGGGCTCCATGGGACGCTCCAGGATGCTGAAAAGCATCTCCAAAAAATCAGCGCCATCAGACCATGGACCTCCCTGGCTGGAAAGCAACCAGCTTTGCCCCCAGTGGGGCTCCAGGCTTACAAAACAGATGGGGCAGGAGCAAATCCATCCCCTCCACCAGCCAGAACCAGCACCTCCCAACTTCAAGCCCTTCCCACACACATCCCCTCGGTGAAGGCCCCGGTACCTTGTCAGCTTGCGTGGCCACTGCTGCTTTGGGCTTCTGTCCCACGTCGCTAAGGAAGCTGGCCCAAAGCGCGTCCTCTTTCTTTTTCTCTTCTTCTTCTCTGTCTTTTTCTTCCTGCTTCAAGTTGTCCTCCTCCTCCTCTTCACTTTCCTGAGCCTTTCCTTCCTCTTTCTCATCGGGCTCTAGCACGAGGCCTCCTTTCTTCCTCTTCCTGGAAGCAGACACCCAAAAAACCACGCTGAGACCCTGCAGCACCACCCCAGACCCCAAACTTAGGTGGGCGAAACAATACAGACGCCTTGTATTCTGGCTACAGCACCCTGGGAGGCTTCCCCTAACCTCAGAGGGGGTGAGCTGGTTAATTACAGGCCTGCCCTGATCAGAAACGACAGTAATTAGGTGGAAAACGTGGTGAGAAGCCCTGAATGGGGCTTATAGGGGGGCATACAGTGTGGGTGTACAGGTGGATCGTGGAGGAACCTCCAGGTGAGGAGGCCTTAAACGTGCCTTGTGTGTGTGGTTTGAGGATCCCCAAATGAAGAACTGCTTAATTACGGGCATTATTAACGGACCTAATTAGCCACAGGTGAGGGTCCCGAGGCTTCCCACCCTTTCACCCCCCAACCCCGAGCCACACCGCGCACCACAACGAGACATTTCTCCTCACCGGGCATCCCTCGAACCACAAACCCTCGCGGAGCACCGGACAGCGCCAAAACAAGGACAAATTTCGGTGAATTCCCCGTCACGGCCGCGTCCCTACCTGGCGGCGGGGCGGCGGGGGCTGCTCCTGGCGCGGGCTGCCCGGGGCCGCGCCTCCTCCTCCTCCTCCAGCAGCTCGCCGCCCTCATCCTCGCTGTACTCCGCGCCTGCGGGCACAACCGGCAACGCACGGCGGTCATTAGACCCCCCGGTGATGAATTAAGCTCCCCGGTGATTAATTAAGCTCCCCTAATCAGCCCCGGCCCGGCGGGAGGCTCACCCGAGGGCACGTAGTCCTCGTCCTCGGCCGAGCTGTACGCCTCCTCCTCACAGCCCGACATGGAGCCGCCGGTAACCACCGAGAGCCGCCGCCGCCGCCAGAGCGCCGCCCCCGCCGCCGCCGCCGCCCTGCAGCGCCCCCTAGCGGGGAGGACCCCGTCTCACGCCCTGTGGGGAAGCCCGGCCCGCAGCCCCTCCGCTTCCGGGTGTCGCCCCGCAGCCGTTGCCATGGCAGCGGGGCGCTGGTTGGCGGGTGGAGGTGCCTGTCAGCGCGCTGCGCTCTCCTATTGGACGAGACGGGAGGAGGAGGGAGGGGCTGGTGAAGCGATGGAGGGCGGCGAGGCGAGCGGCGGGCTGCTGCAGCAGATCCTCAGCCTGCGCCTGGTGCCGCGCTCCGGCAACGGCACCGCCGCCTACTCCAACTCGCTGGTGGCCTTCTCAGGTACGGACACAACCGAGAACGGGGCTGGGCGCCGGGCCCGGCCTTCCCGGGGGGCCGCTGGAGGCCGCTGGGCCTACCTCGGGCCTACCTCGGGCCTACCCCGGGCCTGCCCGGCTCCCCCGTGACGCGCCGTCCCCCCGCAGAGATGTGGTACGGTGTGTTCCTCTGGGCGCTCGTCTCCTCGCTCTCCTTCCACGTCCCCGCCGCCCTGCTCGCCCTCTTCACGCTGCGGCGCCACAAGTACGGCCGCTTCATGTCGCTGGGCCTGCTGCTGATGGGCATCGTGGGACCCATCACCGCCGGCATCCTCACCAGTACGGCACCGGCCGCGCGACCTGCTTTGGGCAAAAAACACCCAGGTTTGGGGGCTGTGTAAAAAATGGGCTGTATCCATGGGCTGGCTCATTATGGTTTGGAGCCAGAGGCTGTCCCCAGACAGCTCAGCACCTCACGGGGGGCTTGGCGGAGCTCTGCCAACGCCTTTCTCCATGAATCTCCGTTGCCATCCACGTTCCTTGCCTGGTTGATAAGATTTATCACATATCCAGCCCGCTGGGCTGCAGGGCTCCTCCTTCAGAGCCCCCCGCTTCCTCCAGGTAGCCCCCTCCCCGTGGCACAGCCGTGTGTTTTTCATACCATGCGTTAATCTTTCTGCTTTCTCCCCCTCTCCGCAGGTGCTGCCATCGCAGGAGTTTACAGAGCCGCAGGGAAAAACATGATTCCCTTCGAAGCCCTCATTTTAGGCGTGGGTCAGACGTTCTGTGTGGTGGTGGTTTCATTCCTACGGATTTTAGCCACTCTCTAGCTTTCCTTTGGATGTTAGCATTTGAAAATGGAAGGGGCCCCAAAGGTCTGCCCCACTCCTGGGCTCTGTGAATCAAGTAACGAGGGAGCGCAACTCGAGGGGTGCCTCAGTGTGCGCTTCCTCCCCTGCTCGAGGCTGTGTGAAGGCTTTCTGCCTCCAGGCCGGTGGCAGAGCCTGATCTGAAGGGCTGTGTGCCACAAACACGCACTGGAGAACGTGCTTTCTGTAACTTCTGTTGCTCGTGTGCCACCATAACAGCTGGGTTAGCTCCCCCTGGCACTGCTGAAGCTGTGCCACCGATCCTGAGCAAACAGCTGCAAGCAACGACCAGCACTGGCTGCTTCCCGGCCAAAATGTGCCACCAAACGGGTCCCCGGTCTGCTTTAGAAATTAAGATGAGATTTATTAATTTTGTTACATTTTCGTAACACTAAGTGCCAAGTGAAACTTTATTTCCCTGGGGGAGGCTCAGCTACCTTCTGCAGGTGACAAATTGTGGCAGCAGCAGAGCATAACTGAACAGCAGCCACGCCTGCTGTGGTGTCCTGAGCGCTCAGTTAATGCTTTGACCTCTTGCTGCTTGGTTTGCAGTGAGCCCAAAGCTCTTTTAGTGAGAAATTTCCTTTATTGTTTTTCTTCTGGCCCTATCTTTGCCAGGTCATTCTCATGGTGAAGTTGGGGAGCAGCAAAAGGAAAAATCGTAGCTGAGAATGAAACCTTGTGGCTGAGAGCTGTGAACATGCCTCAGGGGCAAGGGAAATGGTGTGAAAGTTGTGATTTTAGTCAATTTTATTACTGTGAAACTCTTCAGACACTGGACGTCCTGCCCGGGAGTTGCACCCTGCTGCCTGCAGCAGCAATCCCAGGGCACGTGTGAGCATGCACGGTTATTTCTTGGGCTTTGGAGATCTGTGTTCTTGAACTCATTCTGATTTCACCTGCTGAACGTGCTCACGTCAGTGTGTGGGAATTGGACATCTTCACTGGTGTGCAAGCATAATTTTAGATGCACCTCAACCCCTACTGGCCGAGGTGCACTCCCTCCTAACACACTGGTTTAGCTTTAAGTGACTTTTCATTAATTCTTCATCTGCCCCTTGCCTGGAGGCGTGCTGTGCGCTCAGGGCTCTCAGGTGTGCTCTCTGGGGGCTGGGTTTTGGGGCCGTGGGGAGGCTGGGGCTGAATCCTGAGGCTTTTGCTGCGTGGAGTAGCCAGCCCCAGGGCTTTGCTGTGGTCCCCGTGTGTTTCGTAGCTGCTGCCATCATCTGGGTTGCAGAAGGGAGGCACCATCCGTGTCCAGCCTTCCAGGCCACGCTTCCCACCTGGGTTGTTCCTGAACTCGTTGGGTTTCCAGAGCAGCTCGCCCTCCTTGTCTGATCCCCCCCGTACGGCCAGTGGTGATCCACAAAGGTGATGAAACAGCCCTGAACGGGATCGTGTGCATCATGAACTGAAATTCTCTCGCTGTGATACGACTTCTCTTGATCAGTCCTCTGGCAGCGGATGGAGAAAGTTGTTTTTCAGGAGCTTGAAGGAGAATACGCTCAATTTTAGCCTGTGTTAATCCAGGGAATAAAGCTGTGAATTTTAGCAGCTGAATGCAAATCCTTCTCCTTGGCTGGGCAGGGTCTGAGCCCTGGGGCTCTGGTAGGGCCTCTCCCCTCTGCGCTTCCTGCCCCTGCCCCAAATGAGAAGCAGGAGTGACGAGCGAGCTGCTTGGATCTCCTGCCCCTTCCTGCTGCTTATTTCAAATCACCTCGCACAGCTTGTGCCTGGAGCACCTGGTTTAATTCACTGACCCATCCTGTCCTTTCCCAGATGGATTAAAAGTGCTGGGGCTGGACGGGGCAGGGCTGGCCGTACCATCCTGCTGGTGCCCTGAGCCTACTCCCCTCATCCTGGAGAACAAATGGAAAAAAAAAAAATCACCAGGACAGACAGAAAACCCCCTGCTGCCTGCCTGCTGAAATCTCCCAGGGTCTGGTTTGTGTGTTTGCAGCTGTGAAATTTGCAGGGAATTCATGTAAAGAAGAGGGGAGAGGTTGGCTGCTGCCTTCTCTTGGTGGGTTTTAGTGATGGGGGCGAGCTTTCAGTCCCTTTGGTCATCGTGGAGCACAACAGGAACCTTGGCATCCCCAGCTGCCCGCCTGCAATAAAACCAGACCCGAACAGCAGCGTAGATTCGAGCTGAAGCACCAGGGCAGTCTGAACGCAGGTTCCTCCCTCTCATCACGTTATTTCAGTGTCCCCTTCACCTTCCTTCAAGCAGAGGAATCTCTTGAGTCTTCAGCAGGTGGCTCTGCTTGGGCAGAAGGGTGTGGGAAGGCTGGGGTTTAGAAATGCTGTTGCACTGGGCTGGGTAAGTACCCCGACTGCTTCGGAGAAGAAAATTCCCGATACACCACAACACGAGCTTGCCAAAAGCTCTAAAGAGCTTGAAAATAAAATGGAAATGCCAAGAGCCCAGCAGGGAACTCCACGCAGAGAAACCTTCCTCCCGGAGAGTTTTATTTTTCTACTGGCACTGATGATCAGTAAACGCTGTAACGAGCGAGGTGAACGGAGTCGTGTGTTTGTTCTGTGGGAGGGTGGGGTGGTGAGGAGGTTGGTGTTGATTTTGGGAAGCCACGCTCCTTTTTGCCTGGTGTAGGGCTGGTTTCTCCTGTCCAGGGCTGTCTGCCCCAGGGCTGGCAGGTTCCTTGCTCTCTGTAGCCCTGTGGGGTGGTTCTCGGTTGGGGAAGGTGGCTTTGATGGGGACAACACCTGCATGACGGGGTGTGCATTATTTTATAGCTACGCACAGCCTATAAAGATCACCAAAACGAGCTTTTCTAAGAGCACAGCAGCAGTGTGCATTAGGGATTCCCCAAATCACCCCGCTGCTGCCACCAATGCATGCTCCTTCCTCCCCCAGCCCCCTTCCCAGTCGCCCAGCTCACAACTGGCCTGAGACAACGACACGGTGAGGTGCTGGGGGCTTCACTGGCAGTAGAAGGTGAGGACGTTCTCCTGGTTTCCCCTGGTCAGGACGACGGGGGGCCTCAGGTCCCGCGAGAGGCTCTCGAGCCAGGCCATGTAGAGGGAGCTGGGGCAGCGCCCCTTCCTGCCCACGGGCAGCGTGCTGCGGGATGGGGCCGCCTCAGCGAGGGCACGGCCTCCTCCGGCACCGATTTTCAGCTTTTTTCCCTTAAAAAAAGCTCCTCTCCCTCCAGGACCAAACCTCTTGGTGCTGCCCCATCCCACTAGGGTGTCCAGGCCCCGAGGGAGTGCGAGGAAGGGGAGCGGGGGGATCCCAGCACCTACATGGCGATGAGCGCCGCGTCCTGCGAGTGCTGCAGCAAGATCTCGTTCAGCCTCACTTGCCGGAGAGACTGCGGAGCAAACAGCGAGGCTTCAGGAAAATAACCTAATATTTAGGAAATATCCACTCCGGGGGCACCATGGCCCCGCGGCGAGCCACCACGCTGTCCCCAAGCACCCCAGGGAGGACTGGCCACAAGAACTTGGCACTCTGAAAATTTGGGGAGTGGGGTTCCCAGAACCACAGGGTTTGCACTCAGAAGCAGGAAACCCTTCGCAGACCTTGGCTCTGTGCTTGCGGAGCTCCTCGTCGGAGATCTTCCAGGGACAGCCGTGCCTCATCTCGCCCACCGCGGCCTCGTCCTTGAAGCCATCATTCAGCCTGAAGGGCGCGACCAGGTCATCGAACCTCTTGATGCTGCGAGACGAGGAGGGCAAATGACAAATTTTTAAAAATATATCTGGGGAACTTTTTAGTTTCTTCGTGTTTTTAGCAAAGCTTTTTTCCCTGAGTGCTCCACAGCCAGGATTTACTTAATGCTTGTTATTATATTATCTCTTATTATTCCTTATATTAATACACAGAAATTTAGATTTTCCCAGCACACTGTGACTGTGAGCCGGGGCTCGGCCCCATCACAGCAGCATCCCCCTGCCCCGTGTGCCCAGCCCCATCTCTCTGCAAAGCGTGGGGTCCCCTTGTGCCAAAATCAGGGGGTCTGTGCACAGCACAAGGAGTCTCGGGTATCCAGGGGATGCATTTACTGCTCCGGCCGGGGCTTCTGGTTGATGTCGGGCAGGACGTGGACCTCGTGGAAGCCCAGGCGGAATTTGCTCAGCAGCGACACGATCCTGCCACAGAGAAAGGGACAAATTCCAAAAACTGGGGACATGCCCCAGCTGCCGAGCTGGAGCACCCACACGATACCGGTCTGGCACGTACGCCTTCCTCTCCTCGTCCATCCTGTTGATCTGCCCGCCGACAAACACCCGGATCTTGCATTTTCCCCACCGCTTCTTGCGCCCGAGGAGGTAGGGGATGAGCAGCGTCAGCCCTGTGGGACACGGCCGCGTTCACCCCGGGGCGTTTTTAACCTGCTCCCACCCTCTTCTATCGCCTGCTCCCGCAGCATGGGGCAGAGCTCACCTCCGTCGTCGAAGAGCCAGTAAATGTCGATGGTTTTCTTGCCCTGCTGGCTCTGGAAGACGGTGCTCGCCTGCTGCTCAGCCGCCAGCTCCCCAGGGTCGGCTGTGAAGACACGCACTGCTGCCAACCCCTCCCCGCAGCACTGCTCCATTATGGGGGTGAGCAAACCATCTTCTTGTCCCTGGTGAGCTCAAATCCTGCCCCCTGGGCGCAAATCCAGCTCCCCAGAATGAACCCTCAGGCTACAGGACGCTCTGGGCATCCCCAGCTGAGGACTGACCGGTGCCCGAGGCCCTGCCCTGAACTTAATTAATTGGGGAGGGAGGAGAGGAGCATGGGCAGTGGGGTGTGACCCCTAGGAACACCCAAATTCAGCGTCCTGCCCCACTTTGGTGCACCAGACCCCATAACTGGGGCGGTCCCCATCAGTGGCACGTCCCTGAGCCCCATGCATCTTGTCATGCATGCCACCACTCCAGAGGTGACGTTAAATCAGGCCCATCCCTGGCTGTGTGGGACTGTCACCGAGCAGCCCCGGGGACACACACACACCCATCCGCAGCCCGGCGGTGACATCCCACTGCAGCCTCTGTGTGGTGACAAGTCCCATGGGACCCATCCCTCGACACTCACTGTGAGCTTGCACCACGCGGGAGAAATTCAGCCCCTCCTTCATCCTCAGCAGGCACACGCCGTACTTGAAATCAAAGGCATCGCTGGAAGGAGAAAGAAGGCAGCTGGCGGTGCTGGCTGTCCCCATCAGACCGTCACCAGGGTGGGGACAGCTCAGTGTGACCCCGCTGCGGGTGGCAGGGGGTCAGCAGCCCCAGGGCACGCACTGCAGGATGCCCACGTAATCCTCCAGGCTCTGCGGCGCGGCCGCCTGCCAGTCCCTCTTGTAGCCCAGCGCCAGGATGTTGGGCCTCATCTTCCCCAGCCCGGCAGCCTCGGGGGGAAAGGAAGCAATGGGAGTAATTAATTCCTGCACCAGGAATTAATGCCCGGCCCGCACGGCGTGGCATGTCCCTCTGCGTGGGGACGGGGAGGGCTGAGGGTGGCTCCACCTGCATCAGCATCTGGACGCCGCTTCGCAGGTTCTCCGCCAGCACATCGCTGTAGAAAGCCTTGATCTTCCTCTTGAGGAGCCACCTGCTGTGGCCGTCCGACGACAGCCTGGACTCGGGCATCTGCTGCTTGCGGGGGCCCTGGTGGGGAGCAGGGGAGGGGGCACGGCCACCACGTGCAACTGGTGGCCCCCGCGGTCCCCTGTTATCCCCTGCTGTGCTTTGGTTGCTGAGGAGCACCGGCTCCTCTCTCCCCAAATTGTTGGCAAGACCCAGATTTAAGCACTGCATGCTTGGGAAGTTTTTATCACACTGGGAAAAATGGTGAGTTTTGGTTTCCAGCCCCGACTCTGCTGTTTGCACAGTGGCAAATGCTGGTGACCCTGGATGGAGAGCAGCCTGCCCAGGCACCCTCTAGACACCAATATTTCCTCCTCAGACAAGAGCAGAGGGTTCTCATCCCCTGTCCTCTGACCACTGACCAACGTCCTCGTCCTACAGGAGCAACCCTGCCCCGGGCTGGGCAAGGGGAAGCCCTCAGGGCCACCCCAGCTCCTTGTCATTACTGCTTAACAAGCTGGGGAGCTCGCACCCAGGGCACAGCCCGGCCCCACTCACGATCAGCACGTTGCCGCAGATCATCAGGCTGAGGTTCTTGGTGAAGGTGCCCACGAAATCCACCAGCGCCGGGCGAAAGTTGGGGGGCCCGGTCAGGACCAGGCACTGGGGCCTGAGGAGGGGGGAAAGGAGAGGAAACGGGGTGGCACCGAGCCTCTCTGAGTGTCCTGGCTACCCCCGTTACCCCTCCTTCATGGCACCGAACCCAAACCCCCTTGCCTGTAGTTCTTGATGTGCTCGTCCACCTCGCTGAGCCCCACTGAGTAGCTCAGGGCCATGTTGTAGGAGCTGGCTTGCATGGAGGAGCCCCAGTTCACGTCTGCACAGAGGGGAAGGATCAGCAATGGGGACAAACACCCCGGGGGGGACACGGGGCTGTCCTCTGAGCCACCACGCACCTGGCTTCTTGTAGAGGACGTAGCCCAGGAGGAAGACGACGATGCCGAGGGCGATGAGGGCCGCCCACCAGGTCAGCAGGAACATGATGACCACCGAGACGGCGGCGCCGAAGAGTGCGGCCCACTTGCTGTAGTACCGAAAGGAGGGTCGCCAGCCTGCACGCAAACACAGACAGCGGCTGCTGCCAGCTGCCCTCACCCCACAGCCGGGATGGAGCCGGGACCAGGCCGGGGCCCACCTGGGGAGTTGGTGATGGAGGCGTGGAAGCTGCTGAAGTTGATGAGGGCGTAGGAGCAGAGGAAAAAGTTGGAGATGATGGGGGCGATGGCGTTGAGCTCGGCTGTTGAGGAGGGCAGGACGGGGCGGTCATCGGTGTGCCAGGGCCGCCGGGTGGGACCGAGCCGGCATGGCCTGGGGTGGGAAGCACCCACCGATGAGGATGAAGCCGACGGCGATAACGTAGGTGAGCATGTAGCCACGGATGGGCTCGTTGTTCTTCCCGTAGCCCTTCCCGAAGAAGCCTATGAGAGGGTAGAGCTGATCCTTGCAGAGGCACTGCGGGGAGAAAGGTGTGAGAGGCACCGGGCCGTCCCCTCCACATCTCTGCTGACAGTCTGGGGACGGGGACACGGACCGGCCCTCACCTGGAAGACCTTGGGGGCTGAGACGAGGCAGGCCAACGCTGAGGACAGGGTGGCACCAAAGATCCCCGCCGTGATGAGGGGACCGAATCCTGACACCATGCTCATGCTCTGCCCAAGAACCTGGCGGTCAGGACCCCCCGTGCATCATCCTGCACCCCGACCCTAAAGGATTTCCAGCCCCCAGCCCCTTCCCTCAGCGCTGCCCCATTCTACATCAGAAAAAAAGCAGCGAAAGCAGCCAGCAGCAGAGCCTGATTCTGGCTGATCGGAGCCAAGGGGGCCCCGGGCACACCTGGTAGTGGTTGCTGAGCCCGTAGGGGCAGCTGTGCCGCTGGGCACAGTCGGTGAAGTTCCAGCCGAAGCCACAGGCCAGCCCCTCGCAGCCCGGTGAGCCCAGGGGCACGCTGTCATTCAGGCTGCCCGAGGCGTCCCGGACCACGCAGGCACCTGCAGGGCACAGTGAAGCTCGTGTCTTGCTCGCCCACCAACCCCAAAAGATGCTGGGGCACCGCTCCTGACTCTCACCACCCCTCTTCTCCTCCCCACTTCATGCGGATCCCACCTGCCCACACTCACCTATGGTAGCAGACAGCAGCAGATAGGATATCGTGGTCCAGAAGATGGCCATCAAGGTGCCCTTGGGGATGGCCACGGCAGGATCCTGTCCGAGGGAGGTGCAGAGGGAAGCAAAGCAGCCTTCCGGGGACCCCCAGTGATGGTTTTGGCCCACCCAAATTTCTTGCCCATCCAGTTTCCTGTCCTGAGATCTGCCAACTCACGTGGGGACAGTGAAAACCTACCTTCAGATCACCCGAAATGTTGGCCCCAGCCAAGATGCCGGTTGCCGACGGAAAGAAAATGGAAAACAAGCTGAAGAAGGAGCCCTCGGGTCCACGCCAGCTGGGCACCAAGTTCTGGACAAAGATGTCGGCTGGGGAGAAAGCAGAGCAGAAGCATCTCCACCCAGCTCTGCACGGCTGGCTGCTCCCAAACCTTTCTCGCAGCACTGCATGGAGCCCAGGTCCGTGGTGGACCCACCTCTGTAGCCAAAGAAGCCCTTGGCTTGCTTCTCCGCGGTGGCCGGGATCACCGTCCCCACCAGGTAGTTGGCGAAGGAGACCAGGATGACCGAGAAGAAGAGGACCTGGGCCTGGGGGAGCAGAAAGGGGCAGCCGGCTCCCCTGGGCTGGAGGCCAGGCTGGCCGAGGGGGCGAGCGCTACCTTTGCCTCCCACTCCATGCCGGCCAGCGAGATGCCCAGCAGCAGGGTGACGGTCACCACGCCGATGATGCGGATGTCGTTGGTGGGGTCCACCATGAGGGCGTCATGCTCCTGGGGAGGGGGCACCATCACCAGTCGGGAAGCAAACCTCCCCGTGGCAAACCACCGTCAGTTTTAGCAGCTAAGGGTTCATTACCAGCGTTAACCCATGCATCGGTTGATAACTCAGGGTGCTGGGAGGTGTGGAGCTGTGTTCTTACCTGCAGCAGGTCCCGGACGGTTTCTGCAAAGCCCACCGTGTGCATGGCCACAGCCACCGCGTTGGCGAAGGCAAAAATGAGCCCGATGGAGCCGCCCAGCTCCGGCCCGAGGCTTCTTGAGATGAGGAAGTAGGTGCCCCCTGCGGCGCAGAAAACCCACTGGCAGGGCTGCCTTCCCCTGCTCCTCCCCAAAAAACACCACGGAGGTAACAGGAACCAGCCATTAAGGGGCATTTGCTGCTGGAAAGGCCACCCAAAATTCCTTTCTGCTCAGTGTTTCCCTGCGAGATGGTGGCCACCAGCAGGATGCTGTGGGCTGCCACACTCAGCATGGTGGCTTGGGAGGAGCTGGGAGAAGGTTTTAGGGCGGTTGCATCAGCAGAGGCTGTGAGGAACCTGCTCCCTCAGCAGGTTTGGGGTGTTCGGCGGGGTTGTGGGGCTGGGGACGCGGTACCTGACTTCACTTTGCCGTTGGTGGATATGGCGGAGATGGACAGGCCGGTGATGGTGGTCACCGTCACCGACATCAGGATGATGAGCCATGTCAGGGCTGTGCAGGAGAGGACCGATGGCACCCACCGGCTGGGTGCCGCCAGCAGGCCCGTCCCCACCTGCACCCAAGTGTTTTGGGCTGCGGGGAGCCTGGTGCCATCGTCCCCCCACCCCACCAGGGCACCCACCGATTCCTGCCTGGGCCGTGATCCAGGGCAGGCGCAGGTAGAGGATCACTCCCCAGATGTTCAGCATGCAGCGGATCTGGAGGGGACAGAGATGGGGACATCGTCCGTGAGCACAGGTGGCACCTGGGGACAGCCAGGGCCACCCTGGCTCTGCTGGTCTTCAGATTAACACCACGGGGGGGCAGGAGAAAAATCTGGAGCATGGACAGTCACAAAAAAAATGATATATCAGGAAAAAAAACATGATGGGCAGAGGAGGACCCCGCACTCACCATCACGCCCTTCACCCATCCGAAGCGGATGGGCTCTGGTGTGGGGGCCCTGCCCGGCCCCTCCTCGGCGTTGGGGAGGCCGTCACTGCGCTGGGGCTTGGGCACTGGCACGCAGAGGTGGCCCTGGTCGGGCTGCAGGGACGAGGGGACCAAGGTCACCATGGAGCTGACCCAGGAGCATCACCCGGCACCCAGGCAAAGACATCGGGACCGGCCTTACCTCGAGGATGGATCGCAGGTCGGCCAGCGAGGGCCTCCCCCTCTTGGCCTCACCCACACCCTTGCTGTTGGCGTAGTGCTCGTAGGCAGGCACCACGTCCACCGTGTTGTAGCCGAAGGTCCTGGTGCAGAGGGTGCTGCCCGAGAGCTGCGTGCCCTCGCAGCCCGCCGTGGCCTCGCAGGGAGGCCGCCCGGCCTCCTCCACGCCCAGCAGGGTGCTGATGGTGAAGCGGCCGCTGCAGTGGGACAGGGGCTCCGGGCAGGGCAGCTCGGACATTTTTGGCTGCTGAGGTCCCGCTCATGGTGCCGGGGTCAGGCTCGGGGGATTTATACCCGGCCAAACCAGGGCGAGCCACCCGGCACCCCCCCAGCACCACGGGGGACGCAATCAGCTTGAACCACCCCGAGCTGGCCAGGGAGAAAAAAATAGCCGGGGGAGGTATCAAAAATGCCATAATCAGCATCGCTGGCTTCCAGTGCCTGATCGGGGCCATGATAACAGATTGGAGATTAAGTCCCAAGGACAGAGCGGCAGAGAAGCACGGTGCTGAGCTTGCCTCCGGCCCCGACCCAGGAACATTCAGTTCCCACCTGGATTTATTATGGAAAACAGCAGCAAGTCCCACGCACATTGCCCCTGCCCTAGGGTACTGCCCCAGACCCAGCAGACCCCATAAATCATCTCAGCTGCTGCTGGCGGTGCTGAGCTGTGCTGGATGTGTGAAACCAGGGGAAATGGGGGAGGAAGAAACCAAAGGATGAGGGAGGTGTCCCAGGGCTGGGGGGCAAAGATGCTCACAGCCCCATAAACCCACCAGAAACCCCTCTGGATCCCAGGATGGGGGAACTGCTGAGTGCCCATGATCCAAATCTCCCCCAAAACGACATCCCTCGTTTAACCCTTCCCCCCTTGACAAAGCACACGCAGATGCTCACTTTGCAGCAGCCAGAGGCTGGGAGAGGGATGGGCACCTTTTATATGGAGCTGGGCGTCACACGTGCACCAGAAGCCATTACAGATAAGATCGCTGAGGACAGCGAACAAGGCAGGCAATAAAATTTGAGGGCAACGCTGCAGCCCATTGGAATTTCACCCCACTTACTTTGCGAGTTAATGGAAAATTCGGGTTGCCTGGCCCGCTGCCTCAGGCTGCCTTTCGCACTCACAAATTTTAACCTGCTTTTTGAGGACTTGCTCTTGCATTGCTTGTGCGTGGGCAGACACCGCCCTCAATCACACATGGCCGGTATAGAGCTGCTTCCCCGGGGAGCTGAGGAGAGGCAGAGCCTGTATTTTACACGATGGTGCAAAATAAACTGCACTCCTGGTGCCACTGCTGTCCCCAGTGGAGGTGGCACGAGCCCTGCACACCCAGCCTTCCTGGGGGACCTGGATCTCCAGGGGGAACCCAGATCTCCTGAGGAGGAAGCCCAGCAGCCCACTCACCTGCACGTACATGGGGATGGAGATGGAAGCCACCAGGACTCAGCTGCAATTCCCCGTGGAACAGCCGGGTGTCTGCTGTTGTACGGTTTGCATCCTGCCCACGTAATGCCCAAACTCTGCCCCTGCTCCCAGCCCAAATCGTGCCAGGAGGTGAGCAGCTCCCTGCAGGGAGAGCATCCTGCCTCGCAGGGCTCAGGAGACACCAGGGAGAACTGCCCAGACTCGATACATTTCCAATCTCTGCTTATGTGAAGAGCAATGAGATGCAACGAGGAGAAAGCTTCAAGCTTTCAGCAGCTAAGGCAATACCTCCTGCAAGGACATCAGCCTCTGCCCGCAACAGAAACAGCAGCAGACTCGTGCCTAGAAGCAATATCTTTATTTCAGACCATCATTATTTCACCTGAAAACATTAACTGGCCCCAAACCGGGCAAATTGCAGGGAACCTCTTAAACAGAAGGAGGTGAAGCACAGCAGAAAGATGCTCCAGGAGAGGCACAAGGACTCCAGACGACAGGCGAAGAGCGAAGCAAGTGGTATGATGCAACCCTGGTGTAGTGAAATAGCCGGATAGTAGGATGCGCTTGTCGTCGGCCTGATTCACAACACCAGCTGCAGCAACAATACCGGGGCCGTCCCGCGCCGGCGACAGCTCCTGGGGACCACGAGCAGAACGAGGAGAGCGTTGGGGCCGAGCTGCTGGTCCACTCTGGCTATTAAACGCCTCAAATAAACCTTCATCTAGTTAGGCAGGGAACGGTTCGATGCTCAATATGTGGCTTCTTTTAAAGGTTGGCAAGGCACTGGATTCCTCCAGGTCTTTATTTAAGTTTTAATTGTCTTGTTTCTATCTCTGTTAAGAGGGAACCTACCGCCTGGACAACGCGGGCCATGCGAGCAGAGCGGGGATTTAGCCCCGACCGCACCGCGCAGAGCAGGGCTGATCTCTTCCACGCAGCAGGGAAGGAAGCCTGGAAGGAGAAAAAGAAAAAAAGTGGTTATTCAGGCAGCTGCTGGCAACCTCACCTGGTGGGCCAAAGGGATCGCTTCCTGTCCTCCTCCAGACAGCAAATACCTGACTGGGACTAGACGAGCCAAGCACACACAGCGATAACACTGCAGGTGCCACTGTGAAAATACTGAGAAGAGAGAGCATTACTGGGGGAAAACACCAAAAAAATGAGCTGAGAAGAGGACAGGATCCACCAGTATCTGCCAGCTCCACGGCAGTTTGTAGGCAGGGACCTTCGAGGAACATTTCAGCAGATTTTCTGCTTGTTGGCACAAGGCAGCTAGCTGTCTTTATTAGCTCAATTTACTTTTTACACCAGCAGCCCACAATTAAGCTCCTGGCAGAGATTTAACTCCCCTCCTACTGGACAGGTAACATAAGCCAGACATTTACAATGAGCATTTCCAAATTTCCCTGCAATTCCCCTGTAATCCCAGAACACATCAGCCAAGATCTCTCTTGACAAAGGGCTTCAAGCTTTAAAAACTTCAAAGCTTTAAGCTCTGTTAGGCTGGTATCATGGCACTTATGGGAGTTTCACTACAGATGAGCCACGAGAACCCTGGACAATGGATCTGATGCCCTGCACGTCACTGCTGCATCTGTGCAGGGGCAGCACACCCAGAGACACGCAGCTTTCACCCTTTCAGCCCTCTCAAGCAACACCAGCGTGGGCTGCTTTAGATCTTAACCAGTGAGCCATCCCCCAGGCTGCATTTCATCTTCCACCTGCAGAGTCTGTATTGCAGAGGATTAATCCTGCAGCAGGAAAGGGCACAGGGAAATTATCCTAAATTTAATCTGCAGCATGAATCTGTGCTTTTTTTTTTTTTTTTTTTTTTTTTGTACAAAGGAGCAGAGCTCCGCTGACTTCAGACATTTTGTCAGTTTATAGCAAGAATAAATTCAGCTCTCAGATGAGAACACGTTTCTGCCACGAACTCTGCCAGGCAAATCACACCCGCTGACTCGCTCAGATGTTCACTTTGGCCTTTGTGGGTTTGTCCAAAGAGCCCCAAGCCCTCTATACGCACAAGGAGCATTCCCAACGTCTCAATTATTTACACAAAGGAAGCAAAACCACGTCCTCATTGTGATACCTGGCGCAATGGCTAGAAATCAGGAATTGTGTGATGGACAAGCAGCAGCTCCACAACCTTTATGCGGGCTCCTACGGAGAATCTGGAATTATCGGTTTTAAGAGGGCCACGGTAAAGCTCACACCAAGGCACTCTCTTGCCCTCCTAGTCAGCAGCCGGCTCTGTGGGACACGGATGACACTAGCTTGGGAAGGGAAATGAGAAAATGCTGCTCCAAGTAATTGCACACGGAAAATTGGGGTCACTTTTGATAGCCTTACATTACATATGCACGAATTCCTCCCTGTTATAAAGGGAGTGGTCGGTGACAATACCTTCAAGCAGGCTGCTCCAAACAACGTATGAATTTAATGACATCCCAAAAAACCCCTGCAGCAGATGAAGTTGAATAAATGAAGCCGAGGCATGAAGGTACAGTGGGTTACAAACTCCACTCCCGCAGCAAACATCTGGGTCAGAAACCTGAGGGAGCACGGCCAGGTTGTTCTTTCCAGAGGAGCATGAACACAGACGCTGGAAGGCGTGGGGTGGAGAGCAAACAGTGACATCTGGAAACCACGGGGGTGCCTCGTTCAGCATCTACCTCAGTGCAGCAGAGCCCGTGAAGCCGTGCAGGGGAGCCAGGCTTGCTGGATCCAGGCTGGAGCCCGCTGCTCCTAGGACCATGGGAGGACTGCTGGGCTGTGATATCCGCCACCTGCACACACCTAGGAAGAAATCACAGGGAGTCAGAAGGAAGTAAATGAACCCCAACTATCCACGGCACCTTCTGGTACACCTGCAGCCTCTCACATCTTGCCTCAGACGGTGCTGGGCCTTACCTCCATGGGGCTGCTCGCAGGGCTTGGGATCCCTGCAGGGGATTTGCTTCTGCCAGCAGGTCGCAGAAGCCCTTCTGAGCTTTTGGGACAACGCATGAAACAATTCAGCTTCTGCTCAGCTTACCAGGGACCAGGACAAGAGCTCAGCTGAGCAGGATGGCAGGAGAAAAACAAGGTTCCACAAAGAGCAATGGTGAGAGCGGTGTCTGAGTGAAGGTAGGAGGAGGAGAGGGCATTTCGAGGCAGGGCAGCCTCCCTGCTTCCACCACAGGCTCTGGCAGCGCCATCCCTCTGGCTGGGGTCAGAGGCTGCCCGAGGACAGACATGGGCCCGCCGATCACTGCAGCGAGGTGCTCCGGTGCTGGGAGTAACCCAGGGACAGGGGCTGAGTGCCAGCAAGGAAAACCAGGAGCTGGCTTTATCCTGCAGGGCTGCACGTGGGGCAGCCAAAGCCAAGCAGGCTTCTCTGTGAATTTCAGGAGAGATGTCTGAAGGTACCTACCTTCTGGGGACTTGTTCTCCAGATCAGATGAATTTTGGAGCTGAGGTACACTGAGATGCCTTCACACACAAATGCCAGCAAAGTAAATCACCAGCAAAGCCCCCCACACTCACCTGCTGACACTGCTGGGCCCACCAGGACCTCCCAGTAACTCACCAAATCCCCCTCGCTCGTGGGGTGACATCCAGGCCTCTCGTTTTCCCTTCCAGCAGGAGAAAGGACACGCTCCTGAACCTGTCTGACTGACAGGGTTCCCCATGTCACCATCCTTCAGCCAATAGAGCCTCGAGCATGCCACAGGACCTCTCAGTGCCACAAGCAATCCCTAGCTATGCTGCTGGGGTCCCCAACGGCCAGCTTGCTCATGCCATGAGACATGTTTTGGGGTGGTTTGGCAAGCCATTCCTGGTGAAAAGGTTGACTAGATTGACACTGCAACTTTTTTGGTAGAGAAATGAGGAAGTCAGTCAAATATCCTTCAGTGCAGGTTACACTTACTGCAAGAAATGGACATTAATTCTCGCCCACAATAATTCAACATGCAAAGGCTGAAATCAGCTCCCACATTCTGTTGCCTATCCAGGAGCGTACATGTTCTCATATCCCAGCAATACAAATGCAGCGAGGGTAAAACAGGAGCAGAGCCGAGGGGTAGGTGTGTCGGGAGCAGTAAGAGCTGTAATTACCATTCCTCCCACTTCATTTCAAAGCTATAGTCAAGGCAGCTACATTCAAGCTGCAGGAAAAAAAAAAATCTTGTAATGTAACAGGGCTTTCACACTGATTTAATTGTAGCTCAAAACATTTAAACTATGCCAAGGAACATTATTTAATGCCCCTCACTTGAATGGGACACAGGTTTCCCACGGAACCAAGAGCAGTACCTGTCCCTGCCCACAGCACCCACACAGACTCCTCGGGCAGCTTCCTTGCTTCCCCTGGGGAACTCAACTTGGGATCATTTTGAACTCGACTGTTAAAAACCCACATGTCAAGTACAAACTGTCTCCTATCCAGATATACCTGTCCCCAATCTCAGCTCTTCCTGCAAAAACTTCAGCAGAGCTGCAGGATTTGCAAAACCATGTAAACCTGAGGCACTCAACAATTTAAAGATAAAGGAGGCTGCAGCACGTGGAACTCACCTGCAGCACAAACACTCCTCCCCACAAGACAATGTTACGGATGGACGGCAGCACGCCACGTGTGGTGTATCAAACTTGCAACATTTAACATGCATCCGAAAAAAAAGAACTCCAAAAATTTCCCATCTGTACGTTGAGCATTAACGTACAGATGAGCATTAACGTACATCTTACTCTGAACTTCCTCTTCTGCTACAAAATTGTTCGTTTACCTCCCTGCTGCAGGACTGACTTCTCTCTGCACGGCCCGCTTACTCACCGAGAATGATTTTCTAAATATAAACCAATTTAAAACAAAATTAATAAAAACGTAAAAACACAAAAAAACAAAATCAGTGAAAATGAAAATGTCAAAAACAAATAGAAATCAAAGAAATTTATTGCCATCAACAAAAATACAGGATACAAAACGGCACTGGTCCCACCCCTGAACGCACTAACGACAGGCACAGGTTGCTGCAACCCTACGAGAAGCTGCTCTGCTAGTTCATAAGGACCTCCATTTGCACCAGTCTTGCATTCGTGTCTCCAGACGTTCTGTAAGGGATCATTCCAGCAAACGTTATCAGAGCACGAGCTTGAGATCGAAGTTGCTAGAATAGAAAAACAAAGCACGGTTACTGGAGTATCCAAAAAACCCTACAACACCACGAAATCTGGGTTAGACACAAGTTAAGCACTTGCCTTTTCAAACAAGCAAGTATTATGTTTATACTCAGAACTGCTCTCTGGGTGACATAACTCCACATCGGGATGGAAGTATGATTTGTTTCCTTTTCCAACCATTATAAGCATGGTGAGTTGCCCACTCGCTTTAAAATGCCCATTTATTTAAAATTACCCAAGAAAAAAGTGTTTTCAACAACGTGGAGCATCACTGTATTGCAATCATCTTCAATCTCTGCACAGAACACTCTGTCCCTGGGCAACACGAGTCTTTCCCACTTGGCAAAATAAAAATAAAAAAAGGACCCTGCTGAAATGCTGCATTACCACCCTCAAAGCACAAGCACTAGAACCAAACTGGCAGTGCGACGCGCACCATGAGGTCTTTGGCCTCACCTACAACACCCTGACAGCTCTTCAATCCATAACACGACTAAAGGAAACGTGCCGAGTACCTGTGGAGGTTTGGCTAAAGTAACCAAAACCTCTTCTTGTGCACCCAGGAGGCTATGTCACAGCTGGAAGTTAGGATTTTTTTCCCCCATTTCTTTCCCCCGTTAACAGATTACAGGGAAAAATCAATCCAACAGCTGGCGGGCACCAGGAAGATACAGAAACTCTGAATTTTTATGGCAGACTGTGTAGACCGTTTTGTTTGCTTGCAGTGTTTTCCTTCTTAAATATTAGGCAGCTCTGAATTACTCTGCTGGAAGATCCTACGGTTCAAATCTTCCCTCAGTCTGCTGACTGCAGGGAAAGCTGAAGCAACGTTGGTCATTGTGGGCACACGGACGGTGACCCTGACAGCAGGGACTGACAAACCGGGGAGTGACTGAAGCCCATTACGTGGCTGGGAACAGTAACAAACACCAGCTGTGATCGCCATCTGGGCAATTCTACCCCTTCTTCAGTGTGCTGATAAACCAGGCGGTTACCCAGTGGATGAGCTTTGTAAGCTGGTAAGAGGAAGAGCTGGGGTGCTCAGCTGATAGCATTGTTTCAAGACGCTGCATGGGGTAGGGAAGTAAGTTGTATTTGGCACTGAGATCTCAGCCATTTCACTGTCACTGCCACTACGCTGTCTGAAAGAGAGCTACGATGTCTGCAGAGCCCCAGGGCCTGGCAGAAATACAGGGCAGAGCTCCCACCTCGGGCTGTACTCCTGTGTGGCCAAGGACGAATACCTGGAGCTGCAAAGATCAGGGCAACATAGCACTCCTCCCTTCACGTGCTGCAGCTCAGGAGTGGCAGAAGGCAGTGCAGCACAGCAGGGGACACCTGAACAAGAAGCAGGACGGAGCCTGACCCCATTGCTCCAAGCTTCTGGTGTGGTTTTCAGAGCTGCTACCACCCAGTTAACACCAAGGTACTGCCTGCTTAACTAGGTGCCTTAAAAATCAGTTTCAGTGATGGTCAATCTCTCTTTTACTGCTTCCAAATGGCTACACAGAGTTGTGTGCATCACTTGTAACCTGCTGTGTTCATGGGGACATCAAAATAGATGGTGGGTGAATAATGCACATCGAGTTTTCTGGTTCTTAATTAAATATAAAATATATAAAAAAGAGGAAAAACCTCTCACTGCGACTAAAAATACTCAGGAGCAGTGTGAATTACCATTCCCTTTATCTCTTTGGTAGCAAAAAAGTCAAAACAAGAGGAGGGGTTGCAAGTAGCAGTCCTTTGGGAAGCAAGAACAGGGGTGTGCAGAGGTTAAGAGCGGCCCGGAGGTCTACATGTTCTGGTGGCTGTAATTACTTAATGAACGTGGAAGTCACTTGTGACTTAAAATAAGACCACAAACAAGCCTGAATTCCATTCCTTTCATGACCTAATTTTGCCACCCAGATAATGTGCCTGGGCTGCTGCAGGGGGTTGGTCACCCTGGACCAGGCCGGGGAGCTCAGGCACTGCTGTCACACGCTGGTGGCATCTGGGTCACGGCTGGCAGCGACAGCTTCCAGAGCCACAATCTTTGCCTGAAATCTGACAAAGTGGAACAGGCCAAGTGGGACAGGACTTTGCTCCCTCCTTCCCTAAGCCAATTAATGTGTGAATGTGTCAATATATATGTGTGTAAATATATATATATCTAAAAGTCACAAAACAGAGCTTAGGTAATTTCTTTGTGAAATAAAGATTCTTCAAAACCCAGCTCTGACTCCAAACTTGCTAATTTTTGAATACAGCACATTTTGACTTTGAAATGGAATAGGAGATGTTTTAGCAGAGAGCTTTACTGGGTCACAGGGCTCTAGAGGTACTTCTCCCTCTCCATCCTGCCCCTGCTGCTGGGTCCACACGGTTCCTGCAAAACTCCCTCTGCTCCCTGCCTGTCACAGCAGGGTCCCACCAGGGCAGTCAGCAGAGCAGTGCTGGGCATCAGAGGGCAAATTTAAGAGCTGTATGTTCCTGCTCGGGGGGACTCTGCTCCCTGCTACGTGAAACAAGCCTCAGACTCGGAACAGCTACTGCCTCGTGTTTTCAAATTCCTCTGATGAATCTCTCTGCTCGGTTTGAATCTCTTTGCTCAGATGGATGTAGAGAAAACCTAGGGATTTCAAAGACCTGCTCGAGGAAAGGTGCTTTTCTTGCTTGCACTGTCTACTGGGCAATGCACTGAGACTGTTAAAGCTTCTGGAAGCTTTAACACGGTGTTAGTGACTTCCCCCAAATTTCCTTCCTTGCAGAGAAAGGAAAAGCTGCCTTTTCCCCAGGGAAGTTCAAAAGGCACTTGCCGAGCACAGCCTGCAGAAGCTTGCATCTGCCACCTCTGCTCAGCTGAACGGGGAGGGTTTTGCTGAAGGAACACCTCCCCACGTTCAAAATGCCCTCGTTTCTTCCCTCCTCTACATCCCCCAGCTGTTTCCCAGGCAGGGAAACTGGCACGATCTAGCTTCCCACTCCCACATTGTCAGAGGAGATTCTGCAGGGTAAGACGACAGGGGAGCATGTCTTAAAGCTATCCTTAGCCTACCTTCCATGTGTCCAAACCTGATATTTTTCTACGCATGCAAAGCAGGCAGCTGGGAGCTTCAAGCCTATAGATTTTTTTTCCAGCTAATCCTACACCAGAAGATTCATGCTCCCTTCTGCCATTATAATCACTCAACTATTTCTCTTATCACATCCCTGTGTACAGAGGCAGCAGGCACTTGTTCCCTCTGATGGTTTAAGCACTGCTTTTATTGCGCTCTGCAGCCAGAGATCCACGAGTCAGACCCAGTGCCCTCTACCACCAGCGATGCCCTACTGCTACGAGATCCCACCGCAAGGCCAGCAACTGGATTAACAAAACTTCATGCCCGAAGAAGAAAACTTTTGAGGGTGTTGAGCTTGATAAATCAGCTGTCATGCTACTCACACTGAGATGACACCTGACAGGGTTACACCCAAACGGAGGTGGTCGATGATGTTGCTACGTAAGGCACAACGCTGCAGTCACAAAACTGAAAGAAAAGGCTCACTCGAAAAGCAAGGGGCTCAGGCTGTTTGCTCAGTGCCACACCCTTGTGAACCCACAGAGAAGATAACAGACTGCGTTATCCTGGACTCACAACAGAATTTAAGGTGGGGAGAGTCTAAGCAGCGTGCATCCTTCTCTGATTTTGCCAGTCTAGAGGCCAAGTGCAGTTGCAAGGCTGGATCCTGTAACTCACACACGGGCTGTACCCCAAAGACAAAAGCTGCATCATTAACTCCAACCTTTCATCTTCTAATGCAATTTAAAAATGCTACAAAGACTTTCACCAATATTGAAATTTACAGATCAAAGGCACTTTTGCAGATGTCTGAAGCCTGGAAAAAAGCTGGCTGAGGCCCAAGTTGTTTTTCAATCTCAAATAGGAGCTGATACAGATTTCCTGATCCGTAGGACAGGATGAGTGCTTTGGCCTTGATTTTTAAGTGCCTACGACAGCTTTAATTTAGTAAGAGCTATGAGACCAAAATCCACGGCAGCTAAGCTGAGCACATTTTTGCTTTACAGAGTATTTACAGGTGAGTGCCCACACACCAGCCTTTGTCCTTTAAGAGGTGTTATTAAGAGATCCCCATTTTGTGGCTGAAGGTGCAGCCTTCCATCCGTGGATGCAGGAAATGCTTCAGCAGCAAGTCTAGCAGTTAAGTCCAACCCAACCTTGCCAGCCGTTTAAACCAGACAGCCAGAGCAAGCACCTCAGCACCTGAAAGCTGCCCACACTGCTGCAAAGACAGCAGAACAACACCAGCAAACCACTACAGCCATCCACCAAGTGAATATATCTGATGGTCTTGGTGTGTTGCTCGTGGAAATTTGAAATGTCTTTGCAAATGTCTGTCTGTGCCATTATGGAAGCAAGCCAGGGAGAGGAGTGAAGTGCCTTTCCCCAAGAAATAAGTTTTGCATGAAGAGGGCACCAACTCAAATGACAGAGCTGGAAATCAGTTCTTGAAAATCAGCTCCAGTTTAAAGGCAACATTAAATATCCACTGCACTGTTCACATCTGTTAACTACTGAAGATCCCACCAAGAAGCAAACGGAATGCTTATTTCTTCTTGCTAGGATATATATTGTTATATATTGTTAGTTAGCTCTGTGCCATTTAGAGCAATACCCTTTCTTTACACAAAGGTGAAGTTACAAGAGACTGGCCTCAGGACAAGTAACTGAAAAGGCTAGTTGCTTGAAACCAAAGACTGATAGAGATGCTCAGTTGAAGCCCAATCCCTTGAAAGTCAGGGGAAAAAACTAGGAAAACTTGTCAGACAGTGAGGATTATAATCTTACCGAATCTCTGTCTTCCATTACACGCTGGGGTCTGGCAGGAGTGGCAGGGCTTGTGCCTTTCATCCGCTTATACTGGGTGAACAAAATATTCATGGTTGCAAGCAGGACCTCGGATAAATTGTGCCTGATCTACACAAAGGAGAGAAAAAGAGAAGATTCATTGTAATGAAGAGCAGGTTGACAGAATCATTAGCACTGCTCAATGACATCAGGAAACCAAGCAATGAGAGTTGTGGTTGATAATTCCTTATGTAACAGTCACACATTTAATGGTTACCCCTACCAGGACTGCATGACCTGGCAAAAAATGTTATCCATAGACTTGGGACAGGCATGCAGAACAGCTGCATCTTCGTGTTGGGCAGCGACAGTCCAGATATAACACAAAGCACTTGAATACACGCACAAGAACACCCAAACAAAAACCTGATGCCATCACCCGTACTAAGAGGATAATTTCCCAAGTTTTCCAAGAGCATATTGCACATTCAATTTACAGCCTAGGATTGCACAGCGTCCCAGAAAACAAGTCCTGCTCACAATCACTGGTGCATGATTCATTGCTACACATAAGCAAACCAACAGAACCAAGAGCAAATCTTTACTTTTGTACAGTTGTTCTGTCTTGGGCTGCTGTTCATTTGCCTGACACTCCTCCATTCATTTCCCAGGTGACACTAACTGGTAAAGTAGCTTCTTTCAATATACTGTGATGCAGAATAAATCAGGTTTGGAGAGCAGAGGCAATTATTAGTATTAGAATCCAGGTGTTGTTCCGCAGAGGTGAATCTAACTAAGCAAGTTCAAAACTATTCAGATCTACAGACTCCTTCTGCAAAGTGGAGAAAAAAATTCTGAGCATGGTTTGTAGTGCTCCAAAGAGCAGCGTTACAGAGAAAGAGCAGCAATCCAAGAGTCTACTTGCATGAATGCAAAATAATTCCGTCCTATTTCCCTTTAAAGAATAAGAATGATGAGATTAAACGGTTTTAACATCCTTTTAGCATGGAAAAGTATTTTGGAAGCTAAAAACAAGAGACACTACTTACTTCATCACTGAAATTCCGGAAGGCTGCAACTCTCTCCTCCACGCAATCTTGGCTAAGAGGTACAAGCTTTAGGCGTTCGATAATCTTCAAAAAGAAAAGCACAAATCAGGGTAGACAATCAATGCTCTATATATTCTAAACTAGTAAAGTATGTTTTTGAAGTGCTAATGAAATGCTCCCAACTCCATTCAAGAGAAATCAGTTCACTGTTATTTACTGGTTTATGCCCTGACTTTGCCGAGGAGAAATATTTTGTTCAAGGACTAGAAAATATTTCCAGAAAGATCTTCCCGATTATCAAGCACCAGGAAAGAAACACATTTTTAAATTCCTATAGCATTGCAGCACCTTCTAACTCATTAAATGTAATTTTTTATTTTAAGTGATGTTATGAGACATCCTGGGTTTTCAAGGGCATTAGTAAGGCTGCACTTCAAACAGAACTCTTGAAACTTACATCAAAGGCCCTGTCAATGTGACCGGCATGATATTCATCAAAAAACATGATTAAGTCTAGCAGAAGGTAGAACGTGGAGTCAATGGACTTCTTTGCACTTATCCCCTGAGCTTTGTACCTGAAAGAAAATGTTTTACAATTTTATTGTGCAAAATGGCAACCACTTATAAGCATGCACTTGCAATTCTTTGAAGCAGAGACATCAAGCACAAGGACGGAAGGCATCTAACAAAGGACAACTTCAGTTTTTCTTAACCGAGAGGCAGAATTTTCACAGGTTTTGGCTTTTCTTAAAAATCCTTTTAGTCGCTTTTAATTTTCCATCAAATCCAGCATTTGTCTCCTTTTCAGTGTTTACACTTTCCATATTCACAGAGAGAACAGTGACAGAAACTCAGGAGCTGCAAGGCAAGTGCTGAACAAAGCTGTTTAACACGCTGGTTTACAGCAGACAATTCAGCAGCACAACTGCCTGCTTCAGGCAAAAAGCTAAGAAATGGATTAGATGCTTCTGCATGATCTCTCTCTAGTTACACTTGCCAGAAGATGACTTGGAGAGCTGTCTGATTGCGCTTCTAACAGCACAAGCAGGTCAGAAAGGAGCTCCTTCCTCAAAGTAATAGTAAGAGTGGTCAAATGCATGGCACACACCAGCCTCGGGGCTGCTGCAGGAGGAAGCGAGATGCCCCTCAGCCTTTTCTGTTGGGTATTTTCCCTGCTCCTTCAAAATGCCACAAGAATGGGCAGAGAGCTGAGTGCCCAGAGGTGCTGACTGCAGCACAGCACATGCAGAAAGGCCCCAGTTACCCCGATGAGCTAATCAGGACTGTTCTGGCTTTGGAATCCATAAGGTTTGCTGCTGTCAAGTGGCATTACTGAGCAGTAATATTTGGTGCTCTCACGCAGATCCAACAAGTACCGAAACAAAGCCCATTGCAGCCTCTGCTGAAGCTTAAACTGAAACCATAGGTTTAATTCTCCTTAGTGTCTGCTGGAGAATGAGGCTCTTGCTAAGTCAATACGGCACCAATTTTCGCTCTGTTGCCAGCCTAGCTAAAAGAAAGAAAGGCTGACTGAAGGAGTGGACTGGCAAATGTCACTTTCAAAAGAAGAAAGGCAAAGGCCCCTGACTGAAATCAATACATTCTTCTATTTGCCTTTGCAACTTCGAAGTGCCTGCAAGCTTGCTTGGTTTATTTTTATTCACGAGAACACTTCAGGAAAAAGCAGCAAGACATTTCTCACAGGCACCTAGATCTTGCCCTAGTAAAATATGGGAATTGTCCATGGCAATCACTGTGACAAGACGCATCAAAAGATGATTAAAAAAGTCCCAAAGCTATTTTGCAATTAGTACCTTTCAGAAGCAGAGAAGCAGCTTATTCCTAACTTCTAGCTGCTAATGAATCTTGAGCACTGATGTCTCTTAAGCACGTAGCCTCATTAACACACTGACACTGCAGATGATATTCCTTTTGGTCACTTCCACTTCTTGTTCTTTTTTAAGCACTGCACTTTTCTAAGCAACAGGTTGTGGAAATGAAGTCTGTTTATGATAATCACATACACGCTCAACTTAAATGTCCCCTTTTTATCTCGCAAGCAGTTCATTAAAGCAGCAGCAAAACAAAGTTTTCCAACAGCCCAACTCCCTTCTCTGCTGTTACAACTCAGAATTACTGGGTTTGTAGAACTCTAATGTTTCCAACTATGGAATTGCGTGCAATGAATCTGCAGCTTTTGTTTATGATACTTTGTTTTAAAAATCACCTAGAACACCTAATTCCTTTTATTTAGTGCTCCTTAATAGGCTCTATCTGCCAGGTAGCAATCCTGTAAATCCCTTTTCCTTATTCACCTACAGATAAAGCTTCTTGACACGTTAACCTGGCCTGCCTCTGAAGATTACCTTCCTGGTTTCAGTACTGCAAGCCATTGCAAGCAGGACAGGGTAAATTGTCATTTTCTTGTCTTCATGAATACCTTGCTGCAGATAAGAGCCTAAGGCTGACTTGAGTCCAGTCCTGACCCCTTGTCTTACCTCTCTGCAATTGAATGGGCCATGTTCTTCAACCGCTCTTTGTTCGACTGGGGAGTGCTGATCTGGGGAACGACAGGGCTGAGGAGCTTGTTCATCAGTTCCAAAACTTTGTCAGGGTTCTGTTGAGGTTAAGGTTGCACACAAGTAAAAGGTACATGACAGGATGTTAAAGTCACTGAAAAAGCAGAAAGGTTATTCCAGTGGTGCCCTGGGCATCCTCAGAGATGTCTCCCTCCCACAAAGAGTCAACATCACTTTAGCTGTAAGCAACGTAATGCTGTTAGCTCATGTGAGATAGTATTGAAAGAAGAACCATACAACATTTAATTCCCCCCCCCCCGCCCACGCAAGACACTGGCTATTGCTGTAACCCCTTTTATTTTTATTTTGAAATATATTAAAAAAAATAAAATAAAAAGGAAACAGGAAATGATTACAAAGCCCAGCTATTTTAGAGTTCAGTTTGCTATCAGTTCAATTGGAAGAGTACACCCCAGGTAAGTCACATTACTGGCCAGGGTAACACCATACACAGGACAACCAGTTCAATAGATGACACTGATCAAGAACCTGGGATGTCCTAAATCAGAATGGGCTGGAGAACAATCTATCCACATTTTCTCAAAGAAACCCTCTTTAAGCAGAAAAAGGCTCTGCCCAAACTGCACAAATAGTCTAGGTAGTCTAAGGTAAATCAATGAGATTACGTTGATCCTCCTAATCACAGTGAATGTGTTTGAGAAAAAATGCTGAAGCAAGTACTTATTTAAGGCAGCACATAGAAGATAGTTACCTTTGCAAGGTCATATAGTTTTGCAGCTTCTTCAAACAATCCTTTATTTTCTGCTGCAGAAGCCACTTTGTTAATGATAGGTTTTGTGTCACTGTTAAACTTGTCTATCACTCCAGGCTACAGAGATGAGACAAATGAAAGGAGAGGAGAGAAAAGAAATCAGAGTGCTTAATATTCTGTCAAGTGTATTTCAAGACAATGAATATTTTACATCTTGGATTATGACTAGAATGGCCTGTACATTTCCATGGGAATGTGCAAAAGGACCATGTTAAAAATAGAAGGAGCTCTTGTGAGACTTTCTCCAAAAGAGTCAGCATTGAGACATTTGCAGTTTCTAAGTGATTCAAAATGACCCAGACAACAGGTCAAATAATATACTATTTTAATTTGCTTATGACCAGTTACAGGGAAGAAGAAAATATGGAAACCTTCTGTATATAACATGCCAGGGTCTCCAGGGTTGCTGTCTGTGTGTATTGACTTGACAGATTGCAAGTTAGATTTTACACTGACAAAAGAAAGTGTCAAAAGAACTTTAAATGAAACAATAAACAAGTACAATAGAAGAGAGGAAAAAGGCAATATCATCTGGAAAGGAATTTACCATACTTAAGGATGTAAAAGTAAGATTACACTATCAAGAAGAATTTATCTTAAAACTGTGATTGCTAAATTGCTGGTTTCATACTAAAGAAACACAAGAATACAATTACATGTAAAATGAATCGATTAAAATCAAGCAAACAGGATTCATCGCCAACATTATAATCTGTCTTGGAAAGAACAGTGAAATGAAAAATAATTCATAAAGAAGATTACCGAGTTCACCTAATATGTGCAATCCCATGATTTTTAAACCAACAGAAGAAAAACATCCAAAAGAAAACCCTGCCAGAAATCACTTTTTTTTTTTTTTTTTTTTGACAGCGGCAATGATTGCAGCATGAGCCCTAACCTTAAGTTTTAACTGATTCTGGAGTCTGCTTGATGTATGGAGCAGAACAAATCGCCACAGTGCACAGTAAAACTTCATTGATTATCCAAAATGTTCTATTATTTGCATGCACTGTCCTTTTTACAGTCAAAACCTTAAGGCTTCTTTTATTTTCTAACTATGCAAGCAGTGATTTAACCTGTGATGGCAGGTCATGGATTATTCTATAAAAGGATACGATACTTGAAAAAAACAGCATTTATTCAAACACGGCAATAATTTGACTAGTGATAAATGAAGAAAGGCTGGATAATCTCATAACTACTTTGGAAATCACATGTGATTTGTACTTTTTAGTATTAAAATAGACACGTCAATTATTAACTCACCTTTCTACTACCATCATTTTCCAGCTTTCCAAGAATCATGTCAAACTATATCCACAGAGACGTAAAGTAGCAAAAAAGAAAACAAAAACAGAGAGATGAAATGCATGTATTTCACAACATATTTACCAAGTACAAAGATGCAGTTGTGGGTGGATTAAAAACAGGGGTTGACATCAGTATTTATATGTAAGGAACACAAAAAGACCTGATTAAGTATTTTAAACATACTGTCATTGCTATCATCTCCCCCCCCAGCTAGGTCTGCATGAGGCAAAAGGAAAAACAAAGGCTGTCTTGCCTAAGGAAGTGTTCAATGAAGAAATGAATTTCAGTTTAAGTGAGCAAGTACAACACGGACCAACATACCTCTCTGCTTTCGATTACTAGTTCACTAACACAACGCAAGAACATATTCTCTCCTTGGCTGTCCTTCTCATTCCTACAAAAGAAATGGGAGGAGGGAGGAATTTTTACAAGGACATCTCAGATAATAACTAAGTAGCATCACTAGAAGGAAATTTAGAGAGACATATGGGCTCCTACCTGAGAAAGTAAAAATACTGCAGGGCTTCTCTTGGATCCGTTGATTCAAATTTCCGGGTGTAAAGCATCAGAAGCCGCACAAAATTGAGACGCCTGACAGCGGGAGGGTCACCAGCCTCATGGCTTACTGCAACGTAAGAAACAACACAACTGGAGTAGGTAATGCCAGCAAATGTTGCTCTGATCTTCATCACAAGTTAGTCATAATCCAGACATAATCCAGAGCTCTAATGCAACTAAAATGATTAACTTTTAGGAGATTGTGCTGGTAAATATTGTTTGTTTAGTCAGTTACATAGAGCTGCGGTGTCTACAGGGTGCTACAGGGGCTCAAAATATTCCATTATTGTAAATGTGCAGGACTTACATAGCTGTGCGCTCTGCCCAGAAGATTTCAGGAGCAATTTTAACTCAAACAGGACCAAAGCAACATGAACAGCATGACAACGCAAACGCTCTGTCCGAAATAGAAAAGCAATCGCAGCTTCGAACTGTGCTGTCAGGAACAATACTTGGAAGTAGAGGAAAGGCTGGTGGTTCACTGCAAAATGTGATTCACCTGAGAAAACAAATACACACACACAGAGCCAGTGAAAATGGTTTGACAATCAAATTGCTGACAGGGGAAGCTTCTTGTCACAATGTATGTTTGTTCAGTGACAACAGAAATAAACACGCTAGACAAAACTGAATACCTAATCACACATCAGTGGACTATCTGTAACTGTTCCTCTGCAAATATATCCTCAAAGACACGCCATAAAAACATTCAGGAGATGAAAGAATAAAATTACTCAAAAAAAGTTCCTTTTTTTCTTTCTTTTCAGACAGCCATCAAGTCTGACTGCAATAGATTCTCTATTGGCCACAACTTTGTCTTCATTTATGTGTATGCCAAGCAGACCAAATAATGTTATAAACCTGGATTTTCCTACTCAATGACACCAATAGTAGCTTATTATGTTTCTTTTCCATTCAATTTTATCTGGGTGTAAGTCATGCTGCAAACTACAAAGGTGTAGAGAATCAAATTCTTTATGTTTCTCATGGTCAAAATGACTCGTGTTTTATTGATCAAAAGATGGTGATGCACAAAGATACTCTCTTGGGCCATGATTGTTCCTAAAACTTTCCAAAGTGTAAAGAACTGTGATTTGGATCCCTTGCAGATTACAAATGATAATTTTGTAACACACAGAATTCTTTCATCATGTCTTACTGAAATCTGCCATTCCTCTAGGGAAACTTACTGCTCATGAACACTCTAAAGAGGCCTGTGATGGAGAGCTAGAGGCTTTATGTGCAGTCCAGGGTTTGTGTAATAACAATTGGAAAGTGCCCTAAGGAGAAAAGCAGAACCTTAGTGGCACATCTCTTTGGGGTTTCTTACCATAGTCCTCTAGCAGCTGCTTCTGGAACTGTGATAACGTTAATCGGTCTTGCGGAGAGCTTGCACCATCGTCATCAAAACACACTTGATTCAGCTAAAAACATCCAAAAAAAGAAACATATTTCCACTTCACCTTGCTCAATGGATGCATTTAGAAGATCTTTGTTCAATCTGAAGCCCTATCAGGTTTTGGCCAACTGACTATAAATTACTAGTCACAGCAGCAGGTCCATCCATTGCTGGGAAGCAAAGTTCTCTAACACAGTAGCAGCACAAATACATGCAGATACAACCCAAGAGTCCTTTTGCTTCCGTCCATTCCAAACTTGAATACAGGGACTCGGAATACCCACTGATAAATTAAGATTATTTTCCCCCCAATCTTAAATCCAATCTTAAATATATCATTTTATTCCCTCTCTTCAATGGGTACTGACCAGTATCCATCGTGCCTCCAAACCTCTAAGAACTTTGTCTACTGGAGACAAGGACATTGTCTTCCTATTGATTGACACCAACATTTCAGCCATAATCCATCCAGAAAGGAAAATTCACAATGGATCCTCACTGTAGCAAGCTAACGCTACTTGTAAAAAGAGCTGGTGAAGATCAGTGTGAAGTAAAGAACATGACACTTCCAGAAAAGTGTCCCCAGGTTAGCACCTGGATAGTACAGAGGGTAAGACTAGCCCAGGGACTCGAGTTCCCAGCCCTTCACTATCTGCAGGCCAAGTCACATATATTATATTGGTGCAAAAAATGGACCTGGAATTAAGGGAGGTTAGCAGAGCTGACATGTAGCATCGCACAGACTTGTTCTTAAAAAAGAAAAGCAAACAAAACAAACAACCTCAACATCCACCCTTACTTTTAGCCAAAGATAATCTTCCGTTTTATCAGCAACTTCACTCTGGTTATCTGTAATGTCACAACGGCCAATAATACAATAAACAGCCCTCTTGTACGGGTCAGTGTTGTTCCTCAGAGCTCGTCTGTAATGGAGACGCAGCTTGTTTTCTGTGGCAGCAGATAATCTAAGGGAAAAAAATGAAGAAAAGATACAAGGGAATTAGGAAAAGATATAAAACCCATCTCCCCCTGTCTGAGGAGATCTGGACAGAAATCAATAATAAAAGCTGCATATTCACAGCAGAAGTATACTGGAAGATGTTTCTTGCACTATTTACAATTGTAGGTAAAACTATCACTTGCTAATTTAATTGTCTAATTAAAATTATGAGGATCATCTTCAAATGCCCATTGCAAGAAAAATCAGAGCACTTTTGGAGGGCATTAATATTGCTGTAGGTGAGATATTGTCTAACCCTCTGCGATTTCAACATTTCAGAGAACGTTAGTTTTGAAACACGTTACATTTTTTCAAACAATTCTTTCACTGTGAAGATTTCTAGACTTCTAAGCCAAAAATTAAAATATGCACACTTCTCACATGTAACTTAGGAAGGTATTAAAACCACCAGAAAGCTATCACCACCAGAAGAGACTTGAGTCTTTTATGGAAATACCAAAACACTATTTCACTTCTCCACAGAAATTTCTACCCCTTGAAGATTTTGCTAAGTTTCCAGTTACCTTCTATCTTTACTGTGCATGTATTCCTGAAACCAGGTTTTAAACTCTCCCAGCTGGTGCTGTGCCCGTTTCACCACATGCATGGCCGCATTCAGGTCTCCACAGCGCATGCAGTAGTAGATCAGTGCCCAGACAGGATGGCCTTCCACCTCACCGTCCTGAAAATGAAAGATAATTTTTTAAAAAAGCAGCCCATTTGAAATATTATTTGCCTAGCTTATATTTCTGCCCTTATACCCATACATCAATTTGGGTAAAAATTCTGTTTGTGGTACAGGAGTCAGAGATCGTGAGGTTTAAGTTCAGCGAAAGCTGCGCACATTCTAGCAGTGAAGGATGGGATTCTCTTCTGCTTGCCCTGCTCTGGATGAGGATCTGGCAATCCTCTAACTAGCATTCAGATATCCTCTCCACCCAGGCAGTCAATCTGGATTAGGCTACTGAGGTATTCAAAACATTTGTAGTGAAACAGAAAGATACCAGACTAATTGTATACCAGCAGGTAAGCAAAGGACAGCTACTCTCAATTATGTGGTTTCTAATGTTACATATCTATTATTCAACTTGTAATTTTTCAGCCTAACCTTATTTGCCTTGTTGATTTTGTAGGTGCGCAGCTCTGCACTTTCTACTCTGTGAAGATAAACAGGATTCCATTGAGATTCCTAAATAAGAGGCTACAATTCAGATTAATGTCTTACACATTTTGTCATCAACAACCCTTGTCACCTTCTTATAATTGGAAAAAATAGAAAAAAGCCAAGCAGGGGAGAGTATGTTTCTGCTTTTCTGAAACATCACAACAGAGTTTAATACTTGCTCGTTTCTATTTAAAAAGGCCATCGTAAGAAACCACAGTTCCTGGAATCTAAAATTCTCAAATTACTGAGCACCGCCATACATCTGGGGCTAGCTCTGAACGCAGTCAAACTGATTTTATCTATCTTCCATTTTCCTAACAGAAAATTCTAGAAAAGGAGTAAGAGCCCACTGCCTTGAGAACTGTTTAAACAGTAGCAGACCATCAGAGGTTGCACGAGTTTCCTGGCTGTGCTGGAACAAACATAAGTGTTGTTATTTTAGCCCAGGTGCTGAAGGTGGTGGACGTACCTGGAGACCAGGGACGGGCGCAGGCAGTTTGATGTTCAGGTAACTGCGGACCAGCTGGTAGGTCCCTGGAACTCCACCCAGCTGAGCCTGGTGCAGGTTTCCAAAGACAGTCACGAAGGTGTAATTTTTGTAACTGAAAAGCAAAACAAAGACATGCAAACAGACCGAAATTTACTTGCTAGAAAAAACATCCATTGCTTTTCAAATCCACCCGAATCAGCAATTTAAAGCAAATCACCGTGATGTTTCCAACATTATCATTACAGCAAAATGAGGCAAAAACTTTTGTTGATTTAGGAAGATGGTTGTATTCAGCAGTCTCAAGAGAAACCACATTTGGAGACTGTGGTATACTGCTCCAGGTTCAACTCTCTATTATGAGGTTCTTCTCATTAGGTTCTCTCAGAAATACGTTAAACTTAATCATGTAGCTGCCAAAAAAACTTTCCATGCTACTGCTTTTCCAGTCAGTACTGTCATAAAATAACACTTAAAAACACTGCAGTTGTGTTTCTCCTCTTCCCCGCCCTGTGGAGGAAGCAAACCTTGGGGTCATGGACCTATCTGAGGGAAATCACTGAGAAAGAGAATATAAAAGACTGGTAAAGGCAACTTTGAGAACGCTTTCTAGAAGGAATCAAAGCCTTTAATCAGTGTAGGTCAATTTAACAAATATTCAATATTTGTTAAATATTTGTTTAGAAGAAGGGGTCTCAAAAATTTGCATGCTGAAGGAATATCTATACAAATTGCAGCAATAATTTTGTTGAAGTTCTTCACCCCCGCAGCACAAAACACACCAGTGCATGTACAGGACTTCCTACTTGGGCTCCTAGCTACAGACCACCGAACTATTAGACTAAAAAACCCTATGCCTAACGTAAGCAAGCATGAACACACCTTTGTAACTAATATTATGGCTGAGTTAAGCCCAAGTTCCTCAGGGTTTAAGATCACACCTGCTCCAAAGGCACTGATGCAAGGCCAGCTGTTAGCTGCATTTTATCTCCTCCCCTTACACGTGAGGGGCCACAGAAGCATGCAAACACCCCAGAATCAGGGTTTGCTTTGCCAGTTAGCCAATTCCTACTGGGAAGAAATAAAAAGCTACAATACAAGGCATGCAGGCTTAAAAAGAGATCAAGTCTGAAGAGCTCAGCTTCTGCCCTGGGAGGGCTCGGGGTGGGAACTCTATGGAACCGCATGCCTAATTTCAGCTAGCATTTAATGGGACTGTGACAACTTAGCGAGTTGGATATTTGGCAAATTGGGTTTAAAGTCTAACTGGCTCATCACGCAATGCTGCGACTGAAGAACTGGGAACAGAAGACTCTTCTGATGTGTCAAGTTTCTCTGCACGCAGACAGGCATGCCGCCAGCACCCCTGGGTGACGAGCACTGATGAGGAGCTGCAACCAACCGTTAGGGGCAAAGAGGCTGCGCCAGGAGGAGAAAACATCTCTTCCCAGTGTGCTCTGTCAGAGCGCAGAACCTTCAGAGCTCACGTGGTGGAACTGTACCTGTAACAAATGCCCACGCACTACACTGCATCCATTGTTTGCTTTCCACTGCTGAACTATCCTGCTAGCGTTACATTGGCAGCTATTCAGGAAGAGCCTGCAACATCCAGGTTTGTGGGCACACGTGCAGGGAGCAGCTAATACTGCCAACAGGGGGATTCAGCCTTGGCTTTCTCTCTGCAGCCTGTCTGCTCCACGGCCTGCAACTCTGCAAGCACTTTCCTGGTCAAGGACCTTAGGTCCCTGCGATAGTTGCTGCTGCAGACAGCAAGCCTCTTTCCAGAGTCCGAAAATCATTGCTAGATGTCTCAACTACAGCCCCTTGAAATGTTACAAAAAACTTTCAGGGCAGAAATGGCACGAACAAAACTTGAGTTATTGCACCAGGTATGTTCCCCCAGTGCCGTCCTCATTTCTACCCAGCACTAGCTCCTGACAGGTAATCAGCAATCAGAAAGGGAGTATGGAAAATGAGAGATTTGTTGTAGAGGGGGAACAGATCTCTTCCCACAAATGAAAAATCTTCACATATCACTGTGACAGATACAAAATCTTTAAAGGCAACATTGAAGAAAGAATAAAAGATCTTTTTGTCTTCTCAACAAGCTCCCAGTGGATTCAAGGCCTTTTTAGTTAAAACAGTTTTTAACTAAAACAATTTTATACTCAAGTGGCTGCTCTAAGCCCCTTAGAACAGAAAAGACATGCAACAGACACTTCTTGCAAGCAGCACAAAGTAACTGACTTGTTAATATGCTTGTGTGTGTTAACAAGTCATTCTGGGTTATTAGGGAGATCTATCAGACTGTGTTATCCAGAGCATTCGCCTTACCTTTGTTCGAGGTAGTGCAGAGCCTGCCTCACGAAGTCCATGCGCACCTCCAAGTTGGTGCGGACTTTCAAGACGTCGCTAGCAGAAACCAGGCGAACGTCGGTCATTTGTTTCACCATGGCCCACAGGTCAGAGATGTTCTGTGAACAAAACGTTCCACACAACAGTGATTAGAGGTGAACAAGCAACACTGTTTTGGGCTATGTGGTGTTTTGATGCTAAAGCAGAAGTACAAAGACATACTGCAGGTGAGTAATTTCAGCCAGTTTAGATTTACAACGGAGACACTGGATGCAATCCTGAAGGTGAGCCCCTTCTGTCCTGCAGAATACAAATCTCACAGGCTTCTCTGCCTAATGCTTGTGTAAGGAGATGGCTATAAATATTTTACCTGCAGTTGTCAGCCAGTACCAACAATTTCCCAGACCAGGCTGGGTATTAGGTGCTCGGCTTCCTTCCCCATTTCCGGCTCATATATCCCACTCCAAAAATACCACATCAGCTTTTCACATAAGCGATTGCTCTGGTTGTCATTGGAAAGCTGTGCAATCAGCTGTGATGTGACATGTCTAAAGGGCTTAGACAAAGACTCCGTTACAAAAAGAGGCTGAAAACCATCCAGGTCTGCTCATTCCCAAGGATGAGATCGTATCAGTACCTACAGGACTGGAGCATCCCCGCTGAAACAGCAAAACCCTGACAAGTAACAGCACTGTTAGCTTCAGCAAGGGCAGCTGTTTGATCGCGGTGCTTCAAAGCAGCAAGAATATTGAAACTCACCTTGCTGTCCCTAGCAAAGCGAACAGAGCTGTTCAAAGCAAAGAAGCACATCTGTAATTTAGAGCCGACCCAAGCATTTGCCTCTCAGCTTCTGAACAGCTTTTTGCTCTCTCCATTTGCAGTCTTTCCACGACATGACCCTTCTGCAGTATTTTCCCCCAGGCATTTCTAAAAGGTGGCCAGGTTTGTGCATTTTGGTTTTTTTTGGGGGGTGGATCAAGGCAACACAATTAAAAGAAAAGGGGGAAAAAAAAGAAAAGGAGATGGATCATCGATTTAAAGTCAACCTTGCAGGCTTTGGCTGGCTTTACACCTTGCTGTGGGACTCTACTTCAGTCCTAGTGGAGACTGGTTGAAGACCCTTCACCTACAGCTAAATATGTCCAAAGAATATTAGGAGATCACATTTTGGAAACAGAACTCTGTAGAACCCATTTAAAGTGGAAAGCATTTATTTTTTTTCTCTGACAGCTCATCACTCATGACAGGACACTACAATGAAACCAGGCTCTTCTCTTCCCCGTTTTGTTAAGAAATTTTCACCGTGACCACGTTCATCACAGGTGGGCCCTGCTGGACTAAAGAAGATTCCAGTGTTGGCTCTGTTTTCTGTGGAGCCATGCAATTTATTTTTTTTGGCAATATCAGTATTTTTCCACCAGTGTCAGCAGGCTGTTAATCACAGCTGAAAACAGCTTAAATACATTTCCTCGTGTTAACTTATTGGCAGTACCTTATCATCCAACTCTACAACAGCAGCACAAAGGTCCACCAGGTTAGGCTGCAGATGTCCATTCACTATCTTCTCGTTATAAATATAAATCTGAAACACATTAAAAGCGAGTTTTAACAACACATACCACTCTCCTTCCCCCTCCCCAGCCACGGCAGCAGAATCTGACCCAGATTTCAAGAACTGTCCCCAGCAGGTCCCTTCTGCCTCCCTCCCACGTTAGCTGGTTGTCGTCTGCACGGAGGAGGAAGGGACAAAGGCACAAACCTCCACAACACCCCAAAGCCTGCCTGAAGGCCAGAAGCAATCCACCAGCTGTTCAGGGGTTCTGCACAGCAACGCACTGCACTGCACGCCACGTTAGACTAATTGGAGCTAATTGTTGGAGGACAAAGATTCAAGAGACGTGACAACTGAATGGCAGTGATATTCCCCTACACTGCAGCCTGATATAACAGAATTTCACTGCTTTCTGCTGCAAGAATTCAGGGAACTGTGACACAAGGAGATGAGAACAGAAACCCAGTCCTTCAAAACCTGCTCCAAAACATGCCCCCCCTTCACTGTTTTCATGTAAATCTTGGTCTCCATTTGCCTACTGGAATTGTTTATTCTATTCTCATCCCAAAGACCTTGCAGCTCCCTTTGAAAATAATCATTCCCAATGCCAGAAAGGCACTGCTGTCATACTTTGAGTCCTTTCTTCTTGCAAACACTGCTTCTTCAACATTACCAGCATGCAAACAAGACATGAAGCTCAGGATCGCAAATAAAATTTAGCATCAGTGAAACCATGGACTTCATTGTGTTTCTGGGAAATAGTTTAAGTTATCCATGAAGAATAATTATTTCAGTATAATTAAAACACATTTCATGGCTGACGATGAGCTGTAACAGCATGGACTCCCAGGTCTCCCAACTACCTGCTGAAATACACAGGGGCAGCTTTGAAACCCAGATTTTCCTGCACTCAAGCAGGGTGGAGTCAAAAACATTTCAGCCAGGGCAGCTTCTCCAGAGGGCAGGCAGTGGCTGAAAGAACCGTGCTGCAGGCAGAAGCCAGCACTAGCACTGCTAGAAAAGTTGAGTTTTCTACATCCACAAAACATCCGGGAGCAATGCTGATAGCCTGAAAGCATGGGTGCAATCACACCACTTGAAAGACCCTTAGATGCAGGATTACGCTCGAGATGGAACAAATTAATGCACTAATAATAACCGCTAAATCAAATATACACTTGATCAGCACAACCATGCACCTTATTTTGTGATTCACTTCCTCAGTTACCATAACTGAATGCAGACACAGAAAAACAGATGTACAAGCTGCTATCGAGCTCAGCAAAGGCTGAGCCAAGGCACACAATAACAGTAATTGTGTGCAAATTAGGCAGCGCTTTGTCTACGCGCTTCTACATATTCCAGTTGGAAAAATCAAGTCCTTCTCTTTCATTTTGTTTCCAGCAGTGCTGGTAAACAGATCATCTCAAATAACAAAAGTAACAAATTGGTTATGTAAAGGTTTATCAATTCCCTCTGAAATTTTTCAGAGGGAGCCTAATGCCACCAGACATTAATTCATAGCTGCTGCACTAAAGCTCCTCATAATTGATCCTATTAAAATGGGATATAATTTGACAAATATCAGGATTAAGACTTCAGCATGTTTTCCCCTACATGCAGACATCCGAAAAGTGATCTTCCTTCCACACGTGAGAATAATGGGCATGTAACTCTTCTTTTGCATAATATTACACGGTGACATGAACTCCTAAAACATTTTTTGAAAGGTTAAAACTTTTAATTTACTGTATGAACATAAACGACTTCTACAGTCACATATGTTGCTCCGGATCTCCTTTTGACACAAATCCTGTCGTAGACAGACGAGCGCATTTCCAAAAATGTCAGGCTAACTTTCTGTATTTTCCAATTGCATTTTAATCCCGGGCAGATGTCTTCATGCTGTACCTTCCGTATCTCTTTACACATTACGCTCACAGATTTTTATTTCCCACCTCTATGTAGAGAACGACGCTCAGCTATGGGTTTTATGCTCCTTTCCAGCACACTCACCTGCCGAGCATATGCCATCTCCACGCTGTCCAGGGAGCTGCGACCTGGAGGGCCCGACTCACCAGCATAGCTGGGCTGTTTAACAAGAAGCATAAAGGTTATTAAACTTGTATTAGTTTTTTCTTCCCCAATACAGCCAAACCCTGTAGCCTGTATATTCAATTTTACTCATCTGAGTCTTTTATACTTAGGATATAAAATTACTGCAACGCGTTTAACCAATGTATCTGCTCCTAAGGTACAGCAAAAACACCTCTGCTCCTGTCACAACTTACCAGGTTCTGCAAGGAAGAGGCACGCTGTCACTGCAATCCCCTTTTATCTTCCCAGCGAAGATTCAACTTTCTCAAGAGACAGAAATCCTACTTATTCAGTGCGCAAACCAACCATTAGCTCTCCAGAATTAGGACATCAGCGTGCCTCATTAGCATCTTGTAATTTTAATTCTTTGCTTTGTTTCCTGAAAGGTTGCTTATTGGCATGCTCAGTATCTCTCTGAGAAGCACCCAGTCCGAACCTCCATGGCAGCGAGGAGGCAGGCTGTGACAGACCAGCTCAATGGATGCAGTCCAACAAATCTGACACTTCTTTTTGCCCCAGTGCCATGACGCTGACACAAAATGGGGCTGGAGCATAAAATTATCTGCTGAAAAATGCCCCAGTGCTGCTCAGCTGGAGGAGGAAGAAGGAAGCTGGCAATATACTGACCTGAAAAAAGCTTCCTACCCATGGAGTCTACACAAGTGTTGAAATATTTCCACTGTAGAGTTAGAGGTCAGCTGATAAAGAGTCATGGCATGGACAATTCGTAATTTTTTTTGGTTAAATTTGAAATATAATACTACTGTAACGTTCTAGTGCCACAAAGCTATCCTTACAAATGCTCCCCACAAACCACAGGTATGTTTTCAGTATAGCCACCACTAAACACAGATGTTCACCACTCTGGAAGAAAAAAACCTCACAGCTAAATATGCAGCCCTCCAACGTTTCCAGCTTCGTATAGATGTAGCTCTTTATTTCAGCATTGCAAGTCTTGGGTTTGAAAAATAAAGTGCAATTATTTTAAAGACAGATCCCTTTGAGGTAAGCAGTCCTTTAATATCAGCTGCTTCTCGAGGAGCACTATAGCTACGATGGGCTGAAGATAAAAGCAAGACAAGCTTAGTACAGCAGCGTAATAGTTACTAAGCCGACGGACACAGTTGGGGCAGGAGAGAAGGAATAGACAAGCCCTTAGAAAAACAACCATGTTTTGAGGTCTGAAGCCAAAGCAGCAGCATTTACATTTCCGACTTCAAACCCCAAAGCTCATTTGCCTGTCCCAGCAGCGGATGTCACCTCTCCACGCACACCTTGCTCCGCTCACTTCAGGTCTCTAGCTCAGGTACAGCTACAAGAGCTAAGCTGGCTGTTTATTTGTACCACAAGAGAGGATGTGAAGTACAGAAGGTAAATACTGAAGGCAGCTCTAAGCATACACCAGGAACAGGACTCATGCCATGTAACTCCAGTCCACGTCTATTCCTTTAAACTGGAACCAGTAACTTTTTTCAAAGAGCAGGCACATCTGCAGAGCTTTAAAATTCAGCTTTTCCCCAAAGTTGGTTCGAGCTAGCTGCACATCGTCCTCGTGAGCTGTAACACTGCTCCCCACCAATACTGTCAAACAGCTTCACTTCTTCTCACGGTGGTTACCCAGAACTGTAATACTGTGCAGGTACAATCACCGCCAAGTATTGCTCAAGGACATGTTCCAGTCTTTCCTGGAAGAGTTCAGCTAAATTTGACCAACTTGCTGTACAAAAAAAAGAAAAAAAAAAAGAAAAAAAAAAAAAAAACACAGCAGAAAGCCCAAATGTAATGGAAAACTCTTCCTTTCAACTTGAAACTTCAGCTTTGCTGACACCAGCTGTACTCTGGCACGGCAGGACCAAGGTGCCCCAATGATTTGCTCAGATTTCAAGGAACAGGTTGCTTCTCTCCTGATGAAATTGTAAAAAAAAATATCATTTCAAATAAGAGGAGCTGCTGATAGGGTCTTCCAAAGAATCTCGTATTTTCCTGGGCTGTATCCCAACTTTGAAACAAAATAATACAAACCCGTGAAATTCCACACAGTCTATGCAGTGAAGCATTTGGGAAGCACTGACTGTTTTAATTTGGTAACAGGTAACCAGGGAACCTTCTGTTGTGTAAGACTGCCCTTACCCTCAGGAGTTTATGTTCTTACAAAGGCTGTAATTGTCCTAGTCCACAAGCTCAGAGCAGGGAAATTTTTGCAATTTAAAACAAAGACAAATGAAGTCACGAGTGCAACAGCCACAGAGCTGTTCTGAGCTAGCTAGGCATTTATGTGAAGATAAGGGCATGGCCCCTATTCAGAAATTGTAAGAGATTTGTGATATTTATGCTTTGTGCACTGCGTACAACAGTTGACTGCAAAATAAAAAGTACTCAGTTTTGTTTGTCCCTGGTATAGTGAGATCTAAATGAAGGTATCAAATACGAACCTGAAAAATCCTTTGAATTGCTGAAATTAATTTATCACTGCATTCATTGCTCAGTAATAATGCAATTTAAATTATGTTCAACCTGACAGTAAAATCAAGATTCATTTAGACCTTAGGCAGCACAAACAAAATACCTCACCAAAACCCACTTTCTTTTTGCAACTGAACTTACCCCAAAAATATTGCTCAGAGTTACTCCTAATGGATACTGATATTCAGAAGTATTTGCATTTTTCTTTCAGTGCCAAAGCATCTGACACGAATTCCTTTAAACCCACCTAAAAACGACAAATTCTTTGTTCTAAAGAACAAAGAAGCCGTTAAAGCAGGTTTCCTGGGAAACAGACGTGATGGCAGAAATAGCGCTTTGCAGCCTTCCCCTCTGCTGTGCTAGATAAATTGCAGAGTTATTTAAAGTAACACTAAATTATGGACGCTGTCATTAATTACTGATGAGGTTTCATCTTCTAAAGCAAGAAGGGTACATTGTGACTCGGTGTCACTTTTCAACCAGTGCTCAAACAGCAGAAATACAAGGACTGGGGCTTTATTTTGTGAATCCAGTTCCTTTTTCTCCTGCTGTTGTACCGCAGCACCAAAGAGCAGCATCTCTGTGGCTGCCTTTCCAGAAAGCAGCGTAGGACTGGCAGGTTCAAACCCACAGGTAAGGATCAGAATTCAAAAGTGCACGTCTGAAACCAAAGAATGAATGTTTAGGGTTTTTTGCTCCTCTCCTTTCTCCAGTTTTAATTTTCCCCTATCCATTACACTTTGAGGATCACTTATTAGCGATTTGCCACAGCTGAGACCTGACACATTGCAGGTAAATTCTTTAAATGCCCTCAACCAGCTTGGCCTCTCAGTGAGAAAAACTAAATAAATCAGGAATACCAGAATTTGTCTTGCTTTTCTTATGCTTTTCTTTCCTACAGCAAGAACCACAGGAGCTAGAGCATTTCCTTTTTTTTTTTCCATCTCATGCTCGCATTCTGGCTCCATCTTTGAATTATTAAATGTAAACAGTAAAAACAAAAAAAGTATCTTATGGTCGGGCTAAAAGGAAATTTTCAAAAGGGAAACTACAGCAGTGAGTCAGCATGGGGAAGGCCGTTTCCAATCTTTACCCTCAGCTGCAGAAACGAATAGGTGTGTAGGCAAACCCTCTATAGCCAGCAGTCGGTGCCTGAAGAGGCATCTGCCACTGCTCAGGAGGAAATTTGGGGCTGGGGGAGGATATCCTTTTGCAGCAAGTCAGAACTTCCCAACTTTTCAAGCGAGGAAAAGATGATGAAGGATGTGCTGAAAACAGCAGCTAGGTGCGTACAAGAAGAATTATGTTTTAGGTCAGCTCCTGAAGCATAACTGGAGCAAGCACATGCTAAAAAGGAAAAGTTGGTAATGCACCAAGGACTGCAGAAGTACAAACACACACATCTCTGCCTCTCTGCTCTGTGGTTGCTCACGCAGCTCGTGCTGTTTCGATCAATCACGTTTGCTTCTCCCTGCCCTGAATTGAGGTCTTTCCAAAAGATTCTTCAGAGCCGCGCTATTTATTTTGAACATTATCCATTTGCAAAAACTGCAATTAGACCGCGCCACCAGCGCAGTTTTATCTTGAAATTCATTTAGCTGAACGATGCCGCTTTTCAAAGGAGTCCTTCATTTGTACTCAGCCAAGCATTCAGCCTCGCTTGTGCACCCAACTGCACGCCCAGAAAGCTGCATTATTCATCGCCCTCATATGCATATGCACATTCCTCAGCAGAAGGCTGGGCAGACATTTTGTCAGCTCTCCAAATGGCTTGGCCACTAGATGCAGCGCATAACTACGCAGGAGACCGAGCTGGAGAGACACCATCAAAACCCATCGTGGTGCAGCAGGGGAGAGGAGAGGATCCTGAGCTCCTTGGGATTTAGGGGATGTGAAATCATTACACGGAGGGCAGAGGAGAAAGCGAGAGTGACGGCGTCTCTCAGGCACTGCGGGAGCAGGCTGCTCGACAGCAGGAGGGGAAGAGCTTGGGGAGGGGGTGGAAAGAAAAAAAAAAAGGAATAAAAGGACAAAAGAAACGCCTCAGAACCTAGCAGAACAAGACTCGGAACAAACACCTTGAGAATGTAACATAGGTGTTTGATATCCTGAAAACAAAAGCCAGGCTTTCTTCCCTCCTCCCAAGCAGCACCCTTTTTTAGTTCGGTTTTTCCCTTACAGGGAAAAAGCCCAGGCTGGAGGACGAGGCAGAGGAGAAACCACTAATGGCAAGTCCTGCACTAGCTTCTTTGAATCATGAGCTTTGCCTGTTAATTGGTCTTATTTTCATGAATAATGTGTTGGTATTTCACTCTGCCCAAATTAGCTTGCCCAAAGCTTGAGAATTGGCTCGCAGGCAGACCGGCCCCCTGCTGTGTTTGGATCTGTGCCTTTTCAGTTGATTCTCCATCTCCAGAGGATATCAATTAAACCTCTACTATATTCCACAGGCTGTGTCTGTTTGTGTCACACACACAAAAAACTTATTTGACTGGAACAAGGCTTTAGAAGAACAACCTGCTGTGGGGAGGTTAGATAACAGGCTTTTAACACAGTAGATGCACTTCAAACCTCTCAGACCTTTGACTTCTTGAGGCGAAGACTGGAATATATCAAGGATTTTAAATGCTCTTGAAATGACATACCGATACCACGAGTGCTTTGAAAGGGAGAGTGGAGTATTACCGAGCGATGGTGTACACTGAGTCTTTAAACTCATTCATGGAAACTATTAAAGGATTTTTCCCCCCTCCCACCAATTTGATGCTTGGCATCTCAAGTGCCACAGGCTGGGGTTAGTGTCCATTTTGATACTGAAACAGCAGAAAAGGGGTTTGGGCTTTTCAGAGAAGGTTATTATATTGCTTCTCCCAGCAGCCGGTATCCACGCTTTGGAAGGCAAACCCCACACCAGTAACTCACACAAATCAAAGATGGTAGAAGCTATTAGAACAGCTGCCAAGTCTGCAGACTCGCCTCCTAAAGTAATGGGAGAGCTGTTCCTAGCTTTAAATGAATTCAGCCTGCATTATTTAACATCTCTAATAGTAGCACACTGGACAGCCTTCTGAAAAGTCACAGTGAAGTATCAGTAAAATACGTTCTAGGGAAACTAGCTTCTATAAAGGGATGTATGCTAACTGGGATTAACCTATATTTAAAAGAACAGTAATCAGAAAGGGACATTTCATTAACAGCTTTAATTATTTCCAAATCCCTATACAGGTCATACCCCATTAACACCAAGAGCTTTTTTTTTTTCCCCTTTTAATGCAGTTTGCAGTTCTATAAGTCACCCCAATGAAAAAAAATATATATAAAAAGGGGAATTGCATGGGGAAGATTGCTATAAAAAAAACTGGGTCTGTCTTCTGGCCTGAAAGCACAGCAATGCTCTTCCCCTACTGCCTCTCCTCTCAAGGTTAGTTTTTGATGGAGCAGTATGCTGGGGCTGCGATGCAACTTCATGCTCCAGGGATCCCAGCTGATGTCTGACGCCTCTGGCTCACAGGGGTGGAGCTCCCACAACCCTGCACGTAGCCGTGCTGTGCTCTGCTCATGGCACTGCAGCATTTTAAGAAAAAATGAAGTTTTAAATTGTAACATGATACACGTAATGTTCTGAGTTACTAGTCAATACCTTTTCATGTCAAACAGGGGCTGTCTTGCCCAAAGGATCTGGTCACCACTGGATTAACCTTGAATTGCTGAATGCAAGAGGCCTTAGAGGCACAACAGTGAGAGAGCAAGGTAAAAGGAAAGTATACTCTCTCTTTGGTTTTTATTTTGAATATTCATCTGGTGTTGCCAAGAAACCCAAGAGACTTCCACACCCTCCTACGAAAAGCCATAAATCCTGCCTAGTAAACAGTGATAAGGGGGAGAGACATTGCAAGACCTGTTTGGGAGAACAGCTATACCTGAGAAGCTGTCTGGTCTCATTAGTTCTGCAAAGCTTCCCTGAAGGAGAAGTTCACCCCGACGTGTTTTCTGTCTGCTGGGTGTATCGATCTCCTATGCACTAGAGGGACTGAGCTTCCAACTTGCACAAAAAAAACAGCTTCAGCAACAGGAGCTCCGCTGCCTGCGCCTATCAGTCAATAAAAACTAAGGTTTGATACTTTGCTAGGCAACACATTCTACTAGTTGCAACCATATTTAAGTTAAATAGAGCTTTAATACCACTTATTTTCAATGGTTGTAGCTATAAAATAATCCAGAGGTGGTTTCAGCAGCATCAGTGCCAGCTGAGTGTGACCACGCAGTGTTCAGGAAGGCAGTTACCTCATTTTCCTGGGTGAAATCGAGAGCATCTTCCCCCGATGCCAGCAGGGTGTGAAGAATCCTTTGTTTCACCTGTTCCCACTCCACCAGCATCGATTCTCGGTGATACTCCTCAGCCATAGCAAAAGTCTGTTGAGGAAGAAGAGCTAAGCAATAGACAGAAACAGCAAACAGCATGCAACCACTAGCCCGCTCTGCTATTAACAGACCAGCTTAAAATAGCAACTAGCTAAATCAACCCGGTCAGCCCTCAAGAGCTAATGATTTGCTGGGTATTATCAGGCCCCCTGTTAGGAATGAAGGGATTCAGAAAATAGGTGTGAGTGAACGAACATAGCTCTTGCGTACCCAGCTACCAAATCATCAGATCTTTGTCTTTTCTGTGGTGCTGACACACAGAAAGCCCAGCAGGTTGGAAATGGGCAGGCTGAGATGCTACCCACAATTGCTCACGACTTCAGGATTTTCCTGAGCTCTCCATTTCCCTCAGCAGCAACAGCCGCAACTTCTGTGTAAGACGCCTGGATCTGAACTACCCACTTCACCCCACTGGAGCACAGACCTGACGTGTACCAGCAGCAGTCCTGGTTTACAGCGCTGCAGAAAGAGCAGAGGGGGCAGCAGCACGTGCCGAGCTCTGACCCTGTTACAGGGCTAAGACAACGAGCGTGGAAGTTAAGGGCTCCTTGCCCTCTGCCCACCTCCCTCAGCCCAAACCTTTTGTTAAGTTAGCAGTTTGCCACCCAGCTGCATGCACACGATATCCAGGTCTCCACTGATGTGCGTGGTTTGCCGAGCCCTGTTTCTCTACTGGCAAACAGCTCTTCGCCTCCCAGGAGGTGATAAAGGTTTGATGCACTGCATTGTTAATAGAGATGTCTGTTTATAGCCCGTATTTAATTTTCAGGTCTTTATCAGTATGTTTTTCCTTTTAAATAGGAAATATGATGCAAGAACATTAATAATATTAAGGAAGATCAATGGGTGCCAAAGAAACAGAAAGCCTTTCTCATCTGGAAAACAAGTACAGTAAATCACATAGAATCACATCCTGAAAAGAAACACCCTTTAAAATGGCTGATGTGCTACAACAGCTCCGGATCTGATGGAGGAATGCATGGAGGGAAAGAGCTCTGCTCAACACTCCTTATTTTGGCAACGAGCATTAGGATATCGAAGACGCTTCTCTGCTGTTCCTTTTATTGCTGGAGTGATGCTAGCCAGCAGCCTTGAGTACACTGGGACAGAAAAGGCTCTTATTTCCACTAATTCTGGAGAAGAAGCCACACACTGCTACTTTATCTTTCCCAACCCTCTCTCTCGCTCTCTCTTTCAAATCACTTTGAGCTGCAGTGTACATAACTACGTGTTTTGGCTGCCTGAATAAGATTTAATCTCTTATGGGCTGCTTTTAGGGTATTGTCAATTAAACATTCCCCAGTATAAGCAAATGGGTAAAAGGCAGTGACATTTGACAAACATTTAATTATGGTGCACACGTGCAACTAGAGCATATGATTTTTGTTTCTTGCCTTATAATATAAAATCATTTTATACTTTCATGATGGAATGTAGGTCTTCTTACTTTCACTATAATCACTTCAATGGGGGTTTAAATATGCTTCAATAATTACAGCTTAATTATATGTAATTAAAATAATTTAATAATGCTTAAGTACCATTCCTTATCATTTGAAATAAACACAGGCTCAGTTCTAAACCTGGTGCCCCAACTAGACATGTAGGGAAACGATCGTAACATAAGCACTGGAAGCATGCAGTGACATTTCGAAGCAGCAGCTTCAAGACAAACAGGAAGCGTTTTTCCACACTGCATAATTCAACTGTGGAAATCATTGCCCCCGAATATGACATACCAAAAGCCTTAATAGACTCAGGACCACAATATGATGAATTTCACATCAGCTCAGAAAATCCTACAACAGCTATGTATTTGAGGTGCAAAGATGAACGGGGGAAGGCTCAATCTTTTTCCCTTACAGACTGCCTAAGCATTGGTCCCCTCTGAGGACAGAAAACTGGGCTCAAACCCTAACCCTTTCTCTGAGCTTAAGTGACAACTCTTACTTTCTTACTGGAGCAATTTTTTTGCACCGCTTCAACAACTGTTTTTAATATACATGAGTTTTGCTGTGGATGGTGTAAGCAGCGTCATGTTCTGGCTGTCCTACAGACAAGAATTACGCCTTGCAGTACTGCTGCTGCATGGGTCTGAACATAGTCATGTGGAGAGCACCACGCTTCAACTCCTGTAACCTGGGGAAACAGCCGCCACCAATCCACAGAGCATCACCACTGTACAAGGCACAAGGTACTTCTCAGAGCAAAAAAAAATGACATTATCCTAGCGTTATCACCTCTAGAAAAGACGGCACTCGTCGAGAGAGGGTTAGAGGATGCTGTGCCTTAAAAGCAGCTGCTTTGTTCAAACTCAGATTTAACACCGTGAGCTTCCAGACCCTACCTAATACTGCAGCTGAAATGCAACAAAATTATTTCTAGAAATTCTAAGCAGCTATTTTGACATCTGACTATTCTATATTCTGTAGACAGCCCTCCTAAATTCCACAAGGTTTATTAAATGTCTAATTTATAAAGAATTCCTCAAGATCCACCACCTCCCTCCCCTTTTGTATGTGTTTTTTTTTTTTTTTTTTTTTTTTTTTGTGTGTGGTTTGACTTGTTTATAAAAAGGTATTTGCTTCCAACTTACCCTTTTCCTGGACTCTTCAATGGCTGACAGCAAGGCATTATCTTTTTCATTCTTCAGGAATCCCTGCAGAAAAGGAGAAACAGAGCCTCAGTCTAAAAGCCACCTCGCGCTACCATCAGATACGTATTGTACTACTCAGCTCTTTCAACTCCACGAAGTGCTGGCAGCTCTCCCCAGTCCATTCCAGAGAAGTTTAAAGGTCACTTCACTTCACCAGAGGTACAGCAAGATGCCCATACAGAGCAGTGTGAAAATGAAAATGCATTAATCCCCTGTTTTAATATGCATTAAATCCTGGTGAAATATCCTGCTTCTATTCTTTTTTATCTCTGTGTCCCAGCAACTGCTTCCTCTTGCTCTCTATTTGAGGGAGCTAGGATGAAAGCTGGTAGGAGCGATAAGCACAGATAAGATTGTTGGACTTGAGTATGTTAAAAAAAAAAAAAAGAAAAAAAGGTTTTGACTTGGCAGCTTCAGGCAGGAGTGGAGCTCTTGTGGGCCCGATAGGAACTGTGAAAAAGCTTCAAAAATAATCAGTTGAAAAAGGATGAAAGTAACTAAACAGTTGGAAAGCACAGAGGAGAAGTTTACTGCATAGTCCTTCCTTACACACAGCTGGAGCCGTTAAAAAATTTAGAGTTATATTTTTAGCATATCAATAAATCTCAAAACAGGTCTGGTGTATGTGAACCAATTCAAATGAGCTGCAGTTTCTTATCCTAAACATTACTTTTGTGACCAATACTAGCAAAGACACGATATCCTGCATTTAATGAATACCTGTGGAGTAAGCTGCTGCAACGTACACAGGGAACAAATGGGAAACATTTATTACAACCCAACATGAACACCTTTATTTTACATATTTATTGTTATAACACCGATTAAACAAACCCAGTTGATTTGACCCCCCAGACTTCAATTTAGTCATTCTCCAAAACATCAACAAAAAAACCCTTTTGTTTCCCTCTGAAGTAATCATCAATAACTTTATCAGCTCCAAGTGCTAATACTTCGAGTCTGCATGCTCGTTGCACAGACCTAAAATTAAAGAGGCCACTGACAGCTCAAGGGAGTGGGAACTCAACGTGCTGTGCTTCACGCTTTTACAACGAGGATATACAACTGCAGCAGTGCGGGACTGAATTCATCAGGATTTAGGAGGCTTTCATGCTCTTCATTCGCTACATCTTGCTGCAAATCAATGCTTCCTGCCCCAACGATCTGCCGATATCGGTATTGATCCTTACACCCTAGCTCAAGCTGCAGCTCTCCAGGGGAGCACGGGTCCTGCAGCAGGACAGTAACCCACTGCCATGAGGGTTTGGACCCTTGGGAAAATATAGTTATGGTAGGTCTGAGAAATAGCCCTGCAGCTGTATTACAACAGATATCAGATTGCTACTTTGGTCTGAGAGGCGAGGAAGGTTTGTGGTTTCTCAGAAATGAGGCAAATTGGCAGACAACGTAGGTGTGCTGTCTGCCTTCCTGTTACCCAGCACCCGCGGGTGAAACCAAGGGCATGGCAACCTTCCCTTCTCAAACTCATAGAACAGGCAGTACGTGGTTATAGGACATCCTCCGACCCCCTTCAGCTGAAATAGGAACGTGACCCCTTTCTGTGCGGCAGGTAGAGACAGAACTGCAGCCCCCTGGGACAGACAAGCGACGCAGCTCCCCCAGAGAAAGCCCCTGAATTATATATGGGAAAAGGGGCTACTGGCACACAGCATAGTCTTCATTTCTTCATCCACGTCCCACTTTATTTTTAGACAATGCCCGCAGAGAAAGCGCAGTTACAATCTGGAGAAGGGAAGCTAAATGCAGCTCCTTGCACGTGTCTGGGGACCGAACACTCCTGCAGCCGCTGCAGGCACCTAATGGGGCCAAGACCCAGTCTGGGCTTCTTGCGGGAGAGGTGGGGAGGGATGGAGACGTGCCTTCTTAAGGTTTGTCCTTGGCTGCAAGGTTGGAAGGTCTGCAAAAGGGCAGCAACTCTTCCTTTCCTCCTTCTCTCCTTTCCTCCCATTCCCAAAGTGGCTTGAAGAAGAATTCCCTGGAGTTACACTTAACGAGCACACCTCGAAAGCACACACCAGCTTACGAACAAAAGACATACCTGCACGTCTGACAGCAGGGATCTGATGCAGCAGAGCCCAGCACCGTTTGCCGTATCCTTTAACAACGCTGCTAATTTTACATGCAAAAGCCCCCCACCGCCTCAGGGACGCAGACCTGCAGCTACGTGGATGCGATGGAAGGTGCTAGCATGCTGTGCCGGGCACTGCAGCTTGCAGACGTGCTGGGTACCCTCCTCCCTGCTCCCTCTGCAAGTCCTGGGCTCCTGAAAGCCCTGAGATAGACCTCATAGAGACAGAAAGGAAGAGGTCAACAATTCCACCAAATAAAACAATTATTTTGCAATACACAGGGTAAAACGCTATTTGCTGCGTGAAAGGTGACCAAAGGGAAGAGAAGACAGCTTGGGTACCTGCCTAGAAACATACACAGCAGTGATGGTAAACCACAGTGTGATATAAGTGTGCTAGAACTTCCCTTGGAGACCATAAATCCAGGCTGAGTATCGCTCTTAGTGAAACCTCCCCACTCCTGGAGTTCACTAGGACCATTTAAGGGATTAGATGACACTGAACGCCAATCAGGGGATGGTAATTGTCTTTTTCCACCTCAAAACCAACTCTTTTAGGAAATGAAAATCTTCACACGTCTCATATATCTATATTGGCTCACTAACAGAAGGCCCATCTTAAAAATGTTGGTTCAATGCTTTGTGCTAAATGTGACTGTAGCACAATTGCTACCGCAGTTAATTACAGCCTAATTATTACAGCTCAGGAGAGGGAGCTTCAGCAACCAACGCTGGGGTTCCTGCTACCATTAACGAGACTGCTTCTGCCTAGGCCAAAGAGCAGTTCCTGCAGTTGTCACTCTGGGCTCTGGTAGCCAAAATTCATACCTTAAAATAAAGATTGTAGGGCTGCTCTCCCAGCATTTATTCCCCGGCTTATTGCATTGCCACCTAGTGGTGCAGCGTGCTCTGGTCACTGCCCGTTTAGCTTTCACTTACCTATATAACACCAGTGTCCACCTGCTACAAGCTAAAGCAGAGCTCTCTGGAACAAGGGTGGGCAGGAGGATGGAAGCGATGGGCTTCATGCTGGAGAATTTTGGCCCCACGAAAATCCCAGGCCGTGTAACAGCGTTAAGGATTTGCATTATCTATGGGGCTGAGCCTTGAACAGCGCCGGGTTGTGCTTACCGAGCTGTGCCTGCCCTAAAAGCTTTCTGCAGTCCCAAAGGGAAGGTTTGACTTTGCCACCACCGCCTGCAGCCTGTAACAAGGATACGGAGGCACAGCAGCCAGCGGGCACGGTGGGTCCAGGGGAGTACATGACCCATATCGCAGGAGCTGCCCTCTCGGGGGAGATGCCACTGATTGTACAAGGAGCAGCGACACGTTGCTTCGGATTTGGTATCCAAAGAGAGAAGCAGAAGGAGAACAGATATTGTTAGGAGACAAAGGGCTATTTCACAGCGGCAGATGGCAGAGATAGGAATAGCTAACGGGAGCATCGCTAAAACCTCAGAGGTGAAATCCTCACCTTGGGGCTCCCCACACAAGTTCTGCCATGGCAGGGATCCCAAAACAGCCTGGATTTTGCTTGAAAATGAAACCGTGTCTTATTTCCCCGAGGCAGGTTTAGGAAAAAAGCTCACAGAGCCCTACAGTCACATCATGCTGTCCTGCTTCAGTGTGTGACTTGCGGCATTTGATTTTCCTGTGCTCCCGTGGGACACCCACGCTCTCCTCCCGCACCTCGCTTGGAAGGGAAGCAGCACGTCTCTCTTCCATCACAGGTTCTCCGCAACACTCGCTGCTGTTTCCCAAGTGCGATTTGTACAGTATCTGACAGGAAGATATTTGCCAAACGGGGACACGGGCCTGGAAATACACCCACTCTCCCACCTTCAGGTTCCCATTTTCCAGCGAGTCCCATTGCTTGATCTTGCATTTCTGCCGACCCTCAGCATCCTTCCCCAGCACGTTACAGCTCCTTTTGGTTCTCTTACCCCTTGAATTCCCGTTTTATCTCCTGAATTTCTCTCTGCCAGCTACAATCCAGCCCTGCTTGGTACCAAATCCGAGTCCTCTGCTCCTACAACACTTGGCCCGACCTCCCCAGCCATCCGTGATGCCTTACTCCCTGCCCCTTGCTCCTCACAGCCCTTAATCCCATCTACTCCACCCCACTTCCAGCTCTGGCTTGTAGCCCTTCAGAAGAGATGCCTGCCAGCTGCTGAGCTCTGCCAGGTGCATGCAGGAACCTGCGACGGAGAGGCTACGAGCACGGCGTGCAGAGATCTGTGTGGAGGCTCACCTTGGCTCCTGGCCACCCCAGTGCAACCACAGGGAAAATGGGGCAATGGGGTGGGCCTCTAAAAGGGTATTAACAGGTGCTTTTCACAACAAAAAGAGCCACAGCCAAAGTGCGTATGACACATGCATTTTCAGAGTTTCATCTCTGAGGTTACTCACCTTAAGCTTCGTTTGAAACTTGAGGGGTGAGGAAGGTTTGGGTGAGAATGGAGGCAAAGCACGACCATTTCACTTGGTCCGCCAGGCCCTCACCACTGTGACGGGAGAGGAAATTGCCAGAAGATGGTGTTCTCCACCACACACAAACAAAATTTTCAAGAATCCTATCCAGGAGGATGTGCTCAGAGGTGCCCCAGCAGCACAGGGCAGGCCCCGGGCAGGCCGTGCCATGTCCCCGCTCTCTGCTGCCATCCCTCATGGTGGGCGGGCGCTGCTGGTGTGACAGGAACCAGCCTTGCTCTGGCCTGAATTCCAGCAAGAAAGAGTTTGAGTAACTAAGTCATTATCAGTACGAAAAGGCACGCATGCACTGACGGTCTCTTTTTGACAGAAGATTGAAAGTCTTTTCCATTTACTGCAGTAAATGAGGTTAGTAAACTCTCTCCTGGCTGATAGAAGTCTCTTAATTACTTCCATCAGCCAGGCCATACTTTTAATACTTGATCTTGGTATTCAAGCTGTCAAGAGTAGGCAAATGTTGCCAAATAGTATACTGAGGCCTTGGATGTTGACAGCGATGCTTATTTTTCACTGGCAGGGGAAGAAAGGAGAAAATGAAACGAACAATCTGGGCCATTTCAAGTCAATTGCTCTTTGATTAAAATATTTTCAAGTGCTGGATTTCCGGTAGATCCAGTGAATCCTTCAAAAGGCCAGCAGGGATGACGACTACACCATTAACAAAAATCACTCTTCAGCAGTGGGAACAGTAGCTCCAGACGAAGCACCTGATATAGTTATCCCTACTAGCAAATTTTTTTTAATTGTTATTTTGAAAAGATTTGCTTAACACAATCCTACACATCTGAGCACACTCACAGAGGTGGTGCGTTCTGGCACAGCCCTGCCAGCCATGTTTCTCTCTGGAAGGAAAAATAGGATAAGGAACAAATCAGCGTACACAAATGTATGCTGAAAAGGAAGGTCTGAGTGGGCTCACCCCATATTAATGCCTTCAATCCAGATTGTAAAAAATCTACACCTTCCAGAGATAGGATGAGTCTGAGGAAGGAAAACCCTTGTTGAAAAGCACAACAGCATGGTCTCAACTGCTCAGGATGAGGAAACGTGCCTTTTCCCCATCTAATATGGAAAGGACAAATGGTAAAGGTCACGCCTGACTTCCCCACGAGCCTGCAATTCCTGGATCTAGTAACACGAGAAGTCTGCCTGGCCTAAGATAGCCGAGCTTGTCAAACTGTAGTGAGTGGTTCAGAAGTTCCTTACTACCATATTTAGAGTAAGAAATTCTCCAATGTTTCCTAAAAAATTAATACACTGTAGACTAAACAGGAGAAAAAGCAGGGAAAACCAGACGGATTTATAGTTTGCTGAGTCTCGAGAGCCAGTTGTTGCATCAGAGGCTTCCAAAGGTACTTAAGAGGGGAAAATATGCAGACTGATAATTAACACTAAATTCAGCCAAATATTGCGGTTGGAGAGGATTTGCTGCTCTGCTACCTACCTTCAGAGGTTGTCTCAAAGCACGTCCACCAGCACGCAGTGACTGTGCTCCATGCTTGTAGGCAGCACTCCCATTCAATTCATGCAAAAGCAAAGGTGGGAGAGCTCCTCCCTGCCCTGCGAGCAGACAGCATTTACACGGCGGTGAGTCACGAAAATATACAAACCCCAGCCCGAGCTCTGCTCCACCGCACGACTAGCAGTGATTTTACAGATCGTTGCACTTCCAAAGCAGCTGACTTTCTGCTCCAGCAAAATCAAACGTTGCAAAGCCGCAATGCCGCCGTCCTTCCCGGCAGAGCCGCGGCAGTGCGGACCTCCCTCCTGCGGCAGCGAGTGTCAGTGCCTGCACCATTGCAGCGGGGTGCTCAGCAGGCACAGCACCTCGCAGAAGAAGGAGCAGGAGGATCACCATTTACCTGCAAGGCTTCCTCGACACCCTCTGTGCAGGGTGGAAGACGCACGGCAGTGATCCTGGCCTGGATACGAGCCCTCAGTAAGGGCCTGACCCACCGCCAGCGTGGCCTTGATGCGATGCACAGTGTTGAATGCCATTTTTTTGGTATTATTTTACTGTTTTTAGGCCGGTCGATCTGTGAAACTCAAGCAGTTTTCACAGTAATCTTCAGACCGCATCCAGGAACCTTGGGTTTTGTGGTGGTGGATAAATATCATTCCTTCTAGCCGTGACAGGAGAAACTCCAACTGCCGCAAGAGCCACTCCTCGTGAAATCACACATCAGCAGAAGCTAGGGCAGATGGCGTGTGCTCTTTGACTCTTGCTGGGGCCGTTTGAACCTGGCAAATGAAGACTGGAAACATGCTCCTTTGGTTTCCAGTCTTTGAGGGAAGAAATACAAACACCCCTTAGGTCCTGCTCCAGCCAGGAGGCCACCTGGCAGGCACGGCAGGGCTAGTGCCAAACCACCTGGTAACACCAAACCTTCCCAGCATCAAGTGGCACCGGCAAAGCCCACAGCCAGCCTCAGTCCTCTGACGTGCATTTGCGCAAATAATATCATTTTCTGGGAAATACAAAGGCAGATAGCTTTATCGTGCGGGGCGTATTGAGGCAATGCTACCACTCATGTTCCCCGCTGGAGTATGGTGCCAGGCACTTACTGTTGTATTTAGAAGTGACTTAATTTTCTTGTTATGCAAAGAGCTAATTGCTACGTTCCTATGCATTTTAGGACTTTACAAGGTACATCAGAGAAGCTTGCAAGATTTAAAAATCTCAATCAGAATGATAAAATTGTGTGAAGTGCAACACTTGGTTCTAGAAAACTGAATATATCAACCACTGTAACATATGTATTACTTGTACAGCGTATCTAATTATTACAAATTTACTAAATATTTATATTATGTATTGTGTCTTTCTCCTTCATCAGAGACAATCTGAAACAATGTCAGTTACACACACCAGTCTTCCATTCTCAGGCTGTGGAAATCTTTGCCATGTCACGATGGGATGCACAGAGCGCAGGGGAACGCTGTTAGAAGTGGTTTCAACAGGGACTTCTCAAAGTCACAAACGCGTTAATGGCATAAAGCTTATATAACACCTTTTTTAACCTAAAATTTTAGAACAAAGGTGCTCAGAGCGAGATTCTCTTTCAAGTACAATTATCAACCTCCACCGCACAGATCATTTTGGCAGCAATTGTTAATGCAACACAAAAATAGCGTCAGGAACAGCGCTACCTTCTCTGGCGGCTCCTCTCTCCCTCCCCAGGCATTACTCATTTTCCATCTCCCTGCGATGCGACTGGGAGCTGCTTAGCAAGGATCCCAGGTCCCACCACCGTTAGAAATGCCAAGGAAATCTGTGCAATAGGTATGACACATATAACCAAGTTGAAAGTCTTAAATAACCCTAACGTGCTGAGAGATCACGCAAGGAACAGGAGGAAGAGAAGCAATGGGAAAGAAAACGTCAGAGCTAGAGAAGGAAGGTGGGCAGACCCTCACCCACGGAGTACAGCAGGAGGAAATGCTACACAGGAGGCACCAGAAGCAGCTTGCTCAGCTGGCTAACACCCGCACATCACACCTGACGGCACCTCAGACAGCGTTTCCATTAGTTTTAACGGATATGGAGGAACCCAATGCCACAAAGACAATTAAATGTTGCCCCGCTTGCAATACAACTTGTTCAGTGAGAGCAGAGCAGAGCAGCAGGACCAGCTGCCCACCAGAAGCCCAACGTGGTCCCTGCTATTTCACCATCAGCGACAACATCTGCACAGAGCAAGCAAACCACACCCCAGAAGCCATGGGGCCGAGTAGCTTTTGGCAGTCTGGAATCCGAGCTTGTTCATCAAGTTCCCAAATGCACAGCCCTTTGTTTTTCTCGAGGTGTTTAAATGCAGAGGGATGACCTTGGTGTGGAGCCTCGCTCCATGCCATGGTGAGCAGCTCCAGTTCCTCCCCGGTGCTATAAAGGCACTCATATTAGCATCCTGATTAAAAAATACAAACAAAAATACCAACGCTCTTCTCCAGTCCTACACAAATCACAGACGTGCAACGAAAGTCACGGTCGGAACAAAACTCAGGGCTTTAGCTGTTTCCTGAGTTCTATTTGAAATAAACCATGAGTTACTGCCCAAGGGCTTGAGCTCAATAATACAACCTTACAATTAAAAATATTTACAGCGTGCTAATTTCTGATCACCCACTGGATGAAGTTACCCTACCCGCCTTCCTGGTATCACGCTTTTTGTAATACTGTGAAAATAAATACCAATTTAAATGATTTTAAAGCTCCATCGTATAGCCATAACCAAGCCTGTAATGCAATACCTCTCACTGAAAACAGCCTCGCATCAGGCAGAAGCATCCTTCAAATCAAGCCATCAGAACTAATTTCACTGATGACGCCATTTTCTTATTTCTTTCGCTGCCATTTTAGCATCGAGGTTCCTCCACGCTTTCTCGGGAAGTCGCTGCGCCTTCCTCTCCCTCTAAGAGGAGGATGCTCAAAAAGAAGAGCGGCGAATAAATCCTGGATGTTCGATTTCTGCCTGTGTCACCTCCTTGCATCTCAGGGAGGAGAGACAAGGCTGCCCTGGCAGACCACACCTCGATTTACTGTACCGAGAGCTGCTGGGGAGTCTCCCGAGATGGAGCACACCGAGAAACCGGCCCCTGGGAATCCACCGGCACCGCACGGAAAATTCAGAAAGCCGAGGGAAGAGGAGTGTCCAGCCCTGCTGCAGGAGGATAGGCTTTCCCTGCGAGTACCATAGCAAACAGCAGCTAATAAGGGAGTAGTTTGAAAAGAAAAAGGCATAAAGGAGGCACAGCGACGAGCTTGCGGTGGCTGTCACCGGACTAATTGCACAACGTTAGCATCAGCACGGAGGCAGATACAATAACCCGCTCAGCCTGGCGGCAGAAAATTCATTTCTCGGGATATGTTCATGTCTGAAAACCGAGCTGCCTTCCCTACCAGCTGATGAAGCATTTCCCAGCCCCGAGTGGCACATTTCTTACGGAGCACCAGCAAGGAGGAGAAATTATTAAGCAAATCTGATAATTATTAACACCCAGCCTCCTCTAACCCACTTCTCCAAATCTAAATGCAATCCTGCAGCCTCCCCCATCCCCACTGAGCACCTTATCCTTTTGCTGGTCTGGTTTGGAGCATGCCAGCTCTCCCTTCTGAGAAACAGGGGAGTTGTCAGGCTCTTTTTGGAAATGAAGCACATCATTATTTGCACATCTCTTCTTTCACAATCTCAGATATTTAAAAAAAATAGTTAAATGCTTTCAAGTTAATGTAAAACTGTATCTAAAAAAAAAAAAAAAAAAGGCAATGAAAAAACTGTTCTTTTTACCTTCTCTGGATGCAAGTGGTGAGCCTGGCAGCGCTCTGAGCCCGATCCTCTCCCTGCTCCTAGACCGAGCGGGGCTGTAGGATTTCTCCTGCCGTGCTCCCATCCCGCGGCAGGGCAAAGCCTGCGCGCCGCCTCCCCAGCGCTCCTCGCGGGCGCTGCTCGGCTCGCCACGGCGGTGGAGGAAAGCCAAGCCCCAAGCTTTCAGTCTCCATCCGCCTGCACGCCAAGCACCAAGCGATGTGGGCAGCTGCCCCCCCGGCACCACGAGTCCCAGAGCTACGGGGACCGGGGACACCGGGGATGTGCCCCGGCACAGGTGGCTCTGCCCGGCGCGGCGCTTCCACCGCGGGATTTCCCCGTCGTGCGGCTATCTGACGTCTCCCTGAGAAACCCACACGGGCAAAGCAAGCCTTTCAAAAAGTTAAATCTACTTTATTTCACTGACGGGGGCCGGCTAGCACTGAAAAAGGGAGAGGCATGTACTGCACTGTTAAGAAAAAACGCCTTTTGGGGGGTTTAAATACACCGGAATCACGAGGAAGTGAGGAAATGTAAAGTTCACTCCTCGTAAATAACACACGATTTCCCCAAATCAGCCACCTGAGAAAGAAAAACAAGCCCGAATCTGTTAGCCCCTTCTGCCTCAGTATTTTTAACTAAATCACAGCTATTTTGTTCAGCCGGTAGGCGCTTCCAGCATAGCAGCACGTCCTTCGAATAAACAGAAAGATTCCACTGACAGTGAAAGCAAGAAGCCGGAGCAGCTCGTGTGTGATATCTTTAAATCCCTAAGCATGCATGTGGTCCTTAAAAACGGTGTTTTCTCACTACATTACTGCTACATTTCACAAAGTTAATTATTTAAATTGCCCATGAATTATTAATCACCGATCATTAAAATAAAAAAAAAAGCAGAAGTCCGGAATATACCTGCTCCAATCACACCATTTGTATTTATAATGCTCAGCCGTTCTCGAGCCCAGGGAGAAAAGCATTTACTGGAAGTCTCTGCTGCACCAAATGGCACGTTACAATAAACATTATTATTTTTTTTTCCTTTTCTGCCTTTTTTCCCTATTGTGCTGCCAGCCCGAGGTTTCAACTTTTCCGACGCGGGGCACGGGAGCGGTGTGCTGAGGATGCAGGGGAGACAAAAGGTTTCCATCTCCCCCCCCCGGCTGTACTCCACCCTGGCTAAGGAACCCTCCAGCAGCGCGTGCCTTCGTCTGCGCCGTGCGTTAACGAGGCACGCAAGCTTTCGGACTCCAATGTAAATGAAATGCCAACTCCAGATGCTGCCAGCAGATAGCAGGGAGAAGCCCGCTGTAAGGGACCTACAGCTAATTATTAATTACCGTGGCTCGGTCATTTTCCATACGTTCATTTACGGAGCCGGGATGAACTCCGTCTCCCACCCACTTCAGACAAAGGAAAATAATTTGCACCACCACCAAGCACAGGGCTCAGCGAGGCAGCTCCCAGGCGGGTCGGTGGAGACGCTTCCTCCGTCTTTTTACCCCCGCAAGCCACACATCTCATTGTGCTGCACCTGAGGAAGCGATTTTGTGCTAAGCCGCTTCTGCGGGAAGACCTCCAGCACAGGTAAGCTGGGTTAAAAAGGCAACTTTTTGGCCAAGCGCTGCCGCCGCTTCCCCTTGCCGACAGCTCAGTGAACAAAAGGAGGGCGCAGGAGGTGGCACGGTGGCACCTTCCCACCCGGGCAGGGATGCTCTGTGCCATCCCAACCTAGCACATCTCATGAACCCACTTCTCCTCCCTGTACAAATTAAAAAACCTCCGAAAGAGCAAGAGAAAGAAGCGACCCACCCCACGCTTCTGCCCCCGAGCAGAGCCTGCAGGTCGCACAGAGCCCGAGTGCGTGGGGCTGAGAGCATGAATTCAGCTGCCACCCACCCTGCCGGTCGTGGCCACCACACCTATATACACGTTCAGCCCCCGATCGCTGCTCTTTCCTACTGTTCCACTGGCTTAACCCCTTTCTGATCACATCCTCGTCACTTGAAAGAGAGGTGGGGTCCAGGCTGCAGACTGGAGTTGACTAGGCAAATCTACTTCACCCTCTTATTCAAGAAACTGAGAAAAAAAATGCAAATCTAGGCACCTCGGTTACTCTGGTAAGTGGAAATATTTCCCGACAGACTGTTCCTATTTCCATTTGCATCACACATCCAAAATCCTTACTTCCAAATAAAATTAAAGAAAGTTCAGCATGTCTTTAAATAAATCACAAGTGCATCTGCAGGACCAGAGGAAGGAGTAGACCGACATCTCTGCACCACAATGAAAACTAAGCAAATCACACCATAAGGCAGCGTCCTTATCTTTTGTTAAAAACCCTTCCGTAGACGTTTCACAGCCTAGGGAAGAAAAAAAAAACAGGGATAAAGACATTCAGAAAGTTAGGCTAGTGCATTTCTCCTCGCATTGACAGCGAAATCGGCAGCGTTGAAGAGGATTTCTGCAAGGCGAGACCCGAGCAGAGGCTGGGCTGCCCCACCCAGCAGCTGCTCCCGAGCAGGAGAGCACCGCAAGGTATCGGCACCGAGCTCGGGGTGCCCTTTTTGCCACCAAAGGACAATTTCCCCCCAAAGTCCCCACCTGCTCGTTTCACCGCTCACCTGCCCCTCGCAACAGCACAAAGAAAAAGCACGGTAAAAGACACCTGGAGGAGAGCTCCTGCCGAAGCAAGCTTTTCCCCTTCGCTTCAGACGTTTGGGAAGAGCCGTTCCTACCTGTAGATCTCAGTACTGCGGAGTTACCAACCTGCTAACGCTGGCTCTAAGCGCCACGCTTCAACTGCCTGGTACTCGGGCTCACACGGCTGTACCTCTCTGCATTAACGCTCGAGTTTTCCCATCTTTAAAAAAATAAGAAAAAAAAGGAAAAAACAAAAAAAGACAGAAAAACCTGCAAGTCCTGAAATGGCCGAGACAGCGAAGAGTCCTGCAAGACAATAAGAAGGCAGCTGCTCTCCCCGGCTGAACACCGCTGCCCGCAAAGCAGCTATGTCTTTTTTTTTTTTTTTTTTCCAGCGGTGTGCTTTATTCAAATTCTAGGGAAAGCATCAGCCTGAAACCAGAAACTGATGGGAGTACCAGTTTATAGGTTACAGAGGATATTTTATTGTTAACGGACTGTACCATGTAGGGACCGGGAGGGGGTGAGGCGGCGTGCAGGCGAGAGGAGAGAGCACGATTTTTTTTTTTTCCCTTTCCCCGAGCCGCTGCAATTACTCTGATGTGAATTTTTGATGACTTCCGACATATTGCATGGTTAATAATCGGCTCAGCTGTCATGTCTGGTTAATGTGGAAAATGCATTTGCTGCATTGTGATGCAGCACCGCGGCCACAGACTGTAGCACCAGTTGTGAAGCTATTCCCTTCGCCGAGCTGCATGAATTTGCACATACCATGAGGCTGGAATAAACGCCAGTTTGATGTGATACAGCATCAGCAATGCCTCTGCCATTTTAGCCCCGCAGAGCTGCTGAAACTACTTGTACCAGCTCATCATCTCGCCGCATATTAATCGGTGTCGACGTTGTCACGGGGGGCTCTGATTCCCCATTGTTTTGCTGGCCCCGGTTATTCAGCAGTTAAAAGCTGTAGATAGTATTTACATTAAACGGTGGTCGTCTCCGTAGCTCTGAAGAGGTCGCTTAATTGTATGCACGGGTACCTCCATGAAACTGTCAGCACGACAGGCGCAGCCCTGTTATTAATACACGCTCAGCCTGGCTGCGTCTTCCTGCGTGCGATCCTTACCCATTAAATATATATAAATGTATGTATATAAAAGCGCCCTCATTGCAAATGATGGGGCACGAGGGGTAAAAACACGCTGCTTAGCAATAAAGAGGGTTTTATTCGCCACGTACCACTTCTTCCCGCACACTTTAAGCACCAAACGAGAAGTGCAAGGTTACGCAAAACCCCAACGTGTGCCTTCCCTTGTCGCCAATAGAAAAACAATGCTGCGAGCGACCGTGCAATTACGAGAGGGGATGTAAAACAGCAGAGATGAAGCCATGCTAAGAGCCAGTCACCCGATGATTAAAGTCAGGCCAGTATATTCCAGCAGTCAGGTGATGGTGCCATCATTACAGTGCAGAAAGCCAGAGAAACATCGAGAAACGGACCACCCCCAGCTCAAGGAAAAAAAAAAAAATTAGAAGCACTGAAGAAATAAGGAATGCATTTGCTAGTAGGCAAAACGCGTGAGCCTGAAGAAGGGTTTTACCAAACAGTGTCGCTTCTGTGGGGTTAACCCGCCGTGCCAGCACAGCTCCCTCCAGCCTCCAGCTGCTGGTGGCACTCCCTAACTCTGAATTTTCTCCTAAAACCCCGAGTGACAGCCCTGCTGCACTCACACTGCATCTCCCAGCTCTAGGAGTCTGCCTGCTGAAGGCACGTCCTCTGTTTGGAAGCACTCGGCCACAAAAATCCCAATTTGGGATGTCCACGTTGGGATCTCCTGAGGCACAAGATGCTCTCATCCGCTACCATTGACCTGTCTGCAGAATCATCCCGAAACCCAAGCAAGCCACTATTTCCATTTTTGCCTTAATTAAAACCACACTGCAGGGGTATTGGCTGGACACAAAGTACCAGGGAAAATGGTGCAGAGCATTTTACAGAGGGGAAAAACAGGCTCTGCATTAACGGTGCACTTTCTGGTTTGGGAGCATTTCCACTTGCCGGTGTCAGGTTTTCAGAAGGTGCTCAGTGACTCAGGCTTATCTGCTTCCAGCGGCATCGCTGGGCACCTGGCACAAGTCAGAGCTGCACTGGCACAGAGGCTGCTCGAGAACAGGGCGTTTTGGCTTGGAAACCAGCAAACTTGATCCCAGGAGCGATTTCTCAAACCACTGCAAGGAGCAAACTCTCCGTGCTGGTAACCCAAGAAACGCCGCACAGAACTCCTGAATCCCTGCATCGGGAGTCTCTGAGTGGAAAAAACAGGACCAAAAACATCGATGCTCTGAAAGGAAAACCCCTGATCACTACCAGTTACACCCCAGAGCACAAGTAAAGTCCATTTAGGGGGAGGATGGGTGTATATTAGCAGGATTAATCTAACCCAGGCATTTCTGAGCATCCCTGCCTCGCAGTGTCCCTGCAGCCATGCTCACCTCGCCGCTCTCCCCTGGTTTTGGGTCGCTTCTCCACCTCCTTACCTCCAGCTCACACAACCTGCCAGCTGTACGGTGCCATGAGCACAGGAGACACACACAGAGCTTCTGCTTTCCAGGCACACTTTAAACAGGTGAAGGGCATTACCTGGAGAGACAGCCAGCTCTTTGGGACAGGGAGTTGGGGAGCACGGTGGATCTGGAGCCGCCAGCAGCAGCTCTGAAGATGCTATTTCACAAACAGAGGTTCTCTGTTGTTTTCCAGCCACGTATTGTACTGCAGAAGCTACTCCCAGCTGCAGAAGCACGCAGTACAGATCAGCACAGCTTATACTCGCCTTTTACAGATTTCATTTTCAGCTCCCAGAGCTGCAGGGGAAGCTTCCCCAGCGTGGCTCGGCTTCCCTTACCTAGGGGTTTCCTTAAAGCAACAGCCTTGACGGGTAGGACCAGAAACTATTCCCTCCAAATGGCTGTTAGCATAACCAGCACTGAGGGGTAGCCACGCTAAGATGTCGGAACCGCTGTCTCTGTTGCAGGAAATCAATTTAGCAGCATTCAGCTGGCTCACGCATCAATCAATCCTGCACTCAGATGTGACTTTGGGAGGAAACAGGGAAAAAAAACCTACTCGGGGTTACTGGGCCACAGCTAAGGAAAGCCATCAGAGTTTTACTTCTGAGAAGAAAGCACCATATCCCAAAGAAATATGATTCACAGATCACGCAGAAGCCCCGTGAATTGTTTTAATGTTTTTTGTGATGCTCGCAGTGGAGTCGTTTGGATAACCCGCACCCCTACCTGGGTGATTTCATGTAGCAGCAGGTAAAGATAACATCAGCTGTTTGGTCACAGAAGATAGGTTGGGTTTAGATTTTTTTTGTTGTTGTTCTTAGAACCAGTTGATTTCAATTTGAAAGGCAAGAGAGTCAGGCAGACTTTTCAGTTCCTGACAGCACATGAATATCCTCCTGTGTCCACATCACTCCCTCACTGCCCCTCCGGGTGCCCAACCGTACATTGCCTACCAGGACCTCCTTCCCTCTCCATTGCATCTCTGGGGTGAAGGAGATTCCTTCACAATAACCATGAAATCAAAGATGCTATCCTCCCTACCCTAAAGCCAAGAAAAAACCCTAAAGCATCCTAGGATACAGTCTCTGTAGTCTCTTTTCCCTTTCTTTTGGAGCCTAACATTGGGCGGGGGAGAGGAGACAAATACAAAAATCACCCCTGGATCTATTCCTGTATTAGCTTTTTTTTTTCCTTTTTTTTTTTTTTTTTTAAAAAAAAAAAAAAAAAAAAAAAGTCCTACAGCTGCAATGCCTCCTACCAGCAAGCAGCATTAGCCAGCAAAAAAACAGCAGACATTGCTGGCAGCAGCGAGTTAAATCAGGGACAGGTAGCTCCTTCCCGAAAATCTTTTCCTCCCTGCTTAATCCAGCGCTGTGGCAGCAGCAAATACTGCACTGTCATAGTGGGTCTGGAGAGTGCCTTAGAGCATTATCTCCTTCCTCTCTGCAAGGCTGGCAGCGATTATCCAGCACTAATGACAAGCTAGGTCTCCTCGGAAGGAGGCTGTCACACCGCGTGCGCTGCGCTCCCAGCTCTGCGCACTCATCCTCTTCCTCCGGAGGGATGCGGAGAGAGGAGCCAGCGGCTCAGGAGTTGGGTTTGGGCTGGTTAGGGGTAGAGAAGACAGGGAGAAAATAAAGTTTACGCTTCCTTTTGTATCAATACAGTGATATTGCCACGCAAACAGTGCAGAAAGGCAGCTGGGATGAGCCTATCATAATGCTGCCGGCCTATCTGGCAGGAAATTTGGGCTCCGTGGCAAAGGGCTGATTTTTGTGGGCTAGGAGAACGTGAGTTACCCAAAGCTGAAGAAAAAATGAGGACTGAGAAGTGATCGGCCTCCAGCAATACTTGGTGGCCTCTTCTAGCAGGGGAAAACCCAGAAACCTGGCCAGAGCTTGAGCCACAGGCTTCTTACAGAACTCAAAGCAGGCTCCAGTTTTACCGCAGCTTTTTGGGGCTCACCGTGCCCTGGCCAGGAGGCAGGAAGGACACACACCGAGTGGGGAAGCAGCCCTGACAGCACCGATGCAGAAACACCGCTTTCTGACCTAGGAATGGGGAAAAGAAACACAAATCTGGTAAAATCAGGAGAGCGACAGTCCCAAGCCAAGCGGAGGAGGGGGAAGCCCGGGCAGAGGGGATTAGCAGCGACACTGGCAGCGCTGTTCTGCCATCCCCGCCCCGCACCCCAATTAGCGGTATCATTTGTCGGGATGAATGGGGAACTTGCACTCAATTCGGCAATTTGACAGAGTGTCACTGAGCTACCTCCCGTCCATATTTATCCGAGAGGCGAGAGCAGGAACCGGTTTTAATTAGAGCCTTTTGAACAAAGGACCAGGGGTATTACCCATGCTCTCACCATCAAGCGATAATTGAGATGTAATCGTTTAAACAAAGCGCAACAAGTGTCCATTTACCCAAAGCCATTGTTAAATATCTACTAGGAGATTATTTTCAAAATTATAATGTGCCATGAATATTCAAACCACTTTCCTTCTTTAGCGTTAAAAAGAATAATCACCTTAAAAAAAAAAAAAAAAAAAAAGCACAACTGGAAGCCAAACAGCTATTTTGCAGCAGAATTTGAGGAGGGTTTTAAACGTGCCAGGGGTAATTTACAGGGACTGGGGGGGGGGGGAAGGAGCGATGGCTCTGGCTTTTGGAGCCTGGAAAGCCCTCTTTTGTACAGCATTAGTGCATGCTCTGTAATTATGCAGGGAACGTGTTAATTTTTAATTCGGAACGCTAACCCTTTTATATATATAAATATATATATATTTTTATATGTATATACAAGCTCTGAATGTCAATGCCTCTCACAGACGACTGCCAGCAGTGCCGTGACCACAGGCAGGTCCCTCCTCTCGCAGGGAGGTCGGGCACAGTGCACTGCAAAGCAGCTGAACCCACCGTAAAACAGATTTTAGAAAACCATCGCCGTGGTGTCACAGCAGGCAAAACCCTCTCGGCCCCACAACCTATCACACCAGGTCACTGCTACTCACACCTTTGTTCCTGCAGGTCTTTCTAGCTGCTGAATCGAGCACGGCTCTGCAAGAAGCTGAATTCCCACACCCCTCGTGTTGTCGCACAGGTGAGCACGGGGAGGTGACCCTAACACCACCTGGAGGCCCGAACAAGTTAATGACCCAAACACCAAGCCCATCTTTCCTCTTTTCCAACTCATACCAACGCCCCCGCGACGTCCTCAACCCATGGAGCCCTGATTTAGGAGCACCTCTGACACAGCCCGGCAATGAATCATTAACTCCAGCAGAAACCGCAGAGCACCAGCTCACAGCAAGCAGGATCCTCCTGCGATGATTAGCCAGAATGCAATTATCCGTGCTCCTGCTCCTCGTGCAACGTCGCTGAGCTCTCCATCACACCAAGCCCAACAGGCACCACGCAGACATCCACACGGGAACAGAAAGAAGTCCGTGCTTTTACCTTTGTTTCCCCAGGGCTCTTATTAATTGTGAGTGGTCTAAGAGAGCTCTGCCTCCCCCTGCACGGCAGAGACCACCCGTGGATGTGCATCACTGGAAAAAGGGCGACACACACAGAACCGAGCCCAGCAGCAGCATCGCGACACACGGAGAGAGCAACCTGCTCAGCTCTCTGCCAAGGGAACCTCAACAGCTCCCAATATCAAAGTAAAAGGGGCTGAGAGAGGCATAAAATCAGAGCAGTGACAGGATTGAGCAGGTCGCCTTACACCCAAGATGTGCACGGCTGCTTGCTTGGGACAGGACACCACGCAGCTCCATATGAACACTGGGGAGGCAGGGCAAAGACAGCATTCTCCATTTTCCTTAGCAGGGAAGCTAAATTTGTGCTTTTCCTTTAATTCCAGCTGCCAGCTCTGAAGAAAGCAGCACGAGAACTGCTGGCCTGCGAGAGAAGTGAAACACCCACGAGCAGGGTGGTTACAACCAGCTTTGTCAAACCAGCCATGGGTTTTTCCTAGTGGAAGCACCACTGAAATTGGTATTGGCATCTCGGTGGGCTTTGTTAGGAGTCAGGTCTACTCCGTCCAGGCCTTTATGCTGGGCTCATCACGTTAATATCCACGTGCCTTCCAGTCCTGCAGCAACACGCTGGCCATGCCTGCTTGGTTAATGGTTCAAGATTGTCATCACCACCAGAATGATTAACAAGCTGTACGTATTTATCAATACATTAGCACCAAGTCTCCTCCCAAGTAATGTTTCTACACAGGATGGGTTGGCAGAGTTGGAAGAGAAACGAAAACCTGTCCTTCACCAACCAAATGAAGTTGGTCGGAGGGTTTTATCACCTGGAAGAAACGTTTGTTTCTTCGCTCGGCTCACCTCGCCTTGTCACCTCGGATTAGAGGATATTGGGGATACAGCTTCTCGCAGAGGAACTACAAGTGTCCATCTCTGGAGCTCAACTAAAAGGGAAGATGAAGGGATGAACAGCGTAGCTTGCCCTTAAAGCACAGCACATCGAAACTAAGGAGGTCTGATCTGGAATTCCACACCCAGAAGACTGCAGTTATTAATATTACTCCTTTTGTACTCACACACCCTTCACCGTTCCCAATGATCTTCCATCTGGACTTTTTTCCCCCTTTTTACACTGGAAAATCACTATATGATCTTGCTTTTGAGTTATCACTCAGTAACTCCTTGCAAAGACAGTGGCAAGAATTGGGCTGGCTGGAGAACAGGAACAGAGATGGAAGAGAACTGGGAGAGCCCAAACCTCGGGGCTCAGTCGAGATGAAGGATCGACGCCACCATGCGTCCCCAGGTGGGCTGGTTGTGGTGAGGCAGCAGCAAACATCTGGGGACAGGCTGAGCTCAAGGACTTTGTGCAGAGATTTGGAAACATCTTGGGTAGGAGACCCTTGTTGTTAGACCTTACCATCAGCTGCTCTTGTCTGTCCAAACCCTCCAGAACTGGAGGTAAGAGAAACCCCCTGAAAATGGAGTTACAACCCATCCGGTTAGAAAAGGAGCAAGGACTCATCAAGATGAGGGAGGGGAACACGCACAGCTTTCACTGAGAGCAATGTGCACAGCCACACAACATGGGGATTGGTCTCACCAAACCAGAACAGCCTTTTCAAGCAGATCAAGGACCCTCAGGAAGGGACAGATGCTGACTCAGGAAACCATTAAAAGGACAAAGTGACTTTCAAACAGAGGTCACCAGTTCAAACTGGAACTAGATGAGCACCGGTCAGGACTAAAGCAAGTAAGGACTGATTAGTGGTTTTAACAAAAACGTCCCTGATCTCCCTTCAGCTCCAGCTGTTCCAGTGCTCATATTGCAAGTTTATGGCAGAAAGTGACAGAACTCCCTGCCCTACCCATCCATGACCAGCCAAAAATCAGCAGGCACCCAGAGAGCAAGTGCTTCCCACTGCAGGAACAGCACAAGTGTGAGAGCTGCTCAGCCCTATGCTCAAAACAGATCAAATATTTCTGTCGGTCGTGGCTGCCTCCCTTACAGGGTTCTCCTGCTTGGTGCTCAACACATGAAAGCAACCTACTGCAGCTGGATCCCCACCTTCCACCTAGCATCGTCTGTAAGCAAGCACAAAGATCACATGGCAGGTTTTGAGCGGATGCTGTCGATGCATTTTCATGCACAATTACTTAGCTAATTCGTTAGCCTTGTACAACTTACTCATCCAAGAAACAGAGACCCAGCAGATATCAGCTCTGATTTTCATTAGAGACCTTGCACCACCACAGGCTCAGAACCCTTGTTGCAAGAAACCTTTCAGACAGGGTTCCAGGACCTATTTTGCTAACAAAAAACAGCAAATACACAACGTTGAGCACGCAGGAGTCACATCCAGCAGCATAGTTGCTCTAACTCTGCTCACCAAGCAAAGCTTGAGCATTTCCCATCCATCTTCCCAGGGAACTGGTAGGTCCTCCACTGCACCACGCTGTACAATACAGAGACACCCCACAAAGCAATTTCCTTCCTACTATTATTAGGCACAACTCACCTGCTTGGAGTTTGGGTCGAACCACTGCTCGTTTAGCAAACATTTCCTTGCAGAGCAGCAGCTTCAATAGCATGGTGATGATAAAAACACACCGCTGCTTATTGTTAAATAGGAAGATCTGCTGCTAGGCGATTATGATGGAGGGTATTGTCCATGGAGTATTACCAAACTGTGTTCTTGCAAATGACACTAACTCCTGTGCATTTCTTATAAAATAAATGTGTGTATTTATTATAAAATCACAGAATATCCCAAGGTCGTAGGGACCCCCAAGTACCACTGAGTCCAATCCCTGGTTCCATACAGGACCACCCCAAAACCACACCATACATCTGAGACTGTTGTCTTCTCAGCAATGTTTTTTGAACTCCAGCAGCTCGGTGCCATGACCACATCCCTGGGCAGCCTGTCCCAGTGCCCGAGCACCTCTGGGTGCAGAACCTTTCCCTAACCCCCAGCCTGACCCTCCCCTGTCCCAGCTCCATGCCGTCCCCTCGGGTCCTGGCACTGTCCCCAGAGAGCAGAGCTCAGCGCCTGCCCCTCCTGAGTAAAGCTGGAAGTAAAAAGAAAACTTGATTTCATTTCTGAAGAAACTTTTATTAATATTTGCTCCAAAGGAGATCTTCCAGCTTCAGCTTAATACTCCCCCAAACACGTTTCCCCTGGGGTCCTCCATTACCAGCAAGGGCTCTCCTTGCGCGTCCACATGTTCTTGCAACAGATTCTCTTTGCTATCTAATTTGAGAGCCTTAGGTGTTAAGCATTCGAGGAATGCAATCAAATCCTGCCCCTTCCAGGCCTCCTGGGACACCTATTAATTCACCCTCCTGTAGAGAAAGAGTTTATCATCTCCTGCAATTGCCAGTATCTAAAAAAGTGGAACAGGGCAACTTAAATTGGCATGGCAATTATTTAACATCTATAAATAGTTGTTGCCACGGTGTAAATTAAATTGCTGTACGGTAACATCCTCTTTTCTATCTTTTAAGGCTCAAGTCTGATTAAGACAGGTAAGCAGGGGCCATGCCACACAAGAGCCACTGGGAAGGGAATACAAGTGCTCAGGAACAGGGCTCTACGCCACACAAAGGTGAGCTGGAAACTCAGTGTAGCTCATTAGGTTCTTTTTCTCATTTAGTAGGAAAAAAAATAAATAATTTCCACGCTGCTTCACGATCTGTCCCCCAAACACAACACACTGAAATGTCCCCGTGAAATCCGCAGACCAACCACGGTAATTCAATGGGTAAGAACTGCGCGGGGAAAGGAAGTCCTACAGGTTTTTTTGTTTGTTTTTTTTTTCCAAAAGGGTTTTTCCAGCATCCTTGTTGCCTTAGGAAATGAGGATGCTGCCTTGCACAGAACCACCAGGCTGACGGGCTACTGGAACAGGGGGTTGGGGAAGGTCAGATGGGGACTGAGGGGGACACAGAACCCAAAATCTTCAAGGGCAGGAAAAATGTAACAGAGATACCAGCACAAGTTTCACCTGGGTCATGGCACCAGCCACACTGGCACGTGCTTTGGAGATGGAGAAACCACTCCTGGTTCCCAGTGGGAGGAAAGCTTTCTCTCTCTGGGCAAAAGTATCATACATATTTCCTTGAAAAAGGCAGAATCTAACAGGTAATAACCCCGCTTCATGGCAGCTTGTTATTTAATGGAAAGCTGGAATGACAAGAAAGGGGCCGCAGCGAGTCCTGGCTACAGGTCTGGGCACGAAAGATGCAATGCCACCCAGGACAGCAGCCAGAGGGCAAACTCCTGGCTCCTCACCTTCTGTGAATCCCATCCTGCACATCTGGGAGAGCAGAAAGCTGTGTCAGCCTCCCTTCACTTCCAGCGCTTATTTCGAGGTGTATTATAGTTATTAAGGCTTGGTGTAATTATTCTTCGTGGCAGGCTGTGAAAGGCAGCGTTACTGCCTTACAGTGCCAGGTCGCTGAACAACAGCCTTTTCCACCAAAAGCACGTTCCCATCCCCACCCAAAAGCGAAGACACGCAGAAAGTGAAGCAACCTTCATCCTTTCTGCTTTATGACAGCTTCTGTAAATGGGAGACAGAAAAGCCAGGGAGAGGAGCAGAAAGAAAACTTGGTATGCAACCTGAAAAAGCACTGTTCCAGAGAGCAACTGGGAATGGAGGGCTCGGGGCACTGCTGGCTGACTGCGATGGCAAATGGTTTGGTAAAAGCCTTCGTTAGAAGCCTGCCAGCCCTTCCTGCCTTACCGATACCAAACGGTGACTGCAATCAGGAAAGCTGCTTTGTGCAAAGGCTGTCTCTGCGCAGCAGCACTGGCATCAGGCCTCCCACACCCATATTCAACTCTCTGCAGCCTTTTCTACAAGCTAGGAAACCGTCCCATCAGTAACGTGGCACTGAGCCTTGAGCCCAAGGAGCAGGTGGGACAGGTACCATTGACTACCTGGGGGTAAACACCCCTGGGAGCTGATAGTGCTGCAGGGAGACAGAGCCCTGTCTCACGTCTGAGAGGAGTTACAAGCTGCCAAAAATATTTTTACGGGAAGTGCTACTGATGCTTAACACCAACAAAACCTTCCTCTCAAAAAAAACATGACTTGTTTTAATCCAATAAACTACGGAGTCAGTACCACTACTCTGCATCCCCAAATGTCTCTGTCGGGGGCTCAGCAAGCACTGGGTGTCTCAAAGAGAAAATGAGAAATTTCAAAGGCACAAACCTCAAAACGTCAGGACTGCTGCCTCCTTCCCTCTGTCCCCGTCTTCAGATGTTCCTTTTAGCACGTAAAGGTTAACGAGCCAAAAAACAAACAACAAAACAAGCAAACAAGGAAACTTGAGACTTGCCTTTTTTTTTTTTTTTTTTTTTTAATCCAAACCACATTAGTACTTTTGGAGAGCCAGATTATATCATAAAACGCCGGATTTCAACACTCTGGCACCAGGCCAGCGTTTTAATGGACGTTCAGACACGAAGGAAATGGCTGTGCATTAAGCCTACCAATAAGTCAACAATCAATACCCCGGTATTACAGTAAAAATACAATGCCCCCTTTGTAACCGCTCCTGGCCTCGTCCTTCTTTGTCAAGCTCAGCTCTAAATAATAATAAAAAATAAAAAAATAAAGTCTGGAAGCAAGAAATGAAGCATGGTTATTTCACAGCTACCAAACGGTACAGATGTGTGTGTTATAAACAGGAAAGTCAGGAATAAGAAGGGCAGAACTTCAGACACAAAATTAACCAAGCAGGTCAAGAGGTAAGAGCAGCAAAATACAGAAACCTCAAAGCCAAGCCCCAAGCAAGTGCAGATCAGCAGCCTGATTCTAGCTTTATCTCCAAAGAGCATCTCAACCAAAAGAAAACAAAAAAAAAAGAATTGCATCAGAGCAAGCTAACATTTGGGTTTTAATCTAATTCATAGATTTTAATTGCCTGCGCAACGTCAGCCTTGCACGTCCCCCCAGCGTAAGCCATCAGCTGGATCAGCCCAAGGCAAGCTCTGCAGAGGACAGGGCTGGACGCCCTCTGGAAAGCAGGAGCACCAGGCAGGATTGCTCTGCCATGGAACAAATGCTTGAAATTTAGTTAACTCTGCCTTCCCATTCTGAGACACGGTCGTAAGGCTGAGCCACTGCTACATTTCTGAGCAGTGGAAAAAACCTCGGGTTTATGGGCAGCTGGAGCAGCTGCCCATGCCCAGGGTCAGCCTGTTTTTCAGGAAGAAACGGTGACAACCACCGATCCAGTGCTGTGAAACCTGGATGTGAAAACAGGAGGACAAAACCAATTCCAATTGATCATTTTTATCTCCACAGCCTGGAGAGCTCAGTGCTGAAATGGAACTTCATCATGGAACGGTTAAGCCAGCGTAATAGCTTGGGTAAACACGCTGGCTGAATTCTCCATTTTCTTCCCCGAGTCTGCAAATACACAGAGGGAAACAGAGAACGATTGTTTCAGAAATCCTGCCACAGATCCTTTACGTTTATTTGCTAAAACTATCTCCCGTCCCTGGGGCTTCAGCTCTAAACAAGCACACGGCAGGGCTAGGAATATGGAAAGGCTTCTCGCTGATGGTTTTGTGTCTGGGCACCCACACCTCGAGGTTCAGCTCTGCAAAAGGACCCAAGGCAGCAAGCCCAGCAGCTGAAGAACAGGGCTGTGCACGTCTTCGAGGACCACAGAGCTGTCCTTGGGTGCACAAACCCAGGTCTACAGCTGGGTACGTGTCCAGCAATGGGCTGGGACAGATCTCAGATCATGAGGTTTTGCTGCTCTGTCTCAAGCACTCTCTAGGATCAAGCACATCCTAAATAATCCATCCCAAGCGAGGGTCGCCATACAAAATGCTGCTGTGTAAAACGATTATATCGGGCAGCAGGCAGTAGCTGTATTGACTCCTCCAGCCCCAGCCTGTGACTCTAATCATCTGGCAGTGTAATCGAAGGGTTTGTGTGGCCACAGCTTCAGCCCAGAGAAGCTGAAGATCACCAGCTCAGACTGGCTGATAGCCACTGCAGATGGCTTTGCAGTAAGAGGGTGGTTTCAGCCTGTAGCACAGCTTCGGTTCCTCGTTTCAGGTGGGACAGGAGCTCTGCTGACAGCCAGCCTGCTACAGGGGCAGCCAGAAAGCACCGACAAAGAGGAACAGCCTCTGCTTCCCCCGGGCTAGTACCTGAGGGAGGGAAGGTGGAGGCCAGATAAATGCTGCTGAGCACCGAGCAGGAGTGCAAACAGCAAGGAGGTCTGAGGAAACAGCAACAAGGAAAACATCCGCATAAAGCCCTCACTACAGACCTTGCGAGAGCCAGCAGTTAATGCAACCTTTATTTCACAGGTGAAGAAACCGCTGCATAGGAAGGCAAGCTCAAAGTCAAGCATGAAAATCAGGAAAAAATTGGATCCAGCTCTCCCCATTTCCTGCGCTGAAAACCAGCTGCTGCAGAAGGCTGTTTTCTAAGTAAATATACCCACCGTGGGGTGCCAGGCAGGCAGGGATCCAGGAACTCAAGGGTCAGGCGCTATTCAATATTTGAATCAGTGCAATAAAACACCGCATAAATATTTAAACTGGCATCCCTGCTCCAAAATACTCTTGGAACACATTTCAACTGCTTGCTTTCAAAGTTGGGAACTCTCCTTCCTTTCCTTCTTCTGTCCTGGGGAAGATCTGAAAACAACCCAAAGAGGCTCCCGTTTCCTGCTCGCCCAGAGCCCATCTGACAGCAGTCTGTGTGTTTTTGTGCTGCTTTGTGTCAGCAAAGTACAAATGGATAAATCTAAAGCACTGAAAACCCACATCCTTGGCTCTTTGTGACGGCCTTGCTCTAAATTCTCGCAAGAGAAAAAGACCTCCAGGATCACTCTCCATTTTTATATCGAATTTATAACCTCTGGCTTCAGAAACTAAACGTTTGGCTTCTACTTTAGCTGTTCTCACAACGTGTGCTATAAAATAACTTCAGACAACATTTCTCGTTTGACACTTCCAGAGGAGGAAGGACACAGTATTGGCTTGGGTGTGAATATAAATCAAGAAGTCAAAGCCCAGCGACAAATGCATTTTGTTTTTTCATATGAAATTGAATCTCTTAATTATTTCAGCTTGGTATAGGAAAAGCCGTGACAGTCATCGATATAAGTTATGGTTTGAGATTTTTAAGGCAGCATTTTCTATCAGTAGTCATAACCTGTGCTTCCCTGCCCACCCCCTGCCCTCAAGCTATAACATTCAATAGGAGAGGACCTGCTGTGGGAAGAGGATGAAGCTGTGTTGGTGTGCACAGGCAATACCCCACCTGTCCAGCTGTCTGCTCTGATGGATGTTCCAGTCCTGAGACCTCCCCAGGCACGTTCAGTGCTGATTCACAGAGCTTACTCCTACTTCAGCCTTCATCCCGCCATGTCTCTATATCCTAGGCCTGTCAGTAAAATTATCCTCTAAAATTTATCCTCTGAAACAGGTTAAGATTTAACTGATAGTCAAAAACTCTAAAAGGTTCCTGTAAGAATTCTGTTATTAGCACCATCAGGTTTTTATAATAAACCCCACACAACTACTGACCACAGAGATGTGCCGTGGCATCTGACATCTGCAGTTTTGCTTCTCCTCCTGCTAACAATAGGTTATTCAGCTGATGCTGCTAGTAGCACCTACGTAAATCTTTCAAGAGATTAACAGTTAAAGTGAATTAAGAAAGCATGGAGTGGAAGCCAGCTCTTCCTTAACAGTTTTAATTTTGCTGGGCTATCAGAAGTAACCAAATCTTGGTTACTAATGTGAAAGGAAGATCTGATGATCCTCCAAGATGCGATTACTCTGTCAGAATGTACCTCTGTGTATCAAAAAACACTGCTTCTGTACAAACATTTTGAAGGGTAGTGCTGCACTTTAATCATTTATACTGGTGATGGCCCTAGAAAACAGGAATAGCCCAAAGGGATCAGCTGCAAGACCTCCAGTCTCAGGAAGCAAAGTTTAGACTGCAAAGCTGCCTCCATCAACAAAAGCTAAATTAATACTTATAATTATTTACTAATTCTTGAATTAGCACTGCTTTCACAAATGCAACCTGTAACTTTTTAATGCCATCAGCCTTGCACGAAGCAACGTTACTGGGTGTGACCACATGGAAGTCTCAGAGGAAGATTTTGCCACTGCTGATGCTGATATGCTATCACACCTGACTTGTTCTAGAAACTGTAAGCTCAGTTTTTAAGATAAGTATTTGATACTTCACAGCAAGGCCAAGTATCTGGTGTTAGAAGTGTGGCAAAGGGGTGCTTTAAAACTGGGGGAAAAAAAAGTAGAATAGATAAATAAGCTTGGGAGGGGATTTTAAACTCTGAGGTCCTACCTTGCTTGGCCAGCAAAAGGCTCCATGAATTCATACATGTAACAGAACTCCTCTGCTTCTGGAGGAAGTGCATTAACTACAGCTTCAGCTAACAAAACAAACTGCAACACTTGCTGAAAAATAAATGGTGAAAGAAACAAAAAGGCCCTTTCTTTAGTCACATGCAAGAGGGATTCAATTTCACTGTCTACTGCATGCATTTTATATAAGGCAGATCGGTCCGGGATACTGGCCGAGATGGTTTTCAATTTATCACTTTGGAACTTCAGTCAGAAAAAAAGATGAAATCAAGCAAGCGATTGCCTCTGACACTAGGGAAAGAGCCTCACTAAAAGCACAGCCTGATGGCTGTCTACGCTCCTCGGTGGCATGTACAACCAGATCACAACTCTTCTGCCAGATATAGTGCTCTGCATGTTCAGCTTGCTTCAAGTCAGTTAATCAGCATATAAAAGAGTGCCAGTAAAGCCCACTCCCATTCTGAATTGTGACTATTCTTCTCCTGATTCAGCATCTGACTAATTTCAAAGTTTCCGAGGTAAGGTTCAAATAAAGCGTCAGAGAAATTCTGTTTCAAGAACCCACTGAACCATCTGCTCCTGCAAACTGAGATGGAGCCACGGGCCAGGCAAAGAACACCCTCTGCACTGTGTACTCACGTAAAAGAGGCTTTAGATAAGAAGTCTGCCCCATCTCCCTTGGCCCAAGATGGCAATAACCTTTTGCAAAGTCTTCTGCTTCCCATGGATGACGACAGTCAAGGGTGCTACAAGGCAGGAGGAGACACCTCGGAGGTCTTATAAAATTAATGGGTTTAGAAGCAGCACCAGCAGGGCAGCAAGACGAACCTCCTCTGGCTCCACGTGGGCACTCCCAATGTGCAACACCTTCCCCTGAGCTGTTTCTGCAATGAAACGAGTCTTTGAGTTTTGCTTCGCACCTTCCCCTCAGAATATGTGGTTCCAAGCAGCGTTTGTTGCCAGGATGCACTGCTACCACGTAGCACGTTGGCTGGCAATTGGTATTTCATCTGAGAAGGAAAATGTTACAGGCACTTCAAGAGGCAAGACACGCGGAAGAGTTTGAGGAAGAAGGGTTGTGGGAAACGACACAAACAAGAGAAGATGGAGCTATTGAGACAAACAGCTAAATCCTGCCCTTGAAGGCAGACTGCAGGATCAGTCCCCTGATGCTGGCTGTGCTGCTGGAAGGAGATCTGCTGACCAAAAAAGCGAGACTTCTTCCTGGTGCTACCCTGCAAAAAGCATGTCATTTCTGCCACTCGTGGGGACAGGCTCTCACGTTTCCTCCCCAGACCCTGAGCCCCCACGTGGAGGAATTTATCCCTGGAAAAAAACCCGGAGTCTTTTCAGACCGAGTGCTACCCCACTGGCTTGATGGACCTACCGTAAAGAAAGGGCCTGAGACAACCTGGAAGATGCTAGTGGCCTTCACAGGGCTTTCAAATGTCAGCACAAAGCACCTTACATGCTGGAAAGACTCCTCCAAAGCACCTGAAAGATAACGTGAGGGGCTTGGACAAAGCCAGGGAACACCCAGAGGGAAGGAAAGGAGATGATGGTTCTGCTGCTGGAAAATCTAACTGCATACCAGCCACCACTACACCAGCTACAGAACAACTCTTAGCCAAAGGTTTTAAGACAGCTAATTGGTGGTAACCCCTTCCTAGCTCAGTTCCAGCAACAGGGAGCCAGAGGCAGCATTCATTTTGAGTGCTTGCTTCCATAACTCACAAAATCACATGCTTATAATAAAGCAAAGGCTATTGTGAAGATGCGAAGTCTTTCCTCAGAAGAAAAAAATCATGAGCACATTAGAAAACAGAGAATAAGGCATTTTTAAGGATACAACCCCCCAGACAAACAGCAAAACACTCAGCGCAGCACATTAACTAATTACGCAGAGCACTACCGCGCACTTCGTCCCAGCAGCAAATACAAAGCCAAGCATTAACCTCAGTCAAATAGCAAAACAAAAATAAGAGAAGTGATATCGATTCGCAGTATCTGTTGAGCAATCCAGCTTCTTACCATTAGAAATGACCTGCAGATTTTCAGGATAAGCCATCTTTAACCTTGGAAAAATTAAATCAAGCTAGACAGGGACTAAGAGAAGAAATATAGCAGGGCTAGCTCCGCTGTACAGAGCCCAGAAATATCCGAAATACTGAGCCCAAAGGTGTAATTCCAGTGAGGTGCTCTTTGCACTCAGCTTCCACCCATAGCTCACACAGGGACCTCAGGCTGGGGATGCTCCCTTTTAGTCAAGACAACGGTGGGTCTTTTGCCTACTGCATTAGTGCTCATTTCAGACTCGTTAAAGCCTTTACGTTCTTCTATCTACTCAGCAGACAGGGTAAACGGATTTAAACATGCCATTTTGTGTTACAAGCCTTGGGGCAGGAGAGGAAAGAAATAATGAATGTTTCATCGGAGTTACTATATGGTAACCATAGCAGGCAAAATCAATTACCGCCGCGAGGATCTGGAGATAACGTGTAGGTTCCCACTCATCTGCTTGAAATGTTTTTTCCTCCGTTCCCTCTCCCACTTCTCCTCAAATCTCTTCTCTCATATCTTAGAATCTGGCCCGAAGAATCCTGCTGGCTTGCAACCACCGAGATAAGGATTTGTCATGATGCTGTACGATATCCCCACCTGTGCGCTCCCACTTATCTGAGCTCAGATCAAATCCTTCACAGCTTGCCACTTCTGCCTTTCACACCCAGTTTGGCTGCACTGAACTCTGTTATCAGGGAAGCCAAACAATGGTGGGGCTTTATCAAGAGCGCTGCGCCAACCGGACAGCCAGTCTCAAAGGAGACTGCAGAACAGACCTGAGGAATTAGCAAAATTATCCCCATGATGTGACTGAACACACTGAGGATGGGTAATATTAAAAAGGAACCAAGTAAGAGGAGATGTGCTCCAATAAATATCTAACTCATCCAGAAAGGGCAGATCCAGAAATCCAGCTCATACGACTCCGAGCAACAAGCAAAGGACGTCTGCTGAAATTTAAATGATGCCAAGCTCAAAACCAGTAAGAGGAAATAAATTTTAACACAATCTGTAATTGAATTGGGGAACTTACTACCACAGGAAGACGGCAGGGCCAAAATATAATGGGATTAAAAAACTGACTCAGTGTGTATATGGATATTGATAATATCTAGGGCTGTGTTTAACGATAAAATTGTGGGAAGAGTTATTACACCCCGTGCTTCAGGGTTCTACCAACCAGTATCTAACCACCAGAGAAGAGGGCGAAGCCTAATTTATTAGGAGACAAGCAGACATCCCCATGAACTTCTTTGTCAGTGTTCCTCCTCTGAATTGCCCCGTGCTGCACACGAAGGCAGCAGAGTAGACATGTCCCAAATCCAACCTAATAAATCACCCACGACAAATTTACTTGCAACTATTCCCACATCTCCGATTCCAGCCTAGGACAGCCAACCGAACCATTCAAAAAGCTTTAATCCAGCTCCTGAAACCAAAATTAAATGCTGACGTGTTTACCACATTTCAGTTTTTCTCATTCAGAAGCCTTTAAATGGCATTCACACACCACTGGCAAGCCTTCCCCTCGCTCCCCAAAATACCACAAGTTGGAAGAATTTCTCTCCCCTTCCCCACCTCCACCCCACTGCAGATCTGGCAGAATCCAGGCATTGGTGCTTTAAAAGGACACCCCAGAGACTTGCACTGCTGTCAAAAAAGCTGGTGACACGTTAATTTATTCTCCATAAGGTTATTTTAAAACCAAGCCTCTTCGAGCTCCTCCAGCCATTTTTACCAAGTGGCAATTAAGCACCTAGTTCCAATTAAGTTTTTAAAAAAACTGACTGCATCTTTGCTGTGGCTCAAAGCACTACGTACAGATTCGTCCTGGTTAAAGCCAGGATGGATCTTGCCTTGCTAGGATGGATCATGTCTTGCATGTTTGTTAAGACACAAACGATGGAATGAAGAAGACCGTTTCCAGCTCCTCTCCCTGAATTTCCTTTGGTCATTTCCCCACGTACAGAAAACCAGCACATCAGACATTTCACGACTGCTTTGTGTTCAAACAGGCCTTCAGTGGTTTGGCTCAGGTGGGTGGGTAACGCTCTCGCAACCAAAATCTTGTCAAAGAACAGAACTGAGTAAAGAGTGGGCAGAAGGTAATGAGCATACCCAAAGTAGAAGGCAAAGGGAATAAACCCAAATGGATTAAGAATGAAATGAGAATGGAGGGAAGCGGAGAAATTAAGGGCAGGGAAGACAACAGAAGGGAGGCAGTGAGAACAGAAGTTGTGCCCAAAACCCAGCTGAGGGAAGTGAATGTATGCATGTGGCCCCAGCCCCACCTCAGAACGGTGCAACTGTCCTTCAGGAAAGTATCTTGACAGAAACATGAATTCATTTTGACTTCAAAAAGTTAGGAAACACCCAAATGCACCACCCGAACATTTCATCTGCAAGCTGCCAAACATTCAGGCCGCTGTTCTGTATGGGGAAGCCAAAGCACACCGGTGCTTGGATACCCACACAGCAGCAACACACTTATTAGTGACTGCCTTAAACCAAAGCCTGATAATGCCTAGGATTAAGATTTTGGACGAGGAGTCAAACTGCCTAATTACTACAGGGCAGGCACAACAATACACCTGTGGCCTTTCCCAGATGGCTGAATTACCCCCATGGCTTTGCGACAAACCGCAGCACAGTTCAGCACAGCAGTAACACTTGCAAGAGGCTGGAGCAAATTAGGGGGGCTTGAAAGGAGGGCAAGGAGCTGCAGCAGCTTTTATTGTTTGGGTGGTTTGTTTTTTTAACTAGATCTGATGCACTGGCTCATTGGAAAAAGTGCCCATGGTTTTCTACTTGCGACACAGGAGCTTGGTGTGGTGATCCGTCCTGCTCACCCTACAAACTGTTCTTTGTAAGGAGTGATGTGCTTGGTTCAGCTCGCAGTGCTGTGAGCAATTAGTCGAGAAAGGTGCTTAAGCCAATGCTTAAAAAGCAAAGATATTAGCAGAAAAAAAAAAAAAGCACAGTTCAGGGGAAAGGTAAGCAAAGCACCTCTCTTTGTATTGGTCAGCTCCGTGCCACTCTGTCCCCGTTCAGAGAAGTCTGCTGAGTGGTGAACTCTTTTCTTTCCATTAAAATTTCTTTAAATCTTCTTTTCAGAACTGAAATACAGCTGACTTCTAGGCAAATTTTCATTTTCCAAACCCAAACCTCTGGCACTATAGCTGAAATCCATTAACGCACTGCAACCCCAGGAAGGAAAGCTTCTGCCACCCCTGACAAGACCCAGTATCCAGATCTGTTTGTGGCTACGAGTGAGGCTTCTGAGCACAAAGACTCTGCTTCCACTTTCCCCAGCAGCACCAGGTGGCCATACCAGGGCCCCTGCGTGCAAGAATTGGATTACCTCAAGAATAAAGCCCCCCCAAACTCTGGCCATTATGTTGTTGCTATCCAAAATGCTGTTAATACTTTAGAAATCTAAATTAACTTACTCATTTTTCACTTATTTTTCATAAAAGCAACAAGGATGAATCAGGTTCACGTCTGTTTATAATCAGTTCCACTATTAAATTCCTGCACTGCCTTGCAAATCTGTTAGATCAGAGCTATAGCTAAGGTACTGGAAATATCCAAGCCTTCTCCAATTAAGTTTATACTTTCTCTGTAATGGTTTCAGAACTAATGGGAGTATCAGTATTTTGTAAAACAGAGTGGTACTTTGCAAAAGCTCCATTTGGGCCTCCAATAAATAAAGCCACCTCTTTAGCTCATTTGTTCTAATGTGACACATGGAGGTGGCAAATTGTGATGTTGTACGAATTCCTGTATCAGTATCATGCCTTTGCACCACTTCCTATAATCGGAGTTAAAACGTGCTATGCAATTGTTCCAGCACCACGAAAACACTGACTCCAGCAGTTCATTTACAGACTGTCCAGGTCAGCAGTCGATACAAGACCTCAGCGAGCACTAAATTCACGTGGGATGTTAAGAGGCGCTGGGTTGCCAGAAGCACTGTCCTCCTGGTAAGGTGCAACACGGGTCCTAAAAACCAGTACTGATCCCACAGTAATCCCTGCAACAACAACGCTGATCCAGGTAGGGTCTTGGTGAAGTTCTGATTTGGATGATCACGTTCCACCATGCAGGGTGTGCTCCTGAGTGCCTGCCACACGCCAAGCTGCCTCCTGCAGCAGAAGGTCTGTTTGCCCTTCACAGGAGTTAGCATTTGATGAGGAATTGGAACAGTTTTCCTCAAAGAGCAGAGCTATGCAGCAGGCTCCAAAGGGGAAGGGTGGGGATGAAGCCAAGTGTTATGACTCAAAATCTGGTCTCTGTTTTAAGATGTTTGTGACAAATCTCAAAGGTGTTTATTAAAAGTCAACCACTGTACCTATTTGAGATGCAAAGAGCATAGCTGGATTAAGCAGACAGGAAATATAAAATGTGCCAGGACATAGCAGAATTTAAATAGATCAATAAACATAGCCACTAGAACAAGAATTCTCAATTTTTCCATCTCATGACCTTGCATTAGCATCAAGTTTTAAAGTGTCCCTTTCAGGCTGTCTTTGCTTACCCAGGGAGGAAGGAAAAGGGAGGCAGACCACGTCTCCTCTCCACCGTTAGGAATTTACAATCAGAATCACGTTGAACTGGAAGGGCCCTACATAATTACTCCGACTGGCACACAACCAAAAAAACGCAGGCAGTTCAGTATCACTGTGAGCGAGGGTAATCTGGATAACAGATGAAATGCCACAGAGTACCAGACAGTATTCCACGTTAAATGTGCTGTGGTCTTCTCCCCTCCTGCCCCCCAACACTTGTTTTATTTTCACATTAATAAGGCCAAGGTAATTTAAAGCTGCAGTGCTGATTCATGCTATTAAGCCAGTGATGGGAACTAGAGGAAACTGCTAGTAGATGTAAACGAGGCATGCGAGGGAGAAAGTGACAAGCAAAAAAAAAAAAGAAAAAAAGGCATTACCAACGTTTTTGCCTTTTTTTTGTCCTTTTATATAGTCTTACTCGCTTGCCTGCTGTGCATCATTTCACCAGCCAGCTATGGAAAAGGGAACCCTACGCTCTTACACCCCAGGCACACCTCCGTGTCTCCCAGGGCATTCTCTGATCAGGGGTCCTGGGAGGCTGAGTGGTGTCAGGAAGGAGGCAGAGAGGCCTCGTCGAGGCTGCGTGCTGTGAAAGCCCTCGCACATCTCAGCACTGTGCAGAGAGCCACGGGCAGGCTGCAGCTTCCCTTCCAAGGTTTGCATGAAGTCATTACCTTCATTTCTCCCTTCTTTTGGTGATTTATATTTCTCAGGGCCTGATGCCTTAGCACTGTGCTCCATTTGCTGCATGCCAAACACCCATTCATTCCTCACAAAGGCTTTCTTCAATTGTCTTAGAACTGCCTCTGGCCATATTTAATTGCCAGAATATTTATATTTTTCATTTGCATACCAAATGTATACATTAGGGGTCAAATCCTTAATGAAATCAATCAAAAAGCTAACCCAAGTTAGTGGGGTTTGATCCTAGCGTGCACTTCTAATGGGAATTAAAAAAAAAAAAAAAAAAAAAAGGGACTTCCAAGAACCTCCATAGAGAGGAGCAACAGCTTTTGAAGAATCCACAGCTAAATCTACAGAGAATTTTTTTTTCCTTAGGACTGCAGCAATGAGGAAGGAAAAAAAAAAAAAAAAAAAACAACAGCAGCTAACAACTAACCCTAAATAAAATGAAAAGACAAGGCAGAAGATTGTCCTTGTGTTCCTTGTCCTGGCTCTGCAATGGTTAAAGGGTCCCCACAGCTGTGCTGGCATCATCGATTAGGGTGAAGGAGGAAGCGACAGGAAAATAAAGCCACCTTAATTTCAAGCTCCATTAGAACTGAAGGACTTGGGGGGTGGGGGAAATCAATGTTTGGCAAATAGGAAAAGGACAAAAATCTGCAAAAGGAAAAATACATTTTCAGGCTAAGCCAATGCAAACAATGGATGGCGAACAGCACTCGAGGTTGCCCCTTTAAGGTTGTGTCAGCATTTCCATTTATAAACCCTGATTTTAGTTACACTCTAGTAGATTACCACAGGCTTTGGTGTTATTCTAGTAGATACCACAGAGTCTATCACAAATGATAATGTGCAATAGCAGTAAAGGCTCACTGAATAACGCACCCTTTCAGTGCCTGATGTCAGTCAGCAGTTTTGATTTGAGAGTTGCACACTACATACAGCGAGGCACACCACACAGCCCTGGGGTCAGCACCTTGGCACCAGATTCTCCCTCAAGAACTCCAACCTTAAAGCAAAAAGTCAGAGCTGCTGCTGGTACACAGCCTGCTTACAGCACTCTGCAAAACTTGAAAATATCCCAGATCCTTCACTTCAGCCTGCCTCGGCGGCCACTTGGAGAGGTTCGAGCCTAACCTTCTGCCCTCATTTAGATAAAAGCTCTTACTTCTCTTTCTGGACCTCTGAAGAGCTACTGGGTCAATAAACATCCACACCCAGGAATCAAGAAGAAAGCCTGGTATGCAAGCTTTCATTTCGGTTTTGCCTAGCTCAGAAGCCCACGCTGGAACTGTTGTACAAGCAGGGAAACGAGAGCCTCGCTGGAGGCCAACAACATTTCCCTCAGGCTTTCCAAGCAGATAAAACAGGGTAAGCAAGGAGAGCTCACATCTATTTCGAGAACCCATTTTCAAAGGTCTGCAGAGAGCTGGACTGAGCCTTAGAAGGTAAAACGATGCCATTTCTTACAAATACCACCGTGATTTGGGGCTTAAACATTTTAAAACAGGTACACAGGGGGCTAAAGCTAGTATCAAACCACCGGTACATACAAAACATACAGGGCAGTGCAATGCCTCCTGCAATCAGCCAAAATACCTTTGTGGGTATAAATTGAGCTCTGATCTTGCAACTCATCCCTACCAGGTACCCCAAATGTTTAATCAGAGCAGCACTGAACCTCTCTGACATCTATGCCTGACAAGCAGCACAAATGCAAGAGCCAGGTCCTAGCTCACGTGCCGCAACTGCTCAGCCTTTTGTATACTTGTAGTAATTCCTCCTCTTCTGTACTCCTGCTACAAGAGTACATCACAGCTCACCTTTAGGGAATCATGGAGAAAGACTGGCGTTCTGTTCAGAAAAGGGATTACATTTATAGGCACACACCCCGTCTTTGCAGAGATGGGCTTGCATCATCCACACTTGCATGAGGTTTTTAAAAGCCGTGAAGACACAACAAAGGAAAAAAGTGCATTTATCTGTTAAACACGGCATCAAGACCACCAGGAATCGCTTGACTACCCTTTTCTACTCTGAAAAGATTTTGCCAAAATAGGGCTTACTGACAAGTAAAATAAATAATCTTGATAAACTCTGAGGTAGGAATTAACACGAACTGGATTTGCTCTGAGAAGTGTTTGTTGTGCTGTATACAGTTTAGGAACAGCCTTTGAAAGGAGAGAGGAAAAATACAAATTCCTATAATTTAGAGGCAAGCCTAAAGTCTTTTTCATAATCTTCCCGGCCTACTGCTCTAGTGGGAGACATTTCCTGGACTCGCAACCCTTTTATGTACAAGCAATCTACATTTTACAACTGATAAATAATTCAGATAATTAATTGAGCTGCAATTTGCTGCACTTCTTTTTAGTCAGCACTATGGCATACAGTTTAAAAGAGGCTCTGTACAGAAGGTTCCTCGTGCTTGTTAACCCAATCTGAAGCTTCTGTTAGGTGAATTCCTAGATTCTCTTAACGCTTTCTGAGCATCTCACAATATCAGCATCCAGGAACTTCATGCCCTAGACGCTCCCCTGCATGACTTGCCTTGCTGTGACTTACTCTCCCTAGAAGAAGCAGGGTATTTCCTGGAATTCTTCCTCTGCAGTGCTGATTGCCCTCATTTGAGAGATTAGATTCTAGCAAATCTCTCTCTGCTGCCCACATACAGGCTGCTAGAATAGACCACAACACTAGAAGGAACAGAGGCAGTAAGTAAATACTTCAGGGAAGAAAACTGAAGAAGCTCAAGCAAGCAAACTGTCAGGGAAATCACTGATTTCTTCTTTTTCAGCAATTACCATGGAGGCAAAGGAGTGATGGGGGAGCATATGGCAGGAAGTCTAAGGAGTATTTTCAAGCTCTAAGAGCTTTGATAGAATATTAAAGTCAGCAGAACCCTAAAATTCATACAGTAAACATTTAATCATATTAGTAACCTTTGCTTAAGTGCAGCAGTCAGCAGTGCCTAAGCAAGAGGTCTGTGTTTCTGGCACAAATGCCCACGTTCACCTCCAGAGATGCCACCTACTCCTGCAATGTGGTGTACGTAGGCTGTACCCACGCAGTCCCACTGCAGCTTTACAGGAAGGAAGAACGCACTTGCAGTTTCAGGTACCTTAAGAAACAAAGTTTCAGCCTGCTAATCAAATGCTGTGAAGTATTCATGAAGTGATAACACTAATTGCACCAGCTGAAGCCTGAGGGATGCTACACATACAACAGCAGTTTAAGTGCTGAAGAGCCTACAGATGACACAAACAGGTTTCAGGCAAGAAAATAATTTGCTGCAACCCATACCAGCTTGTGGATATAATGCTGAGCATCAAGAAAAGAAAGTAAAATGCAACAAAGAAAGGAGAGCTGAGTCCATAACACTGCTAAGCTGTGAACCGAGCTCATTAATTACTTGGGAAGAAGTTTGTGTTGGTTAAAAAAAAAAAAACTAGTGTTAGTGCTGGCTGCAGGCTTGATGCAGAACTGAATCGCTCCTCACAAGCTGCAGAATTACAGCCTACCAGTGTGTCTGTGCAAATACCAAGTAACAGCAGAGGAATAGTAAAGCCCTGCAAGATTGCTTCCTTCTATCACGCTGCACTCCGGGATGCAACGGCAGCAACCATGGAGGGAGAGTTCCACCCAGGATAAAAGGACATTTATTGTCCTTTCGTTTGGGACATCTGACCCAAAGCAAACACAATGAATCTGAAGAAACCTTAGGAAAATAATTAGTCAGGGAGAATGAAAACGGATCCCAGTACAATCAGAAGGTCCAAGTAACATAGGAAGCTTTTGTAGTACATTTTTATCAAAATATCAAATAATTTTAAGACCTACCTGGTTAGCAGAACTAACAAAAAGATAACTGAAATATAATACAAAGGTGCTCTTACATAAGAAAGCCTTACTAAAAACTACTTAAAGGACAAGATCCTGTTGTTGGCAACCATGTACCAGTACCTACAGACAAGAACAGAAGCTTGTCCATGTTCTAAGCAAGTATTTTCGAACCACAAACCACTGTCAACATCAGCCAGACAGCCTGAGAAGTGACTGCAAAGACCATCACACAAAGCAGAGGACAATGTTCTGCAAAATAGAAGAAAAATCCTTGCACCTGTCAACCACAAAATAAGCAGGGACAAAACACTGAGCACTCACACATTACCACTAGCCCGGTACAACCACCTAGAACCGAGCACCTCACCAGGCTTCCCTCTGCAGATCAGTTTTAGCTAATTTACAAATGTTTTTTGCACAACAACTTGCAGATTTGAAGCCCATGTGTACTAGGGAACATGAGCAGTTAGGTTTAAATTCAAGTGATCAGTGATTAAATCACCAGCGTTAATCATGATTCGAAATGGCAAGCAGCGAACTTTGATTTAAATTATTGATTTTGATCCTGGTTTTCATTTGTACTTTTTAGCTGGTTTCCTAATGGAAGGGTTGAATTCCATTGGCTGATTGGGCCATTTAAACACATTGATTTGCAATTAACTACTGCTTCTAATGCTGAACTTGAAACATTTCCTAAACACAAGGATACAATTGTATCTATACTCACAATACAAAGCTGATTTAAAAGGCATATTTGTTCAGAATCTTAAAGTTTGAAAACAAAGAATGGAAAATTTCTTATTTACTAGATTCCACTTACACCGGCCCTTACACGTTTGTATCAAGTTAGCCTTGGTTGCAAATTAAAATTCAATGAGAAATAAACCATATAAAAATGTTCAATTAAACTGCCTGATACATAGAAAAAGAGTACTCAACTTGTATTTCAGAACATTTGCATTTCAAATAATCTCTTTTACTGAATAAAAATCACTAACTTTAGTAGCAAAAAGGTGGATTTAAAATGATAGCCAGAAACAGCATTTCAGCATCTAGAGATGGAAAAGGAGCAGTTTTAAAGAAACTTGCACAAACTCCCATGCAAGGTAAGGACACAATTCCTGCAGAAATCACCTGAAGGTGAAATGAATGGGACTCGGGTACCCAGTGTGTTTAGGCATGGCTGAAAATCTCTTCATTTCAGGAGATAAAATACTCCAAAAAAATCTGCTCCTGCTTTCTTCAAGCTTTAGCAATTAAAATCTTATTTAAGGCTTATTTTTTGTTTTAAAAATGCTTGCTTTAAATTTAAGTCATCTTTCTAGCAAGCTTGGTTCATTGTATAAATTGCCATAAATTAAAAACAAAGCTTTTATTTTTGAAGGAATAAATGCACTCTAAAATGAAAAACATTCCACCATTGACTTGGTTCAAAACCAAAATAAAGATGGGAAAATATACTGAGAAGGTCACCAGAATGTGCTGGTGATCAAACGATAGGGCCTTAAGATCTGCTGTAATTAAGGAAGAAGGGAGACTTCACACTGTAGTCAGGTAGCAGGACAATAAAGCCAGCTATGAGCATTATGCAGTCCTATCAAGGAGCACGGCTGTTTTCCCACAAGCCACATCTCAAAATTCAAAGAGTCAAAAGCTCCATTGCTTCTGGGCTTGAGAATCTACAACAGCATTGCTCTTGAAGGATGAAGAAAAAACACCAGAAATCAAAGAATTAACAGCAGTAGTAAACCCAAAGAAGAAGAAAAGGAAGAGTTCTTGAAAAAAGTGACAGAACGGGGCCAAGGAAAACACGCACAAAGTTTAACATCACTAATTAAACACAACAACATTAAAATTGGAACAAAGGAATAAAAGGAGAAAAAGGGAATGATGCCAATGGTTGTACAGCTCTCGAGCTATTATCATGCAATGAAGCCTCCAATTGCACTACTTTTTGGTGAAAAAGAGTGAAAAATCATGTGGGGAGAATGAGAAATGGCAGCCAAATATGCCAGGAATTGTCAGAAGGTGAAGAGAGAGGGTATAAGCTTTCAAATGATTAACCAATAATTCTGACTATTACAATTTTCAAAGCAACACACGACATTACTCAGTTAAGAGCCAGTTATCGAATTGATGAACACTGCAGATTTCTTCTTCATCAGGAAAAGCAGTACACAAATATGCTGTAAGGGCAGGCAAATATCATAAAGCAAAAAAAGACGGGTCACGTTAATTTGTAAGGTATCTGGCGACATTCAAGACAAAGTTAACAAGATTAAATCACACTGGAAAAACACAGGAAAAGCAGCAGTCAGTCTACCACTTGGATGAGGTAACCTGAGACGCAGCAAAAGAAAAAGCCATACTCACCTCCGCTGCATATGAACTTAACTGCCCCCTATTACATAGAACACCTTGAAAATCCGAAGTAGTTCTGCATGTGTTCTTCCATCAGATATTTAAAAAGGACTCAAAATTAGGAGAAGCATCCCTCAAATCAACAAAGACAGCAAGTGCCTAGTTCCTCTTGACTTCAGAGGAAGTTTGGAACTTAAGATGTTTCTGCAGATCTGGTACTTAGTGCTGCTTCTCATGGCTAACTCTTCCTTCACTGAAAGGAGAAAGCACACGTACCCTCTGTACTTCCTCTAGCCAGTGGATTAAACACAAAACAAGCCTATTTCCACAACAGTGTCAGTGCAAAACTACTTCCACAACAGCCTGAGGGGAGCTTTGAACCAGAGCCCAGGAAGAGCAGTTAAGGGGAGTGTGACACGTGTCAGAATTGGCCCTACCTGGATGTCAGTGTCCTTCACGGGTTCAAGAGGCTCAAACGTAGTGGCTGCACTTAGACTCTCGAGTCGCTGAGAGATATGAGATATATCAAGCCCTCGGGACCCAAGAAGAACAGACCTGTAAGGAAGAAATTGTGCAGGTATGAAATCAGTATCACACAGACAGCTACCAGGAAGAACTCTAAACCCAACCCGCTGTCCATCTTTGGGTCAGCAGCTAGCCAGGTGCTGTCAGTGCTTCCAGCTGATGTGAGAAATGCATGAACCCAAACCTTGCAGAGCCACACACGTGTATCTAACCCCCCTCAGCCCTGCTGAACGCTTTCTGCTGTTCCACTGCAGTACGGCACAGCTGCCAAGTTCTTCCAGACAGAAAAACTCTACAGCGCGTTGGTAAATGTCCTCAGCAGCGGCTGCACCAAGGTACTGCATTTCTTGGCTTTAGCACCTGAAACTGGGAACAGTTTGCTTCTCAGACAAATCCTTCAGTTACTAATTTATTTTTTTGTAAGAAGATGGGGAAGGAGAAAGCAGCTTTGCAGCCATTCTGTTTCTCCTGAGCACATCCTCCTGGCGCAGCTCCCCACACCTTAAAAACCAAGCCCACAAACATTTCGCAGCCCCTGCTTTCAGTTTCCAGCGCAGGGGCTCAGTACTTACGCCTTAACATCCGCAGTCTCCTGGGAAGTGCGGGTCAGGGTGCGGGAGCGCAGGCGCTCCCCAGCCTGCTGGATCTCTTGCAGGTTGCGCTCCACGTGCGGGAGCTCGGAGATGCCCTCAGTCTCAGCTGCCAGCTGCTCTGCCTGCTGCAGGAGCTCTCCAAAGCCTTCGGTGTCCATCTCTGTTGCAGGTTTCACCTAAGACGCACAGAAACCTGCAGAGAAAAGAGAAAAGGGGAAATCTGAGCAAATTCTTGTGTGGCTATAAGCAGTGTCCACACCTACGGGTGCACAGAGAGACCAGCAAAGAGCTGAGCTTCTAGAGCAGGACACCACTCTGTTCATCCTCCCTGCAGAGGATGTAGCAGAAGCACATAAACATTCAGGAAATTTTCAAGTGCTCTCAGAGCAAGGTGCCTTGCAGGACCATGTTTTAAGGCAGATCTCCAGACCTGTCAGAAGTGCATGTGGCAGCTCACACACTGCCTTGATACAAAGGGGAACAAACAGAAAGCAGAGAAGTCCAAGTGGAAGATTTGGTATTAATTCAGCTATAAAGCTCTTGTGTATACACATTTTTATATCATAAATGGAGATACACATATGCACACATACATATGTATATATACAGGCTGAAAATACGCATAGCTTCAACATGAGGTTAAATAAACAGCAGAAGACAAGTATGTGTATGTGCAGAGACAGCCATAACACGCCATCTATTAAAATGTGTTAATCCATGTCATCAGCCCCAAGGAAACACAAACGCACGCTGTTGCAATGCAGAAGATGGGAGTCCTCCCTCAATACGTGTAGAAAGCCCTCCCAGCGCTTGTGAGGGCTGCCTGCATGGACCCAGTGAGAGAACAGCAGGGAGAGCAGAGAGCAATGGCTCTGAGAGCTGAGGTCCTTAGGGCATCACGCCGTGCCAGGTTCAGAATGGAGCCGGTTGTTTTCACAGAGCAGACAGAAATGTTTATGTCCAGGATCAATGTGGAAAAACCAGGGAGTCACAACAGCGTCCATATTAATGGAAAAGGAAAACCAAACCCTCAACTTCAGGCCCCAAATCCATGATTTGCAGCCAGGTCAGTGACACGCCACGAGCACCCCACTGTCCCCAGGTCACAGGAGAGGGTCTCTGACAGCAGGCCGTGCTGCACAGTGCTACAAGACTTCAGCAACTCGAGCTCCCTCATTTACTAAATGAAAATCAAGAGCAACCGGCTCAAGAGCACCCACCGAGAAGAAGACAGGGAATTTTTACAGCTCAGGACCAACCTACAACTCCAGCACTTGTTGGTACCCCCAACCTTTCCAAAGCATTCTACCGGCACAATTCTACTTTCCTGCTGTTCCACCATTCCTAAGCACAACTTCCAGGGACAAGAGCAGTGCTGTAGATGTGGACAAGAAGCGATTTAAGAGCACTGTGTGATGGTTCAGACACACACGATTAGAGAGAGAAACTGATCCCTGCCCCTTGCACATGGCTGCTGCCTGGGCGCCAAGACAAACCCAGGTGTCCAGGCAGAGAGAATTTCCCCAGCACTCCTCACTAATTTCAGGGGGAGGCAGCAATCCTACCTGCACTGCCTCACTCATCAGGCGAGACAGCAGGGACTGGATTTGTGTGAGCAGCTCAGCACGGCTCTGAGATGGGAGTGGAGAGGGGTGTGGTGGAAGCCAGCAGCTTCATGCCCTGCAATGCAGCACACAGCATCCTCCCGGCGCTCACTTGCGGTAACTCAGGTGCAGCCCTGCCAGAAGCAGCCCCTGTTGGCAGGCGCTGACCAGAACAGCCACACGCCCACGAGCAAGGCGAGCAGATCCCCCGGGAGCAGCGACTGCGAGAGCAGCCCAGGCTTCAGCTCGATTGGATTCGATCCGGTCCACTTCCTCCTTTCATTAAGAGCGAGATAAAAAGCCGGGAGCGTAAGAAGGCACTAACTTCTCTGAGAGCACTGGAACCAGAAGCACGGGGGATCAGCTTGCTGTAAAACAGCTCCCCAACCTGCACTTTTTAGCCACGGATGCCATGTCAGTGCCATACGCAGTCTGCCCCATAAAGCTGCTAATGTAGGACAGCCGCAGTGACTCTGGAAAACAGGCTGAATTCAACAAATACAGAATAAACTTATTGGGAGCAAGCTAAACTACCTGCGATTATAGCCCAGCACCAGCAGTGACAGCTCAAAACTTAGCTAGAGCACCACCAGCAGCTTTGTCCAGGGGACAGAAGGCCAATATTTAGAGCGGGTAGCAGCACGAACGAGTTCGTCTCCACGCTGACAGAATTTACTGCATTCGGGAGACTGCAGTCTGCCTCTCAGCGCCGCCCGGCGAGATGGGAACTGCTGCCACAGTAACGAGCAGAGCCACGGCAGATTTTCATGTCTGGCTGGGGAAAGTGCAACAACTGACACCTAAGGGAAAGAAAAATACATCAGAAACTAAACCAGCTTCTGTGAAACCAGATCGACCCCGGGCTAAAAGCCAGGACTGAAAAGGCTCCTCTGTAAAAACAACTTTGATGGCTTATCAATAGAGGCTGCTGCATTAGGCTAGTACTCCATGTCCAACAAAGCCCCAGTTTTATGTTTTTCCAACATTTAAAAGCACGTATAAACACCATATATTGTATGAGTTGGCAGGACGTAAGCCAAAATGAAATCAGAAAAGATGACGACAGGTTTCTTGGGTCTCTTCCGACTATAAATGTCGATCACCTGAAAAAAAAAATAAAGATCTCTGCGTCCTACAATGCTGCCTAACCAAATGTAGCTACGGTACTCCACACACGGCCGTGTCGAACATTTTAGCTCACCAGCTTCAGAAAGACTCCGAGCTGAAAGACTCCGACGTGTGAGCAAGCGTCTGTTGTACTTCACATACTGACAGCCTTTGTGTCATCTCATTAGCTAACTTTGAGAAACAGACTAAAAATTCAGATTGATCTAGCGCTTCAAAAAAGGAAGACTTCACAGGAGGGAGGGGAAGCCTCACCCGCTGCAGTCAGAGTAGCTGCCACACCAGAACAGCTCCACGAGTTGCAAAGAGATTCGCCCAAAGGGGAAAGGAAGGAGAAATCCAGTGCTCGAGTTGGGATCGGTTTCTTTTGGAAGGAAGATGGAGAAGGTAGGGCAGGATGATGGGGGTAAGATCAGCCAAGATCTGAGGCGAGAGTGAGGATGTGCTTGTCTGCCAGACACTGTCATGGAGCTTTTTGGGGCAGGACAAGGCAGAAGTGGCGTGGACCTACTGACCCCGCACCAGGAGCGGAGAGAGCCCGTCTGGTTCAACTCCTGAGGGCTCCTCCTGCCTCGTTTCCATGTCCAGAAGTGCCCGAGTACAACCCAAACGCCTGCTGCACATTTCCAACAAATCGCCCTCTGCAGTGCAAAGCACAGCAGCCAGCATTTAACCAGGTTGATGCAGGAAAATCCCAAACAGGCCACGCAGTAACCAGCACTTAAAAATGTTTCTTTCGAGGTCTTAAAGGCACTGACATTCAGTTATTTCTCTCGCACAGTGATAAAGGACAAACGAGGGGACATGGCTCTCCTCTGCCCTGCTCATTACTTAATGTGGAACCAGCAGCTGGCACTTTAAACATTTTATTCCAATGCATACCTCCATGAACTTATCAACACTGACTTATCTGCCAGCTGGCCTCGAAGCTCCTCACAAAGGCCTCAAGTCCCCTAAAACCTGACTCAGCTGGCAGCTTCGCCACCCCAGCCCTCTGCCCCTTTCCCAGAGGCTCGGTACTTGCTGCCAGCACCTGATTCCCACCTCAGCAGGCCACCAACTTCTGCAGGGTGGCCAACAGACCGCTCGTTAGGTACCACATTTCATTTGACAGTTCAGATTCCTCAGATGAAGTCCCTTGTTGGCACCTGGACTGGAGTTCAGCCCCAGTTGACAGAAGGGGGTTTAGGGCAGTGGTGGATGTGTCCCTACGGCTGGCAGCTACATCCCGACCCCAGCACACCCACAGCTCCAGCTGTCACACTAAGGCAGCTACAAGGGACTGACAGATATTGTTCTCCAGGGTCAGAAAGAAGGGATCTACAGCTGAGATGCTTTCTGAAGAAAATTTTATCATCATCTTTGCCTGCTTTGCACAAGAAGTCAGCGTTACTGCTGGTGAAAGTGGCTGTGAGCTGGGGCAGGGTGAAAAGGCTGAGCCAGCGCTCTCATTTGGGTACCTTCTGCCCACTACAGAATCATTAGGGGTGGAAAAGCCCTCCAAGATCACCTGGTCCAACCATCCCCCACCACCATCACTTACCAAACCCTGTCCCCAAGCACCACATCCAACCTTTTCCTTGACACCCCCAGGGATGGTGACTCCACCACTTCCTTGGGCAACCTGTCCCAATGTCTGACCGCTCTTTCTGAGCAGCAATGTCTCCTCATTGCCAGCCTGAACCTCCCCTGGCACAACTTGAGGCCATTCCCTCTGCTGCTATCACTGGGTACCTGCAAAAGGCCGACCCCAGCTCCCCACAGCTTCACTTCAGGCAGTTGCAGAGGGCAGTGAGGTCTCCCTGAGCCTCTGCTCCAGCCCAAACACCCCCAGTGCCCTCCCAGGGCCCTTTCCCTTGCCCAGTTTCCCAGCCACCCCTCCCGCCCCGTCCCCCAAACCCCTGCTGGGCTAAGCCCGGGGGGGAGACCGGGACCTGCCCAGGGGCTCACAGGAGGTCCCACCGAGGGGCTTGCGGCCCGGGGGAGCCCCGCTTGGGGCTGAGGGGAAGGAGCCCAGGCCGAGGGGCGGCTGCTGAGAGCTCAGGGCCCGGGGAGGGATCGGGAGGGGGCCGGGGATAAGGAGCGGGGAGCGGAGGGGACAGGGGGATGCGCCCGCTGCCCGCCCACCCGCCGCCATGACACGCCCGCGCGGGCCCTCACCTGCCCGCCGCTCCAGCCGCCGCGCGCCCCCGCCCCGCACGCCCATTGGTCACCCTTATCCCCTCCTCCGCTCTCCCATTGGCCGAAACGAAGCGCTTCCCGGCGCCGCGCGCTCCCATTGGTCGAGCCCGTGAACTTTCCCCCCTCCCTGCGTGCCGGCTCCCGCCTTCGCTGTCTCCTCGCGACAAGAGGCGCACACGGGCGGCGCGGCGGGGGGGGGGGGCGGCTTCTGGGCCGCGGGTTCGAGGCTGCCCCCCGCCGTTACTCCGTGTAGGGTCTTGTTTTTTTGTGTTTGTTTTCCCCAAATATTTTTGAGATTAGTCAAATTCATCCCATTTGATCTACACACGTACAGCAACTAGTATTAATTAATGTGCACGCTCCTCCTTCTGAGGTTATTAATAAATCTCGTGCTATTTAATTCTGGAGTACTATTTTTGCGAATTTATCTAACTTATTTTCTAGGTCTTCAATGTATTTACAATACTTTTGTATTTTGAGATATTTACAGTAGCTTTTTCTAATTCACTCGCCCTTAACCGAGGTAAAAACCACCTTGCAAAACTGAAATGCTCGAGAATTTTACTGAAGGATTATCTGGAGTCTGCCTAATCCTGCAGGTGGTCTCGAGGGGCTTTGGCTGTGTGTCTAACATATTCAGTACAGTGTGGATTATTCCCTACTTCATGGATAATATTTCCACACCCAGGGTCAGTAATATTGCCCCCTGAGTTTCTATCAATGTTGTTTTAAAGGCACCTTTGATAACACGGGATATTGTAGCCAGGATTACGTGTAGGGAGCTCAACTTCAAAATCTATTCCTTCCCGGGACTGAGTATGATCTGTCATTCGTAGAAATCTAGCGAATCCAGACACAGTTGCTGCTGGAAATAGCAATCAGGGACAAGGCCTTTTCAGTGTTTCTAGGCATCTGGGTGCAAATCCAACAATTATTTGGAGACAGAACTCAAGAGATGTTCTGGATTAATTGGAAATGCTGATTTTTTCCTCCATCCTACCACAAATCCATTGAGAATAGGTATTACTAAAACAAACTTAAAATACATCATTTATATATATATATATATACACCCCTATAATAATGAATAAATAATAATAAAGAAAAACAATCAAAATCACAAACTAATAAGGATTCTTCTGGTGGGGATTAAATACCCCTCCCCCCTTTCTTCCACTTCCAGGGAATGTTCCCTGGAAACACTCTAATTCTGTGCAATCCAATCCCTTTTACTCATTAATTCGTTAAAAATTCTTCTAAGGAGAAGTTAAAGGTTTACAATAGATTTAACAGTTTTAACCTTAAAAGTCTTTGTTAATGCAGTCTCTCGGGTATCAGGGTTAACTGATGCTTGTACCCAGGTACGAGCCCACCCGTTCTCAGTGCCATCTCAGGAGCAGGAGCACTTGGAACCGTCCATCCCATGCAGGTTGCAGGTTCAATTCTCTCCATCTTCACATCAGAACCCAACCTCCTGCTCAGAATGGATGGATCAGGGCTTCCAAGGGTGGTTTGTTTTTTTTTGGGACAGAGGTGGGGTGTGCTGCCGAGCATCTCACTTCACACTCCACCAAGAGTCTCCCCGAACCCAACCCAAGGCAAGATACGGCCACGCTGCAATAACTACACAGCTGACTTCAAATACAGAAAATTAGTTCTCGACTGCAAAAACACAACTTAGTTTCTCACACTAATTAGCTTCAATGAATAACAGGGATAGGCGGTGCTTGCTCACAGCGCCTGAAATCGCATGCACACAGACGGGAAAAATTTGAAAAAAAAATATAAAGTATGAATTTTTTGAGTTTTCTTGACTTTTAGGTGGGATGGGTGCAGGTGGGATGGGTGCTGGGTGCCCCACTGGGATGGGTGCCCCAAGGAGGGCTGCTGGGACAGGCAGAGGGCAGCAAACCCCCACCAATGGATTGGGCTGGGGAGGCTTGGGATGTGCTGCTCACTGGCACTGGTGTCCCCCCATGTCCCCCACCTGTGTGGATGTCCCCTGTGTGCAGCCCCCCAGGCCCCGGTCACCCCCCGGTGCCAGCCTCGCTTCCCATCCCCTCCCACTATACAGGTGCATGGGGTAAAGGCAGCTCCTGCTTCATTTGGTGTGAATCACAAAAATTGACTTTTTCAATTGAAAAATGCTCCCTCAGAACCCCAGGTCACATCACAGGTGTCCCCTGTCCCTCTGTGTGGAGGACGGGGACACGAGGTCCCAGCACGCAGCGCTGTCCCAACCCCATTCCCCGCCCCTCCCACTTTCAAGCCAGGCGTCTTCCCACGAGATTTATTTTAAAAATAAATACATAAATGCAATACTATGCATTTAGGGCAAGGCAGGTCACCCCCAACCTGTCTCCTCTGTTGCAACAGGAGGTGCCGGGAGGCTGCTTAGGCAGCAGAGCCAGGTTCCCAGCCCCGCTGCATGGGGCGCGCCCATGGGACGTGCGAGGGCAGGCAGCACCCGCGGCAGGGGCAGGGGCTCCCCGGCCCACACTTTCGCTTGGCAGGCATTTTCGGAAGGAAAACAGGGCCTGGGCACCTTCCCACGGCCCCCCCCACCCTGCAACCAGCACCCTCCCACCTTGTTTTCCATCCCTGAGGTGCAGGAGCCAACCTGGGCCGTGCCACGGATCCTGCATCTCCATCCTGGCCAGGCAGCACCCAGAGCCCCCCCAGCTTGCTGGGGGCTGCCCCAGGGGGCACAGAGAGCCCCAACCTCTCCCTGGGGATGCCGCAGTGCCCCCAGTCCATGGGGGGGACAAGGGGACTTGGAGCAGCCCCCATCCCATCACGAGCAGTGTCGGCACTCAGCACTCCAGCAGCTTCAGCCAAACTCATTTATTTTCTCCATGGGTACGGAAGATACAAAACATGTAAAAATAAGCTTTTTTTTTCCTTTTTTTTTTTTTTTTTTTGTGTGTTCCCCATCCCTTCGTCACCCTCCCATCCCCGAAGCGTGCTGGCTATTTACAGGCGGAGGCGGGCGGCTCAGTGGCAGCAGCTGCACTTGCTGCTGGCCGGCTCCTTGCAGACGCAGCCCTTGGCGCAGTTGTTGCAGCCGGCGGGGCAGCAGGAGCAGCAGCCTGGGGGGGGAACACGAGAGTTAGGGGGGGTGAGATTTAGGGAAGGCAAGAATTAGGGGAGTGGGAAGGCAAGGGGTGAGGTTTAGGGGGTTGGGATGTGATGGGGGGGTCCCCAGGCGATGGGGAGAATGGTGTGACCCAGAAGGCAGGGCTGGGGTCCCAAATGGGAGGAAAATGGGGGGCTCCATGGGAGTCCTGAAGGGTTGGGGGGACCCCAGGGAAAAGGGAGGGAGAAATCACCATGGACATCTCTATGGGGAGTACACAGGGGTCCCACAGGGCAGGGTGTCCCCAGGGGGTGTCTGTAGGGGGGGTTCCCCATGGGCAGGAGGGATGGGGGGGGTGCCCATGGGGGTCTCACAGGGGAGAGATGGAGGGGGGTCCCCATGGGGGTCCAACTGGGTAGGGATGCATGGTGGTGTCCCCATGAGGGTCCCACTGGGTAGGGATGGGTGGTGATGTCCCCATGGGGGTCCCACAGGGGAGGGATAGGGGCACCACAGGGCAGGGACCCCCAGACCCCAACTCACTCTTGCGGCAGCTCCGGCAGCGGCAGTTCTTGCACTTGCAGGACCCAGCGCAGGAGCAGGAGTCACCTGGGGAGGGAGAGAAAGCGTGAGCCAAAATGAGCCAAAATGAGCCAAACCGAGCCAAAACGAGCCGGGCTGAACCGAGCCAAGCCAGGCTGAACCAAGCTGAGCTGGGCTGAGCCGATCCGAGCCCACTTACCAGCAGCACATGTGCAGTCCTGGGGGTCCATGGCTCGGCTCGGGTAAGCAAGTCTTGTCTTGGCTTGGCTCGGGTAGTCACGGCACGGCACGGCTCGGCTCGCAGCAGTGCTGAGTCCCGCCGCCCGCCCGTTATTTATCAGGCTGGGGCGGCGCTGGGCGCTGCACACGGCAGGGCGGTGCTGGGCCGTGCCGTGCCGTGCCGAGCCGTGCCGTGCTCACCGAGGGGCCGTGCTGAACGGGGCTGTGCCGTGCTCACAGAGCGGGCTGAGCCGTGCCAAGTCGTGTCGTGTTCACTGGGGGGCCGTGCTGAACCGGGCCGTGCTCACCGAGGGGCCGTGCACAACGCGGGGCCGTGCCGTGCTCACCCGTGCCGTGCTCACCCGGGTCATGGCCATGCCCTCTGTACCCCCCCCCTGCACCCCTTGGTGGCCCCCCCATGCATGGGGACACCCCCAGCAGCCGCCCCCACCCGGCTTCCTGCGTATGGGGTGAGGGGGAAAGGGGATGGGGCCCCCCAAAATTGGGGCATCGCAGCCTGGTGAAAGCCATGGGTGTCCCCCTCACGGCCCCCTCGCCACGTAATGGTGGCAGCAGCCAGGGACAGGCCATCCCCGCTTTGAGCTTTTATTGCAAAAAAAAGGGGAAATTTGAGGGGTGAATTTCTGGTGTGCATCCTGGCAGAGCCTCAGGGACACGGAGCTGGGGCTGGTCTGCGACACCGCAGGGTTTGGGGGCTGTTGTTCCTCCTCCCGGCTTTGCACCCGGCGGAGCCGAGGGAACGTAAACACGGGGCCGCGTGCGTTGGCCGCCAGCCGAGCGGCGGAGAGGAAAAGGTCGAGGTCCGGGCCCACATGCGGTGGTGAATGCCGCTTGCAAAACCGCTTCCCATAGGCCCCGGTGCCGTGGGCCCGGTGCGCACGACACAAAACTGGAGGAGCACGGCCCGGGACGCGCACCCGGGGCCTTTCTGGGAAGGGGCTGAGAGGCTCGGGTACGAGCTGTGGTGTTAGGGCAGCCAAAAATTGAGCAGAGGACAGCTGCTTCTCGTCACGGTCCCGTATCCGAAAAGCAGAACTGCGGTGCCCCAGGGACCTGTCACACCCCGCTGTGCACCCCGCACCGCCAGGTGTGAGCCATCAGGGGGGTTCAGATGAAATTGTGTTTTCGTATAACTTCATTAAAGCACTGTGAAGCCCAGGGAGGGGGACAGGCTTGTCCTCAGGGTTCCTGATGTGCAAAAAGCTGCTGTGAATTGCAGCACGGCCAAACCCGGGTAGGAAAAATCAGCCAGAGGCTGCTCAAAGCGAAGAGACATCCACAGCCTGACCCCATTGCTCCTCCTGCTTGTTATGGGCTCACCGACGATGTTTTTGCACGGTTGGCATTTACATCTCGCTGGGCAAGAAGCCCCTTGGATGGCAGGTGGGGGACAGCCAGTGCACGTGGGATGGGGACAGACCGTCCGGGTGGTGCTGGCACGATTTAGCCCCAAGCCACGTGCTGGAGCTGCCCCGTGCCTGCGGGGTTCCTGCGCTGACCTACATTCAGTGGCAGGAGAGCGTGCTTCGTGCACATCTGAAGCTGGGGGGGACGGTGGCACCGCAGGGGATGCCGTGGGGAAGAGCCCTTCTGCAGCAAAGGGGAGACCCCCGGGGGTCAGTGCCATGAGTGGGGGTCCCTCGGCCCCTGCCTCAGCCCTGGCAGCAGTGGTTGGATCAGGGAAGCTTTTGCAGCAAAAAGAGGGTGGTGAAAGGATGCCCTGTGGCATGGCAGGTGTCGCACCCTACTGTGGGCATCACACCCCATTGTGAGTATTGCACCCTACTGTGGGCATCTCACCCCATTGTGGGCATCGCATCCTATTGTGGGCATCACACCCCACGGTGGGCATTGCACCCCATTACAGGCATCGCACCCCATTGTGGGCATCACACCCTGTTGTATGCATTGCCCCCCACCCTGGGCATCACACCCCATGCCCATCACACCCCATTACATGTGTCACACCCCATCCTGGGCTTCCCACCCCATCACAGGCATTGCACCCCATGGTGTCCGAGCCACCCCAAGCCCCACCAGGGAGCAGACCTGCCGGCTCTCCCAGGCAGCCCCACTCTGCTGCCAGGAGGGAAAGCGAGCTCCTGGCCCTGCCGCCCCACCTGCCCCGCAAACATCACCCCTGGAAATGGGCACGGCGCAGCCTTCATTACCGCCCTGTTGACGAACCACTTGTAATAACGAGCTGCTCATTAGCTCCGAGGAGGATTTCTGGTGTAGGAGGGAGCCTGGGATTTGCCCTTGGGTAACAAGAGGGCGGGAAGAAAAAAAAAAAAGAAAACAACAACAACAAAAAAAAAAAAACAAAACTAACCAGAAAATTACCGTGTTGTGAAGGGAAAGTGTTAAACCCAGAGCAAGTGCTAGGGGAGGTCGGAGGCTGGAAGAAAGGAGCAAAACAAGCCCTGAGATGCGTGCCAGCCCATGAGCCAGGCTGGCGAGCTCCCCAGGTGGGCGTTTTGCCACGATCCCCCCCCAAAAAAAAAATTTTTTTCTACCGCCCCGTGCGACACCGGAGACCAGAGAAAGGCAGCGGCCGGGTGTTTATATACACATCGCTTTATTTAGGTAGCTCAGCGCACGCCACGCGTGCCAAACACTGAAGGTATCAGAACGCACATATAAAAAAAACACAGAGAATAAAGTTAGTTTTCTTCGGCTCCCCCCAGGGTCAGCGCGGCGGGGGGGGGCTGCCCACCGGCCCCTACTTGCAGCAGCTGCACTTGGCGGAGGGGGGCCCTTTGCAGACGCAGCCCTGCGCGCACTTGGCACATCCTGCGGGGCAGCAGGAGCAGCAGCCTGGGAGGGGAGGAAAATAAATTTAGGGGGGTGTTCTCCGAAGGGTGTGTGTGTCGGGGTTCCCACCGCCCCCCCCCGCATCATGCTGTGATGGATGAGTATCCACCCCAGGCTAATTTTAGCAGTGTCCCCCCCCTCCCCTTCCCTGCCTTTGGGTGCCTTTCCTGGGTGGCTTTGAGCCAGGGCTGGCCCTGGGGGGGTGCAGGCTCCCCAGGGGGGCCCTGTTACCCACGCAGCCCCCCCCCCCCCCCAGCACCTTTCTGGCCAGGGTGAGTGGGTCTGGAGCAAACAGAGGATGTTGCAGTGCCAGTGTCCCTCCCCCCCAAGGACATTGCCTGGCGCTGAGCCTCAGACGCCAGCGAGGGACACGCTGTTTTTTTGGGTTACACGAGGTGCCCTGTATTGCTTATGGGGAAGCCACCTCCCTCTTTGGGGGCAAAAAAAAATAAATAGGAGGAGCAAACTGATGTCTGGGAAGGGGATTCCTGAGCCTGGCTTGATTTAGTGTGCCTACAGATGTGTGGTGGAAAAAAAAAACACACGAGGGTTTCTGATCTCCGGGGGCTCGGGGGCCACCTTACCTTTTTTGCACGACGTGCATTTGCAGTTTTTACATTTGCAGTTGTCCCCGCAGGTGCAGGTGCCACCTGAAAGAGAGAAAAGGAGGGAAAAAAAAACAGGGGGGGTGAGGAGGCAGAGTATCCCCAGCTCCGCAGCCCGGGCTCAGCATCCCATCCCGAGCATCCCTGCTGCTCTAGCAACATCCCACATCCCTCGCCCCGCATCCCGCACCGCGGCACAGTGCCCCACGGCTGGCTCGGGGAGGATTTTAGGGTGGCCAGGCTGGGCAGGATGAATCCAGGGCAGCCCCGCAGGGATGCTCCAGCGCTTGGCGAGGGAGCGTTGGCTTACCAGTGGCGCAAGGGCAGTCCTGGGAGTCCATGCTGCGGCTGCGGGACGCGTTGGCAATGGGAAACTGGGCTTCGGGCCGGCCGCGCCGCTGCTGCTATTTATCCCTAGCAGGGAGAGAGCGAGTGCAAAACCTCCGCCCCTCGCTGCCTGCGCACGGCTCTGCCCGGCTGCTGCCCCGGGCGCTGCTGATTCACCGCCCGGGCGGCCACCACGGGGGCCCTGATCCCCTCCCCGGTGGTGGGTGACGGCGGGCTGGGTCACCGCTGCCTCGGGGACGGACGGACGGATGGATGGATGGACAGATGGACGCACAGACACGTGGGCACAGAGAACGGGCAGCTCATCACACCATTGCCTCCCTGTTCCTCCTCCCGTAGCACCCACGTTGATAAAACCACGGGATGTAGCCCCCAAAAAATCACACGAGCCCACCGCAGCCCCCTCCTCGCTGTGGAGGTCCCCAGACCCCGTCCCATGCCTCCGCCGCCCTCCCCGCCAGCAGCAAAACCAACGAGCCCGACTGGCCCAGCCGGAGCCCACGTCCCCTCCGGCACCCCGCCATGGTGCCCCCTCCCACCCTCCTTAATTAATTTCCATGCTCAATTAGCCGCGAGGAGGGCGGCGGGGGAGCCACGTCGCTGCCCGTCGGCTTGGCCAACTGTGCCGGCGGCCGCCGGGCGCTGGGCTTGCTGGCTTTGCTCACCCACTCGAAAGAGCTGCGGGGATCCGGGGTGGAAGGTGCGATCGAAATGATGCGTTTATTTGACGAAATGAAAGCAATTTCAGCACGCGGGGAGGGACTGCCCTACGGCCAGCGGGCTCTGCCAGCCGTGGAGCATCCTCCTGTGTGCGGAGGCTTTCCCCATACTGCATGTGGCCCCCTCCTTGCCCCTGAGGTTTTTCACTAGTGACATGTCTCACCCTGCTTTTAGCATCCCACTGAGCCCCTGAAAAATCGCTGTGACTGCTCCAGGCTCCGGTACCTCCCCTCTGAGCATCCCATTTTCTGGGGCGCTCCCTAAAGACGCATCCCTGGAAGCAGGGGCCAGGCATGGGGGTGATGGGAAGCACCCCACCAGCTCCCGGTATCACCCACGAGCAGTTTTTGGGGTGACAGGTGCCTGCCGTGCACCTGGGAACGCACTTGTCCCCGCAGCCCACGGTGGCTGTGCTGGGAAACTCCTTTGCTTCAGGGTTTTATCCGGGCTGGGCTTTTGCCCGCGGTGCCTCGCTGCCGCGTTGGAGGCGATGCTAATCCAGCCAAAACATGGGGCCAGGGAGTATTTTTACCACCCAGCTGTCTGGGCACGTTGGGAGCTTGTTCGGTGACCTAGTGGGGAAAGGTGCCAGCAGCCCCGTCTCCGCGTCTCTACTGGCGGAGCTGGGCGCCGGTGGGAAATGTGCGCAGAAAAGCCTCAGGGAGGCAGAGCTGATGGGCTCGCTCCTCGTCCCAGCCACCCGGCAGCGTGCTGAGTCTCAGTGGATGTTCATCCCCACGTCCCCAACACACATGACAAGCCGGCGAGGTGACAAGCCGTGCAGGAAAGGGCTGGGGCTCTCTGAAGATGCATGCCGAGGCTGCTTGCGTGCAGATCAGCAAGATGCTTGGGTCCAGCTCCCAAATCTGGCCCCGAGCGGCTCTTGAGACAGCGCTGCTGGCAACAGGCTGCGGGTGGAAATAGCTCCTGGGAGGTGCCACACAAATGTCACGCTGCTGAATGTCACCGTGCCAGCGGTCAGGTGCCGTGCCAAGGGTGTTAGCCGCTCCCCGCGGCGTGGCCGGGCCCCACGGGGATGATCCCGAGTGCTTGGGAGCAGGCAAACACAGCCGTGCCTGGGGACATGAGTGGCGCCGGTGCCGTTCACCCACATCACGCCATCAGCTGGGGTTGTCACCACCCGCCCGGGCACACGGGGATGTGACAGGGAGGTCCCACGCGTGCCCTGCTCCTGGAACAAGGAGCTGAGTTTTGGCCGGGCAGGGAATTGCTCCCAGTGCACCCTGACGGAGGGATGTGGACAGGACGGTGCCACGGGAGGCACCGGTGCCACGGCTGCTGCCACAGCCAAGGTGTGGGGGGGCTGCCCGGCGATGGGGGCTGTGTTAAAGGATGGGGAGGCCGAGGTGAGGGCTGCGTGCCGGCAGCCAGGCAGCTCCCCATGCTTCCCCTTTCCTCGAGGAGGCTTGGCCACATTGGTGGCATCTCCTCGAGGAACAGGGAGGTTGGAGCCAGGCTGCGTGACTCATTCGCTCTCTTCCCCGTCTGCTCTCAGCTTGGCCACGAGCCCTTTTCTCCCCTGCTTTGCATGAAGGAAGGGAGCAGCTTCCCTCCCGCGGGAGGGAGACTTCCCATCCCGGGGAACGGGTGACGGAGTCGCTCAGGTGCTCTGCTGCGAGGTGCCACCATCCCGTGACGGGCACGCACGTCACCCGGCCGTGGGTGGCTGAAAGCAGGTGGCAGCGGTGACTCCATGGGCAGGTGATGGGTCTGCTGCGGGTGACAGCCACCATGCAGCAAATCCTGCCAAGGACACGCAGGCTCCTCGTGCCCTGGTGTTGTCCCCTCGAGCAGCAATATGTTTTTTGGCCATGCTGAGCATCCCCAGGAGATGCTGGGCTGCTCCAGCCAAGCATCACAGTTCAATACGATAGGGATCAGGGGCTGGGTGATGAAATTGGTGTGGGCATGGCTTGGAGACCCCAGGGACGCTCACTGGGGTCTGTGTTCCCTCACCACACCTCGCTGCTCAGCTTTTTATCTAAAATAGGGAAAACAAGGGGGCACGAGCAGCCGGCCAGCCCGGCCCACACATCCTAACCACTGAAAACCAGGAGGAAACCACAGGGGTGATTGCTGCTTGGAAAGCAGGCTCGACTTTCATTTTGCAGGTATCTCAGGTCATTATTTGCTGATGATAAACAAGTGTTTGGAGCACGGGAAATAGGTGCCGGCGTTGTTTTGTTGTGCCGGTGCTTGCCAGCCCCTTGGCAGAGGAGGCAGGGGATGAATCACGGCGCTGAGTGTGCGTGCGTGAAGCCTTGGAAGCCGTTTGGGAGCGACGTGAGGTCGGCGGGCTGACATCACGCATGGAAGCTGCTTTATTTTCCCAGAAATAGGGAAAACAGGAGCTTTCCCACCTTGCCCCATCCGTGCCCACTCCTCTGGGTCAGCTATAGGCAGGGCACAACGTTTCCATCCACCCCGGTGAATGCAGCCCTCAGTGGGCTCCACAAAGCCCCTCGCAGGAGAAATGCACCTTCAGCGAGAGCCGCTGCCCGTCGGAAGGCTTTTAGCAGCTTTTCATTAAAAGGGAATTGCACGGCGTGCAATAACGCGGTGCTTTCACAACTCCGCACCGGGCTTTGATGTGGGTTGTTTGGGATCCGCGTTGCAACGCACCGGGCTGTGACTCAAGGCTGCTGGCTTCGGAGGCTTGTCCTGTGGCTCTGGGCAAGCGGCTTTCGCTTCGTGCCGTATTTTTATCTCTGCGCCAGCTATCAGCATCGCCTTCCCCTTAGAAAATAAATTAAAAAAAAAAAAACAAAACACGCGGGGAGGGTGGTGATTTGCTAATTATTTGCTCTTAATGAAGAGCTAGCGGAGCGGTACCACGTGCTGGTGGCTCTGCTGGGGCGAAGCTGGCCCTGCAGCCCCCTTGGTGGGCACCCCGGGGGGATGCTCCGGGCGCTCCCGGTGTTCCTGGCAGGTTTTGGGGCCTGGCGATGTCTGTTTGGGCACGCCTGGGAGATGAAAGGGCTGCTTCCCTTTTTGATCCTGAAACTCTCATAAATGTTAATGGGAATTACTTCAAGGTCTAATGAGGGCAGAACTGCAGCCCCCAAGGGGAGCAAGGGGCGAGGATGGATGAAGCTTTGGCTGGGAAATAGGAGCACTCACGAGAGCTGAGCTGGGGCTCACACTGACCCCCCAGGACGGACACCCCAGTGTCTTTCTGTCCCACCGCCCAGCGTTGCTGGCACTGCCTGCTTCATTAGGCATCATCTGAACTCTCATCATCATCGTAACTCACCGGCCTGATGCTTTCCCAGTGTGCAGCTCGGATTTTTTTTTTTCCCCTGCTCCTTCCCTTCCCTTTGTGTTTCTCAGGTTCCCACAGACTTCAAACTCACCTGCTCCAACTGCTCGCCGCCTCCCCTGGCTGAAACGTGACCTGAAGTTTCCAAGTATCATTACCTTGGGCATATTTAATTTCATTTTTTCCCCCACTTGCTAATTTTCAGAATTAGAAGCCAAGGGAAGAGCGATGAGCAATCCCCCGGGACGTTAAGCAGACACTTGTCTGAGCTTGCACAACACCAACCCCCTCCGTGCAAGCACACCGAATAAAAGGATGCCATGCTCTCCTTGATGTCTTCATAGCCTGCATCTGCCCAGTGCCAGAAACCGTGCAAGAGGTGGCCCTGGTCCTGTGCCCATGGAAAAAGCTCACGTAGCCAATGCTTTTGGGAAGGCAGTAGCTCTCTCAACCCCAACCCAACCCCAATCCCAATCCCCATCCCCATTCCCATCCCCACTTCTCCCCCAGCCCTCGCTATCCCCCCTCAGAGGGTTGGTGATAGTGATTTTTGCCAACATTTAACCCAGCCACCCACCGCTCGATATCTGAGCAGGATTTTACATCTTGCCAGGGAACATCAGGCAGGAAGCTCCGGTCAGATAAGGACGTGGTGAATTTCGAGCTATATTTGAAGTTTTTGCCAATAAACAGCTCCTGGGTGGGCAGCGATGCTCATCCTGCCACTGCCACAGCCAGCTCCTCCTCGCGCAGCCGAGCTTTGCCTAGGAAGACAACAAATGGTGCCAGCTGTGTTTTGGTAAAGCCGAATTCCCCTGGGAGCTACAAAGAGGCCAACACCAAGTGCTGGATCCTCAGGTCGGCGTGATGGTGACTCCTGGTGCTTACGAGAGCCCCGGAGCTGATGGACGGTGGCCATGAAAACAGGCTGGGAAGGCCCTTGCCTCTGCACAGCTCGCTGAAATTTTATTTTAAATAAAATAGCTGTGTGCCTTGAAGGGACTGTCCTGCTCTCTGTAACTGTGCTTTTTAAATTAAGGGATATGAACGCTAAAAAGGGGATGGCACCGTTTTCCTGGCTCTGCTGTACATCAGCAGGACGGACAGAAGACAGATGCGGTACGGACGGAGACGCCAGCCTGCAGCAGGCAGAGGAAGGCAGAAGGGCTCCGAGGTGGCCCTTTCCTGGCTGAATTTAACTCCTGGTGGGCTTTCACGGCTCTTCTCCTCCTCACCTTGCCTGAAAAACCCAGCCTGACCTCGGGGAGCTGCTCCTCAGAGCACAGCTGAGGGGAAAGCACGGGGCTCACTGGTGCCGCCAACTGCCCCCAGCCCCCTAATTGCCCCCAAGAGCCCCCCCAATCCCACAACTGCCCCCCTGCTTTGCCAGCTGCCCCTCAGCTGCCCCTGTGCTACCTCAACTGCCCCCATGCCCCTCAAACTGCCCCTTAATTGCCCCCTCCAGCCCCCCCAGCTGCCCCTGTGCCTCTCCAACTACCCCAAATGCCCCCGCCTCTAACCACCCCATCACCTAACTGCCCCCCAATTGCCCCCCATACCTTATTGTTCCTCCATCTCCCCACGTCACCACCCTCACCTAACTGCCCCCCATATCTTATTGTCCTCCCCAACTGCCCCCAAAACACCCTACCTCCCCCCCCACCTCCCAAACTGCCCCCCAACTTCCCCATCTTTAGCTGCCCCCCACCTAACTGCCCCCTTCCCAATCCAACTGCCCCCTCCCCACTCTTAACTGCCCCCCAGCTCTCTAATTGCCCCCTCATCTCTCTCACTGCCTTTACTGCCCTCCAGCTCTCTAATTGCCCCCTCAGCACTCTAACTGCCCCCTCAGCACTCTCACCGCCTCTACTGCTCCCCACCACCCTAACTGCCCCCCCAGCTCTCTAATTGTCCCCTCAGCACTCTAATTGCCCCCCCAGCTCTCTAATTCCCCCCACAAGCTCTCTAGCTGCCCCCCCAGCTGTCTAATTGCCCCCTCACCACCATAACTGCCCCCCCAGTTACCCCCCAGCCCCTCACCGCCCCCCCCTCCCGCTCCGCCCCGTGACGCGGCTCCGTGCGCGGGCGGCGCCAAGCCCAGGCCCGAGCCGCGCTGTGGCGGTGCCGGTGCCGGTCCCCGTCCCCGTCCCCCCCAGCCATGCTGGTCCCCGTCTTCACCCTGAAGCTGAGCCACAAGCTCGTGCCCCGCACCGTGGCGCTGGGCCGCTTCGACGGGACCCACCCGTGCCTGGCGGCCGCCACCCAAGCGGGCAAGGTAACGGCGGGGGGGGGTGGAGAGGCAGCAGCAGGGGGGCGGCGCGGGGCGCTCCCTCACTGCCTCCCCCCCTTCTGCTCCCCTCAGGTCTTCATCCACAGCCCGCACAGCCCCGGCCACCGGCCCGGCCCCAGCCGCATGGTGCCGAGCGGCCAGGACGCCGCCGTCTCGCTCCTCAACATCAACCAGGCCATCTCCTGCCTCAGCGCCGGGCCGCTGCGCCCGCAGCCGGCCGCCGACTGCCTGCTGGTGGGCACCGCCACCAGCCTGCTGGCCTACGACGTGCACGACAACTCGGAGCTGTTCTACCGAGAGGCGAGTCGAGGCGTGCTGCCTGCCCCTCGAAAATAAAGTGTTACTAGGAGGCGTACACATGAGGGACAAAGCGTTAGTAGGGTGTCTAGCTGTGTATGTGTGAGGATGTAGGGTGTACACCTGTGTATACAAAGCATTAGTAGGGTGTATACCCATGTATGTGTGAGGGAGAGCATGTTACCATAACACATCAACCTAGCAAGGCAAAATTTATACATTTTACTCAGTGTCTAGAGCTCAGCTAAGCTCATTTTTTCACCCTCATCTCTCCAGGTCACACATAGTGACAGGAATTGTGGGTTTTAGCAAGGAATCAAAATATAAGGAAAAACTTGAAGAGGTCTTGGATTTACATGACAGCACAACTCACTTTGTAGTAAAAGGTTAATGGTCAACACACGTGCATAACTAGTCAAAACACCTTAATTCTTGGCTTTATAACCCCCCTAATTCACCAGTGGGCCCGACTTCACGTCTGGTTTCTCGTTAGCCCCTTTCAGAAATGGTGGTTGTCAGTTTTGTCTTGCCTTATGACAACCCTGCTGTAACTGCACCCACAAAGTGGAAGGGGAGCACACACCCAGGTTATGCTGCAAGACTCTGGCACTGCTAGAAAGGAGACAAATGTGGTAATGTGGGAAGCTTTTTTAATCGGTGTGCTCTGATGTCACATTATTTGTTTTGTTTTGTTTTCCTTTAATGTTTCTCTGTAGGTTTCCGATGGAGCCAATGCAATAGTTCTTGGAAAGCTGGGAGATATCACATCTCCACTTGCTATTATTGGTGGCAACTGTGCCCTGCAAGGCTTTGATTACAAAGGAAACGACCTTTTTTGGACGGTAGGGCTACACATAAATGCTTTTGATGTTATTAAAAGATTCATTTGGTGGCACTAATTGCTGTGGATTTTTTTTAATACAGTATATGTTAATTTGGTTGTTGAACAGCTAAGATCTTTCTTAATTTATTTCAGAGCTTAAATTCTGTGTGTTTGACCATGTATTTAGTGCATTCAGATGTTACTCAAGTACTTGACTGCACTCATTGCAGCTGAGATAATAAAAAGTGTAGCTTCTGACAGCTATCAGTGTTGAAAATGGTCTTTCTCATTTTAGGTTACTGGAGACAACGTTCGTTCGTTAGCACTGTGCGACTTTGATGGTGATGGCAAAACCGAGGTTTGTTTGTAACCACTTACACGTGAATTTATCTGTTTTCATGGTCTTATAGTGGTAGGAAAAAAAAAAAAAGTGCATTATCAAATACAACTGACATACTACCAGTGAAAGTGATCCCTGTGGGGAAGCTGTCCCTTTTTCAGGCTCCAGCCTGGCAGAACCAGGCACCATTGCTCAATCTGCATATGGGGAGCAGCCCTGCTCTCTGGCACTACTTGGAATGTGTGAAACGAGGCATATTTGGGGGCTTCACAGTATTGCTGCCTTGCCTTGGTGAATAGATGGCCAGCTGCGATGGAGACTTCTCTCATGTTTTTTGAACTATGCCAGAAATACAGGGGAAATACAATGAAACATCTCTGATCATCAGTTGCAAGGCATCTGTTTCAGTCATATTTTTTGAACATGTTTATAAATATTTTTTTAAGTGGCAGAGGTACAACTCGCAAGCATCTTACAGTGAAAGTGAGCCCTTAAAAAGCTGTGCTGCGAAGCACTTCACTTATGATTGCCAAAATCACAGAGTCTGTCTTTGCCTCCATTCTCCCTGTTTCTTCTCCACAGTGATGTGAGGAAATAGTATGTTCCTTACTTTTCGGATTTAAAATGAAAAGAGTAGCACGCATCTTGCTGATAGGATGTGAGACATGATAGGAAACAGCTGCTGTTCTAATCACGCAGACTGCGATGGATGGGTGACGTGAATTTGGGTGGCATCTTCTGTTTTTGTAAATGTTCCTCCATCCTGTGTGAATTGAAGGATCTTCGCTATAAACATGACTCTTAAAGAAAAAAGAATGGCTTCCTAGTATGCTTCAGATGCAAATAAATAACCTTTTAAGTCACCACGCTAGAAGTACGTACTTTTGTCATCTTCCAATTTTAATCAGAATTAATTTAAGCTCTTCTCTTGAATTCCCAGGAAGTCCTCATTTGTGATGTTGAACTTGAACTATGAACTATGTCATGTTTATAGTGACATGAACTATGTCATGTTTATAGTGACATGTACATGGCCTCTACATCTTTGGTGTTTCTTATAGCTTCTGTGCTGGTGCAGACCCTTTGTTTGATTGGGATCTTTAGGAAACAGAAAATCTTGCAGGTTTTACAATCAATTTCAGCACAGCTTCTTTTAGGGCATTTTAAAAAAATGGTTATAGAAAGGGTGATGGCTATAGAAAGCAAAGGCAGTGGATAAAGGTTCTTGCCTTCTGTGAGAAAACAGGGAAACTGATCGGTGGTGTTATCTGTAAATGTTTTGTATTTGGGCTTCTAAGTGCTTTTTTTGTTCTGTTTTTCTGCTTGACAAAGGTTCAGTCTCAGCAGTTGGTATAATCTGTTGCTGCTTTGAGCTAGGCAGGGTTGGATGCCTTAACCAACCAACTTACACAGCCAGTTAGCCCAGCATCCATTTTCTGAGATTTTTTGGGTTCTTTTTACTATTAAATGTCTACAAGATTTTTTGTAAGCTGTGGTTTATGTGAAACTGCACCTGGTTTACAACTGAAATTGATTTTTTTTGTTTGTTTGTTTTATCTGATAAGTGGATGTGCTAACTTTATTTCTGTTTTTCCCCCATGAAAATACATGTATGTCTACATTTAAAATGGACCGATTTTTAAACCTGTGTGACTAGACTTCTGTCATTTAAAAGCTAGCACAACTGATTTGTTCAAGTCACTGTCTTAGGATGTTAGATTGGCAAGATGGGAGAAAGTAAACAGTGTCAGAGACTAGGGGGACGAAGTGGGAGTTTTTCCTTACTTTTTCACGTTTGAGTCCAGGGGCATGAAAGTCACCAAGGTGGACAACTTCAATAAAATCAAATTAGTAAAGCATCTTCTAGGCACCTGTATGTGATGCAGGGTCACCAGTAACTGATGTGGCTTTCTGTGCATTTAGCTAGTTGCTGCTCGATGGTGGAGTCATGGCTTGTCAAGAAATCTCTACAATTTTATTTGCAATAAATTATTTCAATAGCTACAGTAAGCTAAAGCTTGTGTAATTTAGTTTGTCATAATTTGAAGCAGCTTCACCTTGGAAGAAGAAAAGTCTTGCTTATTTATTTATTTATTTAAATCCAATTTTGGTATGTGTTTGTATCCATTCTGCCAAGTAAAGATGGAAGGCTCATTGGTTCCAGTGGGGAAAGGCACTACTGAGTTTTAAGCTTTGATTTATATATCATTTTCTGTCATTGTTTAGATGGGTGCAGGACTGTTCCTTGCTTTCTCCTTTTCAGTTAATACCTTCTACCTGCTCAAACCTAGGAAATAGGAAACAAGCTAATAAATAGATGATAAGGAGTGAGAATGCAGAAGACCTGATTCACTGCTGATGTCCTATCTGTGTAATCGTTTACATCAAGCTAAAGCCCACTTTGCCCTTGCTTTGTGGTAGTGGCAGCCACCATCTGTAGGAGAGGCAGTGATGGTTACTTGGGTTCATTGGGTTTGAGCATTTACACGAGGGCTGGCTGGTCAGTGAAAGGTTTTCCAGCTGTTTGTAGTAAGTTTGTAGTAAGTCAGAACTTTGTATGCCCCCTGCTCCAGCACAGGCAACGCAGTATTTTGGTGTTTATAATTGTGGTTACAAATGATAACAGCAAGAAAATAGCATAGCCCTGATGCTCCAAAGTATCTCTTCTCATTCCTACCCCAGATGTTTCACAGTGCTTTTGTAGGGTCCATCTTGCCGAAAAAGTGTGACTAGTACTCAATCAATGGGGAACTTCTGAAAGCTTTTCTTGACTGAGGGTGCCCTTTGTTCTGCTGGCAACATTTCCTATTGCTGTTGAAACCTCTCCATTGCTGGACTTGGAATATTTATTTGCTTTCTCCGTACAACAGTCTGTGATTTTTATTTTCTTGCCTCGATTAAGCCTTGTTAAGGTAGATTTCATTATTTTTGCAGCTTCTTGTTGGCTCTGAAGATTTTGATATCAGAGTATTTAAAGAAGATGAGATTGTGGCGGAAATGTCAGAAACAGAGGTAAATTATTTCTAGCTAACGTTTATTACACAGATGAAGTTGAAAATGTTGTGTACTATAAAGCTTTTCTGGTTACTCTGGTTCAAATGTATTGTGTAGTTAAATAGTTACTTAACGGTTTGGCACGGTATCTATCCAGCTAGCATTGCAAAAGTTAGGGTTTAACAACATCTTCAATAACACTTGCACGGGGTTTCTTGCTTTTTTATTTGTTTACAAACCTTTAACCAGACTAAGGAAAGTAATTATTGTCTGACTGAAAAGCAGGGCCCTGTCCAAAGGTGGTTGTGGTTCCAGGAAGGAGCCCACTGACCGAAGCTCTTAGTGCCTCCTGAGCAGCAGGACGTCTTCTGCTGCTGTTTTCCTCAAAAGTGTTGACACAATCATGATGGGACAACTTGTCCCCGTTTGTATCCACACGGTGTGTGGCTGGGTACAAGGGGGCCACCCAGGCAAAACTGGAGGTTTGTATTGCAGTTGGTCGTACGCTGGCTGCACAAAGAGGACTGCACTTTTGTGGTGCCTGGAGTACAACCTTTGTCCTTGAAGATCTGAGGACTCCTTGCTGCCAGAGTTAGGACTAAAAGGCTTAGTTAGCTATTAAACGACTTAGAAAGAGCTCTTAAAGATGAATGAGGGCAGTGTTCCAGGAAAAGGAGCTGTTAATATAGCTAGAATTAGAACTGGGCATAACAGAATGCATCCCAGTATCTGTGCAGCAGCCAATCCAGAGTCATGTTGGGATTTTCAGTTAAGAGGAAGTGAATGGTCCATCACTCTCATGTATCGTTTGCTTCCAGATCTACAGTAGAGTTGTTTCAAATTCACACCTGTAGAGCCTTAAGAGGCCTGTTACAGTCTTACTGTTCTAATTTGAAAGGGCACAGCTGCACCTAAACCTTTCCTTTTAGGAAGGCAAGTGCAGGAGACGGTGGCTTTGCACATTATACACATATTGGAAGACTTGAATAGTTTGCATTTTCTGTGTTTATTTGCTTCTTCTGATGAAAATGAGATCACAAAAGCTGTTGTGTTGTGATTCTTGAATTTATAAATGCACACTTTGGGTATGCAGGGTATTGTTGCCTCTGTGACTTTTTGTCTGTTGCTGGGGTCTTCTCTCCTCGCTGGGTGCTCGCAGTTTGGAGGGTGCTGTTACTTGGGAAAGGCTTTGGAGAAGGTCCACGAGAGGGAACGGTGAAGGGTTTGGAAACCGTGCTCTGTAGCAAAAAAAATCCAGGAGCACAGTCAGCTGAGTTTAATGCAGCTTACATGTTGCTTTCATGACTGTCTGCAGACACCCGCCTGTAGGACTGAATTGTTGCCAAGAGCTCTGATTAAGGACACCACGCATAGCAATGTGGAGTGGCTGTAGCCTGAAAGCAGACACTAAGGTGCACATGCTAAACGGTGGGGATGATTGCTACCTTCTCTGTGACTTCAGCAGAGGCAGGGGTGGATTCAGTTTCACTGGGAGTCTTCACAGCAAGGTCTGGTTTTTAGAGAAGTGCTGGAGTTCAAGAAGGAGTTAATTTTAAGGAAATCTCATGAGCTACCTTGTATGGGAGACCAGACAGACTCTTGTGCTTGTTCCTCCCAACATTAAGATCTCTAGTATTTGTGCAAGGTGAAAGGATGCGTGTCCAAACACTGAGAGACCTTGCTCAGTGAAGAACTGTGAATTAATGCTTCTCAGAAGGAGGGAGAAGTGGTCTGGGTTATGGCTCTCAGGTCTTTTCCTGGAGCTGTTGCTTGTTCAGGTAATACCCAGCCCGCTGTTGTAATTGTCTTCCTGAAAAACTCCGACCGTGGGAGCTGTTAATTTTTATCTTGCTAATCTTAGGCAAAGGTTTTCTACCAATATCTCTAGGGCTTTCCCAGCCCTTGTCATGTTGAACTCTTTGGCATCCTCAGATCCTGAAGATTTAAGGAGTGTTGTGTGTCTGGAGCAGGTTTTCGGTGGCAATGTATTAGCACTGATGACCACAGGAATCCTGTGAGCAGTTGGGCTGCTGATTGTGGTAGTAAATATTTGATCAAAAAACACAGTTTGAGGGCAATTCTGCAATCTTTGCTGAATTGCATGTTAACACTGGCAATCCAGCTTGTGTGGGGAAATCCTACAAGGCCTTTGGTCATGTTAAATTGAGTTTTAAAAATAGTTATTTCAATATTTAGTGCTCTGTATAGTAGACTTAAATTTCAATTAATGTACAGTTCATGTGATAGAGATGGTGTATAGTCTGTTCTCTGGTACTTGAAGATGCAGAAGTAGATGTGTCCTGCCTGATTCGTGTATTTTCTCTCTCTGTCTGCCCTTTCCCTTTCCCCCACAAGACTGTTACAGCACTTAGCCCCATGTACGGCAGTCGCTTTGGCTATGCTCTTTCTAACGGGACGGTCGGAGTTTATGACAAGACAGCCCGCTACTGGAGGATTAAGGTTAGTCCAATGCTGGAATGACATCACAGAAAGTTTGAATTCTCCTGAGGGTTTGGTGGCTAGTCTCTGGTCGTACTGGTAACACCAAAACTCCTCAGAAGAATTTGAAATTTTCTTCTGAGCATAGCAATTAATGTAACTTTGTTGTTACAAAATCTACCCATTTTTATAGATGCATGCAAAATTAGTAACGTGTCAGTTCCTTCAGCACTTTTGGGACTACTGATGATGGCTTTAACAGCCCTGGTAAAACCATACATCTGGGGATGCTTCAGCTTTGCAGGGTCACTTAAGGAACAGAGATGCAACAGCAAAATGTGAACTATTTGTTAGAAAATGCTTCTGGCTGCATTGTTGAATCAATAAACTCTTTTTCAAAGACCGAATTCATCTTGCATTGTATATGTTCAAAGCTAATTTTTCTACATCAAAAGCAAGGAGTTGCTGTAGCTAATCACTGTTGGGAAGAGCTTTCATTTTAATATTCTTAATATAGCACAGATTAGAACAGCCTATTCAATAGCAATAAGAAGGATTCCTTGGGAGGTGGCAGGAAGAGGTTAATGGCTTTCCTCAGTGGTCTCATTTTATGAAAATGTTGAAACTGATATTTTTTCTAGAAAATCTGTTTTTTATACTTTCTGAATTCTAATCATCTGCTTGGATGAAAATTATTCAAGGGAAAAATCAGGTTCTTTGAGAGCAGTGGACTAGATTCATAATGCGAGAGCGAAAGATTTCGAAGATGTGTGTGATCTTGCAGATAGTGATGCTGTAACTTCCTTTTAAGAGAAGTTTTTCTGTTCCTTTCTGTGGACTCATTCTTCAGTGTCTTGCATGTATCAAGCATGTGCAGGTTAGAAAACATACCCCATTGTAGTTTGTTCTTTGTTTTCTGTCCTCAGTCTAAGAACCACGCGATGAGCATACATGCGTTTGACCTCAACTCCGATGGGGTATGCGAGCTGATCACTGGCTGGTCCAATGGGAAGGTGAGCTCATACTGGGGAAAAACGAGGAGGTGTAAATCTGGAAGCTGTGTTTTAACAGGGCTGTTAATTTTTCTGAAGTAGAACAGACAAAATATTAAAAGACTGTTGAAAAATGAGCGCTGAAGTATTATTATGGTAAACTTAGTTTGTCTGGCGAATCCTGTGCCAAATGCAAGATCAGTCAGAGAAAATCTTCCTCTGCTTGCTTCAGAGTCAATTGCTAAGGTGTGGCAAGTTGTTTCTATAGTAGCAGAGATCATACGCCACATCCTACAGATCTCAAGTCTCTTCGGCTGTGTCTTGGGTGCATGCTAATAATGTGCTGTGCACCCTGAATGTTCTCAAACTACAGGGGAAAAAAGGAGTGGTTATGTAAGAGGAGAACGGCGTCGGCCTTGACTGTGGCAGGATTAGAGTAAATCCATCAAAGTATTATTTAATCCTATGTAAAGGCATGCTATACAGCTCGGTCTAGTCTCTTAAGCCTGTTGCTTGGTATTTCCCTTTGCCAGAAATGACTGTTCTAGCTGCCAAATCTCTCTTGGACACAGCTTGCAAATTTTTTTTTTTGGTAAATCTGTGCTTCTTTCTTAGCACCTCTCATTACTCTCATTAGCCTGGAGGAATTTAATTAACTTCATATCAAGCTGGCAGTCTAGAGCCCAGATATGTTGTAATTTATGTTGGATTAGGTGTATAACATCATTAAAGAGAGAACCTCTCCTTGCTGTACTCCTTTTTCTGTTCTTTTCAACTGGCAGTCTCTACCCTGCGTGTTGGTCTGAAACAGTCCCTAGCTCCTCGAAAGAGTAATGTTGGTCCCATGCTTTGCAAGAGACACTATCCACAGACCTGAGCTCCCTTCTCCATCAAAAGATAACTAAAGGTTGTGACATGTGTGTAAAGGTAGTTCATCAGTCAAGGACAGCAAATAAGACGAGACACTGTAAATACTGCATTAAGGTTATTTACAGTTTGGTGCATCCACATGTGCACAACCTTCCCTCTGCAGGCTTGCAGATGACTTTTTTTTTCCTGTTGTTTGTAACTTGGGGAAGTATCTCTGAAGAGCAGTTCCTTCTGGCTGAGTCTGTCTAGAGGTCATTTGATAACACATTTTTCATCTGGAGCGTTCTGATCAGCAGAACTGCAGGTTCATCCATCTGCAGTTCCGTGAGTGGAGCTGGCTTTCAGTTAACAACCCGGAGTATGGTGTGGCATTTATTTTGGAGCTAGCTTATTTGTTCATGCTGTGTCTTGGAACTCTTTGCTGTTCCAGGTTGATGCGCGCAGTGACCGAACGGGGGAGGTCATTTTTAAGGACAACTTTGCCTCCTCGATTGCAGGTGTGGTGGAGGGGGATTACAGGATGGATGGGAGCACCCAGTTAATCTGCTGTTCAGTTGACGGTGAAGGTAAGAGCATTGTTCAGGATACTAATTTAACACACAGTGATATCAGGCACATCACGTCATCTCAGATTACCTAACCGCTGTTTCGGTTCCACAGGCATTTTTGTGTGCCAAATTCCCTTTGCTTTGTGCAAAGTTAAGGGAATTTTGTGTTAGGCTATCTGCAAACAGGACTTTGAATATCGCTTTCTCCATGATAATCAGTGTGCATTTCATTATGGTCCAAGAAGCCATCAGAATTTGTTTGCCTAATAGAAAATGTCCCTTCCTAATAATGCAAAGAGGAACATGCTCAGTAAAGACCACAGTTTTTCAGGCAACATTATGAAAGATCAATATATGGGAAATATGTGCTAGTTGTTGGGTTGCTTAACAGTGGATAAAGGGGGTTAGAGAGCTTAAGGTGCATGTATTTTGGTTTTGTTCGAAAGATGAGTTGTTAATTGTATTAGAAATTTTGGATGTCAACAGCCCTTTGTTTCCTGGGAATTTCTCTTCTGAGACTGTAGAACTGGTGGATTTGTCCCACCAGACTTTCAGGCAGTGAGACCTGGTTACTGTGACTGGAAACAGATATGATTGGAGATCATTTAAATAAGTTCAGCATGAATTTACGGGCATGCACGATGGCTCCAGGAAAGGCACTGGTGTGATTATCCAACTGCTTGGCTTCAATGACCTGAGACAAACAGGTCTGGCACAGCCCACTGGAACAAAAGCCTGTCCTTGTTAAATAGCGCAGTGTTTTTCTGTCTCTCTTAATCACAGGCTGCTGGGAAGTGCTGGACTTTGGCTTCAGCATTGAAACCCTTTTCCCAGGCTTACAGAAGGGGGATGTTGTATGCAGTATCCTAGTAGGTTAATTTCACCAACATGATCATGCTCTTCTGACGTGTGTGTTGGAAACCTTGGCACAGTGGGGATCCCTTTAGGCTGGAGCCTTTAGGCAGGGCTAAAAATAAAGAATAAACAGAAACTAATTAATAAAAAAAAAGGCACTACTAAATAGTAATAGTAAATAATATTAATAATTACTAAATCATAATACAAAAATAAACACTGTATGGGCAAGCCTCTGCATTCTCACAATGCTTGTCATTGCGTGTCATTAGAGTTCTGTTTGGGACTGGCTTCCTTTCACACGAGGTCAATTGTAGGATTGAGAACATTGTTTTTCTGTGTATCAGTGTATTTTCTGGCTTGCTCTCATCTAAAAGAAATGATTGACCTGCAAATAATAAAGTGAGCCCTTTTATTGGAGGGCATTGTGCACCCTGAATGTGTTTTTCTGTGTTCCTACAACTTTTAACTGGGGTTACGCCGTTGGGCAGCGTATTCTTTACAGGTGTCAGATTTTTCTGTGTGTTTTGTTTCTGTGCAGTCCGAGGCTATCTGCCAGGAGGTGAGGAGATGAAGGGAAACCTGATGGATACAAGTGCTGAGCAGGACCTGATCCGAGAACTTAGCCAAAAGAAACAAAATCTGCTCCTGGAATTAAGAAATTATGAGGAAAACGCCAAGGTACTATTTAAACAATGTGTAGGGCTAAAACCTGTCTTCCCATTGCTATAAATCTGTTGTAATCTGAGAGGAGGTCGTGGGGCAGTCTGGACAAGTCAGAGCTGTAACCTGCAATCAGCAGTGAGATTGTCTGCCTGGGATTCCTGCTTGCACGTCTGGCTCGCGCCTTGTGCAAGTTCAGAACTTGCTTTTCTTTCTGTAGTAAGTAATGTGCTCCTTGCCTCATCAGCTCACTGGAGCAGTTGGGTTTGGAGCTGGGTTTTGTTCAGCCCTGTGCATCAGCTTACGACTGAAAATTGTAATTTTCCATGCCTACGCCAACTTGGGAGTCGGAGAGGATTGTGTGAGAGCACTGCCAAGGTACACCGGCAGCGCGCTTGTGGCTTGATGGGGAAGGTGCAGAATTACAGGGCTTTGAAAAATAGTCTGAGGGAAGAGCAGGCTTATGTTTGAAAAGTAAATAACCACCGCAGCAAAAGCATGGAATTTTTGCTTAAAGTTAAATATATGCAAAGTGCTTTTCTGAATGGAGGTTTGGGTACAGAGCTGAGCTCCATCAACAAGAAAGCACTTGAACAAATCGTGGCACAAGGGTCCACAGCTTCGTGCCTAATCCAGCTGCTGTTTATAAATATGGGAGGTGTCTGGGCATTGCAGCCTTCTCCTGCAGGAAAAGAGAACTGACTTACACACGTTTTCTAGGTTGCTTGAATGAAAATCTTGAAATTCTGATACTGAAGGGTATGTGTTTTGGAACAGGCTGAACAGAACACTCAACTGAAGGAAGCTGATGGGCAGAGAGGTGTGATTCCAGCAAATACCCAACTCCAGACCTCCCTGTCAGTTAATCTGGGCTCTGACAGCCAGTCTGCCCACGTGGAGCTGTGTATTTCCACCACAAATGGTGAGTGGTACCCTGCAACCATTGGCATTTATTTCCATGTAAATTCATGCAAACATTTAGTTATATTTAGCTGATGATTTGCCTGTCTCCCCTTTATTGTCTGTAATTTCCCCTATGTGGTTGCTTTCCTTTCACAGTTTTGAATCAGCTGTGCTCCTTTGATGGGTCTGGGGAAGGGGGAGGAGTTTGCTGGAATTTACTTCTTGTGTTTTGTTTTCCAAGGCAATTAACATTTAACTTAGATGAAATGAGTTTTGGTGATCCCTGCAACATTCCTTGTGTTGACTGTAAAGAGTAAAAAGTAACACCGTGCTATTCCTCTGTGAAAGAATGAGTGCAGTGGTCAGTATAGAGGGATACGCTTCTGTCACAACATTTTTGTTGTAAAAAGCAAACAAAAAACAGCTGAGCAAAACAACATAAAAAAATCTGTTCCAAAAATTAATGGACAATCTTGGTTGTTTATGGGTGGATTACCTGGTACGTGTTAAACTGTGTAAGGAATGCAGAGACTACCACAGCAGCTTTGAGCTCAGGTTGTGTTCAGTTAAGTCTCTGTGCTCGTGAGGGTGTTGCATGAATGCAGCTAGACCTCAGCTGCAAGACAGAAACTGCCCCAAAGCAGCCTATTCACCTAGCACTAGGTATGTTGAGAATGCAATCAGATCCAGATGTGGTAGTGCTGGTTGTTTGCAATATGTTAACAGTTTAGAGGAGGGCTGTAAAGAGTTGCCTGTGCTTAATTCTGGGGAAAAAAAAAAAAAAAAAAGATTTTTTTTCAAGAGGACAGCTGTTAATTTAGAAACTATTTTTTCTTTCCGTTGCTAAGACACAATCATCCGTGCTGTGCTGATCTTTGCTGAAGGCATATTTGAAGGAGAGAGCCACGTGGTACACCCCAGTCTCCAGAACCTCTCAGGTTGTGTTCGGGTTCCCCTTACTCCACCCAAAGATGTCCCAGTGGATTTGCACATCAAAGCCTTCGTGGGTTACAGGAACAGGTGAGGTTTGTGTTGTGAACTCTGCTGGTCTCCAGTGTGTGACAGGAAACACCAGTGATGTGGCTTCATGCTTGTCCCACGGGAACTGCACCGTTAATTCCCTGATGCCTCACTTCTCTTGTTAGTGGAAGGCGAGCTGGAATACTTTCTTAAAAATACTGTTACACTGAGCTCTGGTCCAGTTGGTTACTGGGACCTGCTGTGCTCTGGCTTTGCCTTTGACTTCTTGTCCAAGCCTGCTTTCTTGTGGATCTCTGGAGGGAGCCATGAGAGGCAGAGGCTGTATCCAGACTGCCTGCTCTAAGGGTTTGCTGCTCCAGGGGCCTGAATGGTGACAGCTCTTACCATAATACTTGGGTAAACCTGGAGTCACTGTGCTGTCTTTCAAGCTAAAAAGTAACCCTGAACCCGTTTGACTTTGGGGCAAGTAGAAAGCAGCATATGCCTGATTTCAAGACAACGTTTTTCCAGTTTCCTCTTCGTATATACTTTCAAAAAAACCCAAAACTTTCTCCCTGCTCACATCTGCCAGATCTGGCGGCGTCCCAGGAAGCAGCATCCTTTCGCTAAACAGGGAGGTGTATTTTGAGTGCTGGCCAAGCACTGCAGAAGAACAGAAGGAACTGAATTCCTTTTTTTTTGTTTCCTCTGTTTGTCTAATTTACTGCTTTTAATAGTTCAGAAAGGCTGTTCATAAAATACCCAGTCACATAATGGAACCTTAAACGTGTAAGCCTAAAGAATATATTTCATTGGAAGGATTATGGAAAGTGAAAGCAATAGGGAGGAATCATTCAACCTCATAAAGAGATGCGATAAGCCTGGAATATCCAATTTCTACTGCATCCAGCTGCTTTCCAGCAGTAACCCGTTGGTTGCATTGCTGGAAGCTGTGGATGTTTATACCCAGGTAAAAAAAGAACCAGGAGCCCTTGCAAATAGGTGAATCACTGTTATGTTTGTAATTGTCTCTGTATTTTCCCTTTTGATTGCTTCCAGCACACAGTTCCATGTCTTTGAGCTGACGAGACAGCTTCCCCGCTTCTCCATGTATGCCCTGAGCAGCCCAGACTCAGCCACGGAGCCGCTGAGCTTTGTTAACTGCACAATGAATGAGAGGCCACAGAGGGTGAGTTTCTGCTCTAAATCCTAATTTCTAGTCCTGTTTACTGATGATGCTTTTCATAGCAAGTGAAGGGTTTGCAGTTAGCTTGAGATTTCCAAGAGCAAAGATTATTATGCAGTGGACTGCGTTTCTAGCCTTTGGAGTCTGTATGTTACAGCTTGACTTGGTAGTGGGTTTTTTTGTTTTGTTTTGTTTTAATTTTTAAAAATGCCTCACTTGAGACATTCCCAGCTTCAGGGATTCCTGCAGCTGCAGGAAATAATGACCTGAGATCATGAGGTATTTCAGATATTATCTTGTTTGCTCTGTGATGACTGATAGAGTGCCAGTGGCAGGATCCCTGTAGTGAGTGATGAATGTTATAAATAGAGAACAGGATAAAGGCCCAGGTAATGGCTCAGATACCTAGCAGCTGAGCAGTGGTGCTGTAGTTTTGGTTCTGAAAGATCTGAATTGTGGGATGGTGGTGATCAGAGCTGGCCATTTCCCTCATAACGGTGAGGCTTTGCAATATGTGTGTCACCTTTCCTGCATTAAGTAGCCAACACAAAAACCAAACAAACAAAAAAGATGAAACACGCTTTCCTTTAAATTCTTGTAATAGAACCAAGCTTGCTTCCTAGCTTTCTCCAGTCTCCAGGCCTGGTCTTATGCTTTGACCTTGAGCTGTGGTTTTATATTGTTAGGTTTGATTTCCTTAAATATATTCAGTTTAGGAGCAGTGAGCCAACTGTCCCCACCCTAGCAAGTTCATGACATGCATTTAGGGGATGAAACTTAGTGAATGAAACTCCCAAGCTACCCTGAACAGCCCTGCTGCCCTGTGCACATGTAAGGGCACTGCATGGCTCTCTAGATTTTCTGCACAGGTGATGGCTGATGCTCTTCATTCTTTGTTTTATTTTTATTTTTTGCCAGATTGTTATGTGGCTGAACCAGAGCTTCTTGCTGCCAGAGGATGCAGAGTTTCAGAGTGCTCCCTTTCAGGTTTGCTTCACTTCCCTTCGTAACGCAGGTCAGCTCTTCATCAAAATCAAGTCTGGCGGAGAGGTGAGTAACTTCAGAGATGAGGGGAACGGCCATGTAACTATACACCAGTGAAACTTAAAGGTGGTGCCAAGGGGAGGCTGTAAAATTGTAGGAGGACTGAACAGACAGAGGAAGTACTCAAGTTCCACGGATGATTTTGGCAACTTTTGAGTCTGTGTTACTCTTAGTGGGTGAAATTCCATTGCCACTCAACAAAGCAAATTGTTTAGCCTACAGATCTGTAGGAAGGTATTTGTTCCCACACAGAGTGGGAAGCCACAATTTGAGGCCCAGGGGCTGCCCATAACTCCTGTACTGGCCTTGTATGCACAAATTCCTTTTTCCTCAAGCCTAAATAAAAGCCCCTTTGAAATTGGTGTCTCCTTATCTCCAGCAAGCCTTAGAGCTTATTCCTGGAACAATCTTGCCTCTTAGAGTGAACTGCTTTGAGCCTTGATGTCTGTTCTAGAGGCAGTCCTGCTGAGCAGTTTCAAGAGATATTTGGTCGTGGAAGAGCCTTTAAGTGCTTTCTTGTCCTTTCTGACAGATTTCAATTAGCACGGATGATATTGATTTAGCTGGTGACATTATCCAGTCAATGGCCTCCTTTCTGGCAATTGAAGATCTGCAGGTGGAAGCAGATTTCCCTGCGTACTTTGAGGAGCTGAAGACAGTGTTGGTCAAGGTGAGGAAATATCGGGCATTTTTAAAATGGCAGCTAAGCAGTCACTGGGGACATTGGTGTGAGAGGAGAAGCTGAGGATCTCTAAGCTGCTTTATCTTCTTGGTGTAAATCAGCCAGCAGTGGTGCGCTGTGTATTCTGTGCAAAGGACAAAGGGGTTCCCTCAATTTTCTTTTTATTCTTTGTTGTATGGAACAGGGTCTTGGTCCCCAGCAGCTGAGCACTTAGAATAATGTAAATATATTGTCTGGAAGACAGTGTGGATTTGGGTCAGGGCATAAGGTCTGCATCTTAGCAGAGCACTTCTTTCTGTGGGACAAGGTACTGCCCTAGCAGCCAGGGGTTAGGGGGAGGAGGATGGTGCTAGGGATGCAGGTAGGTTAAGGTGGGATGTTACTTCCTCTTGCGCTGAGTTGAGGTGTTCCTGTATGCCCAGAATGGCAGGGGGCCTTTTCTCACGAATTTTTTCCTTGGACAGGTGGACGAGCACCACTCAGTGAATCAGAGGCTCACTGCTGACATGGCCGAGCACTCCAACCTCATCCGCAGCATGCTGGTTCAGGCGGAAGATGCGCGACTCCTGGGAGACATGTGAGCAGTTGCCACTTCATATGTTTTGTGTGTAGAACAGCCAGCCTTTGCTTTTCAGGCAGAAAAAAAAAGCACAAAAGCGTTTGTGTGGTGTGGTGGATGTGACAATTCTTCATGCAGAATTGGTACCTTGGCTGCTCCCACCATGAGCTGATTTTTAGGTAGAAAACTAGCCTGGGGAAGGCAAAAGGGCAGGGTTAGGGGCTTAGCATGGAACAGGCAGGGAGAGTTGGCCTTGAGAAGGTGATATATTAGAAAAGACACATTAAGGGAAGAAGGAATTAAAAGCTGTCTGTGGTGTGTGAACCCCTGAGAACACCAGGAAATAAATTTTAAGTGCCAGTCCCTTCACTCTGACTTGTGTGTTCGCTAATTTCCTGCCTTGACTGTGAAGGGTGACAGTAAAGAGGTCGGAACTTCTGCAGAGCAGTGTCACTTTCACTGGGGAACGTGGCATCTCCTGTTTGGAGAACGTAACTACAAAAATAGACTCCTTATTCAGTTAAATAATGAGGTTAACCAACACGTCTAGACAAGTCTGCTGTCCTGTAGCTGCAGTCATGGAGGTAATGGTGGCAGCCATCACAACCATGCAGTGTTACACCTTTATATTGACAGACCAGGAATTATTTTCTTGTCCCCAGAGATTCAACTAACCGTGCTGATTGTTCCCCCAGGAAAAACATGAAAAAACGGTACATCGAGCTGTATGATCTTAACAGAGATTTAATAAATCAATACAAAATTCGTTGCAACAATCACACTGAGCTGTTGAATAATCTGAAAGCCGTGAACCAAGCAATCCAGAGGGCAGGCAGGTTACGTGGTAAGTATGCATATTGGGAGGGCACGGGGAGTCCTGGATCCCACTGGGGCAGATAAGATGCATCTCGGAGGCCACCTGGTTTGCCTAAGTGGCTGCAGGCTGCTTGCCCTGAAGCTAAATCAGTAGAAGTAACCTTTCATTGCTCAGTCCTAGCCGATTGCCTGTGACAATGAGCTGTGAGTGTCCAATGTAATCTGGGATCACAGTATTTTGGAAAGAACAGTTCAAAGCAGTTTTCAGGTATAGAAATCACTAGTTTTGTTGAACACAATTTTTAAAACAGTTGTAAAGTAGTGTTTAAGTTCTTCATTTATAACCTAGTTTAAAAAAAAAAAAAAAAGGAAGAAAGCTATCAACTTAAGCAAGGCTGTTTATATTATTGTTAGTTCTGTTGGTCTTTGGAGAAAGAGTTTGTTGTTGGTTTTGTTTTTTGTTTTGTATTTATAGCATTTCCCTTTCAACAAGTCCTTTAGGCTGCCCTGTAATATAGCTATGGAAAATTCTTTAAAGAAATGATTTTATTTATATATTAAGAAAAAGGCAAGGTGGGACTTTGCTGTTTGTATAAATATTTGTGAAAGAACACCCTACATTTTGATCTTTATAAATATTTGTACCTTTTTTTTTTTTTTTACTCAACAACTGAACTGTTTTTTCTTTTTTTTTTTTCTTTTCTATTCACAGTTGGCAAACCTAAAACACAAGTGATCACTGCTTGTCGGGATGCAATAAGAAGCAACAACTTTAATGTGCTGTTCAGGATAATGCGTGTGGGGACAGCATCATCTTAAAACGACTAGAGGAACAGCAGTTGTGTAGTGGTGATGTTTCCGTGCAGTAGGCAGTTACTGGACCAAAAACGAGACAAGCATTTAAGTTCCCTGCTCCATTGTAGAGTGGAGTAATTGCAAAGGTAGGATTTGAGTTAAGTCATCAGGCAAGAACTGGTATTTATGCAGGCCAAAGGACAGGAAGCTTCAGAGTTTAAGTGCAGATGTGGTATTTATGTAAGGCAGAGGTATAACCTTGAAACACTAATTTTTCTTACATGACCTTATTTATGTATTTTAATATATTTTGTAGTTACGGCATCAGTCTTTACCATTAAAACACAGACTGGTTTGACTGCTTTTGTTGTGATTTAGTTGGGGAGATGTTTACGGTTAAGTTATTTGCTGGAAAATGAAGCAGTTGTCTGGTTTCTGCATACACCAAGTTGGGAATATGTCTATTACTGTATTTGCATTGTGGCTTAAGAACCTGGAGGTGAATGTGAAGTCAAACTGAAATGCAAGACCATGAGCCTGCTAGCTTTGGAATTGAGTTTTTGGAACTTGTCTCCAACTTCTGTTGTCAGCTACCGGCTTGTGCTCCCGTATAGAGTTATTCTGTGGTAGAGAACCCCTGGTTTTATTGTGGGGATGTGCTGCTTCCTGGGTAAACTGCAGCCCACTGCACTAGAAGCACCAAAAGGAAAACATCTTCTTGCTGGCTTTTAAGCCAGATGATCCTTGAAAGCTGTCCGGTTCCAGGATAGGAAGGTAGGAAGCGGTCGGTTTCATATTTGATGCTCTCCCCACACCCAGATTGCAGGAAGTTGTCCTTCCAGCTGCTTGTTCCCTGCTACTGCTGGATGAAACTGCAGATACTGAGGTGGGTAAGGGCGTATTTCAGGAATGAGGAAAACAAACTACACACCCAAGCTTGGTGCATACTTATGAAGAGGTAGCAGTACATAATGGGATCAAAAGAAGGTATTGAAAAATCTCTTGGCCCTTGGCTCAAAACTGTTTATTAGTTGTGGGATCTCTTAAATTGGATTAAAATACTACAGTAGAACTGTAGTTTAGATATAAAGATATTTCAGAACCTTTGCCAAAACAAATTCCTACTAGAAGCTAAAAATATCCTGGACAGGATGGCGGCTGGGTGCCAGTGTTCCTGCTCCTGCACCATTCATCATGTCTACCACTGCATGGATCAATCTGCAGCACGGCGGGGAGTAGGCAGTCCATCACATCTGTGAAAGGATGTTCTTGGGTAGCTTCTCAGGGTTGTCAGCAGTACTCGCCTCCTGTAACTGCTCTGTCTATTTGCTAATACCAAATTAAAACCAGCAGCCCACTGTTCGCTACGGGGCAGGCAGCTGAATGGGGAAATTAATTCTTGCAATGTGTTCTAATCTCCAAAACAGCCCCTTGCCAGTGCTTCACCCCTTCAAGATGAAGAATTACACTGCCAAATGCGTGGATCTCTGTCACTTCCAATCTGCAGCAAGAGCTCATTTGAATCCTTTTAAGAACCTGGTTGTTAGTCAAATCCAGCTTCTTGGTGAAAAGGGTGGTGAGCCACCCGTGCTGTTCTAAGCGAGCAAGCTGTAAGACTTGATTATGGAACAGTCTCCTGGCATAAGTCTCGGGCTTTCTGCCACCTGCTGTACTTGTTCCCACTGTTTCCAGCTCTTCTTTTGCTCTTTACATTCAAAATCCTAATGCTTGCTTAGCTGCATTTCTGTAGTCCGTTCAATGATCAGAGAGTGTCTGTGATCAGAAAGCAGCTTTCCCATCAGCCTGACTTCCAGGGCTACACATCAGGCACTTCCAGTCCCGGCTCTGTTTGGCTCTTGGCAGCCTGTGTCACTGTCAGTCCTGCAGTCACAGTCCAGACCTCCGATACGGCTGATTTCCCCCGGCTAGGTTTCTGACAACAAATTTGTCATTTATTTTCCCGTAAAAACAACTTCTGTCTTTGCCAAAGGTACAATCCACATCCTGTAAGCTGAAGTGATACAAAGCTTGCAGTTGCTTGTTGAAATAAAGCAGCCCTTGGCTGGCACACAGCAGCAAGTTGACATAAGCAGCGTGCGCAGCTGAACCTGCACCAAGAAATGAGTAGCAAACAATCTGTACTGGTAAGATTCAGTCCAGGGCTATTGCGCAGTAATCCTCTTCTCGGGAACGGGAGGGGAATTGTTCACAACAAGTTAAGCCACTGGGCAAGTACAAAGTGAACTCTAAAGTCACACCAGTAGCACTGCACGTTAGTTGCTAAAAATTATTGGGAAAGGCTGCTTGGACAGCAGCAGGCCTTGGTACGTGCACTGGGAATTGGGTTCAGGCCATTTTCCTGCCCCTCTGGGGCATTTTGGTGCCTGCCTGAAATTGAAACTTGCACTGGGGCTCTGCTGTGCCTGCAGGCAGTGTGCTCACGGGCACATGGCTTTCCTGTAAGGTCCCTTTGCTGCCTTAGAAATGTGCTGCCAAAATCCTGTGCTGGATCAGTGCCCTCTGAAGAGGGAGCTGTGCAACAGGGATTTCCTGTGTCCTAGTTCAAGTTCTGTTTTGGAGTTTAAGAACAAACAAACAAAAAAATGGAACTGACAGCTGACAATAGGTTACTGGATTTTAGCCACACTTTCTCCAAGTCCCGTGGATTGCTGTTCATCTCGATTAATCCTAATTCACTGAATACCTGATGTCAGAACTTAACTTGCTGTGTGTTTATGAATGCAAAAATCATTCCTTCAGTCTGGTCTACAGCTAAACTGTATTGAATCACTTCAGTTTTCAGCTCCTTGGCAAACAGGCAACAACCAGATCCTGAAAAATTTGTCACAGAGCATTTGAACAACTCAGCACTTCAATAACTGAAAGCTGCTGGTACCCTGCATCAAAATGCCAGGGTTCTTGGCTGTGGCAGTGCAGTAATCTGGTGGGAAACGTGCATCCTCGTGTAGCTGAGCTGGTCAGCTTCTGCAGGAGGCTGTCTTGCCTGGTATGAAGCTTCTGTTCTCAGCTGCTGCACACTCTGTACCCTGTTGTTCATTTGCTATTCTGTCCTTATTTGTTTTTCTGTATTTTTCTGCTTTCTCTCTTGGTGGGCAGTACATATTTCATATATCCCTTAATGCTCAGGGTATGCTGTAGGCAGCTGCACATACACACATCAGTAAGAGCATCTGTAGAGAGGGCTGCCATCACAGGCACAGTCTAAATTCGGGTCCCTCCCTCTCCCCATCAAGTAGCTACTGTCACCTGGAATTTCACTGGGCTACCTGTACGTAACAGGAAGCGTGGGAGAAGAGAAATGTGTTGTTTTTTAGGTCTTTCAATGCTAAGTGCAAATTTGGCTTCTTAGGTTACTTCATCTCAGTCACCTGAGGCAGAAGGGTGTTTCCTTGTACAATCGGAGAGATAACTGGCTCGCTCAAGTAGAGGCTGGTATGCCCTCTAGTGTATTGTTTATTATTAAAAAGCAGTAAGCTTCAAGAAGTACAGCTTCCTCCCAGTCTTTTGGGAGGCTGTTCCAAGACCTACCAAACACACTCTTAGGCTGACAATGCAGAAGAATATGTAATTTCTTTTTGTTAATTAACTTACTCCCAACTTTGCCTAGTTGACTGCACCATGAACAGCTGTGGTATCTGTAACCTTTGTTTGCAACTGCACAAATGTTTTTGATTTTTTTCCCTTTGAATTCTCCTGTTATTTGTCTTTTTCTACTGTAGCAGCTCAGAGTAAGGACTTCTTTCTCCTCCTGAGTATCTGTTGCCTAGAAATGTACCAGTGCCTCAGAAATTAACCGGAATTAGTGATTGACAGAGTTCAATGCACATTTCAGTATTTGTTCCTAGCTTCATGCCCTTGTAAGCAGCTTAAACAGTAGCAGAGGGACACTAGAACTGAAAGTGTCTGCAGTGCGCAGAGAAACCAGGTTAGGAAAACAAGTCATAGTGTGAACAAGACCATGTCCATCTCTCTCCTAATCCATTTCAGAATAAAGTCACAGCCGAAGCCCTTGCTGCTTCTGCACTGGGGGTGCGGAGTGTTTGTTCCAACACAACTTGCCTTACTTTGAGCTTGCTGATCCTCTGCTGCTAGCTGTGGTCTTACACCACCCCAGGTGTCTGCAGTGAGAATACACCTGGAGCTGGAGATGTAGCAGGCTAAACCAAAGTCCCTCTCCTGACCCAGAAGCTTCAGGAGGGAAATGAATGTGCACGCTTCCCAGCTTGCTGCAGGCCCGTAGCCTACATTGTCTGGCTTGGCTGATCTGCAAGTACACCTGGCTGATCTGAGAGTACACCTGTGTCTCTCCAGTGCAGAAAAGCTTTAGGCAAGCATGTGCATGCCAGGGCCAAGGCTACAGCGTGGTGTTCTGCTGCCCAGCTGGCTGGCCTCCCTCAGTGCTCAGCACGCATTCTGCAACAGCACCTCTTAGTGGGCTGACAGCACCCCAGGGGTGACACGTCCAGCACAGCCCTGCTTGCAATTAACATGGCAGGCAGGCTACAATTAGTGAAAGCGCGTACGCAGGGAAGGTATGGCACCAAGACCACAACGTTTCTTACAGCAGTTAGCTGCCTACCACAAGAATTGCATACCTGCTACCTGGAAAGATCTGAGCACCCTCTCTCCAATGACAGAAGCCACCCTGGAGCTTAGCAGCCCCTGAGACAGAACTGTCAAAGTGACAAGAGGCTATGCTGTAGGTGATCCTCCTGCTCCCTGGGGTCGATGAGCCAAAAGAGGTGAGTTGACACCTTCCTGCTCCCAGCCCAACCTCTCCTGAGACTGGAGCCACAACTCTTTCATACCAGAAGCACGAAGCTGTCCCAGGACACGCTCACAAGTAGAGAAGTACATAGGAGCAGGTCTCTCCTCTCACCTGCTGCTTGACTTGTAAATTCTTTGGAGTAGGGGCTGCATCTGAGTCTGCCTGCACAGCATTTAGCATAATAAAGTCCAGCTCCCTATTACAGGGCCAAGGCCTTGTCAATGCCAGCGGCTTCAGAGCCTCGCTTTCTTCCTTTGCAATTCCCTAAAGCTGTACAGCTGGAAAAACCTCTTATTTCCCAGGGCAATTCCATTATTTCTGACACTACAAAAGGTGAACAGTTAAGCTCCAGAAAATGTCTTGGGTATTTTGTAACAGAACTTGCTCAGCTACAGGTTGAAGCATTCAACTGACACATTTTTTTTTTTTAATTTTTTTTTAATAAAAGTCATCAGCCTAGGGCCATGCACGGTTGTAATTTTCATCCTGACAGATGAGAGACTCATCCCACCATGCTATTTCCATGAGAGAACAGCTGGAAAGCTGTGATACAGTAGTTATCAGTTGCATGGGGATGCTCCCTTCCACGTACCATTAAAAGCAGTGAAGAGCACATGTTATAACCAAGTCAGGAGACTGGATTTCCGTGTGTACAGTTAATTAAAAAAAGTCACCTGGACCCTCTTTGAAGGGTACAGTTCGTATACAATGAGATCAAGTTAGCTAAGTCAAACTAAGTTTGTTGATGCTAACATCAAAGTTTGTCTGGGCTTAGGCAGGCCCCAGCTTGGACAGAAACCTGCCCAAAGCCACTATTTTCAGTGACAAGGGTCACTCAACCATCACTCATAATAGACAAATGAAAAATCCCAAAATCCTTTTCTGTTTGGATGCTTTTTCAGGCGTGCCAAGCTGCGGTGATTGATGTATTTCACAAACTTCATAGTTTCTTTGTCTCTATATACCAGGGCCAAGCAGTTGTCCTCTGGGTTCACTGTCAAGAGCTAGAAGGCACAAGAGTAAGAGAAAAAAATAGTTTCAAGAAATTGCTTTGCCAGAGTCTTAAGGTTTATAGTGAACGCTCGCCCCTCAAAGCTGAACCCAGAGCTACACCCATGAGCTGTAATTCAGGCAGGAAGCTCGAGAGTAGACATAAAGCTCCCACGTGATACCAAGCACCCCCAACATTATATTATCATTACGACAAAATTTAATTGTGCCCCTCAACTCTAAACATTTTTTTATCTACTTTGCAACTAGTAACTGAGCTCCTTACCTCTTCATCTTCACCTTTAGCAATGTAGGAAGTAAAGCCACCATATTCTGGATCCCAGTCTGCAAACAGAACAGAAAGATTCTGAAAGAGTTGAACACCGTCCAGACTCCACGCAGCGTTCTTGGAGACGCAGTTTTCTTACCCCACTCAGCACAGTGGCTAGATCCAGGATTATCCCTGATTTACCTCCTGACAGGCTATTTTTTCTCCCTTTACATTCAGAAATGACTTGAAGCAACCATGCTAAATTTGCCTTTTAGCACAGGCAGGCCATTTAAGGTTGTTTGGCTCTCTGCACCTCATGTGCAGAACAGTTTTGCCTTAGCAGATATGCAAAAGGATTTCAATTCAAGCATGTGCCAGGTGGCTTCAGCCATGCATTCTGGGCTTATCTTGTCAAAAATGCTTATGTTTATATTTTTGTTTTCACCATTATCCAACTAGCAATCAATCTAAAATGCCTCAACATGCCTAAAGAAACTTTAAAAACCCCTAGGCTTTGTGAATTGGAGACGCTGATGGTTTTGATGAGCAAAAAAAAGCCAAAAGGAACACTTTCAGCAGGCATTCTGGCTACCTGGACCTCCCCCAGTGGGAGGAAAGCCCCCAAGGTCCCCGTCCTTTCCCTCTGCCCCAGCGAGCCCCCCAGGCGCCACCTCCCGGCTGGAAGAGGAGAGGTCATGGGGAAGCAGAGTCAAAGCTGATCCCATGGCCACACTTCCAAATCTCTGCGTAAGGACCACTGAAACCAGTGCTTATGTAAAAGAAACTTTGAGGATAAAATCTACAAAGCCCTTTCAGGTAAGAAAAGCATGGAAATTTCTGCTGCTGTAGCAATGCTCAGAATTCAAAGCCTTCCCTTTAGGCAAACCTTGTCAAGGAGAATGAGTTACCTTTCTCTTTTGTCTGCTTACCTTCACAGCCACAGAAGAAGAGTAGATCGAGAGCAAACTCAGTTGCTTGAGCATCATGGACTAGAGTGTAGTGCCCGTTGGTCCAGCGTCGCAGCTCCCCTGCGCACACAGGGGTACTTGAGCCTATGGGAGGGAACAAATGCCAGGGAAAACAATGAAGTTGACCAGTAGTTTGCTCCTGCTAAGCTCTAAGTATGTGGGGAGCAAGCCCCTGCACTGTTCACACCGCTGTGAAGCCCTCTTTGCTGGCCCCGGCAAACATAAAGGGAAGAAAAAGTAAAACATCTCATGTTAACTTCTTTTTCAGAGGTGACTCTTAGTTATGCCCTTTGTACAATGTGGGGGATGACAAGATTTGCTCTCTGACAGGTCCAAGAGGCGACGTGGTTTGGTTTAACCAGTTCTTCCTTGTGTTTTGTAGTTGTCCCCCCGCACCACCCCAGATTTACAGTACAGCTCTGAACTTCAAAAGCCAGCAACAACCTGTCTGCTCTGCAAGTACACTGCGAAACCAGCCGATGCTTCAGGGAAGACAGTGCTCTGAACTCACTCTTCGTGTGAATCCCAGGCAGGTACATCAGAATTTGGGAAAGCCTTTCTTTTCTCATGGCCCCAGCTCAGTTTTCAATCCATGCAGCCTCAAACTATGCCTTCCTCCTACACAAGTTTAAAATCACACAGCAGGAGCATTGTAGATAGAAAAAGCAAATGTCTAGCTGTGGAAATCAGAAAAAAAAAAACAACAAAGCTTTTGTACCACTGAAGTGTTTGGGTGGGATTTTCAGTAGGACTCGGTTTTTGATTCCTTTTTCTTCCAATGTCCATAGAAGATGAACATTTTAAAAAATTCTACCCTTAAACTTCAAAGCTACTGCCTTAAATAAACAGCACCAGTCCATGATTCCAAAATTAATATTATTGTTTATGTACGATATCTTATTGCTGGCAATTAAGTGGCTGTTTAGGCTGGAAACATTTTCTGAAAGGTTAAATCTTAATTTTTAGGTATTAGTTTTCTAAATCCAAAATTACCTTTACTTCTAATCTCTTCACTTCCTTCTATTTGATTTGGTCTCTCATATAAAAATCTATTTTATATGGAGCAGGAACATGTGGATGTAGAAACCATGTAACTATTGGCAAAGGATTATCGGGCAATCAACAGCCTTCCCTCCTCACCCATGCTTTAACTCCCGCAGAAGTCTTGTCCTATAGACTTGGGGCTGACAAGGTCTGTTCAAAATGCTGCTCCAATGCATTATTTTAGTCCAAATTCTTCTGCAATGGTCGCTTTTTTTTTTGGATACCCCATCTGACATGCTCCAAATCCCATGTTTGTGCCCTGCACTTGCTGCAGGTGAAATTCTACTTCCATGAGAATCTCTGGGAATTCTGCTACCAAAACCCTTGAAGTCAGGATTCTGCTCTAGTCCTTTCATGCTGCTGCTGCTCCACTTACCGTTCTGTGTCTCACTGTCTTGTGCTTCGGGGATGTCATCAGGCTGGTCAGGCTGATGGGCACTGCCATCAGCGTGTTGCTCAGTCCCATCCTGCCTGGGTTTGGGACTGCTGTGCCCAGCACTGTCTGCTGCTCTTCCTTCCCCAGCATCTTCATCCTCATTGGAAGGTGCCAAGAAGTGCAGCTTCAGGCCAGTGAAGTTGGAAAGCAGTAAAAACAAAGCCTCTGAGCGTAAGAACTGCAGGAAGTTCTTCAGGATGTCAGGGAGGCTGTCCTCCTCTGCTGCCTCGTAGAATCTGAAAGACAGCAGAGGTATCAGCAGTGGGGAACCGATGGCCACGTCGGTCAGCGCAGCCTCACAGCAGCTCCTGCTTGGCATGGTCAGTAGAAGCAGGATGCTGTTATTTCCTACCTTTTGTTGGGAGGCCCCCGGGTATTCCACTGGATGTCTTTGTTCTCCAAAGCTTCACACAGTAGTTGAAATTTCTCTTTCTACATGAGAAAGATAATGCAGAAACTTGAACGTTTACCCTCCAGGTCTCTCTTGATGTATTACAAGCAGCCATCCTGTACTCATACATAAGGCACTTGAACTTTTTCTCTAACTTGTCTGTGGCTCCTAAGGACTGCTGAGCTGAAGGGCACAGGCTGGGCAGGCATAGTGAATTTTCAATGCCAGTGACTAATAGATAAGACATTACTTGATTTTCTTCTGGGTGAAAATGTAATTTCACTGAGATATGGATGCTCAGTAAGGCAGGGGTAAGTCAGCCTTGAGAAGCAAAGCCTTTTAAGTAAGACAAAACCATTGCAGGTATTTGTTTTACATACAGGTCGAGTTCCCTGAGTGCTCCTTAGCTGCGAGAGCTTGAGGGACAGGTAAGGACACTCCGGTCACCACAGGAAGGATGACGTGTTTCCATCCTTCTGCTTTGCTTCTAGTAGGAAAAAAGAATGGTAAAGCAAAGTTTGTGGGTTTTGATGTGTCCCTACACAGCAGTGTACAGGCAGCGAGCAGGTGATCCAACCACAGAATCACAGAATGGTTGAGGTTGGAAGGGACTTGTTGAGGTCACCTCGTCCTTTCACACCTTCAGGGTGTGAAATTAGGTGTTTTAGTTGCTGTACAAGCAAGGCCTTTCCCAGCCTGCGTGATGTGTGGTCACTACTAGCCCCAAGACCCATTCTGGCAGGCCGCATCAGATGGAACCACGGGGCTCACCTTAAGAAAATCCTTCAGGAGAATTTCTGATCGCTCCTCAAATTCCTCCTGGATTTGAGCTTGGGAGTCCATGTCCAAATAAACTACATTGATCCACTCATACAAGATTTCATGCTGGAAGGGAAATGGATTTGAACAGTGTATTTGCAAAAGTAAGAATGATTTCCCAGTTCCTCTTTGCCCAACTGGTCACAGAGCTAGATTCCACCCCCAAGACTCCATTTATTTCTTTTTTTTAATTGCACAAGGAGTATTAGCTGCATTCTCTGTGCTGTTGTTGGCATGCACAATGGACAGAGTAAAAAGAGATATACAAGAGGGAAACTAGCCACAAATGTATGGACAGAAACAAAAAGAATGGGATAAGTTAAGATTAAAGCATCCCCAAGCACTGGTGTGTCCCAAGCAGGTACTCCAGCTGCCATGAAAGAAATGGAAATGCAGGTAAGCAAATCTAGGCTTGCTACTCACATCATAAGGGATGTGTGGGCTCCTGGGCAAGGGAGCTTCAATGTAGGGTGCAGGTCTGTCTATTGGTGGGCCGTGAAACCAGCCGCTCACTGACAGGCGGCACTTCTCCTCCGACAGGATCTCTGACACCTGTAACAACGTTGAGCAGCACGTTACTGTTTAGACCACGTAACAGGCTACATAGACTCATCATAAGACGCAGACTTGACTCCAGAGAGCCTACTAGATGCAGACAGGAGTCAGACAAGGGCTAGAGCAAACTGGGTTATTCTCTGTTCACACAGAGGGGACGAAAGGAAACTCTGATGCTCAAATCCATTGTAGATTTCCAAAATCTGATCCTGAGCTTTCACTTTAAGCACCCAGCAGAACCCACTCCCCCTCTCTGATAGCTTGAGCAAAGGTTGAGTCACTTTATTATTAAAAGTAATGTCGGTTTTCTACCACTTGTCCTGTTGAAGAACCAGCCAGCACAGGCTGCAAAAATCAGCTGCCACAGGTTCATCTGGATACTCAGAATACAGATGAGCACGTGGGCCACAGCAGGCTATACTGGTCTCACTTCTGTCTTTTACTTTTTAAAAAGTGCTGTAAAACAAGCCATCATGAAGGGCACTTGCCTGATGCCTTTGGCTCTGGATTAAACCTTTCAGACTAAGAGCTAGTCTTTTATCCTGGCATTTAAACTGGTCTGTGGAAACACTTGTTTTTCACAGCGATAGCCACTGTTAAACATTGATTTAATCGAATTGTGCACAGACATAAATTGGGCTAAACTGAACAGCTGCAGATTCGGGAGTGCTGAACTGTAATGGCACTGTGAAGAGAGAGCCATCCCCTTACGACTGGTTGCTAGCCTCCAACTGTCATAAATTTCCAAATAGCACATGAAGACTTTGGAATTTCTTCCCCAAGATAATGAAGCTAGACGGATGGTTTAAAGCTGGCTTTGTCAGTTCCTTCCTCCTCAAAGTCACTAGCCTTTAAAACACAGCACTTCGCATAATTATCTGTCCTGACTGCGTACATTTCTCCCTTTTCCTTCTCCCCAACCCACCAGGACTGTTATTACACACGGAATGAATAACCACAACAGTGAGAAAAATCAAAATGAATAAAAGGCAGCTCCTTGCCTGGTGGAAAGAGACTGGAGACACTTCAAAGAAAACCAGCGTGTTCCACGAAGGCATTAATGACTTGATGATTTTCTGTGGCTGAAAGTGTTCTGAGGAGGAAGAAAGCATACTCTGATTAAGATAAGAACTGGTGCTTGCGAGGAACTGATGTTTCTCTCCGCCTTCATGATGTTGTGACCGGTGAGACACCTGGGTGTAAGGTATGGAGCTCAGAGCAAGAGCCTGATGAGCAACCAGTGAACTTTTATTGCTGGAAAGGGAAGTTATCTTCGTCACATTAAAGTTCCAAGCACAGTTACTGGCTTCACTTCTATCCTGCCTCCACTCTTGGCTCCTTCAAAAAAGCAGGGAAAAAAAGGATTCCCCTCTTCATTGGCCTCTCTTTTTCCTCTGCTGTCACCCCCTGGCTTTGTCTGCAAAGACTACTACAGCCCCTCTCCAAGGTGCAAATTTTATCTATATGTCAGCTTTTCTGAACGAAGAATAAATTATTTATCTTCCTTGTACTGCTTGAGGGCAGAGTTGCTGCAAGGGCCACATAAGCTTCATCTTTTCCAGCCCCCTGAGGCTGAGCTCCAAGCCCTTACCATCTGTGCTAAACAGGTCCAGCGTCCCCCCGTCACTCTTCTCCCAGGGTGGCACGAGGTACAGGATGAAAGCAATCCTCCGACCCTCCAGCTCATCGTCGTGGCACAGTAAGACATCTGCAATTACACACATTTTGCTGCACTAGAACCTCTTATACGTACAATTAATTTCAGTGGCTCCTTCTCAGCTTTGTCCCCACACAGATACAAGAATAAACGTGCCCTGCCCAAGAACTGTAGTGTCACCTGTCAGCATCACCAACACAGCAAGAGTAACGCTGTGGGATTTTGCTGTAAGTGATGGATTAGCCCACTCTGACGATGCAGACAGTTACAATTCTCATCACCCACCCTCTGCAGCTATTGCTGGGTACAGTGGACAGAGATTCCTACATTAATCGGGGATTCAAGGTCTGATTCTTTAATGCCCCACTGCCCTTTGAGGAGGTTTGTTGCTGGAGGGGGGTGGATCTCTTAAGAAGAGGCCAACAGTTGGTTGTGCAGAAAACCTTTGAGTTAAGAGCAGTACAAATATTCCCGGCCTGAGGTGATTTTTCATGACGAAAAGGCTAGGTGAGGTGACTGCAGCGATAGCTTTTCCGTAATCTGGACCTCACACGTGTTTCTTCTCCCTGATTGTGACTTTTGCCAGTTTCTTGGACCTTCCTGGCATTAGAAGGGGCTCGCAGGGGGGTTTGGAGGGTCTTCTGCAGAAACACAGCTCCCTGCACCCCCACAGCAGCGTCAGGGACGGGGCTGCTGGCAGACTGACCGGTACACTCGTATTTAGCGCAGGAGATGTCGATGGTGGGCTCCAGCTCGATCTGGGTGACGGCAGACAGCCACGCTCGGATGTCTCCGCTCAGCGCTCGCCTGCGGAGCGAAGCACGAGGTATAGGGCAGGCTCGGGGCCGGCCTCGGCTCCTACCCGAGGATCCCCGGGCCTTTACCTCAGCGCGGCGACGTGCGGCTCCGGCCGGGCCCCCAGCTCCTCGGACTGTGGCACCCCAAGGATGGGCAGGAGGGAAGCGGTTAGGGCAGCCCTGCTCCCCAACACCCCCGGGGTCCTGCTGGAATCTCCTGGACCCTGCTCCTGGACACCCCTCGGCCCCCAAAACCCTGGTCCCTGCTCCCCAGCTGCCCCAGGCCTCGCTCCCATCCCCAGACCCTCCGGTCCATGTCCCCTGCTCCCCAGTCCCCCCCAAGACCCCTCCAACCCACGACCCCTGAACCCCAGACCCCCTTACCCCAGACTCTCCCCCAACGCTCCCTGGCTCCCACTTCCTGGACCCCCCTAACCCCAGATACCCCCATCCCTTGACCCCAGATGCCCTGATTCCTTATTCCCTGACCCCAGACACCCCCGTTCTCCACTCCCTGACCCCAGAACCTCCCGGTCCCCATTCCCTGACCCCAGACGCCCCTTGTTCCCCATCCCCTGACCCCAGACACCCCCACTTCCCAACCCCAAACCCCCCCCGATCCCCACTCCCTGACCCCAAACACCCCTGGTCCCCATCCCCATCCCCCAGAACCCCCCTGTTCCCCATCCCCTGACCCCAGACACCCTGCGGTCCCCACTCCCTGACCCCAGACACCCCCCGTTGCCCACTCTGTGACCCCAGAACCCCCCCCGATCTCCACTCCCTGACCCCAAACACCCCCGGTCCCCATCCCCATCCGCCAGAACCCCCCCGCTCCTTGTTCCCTGACCCCAGACACCCCCCGTCCCCCATCCCCTGACACCAGACACCCCCTAGTCCCCACTCCCTGACACCAGAAACCCCCATTCCCCATCCCCATCCCCAAGAACCCCCCCGATCCCCACTCCCTGACCACAAACACCCCCTGTTCCCCATCCCTTCACCCCAGAACCCCCTGTCCCCCATCCCCTGACCCCAGATCTCCCCCAATCCCCACTCTCTGACCCCAGAACCCCCCCGTTGCCCATCCCTTCACCCCAGACGCCCCCCATCTCCCATCCCCTGACCCCAGAACCCTCCCATTCCCCACTCCCTGACCCCAGACACCCCCTGGTCCCCTCTCCCTGATCCCAGATGCCCTTTGTTCCCCATCCCCAGACCCCCCATCTCCCCATCCCCTGATCCCAAAACCCCCCTGCTCCCCACTCCCTGACCCCAGAACCCCTCGAGCTCCATCCCCATACCCCAGAACCGCCCGCTCCCCATCCCTTGACCCCAAACACCCCCATTCTACACTCCCTAACCCCAGACCTCCCCGATCCCCACTCCCTGACCCCAAACACCCCCATTCCCCATCCCCATCCCCCAGAACCCCCCCGTTGCCCATCCCTTCACCCCAGACGCCCCCCGTCCCCCATCCCCTGACCCCAAGCACCTCCCATTCCCCACTCCCTGCCCCCAGAACCCCCCATTGCCTATCCCCTGACCCCAAACGCCCCCGTTCCCCATCCCCTAGCCCCCTCCCCGCACCTGCCGCCCGGAGACGAGGTCGTTGCGGCGCGGCGTGAAGCCGAGGCCCAGCAGCTCATCGCTCAGCTCCGCCGCGAAGGCCGGGCTGCGCAGGAAGCGGGGCAGCACCCCGTGCCGGAACGGCGCCGGCTCCACCGACACCGCCTCTGAGGGGACACAAACGGCGCTGAGGGCACCGGGGGGGGGGACACCGGGGATGGGGGAGAACCGGGGGTTAAAGGGGTGTGTGGGGGGGCACAACCGGGCTCCTACCGTCCCGCAGCGGCTCCCCGCGGGCCCAAGCCGCCGCCACCCGCTCCCTCAGCGCCGCATCGCCCAGGGCAGCGCAGAGCTGGGCGCTGGCCGCCCGCCGCCCCCGCTTCTCCTCCCCGCCGCCCCCCGCCGCCGCCGCTCCGCGCCGCTTCGCCCCCATGGCGCTGGCGGGCTGAGGCGGGGACTACAACTCCCAGCGTCCCCCGCGCGCGCGCGCGCGGGAGGACCTCGTCTCTATGGTCGGAAGCGCGGCGCGTTGAGGCGGCTTCCGGGTGGTTGATGGCGGACGGCGCTCCCGCCGGCCTGCTGCCCTCGCCGCCATGTCGGTGGTGCCGCCCAACCGCTCGCAGACCGGCTGGCCCCGCGGGGTCAACCAGTTCGGCAATAAGTACATCCAGCAGACCAAGCCGCTCACCCTCGAGAGGACCATCAACCTGTGAGCGCCCCGACAGCGCTCGGCCCGCGCCGGGGGGAGGCTGTGAGGGGCCCTGGGGGGCTGCTGAGGGGCTCTGGGGGTTTCTGAGGGGCTCTGGGGGGCTCTGAGGGGTTCTGGGTGCAGCAAGGGAGGCTTTCAGGCAGGAGCAGAGGCTCAGGGCAGCCCTCGTTGCTCTCTGCAACTGCCTGAAGTGAAGCTGTGGGAAGCTGGGGTCGGCCTCTTCTCGCAGGTACCCAGTGATAGGAGCAGAGGGAATGGGTTCAGGGTGCCCCAGGGGAGGTTCAGGTTGGAAATGAGGAGACATTGCTGCTCAGAAAGAGCAGTCAGGCACTGGGGTGGGTTGCCCAGGGAGGTGGTGGAGTCACCGACCCTGGGGGTGTTCAGGGAGAGGTTGGACCTGGTGCCTGGGTACATGGTTAGTGGGTGACAGCAGTGGTCAGACCAGGTGATCTTAGAGGTCTCTTCCAACCTGTATGAATCTATGGTTCTATGTTTCTAGGGGGTCAGGGAGAGGTGGCATGGGGCGAGGGGTGGCTCCTCTGCCCCTCTTGCAGCTTTCAGGGTGACTCCTGGGAGAGCAGAGGGGCTCTGCTGCCCTTGGGCTCACCCAGCATGTGGTTAGATCCCCCTGCTGCCACTGAGTGAGCCAGGTGTTTTAATTCAACTTCACTTTGGTTGCTACCTGACAAAGTTTGTATCTGTGGCAATTAGAGCAATTATTTGCTGCACGTACTTTTATTGCATGAGAAGGCACCTATTTCTGCCGCCTTCTCTGAGTAAACTCTGATGCATTCTTTGGGGAATATGCCTGTCAAGCTGCAAGGCAGTAAATGTGAACTGCAATAGTCCATATTCACTGTTCACTTAATCAAACAAATTAGTGTGTATTGCTTGGTACAGCTGGGTTTATTCACAGTTAGAGTCTTATTGCAGAAGTTTCAATGTTAGTTTCAAAGGCTGGGATATTTTTGTGGTGTTTCTGAAGAGAAGAATCAGTAGGAAACTATTACCAACTTTTTTTGTAAAGCTCAAGCTAACAGTTTTGAGGTAGGAACTGATGTACCCACGCACACATGGTATAGGGTATTACAGGGTAACACAGTGGGTTGTTAGTGTGGCTCTCTGGGAATCAAAAAGAAAGGAAATGAATGGAAACGTAGGTTGTTCTAAGTGCAGGGGAGAAGCTTGTTCATGAAGGTATCAGCAGCTAGGAAATGAATTTTGGCTCACTTGTGTGCCTGAGAATGGCTCCAGCAGCTGGAAGTGGGTTGTGATTTCTTTACTTGCATTTAGTTGGACAATAATGCTTTCCTGTTGCCCTCTGTGCCTTCTTGGACTGTTTAATTTCTTAAGTTTTCCTTTCTTCTGATTCTTCTCTCTCTACTTGGTCCCTGTTGCCTATAGAAATCCCTTCAGGGTACGCTGCGTTGTTTCTAGAGGAAGCAGAGGTCCAGCACCAAAGCCACCTGCGTGATCTGCTCAAGCTCTTCTTACCCCAGGCCCCCAGCTCTGCCCTTGACGCTCAGTGTTCCCCTTCCATGATCCAGGCATCTCATTTTCCCCATCAAAGCAAAACCTCTTCTAACAGTTCAGTTATCCGGCTCTTCATCACTCCTGCAGAAACGGGAGCTGTCCCGTGCAGCTTCCATCCTTCCCAGCAGTTCTCTCCTGTCCCTTTCCCATCTCCTCTCAGAGCCTCGGCTGCCGTTGCTCTGCGGTGTGCAGGTCCAAGCGGGCTGCTGGCACGTCTGGAGTTCCCTGCCTGCTTCTGAATCAGCCCCATAACATCGTGTCCGGTCAGCCTGGCTTCCTGTGCTTGTATCTCCTCGAGCAGATCTTGATGTCATGCGGGTGCTGCAACTCAGCTTGCCACCTCCCTATGAGAGTGACAGTTACCCTTTGCTCAAGCAGGGACAGTTTGTGTGCTTGTGATTTAAATCCAGCCTTCTTGTCATGCTGTAACCTATTTCTTTTCCTTATAGGTATCCTCTTACCAACTATACCTTTGGTACAAAGGAGCCCCTCTATGAGAAGGACAGCTCAGTGGCAGCTCGCTTTCAACGCATGAGAGAAGAATTTGACAAAATCGGCATGAGGCGGACAGTGGAAGGGGTTCTGATCGTACACGAGCATAGGCTGCCCCACGTGCTGTTACTGCAGCTGGGAACGACTTTCTTCAAGCTGTAAGTCTCTGCTTATTGTACCGACCTTCCTAATCCAACCTTAACATCCCAGACCTCTAAATGTGCTTATTAGAAGCTAAAATGTGGCCGGATCTGTTAGGAGTTCTGAAGGGGATTCATTTGTTGCAAGGACATAATCTGGGAAAAGGTTTTTTGGATGATGAAGTTTTCTTCTGAAATATGTGTGTTTGACTCATGAGTGGGGTCACTTTGGGTTTGGACCAGCTGGAAATCTTAGTTACAGTGCATCAGCAGTCCTGTTTAACGCTCTTATCAGAGACAGACTTTTGTTCTCACACTGTTAGGAAAGCTGTTATGCTTAAATACCCATATGGTGTGGCTGCAGAAATGGTAAAGTGAAGCTCGGGGCATAAACACGGAATTTCCCTGATAAACACGGAACGGGATCCGTTTACAAAACTGCTGGGTAGGCTGGAGGCAATAAGAAAGGCATTTGAATGTGTGAGGAAAAACATGTCAGTTAGTTTAATAGTTTTCGCTACTGGAGTGAAATTTTAGTTTGGATCATACGTTTGTGGTGGTGGTGCTTGTTTTCTTGTTTTAAACTGGGTGGACTGAACTTGAGATGAGTTACAACCAGTAACACACGCAGTGGATGTTCTTAACGCTTGCGGTGTTTGCTCTCAAGTGAGGGGGAAAAATCTAACTTGGTATCCAGGTGCTTTTTAGACATTTTGATGTGGGATGTGTGTGTGGACTAAGTAGGCTGGACTCTGACCATTTTTCAGAAAAACTTGTGATGTAAATGTCCTTTTATTCTTTCATTAATCTTGCATTAAATGCAGGAGGGTTCCCCACTTTTATGCTTCTGTATGCTTCACTAAGGGCTGCTTTTGAGATTAGAGCAACTACAATTGATACTTACAACCTTTTCTTTGATTTCTGATGGTTTTGTATTGCTGTTTAAGTTTTACCTTTTAAATGCCCTGTTCATTAACAAGTGTATTGTCATACTTTTGTCCCATTGACGTTAAAGTCTTGTGTACAGTTTTATTTATCAAAGGGACATGTGGTAGCCCTTTTAGTTTTGGTGAAGGCTATCCTTTTGTCTTAAGCTTTAACAAGGTTAGATGTGGAAGTTCAGGTGCAAGAGCCTTGAGTGAATTCATAGCTCCCTGCCTGGAAGCATGTCCGAACTTACCTGTGAAAGTCTGTCAATACTGTAACGCGTAAACCTAGCTTTAATCATTGATTATTTTAACAGACCTGGTGGTGAACTCAATCCAGGAGAAGATGAGGTAGAGGGGCTCAAACGCTTAATGACAGAGGTCTGTTTTCTTTCGTTACGTTGCAATTCTGGAATGTTATAGAATGTTGAATTATTCTAGAGTTAGTAGAATAGCCAAAGAATTAAAGTAGTCTCCTTATCACTTCTGTTATTCTGATGCCTTTGTGTTTGGTTGTAAAGTGTTCTTGGGCAGCTAACAACGTAAAGCAGTCGGTTCTCGTTCACCTGCGTGGTGAGAGGGTGACCGAGCGGTCCAGTGGCAGCCCCCCTTCCTACCACTCAAGCCCTGTGCTCGTTTTCAGCTTTGCTTTTGGGCTGGCTTCAGGCAAGTGAGTGTGTAGGTGGGCTGTAAACTATGATGCTGAGCATGACTGAGGACAAGTTTTTGAGACAGTTTTCACAACACACTGATTAATAGCTTAAATGCGCTCTGCTGAACCTCAGTTAATACTGTCAGGTAGTATAATGTGGCATTTTGTTCTTCCACTGGTAGTACAACTGAACGTAGCATGGAATTTGGAATGTTTTCTAAAGTGTCCTTGTCCTGTCAAGAGAGGTTTCTATGATAAAATGTCACTTTACACAAATATTCTTTAAAAAATAAATAAATAAAAAAGCTGTTCCAGAGTAGTCCTGATCTACATCCCTTATTACAACAAGTCTTTGTGCTTCCAGTGTATGTTTTCTGAAATTTTTGCTTGGGGCATTTAATTTTGACTGTGACTGGGTATTTGATAGATACTGGGCCGTCAGGATGGTGTTCAGCAAGACTGGGTGATTGATGACTGCATTGGCAACTGGTGGAGACCGAACTTCGAACCTCCGCAGGTGAGCACGTCTCTCACGTCTCTTGGCTTTCATTTTCTTCAATATTGATCATTTTTTCCAAAAGTTTTCAATCTGCCAGTTGGGCTTTTTAGATGATGAAATAGATGAAATAGAGTTGGGCTCTATTTCATCTGCTTTCTGTGACTGAGGACAAACTCCAAAGTTTTTCAAGTTTTTCTTGTGGAAACTGCCTCTGCCTCGTCACGCCTGTCCTGATGGATGAGAAAGCATGGATGTAATAGTTTCCAGTCCCTTGCTAAGCTAGGCACTCCATTTAAACTCATTTAAGCTATTTTAACCACAATGGAAACTTGTTCACTGGTACAGATGGAGCAGATGCCCTGTGAATAAAATGGTCTGACTGCTCCAGTTCTGAATGCTTCGATCCTGCGAATACTTGCTCAGTTTGCTATTACACATTTCTGTTCTGTTGGGTTGTGTTAACTGGTAACGAGTGTTGGTACCTCTTGAGATCCTCCGGAGAGTTGTGAAGGCAACAGGATTCCTTCTTGATCCTTTCTCACAAAAGCTGTTTTCATTATTTGTTGCCATGAAGAAACAACGTAGGATGTGCTGAAAACTCGGACAGTGCTTAATAACTTATACATGAGCATTTAAGAACACATAGTATTTTCAAAGCTCTGTATGACCAAACTTTTTATATTTCTTCCAGTATCCCTATATCCCAGCTCATATTACAAAACCAAAAGAGCACAAAAAGCTTTTCTTGGTCCAGCTTCAAGAAAAGGGTAAGTGTTTGCTACAGAATATTGGATTTATAAAACTCTAAATGCTCGCACTTCATGCAAGGAAATGTGGTAGCAAGTTAATTTTCATATGCTTGCAGTTGTTTATAGTTAAACATTAAAAAAAATAAATTCTGGTATCAGTTTTGAAGCTAGGTGATCCTCTGAACACAAGGTCCTAGTAAATTCCCATTCTTGCTCCCACACCATGTGTACAACTCTGTATTTAACTGTGAAGGGAATAAACCTGCTCTAGTACTACAGTGCTGTATGTAGCAATCTTGCTTAGAGATTGGGGGGGTGATACCTTGTCTGAATGCTTGGTGGATGTTTTTTTTGTTTAATATTAATCAACTCACCTTTATTTGTAGCTTTGTTTGCAGTCCCCAAAAATTACAAACTGGTCGCTGCACCGTTGTTTGAGCTCTATGACAACGCACCAGGATATGGACCTATTATTTCCAGCCTTCCTCAACTTTTGAGCAGGTATATTGTGTTCATATGTGAGGTAGTTTTGGGGAACTTTGACACCAAAGCAAGGCTAGGCACTACAGAAGCAAATTATGAAAAGGTTGCAGCTATCCCAAAGAGCTTAGAGTTTGCCTCGCACAAGTTGTGGTGGATGCATAATGTCAGGTGAAGAGCTGAGGGGCACGAGGACGTATTAGATGGTGTGGACACTTCAGAGGCAGTGGTTGCATCTTGCCAGCACCAAAATCCCATTTGGAAGTTTTAACAGAGGAAAACCTGAAAGTGCACGCGCAGCTTCGCCCGTGCTAAGTACCAGCTTCTTCCAAGTGTTTGGGACAATGTGAGAGGAAAAGCCAAGATGCTTATTTGAAGCACTGAGTTATGTGCTGTGTGTTTTCCTCCGTCTAGTCCCAATTTTGGTACTTGTTCCTCAGGGCCTTTCCCCCTCCCTGCTCTGTCTAAAGTACCAGGGAAGCACGGGCTATTACACAGCCAAACTCCAGTTTGGCACCAGAGCAATGGCTGCATCCCAACAAAGGACATCAGGAAGCTGAGATGGAGGCTTCCTTTCGCTTTGTGTGTGCACAGTGCTATTCTGTCTGCTGGGAAATGTAGTTGACAAGAATTAGCTCTTCTGCTGAGTCTGTCTGCTACCTTTCGAGTGTGTAAAACTGGCTCTGATGACAGAAATGCTGTGAGAGTTACTGATGGGTTACATAACTCTCACTGGTATTTTCATATCTGTGAAGCTCTCTAAAGAGATGAAATAATTATTTCTTTTGCAGCCTTAAGAGACAGATGTGCAATGCTAGCATAGCATTGGCTGTTAAAAATAACGCTTCTTGCTATGCTAAAGTCGTCTTATGGAAAAAAAAATCACTTTTCCTCTGTCAGATGGAGTCTTATCAAGAGCAAAACGAAAACATTTGCTTATTCATTCCAAAATGTCAGTTAAATGAAAACAACAAAAGTCTCTCACGTGGTATAACCCTTTTAATTTTAGGTTCAACTTTATCTACAACTGAGCTCCCATATACCCGAAGAGTCTGACAGAAGAAGCCGTCTCTGTGAGCACAGCTTTAAAATGTAGAAAAAAGAATGTGTGTGACAAGGATTTTTTTTATGTTGTTCTTTACCTGAAGTCCACTGAACTTTCTCTTGTATGAATAGAGAAGCGAATCTCAACTGTTTGAGTAGTGGGATGGCAATGTGATAGATATCAGTGTTTTAATCACTTTTCATTGTAATACTCACCTTTTTTTTGTACAACATTAAACAAAATGGGTCTGATTCTGTTTGTCTTCCAGTGTGTTTTTTTGCTGTGGTTGTCTTCTACTTTTAAGAGCATATTTTAAAATTTGTTACTTGAGCAATACAGAAAACCTCAAGAACAAGCGGAGGATCTGACCATTCAGGGCACATCCGACTGTGCCCTAATTTTCATCCCTGAGCACAGACTTAGTCTGAGGGAGAGATTCAGAAGTACAACTAGGTGCAAGATAATTTTGAGCCTTTCTTTAATTCGAAGAACTGAGTTTATGTTTTGAGTGAGAGTATAAATAATTAAAGCCATTTTAAAAAACTTATTCAAAATAATCTGTAGGCATTGCTGTTTGTACAGGGCTTTCACAAAATAAAACGTGCATCTTCACCCTCTCTGTCCCCTGAAGAAAGCAACAGCCTAACACAAGTCAATTCTGCTGGACAGGCCTGAGAGCCAATTAAATACAGAAGTCAGATTCATTTTATATATTTGTAGCAGGACTGAGCTTGGCTCATGTTGGAGTGTGCCAATGCCTCATGCAGGCGGTTCTGCATGATGCCGACCTCCTGGTGCTGTGTCATGGTGCGAGGGATCCCAGCACCCCAGCTCCCTCTCCCCAACACTTCAGCCTCCTGCAGGTTGCAGCAGCCCACACATCTCCGCGCATTTTTATTCGCATACTCAGCCGCTGCCTTCACCCTTCTGCCGCAGCCTTGCTCCGGATCCCGCTCGTGCCCTGTGCCGGGCGGCGGACCCGCCCCTCCCCGGCTCGGGGGGAGCCCCAACGGCCGCCCGGGGGCCGCTCCTCAGCACCCCCCGCCCCGAGCCGGGAGCCGGGGCCGCTCCCCGGGGCCTTCCCTTCCCCTTCTCTTTCTCTTTCTCCTTCCCCTTCCCCGGCCCCGGCGGGGGCGGCGCGGCCCGGCCCCGGCGAGGGGCGGTACCGGGGGCCGTGCGGGCGGGCTGTAGGCCGCAGGAAGCGGGCCCGCGGCCCGCAGGGGGGCTCCGCGATGCCGCTGCTGTTCCTGGAGCGCTTCCCCTGGCCCAGCCTCCGCACCTACACCGCGCTCAGCGCCCTGGCGCTGCTGGCAGCCGCCCTCAGCGCCTACCGAGCCCTCGGACGGGCCCCCGAAGCCGCCGCCGGCTCCACCGCCGAGCTGCAGGCGCGGGGCGGGCCGCGGGCCCTGGACGTCGCCTCCTTCCTGCTCGCCGACAGCCTCTGCGTCTGGGTGAGGCCCGGGATGGCCGCAGGGGGCTCGGCCCTCAGCGCCCCGCAGCCCCCGGGGCTCCCCCGGGCTCCCCCTCCCGGGTCCTGCAGCGGGGCCGGGGCCTGTGGTGGTGGGCGGGGGGGCTCGGCTGCAGCCCTGCTTGGGCGCCCGGGCTGAGGGTGAGGGGGGCAGCGGGGCCCGAGCCCTCCCCGGTGGGAGGTTTGGGGGAAAATCGGGGGAAATCGGCACTGCGGAGGGGGTGCTGCGGGGCCCTGGGCACTTAGAGCCTTGGAAGTGCTCAGGTGGCTCGGCTGGGGATCTTTGCGAGGCTCTATCAGCGCTTTGAGCCCACGCTTTCTTTATTTTTTTCAAGAATTAATACTTAAAGGCACATAGATAAGAGGAAACATCCACGCATTCTTTAAAAAAAAATACCTATATACTTCTAGAAGCCCAAACGAGTTTCAGAGATGATAGCGTAAGAGTAAATTTCTCGCTTTGCTGATTTCCCTGTGGTCTGGCTGGAGTCAAGGCTCGGCAGGGGGATGTCAGAAATGCCCGGCTGAAATCTTGCTGCTGAACTTTCTGACGTTTGTCAGTGAAAGGTGGTGTTTGCTGTAATGCAGGTGTTCGGCTTCCTCGCTTGGCCGAGGCTTAGGTTTTGAGAATGCTGAGCACATTCAGCCTGCTGAGGCTGTTCGGAAACTTGGCATTAGGACCTTAAATTAAGAGCCCTGGAAAAGTTGATTGTGTGCCTTAGGCATGACAGGGCGATGCTGCATCATCGCCTCCTCCTGCCTCTTAGTGTTTCGGGTAGGTCAACAGATAATTACAAATTTCTTCATCAGATCTGACAGTTTTCCAGGCCCGCGTGTTCGGCTCCTTACTGCTTTGCTTTAAAGCAGGCTCCCAGGAAAGATGTGAGCAGGGTTGTTACAGAAAGCTTGCATGCTACTGTGTGTTTCAAGTAACAACAGATTGAAGGTGGAGTTGTTTAAGATGTATGCTTAACATGCAGCTCCTGCACGTGAAGCAAAATAAGCGTCCTGGCGAGCTGTAGGTTTTGACCCCATGCTCCTTAGTGCTAAAGTTTGCTAATCTGCATAAAACAGTTTATCGCAAAGCGTTGGGTTTGTTGGATTTACTGGTATATCAAGTGTTAGTATTTCTAGAAAGGAGTTGTGACTTATCAGCTACTGTCCCTATCTTAGAAGAGGCCAGGCTTAAATTTCACCAAAAAAAAAAAAAAAAAAAAAGGCAGCCAGAACTATTTAATAAACAAAGGAAGGCTCTGTTAGACTCGTTCTTTCCCCTTTTCTCCCTCCCTTTTTGAGTAGGGCAAAAGTATTTGTTACTGACTGCTTTATTCCCTTGCAGGTACTAGTGAACACTGCCTGCTGTTTTCTGATGTTGGTTGCTAAACTAATCCAGTATGTGGTGTTTGGTCCTCTTCGTGTCAGCGAGAGGCAGGTAAGAGAGCAATGCCCTGGTGTCTCTGGTGTTGAATAATTTCATGGTGTGTGTGACTGGTGTGGTTTTCCATAGGGAACTGCTTAAGTTACACAATAAATTTTAAAACAAATTCAATTCCTACTACTTGGAATTCTCACTTCTGAAAGTGATATCCAGTGACACCATACAGAAAACAATCCACCCAAGAAACCCCTCATAGTTAGCCAGTATATCTGCAGTTACAAACTTCCAGTTCATGTCTGGAGTGAACCTTTCTTTTTCATTGTCCTAATTATATTTTATAAGCCCACGGTCAGCTTGAAAATCCTGCTTCCTTAATATAAACTTGGTCAGATTTCTTACAAGTCCACCTTGTCTCATGGTATTTATAACATCCATATATTCTTCCCTAGTCTGATTGCATTTGGCAGCATTTCCCCATTACATTTCATAGTTAGTTATCAGCACTGGCAGCTGGAGTTCCCTCTTGTACTTTGATTTTTGCCTTGATTGCTCGAGAAGTGCACGTGCTCTCCAGCCCCAGGCACTGAGTGGATGCCTGATCCACCCCAGGTGTAAGAGGCAGTAGGTAGGCATGTGCCCGGAGAAAGGAGGTGATCAGGTCTGAAGGCTCATGCTCCTCGTCCTGCTCTGAGGCTATGTGAGAATGTTTTTTAAAAAGCCCCATTTTATTTTTAAAGCAGGATCCTGCAAAAGATGGAAGCAGCAGCAGTGGTTGGAATAGTATATATTTTAAAAATAATTGTGTAATTGCAGTGCTCTAGGAAAAATCAGGCCATGATTATTTTTGACACGCAGAGCCGAGGCACCTAAATCTTCATGAATAGCCATGGATCCCTCACAGCGTATTGTGCTTGTGATTCCCTCCCCTTACAGCCTCCAAGTGAGGTGTTTTACAAACAGGGCACTCTGAAATTGCATTGGGCCAGACTTTTTTTTCCATCTGTGTTGACTGTGAGGATGTGGCATTGTAACCAGTGATAATTTCCAAGACGTTCTCCACCCTCTTAAAACGAGAAGTGGCAGGCAATAACTGTGGATCCATTTGCTTTTGGACAGTGGGATAAGCTTCAGTCCTCATTTAGAGGTTATTAACATTGGTGAGCCAAAAGTGGCAGCATTGGGAAGGAATTCTGGGTGTGTCTTAACTCTTGTCCTGGTGATTTCATTGTGTTCCTTAACCAAGCATTCTATTCCATAACATTGTTCTCTCCTCAACAAACTGGCTTTCTGTCTGCTGCTTGAGAAGATCATACTTTTTCTTTCATGCTGCATGTGCGTGGGAATAGGTTTTTTTTTTTTTTTTATATATTGCTCATCCATTTCATTCTCCACTGTAGGCATTGTGCTTTTTAAGAGCTGACTTTTTATCTTTATCTCTACTTTTGACAGGTACTTTTGGGAGTGTGGTGCTAGGCTATTTGGGCATCTTGTCTAGCTTAATGTGGCTGTTCTTCTGGTCAGCACAGCAGGGAGAACTTTGTGTCTGAGGCCCAGTAGCTGTGTTGCTTGGGTGTGGAAAATCAAATATTAGGGACTTCTAATGTTTTTAGTATTTTTTTTTTTTTTTAATTCAGTAATGGTAGCAAATAACTATTATAGATGTGTATGCATCTGGCTTTTGCTAACACATTGTCATGTTCCTGTTTCCATCTTCTTTCTCTCTTTCCGTCCCTCACTCCCCTACATATTATTTACTTTGGGCAGGGAGTTTTATGCATGTGGATTATCAGTGCTTTCACGGCAGTAACCAAACATCTTCCTTTTCAGCATCTCAAGGATAAGTTCTGGAATTTCATCTTCTACAAGTTCATCTTTATTTTTGGCGTGCTGAATGTTCAGACAGTGGAAGAAGTGGTCATGTGGTGCCTCTGGTTCTCTGGGCTCGTGTTTCTTCATCTCATGGTTCAGCTCTGCAAGGATCGCTTTGAATATGTAAGTTTTGATTAAGGGCTATCTTTTGGGTTATGCAAATTCCACTTCTGGTTTAGGCACTGGCTCATTAGAGGTTGCAAACAGGTCATTGAGACCTTTTCCCCACCTGAGGTGCTGAACATGTGCACCTTCCATTAGCTTCAAATAGGTGCTTAGGAATGCCACGTCAATCTTACTCCTTCAGTTTTCCCAGCAGATAAATAGAGCCGAAGAGGTTTATTTTCTTTAATAAATTGCTCCTTGCATGTGCCCTGTAATTACTGTTACATAATGCTGTGTGATGTTTTCATAGCTCTTCTCTATGAAGAAATCTTGACAACAGAACATCCTGTAGAACAGTGCCCTTCAGGAGTGGTCCATAAAACCTTCTTCTGTGAATTCCGTACTCATGTTTCAAGCTCATTTACATCTACCCAGTGTTGACTGCCAATGTCTGTATAATACACAGCACAACATTCTTCATAAGATATATCCAGTTTCTGTTAATACCAGGAATAATTTTGGTTGAGAGACACAAGAAAGCTAGGCAAGGAAGAGGGAACTGGAATTTGAACAATAAATCTTGCTCTTTAAACATTTATAATGCACATACATTTTCCTCAGCTTCTCTGTCCTGGATAAACCTTTGAACTAAATTGAATCCATGAATTTCCTTTTGGTAGCTTTGCAATTTATTATTTTTTTTATTAATATCCAGTAAGGCCTGTTAATTCACAAGTAGCTAAGCACTAAGCTTGAAATTAGATTGGTTGGGGTTAGGAAAATCGAGGCAGAAATGAACGAGGCAGACATATAGTAGTCTTGGTGTAGTTCAGAAAGCTGTAAAAGAACAAAGCTCGTGTGGGAAAGAATCCTTATTATATCCCTCCGCCTTCAAAGCATGTATATAAAACAAGGAAGAAAGAACCAATTTAAAAACAAAGGGAGTCAACTTCAGTCAGACCAGAATGAAGCTTTGGGCAACTCCTTTCCTCGTCCCATTCTTCTCTTTCCTACCCTGAAAATAAGGGGATGGAATGTTAAAATCCATCACCTCTTGGGTCATTTTTGATTTATACAGTAGCCTACTGTTAAAGTAGTTTAGATAATTAATATGTTATATATGCTATTGAATGAGACACAAAACTATTTTCAGTAGGCTCTGTCCAGCAGTCTCTAGCTGCAAGTGAGTTTTGGGGGGAGATCTCTAGTTTTATCAATGTCGTTAAGTTCTGGAAGATAAAGCTGGACAAATTCAGGTTAGCTGTGAGGTAAAAGAAAAAACACGCAGAGTTAATTATTCCCATTGCTCAAAGCCCTTAAATCAAGGTTAGGTGTCTTTCTAAAGCACGTATTCATCTGAAGCAGATGCTGTGGGTTTGATACAGAAACTACTGGGTGAGAAAGTGCCTGTGTTTTTCTCACACAGGTGACCTGAACATTATATCAGATAATCATAATGATCCCTTCTGGCTTGAAAAAAACACCCCGTGAATGTAAATGACAGGGAGATGAGCAATGCTTTGGGATGGTGCATGGTTTTAGCTTTATTCCGCATCACTTACTGCTACTCTGCATGGTTGAGGTTGCAAAACCTCATGGTTTTATTCTGGAAAGCAAAAGATTTTCCTGAACTAGGAGGTGAGTATGGAGGGCAGGGTGGATGAAGTGCTTCTTTAAACCTGTTACTTATGTTTTTGTGTTGCAGCTCTCCTTTTCTCCTACGACACCCATGAGCAGCCACATCAGAGTGCTGACCCTTCTCATCGCCATGCTCCTGTCCTGCTGCGGCCTGGCCGTCGTCTGTGCAGTTATTGGCTACACCCATGGCATGCACACCTTGGCTTTCATGGCAGCAGAGGTGAGGCTACCTTCAGGTGTCTTTGTTTCTGCCGTGCTTTTCATTCCTTCTTTGGGGTGTATGACACTCCTTGGTGGGTTTCCTTTTAGCTTCCCACAAGGAAGAAACTCTGAAGATGCATAAAATCCCCCCCTCTTTGTTTTAGAGTAGTTGCCAGATCTGCGTGCTTTCCCTGCTTAGAGCTTAACCCCACAAATACTCTTTGTCTGAAGAAAAGGATGAGAAGCTAAATCTGTAAGATGATGCTGAAATCAAGTGGCAGGGTATGAAAAAATAATGGTTGTGCTTCATGAACATTGCAAGAAGGGTTAGTTGAAATGGCCATTAGAGAGAGAGAGAGAGGGTGTACATGAACATGTAATGTGCACTTCAGCCTGTTTCTCTGAGGTGGTATTTTCTATTTCATTTCTCCCAGACAGGAGCATGACTAACATCGTTCCCCTAAGGCATGCTCATGGGGTTTGCTTCTGTTTGTGTGAAAAGTTGCATCCTGGGTGAGCTGAGCAGCTCGTGTTTGTGCACTCCTCTAAACATCAATACATTTGTGGGGCAAGCATCAATGTGTTTGTGGGGCAAAGATCGGCATGCTTGTGACATGGTGGTTGTTGCACTCTGCCTGAGGAAGTGACAGTCTTACAGGGGTGGCAACCAGTGTAGCTGCAATTAAGTCACACAGGCACATCCTTAGTTCAGATAGCATGTGTGATTTATTTTGCCTTTCCACTATCTTGAATTCATACTCAGAGTTAGTGAGGAGGACAGAGAACAATCAGCTGGTACATCTTAGGGTACTGTGCTGGTCACACCACAGCTCAGTTATTTAACACATCGATTTACTTTCCCTTAAATACAAGAATATGCTGTGGGGCCAGGTTTGCAGTTACGTGATGGAAGGATACTGAAGATTTCTGTCTGTTTCTAATAGCTGGGGTTTCATTCGTGGTGCATCTTTTATCTTGGCTCGGCAGAAGGAAGTATCTGCCTTGTACCCGCCTGGGGCAGGTTTATCAGGGAGGGTCATGGTTCTGAAGTGTTGCTTCTTGGCTCTGAACAATGTCTTGGTGGACGTGTTTTGGGCTGCAGGATGGGGCCCAGGTATTTGTTCCAGTGGGTTCTGTTCTGCCTGCTTATTAATAAAGGAGAGCGTAAGTGTGTGGTCCTCAACGAAGCTGTAGGTGTGCAGCAGAGGAGGTTTGTGGAGAATGTGTAGGAAAAGGTCTCCTGGTTTTTGAGGCCATTTGGAGCTGAGGTTTGCTGCTGGGTTTGCTAGCCACAGGTCAACTCCAGAAAGCTGCCTGATCGTTCACTGACCTCACTGATACTTTGGCCTCTGCAGTACCCAAAAGCAGTCAGCTCCAAGTCTCTGCTTTGTGTACGCAGATGAGCCCTTCTCGTTGTTGTGACTCACCTCCCTGATAACAGCCCTGGCTGTTTTCTCATAGTTCATGATAAAATACAGCACAGAACCATTCCCTCTTTACTCTTTGTCCCGTTTGCAATTTTAGAGACCTTTCACCTGTTTCCCTTCTGATTCTCCTTCCAGCAGAAGAAATCTAGTCTGTTTAATCTTTCCTCATGTGAAATTGTCCAACCTTGTCCTTTCCTGCACCATTTTAATATGGGTGGCCATGGGGAGTTTCCTTGGTTTCGGTAGCCAGCACTCATGTAAATGGAGTAAAGCATTCAGGCTTCTTTCCGTACAGGTACTAGCAGTGACACCTCGTGGTCCTCGAGCTCTCAGCACTTTTTGCATCAAAGCTTGAAGGCTGAAATGTTTTCTTGGTGGTGGCTCGGGTGACGCTGTTCGAGAGGGACCCTGCCAAACGTGTTCCATTAGTGTGTGTTTAATTACATTAAGTTGCATTAAGCTATTCATCTCTCTCCTGACTCTGCAAGCATTGATTTTTAGCTTGATGCCTGAGGGTTTTCAGTAGAGCAATACGGATGTTTTCCTTGGGCTTTAGCTAGGCGTCCCCTTGTTCTGTGGTGTTGGTCAGTGTTTTCCTTCCTGCAAAGGGCGGATGTGAAATGTGGAAGTGCCCAGAGAAGGTTGAATAAGGACAGTCTGGTTGTTTCTTCTTTTTCTGTATGTGAACACTGAGGATTGTTTTGCTGTGATGTCTGCCACTGGAGAATTACAGTGTAATAATGACCATCCTGTCCCTCTTCGCACCTTTCTTATTTTAAGAAACTATTTCTCCATTCCTGCAGCAAACGTACTCTAATCCAGTTCCGTATGTCTCAGTTAAGCCCATATAATTAACGACAGTGATGTTCAGATCTCGGCATCATGCCTTCCAGGTATTAGTGTATTTTCCTGCATAACTTCTTGTCCCACACCCATCATCTTACAGCCTCCCAGCAGCGTGTTCACGTACAGGACCAGTACCTGCCAGCTGCCTCCTGGCACAGAGACCCCCGGGGACAGGAGTGTGTGCAGCGAGGCAGTTTGATCAGAGCAGAGCAAGAGCTGTGTGAGTGTCGTCACTGACAGCATCCTGCCATGCGCTCAGACCCCAGGCTGCCCAGTTGTGTAACTGGTGATGCAACGTTACGCACTCTGCAAAGTATCTCAGCGTGCTGAAAGGCGTTTCTGGAAACACTGGAGGAACTGGAGACCATCGCCGTGACCCAGTCCTTGTTGTTCTGGTGCTGATGCTCTCGCTGCCTCAGCACTAACTGGTACAAATCATGTCTTGGCAACAAAACGTTGAAATTTTAAAGAGGAGTACTGAAATTCTGTAGATTCCAAATGCTGACTTACATTTTAACCTCTCTGAAAAGTTTCAGAGTTGGAGTCTTCAGCTTTCTACCTGACAGATGTCTTCCTTATTGGAGACGATGCCGTGCAGGCTGGTTTGTGCTCAATGGCATATCCATCCAGCAGCTCAGGTTCTGTTTTACCACTTGCATGGTTAGAATTTGGACATATTTACTTTTTTCTGTGGTCTGCTCAAAGCTTCTCTGTAGCCAGAAACCTCCTGAGAACAAAGTGCAGCCTCTTTCTGTTACCCACAGATGGGGTAACGGAGACAGGAGGGGGTCTCATGACATGCCCCACAGGAGCAGCTGATGTGTTGATTGATATTTTTATGAAAGATGTTTGTCTTGAGAACAGAACGGGGTGCTAGGTGACTCGCTGTTACGTTCTTGGTTGTTTCTGTGTTATTTGAACGATTTGTGTGTCTCAGCCTGAAGCCCTCGTTAGGACAAAAGTTGACTGGTGTGATAGGCACAGAAAAAAAATTACTTAAAGCCACCTAGTAAATAGTTGGCAAATATGCTGGACATTACTGAGGGTTAAATATGCTTAGAGAAGCATTTTAAGAACACTTTTTACAAATGGAAAAAGTATTCAGAACAACTGTTCTAGTGCTGTACCAGGAAGGTAGCGTTTTGGACTGTTTTTGCATGACTAATGCTTACGCTGAAGGTATGCCATCAGGCAGCTTTAGAGAAGTGGTTTGCAGTTGCTCCTCACAAATCCTTTGCATCTTGGTGTCTCTTGGCAGTTGCCAGCCATGGGGTGGCATGGGCAGTGTGCAGGGGGCTCGTCCTGCCTGGTCTCTCACTGGGATGGTACAGCAAAGGGAGGGGACGCTGGGGCCAGGCAGGTGAGACAGAGAGAGAGGTGACCTAGAAACCTCTACAGAGGTCTAGAAACACACCTTTGTGGTGACTTGTCTTCAGACTTCTGGTCTGCTTACACTTCGTGATGCACTCAGGTTTTTTCTCTGTGCTCAACCTAGAGAAGTAAGTATCACTGGGGAGAGAAGTTATTTAGCCCTTGTTCACATCTTAGCAAAAGGGGGGAAATGACTTGAAAGTGCTTCTCTGGTTCTTCCTCCAGTTGCTGCTGCTGTCTGGTTCAGCATTTTCTTTAGTGGTGGGATGAGGAGGGGCCTGCTGCCCTCACCAGGAGGTAACTGTTGGGATTGTGATATCGACGCCGAGTGATGAGAATTGGAAATGATAATGTCACGTAAATGGGGGGGGGGAAAGAGGGGCTTAGAGGCTGTGATGCTCGTGGCTGCTCTGTGAGCACTGCGTGTTTGAGCTCTGCAAGGATAAATTTCTTCTCTGTGTGGAAGAAATTTCAATTTATGTATAATCTTCATGTTTATTACAGGTACATTACACACATGCAGTCGTCTGTAATGACCGTTGTTTCACAGGAGTTTGTTCAGCTGCACTAAATATGTTGTGTTTGAGCCCTCAGCCCCTGCCTCAGTACCACTGCCCATGCCAGGATGTTGTTAACGTGTCATTTTTTTCCTTTTTTGCAGTCTCTGCTTGTGACAGTCAGAACTGCTCACGTGATTTTACGGTGAGTAGCCCGTGTTTTCTGTGACGGTTGTTCAAGAAGGTAGCGTACACGGCGTGTGCATTTAAGAGCTGCGTGTAGTTAACTTGCTGAATTGCAAATGTATATTTGGAGATGGGCAAAGGCAGTTAACTTCTGCCCCTACTGCTTTTTAAATACAATTTCTGCAATGCATGGATAGCTTTAGTGGGTGCTCGTAGTACTGTGCTAAGGTATGGATTAAAACGCTGCTGCCTGGGGATTGATTCATGCTATTTAATGTTATTTTACTGGTTTTCTTTTAAGATCTTGATCTCTGTAACTTTTCCTTGAAGGAAGTAGCATGCATGTGTATCTGTAAGGCACGTGTAGGACATGATGTGTAGGGCAGAACCTCTTTGTTCTGGTCACCATTGGCCTTTCAGGTCTGTCATGAAGCTCCAAAATCTTGCCTGAGAAGCACTTGAGAAGCTGAAAAATGTGGGTCTCTAGTTAATGAAAAACATAAAACAATGTTACTCTCTCTGCTCTCGCAGGTACGTAATTCATCTCTGGGATCTCAACCATGAAGGAACATGGGAAGGCAAAGGCACTTACGTGTACTACACAGATTTTATCATGGAGCTCACCCTGCTTTCGCTGGACTTGATGCATCACATTCACATGCTGGTATGAAATATTGGAGATAATGTTGAGCAAAGAAACTTGCCTTAAAATAGAGTGTTGGGTATATGCATTTTAAATACATATAATTATTGTTTTGCTTATTTTATGAACCAACTGTAGAAAAGTCTTTAAATTAAGAGGAGAATGTAGTGCAGGGGATTCTGTCATTCCTTCCTCCTGTGCAGTTTGAAGTCCTCACAAATAATTTTGTTATGGAGTATGAACTATGGCATAATTACCTATTTAATAGGTGTTTAATTAGCTCTGTTATTGAGTAATCAGACTGAATTATTTTCACTGGTAGCAGTGGATGGTAAAATGAATGACACTTGAATACAGTTTATCCTCATTACAAATGCTGTGCTGCTCATGTTTGAGGACGTAAAGAGCAGCAGTTCCTGTGCACAAGCGTGGTTAGTTTGCTCTCAAGTACTGGTTTCTTGAAATATTTTTCGCTTAAGAGCTGATGCAGTTTCTTGTGGCTGCCTCCTGGTTCCCACAGTGTTTGTTTCTGATCACTTTTCTCTCTTTTCTCCTTTCTTTCCCAAAGCTGTTTGGCAATATCTGGCTGTCAATGGCGAGCCTGGTGATTTTCATGCAGCTGCGCTACCTGTTTCATGAGGTTCAACGAAGAATTCGGCGGCACAAGAACTACCTGCGTGTGGTTGGAAACATGGAGGCTAGGTGAGCTTCTTACTTGCTCCGGGGTACTGGTTTTTATCTTGCATAGAGAATCCCAGTCAAGAAGTTGGGGTTCTCTTGTGTTACTTTGAAACATGATGACATGTTGTGATCTGGAGAGATACAGTCTTCCAAATCCAACTCTTAAATCTTCACACTCTAGGGATACGTAGGAGTGACTTTTATAAAAGTAGTATGTCAGGTAACAACTATTATCGGTCACAAGTGAACTCCCCTGTCCAGTATTTCTTCTCCCTTGTCTACTGCCCTAAGCGGTAGGGGTGGTGCAAGCTCTGCAGAGCTCTGCCTGGTTCAGTTGTCACATATTGACTTTGGCTGGGATAGAAATAAATGCTTTTAATTTCCTTAGGCCATGCCATTCAGTTACTGCCTGAAATTTAATCAAAATATTAATTAAAAAAGATCTGTTCAGCCTTTAAGTATGAGTTTATTAAACCGACTCCAAACTAGTTCTGTAATTGGAGTGGAGCTGAGAGCCCCTCAGGATTACTTTACGCCATCCCTCTGTACTCTGGCAGTGTGGCAATGTAGAGAAATGGAGAGGCCTGCTAAAACCTAGGGTTGTGCCAGGTGCTTTGTTTTTCTTTTTTTCTTTTTTTTTTTTTGGTTTTCTTTGTGAAAGGTTATCTAGTGTCTGTAATAGCAGGCTAAGAGCTGCAGAACAAAGTTCATCCCCAGTGCATTATTTCTTTTCAGTAAGATGCAATTGCTAAACTCCTCGAAGTTACTCACAAAGCTGTTTGAGTTGCAAGTGTCTTATCTCAGACATCTTATCTGAGTCATTTAACATGGTTTTGTCATCCTGATTGTCCTGGAAGAACCACATTCTAGCTTCTTGCTGAAGTTGTCAGTGGAAGCTGGCTTCGTGCATTTGTGTAGTTGGTTTTCACATATATTCCACACTAGCAGTACTGTGAAATACGTACTATATATATGTATATATACACATAATACTGTTGTTATAACACTCACCTCTATACTGTCTGTTTTGGGGTATTATGTAGTACCTCCTTGCATGGCACTGTAATTTAAAAAATGTGATATTTTAATTCAAAGACAAGTGGGGGTTGGTAAAATCTGAGGGCAAAATCAGTCAGACCATAAATGCTTATGATCCCGAGAAGGCATCTTAATGGGTACAGCTATTAAAATTCACTTAAAAAAATGACGTAAGTGAAATCTATACAGGTTATAACTTGAGGTTCTCTACCTAATGATCGTACTCCTTGGAAGATAATAAGTCAAAGCTATTTGAACTTAGGACATAGTCAGAGATGTGCCAAAAATGTCTGTAAGAAGGCATGGAAGGGATGTGTGTGAGAAACTTCCTTTGCAGCATGAGTTCTGGTTATGGAAAAGATAAATATTCTGGCACACCTCATCCAAGGGAAAGTTAACACTGAGATTAAGGTTTTCTCAGTGCAGGATTCTCTACACAGGAGGCTGTGCTGAGATGGGGTAATCATAATTTCTCTCTTCCTTTTTCTTCGCAGGTTTGCAGTTGCAACACCAGAGGAGCTTGCAGTCAATAATGACGACTGTGCCATTTGCTGGGACTCCATGCAGTCTGCACGTAAACTCCCTTGCGGCCATCTCTTCCACAAGTAGGTTGCTGGGGCTGGGGGGAGTGGAACTGACCATAGAAAGGAAGGTTTATGTGGGAATGTCTAAAAGTTACAGCAGGCTGACAACCAACCAGTTGTTGGCAAAGCTGGGATTGCTTCCTGCCTGGGCTCGCTTGGTCTGTTTCTAATTACAAAGTAAGGGTCACATTCGCTTCTGTCATTTTCATGTTCTGGTTGTTTCACTTGGCCCATTCTATTTTCCCTCAAACTAACATTTGTGTCTTCTCAGCTGATGGGCAGATAATGATAAAATGTGATCTCAGTTGCAAGTCTTTACCCTGCTTTGCTGTGTTAAATGCTAGGTAAAACAGACTCTTTTTCTCCCACCTTTAGTTTATCCCAGGCTTTTCTTTTTCCATAAGGGTGTGTTGGTTTTCAGGTGATTGAAAAAAATAGTTAGATTCCTCTGTGCTTTTCAGATACCTACTTTAAAGAGAAAACCAGCAAATATTTTTCCGTATAGCACATCCAGACATGGTGATGAATGCTCCAGGATGCTTGTGAAGGTCAGGTCTGATTATGTGATTCCATGGGGCTGTGAGTTCACAGGGCTGTGAAGGAGGTTAAACAAACTAGCTCAAGAGGTCCCCAGGCAGCTGGTGACTGGAACGGGGAAGCTCTTGACCAGAGGAATGATCTGCATCCTGTTTCTTGCACTCACTCAGCAGTGAACCACAGTAGATGCTTGTGAAGGCAGGGTGCACCTTACATGCACCTTTTCTTAGATCACAGAATCACAGAATCGTCTAAGTTGGAAGAGACCTCCAAGATCACCTAGTCCAACCTCTGACCTAACACTAACCAGTCCTCCACTAAAACAGATCACTGAGCTCTACATGTAAACATCTTTTAAAGACCTCCAGGGATGGTGGAGGCCCATCAGGCACGTGGGAGAACAGGCCAACCCCCACCTCGCTACAGCCTCCCTTGAGGTACCTATAGAGAGCGATAAGGTCACCCCTGAGCCTCCTCTTCTCCAGGCTGAACAAGCCCAGCTCCCTCAGCCGCTCCTCGTAGGACTTGTTCTCCAGGCCCCTCACCAGCTTCGTTGCCCTTCTCTGGACTCTTTCAAGCACCTCCATGTCCTTCTTGTAGCGAGGGGCCCAAAACTGAACACAGTACTCGAGGTGCGGCCTCACCAGAGCTGAGTCCAGGGGGACGATCACCTCCCTAGCCCTGCTGGCCACACTGTTCCTGATACAAGCCAGGATGCCATTGGCCTTCTTGGCCACCTGAGCACACTGCTGGCTCATATTCAGCCGACTATCCACCATCACTCCCAGGTCCTTCCCTGCCTGGCAGCTCTCCAACCATTCCTCTCCCAGCCTGTAGCTCTGCTTGGGGTTATTGCGCCCCAGGTGCAGGACCCGGCACTTGGCCTTGTTGAACTTCATGCAGTTGACCTCAGCCCATCGGTGCAGCCTATCCAGATCCTCCTGCAGAGCCTTCCTACTCTAAAGCAGATTGACACACACCTAACTTGGTGTCATCGTATGCCAGTCCAAGCCATGAGCAGCCAGTTTCTTGAGGAGAAGGTGCTTAGTGACAAAAAGAGATATGGGGCTTGAATCGGGAATTTCTGAAGTGCCTGGTGGGTTAATGTGCACGGTCAGTTAAATTCTCCCTGCGGTGTCATGTGAGCAGATTCCTTTCCACAAATAGCTTTTTACTTTTCTGGTAGCTGTCAGAGCAGAGGTTATAATCTGTGTGCTAATTTGTTGTCACTTGTGACAAACCTTGCCATAAATATTTATCTGTGTTTCAAGAAGTCTCTAATGAGATAATTTGCCTCAGTAGCAGAGACTCCTCTTGCAGTGCTACTGAATCGTGTGAATATTTAATCACCTCCTGAGCACTTGAGAAGCCCAGGGTCTCCTCTTCAGAAAGTTGTTTTCTCTGTGTCTAAAATGACCCATCTGCCTCTTTTCTGAATAAGTTCCCTTACCTCCTTGGTGCATTTAGGGAGGGAACATATTGCAGTGAATGACTTAGGCTTGCATATAAAAATAGGCATAATTAATAACCCTATATACCAGATAAAAATGGCTTCTCTCCTCACAAAAGCCTGGTGATTTCGCCAACATGGAGCTTTTGTGTCCATTCTCAATGTCATGTGAATTCTGTCACAGCTGTGTATTTGGAGTAGAAGATGGCAGGGATGATTCACATTGCTGAGATCATTAATACGGAGATAAACAGCTGAAGTTTAATGGGAGTGGGTGTCTCAATCTTTTAGGCTCTGTAGAAACTCTCTTCATCTTTTAGGAAGCACTCAGCCAATTTCAAAACGCTTGTTGCCCTGAAACCTTGCCAGCCTGACCTGGTTTTAGCCATCCTCCTGGAGGTGATCAACCCTTTGGCTGGGTGCTGGTGCAGGCTGGAATGGTCCCTGGGGCTTCCAGCACCTGGGTGGCTGGGTTTATTTGACCATTTTTTGTGTCTCTACATTTCCAAAATGCTTTGAGATCTCCTGCTGGAAAAAAAAAAAAAACAAAACAAAACCAACACACCCTCCAAGTGTGAAGTATGTGTTGTAGTCCTGAAATGTGTGTTGTGTTCGGTTCTGTGAAATTCAGTCTTCCATGCTGAAAATCTGGTTTTACGTGCAAAAAAATACCTCAGTTGGGTCATAGCAGTCTGAATCAAAAAGTAGGCACAGCTCTGAGTGTTGAAACCTGCATTTCAAACATTTCTCACTTTCTGCAAGACAGTGAATGCTCAGAATTAGGTGAGCATTGCCATGGCACAGCACTGGTTTATGTTTATCTATTGAGAAAGTGCCCTGAGTTGTACTCACTTTGGTGGGATGTGTCCCTGCCTGTGGCAGGGGGTTGGAGTTGGATGAGTTTTAAGGTCCCTTCCAATCCAAACCATCTGAAGAAATATTTGTCTAGTTGCTTTTTGTCCTTTTTCAGCTGGATTTTTCAGCAGGATTGTGAGACAAAAGACACGCTTTGTTTCACCTTCCAGGCAAAACCTACTTGCTCTGAGCTAGAGGGTCAGCAGGCTGGCAGAGCGTTGAAGTTCGGGATAAATCTGCAAGCTTCTTTATAAAAAGTAAACACCTAGAGTGTTTTTATCTGGAAGAAGTAAGAAGCCTGTGCCAGTTGTCAGGAGCTCATCAGGTGTATCTCACAAATCATCTCAAAGCAGTTCACGTGGACTTGTTGGTGTTCTGTACAGAATACACTACAGCTACTCGATGTACTTCTGATACTGACGTCTTGGAACATTGCTGCAAACTCAATACAATATTACTGTTTTCCTCTCAGCTCATGCCTGCGGTCCTGGCTCGAACAAGATACATCTTGCCCAACCTGCAGAATGTCTCTTAATATCACTGACAGCCATCACGTGAGGGAGGATCACCAAAGGGAAAATCTGGAGGAGAACCTGGGCCCTGTGGCAGTAGCAGAAGGCAGACCACGCTTGAACCAGCACAATCATTTCTTCCACTTCGATGGTGAGTTGAGCACATCTGACATCCTCTGCTGTTGCCCAAATAAACAGAGGGAACAGCCTTGCATAGGAGTGAATTCTGTTCATGTTTCTTACTGCTCTTTTGTCTCTGAAATTGTCCAGAGCTATAGGGATTTCTTGAAAGATTTTGTGCCGATAAGTGCTTCCTTTTTCTTGATTTGTTCAGGTTAACAGTGTCACTGCTGGCATTTATCCATTGCATGCCCTGCTGACCAACAGAATGGGAAACTCCTGTGTCTTGTTTTGCCACCAGGTGGCTGGTTAATCACTGACAGCTGGGAAGGGAGTCTGTGTGGGACAGTCTAGAACTGAACCTTTCCCCTATCCCTGGGTAATGTGAAGTTCTCACAATTCCATTTGCCACTCAATAACCTTGTAGTGGTTGGTCAGGTACAGAAGTCTGCAGAAGCTGCTTCTTAGAAGTCCTGTAACTGGAACAGCTTCACATATTAGTTCCAGGGAGTTCAGTAGCCTATTACAAGTACTCACAAAACCTGTGCGTCTTAGGCCATGATGAGCTGTGTGTGTGCAGACAAACTTTCCCTGCAAGAGACAATTTATAAGGAATATCCTCCTTTTTATTTTTTTACAGTGTGTGCTTGTCTGCCACAGTTTCCTAGGGTTTTGCTGGCAGTCTTGTTACTTCTCAGTAGGTTTCTCTAGTGCAAATATTCATCTCTGGGCTCTGTCCTTGTGGAGCTCCTGTTAATGTGTATAGCTGAGATGCTGCAAGCTTGCACAGTGAGCTGTTCTTTGTTTTTGTAGCCTTTGGAGATTGTGGGGGAGAATAACGAGCAGAGAGGGTCAGGCGCTTCTAAGTATTGAGACCTGCTGATAGCTTCTTGCATGGCTCCCACTTTTGGGGTGTTTTAGGTCTCTGAGAGACATTTATATTTAGAATACCATTCTGTGTTGTGATAGCTGTCCTCCCCAGTGCTCTCCTGTGGCTTGAAGACCCACAAAATTACTGTGAAGACAGGAGGAGAAATTGCGTAGCTCAAACCACGCATTTATTTAAATGGAAACGGGGAAGGAGGAGGGAGTCAGCCACATGCCCTTCTCTGAGCCTGAGCACATAACTACAGCAGTCACTTGAAGTTACTCTGTCCCCACGTAGTGATGTTTTCTCAGTGATGCCAGCCACTTATTATCTGACCCATTTTGGGACTACTTTGAGGTTGTTTAGAAGCAGGCCTGTTTTTAGTAAAATTGCTGGAGTTATTCGTGTGTTCCAGAACTGAATTGGGTTCTGGATTATTTTAATTTTCTCTCTAATGGGAACATTAAAGAAAATAAGGTGTTCTTGTTTTCTTGATCCTCTTCTGACTTTGAGATTGTTAAGCCACTGTGAGTGTGTTTCAAGAGATTGTCCTGTCTGTTGGGAGGCCGGCAGGTACTGACTCACACCAGCCAACTCCATCTTTGAGAAACCTTACGGATGGATTGCAGTGCAGAACTCCTCATATGTACCTTGTGGAAATATGATGACTTGAATTGAATACACACAGGAGTACCTCACCTGCTTAGAACCTCTTACATTCCTGCTTCATTCCTTGGTGATTTCTTGTTCTCAGGTTCTCGAATTGCCAGCTGGCTGCCCAGTTTTTCAGTAGAAGTGATGCACACTACAAACATCCTTGGTATTGCACAAGCCAGCAACTCCCAGCTCAACGCTATGGTAAGACTACTTCAATGTTTTGGACCTCAGCCCTCCTGTTTGTGTGAGGAGGGAAAGAGCTGCATATAGTTAGAGAACAGAAGGAGGAAGGAAATCAAAACAGTACTTAGGAGTGAGAAAAGCTTTATTTCATTGAAGCTAGGGCTGTAGGTTGATTCAGACGTGCAAACGCAAAAGGACAGGGCTGGAGGTAAGAAAGTGATGGAGAAAAGTTGCATGTACTTTTGTGGGATATAGGTGCACGTGGGTAGACCTTTTCTCAAATTGCTTGGTGTGACTCCAGGTTTTTTTTCACTACTTGGCTTCACTAACCGCTTCCAGTAGTGAAGGGTCAGAGTCTGCAACCAGAAAATGTAGTTGTTGGCCAAGTGGCAACTGGTCAACCCCTTTCTCTGTGTTTTTTTTTTTTTTTTTTTTATATATATTTATTTTTAATAGCACTAAGCTCCAAGATAGCTGTATCTGTTGGGGAGTATTGTCAGTGTGGGATGGGGCTCTCTGTAGCACAGTCGACTTGCTGATTCATGATGATAATAGGAGTGTTGAGGATGAAGTCCCAGGTTTGATGACTTCATGAACAAACACTCCAATGTAGAACAAAAAGAGAAGGATATGACATCATGCAATATAAATATTTAAGTTCATTTAGTTTGAGAAGTGCCATTTCCTTTAAGTTCTTCAAGCTGTTTTGTGCCCTAAGGTAATATGTGTTCAGTGAGGGGCCTCCTGAAGACAATGAAGTTTTCTCAACGTAAGATCTCTTCATAACTTTTGTGATTGTTTAAGCCTCTATAGAATAAGGCCAAAATTTTTAGGGTGCTCAGGGTCAGGACTTGGAAGGTGTTGGGAGATGATTTGGTGTGTTAAATATGCAGGGACTCTCCATTGAAGGTCAGCTTAGTTTTCTTTTACAGGACAGTGTGACACTAATGGGCTTTTATGCAGGATAAGTAATGATTTTCTATCGCTGTGCATTATTAAAAGTAGCAACAACTTATATTAAAATCCCTGCTTTAGTAGTTTGCTAACCTGGGCCTTTCTGTTAGTGTTATATGTTTTTAATAGAAGCTAAGTGAAATTCTGTTGTGTTACTGAATAAAACCTTAGAGGAGTGTTTCAAGGGAAAGACCAGAGGCTGAAATGCTAGGTCAGTTGTTTCGGTCACAGATAAGTACAATGGAGAGTTAAGTTTGCTGTAGTTGTGTGTGTTTGAACTCACTGTCAGCTGGTGCACAGTTTTTGCTTTGCTTTCCATACACCTTTTACTCTTATTTGTGTTGTTCTCAGTTTTTTCCCTTCTATTTTTCAGCATTAGTTAAAATACAGATTTTAATATTTAATAAAGCCCATCTGTTGGACTCTAAAAGCATATGCTTTGTCTGCCCTCTTTTATCTGTTTCATTCAGATACCATTTAAGTAACTTGAAATCCAATAACAATGCCCTGACAACTCTGGTTTAATTTGCTTGAGCTTTCAGACTGTATTAGAGCTGGTTTGTAGGCAGGATGGCTGGAGAGAATAGGCGATTAAAGCTTATTCTGCTTGTCCTTACCATTTTGGAAACCTGTCTGGGACAGAGCAAAATGATATTTATATTTTTTAATATTGAGCTAACTTTCAGTCACACCTGAATTTTGTACAGATCTTTATTAAAAGGGCTGTCATAAAATGAGGGTTGGGAAGCTTGTGAAGCCTTTGTGCATCTACAAGCGCAAAGGAACAGGAACCTAAATTTTCAGGACCATGTGATGTCTCCATAGGAGTTGCAGTTTTGCTGTTGGCTTCAGTGGAGTCAAAATACTGCCCTGTAAGTCACTGCCAGCATAGGTTGTCCTTTTTTTTTTTTTTTTTTTTTTCTTTTTAATTTTTTAAAATTTTTGTTTCATATGTGGGTTATGATATCCTAAACAGCATCTTTGAACTGCTCTTTTTTTTTTTTTCCTGGTAAGAGACTTAACCAGCTAACTTCTAATTATCCCTGATACTAACTGTATAAACCTTGCTTTCTCCAGGCTCATCAGATTCAGGAGATGTTCCCTCAGGTTCCTTATCACTTAGTTCTACAGGATCTGCAGCTAACTCGCTCCGTAGAGATAACCACTGACAACATCTTAGAAGGGCGCATCCAGGTACCTTTCCCCACGCAGGTAAGTCACCAGACCATGTACCTAAAATGTCTGTCTTATCACAGAACTGAGCTTGTTGGGGTGGGCATGGGATAAGTCAAAGCACTGAATCCAGCTTAGTTTAACGCAATGTTATTCTTCAGATTTTACCTGCATGAAGGTGTTGCAGTCGGAAGAGCCAAACCAGTTTTGGCTGCCTGGTATATGATGTGTTCTCAGACTGCCATGTCTGACTTTAATCAGAATTCCTCACTGTTGTGTATGATTCAAGTATACACATCCAGTCCTTGCCGTAGCACTTGGAAGGCCTTCTGATATGTTAGGATAATAGCTGCTGTCTCAGTTGTGCTTTAGCATTATCCATGTGCAATACAGGACGCTTTCTTTATGTAGGAAAGCTAGAAATCTGTCACCCACACATGCAGGATGCCCCTGATCAATACAATTGGACTGTTGGGTGCATCCAGTGCTTGTCTGTACCATCTCAAATGTGCTACAGAGTGCCAAATTCTAGTTAAAAACAAAAATAAATAAATAAATAAATAAAACCCTTGGGATTTGTTTTTCCTTTGTTTAAAGCTCCGTAAATGCAGTATATTCAGTCATGTACCAAAAATATATTGAAAATGTCCTAGCTAGACTAGAGACAAATATTTGTTCAGTTACAGCAGCTCTTCCCCGTTGCTCGTGTGCAGAGCCTTTAGAACATTTCCAGTTGATTTCTCTGCTGACACGTAATTGAATTGTACTATTTAGGAAGGTTTTCTGCAAAGAAAGTATACAGCAAAATGGTGCCGTGTTCTTAATTAGCGATAGCAGATTTCAGTAAAGCAGTCTGGGGACAAAATTTGTGCTAATAAGAATATTGAATTCTGGTTGTGTGCTCATCAGATAGTGCTGTTATCTGGAGTGCAGTTCCAGTCTGTGTGTGGGGAAGCAGAGAGAATTCTCTTTCAACACAGTGCATTCTGTTTATTGCTTACTTATCTGTTTCTAAATTGAACACAACACATGATGTGGCAAAAGGCAGAGTCTGAATGTGTTCGAAGGGCTTGTTTTTGTTTTGTCATTTCACACGCTGTATTAAACCCATGATGCTTGCATTTCAGCGTGTAGAAAACGTTAGACCTGCAACAAACAACCCTGTGGAACGGCACAGTACGGATCAGGAGGATACTGAAACTGTCACCCAGGTAACTTGGCATAAAAATGGCCAAAAAGCACAGTTAGAAATTGTATGGACAGAGAAGTGCGTTCGGTTCAGTATCAGATCAGGCTGGTGGCCGCCCTCCTCTGCATTTCACAGGCAACTGAAGTGCTGTAATCTCTGATGACTTCAGCATGGTGGTCTTGTAAAGAATTCTTATTTTTCCGTCTGAATATAAGAAAACACATCTTTACCGTGAGGGTGACAGAGCACTGGACCAGATTGCCCAGAGAGGCTCTGGAGTCTCCTTCTCTGGAGATGTTCAAAACCCTCCTGGATGCTATCCTGTGCAACATGAATCTGGGGACCCTGCCTGGCAGGGGAGTTGGACCAGATGATCTCCAGAGATCCCTTCTAACCTCAGCCATGCTTTGATTCTCTGTATATTTCTTTTTACTAAGCTTTTCTTCGTTTCTTCAATGAAAGTGCTCTCAAGTGATGCAAAGAACAGATGATCGCGTCTTTGTGTCTGTCAGGCCCACCCCATCTATGGAGTGGGAAGAGCAAGACAGCAGATGCTTTGCTCTTCGTGTTCCCATTCGCATCCTGTAGGTCTCCAGAGACTTCCCTGAATTGAGTAGTGTTTCTCTTCTGGGTGTAAGAATTCTTTGTGATCTGGAGGAAGCACTGCAGACCTGGGGAGCTTTGCTGTGAGTGGAGCAGGATACAAACAGGGCCAAGAGACAGTAGCCCCTTTACATGCAAAGCACGGGAATGACTTTTTGCTTTTCCTCTTGAAGGATTTAAAGCAGCATGGCCTAGATAAAATGAGATGGGAAGAAGAAAAATAGCTTGCAAGTAGAGTGAGGTCACATTGCACTTCTGTTTTTCCCTGCCTGGAGTAATGAAACCATGAGGGTTTCTGTTCTATGAACCTTCCTCTCAGCTGGGTTAGAAAGAGAGTGGATTTGTAAGGTGGGCAACTTTCTGACCTCTGCAGCCTTTATTGGCCTAAGTAGCCAACCTGCCACTCGCTTGGAATTGAAGAGCAGCAGGGAGCCTGCCTTGTGAGCAGGGAGCAAGATGCAGGAAGCTTTGCTTCGGTTCTGCTGCTGAGGCTGAAGAAGAGGTGATGAGGGGTGGGTACAGGTGGTTGATAAAAGCCTGCAGTAGTAGATTCATAATTATAGGAATGCAAATATTGGCCTGGATCTAACAACTCTTGTGTAACTTTTTGAGTTAATTAGAATGTTTTGGTAGTGTTTTCTCTGTTCCTTGTGAGTAAAATCTCTGTTTCTACAAACAGCCTTGAACTGGTTTATGTTAGCTGGGAGCTGGCTTCAGATCCTGCTTGTGTGTTTGTGTTGCTGTCCCTTTCTTCCTGCCTGGCTCTGCCTATGTCTCTGTCCTGCTACTGAACTTAAAAAACCTGGGAGGGGACTTCAAATGTGGTGACCTTAAAGGTGTGCCTGGTGTGAGTTACAGCTCAGGCCTTTGTTCACGTGAAGTGTTGTAGTTGGAGCAAACTAAACCTGCTAACTGGATGGTTTTTGCTGTCCCAAATGGGACTTGCGGGCAAAGCCTGAAGAGGGGGCCTGAGCTGACCATGTGCTGAGGAACTGGCTGCTGGGTGCAGCAGGGGATGTGCCCATTGCTGCTCTCCCTCTCCTGCCTCCTGCGTGCACGAGGGTCACAGACCAGTGTCTGAACGGGGCAGCTCAGCCAGTCCCTCTGCTCCAGTTGCTTGTATTTAGGTTGGGGGTGTGCAATTAAAACAAGCAGGCTTGCTGCTAAAGGCTTTGACTTCTGTGTTGTAGACCTGGCTGCCTGCCTGTTTGGTCCATGTTTTCTCCTTCCTGCTGCATCCACACCATCCTCTGGTTGTACTGCAGGTGGACTTTACAGAAATGCCCCTCTGCGGACCTTGCCACAGGAGGGCTGTGCTGGGAGGCCTTAGTGTTCGAACACATTCCTTGGCAGGACAGGAGACGAGTGATTTTCTAAGGATGTGAGGCCAGACTGATTGCTCTGTGCCTTTAGCGTTCATTTAGGCTGGCTCAGAACAAGCTGACCACCCTTGTTAGGTAGCCACAGGGGTCTGCCTGGGAGACAAGCTTGCTCAGCTCCGTTCTGCTGATACTTCTTCTGTTGCTGAGGGAAGACTTGGGAGCTCAGGGCCATCCCCTAGGAAACTCCAGTCTATTTTTCTCTCTCTTCAGTTTTGATTTCAGTTTTTAACCAAGTACTTGGCATATTAAAGACTTTTTGCCAGGAGAATATTTTGCTGTAGTCAGTCAAGCTCTTGTCTGTGTGGAAAGATCTAGCAGCAAACAAGCTACTTCAGCAGATTGCACTTGATTTTTAAGAAGCTTTTTGAATGCAAGAGGGGAGGGACATTAGGAGCACTCATCATCACACGTGGGCGAGACTTGCATTTCCAAATAGTGGAAAAATGTAACTTCACACCTTATGACACAGCCCCCAGGAGAGAGCCTGGCAGCTCTAGTTCCTTTGTGTTGCAGCTTTACAGTAGATTTTACAAGCTTTCAATCTTATCTTCTCTTTTTTTAAATGAATATGCCCACTGGTAGTCTTTGTGCATCTCCAACATCATGGCAAACCCATTAGGGGAGCTCACATGCTCAAATAAAAGCACCCTTCTTCATGGCCAAGGTAGGTTTTCCTCTGTGTGTCGTGTTACAACTTAATTCAGTCTAGAATTCTAAGATCTTAAGATAGAGATAGTGACATTTCCGCCCCCCCCCCATCATACATACCTTGTGGTTTTGGGGTGTCAGTGCTGCCATAAGGATAGCTCGGAGACATTTCTGAGCATCAGCACAATATAAATTGTTAAAGGCTATTTGTGAGATAATGCTCTGAACATTGCCTACCTCTACCAGTGTTGGCCTGTGCACTTAATAAGATGCTGTGCACATACTTTTCTCCTGCTGTATATTGAAATGTTAATGCTTCCAGCAGCGTGCATAATGCTCGATGTGCTCCCTCTCTATCCCTATCGTATTTGCCCTCCCTTTTTTCTGACTCTGCTGTTAACTCCCTGTAAGAACGGGTCCATGAGCAGCTACAGCTGCTTCCTGCAACCTTGTATTTTCATGTGCTGAAATGTATTTGAAGATTATCCTTTAATTTTTGTGTGTGTTTGTGTTTATCTGTTAATCCTGAGTTTGGGTAGGGCTGTTCAGACCTACCTAGTAAGCTGTCATTATGAGGCCGAAGCTTTCCTGGTGCTCCTGATGCCCCTCCTTGAGAATCCTGTTTATTGTCATTGCTTAAATGCTTGGTGGCTCTATGCAGAAACACTTCCAAGGCATCCCATGGTTTTCATGCACTTACTGATTTTATCTTGGAGGAGTGGGTTCTGTAGCGTGAAGGTTTCTGCATCTGACACCTGCTCTGATACTGAGCCTTGTCATAACTCCTCCTGCAATTAGTTTTGATCCTTTTGTCATCAAAACTCCTCAGGGCTCTCTCGCGTTCTTACAGAACAATGCTCAGGGGATCGATTTTGTATCTTTGTAGCTTTACAAGAAAGAAGTGCAGTGCCATCTTCTAATGGGGGAAAAACATGAGCTTGTCTGGGCTTTGGCCATAACGAGTACCCTCCTTGCTGCCTTACCTGGCCGAGCTCCCCTGTTCCTTGTCATTGACGGATGTGGTGATGAGAAGCAGCACTTGGGGTGCTCTGTGCCTGCTCTTCTGGATCTGCTGAGGTCATCCTGCCCTGGGTAAACAGGATCAGATCCTTTAGGGGAGCTCTGCCATCCTCCCCTCGGTTGAGGCAGGCCAGCAGTATCCCCATCTCATTACCCCAGCATTAATCTGTCTGCTACAGGGAGCCCTCCCGTAAGTGCTGTCTTGCTGGGCGCCCTCTGAAGGCGTTGTGTGAGTGAGCTGGCACTTTGGGGACATCTCTAGTGTTTTGGGGTGACTCAGCTTGCTCTGCACATCATATGTTAAAATCCATGCACTGTACACTGTGCCCATGCTGCTGGGATGTGAGCAGTGGTCCCTCTGTACCCACCTGCCCCCGTCATGTCTCCTGCAGTGGCTGAGAGACCCAAACCTAGGAGCTGGCTTGGCTAGTAGCTCTCTGCTGCATCTTCCTTGTTTCAGAAATCCTCTGGGATGCCAAATGATAGCTCAGCTCTCAAGCCTTTCATCGAGGCGATTTTTTTCTTGAAGCTGCCGCGCTCAGCAGCATCTTGTTTTCCCTGGCAGAGCTGATCTGATTGTGTGTGACAGGACGTGGTCAGGATCCGACGCTTCACCTGCGCTGCTGTACCGGCGTCAGCAGCTCAATTTTCACATCGGTGATGCCCGCCAGCTATCCAGGGGGAAGAGGTGTATGTGCAGGGCCGCCAGCTTCTTTTATTGACACGCTGGGCTCGGGACAGTTGCCAGCCTCGCTCCAGCGGTCCCGACCCGCGGTAATTCGGGTGCTGCAGACCCTGCTACCGAGGCCTTGTAAAATCCCTTCTCACGCCCACGTCCTCTTCGCAAGCACATTTGCTGTTCTTCCCTTGCTGTGTGGATTTCTGCCTTTTAGCTTCTTTACTGTTACGCTGCTTATCAAGTCAGCCCCAGAATCTGGCTGTATCAAATGCCCCGTTTTCAGACAGCATTAATTATGAGTAATTAATGTTTATGTCTTTGAGATCACTTTCAAACATGGCGTATGAGATAGAGCATTACAGAATACAGGCGCTTTGAACGTGCTTTGAATTAGCTTTGTTCTGTACTTTGGCTGGGGCTTTCAAAGGAAACCAAGGGAGACTCTAGCTTCTTCCAGTGCCTCAGAAAATGACAGTTCTTTGTAGCTCGTTATTTTGATGCAAAGAAGCCCTGTTAGCAAATTTTGCACAGACTTGCGACTTCTTTTCTATAAACTTTTCATCTCTCCTCCTTCCCCTTTTTCTTTTAGACGGAGAGAGTACCACTTGAACTGAACTCGAGACTGGAAGAAATGGTAGAATTCAGCGAAATGGAAGCAGAACCCAGTGAGGCAGAAGATTTTGAAGCCAGGGGGAGTCGCTTTTCAAAGTCAGCTGATGAAAGGCAGCGCATGTTGGTTCAGCGGAAGGAGGACTTGTTGCAGCAAGCTCGGAAGTATGTTCCTCCCTAAAACTCCAGCCTGGCCTCTCAGTTACACTTCCCCCAGAATGTTTTTTGAATGGATTATGACCACTGCAAGATTGGGTTGGTGCAAAACGTATTAAGAGGAACAAATACATTGCTACAGGAGGCTCAGGTTGCTGTTTAAGACAACTGTCACTGATAATCCCAGTTTTGAAATAGCGTCATGTGTCACAACAGGCACACAGCTTCCTAAGTGGTGATCCAAAGCTCTTTGAAATCATGGGATGATTTCTTCAGCTTCAGTGAGCTTTAGTGTGAGCCTGTAGTAAGTGAGAGAACATTATTTGTACTGAGCCCTCTTGTGCACCGTAGTTTACCTCCTAGCTTAGGTGTCAGCCAGCACTGTGTGTGTTGCAACTGAGTTTACTGTCTGGCACTGCTCTTTGCAAATGCAGAGCAAGAACCCTAAGCAGTAAGCAGCACAAAGATGACAGACTGCCACTAACTAAAACATGCCAGAGGAGCTCATGATTAACCAGTCAGTGCTGTTGAAGGGGGCATGACTGACTCCCTTCCAGCTCAGTTAGTAATAGGTCTTGTATGTAGAGTCTGATTTCACATGAGTTAGTCATGTTGGTGAGTTCTGCTCACATCTAGTTGCTGATTTTAAAAAAAAAAAAAAAAAAAAAAGGAAGGAAAAACACTTTGCAGCTGTAGATAAATTTTTTTTAGCATTTGTAACAAGCTTTGTCCCTGCCATTTTATCTCAGGGAGGCCATAGAAAGGGTCTACAAAAAGTACATTGAGTTGTCCCCCCCTCATACTGAAATGCTGTCATGTGAATAACTGGGGGTATGATGGCTTTGAACTGTTTATCTCTAAATAGGCTTTCTCCCAAAACAATTTTTTTCTTTGAAAAATGTTTTTTAGAGAAACAAAAGCATTTTTGATGTTGTGATCACTAGTTCCTTATTTGTGTTGGAGAGCTGTGGAAGTGCAAACTACTGTATTTTGTCACTACCTGCAAAAATGGGTTGGGCTATTAACTCTGGATGCTGCTTCCCTGTATTTCTGTGTTACCTGAGGCTTTGCAGCTGAAGTGCCCTTCCTTCGAAGGCTTACTTCTTGTCAGTGACTGACTTCTTGGGGTAGACACCACCTGCACCTGGAATGTGCAGGTGGAATAATGGAGACACAGAGACTCAGTAACTCACCTGAAGTCTCAGTGAGCTGCTCTGGGTTATGAGTAGATCTCAGACCTCTAGAACCAGCTCCCACTCATATGCACAAGGATCTTGCACTGGGTTTCTCGCACTCTGTGCAGTGTGCCATGGGCTGTCTTTGAGTACAGAGCCTGTGTGTGCTTGCACGGTATTTTCCAGCTTTCAGTATGCCTTAACCCCCACCTTGCTTCCTGGATGTACCAGCTGAGTATTTTCCAGAGCCAAATGAGGTGGGCTCTGCTCACCCATCTTCCTTTTTCCTCTTGTAGGCGTTACTTAAACAAAACCTCTGACGAGGAGCTGACCACAGAGAAGCCCTCGCTGCCCGAGGGAGCCTCCGCCGACCCTGTCACCCTGCGCCGCAGGACTCTAGCTGCCGCCGCTGAACGGAGACTTCAGATGCAGCAAAACTCTTAGCGCTCGCTGCTTCTCCTTCCTCCTCCTCCTCGTGAGCAATGTTGAATAAATAAATGAAATACAAAAAAAACCCTGCGCTTTCTATACCAGCAGGAAAGTGTCACTTCAGAGTTCAGCTAGCTGTGCTGCCGAGTGAGCTGGCTGCCTCTCTGCTGTATAAAGCATGTGGTCTAATAATGTTTGGACAGCTGACAAATTAACCTTTTTTGTAATATTTTCTATGTGACATTGATCCCCTCCACAAACAAAGGCGATTTGTAAACCTCGGGCATGATTTCTGCAGCTAGCGTGAGGTGTGAGGCTGACTGCACCGCAGAAGCTGGGGAAAGTGTGTTTGAAATGAGCAGCTCTGGGTGCAGGTCACAGAGGGCACTGGCAAGTTCAGCTTGAGACCAGGGAGAGTTATTCCAAGAGGGGAAGAAAGCTTAGAAATTTGCAGCAAACCCTGCGTTAGATGAGCAGGTCCCTGCTCTTAGGTTCCTGCTCGTATCGAGAGTGAAGGAAGGGTGCTCTGCGGGCCAGCTGGAAGGGCTGGAGTGGTATCGCTGGGAAGTCAGGGCTTAGGCTGGATGGAAGCTGTCTAGCTACATAATGTAGAAAAAAATGAAATCATGAATTGTGCAGCAAAGTGCTAATTCGCATTGATTCCAGCATAAACTAGTTTGTTTACCATTGCTGGGCTCTTCTGCACTGGCAGACTTGTAGTTCTGCTCACTCCCCGGGGCTGTGCTATTTTCCCTTGTCTTTTATGGCCAGAAAGAAGCGAGAGACTGGGAGGAAGCGAGTGTTGAAGAAGGGGCGCAAGGGGAGGCTGTTGCCCCTGGCATTCAGTGTTACGTTAAGCCGATGGAGTACAATCGAAAAGCCTGCCTGTTTCGGACTTCAGAGCAACATGGATGGACTTCAAGGAAGAGGCTGGAGATAGCTCTGATATCTTGCTTTTTTATTTCATTTTTAACCCCACGACTTCACCACGAGACTAGAAGAATTGGGGCAGCTGGGCCTTAGGCAGGCTGCAATCCAATCTGCTAACCTGTGATTTTTCTAAAGAACTTTTGACACGAGATGCACTTGGAACCGGCAATGCTAGCTTGCATAGTTGAATTTTACATGGCAGCGACTTAATTCTTAAATTCCTGATGAGTGACTTCTAGCATCACTGCCCTTTAGAAGGAGCCCAGTATTATCTAGAATTGTTGGTAACTTTTTTTACTGTTGGTTTTTAGGGACATTTAAAGGTGAACTTAATGAAAGGAGTTGCATTGATGTTTAGGTGAAAATAATTTATTTCAATAAAACTTTTTGGGAAGCCTTACCTTGCAATGCTGTTAGTAAACTTCAAAGAATTTTTTTGAGATCATTGGTTTTGCTCAGAGCACAGCTGTTTGTTTTTATTGTTTAAAAAAAAAAATAAAATCTTGGTCAGTGTTGGAAATTGTTTGGAAATTTCTGTAGTGTGTCTTATGTTCCTGGCATGTGTTTGGTTTGTAAATGCAGCACTCGCACTTTCGTCGTGACAGGAAGGGGGACCAAAGGGAACACAGCGGGTTTAGGGAAGGTTTTTCCAAGCCCTCGGTTGTAGACCAGTTACTGGGACTGGAATCCAGCCATGCTGTGAGCATGAAGTTGGAAGAGAAATAGTATCTGGAGGACTGTAAAAATGAAGCAGGGTTTTGAACTGTCTGATTGACCGCCCCAGCATTTATCACCACACACTCACAAAAACTGTTCCCTGGCTTCTGATGTCAGTGCTGGTCTGGGAAGATACCAGCAAAGTGGCTGCCCATGGCCAGCACCCTTCTCCCTTTGTGCTGAGGGCCCTGCTGTGGGTTGTGTGAATCTGGTGGCAGCTTTGATCCCTTCATCATCATCCCGTGGCTGCTCCAAAGCAGAAGGTGAGCTGGTCTTGCACAAACCCCTCTTGCTGTGGAGCCTCCAGTGGCTGAGCTCAGAGTGGGGGTGAGCAAAGGGGGCGCCCGGTTCGTGTGGTGGAGGCGAGTGTCCTGGAGCTGAAACCAGGAGCGGAGGGAGAGCTTCAGAGACCCCTGGGCAATTCCTCGTGGATTCATCTCCTCCTCTTGTGTTCCTGACCGCCTGCGGGTGGCTTTCCCCTTCATCCTGCTCCCTGGTGGCTCCCTCTGGTGCTGGCCCTGGCCAGCTGTGGGACGGCATCCGAGTGATGTTGGTGCTGAGGGTGCATTAGGGCAGGGGTCAGTGGTGGTCTCTTGGCTCCGCTTCCCTGGAAAGGGAGAAGCTCACTTGGCTTTCCCTGAATCGATGCGAGCCGCATCTGTCCCACCAGAGCACCACAACCAGCAGGAACCGTGAAGAAATAACTTCACCAGTGTGGGACGGAGTGCCTGATCTAGCCCAGCTTCCCCTGCTCCATCCAGTTCTGTGTCCTGGGCAGCTCGGGGTGCACCCGAGGCAGCGGTGACCCCCTCCCCATGGCCCAGTGGGGTTCGAAAGTGTTCCTCCACCTCCTGGGCAGCTCCAGCCCTGCTCCAGCCAAGCCCCCAGTGCCTGCTGCCTGCTACCGGGGCCCTGCAGGGTGCCCGGCCTCTGGCGCCCCTTGGGCCATGAGCTTGGTGGCTCTCGGTGCTCCCTGCCCCTCGCTGGGCTTTCTGCTCTGGCTGAGAGCTGAGAACCCGCTGAGAACCCGCATCCTGCCCCGGGATGAATGCAGCTGGGGCCTGGATGAGGCGTGAGGGCCTGAGGCCGCGCAGAGCCCCCCTCACACCCGGCCGCAGCCAGCGTGGCGAGGCCGTCCCGCTGCGTGTGAAGATGTTGGGGTGTGCCGGGTGTCCCTGCTGGCACAGGGAAGCCCATCTCTGCTTCGGAACTGTGTCTGCTGCTGTCCCAGGCACGAGCGAAGCGCTGAAAACGGCCAGGCTGTCCGCAGGCTCTGCCCTGCACCACACCTTGAGGGGATTTTCGCAGCCCGCACAAACAGCCAGGGCTTGGGTTGCCGCGGTTCTCCTCCTCGCCATGCCAGCCCCAGGCAGTTTGGCCTCACGTGCACAAACAGCAGCTTTAGCAGGTGAAAATCGCTTTGCTGCGATTGTCCCCCAAGGCGTGCTCCTAGTCCCAGCAGATGCCTTCTGCTGCTTCTCTGGGGCAGTTTGTGGGGAGCGAGCGAAACAGCCCCAAAAAGTGCCCTCGAGCTCAGTCCTGGGGTCTGCCCTCGGCCCAAAGCTGCCCAAAGCCTCGCAGGGGTCGAGCTGTGCTCCCTCGGCCTCCCGGTCACCCTGGCAGCGGGGTGAAGGCGATTTTGGATAAAATTACTGTTCACATGGGGTGGGAGCAACAACCAGGCAGGTCCCACACCCCACAAAAAGCCTAATTTTTCCTGACCACCCTGCACCAAGCAGCATCAGTGTGGGTTGGTTCTTTCAGCATTGCAAAAAAAAAGGTGATTTTTAATTCTTTTTTTTGCATTTTTTTCCTTCCCTTAGAAAGGCAAAGCGAAGCGGGAGCGCGGCGAAAGAAGCAGCCGGAGACGCGGGAGGGGAGAGCCCGGGGTACAGACAAACATTCTCTTTATTGAGCTACACATGAATTTTCCATTAGTCAGAGAAAGAGATTGGCAGTGTGTAATATATCACAGAAACCTCACTGATTGGTAATAGAAAGGCTTAGAAAGACCTGGCGCTTTATATATATATATATATAATATTTTTAGTTTCCTCTTTATTTATTCATTTTCTTTTAAACAGGTGTGACTGCTCTTCTTCAGCAAAGATAACTCTTAAAAGTGAAACCGTGAAGACGTCTGGTTACTAATCAAAGTAGAAATGGTGAAGGATTGGTCATGAAAACTGTGGCTTTAATGTAAACACTACATTCGATTTTTTTTTTTATTTTTTTTTTTACTTTTTGTGGTTTTGTGTGTTTTTTAAAATTTTTAAATTATTTTCATTCTCTCTTTTTTGTATTTTTGTCTTTTTTTTTGTTTGTTTTTAAAGTTTTTTTCTTTTTTTTCTTTTTTTCTTTTTTTTGCAGCACAAACATCCCCACATGAGAAAAAACACCATTCACTAAAAGGGAGGACATGGGGTGGGGGGGAGAGAGGGAAGGGGGGGAGAAAAAAGCAGCACAAAAAAGCATTCACTGGAAAGGGTTAAAAATGAATAAAATGAATAAAAACAAAACAAAAAGAAAAAAAAAAAAAAAAAAAAAGAAAAAATATGTATATATGTATAACCCCTCCCCGAAGCCCCCAAATCAACCCCGAATGGGAAAATAAAGACGCGGAAGCTGGTCTGGTGTGAAACACGGGGTTTTTGGGAGCGGAGGTGGAGGCCGGGCAGGGCTGTGCTTCTGGATACGGGCCGGAGGCTGAACGAGGCGCCGGAGCCAGGAGGGGATGGAAAAAATGGGGGAAAAAACCCCGGAATGGAGAGCGCCGCCGGCCGCACCCCTGGCTCCCGGCTGGGGAGGGATTTACCTAAAGTGAGGTGGAAAATTTAAAAAACGAAACGAAACCAAAAAGCCCCAAAAGAGGGGAGCGAACGCCAGCTCGTCCCTGCCCGCACGGAGGATGCGCCGCCGCGCTTTCTGCCCAAAACAGCCGGGAAAAGGGAAATGGGAAAAGATCTTTTGTTTGTTTGTTTCCCTTTTTAGCTAGGACGCACGGCGAGGAGGGAGTTCTTTTTTTTTTTTTTTTTTTTTTTTCTTTTTTCTTTTTATCCTATTTCCCTCTTTTTTTTTTTTTTCTTTTTTTTTTATTAAAAATAACATCCTTGAGCTTCCCGCCGCAGCGGCTGACCCTGGCCGCGGGGCACTGGAAATAAAACCGGTTCATCGTAAGAAGAAGAAGTCAAAAAAGAGAAAAAAAACAAACAAACGAACCAAAACTACCGAAAATAACCCAAACCCGCTCAAAGACGCGCCGGGAGGAGATGCTCCCCCCCGAGAGCACCGGCACGGGGCCGCGGGCAGGATCCGGCCCCAGCCCCACCGGGGGGTGGCCAGAGCTGGAGGTGCCCCAAAACCCCCGGGGCGCCCCCAGCTGAGGCCAGGGACCCCCCTTCTGCCCACAGCTCTTTGAGACAAACTAAAAAGGTGGTCGTGGATTTGTTTTTTTTATATATATATATACGTATATATATAATTTTCCTTATGCCTTTTTATTTACCAACTTGCATGATTATGATTACGATTTTTTTTTTAAATTTTATTATTTTTTCTTTTTTTTTTTCCTCTCGTTCGGTTTGGTTGTTTCTTTCGTTTCGCTTGGTGTGTGTAAGTGTGTGTGTGTGTGTGCGTGCGCGTGGCCGCGTCGCTTCTCTTCTGCTTCGCCCCTCTCCCCGCGCCGCCGCGGCCGCGGGGGCTCAGTACAAGCCGCAGCCCCGCAGGTTGTTGGCGATGATGATGTCGGTGACGGCGTCGAAGACCACCTGGATGTTGTTCGTGTCCGTGGCGCACGTCATGTGGCAGTAAATCTCCTTGTTGGGCGAGCGGTTTTTGCTCTCGAATTGTGCTTGGATGTAGGCAGCCGCGTCCTCGTAGGTGTTGGGACCTGCGGGCACAGGGGGGGACAGCGCGGGGGGCGTCAGGGACAGGCACCGCCACCCCCCTGCCACGCTGCTGGAAAAGTATTTTGTCTTGAAAAGAGCAGGCAAAACCCCTTTTAGTCCTTTTTTTTTTTTTTAACCCAGGTGAGATTTTTTTCCAGCAGCCCATCAGTGTGGCCCTGGGTCTCAGCCTTGCTCCCCAGCATCTGAGGGGCATCACACCGAGCCCCCCTGGCACAAGCAGGCACAACACCCATGGTGCTGCCACCACAAGCTGGGAGCAGGGGTTACCCTTTCCCCTTATCCCTCCCCTTTCCCAAAATTTTCCCCTATTTCCCCCACAATCTACCCCTTTTCCTCCCACATTTCCCCATTTTTCCCCCTTTTCCCTTTCTTTTTCCCCCAAATCACGAGCACCTGGGCTCTGCCTCCCCACCTCCCTCCCCAGGTGTCGCTGCTTTGCCCTCCCCGCCCCGCTCCTCTGTTTCCCCCCGGTGAAGGCAGGCAGCCCCCAGCTGCCCCTGCCTGGGCTGGAGGGATGCTCGGTGGTCCCTGAGGGATGCTCATCTTGGCCCCAGGTGAGTCCCCGGAGCACATCCCGCTGTGCACAGGGGTGAAAGGCCGGGGGGCCACATGCCCCCCGGTCAGGCAGGCAGGGCCTGGGAGCACTGGGTGCCCTCTCCAGCATCACCCATGGGTGCCCTCAGGGGGAAGCTGGGGCTGAACAGGAGCTTGCTCCAGGAGTTTGGGATGGGTGAGGGGCAGCCAGTGGGGCTGGAGCCCCTTGGGGATGTGTTGCTGTCTGTTGGCTTGGCCCCCTTGGGGAGTTTTGCTCCAGCATTGTGAGCTGGAGGTGGGGGGCAGCTGAGTCCAAAAATGTGCATTATTTTATTAAGCTGCTTATGGCAGTGAGAGTGGCTGCACCTGGCCCCTCACGGAGAGCCACAAAGCCTGAATTATGCCCCTGAAATCGCCTTTGGAAGAGCAGCTATTATCTGGAGATTTACTTTCCTTTTCCATCTCGATGCTTCCCCTCCTTCCTGGTGCAGGTGGGGGCTGGAGGCGTGGGGAGGTGACCGGGTGCCATCAGGCTGCCCCCATTAGGGCAGCAGGAGCTGGGAGGTGCTGAAAAGCTCCCGGGTGGCTTTGGACATCCCAGCACGTGGCTTGGGAAGGGGAAAAGCTGCTGCATGCTGGTGGTGCTGTGAAGCCTCCAGGGGATGCTGGTGCCTTGTGCTGCTGGGGGCCGGGGCCAGCCCCTGGGTGCTGGGCGACGCTGCTGACATCAGGTGGGGTGAGGGTCAGGAAAAAAAACACTATCAGAGTGGATTTCTTTCTACAGCGGTGTCTTGATTCCATTTCCTCTGAGCTGAGTTGATTTCACTCACAAGCTGGTATAATTCCCGAGTGATTTCACCCATTTCTGTTGTGACGGGGCTCCTCCCTTCCAGTGGTGTGCCCCGTGTGAGGGGACACAGGCGGGAGCCCCATCTTCAAGGCCCTCTCGTCTCCGCTCCTGCAGCTGCACTCCAGGCCCAGTCAGCAAACCCTAGGGAAGGCTGAGCGTCCTCTGGTGGGTCTCGTGGCCTTGGTTTTCCTCTCCTTCCATGCCCAGTGCTTTCCCTTTGCTGGCTTTTCTTGCTTTTCTCACTCCCCTTGGTGGGACCGCAGGGGTCGTGCTCCAGAGAGCTGCTGTTCCTCTGGGGATGCACCAGGAGCTCTCTGCCCTGATGGCTGCTCTTGTGCTCTTGCCACAAGAATTCCCTAAACACAAGCCATGGCTCAACCCCAAGAGGTGCCCCTTGGGGTGCTGGGGCCATCCCATGGATTGGAGGTGGGCAGTGCGATCGCTGCCCTGTGAAGGCGATGGGTGCCCCCGTCCCCCCACACCCCGTGGTGCGGCGCGGCCCCGGCACGTACCTGTGTATTCGGGGAAGCAGATGGTCAGAGGAGACTTCTTGATCTTCTCGGCAAATAGGTCTTTCTTGTTGAGGAAGAGAATGATGGAGGTATCAATGAAGAATTTGTTGTTACAGATGGAGTCGAAGAGCATGAGAGATTCGTGCATGCGGTTCTGCAGCAGGGAGCACGCGGGGAGGAGAGAGAGGAGAGAAAGGCAAAGAGAGAGAAAGAGTTAGAGGAGAGGAGGACTTCTTCTTCCACTGCACTGAAATGGTTAGAAAGCAAAACCTCAGTGAGACAGGGCTGGATTGAGCTGGGGGCACAGGAAGGGGAGGCCGGGTGTGGAGGCCGCGGCCTGTGCTGGGCCTCCCTGCCGGCTGCTCCAGCAGGGGCAGGTGCTGGGGTTTTAGGTTAGTGGGGGGAAGAAAATCATTCACTCATCCCTTTAAAGAGATGTCCTGTCCCTGCTGGGCCCTTCTGCCCCTTGTGAGGCCTTCCACCTCCACAGACACCGTGGTGGAGGCTGGGGGGCACCAAGGAGCCCAGCAGGGTGTGTATGGGCTGCATCATGGAGGAGCCTTAGCAGGGATGTGGAGGCAACTGTTAAGACCTTCTTTATTTTTAATTATCCTTTCCAAAGCTCCACTTGGAGCCTGTTTTCCCCAAGCTACAGGAGCTGTTGGCAGAGAGGAGGCAGAGTGGACAGAGGGAGAGGAGAGAAGGAGGCGAGGTGGGGTGAGGTGAGGCTCCTCCGCCAGCTCGGTGCAGGCTTGGGGGCAGCCGCACGCTGCTGGTAGTGAGAGGGGAGGGAAGGCAGGGCACAGCTCTCAGATCCACCTCCATCATTAACTTACTCTGGAAATTAGCACGAAGCCATGCCCAGCCGCTCCACGGCAAAATCCAGGAGAGGCCGCAGGCACCGCAGTGCTCGTGGACGCCCAGCACAGCCGGGGTGGCTCGGGCTTGCCTGGATTCATGAGAGCACACGTGTTTGCTAATGAAATGATGACCCAATTACACATTTTGGAGTTTTCCATGAATGTTTTATTAGTGAGTCATTTTCTTAGCTACACTCTGACTGCAGCTTTTGCATGCAAAATTTAGCAGATGTCTGATTTCATCTTGAAAGGCTTTGAGATTACGCTGTTGTTTCCTTGGCAAGGAGTAGCTGTGAATGCCAAGTAGTCGCTTTCCAAAGCTTCTGGACCTCATTTGATCGTTATCTTTTTTTTTTTTTTAAGGAACTTTTTTAATGGGAAAGCAGGAAAACCACCGCAGATGGATGTGGCTCTTCTTGCCTTGATCGAATGGCCTTTGCAAAAAACGCTGGGTCTTGAGGCTTTGGTGGCAAGTAGCTGGGTGGGTTTTAGTTGGTTTCAGCTCTTTGTTCATCCCGTTTTGTTCCATAAATGCGTGTTAAAGAAAGGAGTGCTGCTGGAGGAGCAGCTGAAACAAACAAAAGCTGTGCCTGGGGGAATCCAAGCCCCAATGCAAAGATAACCCTGGTAATTTCTGAGCCCTGGATATCTGAGCAGGATGGCATCCCGGGGGAGATCTTACGGGATCCCTCATACAAATAGCAAAGGCAAATCCCTTCTCCCTGAGCCGGTCGTCATCTTCAGAGCTGGCCTGAGATCCTGCCTGGGCTGCAGGCTGGGAGGTTCGGGAGCTGCTGAGGCCGGGTCCAGCTGAAGTTACACCACTGAAAACTGGTGAAGTCAACAGGAATAACATCTAACTTCCCATGTTTGGGCTGATGGAAAATTTTCCCTTGCTGTCTTCGAGTTTGTATTTGTGCTTTCTGTTCCTTGCCTCCAGTGATGGAAGCCCTTTGGTTCAGACACAAAAGAGCAAACTGACACGAGTTATTTTGAAGGGACCGAGAGGTGCTCCGAGTATTGTGTCACTGCAATGGGGAGAAAGCACGACTTACTGAAACGAACCAGAAATAGCTCTTTTGTCGCTGTGCTGATTGATGGAGGAAAAGCAATGCAAAACTTGCTGCTTGTAACAATTTGCAACCACGACATGAGAGGAAAGCTCGGGGAAGCGGGGACACTGCCAACAAGCAAAGGACACCAGCCATGCTGCCCACATCACCCCGCTTTACTTAAATGGCTTTCATGCAGGTGCTTGGATCAGATAAACACCACAGACAAGCTTCGAGCAGATAAAAGATCAAAAAGATCACAGCCAAATGTCAGATCTTTAAGGCAGAAGGGGTCAGGGTGGAGGTGGCTGCTCTCATGCCCCGGTGTTGTTGTACTTGGTAGCGAGTGGCACAGATACATAGGCGATCACTCACCTTTTGGGCTGATCCTTCTCAAATTCCTTATTGCCAGGTGAGTGAGGCTGACGGACAACTGCCATGGGCTGGACGGACAGACAGATGCTCTGCCATGGCTTCGGCAGTGCCGCAGGACGGTGACAGACAGCACGGAGCAGCAGGGCCGAGAAAAAGCAGCGCACGCTCAAGGGAGACACAATAAAACCCTCTCACGCTAGAAAAGAGCTGGCACTTTATTAACATTTTGTAACTAATAAATACATTACCGACAGCCAATAAATTATTACAATCGCTAACGCTCTATGAAACCAACGGACAGTCACTCTTCGTACAAAATTACAGTTAATACAGGCTGGGCCATCGAACATGCAGGAGGAACGGCTCGGCGGGGGGGCGGCACGAGGGGGCCCCCGGCGATCCGTCGGGAAGAGGTCGGTGGCGGAGAGGGGACAGCGGGCAGGGCGGCCCCGAGGCACGGTGATGGTCACTGTTCCCTTGTTGAGCTGGAGGGAGGGGAAAGGGAGGCGGGGGGTGAGGGCTGAGGGTGTTAAATGGGGTTTTAATGGGGTGGTGCCTTGTCTTTAAACATGATGTGTGTGTGAGGCGGAGAGGGTGAGGCTGTCCTGGGTGAGCTGTGGTCCTGGAGCTGGGCTGGGGAGGGCTTGGGGGGATGTGGGGATCCTAGAAAATTAGAGGGGTTGGCACAGCCCTGCGGAGAGGGTGGTGAGGACCTCGTGCTGGTACCTGCTGCACTCTCCTCTCTCCACCTGGAGCCTGGTGTTCGGAGGCAGAGCCTCCTGCCAGCGCCACGGGACAGCCAGGGTTTGGTTGTGAGACTGACATGAAGGCTCTGTCAGGGTGGGTGATGCAGCTGTGGCTTCTGACTTTTTTTGGGGTGCAATATTGCAAATCGCAGAGGGAGAAGGTCCCAGCAGGGGACCTGAGTTGGCTTCTCCCAGCTGTGGGGTGCCAGCTGGGAGGCTCTGGTCCTCCTCCAGCAGATGCATTGGCCTTCAAGGGCCAGCACGTGTGCCCTGCCAGGGGCAGCATGGATCGAGATCTCCCCAGAGCCCACAGGCTGCTGGCTCGGACACGAGCAGTCCTGGGAGAAGTCCCTCTCTATGGCCACATTCTCAGCACAGCCTCCTATATAGGTCACGTACCTCTATCTGTCAGCATCCATTACACTGTGTCATCGCAGGCGCTCAGAAATTACCATCTGCACTCGAGTCTCGGGGCTCCTGGGGAGTGTTTCTGGCTGCTCTTTCCTCAGGGGAAATGGAGGCAAGACCACGGTCTGCCCTTCTGGGCAGCCTGTGCTGGGCTGTGCCCGATGGGGTAGGGAGCATTTCCTGGCTGGTTTGGGGTGGTGCTGTGCTGCACCGTCCCTGCTGACCTGCACACTTCCACTAATGGGTATTTCAGGCTCCTTGGATGTGGTTGGGGAGTTTTTGGTCATAAGCCTGAAGCCAAACCTGGCCCATGACAAAGACATAGATGTACCAGAGCTGCTTGTACCTAACAGAGCTGATGCTCGGCCTCGTTCCCAGGAGCTCTGCCACAAATATCTCACGTGCTGTGGTGCAGGGTCTGGCAAACTGGGGTGTTCTGGCAAAAGAACATCTTACGGGGCTAACCCTCACCTCTTGAGGACCACTCCTGGCCTGGAAGCAAAGCCTGTTCCATGCCACGATCAATTAAAGGCACTGGATGTATTTTAGCACATGGTACAGTATAGGCTGCTCTTGTTAATACCTCTAGTGTCCTTTAAAACAAAATTGTGTGTCCTGAGGACGTCCTCTGAGGATGTCCTCCCCTCCGTGGAGGTCCAGGCTGTGGTCCAGCACTGGAGCCTGGGATTTGCCCACATTGTGCTGCACCTGGACCCTGTGCCTTGCTGGGAAAGTAAGGAGAGCCCTGAGCCAGGGCGAGGGTGAGCAGCGAATTCTCACAAACTCCTGATAGAGGTGGGAGTACTGGAAATTGTCTTTTGGAGGCTGCTGGGCACCGCAGGAGGCAGTGGCAGCAGGGATGTGCCCATGCTAGCAGACGGGCGGCCAGATGGACCTGCAGAGAGCTTGCGCTTCCCTGGGCCACCCCTGAAAGCCAGAGCATGGTAAGAAAAAGCTGGCCTTTGGGACAGGGAGCTGTGTGTGCAGCTGTGCTCCCCTGGCCTGTATTTATTGCTGTAAGCCCCGCTGCTGCTGCCTCCTATGCGAGGTGGTGGCACATCCCAGTGCCTCATCTAGGGGTTCATTGCAAGCTTTGCCTTCCAGGGGTTTCTCTATTCTGTTGAAATTGCTTTTTAAATAAGGGTCCTACGGGAATTTTTTCATCCTGTGTATCCACACACCTGACCCTCTCGTTGCTGATGGAGCACGAGGAGGGTTTCTGTCTGTCTGCTGCTGCCCGAAGCTCACTGTGACTTGTCAGAGCTGCCCTGAACGCGGTGCCACGTGGATGCTGCTGCTGGACCGGGTCATTAAAACCTGCATCCACTGAGCCACCAGCAGGCAGGCCAAAATCAGGCACCGTTTGCACGTTCCCCTATTAGCTCTGAAGGGTACACGCAACATTTCTAGGCAATTCCTGCAAGGACTGCCGGGGTTGAGGACTGAGAAAAAGCACCGGGCAAAAAAATTGCCTGCGAAAGGCACATCTGTCAGAAAGGGCCTGGGAGGGATGCAGGAACCCAGCGGTGAGTAATGCTTTGGCAGGCGTTCTTGGAGACAAAAAAAAAAACACCTATACAAGGCCATCAAGTGGGAAAAATAGTAGTGTTTAACGCTGAAAGCATTTCATCTTTCAAACACCGTTTCAAGCCTTTGTCAGTTAATCCTCACGACACTTCTGTGAGGGAGGGAATGTCAGCAGCAGCAGCTGAAATGAAGCTTTAGATGTACAATATGCCAAAGAAAATGAAAGAAAAGGCTCAGTGTGTCAACATTTCCTCCTCTTTTTCTCCCCTGCGTCCCTGCGGAGTGCCAGCTGGGGATGATAACCAACTGCCTGGGGATGCTGCCGGGGCTGGGTGGCTTTGCACCTCCTGGTCCCCTTTTGGGGTGCCCAAATCCAGCCCAACGCAGGGTGTGAGAGCACCTGGCAGGACGGGTGGCACAGCTGCATTTAGCAGAGTGGGGCTAATTCAGATTTTCTTCCCCAAAATACTCCTGCACGCTTTATGCTGGAAACTCCTGGAGCTTTGGCTTGGTTTTGCCTTCAGTGGGGACAGCTTCTGTTACGTGCTGGATCGGAGGAAATGTCACGCACAGCGAGGGGTGGAAATAGAAAGCCTCCCAGCTCCTAGAGCTGCTGATCAAATTATTCTGATGGAGCTTCCTAAAGCGCTGCTCTGCTGCCCGTGTAGGCACCAGTGCACTGCTGTTCACAGCTTCACCCTGGGTCTGGCAATAACGTGCACTTTAGGTATCAAATGTAACTAATGTGCAGCTTCCTAGCCCTTATCTTGATGCTCAGTGCAGGTGAACATCACCCGAGCAAGCTCCAGGAGCCTCCCTGTCGACCTGGGTCCCTCCAGCTAATTTCCTGCCTCCTTCCATGCCAGGAGCACCATCCAGCTGCTGTTGTGCACTGCCTTGAAAAGCAAAGCATGGCGATGAGTTAATTTGATAACCTCAGGCTGCCGTGCAAGAAGAAGGCTCTGCATCGGGCGGAGGGGAAGTTTGTGCAGACCTGAGTCCTGCATATTTCTCTTTCATATTCAGTGCCTGTTGAGGCACTCAGCTCCTCTTCCTGCAAGAAGCAGAAGGCTGGTGGCATTTTACTGTCATTCCCTTGGCTTTAGTCTGGGGGTGAGAGCTCAGCATGCCTAGAAATCTTTCTGAGGCTGGGGCAGGCAGCTGGTACCTCCTAGGGAACCAGAGAGAACTGGGCACGTGTTGAAAACCCTTTATTTGAGGATCCTTCCCCCGACTCTGAAATTCTTGGGCTAAAACAAAGCTACGTGCAGGTGCCTCGTGTTCAGGGCTCCTTTTGGCTGATGGCTGTGCAGCAGCGTGCTGGCACTGTGGAGGGGCTGGGGGCTGCCAGAGGACTTTAAGGCTGAGATTCCTCTGACTCTGCCAGAGGAATTTAAGGCTGAGATGGTGAAGAGAAAGGTGGCTTGTGCCGGAGCAGAGACCTGGTGTTATGGCTGGGAGCATCCAGCAGAGGAGCAGCGAGCCCTCCCTGTGCAATGTGAAACAGTTCTATAATTACATGTTAATTAAGGGGGTGCTGACACAGCTGTGAGCCACGCGATGGGGTGAGGTGGGTGAGCGCCACCCTGCTTTCCTCCTGCCCTGCATCCTGGGGTTCTGTCAGACCCCCGCCAGCACTGTCCCTGGCAGAGCACAGCCTCGGATGGTGAAACCCCTCCAGCCTCCTGGGAACGCTTCTCTTCCCATCTTCCCTTCCTCCCTGCTGCCTCAACCTGCCTCATCTCCCTTCTGCAACTTCTGCCCCAAACCGAGCCCCCCAGACCCCCAGCTCCTGTCCCCTCCGTCCCTTCCTACCTGCTCCTCATCCTGCCTCCCGCAGCCCCGCTCACCTGGCCCCTCGCCTTTGGGCTGTGCTGCTTTGGCCTGCTCTCACGTCGCCTCTCCTGGGTGGGCACAGCAAGAAAACAGCCGTTCTCCTGCTCAGATGTGGCACTGGAGGAGTCCCAGACCTCTCGAGAGCTGAAAGCAAGCCCTGGTGGGGGCTCTGAGGAGAGGGCAGCTGGACTCGTGGCTGTCCTGGAAAGACTCTCGCTCGTGGACTTCCACGAGAGGCAGGGAAGGAGCTGGGAGGTGGCTGTCTCACTTTGGGGTGGACTATTAAGGGTCCCTCTGTGTTCCCAGAGGTCACACCTGACCTCTCAGGCTCCCCCTCCAACTTCACCTGGAGCTTGTGGCGATGGCAGGCCACACGTGCCCCAGCCCAGCCTTGCTCATCCTTCCCTCTGTGCCCACACCTTCTGTCATGCTGGGTGCTGCTCTCATCCTTTCCACATCTTCCCCGCCTTTCCTTCCTTCCTTTCCTCTCTCCCTTGCACTTGTCCTTCCTGCTCCATCACTTGGCACAAATCAGCTCCCTGAGCCTTCCCTCCCTGTTAATAAACCACCCCTCGTGCTTTGGATATGGGTAAAGAGGTGACCCGGTGGGGGCACCAAACCTGGAGCCACCTCTCCTGGATGCTCAGGGAGGAGGTGACACGAGCCACCTGCTTCTGCTCAGCCAGGAGGCTCCGGTTGGAGGCCTAGGGGCATTTACATGAGCCAAAGGGATCCCTCGCACCCCACCATCACCCAAACCTGGTGAGGTTTCCAAAATCACCCCTCTATATTTTAGGTACGTGAAGGTCAAACCCTGGCTTTGTGGGGACGGCGAGGGCTGTGCCTTGCCATGAGCATCCCTGGTGCTGACTGTGGTGCACACGCAGCCCCGAATGGGACACATCCTGCCTCAACTGCATGGCACACAGGGAAATCCCCGTCACCTGCTGGCCACGGGCATCCTCACGGAATCATCTAGGTTGGAAGAGCCCTCCAAGGTCACCATCCTCGTTACAGCCCAGCCCGCTCCGTGCAGCAGCTCCGCGGGACGGGAGTAAGATCCGGGTTACTGAGAACACTAGGCAGATTTTAACGTTAATTTTGGAAAACTGGAGGTAAAACTGTTACTGGTAATGAATGCTTTTAGGCAATGCTTAGTAGGTTTTGTTACTGCGTCCGTCTTAGACACCAGCACAACTCGGTATGGCTGTTTCACTTGTTCAAAGAGCTGGCTGAAAAAAGGGAGCATGTACAAAGCCAGGCTGCCGGGGCTGCGTTCAGCACCCCCTCTGGCTCTGGGGTGGGAACTGGAGCCACAGGGTACCTTCAAAATGATCACGTGTCTAGTACTTCTCAAACAAATAATAATTGTGAAAAAAGATAAATAAGGAGAATTACAAATATCCCTTAATTTCAAGGGAAAAAAAAAAAAAAGAGGTTTTGGTTCCAAACTATGCTGTTGCTGACAAATATTTTAAGGCTTTGAGTTTTTCTTTTTTTGTAAATGGAGTATTTCTGGTTTTTGGCAGTTGAAATGCACTTTGTGGGAAATGTATTAGCTCCCTCTACAGCACTGTGAATTGGAACGGAAGAGTAGAAAGAGGCAGCGCGGGGAATTCACCCAAAATAAACCAAAACAAAATCAAACGGGGCTGGGGGGAGGCAGAACTTGCTGCAGAGTTTCCTGGGGCAGAAGGAGGGGTTTACGTACTCCTTCCTCATCGCCTTCCGAGGAGGAGGAGAAGAAAGAGAGAGGACCTGTCCGCGGGGCTGCGGGCGCTCCTGGCGGCTGCGAGGAGAGGAGGGGAGGAGAGGGCTTTAGTAGAGTCCGCATCCCCGCAGGTTGTTGGCGATGATGACATCCGTGACGGCGTCGAAGACGAACTGGATGTTGTTGGTGTCGGTGGCGCAGGTGATGTGCGTGTAGATCTCCTTGTTGGGGGACTTGTTCTTGCTCTCGTACTGAGCCTGGATGTAAGCCACTGCCTCGGTGAAAGAGTTGGGGCCTGCGAGAGAGCCGAGAGGAGAGGAAAAAAGAGGAGGTTAAAGCAGTCCCATAGCCCTACATCTGCAGGGGGAGGGTTAGCATCTGCTGACACCACGAGCAGCACGCTGTGTAGGAATGAGGGGGGCTCGCAGGGCTTGTGGGGGTCCAGCTGCCACCACGTGCAGGGAACTGGTCCCAGGGATGAGCCTGTGCAGCCCTGTGCTGCGAGGAAGAGGATGGCTCCACCTAAGCCATCTCAGCCCTGGCTTTGTGCGGGGCTGCTGTTCGTCACGCACGGAGGGGAAATGGGTGAGGGAGAGAGCGCAGGCTCTTGGGCAGCCTGTGACGAGAAACCCAAAATAAACTCCTCACGATGGTGACAAAAAAAGGAGTTAAAAAAACCTGCCAGGAATGTGGTAAGTACTTGACCTGGTGAAAAGGTTGTAATTTTTTTCCTTTTTTAGACTTTTTTTTTGATTAAAATGTCAGCTTTTAATGGAAAAGAGGAGTTAAAACATCCACGAATTGGGGACAGCAATGGTAGCCGTGTCCTCCTTTCCCTGAACTGCTAAGAGAAAAGGATTTGAAAAGAACTAACCTGTGTTACAGAGAAATGTGGCATTTTTCTTTCTTTTTTTTTTTTCCCACAAAAACCAAAAATGCTAACTCAAAATATCCTTTTTTTTCATGAACCAGGATTGCAGCACCCTCTGCTAAAGCTGTGGCTAAAATCATGCCACCAAGAGTGGCTTGTTCTGATGTACGTAGGTGTCTGTGCCAAACCCCAGCTCTTACACATCAGGTTTTGTGTTGAAAAGCTACAAAATGAGTGGCTACACAACAGAGAAGATCCTTTTTCATTTGGGCAGACTCGACACTGGCTAACACACACACAGCTCCCCAGGGCACGTGCTTAGACCTGGTCAACCTAACTTCTCCTGGCCCTCGGAGGGACCCAAGCTGGAGGGACCCTCGATGGGGCTTTAGTGGTGGGAAACGTTGGTAGGGGCTGGAGAGAACATTCTGGAAGTAAGATGAGCAAAATACCAGGAGCAGGCTGTTGCACGAGGATCGGTGTAAAGAATTTGGGACTAGATCCACACACAGTATGCAAACGGGAGGCATTTTATGAAAGGGAAGTTGGGCTCTTAAAAAACTGAGGGTTTAGATCCCTTCTGAGCTAGCAGGGAATCACTAAGGCCAGCTTGGTTTAAAATGTGCCCTGGATTCTGCTGCTGCTTTGCTTAGTATTGTGGATTAGTTAAAAGCATGGGTGAATTAAGGGGATGGAAACAGTCAGTGCTCAAGCACGCAGCGAGTGAATTTGTGAATGCAGTCTTCTAATAATTCTCTGTCAGCAGAACTAATGGACATTAGAAACTTCATTTTATTAAAAGCATTTTGTGTAACCAACTTTTGATGTTAGAAGCCCGCCTGTTTGATTTATGGGCTTTCATCAAATATTTCTTTTTAGCTCCAGGGCAGCTGTGCCCTTAATGCTGCTTTTTCACCAGGTCACCAGGCCAACTGCAGGCGTTTCTTGGTGGGCTCTCTTTGATATGTACGAAGCAGACTTCTGAGGGCCTCATCCTCCGAGCCTCCCCTGGCTGATTCCTTCGTGGCCGAGGAGCCATGGTCAGCAAAGCACGAGGGAGAGAGCTGAAGGGATCTGCCTGGGTCTAAAGTCTGGGCTTAATGTTAGCACGTGCTGACCTCTGTCTTGTGACAGGACTGCTGGGCGCCTCTGGGTGAGGCATTCCTCACCGCTGGCTCACCTCCCTGTTGGAGCAGAACCAGGACTTTCAGTGCCTTGGTGAAGAACGGGAGGGGATCTTGTGGGGCGTTTTAAAAGGCTGAGGGATAAGCTTGCAGCTCAGCTCTCATTTTCCTGAAGAGGAATGCTTCTCCACCCCCCCCCTGTGCCCCAGCCCAGCCCTCTGCAGTGGTACAAGAGAGAAAAGAGCTCTGGGGCTGGTCATTGTGATGAGTCCCAGCTTACAGAATGGCACCTCGAGGGAATTTAATGCAAGTTTGGGGTACTCTGAGAACTGAGGAGGACTGCTTTGGTTCACAGCCTTGTACTGAAGAGCTTTATGTTTGTTTTCCTCTGCTGAGAACGTAGCCACATGTGTACCAGGGTCTGCCTCCCACACTGAACTCATCTCTTGAGCTGGAATAATTTAGGGATGAAAAATTAAATCTGAGACTACAATCCCTGCTGTTCTTGTATCTCGACCAGCCGAAGCTTGTAAGAATATTATTTCAGTGCAGGGTTACTGGGAGACTGCAGCAAAGATTAACAAAATCAGGTCCGCAAAATGTGAAGAAGAAAGAGTGAAAGGTGCAGGTTCACTTCACTGGGAAAAGGGAAAAAAAGGAAGAGGGTATAAGAAAAAACCTTCCAGTATAAAAAAGTGCAGCTATAAAGAAGGTGGTGTGCAGCTGCTCTACAAGCCATCCAAAAGAGGGCAAGCAACAACCTCCTCTGCAACCAAGAAAAATTTGGGGCTGGCACTATTGTGAACTGTAAAGACTGAAATTTCCATTATTAGATCTTTAAGACAAACGTGCCAGGAATATTTTGGTTCTGTCTGGACCAAGGGGACAATTAGCTGGCCAAAATTCCAAACCTTCCCCAGAGAGGAAGCCTACAGATGTTCTTCTGAACTCAATCAGAGTCATTCAGCTCCACATTCATCTCCCGTTCAGCCCGAAGGAGCAAGGGTGGATCGCTCCTGCCTATTTGTAGGGAAAATCCAGTGCTTGGTGATAAGAAGCTCTGGTTAATAATTTGCTGGCCTGCCCAGAAATGTGACACTCTTGGTACTCCCGGCTCTCAGCTACGTTTTCTGACAAAGAGATCTGGTTCTCTGTCTGTCAGCTTGATTCATCTGGATGTCTCCGGTGAGCTTAAATAATTCATGACGATAAAAGTTTATTTTTATGCTCTCTTGGAATGGTAATGAGGGTTTGTGGAAGCTGGCGCGATGCAGCGGGAAGCAGCGGGGTGCAGCTGCAGACTTCGCATGGGTGATGTATGCTCATCATTAGCGGGTCAGATGCCAGGCAGCCAGCAGGAGCGAGGGCTTCTTGCATGCTGCCCTGTTGCAGAGCCCCAGCTCTGATTTCTGAGCATCATCACAGCCTCTTTCTCCCCAGCAAGGCTCAGGGCATGGCTTGCCATGGCTCCTCTGTGCCTGTGCTATGGGTTACGAGGTGTGTGTGGCACAAGGAAATCAAGCACCTGTTTGAACTTGCATTTAACTGGAAGAGTTTTTGTGTCCAGATGCTTGATGTTAGCAAGACTGAGAGTGAAACTGGGGGTCTCCCAAACTAATGGGACAAAACTTCTACAGCTTGGGCTGAAGAAAGGAAGCTGTGGGACCTGCTGGCTGGGAGCTTGTGGCCCTTTGGTAGTGGTTGGGAGTCACACCCGGACCCTGTGTCAACAAGGACCCACAGGGGGCAGTGATGGGTTCTGAACCAGCAAAACTTGGACTCTGTCCATGGGCAGCCTCACAAACCCTGTCCCTGAGACCAACTTCCCTGTTTGTGATGGCTGAGCTCACTGGGCCTTTCTGCCAGACCTGCAAGAGGGATCAGAGCTGGGGCTGGAAACCAGGGCACAGCTCCTGGATCTAAGCCAGCCTCGTGCTTTACGTGGGCCACTGAACAGCACCAAGGAGATGGTGGGGGCATTTATTGAGATAAAACTTGTGCAGTAAGGCCAATGGGAACCCTAGCTGTGCATCCCGAAATCTTTAGCCTCACTGTCTGCAACACAGCCCAGTAACGCCCTGGATGGGGAATGCTGTGTGCAGCCACTCGCTCTCTGCTATGCAGTCCTGTACATCCAGCATTCTCATTACCTGTGTACTCAGGAAAGCAGATAGTCAGTGGAGATTTCTTAATTTTCTCCTCAAATATGTCCTTCTTGTTTAGAAAGAGGATGATAGATGTATCTGTGAACCACTTGTTGTTGCAGATGCTGTCAAACAGCTTCAGTGATTCGTGCATGCGGTTCTGCAATAGAAAGGAGAGATCATATCAGGCCGAAGGCAGCGACTCGGGGATGTTCAACATGTAAGGAAGTCTAAAAAAACTAAATTAAGGAGGAAAACAAACAAAAAAAAAGAACAGCTACAATATACATAATAAATTATGTATACATACAGCTGAACGTATACATACACAGATGCAATCCCTAGGACACTGGACGTACAGTTAGTAACTTAAGGGCATTTAACTATACAGAGCTGTTTTGATTTTGCATAGCATATAATTTACTGGATCCCAGCTCATATAAATCATCATGCACCATGCATGGATGGGAAGTTATTTTTGCCCTTTTTGATCAGATTCATGTGTCGGTGTAGCTCATGCAGATTTTCTAAAACTTTTTTTTTTTTTTAAACTTTCTTGAGTGTGTGGCACACAATTGGTTGGGTACATTAACCAAGGACTGGGAGATCCTTGAATTAATCTAGAGTTGGAAGCAGACACCCAGGTGACATAAGTTTGGAAATGACCTTGCCGTGACCTTTGCCTGGTTTTGTTATTTTGTTTAGTGCTGTTGTCTGTTGTTGTGCTTTTCTTTTTTTTAAAATTTGTATTTTTAGTTCTCTTTGAAAGTGGCTCAACAAGAAGTGTCTGGCAAAGAGAGGAAAAAAAAGGAGGAAAAGGAAGAGGAAAAAGTATAAAAAAGAAAAAAGGAAGGAAGGGCATCTCAGAAGGACCAGACTACATGTCAGCCAGCTAGCACTGATGTTAGCACATGCCTCTAGGAAGAACGTTAGCTGCTCGCCAGGAGGAGAGCCGTGAGTTCAAATGCACACACAGCGAGAGGTCAGCTTTTTGGTTATGGGTCATGCAAAAACCGACACAGGAAAGAAGAGAGAGATAAAAAGGACTGAAAAAAGACCAGTTAGAGAGCTGCAAAGTCCGCCACGTGGTTTCATGGTGGTGGAAAGAGCTCACGGCAAAGTCAACCAAGAGTCATGTTCCCCGCTGCTTTCAACTCTCAACTCAAGTTTCTTTTTTTTTTTTTTTCTTGGTTCAAGAGAAGCTCCATACCTGCCAAATTTGGTTGGTCTCTCAAATGCTCATTTTTTGGCCTTTGTTTGGCTAGATAAGGTCGGGCGGCCGAGGAAAAGTTGTGAAGGTGCTGAGGCTTGGTGCTGTTTGGCGTGAGAGGCCGCCGCCGGAGTGCGCACGCCGGTCGCGTGGCCGTCTCTCCACCGGGAGCGGGGCAGCAGAGAGAGCAGGCGCCGTGAGGACGGGGTTACCAAAGGCAAATCGGGTTACAGGCCGGCTCCTCGGCTCGTCCCCGCGGCAGCTCCTTGGGACAGCACTCCCCAAACCCGCTAGTGCACACACAAGATGTTACAGCCAACGCAGGAGACACGCTAGAGAGAACAGGGCTGCGTGCGCCGGCAGCTTAATTGAGCCCGGTGCGTTATTGATTAACGCCTTCCTTTTCACCGACACGCGTCAGCTGCTGCTGAACGTTTTAGTTAGATGCAAGAGGCCCTGTGGAAAGAAGCAGCCGACGCAGCCCGGAGGGAAAGGGGACGCTGCCGCCGGGTGCTTTGCAGAGCTCGCGGCGAGCGAGCGCCTCTCCGCCCCACAGCGGCACACGGGGAGGCCGCGGTCGTGTACAGCTGGAGAAATGCATTTATTTATGGGCCTCGGTTGGAAGATGTTCGCGTATCTGGATCATCCCACGTTTGTGTGCTGTTTTTCTGCTAACTCACTGTGTGCGGGCTGCTGTGGGAGCCACAGAGCAACGCTCCTCTGTTACTCGTGGTCTCAAAATTGTAACCGCGTAGGAACCCACAGACATTTTGTACAGGAGGTCCTTGGCTACCCACAGCCCTTCGGGAGGAGAGAAGAAATCGGAGGGTGGTCAGGGGAACAGAAAGCAAATATAATCAATCAACTGTTTTCAAGCAGGGTCCCTCAGAGAACATTTTTAAGAACATTTTTATCATCCTCACTGATGTAAAATAAAAGCAGAGAGAAACAGACGAACGCTGGCCGTGGTTTAAGCGAATAACCTCGTTTGCAGCAGCCTTCGGCCTCGGTGTCACCGTACTTACCGTGCCACACCTCGCTGGCCCCGTGCCAGCAGGGCAACGGGTTTGGGTAGGAGAGAGAAGCCGAAGCCTTCTCCTGGGATGGTTCCCAGGAGCTTCACGGTTAGGTGAAGCTTACTCTCCTAGGGCAGCAAGGCTATGTAAGGACCCTACAAAATCCTTCTGCTCCTCTTCTATGGCTCAATTAGTTTGCATTGATACCTGTTAGGACATGACAGTGTTTCCCCAAGACGCAGTGACTCTTAGCATTCAGCCTGACGGAACATACATGCAACGCAAACCAGTGCATCCCTGGAGGGAATGACAGTCAGGATAAAAATCCCCTTTCCTTTCAAATTCCCGAGGTGGGTTTTGAAGCTCCGTGAGGCTGCTGACCTGGCTGCCTGCTCTGCGTAGGGAGATTTTTGCCCTACCTCTGTTGCTTAGCTGGGCAAACACCACCATGGCTCTGCTCACTCTTCCTTATTCACTCAGGAGAGGTTCTGGTCCTAAAACCCACCTTTTCCTTTTCCTACTGCCCCATGGGGAATGCTCTTGTGTCCCAGAGGGCTCCTGGGAATCCACCAGAGCAGCTCCCCGTTTCCACAAGCTGTCCTGTACCACCTCACTCCAGGAATGGCTCCCTGCCTGCCCTCCACAAACACTCACAACCCCTCTTATTTTTTTCCCCAGAGCTCAGGAGCAGAGCCGGTTGTTTCTGCAACACAGCTGCTGCGATCTTTTTTGTTCTCCTCCACGACTAAGAGCCAACTGTCATGCAAACCATGAGGCCACTGACCATTATCCTCAGCACAGAAACTCCACATCCCCCTCCTGGTTGATCTCCTAAGATGCCCAAGCTGCTGCCACTTGCTTCGTCACTGCTGAGGAAATCTCCGAGTGCTGCAATTCAATTTTCAGTGCCCAATGGCAGCAGGGAGAGCACGCTAACCAGGTCAGGCAATGAAATACGAACTAACAGGCCGCCACTAATGCACACCAAGGGTCACCAGCACCGTGCCTTCTCCTCATTACACGTTCAGCAACAGGAACACAAACAATACCTTCATATCTTAGCCAGATATGGATGACCTAAATATCTCAGTTTCAGAGGCAGCAATATGCAGCATCTCCTTCTCTTGCCACGGCTCCGTTGCATTTCTGAGGAACCAAAGAGGACAGTAGAGGTTCCCATGACAGGTCCCATGCCACTGCTGGCTTTAAAACATTTAAAAGGAACAACGTGCATCTGCCTTTGTTAATCAGCTGCTCCTCTTTTGCTGGTTATTATGACTGATGTCCCTCTCCCCTCCTCCTAGTTACAAGTCTGAGTCTTTTCCTTCTCCAGCCTCGTCTTATCAAACATAAAGATAAGCCACAAATGAGACAAAATAGCATCATTAGGCAAAAACAAAATCTACTGAGCTGCTCAGTCAGTTACAGGGAGATGTTGCCACTGTGTACAAAAACCCTCAGCAGACAAGCAGACAGCCACGCAAGTCCTTGCATCAGTAGCTGCAGGGGAGGTGTAATACCTTGAAGGCAGCATCTTGTCCATTGCAGTGGGTTGGGCAGGGTGTGCAATTTTGGCTGCTGAGCTCAGGCTGTGTCTGGCAGCAGTGGCACTGCCTGAATTTCCCTGCAGGTTTGCTCCTCTCTGCTTGTGAGCCGGGCACGCACAGTGCCCAGCAGCCTGGCCGTGGGACGTGGTGCTGCAGGAGAAGTGGTGTGAGTGGTGTCTGGGGCAGTGTGCGTGGCTGGACTCAACAGGGCTGGGTGCTCCTGTGCAGAATGTGGTCTCTGGGGGCAAACAGGCATCTAAATCACGGGTGCAGAGAGATTTCCTTCTGATCTGGATGCAGAGAAGTACTTGCCTTCCGTGACTCCCATGGTGTTGCTCTTTGTGGCAGGGAATTGGAGCGAAAACACATCCCTTAAAAGACGATCTGGTCTTGCTGAGAGAGGGCTCTGCACACAACAGCTCATGTTAGCTGCTGCAGGAGGATGGGTGCCGAGTCTTTCAGAACAAAGAGTGCAAAAAACTTCAAAAAAAACCCTTACCAGCTTATAGATGTGCTTTACATTTAACGGAAGGGGCAGGTCAGTGGGCATTTCACTTGGCCCCCTTTAACCAGCTCTTTGCTCAGTCCTGTTTGAAAGAATTTAAAGCAAACCCGTTGTTCGTGGGCTTATTTCCATGTCACAAGCTGACCCTACCACTATGCTGATCCCAGTGCTCTGACGTTAACCAGAGCTGAGCAAGGTGAGCCCTTGCTCCGTGGTGAAGTCTTTGAACATGTTTGCACTGCAGCTTCATCAGCCCAAAGTGTGGCCTGGCTTACAGAAGCATAAAAAAGCCATTGTGAAATCCCATGATTATTGTCACCTGGACACTGAATGCACCAGGAAACGCTGTTCCCTCCACGCGCCAGCTTTTCAAGTGGTTTTTGGGCACCCAGCATGTAGCAAGGCTCCTTCCTTCTCACAGCTCCGTGCCAGCAACGAGAGCACTACAGGTCTTTTCACATCTGGACAGCCCCCGACCTCCAGTGGCTTACTGAAGCTGGAAGTGCCTGCACCACAGTGCACATTTCTATGGGAAATGAAGATGGAGGAACAGCATCCAGCTCTTAGCTGCCTCCTCTTTTGTGTTTTCTAAGTGAGAAGCAATAAAAGCTGATTTACGTCATTAGAGGCAGCAGATGTGACGGATGCAGGCAGACGGCAGATCAGCCGACTGAAGAGATGCTGCTTTCACTGCTGGTTTTTGGACGGCAACCACGTTATCGGGGGAGAGAGAGGGTGCTAGGGGGTGAAGCTGAGAGAGGACCGAGGTCTGTGGGTGCCGAGTTTCCCACCTGCCCTTTGCGCAGCGGGTCCAGCAGGGCAGACAAGATGCGACACCGTCGTTCCTCTGATTTGCATCGGCCTCGCTCAGGGTTGTTTATTTGGGTTAGGCGGGGGCGTCCTGCAGCGTGGCAGAGTTGGTGCCGAATCCTCTCCCCATTTACACTGAATGTGTAAATGAACAGCAGCTGCCTCTGCCCTCCTGTTGCTCTGCATCCCCAGAAATGCTTTGTGAAAAGGGTTTGAAGCAGCGAGCGAATGTCAGCGCTGCGGCAGAGCCTTCCTGATGCAAAAGCAAAGTCAGCGCTGCACAAATCCTGGCTTCTGCAGCAGGGCACTTGAGAGAGGAGGCTGAGGCACCCTGCTCAGGGCCTTTCTGTGCCAGGAGGGAACTGGTAGTGGCCCTTGGCTTCATGGTTTGGGTGACAAACCCCTAGTCATACCTACAGAACACCTTGTTCTTTTCTCACTCCACACATTTGCTCACTGCCCTGCACGTCTGTCCTCTCCCTGTGTGTTCTTCATGTCCTTGGTGTGCTTGCCCTGACCAGCTGTACGGCATTGAGTTAACGGCTGGGTTTTTCACATCACATCGGGAGGTTTTGATTCCTCCCCAGTGAATCCTACAGGACTGAGCATCCTGGAGCATATCGGGGCTGGAGACAGAGGGAGGTGAGAACTGAGGATGTAGGGTATCTCATGTCGGGTATCTCATGTAGGGTATCTCAGTCAGTCTCGAGCTACCTGGAGGGCCACAGGTGGGATGTTAACACCGTCCTGAATTCCAGCATCAGTATGACCTAAACAAACAGGTGACTTTATCCAACAGTCTGCCAGAGTTCAAATATTTAGCTTGGAAGAGGCTGCAAACCACAGCTCCACCAATCTTTTTGGGAAGAGACACCTGGTAATGAATAGCAACCACTGCCTCAGTTCCTTCCTCATCAACAGCCTCCTGCAGGACTAACATCCTTACAAGCAGAAGAATAAAGGCCTTCAGACAGATGGGGCTGGCTGGAGCAAGCCCTTCATGATGCTGTAGACTGGGCACAGACGAAATAATTTCCTTAGCCAGGGTACAGCCTTTGACTCCTTTTTGTTAGACAAATGCAACCGTGTGCTTGCCTCACTTGTTGGTCCTTAAAGCTTTCGTTTCCATCACGCTGAATGAATGGCTAGAATTCAATAATGAGTCTTCCTGCATCCTTTCTGTGTATTTAAATCATTTGTATTAATTGCACTCCTTCTAATACCAGGGAGCACGCAGGTCCTTGCTAACTTTGTTTCCAGATGGTATTTTGAGCCTAATGTCACAGTGGGAAGTTATAAAAGCACTCCTAGAGCAAATTACCTAAGGAATCAAACAGTTCCAGTTTCACTCATAAAAAAATGAATTTCTGTAGCCTGAAGAAATAGGTTAAACTCCTAGCCTGAGCCTGCCACAGGAGGGCATGGCCTTCCCACGCCTCTCATCACCATGGTGTGACCAATTCCTTCAATTAGTTTCAAAAGCCCACCTATCTGCATCCCCTCTGCTTCTGGATATTGAGTCCTGTTAACACGCTTTGAAAATACACAGGTCAGCTGGAAAAGAGAAATACAACACCAGCACAAGGAACCATTACCTGGGAGTGCAGGACTTGGTTCTGAGGAGTGTGGAGGAGGACAAGTCTCCCCAGGATGTCAGTGAAAGGGGGAACGACCGACAAAAGCACATTGCTGTAGCGCCACAGCCAGCATAAGGCCATCTCCGAGCAGTTGCTGGCCACGCAGTGTCCCGTAAAGAAGCGTCGGGGCCTCCAAGACCCAGCTGGCACTCACCGTGGTTTCGTCTTCATGGAGCACCTGGTCGTAGCCGCTCAGCGCGACGCAGAAAATGATCGCTGTGACATCCTCAAAGCAGTGGATCCACTTCTTGCGTTCTGACCTCTGGCCTCCGACATCAAAGAGCCTGTGGCACAGTGGGGGGACCGTCAGCGCTTGCTCTTTGTTAGATAAGAGGAAACTTTAACAGCGTGGGCGTTTTCTGGCCATAATGTCCCTGGGAGGCTCCGAACACAAAGCACCAGGTTGTTAACCACTGTCTCGGTCTCTTCGCTGGCTGACATCACAACCATCGATAAATAGTGTCAGCCAGACGTGATTTAACTCATTTTGGAGAAAATATGTGTATATTTACAAGGCTTTATCAGACCTGGGGCCAACTCATATTGCGTTTCTAAACAAAGAGGTGGCGGTTGGGTTAGAAGAAGGTACCATGAGCTCATAACTTAAAGGCAGCGATTTTCAAAACAGGATTTACAAACTTTTCATGTTGCTGTACCCCAGAAATGCTGCATCCTCTGCAGTGGGAGCCATCAGTGCGTTAACTGGCAGGTTAATACCTTCTCTCTGGGGAACCACAGGGGAACACTGTGACAAAGGAACACTCTGAAAATTTCCTGCTGTGTGTAGTTTCAGACTAACCTGAAGTGGAGGTTTTTGAATGTGAAGTGGGTTTCTACGATGCCAGTTGTTTTGACCCTGGTTCGAAGGATATCCTGCTCCGTGGGCTGGTAGTCTGCAGCTCCGATTCGATCTAAGCTGTCTAGGTAGCTAAAAGAAAGAGAGAAGGAGAAAAGAAAACAAAAGCAGATAAGACTCACATTAATCTTTGTCAATCTCAGATGAATCCTTCAGCTTCCTATTAATCATTTTCAATCTCATTTTTCATGGCTGAACGTATCGTGATTAAAGAAGAAAACCCTTCTCCTATGCTGGGGAGAAAGAAACGTTACAAACCCCACTACCCTAAGAATAAAATCTGATAGTGAACTGAAAGCAGGAAATTAAGTGTTTGTGTGTTGTGAGCCCTGATGGCAATCTGTGAAAATACATAGTTTTAATATTACGTGCTATTTTTATTCCCTGAGGGACGAAAGTCCCAGTCAGGCCATTGTGCTGGGTGCTGTCCCCAGCGCAGGCTTTTCTGTAAGGACTTATTCACAACGTCACAGGCTCTCCAGATAAGAGGCTGGAGCAGAGAGGTCTCTCTGCTGGAACAGGCAGGTCGAGCCACCTTTGGGAGATGCTGCTCTCCGCTGGGAAAGGAAAGGAGCCCGGGCAGCTTGCTGGGACGAGATGCTGTGCTTTCAGTCAGCTCGAATTAAGTGAGATGAAGCTGCCCGAGTGAGTCACTGCCTCAGCCTGAAATCGAACACGGGGCTGTGACTGCGGGAGATACACCACTTGGACCACATCCAGGGGCCAGCTCAGATGGTGGTAATCTGGGAGTTTACATCAGGGTTTTTTTTTGGGGGGGGTGGAAGGGAGATTTAGCTTTCTAAAACACTCGGATAGTTTAAAAATATTTACCCTTATTCTGGTCCTGGCTTGAAATCTGTGAATGCAGGCATAACTTTTATATTCTGAAACCTTGGGTATGAAGTCCTATCTTTGGGTGTGTTTGTAGAGGAACCCAGGAGCTGTGTAACTATGACCACAATCCATTTTTTCATTCGCATTCAAGATAATTTTTAAAACAACCTAGGCCAGTGAAATAGAATTTATAAAGAAAAGAGGAATTTGTTTTGGACTAGAATTCAATATGAATTATGAACACCTGGTTGCATCACACTGCAAAGTCTTTCCCACCACTGTCAAGCTGGACACGGACACTCCCGTTCCTCTCGAAGGGCACTGACGTGCATTACAGAGCCCAAATGCCTGCCTCTAGCTCCAGAAGCATCAATGTCACACGTGTGAGATGCACTCAACGTACTGGGACTGTAACAAACCCAGTCTGCACATGAGCACTGGTTTTGCCATTTGTGTTTCGGGCAGCCTGGGTGTTGCCCAGCAGTAAGAAGAGCTGTGCAGCTCCTCTGACATCAGGAAGACATCGTTCTTGCCGGTGAGTGTGAGTTTACCAGGGAGTAGAGGAAAGCCCAGCGGGCAGCTGGCAGGGCTGTGCCATGTCCCTGTACTGCTGTCCCCTGCCCTCCATGCTGCTCCCCAGCTCTGCCTGCAACACCCCGTCCTGCTGCTCGAGACAATTCCCCTGCTGCACCAGGGGACAGGAGAAGGCTTTGTGTGCTGGAGGAGGGTGCTGAGTACATCGTCTGGTGCACTGGAGCCACGAACTCTCTGCACTCATTTTCACAGGCTTTCATGCCCACCCTGCTAGCTGGGAAAACCAGACAAACTCTAGGCTAAGGTGAAAACCAAGCCTTATCCTACTCACATCCCATACTTTGGCTACCCACCGTTTTTATCACCCTTTATTTTTGCTAAAGAATTGCAAGAATCGTGTCACCCCAAGAAAAGTACATAAGCTAAGCACGGTTGTTTTTACTCTGCCCTTTTTTCAAGCACTTAAAGATACTGTGGCTTTGTGACAGCTGCTCCCTTAATAGCCTTATGATGGGCCCTGGGGAGACGAATGGGGCTTCATTGGCTTGTGCTTGAAATAAGGCCCTTTGCTGTGACGGCTGAAGCCACGATCACTCCTCTCTTCACAACCTGTTGTCAATTTCTGTTATTTAAGACAGCCGCATTTCTGCATCCCCACAGCTGGAGACAGCTCTGCGGGACTGTTATTGAGAGACCCAAGCTTTCCCCAGTGCTCAGGAACAAGCCCTTAAATGCTTCGTGGAGAGGGTAGAAAGTGGATGGGAAAGAGCAAGACTTTTCATTTTACCCTGTTCCCTATTAATTACTCTTGCCTTGAAGATCCTCCTTTCATGCTGGGAGTGCAGCAGATGAAGAACTCCGCTGTGAACTGGCCAAAGGACTCAGCATTGCAGCAGTCCCTGTGCTGGGACATCATCAGGTGGCTGTCCCTGTCCCCACCAGCAGTGATCACGTACATGCAGCTCATAGCTCTGCCATGTGGCATGTCCCTTGGTGCCCATCAGCAAATGAGCTCCAGATTTTATGTGAACCTGCAAAAAATTTGGCTCTGTGGCTTCCCTTGCCCATCCCTGTCCACAGCAGTGATGCAGCTCCCGGTGCCTCCATCCCTCAGGGGCTGGTGGGAGCAGAGGCAGCCTCTAGAGGGGGCAGGACGATTGCAGTAGAGGGAGGAGAGCTGAGCAGGATCCACCCCATCCACCCTCTCCTCCCGGACAGTGTCCAGCTCCCGGTCCCAGCCTGGGGTATCTCCATAGGAAGCGGGGCTGGGAGGGTCTCTGGCACCTGTCCAGCGAGCAGCAGCGATGCTGTGGGCTGTCAGGGCGCTGCTTCCCAGTGCTGAACTGGTGCTGTGATGGAGGACAACTCATCATCCCCAGCACGCAGCCTCCCCTGCCTTTGGGGAGCTGAGTGCCATGAGTCTGGTGGCTTGGGGTCACTCACAGACCCCAGCTCCGATCCAAGCTTCCCCACACATCCTTTGCCTTTTCTATCAACGCCTCTCCTCTCTGTCTCTTTCCTCATTTCTAGTCTTTTCCACCATCCTTTATGTGTTTTTAATGCCTGAAATTATTTCAGTTTCCTGGGTCTGCTTTTCACCTGTCCTGGTAGTCCTGTGAGGGTCAGCCATCAGTTTACAGGAGGCTATATAACATTTTCAGTGCCATTTTCGAGGCTGCATTCCAAAACTGTTCGCTCTCCTGGCTGCTCCCACCAGGAATCTCCCCCGTCTGCAGCAGATTTTTTCCCCCAGACTTGACCACAGCTGAGCTGGGCTCCATTGGTGTGAGCCCCGTGTTTCCCAGCTCTGCCAAAAGCCCTGCCGGAGGAGCGTGCCACTGCACAACCGCCGTGCTAACACCCAGCTGCAGGAACGGGAGGCTCAGGCGGGCTGCTGTTCAGCTGCCGAGCTGATTTTAGCTCCTTGTTGCCTGGGGGTATCTCCTGTTCCTGCTGGAGGCATCTCCGAGGCTTCAAAGGAGCACCCGCGTGGCTTGGCAGGACCTGGTGGTGCGAGCTGAGGGTGCAGCGTGTTCGAGGAGCCACCTGCTCGGGAAGAGGGACGTCCAGGTGGGGACAAATTGCTGCACATGGCGTTGGATGGCAGCACTCCCGGTACACCCTTTGAACTGCAAATCTGAAGGCCAAACTGTTGCTAGAGACAATCGGTTGTCGCGGCCAACTGGCTCGATGACACATAATCCCCTCAGAAGCCGGCATCTGTTTAACTAGCAGAAATAAGAGCACTTTGGAGGCTGGGGAGCGAGCGCTCAGCTCTCCCCGCTCTACGTCATCCCCGTTGTTGCTTTGTGCTGGCACCAGAGCATCTTCTGCTCCCAGGCTCAGGGGGTTTGCAAACTGGAGTGGAAGCGTATCTGAAATGACACATCAACTCTTACTTGCTGCCTGCGTTGCCCAGGGCTTGCAGGGGTTAAAAAAAAGCTGCAGAAAGGTTAGGAGGTTTTTGAGTACATAAGTAACCCTCCAGCATTTACGCTCCCGAGCTGAGCAGCTCCATTACTGCTTATATCTTTTATCTTAAATGCTTTGTTTTGAAGCAGATTGCAGGTTTCTGAGTCACTCGGTTTATCAGGCTCAGGGACGTGAAGCCCAACTACATTACGCTGCCAAAAGCAAAATGCACAAGGAGTGGCATTTCCCAAAGACAGGGAGAGGAGCAGATCGGTGTGAGGCTACGAAAGGCAGACGCTCTGTAAGGACTAGCTGATACTGAGTCTCCTCCCAGGGTAATGTTGAAAATCAGGAGTAAATATAGTTTCTAACGGCATGTGGTAGCAGCACTGCTGATGCCAGAGACGCTGCGTGTAGGAAGGGCTGTTGTGGGAGTTACCTCTGGGAACAGAGTGGTGACGGCCTACGTGCACGGCGTGGACGGGGACCCTTCCCCAGGCACCCTGCCACCATGGAAACTCCTCCTGGGTCTGCGTCTGTGCCAAAGGCTCTGCAGGCTGCTATTTGCAATGAAGAAGCGTAGCTGAGGTCCCCGGCTGTGGTCAGAGCTGGATACCTGTGGCATGGCTTACACAGATGTGAACATTCACATGGGTTGAGGTTAATGGCAGTAAAATAGTTCATTTTCTTTGGTTACCTTGAAGGCAGCATCTTGGCAGTCTTTTTGCCAGCAGCATCCAGATCGTTGTGCCCCAGGCACTACGTGCACCCATGGTGCTAACGCAGCTCCAAGCCCACGTCCTCAGTGCTCACCAAGCCGTGGTGAAAGGGCAGCCCCAGCTCATGTGCTGGTCTGGGGCAGATCTGGGGACAGAGGGGTAGGAAGGCAAGAAAACAAGCCTGCAGGTGGTGGAATCTTCTCAGATATTCCTTTGTGGTCCTGGTCCTGGCCTCTGTCCATGTCTCCTCCCTGAATGAAAGGCCACGTGTGGGATACTCCAGCGTTGCTGCGCTGGCTTGGGTTGCATTCGATTGGGAAATCAGAGCACCATTTGTCAGCAGAAGCAGCTGAGTCACTGCTGGGTTATTTTCTGCTCCTTGTACAGAGGCGCTTGAGGGTTAGCTCCAACATGATGGCATGGTAGCTGCTGGCAAATGCTGACTTTTTAATCAAGGTTGTCATGAGCAGAATTCAATTCATCTCACTCCAGATGTTATTGTGGAGACGTCTCCACCCAGGCTGGTTGCACTGAGCTCCTTCACAGCTCATGGATGGAAAAGGGCATTTCAAATGTCTGCTGTCTGCTTCTGACATTACCTTGTACCCTAACTTCTTCCTTTCATTTGACAATGAACCAATAGCTCAATGTATATTTAGCATTAAACCATTTAATATTTAGTAGCTGCAGAGCAAGGAGACAGAGGAAAATCACTGGGCTTGGAGAGTGTCAGTATAGTAAACTCATAGTATCTTCCATCAGGAGAGAAAAAATGTGTGGGTGCTGTTTCCAGAAGGTGTGATACGACAGCACGGCTGCCCAGACCAGCTGGCTCTGGGCAAACACCCCGAGGCTGTGGCACCACAGTGTTTTTCCTGCAGACCCTGTGCCCAGCCGTATCGGCTAAATTATTTTAGGGCAAGGGGAAGAAAACCCCACAGTCCACCCTCAGAGCCCAGCGCTCCTCCAGCACACACAGCGGTGATGTAACATGTCTTAAATAATCATCAGTTATGAAATGCTTGAAACGTCGCCAGGCAGTTGTATTGTGTCCCTTCAGAAATCAATAGCACCTAGGCGCAGGAAGCACAGCACTTGCACACGTGCGCAGAGCGCGCTGTCACAGAAGCACCGAATATCCTGAGTTGGAAGGGACCCATGAGGACCGTGTCCAACTCCTGGCTCCACGCAGGACCGCCCCAAAATCAGACCATATGCCTGACAGCGCTGTCCAAAAGCTTCCTGAACTCCAGCAGCTCGGTGCTGTGATTGCTGCCCTGGGGAGCCTGTCCCAGTGCCCGAGCACCCTCTGGGTGCAGAACCTTTCCCTAACCCCCAGCCTGACCCTCCCCATCCCAGCTCCATGCCGTTCCCTCGGGTCCTGTCGCTGTCCCCAGAGAGCAGAGCTCAGCGCCTGCCCCTCTGCTCCCCTCGTGAGGGAGCTGCAGGCCGCCATGAGGCCTCCCCTCAGCCTGCTCTGCTCGGGGCGGAACACACCAAGGCACCTCAGCCACTCCTCATACACCTTGCCCTCTACACACTTCCCTGTCTTTGTAGTCCTCCTTTGGACACTCGAATAGTTTCATGTCCTTTATTGTTTCACCCCAAACCACACTGTGTTCGCAGCGAGGCCGCAGGAGGCAGAGCAGAGCAGGACAGTCCCTTCCCTTGGCCGGCCATGCCGGGCCTGAGGCACCTGGGGACATGTTTGGCCTCGCGGCTGCCAGGCCTGCTGCTGGCTCACGTTCCACTTGCTGGCAACCAGAACCCCCAGATCCCTTTCCACGGGGCTGCTCTCCAGCCTCTCGCCCCATAATCTGTACATACAGCCAGGGCTGCCCCCTCCCAGGTGCCGAATCTGGTATTTGCCCTTGTTAAACATCGTATTGTTGGTGACAGCCCAGCTGTCCAACTTCTCAACATCTCTCTTCAAGGCCTCTCTAACCCTCGAGGGAGTCAACAGCTCCTCCCAGTCTAGAATCATCTGCAAACTTGCTCAAAACACATTCTAGTCCTACAGCCAAGTCATTTATAGAAACATTAAAGAGAATTAATCTCTAAAACTGATTTAGGGCCTAAGTGGCCCTAAAATGGAGCTCTGGGGATCCCCACTAGTGACTAGTTACTGATGAAACCCTATTTACTAGAACCCTTTGAGCCTGCCCCACCAACCAGTTGTTCACCCATCGTATTGTGCACTTGGCTAGCTGTATGCTGGACATTTTGTCCAGAAGGGTACCATGAGACGCGGTATCAAAAGCTTTGCTGAAACCCAAAACTGGCTTCCGTGGGTCAACTAGGTGGGTAACCTTGTCATAAAAGGACATTAGATAAACAGGACCTGCCCCTCGTTCTTCCTTAACTAGAAAGTCCCCTCCCCTACATGGCAGGCTCTGCTGTCCTGCCACTGCTTCTAACCAGAAATTATCCTATGTCCAACCAGACGAGATACCAACACAAGATACTCCCCAGACTCCCACCCCGAAATCCAACCAGCATCATGGCCCTTCTGGTGACTGCCTGCTGCATGGGAACGTCCAGGCAGCTTCAGCCACAAAATGAAAATGTCGTGGCCAGCACTGCTGTGGCCCATGGACGTACAGCAAAGAGACGGCTGTGAGGTGTTGGGCTGCCTTTCTCCAGCACACCATGTGGGTGCCAGGCGGGGGATGTGGCTAGCCACACGCTTTCAGGCCTGTTAGCAGAGAGCCAATGCACCATGAATGGGAGCCGAGCTGTTTGCTGGCTGCTAGCAGCAGCGGTGATGGTCACCAGGACCACACACTGGGGTCGTTTTCCTGCATGAGCTCTGCTGGATGGTGCTGGGATCTCATTACCCTCCCTCGGGAAATGAGGAGGATGTTCCCTGCTGTGAAAGGATGCTGCCAGATCTTGACAGGAGGGATGCTGTGTTGCAATGCATTTTTTAACCTGCACAGAAGTGGAACCCTGCTGCTGGTCTGGATCACAGGCTGTTTGCTCAGACCTTGCTGGCTGCAGGTGTGAGGATGCATCCACAAAAAGGGGAAAGGAATCGTGCAGGCGACTGTACAGAGCTTGTACATCAAGTTCAGCTTGGCAAGTTGATATTAAACTAATGATAGACAGGAGGAGTGAACAAAAGCAGGTTGGAGCTTAGCTGTCCTAGTTAGACTTTCAGCTTTCCAAAGCATGACTGGATCCAGAACAATTTTTAGCATCGCATGTGGATGAGCAGTGTCACTAAATAGCAACCATATAACAAAGGCTTTTCAGGACATAAAGGGAGTTGGAGCTCCTGGTCCCCAGGGTGAGCTGCTGGCTGGCTTTGCTGCTTTGGCCAGCAATACAGCAAGGTCTTGTTGCTGCTGGAATAAAAAGACACGGGTATGGCTTGAGTTCATGCTCAGAGAGCTCTGGCTGGGGGGGCGGTGGGTGTTGAAGGAAAAGCCAACGTGAACAACCTAGTGCTGTGTCAGAGATGTTTTAGGAGCAGCCCTGGGAAAGCAGATGTGGGCTCATCTTTCTGCAATGATATTTGAAAATTGAAAGGTATGTAAGGAGAGATGATAAAGACTTTTTTTTTTTTTTTTTTTTTTTTTTTTAATGTACTGGAGCCCTTTCTAAAGAAAAAAGCCATATGTCTGGATCAGATCAAAGACCCACCTAGCTTAACCAGTGTCCAAGAGCAGATGTTGAGAGCTGAGTACAAATACAGGGCAAGCATGCCATAATCAGACTCTTTTTCCAGACCCCAATCCTTTACGGGTAATGCAGTTTCAAAGAGAAGGGTGATACCTTCATACTTATTAACCATCAATGATTTTACTTCCAGAAATTTCTCTAGGCACTTTAAAAAGCAATGCAAACCTCTAACAGCCACATCTGCAAGAAGGAATTTCACAGCTCAGCTACCCTGTGTGTGAAAAACTGCCACTTTCTTGCCTTTTTAAACTGCTATGTCAGGTTTTAACATTGTTAGTGCCTGTATGGGAACAGCTGTCCTCTGCCTCCTCCCCGTTCTCCACCTGTTTCTCCCTAGACCTCCACAAATCCCCTGCAGAGCATCCCTGCTCCGGCGGGGAGACGCCCCTTCTGCTGAGACATTCCTGCATGGAAGCACTTCGGAACCTTTCATCACACCAGGACAGGGAGTTTCTAATCTGAGATGGGAAAAGGAGGGAGCCACAACTGCCTTATCTCCATGGAACCGACTGCTTTGCAGTCCCTTTGCAGTCCCTTAACACGATGCTGCTACTGGAAGATCGAGATAGTTTAGCAGCTGCCCTCCCGGAGCTGCTGCATGGGCACGGTTTGCTAGCAGTGGTGTAATTCCTTCGAGAAGTTTACTCATCTCGGCATTATCGCTGTTTAGATAAAGCCTCTGTGATTGAAATCGTTGTTTAGCGCAGAGCCGCTGACCACTGGACACCCTCGCGTTTGTTTTCATAAGCGAAGGATTTGTCCGGGGGCCGGGTGGACCTTTCCAGCGGGGCTACGTAAATCCTGGCACGCCGGGATGACGCACGGCTCCGGCTGCACAACTTCTCCGGGGGCCCTTGCTGTCCCGGTGGCCTCGCACGCCAGCACAGAAGCGGGTGCTGGCCAGGCATCAGCAGAAGCCCCAAAAGGCTCCAGCCTCCCTTTTCCTTCATGCGAGCCTCCCCTTATTTCTAGTGGCCAGCTCGGCAGGAAAAGAGATGAGCTGGAGTGGGGATGAAGTGTGGTGGGGTTTGGTACCTGGGGTGTGAGCAGGATTTATGCCTAAATCCTTAAGCAAAAGGGTTTGATGCTTTCTTTTGCTCCAGGGACTGCTGTTGTAAACCTACTGAGGCTGGGGCTGATGGCTTTCTATACTGTAAAATAAAAAGGGAAGAAAAGAAATAAAAAGGAAGAAAGGAGAGAAAAGGAAAGGGAATTTGGGATAATGAAGGGCTTGTGCTGATCTGGAGCCCCAGTCAGAAGACCACAGCCTCTGTGCCCAGACACAGGGGGACACAAACAAACCCAGGTCCCTGGATGAGCAAATGCATGAAGTCACAAAGGCTTCCTCACCGCCACCCTCATCACATCGCACTGCGGCTCACTTCATTGCCCCGGGGCCATCTCACAAGCTAATTACTCCAACCCTGGAAAGCAAACAGCTGTGGCCACCCACGAAACCAGGCCTGCAGACGTTCCCTGTTTGATCAGCCACCGGCCAGAGAGATTCATCGGGGTGTGAAGGAAGGCCTGGGACATCCATGCAGACACTTGTGGCAGTAGGGAATGCAGCATTAACATCTTCATTTCTAAGCAGAAAATAAAATAAAATGAAATAAAATCGAGCTGTTGTGTTCGCGTAGTGTCTGTCTGTTGCAGGGATGGCCCTGGTGAGGGATTTAGGTCTAATATGCCAAAGGGAAGCATTAGTTAATGAGAGCTGAGCTCCTGCATCGAGTGGACAGAGGATGTCCACAGCGGGGCGATGGCATGGCTATGCAGAGCGGGGCGGGTTTCACAGAATCCCAGAATTGTCTAGGTTGGAAGAGACCTGTGATCAGGGACCTCACTGAAACACTTGCTGTGCACCTGAGGAAGTCGGGTTCTGGTGATGGGAATCAGGCCACTGGATCTCACCTGTCTGTTTTCCTGGCCTGTTAGCAAGCCATGGGGACTGCTCCTCCCAAACCCCATGGAAGCATCCCTGCCAGAAGCTGCGGGTACCAAACGCAGCCGGTGCTCTGCCGTGGACAGGTGTGAGGCACAGCCAGCAAGGGCAAAACCCGGGCAGTTTATCCCTGGCTGTGCACTGAGGATGTCTTCGTTATCCCAGACGTACGTGGAGCTCGTGGGCATGTGCAATCCGTGCTGTGCACATGGGCTCTCTGGTACTTCTCAGCGGCTGTCAGCCTGAGGCTCCTCTGAGAACGGCTCGGCTCGTGGGATTGCAGCATCTTGGTTTCAGTCCAGGCCGGATCCAGAAGCAGAGACATGTAGGGGAAAATGCATGGAGTTTCTCATTCTGTCAGACAGCACTCAGCTGCGCAGGCAGGAGGCTCGTCCTCACTGGGTGTCGGAACAGCTTGCTGGGTCCCTCCAGGCAGGGCTGCCACCTGGGCCAGCCACTGACCCCACACTTCTCCTCTCCTTCTTTTATGGCACGAGCAACCTCAGAGCACCCCTTGCGTCCATATAACCACCCTGGGGGTAGGTGCCTGCAGCCCAGCTGGTAGCGGCTTGCTCGAGGTCCCTGCAGGAGCAGGGTGACCCCTCCGTTCAGGTTAAGATGTGCACATGACAAAATTCACTTGGGATGCTCTGTATGGACAGCCTGAGGGGGCTGCAGGCCACGGTGCCGCAGCCCGCCAGGCATCTGACCACGAGCGGTCAGCTCAGCGCGAGGGTTTTGAGCTGCCCCCGGAGTGCTTCACCTTCACCGGCAGCACAGAGCTGGCCCGGAGCAGCGTGAGGTCTGGAAACCATCAGCAATCCTGCCAGACAACGCCGACACCGCTGCCAGAAAATCTAAAAGCTGGTGTCGAGCTTCCTCTTGGCTGCGGAACGGGAGGAGAGCGGCTCGAGCAGGCAGCTGGGCAGCACAGCATCGCCCTCGCTGCCGCTGGAGCCCCGCGATTCCCGCTGGGCATGATGGATGCGTCCGCCCGGCCTCCCGCCCGAGCAGGGGGATGTTGTTACTCACACGTGCTTGGGGAGGAATACAAGTATTAAGGGGATGGATGGCTCGCCCGAGGACACAACAGGAAGCTTGTGGCGGCGCTTGGAAGCCGCTTTGGGTTTCCTAAATCACGGGCAGGAGCTTCAACCACAGGAACTTGCAGCACTGGGTGTTGTAACACTTAAGCAGTGATCCTGCTCCTCACAGGGATCCTGCCCATGTAGGGGCAGATAGCATCGAGCTGTTAGAAATTTATATTCCCCACATTAAGAGCAACCCATAAAACGATGTTAAAATTGATGAATAAATTTTAAGTCGGGGATTTGAAGAGCGATAACAGAAATGCTTGTTTTGTTCTTTTCTTTTTTGGTGAACGAAGAAGGCTGAAAATGGATGCTGTTGTGTACTCCGCTGCCCCGACCAGTGTAATTTCATGCATTCCTGTATGGGTTTTGATGAGTTCTGCAGATCAATGATGCTGCATTTAAACACAAGCTAAGCGGTAATTACAGATGCATGCAAGAGTTATTTATTTGGTGGCACTGCACCAGCTGATGGGAGGATTGGCCGTGTCCAATCAATGTTTGAAGCTTCTCAGAATAAAGAGCCTTTTGGCTCCCAAAGCAAACTGAAAATGGAAAATAACCCCCGAGTCCCCAGAGGAGCCCCTCATGTCCTCACAGGGAGCGCTGTGGGATGGGTCTGGGTCACCTCCTCCCCACGTCTCTGCCCCATTGCTCGTGCTCAGCCTTGCCATCTCACACCGACGCCTTGTTTGTGTTGGGTCTTCCTCATGGTCTCGCTGCGTGGCCTTGGGGCTGAGGGTTGGGCTGGTGGGAATTAAGGCAGAAGTAGAGGCAGCAGGGTCAAAGCAAAATCCACGGCTTCCCGTGGTTCTGGGGGCAAGGGAAGACAAAAAGGACGATGAATGGCACGAGCAGGGCTGACCACAGCCTTGGGCTGCTCGCTGAGATGCTCCCAAGGCACCCGCAGCCTCACGGCCAGCCCCAGCAGCCTGAGGGGCTCCCAGCCCACATCTGGCTGAGCACCACGGCCGGTGCTGCTGCTCTCGGGGCAGAGACCACGCTCTGCTCGGGGATGGAGAGCAGGGAAAGAGGCCAGAAAGCTCCCAGGTGCGCGCTGATCGCCAGGCACCGCAGTCAGAGAAGCCTTTGGAAAGATAAATAGGACGTATGGGTGACCTCTGTGCATTTAGCACATCTTCTATTTACTAGCAACTATTTTAAGCAGATGCTTTTGGGTCTCACAGATGTCTGAACCAAGGCAGCAGGGCTGAGCCTCAGTTCCCTGCTCAGCTTCAGTTGTAGCACCCAGCTCCACCCATGCTGGGTGCACAGGCACCCCTAAGGGTGGCTCTCCTGGGTGGGACGCAGGAGTTGGGTTCCTGGAAGAAATGTGCAGCCTTCAAAAGTACTTATCTTCTTTTTATTTTGATGAGTTTCTTTGTAGCTTCTCTATTTGTGTCATTTCTTTGTTAATGTCTTTTTGCTCAATGAGCTGTTCCTCAAGGGATTTGTTTAATGCCAAGTTGCCGGTTCCATTACTTTAATTCGAGTGAAGGTTTTTACCTGGACTCCTTTATCAGCTCCCAGCTCTCAACGGATGCGTACTGGTGGCAGTCCCGTGTTTCTGCGGACTTTCTCCTATTCCTGTACCTTGCAGATTTGGCCTCGCTGCCCAGCACATCCCCAGCTCACTGTTTCTCACGTTGTGGGTTGCAAACCCATGGAACTGTTTGGCTGGAAATGCTCAGACTGACAGTGCTGCTGCTCAGGAGCAAGCCATGCCCTGGATTTTCCCGAGTGAGGCTTTGGAGATGGTTATTGTAAAACCCTGGGTACCCCGTGCAACACTGATGGGCTGGGAAATGCTGATGTGTGCCCCTAGAAGTGCTGTCAGAGTCTCGCTGGCAGCTCACGGGGTGTTTTGTGACCTGGGCTGGTGGTTTTGGGGCACTGCCTTTCTTTTCAGCGCTGGTGCTCCCCGCAAACCTGCTGCTCAGCCCCGGGTGACGGCGCAGCCGGCAGGGAAGGGGTTACAGCGAGGCAGAGTGCATCATAAATCCCAGCAAGAGGGAGGCTGGGACTCCATGCCAAAATCAGAGCTGACACTTCCTTGGCGCGGCTCCACGGTGCGGTTTGTGCCTGCTTTCTTTTCCCCTCTATCTCTTCCCTCCACTCCCAACGGCTCGGAGAAGGCTCTGCCGAAAAGCCAGGCTCCGGAGCGTTTCTCCCCTCCTTTCCCAACACCTTCAGCCCCAGAAGAGACCCCGGGGGACCTCTGAGGAGGTGCCTGCTCCCTTCACTCAAACACTTCAATGCATTGTACGTGCCGGAGGTGGGGAAGGTGCAGGCAGGGGGGTTTGGCACAAGGACAGGCGTTTGCTCTGCCCGTACTCCAGCCTCCTTGGGCACTGAGCTGCACTGTTGTCACCAAACCCATCGGCCCTTCCTGGAGCCTGCGCATGGCTGTAGGCTGTCAGGGGCTCAGGAAAATAGGAGCTGGGGGTTTGGAGGTCTGTAGTGATGGGAAAAGGTCAAAAAGTCAGCCTCAAGTGCATCTGGCCCGTCGTGGCTGGCTGCCTGCCCAGATCAATGATCGTCTCATCGGCGGGTGCATCCTCAGGCTTTGGGGGGAAAAAAAAAAAGAAGATAGGGAGCTTTTGTCACCTCTCCAGGAGAAGGAGGAGGCAGGAAGGCCATACCTGGCACGAACCCAGCCCCAGATCTGGGCGATGCTCATCACCCCGCTCCTGCTGCCTCGGTGGAGCCGCGGGGGCTGACGGAGCAGCCGGGTGTGCAGAGCTCTGCGGGGCTGTGAATGAAATCCTGGGGGAAAGCAGAGCCTGGCACAGCCTGAGGCATCGGCCACGTGTGTGTCACTGAGCCCTGTCCCCAGCCGTGGCCATCAGCGTGGCAGCACCAAGAAACGTGGTACGAGGGGAACGCCGAAAAAGCAGTTGGAAGTCAGTGGGTGCGGGTTGGAAACTGGCTCAGTGCTTGGCCTGGGTAAGCAAGAAATTAAGCGGTGTTTGCTGCAGGGCTGATTAGGGCCATTAGATCAATTAGTGGGGGAAACGATCGCTGCCCGGGGCTCCACGAGGTGAATCCTGACTCCCACACGACCGCCTGGGCTGAGCGCTGGGACTCTCCGGCCGTGGAGGTGGACACCAAAACCTCCCGAGCTCTTCCCTTGCCCACCTGTGCCAGGCTGAGGGCTGCTGCCTTGCTTTGCTTCATCCTTCGCCGCCCTCACCACCGTGGGCTTCAGCATCTCATAAATATGTGTATTTATTATCAACGTGCCCCAGAGCTCAGGGGTATCGTGAGGAGCTTGAACCTGTGCCCCCCAACCCTGCTCTGCCCTTCACGGGTGCTGCATCCCCATCCCTGCCTGCTCCTGTGGTTTCCCTGCTGCCGTCACGGCGTTTGCTACTTTTGTTTTTTTCATTTTTGTTCTCTCTTAAAGCCCTGGCCCCGCAAGGCTGGATATTAGATGGACTATTTGCTTAAGGAAATAAAAAAGGACTTTCCAGCCCTCCTGTTCACAGACAAAAGGCTTTACAGCCTAAGCCAGGGGGCTTAGGAAGCAGCAGATAAAAGCAATTTTCCAATGGTTGTCTTAATATATATTGAAAAACGTGGGCTTTTTAAGCTAAGCTCATGATTGGTTTCGGATTTTACTCATAACCTCAAACACCTGCGCGTGGCGATGCTGCGCTTCTTGCTGCTTGGGGGCAGCCAGAGTGGGAAGGAGGGGAAAAGGGAGACAAACCCATCCCGTGTGAGCAGGGCTGCTCTGCCCTGCCCTGTCCTGCCCGTCCTGGGCTCAGTGTGGCTCCTCCTGAGCCATTCATCTCCTTTTCCTTCCAAGCCAGGACGATTTCTGGGCCAGGAGCCGGGGGCCACCCCGTCACTGCGTCGCCACCGGTGTCTGCAGCCCCACGTGGAAGATGCTTTGTGCTGTCCCGGAGCCTGCCTCCAAAGAAATCCCCGCGTTCCTGCCATTCTTTGCCATTTAAGGATTTAAATGAGCAGCAAATCCATCGGGAAGCAGGCACGACCTCCGCGCTCGCCTCCCGGAGCAGCCGGTGCCAGACCTGACGCCGGGCATGTGAAGAAGAGCCCTGGCGAGCAGCGGGCTCCTGCCAGCTCTGCTGGCTGATGCACCACAGACCTGCAGCATCGTGGGGAGCAGCCGGGTCCCAACCTGGCCCCGAGACCCCCGAGAGCATCCCTGTGCGAGCGATGCCCTTCGCTTTGCAGGGGCTGTGACAGCGCAGCTGAGCGCACGCGGTGCCAACTGCAAGGTGCGAAAAAGGAGAGGGAAATTGGGGCTCCTCCGGGGCCAGGCTGGAGCTGCCTGGATCTCGAGGATCTCAGGGTTTTGGGGTAAGAGATGGGGGCTTGCAGGGGACACCCCGGCCCTGGAGCTGCCGTCCTGCTGCGTGGCTGGGGGCTGCGAGCCCACGGAGCCGGTGGGAAAGGGGGTAGGAGATGGGTATCAGTGAGAAAACGACCGGAGCGAAACAAACAAAAGGAAAAAACCACACACACACACACACACAAAAAACCCCAACCCACCCCAGCCCATGGTGGCAGCCTGCCAGTTCCAGCTGGTTTCGTAAGGACATCGCAGCCTAAAAATACACAAAGAGTTGGCCAAAAAAAAGTCGGATCTTTCTGCACCGAATCTGTCACCCCCAGCCCTCTGCGAGGAAGGAGCCGTTTCTGTCAGAGCTGTCAGGCAGCGATGGGAACAGATTAGGCAGGGTGCAAGGCTACGGTTCAACAGGTCGCCTTTGGGGGGAAATCGAAGCGAGGTTACTGGTGGTGCTGGCTGTTCCTGCTCTCTGAACCAGCCATGGGAAGGGAAGAGCTTGTTGCCAAACCCTGGCAGCGTTCCCTTCTTCAGGCAAAGCGGCCACGCAGGGGCTCAGTGTTTGCCACCCGGTTCCTGCAGCCTCGTACCCTGGACAAGCCATTGCCTGGTGTCTGTCCAGGCCAACAGAATCCAAACTTCACTAAAAAAAACTTTTATTTTCTTTCTTTCCAGGCCACGAGCTGATTTCTGCACAAATGAACTCTGGCTGCCAACTCCCCTTAGCCAAGCTGTGGCACCCGAAGGAGCCTGCTGGCATCATTTTCGATTCAACAGGGGTGGTTCCCAGGTTTGGGAAGGGGACAAAATGATAACCAGGATATTTTCTGCTAGTGCCAGACCATCTCCTGATCTGACAGAGCCCCTGGTGCAAACGGGAGAACCAGCACGAGCTGCTGCCCTCGTCCTACCCCTCTGGGTGGGAGCTTCACCGACACTGGGACAGCCCCGACTGGTACTGCGGGTCATTAAACAGTGATTTATTTAGTCAGGAGAGGTTTTACAAAGCACCAGGCCAAACACAGCGTTGTTATGATGCCACGTGGCAGTGCAGAAAGGGATGGAGGAGGAAGGTGCTGCTGAGCCCTGGCCCCCAAGGAGCAAACTCCTGCCCACAGCGTGGTCTGGGCTGTCCCCTGGGTCTGTTCACATGGGTCTTAGGGAGATTTTTTGGGGTAAAGGTGGATTAGGAGGGGAGAAGTGACAGTGCTGTGCCACCAGTTTTGGCCTCCATAGCCAAGGAGGTGCTGAGGTTTTGGAGGAGCTGGCTGCAGAATTAACATTCCTACTTGTAGGTGGGTTTGCTGGTGAGGAAACTCAGTCCTCACAGCCTCCGGGCAGTGTTTGGTGGGCTGGGCAGGTGAGTGTTGCTTCACAGCCACGTTGGAAACACCACCACATGGCCTCCACCCTGCTTTGGGCCAAAAGAGGCATCCCTGGGAGAGGCTGCACCTGATTTTGGTGAAATTGGCTCTCCAGATGAACGAAGACTGGGGTTGGGATGCTGGAAACCATCGAGCTGCTTTCCAAGAGCACATCCTTCCCGTTGTGCTGTTGCTCCAGCTCACACTCAGATGCAGCCACGTAACAATCGTGATCCCTTAACTTCTGAGTCAAACCCTGGAGCCTGGGACCTCCAGCGAGCCCTCAGGTCTGCGAGGCTGCAATTTCACCTCCCGGCTGGGATAACGGAGGCGTCGCTACCAGAGCCAGCCCCACCGCAGACCTGGCACCCCCAGACGTGGCGGAGCTGCTCCTCCCTGCAAATCCCATTTGCATCTCATTTGGGGGGATCTGCGCCACGTTGGTGACTCCAGGCAGCCAGCTCTGGCCCTTAGGAGCTCTTTTGTTCTGCTTATCGCAGGGGGAACTTCATTATTCAAAGCTGGTGGGCATATTTACTTACAGGGGTAAATTAAACCATAAATTCAGACAAATGTATCTACATCTCTGCCCGTGATGTATTTTCCCTGTCTGCTTGGGCTCTAAGACACAAAGGTGGATTGTTCAATAAACAGTGCAATGCAGTCATCCCAATTAATTGGATTGTTCCATTTACGCCGCTACTCCCCCCAATTAAACACAAATGAGCTCAAGTGACAGGCACGAATAAGAAGGGCGGACAGAAAACCATATTCTAATGCAAAAGCTGTGATAAGAAAATGAAATCTATGCACCTGATGGGAATATTAATGCAAAACCTTGACCTATAATTTTTCTTTCTTCAGTCTGAGAGCGCCAGCAACAATTGCAGCTCATTAAAACGGACCGTGTCCTGATAGCTGTGCGTAATGCCCACGTCCCACAAGTCCCATGATCCGAACGCTTACCTTGCTGCCAAAAGCAATTTCGCAGAGCTGCACGGTCCTGAAGCACAGAGCTCTCGCCTGGGGTAATGAAGCCTGGGCGTATCGCTTGCACAAGTACTAAATTAGGGCTGGTGGGCTAAATAGGATCGGCTATCCACTGCCTGGCCGTGCGTAGCCTCTTCTCCAGAGTCCCTAGGAAAGCTGCACTGCTCTCCAGCCCCATCTCGGCCAGAGGTGTCCCAGTGACTTGGGGACACCCGCACACGAGGTGCCTTTGGAGCTGGAGAGAGGGTCACCGCCCGCGGTGCTCTCAGCTCATGGGGTCTGTGGCAACAGCCCCAACCCTGAACACCCCTTCTCCCTTCTGAACACGGGGTTATGACAGGGAAAAAAGCCAGCAAGCAAACCCAGAAGTGCTGGTTTCGATGGACCTTGGGATTTCAGCCAGCCCGTCCCCTCGTTCAACGCAGCACCAACTTCAAAGCTAACTTCAGTTTGAGACTCAGGGGGCTGAGCTGTGAGCAGTGCCAAGGACGGAGATTTTACAGCCTCTCTGGGCAACCTGTTCCGATGGCGCCGTGCTGGGGCTCAGCCTAGAAGCAGTCCCTACATCACGACAACGTCTGGCTCTAATTTCTTAGCTCTCTTTTTGCAAGGTAAAGTGCGCGTTGGCATGTGGGATGCAATGAGCTTTGGCAAGGAAGGCGATACCAGCACGCAAAGACAATTCCTCTGCAAAGAAAAGAGATCAGAAAGCAGCCCCACGTGAGGCAGGGCGAGGGGGAAGGCAGAGGTATTTTATCCTGTGTTTGGTGCCACATTTCCACAAGGCCCTGCCAGAGCAGCTCCTGGAGATGGAGCGACTGAAGCGGTGTCCGGATTGGGCTTGGTTTTTGGCACAGCCCAGAGATGTCGGGGCTGCAGCTAGCTGTGCCAGGGCAGCCGACACAATCGCATCTCTCCCCCTCTCTGGGCACAGCGAGGTCTGAATCCCTCCTCGGAGGCAGCTCTCCCTCCCTCTGCTCCCAGCACCGAGAGCCAAAGGCAGCAGCGAGCTTCCCAGCCCTGACACCTCAGACGTGTGAAGACGGATGGGTTGAACGCAGGCCTAAAATGCTTTGCAGTTTCACGGTAGTTTCACAGCCCTGGCATTACCGAATGATCTTTCAATGTACTTGGAAGCAGGAGGAGAATAACTTGAGATGGATTCTGGCTTTCTTGTGTGTGTGGACGTGCAAACTGGCTCTGCCTACACATCTTGCCTGTGTGGATAGGCACATGGCAAACTGCTGCTCGTGTGGCTCCGTCTGCTCCGTTCCCCTCAAGTTTGGGGCTTTTCAAGGCAGGTCCCTGGCCCTGGGTGCTTCAGATCCCAGCTGCCCTCTGCACTGTCCTCCACTGACCAGGCTAGCGAGGAACTCGAGGACGGGAAACACAAGGCGGTTTTTACATCCGAACAAAAGCAGGAGATTAAGGAAACCAGCTGGAAACCTCCATTTTGCTGATTTTGAAAGCAAAATGTGGGTCACAGATGTGCTTCCACAGACAGAAATTGGCTGGACAAGAAAAGGCATCAGCAATGCCCAGACTTTTTGATGATCAGAGGTAGATTTAGCTCCCAGGCACGGAGACAAGAAAGGAAGAGGAGACGAAGTAGGAATAAAAACATAATCAAGAGATTAGGAATGTAGAACTCAACCCACCCGTAAATTTGCCTTAGGGAATGATGAAAAAATGCAGTAATGAAAAATGATGAAACCCACTGCTACTTCTTGCTCTCTTCCCTTCTCTTCCTGTCCGCATTGTTTTACTTTTTGCTGTACAAGACGCAGGAGGCCTCTTATGGAACCTCCCCTTTCCCTCTGTCTCATTTTTGCTTTGCAGAAGTGCTATTTTCTACTTTTCCTTTGCAGTAGGTATTAAAACCATGCTAAAGACAGGCTGAATTTAGAGCCTAAAAGAAGTAAAAGTTGCAGGAAAGTCCATGCTGTTAGGCAGGCATGCACGGGAGAGCAGACAGCGATGTGCTCCTGCCCATCTTTGAGAGGAGGGACGTTATTAATCACTCTGTGTTTAGGCTAATAAGAAATATTACATCTATTTTCAGAGAAATTAACGACAGACTAATAAGAACCATGCTGCTAGCTCTCGGAGGCTGTTGATTAGCCTGTGCCTTGGTCTCCCAGGGCACAGAGCAGAAGGCCTGTTGTCTGAGCCATTAAAAAAAAAAAGTCAAGGTAAAGCCCTGGAAGAGCACCGCAGGATCACTGCTGCGCTGGCCAGGGGAGTGAGGCTGGTGACAGAGCAGGGCTGGCTTTGTCTGGCTGCTCTGTCTCGTTGGAGGCCGTCACTGCGGAAGCTACAGGACGCAGGGGACAGTCACAGTGTCTGGCCCATGTCCCTTCATTAAATAAAGCAGACGCTAATGCCCCAGGCCAGGGCTGACCTCGGAGCAAAGTCCAAGCAGCAGTTCCTTGAAAATGTTTCTGAAAAGCTCGCAGCATAGCCAGGGGTGTGCGGCACCTGGGGACGAGGGGAGGTGCCTGAGCTGCTCCTGATGCTCCCCTGCTGCTGGCCACCAGCCCGTGGGTCACCTGGCCACCTTCAGGCTATGTGACACACACCGAGCAGCCGTGAGCCCTGGCCCCAGCAGCAAACTTCCCAAACTTCCCTCCTGCCAAAAGTGCCAGGCCCAGCACCAAGAGGAGCCCGAAATAACAGAGGTGCCGGTATGCCGGCAGCCCAGCTCACCTCCATCACTGGTTTTCAACCTCTGCAGAACTCCACATTCAGCTTTTTTTCCAGGACTTATTTTTCTCAGCCCTAATGAAAACCCGTTTTGTAGTTGCTGGTGTTTCAAAGCCTGTATCAGTGTCAATACAGAGAAGTCCTTTCCCAAGAGAGAAGAACAAAAAACAGAAATCTGTCTCTCTCTTTTTTTTTTTTTTTCTTTTTCTCATGCAGAAGAAAACAACCCCGAAGCACTGCAAGATTAAATGAGAAATGTGCCTCTTTCCACTGGGTGTCCACTGGGCGTGAATAAGTGCCAAGTGAGCTCTCGCTTCCATCGCCATCTGGTGCGAGGCACCAGGGCCTGGAGGTGCAGCGGGACGCCTGGAGGCCCCGTTGCCCGTGGTGGCTGAGCCCCCAGAGGCTCCTGAACGAGATGCGAAGGGCTTTGGTACCTTCAGCACACGAATTGTTGTCCAGCCACAGCAGAACCAGCAGCCTGGGGCAGGAGAGGCCGGGGTTTTCTCAGCCCGTGGGTAGGAAACAGGAGCGCTTTTCTAGGGAAAGCTCTGGGTCCTCTTCTTGTGACAGATTTGTGGCATCGCCACCCCCTTGAAAGGTGGTTTTTGAGTCCCCAGTTGTGAGAAGTGGGAAATGCTCCAAAAGCCATTTTGCCAGCTTCATGTGGCAGATCTCTGCCTTGGGTGCATCCAAGAGGGTGAACAGCAATGCACCCTGCCCCCAGCTCCCTGGGAATGCGGGTCTGTGTGCTCCCATTCTTCATTCACACGGCTGAATCCATCATTTATCTGCCCTATTATAAAAGATAGCATCGATGTTTAACCAAATAAGAGGCATAGCTTAGTGATGGGACCCGGCAGGGCAGCCTGATGGTTGGACTTGGTGATCTTGAAGGCCTTTTCCAACCTAGACGGTTCCCTGATTCAACTGATAGCAGAAGGAGCAGTGAAGCTCCTGCTTGCTCCAGCAAGCCTGAATTTCTCCTCTCCTTCCATCCTTTCTCCTATTATCTCCTCTCTTTTTGCATTGACTGGCTTGAGAATCCCAGTGCAGCACAAGAGACTTTGTTAGACACCGAAAATAATTGCACTGGGCTGCAACTACGCGTTGATATTGTTGTGAATACCACAGCACAGAGCCTAGAAGCTGCTTGTGGTTTCAGAGCTCTTGCTGATGAATTGCCCAGCATCTGGTCACATTGGGGGGGCTACGCTTGTTATTTTCAACTGCTGTAGTGCACGGAAGGAAAATCAAAATGCTTTCCTCAAGGTAATTGGCTCTAAAACAATTGAAGAATTTTCCACAAGGTTGTAATGCAATTAGGACTGGCATTTTCTACAATTTATCTCTCTAATGGTATGCTTTTGCCATCAGATCCTTATTTTGTGCGAAAAAAAAAAACTGGCAAGAAAAGGCAGATTTTGCTGTTACCGGCAATGCAATATAGATTAAGCAGAGCTGTCCACCCAGTCGTGATTAAAAGTCAGCATAATGTTGGGATCGTCACTCGGCTGTAGTCGTTCGTGGTGTGGAACGGTCGGGTGGGATGCTGTGACACCAGGCACACATCTGCAGAGCTCCCGTTTGGGTTTCAGGCGGTGCCAAGCGATGTGTCATCGCCGCTCGCGTTCTGCTGCAGCGCCGCAAGAGCAGAAATAATTCTGCGCTCCCGAAGTGCCCTGCCAGCTTGGATGGGAGGAGCTGGTGCAGGCTGGTGACAATCAGGGCCACCGCACGGAGCAAAATCATCAGCCACCCCGGCGTTTGGGTCCGTGTTTTGATCGACATCCAGGAAAAGTCTAAGCAGAGGTGCCAGACAATCCAAGCAGGCAGCAGCTCCCGAAGAGCATGAGTCAGCTGCTGGACTTGTTGACACGGGACACTGCGAAAGCCAGAAGCATGGACAGAGCATTCCCCTGTCACCACTCTGGGAAACCTCTACTGCTGTGGCTCTCGAAGCAGACTGCTGGGGAGTAACTGGGAAAAGGATCACTCTGTGCTTACTCGTTCCTCATACTTCAACACGATTTACTAAGTACTGTCCAAGACACAGTACAGGGCCACGGGGACTTTTTGCCTGACTGCAACAGCTGCTGGGACTGAAATTATGGCATGAAATGCTTTGTCTCCCTGCCTAGGTAGAGGCGGGCACATTGGAAGGATTACCATTAGGAATGGGTCTGAGCTGGAACAGGGGGAACACTCAGTGTTTCTTCAGAGCCAGAGCAGCTGTTTATGGGTAAATGTTCTGTTTTTATAATGGGGTGAACCAAAGCCATGGACTCCATCACCATGAAGAAAACCTCTGGCCTTGGTCCCTAATGGTATGGATGCCATTGACGGTATTACGAGAATAATGCGCTGCCGCCATAAATGCAAATACTTCCCCTACCCTTCTGTAGGACTATCAGAAAAACAAACCCGAGAGCTGTAATGCTATACAAAGCAGGGCACCACACCCTCCTGTTATCTGTCAGACAAATGAAGAAGCCATCGGCCACGGCCACGGGTTGGTCTGTCTCAGTTGGTTTGTAGAAACCAACCTTGAACAGCTTGGAAGCAGCCTGAGCACCTGGCCTCAGGGTCCTGGACCCCAGACTGGCCAGAGGGGGACAGGGAAGTCCTGCCTGCGCCTTCCTACCTTGCAGCAGCCTGTGACACATCACAGATCCTCCTCTGTAAGCAAAGCCATGATCAGATCCAGTGCTGGGAGGCAGCTAACACCTTTGGGGTCATTTTGGTTAAAATTTTAACAAGTCCAAATGCAGCTGCTTAACACAAAAATGTATCAACGGGGGTACTCACTATTGGGCCGAGTCGTTAAGTTGATATTCCCGGGACCTGTTGAAGCATTCCTGGATCCCGGAGTCTGCCCAGAGTCTCATCATAGCCGACAGCAGCTCTGGAGAGAAGGGCTCTGTGTCCTCCATCCGACTTACGACGTCGCAGACCATCTTGGCATCAGCCTGCAGAGGGAAGAAAGGAGAGGTCACACGGATGCTGAAGGCAGGAGATTTCAGAAACAGCGCACCAGGCCTTCAGGGGCAGGGGGCTGTGTATTTGGGATGGGGCTTTGGGATCCACACCGTATGCTCCAGCAGGAAGGGCAAAAGGAGGATGCAGCAAGATTTCCTTGGAAATCTTGTCCTCCTTTTGCCCTTCTTGTCCTCCTTTTGCCCTTCCTGCTGGAGCAGGATCGGGTCCTTGTGCAGCCCACCTCGTGCCAACACATACTGCTCATCCGCAGACAACTGAGCTGGCACTACATATGGGCAGAGCCTCTCGGTAGCAGGAAGAAATCCAGGTATGCACAAATCCATCCTACACCTCTCGGAGTGCTGCATCCCCTGCAATGATCCCCATTTTACCAGGTTCGTGACCTTGCTGAAGCAGGGACCATCTGCAGCAGAAAGGGCAGCAGAAAGGCTCCAAAAACAGTGCTTTTCAGCTGCTGGTTTATTGCTTTTTTTGTGAATTCCTGTTCTTTCCTACCAGTCTGTCTCTGCGACGGGGGCTAACTCCTGTTAACATAACACCTTGGCTGTCTGCGCCGCTTTGTGACTCAGATGGAGAGGAATCTCCTGTGGTTAAGGAGTATGGCAGGGCGGGCAGGGCCAGCTGGTGGTTTTCGGATGGAATCTTTTTTCGGTGAGAAAAATCTGATTCACTGGAACCGCAACTTCTCCTGCAGGATATTGCTCTGACACAGCCTGGGTCTGGAAGATGTCTCAGATCTGGGATGGGAATGTCTAGACAGGCTCGGAACAGCTGAGCGCAGCCCTCCTGTGACGGCCCGCAGGGGCTGGTGCTTCCCTCGTTTGTGAAGCAGGACACCCGAATTTGTGGCCACCTCTGCTCGCGTTGCAGTAAGGAGCCCTCCCGCATCCCCCCCCCAGGCTCCTGGAAGCCCAGGGGTGCCGGCTAATCCGCAGAGGTTTTCTTTCATAGCTTTGTTAATTGAAAAAATTGGCGAAGTCTCACATTTCTGCCAGCTGACACAAAACCAATTATTATTACTATAATTAATTGGCAAAGAGGAGCTCTTATCCTGCATTTGTGCTTACAGCAAGCTGGTGCAGACGACCTCCTCGTTTCATTACCTTTACTCACGTCCCATTTGTATATCCCTGTTGCCATCCCAGTACATCCCCATCCCCGTTTCCCCCTGGGCTGGATCTCTTTGGGCAGCTGTAGGGTTCCCAAGGGCATCGGGACGGTGCCACCTCCCCAGCCCGCTGGAGAATCAGCCCCCTGGGGTCCAGGCTACCAAAACATGAGTGCGGGATGTCCCCAGTCCTGTGCTCCCGTGTCTCTGCTGTACGAAGAGGAGATGGAAAACAAACCGAGCTGCCCTAGGGACTGTTCCTTCGGTCACTGCGATGATTAGATGTGGGGGAGCACCATGAGAACCTGGTTGCATGGCTAGGAAAGACAACGTGTATGTGCACGGCCAGGATCAAAACCCTTCTGCAGCCCCTGTTTAATGAAACTGATGAAAAATCACAGGGCACCGAGCTGCTAGCACTGGAGACAGAAGCTGCTGGAGATTTCAACACTCGAAGAGCTTCAGTTCCCAAGAACATCAGGTCCTTACGGGCTGAAGGCTCAGTACTGTATGGAGACATCATCCCATAAAACTTAATGGGGGGGAGTCTTTACGCTTTGAAGACTTTATGAACATGAAGTCTTTTTTTCACAGAATGCTTAACTTCATTTTGTAGTGCCCAGAAATCCTTCCAGCCCTCCGAACAGCCTCTGCTCATTTTCGAGAAATAGTATTGGTGACTCACGCCTCAAAGCCAAGGCAAACGAAGAACCTTGAAGAGTTCACTTCATTTCAAAAGCTTGTTTTCTGCCCCGGAGGGCTTCGTGAGCTCAGTGAATATTCATAAATCATCGGTATGGCTTCCCTGCCCTGCTGCAGCTGTAATTCTCCTCCTTCCCCAGGTTCTAAATAACAGGAGAGCTGCTAAAGGCCAGCGGGCTCGGGGCTGCCGTCCAGCTCACGGACACGCTGCTGACTTCAGCTGTGTGCTTAGCAAGCTGCCCAAACTGCTCTGCAGCGAGATGCTTTCGGTTAGGGGGGTAGGAAGCCTCTCGTATGTTACCTGCAATAAGGTAGGGGGGATTTACAGGCCTAAGTCTCAGATCTGCTCATCTCTGATGGCCTCTTGGCCTTGGTGTCCCCTCGCAGGGACAAGCATCCCCAGCCACAGGTATCACGTCTGCTCGGGCTGGCCGTGGGGCTCAGCTCGCAGGGCAGGGCGTTATTTTGGTCGATGCCAGCAGAGAGAAGCTGCAGCATCCCTGCAGTCCCCGGGAGTCTCTTTTGGGGACTTGAGGCTCCCTGCAGGAGCTGCAGCTGGGGCAGGAGGGCTCCTTGCTCCTGCTGAACGGGAGCAGCCCTGTCCCAGGCTGGGTTTTGTTTTGCCCAGTGAACCATTCCACTCTCGATTTTGTACACCCAGCAAAAGCAGGGGAAAGGAGCAGCTTTAAAAATACTCCTCCCCCCTACCAAGGATAAAACCCCTCTGTCAAGGAGCGTGGGGCCATCCATGAGTCCATGCATTTGTTAGATGCTTTAACGAGCAATTAAGGAGCCAGGAAGAGCAGATCCCCCTTTCTCTTCTGGCTCTCCAGGCTGCATCTCAAGCTGGGAATGACATTAAAATCTGCAGCCCCCTCCGGGCCCAGCAGGTAGGTTTTTAAATACTGCCTGATTGACTTTTCTCCTCGTGCCTCCCCCGGGCCTGGCGCTCCCTCTTCTCCCGAGGTGAGAGGCGCTGAGCTTCCTGCCACGCTTTGCGGCTGTGCCGAAGCGAGCAATTAAATAAAGCAAAACAAACCAGACCAAGCGCCCCCCCACCCGCCTCCCGCCCCGCCTCGCAGCTCCCATCCGACAGGGATTGAGTTAATGAATATCACGGTGGTACTTCAGCTACCTCCGGAGCTAAAAATAAGCAGCCGCCTGCCCCTGGGACCGCTGGAAGGAGGCACAAAATGGTGCGGTGCTTCCTCCTCCAGCCCTGCCCCTGCACGTCCCCAGAGCCTCCCCTCTGCGCTCTCGGGGCGGGTAGCACTCGCCATCTCGTCTCTGGGGTGATGCTGAGAAGGGTGCTGTGATTTCCAGGCCAGTGGGCACGATTTTCATGCCTCTGAAGAGGTCTCATCTGCTCGGTTGAGTCTTGGGAGGCTGGGAGAAGCTCGCTCAGCTCGCTGCCTCCTTAGCTGGGTGTCGCGGCGAGGGCTGGGGTGATTTAATGTGGAGCTGATGGGTTTTGGGGTTGGTGCCGGTCTCCTTCAGGCTGGTTCTGATCTGGGAGGAGCGTGACCCCCGGCATCCCGCCGCTACATCAAGTGGCTGGCGTTTTGTCACTGCGGGTCAGACCCTGACCTCAAGCTGATTGTCTTTGGGTTATTCATTACCGAGAGCAGGACTCGTTCAGCTCTGTGTCACTCCCGAGTGCTCAATGTGTCCACCTACAGCAGGAAAATCGCAGCTGGCTGGCTGGGCGTTGGCTGTGAGAAAGAGCCGAGCTCCCAAACCGTGGGACCGCAAATCACATGCTCGGTCTCTAACGATCAAGCTAAAAGACCAAATGGCCCCTTGTTAAAAAGCAAACCTACGCTCCTGGGGAAGAACGGCTGGGACAAAGCAGAGTTGACAAGGCAGTGAAGTCCCCGGACAGAGGTGAAGAAGCAGCTTGGTAACTTCCTGGGAAGCCACTGAGACTTTTCTCTTCACCCTGCATCTATCCGGGCATCAGACACGCGGTATAAAGCCAGTTCACACGGGGAGCTGCTTCCTCACTAAACTGGACATAACTATGGTTATTTAATTGTCTCCCAGGTTATTTAATTGTCTCCCATATGTCATTGTCACCGAGCACACAGGGGATGTGCAGCAAGCAAACTTACGACTTTGCTTGCAGCAGCCACACACCCCAATTAATTTGTTACCTTGCTGGAAGGAAGAGGGGCTCCCCATAGCAGGCAGACATTACCGGCAGTCATGTTTGTCTGTGCAAGCCATTATTTTTCATTATGCAGATATAAATCACTCCTAATTATTTGTTCCTCACCCAGCTATGATCTGTGCCTGCAAATGTCAGCGGTGCTGCTCATGCCCCCGCCGCCGCAGCGTTGCACTGAAGTGGGGCTCCAAGGTCCCCATCTCTCTGACCACCTGGCTGCGACCCTTTGAAGCTGTCTGGACATTAATTAGGGGACGTTTTTCCCCATTAAGCAACAGTCTTCTGGATGGAGAGACTTTAGGGGAAAGGGAGAGACTTTTAGGAGAGACTTGTAGAGACTTATGTGGAGCTATGTGGTACAAATCTGCTAAACCTCACACAGCTGCACTGACTTAGGCTCACAGGAGAGCTGACCCCGCTGTGCCATACTGTATGGCGCTTTCTTTGGAGAACTAAATCTCAGTAAATATCATTTTTTTGCTGTTATTTACCCTGATTAATCATACATGCCACTCAGCCCATCTCAAAGGTTAACACTGGGGCAATTTCCTCTGGTGGCGTGTTGTACTCCAAGCTGCGTCTCAGCATTGCAGAAAAAGAGAAAAAGAGCAGCATTAAATCTTCCTGGAGGTGCAAGAAAAATCAGAGATGTGGTGCTTGCCATCAGCAAGGCAGTCTTGTGTAACCCAAAAAAAAAAAAAAGAGGAGTGGCTGTGGCCAGCCAGGAACCTGGGTGAAATTGAACTGATTTACTGAAAGCATCCAGCAGCTGCAATGGATGTCCCTGGAAGGTGGATTTTTTTTGGGGAGCAGATCCTGGCCTCGAGGCACAGCTATGTGCATCTCTGCCACGCCAGGGAGAGAAACGAGGGCCTGTAACTCGGGGGCAGAACGTGGCTCATAAACCAAAAACCTCCTCCTTAGGCAGCAGCTTGGGAATCTGGACCGTGTTTCACAGCTGAAGTGTGGCTGCAGCACAGCAAAAGCTGGTTATTTTCACACTCCTTGCAGCCTGAATGAATTCTGGAAACAAAGCAAAGCTTGGGAATACGCCTCTTCCAGAGGCAGTCAGGGCCCGGGTCCAAGTCCATAGGAGTTTCTGCAGGCACTGAACAAACAGCCACATGTATGACTCTCCCCCTCACTCTCCCCCTTTCTCACACATCTGTGTCTCAGTGCTGACCCCTGAATCTGTGGAAATCTGGCACGAGGCCATCGCTGTGCACCACGGCAGTGCTGGCCTTCCCCTCCTTCAGACACCCACCCGCCTCCACGCTTAGTGTAGGCCCTGGCGGTGCCTGCAGCCTGCGGGGCCTGCAGTGCTCTGGCACCGAGGCAATGCCCGTGGTGCTCTCTAACGACCTGCAGGCAGCCAAGCCGAGCCCACCAAATTCAGTTAGCTCTGGCTGCCTTTCCACAACGTCACGCCAGCCCGTCTTCCACCCTGCCTGTGTCCCAGGGCTCACGGGAAGGCTGGGTGGCTCAGGTGCAGGGCTGCTGGCAGGCAGTGTTGTGCAGGGAGCAGCCCGACAGCCCTGACGTGCACAGCTCTCCTCCCGAGGCCGTGCTGTCTGGCTCGCAATTAGCAAAGCCCTGGTTTTTATACCCTGCTGGAGCCAGGATGGGCCCTTCACCTCGGACTGCCTTGGCCAAGCAACGTGTGTGTGCCTGCTCTTTGGTCTAGGAGCTCTCTTCCTCCCGAAACGCCGCTGCTGCTGTGCTTTCTGCCCGCTGCTCTGCCTGGGGAGACACCGAGCAGGGCTGATAGCGGAGGTTATCACGGCTCCAAGGCAGCTTTGTCTTCGGTACTACTTTGGTTCCTAGCCATTCTGTGTGATACCGCAGCCAAATAAAGCCGGCGAGCCCTTATGTGGGTACAAGCCTCGTTCCCCCTTCCCCGTTTGCTTGGCCCCGCTGACTGTGCCTGGCAATCCTGGGACCTGATGAAGGGGAACACAGCAGAGAGAGGAGCTGGGTTTCCACACAAGGATGGGAACGCCAGGAAGCATGTGTGAAATGGTCTCAAAATATGTCCCGAACCACTAGCTGCACTGAAGGGTAAGGAAATGCCCCTCAGAACCAATTTCCTTTTTCTGTCGCAGGAAACCTCCTCCTTCATATTATATCCTCATATCCCTTTGCAAGGGAGCAGGTGGAGGCTAACAGGTGAAAAAGTGGCACCTTGTCAGCATCCCTCTGAGGACAGACACTTCGGCGGCTCCTCGGACCTACAGGCACCGAGCAGAGGGCCTGGGTAAGGGACCTGCGAGCCCAAACCTGATCCCGTGCTCATGGAAAGGGCTGGCGGTACCTTCAGGCACACACAGCGCTGCCCACCAGGGAGAGGATGAGCGAGGGAGGCGCAGATGGGGGACATTACCCGCATGGCTTCCTGCTCGGCAGGGAAGGGCTCTGACGCGGCGGCGAGGAGGGGACTGGGAGCTTGGAAAGCCGAGGGAGCGAAATCCTCGCGCTGCGTTGCTCTCGCTGCTCTGCCCTTCTCCTCTCTCCAAAATTGTCTCTGCTGGGTGGAAGTCCATAAAATTAAGCAGCGGCGGAGTGCTTATGGTGCAGTAAACGGCAGGGGAATGTCTGATATCCCCCGGTGGGAGAGCAGCTGGGGAAACCGCATCGGCTCCTGCGATGTGCAAAATAAATGAACTGTCCTGCAGCCCCTGCCAAGCGAGGGGCTGAACACGGGCTGGGGGCTCCGGGAACACGCCGGGGCCTCATGGAGCCTCTGCTGGGTTCAGGAATTAGCCCTGGCTTTAGCCTGCGCATTTTCCACTCTTTGGATGTCTTGAAGATTTTCCACATCAGCATCCCGCCCGCTGCAGGGTGGCAGGGCAGGGGGGGGCCGAACCTGTCCTGAGAGCTCTCCCAGCCACAAAGGGGAAGGGGCAGAACGGGAAAAAAGCCCCGGTGCTGGGAGCATTCTCAGTACAAAGCAGGATTTTTTAACATCTCTGGCTAAATGCCGCTCTTGTATGATGATTTATAGGGCAGCGTCCTCCTGCTGGGAAGCCGTGCGGTGCGGGAACCCAGTAATTAGCGCAATGTTCAAGGCTCAATGCTGAACGCTGGGTGCTCATATCCACTCCACAATTAATCCAGCAGACTTATCAGCGCGTCGTATGACGAGGGACCAAGTCTGTAGGTTGCAGCTCCCTGAAGGAACTGCCGGTGTCTCGACCAGAAAGAGCCTTGTTTCATTTTATGGTCCTATTTCACCTGGAGATCTGTATTGAAGATACGTACTTAGAGGACAAGGTGGACAGAAAAAAATCCACACACACCAGAATTTCAGCTTTCCTACCAAATTTCAGCTCCTTGTGGCATCCTTGTTGCCTTTTTTTCTTCGCTGTAAGCCGTACTTGCACTTGGGATATCTGCTTAGGGATTTCTTCCTGCTCTCCACTGAAACAGCCACAGCAGGGGGTCGGTGGGGTGTCCACTGCCCACGCTGTCTGCCTGACAGGGTGTCCCAAAATTATTTCTTAGACCGATGGTGGGAGAGCAGCTATTACAGATGCCAAGTAATAATGGATTTTCCACTTGACAGCAGAACTTAAAATTAGATGATGTGAAAAATCAGCTTGGATCAAACATTTCCCCCTGCCGCCTTCTATAAAGCCCCCCAAACCTCTGAAAATTTCATTTCACACCCAGTCAAAGCACTTTCCTTGAGCCCTACCAATATACTTCGTCTTGGTTTTGGTTTTTCAGGGGGTGGGAGGTTATTGTCTGCAATGCAGGCCAATTTTCAAGCAAAAAATCTGTTTCCAAATGAGAAGTTGGAAAAAATCATCAAATCACTCCAGCCTTTCAGGACTGAAAATTTATTTTCTTCCTTTTGAAAAATTCTCCAAATGTTCAAAGAACCTCATCTTGGCCATGGCTACCTCTAGATTTTGATCTCATTTAACAAGTGTTTTTGTTTCCCTTTAGTCTGTTTTTCAGTAAATTCATCAAATATTTCTGTCCAGGTCTAGCAATAAGCACACCAGGACCCTGCTTATCAGGCATCCTTTGTTTGCCGCTTATTTACAGTTTTAATTTGGATTCGACCCACAATTTTCTGTCTTTCCATCTGGTATTCCTTCATCAAATGCCTCACAAGATGATCACCGCTGGGTGCAGATGAAAGGGTTTTGCTCGTGTTCGACTTGAGCTTCACACGAGCAAACGGGGCTCGCAAAGCCTGACATCTACACGCCCCAGGAAATTGTGCCAGAAATGGCTTCCGAAATTCAGCGAGGCTGCACGTACCCCAGGGAAACGTTTGAAACTGCCGTTCTTAAAGCTTTGGGGATGTCTGCAAGCCCCCAGAGTAAATCCCAGTGAAGCAAGCCCTTCCTCCTCAGCTTCTGGAGAAGAGCAAGAGCGTGCGGACCTAGGGTCCAGTGGAAGCACAGCGTGGCAGGATTAATGTTGTAGACAATTTTTTTCCAGTTCCAGAGGAAGGAAAAAGCTCCGAGGAGGGTTTATGGTCAGGATGCACGTACGCATGGCGAGAGACAGGATGGCACTGGGGTTTTATAGCTGTCCTGGCAGTCGGCTGAACATTAACTACCAGGGCATCGCGTACGGCAGCGAGGGCACTTGGGGAACTGAGTCACTTCTGCAAACTCGCCTCAGCTTCCTCTGTTTGTTTAAAAAGTACGTGGGGAAGAGGGCCCCCAGAAAAACGGCAGCGCTCTGCTTTACACAGCTTTCCCTCCCAAGCACGACGATCTTCTGGGGAGCAGCTATAAAAAGAGAAGATGGAAAATCTGCTCTGCGTTGTGTGCAAACCTGCAGTTGCTCCAAGATGTTCCCTGGCAGCGGCTCCCGATGCAGCTAGCGAAGGCAGCTGCCCCAGTAACGCACACACCTACTGCCTCTGACTACGCTGGGTTCATTCCTTTTTCTTTTTCTTTTTTTTTTTTTTTTCTTTTCAGTCTCCAGCTGCACACAGGCAGCGATGGAGCCACACGGAGATGCTGGAGGTCTCCGTGCTCACGTTAACGTGGTGCAGGGGATGTGCTGAGATGAGACGAGATGCCATTTGCTGGTCAGAAGGTTTCCCCCATGACTTATCATTCCTACAGCCTTCATTTACCTTCCCTACCTCTTCATTTCCAGCTGCTCACAGACTTTCTTTGCAGGGAAGACCAAGAAGCCTAAGAAATGGGGAATGAGAAGTGTTTGGATGTGGTCCTGCTGGGAGGAGAAGAGGAATCTGGTGGGGTCCGTAGGCCTGCTGAGGACAGGGGTGCAGAAGTGGCTGTTGGAGGTGTTTGTGGCTGCCAATGAGCCCCAGTTTATAGAGGATGAAGGACAAATTTGCAGCTAAATCTCTCCTGTGCTGCTCTATCTCCAGTAAAATCGAGCCCCCAGTGCCTGCAGGAGGCTCGGAGGAGCTGTGCCTTTGATCAGCAGGGCTTACAGAGACTCACCCTCAGCAAGTTTCTGCTTAGCAGAGCCAAGTCCACACTCACAGACTTGCTTATACGTGGTTCCGCATTGCTGCAGAGAAACATTGTCCTATATTTTCCTTACAGGAGCAGCAAGAAAGTTCCCCAAACCTCTGGCAGGGCACGGATGGGAGAAGGAGAAAGAGGGCAGGAGGGAAACCTGGTGGCCTGGGGGCATCTCTGGTCATCTCTGTCTTGTCTGTGCCCATGGCTGGGCGCAGGGCTCGGGCTTGGTTTCCTGCCAGGCTGAGAAATGGCACAGAAAGGCCACTTCTGGGGAGCCAGGGGCGAGCGTTTCCACTCCAGGGGAATCTGTGCTCAGGGCTATTAGCAAGGACTTTTATTTTCAGAGAGGGTGGATAAATGGGACTTCAGGTGCAGCATTGGATGACAGGTTAGTCTGTAAAATAAGATGCCAGCAGAGAAACATCTTTGGAACGGCTTAACGAGGATAGGCAGAAATAGGCTGGGGGCCCAGAAGAAACCTTTGATGCTGTTGTGTTTATTTATTATTCATTCTCCTGGCACGAATATAGCATCAAAGAGTGTCAAAACCAAAAGGCCCATAACCTGCCGTAGCTGGATTAGTCCTACATCTCCGTGACCACAGCGTCATGTAGTATTGGCAAGGGTGCCAATCGCTCTGGTGAGGATGTACAAGAAAGGATAGGAAAATCTGGGAGCATCCCGAGTCTCAGCAACGATGGAAAAAGGCATGAAACAGCAAAAGTGCTCATCCCTGCCTATCCCTCTGTGCTACGGGTGGGGAATCCCCCTAAGGCACGGCGCTGCCCTTGCAGAGCATCTCCGGCCCCTCACACCCCTGTGCAGCTGCGGCCGGGCAGTGCTCAGCTCTGCAGCATCCTCCTTCTGTGCTCTCCTCCTTCCCCTCCGCTGCTTCCCCCGCTCTTTGCTGTGCCAGGCATCCAGCTGCTGCAGCTGGGAGCCCCCTTGCATCCCACGGAGCAGAGGATGGCGCTGGCACGAGGAGCAAGGCCTAGACGCTGATTTAAAAATAAAATAAAAATATATCTCTACATATATTCATTTTTTTCTGCAATACTTTTGCTGGTTTGGAAATATTTCAGCTACCAGCAGCGGATTAGGGAGCTTCTTTTAATCAGCTTTTGTTTCTTTTTTCTTTTATATCCACCTTTGCAGCAGCCTACAAGGAAGCTTTCACCCCGTGGGAGCCCCGCAGCAGCCCCGCACCTCTCCCACGGCCGCACTCAGGGCAGGAGGAGCCGCACAGCTCCGAGCTGGGGGGCTCCTCGTGCTGCTCCCCGCCTCGTCCCGTGGCACAGGGCAGGAAAACTCGGAGCTGGGCTTGGAAAGCTGCCTCTGCCACCACCACCAGCCTCCAGCAACGCCCCTGCATGCGCGGCGCTCCCCGGAGACGCAGGGCACATCCCCAGCGGGGCGAGTGATGCCATGGAGCCCGTGGCTACTTTCTGCGCTGGCTACGAGCCCGCTGCACCGTTGTGTGGTTAGCCAAAATAACCTACAAGTAGTCGGGAGCAGACAGAGCGATCCCAGAGACTCCAGCCATCGCAGGGGCTTTGTTTCCAAGGCGACATCTTGTCTCCTAGCTGCAAAAGGCCACGGGAATGAAGGCAGCCTATGGAAAATGAATAGCTCGGTGACAACAACAACAAAAATCTGCCGGGGAGCGTATCGGGAAGGGAGGGAGAGAGGGGTGTCCTTAGGGGGGGCAGGAAAGAGCCAGGAGTGGCTGCACGGAGCAGGGGAATGGACAGGGTGCGATTTATCCCCGGAGAAGCCCGGTCCTGCCCCCATTGAAATGCACAGCGCCGCTTCCATCGCCTTCATGGGAGCAGGGGAGCTTGCACAAATCAGCTATTCTTTTCTTTCCCCTTTTTTAAGCTACAGTGTTTGAAGATCCGAGCTAGTTAAAAATAATCCATTGTCCGAGGCAGAGCCTTGCCGGGGCCCGGGAGCTCTGCGGCACCGCTGGGAACCGCGCCGGGTCCCCACTGCCTCCTCGCCCCGCGCCGCAGGGCACCGGGACGGGACATGCCGCAGGACATCCCTCACAACCTCCCCATTACAAAGGAAACCCTTTTCCCCTCATTTTGGAGGCTTCCAGAGCTGTACAGCACGTTACCCTGAATATCCACGTCAACCCGAGCTGCAGAATTAACCCGGTTTGGTTGTGCTAAGGCTGGAAGTGGGCTGTGGGTGAAGCCTGTGACACCCATGTCCCTGTCCCACAGCACCCTAAAAGGCTGCAGTGCCATTTATTGTGCTCCTTGCCCTTAAGTGAGTGGCTGCAGCGGTAAATGTCCCTGGGATTGTTTATGGGATTTATATCAGACTGGGAGAGCAGACTTTGCCTGCAGATGCCCTGTTCTTGCTTTCCCTTCCCTGCCGTCTCACGGGAACGCCTAAAAGCTTGGGGTGGTGAATGCCAAGCCAGCTGCTGGATCCTTGGGTCAGGCTCGGAGGAGGAGAAGGAGGAGGAGGAGAAGAAGGAGGAGGAGGAAGAAGCGTGAGCTTTTCCCCAGGCTGGAGCCAGCCTCGGGTCAGCACAGCACAAGGCGGCCCTGGCAGCGTGGGCTCTCCCCAGCCCAGCAGCAGGAGCAGGACGGGATCTCCTCCTGCCCCTGCTTTCCTTCACCCCCTTTCCTCCCCCTCCTTTTCCTCAGAGGCTCTTTTGGATGATGAACGACTTGCCCATTGATGTCCTGCCTGACGCTGAGACATTTTATTTAACGGATGTCTTTCCTTTGTACCTCCTCTCAATCAATACCATGCGAGCGAAAGGTTGGGGAAGGCAGAGCCGCTGCCTCAGCCCGGCATGGGAAATGCTCCCCCCGTGCCTTTTTTTTTTTTTTTTTTGCACCCTCTGCTGTGGGCAGAGCAGCTCGGCACGGCTGGATGACTGCTGTTTATTATTCATGGTGGTATGCTATGTGGAGCTCTAGCTGAGCAAGTCTTGAGACCGAGCGGGTTTGCTTCTCGCTCCCTCTCCCTGGAATGGTTTTCTTGCAGCTTAGTGCCAGGGAATTCCTCCCAAACTGCCCCAGCTGGGAGCAAACCTGGACAACGGGGAGCTCTTGGGGCTTGGGACCGGTAGGGACAAGACTCAGTTTTAAGAATCACAAAAAGCATCCCTATGAGTAGCCCTGAAACGCTGTAGCAAACAACAGAATGATACGGCCGGGGTTATGTGTGAGTTCTCCTTGCCGGACAAGGCTTGCTGTGCTTCAGGAGACAGCGATCTTCCCCTGGACACAGCTAACGATGCCAGGGGCTGGTGTCTTTGGTGTCAGATCCTGACACTGTTTACATCAAAACCAGCACGGCAATTTTACCCTCTGTCCCATTGCCCCCTCCTTACAGGTACCATCTGAGAGCATTGCCCACTTGATGATCTGCCTTAAACTCCTCCTGCAGCATTCCCGGACCCTGTTCCCCACTGTAACTTCCATCCTGACGTGCCTGAACTCCATTCCTAGAGGAAACGATTCCTACAGGCCAGATCCAGTTTTCACTTGCAAATACTCCAGGGCCACTCTCGAGGCTCCCAGCCACACTTAAACGCGCCGTGTGCTTCTTTGTTGGCACCACCCTCCGTACAACCAGCTCTCAAAATAGCTCATAATATTAATACCTGGGTTGGGATTTTCTAAAGCACTTGCTATTGACCTAACCTGAGCCACGCTGAGCCCAACAGTAGACTGCTATCAACAGGGCAAAATGAAGGCTCCTGAAAATCCCATTGCTTAGGCATAATAGAGAAAATAGGCTTTTCAGGATGGATTTTTCCTGGCTTGTTAAAAATTCTCATCTAGACTTCTCTTAAAATGAACCAGCTCGGATCTTTCATGGTATCTGCAGACAGACAGGCTTGCCATTATGTCTGAATGAATAAGCGTGGTCAGAGCTGGTGGTACGGCCAGCTGGGTGACCAGCTCCTGCTCACGGTTTGCTGGCTGATTTCTCACCTTGTTTTACTTCAAGAGCCCTCAAGCAGGTGACAATGCAGCTGTTACCCTTGGTCCTAATACAACCAGGAGCTGAGCTCCCGTTGGACAGCCTGGAGCACACCAGTCCTTTCCGGAAAACCTGCCCAATTTTCTGTGCCCCCCTCGTGGCATCCTTCCTCTGGCTTAGCTCCTTCCTCTGGCTTAGCTCCTTCCTCTGGCTTAGCTCTCCTGCTCGCTCTTGACAGACACACGCACAGCTTGGTGTCCAGACCCGTGGCACAGCAATGCACAGCGCTCAGATCCCTTCTGCAGATACAAATTGTCAAGTTTTTCCACCTCCCTTTCAGCTGCTATCTTCAGGTCAAGCTGGAAACGCGTTTCCAGTAGGTGTTGGCCGACCAGAATAAAGCTCTCCAGAGCTCCTCGCCGCTTCTTGTCAGCCACCCCGTTTGGTAACGAGGCCGTTGCTGGAGCAGCGCTATGTTCCTCTGTCCCTGCCAAAACCCCACTCCCTCCTATTCAGCTCCACAAGATGCAAAAAGCCCGGTGCTGCCAAGTGTCCTTTCAGCTGCCAGAGGAGCAGCAGCTAATCAAACGAATGAAAGCGCCGGGCCGAGAGCCCCAGCTCGCAGCTCGCTGACCCCAGGCTGGCAGCTCGGTGCTCACGGCCGGCTCCGAGCAGCTCCATCCTCACCCCATCCCTGCACGGACACCGGGGAGGAGCTGGGGACAGGCACGGCCTCACCGGCCCCGTCCCTGCCTGGGTTATCCCCCGTTGCAAGTGCTGCTGTGCTGATCCTGGAGGCACACCATGGTCGTGTTTGCGAGTCCTTTTCACAAATCCCTTGCTGCAGTGCCAGCTTCCTATCTCTCCCTGCGCCCCCTCCCCTTATTTCCCACATCGGAGAGAAAAGCCTCACGCTGGGCTTTTCACGTCCCTCGTTCCCAACGCTGCCGGGCGAGAGGCCCGCTGCTACCTGATGAAACCAGCATCGCCGCGCCGCCTCCACTGCTGCCGGGCACTCATCTCCACCAGCTGAGGATGGGGGTTGTTTTCGGCTGCTTCCCCGGGACATTCTTCCATCTCTTCATTTTTAGCACTGGCATGAAGTATTTAGAGCATAAAATGACTGATTTGCCTCTCTGCAGCCGCTGCGTTTTGAGGCCGTTTGGGAATTGCTGAGGTTCTTTGCCACCTACAGCCCAGTGAGTTTATTAAAGAGATCTTACGTTTCTGAGGCCCTTCGTAGCCCAAATAACTTCACACAAACCGCTTATTTGCCACGGAGCCATCACTGTGCAAGCGGCTGGGACACGGATTAAAGGCAGGGGCTGAGGATATCCAGGCAGGGCCTCGATACCACGCCGAAAGGTTTAGGACAAGAAGCGAGAAGACGGCTTTGCCAAACCAACAGCACCAAGCTCTCCCTTTCAGCTGGAGTCGCTCCAGTGCTTTTGGCTCTCCTGGTGCTCTCAGACACCGTGCAGAATATTTAAGGAGGCGAAAAAATAATCTGCACGCTCTGGATTTCGGCCAGGGCGCCGCTGTAAACGCTTCTCCTCTCTTGCAAGGAAGCGCCGTGGGCCTTGCAAAGGTCACGGGTGCTTGAATGATGGGTTTGGTGTCCCTCACACCCACACGGTGCCCCTCGGGGCGCAGGAAGGCTGAAACCAACACCGAGTGCTGGGGGACTGGGCCTGTGGCAATGGGACCACACCGTGAGCAGAGGTGGCACGTCGGCCTTCTGGCTGCAAAATCCACCTGCAGGCTCTGTGTGAGGCTGGGGTGGGGATAAGAAACTTCTGTGCAACCCAGCCTAACCCAGCTTCCCTCCTGCGATTCCAGGTCCCTCCAAGTCCCAGCACCCTTCTCTGCCTGACCCCTCAGGCCGACAACGCACGCCTTTATCTGCACCAGGTTTGTGGCATTTCCAGGCCCTTGCTGCACCTCAGCACGTTTTTTCCTCCTTTTTCTCTCTTTATTTTTACAAAAAGCCGCAGAGCAACCCCTCCGACACCAGGGCCTGTCCAACAACCAGCTGCAAAAAAACCCAGAAGCAACAAGCTCCCCCCGCCAGCCTGCCAGGCCAGCCTGCTGGGCTCGTGATCTAATAAGCTCTTCCATTTTCATCTTAACTGTCCTCAGCCCCCGAAAGGGCAATGAGCGCTGGCAGGATTTTCCTGTGTTTGTAAATATTTCCCTGCTGCTGCGTGCGGGCTGGTTTTGCCTTTCTGCATTCGCGGCTGAAGATGGCTGCTCTGCCAGCTCGCCATGTAAATTTAATCGCGTTCCGAAACCTCTGCCCTACATAAACGCGGGCGTATTTCATCCGAGGTGGGACCTGTTAGCGGAGGAGCGGCGTCGCTAAATCATTCAGGAGGTTATTGTTTGAAGTGCGCGCAGTCAACGAGCGTCTCGGCTACCACAGCTCCAAAAAAGCGGGGGGAGGTGGAGGAAGGGACGAGCGGGGCTCATGGAGACCTCTCTAAATGAAGGAGCCGAGATCAACGAGGGCTCAACAGGGCACTGCCAACCGGCAGGGGTGGCCCCATGAGGACGGGCCAGCTGCAAGCAGCTCTACAAATTATTCACTGGCAATTGCTTTCTTGCTGCTGCCCTGACTTATTTACACTCCGAAAGATTTCTGAAGTGTGTTTATTTAAGAAAGATGAATCCGGAGGCTCTGGGAGGGGAGCGGAGCCTTCCGAAGAAACGCAGCCCCAGCACGGCACCGCTCCTTTCGCTCCTTAACCCCTCCACGCGAGGAGGAGGCAGGGAGCTGAGTGCAAATTCCAGCATTTCAGCCCTCGTTTAGCAAATTCCCCACTTTTCCCCAAGAAGTTCTGTGCCATCAGTACGTGAAAGCACCCAAATCCTCGTCTTCCATGCTGTGAAGTAACGGGCTGTAATTCTAGGAACTGTGAGGGCTTCAGAGCCCTCACCGGCTCCACAAGGAGACTCGCACAGACACTGCCATCCCTCACCCAGCTTGTAAAGTGGCTAAAAAACTCGGAGCCCCGAGTTTCTGAGCTGTTTTCTGTCACTTAATTGGTGATGCAGCCGTGTGTATCTGCATCTCTGTCCTTTACTGATTCATCCGTTCCCCAAGCAAATGCTGAAAATGAATTTGCTTTTTTTACACCTGCAAATTGCAGAAGCAAATGAGCTGCCTGCGCAAGTGCTGTATTTTAAGATGCCAGCCCCGTCTCTGGGAGGGCATAATTAGGCAGATGTTTATCTGCCCCTAACGAGTTGGGCTCACCCAGCAGCGAGCCGTAAGGGCTAAACCTGCCCACTCTGTACATCCTCCAGTAACCCCCCCTGCATTTCGGAGCCTCCCACAAGGGACATCATTGTCCTGGCTCTGGAGCAATGCGTCTAAGGCTGACCTAGCCACCTGCGGCTCGCCTCTGCCCTCATCCATGCCAGCTTAATGCAGGAATCTCAGCCGAGGAAGCAAAGCACTGCAGATGACATAGAGGTACGTGATCTCTACAGATGTGTAGTGACGAAAAGCTGCCTTGTTTGCAAGCTCAGAGGACAGCCCGACTCAGTTCTACACGGTTTGTCCGATGCAAGAAACATTTGGTGCTCTGCCTGCTCCTGGAGCAGCCCGGGGATGGCAATGCCACATGGCGTGGCTCTTGGCCAAGCTCCAGGTAAGGCGTTGTCTTCTTGTTGCCTGTCTGCCTCTGATGCTGCTCAGCCCCTTGGACACTCAGGGATTAGGGCCTTTCTTATTTCCACCTCAATCCAGCTGCACGTGTAATTAATGGGGTGCTTGGTCCCAGCGCGCTCTGCAGCTCTTGTACAGGCACCTTTGACTCCACCTGGCCTTCCCAAGCCCTGGAACTAGAGCAGCACGTACTCACTTTTACGAGGAGTGAAATATGTCTCTTCCTGCTCAGCACTCCCTGTTTTGACTTTTGGCAGCAGGCTTTCAGATTCCGATAATTCGTGTGCGTCGCAAGGTGGCAAAGCTCTTAAAAACACAATTTAATTTTGGTCTCACGGCTGATCAGCCCAGTGGGAATTCTGACTTAATCAAACTTTAATGTTTTCCTTGTAAATTTCAGAAAAAGTCAGTAATTGGTCTGGTAATTGAATTTTCAGATCATGTATCAAAGGAATAATGTCATGCATGGGATACGCAGCAGTCTGCCTCTGGAAGCCCAAACATCTGAAATGGAAAATTCTGCAGAATTTAGATAAAGATGCGAGTATACTGCTGTAGAGCTAAGAATAGACCGTATTATTTATATCGTCAAAGGAAGCGGCTGAAATCACAGAGATCTTCAGAGAGTAAAGATGCTCAGACAGTTCTGCACAGGAATCGTGTTCACGGAGCTGAAGTGGAAAGCTCCTGACGGCCCAGCACAGGCACGCCGGTCCCAGCGGGCCCAACAGACCGGGCTGCGCTTCACGCCGCAGAGACGTCTCAGCCTTCTCCCTCCTGCACGACGCGCTCAGGGCATCTTCCAAGCACCCAAGCAGGCAGGAGGGAGGAACTCGCCTTCTGCAGAGGCATCCTGTGCTCCATCAGGTGCCCGAGTCCCAAAGTGCTGCCTTTTCCCCGTGTCTCTGGCAGAGAGCTCTGTTGCAGGGACTCGTTAGCATTTCCCCGTTGGGTTGCTCTCCGGGTCTAGTCCTTTTCAGAAGTTGCCTTCTGACTAGATCAAAACATGAAGCAGCTAGTGGGAAAAATTCTAAGCATCCTTTTAATTAAAAATATAATAAAATCAAGGCCTCACGGCCATAACACATGACCGTGTCTCTCTGAAGTTCACATACTTCAAGAGCTGTGCCCCTCTCTCCTGGGACTATGACACTCAGTTTTTCCTGTCCTTCAGATGCTTTCAAGCTCAGAAGCCTTTCCAGAAGTACATTAAATGCCTGCTTTTAGTCCTTGCTTAATTTTTCCTTTTTCTCCTCAGCATGTTTCTTGTCTTTGCACTGATGTTTTCTGCCTTGTTCTCCATCTCTCCAGTCAAAGCTGAGCATCTCCAACCCTGAAGAGTATTTGGAGGCGAGGGTCCTGCTTCCTCTCTCTGAGTCTGCCACTCCAGTGGCCCTGGTGAAATTGCTCCTGTTTCCACTGGCATGCAGCAGAGGAGAAGTAGAGACCAGGAATCTGCTCATCTGCTCCTCCTGCTTCCCTGTGGCACCTCTCCTCCACCAAGTCAAGGCAAAAAGGCACTGGGGCAGGTTGCCCAGAGAGGTTGTGGATGCCCCATCCCTGGAGGTGTCCAAGGCCGGGCTGGATGGGGCCTTGGCCAACCTGATCTGGAGGGTGGCATCCCTGCTGTGGCAGGGGGTTGGAACTGGGTGGTCTTTAAGGTCCCTCCCAACCCGAGCCATTCAGTAAAAATAAAAAAAAGTATATAATGATAATGAAAAAGGCTAGGCGAGGTGAGGGCTGAGCGTGCCCTGCCCACCCACAGGACTGGGAGACAGCTGCTTGGTAGGAAGCAGGCGTGCAGCCCTCTGAGATCCTCGGGTGCCAGATGAAGGTACCCACCTTCCTGTGGGAGAGATGCTCATGCTAATTCAGCTTTCTTTCACCTTTTTTTTTTTTTTGACACTAGATGTCTATTCAGCTTTGCCAATCCTGTGTCCATCAGAGCCAACGGGAGGCTTGAGTTTCTCCTCTGTGCCGTGACAAGTAGAATTTGCATCGGTTTTCGCAAAACAAATGTGTCACCAGATTTTGGCAGGTGGTTCTCTCCCTGTCTCATTTAGGCAGGATCAAATTCTGTCACTTGAGCAGTATCAAATGTTTTCATTACAGTAATGACAAAATATTCGCCTTTAATTTCTTCCTTGCGCTTTAATTTTCCTCTCACCTCCACTTATCAGCTAGCGGTGCTCCGTGCCGTGCAGCAGGAAGGAAGACACGCAGAGCGCTCTGCTCAGCTTGTCACTGTCAGAAATTCCCGCAGACTCAATTTCCCTGAAAATTGGGGGATTTTGAGAAAGCTGCATTTTTAGAAAGAAAATTACTTCCAGGGAAAGAAAGAAAATTGTCCAGAGCGTGCGTGCTGGCATTCAGCTCCTTCCATCTCGGGGAAGGGGAGTAGGTCTTAAATTCACTCGTTTGAATGCGCAGGGGGAGAAAAAAAAGGCTCTGATTTGCTTTGATGATCAAACCCTCCAAAATATCAGTTTCCTGCCCATCATTCAGAGCATGTTCATGTCAGACAGCAACAGGAGGGAAAGTTTATCCTTGAAACCTCCAGCTGCAAGGGCCGCTTGCCACCGCCGGGCTTGGTGGTCATTCCCACCCTGAGCACAAGAGCCATGGCGAGGTGGAAGGGTTGGTTATATTTGTGGGCACGTTCATCTTCAGGTCCATAAATGCCTTTGTTTCCTGTAGGTAGCTGTTTGTTAATAGCTCCTTCTGTTCAGAAGAGCAGAAGTGACGTGCTAATTGATCCACGAGGCGGCTTTTGCCCACCAGCACGCACGGAAGCAGCCACAAGGACCTCGGGTACTCTCGCCCTGATGGTGGAGGTCCAAGTGCAGCACCTGCGTGGTGTTGCTGTGGGGACAAGAAGCAACCCCTGGCTTCATCCTTCAGTGTTGTGGTGGCGATGCCTCCTAGCGTGTCACTGGGAAGGAACCAGCTCCTGCCTCCCTCCCTCGGGGACCAGAGCAGTGCCTGGACACCAGACTGAATGCAGCCACCCATTGCGGAGAGGACAGGAGTCAGTCTTTCACCCTCTCACATGCACGCACAAACTCAAGGCCAGGCAGGTCTGATGCTTCTAAATTTTTAAAGAAGTTGTCCAGATGTTCCTGTAACTTCCCCATTATTTGGTGAGGTTTCGTGTCACTGGAGTCGCTCCTGCTCTGCGCTGCTGGGAGTGCGGGTGGACCAAGTCCTCTGAAACCATTGTGTTGGCACAGCAGTTCTCCTGAAGGCAGCACGGGTGACTCCTTTTTGAGCAAAACTCCATAAACCTACTCACCTCCCATACTGCAGCTTCAGAAAGGTCAAAGCATCACCATCAGATCTTTCTCAACGGGTCCAAGCTAGACAAATGTCTGCAGTTCCTAAGAGGCTCAGCCAACGCGAGAAAGGACACAACAAGATGCTTCTACTGCATCTCAGGCGTGGGACGGGTGAAATGAAAGGACTCTGGTGGGCTCCCAGTCCTCCTCGAAGGAACAGAGCCAGGGCACAGGGCCGGAGAGCCCCCAGCTCCCTGTCGGTGCCAGGCTGTGCGGTGAGGAAAGGGGTGGTCGTGTTGATCTGAGCGCTGCGTGGGGGCACAGCGAGGGTGGCGGCCCCTTCTGCTCAGGAGCACTGCCGGAAACCCAGCCCCAGAGGAAGCTCCAAAAGAGCTGAGAAAGCGACCGACACGTGGGAGGTTCGGAGGCGATGACGAAGAAGCAGTGGAGGGGAAGGGGGCTCCCGGTGGCACCTAACTTCCCGCAGCGAGATGTGAAACATCACACCCCGGGCAGCACCAGGGATGTAGCTGCGCCCCGAGCCAGCTCTTCCCCCACGCGGTTCCCACAAAGATTTTCTTTTCCAAGAAAACGTCAGGGGAATGGGCTGCGATAGCCCAAGTTGTTGCCATTCCTCTGACATTGCTGTGAGGCCTGATAGTGAGAAGCTCTCCGAGTTACTGGGCAGTGCACATCCCAGGGAGTGCTACTGGGTGCACCCTTAAGGCTTATTGGAAGGAATAGCGTGGTTTTGCAATGGAAAAAGCAGGAGAACAAGGGTTAACCACACAGATGCCTGCTGACAGGGCAGCAGAAGCAAGCTGGACAGCGAGGGTGGGATTTAGGAATTATCTCTCCGAGCATCGTCGGGCTCCCGAGCAGGAACAGCTGCAGCCGGTCTCTGCTGAAAGATGCTGACAGATATTTGGGGCCCAGCCTTAGCAGGGAGCTCTTCTTCAGGTGATTACACAGCCAGTACTACTCACCTGCTAATGATCTTCTGCTAATGATGGTGAGCAGAGCCACGTAAACGGAGGCACCGGTGCACCCCAAGGGCTTTTGCACTGGGGACTGGGGAGGGCGGGATGTGGGAGCGCTGAGCTGGGGGGGGTGCTTTGGGAGGCAGCTCTGTGCTTCCCTTAACTCGAGGGCTTGATGTGCCCAAGACAATAAGTGGTGTTAAAATGCAGCAATCAGGGCGTCTGTAAGAAAATCCGTGCTCTGCTTTAAGGGGCTTCTACCAGGAGGTTAGCAGAACTCACCAGGGCTCCCAATAGCAGGTATTTTCTTTACAACGGGGCTGTTGATATGCAGGCAAGAGATGGGGGGTTACAGCTGATGTCTCCTCTCCTTCCTTTCACTCTCATCTTTTTCTTTTGACCCTCTGAGGCTCTATCTGCACTCAACAGACCCTCCAAAATAGTCATCTGCCTAGGTCTGGAGAGGAAAAAATGCCCATTGCCCAAGTGTTACACAAGCTATCTGCCCCCAGCTGATTGTCCCTGCAACCTGACGACTCTTCTCCAGCCAGCTGTTTGCCTGGAGGCTACAAACACCTGCTCTGCCTCAAAAACAGCTCCAGCAACTCCCTCCAACACGTCAGAAGACAGCAAATTGAACAGCAGACAGACCTCCCCTCAAGGGGAAAACTTTTCTGGGAAGCAGAGGATGGTTTATCCACACGAGTGACTGTGTAATTTTCTACTTGTTGATGGCCACAGGCACATCAAAGTTTCCTGAGCCGTGCCCTCGGTTCCCAGCAGGGCTCACGGGCTGGGCTCCATCCCATAGCTGAAGCCATCAGCCGCGCCGGGCTTTGCACCGTCTCTCAAAGCAGACCCAGGCCACAGCTTTGAGACTACAGAACGAATTTTAAGTCTTTGACGCTTTGAGAGGGAAAGGATTTCCACCACCTTCACAATAAAGGCTCTCCCTGGCTCTGGCTCAACTGCTTGGGAGTCGCAGCGATGTAGGAGGTCCTTCTGATTTTAGGGTTCCCGTAACTGAGAGCAGTTAAGTGTAACTCAGGCAGGCAGGAGAGGGAATCCAGGAGGTGTGAAATCTAAGCCTTAGGTTTTTTACTAAGGTTCTTAAAGAAGAGGAAAACGACAAAGGGTACTGCAAACTGGAGGCTGGAGCCTTGGAGGCTCCACCAAATTTGACTTCTGAACACCTTTACTTCTCTTTGCAGCTGGGTTTTGCTCTTATTTACACTATTCCTGTCTTTCTTTGTGTATGTGCAATTTCCCCGCTCACCTTCTGGACATGTGAACCTGTCGTACCACCCTGCAAGGTGTCCCTGCTGTGCTCTAAAGCTGTTCAGCAACCTACCAGCCAGATCTAGCCAAAAAAACCCTCATCAGACAACCCTGCTACAGAGCCCGAGCGTGCCCGTAAGTGCTATGGGGAGTATGCAAGAAATAGGAGATTTCCAACCCTACTGTGCCCTACCTTAAGGTGTTGTTTTGGGGTGAAAGCCACAAAATTCAGCCTAATTGCATGAAGCATCAAAAGCTTCCAGGTTTGTTCAGGGGCAGAGCTGGTACTGGCTGATTCCAAACCCAAGTGCTCCCCAGCCCGCGCAGCGTTACACAGCCTGGTGGATTTGAAATCCATGCACCAGGAGTTCCCAAAGCTCGTAACTTTTAAAGTTTGTGAGGTTGCCCTCCTGATGCCTGTGTATCAGCCAAGTGAGGCTTGAAGACTCGGCACTGAGTCACGGGAAGGCAGGATGTGTTCTGAAACACTGGGAAAGTTCACAGCTCCAAACCGCCCTGACCCGTGACTCAGGCTGCGTGTAAGCACTGCACAAAATTTCACATTAAGGTCAAGTTCAGAAACAGAAGATTCCAGCATTAAAATAAATGACTTGAAAGAGTTCAGAGGAGTAACGGGAAGCTGGGTCTTGGCTGAAAGATGCCCGACATCTTCAAAAGTGGGAGAATCTTAGGATTCTCCCCGACAGGCCTCATTTCTACTCATGTAATGAAATGGAGGTGCTGAGCTGGCAAGGCTTGGAGTACAGACAAATTCCCTAGTGAACTAACAAAAACTTCTTGATACCCTGGGCCTGCCAGTTCCCTGTTTGGATGCTCAGAGATGTGGGCATCCAACATCAAGCAGAGGAGCTTGAAGATGTTAGCAGTGACCCTGTGGACCACCACCAGCATGGATTGTCCCGTGTAGACCACTAACGCGGACAGAAAATCCCACGTTTCTGGTATGTCAAACACGTTTCAAGTTCCCAAACTAGAACAGCGCAGGCAAAAGGGGAAGGGAAAAGGTTGTGAGGTGGGGAGCATGAGACAGAGAGATGGATGCAGATACAAGACAAGTCAGAGCCGAGTACTGTCTGACTTCTCGGTCCCCTGAGCGTCAGGAACACTCTGCTGCAGTTGTTCTCTCTCTGCCAGCCTGGCATACGACCAAACTAAAACTAGAGAATATTTTTTGCGATGCAGTGTTTTTCCTCTGAACCCACCCCATGAGATGTTACAGGTATCAGGCACAGATACCTAATATAAGCAAGAGAAAAAGCACTGGCATGAAGCTGGAAGCAGAGCTCAGGCAAGCAAAGCTTGGGGATGGGGATGGCCACTGGGTACGTGGGCAGCCTGATGTGGCTGACCTCTCTGGGAAGAAGCTGGCTGAGAAAAGAGATCCTACAGGGCAGGAAGGGAAAACAATTAGCAAGGGAAGTTTATTGTCTGCTTATGCACGTGCCAGGCTTAGGTGAAAACACAGAACTTAAGTTTGTCTGCCTCACTCTTCATTATCAGGCTGCTGCCTCACGTTAGATCATCTTACTCAATATACAAAATCTCTCTTGGGGGTAACTTTCACAAAACACTTATTTTTGCCATCATTTTTTGCTACATCAACTGCTTTCCCCATGAGCTAAAACTGATGCTTACGATCACGCTTGCAAATGTCAAAGTTCTCCAAGAATCAGCACAGGCCCGCGTTTACCTGGGAAGCAGGCTATTTTAAAATCTTTTGCAGGAAAGAAAAATCCATGCTTAGGCAAAAAATGTATTTAAATAGCAGTTTGCTTGGCGTCATTATCACAAATACAAAACCATGCGGGGACTTCTTTTGTGTGCTGAATATTTCATTCAGTCCTGCAGTGCAGTGACTCCCTAAACCTTTAGTGATCTGAGATCTGCTTTTGAGGCACTAATTTGCTGTTGCCATGACATTGTTAATGTCTGAATTGCTTTTTTTAACCGCTCTTTTTTTTTTTTTTTTTCTTTTTTTTTTTTTTTCAATCTCTTGCGGAGGCATTCTGAAACAGTGGGCATGAGATGATCTTGTGGAACAGGCTGTGTGTCCTCAAAAACAGCAGAGCGGTGTTCACTCACAGGCTGGCTGATACAGCCCTGATGGCTGGCTGGCTGATTACAGCCCTGCCAGATGATAGGTTTTTAACTGCAGAAACCACACTGAGCACACCTGACCTAGTCAAAACACTTCTGGCTTTGGGTGTAGGGGATGAGAGGTGGGGAACTATTTCATCTGCTCTATTTTTTATTTTTTTTTTTAAGTGACATTCAGGAAAAAAATGTCACCAAATAAGCAAAATTCATTGCTTCCTTATGCCTAACTGGGCTTCCAGAGTGAGCAGAGTGAAAGGAATGGCATTGCATTGCTTGGCAGGCAGTGTATTAATGTACTTGCCTCCCATACCCAGCCTGGAATGGAGAAATCTCTGTCAAAGGCAGCTTTAGCAGAACAGCATTGCTTGCTTGGGAAACCCTTTTTGCAGGAGATGGGCTTCCTTGGATGGGATAACCCCTTCCAGTCACCCGGCAACTGAACTATACAGCAGCCTTTGCTGTTTGGGGGTTTAAAGAGGGCTTTTGCAGGTGTTCTGGGAAATGGCTCAGTCCTTCCCTCTGACCAGCCCACCTGGATGCGCACATCAAGCAGAGGCTGAGATCAGCTGCTGCCCACGCTTACTCTTACAGCACCGATGGGTTCCCTTAATGCCTGGCCAGATGTGGAATCCTAGAATCATCCTGGTTAGAAAAGACCTTCAAGATCACCAGGTCCAACCACCCCCCTGCTACCAGTGTCACCCAGTAAGCCACGTGGTCGGAGTCTTTGCAATCCCATTTCCATACCGGGGTGCTGCTGGCTTTCATCCCAGCTGATTTACAGCCTAGTGGGCAGCGGCTCCTCTCCTACCGGGCTTTCTCAAGTCCAAGAGCTGCTTTCCATTCAGTAGGAAGGAATGGGGCTGGAAGTGTTGGGCCTTTTGGGGCCATGCAGAGTGCAAAGCGCCACTTCAAACCTAATAACCCGTAATGGCTTTGAATATTTCCTTGCTTCAGTCTCCGTTTTTATAGGTGTATCTGGAAATAAATAGTGCTCTTGGAACACGCTAGCAGTGACATCTGAGTATTTCCAGGAACGCACACTATAAAAATGTCTGCCCACCACTGAAAGGAACAGAGATCGACATTTCAGATAACAAACAAATGCCTTTGATTTCCTCCCTGTGCCAAGGAACACTGATATTGTCTCTGTCTCCTGGGCATTCTTCAATGTGCCTCATTAGGCCGTTATGAAATGTTGCTCTATTTGTTCTCTGCTAAAGTAGCAAAACAAGCCTTGGGGCCAGGTTGACTTCGGCGGAGCCGGCTGGATTTCCACGGGCTGAGGATCTGACCTCCGCGGGGATGCTTGCGCCGAGCGGCCACAGCGGGGAGGGCTGCTGGAAGAGGGAGGGAAGGCGATCCCCTGGCAGCTCCTCGCTCTTTGCTTCTCTCCAGACAGCTCCGCGAAGGAAGGCCCTAACTTGGGGCTGCTGCTCTCTTCATGGAGGGGCTTGGCAAGACAAATCCTGCCGTGTTAACGCACATCTGCAGGACCTGAAAGGCTTCATTCAGTCGTTAAGGGAGAGGTGGAGGCAACGGCAGACACAGAGACTTTCAGAAACTTTCCTCCCCGAATTGGAGCTCTTAAGCTGCACAGTTAGCTGAGAAGAGCTCCCTGAAAGCATCAGAGGGACTCTGCAGTCCTACTCTGTTTTTCCCCTACGAATACCAGGGAAATGTTTTTGGTTTTGATTGTAATAAACACGTTTGAGAAGCATAACAGCGCCGCAGTTAAACGCGCATGGGAGACCCTTCTGCAGTGAATACTGCCTGCGTGTTTAACAACTTCTTAGAGTCCACACCTATTAAGCTGGCTTTTAACGAGTCAGCCTGGGTACCTGATCTGCACACACGAGGCAAGCAGCTGTACGCACGTGGTCAGTCCCAGGAACACACAGAATCGGCCCGCTCCTCCTCTGCGAGTGCCCGTGTAGCTGTGGTGCTGGGGGATGTCTCATCCTGCCCCGTGCTCCTCCAGTGGCTGTTTGCTTCGCCACCGTCCAGCAACTCTCCGGATCTTGCCCTCTGTAATGAATAATCTCCAAGTCGAAGTGGTGAGGACCCATTTCCATTTTTAGAGATCTGAATGCCAGCCACAAACTGAGATGCAGATTGCTATGGAGATCTACCAAATATGGACTCCTGAAAATTCAGGCCTTTCGCAAAGGTCAGGAGGGACTGGGATTGCAAAAAACTTTTCTAGCCTGGCAATCTGGCTCCAAGTTGCCATGCTTTGGACCAAGTGACCCCTGACGTTGGACAGAGCTTGAACAGTGTCTTTTAATCCTAGCTGTTGGGATGATTCCATGTGAACCCACAGCAGCTCTAAGGACAAATGAGGGCTGCACATAATTGCTGGCTTCAAACCCTCGAAGAGCTCTCCCTACGTGACATAGGTAACGCACAACTTGAAAGGCCTGGGATGCAGCAAATTAGAGTGGAGCGAAGGAGGACTGTAGTTCCAGTGTCTAATTAGAAAGCACTGTGAATTACACACTTTTTCGGTTATAAATAGGCCAGGAGTAAGTTGCTTCTTGAGATCTGGTGCTGTACCACAGGATGGGGCCTGAGCAGGAGTTTGAGCAAAATGGGGCAAACGGAGCCGGTGGCAGCAGCAGGAGCTCACCGTGTAGACGACAGAGGTTTGGTGCAGCCTCCAGACACAGCCTGTCTTCCTCCACGTACACATCGGTGTGGGAACAGCTCTGGTGAGGCTCCTGGGCTCTGTGTGGCTGCAGCCTCCCTGGCCTGACACGTTGGCCATGTGCAGACACCGCGGCACTGCCCCCAGCCCTTCTGGCCCTGCTGTCTCCCTGCCCAAGGAGGTCTGCTTTGGAATGGACGCCCTGAGAGTTCCTCCGTGCTCCCATCTCAATCCCCCGAGGGCACTTCTGCGAGACACACCAATTTGCTTTGACATTTAATAAACTGCTCTATTTTTAATTTTGTTTCTTGCTCGCCCATTAGAGCGCCTGGCTGCCATGGGAACGGAAGGACATCAATAAAAGAATGCGAACAACAGATTTGTGTGACACCCAGGAACCCAGGTGGCAAAAAGAGCAGGGTCCTGCTTGCCCCTTCTGTGCAAGGTGGCTCTTTTGGTCTGTCTGGCTGTGCCACGAGGCCCCTTCTGCTTTAACCACGTACGAGAGAGAGAAAAAGCACCAGCAGAGCTGTTGGGGTCTCCTTCCTGACAGCTCACCTTAAGGGATGGCAAAGGAAGCATAACTCCAGATAAAAAGCCTTGGGCAGTGGATTCTGAATGAAAAACTCTTCACACCTCTTTACAAGAGGAGTTGGCCACGAAGCCCGTGTGCTCAGGCCGTGCTGCAGGGAGCGCTACGGCGCCGCTGTCTCTCCGCAGAGGGGCACTGCAGAGTTTTGAAGCCCGGGGATGATGAAGGCTTGGTGGTGAGGATGGTCCACGTGAGCCATCTGCCCTCTTGGGTTGCTCTCTGCCACGCTGGATGTCATATCTGCAGAGGCAGAGCCTGCTCTTGGAAGCACGCCATGCCCAGCGATAAGTTGCTGCCTTTTGGACGAGACAGCTTTAGCCCTGGTTATTTCAGCCTGTCCCAGTCAAAAGCTCAACTCGTGGATGAAAGCAATAGCTATTCGCAGAGCGAGGAGAGTACATGCAGATCTGACCTTTAGAACAACCTTTTGCAGTTGCGGAGATGCTACTTTTATCGTGCCATTACTTGATATCCTTTTTAGCATTCAGCTAGGAGTTACTGCCCCTTGCTTTCCCGTAAGAGCTGGAAAGAGCCGTCTGAGGAGCTTTGGTGGCGGTCCTGCACGTGAAACCGAACCTCTTCTCCTTCCACACATCAAACACTTCATTCCTGACCACTTCTAGAATATGGCCATTCGGATTTCAGTCTGAGGCACTGCCTCAGGTGCCCTGGCTTTCCAGCTGTACCTCCGGGTGTGTGCACAAAGGTGCTGGCCGTCCTGCTGCCTGCTTCAAGCCCAGCTGTGCCTTTGAGTAAGCCACCACAGGGGCAAGGGAAAAATGGTGAGGAAGAAACAAAGCAAAGCCAGCAGCTCCCCACCCGACCCGAGCAGACCCCAGCCTTTACCCTGACAATGTTCCCCCTCTGCTAGACCAGCACACAAAGAACCCAGCTCAGTTGGGAACGGCCCTGGTACCGTTCAGCCTCCTTCGTGGCGTTCACTGCAGCCTGACCAGTGACTGCTGGCAACTGGGACAGGCGCTGAACCAGGAATTGCATAACCACTACGAAGGGAAATCTGATTTTTCTGGCTCAGGCAACTTGCAGGACTAATTCTGCCTGACCCCAGGCACCACACCACAGCTCCTTACAGGAGAGGGCTGATAGCGGGGTGCTGGTTCTGCCTGGTTGTCTTACAGGGCCGGGAAGGGCTGCTGGGGGGCACATCTTTCTCTTCCTAAAGGCTCACTGAAGACTCACTGGCACTGGAACAAATTCCCAGGGACATCCTGGAGGGTTTCAAGGCGAGTTAGATAATGATAGTGTACAGCGATAGGCCTCCCCTCCCCACCAGCCCTCGCTGTTTATTTCCTTCACACTTGCCCAACGCCAAGTTGACGGCAGAGGAGACAAGGGGCACTGTGCGATAGCCTGTCCACTCCTTCAGTCCTCACTGCTCTTAGACCAGCCCGGATAAACGCAGCTGAAAATGCGTGCTGACAAACAGCATGACCAAAAACTGTCGGGTCTCGCCTGCCCAGGATTTCGGGGCCCTGCAGAGCAGCAGAGGAAAGGCAGCTTGCAGCACGGAGGGGATTCCTGCTGCCAGCTCTGTCCTCGCCATCGTGCTTTTTCCAGACAGAGCCATCAGCTCGCTCCTTGCCTCACGGAGCAGCGGTGCCGAGGGAAGGACTGCCAGGGATGTCTGCCCGGGGCCAGCCTTGCACACCCGGCAGCTCCTCTGGGAAGAAGGGAGCCAGAAGAGGCTGCCTGCCTGAGAGGTGGCCCTGGAGGTGATTCAGTGTGCTGAAACGGCTGTGCCAGCAGCCCACGGCCGTGAAACAGGCAGAGGTGTAGTTTGGGCCCGGCTGCTCTTGGTTTCTGAAACCTCATGGCCAAGAGCCCGCCTCGGTTTTTGGCCCTGCTGCTGAAATCGCTGCGAGTGCTGATGCTGGGGGCTGGCATCGAGCTGCCGGCACACAGTTCAGGGCTCTGGGGTCGGGGTTTTCTTGTGCACGCACACTTTTTGCCTGGACCCAACAGAGACACACGAGATGCTCATCTCTTAGTCCGCAGTGCCCTGAAGAGCTGCTGAGCCAAAGACAGCTCCGCAGAGCCTCGCGTGCTGCTGCAAATCATCCCATCGCCTTCCCAGAGACTTTGCTTTTGGAGTGGAAGTTGAAGAAATGAGGATTTTTGCCTACTCACTCATCACAAGACCAGCCCGAGCTTGGCTCATGCTCCACCATCACGCTGAATAGGGTTTTTTTGAGCCTTGGTACATTTTTTTGCCTCTGGAGCGCATTGAATAAAGCAGCCCGCAGTAGCAGCACACGGACACCACCCTCGGGCAGCAGCTCGAACCCCCTGCAGCTTCCCAGGTAAAGGAGCTCGGGGTAGAAGCGAGCAAGGGAAGACCCTGCAACGAGGCAGCAGTGGAGAGAAGCAGAGCTTGAACTTGTCGACAAAACCCGGGTGGCTTGTGAGGGGTCACCAGCAAGGAAAATAAGTGAGGCTGCAGTAAAACGAAGGGGTGTGTAAATCTAAATCCCAGGGACTCGAGCAAGGGCAGCCCAAATATCGCTGCATGGAAACCTCTGCATGCTCATAAATACAGCAGTGGGTCTTGGCAAGAGAAAGGCTGCACTAAGCCGATCGCACCAATGGCAGTAATTAAGGCGAACAAAGGCCAGAAGAAAAATGGCTTCGAGATCTTTGGCTCAGGTGCTCTTTGAACCAGGGCTGGAGGGAGGCCGTTCCCCCAGCAGAGCAGGAACACCACGGAGCAGCTATCTGGCTCCATGCTGCAGATGAGGCCGGAGCGCAGAAGACATGAATCCAACAGTGCCCGAGGAGAGTTTGCTGCATGAATAGCGATTACTGAAACTGAAATTCGGGGAGGAAAACCTAACCCAAAAATCCCCTGGTTTTGGCATCCACAAAAATGTCACGCTGCGCCTCCAGACAGGTTGTGTTGCCAAAACCTGTGCTGCCTACAAGGAAAAAAAAAAAAAAAAAAAGCAGAAATGTTATGAAATGAAGGAGGAAGGAACGGAGACAAGACCTGGTTCTCCCTTGGAAGAAACTAACTCCTAACTTCACAGGCTGAAATCAAACTTGCTGGACTGAGACCGCTGGGATCTCTTCCTTCTCAGAAAAAAAATTTCCATTGTTGCCTGGAATATCATGTACCAGTTCTAAAAGCTCTCATTATTTTAAATAAAAACTCAATAAAATTGGCGAACGAAACATTCTCCTGGCCTCAGAAAATGCTCTCTGCTTCTCCACCGCTGCCTCCTGTTGCACGGACACGCACGGGTGGGGACCTGGGATGAGCCATGCCCCACGGGGAGCCAAACAACAAAATTGTGTTCAACGCATGGCCCAACAGCCCAGAGACCTGGCCACCATCTGGAATGCATATCCAGCAAGAAAAACTGGACAAATAACCCCCCTTCCTGCCAAGGAGCACACATCTCAGGATGGTTTCACACTGCGAAGAGGTGGGTGGGAATGGCTGGGCTTCCAGGAGGGCGACCACCGAGCTAACTGGAGCACACGAGGTCTCCTGGGGGAGCTTCTGTGCATGACTTGGTTCTCCATTCCCGTGATCCTGGCATAAATGAGGAGTAATTGCTCTGCAATCAATGGAGTTAATCTCGCCTTACACCGGGAAAAGGAAGAGTTAATGGTAAATGGCTGACCTAGGGGAATTATTTGTTATGGGAGGGAAAGGATCTAGCAACAGCCATCGAAACAGACATAATGTGCTGCAAACCAGGGGCTCCTACAGCCCTGGAAAATGAAGGAAATGGGTTTAAAGCCGGGGTTTTGACTCTCTGTGGCCGTAAGGCACTGCCAGCATCAGCTCCCGAGCGCGCTGGGACACGCAGGGGGATGTGCTGCCTTGCCCCAAGCGCCGTGGCTGCAGAAGGATGGGGCGTCCTCTGCCCCCAGCCACCAGCTATCAAAAAAACGAAGTGGACACGGGCTGATTCCTGTCTGCTGTGTCTGTTTTTGCACAGTTTCGAGCTGTGTCTTTGACCACAAGGTTAAACATCGCCACGGTGCAGAATGACACTGTCTCACTGCAGCTCTGGGGGCTTTGTTGTTTCTGGTCTCCGTCTGGAGATGGATTCTTCCCTTCCCTTGAATGAAAGGCGGGGAAATCCTGCCTTGCCTCGTGCTGAGTCGGTCCTGCCCAGGTGAACGGCATATCTGGGAGCCGTGCGGGTCCTGTTCCCTTCCAGCCAGCCAGAAGTCTTCACGCTTCACTCAGCAGACGAGGCTCGTGTCAAAGCAGTAACATTAGCTGTGAAGTGAGCTCCCGTATGGTGTCTTTAACCAGTTATTGCCAATGTACACAGCGCTGATTAACAGCTCAGGAAAACCTGTGTGCAGGCAATGAACTCCTCACGTGCGGCAGGCCCTGCGTGTTGCCTTCCACCTCCCACAAGACGGACGTGGTGCAGTTCGAGGTCCCAGCGCCTCCTCCCAGGGGCCAGCAGCTGTCCCCGTGGTGGCTGTACGCGCCCCTGCCCATTTGCCCTGGCAGGGACAGGTTTCCCCTCGAGCAGGCTGGAGTGGGGTGTGGATGCACATTTTAATTTCCTGCGTGCTCAAGGGCAGAGCTGGAGCTCCTGTCTCTTTGCTTCAATAGCTCGGTGCAGTTCCCTCTGCCTTCTGCAGGGACTTGCACAGGGACAGCTACGGCTGGCTCCTGGCTCAGCTGGGCTCTGCAGGGGACAGGACAGGGCATGGTGCCCGACCTCCCCTGTCCCAGTGGCACTGGCACGGAAGGAGCAGGATGCCCGGGGTTACTGCAGGCACGGCAGGGCGGCTGCCCGGGCTCTCCTCCCTCCTCCTTTTCCCTCCCGTCCCAAGCCCAGCCTGCCCGTGCTGCTGAGAAGCCCCAAGCCGTTTCGGAGCAAAGCCTGTGCCACCCCTCGCTGCGCTCCCTGAATAAACATCAAATGGCAGAGCCGAGGGAGAGGTCCCTTCCCAAGACGTTTGCCGTGTGCCTTCTTGTGAGTTACGTGCCAGAGAGCTCTTAAAGGCCAGGGATGCCCTGCATAAATGTTTTTGTTTTACATCTGGAGACATTCAAATAATAGGAACATCATAGAAAGCATTTGGAAAACAAATATTTTAAATGGTGCTCTAAAACCGGTGAGTAAGCAGCGTGACTCAGCAGCGCTTCCCAACACTTCCCAGAAGAGATGGAAATAAATCCACCTAATAACTGACGTGCATTGGAAATGTGCTGAGTAGTTCGTAGCTCTCTGAGGCTGCTGCTGGGAGAGGTGACTTGCAAACACACCTGAAGGGAGCAGCCTGCCTGCGTGGGGCATGCAGAGGTCACGGCCAGATGCAGCCTGAACTTCAGTCTCAAACATGGGGGCGGCATCTGGAAGGCTTTGAGCGAGTGCTTCATCACCCGTCGGGTCAGAGACACAGACAGCATCTCCAAAGCTGCTACCGTGGCGCACGTTAAACCTCGGTGCCTCAGCTCTGCACTACACGAAATAGCTACCCGGATTTTTTGTGCTGGTCTTTCAATCCCTTTATGGACTGAGAGGCTGTAGAGAAGGCCAAACAGCATCTGACGGCGCTCGCTGGCAGTTTCGTGCTGTCCCGTCGTGACCCCCTGCAGGGGCTCTCAAGGAGCCATCTCCAGGCAGCACCCCGTGGAAATGGGAAGCAGCACCCAGCGCCTGTGTCAGTCCCACAGCTCCTTCAGCCTCTCCCGTGCCACGAGTGCTTCCCTGCCACATAACCCTGGTGGCAGCTCTGACTGCGGCCGCATTTGAATAACAAATCTCACAAGGGAAGGCTGGCAGCCCTTCTTCCAAGGGAACAGCTTTTTTTTTTTTTTTTTTTTTTTTCCCTTTTCAAACTAAAAATACTCCCTGCATCATCCAAAAAAAACCTATCAAACACACAAAGCTCAAGGGGAAGAATACATCACCCTCTTGGTGAAAAGAGAGCCTGCAGGCAGGGAGCAGGAGCAACCAGCCTCCCTGCAGCAGGGGCTCTGCGTGTCCCCAGGGTTTGGGGATGCTGCACAGGGCTGGGGGACACGGGGCTCCTCAGTTACACCCCACGGAGCACTAGTGCTCCTCACTACCCAGAAATCACGCCTAAAATGGCAGCTGAAAGCTGAAGCACCAGAAACAAAACAGCTCCGAGGATGGGCTTGCACCTGAAGACTTGGTGTTTCCACCATCCGGGAACCAAACAGCGCCGGGTGACTCCACCTGAACGTTGTCTCCTGCAGACTGGCTGACGAGGAAGGCAGTACTCGTAATTTAAAAACCACCTTTTGGGTATTTCTTGTTTTTATTCTCCCCCACAAATGTCCTCAGGCCACTCTTAGCCCTCCACATTTTAATTCCCCAAGGCTGGGCGGCCCTTCAGGAGCAGGTTGTCCTGACCTCTGCTGATGGCACGGACAGAAGAGGGGAGGTACTAAGTGTCCGAGCCTGTGTCCGGCTGGAATTCCCTTTCCTGGCATCTGTGACCACTGCCTTGTCCTCTCACTGTCTCGCCGTGTATCCCTGGGAAGACTCGGGCACCCTTTTCTTTAAAACCCTCTCTAGGTGGTGAAAGATGTGATCAGATGCAATCTAGAGGTTGGCGTTGGAGCTAGACAACCGTGGTCTCTTTCTTATCGGCGATCCCCTGAGACATCTCTTTCCCTCTGTTTTTCTTCAAAAGAGAATTTAAAGGCTAATTTTAATTGATGGCATCTGTTCTGGTCACTGGTTTGATAGCATGAGCCATAAAGCCAAGCTCAGATTGGAATGCAGCTTGGGAGAAAGTGTCAGCAGCGTGCAGTGCCAAGCACTCACCAAAGAAACAGATCTGAATGGCATTTTGAGGTGTGACTGCAGCAATTCTTCTCATCTGCCTCACTCAGACAGGATGCTGAAGTGGATCAAAACACTTTTTTTCCCCCTAGAAATGTGTTTCTTAGGAACAGGTTTCCAAGTGCGGAGGGATTGGCAGGAGGGGTGAACACCTCTCCCGTCCCGTCCCCCGCCTGCTGCCCATTCACCACCACTGCGCCAGCCCACGGCTTCAGGGAGACTCCAAAAAACAGACCCAGTGCTTACGTTTGTGTGAGGATGCAGAGGTTGCCTTGACAACACGACAGGAACCATCCCGAAGCAGGCCCCACACCGCGGCACCGGGCGCCCAGCACGTTCCCAACGCGCTACGCGACGGCCACCCACTCCCCCTGCCTCCTGCCGGCTCCATTTCGCACGGCCTTTTTTCCCTCTTTAGGAATTTTAACTAAAAATACGCCTGCTGGGCCACTCTGGGGGAGTAAAGGGGAAAGGAAATTTTGGTTTTTAGGGCTCCGGTGGTGATCGGTTGTCTTGTAGGGGCAGGGAAGGTGGTTGATGCTGCTGGGTGTAGCAGCCTTTTGCTTGCCCCGAGCACCTGGCTGTTTGCTCTGCCACTGTATCTTGGAGGCTGTTTCTGCTCCAGTCCCCATCCCTCCCCTTCTCCTCAGCGCTGGTACCATCACCCTCCTGCACAAACTCAGGATTTCTTGCCCTGCCTGTGGCAGAGCAGGGTTCCGACTCTCGTTTATTGCCCTATAAATAGCTGCAAGGCAGGCGGTGCCAGACCTCAGGTCACATTTCAGCCCTGAATGAATTGCCAGTTTGCTATTGTAATTACCCAGGTTGGAAGGGAGGACGGATTGACAAACTTAGCCTAAGTAAACTCTCCGAGAAGACTTGGCAACCTCCACCTCTACAACCTGCTTATTTAATTGGAGGGCTCTTCTAGGCCAAATCCTGTCTGCGAGCGCGCCCCGTGATGTGTTTATAGCCATGGCACAAGCTGATTTTGTCTCCACGCTAAATGCTCTCTATTAGGAGCATGGCTACAGAGGAACAGACACCGCTGCTGGGGCAAGCCTTGGTGCTGTACGGAGAGCATCACGGAGTGACTGCACGGCCACGGCTCAGCCTGGCAGCAGCACGGGGCCAAGCTGTGCTGCTGCAGCAAAGCAAAGTGAAGTGAAGTGAAACAAAGTGAAGCAAAGTGAAGCAAAGCAAAGCAAAGTCTCCTGGGTCCAGCCACATGTCTCCGCCGGTGTGGCCGGGCTCCTGCAGTGGGTCTGACCCCCTAAGAGGCAGAGGGGAGCCATGGAAGTAGACGGCTTCAGGCTCTTTTGGTGCAGAGGACTATCATAAACTGTCTTCGTACTCTGCTCTTACTTTACTGTGATCATTAACTACAGCAAGGTTTTGTATTTTCAGGGGCTCAAGGGACTGGAAGGTGGCAAAGGAGGAAAATACATCAGAGGGATATGGAAGAGAGAGCTTCTGGCTACAGAGCCTCCAGCAGAGCTTGAGCTGGGCTTTGTGCTCTCTTTTCTTTCTCCCCCACCCTCATTTTGCAGCACTGGTTCCCAACACATGGGCCACCTCGGCCAACAACAAGAAGCCTGCCTTGACTGAGCCAACCATCTCCCCGGCAACAAGGCAGGCTGCGAAAATAACAAGTGCTTTCCTTTTCGTTTCATTTTGCCCACCTCTCGAGCAATGCCCTGCCTTTTATTTGGCCCCACTGCTCCAAAACCTGAATGCTGGGAGCTGAAATGCACATTGTGGAGGGACGAAGAGGGGGTGAGCGAGGAAGCTGGCTTTGGCCTTAACAGGGGAACCCGACAGATATTTGGGTGTTGGTGAAGGACAGGCTGAAGCATTTGCCTGGTGCTGTTCCAGCGGTGAGCCCATCGCACCCAGCACTGCAGGAACTGCAGGGCATGCAGCAAGCAAGCAGGCTGCAGCTGCTGCTGGTCATCCAGGCTAACACTGACGACCAGACCCAATTAACACTTCGGTTACGTTCCCATCGCTGCCATCAGCTGCCTGGGTGCAGACTGGAGGCAGCTCCCACACACAGTGCCCCCCGTGCCAGCCCGCTCTGCTGGGTTGTTTGATTGCATTAAACAGATTAAAAACAAACCACTTATTTATTTTTTCACATCACCAAGTGGTATTTTAAAATGTCACACCTCTATGTCCCTCTATAGCTCCTCAGCACAGGAGTTAGATGTTGTATAAAACATCAGGCCACCGCAGACACGTTTTGCTACAAAGCCTGAAAGGGAAAAAAAATCCCCGTAGAAAATTTTTAACACTTCAGCCGCTTTGTAGTTTTCCCTTTCATAGCTGAAGCAGAGCCATTTCCAGACTCCCACTGGGGAAAAAAAAATCAATTTTAAGGCCATTTCCTGCCACCTCCCAAACCCTGGGCCCGTGAACCTGCCACCACCCCAGGTGTTTGTATCTGATCCCGGCGCCTGATACTGGGATTCTCTGTTGAGTAATTATGGAACGATTTCAGCCTATTTCTGTCTGGTTTATGCTAATATCAACACACTCGACAGCTGGTTTTGTAGCCTTCGTGGGTTCATTTTCTCTGTGCTAGGCAGGGAGGGAGGACACGGCGCCGATGGCCCAGAAGTTGTGGGACACCTCCAGGCCTCCCGCAGGCCCCATCCCCTCAGGGACTGCTCTTTTCCCCCCCGACTGCTTGTGGCATGTGAAAAGGTTGGTGGCATCGCACTGACACCGCTCTTCTGTTGTTTCAGACGGACCCTCTGGGCTGTGTGCCGGTGGCAATGTGATGTGTGACGGCGGGATGTGCTCCATCTGCCTGTGCAGGGCAAGGAATGGGGACCTGGGAGCTGCCTGCAGACCATGAACCTTTCGCCAGGCAGACAGAAAGCCTGTTCCTGGAGCAAGCACCACGTATAGAAGTGAAATCCTACACGCAGACTGTTTGTCCCTAACCTGGGGGCAGGTCCTTATCGGCAGAGCAGGTCAGCGAGACCTGAAGTGTCTGCTTTTTGTGATTAATTTTGTCTTTTTAGCTCGTATTTCCTATCTTGATCGCCTTTTGACGGACAGGAGCAAAGAGATTTAGCCTGGACTCTTCCCCCAGCCTTTCACTTCCATTAGACTAAATACTGGCGGCATAATTAAGGGCAGCAGAAAAAGGAGACAAGCGAGAGAGGATTTGGTTATTTTACCTCAATAACAAAAGTACAAACTGTCCAGTTCACACTTATTACGTAGGGGAGGCTGAGGTGGCTTTTTCCCTCGCTCTGAACATTGCCAGCGTGCCATTCTGAAGGAATAACGGAGGAGAAGCATCTCCGTGGAGTCTGGGGGGGGAAAGCTGTCAGAGCCAAGCAGAGCCTCGAGAAAACCTGTCCCGGGGCCATGTCCCCTCCATCCCTGCTGCTGAACAGGGGTCGGAGCAGCCCAGCTCCAGCTCCCCTTTGCTGAAGCCCTTTCTCCTGGGGGCTTAAGTGATGAGCAGGGAAAATCCCCCACAAAAAGATTTGCATCAGAAACCCTTGGCCGGGGAATGACTTTTAAAATAGAAAAGCTCTGCTTGAAAAGGGATGAACTGTGTAGCGTAATACTCAACAAATCGCCTGTTTAATGGCCTCTCTTTATAGCAGCTGTGTATTAATAACAAAAGCAGGGGAGCAGAAGCCCTGCATTTCTTTGCAAGATTAAAATAAATGGCATTTCCTACTAATACCAGCAACTTTCTGCGGAGGTTGGCTAAGAGAAAGGAGCAAGTGGAAGCCCCCAGCCTGAGAGGCCATTTCTTGGTTTCTTTCCCTTCCATCTGCTGCTGGATGAAGGAGTGCTAAGCCTACGGAGGGAGAAGACACTGAGTCACCCCCTCCCTGATAGTGAGGATCTGAAGATCTGTACTGCCATAAAGCTGAAGTTGAAACACGAGTGGTTCATGCCAGGTACATGGCGAAACATCACGGGGACACTAAAACAGTGGTGCAGGCTGCCCAAAGAGTCTCCATCCTCGGGGGATTTCAGACCTGACTGGATAAAGCCCTGAGCAAACTTGGACCTCAGAGCTCACCTTGCCTGCTCAGGAGCTTGGGCCAGATGCCTCCTGAGGTCCTCTCTAGCCTGAGTTCCTTTATGATCCTAGGGCATTTGGCATCTTTTCCGTAGGAATATGAATGGAGGTGACATTTCATGCAGCCCAGAACTCCATCTCTCATTCCTGGCAGCCCTGAGAACAGCCCTCCCGCTCCGTGCCCCCTGCTTCGCCAGGCCTGACACTGAAGCAATGCTGAGCTTCCTTCCTTAGAATTAGGGCTTCGGGCATTACAAAAAGAAAAGAAAATTTACAATTTCAAGCTGTCTGCCACAGACTGTTTATCAGACACGGAGAATGATTTGTTTCTGTTTTCCTGGACATAGGTTTTCAGCTGAGACAAGATACGTTGCCTTGCTGAGAGCTGAGTCACTGAGTAATCAACAGATTAATGTAGTCAGTTTGAAAGCCATCAGCATTAGTTCTCGGCAAGCTCACAAGAACTCCATTATTGTATCATCACTACATTTGGGATGAAAAAGTCTCCAGGATTTAGAGTTCCTGAGGGAAAGATCCCTAGATGCAAAGAAATCCAAATGCCCCTTTACGACTGGGAGACATAAAGTACCTCTTTATGCAGGAACACCACAGCAGGATTTTGGCATCCCTTCCACCGAATGCTTTTATTATCAACCCTTAGATAGGAGTTTGGGGTATGTAATACATCTGTCATTTGATAGCTACCTAAAAATAGTCATGATAAACTCAGCGGCATACAGGACTTCGCCTCTACCAGGTCTTTAATCTGAAATTATTTTATTTCCAGTGAAACCAAGTAGTTTTACTTTCTGCAAAATGAGTGGTCTTGACTTCCCTAGGGCTCTGTGTTTCTTCATGTGGGCTTGCTTTGATCCACAAAGGCAAAAAGGAGAGACAGAGGATGGCAGAGTCACCCGGCAAAGGAGCCACTGTTTAAAAATAGGGAGCTGGTTAAAGTAACAACACAGGAGCAACTGCAGAAGGACAGGCTAGCTTAGGTGTGTGGCCTGAGGAGACTGCCAGACATCCACTTGTTATTCCGGCAGAAACACACCAACGCTGCTACCCAAGACCCCGTCTGTAATAGCCCCAGTGGATCAACGCACCTTCCTGTTTGCAAGCGAAACTGCTGCTTGGGCACGCTTGGATGGGGGACATGAATAAAAGCCAGTCAAGCCCCTGCAAAAGTGCAGTTCATCCTAAAAGCCTTCCTCCATTAACAGGCTGCTGGACGGGATCAGCAAGGCTTCTCCCCGAGACATCGCTTCTTGCAGCTCAGCACCCAGCACACGCGCAGTGGACAGGACACATCTCCTCACTGTTGCCCCAGGTCTGTCAGTACCTCTTTCTTTAGGCTGTTCCGAGATGAACAGAATTATTTTTCACGTTGCCTGGCCAGTGCCAGGGCACGAGAGATTGTGGCTGTTGTGACACAGAGCTCCCCAGGGCCACACTTCCTAACTTAGTGGGTATGTCATGTGCAATTGCAGCGACGCACCTATTTGTTACACAAACCGCACGCAATAGGCAACAAACAGCAACACGAATCTGTCCCCCTCCCTCCTTTTCCCCCCAAGACATTCAGATCACGCTAACACATCCTGGTTGTGCTCTGGAGCACCCCGGCACTCCGCAGGCTGTGCGCAAGCAGCGGTGACTTTAACTCACCCGTCGCTCCTTATCTCCATACTCGATGCCCAAGGTATCCATGGCGCGCACGATAGCTGCCAGTGACTGTATGGTGTTGCTGTAGACCACCGGCTTGTACTGCTTCACGTCCTCTCCCGAGAAGCCATCCTCATGGATGATCCTGGAGAAAAAGCAGAGGACAAAAACCTGTTGAGAATGGCATTTCAGCAGGGGACGCAGTTCAAACAGTGCTGTGTTCCTTTGAAGCGCACACCTGCCAGCCTGACCCAGGTGATTTAGGCAGCATTTCTTTTTACACCTCCCTGGTTGTTCACCACGAGGGCATCCCAGCCCGCCCCTTCTGCTCTTTGCTGAGGTCTGGTGTCCGACTTGGAGCCTGGTCAGCCCCCTGCTCACATCTGTGCCAGTCCCAAGGAGGAGGTTTCCACGTCCCAGCTTATTTTTGCTGTCCATGTCTACAGAATTACGCTCCCAGATCAGACCTAAATGACCGCAAACAGGTGATGGAAAACCTTAAGTCATGGCTGGCCCTTTTCATAGTAACTCCTGGGGCGCCTACAAAAGGAGCCCGAGTCGAAATCCCCCGTGTGCACGCGGACACAGACATGGATAAAGGAAGAGATTTAGCTGTGTAGCACACCAAGGGCTTACAGCCCTTCACACACCTCCTTCCCAAGCCGTGCTGAGAGTTTTTGGGCTCTCAGACCCTGCAAAAGGAAATATCTGATGGAGTGAGACCCTGCCATGGCCCCACGCCTGGGGGGCAGCCTCACGGTGCTCCTCCCAGCCCAGATCCTCCTCAGAGGCCCATAGCAGGACACAAAATCCTGCACTTGCCTGGGCAGCAGCCTGGCCCCTGAGATTTCTCCATCTCTCAGGGACTGGAGAGCTATGGCAGGGTGTGTGCAGAGCACAGCCAGCGTTCCCAGAGATAATTGAGTTTGACAACCATTCTTCCCGGTGAAGACATAAGTTATGATCCCGTCTCTTAAATGCTAGCAGAGCAGATGATCCGCTTAGCCCAAACGCACTCCTTCCTTGCTCAGTCTCAGATCTCACCGGACACCAGATAAGATTCGGTAACAGATTTGCCACTGATAAAACCAAGCAGCCTGTCCGTAACAGGACTTTTTTTTAATCTTTGCTGCATCACAAACCAAGGTCCTGACCAACACTGGCATCTCCCCCCGGGACAGGGAGGTCTAGCAGGGATCGTATGTGAGCTTGCAACGGAGACAGCGCCGGGGTGGCAGCGGAGAGCGGGGCCGGCAGCCAGCCTCCTGTTACTGCTGGATGGCTACACCCAGAGCAGGGCGACACAGCAAGGCACAGCTCCACTTCCCACAACGTGAACCTCCCAGCAAGGTGTTTTAAGGCAAGTGAAAACCCTCTGCCCTCCCCAGCACGACACTGAACTCCGGCCTCCTGGCAGGACTTGCTCTAACACACCTCGAGTCCTGCAGAAATACGGCTGCAAGCAGAGGCAGAGCAGGACGGGGCAGCTCAGATTAACACTCCAGGGCATTTTGAAGCTGCTGATCTGAGTCTCTGGGCAGAAACCCCGCTCAGAGCTAGTCTGGGTTTTTAAGAAGACTTATGGACAGCACCCAGTGCTCACGGCTCAGTAACGGGGAAGGAGCGGGGCCCGCAGCCGGGTGTGAGCAGCACGTCGCACGGCTCAGTGAGCGTTGCCGGGACGAGCTGCTGAAGCGCTGGGAAACGCGCTTGGCCAAGAGCTGCAGTCAAACCTGAGGAGTTACGGCTGGCACGAAGCACAGGGATCTGCTGAATTCAGCCCCTTCGGCACCAGTTCCCCAGCGGGCAGCACGGCAGCCACAAGCACGGCAGGGCAGGGGGCCTGGGGAGGCAGGGGGCTGGCACCAGCATCTCCTGAAATAACTCATCCCTCTTGGCTGCTCGGTTTGGGGTGGGAGCTGGGGGCAGGGGGCACTGAATGGTGTTCAGGGCAATGAAGAGAAGGGAACAGAAGGGAATATGGAAGGGGTGAGAAGAGGAGCAGGCACAAGGGGCAGTGTAAGGGCTGCAGGACGCAGGGGGGATGTGTCTGGTCCTGACGCTCTGCTGCACTGGGGGAAAGAGGAGCAAGGAAACCTTGGGCTGGTTTGGGTTGCGTCCGTCACCGACAGGCATCAGCTAGGGCCAGGGCTCAGCAGGAAGAGGTGAGCTCTGCCCTCCTTTAAAACATCTCCATCCCCCAGCCATGAAGCTGTTGCCCGACACTTCCATGTCTAAGTGCAAACCCTCGGCGTTTCCAAACCCCCCAAGGCAGCGAGCCCCCTGCCACGCAGGGGCAGAGCTAAGCGATGGAGGGCAGCTCCGGTGTCCCTCAGCAAACATCCTGCTGACGGGGCAGCATGCTGACGTCCTTCAGAGCGCGGACATAAAAGCGCTGCTTTGAAACAGGGCATAAAAGAACACGGAGGAAAAAAAAAAAACAAAAAACCAACCCGATTGTTCTTCTGTGAAATTTCTCTGGGAAGGCAGCCACCGCGGCTGAAAGCAGCGCTGCAGATGCCAGTATTGAAGTTTTGCTGTAGGAAGTACCTACGGATTAATCAATCACGCAGTTAGCACATTACCTAAGATTTGAGTGAGCAAATCCCCACTGACTAGTGCTGTTCCAAAGGCTGCTAGGACACCGTGAACTGGTTTATTGTCCTATATGCTTTCAGCAAAACGCTTCCCTTCTTGCTCGCCTTGGTGAGCTGCTCGCTGAGCCTTTCTGGCAGCCTCTTCTGTGGTTCTTTGGGAATGTTCCTGCTGCCACTCACCCTGTTGGGATGTGCCCGTCTCCTTGCCTGCAGGACAGCTGCTGTGCTTCATTTTACGGGGACAGACCCTCACGACGTTACCTCCAAAGCTCCAGCAGCGCCCGGGACGTGCTCTGCTAGGGGAACAGCCCCAGGACACGAGCAGCGGTGGGTTTTGGACCCTACAGGCAGCTGTGGCCATTAGAAATGCAAAGCGTGTAGGAAGGAATAGAGCAGCGTGTCAAGGCTGGGAAGCCTTTAAAGATTCAGGCAGGGTGGGCTGCTCCTTAAGTAACTTGCAAATTCATGGGAACAGAGGGTTTTCAGCTCTAAAAAGTTGGGTCCTGTTTTCCAAAGGGCTTGTGTTTGTTTCTGCCTGAAATCCATGCTCTGCCACGCTGGAGCTGGTTCTTCCCAGGGCAGAGGAAGAAAAGGGATTTAAGAGGATCCCGGGGGCTGCGGAGGGGAGGGGAGACAATGCTGTAATTTTTTAAAGCGATTCCGAGCAATTAAAAAGCCATTTCATTCACCGAGTGATTAATGAACCGCCGTGCTCTGAATGGGATGGTGCGAGACGCCTGACACGAGCTGACTGCCTACCGGCCCCCTTCATGCCTGCTTCCTGCCCATCGCCACCAAGCCCATGTGCTTGCATCTTACACTCTCATACCCATTTTAGGGTGGCGTTAACAGACAGGTATGTGCTGAGGAGAAGGGCTCTGCTGAAGGGCAGATCTTCTGCCATCCCCCAGCAAGGCATTAATCCCGAAGAAGCGCCCAGTGCCTCGGTGATTATTGCTTAATTACCAAATAAATGAAATCCTTGGAAGCAGGGGTTGCATTCCGCGTAGCAGCTCGCTTTGGCTTCCATTCAGCAAAGCACTTAGGTGCCTTCAGCCTTTCGCTTAGAAATGGAGCATATACAAAGAGCAAAGCCCCGGATCGCTCTGCTGCACGTCCCCGCTGCCACACGGTGCCCTGGCCATTGGGAAATGGTTTTCTGAGCGAAACACACCACGGCTCCAACTCAGTAGGGCTGGGTCTCAACCTTAGGGCTGATCTCAGCTTACCCAGGGGGAATACTTGTCCGTCTGTCCCCAAAACCTCCCTGCCAGACCTCGGGGTCTGCCCCCCAAACCGCTGGCACCCTGTGCTCCAGGAGGAAGAGGTGCTACCTGCCCATTTTTACATCAGATGTGGGGTAACTTTAGCCAGGCTGTCCCTCCGGGTCACTTTGTGAAAGTCAGGTGGGGCCCTTCCCAAAATGTAGACCTGGCATCAACTATTGCTCTCCTCCTTCCTGCCCAGGAAGGAAATGAGATTAATTTAATGTCCCTCGGTTTCTGAATAAGCCCCGCTGGATGTCCCCCATCTCCCTTTTTACATCCTAGGTGCTTACAAACTATTTGATAGTTCAGCTCCTTTGAAAACTTCTGGAAGTTGACTGGTCTGTATCTCTTTGACTCCTCTTTTCTCCCTCTGCATTTGGAGACGAGCACCATGCCTGCATTTTTCCTGTCTCATGGTACCTCTCCAGTCCTCCCAGCGCCCTCAAGAAGTGCTCAGCGATCAGCAGCGGGGCCGCTGCCAACATCGCTGTGCCCCCTTCTCCAGCATGCTCCATCCTTTTTGTAGCTTTGCATGCAGGCATCTCCACCTTCTTACTTTTCCCAAGCCTCCAGCCACAGCCTCTGAAACGTTTCCCAAATTCAGGGAACCTTGTGTGGCTTTGAGCTGTCGGCAGCGCCGTGAAAGACGTACATGGAGACTTCCAATTACCTAGCAGAGACAATAAATCCCATACTGTTCCTGCTCTACCTCAGATGATTTACTTTCAATCAGCAGGATGTTTCCAGCTGAATGAAGTTTTTCCGTATCAGTGCACATCTCTGGGACCGCAGCGATTTGCTTGAATAAAACTGGGCACGACGGCGCCGGGAGATGATTACAGCAGGAGCGCGCCGCCAGCAAACACCTCGCAAGCGAACGGCCCGGCTCCTCTAAAAGCAGTCCTTGCTCCTCACCTTCATCTTCACAAATCAAGGGACTGAAGGCACAGCTTTTGGACGGAGATGAATTTCACCTCCCAGGGCTGCGGGTGCGGGGAGGGAAGATGCTGAGCACCGCTCAGCTGGGCTCAGGATTGTCCCCTACATCCTCAGCAGCCCAGGGGAGCTCACAAATGCACCCCGATATCCTGCAAGGAAAAACTCCAAAAGCTCTGTGGGCTCTGCTTGCGAACGGGAAGAAAGAAGCATGCAAAAAGCCCTTACTTTAGTACGCAGGGAAGGGAAACGGTTGATCAAATTTTGATGGAAAATTTTCTGCCAGACATAATCAGTTATTTTTTAGAATTATTTTTATCTCCATGCGAGGCTGAAAAGTTTGTTTATGGGAGAGTTCTGAAGCTAAATTCCAGTGATTTTGTTCTCACTCGTTTAATAGCTTGAAATGCGATTAAAAACTCCTGGATTATGTTAAACTAAATCAACGCAGATGCCCATGACCTTGTGGTTCAAAGGCTGCAAAAACCCCGTTCAGACCTTCGGGACAGGATGAAAATCCCTCAAAACTCTCAGACTTCTTCCACTCGGGCCATGCTTGCATGACACATCGTACATCCTATTCCTGCAAGAAATTTGCCAAGGCAGAGATTAAGATGCCTGCTTTCTGCAAAGAAAAACAACTTCCTTAGTCAGGGCGACCTGGGAGTCGCAGATGGAGCTTGTTTTAAAGAGTTTAACATTTTCAACCTGGATTTTTAACGCCCGTGCAAGAAATACGGATGGAGCCCCGTGACAGAATCCCAGCTGGGGGAAATCTCCTTCGTGGAGGAAATACCTTCGGGTCACTCAAAACTGAATTCCTACCACCGAAGTATTTCTTGCATGCAAAAATGTTATTGTTACCGACCAGCTGGTTCCTGTTAAAAAATAAGCAAATCCATCAGGACATTGAAAATATGCTGCCAAAACCTACGGCCCTGGACACGTTTGAGTTTATCCCTCCTCAGATGAACTGCAAAAGTTTCATGGACCTGTACCGGGCAGCAGCATTTGTGCTCCTCTAAGGCAGAATTTGTGTCCAATATCGATGTGTGTAAGTAGCTCTAATGCCTTCACGAGGTCCAGTTCAAGCTAGCCATGTGCTTCTGTACTGTAACTGCTGGCCAGAAAGCTAAACTTGATGTTATGAGAAACTCTTGTATGCCTTATTTTTGCCTGTAGCTGAAGTGCTGTTGAGCTACCAGTGACTGGCTTCCAGGCAGGTGGGGGCCAGACCCTGATCTACCTGAAAGCCGTTCCTTTCAGCTTGGTTTCAGGTGTATTAAACCTGCAGAGTACTCTTCATTTCCAGTTTATTACAGCCCAGAACTAGAAACAAGCACACCAAAGAGCACTGCCAACGTGGTGCTGCGTCCCTGAGGTCCTATGGCTTTTCTGAAGCAGCTCTTAGTTGGATTATTTCCTAACTGAGGTCTGCATTAATGCTTCATTTTGGCTCTGCGATACCTTGAGTTTCCTGGGCCGTGTTCTCAGTTCCCTGCCACGTGCCCTTCACTGGGTGGTGTTTTTTGCACCATGCTTTTGGGATGCACCAACGACCCTTCCTTGGCTTGCTCCATGAGGCTGTTTCAGTATTGCCATTTCCAAGCAGGAAGCAGGGCAGCGAAATGCTCTGTTTTTAAGTGTGTGTACACAAAATAGGAGTGTAAATAGCCTACTACATCCTGAAAGCAACGAATTGCTGATGATAAATGGAAGACGCCACTACTGCTGCTTCACCAGAAGGCAACGCCGAGCAGGCAGGGCACAGCCAGCTGGCGCACGAGTGCTCCTGCCAGACCTGACGGGAACGTGGCCGCCCTTTGGCATTTAACAACACAGAGCCAGGAAAAGGAAGCACCCTGGGGAAGAAGCAGCACCCACACCAAGCCTCTTTGTGCCCAGGGGCAGCAAAAAGCGTGGCTGTACTTGCACAGTTCACCCTACTGACAGCATTCCTCCATAGACACCAAGGGGAAGACCCCAGCAGCGATGGAGGAACCCGACCCCAAATTCAGAGCATCTCTTTCAACCTCCTGTAATTTGGTGTTGTCCCTTAACATATTTAGCCCCTTTCCAGAAGGCAAACGATGCTGGAGGTGGCTCCTTTGTGCACGCCGAGGACAGGTCCCCAGCACCACGGCACTGCTCCAGGGCAGAGCCCGACCTCAGCCCCTTCCTGGCAGCACGCAGACAGGTGGGTGCTGCTGGGAGGTGTCAGAGGAGAAAATCCACCCCATCTGCTAACACAGGAGAAGCACGAATCTCTCCTCCTTGCTGCCTGAAGTCACTTTCATGCGCTGCCACAAGCCAAACTAAAAACCTGCCCGATGGGGAAGGAAAAAAAGCAAGGAGGGGCGCAGGCGAGGCTGTCCTCAACCAGCCCCGGGCAGGGAGCAGGCTTGGGCTTTATGTAAGGTCAGGGCACTGGCACGGTTTGGTTGCAGTGAAATTTGGAGTTGTGTAACTTTGCTAACATGCCCTCTCCGGGGGCCTTGAATATCGAGATCAAATCCTGCCTACCCTCCGTGCACCTAATTAGCTGTAATATGCATCCTGCTCTGCTCAGTGCGACCAGCGAAGGAACACAGTCAAAACCCATTAGCTCAGGCTTTCTTTTGATTAAAAAAAAAGACAGCTGGGCAGCAGAGAGTCCTGCAGCAGCGCTTGCATTAGATGAGATTGCATTTTTCTGGGGAAAACGCCTCGGGGCCAGGAGGGTTTCGAATAGCACCAGCGGAGGCTGACGGCCGCGCTTGTCTTCTTGGTGTGCTCCCAAATAATAATGCAGCGAGGGACGGAGGGTTCCTGCTCGCAGTGACTCGGTTTCTGATGCCATGCGACGGGCTACGCTGTCAGTCTCCTTTGTCCACGCTCTGCCTGGGACCAAAGAGATCCCCCCAGGAAAAAAAATCCACGGGGCCGGTGATGACCCACATGCGCGAATTCTCATTAATTCCTCGGTCGTGTTACATAAGGTCATTTTGTTGAATTAAAATTATTGGGATTAATCCTCTTAAATGTTCTCTTAGATGCACGGGGGATCCAAGCACAGCTGGATCATCCCGCAGCTGGTTCTAGAAAGTCAAAACAGTGTTTTAAAGCCCCGTAATGGTTTTGTTAAATTCATCCCCCGAACAAGGACACAAAGCAGCTTTTTCTGGCTTTTTTAGATCACTTACAACTTCTGTAAGCTGTCATTAACTATCATCAGAGCCTGAAAAATGAGGCAAATGGGTTCAATGTCAGTTTTACTGCCCAAACCTAAATAATATTTTTGGTTTCCCATCTGCCTCATCTGAAGTGTTTTGATAGCTGGAAGGTGACTTTGCCTTTCAAACCCTTTCCAGATTTTGGTCTCCATAACCAAACACCCCGTGGACAACAGAGGAAACGGGAGAAGTATTCAGCCTCTTTATCTGCCCGTGGAGCCCATCCTCACAATCACTGCCAAATCCCACACCAAAAATAAAGCATATTGCTTTTTTTTTTTTTTTTTTTGCATATTTTGCCCGGCTGCCCAGAGCCTGCAGTTCAGCGGTGCACGATGCTCTCCGCAGATCAGTGACGGGTTTGGTGGGATGTACGTGGCTCCTCACGAAGCAAACCTGAAGCAAACCCTGCCTTCCGAAGCCCCCCAGTCTACCAAAATCCCTTGGGAGCCAAAGCTACTTCCCCCGTGCCTAGGGCTGATCTCGCAGAGCTGAAACATTCGCGTGCCGTAGCCGTGCTGTTGCTCCTTAGGAATCATGTGCTGCCATGAAAACGCTCAGCTAAAATAAAAACATGCTGTAAAGCAGCTTTGCTTTTTCGGGCTATCAAACCTTGCAGCGTCTGTTTTTCTGAAGCCCTGGCTGATGGGTTTGATTAGCTCTGGTAGCAGATCTGTGTTCTTCAGTGCGTTTGGTGCTTTAACAAGCTGGGCTGAGAAGGAATCGATTCCAGCAGGAGTGCTTCTGCCGTTCCTTGCACCCTGGCCCTCCTTCCTGGCATGATTACAGCTCAGGGGCTCCATCTCCGAGCGCTGTGCTTGCCCCAAGCCCCCAGGAGCATCTCATCTGCGTAATTGTTTTTTTCTTGCAGTGTGGGTGCAGTTTGTGCTGTGGAGATAAGGACACGGGGGATGCCCCGTCCTCCGGAGCCGCTGCTCGGTGTACTCCGTGCGCTGACATTTCCCAGGCTGAGGAGTTTGAGCCAAAACGCGGCAGATTTGGCATTTGAGGATGCCACCCACACGGTTAGTACGGTCCCACAGCAGGAAGGAGGTTATGCTGCGCTCGGAATTAATGCCATGCGTTTGGAGGTATTTAAATCCAAACTTTCCACACCTGTACTCGGAGCACAGGTTATCCGAAGGGAAGACAAACACACAGCCTTTCCCTGATACCTGCTGCAAGTAGTCAGTCAAACAGCATCAACCTTTTAGTTCTCACCTGCAGCTGAGGCTTAGAAAACACTGGGGGGGGGGACAAGCCCTGGACTGGTCCAACTCTGCACACACACCCAGCGAGGGGCCCTGCCTCTGCTCCACATCTCCCCTGCCACAGCTCCGAGACAGGGAACAGCCTTTCCCCAAGGGTTCCCCATCCTTTGAGCCAAGGTATCCCAACTGCTATGGTTTGAGAAAGCACTGGAAGACCTGGGGCATCCTCAGTGCCTTGCGGCACGTCCTGGCACCAAGGGCTCTGCTCCTGGGACTTGCTGCGTGCAGAGGCTCCTCTCCTTCCCCTCCACCTCCTCATCCTCTCCTTCACCTCCTCCCTTTCTCTTCTGCCTCCTCTCCCTCTCCTCCACCTCTTTTCCCTCTCCTCTGCCTCCTCTCCTCTCCCCAGGCCACTGCGGCTGCCACGTCATGGAGCAGGAGGTGCAGCCAGGAGGAGGTGCGTGCCCCGGTGCGGATGGCTGTGAGAACATCGCTCCTCAGGCCACGTGTGGCCCTGCAGTGGGTTCAGAGCAGCTCAGTGATGTCCTTTGGTGGCCACATCAGCCTCGCCCAGCTCCCCGTGTGGCTCCTGGCACGGCAGCTCCTGCCAGCGGAGGAGAGGGATCGAGAACAGAGTGCCTGGGGTACCCTGGCCAGACACTCCTGCATCTGAAAGCCTGGTGCAGAGCCAGACCTGCACTTAAGTTCTCCTCGCCAGGCCCCGGTTCTGTTAATGGGAGTCCCAGGAGCTCTGCTCTACCAAGAAATAACCCGGAGACTGCTGGGAAGCGAGCCCCTCGGGCCAGCCACCAGAGAGCCCGCTTGGCACCTCTTCCTCCACCCCATTTCGCTGCATGGTGGCCGCCAGACCCAGGCAGAAGCAGCGAATGGCACGGTACGAGCAGCTCTCAGCGGGTGTACGTACCAGTCCTGGCTCAGGAAGCCACCACCAGCTTCTGAGGCGGACACAGCAGTAATGGAGAGTGGCCCCGCACACAAATCCATGGGTAAACGGATTTGCCATTGTGCTGGGAAGTGACCATGGTGACAAACATCTCCAAAAATCAGTACATTCCTCCTCCCACTCTCATCGATCCTTGTCATCCCCCTCGTCCTTATCTCCAACTGCAAAATCCCTTACTGATTTCAGTCGCAAATGCCCGTGCATCTTCCCTGGCAGTAGCGGCGAGCGGGACGCAGCGCAAAGTGCCCGCAGCTCCTTCCAAGGCGTCTGGCGAGAATCCGTAACTCTGCCTGGTAATAAATCCACTCCGCATCTGAGAGTTGGAGTTCAGGCGCACCCCGAGCATTATTTAACCATCCCTGGTGTAAAACATTCCTGCCGTATGGAGAGCTTTGATTGGATTCGCAGAGGCTGGTGTTTAATTAGCTTACACTACTCCGACTCGCTCTTCCCACCCACGTAGTCGGTGCGCTGCTGGCATTTGGATGATGCAACTTTTGGAGGGGGGAAGCTTTTATTTCTCCAGAAAGCATCTAGGAAACTTCGGAGACCTCAAAGCATTTGAGGTTTCCGACAGCACAATCCTTCCCCTTCCTCCCTGGCTGCCGCCCAGCACAAGGAGCCGGGTTCAGCCAGGGCCGAGAGCTCTCCGTGAGCTCTTTGCCCTGCCTGGGGAAACGGGGCTGTGGTGAGCACGAGGAGGTCTCTGCTCGCTTCCTTGTGATTACGCACACTGCAGAAGCCTCTATCACATTTGAGAGGGCAGCACAAACAATTGCAGACAACCTTGTTTACCTCACAGCTCGACCCGAGCCCTGGCAGGTGGTGTCTGAGCGTGTCTTGCTGCCCCACGTCCCTCCTTCACCTGCGTCCCCATGAGCAGCCCGCAGCTGGGATGATCTTTCAGCGATCTTCAGACGATCTCTCAGGGTCCCTTCCAGCCCCTGACAGCCTGTGCGGCCACAGGGTCTGGCGAGGTGGGCTGCTGGGCCACAGCGGGGAGGGGAAGCCAACAAATGCCAAGAATATCTGGGCTTTGGAAACGGAGAAGGGAGCTCTGATTTAGTATTTAATAGCGCTGCCGGCATCCCCTTTAAACAGCACTGATCGTAAATTCCTAATATCTATAGGATAGATTTACAGCCGACAGGATACGGGGAAACGTGTGACATAAAGCAGCCCCTAATCTATAAGCAGAGGCAATACTGCTGAGTAACCCGAGGCAAACAAGTGGCTCATTAACCAATCAATCGATCGGGTTAAATGCAATAACTCACATGAAACGCTGCTCGGCCATGCAGGCTGGAAGCCCGGCTGCTCCCTGCACATGCAGGACGGCCACGGCCCTGGGAGAAGGCTGGAGGGCTGCACACTTCTGTCCCTGCTGCTCTGTTCCCTGCTGGTGTCTGAGCAAGAGCCTGAGAAAGGGGCAAGGGAATGGGGAAGAAGGGAAGGAGACGGATGGAGCGCGGAGGGGAAAGTGTTCTCCGGGGAGCCCAGGTGTGGCTGGGGGGCAGCTGCTATTCCCCCGGTGTCCTGGCCTCTCGGGGACTTTGGTGAGATGGTGTGTGTTGAAACTCATCCCAAAATGCTCCCAGTACCAGGGCATGATGCTAGGCCGTTCCTTTCTCTTTATTCCTAAAGCTCCCGGGCAGCGAGGCTTTCACCTCTTCTCCAGGAACAGTGAGCCAGCGCAACACATCTCATCATTAGAAATATTTCCTGCTGTCCACTCACGATTTATCTATTGACGAACTCAAATGCAGCTTCCTTAATGTCATTCAAGCGGCTATTTTTAGGGCCAGCGCTGCCAGCAGAAATAATAGGCCTGGTGCATTTTTTCCCCCTGCAGAATGAGGTTTCCGAAATTATAGACAGGAGCGCTAAGGGAGCGCCAAGAATGCCGTGACGGCGAGGACGTCGGGTCACAGATCACCACGCTTCTCCCCCCTTGCACGCGCACAGCAAGCAGGCACACGTCCTCGCGGGATCATTCGCCACCGCAGTCACTGCTTGGTGCTGGAAACTGTCCCTGGCAAGGAAGCGTTTCATGCTTTTTATCCCAAAAGATCTTGGAGAACTCCTCCCCGCTCCCGTGGCTTTCCTGTGTGGCTCTGTGGACGCAGTTGGGCCCAGAGGAGCTCTCAGGTTTTTGGGTTTGTGCGGTGCAGCGCTGGACTCGTGCCCGTGGTTCCTGGGCTTCCTGCGGCGGGGCAGCCAGCAGAGCTCCTCGCCCAAGTCGGGCGAGCACCGTGCACTGCCACGGCAACAAAAAGGAAGAAAAGCTTTCTGTTCCCAGGCATTTAACCAAATCAGATCAATGGCGTTTGCCAGCCCAGCAGGGCTACGTGTGGCTTTTGTCTCTCCTGCTCACAGTCACTAGTGCCCAAGGCTCGGGGTTGCGCTCCCCTGAGCTCATTTCCCTGTGTACATTGGGGTTTCTTTGCATACCCAAATCCTCATTACCACTCCAAACCCCGGTAAATTACGGGAATGGTGGCTGATAAAAGTCCTCTAGCTTAAAGCAACGGTGAGCCTGCTGTCACCGAAAGCACTGGTCTGGGCTGTAGAGGCGTGCAAGAAGCGAGCAGGGGATGTAACCAGGAGCAAGCTGTCGGGGCAGTTAGGATGGGAAGACGCAGCGGTTCTAGCGGTGGTCACACAGGTACCGGGGCAGCCAGGGCTCGTGGTGCACAGCCCCAGGATTGTCTCCTACCCCCCTGCAGAGCTGCTGCAGCAGAAGGGATCGCGGCACGTGGAAAGCAAACGTGGCTGAGTCAAAACGAACCCAGATGTGCTGAGGGCACGAGGTAACGGGGGCCAGAAATGGCGATATTGGCACAGCCTTGGCAGCCAGCACTCAGACAGGTAAAACTCTGACATGCCCCCAGGGCCCACGAGAATTAGACGGATGGGAAGAAACCAGCTTGGAATAGCTACGGGTTGAAACAATGAATGTGTGTCCTTCTGGGTTTCATCAAGAAAGAGGCTGTAGGAGAAGCCGGGTCCTAAAAAGAACAGAGGAAGAGCCTGGGAGGAGCAGGAGGCTCCGCTCCATCACCCAGGGCTGGGCTCCTCTGGATGCGTTGCTGCGAGGCAGAGGGCCCGTAACAGCCCGGGTTTCGACCCTCCTGAAACCCACGAGGGTTTCCTTCTCTTCCCCAGGAGTCGGATCAGGCCCCGGGAATGCATTTGTTTGTTTTTCCCTTGTCATCAGGCTGCCTTTGGCTGAGAGCTACAATCCATTCAGGGAGGACCTGTTTATCTGTGAGAATAGCAGCACTGCTGTTAAGAGGTAAGAGTGGGAGTGTGCTTCAGGCAAAAAAACGCAGATTATAGCCCCGCTAGTAATGAATCCAGCACAGAGAGAAAGAAATGCAGAACGTTCTAATTTTCTGAATAGATTTAATTCCATTTTGTTACCGGCGAGTCCCTTCGCTGACAATTGTCTGAGTGGAGGGAGGAAAAAAGGGTTCCAAGCAAAACACTTGTCCATGAAGGATGTTATTAAAATGTCCTACTTGAACACTGGCGCTCTGCAGACCAGAGGCGCAGAACGCGAGCGGGCTCTCTCCCTCAGCCGAGCTTTGTGGAAAGGCAGCGTGTTTGGCGATTATTTTCCAAAAGCGCAATTGCTGTCATCAGAATTTGAGCTGGCTTGACTTGTCCTGCCCGATTTAGCACCCACTCCACCAGGGTGGGTTCAGGAGTTCAACGAGAGCTTGAGTGTTGTTGGATTTGCAGCAGGCTTAGAAAACACTCAGGAAAACAATAGGGGGAGAGAACAGATGGGGAATACACGCAGAGTGGGGGCGAAGACCAGAGAGTGGTCAGGGAAATTAAATAATTCCTGTGGCAAGTAAAAATCCACTGTGGCAAAATTCTCCACTGGGGTAAACTTCCAGCACTTGGCTTCCGAGGACTCCTGCTAACTCTCACCCGCGTAAAGACCTGGTTCGGTGGATTTGCTAAATCTGGTCCTTTCAGCAGAGAATTTGGCTGCAAGACTGCAGCAGGCATGTCAGCCAAGCTGTAGCAGAGAAGTTGGCCCCACCATCTTCTGACTTGCTTTTCTTTAAAGGCCTGGGCAGTGGGTCCCGTCCCCCTGCGGGTGCAGCGAACGGGACAGGTTCCCGTGAGACAGGAGCGTACCAAAACCTGGAACCAGGACAACCAAACGCAAGCTTGCAGGAGGAACTTGCTGAGGACCGTCACTCTTCTGCTTGTGTGGATAGCAGCACTGTCCCCAGCGTGCTCAGCCTCTTCCCTCATGAAGATCACCGTCCCTGCCCCTAAACTCAGGCTATGTGACCGTGCTGTTATTGGTGCACGCGATGCTGAGCACAGGGCAGCGCTGCTCTGGCTCCTGCTTCTTGCAGACGCAGAAAGGACAGAGCACAAAGGCAAACACAGCCCCTCCTGCGCATGTGACAGTCACAGCACCAGCAAGTCGCCGTCAGCTGCCTCATTCCTCCTGACAGGTCCTGTCCTGAAACAATGTCTTAGAGTCTGCAGCTGGTCTGGATTTTCCGTATACAGCTGGAACTGCCAAAGGAACAGAAAAAGCTGGGGTAGCAGAAAAGCTGCCGCTCGCTTTGGAAAGAAAAACCTTTCCCAGCAGTTTGCGTGCAACCGATCGAGGCAGTTTGCCATCCTCCCTGGGGTGGAAGTGCAACCAAAGCATCTTTGAGCACAGGGGGAAGGATGCTGCTCTGCTGCTGCACAGAGAAGGTGTTTCCCAGGGAGGGACTGCACAGCTCCCGTGCCTTGCATTTCCTTTGTTATATTCACTTAGCTCTGGAGCTGGGGCTCCAAACACTGGGGTTGTTTCCTGCGGGACACCTGGCTGGTGCAGAGCGTCCCTGTCCCAACAAGAACCTGCCTTACCTTGAGTTATGCCCCCACAGCACAGCTGCAGCTCCGGGACAGCCTAACTTCTTCTCCCTGAATGCACCTTGATAGCTGTTTCCCAACTTTCCCTCACTGGTTTTCGTGGGCTGTCGCAGCAGAACTGATTCTGTTGCTGAATTTCTCAGCCCTTGCAGCTCCTCCCCAGTATTTTGGAGCCACATCTTATCCAGCTCTTCTTATCCTGCTGCCCCAGTGAATGAGAATCCTGCCCAGCACAGGGACCACTGCTGGACCACTGCCAGTGCAGGAGAAAGGGAGAAAAAATCCCAACCAAGCAGCAACTCAGCCCCTCAGCCCCGAAAATCCCCAGCCTCTTCCCAGCCTCGAAGAGCAGCGAGCCTCCACCCTGCGCCGAGAGAAGGCTGTGATGACACCGAGAGCTGCAGGAAGGTGGCATGGTGCAACTGGGGCGCTGTCACCTTGGGGGGGTGACAAGGTGGTGGCAGGGGAGGGAGGCTGTGCCTGGAGGTTGTGGTGGTTTTGGTGAGTGGTTTGGGACTGGAGCTGCCAGGCTGGAAGAGAGAAGAGGGAGAGGAGCGCCACGCAAGGCATCAGCCCTGCTAAGGACACCCGCTCCCTACAGGCACATGGGAGGGAAATCCCAGCCGGGATTTCTAAGCTTTATCCATCTTGCCATGGTTTCCTGCCTTGCCGTTGTTTACCAGCTTAACAAACTGAAGACTGTTTGAAAGAGATCACCCCTTAATCTGGCTTGTCCTGAGACCAATAGGAGAGGAGGAAGGCAAGGTCACGCACATCCTAGGCCAGCACAGAGCTGAAACATCCTTATTTATCTTCCCTAAGCTGTTCTAAATTTTATCTCCTTCGAGATATATTGGAGTAATCAAGACCAGAATTGGGCGGTGACTGGGACCGTTGGACAGGTCCCGGCTGTCTGTACCCCATCGTTATTTTTGGTGCGGTCTGAATTTCACCCTGTTTGGTTCCTGGTGCTGTGCAAGGCACGGGAACAGACATAATGCAAAGCTCCAGGAGAGTGCCTTCTGCCTTCCCCTGTCCTGTGCAGCACTGCCAGGTGTCTGCAGGAAAGTCGCCCCCAAGAGTTTATTCAGGCTTCCCTACAAAGTGAAAAGCACTCCCCTAAATATCTGTTTTGGGAAAGCCGGTCCAAGGAGTGAGACAGACAGCTGAGCACAAACCCATTTTTTAGAAGCTGAGTTTAAGGTTGGCTAAAAATATGGCCTATCCCTTCCAGGGGTTACTTTGCTTACGGTGCAGACAGGAATAAAGCTATTAGTGACTGAGCATTCGGAGTATTTGAGGCTGGTGTTTGTCTGTCAGTCACTCGTCCTCCAAAACATTCTTGTCACCATTTGGAGAGCAAGCGGGATGTACGCGCCGGCCGGGAGGGGACAGGGGAGCTGTAAGAGCTGCGGACGGGAGGAAAATCAGGGACTAAAGGACACGGGAAGGAGGAGAGAAGGGAAAGAAGCTGTTAATGAGGAAAAATATGGAAAGCCCCAAACGTCTGGGACAATTTCCATTTACTTTTAGAGGTACTTTTTAGAGGAAGAAAATAGTTAGGTGTAGGGAAAAACAAAAACCAAAAGCACTTGTTTACAAAAAGAACCCCCCCAAAACAAACAAACAAGCAAAAAGATAAAGAACGTGTACTAAGAAGAGCAAATGAGTGGAGATGACATGGAAGAAGAGAAAGAGGAGAAGTCACCATGAGCAAACACAAAACTGCAAGGGCAGAGCGGGGGCAGTACGGGCATGCAGGGCACTCCTGAGCACAGGCAGCGCCGCTTTCCAGGCATAACCTGGGGGACGAGGAGTTACTCAGGGTAAATGTCTGCTGCAGTCCATGAAGTTGGGCTAACCAGATTGAGAGCTGAGTCACTTAGAGCAATCCTTCCGAGGAGCTCATCAATTTGAGTAAAGCTTCAGCCTCGGGCTACAGCGCGTGGCTCTCCTTGGCTTCGCCCTGCCACGCAGCGCTGCTGAGGCCGGTGGTGCTCTGAGGACTTTGGTTGGTAAGAGGGAGAAGAAATTGTCTGGGGCAGGGGCAGGGTCCCAGTGGTGCAGTGGGAAGGGAGAAGGCAGCTTTGATCCAGAGAGAGCAATGGGAGGCACAGCAAGGCCTCCCCTGCAGGTGTGCTTGCTCTGTAGCAGGTCCCAGTGCACTGCGCCAGGCATTTTATGACAAAAAAATCCATCCAGCCCATAAAAACAATCTGACTCTCCAGAAAGATAAGGGGTACAGCTGCAAACTCACCAGGATGAAATCCTGTTTGCTTCTCTTAAGCTCTCACCAGCCACCAGGCTGTAAACACCGCTCGCGGCAGGTCTGCAAGGTGCAAACCCTTCTGCAACCTTTTACTGCAGGGCTAGTGAGGAATTATACCAGTGATATGAACAGGTTCTAAATATTGAGGTGTTTAAATAAATGAAGCTTTCACATATTTCCAGAATCTGTTCTTCACGCTGTGCTGGGGGGCTGTCCAAACTGTACACCAAAGCACAAATGCATTTTAAGAGAGCAGAAGATTAATGTCAGGCTCAGAACGTTATCAGTGTGTGTGCTGAGAGCTGCTCCAGGCCCTCTGCCACCGGCCAGACAAGCCTCAACTCACCACCGAAGGAGCCCCAATTTTCTGAGCATTGGGGCCAAACGACCAGGACGGAGGCCAGGAGGAGATGTTTCCTTTTCCCGAGATGTTGAGCAAGGAGGGGATCTCTCAGCCATGTACCAAGTGTCCCTGTGAGGGGGCTTAGCCAAAGGAATACGTGGTGCTGCTCATTCGGTCACTGCAAGGGAAATTAATCCAGAAATGACCCCATGATCGGCTTCCTGGACACACGGGGCATATTCAGAGTGCTTTGGAGAAACTGCTCGCGTGGAGCACCTGGAGAGCTTCAAAGCAGGTGTCCTGACCTGCCCACACCCCACCTTCCTCTGTGACATCCAGGTGCCGCACACAATTTGGGATTTTCCCCGTGCCTGTAATCGCACTGCGGGACCGCAGAGCACGGCTAAGTGAAGATGCGCGGCTCTGACCTGAGCAACTGTCTCCTTTTATTAGTGCTGTTGTGTCGGCATTTTCAGTGGGGTTACAATTAATTAAAATTCCCTATTAATTAAAATGTTTTGCGACAACAACAACGGCAAAAATTGCTTGGAGAAAAGCCTACGTGAAGTGAAACTGGAGCCTGGTCCGCATGAATATGCATGGAGCCCAAAGGACGCTGCATTAGCATGCGTGCAGCCGGTCCCCAACGTAAGCGATGCAGCGGAGGAGGAAGAACGTAGAGGCGAGGAGGATACAAAAATAGGGGTGTAAAATTTTGCATCACCCTCTGTATTTCCCCCTCTGCTCTAACTCGGAGTTTAAGCGCATGGAAATGCCGTGGCTTTCACTACAGGTGGGTGAACGTGTGGGTTTTCCAGGAAACGAGGGCCTGGGCAGCGCTCCTGCTCCTTGCTCCGACCGCCCTCAGCCACCAGAGTCTGCACCAGGCCCTTTCCCCCGCCGGGCTGCAAAACGCAGGCAACGCCGCTCCCCTCTCTGCGCGAAGCTCTCTGAGGAATGAAGAGAAAGGAATCGAGTACAGAGCAAGCAATGTGTGGTGGCAATTGACTCTGTTTCCTTCTCGCCTTTGTCAGGTCTGTACCATGGCAGGAGGCGGCTCCATGGCTGAGAAGAAATCTTTGTTGGCGCTCTGCAAGCCCCGCAGCACAGCGGCATTGTCAGAGCCGGGGCTGAATGGTTCCACCGGGGATCCAGACCCCGCTCTTTCGGGAAAGCAGCAAGCCTCAGTAACTAGCTGGTGCTATTACTGGAGCCGGGTAATTAACACTTCTGTGATTTTACGAGGAAAATGGTGTGTTGTTGCTGGGAGCGCGGGGGGCCAGGGCACCCCTTTCTGCAAGCGTAAGCAGCACCGTGCCCGGCTCTGCCTCTCCCAAGGCAGGCTCCATATGCAGCACCAGCAAAGGGGGTGATGTGCCTTCCCCTTCCCCTCCCTTCTTCTTTAAAACACATTTTTTTTTTTTTTTTTGGCAGGCACTCCTCCTACTTCAGCGATTTAGAGGCTACGGGGAAGAAATCATCCTCAGAAAGAGCAATTTGAAGCAATGCCTGTCTACAAATGGCGCACGCTTATGCAACGGCTGCGTGCCAGCGGCGGCGTGCAGCTCTGCTCCGCTTTAGGACCGAAAAGGAAATTTTGCCTCCTGCAGACCAAGGCAGAAAAGAGGCAGGAGGGGTCTCCTCCTTCAGCAGGGTTACCAAAAAGCCCTTCTCCCCAGGACCGGTGCCAGGTAAAGGTAAAAGGCTTCCAGGGAGGGACGAGACACAAAATGACCATGCAGCCACCATCACTGGCAAGGCTACGTACAAAAGTTGGCAAAAAAAAAAAAAGAATATTGATTATTAGATGTTTTGCAGATATTCATGTGCTCAAGAAGGTGACAGGTATGAAATTTATACTCTGAAGCATATAAGAAATGCACTATTAGTCTCTCTTTTTAAAGCATAATGAACACGCAAGCTTCTTTCTAGTTGTAATTGGATTTTTAAGTTTTATGGATCCACCTTCAACTTCTGGGCTACTCTAGAGGAGGAGATTATTCTCCCCCAAACTGAGGTTTCTCAAATTCCCTTGACTTAAGGGGCTTTGAGGCAAATCCAGGAGGCATCAGGAGAGCTGCAAGGGCAAGCATGGAAAACCTGAGCACAGCAGACACTGAAATCATGACAGTAGAGCCACAGAATCCCATCACTACAGCTTATTTTTTCAAAGAATTGAATCACCAAGCTCAAATTGATTAATGTACACAATTATTTGCTAAAGTAAAGGTCCAGTTACATTCACTGACTGCTCCAAGAGTTTGGCTGTCAAACTGAGATGCATAATACCTTACGACTGCTTTAAAGATGACCAACATGGCTTCTTCTTTTCAAATAATAAATGTTTAGATTGTGCTTTGAAGCAGGACTGTTGTGTTTTTTATGATACTTAAAACCCAGCAGGCAATCAGCTAAGGGGCTCCCAAGCCAGCCCCAGCTCTGCAGCACTAGGCAGTGAGCAAGCTCAGTGAATCAGATTCATTTCCTCCAAGACCCAAAGGTACCAACGAGCCATGCTGGATATTTCCCGAGAAAATAAGTGGCCGTGACAAAGAGTCCTCCCAGCCCAGGGAGGCACCAACCTGTTCTTCCAAATGCCGCAGAGATCCCTGGAGTTTTACCGCTTCTGATTTGTTTCAAATACGTGAAACGAAACACCCTGCCCTTGGCTACTGGCATGGCCCCACTGTGCTGCAGGAATGGCAGCGGTGGCAGGACAGGGGCTGGCTCCACCAAACGTCCCTGCCTCACCTTCCAGAGCCAGCCCCTGCGTGGGGCTCTCCTCCAAATGCATTTCCCTTCGCACACCTAAGCAGTGGTTTGTTGGTATTCAAGCACAGGACACGGAAGACTCCAATCCTACAAACATCAACGCCTCATTTTAGCCCCTGAGCAGTCCTGGAGGCTTAGATGTGAGTACAAGTACAGCCAGGACAAAATGCTTAGCGTATTAAGGGAAATATTTAGACAACACGAAACAAAATGTAGTGTTAAACACTAATTTAAGTGATGTTTATATAACGTTGGGGCATATGTAGGGCTAACAACTGGTTATAGATCAGAGCAAGTGAGTAACGTAAGGACATACTAATTAAAAATCCAGTCTTCAGTCAGTCACGGGTTTTCTTTCCCGCTCTGTTACTCTGGTTTTTGATTAGAAAGTAATCATCACATTACACAATATTTCTCCTCATTAAACTACAAAAGCAACAAAGATCCCTTGCTTCTTTGGCCAATTAGTGCCTGTGTACAATCACGGGGAATACAAATCAAAGCGTGGCTCAGCTCTGACCTAATAAGACATCCACGCAAAAGCTAAGCTCCGCAGTTTTTTGTTACTACAGCGTTTTTTTCCCCTTTACTACAAAGCAGTAGGCACTGAACGCTAGGCCCTGTCTCAGGAAACGCAGAGCGGCCATCGAGGGGGCTGGCAGAGCTCCTCGGTGGCTCTGGTTTACCTTGAGGAGCTCCGAAGGGATGCTCGTGCACCCAACCGGGGCTGTTGGGGCTCGCAGTGATGGCAGCTCAAAGAAGCTGAGCGGGAGGACGGAGCCCACGGCGAGGCTGGCACAGCTCTGCACCTCCCCGGGCAAACCCTGAGAACAGGGGCCTGGAGGGCTGCTACGCCCCTCCTACAACCAGCCCTGCTCCCACTTTTTCCTTTCCCTCTAAGAAAAAGGCCGTTTGCAGAGTTTGTACTTCTCCACCCGCCCCCGCCCCAAATCCCTGTAAGTGATTCTCACTTAAACCAATTTTGCTCTCCCACTGAGTGCCGAAGTGTTGCGAGTCGCGCTGCGCCGTGCTCTTCCCGCCCACCCGCCATCCATTTTCTGACCAATTTCCTTCTGACACGCGTCTCCGCCGTCTCCAGAATCACTTCTGGATTTGGCCTGAATCGGAGAATAACATCCTGCAGCCCTGCTAAAAACCTGCACTTTATCACCTCCGCCAGGAGGTGTGCGCACCGGGGATCGCATCTTTTTTGGTTGTTTTTCAGAGCAAACGGAGGGGGAAGCACCAAGGAGGGGGCTGCGAGGCTGGAGCCTCGGTTTGTGTTCCCCACTCCTCCAGCTGCTCATCAGTGTTGTTCTACTGAAGCTGATTAATGAGCACGGTCAGTAAGTGGGGTCCTGCTGCCCCTCTCTCAGAAGTATTTCAGTTTCTTGGCCAATTTTGTTGCAGCTTTGAAGGACTGAGCTCCTGGCAGTGCCATGGAAGCAGAAGGCAGAGGACAGAAACCCTCCTCACACACCAGCAAAGCCAGATCAGGGCTTGCTCCTGAGAAAATGCTACCTGGAGCTGGAATTCATTGCTCCCTCTGCTCACGGCATGATTTGATTAATCCGGAGGTTTGAAAGGAGAGGAGAGCATCAGCCAGAACATATGCTTCTGTGCAGCAGGGACCAGCTTTCTGTGCTGGATGTACAGTTCCTGGCACGATGGGATCTTGATTGACTTACAGCTTGCGTGCGCTCCAGCAAAACCCTGATTTAATCGCAGGAACAGCTCCTGCTCCCTTCCTGACTTCCACAGGATGGTTCTCTGTGAAGGACGGGGTCCCTCCATCACCTGTTTCCGCAGGGATTCACCTCACTGCAGAGCTCACTGCCCCTGCAGCTCAGGGCTGACCCGGGATGTCTACGTGCTGCACTGACCACGTCACCTCCTGCCGCGTGCTCCACTCCTCCAGCCCAGCGTAGCGGCGTCTTTGCTGCTCCAAGTGGAACAAATGTCACCGCTCTGTTTTGCATCGTCTCCTGCTGCTGTCTGCTTTTATTTTGGGTCCTGCTGGCTGTCAGGGCAGGAGCGCAATCCTGCTTTTGGGAGGTTCAACCAGAGAGTTTCACTTGCGAGCCAAACAGCCCAGTGCTAAATGGGTAATGGGCTTTTTTTTTATGGAGGAAAACTGAATCTTCCCCTTGGAAAGAGATCTTCGGGGCCTTGTCTGGCCTGCTTAAGCCAGCACGGATCAGTCGCTGTCCTCAAGCTGGACAGGCAGCATGGCACTGCGGCGGTGCTGGCCCCTGCGTGCCCCATGCTGCCGAACCGCCGTCACCTCTGAGCCAATTTCCCATCCCAAGGCAGCACGGGGGCGAATATTCACTGATGGAAGCCCTCCGGAAAGCAAGCCCGATAAAAGCTCTGCCCTACTGGGATGCCTTTCCAGGGATATTTGCTGTGCCCATCGATGCCTCCAGCGCCCTCCCTTCTGCGGAATGAACGAGCGATGCCACGAGGGGATCTGGCGTGGGGAGGCTTCGTTAGCCTGACACGATCTCAGAACGGCTAAACGGGGCAAAACAACGTGTATTTGTGCTCAGATCCCGGTGATGTTTATTTACTAGGACAAATATAGCTGAGGGTTGCAGCTTATCAACGCTCGCTTTATTTCGAGGGCAAATTGCTACCGTGGAACCAGCCATTTGCTGTTTCCCTGCCATCGCCCAACAAAGGCAGCTCGCTTTACCAAGTCGGCTAATGACCGGCCAAGTCACCTCACGTGGATTATAAACATAAAAAGCACAAAAGGCTCGGGATGAAAAATAACAATTTCCCCCACTCGCTTTTGTGGTCAAACAGTGGGGAATTCGTAGTAGAAAATTCTGCTTTGAAATAGAAAAATAATAGTAACAGTGAAAACAAATGACAAGGTCTCAGTTCTATTGAGCTTTACCGAGCCTTGAAAACCCACAAGTTTTGCTGTTGGAGTGCATGAGGATTCATTCAAAAGTCAATAATCAGCAGAGAGGGATTAGTGCCTTCCAATAACTGCTCGGACTACAAAGACAGGAAGAGGCTCCAGCAGCAGTCATTATCTTATCCCTTTACACTGGCTCGCGGCCCTGCGTTTCACATGCACTTATGTTTACTATTATGGCAACAAAGCAAATTTGAGCAGAGCAATGCCAAGAAATAATCCGACGGCACCTTTGGATCAAATCTTCCTTGATACCTAAGGAATTTGCTGAGATGCTGGGGCCCGACCTGGCTTTCCTGGAGCAAGGAACAGCTCTGCGGCGCGCGGCCCTGTGGGCAGCACCGAGTGCTGGCACGCTTCCAGCCCTTGGGACACGCTTCCTTTCTGCTCCTCCACCTCTCAGCTAGCCTGGACAGGCCTCCGATGCTTTCATTTTTTTCTCTGCAGGCACCACAGCCCCAGGTTATTTGCCTTCCTCAGCTGTGGTCCGAGCTCTGTTCCCCGTTCTGCAGTACCCGCAGCCAGATTTGTGTAGAAGCTGTAAGAAATCAACTGGAGATGGCAAGTTGGATACCAGATGAAATTGTTTGGGGTATCTGCAAGATGGCTGATTCATCTAACAGGTTCCCAAAGATCTGAAGCATGGAATCGGTTATCTTAACACAAATCTACAGATCATAAACTCTCTCATTTGGGGTTTGAAGTCCCACTTGCATCCCGGTCAGCACCCTGCGTTTTACTGCTACTCCTCACGGCCTTTCGAGAAAATGCTCTGCCCTTCTGCTTTGCTGTGCCACAGCTGCAGAATAAGAAAGAGAAGTAAAAGCCGTCTGCATGCTTTTGTATTCTCCCTGCCACACAAAAACACACTTAGAGCAGACCTCCCCAGCTGAGGACCTCAGAGCATGTGGAGATCTGTGAGCCACTGGCCCTCTGGATCTTTACCTTAGCAGCCACACGGACAAGGCAGGGAGCTGGAATGAGTTTGGGCACAGACACAGGAGATAAATCCTGCCCTGAAACGTGGCGCAGGCCCACAGGGTGCACCCGGTCCTGGGGGCTGATCCTGGGGCTGCCTGTACCCGGAGCTGAGCGAGCGGATAGGGGCAGCTGGGCTCGGGGATGCTGCTGCTGAAGAAGTACCGTCAGCTGGTTTCCATCTCTTCTTGCAGAGAAAAGCAGTTTTCTTCCCTTTAGGATTTGGAGGAACTGCCCTGAAAGCCACTGGTCCAGAGTCTGGGGCTTGTGCCTCTCGACTCACCTCCGGGTTTGTATTACCACGAGCGTCAGGCAGAGCCATGTCTCCAGCTGCATCCCGAAGCCTCTCCTAGGACGATGGAGCCCCTGCAAAGCGCTCCCTGGAAGCCAGGGCAGGACGACTGTGATGGGTTTGTCACACACGGCTTGGTGCACGCTGCCCTGACACCAACGGGAGAACTCCTTCTGGGCTACACACCTGCACTGCTGCTGGGGGAGCACTGAACGCCCAAACCAAAAGCCTGATTTTTCTCAATTTTGTGTGAATTCAGTGCCAACAGGTCTCTCCTCCACAGCATTCCCATGGTTTGTCCTGTGTCCCTACAGGGGCACTGCGTGTGCAGTGTCTGGGCTCCAGGAACTACGCCAGCCAGCTCCCCCATGCAATATGGCATGGGGCTGGGACACGGGGTTATGTGATGAAGAAGGGATCACCGGTGGCAGCCCCCGAGCAGCAGCCCTTTTGTGTGGGTGTAGAGCAATCCCTCAAAGCAGCCTGCACTGCCTGCTGGAGCAGGACGGACCACTGGTGGTCTGCAAATCGACCGCAGAGCCCCGCTGAGCTAGGGCTGGCTGCGGCAGGGCAGATGGCAGCCCTATATAAGAGCTACGCTATATAGCTCAGCGAGGGGGGCTCGTGCAGATCCCAAAGCTTGGGGTCCCTCTGCTTCCATCCCTGTGCTTTCAGGTTACAAAAAGCAGCGGGGTTGGGAGAGCCCGGCCCCACCTCGCCCCCACCAGAAGACACAGGCTAAAGGCAAAGATAAGCCCCACAAAGGCTCCTGCTGCAAAGCTGCCTGTATCAACAAGCCCCAGCTCCCGCGGCTCGGTGACCGGGCTGCCCAGCGCCCCTGGTCAATAAAGGGCCGATTCTCCTCCCTTTCGGGAAACAATGTGTTCCACACACTGACACAAACACCGGCCCCTCGGCGAGCCCCGGCAGTGTCAGGGGGTGTCAGGCTCTGCCCAGTGGGCTAACAAAGGCGCGAGCCCGCGGCCAATCTCCTCCTGCCATCGCGGGCTGCCCTCGCTGCGCCGAGCATGATTTTTTTTTTTTCTCCTAATGGAAATGAAGAAAACCTCCAGCACAGATAATCCCCCATTATAACGGCAGTACGTTCGGGACAGGGGCCAAGCAGCGTAAAGAACAAGCCAAATCTCTTTTACTTAAAGGCTGGCCGGGATGCGATAATGTAATGACTTCGGTCTCGATGTTTCAAACGCCATTCGCTGAGATTGACTTCGCATATAGATGGTATCGGCTGCGATAATTAAGAACGAGGAACAGATAGCATTGGCCAGCTTCTCCTTCCAAAAAATAAAATGGTACCTGTATGCGAGCAGCCCATGAGCCCCCTAAATCTGAGCCCAGGTTAGTCCCACGCCGATTTCATGGGGTGCTGGATCAGCCTGTACATGCTGGGAGCTTCTTCTGGCAACGTGGGCTTCCCAAAGTGGGGTAACCCCGGCTGCTGCTTGCCTTCCCGGTGTCTGATAGCTACCTCGTATTTGTTTTGCAGAAATACAGCGCAGCTCAAGCCCTGCTACTACATGCTAGCTTAAAATGGCTTTCAATTACGATTAGTGGGGTTTGAAAGGGGATTGTGCTGACATCTCCAAAGAAGCAAAATATTTATGGGAGAAATTAAGCCACTGGAATGACTGGTGGTGTTGAACGTGCTTCTCACGCAGCTGGCAAAGAGCAAAATAAAGCTGCAATAAACTGATGACAACCACTTTCTAGAGGAGCGATGGCTTATCTCAGCAGAGAGAAGACCCCTCAGCTTCTAAGCTACAGCAGGTTATTAACTGAGCATTCGCACACCTCTCCCACAAAACACGAGGAAGAAGCAACCAGAGCAAGCAGAACAGATCACTTCCTCGATCCCATACCCATGTAACTGAGGGCAGAAGGTGAAGTGAGTGCACAACGCCACCATTCTGATTTAATGTACCCACTTCACTTCATTTTGATGGCTATGTAGGGTGGAAAGCAACAGGGAAACGTGTTCCTTGTCCCTTTCACGTCTTCCAGTTGCAAACAAACCCAGGCCTTCAGGAGAAATGCCTGTCTGCCACTGGACAGGTTTTGGAATGGTTACAAACACAAGATCTATCGTCCTTGTTGAATTTGTCACCAGCCCTAGGCACATAATAAAAACGGTGTCTTATTTGAATGTTTTTATTTTCCTGGCCATGCAATTTAGCTCCTTGCAGGGTGGTCATTTATTTTCTCCACTGTTGCCTTCTTCATTTGCTGCATTTAAGGCTGAAATCAAGACTCAGCAGCAGCCTTGAGCAGGGCGTCAATGCTGGTTTGAATTTTCCTTGTCTTCTGTTTAATTGAATTTTCATTTGTATCTCCTCAGCTGTTCCCCTCGGAGGCCTTTCCCTCCCTGCCCCCCTGTTCTCCACTCATCCATACAGATCATGCAAGCGTTTCTGGCAAGCACCAGCTGCAGATACTGAGAGATCTTGGGCATCTTCTACTTTTAGAAAACCACCAAGAGGCCAAATAACACCAGCGCTTGTTCCGTGAAGCTTGAAGCCTGCTTTTCAGAAAGACCAGTCACTTTATTAGCTGTACTGCTCCCTGCGAAACACGTGGCGAGACTCGCAGGACTGCAGAGCCACGCGTCTGTCGACAGAGGACAAAAAGCCATAGGGTTTTGGTTTTTCTTCAGCTGGAAGTAGCTCTGTGCTGGGTAATTTTCGTACCATGGACTCACACAGCTTATTTGGGATTACGTTCCACTTAGTGGTCTGGAAGTCTGACCTCCCCTGGGACTTCTGCGGTTTGGGAATGTGCTGCGTTGGTTTGTGATGCCTTCGAATCCTTCCTGCAAAGGATTTTTGGATTTTACAGGAAGGGTGAGAATGGCAAAGAGAGGAAGGTCAAGGTCTGCGCACACTGTCTCCAGGCTGAAAGGAGGGAGGTGCACTGAAAAGTCTCAGGGGCCCTGCACTTCTCCTCCACATCCTCCAAAAGCTGCCCTGAGCTCGTGGCAGGCCAACACTCCAAAGGCAGCCTAGCCACGGCCTGTCTATTTTTGATTCGTTTCCCATCACTGTGATCACTGTGTGAACAATTCCCAGCTGAGGCCAGCTCCTCTTTCACTGGAAATCCTCGGTACAGGAGAAAAAAAAGCCCTGCTAGCTCCTCTGCCAAACCTTGCCCCAAAAGGCTAGAAAGCTAAAGGCTAGCCCAGAGACTGCCTGGTCTGTATTTCTGCTCCAACAACTGACATCATTTAAGCTCTCCTGAGCTGGGAAGTGATTAGAAGAAGCAAGAGGAAACGTCAGAGAAAAATTTCAAGCTATTGGAGAAAGCTCTTTCATGTGCAATCTATTAGATGCTTAACCACTGCAGAGAGGACTGGTGCACAACTGTGGAAATCTCAGGGCCTGCTTCATTTACAAGTAAATCACACGAAACACTGAGCGATACGCGATCAAGGAGAGCTCTACATTAGGACAGAGCTGGACAAAATGACCTTTCCATGACCTACTTCATCACAGACGAGTACAATTTCTGCTTGTAATTCATTATTCTGAAGCTGTTTACCATTTTGTCCACGACAAGGTCAACTTCCATCAATCAATTCCTGAACCTGGAATTCCCGGCCCTTTATCCGAATAGCATTCGGAGGAAACAAAGACACTTATTTGAATATTCACCTTTCTTGCTCCTGTGCAGGGCGCTCCATTCATCACTGCGAAGCTGGCACTCGCTGTGACAGTGACGCTCTGTCAGTCTGCCATAACCTGGGAGCCGGTCAGGGTATGTTCTGCTACCGAGTGAAAGGCTCCAGCACTCCAGCCATTAATAATTAAGGGTGGCTCTGCTGTTGGAGCGAAGATCTGGGTTAGTTTCTATGTACGTTTGCACGTATTCTTACACTGCTGTTGGGTGCACACTGCATGGACTCTGGGGAAGTGCTCCAGTGCCTCTTTGCTTACCGACTTGCACCGAGGGGTCTTCCAGGAGAGACTAAATCACATTGGAGAAGGCTTGCTCGTAAGTGAAGCTGAACTGAAACACTTTCTCTTCCTTTTCTCTGTGCTTTTGGGCTGCTTAGGGAAGGCTGTACGTTCAGAAAGGAAAAGCACGTGGTACCATTTTGTCTTTTAGCTTGCAGGGGTGGGGGTCCTTTCATTTAGGAAATTAGACTCCAGGACTTAGCATGCACATGGAGCTTTCTAGGATCTGTCAGGTCGGCACTCCCTTTCTATCAAATCCTACCGCAGGCATTTAACACCGGGAATGGGGGGTTACCATTTCTCCTGCCAGCCTTTGCCCTTCTTACCAGCTCTGACAGCTCTGATCCACTTACTCTTGGCACTTGCTTCGAGCAAGGTTCACACAAGGTTCACAAGGTGTCCGTGACCAGCCCGTGCAGCGGTGTACCGAGCTGTTGGCAGTCCTGTGGGTGACTGCTTAGGAAGCAACCTCGTTTTGTTAGCCAGGGCCAGAACTTGATCACTATTCCTCTTTTGGCTCCTGGTTTTGGAGATCAGGCTCTGCCTCCTTCTGCCTCCCGTATGTTCCTCACTGTCAGCATCACGTTCTTGCCTTGACTGGCAGCACCAAACCTCTGCCAGGCTGGTAATTTCTCTCCTGCTCAGTTATGAGTGATGTTACAAGCCAACGAACTAAGTACTTAGGGCCTTCATTTCTAATTCCCCACGGAAAAATGAAGAAACTTGGCTGGAGACTGAAAGCGACTGGTGTAAATGCAGTGGGAGAGGTGGCTCATTCACATTCAGAAGCGATTCAGAGAACCCCAAACCGTCTGGTGTGGATTTTGTTATTTCCTACGCTACTTAACACGTGGCTCTTCTTCTTGGGAAAAAGGCTGATTGTGCAAATGCCTCTCTTAAGGAAAAGAGGAAACACCAGGCTCCTGGAGGAAAGCTGGCCTGACAGAGATGTGGCAGACTCCCCCGATGCTTTTGTGAGGCTCTGGATGTGACAAATATCTCTCACGAGAAGGACTTCCTAGCCTGGCTTACTTCTGGAAAGAGCAGGAAAGGTGTCTGAGTGAAGCTGTGAACTGGTGAGCCCCTGGGAGGTGAGGGAGCATTGGGACAGCTCGTGGCTGGAGGGGAGAGGTGGTGGGGCCGGCAGTTCTGTATGCAGTGCTCTCCCCTTTGAAAGGCTGTGGCACAGCAGAGAGCTGTGCGAGCCTCCCCTGCACCAACCACAGCAACGCCAGGCTGGCAATGCAGGCTTCAGAATGTGCTCTGGGTAAAACAGAATTTGAAAATGCTGCTCAGCACCTGTATAAGCAGGGTTCTGTGGCATTTGGGCAGTCCACTGGAGTAATGTTACCTTATCACTTACAAAGACTCTGTCTAAGGCTGAGGCAAAATAAAAGAGAAGTCTTCAAACCCCAGGACAACTACGGCTTGTTACAAAACCAGGCAGATCATTCTAGTGTGAAGCAAACCTGAGCTTTGCATTAAAAATGTAAATGTGATTGAAAAAGCATAACCAGATGGAATGGATTTGACCTCTGCAAGCATAAAAGATGGCCTAACTAAGCTGAAGCAGCAACAAACAGTTGCACTTTCCTTTTCATTGCACTGAGGGTCACGGGAAGTTTATTTAAAACAACACATTTTCAAGCCAGTGGAAGACTTGCAGTGCTCTTACAGGAACTAATAGAAGAAAACAAGGCTGCCTTGGAAAAACCCCACCGCATCATTTAAATACCTAAGGATACAGAAGGACTTTTCAAAAACTACATCTCAAAGTCTTTGAAAGTGACCGATTTACCTTCAAAAAATTAAGCCCCGGTACAGCCAAGCAGCCAGGAGTGACTGAATCTTTCAGTACAATCTCACATCTCAACCTGCAATGCATTCCTGCCTTACGTGGGCGCATTTGATGGACAGATCATTCTGCTGCCTGCTCTGTTTTTTGAGTTACGTTAACCCAGAGCAGTGCCAGAGCCTGGTTCACTGCAGCACCGTATCCACAGCAGTCCCCTGGGTAACAAAGAGCAGGGACAGACAGGGGTGACTTAAACCCATGCCACCAAGGAAAAGAGATGTTAATCAACCCCCAGCTTAGGATTTCAGAAGGCTGCCTGAGAAATGCTGCATGGAATCAGTCCAAGAAAACCGCACCCAGAAGCAAAGAAACAAGCCAAAGTGGTGTGAATTAAAATCAGCAACCAACTACTCCTCGCTGAGCCTGGCTGTTTGTGTATTCTAGGGGAAAGCTCTGGTAACACTGCATAAGGTTGCCCCTCAGCTGGTTTCCAAACTACCAGTTTATTTCCAGAACATAGTTAGTTGAGGAAGAAGTTAGAAACCTTCAGCAGGAGACTGATTTGGGTTTTCTTGTTACAGAATTTTTGAACAACCGAGGCTAGAGGTTGCTGCCCAGAGCAGATGTACTGTCTCGCATTGAACGGGTTGCTCAGGTCCTTGTCCTGCCGAGGTTTGGAAATCTCCTACAGACAGACAGTATTGCTTCTTCTCTTGGTGCAAACAACACTTGCAAATAACTGCAGAAGGAATAAATTTGAGAGCTGGTACCTGAGGCAAAAAGGAAACAAAGGCTGCATGAAAAAGGCCGTGACAAAAGAAGCCTTTGTTTCTCGATCTGCATTTTCCAAGAGGTGTGAGAAACACAGGGTAAGTATTTGGATGAAGGCTGTTTGCGTGCAATCACCCACTTCTCCGCAAGCCCATGGCTATTGATGGGCACATGATTTGAAAACCCCATTGTGCTGAGGTTTGGGACCTGAGCGTGAATGAAACATGAGCTACGGCCAGCGCTGGGACTTCACCGCGTGCAGATTAGTAGCATCTCCAACTTGGCAGCACTGCAAGTCCTGTGGCCTCGCCGTCAGCGCGGTGAGCAGTTGGTTCTGTCTCGAAACCAGCCAGCTGCGGGGTCAGCGCTGCTGCAAGCCCACAGCAGAGAGCGAAGCACCGAGCATGTCCTCGGGAGGACGGAGGCGATGGTTTTGCTGAACGAGGAGGATTGTCCTCGAGAACAGATGGAGCAGGATGTGCTGGAGAGCTTCACACAGGCGCTGTGCCCAAGTGAATGAGGGGGCCAATAAAATAATCTTCGTTATTTTAAAAATCTCGGTATATTTATCCCCCACTTGTTATGGAATTTAAATACACCAGTCTGGCTGCGTTTATATCCTTGTTATGTGTAAGATGTTTTTTCTGCATTTTACTGGAAACCCCCAAAAAACATTTCAAAGTCCTATGTAGGAGCACTTAAAAAATCAGAATGTAAATTTAATCCTGAATATCTGAAGGCCTCACCTATTTATTTGACCACCACAAATGGAAAAAAAACCCTACAGTTTGATCTCTCCGGTCAGAACTAAAAGTACCAGTGTAATAATCAATTTTCATGCCCTGTCACGTAGGGAAAAAAACATTACAAATGGTTATTTATGCAAGTAGGAATGAGAAATAAACCTATTTCTTGAAAAGATATGAAAGGAGAAAAAGGAGATGAACATGCCTGATGCCAGCAGAAAGCGCTGCCGAGCCTTGAGCTTGTGTCTGGCAAAACGCTGATCCCCTGCCCCCTGCCTCCTTGTGACCTCAGCACCCCAGAGACGGGGTAACAAAGCACGGCCCACCCGCCCATACACCTGCAGCCCGACTGAACCATCCCAAAGGCGCCCACGGAGCAGCAGCGGGTTTCCCGTGTGGGATGTGGCCGGGCAGCAGCCACCTGGGAGTTGATGCAGCACTTTGGGCTTTCTGCTGAGCTGTAAATCAGGAGGAGATAAATTTATCCTACAGCTAAACTGAGGAAAACAAGGGCACGCTACCAGGAGCTTTCCGCTTTATTAAGTAACTATCTCCTCATTCATGTGGAAAAAATTGTCCAATTTGGCTCAATAATTAATCACCGAAGGGTGACTGGTGATTAATGAACAGCACGACGCCGTTGCGAGGCGTATGATCATCACAGTCGCTCTCCTGCATCCTACGATCTGTGCTGGTGTCACCGGTGAAGTGTGAGGACAGGGCACACCTGTGACACGGGCACGGGCACTCCGGTGATGAGCAGCTCTTAGAATTTAGCAGCTAGGAGGTCAGGCCACCTTGCCCGACCTTGGAAAGGAGCCACTGCCACCGATGTCAACGTGCCTTTCCCACCTTGCCCCTAATCAGGTGTTTAGACCTCTCTGGTCAAAGGGAAGGGCTCTCTAGCTGCAGCACGCTGTAAGTGCCCCTCCTCTAACACCCTCCTGCAGTACCTACAGGTGCAAAGAGGCTCTGAAAGCAAGCACAGTTTCCCCAAATCTACTGAATCAAGGCTTTAGTGGCCAAACGGACGCTGTCCCACACAAAACCCAACATGAGGATGGTGTGTGCCTCCTGTGGGCACAGCTAAGCAGAACCCCAGGCTCTGGAGGAGCACGTGCCCTGCTGCCGCAGAGGTGCAGGAGGGAGGAGGACGGACTCACGTAGGCTTAGCTCTTGCTGCCTCCAGTTGGAACACGTAGATCTGCCTTGTGGTGCCCCTGCAGCGATCTGAAAATCTCACCGGTAGCTTCAGCGAGAGGCAGAGCTGGCCAGCAGCTCCTCGCTGAGCTCCCTCGGCAGCACAGAGGTGGCACTGCTTCATGCCAGCCACCAAGACGAGGTGCTGGGGGCCAGGAGCCCGATGCCAGCAAGTCCCAGGCCGCTGAGGCAGCGCAGAACAGGGCTGTGATGAGCACACAGAGCAGCACCGGCGGTGGGGAAACAGCTCCATGTTGCTGCGGCCACGTACCACAGCTCCAGAGAGCCGGCAGTAAAACCTCTCATGTGCTATCTAGATTATTGTGCCTAACATCCATTTTGTGTGCTCAGCCTCTCCTATGCGCTGTCGGCGCCTGGTGCTTCAGAATCGGAGCTCCTAACTCCAATCGCCTCTTCCAGGGAGAGGATAAACCACAGCACTCTGCTAGGAGACGCTACGCATTTTTTATCATTTAAGTGATATTTTCCTCAATACCGGCCCGTTCTTATCTCACCCCCTTCAGTAACAATTCACAGGTAATGCAGAAACCCTCCAAGTCTTGTACCAGACTGTTAACAGTGTGTACAAGTCGCTGTCGATGATGCTCTTGTAGACAAGAGCATTTAATACAGGTTTAAAGTTGCTGGAGAGCCTCGGAGCACGTTGAGTCACTGCTCTGCCCTTCAGGCTGATTTAAGCACCGGGGGTGACGTTTTGGAGCAGGGGCACGCACAGAGGTGAGGCACCCATGCCCAGCTTCCCTGCCAAAGTGCTAACAGCCAAGTGATGAATTCTCTGAGTTGGGTATTTTGGGAGTAGGGTTTCCTTCCAGACCAGCGAAATCCTGCTGAGCCCCTCTCCGTTCACCAAAGCTGCTCCTAGAGACACCCCACGGCCTCCTGATGCGAAACGTGTACTTCAAAACGTGTACAGAGGGGCTGCCAGGTGCCGAAGAGGAGAAAGCCCCTTTCCTTGTTATTAAGCCCCGCATTTAGTACCAGCATTGGATCCTGCTTCTGCCCAGCCCGCTCTGGGTTGCCCTGAGCAGCACATCCCCAGGCAGCCGCAGGGAATGGCGACGAGCACCTCAGCTTCCCGGCATGCCTCGTCTCCAAGCTTTCTCCAAAAGCAGCTCCTGCATTGTTAGCCAAGCCAAATTCCCCTTCAAAGGCTACAGGCAGGATCCAGGATAAAATCACTTTTGGTTCCTGAGGACACAAACCCCTCAGAACAGGGGTGAGGGGGATAACTAACAGCCACAGCCCAAAATCTCAAGCCCTGGGGACGTCCCTCCGTTATCCACATTCTTCCTCTCTCTTTCTAGCTGTTGTACTTCAGCTCCCTTACTTTAACCTTACAAACGTTATACTTGGATGGAAGGTCTGCTGATGCACTGATATAATTTCCAGTGACCAAGCAGAGCAGGACGTGCCCGAGAATAAAGAAAACCGAAGCAATTTAAGCTCTTCTCTTTCAATGTCAAAACTGTTATCGATTAGCAATTTGAAAACAGATGTGATGTCAGCTTACTATACAATTCCCCGGGCTCCTTCCTGAGAGAGCGCTCCTCGGTTCTTTCTCAATTAACTTGAAAGTTGGGGGAGATAAGCAGTTTTATTGGTGAGCTAAGAAATGCCTCCATCAAGTTTTATTATATTATCACCATAAGCAGACAATGATTGAGCTTTGGATTAAATTTCTCCTTTTTGCTCAGCACTAGAAAAGCATCAGTATCTTTGCTTTGTGTTATCCAGCAGCATTTTTCAGCCCTTTGCATTCCCTGATTTGAGGCAGAATCCTAAGAGCATCTTATAATCAGGACTGTAATCCTCCAGCCTCCATACATCTGCCATTGGCATGAATGGCCTTGAAAATAAAACGAGAGTGATTCAATTAACAGTTAAGGGGGATTTTTGCATTATGCGCAGCGCTCCTTCAGCATTAGGAAAATCAAGGCAAAAATAATTAGTATTTCCCTCTAAGAATGGTATCAAAGAGTTTTTGAGGCAAGAAAAATGACCTTAGGTTTTAAAGTGCCGAGGCTTTAAAAAATGTCAGTTTCAGAATTTTTGGTTTCCTGTTTTTGTGGATGAAGCTTGGCCATCTCCTGGACCCCACCAAGTGCCACGCAACAGCTGAGATTCATCAGATCTCCTAAAAACTGCACATTGGACAGACATCATCTAGGAAGAATTTGGTCCAAAGTCCAGTGAGGTCAAAGAGAGGATTTGGGGACAAGAGCAATCAAATTGACTTGAAATAAGTGTAGCCACTGGTTTCTGTACCACTAATGAAAACAAAAATCTAGCAGTTGAGATGTATTTGGTTTCCTTGTCTTCACTTGGGCTGATTTTATTGTGCTCTCAATTCTCAAGTCCCTAAATACATTTATTTCTTATCTTGTCTCGAAAGTGAGGAGAACTGGAAGTTTTCTTTCAAAACCAAAGCAAACACAAAAGCAAGAATCCCTGAAACAGAGCTCACCCCCTCGTTATGCCAGCCCAGGTCCCACAGAGGCCATTTGAGGCTCTCCAGAAAGCCCCAAATCTCATGAAATTTGCAGTTGCACCAGGAAGAGAGACACCACTCTTAAATACCCACACCACCTGAATCTGACCAGCTACGAGAAGGTTTTGCCAATTCTCTCCTGCCTAAGCTTCTCTTCCTTCAGCCTCTCATTATGAATACAGGACCAGACCCTGCCTTCTGCACTCAGTTGTGCTCAGAGTTTCACCACGGACCTCACGGCACAGCCTTTCTCCATCGTTGTGCTGTGAACTGCTGCTGGCTCACACGAAAAGCTTTTCACCTCCCTCACAGCTTGAGCAGGAGGTGAACGAGCTCTGAAGTTTGCAAAATCAAGCTCTTGCACCCTGCACTGGTGACAGGCTTTCTAGCTGCAAACCACCAGCTTCAGCAGTCAGTCATGACTTCTTATCTTGCAAATAAATCCAGGAGAAACCAGGGGGGCTTGATGCTTACGGGGCAGGCTGTAACTGCAAAGTGGCAGAAGAAATGCTCCCGCAGGTAACTCGTGATGGCTCTGAGACATTGCTCACCCCCTGGCTCTTGCCAGCAGTGACTCTTCGCTTCATTTCATGCTTTCTCTTGACCAGAATAAGTAGAAGAGCCAAAGAGCTGCCTCAACCTCCATCACTCTATCTCTTTTCGGCTCCTCCTCTCCCTTCTTTTCATGATCTGCCCCAGGTAAGCATGCTGGAGAACTCACATCTGGGATGAAGCTGCATCCCAGACAGGCAGAAAAGGACAGGCTGAGGAGGAAAACCACAACTTCTCTTCAAGTGTCATGACTCAACCTAACGTTTCTTAAAACTTCTGGGTTAGCCAAACATAAAATAAAACATCCCCGGCTACATTTGTGCAGATTTGTCTCTTTCTTCAGAGCTCATTAGAAGAACCGCTTTCATCTCGTTAGATTGCTAAAACATTTCCAACAGGACTAGATGTGTCATGTCAGAATATGACAGGCAAATTTCTTTTAAGGTTTTAAAACTAGGTTGAAAGAGGAGAAGCTATGCAGTTCACTGTTGTCACTGCAAGATATTTTTACTGTTATGAATTCCTAAAACAAGAAACAAATTAAGAACTGTCAAGGAAAAAGAAAAACCCAAACCCAAAATGTATTCCGTCTTGCCTGCTAATACAGTTACTGCTCTTCTTTGAAATCTCTCTCAGGATAATAACAAGAGCCTTAACACCCAGGTCAGGATGCAGCAGAGCAGGTGGCAGGAGGTGAGCAGACCAGCAGGAAGGCTGCAGCTCCTTCCCCTGCTTACTGGTGCCCAGCTCAAATCCTGCTGGCCCTGAGGGGCAGGACAGACGCCGCCGACACGGAGGCGAAGCCCCCGCAGGGCAAGGTGCTCCCGGGGAAGGGGCCGCGAGTGGGAAATCGCTAGGGCTGGAGACAGACACGCCGCGAAGAACGAGGCCTCGAGTGGGTGTTCACAAGACATCATTTCGTTTTGGTGGCATTTACCACCACGTCGCTGAGACGGGCTGTAAAAGCAGTGGGTGGGGACTGCTTCTCACTCCAAAGAAGTTCATCAGATTAGAAGTAATTCAGTTACCCGGGGAGCAAGCAGAGCCCGGGGCTGTTTTGAGGGGCTCTCTGAAAAAGGTCAAACCGATAGATCAGGCGGCTATTGGGACTGACGGCCGTTGGGGAGAAGGCAGCAGGTAGGGAAAGATAAGCGCTGTACGGCCACCTATTCTCCTCCCGATCACACATTCCCATCCTTGTCATAACTTAAAAACAATTTACGAAAAAAAGGAACTGCAAGAAGCCTGATGAGTGAGGTCCTGCCAGCACTGCTGCTTCTGCAGAGGCAAAAGCCAGAAGAAACACCCCAAAACAACAACATTTTTGCTGCGGGCAGGTGAAGCCCTGCATCCTCCCAAACGCCGTAGCCACCACCATCCACCCCCTCATTTGGAAGGTGGAATAGTGCCCCGGCTCCCCACCCGGAAAGGTGGCAGGACGCTGGGTTTGAAGCCATGCCAGCTAACTCAGCCTCTACGTTTGCATTTAAACACTGAATTCCCCAGCAGCTTCATGCTGATGGCAGCAGAGGGTGTTCCCCTTGCAGTAACACACCCGTTCCCACCACAGGACCGCTGTATGCACCTCAGTATTCTGCTGGGCAGGGACAGAGCGAGGTGTGCTGGGCATCCGCCTAGTCCGGGGCCATTTGATGAACAAACATTCAGCAGAGTTGTAAGACCCTGAAAAATTCCCCCGGGCAAACAACAGGTCTTGCCTTGGTGCTATGATCCAACCATTCCAGAAAATATCACGTATTTTAAATTCTGCATGCGCTCAGTGTTTATTTCAAGATCTAAGAGCCAAAGAGATGTTGACAGTCATTGCAGTTCTACGTCAGTGTGAACCCGCTGAGGCTGGGTGCTGGAAGACAAATTTCTCCTGTACAATATCTCTCGCCCCCTGGCTTAGATATTCAAAGGAGCCCCAGATTCGCTTGGTTAAAGCTGGTTTTTAGTTTAAGCTGAGGGAAAACCGAGCCCGATCACTGATTCTGAGCACCGAGGCACACCCTGGGGCTGCACTGGCCTCACACCTCTCAAGACTGCTCCCCCCAGCAGCATGGCCCCAACCCCACATTTTACAGCACGGGCGAAGTCGTGAAGCAATAACGAGCAAACGTCATCAGCCAAGATGGGTGCAGCCAAAGCACAAGGGCTGAGGGTGCCTACAGCACCACGGCTGCTCAGGACAGTGCCATTCCCAGCCCGTGCTGCCCGAGGCACACGCTAGCCTCCAGTCCCAGCTGCCCATCGTGCACCCACTCCTCTTCCTGCGCTGGGGAACTCCCCGCTCACCAGCTGAAAGGCAGCCCCGAACACTTGAGGAAAACATCCTGCATTCATTTGACAAATCCTACTCCCCACCCTGGCTAAACTCCCAAATTACAGCGGTTTCTACCTGTCCCTTCTCCCACTACCTAAAATTTCACGGATTAACTGGACAGCGCGTAGCCTCTTCTCAGCCCTCCGCTAACAATGTCTGCTCCCTGTTCCTTTGTCTAAGCATATTCTCATCTGTCTACACATTCCTGCGCTTCTCTGCAAGGCGATATCCAAGTGTGAAACTGCTTTAGCCATTCACAAGGAGGAGATTTATGATCTAGAAGCACACCAATAACACAGTATTAAAAAAATAAAATAGCAGTCTCTTTCATCAAAATCTAATGAACGTGCAATTTAATCTTTATTAAGAATTCATTAGATTCTCAGCAAGCCTGTCTAATGGAGCTTGACCAGGTGAAATGCTAATGCCTGCATTATATTTAAATTAATTTTCAGAAATGTTAATTTCCCCCAGTCGCTCCCTGCACATCGCTCTCCCCCCAGGCGCCCGCGGCTGCGCGGCTCCCTCCAGCTCCTGCCGCCGTGCTCCTAGCAACACCGCTGTCCCCACCCCAGCCTCTGCACAGTTCGCTGGAGTTCGCAGGCTGGCGGCCGCCTCCCCGCTCCCCGCGCTGCGAGCTTCCACCATGGCAGCCGCCGCCGCATTTTCCAGCCGGGTACAAACCCGCCAGCTACCGCACGTTACTCCCAGAGTGTTTTGCTGGGGAGATGTACTACAGGGTGTTTTTCAGGCCTTAGTATTCCGGGCTAGTCCAGCAAACCGGTTGTTAGCTTGATCCAACGTGCTTTAAGAAACAAGAGCTGTGCTCGCTGGGAAAGAGGAATCCCTGGGCGCTCATTGTGTAAGCCACCGCGGCCACAGCCCGCTCCCGACTCCACACATCTGCCCCAGTGCGCCGTGATGCTGGTGCTACAGCCTCTCCCCCCAGCCAAACCCCACCGCCCGCCATTCCAGCACGCTTCTGCAGAAGCGATTCCTAGAGATTAAATAATTTATTGCCATTCATCCGCAGTAACATCTCTCCCGATCCATCTCTCACACGCAAATGAGCGCAAACCAAACCCATCCTCCTGGCCCCACAGCCAAGTGTCGGGGTGGAAAACCTCCTTTGCAAAGGGGGCTTGACAGAAATAGGGCGCACAAATCTCCGTGGGTGAGGCCGCCGTGCCCACCGTGCACCGAAGGGAGGCTCCTCTCCGCCAGCCCTGCAGCGCCAGAGGGTTGCCTCGGGTGGGGCTGGAGGTTTGGTCCCCTGGGGCTGGACACAGCGGCCACAGGAATGGGGCAGAAACACGGGGGTCACCCCCTTGGGTCACCCCTAGGGTTTGGCGAGGACGAGCACACACCCTTAGGGGAGGTGGTTTTGGGGAATAAGGGGGGGGGGATGGTGTTGCCGAGCGGCTCCGAACCCCTTCGGCTATTTCCGAGCCTGCTCGGCTTCTCCCCGCCCGCCTCCGAAGGCGGCCGAGCCGGCAACGGGAGGAGCCGAGCGGAGCCGAAGCCGGGCAGCGCTGCCGGCGGTTCGAGGCCCCGCTGGGCGCTGTCCACCACGGGAACCGCCTGAAAGCCGCAGCCGTGCCGGGACTGCGGATGGCAGCGGCGGAGCCCTCCCCGTGTGGCCGTCCCCCCCCCCCCCTTTCCTCGGGTACCGGAGCCGGTTCCCCGGGGGCCATCCATCCCTCTGCGCCCCCCGCGATGGCTCCGCCTCGCCCCGCCGTGTGCCGGGGGATTTGGGGGGGGATTTTCGGCGTGTTGGGATTAAAAAAAAAAAAAAAAAAAAAAAGGGGGGGAAAGGGAAGGGAAGAAGAGCGGCTCCCCAGGCTCCTCGCTGCACCTGCTGCCCCACGGGAGGCGTTCCCGCAGGGAACGGGGCTCCAAGCCCTCGTTTATGGCCCGGTGCTTAATTGTAATTAAGCACGGGGAGAGGCCGGCTAACGGGGCCCGGGCCTCAGCGAGGGGCAGCCCGAGGCGTAGGAAGGAGCTGGTTCTTCTCCATATTGTCGCCTTTTTTTTTTTTTTTTTGTTTATTTGCTCCCCCTCCTTTTTTTTTTTTTTTTTTTTTTAATACCCCGCTTTCAATCTAATTGCCGATCGGCGGCCAAATTCAACCCCTCCGTTAATTAAAACGCTAACAAAAAAAAAAAAAAAAAAAAATCTCCCTTAAAAGGGGCTCGGAGTGGCAGGGCGCCTGGCTTTAAATCCGCATTACGGGCGGATTTGACCACACAGCGGCCCCCCTCACAGGGCTGCGGGGCGGCTGCGACCCCCCCCTGCTGCAGGGAGCCCCCTCAGGGCCCCCCAGAGCCCCCTCACGGACCCTCAGGGCCCCGTCAAAGCCCCTCAGAGCCCCCTTAGGGCCCCTCAGAGCCCCCTCACGGACCCTCAGAGCCTCCTCTGGGCCCCTCAGAGCCCCCTCACAGCCCCATCAGGGGCCTTTAGAGCCCCTCAAGGCCCCCTCAGAGCCTTCTCAGAACCCCTCAGAGCCCCTTCAGAAACCCCTCAGGGCCCCTGAAAACCCTCTCAGGGCCCCTCAGAGCCCCTGAAAACCCCCTCAGGGCCCCTCAGAACCTCTCAGAGCCCCTCCCGGCCCCTCTGAGCCCCCTCAGGGGCTCCCTCCCGGCCCCTCAGCGCCCCCTCAGGGCCCTTCCCATCCCCTCAGCGCCCCTTTAGGACCCCTTAGAACCCTTTCAGCATCCCCCCGGAGCCCCCCAAGCCCGGCTCCGGCACTTCGCCTCCCCTTTTCGGGCCCCGGCGGCCCTTTCAGCACCACGGCGGCCCCGAACAGCAGCGGCAGGGGCCGGGCGCCGCCTTCCCGCCGCGGCGGTCCCCTCAGGTAAACATGGCGCCCGCGGCCCTCGCTCACCTCAGCGAGCCCCCGCCCCGCCGCGCCCCGCCCGGCCCCGCACTTACTTCATCTGCTTCACGATCGTGCTCTTCCCCGACTCCCCGGCCCCTGTCGGGACAGAGAAAAGGCGGTGAGAGAAAATGGGAGTGTGGGGGGGTGAGGCAGGCGGCCGAGTTTCGGGGATTGAGCGGGGCTCACCGAGCAGGAGGAGTTTCACGTCTTTGGCGGCGCTGATCCCGTCCTCCTTGAGGTTCTTCTCGATGGCCTTGCTCCGCTCCAGGGCGGCCCGCTCCTCGGCGCTCAGGGTACATCCCATGGCGGCCCCGTAAAGGTTAAAAAAATTAAAAAAAAAAAAAAAAAAAAAAGGTAGGGGGGGAAGGATAAAAAAAAAAAAAAAAAAAAAAAAAAGCAGCCCCCGCCGCCGCCGCCGCCGCCTGGGCTGCAGAGAGGAGGCCGGGGGCGCGCACACACCGCGGTCGTGCGGCGGGGAGGGATGGAAGGGAGGCGGCGATCGGGCTCCGGGCACCGCAGCGGGGCTGGCGGCTGCCTCCTGCCCCTCTCCCCGCGGCTCAGCGCATCCAGCGGGGCTGCGGGCACGGCGAGCTCTTCCCGGCCGGGAGGCGGAGGCGGGGGCGGAGGAGGAGGAGGAGGAGGAGAAGGAGGAGGAGGAGGAGGAGGAGGAAGGACTCCTCTCCGCTCCCGGCTGTGGCGCTCTCCGCTCCGAGCGGGCGGCGGGGCTGTGACGGGAGGCGGGGAGGGGAGGGAGGGAGGGGAGGGAAGGGAGGGGAGGGGAGGGGAGGGGGCGCGCCGGGGCTCCGCGCTCCCGCCGGCCGCGCCCGCTCTCGTGACGCGCGCGGCCCGCGCATGCTCGCGGCGGCCCCGCCTCAGCGCCGCCCGCCTGAGGGGAGCGCGGAGCTCGGGGGGTTCCTCAGGGAGGCGCCGCGGCCATGGAGCCCCCCCCTCCCGCCCCCCGAGCGCGGCTCCTTACCCCTTTCCCCGGCCCTCCTGCCCGCTGCCCCCGGTTTCTGGCTCCTTTCTTCCCCCTGTAACCGCGGCTGGGAGCTGGCCGTGTGGCCGCCGGCTTGTTTCTGTCACCGCTTGTCACGCGAATCCTTGGCATGCTGCGTGTGAGACGTCGAGTGCAGCCGCCATTTTGGGCTGTGCTCTCCCTCAGCCTGCCTAACGGGCCCTCAGGGTTATGTTTTCCCTCAGCCCGGACCATTTTGGGCTGTGCTCTCCCTCAGCCTACCGAACGAGCCCTTAGGGTTATGTTTTCCCTCAGCCTTTTGGGTTCATTTGGTGTGGCTTGCAGGGTGATCAGGGCTTTCCTGCCGCCAGATAACCTGCCTCCATGTCACCGCCACTCCGTGCTATAATCTAGGAACTCCAGCGGGTTAAAATCCTGCGATTTTCCTGGCTGGGAATAAAGAAGGAAAGAAAAAATGTCAATGGGGAAAATAAAGCAGATAGGGCTTTGTTTTAAATGCGTTCCTGCTGGACCAAACAAGTCACGATATATGCAACTTTAATCCATACCATTGATTGAAATGTGGCAGCCCGACTATAAAAAGATTTAGAGGGAAAAGGAGGAAGCGTCGAGCGCAGCGAACTAAAATGCATTAAGGAAAAATGATCAAAATCAAGGTGTACTGGCTGACGTGTGGAAAGGACGCCCCATGCCTTCAATAAACAAGAAGGAAGGGAAGGTGTGAGTGAATGGGCAGCTGGTTTTTCCTCTAAACCCTGCTCCACCTCCCTACAGGTCTGGAAAAGGAGGCACGAGGCATCACTGCATGGTGTGAGGGACCCATAAGCAAACACTGGCTCCAGACAGGGCCAGGGCAGCCCCGTGGGGCTCAGGGGGCTGCCATCGCTTGTGTTGGGAGCAGGACACCCTGGGCTCATGCTACGTTGGCCTTTCCTCCTCTGGGCTCTTCTGGGAGCTGCTCTCCCGAGTTCCTCACCTCCCATATCCACACACCCTTCCTCTAGGGGTGGAAATGTGATTTCTGACAGCACTCTGTTTTGAGCACAACTTCCCTAGCGCTTTCCTTCCAGGCAAACATCACCTCCTTCCAGCACTGCTTCCCATCCCGCCTCCCCTCCCGTAAAATGTGGTTTCCATTTTGCCTCCACACCCCTGCAATGAAGGGGGAAAACACGGTGTGTGGTTAACAAGGTAAAGAAGAGATGTGAAGCAGGAGCAGACAAAAGAAATCAAAAGGAAACTCATAAATAATGTTAGTGTATTCAGGGACCGGTAATATTTACCACACATTTGTGAGCTAATAGGTACTGAATATCTGAATTTGGGGTAATTTATTTCTGGAAGCTCAGGGGATGGAGGCGATGCCTGCATGGACAAGCAAGCCTACCGCATGCGTTCAGCGGGGAATAAGCGGAGATGGGAGTGGTTACAGAGCAGTTCCTGCTCTTTCGTATTCGCGCAAATCTCTTGTGTAAAATCAATAGGATCAGAATTTCAATCAATAGGTTTCATTTCAATGGTACCAGCCGGAGGGCATTATGAGAAGTGCAGTATAGGAAAAGCACAATCAAGAAGTCCAGAGGCAGTGTCCTCATGAGATGGCTGCATTTACTTCCCATCTTCTCCAGCAGCTTGCCAGCCTTGGAGTCATATTGGGATGCTCTCCGAGGATTTTAGTAAGAGAATTAGTCTTTTGTATCAGCCTCTGGCTACTCGTTATTGGGCAAATTTGTAGCCTGCACCTCCTGCCATGGAGAAAATTATTTCTCTTCTGCTTGACCAGTGCAAAGTCTGCACTCGGCCTTTTGTCCCACATGCACTCCCAGTCTCTCCACCGGTATCTGCTGAGTTCTTCCTTAAGGGAAAATTGGAAGTGGTCAAGTCTTCTGCTTTTTCTCTCCGCTCTCAGAAAGATTCAGGGGAGCAGCTGCAAAAACGAGCCATTTTTATGCAGCTGCTAATTGAGCAGAGCTGATGGAAATGTTTCCTTTGAAATTTTTGTAGTGGGAAATTTCATTTTTTGACAAATCTGCTTTTTTGTGGCAGATGAATTTCGAGAACATGAAAAGAAAAAAAGCCTGCCTCCCCCACCAAACAATCAAAATATGTACCAGCCTACTTGGCTTTTGAGACAAATATGTTGGGTTTTGTTGCTGAAAATGATGTTTCCATTTTTCAGGAGCTGACAGAAGTCCTCTTCTAATAAAAAAGTGGTTGCTGTCAGTAACAACTTCAGATAAAAACAGGCTCATTTTATTTTACTTATTTATTTTTTGCTTAAATGTGAGAGAACCTCTCCATAAAAGGTGGGGATGAGAGCCCTATTTTTCTGTCCAGTCCTGCAATTAATTAACCTATCTCACCTGAGGTGTGTGAAGAACACGCTTCTGTCTGCTTGGACTATTATCTTTGCAAACATCAGAGTCATCAGTATATCTTAAAATAAAGTCTTTGTTCTACATCTCTGATCTGGCCTCAGCGTGAGCAAGCCTTCTGCAATCAGTTTTCAACCATTCTGCTAGAAATAAATAAAAAAGTAAATAAATAAATAATTAAATAAATTAGATATTTATTTCTTTAAGAAGTGAAGGATGGTAGCAGAATTGATGGATGCATTTAAAACCTTCTGCACCAGAGTGACGTTGCTGTATAAACGGGGACTTGGTGGTCTCAGCGTGCTGTGCTCCTGCAGGTGATCCGGTGTCTCTGAAGGTCCTGGCTGCGTCCAGACGGTGGGAGAGAGGTGTCCTCCTGCACGCAGGTGCTCTGGCTTCCTTCCAGCTCAGCATCTTCTCCTTCTTCTCACAGCAACACAGCATGATGAGGTGGGTGCCACGGAACACGTCTGGACCCAGGACATAGGAAGCCCTCCTGGGTGTCACAGTGCGGACCTGGCCTCAAGGAGCATTACAAACCGTGGCCACACGCGGCAAGTGAAGCTGCACTAACGTCAGAGGGAGCATCGCATCGGATCCCGTCCCTGTAATCAGCTGATACCGCTCCTTCTGCAGTGTGCTGGTGGGCGGTGTGAAGAGGGAGTGGAGCAAACCCGGCGTAAGGTGACCATAGGAGGCGAGCTGCAGGGCTTTGCGGCTTGTCCTTCCCCTCCTACTTCTGCATTGTTCTGGACAACCCATAATCTTACGGTTCTTCAGGACGGTTTTAATGCACATGCTAATGGAACTGCCACCGATCCCATGGAGAGGCAGCAATGCATTCTGGCAGATCTCACCATTAGGAAGTTTTCCCCGGATATTCAGCCTAATTTTTCATTCTTTAAATTGATGTCAATTACCCCCCAGCTAAACCTAGTTATGCAGTGGAAGACAGGTTTAAAATACTGCATGATCTCACTAAATTGGAGAAATGGACTGAAATCAATACAATGAGAGGCAATAAGAATGCCCATAAAGGTTAAGTGGTTGATGGAGGAAGGATTAATGAAATGCACAGATACTAGGTCAAATTGCAAATATCCTTACTTCATTCTTACTCACTCCATACTCCACAAGTATGTGCTACTCTAGCAAAACAAATGAGGAGGCACTGCAGAATTTGACTAGTGACTACCAGTCCCAAAGAAGTTAGGCAGCCTGACCACATTTAGAAAAATGCTGAAAAGCCTTCTTTTGTTGTTACTTTTTCAAGGCTATCCAGGTGGGCAATGTTAACTACAGGACCTGGGAGCCACTGACAGCTCCTGTGTTGGAATTAGGTGAAGTTTTGGGGCTGGAGCACATGGGGCTGGAAATGTTTGCCATCTGGAGCAGCAGTGATCAGTGCATTTGCACATTAGCACGCAGAGATAAAATGGCTCATCTCTGAAGTACTTAGAACTAAGCTCAGACAAAATTGTTCATGCCACAGAGATGAGGAGAAGCGAGAGAGCCTGGGATGTGTTTAGAGGAAAGGAACAAATGCCAGGTTAAAGATCTGCTGGGCAAGCAGAACTGCATGAAGTGGGGTGGAGGAGCCCTCGCAAGAAAGGGCTGTCTACCTGTCCCACGAGACAGCAGCTGAATGAAGCATTGCTCAGTGCTGTGGCTCACACCAACGATTTCCCAAGGATCCAGATCAGTTTCTGCAGAATCAAGGGTTTTACATAAAATTAAAAGTTTTTACTACTTCTTACTTAAGTCTGCAGAGAGCCCCAAGTTCTGGTTCTCAAAGTGAGGACGAACTTGTCAATGACCCCCAGGGAGGTGTGAACTCCTCTCCCTTTCCTGCAGTGACTTTCAGCTCCCAGCTCTAAGGAGACTTTTCAGTGTCAGTGTTTTCTGTTTTCTAGTGGTTCAGGGACACACGGCAGATAAAGAGAAGAGCTTGTAGGCCTAAGAAAAAAAAAAATAAATCAGAAGCTGAATAATTAACTGCTGCGCTGCTGATCATCGGAGGGGAAATCAGAACAGATCCCCCTGTGGGTATTTTCATTCCTGGGACAGGGTTTCATAGAGATGCGCTATTTTCTGTCCCTTCATCCGATCCAGTTTATGCCCGGGTGGCACCGTGGCTATACATACCTGGGTGGTGATGCAAGCTCCTAAATGGTACAGAACTAAAAGCGGGGAAGAAACTTATTTCCATCTGCTCTCTGCAGATAGAACGTATAATAATAGCGTGAATGGTTCAGCAGGTGCACAAGTAACCTTGAAAGGCTGCGAAATGGAAGCTACACGGTGTTGTCCTTCGGGCGAGGGAGAGACAGTGCCGAGAAAGAGACAGGGTGGCTGACCTTGGCTTGGGGCTTAGAGCGGACGAGGGCCCTGTCAGCCCTTTGCCATTCCTATTTCCTCGGTGTTAAGGATAATGACTTCACAGGAGTGGAAAAAAATCTGCCGTGATCCAGGAAAGCTGGATAGAGATGTAGCCGTGATTCCTCCCTATGGAAAAATCAGCCAGTGCTTGGTCCTGATGAAACCGAGTTGAACCTTCTGAGTGCTCCGGGAGAAGCCAGGTTTAACCTGCTGCATTAAGCATTCGAGCTCAAACCTGCAGCTGATTGCCTGCGAGTGTCAGTTCATCCAGCTACTGCCATCAGGTGCAGGATTTGGGCAGACAATTCGAGCAGCTCCGCTTACAGCACTTCAGGAACATTCCTGTTTTTATATAAATGCTATCCAGAAACCTTGCAGCTCTCATTCACACAAGTAGTCCTGATGAGTGATCTTATGGAGGAATGCTAATTCAGTCCCTAAAAATATGAGTGTATACTTGCTTCACAGCTCTCAGAAGCTAGCTCTAAGTCCAAATATACCGTTAGTTAAATGCAACTCCTACCATTTTTCTCTGCAGAACCCTTTCGGTATTTTTTGTACGGAATCATCACATTGTTCTTCCATTAGAATTATGTGTTACAATATTTAAAATAAGCATCTGCTTTACCAAGTGTTATTTCAGAGTCATGCGATGCTTCCTGATTGTAAGTACCGATGTGATTCACGACGGCTAGCTTTAGCTGACAGAGGCTATAATCAGTGTACAAAAAGAGACACTCCTCCAGCGGAGGATGAGTAATGGGAATCATCTCTCACCTCTGATTTTGAAGAGAGCCTACAGAGACTGGCTGTCCTTGGCTGGAGTTAACCTTCGTGCGCATCCCTCACAACGCTCTGAACCAAGGACTTGCTTTGGCTGGAAGGCAAGGGGGGAGAGCAGATCCCGCACAGGCGAAACAGGCGGTGTTATTCTGAGAAGGTCACACTGGGGGAAATGCCATCTCAAGCAAGGATGAAACCGTACCTCGAGCAAACACCCTATCTGGAGTATCAGTGCACTCAGCTAACACCAAAATATTGGCTGGATGCTAAAATTGATCCAGGTTCAAAAAGCAGCAGGAAAAAAAGTCACGGAGAAAGCGTCCGTCAAAGGCTATTGCATACACAGAGTTACTGGTGCTGCCTGAAGATGTCCCCGGGTGGCAGGCTGCCAGGAACCACAAGCACAAAGGGAGAGGGTGCCCAACGTGTGCCTTGCACCCTCCTGCTGCTGTGCACCCTCCTACTGCAGCCTCTGGTCAGCAGGGTTGACTCCCAGTCAAGGAAACAGAGCTGGGCACATCAGAGGCTGGGTGGTGGAGCCGTCCTTACTCACAGCCAGCAAGTCCCTTAACGCCTGCCAAGAGGAGAGCGTTTCTCTGGATGTCTGCTGTTGGCCGTCTCTCTTTCTTCACCAGCAGTGAAACTCCTCCTGATTTCGGCGGTGTCAGAAACTTAGAGCCTGGTCAGCCCCAGAGTTCTGCATTAGTGATTCAGACGTGGCAAAATGCACCATCACAGCACAACGACCACACAGGTCTGTGGTAGCCCAGCTTACTCATATAGTTGACAGCTGCCTGGACCAGAAAAATCCCAAGTTTGGCTGAAAATGGGTATCCCATGGCCAAAAAAGTGCTTTTCAAAGGTACCGTGTGAATGTCCTGACCTCCAACAGAATTGCGCCCAGGATCTTTTGATGCCACGTGGGAGCTCTGGCAACTTGCACTGATGTGAGGATTAAGCTGGCTACCCCTTGCTTTCTTTCTCCTTGATTTTTTCATGGAGTAGCCCGCTCTTTTCTTCACCCCTTGCACTGCTGGGGAGAATTACTTGGAGCTGTTAAAGATCTGTTAAAGAGCTGTTAAAGATCTGCCATATACCACCTTTAACAGGGGATAATTTGAGACATAAGCAGGCCTGCATTTCCCTGTTTCCATTTGGGATGAAGAACATTGTTTGATCATAAGGTATTAACAGCTTCTTGAATTTTCACTAGGCAACCTTCAGGAAAATGTTGCATCCCTGAGCATATACACCAAAATGATGTTTCTTTCTACCCTCTCTCCTCTGCTTTTCTTCACGTGAAGAACAAGTTAGGGCAACGAGAGGTTTTTAGCGCTGAAGATAAACGTGGCAGGATTTCACCTCCATGTACAAAGTCAGAAGTTGCTTGGATGAAGGTACAGAGAGGAAATTCAGGCTTCCCCTCTTGTCAGCCATGCGCATCCTCATGCTGACCCCGGGGGTCCTGCGCTGCCCAGCGGCACAAAGGCGTGCTCATGGAGCTGGGCTGCTCCGAGCAGACATCTCTGCCTGGTTCCCTATGTCTTCCCTTGGATTTCACCATAGTGGGACACTGAAGTCCCTGCTGGCTCCCCCTAAATCTCTGCCTGGTGCCATCAGACACGCAGGTGGGCAGGAGAGCCTCCCAGGAATATTTGTGGTTGTCCTGGGCAGATGAAGTCTAACAAAATTCCTCGCTATGTAGGGAGAACTGGAAAAGCCTTGTCCAAAGGAAACCTTAACCTGAGCAAATCTCAGATGCCTTAGATCCTTCTTCAGATCTTGTTCTACGTTTCCTCTTTTCTCCGTGCCGTGTTCTTTCTCCAGCTGCTTCCTTTGCTCCTACTGCCCTTCCTCATTTCGCTCCACGCTCTTATTCCCAGGTTTGGTTTCTGGGTCAGATTCCTGCTCTGCTTTAGAGAGCAGACGGGGGAAATGCTTGGGCTGGAGTTTGCAACCTGTGTCCTTTCTGTGCAAGGCTGGGGCGAGCCTGCAACCCACAGATAAGGAACCCGCCTGCGAGTTCCTACTTCAGCTGCGGCCCCAGGGTGGCACAGGGTGCTGTGACTGCTGGTAAGCAGAAACCCTGCTATTGGAGTGTGACCTCGCTACCCAGGAAGCTTTTATCTTCTGAATACCTTTCGCTTTGGTCTGAGCTCGCCAGCCCTGAGACAAAACTCAGGCGCTGCCATCAGCGAGGTGTGGCTGCGGTGCCAGCGCCTGCCCGCGCTCTGCTCACCTCCCGCGCTGCCGGGCAGCAATCTGGCCGCTCTTCGACACGGGCTGTTTGCACAAGGCCGGGCACAATCGCCTTCACATGACTTCAGGCCAGCTCCGAGCATGGCAAAACCTTCAGGGAGGTTGTGAGGTCTGCATTACACATCCTTGCCAGGAAATTCGCCCGGCGGTGACGGCCCTGGGTGGGCACGGCGTTAGAGCACAGCAGCTATTTCCTAGCGGCAACCGAGACGGCTCCGTCCGTGCAGCTCCTCTGCTGACAGCAGCGATCCTGCCTTTCCCCTGCAGCAGGACAGCCCTGCCTCCGCTGGAAGCTGGAGGGGTCGGGGTTATCTGAAACTCCCACCCGCCTGGTACATTGCTTCTCTTGCAGAATATTTAACTTTCAGACCATGGAGACCGCATCAAGCTTCATCAGCCGACGTCGAACACTTCTGAAGTTTCAATTGCTTCCTCGCCTGAGATGGAGCTATCATTTTTATTGCTTTGGTTGCTTAGGCAGGGAGAGGGAGAGACGAGCAAATCAGTACAACTCTCTTGAATTAGGATTGATTTTCATGAATTCTTCTTGGTGATTTTGAAGCACAATTGTTTCTAAAACATTTAATTGATTGCGATGTTTTTTTTCCTCCTTCCTTCTTTTCAGCGGCGCTTGTCCCCAGCCATTTGCCGCTGCTGGAAGAGAGGAGGAAAAAAAAAACAAAAAAGAAAACAAGAAAAAAGCCCTGTGTGAGATCAGGATTTCAACGCATTACGCACCAAAACATTTGTTGCTATTTACTTTTAGAAGTGCCTTTCTGCGGCGGCGGGGCCGGGGCTGCCATCTGTTCGGGATTACGCTGCCGAGCGAACCTGGCGCAGGTGTGGGCATCTCTCAGGGCTGGAGAGCCCCGCGGCAGCCAGCGTGCGTTGCTCGGGCACCCCGCTTCCAGGGCTGGAGCTGAAATCCTCCTCTCCCCTCCCCTCCATAACATTTTGCTGCGCTGGGTGCTAATTATTAACACGGCGATTGTCGCCTTTGCAACTGCAGCTCTCCACTGCTGGTCTCTTTTGTGCCCGCAGCCCGTGCTGGCTCCTGCTTCGTGGCCAGGACAAGTGGCTGTGCGAGGCTGGAAGTGGGTTTTTTTGGGTGCTTTTTTCCATCTGGCCATCAGGGCGCGGAGCCCAGGGAGCTCTGCTTCTGCCAAGTGCAGGGGTGGGCTTGCTGCGGGTCCCCTCTGTGTGCTGCGAGTCCCCAACACGCTGCTGGTGCGGAGGGCAGATGGATCTGCTTTGCTAGGGGGCTGCTGCCTGGATAAGTAAAGACAGCCAGAAATAATAAACAATTTAGAGATGGACAGAACTGAAGCTCCCAGGTGCTTGAATTGTTGCTAAATTGCTTCTCAGCTCCTTCAGGAAACTAGACGCACACATTACCCCCGTTCCTCTCCCCTGTACGCATCCACGGGTGCTGCCCAGGAATTATTTGCATGGGTAGCAGAGCTTTGCTTTCAAGCAAACCACGTCGCAAGGAATGCAGAGCGCTGGCGGCATCCCAGGCCTTGCGGCTGGGGCTGGATTTCCCCTCTCCTCTCCCTCCTTCCCCAGCCCCGCTGCTCTTTGGGGGAGACCCGAAGCCTCCGGCCCCAGCCCGGCGAGCTGGCGGGATGCTGCGCCACAGCCCGGGGCAGCTGCGGGCAATCTGCTCGCTCGGGTTATGAAATCAAGGCCGGGGCTGTAATAGGGAATTAATCTTTTCCAATTGCCCTTTAGCCCGTACAGTTCTGACCGGCTCGGTATTAATATTTTAAGTGGATTTTATAAGCTTGCTGGAAAAGCCGTGCTGGAGGAGGGGGGGAGAGATGGCCTGCTCGCTGCAAAACAACGCCGCTTAACCCTTTGGGTTCCTCCGCTGTCAGGCGGAGCTTAATTATTTAATTAGCCATGTGGATTCGCCTGAGTTTTTTGCACATCCAAGCCATCGCTCGAGCAATTAGCAGGCTGCTCTGACAAGCGGCAGCGCTGCACGAACCCGTTACTGAGAGCATCAATGGTGCCAGGGGGGTCACAGAACGTATCGGCAGCCGTCACACTGAGCAGAAACCTTCCCGTGTCACCACTCGGGCTCACCGGGAGTCAAAAGAAGCAGTTTTTTCATGGTCAGGAAGGGTTTTGTGTTACTGAGCCTCTCCAGAGTGTAACAGAGCAAAGGCTTTGGGTAGGAGGAGCGAGGGAGCTGGATGTTTGCTAGTGATGGGGAGAGCCAGGAGATAGGCGGGCAGAGGGCGGCTTTGGGCATAAGGAGAGGTGGGAATGGGGAAATTTCACCCGTGAGAAGGGAAAGAGCAAAGGGGAGGTCAGAGCTGGTGCAGGGCTGGAGGTTAGAAACGTGCCAGGTGCCAGCAGGAGCTGGGCACAGCCTGGCAAGGCGCTGGGCACTTCAGTACCAGCCAGCAAGAGAGGGCCTGAAGTGAACCCAGCAGCTTCGATTATCGGTCCTTTGGAAAGCAACTTACCCTGTGCATCGCCCCCCTAAAGTTGGGTTTGGTTTCTCTGCCCTTAATTGCCTTACTTTGTCAACTTTTGTTTGATGGGAAATCAATCTCGGTGCGTTTGCTATTGCTTTTCCAAGGAAGCCTCCCCATTCTCCAAGTTACCCCATTAATATTTATTGCGCTGGCAGGTAGGACCCTGAATTAACGTTTCTGTTATTTCCCTGTCTCCCTGGTGCTTTCTCTGTACTTTTGATCAATGTTCAAGCTGCTTTCACTCCATAAATTTATTGCCCTACATTTCCTCCTGCAGCCTCTGAGCTGCAGCTGTATTTTGCTTGCAGGTCTCCCGCATCCACCTCTCCTGAGAGCTGCCTTCCTCTAGCAGTGTCCTGTAGCTGTGTCCATCTACACGGGGACAGGTTTCGTGTGTGAAGGTGGTGAAGATGTTCTCCAGGGGGATGGCATGAGCTCAGGACACTTCCCTGCCCCAAAAGGAGACCCGGCGTTTGGCACAAGATGGATTTTGGCAGGGTGACCAAGGCAGGTTGGTGAGTTGTGAGAGCTGATCCCAGCCCCGGGCTGCTCTCTGCCGTGTTTCAAGGAAAATTCACAGAACAGACAAAAAAGTTCTGCCTTCTGGAGCCAAACGAGGCAGGGGCCCAGCCGTGGGCATCTGAGGGTGCTTTGCACGGGGACGGTGGGACGTGGGTGCTGCGTGGGGCTGGATCAGGGCCTCGCCGTGCTTCCTGCAGGCATTGTTCAGCTCCGCTTCCTTCCTCCCCGCCTGGAGCTGCGGGATGGAGGCTGCAGCTCTGGGGTTGGGAGGAAGGAATCTTCCTGAGCGGGGTTCCCATCGTGGATTCTGCAAGCTGAGGTTTGGCTCCTGCCATTAGGAGACAACCCAATCGCGCTGCGTGCCCCGTGTTGCATCCCCAGCCCATGGCCGTGGGGAGGTGATACAGCCTGGCCACGGGGCAAGGAGCCAGGAGGATTTTCCTTCCTGAGTGCAAGAAGGAGGTGCTCACTTTGCTGTGTGGCCCCTGTAATAGCTTTCAGCGTTTAGTATCATCCTTCTTAATAAAAAGGAGAAAAAAAATAACACTTTGTCCACCTCGCCTTGGGTTTGTTTTCTTTTCCCTTCCCTTTTTCCTCTGTTTTTCCCTCCCCTTGCACTGAGGCTTTGCCACAGACAGAGCAGCTCAGAGCACCCCAGTGGCCTCTCCATCCCAGGAGAAAGCTCTTTTAGGAAAACCAGGTGCAAGTTTTCACTGTACATCCATCCTAAAAACTGCTCTGTGTGCTGGGAGCACCTTTCAGCTGCCAGTTTCAAAATCCTCGATGAATGGAGCTCCCCAGCAGCGGTCAGGTCGGTCAGGTCTTCTCCAACCTCAGTGAACCCTTGAGCAGTGTCCACGTACCTTGCTGTGCTCAGCCTGGGGCTGGCTGTGCTGCTCCAGCCCCATTTGGCACCACCACAGAGGCAAGGGGTTATTTTGGGCTGATCTAATGCTTTTTCCACCACCGAGAGGGCCGTGGCTTGGATCCCAGCTGGAGCAGAGACTATTTCTTGACCTAAATTAGCAGGTTGGGTCCCGTGCGCCCTCCCACTGGCTCCCGTCTCATATTTCCCTCGCAGGACACAACCTCACCTTCTTGCTTCGACTTTTGCACAGCGCTGGGCACAGCAGGGCTTCATCCAGAATTCCACAAAAAACAAGAATGCGCTAAAATTAGCGTTTGTCCCCAGAACAGCTCGCGGCTCAGTGGAAGCGGAGCTGATTCCTGTGTCTCGCTTGGCAGAAGAGCAGCGTGAGCTCCCTGTCCGCAGGCAGGGTGTGGATGTACAAACCCACCCTTGCAGCATTCAGATGATTTTTTATTTTCATTTTTTCCTTTTTATGAATGCCCATGAAACACCGATTCCTCAATATTTTTTCTCTCCACGGGCACGAGGCATTTGCTGGCTCTTTGGAGCCCCCAGAATCGTCTCCTCCCTGCACCCCTGGTGCTGGGGCTGGACCCAAAGCGAGGAAGAGCAGAGATGGGAGAGGGCAAAGCGGAGCCCTGGGATTTCTCACCAGCCCCATGAACAAAAATTATTTCCAGAGTTGTGGTTGTTTCTCCCAGCTCCAGCAGTACCCACCAGGCAGCAGCGTTGGGTGTTGGGTTGGGTTTCTGGGGGGCTGAAAATGTTTGTGGAAAAGGGTCTGCCTGCTGTGGAGGAGCACACAGGATGCTCTTTGTCTCAATAAATTAAATGCATAGAAAATAAAGTTGTTTTTTTTTTTTTTCTCTAAACTCATCCTCCTCCCTCCCCAGACCAGCCAAACACTAATATTTGCATTATGTTCCAGCCAGTGATGCCAACGTTTAGAGAAAATGATCTTGAGGTGTCGTTTCAGAAGAGAAATATTTTGTTGCATGCTGTGTGGATCACTCAGCGCTCCGTAGCTCTCCTTTTTGGTGTCAGAATATTGTGAATATTGGGTCAAAAACTCGGGTCAAACCATCTCTGTCCCTCTGCCTTCCTCTTTGGGGCACGAAGTGGTGTATGAAGATGCCTGCCATCCATCCACCCATCCATCTGTCCGTCCATCCGTCCGTCTCACCATCCCACCACCCATCCATCCATCTCTTTTGTCCACGTCTGGAGCAGGAGCAGAAAGCTGGTGGCAACAACAGCAACTTAATTAAGTCTGGTAACAAATTGGTGGACAGCAGGAAGCCTTTCAAAGGAAAAACTGCCCAGGCTGCTGTGGTTGGACACCGAGCTTGGAGGGAAAAAGGGAGAAAAAAAAAAAAAAAAAAGAAAGCAAATTTTTCTCAAACTTGATCTTCTGGATTATTTTTAGAGCATAACGCTTGGATCTGACTCATGGGCATAGCCATAGGAGACATCCCTTTCATGCTCGTACCTTATCGCTGTGCCGACACACTGGTTTTTATCTGCAGCTCGACATCTTTTGGATCTGGCCTCGCAGACAGCAGCAAGAAGGGCAAATCCGCTCCCTTGCACTCGCTGTGCTGCGTATGCAGAGCACACCGATTTGAAATTATAATCCTTCCTGTTGTTTCCCTGCCCTGCACACCCTGCCTGTATATACTGCTCCTTTTAGTTCTAGTTAGAAGTTGCCGCTGCATTTCTTTGATGTGGCTGCTGCCTCGGGTCTGTGATGCTCGTGTGGCTTTTCTGGGCCGTCATTACCGCGGCGCTCATTGCTGTGCTGCCGGGAGGCTTTGCAGGGCCTTTTTATTTTTCCCTGCAGCTCAGGATGGAACAAAACTACACCAAACGGCGTTGTGTCCTTTGTCCTTTGCCTGGATGAGCTCTGCCCCTGGCTTGCTGACGTCCCCAGCTGGCTGTGAGGACCTTGGTGTCGCACAACCCAACGCCATCCCTTCTGCCTCCAGAGCCCATCGCCGTAGTACCGAGGAGCTCTGCTCACCGACTGCCATTTGGCAGACGACCACTCCTCCAATCTCACTGCTCACAAAGGAAGATTGCTGGCTGCTGCCTCGCTGCCCCGAGCCCTTTTTCTACTCCTGGTGTCGGCAAAGCCACGAGCAGGAATCCCCCGCCTGCCCTCTGCATCCCCACAGCTGGCACCCAGGTGGGAGGGTGGCTCTGGTGCTCTGGCACCTTGCTGGTGTCCGCAGGGGAGGTTTGCCCCCAGGAGGAGCTTCACCTGGGAAGAGGCTGGGTAATGAATCATTCATGTGATGGAGCTCTTCCTTTTCCTCCCTGTGAGCTGCAGGGAAGAAGTTACCATTCCCTCCAGGAGGCAATTTCTGAACTGTGGGGAAACACAGGAGCAAGTTCATTAGCGATAGCCAACAGAAAAATGCAAGACACATGAAGGGTTTTGACTCGTGCTGTTCAAATGGAGGAATCACTCCAGAGTGTGCCACAATTGATACATTGAGATAAGATCCCAAAACTTTGGCTTTCCACAGCACTGGTTATTTGAGCATCCCACTGTTCTGGGAGTCCGCAATCTGTGCACGAAGCACCCCAGCTGATGGATACGGGGGGCTCGTGCTGGAGAAGCAGAAAATGCCCCAAAATATCAGCACACACACAGCCCGGAGTGCTTGAGCCTGCAGCCGGTCACAGCACATCCATGCAGAGGGGATGAGCGCTTGCCAAGTTTCTTTTTTCTCCTTGGCTGAGCTGACAGAACACAGGCATGCGCGCAGGAAGGGAGCCCTGCTTCTCATTCCGTGTGAAACTTCCACTCCTGCGTGGCACGGAGCGCTTCTGAGCGAGAGGCTGTTCCCAATCCCATGCCCTGTGCATTGAAAATGTGCTCCAGCCACACGGCACGCTCGGAAAACGGAGCAATTTGCATTGCAGAGCAGTTTGGGGGAGATAAATATGAGGTTGGATGCTTGCGGGGACAAGGACGTGGCATCCTTACTGCACGCTGCTAAGCCAGGAAGCAGGGAGAGCAGTGAAAGGTCTGCATTTCAGGAGCTCGTCGGTGCAAGGCAGCATTAAAAAAACAAAAATCTGTGCCTGCCTTTGCAGCCGGAGTATTTTTGCCCTTGCAGGAGGAAGCGAGCACTTAGCAGCGTGCGTAAGAAGCAGACTTTCCTGAGTCCCGTTCCAGCATTGGTGTGGCTGGGTGAGCACTCACACCTCTGCCTCGGGGCCTGGGGCTCACAGAGCGGCCGTGCACGGGCAGGAGGCGTCCCTCTGGCCCCACAGAGCATCGTGGTTTGCTGAGGGTCCTGAGCGGGGGCAGTGGCTGGGGGCACGTGGGGATTGGGGCTGGGGTTGTCTTGGGATGTGTTCACCAAGTCGAGACGTAATGCTGGCAGAACGAGTTAAAACAATTTTCCTTTTATTATATTGAATGTGTGGATACTTCACCTAAAGCATCGCTTTCTGCATCGCCCAACAAAGCCTCACTACTTCAGTGTCAGATGAAAATAGGCACCCAGCTGCATGCAGCTGGGAACAAGAGCTCCTTTTTGGACATTTTAGGACCCTTCATTTCGTGTTGTTTCTTGAATTCAGATTTCCTTCCTAGATGTAACACTTACCCAGGGGGCACCCACAGGGTTTGTGAGAGGCTTTAAAGATCCTTCTGGCAGTGATGCCGTGGTGGGATGTGGGAGACACATGGACCTGCTCCAGGTTTGGGTCTTGCCCAGCTGGTGGTGGTGGAGCCACCCTGGACCATGCATGCACACCCTTTAGGGCTGCTGCATTCAGGGGAGAGGGACATGGCCACGATTTCTTGGGGAGCACGAGGGAACGGCCAGTGGGGTCCCATGGGGACACGCTGGGGACACGGAGGAAGCCCTGGCATGCCTCAGGATGCTCAGACCCCGGCTCCCAAGGAGGAGAAGCTGTGCTGCTCAGCTTTTAACCTGTCATTAAATCACATTGTGCTGGGACGGGCACCCGCAGCTCGCTGCCCCCCTGCCCCAGCAGAGAGCGAGGATGCTCTGCAAGGTCGTGGTGGGCAGCAGAAGCCCTGTGCCAGCGTTAAATTATGGGTCGTTGAGGAGTAATTTAATTTAAGTGCTTTCTGGGTGGGGAGGGATCTTCTCCCTCTGCCTTCATTGCAAGGAGGGCGAGTGGCACGTGGTGTGCAGGAGACCTCTTCATCCCTTGTGTGCTTTGGAGTCCAAATATAACCCGAGCCACGGGGCTAATTAGCCAAAAACTTCATCTTCTGGTTTTGGGGCCACCCCGTCCCACACAAGGACATGTCTGGGGCACGGGGGCTCGCTGGGGACATGGGGCAGTGATGCCACGGCCCCATGCTCACGGCTGCCTGCAAAGGGCATTGCAAGGGAGGAAAAGAAGGGATCGGCGAGACTCAAATTACCGATGTACAAGCGTAGGAAGCAGAGAAATATATTCCCTGGATATTAATTGCCTCTAAAATGTCCTTCTTTTCCGGTGAGCGGGTACTTTAGGCAACTGGATATAGGGCGGACACACGGCCCCTGGAACTCCGGCACGGGCGTCCTCAAGGTGGATGCTTTAGAGCATTGGGGGGCCACACTGAAAATAAGGGTTAGGATTATTTCCCGTGTGCTTTGGGGTGATGTCTCCCAGTGTACGTTACTGCAGGGCTCGGGCATCCCTGGCTGGATCAAAACGGATTTTTTGTTTTTCATTTTTTTTACTCAATTTGGCATAAAATTATTTCTGTGTTAGGGCAGGAGGAGGCAGAGGGCAGCTCCTGTCACCAACCCTGACAGAAAAGCTCAACGCGCCTTCCCAAAATGCCAGAGCTGGTTGTTTCACCATTCTCTGAATGAAACAGGCTTCAAATGTTGGCCTGGAGCTGACCTTTGGCCACAAAATTACCTCTCCTCAAATAAATAATAGAAGCAAACAACAAATGCAGAATGTGGGGTGAATTTCCTTCCACCTATGGAGGTGTTGGGGTTTGGGTTTTTTTTGGACTGCAGTGGAAACACTGAAAGCACAAAGTCACCTTGGCTCACCCTGAAGTGACTTTACTTCAGCTTCTCATCATTAAATGCCAGCGAGTGGAAGGCAGCAATTACGGGAAGAGCATTTTTCTGACATCGAGGCAACACCAAGCGGGCACACAGCTCCCCATCTCTCCTGGGAGCCCCGCGTGCCCAGAGGGTTTCCAAAAAGATCTCCCTTTTCCTTGGACGTAACTTGGGGTCCCCGTGGGCTGCCGTGGGGTTACTGGTGGTTATTGGTGGTTTTCTGGGTGCTGTGGTGCTGGGACCAGAGTCACAGCCCCGAACCAGGAGGATGTTGCAGCATCTCCTGCGGGGAGCTCTTGGGGCCAGGTGATTTATAAGATAATATTGTCTTACTTCTCTTCCTTTCTGCTCTTAGTTTTTACAGTTTCACAGTCAAGTTTAAAAGGAAAAAAAAAAATCAAAGAAGAAATACCATCAGATCTGCAAGCAAATAGAAGAATTTAAAAGCTGAGATGCCAATGCACAAGCACAGAAAGAGGTTCCAAGGATCTCTGAGCAGTGATGTGCTGCTGCTGGGAGGGTCTCATGGCCACAGCGAGCCAAATCCTTGCTGTTCCCTGGTCTTTGACTACCTCACTGCATACATCCTTGTCCCCCAGATGTCAGCTCCGAGGACCTGGACTCATCTCCCAGGCACCAAAGCCACGGGTGAAGGAGCCCACGCCACTCTCTCACAAGGCTCACAGCCCCCTGCAGGGGTGGCACATCCATTTTCCATCCTGCTTTCTCCTTCCCCTCATCCACTTTGCTTTTCGGAGACCTGTGGGGCTTCCCATTTCACTCTGCACCCCTCTGGAGCCGCCTGCCCTGCAGGTAGGCTTCTTTTTCCCGTGCAAATACGCCAAACGTGGCTGGCACTAATTATAGCGGCGATGATACGCCGGCTATTTCTGTCTCCCTTCGCTGCTGTCGAGCGTATGGCTTCCTGCCACTTCCCACCAGCAGCGTTAGTCAGACCCAGATTTCAGTGTCCAGGAATCTCTCCCCACGGCTATTTTTACGGGATCCTGGTTTCTGCAGGGATAAAAACGCATCTCTGCACCCGGAGCAGGGATGGGACAGGATGGATGGGATGGACGTGCCATGGAATGGATGTGGCATGGGATGGATGTGCCATAGGATGGATGGGATGGATGTGCCATGGGATGGATGTGCCATGGGATGGATGGCCTTGCCTGCACCTGAGAGGTGGATCTCACGTTCCAGCCCGGGTCACACCAGGTTAAACCCAACCAAGCAAGCTGGCCCAGAGAGATATTTAAAGCACCAAATCCCATCCTGACCCTGAAGATGGATATTCATATTTCACTCAACACGGATATTCACCTACTTAGAAAAAATAATACAACGCTAAGTGCTTTCTTCCACGGGCCTGCTTTTGCCTGTCAGCGTGTGTAATCCTAATCCCCTGGCACGGCTCAGCCAGCATCCCCGGGGATGGTGCCTGGCACGGGGAGGATGCGCGGGGTGGTGGGAGCAGGGACGAAGAGCTGGTGTCACTGTGAGGGGACTGGATCCATTCCCCTGATGCTGGGGGCTCGGAGCTGGGTGGTGATGGGGAAACCCAGGGTGGAGGAGGCAGTGTGTCAGGTCTGCAGCTGCCTTATAGAAATGCTCCAAGCCCTGGCATCCTGCAGAAATGTGAGCACCGAGGGTGTTGAGCAAATATTCTCTGTCCTCTGAGCACTCTGGCACCTATACCCAAATATTTATTTACACCCCGGGTATTGTTTATGCCGTGGAGGGATGCAGACCTGGCCATTAGGGCAGGATTTGCCCCTCCTTTTGGATTCCCAAACTGCTGCTGATGGGAAGCATTGCAGCAGCAGCTAGGGGTGTTAGCCCCAGCACCAGGCAGCACCAGCGGAGCCTCCTTGTGCTGCTTGGGGATCCCGACTGGAAGCAACCTGAAAAGAAATGACGAATCCATGTGAAACAGTGGCTATTTGGGTTGGCAGAAAGCGAGCTCGCTCCTCAGCCCACTGGGGAGATGAAAATAGCATCCTCTGGGGCTCTGCTTTGGAAAATATTTGGAATATTTTTAGAAAAAAAAGAATAGGAAAACTCAGAGTTATGTTTAGTAGCAGAAGCCGGCTGGCTCCCGAGCTGGAAAATGGCAGGGGTAAATATAATTTCCAGGCCACAAAATCACAGACAGTCACCGGACAGGACTCAGGGATGAGCCCAGTGAAGACAGGAGCTCCCTGCCAGCCCACGGGGGGGACAACGGGGACACGGTGGCCGTGGTGGGGACACCTGGCAGAGCACAGGGCAGGAGGCACAGGCAGCTGCGTGCCAGCGGTGTTGGGGGATGCTCCTTGCCATCAGCCGCATGTTTTTCATTCAGGCCATTCATATTTTATCCCTTTTTCAAGGCTAATGATGCAGGAATGCTGTAGGCTCATAAATAATGTCAGCTGGTGCAAGGCTGCATTAAAGCTTAATGAAATTCCTCCTGGGTCGGGTGAGTGGTCTTGACCACAGGCTGCATCCTCCATCTCTGCCCTCTCCATCTCCACCACTTCCATCTCCATCGTTGCCCTCTCCAACTCCATCATTTTGCTTTCCATCTCCACCATTGCCCTCCTCATTCCCATCCCTGCCCTCTCCATCCCCATCCCTGCCCTCTCCACCCCTGCCCTCCCCATCCTCCGTCCCTGCCCTCCTCTGACCCAAAATCCAGGGCTTTCTCCCAGCCTCCTTCGGAAGAAAACGGAGCCGACTCGCTCCAGTTCCCTAGCAACACCGCTCACCCTCACGTTCTCCCTTCTGGGGGAGTCCTTTGGGCATCGTGCCCAGCACAAGCCCCAAATTCCTGGATTTGGGGACAAACGGCGCCCCTGACTGTGTCCCCCAGGGTGTCCCCAGAGCCCCGTGGGCACCGGGTGCTCACAAGGGGATGCCCATCGGGTTACAGGCGATGCAGCAAGCGGGGGATTTCCAACACGCAGCGGAGGATTTGCTCGATGAGCCAGCCATGCACACCTAGGAGAAGATTACCACGAGCGAAAACAATTACGTGCTTGGACAAGGAGGGGAAGAATTTCAACGGCGCATTTGAAGTGATTTAAGAGTGGTTAAGCGCGCCTTTCTGCAGGAAGATTAGTTTCAGCAAATTGCTCACCAGGACGAGTTTGGGAAATGTTTGGCAGGCTGCGGAGAGGCTGCTGAGAGCGTGGTGGGGAGCGAGCCACCCCACAGAGCAGCTCTCCACGAAGCACAGATGATGTTGGAAGGGACCATCCTGATTTTCATGTGGTTTTGCTTTTTTTCCCCCATTTTTTGTGCAAAGTGGAGATGTGTTAGCCCCATTTTATTTTCTCTCCACCATGCAAAGCCATGGGGCAGGAGCTGGGCATAAAAAATGTTGGCTTTCCTTTGCGTTGCGGCTTCTCTTCGGGCTGGAAACATCAAGGTTTGCAAGGCTCGAGGAGTGTGGGAGCTTCCCCCCACCTCTGCGCCCAGCATTGAATTTCTCTAACAAAATGTTCCTCTTGCAGTGCCAGGGCAAAACTCTGCGTGTTTGCTGCTTTTGGTGGCGTTTTGCTGGAAATCGCGGCTTCGGGCCGCCGGGCTTTGCGTGTTTGGGTCACGGGGGCGAATGCTTTCCACGGGGAAAATAAATAAAGCTCTGGTGAGTACAAATGTTTTGGGGCCCTGCAGGTCAGATATTGCGAAAACCGTCCCAGTATTGTTTCAAAGGGAAAAATGCAGGGAAATTAATTATTGAGGATTTTCCAATGTGGCTTCCACCCTAAACCCTGGGATTTCTGCAAGGAGTTTTGGGGCACCGCTGCATTTGCCAGCAAGGCTCCATCTCCCAGATTGAGACCCCAAATCTGAGGCTTTTCTGAAGCTTGTATGATTTTCTAAACAACGTAATGGGATTTAATACAAATTCATATCCTTGCCATAAATTTCTTTTGCGTGTTATCTTTAAAAGCCTTCCAAAAATGCACGGCTTTGCTCTTTCAAATTTGTAAATACACATTTGCATGCAAACTTGTAACTTAAAATTATAAATTTAAATGCACGTTTCGCCTTTGCTGTTGTTGGCAGTGTCTTTTCCCAAGCCAGAGACATTATCCTGATCACTCAGCCGAAACGTGTAAGGATTTCGCTGCCTCCAGAAAAAAAAGCGTTCTGGCTGTTGTAAGGCGTGCTGAAACAAAGCTCTCTGTGCTACTCCTCTGGCTTAATTTTACAACGAGCACATCATTCCCGATGACTGGCATGGAGTGGGATCTCCTGTCGGATTTTGCATGCCATCACCCCTTGTGTTTTCAGCCAGGCTTCCCCCAAGGGGGGGTCCCTATGGTGCTGGTCCCCAGCGGGGCTCCGAGCATCCCTACAGTGCGCCCAGGCTCCAAGCCATGGGGTGTTCCAGGTGCTAATTGCTGATCACTTTGGTAAGGGAAATTGCTCCAACAATCTGTACGTGTGTATGTGGAAGCAAAGCCCAAGTGATTACAGGGAGAAATAAATAAATAAATAAATAAATAAATAAATAAATAAATAAATCAGATGTTAGCATTTATATGAAAAAAGGTCTCATGGTGATTAAATATTTCAGTGGGTTGCTCTTTACTGATGCAAAACTAATCAACTTCTGGGTGATATTTGGGAAAAGCTCTGAGCTGTGTCAGGTTTAATATCCCGATTGCAGTAGGCTGGGGTATAAAAGACAGCGAGTTACAAAATAATTCTTCTCTGCTGTGTGAAACACCGTCCCCAGGCAGACACACGTGCCGAAGTGGGTTCTCCTTGTTGCTGGAGGTAATTAGGGACTGGCTTCAGACCTGACCAGAGCAGCTCCTAGGATGCACTGAGCTGGTGGTTCCTCTTTTTGTGTTAAACCTTCCCTTTTGGGGCTTGGGGATGGGTTTATTTGTGCATCTATTTGCTACGTGGACTATGGGACGTTCCCTGCCTGTGCTGCAAAAAGCAGCACCATCTCCTGGCAGGCCCTCGTGGTGCCGGATTTCAGGGCAGCAGCCGGCTGGATGATGATGACGAGCAATCATTTTGAGATAAATATCCCCAAATGACCCAAAATATCAACAAGTCAGCCGAGGGGATTTAAAGGGCTGAGCGAGAGCAGCGCAAAGGGCCCGGCTGTGCGGTGGCAGACGGCGCTGTTTAAGGCACAGGGCTGCAGTCCTGCTCCCGTGGCCAATGAAGTCAATATTCCACTGTTAATTCACCATTTTGCAGCTGTGCTCAGGCACTCGGATCGCAAAAATATTGCAAACTTAAGAAAAAAAAAATAAAGACGTCAGTTCCTGCTGCTGCAACCCCAGGGCTGTGCCTGCGGGGTCAGGGTCGCGGGTTTGGGGCAGAACTCAGCACCCAGCCCAGGAATTTGCCCTTTTTTATCTGCAAGGCCTCAGGAGCCGCAGACAGGACATTACCAACATTTTTTTAGAGCACTGGGATGCTCTTGGCATCCCCTGTGCCGGGCAGATGGGAGAGGGCTGGGGGGCACAATGCTCACCCCCAGCAAGCCGGGAGAGAATTGGGGATGTCACCAGGTTGAGCATCCCCAGCGGATGCAGTACATACATCTACTTATTATTATTATTATTATGACTACGACTACTACGACTGCTACAACTGCTACAACTGCTACAACTACTACTCCTCTTACTATTACTATTACCACTTCATTTCTGCAGGCTGCTCCAAGGCAGAGCAGCACCCGCTGATGGAAACTGCCGCCGGCAGCCAGCCTGCAGCCCACTCGCGCCTTAATCCGCCCCGACAGATGCTGGTGAGGAAAGGCTCCTGCAGCAGGATCGGGCCCCCTGCCCAGAGCTTCATCCCTTAAAAGCTCTGCGTTATCCCCAGCACGGCCCTGGGGCACAGCGGTTAATGCCACATGGAGGTGGTGCTGTCCCCATAGCATCCCCACCGGCATCGCCTTATCCCAGCACACCACGGACCCAAAGTATTCAGGGAGGAAAAGCTAAATGCATTTCTATTTATTTATTTATTTATTTAATTTATTTATTACATTTTTTTTTGTGTTTGTTTTAAGCTTTTTTATGGGAAAAAGGGATAAAAAAAAACCAGCTGCTGCAATGGGTTGGCAGCGCAGAGCCCTGCACTGCTCCTCCAGCTCAGGCTTATGCTGTGCCAGGAGGGTTTATTTTTGGGGTGATGCTGTGGGATGCCTGGCAATTGCTGATTTTGTCATCAGCCCTACAGTTGGGCGATGGATGGCATCTCATCCAATGCAGGTACAGGAGATGTAGAGGGGACTAGGTGGCATTTTTGAGTCACAACATCTCTTTTTTATTATTTTTTTTTCTTGCACAGAAGTAGGAAGAGCCATGTCAGGTGAAATGTGTCATAAATTCCTGTTTTATTCATCAAACTTGTTAGCAAAGGGGAAAAAAAAACACGACATACTTTTTTTCCAGGTCGGTAACTTTCACACTGGTTGCCTAAGAGGATTTTTTCCTTTTTTTGAACTGATGTTTTCATACCCTATGTCCCTCGGTGCCTAGAGAACCAACTCAGGCTCTGAAATCAAACCTGTCACCCAAGCCAGGTGCCCATCCCTAGCACCAGGGTGGGCTGAATTTTCCAGTCCCCCTTCCCGCAAGCCCAAATCCTTTCCTGATGGCTTTTCTTGGGCCACCGCCTGCAGAGACCCTTCTTATTGCTGCTCCTCAGTGGGCATATTTGGGGTAAAAAATACATTTGTGGTGCACTCCCCTGGTTCTGGGGCTGGGTGGCCTTGCGGGGGCTCGGCGGGTGCTTGCTGTGCCCCGTTTATCGGTTGGGCAGATGGAGAGGGACCACGGTGTCCCCAGGGCTTATCAGGCCTTGGGAAGCTTCCCCACAGACCTTCGCCCTCCTGCTGGCTGCCGGCTGTGAGCAAACCTTCTCTTTTCCCCCTCCCTGTGGCAGTGGGGCCAGGAGCTCCTCCAGGATATCCTGCGGCCCCGGCCGGATCCAGGAACAATGCGCGGGGCTGGGACGGCGTCCCCTTGGAGCTGGGTTTCCTCCCCGGGTCTCACCCCTCTCCTACCACCGGTACTGTGCATCCCCATCCCAATCCCACTCCCAATCCCATACCATCCCTATCCTCATCCTATTCCCATCCCTATCCCCATCCCCATTCCCATCCCATCCCATCCCAATCCCCTAAATTGGGGGAAATCATCATCTGCTTTGTGTTTCTTTTACCCCTTTGGGAAGAAAGCTCCTTGGGGCAGCTCAGGTGCATCTTCCAGCTAAATCCTGCCCCGCACCCAATAGGGCCATGTCCCACCACGTCCCGCTGAAGCCCTTCCCTCTGCAGGAAACCCGTTATTTGCTTCCAGTTTATTGAGTCCAGCTTCCTTCCTTTCTCCCTCATTGTGCGCTGCACAATCACTGGGAGCATTTGAAGCATTCCCCAAGCACCTCTTTGTGGGGTCGTACGTTGGGGGGTGTTTTTGTAGGCTCATTTCTCATCTCTGGGGTTTCAAAGCTCTATGAACAGCTCTGGCAGCTCCCTGATTTATGGACCTGTCCCAGGTCCCACTTTTGGGGAAACCTCCCCATCCGTGTCACTGCGCTTGGGCGAGGGATGGAATAGTTGGGATGACATGAGTCTGGGATCTGGGTGAATAAAATATTTGGGGCACAGAGCAAACCCAAAAACACCCCGGTGGGTGTGGACATGAGCTCCAGGCACCAGATGAGGTTTGGTGATGGGACTCGTTAGGTCAGGTTGATGGCTGGACGTGATGATTTTGAAGGTCTATTTCCAACTTCAATTCCACAATTTTACATATGGTCTTTTCAGCATTCCTAAATTTGGGTTTATTTCTTACCCTGGCCCATAGCAAGACAAATACATAAATTCTGAAGGTTTGTTTTTTTTTTTTTTTTTTTTTTGCAGGTTTAGGGCCGGCGGGGCCGGTTTGCCAGCGCACACTGCCACCTTCAGCATCTCGCAGGAGGAGCTGCCTGGAGCCAGCCAGCACCCGTGGCTCGCTGGTTCCCCCGTAGCTGCTGGGATGTAAATTCATCCATTAAAGATGAAATCCCACCAGGATGGGGCTGCACACGGTGGGGACGGAGCGTGGGAGGAGAAGGAGCAGGAGCTGGGTGACAGCACACATCCGAGGGAAGAGTCGGTGGATGAGAGGCACAGCACAGCTGCGTAACTAATGTAAAAAAATAAATATATACACAAATACATCTCCCAAGGAGATTTTTTGGACATTACCAGAGTAATAGGGATTATTAGATATATAATATGGAGCATCCTGTCCCCTGGCAGAGCCTCTTAGGGCTACGTGGGGCAGAACCAAGCGGGGGCTGTAGCTCACGGCACGGCGCCCAACACCGGCATCGCCCCTCAGGGCTCTGCGACCACTTTTCCCCCTCATGAGGAGAAGATGATGGGGCCCCCGAGCCGTGCCCTTCTCCTCCTCTTCCTCTGCCAGCCTCCTTCCCTCTGGTGGAGGAGGCTCTTACCAGAGCCGGGGATGTTGTGTAGCTGAAACAAGATTAATTACAGCCCGGAGTGCGCACCGGGAGGAGCGCTGCTCGCTCCTGCAGACGAAGGCAGCGTGTTTGCACAAAGCTCCTTTATAAACTCGCGGGGGTTTGAGGTTTGCTTGGCTTCGTTTTCCTCCCTTCTCCCTATTCTTCAGAGCCGAGCGCTAAATCAACACCATATGACGTCTGGCTCGTTTTCTCATTAGAGAGGCTCCGTTAACCGTGTAATTTCCCAGCTTCGCGTCGCATCCCTGCTACTTCCCCGCCGCCTCCCGGGGGCTGGCACCGGGAAAAAACCCAAATCACCTCCAGGGGCTTCCCCTGGGCTTCACGGCCGGGGCAGGTACATCGACGCACACTTGCTGATGGTCCTTTGGGTCTTTCTCCCTGATGCTATCCCATGCGTGTGCCCTCCTCCCTGCAGTACCAGGGACTCCAGTGGCTTTCCCAGGTCCTTTAGTACCCCACCAGCATCATTTTCCCTGCTGGCCATGGTCACCCAGATGCTCCCGTGCGCCAGTGTGAGACCACAAGGGGTTTAGGGACAGCACGATGTACCCCAGTGAGGTTTTGGATGCATGAGGGTGAGGATGGATGGGGCTCGGGGTGATCTGGGAGGCACGGGGTCCAGTCCGAGCTGCTGCCCACCCGCCTCCAAGCCTCCTGCCTTCTCTGGAAAATAAACCCTTGAAAAAAAAAGGAAAAAAAGAAAAAAAATAAACAATTTCCAGTGCTGGAAAAAATACTTAAAACTCAGCGGGGAGTAGCCCAGACATTAAATAGCTTTGAAATGCTGTGGGACCGAGCAGAAAACGGCGTTTTTTGTACCAGCCTGGGGGGCTGGAAGGCATTGAATTGAGCCAGGGCACAGGAGGGAAGCCCGGCGGCTGGGCGAGGGCGCCTTGGTGGTGGGGCACCACCTTGGTGTGTGTCCTGAGGGGTTTGTACGGGGTATTTTGTGTAATTTGTGAAATTTGGGTAATTCTGTGCATGCTGTGAATGCTGCGTATTTCATGTATTCTGTGTATTTTGTGCACTATGTGTATGTTGCACAGGTCTTGCATTTTACATATTCTGTGCATTTTATGTCCAAAGTACCTGGATATTTTGCATTTTGGGCTTTTCTGGCCCAAAGCGCTCCCGGCTCCCGCAGCCGCAGCCTCGGCAGCGCAGCGGCCGCCAGGGGGCGCCGCGGGGCCGGGGAGGGCGCGGGGCTGGGGGGGGACCTGGGCGGCCCCCGGGGCCTCGCTTGACTGCAGTGTTTGATTGTGGGCACGCTCATTTACTATTGTTATTTCTATTATTTTCATTTTTGGTATTTTTATTTTTAGTATTTCTGGTTTATTCTTGTTTATTTTATTATTTTTTTTCTTTTTTAGTACTTTTAAAGTACTTTTCTTCTTTTCAGCATTTTCATTTTAGCATTTTTATCGTTATTATTTTAATTTTTATTATTTTTAGTATTTTTGGTTTACTATTATTATTGTTATTATTCTTTATTTTTAGTATTTTAAAGTATTTTTCTTGTCAGTATTTTAAAGTATTTTTTCTTGTTAGTGTTTTAAAGCAGTTTTCTTTTAGCATTTTTTCTTTTCAGCATTCTCATTTTAGTATTTTTATTCTATTTTTTACTATTTTCATTCTTATTGTTTTTATTTGGGGGATTTTTGATTTATTTTAAGTATTTTGCTATTATTTTTGGTTTATTATTACTATCTTACTATATTTTTGTTTTAACATTCCTATTTCACTATTTTTTCCTTAATTTTTAGCATTTTATTTTATTCAAATATTCATATTTTATTTTAATATTTATTTTAAATTTTAACATTTATTTTAAATTTTAATATTTATTTTATCTTATTTTAATATTTTTGTATTTATATTTATATTTTTATTATTAATATATTTTCTATTTTATTTGTTATTTTTATTTTATTTTTTTTATTTTATTATTTTTATTTTATTATTTTTATTTTATTTTTAGTGGGTTTATTATCTCATTTTATTGCTGTTTCTTTTAGCACTCCTATTCTTTTATTTTTCCCTATTCTTATTTCATTACCTAACTCTTTAGGATACCCACTTTACTATTGTTATTTTCATTAACAAGTCTTTATTTCTATTTTCTGCGTTGCCCCATGGCCAGCACACAGCAGGGCGGCAGTGACCGTGGTCCGGCCGTGAGATCAGCCTTCGAGGCCGTGACATGGAGGGGACAGAGTGAAGGCCCGGGCAGGTGTCCCCAAGGGAGGTGCCCCACGGGCAGCAGCCAGCCCCGTGTATTTATGGCCTCCCCACCAGCCTGCCCTCGCCTGATGGGGTTTCTCCAGGCCTCCTCCAGCCATTTTTGAGGCTCTCACCGCCAGCGCTGTCTCGAGGTCCGCACCAACCTCCCGACGGCGCCAGCGCTCAGTGGGGAAGCTGTGAGCGCCGCGGACGTGCTTGGTGGCGGCAGAAAAGTGCTTGTGCAGCCAAAATGGTGGTTTCTGGCCTCAAAAAGGGGCCAGCAGGAGGTGGCGGCCACAGGGCGAGGCACGAGGTGGCTGCGCTGAGTGTGGTGTCCCCGGGCTGCTGCTCAGCCTCCAGCCAGGCCTTACCCCTGGTGTTGTATTTATAACACCCCCAGGACTTGTAACACCCCCAAAATTTATAATACCCCCAGGATTTATAACACACAGAGGATTTATAACACATATTTTGTGGAAATATCCCTGAAGCAAGCAGCTTTTGCTCTCCCTGGGGTGTCTCGGAGGGGCTGTGGTGTGTGCCTGCAGCTGCCCCGGCCCAGGGCCACGCACGGCACTTCAGCATTGGGAGCACCAGTGAAGGAAGGGCAGCCTCTGCTCCAGGGACCCGAGCCCAAGGATGAACAACCCTCAGTGCCCCTTGGAACCCCCAAAAGGCTGGGGTGTCCCCTCTGAGGGTCCTAGGGGATTACAGCCTGTGGCTGGCCATCGCTTTGGGGAGCGACGCTGTCGGCAGGCACGGCCAGCCCCTGACTGTACTTTAGCCTAAAATAAAATCCCCCTGAAATTACCAAAAAAAAAAAAAAAAGCCCAGACGAATAAATAATTCACGCTGGCAAGAGCACAAAATCCTTAAGAATCCACCTTCCATTATACGCCCACAAACTGTTCAAAATGCAAAAAGAAACAACCAAAAAAATAAAACTAATCGGCAGCCTTGGGTCTGACGGCAGCAGGAGGGGACAGCAGCGGGGACAGTCCTTCAGCGGTGGCTCTGGCCCCATGCTTGGAGGTGGCCGGACCACACAAAGTCTCCGTGTCCCCCTCTCCCCTTCCCCCCCCCAAAGAACGGTGTGACAAAAATGCGCGAAATCCTCAAACTCAAACAAGGTTTGCCCGCCACAAATTACAGGGGAGATTTCCAGAGGAATTCACTACCAGAAAAGTGGCTGGATGGTAAATATTTGGGATGGAGACCTCCGAGCAGGACTGCAGGGGAGGGTAGGAAATAATCCTGACCCTACCCAGGTAATTACAGCCCGTTTCCCAAAAAAAATATCCCTTTGAAGGCTCCTTCCACGCAGCAGGGAGCGGGTACAGCAGGCCTGCGGCAGCCGCATTTCCATCAGCAAGGAGACCTTGTGCTGGCAGAGCACTTCTGCAATTCCCCCTTTTCCCCATGTTGTTCCCCTCCTTTTTTTTTTTTTTTTCATAAGATAAATTGATGCTAAACCAGCTCCCTGCACCCCAACAGCCCCAAAACTCAATTTAAGCATTAAATGTGATGCTTCCTCCGAGCCCAGTAGCGGCGTCGCCACGGTCTCTGCAACTGGAGGTGGGAAGCCTTGCCAGAGCAGCCCCGCTCCGTTCTGCATGTACAATATTTTCATTGTTGTTTTTCTTTTTTTTTTTTTTTTTTTTTTTTTTTTCCTCCGTTAAATAAATGGTTGGCACAGCGTGGCTTTAAGCGCTGCTCTGGCTGCTGCCGTGCCAATTTAAACTTGGGGTTTTCTATTAAAAGCTCCCAGCTCCCTAACCGAGGTGTTCTCCATCGCAGGCTGTCGGCACAGGGGGGATGGGATGGGGATTTCTTGTTTTCACTTCATCCCGCCCTAGAAAATGAGATTTGATGATGCTGGAGCCACTGTGTGCCCCAGCAGCTGCACGGGGAAGATCTCATCCTGCAAAACCAAGGCGGTGGGGTCCTGTGCCCTTCATTTGCGCAGGATACGTGCTGGGACACAATAAATGGATGGGAAAGGGAGGGAAAACCCAACACCGCTGGCCAGAAGGGCAAGATGTATTAATTGAGCTGCATTAATGAGCCTGGCTCACGCTAAAGGAATTTACAGGCCTGGGTTAGGTCTGATTTAGCAGAGGGTTTGTAGCGGTGGCTGGGCGCTGGGGGCAGCCGCTGGATAGCCCCAGTGGGGGTGGCGCATGGATGCTCTTGGATACTTGTAAAGTTTTGGGGGGGTTTTGGCCTTGTTCCTGCAGAAAATGACCTGAATGAGCTGGATCTCAGCTCTTCCAAGCAGAGCAGAGCACAGCTCCTGCCCCTGGAGGGGATTTTGGAGCTGTTGCAGCAAGAGGAGCACATCCCAGGAGGGGAGAAGCCAGCACCGAGGGGACAGAGGAAGCCTCAGCATCTCCGGGCAGGGCAGACGGAGGCTTTGTTAGCCATCAGTAGGACGGAAACTAAGCGCCATGTCCAATTATCTCCCCCGTGAGTCACTCAGAGCACTGCTAATTTATTTATTTTTTCCCACGGCCAAGAGTTCCCAGAAATGGGTGAACCCCCAGCGTGGCTGCGGGCAGGCGGGGAGGGATGCAGCGAGCCCAGCCGCAGCGCCTGCCCAGCAAAACGGGGTAAAAACAGCTATTGAGAGCTTGCGAGCTCTTCCTAAGCACTACTCAGGCTAATTATTTTTCAAGACAAAAGGAAAAAGGGGAAAAATAATAAAAAAAAATCCTCCTATTTACTCATGTTGAAGGTGAAAACGTCAGCCTGTGCTGGGGGCAGAGCACAGGCTCTGGCTGGGGCCACATCCAGCCCCACCGCAACATCCTGAGCAGTGCAGCCACCCGCTGTAATCACCCGTTCTTCCCCCCTCCTCTCCCCCCAACACTTCCTAATTATATTCCATTTCAAGATTATTGCAATATAATTGCATTACGGAAGACAGCTACAATTTCGCATTAAGGCGTGCGTCTTCGCGAAGGTGCAGAGCGCGGCGTGGAGCGGTAATGGAGCTGACCGCAAGCACTCAGGAAAAGAGCTCTTAGCCCTGCTAACAAGCTTGCTCGCGTTGAGCCTGGGCTGAATTCCTCCCTCTGCCCCTTCCCTCCTCTCCAAGGCATGTTTTTGCTGGGGGCTGCAGCATCACAGGGCGAAAAAGCAGCCTTGGCTTGAGAGGTTGCATGGAATTTGCTCTTTTAGCTTTAAAATGGCACAGCGTGCCACTTGCTAAATCCCAGGGTAGGGGCATAGCGCCTGGTTCTGTGCAGGTGGAGATGCTCTGGTGTAAGGAAAGCAAAAGGAGCACCTTTATTACCCTGCATTATCCGTTATCCTGCAGCATGCATGGCACCAGTTCTCGTTGCTCCGACCAGGTGCCCCTGGTCTGCATTGCAGCCAGCTGCAAGGCTGGAGACAAAACCCGAGCTTTGCAAGCATCGCAGGTGTGGGAGCTGCTGTCACAAGCCCTACCACACATATTCCTGTGGGTCTGAATGGAGATGCCTGCTGAGGGCCCCAGCATCACTGCTGGCCTTGCAGGTGGGGAAACTGAGGCCGGGACCTGCCCCCAGCCACCCTACAAGCTCTCCCCTCCCGCCGACCCTCCTGTCTGCCCTCAGCTCCGCTGGAGCCGCCTCACACCCTTGGGTCCCACTCCAGACAGAAATGCCAAGCGATCATGATTTATTATTATTATTATTACCCCTGCTATTACTATAGCTGCCTAGCTAATCCCCTGTCAGGATACAAATGTGCCTCCCCTTCCAGCCTGCGAGTGTCCTGCTTAATGACGCCGTTTTCCTCTGCTTGGTACTGCCAGCTCCGACATGGGGATGCAAATGGCACGGGGAGAGCTCCCACCACGGGGCGCATCCAGAAGGGTCCTTCCAGCAGCAGACATCCCGCTCGGTGGCCTTCCCTTCCCTTCCTTCCCTTCCCTCCCTTCCCTCCTCTGTTATGAGGATGAAATCAGCGGGATGGGACGCGGCCATTAGCACGCACTCACGCTGAAAAGGATGGGGGCGAAGAAGCAACCAACGCCACGCGGCCTGGGATAATTGAATGAAAATTTAATGAGCGCTTGCGAGAAGACGTTCAGGGAAGCGGCAATCGATAGAAAGCTGATTTCCCGTTTTTGACACCAGCCGAAAGCTGCCTGCACCGGCCAAAAGCAGTGAGGTGGGAGGAATCCGAGGTGGTCCTTCCAAAAACGAGGTGGTCCTTCCAAAAACTCCTGGCTACGCGTGCTCCCCGCTCCGGCGTTTCCCCTCCGCTGCGCGCACAACGGTCCTTTTGTTAAATTTCACATCCTGGAAGCATTTAATGGCGTTTTTATTTTTAATCCGTCACATGTGTTGTGTTTGGACGAATCTGGCGGGGCCGTGCTCCCCAGAAGCTCTTTTCCGGCATCGCTGCGTCGCTCATAACTTAACCTGCTGGCAGCGCGGGGACGTGCTCAGCCCTCGTTGTGTGAGCATCGTCAGGCGTGCGGGGACCCCGTGGCTGCCCCCAGCAGATGGGACAGCCCAAGGACGGGGTGATGGAGTCCTGCCCCGAGCCTCGTAAAATATTCAAGGGCCTTTGCTCCTGGTGGGAAGTGTGTCGGGAGCCCTGGCTGTAAACGTGGTGGCGAGGTGCTGCGCGGAGCCCAGCTTGCATTCAGGCAGAGGAGCCTGCGAGCACATCTGGAGCCTCTAATAATTCGGGCCGCGGAGAAAACTCAGCTAACACCCACACGAAGTGCCTTTGTGCAGTCCCTCAGAAGTGCCTGGTTCCCAATCTGCGGATTTCTCCTCTAATGAACTCCAGATTTTGTTTTGAACATCAGATAAAGTTTATTTCACTGCTATATAAAGCATCGTCGCCCCAGCCAGCAGGAAGCAAGAGCCGAGTCCCTAAGAGTGCTCCTGCGTGCTCCGGGATGGGTCCCCACGTTGGGGACAGCAGGGCGGTGACAAATGCCCCTTCAGCTGCCCCTCACTGGTCCAAGAAAATGATGGAGGGGCAGATTTTGTAGCTGCCAGGCTCAGGCTGCCTGTACTTATTTATTTATTTATTATATGGTCTGAGTATTAAACCAGAGGAGTGCTCAGGTTTGGGCTGCCACCCAGGGAGACCCCTCTCGGAGACATCAGCCCTATGGGGGCAAACGTCGCTGCTGCTGGAAATGCTCCAAGGGCCAAGGGCTTTCCCCATGCCCCAGTCACCGAGCAGGGGGTGCAGCTCTGAGGGGGCATGAGGCCTCATCATTGATGGGCTGGGGACTTTCGGTGCTGATTTTTTGCCCTCTCCATCAAAAGCCACGTGTGCACCCCAAAAGCTGTCAGCGGCAGCACCCGCCCTGAGAAGAATAAATGCCATTCACCGGGCTTCGGAGCCTGGGTTCATTAAATCAACGTCTGCATGGCTCCAGGACTGCCCTGGAGATCGGCTCAGGGCTTGGGGGTTTGGGGTGTTTTATTTTGTCTTGGTTTTGGTACTGGAATTGAAGCAAATTGTCTGACAAATCCCAGCTTTGTCGTAGATTTGTAATAAAGCCCCAAAGTGAAGGAAAATTCTGCCCTGGGTGGAGTCCAGCGGTGCCGCGGTGCACTCGGACGGTGTTCAAGCCGTGGATTTATTTTGTCTTCGGAAACTGCATCCCTCAGAGCTGGCTCGGGCAGCGCGAGCCTTGGCCACTCCCGGAGAATAAACCTCGCTGGATAAACTGTGAAGAACCGGGAGACAAACATCCCATTCACCCAGGCCTCCTGGAAAACTCATCGGGATCAAAGCCGCTGCCAAACCCGCTGCAACAGAGCCGCCTCTCTCCGGCTGCCTGCATCTGGGCGCGAATGCTGCGGTGGCATGGGCACAAGGATGTGCTGCAGGCTCGGGGCTGTGCTGCGGGCAAGGAGAACGGTCCTGGGGGCCGGGGAGCTCGGAGGATGAGCTGGGATTTTGTCAGTGCGAGCTGATGGTGTTTTGGTGGGGATGCGGTGCTGCACTCAGAGCAGAGAGCGGAGGTGCCTGGGTGGTGGCGGGATCGAGCCTTGCTCAGCCCTGCTCCTGCTCGGCGAAGGGCAGCTCCCCCCATGCATGCCTGCTGCACCCACCTGCAGCCCCGCACCCGGCCTGCCAACACCTTTCTCACCCACACCTGCTTTTTTTCAGGGCAAGTTTTGAGGCTCTCCCCAAAATGTCGGCACTGTGGCGGGACGTGGAGGTGTCTGCAGGGCAGAGTGCCGGCAGGAATGCTCTGCTGCAGGTGCCCATGATGCATAATGCCTTCAGTGCAAATCAAACCCTCTCGGAGAGCACAGCCCTTCATTCCCAGCCCAGTTATCACTACGCAGGGCTGCAGGGTGGGCTGGGGATGTGGGGGGCTCCATCCCCGAGCCCCCGACCCACGCTGCGTCTCGTACAGGTACGGCATCCTGCCCAGGAGCTATGGGAGCCAGATGGCAGGAGCAGCGCTTGCTTTGCTCTCAATACAAGGCATAGGAAAGTCCAAGCAGAGAGCATTTATTGATTTTAATGAAAATAATATGTTGCCTCGAACGAGGATGTTAATTAAAAGGCACCCGGCCGCTGTTTATCGGTAAAGAGAGCAGCGAGCTGGGGAGCTCGTGCCAAAACCTCCCCGCGTGGCACCGAAAAGCAACCCGGGGCTGGCAAACAATGTCCCTGGAAAACTGGGGGGGGGGGGGGGATAAAAATAATAGCACAACCCAGGCGATGGCAGTGTGTGGGTGTGAGTAAACACAGCCCCGGCTGCCCTGTTTACTTAATAATTTCACACAATGGCATCCTTTATAGAGATAGAGTTTTGTTTTTCTCCTCCTCGTTATGCATGAGACCACTGCGCAGACAAAGAGGCACCGCACGCATCAAAACTTGCTACATCTTGCCTGGAGGCAGCAGATTTCAAAGCAAAATTGAATTCTTAAGGCCCCGTGGAAAAGTTACTAAACCTGCCATTCGGGGTCTGCTGGCACCGAGGCATTAATGCAAAAAAGGGACTGAAAAATGGGCAAAACGGGCTGAAAAGTCCCCAGCTGCCCTCGAGCATCGCCCTTCTCCCCAGGTCCTTGTTGATGTGAGCTCACGGGTGGCTTTGGGGTTGCTCCCAGCCCTGTTCCCTGCAGGAACGCCGTCTGGAGGCGATGACGACAAAAACCTACAGAGAAAATAAGTTCGGTTGCTTTATTAAGCAATAATCTATTAAGAACGCCTCTGTGGGCTTTGGCCCGCTTTAATACAGAGCTCAAGGCTAGAAGCAAAGTCAGCGCCAAGATCAACCCATTACTGGAGGTAATTCCTGTAATTTTCTATTAGATTGCTGGTCTGGGATGCTCAGAAGCCTCGCGGAGGCTCTGGAAGCCGGGCAGCTTTTCTCTGCTCGCCCTGCCGCGCACCAACCCGCAGACGCTGATTTCGGGGTCCCCCCCGCGCACCCCGCCCCGGCTCTGCGCCATCCAAGCCTCCGTGATGCTCCGGGGCACGTCGCAAACAACCACGGGACGTGTTTACTCCTGCGCTCGCCTCCCCGAGAGCTTCAAACAAATCCTGAATCCACCTCTCCTCCGCTTCCTGGGGCAGGTCTGGGGCAGCGGGCGCAGCTCCCCGGCTCCACAGCACTGCGATGCCCAGTGAAGGGGGCAAAACCATGCGTGGATGGGAAGCAAGAGGTCCTCCTGGACCTGCTCGGTTCCTCGCCGGGCAGAAGCACATCCAGGAGCTGGGTAGGAGCACATCCAGCAGCTCCCCGGGTGCTAGGAGGGCTGGCGGCAGCAGGCACGCAGGCAGCGCAGGGCTGCTCCTGCAGCCTGCCCGCAGGCAGCCAGACAGCAAACGGGTTGAAATTTTGGTTAGAAAATAAGTTTTGTTGCTCGGTTGTTGTTTTTGTTGTTGTTTCCCCCCTCCCGGGTCTGAAAGAGGAGGGATGAGTCATCGCCCAGCTTTCCTCAATGAGAGATCTGAAGTGCTTTTGGGGAAAAAAAAAAAAAAAAAAGAAAGAAAGAAGACAAACCAAAACACGTCTGTTGTTTTAATCGCCGCGCAGTTTCACAAGACATAGCTGGCCTGGCCTGTGATGCAACTCAGCGTCTTCTTCCAAGTCACACACTCGTATTTTTGGCTTTCTCCAGACGCCCTCTGAAGGGCTGCAAAGCTTGCTCAATGCGCACCCCTCACCAAAGCGCCCGGCGCTGCCCCTCTCTGAGCATGCAGCAGCCTCGGGACGAGCAGAGCACCTCCTGGGGACGAGGCGGCTGCTGGTGTCGGTGTTTTAATTGCAACTGGCACTGAGCAAGCAGGCGTTGCTGCCGGCTGCCCAGCAAGCTGCTGCTGCTGCGGCTGCATTCACGCCCCACGTGCAAAAAGGGTTTCGGAGGCGCCGTCGGGGGCTGAACGCATCTCAGCGTACCCTCCGGCTCGCTCCTCAGCACCAAAATGCACCCAGACATGCAAGGAAGGCAAATGCACGGCGTGCAATAAAGGAGCGAGCTGCAGCCCGGAGGGGGGGTTGATATAAAATAGCAATCGATCTTTATCCGAGGCTAAAAGCCGGCTGCTGAGCCTGCAAAGGCACGCCGCCGCGCTCCGAGTCTGGGCGAGGGTGCTGGAGCAAAGGGCAGAGCTGTTCGCTCCTGCCAAGGCTCGGCCCAGGCAGCTTTGCGTGGAGGGATTTTTTTTTTTTTTTTCCCTTCTACTTAATGCAAAAAAGGGAGCTCACGGTCCTCACCTGCAGCTCGTAGGCACCTGCATCCCTGCTGCACCGCCATCACCTGCCCGGCACCTTTCTCCTGGGACCCTTCACGGGTGTGTTTTTGGCCATGGTGCCCTCACTAAATGCTGCTCATCCTCCTTCACTATTAACATGCTTGCTTTATGGGAGCAAAGTCGCGGTTTCCTAGGGAAAATGGCTTTTTTTATGGCCAGGTTATGAGGTGGATGACCACGCAGAACATGAACACTGATGAGAGCTGCTCCATTTCCCAGACGGGGCAGCTGGGGCCAAGGGGGCCCTTTGGGGCCAGGGGAGAGGGTGGTGGGAGCATGGCCATGGGGTTGGTGCCAGGGGCAGTTGTTTTGGCATGGGGAAGGGCTCATCCCCATCACCTGGGGGCTATAAAAGTCTGCAGCCGGGCTGGGCTTCTGCCTCTGGCTGTGCCTGCACCCAAAGCGAGGGCCTTTTGGGTCTGTTGAAGGTACCTGTGATGCTCCTGAATTGGGGGGGGGCTGGCTCGGGGTGCTCGGCTCCCAGCAGAGCTCCTTCAGGGCAGAGGAGGAAGCAGGAGCCCATTTGCATGCCACCACGGCCTCGCCCTGCCCCAACCAAACCCGCAGCGCGCCTCGTGCCTGCTCCCTAATTTATGGCAGGGAGGGGACGGTGAGGGGGAGTCGGGGAGCGAGAAGCAAACGTGGCCATTATGCATGCAAATTCGGCGCTTCTGGTTCTCCCGTGCTTCCCTCCGTGCGCCCCCGTGTATTTTCCCACCGCTGATGGCTCCTTGTCCCCCCCGGTTGTTGTCACACAGGTGCAAAGGGGGCCGGGTGAGGAGCAGGGCAGCTCGGGCTGTCCCACCCCTGTGCCAGGTGTCCCCATCCCTGTGCCTACCCCCTTTTCCCCAGGGCCACATTTGGGATGGAGAACGAAGCCAGAACTTCACCTCTCCCCCATCCCACAGCCCCCAGCGGGCTTTCCCTCTGCTATTTTCTATTTTTCCCCGCGAGGAGCTGCCCTCCTGGTGTACCCCATGGCGTGGCACCACTGAGCCAGGACCTCAGCTTCCCCCTCTCCCTGTCGGAGGGGGGAGATTTGCCCGTCCCTGCACACGGGGAGGGAGCACAGCTTTCCAAGCAGCCTGGCCTCGAGCACAGCTCCTCCAGGATGAGGCCGCGGGAGAGCAGGATCCGTCCGCCCGCGTCTCCTGCAGCCAGGCTCCGTAATGAGCCCGTCCTTTGTGCGCCGAGCGGGAATGGAAACAGCAGCCCTCCGGGCTGACCCCAGACAATTGTTTTCAGCAAAGAGGGCTGTGGAGGCAATTAATGGTGTTTAAGCGAAAGAAATAAAACAGCCATGCTGTATCTAGAAACTCTTCTGAGGCCCAGAGCCTTGACAGAAAGATCTATTGCTTTAGCATTGCTGTCAGAATAAATGACCCTCCTGAGAGAAGTATTTTTGAGGCTCTTTCTGCCCCACTGGACATAATTTAAGAAATGCATTACCACGAGAAATCACTAATTTTAGCCAGCAGATGAGTTGCAAAGGGTCATATTTTTCCTCGTGCGTTCCAAGGACAGTGGATATATTATTAGAGAGCCGTAACGCAAACAGTAGCTCCTGATTAGAAGCGACCATCAGCAGCGCTGCTCCAATTAGGCCCAGGCATCACATTCCCCAGCACGCACAGGGAGTTAGCAAACCTCCTCCTGCCCTGCCGGGAGCTGAGGGACGGGCTGGGAAGAGGCCGCCTGTCCATCTGTCTGTCTGTCCAGGCCCGCTGTGAAGTTTCTTGGCGAGAGCCAGCTCCTCGAGTGGAGCTGTCAGCGAGCCCCAGCCCTGCTGGCATGGGGCCGCCTCCGCCAGGAGGGCGTTTTTGGGCTCCTGCCCCTGCTGGGAAGCTGCCCCGTGCCAGTTCCCGATGACGAGGACACTCAATCCCCTGGGGAACCGAACTGAGACCACCGCAGTCACTTCACGGAGACCACCAAACGGCCATCTGAGATCAATTAGCTTGTCATTACTCATCCCCAGCAGATCTGAACTGCTGACCTGCGAGTGAAAGTCCACATATCCGTCCCCCAGTGCTGCACAGACCCATCCAGCTCCCTAATGAGAGGAGCTTCCTCTGCCAACACAGCCATCGTGCTCCAGCTGCCCATCGCTGCTCCCATCAGCTCGGACCCAAGGCAGGATTTTGCCCAGTTTTCCAGAGAGGTGGGAGGCTCTGGGACAGCAGCCTGGTGACCAGAGGAGGATGGCTGCTGGTGGTGATAATTTATAACAAAACCAGGGCTTGAAATGCTCTTTTTGCTTTTCATTGGGATACCAGCACCTGGTTGTTTTGTTATTGTAAATGGCTATTCATAACTGGTTAGTAGTAGAAATTATGGCTTTATTTACTGAGGGTAATAAATATGTAATCCTGAGGTGGTATTTATTGGGCCATGTGTATTGAAAGTTCATTATTTATATGAGGGTATTTAACACGGAAGAAGATACAGCCTTTTTTAATTAAAGGAGTGTGAACTTAACTGAAGCCTTTGCTGCCTGCTAAGGCTGTAATTACTGCAGATGATTCAATTCTTTGCTTAAATCTCAAAGATCCACAACCTCCTTCCCCATGTAAATCTGTGTTCTTGCCTATCTGTTCTCCGGCAGCGTACGGGGAACAAAGGCAAAGAGCATTAACCCCAACCTTGAATTACTGCGGGACGACCCGGCAGGATGAGCTCTGCCTGCAAGAGCTGCTCCCAACCCGCAGAGCTCCTGAAACATCTCCGGCCCTAAATCCTCCCATCCATGCATGGCTGCAGGGCCACTGTCGGCAGCACAGCTCGGTTTTTGCCTTAAGCTTCCCTGTTTCAGCATGGTTTAGGGCCGATGTTGGCCTCTCCGTGACTGTTTTAATTAATTAATTTGCCCCTGGCAAATGGCAATGGACAGTGTCAGAGGGAGCTGGTTTGGTGTTAGTTGTGTATGGTGGAAAGCCAGAGAGTACTGGGTTTTAAGAATGTGCCTCAATCTAAACTGTGCTGATATAAAGAGAGATTTTTGGGAAATTGCCACAGCTTGGGAAATAGTTGGCCTTTTTTTTTTTTTTTTTTTTTTTTTTTTTTTTTTTTTTTGTAGCTGCTTGAAAATCCTGGAGTTAATCAGAACTGTACCCTTTCTGATTAAAACTCTTTGAATGCTTTCTTTGCTGTACTTTTAAATTCCCAGTAAATCAATGCCTCCATGGAATCGTTCAATTGACGTAAATTTGTTCCACCTAAAATAAATAGCCAGTTTGAGGAAGCGATAGGAAATTGTTAATTCATCATTGCCTGGCTTCCCCCGGCATACATTTCTCCTAATCAAAATGCAACCTGATGCTCAGTCCAAGGAAAGCATGTCAGAGTCCATCACACACCACAGGCTTCCAAAACTTCTCTAAATCTGATAGCAGGAGAGCGCCATACATCTTAGCCATTAATACATGCGGTGGGAAGATGAATGGAAGGCTCAGCTTTCCCCGCAGTCGCAGCAACCTGTAACTGATGTCCTTTCCACGAGATTCATGAGCTGATGGAGCAGTGTGGAGGGACGTTTCCATGTACTGGGCTGCAGTCTCAGGTTTCAGTGTTTAAATGAGGGAAAAAAAAAATTAAAAATCAAGTCTTTCAGCCTTGATTCAAAACAAATTTGAAGCACAAGCTTGCATCTCATTCAAGTGCGGAATAAAAGTCTTCCTGAACTGGGGCTGTGCTGGTGAGCACTGGTCATTGGAAACAGATTGGTGATTTAAACAGAGCGGCTGCTCTTGCTCTGTCCTTGCTGTCCTGCAAGTTGTGACAAAGCCACGCATGACAAGCCCTCCCCTCGGGGCTAGGACAGGGCATCTTGCAAGAAAGTCCCAAGAGGGTAATGAAACCTTGGCCGAAGGATCAGGCTGCAGTTTGTTCTGCTGCTGTTGAAGTCCCTCTGAGTTACATGCAAAGTGCGTGCACCTTCTGCGAGAAGGGAAACGTGGCCCTCGGGCTCCTGAGTCCCCAGCACCTGGAGCAGCGTCTGACCCGGTGACTGCTCCCTCCGTGTCCCTGTCGTTGTCCCTGGGGACCTGTACCTGCTCCCAGGTGCTGGGCACTACCTCTAAACGGGCGTGCTGCAGGGGGTGCCTGCCCTGGCAGAGGCTTCGTGCACCTGAAATGAGAATTAGAGAATCCAAAAGACCCTTAAGGAATTTAAATAGTTTGAGTTCATTAGTGGAAAAATGCGAGAAAGCAGCGGAGGGGAGATGCTCTCTGGGAGGGTCCAAGACTTTGTGAAAGACGGGGTGAAACAAGGAGAGGATGGAGCTGGGACTGCATGGAGAGGAGCTCGCTGCCGGGCGGTTTCACGGACCCGCAGTGTTCTCCAGCCTCTGTTCTCAGGACGTTGGGTGGGTTTGTTGTTTTTTTAAATCATCTTTTGTGTTTTCTGAAGTCCTTGAACAGAAAGTAAGATGAATTTAAAAAAAAAAAAAAAAGAGCGAGCATTTTGTCTAAGAAGACAAAGTGCTGAATTTGAGCCTCCTTTTCATCTTCCAGCACGGTCATGTGTTCCTCGGCTACATGTGTTTTCTTACAGAGAGAAACGTAATCAGCTTTGCATCCTGCATCGCCACGAGCACTTCCTCTTCAGTTCAAAGGCAGCGCAGAGGATTTGAGATCGAGAGACCCGACTTCATGTCCATATTCATGCACACCTCTGCTTTGCTTGTGCTTTAAGTGCAGCTCCTTCTGCTTAATAACCGAGGCTCGGCGAGCCTGTTTTCTCACTTTTGGGTGGTGGTAGCTTTGCTTTCCTTGGAGAAAAGCTCTTGTTTGTCGTTAAATACTGGTGTTTGGGCAACAAAGTGGAGGAGGCTGCAGTCTTCACACCAAGAGTTGAGCAGCCTGCCTCTGCACTCAGGACTGCAGCGATCCACCCCTCGGTTTTGCCTACATAAGCATAAAAAAAGGTGGATTGCAGGTGGCTTCAGAGGAAAAGAAAAAAAAAAAAAAAAGAAAGACAATGTGCAGAGCTGACTTTCAAAGCACTTTGCATGCTCTTTGCATGAAACCGTGCACAGGCAGCAGGAGCGAGCAGCGAGCGCAGCCACGGCATGCTGCTCCCAGGTTTTTGGGAGATGTTTGCTGGCATTGATGTCAGGATTGATAAACACACTGCTAGTGACAAATGCTGGGAGACGGACCCGCGGGAGGGCACCGCTGGGACTTTCTGTTCTCTGGGTGGGGACAGCAGTGGCGTGTGGCTTTGACACCAAGCTCTGCTTACCTAAAGAGCAGGCTGACTCAACCAGCTTTAATTTCATTGAGCTCAAAAGTCATTGCTGAGCATTTTGGGGTCAGTAGCTAATTGAACTTTAGGTGCTGAGGGATTTTTGCCGTGAATAGAAAGTGGGGGCTTTTCCCAGCTTCGTGGTTTTGGGGGAAATTCAGTTCAGGGAGACGCTTTCAGATATTTGCGGCTTCTTCTATAGGGAAAAAAAATAATCTCTAGCCATGCACAGGGGAGAAAACCTGCTGAAATTCAGCCTTTTGCTGCCAAGATGTACAGTGCAGTGGGTAATGACACACCTTGAAACAGAGAGTAGGACCTTAGGGCTCTGCTCTGAAGTGCTTTATTGGCAGCTCTTACCAGTAAGTCCGGAGAGCTTGACTCGCTCTCTTCTTCTAGGAACAATTTCCCTGGCCATTGCCTCACAGCTGAGTGGTGCCCAGGCTGTGGCTTTCAGCAGAGAAAGAGAGCTGCAAATAAGAGTTAGGTAAGCTTGTTTTTCCCTGTATAGGATTCTGCAAGCTTACTGTGGAGGTGATGAAGGACTGCGCGGCCCGGGGGCAGATCTGTCAGGGAGGTAATTCCCAATTGCTGCTGTGGGTTGTCCTGGTTCAGTCTGGCTGAGAGAGGAGCCAAAGGTGCAGATCCCCTAAATCCCTGCCTGGTTTTTGCTGTAGGCAGAAGGCTGACCCGAGCGGCCACACATCACCTCCTTGACCCTAAAGCCGTAGCGCATGAGACACACATGGTTTTTATCCTGGAAATGAAGGTTGCTGCAGTTTCCTACCAGATAAAGACATACTAAAGGGCACAACTCAGAAATGGTAGCAGACTCCTTACCCGAGCAGAAAGAGCCATTAAGATACCAGGGTGGAAAAGGAGCACGTTGCCAAACTGAGTGAGAGCAGATGTGATAGAGGCCGGGATCCAGCGCTGTGGGAAATCAGTCTGCAGAGAGCTCAGTGAGACCGGATCCTGAATGAATTGTGGCTGTTTCCCATCTAGAGGGAAACGAAAGAAAAACAGGTGAACAGTTTGGTGCTACTGAGAAAATTACCGTAAATAGGAAGGATGTGAAAACCAGGCCTGAAAGAGAGCAGGGTAGGAGAAACACAACACCTCTGGATCTCAAAAGATCTGTGAAGCTCAAAACTGATATTCATAGATTTGTCGGCACAAGATAACATCAAGGAAGCTGCTGTTAAGAGCAAAAGAGAAGTGGTGAGGAACCAAGCCGTTCCCAGGGCCGCAAGCTGCCCACCAGACTTCCTTGGCTGGCAGCAGTAGGACGTTTGCTGTTCAATCTTCTGACACTCTCAAGAGGCTTCCTCCCTTTCCTAAAGGATTCCTCTGTGAGCTTCTGCAATTAAAATGTGACTTGGAGAGAGAAGGAACAGGAACTGCAAACGAACAGGAATTCCTGTTTTATGATGCTGTTAGACATCCAGTGAAGACCCGCCAGGTTGGAAGTGGAGGGAAGAAGTTGAAAAGTTGATGATGAAAATGGGGAGGAAAAACTGTGACCAGATTTTTTCCTCCAAAAGATGGAGTTAGAGCAGACTGCTAGATAAAAGGGATGTCTGTAACCTTGGATCTGACAACAGAGTGGAAATCCCCTGGCTGGAGAAAAGAAGAAAGAGAGGATGAGGTAGCTGTAAGGAGATCCTAGGGCACTGGGCTCAGATAAACCCTAGAGCAGAAGCAGCAGGCAAAAAAAAAAAAGGAACCCCATCAATCAGTGGCTGTGAAAATGTGTGTGTGAACTTTTCTGAAATTCCCAGGGAGAAGAATGGTTCGGGTTGAGAAGCGATGAATGCAGAACTCTCAGTACTGGTGTCATCAGCCCTACCCGAGCTGGTTTTTTGGATAAGCACGGGCCAAGGCGCGCAGCCCCCATGCGCCTCCACTTCATCACGTCTTTTGGGTGGGGGTAGAAATATCACCACAGTTAAAGCAGGGAGCAATGGATCACTTCAACAGTTATAAAATCCTTCTACAGAGGGAAAAGCATTGTTCACTGCTAGCGTGCTTCAATGATTGTGTGTCGAGAGTTTGGCCATGTCACCTTGTTCTCTTCTTGGCTCCTTGCCGCGGCAGGGACGGTTGCGCTCCATCTGCTTCTAACCACCTCCCGCGATGGAAGCCGATTTCTCCCAGGGTATCCATCCCAGGCCTTGAGTACCTTTACAGCTAAATGTTCTCCTCCTCCCTAATCTTGATCCTGCTGCTGTGACTTGAAGCCGTTCATTACAGCTCGGCCTTATCTGCCATGGAGTGGTGGTTTCTGTAGGGACAAGCGGTGTCTGCGTTTTTCTGAGTGGGCATGCATGGATCAGGAGTGTCGGGTGGTTTTCATTGTAAGAAGCAGTCTGACTGCTTACAGCCTTGCCAAAGCTATTTAGGCTAAAGCTTTTCCACGCCAGGCATTTCCCTCAAGCTGTTTTCCACCCCCTTCTTTTTTTTTTTTTCCTCCTCTTTGCCTTTTTTTTGTGTTTTAAAATGCAGCCAAAAATCTCAGCTGTTTCTGAGAGCGAGGTTATGGCTGAATGGGAGAACCTTGGTGGTGGGGCTATTTTTGGAAGCCTTGAGAGCTCTGGAAGAGGGATCTGGAAAGTGGGAGCAGGGCTGGGACTTGGAGATCAGCTGGCCAGGTACAGCGACAGCTCTCCGTGGCAGACACGGGTCAGAGACTGTCGGGTTTGTACCAAGATGCTTCCCGTGAGAGGTGCCAGGAGCTGTTCTCCTTGTCCTGAAAGGACTTTCTGTCCTAAAAGCCTCACCCTGCCACAGCTCAGCTTGACGCTGGCTTCATAGCGAAGCAAGGTGTGGGAGATCACTATGCCTGTGTGCTTTTTTTCCCCCCTCTCCATCCTCCTACATCGCAAATCGCTGAGTCTGCAGGTCAAATTCAAGAAAATTTGAGAGTGGGAGGGAAAGAGGGTTTCAGAGAAATTCCTGTGAAAAGCTTAAACCTAGGTGGTGTGGGAGAATGGAGGTGCAAATCCTAAGGAAGGCAGCCTGCCTTTGTTTTCACGCTCCCCAGAGCAGCTTGTCTTTGTGTAGAATAACACTGTCATTTGTTAACGCTCCTGCGACGGGATCCAACTTTGTATTTGAGCTCTATTTTTCCTTCTTTGGCTTTCAATTTTTTTTTCTCCCCCAACAGCTAAGACTGCTCACAATCCAGGATCTCCGATGAAACCAGATCTGCCTTCGATACACATTAATCATGTCTGGATTATGGGGTTTGAGCAGCCACTGGAATTTCTTTCTAGTGAAACTGGGAAGTGACCTTTGCTTCTCCCCATGCCATGGGTCAGTCTTGAACTTCGCTGGACGTCTCCAAATGCTGCAGCTGCTGACGGAGACCACAGAGGTGACCGAGAGGTGAAGAACAACCTCTCGCTGCTCTGCTGCCTCGTTTCCTTCGCTGCTGGCTCAGAGACATCTTGCTGGTCTCCTTTCTGGGCAGGGGGAGCAGAGCACAAATATGCGGTGGAGAAATTACAGTGCTAAAGAATCGGAGGGGAAAATCCACATCTAATAGGAAAATCCTAGGGTAGAGAGTGCCGAGGAATCTGTCTTGGGCCGTAAAGAAGGCAGAGGGGTAGCTGTAAATACAGCCTTCAACCTGGGACATGCAATCAAATCTGCACAGGGAAATTCTTGGGCCCTTACGAAGCCGAAGGGAAGTTTGCGAGGCTTCGCTCGGGCTCAGGGCGCGCCCGCTTGGATCGAGCCGGGGGAACCGGGGCCATCCTCATTTCTAGGCAGTAAAAACAAATAGCTGGGGCAGCGGAGGAGAAGCCTGAAAACAAAGTTACTATCAACACCCTCGACTCTTTGAAATCCCTTCCAAATTCTCAAAGGATAAGATCAATGCGAACAAAAACAATAACAGCGCTGTATTAAAAGAAGGTGAAAAGGCAGCTCCCTCAGCAGCACACACCCAACAAATGGGTTTTGCTTTGCTTTCTCTGAGCTGGCAGGAGGCAGGCAGGGTTAGGTAGAGCCCCAGAGCAGCAGCCAGGTATTTAAATTCTTTTTTTAACTTTCTTTGCAGACTCCGTAATGAAAGCAGCGGTCTGCGTCCCCCTGTGCCGGAGTGCTCCAAACCTGCCCGTGATGGAATGTGCTGATAAAGAGGAAAATTTCCTTGCGGACTTGGTCTGAGACGCAAATTTAAATATTGCTAATTTTCAGTATCAGCCTCAGCAAGAGAAATCGCCGCCCTGGGATCCGTCTGTAAATGGTGGCAGCTCTTCCTGCCCTGAAGCCTGCTTAGACAACACACTGCGTGGCTTCAAATCCCGGTCTCTGTGAAGCACTGATTTCTCCAAAATCATAGGGAGACAGCCTGTGATCCACTTGTTACAATACGATGTGGCTGCCTGGCATGTCAGGTGTATGGAAACGTATGTTTTTGTGAAGTAATTAGCGTGCAATAAGTCAGCAGAGCTCAGCTCAGTTCTGAAACACCACTTCCCCCTTGCAAATGAAATTCATTCTCTAAGAAAAAAGATTTTTCTAGTAACCTGGTGGTTTGAAGGTTGGTGGTTTTGCTGCCTTTTATGAGGCACATTTAAAGTTGGGCACACTTTGAAAGGCAGAGAAAGCAAGAAGACTGAATGACAGTAGAAAACTTTAACCCAGCTATGTTTAAGGGTAACTTCCTGAAAAGAGAATATGGGGGTTAAACAAAACTCTCATTATGATTAATGTAAATTGTGCCGATAACTCCTCTGGTGTCGCGTCAGACAACACACATGGAACTTTGGAAGAGAAGGTTTTTTGTGCATTGTTTCTCACTAACAAAACATTTTCAGTTTCAATGCATTTGTGGCAAATCTCTCCTACCACGCAGTTTGCCAGGATTTGTATTTCAGCAGGGCAAGGTCTTAGATCTTAGACTAGATTTGGGAGTTCATTTCTGCTTTGACTATAGAGAAGATTTAAAAAGAAAAAGGCTTCATGAATGCAATGGCTTTCCACCACTGGATCTGTGAAAGTAGAGATGTTCAGCTCAAAGCTTACAAGAATACCCTCGCTGGAATCCAAAGAGTCCCTTGGATGTTATCTGTACCAAGACTGAATCACCTCTAACAGTTGCACTGTTTATAAATCAAATGTATTGCAGATTATAGCTCTGAGCTCACTCAGTGATAAACATTCACATGAGAAGCAAGAATGGGACTTTGAGTCAGTCCCTATTTAGCCTTCTCCCCCACCATCTCCATTTCAGCCCTGAAATAGCTATCCCTACAAGGGTTTGTCATCCATGCCTTGAGTTTGCACAAGCCCGGTGCTGCTCACACAGGAGGAGGAAGGGATGGCTGCAGGACCAGGTGCTCGTGCTGTCCTGCACGCAAGCTGCTCTTCCATCAGCCACAAGCTTGGCGTCGAGCAGTTTTTAACATCTCTGTGCAGGCGAGCAGAAAAACAACAACAACAAAACTGAAGATAGAAAGAGAAGACAAGCAAATGTAATTAACCCAGGGAGATGGATTTAGCTTTAGCTTATCAGACAGAGATTTGGCTGGTGGAGGCTTCTAGAGCAAACACATGGGTTTTTTACTGTTTTTTTTTACTGGTTTTTAAGCTCACTGCTTGTGACCACGTAGTGTCACTGGGTCTTTCATGTGGAAGAAAACCTCAGATGTCCTGTGTGTGCAACTTTTTACCCCCTCCATGCTGCCAGACTGCTGCAGCTGGGTCGTGCTGGCCCCAAGGAACTGAAACTGTCTGCACCGTCCATTCTCATGCTGCTTTCTGGAAGCCCTTGAGATCTAAATATCTGCAGGGACTTCGAGAACGGCGACAAGATTACAGATCTTGTCCAACATCTATGTCTTGGGCTTAAATGTTCTTTAAAATGCACGCAAGGCTGCTGAAGTTTTGACTGGATTAAGAAATCCAATGTGATGAGACACCGTCACAGATAGAAGCACGGTAGATAATACACAGGACAAGCCATGCCTGAACAACACACGACTGAGTGCTGTAAGGACGGTGTGCATGGCAGTAGCAGCATCTTCAGAAGTAATTTCACGAAGGCAGTTTTTAAACACTTCCTTTTATGTATGTGGGCTTGGGTGAGTCATGCCTTGAGCTCAGTTAAACTTTCTCCTCGTTGCTCAACATCACAGATAATGACAGTGTCTGGGTATTTACATAGAGATTTCGATATCTTCATCTGGGGATGTCGAGTTGTTTGATAGGAGGGGAATGGAGGAATGAGAGGTGAAGAGAGATGCCCAAAGTCACTTAGCAGGCTGTAGGCAGAGCAGGACAAGGCGCTCAGTCCTGTTCACCAGACTATGGAGACGCAGACTTCGCATACTACTTTCCACATTGTGATGCAATTGGTGAAATGGAAAAAGGGTTTTAACACAAAAGCTTTTAACATGAAAGCTATATAGCTCCTCTGTCAAAACATACATAGATTGCACAGGATCCTAGAAAAGTATGTCTACTTCACTCATCGTTACTATTCCTATTAACCAGTACAAAAGTCAAGTAGCCTTCTGGGATAATCTGTTTTAGTTCTCCAACTGATTGTGTAGTTCAGCCCCCATTGCCTCATCAGAGGATTAATTGGTTCTGATGTTCTTAAATTTCATTTCATGTTGGTTTCCAGAAAAACGCTTGTATTCCCCTGGTTAATTGAAAAATTTAAACAGATTTTCAATTCATTATGACGTTGTGTTTTCCTAAGACGGTGCCAAGCTCAAAAAAATCAGAGGCTGCCTTTGCTGCATCAGCCATGTGTACCTGGTGTACTTCTGCCGTCGCACACATCTCCCACCTTTTTGTGGTTAGTTGTTGTTATGAGAATGTCAGAAAAGTGTGTTCAGGTGGATGTCACAGGCTGTGCATCCCGTGGTAGATATGATACATGTATTAAAGTGTGTTTCTTTGTGAAGCACACTGGGCCCTTGAAAGCATCCAGATCGCTAGGCCAAGAAAAGTGGCCAAGATGGTGTGTTTTTTTTTAACTGACTTTCCATTCAGGCTTGTCTATGAAGTCTTAGGTCCCTTGTTGCACTGTGGTCACATCCCAAGTGGAAGCAGAGGTGTCAGCCCAGCTGCTTCTGCACTGGGGTCATGGTCAGTAGGGTGCTTCAGAGAGGGAAGGGTCTCCTGCACCCTGGCCAAGTACTCCAAATGCTTGGGAGCGACAAGGGCTCATGAGGAGTCATGTTCCCGCGAGGGAAAGACCCGTCCAGTTACTTCAAGTAGCACCTGCAGGTATCTTTTAGGAAAAAGGTTCTGGGTTTGGTATCTGAATTGGACAGATGCATCTCTCCTGGAGCCTGGTTTAGAGAAAAGAGATATCAGGTGCTGCTTCCTCACTCATACCTGCCATGCTTAGCATTTTTGAACTGGTAGGCAGCTTCCCACTCAGAATGCAACATTAGGTTTTGTTTAGCTGTTGTGGTATTGCTCTTATCTCTTTCTCTGTGCTATTTAAGATGTTTAGGTATTAACTTTGGACTTAACCAAGTCCAGAAAAGCTGTGTATCGTTGCTTTTACCTACATACATCTCCATGTACCGTGCTTCCACAGACATGAATTGACTTTAGATCGTGGCCCTCAGCACTGCCCATATGCCTCATTAGGGTTAGTCTGGGAGACTGTACTGGTGTACACCACAGAGACATGAGATAAGATAGATCCATATGCTGATTTATGCAGGCTAGGCATGAAAGGCTGCTCTGTAGATGAATTAGAAACCTTCAGGATGGTTTCTGTTTGTGTCTGCGAGTCCATAAACTATTCAGCAATGCCCCAGGTTGCTGGTGGGAAGCCTTCAGTGAGGATATCCCAGTTGGGAGCATTGGTTGTAGTTGCAGGGAAACAAAAATCAGTCTGCAGCGAAGAGAGCTATCGATTCATCTGCTCTTTTTCTCCCTCTCTGTCTCCCCCTGAATTTTGTGTAACTCATAAGCATAGACCTTGCGTAAGGAGATCGCATTTCACACTTAATGCGCATAATTATATCTTGCAAACAGTTTATTAATGGATATATAATCATAGAGTAGCTTGTATATACATAACACTGGTGTTTGATTATGCTGCAGCTGCCATAGATCAATGGATACACAGGAGTCTTGCTTATTAGTGTCTCGCATGCACAAAGTCTAGAGAGTAATTCAACATCGGTACCACACAGTTGTTCATCAAATACTGCTACGTAGGGGAAACCAGAAAGTTTAAAGACATGGTAGAGAAAGGCTGTAGTAAGATTAGTACATATGAGACCTGCCACTTGAAGAAAATTCCCTTTCTCAGAAACGTCCGCTCTGTAAACCTTTAAGAGGTATTCTTCCCTAATTGTCCGTGCACTGTAAACACTTTAGCTTTTATTTCGAAAAGGGATATCTTCTGAGAAATCGCTCTGAAAGTAGCATGTCTACGAGTCTGACCATTTCTATTTTCTGAAGGTGACTCACGCTGAGGCCCAACGAGCAGGCTAAGTTCTCAGCTTGTGAATCAACAGCACAAGGATCTACAGACCAAGGTATGACTACTAACACTTCAGCAGCCTGAGCTGCACTGAAAGGGTTTGCAGCAATGTTGTTGAGACCAATAACACATAAGGCAATGCACAAGGAGGAAGATTCTAGCTTGTTTTGGCGTGTAGACGATACAGCACTAAAAAGTAAAAGCAAAAAATGGTGCGTTGAGCTGCAGAATGCCCACAAGTTTGTATCCCATCTCCAACGCGATAACCTCAGCTTTCCCTCCCGTGTCCCCCAGCTACCACCTGCAAAGCTCCTTCTGATCCGCATGGATGTTGTATGTCTGGCCAGGCGCCAGCAGCTGTGGCCAAGCAGGGTAAATAACAATCGAAATTCTGCTGTAGCCTGTAGTGCAGTGAAGGCATTCATTTGTGTGCCTCTCCTATATCTGTCTGGGAATTAAAAAATAAATAAATTAGGAACTTTTCTATCTTTAAGACCTCAGTTGCCTTAGTAATTGCTTGGGGCTGCATGGGGTAGTGAAGGGAACAGCTGGGCAATTTTGTAAGCTTCCCATGATGAGAAAACAGGCCTTTTTTTTTTTTTTTTCCAGTTATATCTCTTATTATGTGAAGGAATCAGATCTCTTCACCAAGGAGGTATTCTTTAGAGTTCATATTTTCAAGTCATCTTTGCCTAGAGAAACTGGATAAATTCAGAAGAATAATATGAGGCTGTGTGACTGTTTTCTATCTCACCCCTTCCTGCTATTCTCTTTTTGCACCAGACCAAGGGAGGCAACAGACAGAGGCAGCGACTGATCTGGTACAGACTTTCCAATAATATTGACTCACTTTATTTAAAACAAAAACTTTGCAGGGGACAGATGAAAACTCCAGGATGACAAATGCCAAACAAAAGGTTGTGGGAAGAAAAGCAAATTTATGTTGTTTCCAAACAAAGTCTTGAAAAATATGGACCAAGAAAGAAAAAAAAAAAAAAAAAAAAGGACAAAAAAAATTAAAAAAACAAAAACAAAAACAAACAAACAAAAAAAAAAACCAGCTTGCTAAGTGATTATGACTCCTATTTCTTATTTTAGGGTTTTACAAACACTCGTCTTGCTTTTGACCTTCATAACTTTTTTTTGTTAAATGTTGTTTTGAAAAAGGCACGTTCAGTTGGTGCTGGGGGGGCAGGAGCTATGTGATGTACTAGCGAGTAATGAAAGATTACTAGAGGTTAAGGAAGCAGATTTCTACTTTATGAACTTGGCAGCTCTCCTGCAGGTCTACGCACTTGGTATTGATCTTGCTGTAAGATGAATAGATATGGATTTAAAAAAAAAATAAAATCTTTTGGGGGGACCTCTAAATATGCCTGACATTCATGAGAATTTTGCTTAAGGGTTGGTATTAATCTAAATTAATCAAGATAATACATAACATTTCTATGTTTTCGGTCTCAGTGCAGCTTCTTTTCAGATTAGGTTATTATTGAAGAAATGTTTTTAAACAGTTCTTTTAGCACTTTTAACTTCTGAATGTACATGCATATCTGCATTACAGTAACAAAGTGAAAATGGGAAGATACAGCTTTAACACATCTGGAGTTATTGCCTAAATCTGCTGGTTCCACTGATCACAAATGTATTAAACTTCCTGAAGAATATTTTCTACATTTAGAAAAAAAATAAATCATTTTTTTATGAAGTCTGTATACAAAATAGTTAAGGAATAGAGACACTTCCCTCATTTTTTGTTAATTTGCTAGTACTTGATTCACATCATGCCTTCTGGCTAACCTTAGTATTGCCCTCTTTCAATTTGCATGAGTATGTGTAAAGTTAAGCTTGTAATGCTGAGAGATTAGAAAACCTCATTTCTTTATCAAAAGATCTAATACGCTCTAATATTTTTATGCTGGCAATAGGCAGTGTACGATCCAATTGTTTTTTGGCGTGTGCACCTACCCTTACGACACTGCTAAAGAGCAAGGAAGGATTGTAGGAAAAAAAAAAAATCATTAGGATATGGATGGAATAAAAAGGTTTAGGGATAGGTGATGCACGTACAGCCAGGCTCCCTGATTGAATCAGGTCCTGCAGAACGCCTGTTTGGGAGGAAGAGGAGTTAAGTTGCAGTCTCAGTGCTGTGTTTGTGACGTGTATGTGAAGTGAAATGCTGGGCTTTTTGCTCTAGGTCAATGCCAGGATTTCAAAGGCACTGAGCATCCCCACTGTGGGCTGTCGAGCAGTGGGCACCTCCTCTCTTCCCTGAACAGGCCCCACACCCATGGCCATGCCCTGCTCAGGCAGTGCTCGTTCCCTGTTGCTCTTGCACAGGCAAGGGGTCTGATGTAGCCCCCACAATTTTGTGTTTTGTAAAGCAGCAAGGAAGCAGGAAAGGGTTTGTTTCCTTTGGCAGTGGTGGGGTACGGCCTCGGGGCCACCCTTTTGCCCAAGCCAGGTGCCAATGGGTCCTTGTGCTGGCTGTTGGGCTCTCAGTGGCCATGAGGGGAGCTCCCTCATGGGGTGAGGTTGAAGGGTACCCCGTCCACACTCACAAGCCCGGGGCTGTGACATGGCCACCTCTCCCTTCTCCTGACCCAAATGGGACAGCAGGTGCAGGGCACAGCCCTGCTTGGTGCTCCCTGGCTTGTATCAGGAATAGTGCAGCCAGCAGGACCAGGGAGGTGATCATCTCCCTGTACTCTGCTCTGGTGAGGCCGCACCTCAAGCACTGTGTTCAGCTTTGGGCATCTCACTACCAGAAGGACATTGAGGCCATGAAGCATGCACAAAGAAGGGCTACGAAGCTGGTGAGGGATCTGGAGCACAAGTCCTGTGAGGAGCGGCTGAGGGACCTGGGGGTGTTTGGTCTGGAGCAGAGGTTCAGGGGAGACCTCATTGCTCTCTGCAACTGCCTGAAGTGAAGCTGTGGGGAGCTGGGGGTCAGCCTCCTCTTGCAGGTACCCAGTGATAGCAGCAGAGGGAATGGCCTCAAGTTGTGCCAGGGGAGGTTCAGGTTGGAAATGAGGAGACGTTTCTGCTCAGAAAGAGCGGTCAGGTGTTGGGATGGGTTGCCCAAGGAGGTGGCGGCATCACTGTCCCCAGGGGTGTTCAAGGTTGGACATGGTGCTTGGGGACATGGTTCAGTGGGTGATGTTGGTCGTTGGACCAGGTGATCTTGGAGGGCTTTTCCAACCCTAATGATTCCAGGATTCCTGGTGTCCCTGAGTGGACAGCACCCACCATGGGGTTGAGGGAGGACTGAGGGGGGCGGGAAGGGACTTAGAAGGGCTGAGGGGGACTGGAGGTGACTGAAGGGGGCTGACGGTGGTTGAGGGGACTGGAAGTGACTGAATGGAGCTGAGGGGGCTGAAGGGCGCTGAGGGTGCCATCCCGCCCTCCCTCAGCAGCTCTGCTGCTGCTCCCCTCGCAGCAGGAAGCCGGAAACCATCTGAACGAGCCGCGTTAGCGAAAAAAAGGGGAGCGAGGCGGCTCCCCTCACCATGAGGCGGGGGGGGCGCCATCCCCCCTCCTCCTCCCCTCGCGCTTCCCCTTTCCCGCCTCAGCGGGCGGCGCGCGAGCCCCCGAGGCGCAGCAGCAGCAGCACCAGCACCAGCACTAGTGGCAGCAGTAGCAGCAGTACCAGCAGCACTAGCAGCAGCAGTACCAGCAGCAGCAGCAGCGCAAGCGCAGTGGTAGCGGCGGAGTTGTGAATGGCGCGGCTGTGCCCGGCCGGAGTTGGCGGGGCGGGGAGGAAGTCGGAGGGGAGGGGGCGGGGGCGGGCGGCGGCTGTGCGCGCGCGGCGGGGGGAGGAGGAGGAGGAGGAGGAGGAGGAGGAGAAGAAGAAGGGAGGGGGGGGGCGCCGGCTGGGGGCTAACAAAGGGCGAGGCGTAGCGCCGGGGCTGGGACAGGGAGGAGGAGGAGGGACGAAGGGAGGAGGAGGAGGAGGAGGAGGAGGAGGGGGGAGGAAGGGCAGCCGGCGGCCCCACCACCATGCCGCGGGTCGTCCCCGACCAGCGGAGCAAGTTCGAGAACGAGGAGTTCTTCAGGAAGCTGAGCCGCGAGTGCGAGGTGAGGCAGAGGAGGGAGGGAGGAAGGCTGAGGGGGGGAGGCTGGCCTCAGCGAGGGGAAACTTTCCTCATGGGGACCTGGAGGGGTGTGTGTGTGGGGGGGGGTAGCGCAGTCTGTGCGCCGCGCTGCCCCTTATCTTCCCCCCCTGATTGAGCGCCCTGTGCCCCGCAGATTAAATACACCGGCTTCAGGGACCGGCCCCACGAGGAGAGGCAGGCCCGCTTCCAAAACGCCTGCCGGGACGGCCGCTCCGAGATCGTAAGTGGGGCTGGGGGGCGTTTGGGGGGGTCCCCGGGGTGGGTTTGGGGCCCCCTCGGGGCGCTGTGGGGGTCCCCGGGGCTCCCCCCGGGCTGGGACCGCGGCGCTGCCTCCCCGAAAAGTTTGGGTGAGCTCCGAGGAGGAGGAGGAGAGGAGGAAGGCGCCGAAGCAATTAAGCCCAAAGGCTCCTTGCTGGGTGTGGCGGGGCTCTGGCTGCTCCTCGGCCGGCCCTTTGCCCGAAAGTTGTGTTTGGGTTGTTTTTTCCCCCCCTTTTTTCCCCCCTTTTTCCTCTAAATAACAAACGCTGCGGCGCGGGCTTCGCAGCAGAGCGAGGATTCCCCTCAGGGGACGCAGGCGAGGAGCCCGCGGAGCCTTCACTTTCAGATTTTAATGCTTATTCTCTGAGGAAACAGTAATTTTCGGAGCTGAAATCGTCCAAAGGCGCTAGCTAAAAGTCCCCGAATGGGCTGCGTGATGTGTCCGTGAGCTCAAGCGAACGCTCTTCAAAATCAGGCTTTGGAAGTGGCAACTTGAGCCCTGTTTTCCCTCATTCATTAGGGTTAGCCCGGGCTCTGCTGAATTAAAGCGTGAGGCGAAGTGCGGCTCGCAGCAGCCGAGAAGTGACTGGCTATTTCCTGGTTTGCTTTCTGCTATATGTTCCTTCTGTAAGATCGGCGTGGTGTAGTGTTTCTGCGAGGCTGTTAACTCTTAACTGCTCCCCAAATGCAGAAGTAACCTCTTTTTTCGTTTAAAAGATAGTGAGAAAAGAAGGTAAAAGTTCCCTTCCCGCAGAAGCGACCCCTACTTTCACCTAGTTTGGTTTTATGGCGATTCTGTCATTTCCCTCAGCGTGGGTCGTAGTGTCGGCTAGGTTGGAGAAGACCTCAGAGATCACCTAGGTATTACTAGTCAGCTCACAGTGAAATCCTTTATGCACAACCGTACTGAAATATAATTGAATACTAATTACCACAGCCGATCCTGTTTATTTGCATTTCTGTGTAAAAGGGTATCCTTACCTTGTACTAAGTAACTTTATTTTACCTAGATCTTACCCATCTGTGGGTTTTGAACCTGTAATACTATTTTATGAGAGGCCTCCTGTTGTCAGTCTCCCTTATTTTAGTATGTTTTTGCATTCATTTTTCATTGTTTGCTCCCTTTAAAAAGTCACCAGGGAAACAATGGGTAGGTAAGGAAAACAATTGTCTGCAAGCATTTGAAGTTCCTGAACAGGTGAAAGTGCAGCGTATACCTGATTCCTTCCCTTAGAAAACAAACAAACAAAGGACGTTTAGCTTAGAACTAGCTTTCTAATGCCACATACGCAGTTATTTCTATAAATGGGAAATCGCTGTAGGTTCACCTTTGTACTTCTAAGCCTGCCGTCTTTCCCTGCCAGAACTTCATCCCTTGGAAGCCACCAGCAATGTCTGTTCTACATATTTTTTCATCTACTTAATTATAAAACAGCCTCTACATTTCTTGATCTGAAACATCTGGTTTTGTTCTGTGAACAGGGCACAAGCAGTCGGGTTTATTTGGAAACGTAGTGTGTGTAATGACTGATGTTAAAAAGAGCTAGCAGTTGTACTTTTTTTTTTTCAGTCTTGAATGTTTTTCCAGACATCAAGGATTTATTCTTTTATCTCCAAAGGGAGCCTTTGCAAATGACCTTACATATTTTTAAATAGACAAAAAAAAAAAAAAAGGCAGAGAACAGCTTAAGGATTTAACGTGGAACTGGCGATAGGTTGCTGGTTACTTCGATTAAATAGCTCTTGATTGAGCAAGGAAAATAATGACCAGTATTAATGGAAAAAGTAACTGAGATTGCTGTTTCACTGGTGTTAAATTGCTTTGATAACTTGAAAATAACTTTGCATTTGCAATTTGTTTTCGGAGGCTTCCTAACTGCGTTTGGTTGGAAGGCACTTGCTTGTGTTTACGTTGCCTAGATGTAGGTCAGATCACCCTGGTGCTACCTGATAAGCTTTTTAGCATTTCAGACAGAGCTTTAAAAGGCTCTGTATAGCAAATTACAATTTCGCTAATTTCAAGTTTACTACTTTGATAATAATGTGATGATGATAATTGCTATTTTATTCCTTACCTTAAGGGAAATTCTGGGTCCAGGGTAGTTCTCTGTGGTTACTAGCGAGACCGTTCTTCAATTTTTCAGTATTGACCAATGATTTTCACACACGGTATTTTAGTCGGGTGGTTTTATCTTTACAAAGGGAGAAAGCAGGCTTCAGCAATCAAGAGAGTAAGTTTTCCACACAGCTTTTAAAGAGCTGGTGGCCTAAATGTTGCCTGCATGACTCCATGAGGATGTGGGAATTTGTCTACTTTCATTTTCTTTTCTCTTTTTTTTTTTGCTAATATTATTCCCATGCTTTTTCACGTTCCTCCAGCACATGCAGGGGGTGGGAAGAATCGGGTGCTTCTCTGCCTCGCTCAGATTCCCAGAAAGCAAGGGAAGTTCTGGCCCAGTATCCCCAGGACCTATGGGTGCTGGAGCGGTCCAGAGGGCTGCAGAGGTTGCACTCCCGGGCACCTGGCATAAATTGAGGAGTGCAAAAGACGTATTTGCTAAAGATGCTGGGAGATGGGAAGGTAGTTTGTGTGTAGAGTAGTAACTTAGAGTAGCAAAGGGGGTAGGAGAAGCAAGCTGGATGCTAATGATCTGCAGCCCCTGGCAGTTTTGGTGCTTTTTGGGCAAGTGTATTGCTGATGAAGCTTCTGTTACCTTGATGGAAATGTCTCAGGGTATCATACTGCAAAGAAGTGTTAACGCACGGGTATGGTATCCCTTCAGTACGAGTAGGACAGATTCTTAATTTTTAATGATGTCAAGAATGGGTTTAGCAGGTGATTTAAAAAAATAATATATATAAAATAAAAAAATAGCCTGGGATGGAACTTGATTGTAGAGCATTGGTCTCCCGTGGTGGGGGGGAGGAAAGTCAAGACAAAGCACTTCTACTTTCAAAATGGGAGGTATTAATCCTGTGACAGTGTTGCAGTACATGACCGGAACTATCTTAAATAACATGTAGAGCTATTGTGTCATAGGCAGCAGCACGGTTATATTTATACCATGGAGCTGCTCTATTCTGGCTTGCTTGAAAGGAATCTGCTTGTCAGGAAAATCCAACTATTTGGGTAGTATCTGTATAGCTTTTAAGAAAAAAAAAATGTATTCTGGATTAATGACCATTTAAATCTAAGTGATCATGGTAATCAATACAGTGTGATTTGATTGCAACAAAACATGTTTGACCCTGAGATTTTGAGCAGAGTTGTGTTCTGGCGGTGTGTTCCAGTATTCGCATGCTTGAAGGATGCACTGTAGTGTATCAGAGAAGGGAGACACCGTGAATCAGATTGTGGAAGCAAAAACCTATTTTTTTCCCCATCTAGAAGTTGGCATGCTGCTTGGTGCTGATAAGATGTACAAATAAATACAGAGTTCCTAAAGAAAACAATCTTATTTTCATTGGAAGCCATAGGAAATATTTACTTGAGAGCAGTGTATGCTTTTTTCCAGTATGGTTAAGTTAGTCCCTCTAATGACTTTACAAAGGGCTGCAGCTGGGAGAAATTCCTCAATTCCTATTCCAAGGTGTTCTCCCTGATGCAGCATCCTGGATCTCACCACTTTCTTAATGTGACAGCAGGACTTTGTCCTGGGAACTTTAACAGAGCTGAATTGACGCTTGCTTGCAGAAAATGCAATAGGAATATCTGCTTTTCAGGTCAGATAACTGTTCATCAAGGTGCAAGTGTATTCTGAGAAGAAACAGCTCCTTTCCTCGCAAAAAAAGTTGTCCCTGGTAACAGGTCTCTGGAGTTCATTTTCCTCCAGAACGACTTCTTTTTAGGGATATGCAAGCTCTTTAAAAAGCGTAGGCAATTTTTAATGTTTTAGATACTAAGTTGGTGTAGGGTATCCAGACAGAACCGAAATGACAGATTCTAATGTCAGCAAAACTGATTTGAAAGAAGTATTGATTCCATGTTGTATTTTATATCCGAAGCAGCCAATGGCAAATGTTGTCAAAATGGAATCAGATGTTTGTAACTTAATACTTAAGAAAAATGATGAGTGCATGTTTTTGACTTTAAGTATTCTCTATGCTGCCTGGCTTAAGACATAAACTGATGTAAAAATAAATGACTGCCTGCATAATTTATGTAATGTCTTGCTCCCTGATCCTGTTTGTATTGATTTTTCTAAAAGGCTTTTGTGGCCACAGGAACCAATCTGTCTCTCCAGTTTTTTCCGGCCAGCTGGCAGGGGGAGCAGCGACAGACACCGACCCGGGAGTATGTCGACTTTGAAAGAGAAGGAGGCAAGGTAAGAAGGAAATTGCTGCAACTGAAAGAAACGTTTATGCTGTGCTTGTGGTCTGATTAGTATGGGCTGCGTGTATGATGTGAAATTACTAATAATTCCCATCTTGGTGCATGTAGGTAGTCTGCAAGTGTGACTGCAAGCCAGTACAATACTGGTATAAATATTAACATTGTTTTGAAGCGTGTTAATATTTTTGGAGGGAAACACGTGGCTGGTCCTGGTGGCTCTTCGTTATTTTGAAGAACAGAACTTTCTTCGGTCATGCTACCTTAGAATTTTGGGAACAGCTTAAATTGTTAATGGTGTATTTCTAGAGTGGTAGAGAAATCAGACGTTGGCTGCCCAGTTGTGGTGGGCTAACGAACATTTGCCTTCTGACCTCATTACTTCATTGGGTCTTAGGTTGCCAGTTGACACAGCAAGCAGTCAATGTGGTGTCGAGTGGAATGAGTCTTTCCCCCCCCCCCCCCCCCTCACTTTCACCATAAGTGGTAATACAGAATAAGCATTGCTTTCAAAATTGATTCGTGACATTTGATTTCTTTCTGAGGTGGCTGTCCCATGGACTGACACTGAAAGCAGGAGTTCCTTAATGACAGTGATATTACTGTGAAGCTGTGTGAGAATTAAAGCCAGAAACCTTGCTTAGTCTGGTCAGTTAAAATGAAGTTACTGAAATCGCTTATAACTGGTTTTGTTTTACAGGAAAAACATACCTTTTAGAAATGTAGATGCTGTCTCTTACCTATGCTGCTCTAGATGCCTTGGAACTGATCCAAAGATCACTGAAGTCAATAGGAGACTTTCTGCTGACCTCAGTAGGTTTGGACCAGCACTTAAGGCCTCTCGGCCTTTCAGGTTCAGGCTAATTTCTCTACAGCTCTTTGACTTTAAAGATTTTAATAGACTATAAAGTTCTGGCTTCTGCCTAAAAGTTTTTGCCCAATCTCATAATGAGTAGCAGTTAACATTACCAGATCTAACAGGCTGGAGGAAATATTTGAAGCGTGTTCAGGGTTGACGATATATTGCATCTTTTAACTGCTGCTAGGTAGGAAGATAAATATTTCCTATGGTGGGAAAAACCTGGTTGGAAGAAAAAAATTCCTGAGGGCAGATATGGTATTTGGAATTGAACTTAACGAGTTTTTTTGGAAAAAATTGTTTTCCGTTCAGTCCTGTGAGGCTTCCAGAAGTTTGACGAACCGGGGGAGAAGGAGTGAAGTTGGCTATGCTGGGCACTGACTGCTTTGCTTTGCTAAGGAAGCTGAATTGAATCTGGCTCTTACTGAAAAATATTGATTCTGGCTCACAATTGAATGAGGAATTTTTCTTGTAATGTGTAAGAAGACTGAGGTCTTTCTTCTTGCCAGTTCAAAAATAATTTTATTTACTCCTATATATTTTTTAACTTTATTTTCCCTGAATGAATTCTTAAAGTACTGAACTATTTCATCCATTTCCTTGTGTTGGCTTAATCAGGTAAGAACCAGGCAGATAAGCTGCGTATTAGAATAGAGCAGGAGTCTCTTCATGTGTGCCACTCCCTGTTTTATGTCTGTTTACAGTAAATTCTAGAGTGCTTCACTAGATTGTTCAGTCTTTCATCCAAAAAGAGGCTGGAGGTGGACACACTAATAAATGGGATTAGCGTTATGCTCCAGGACAAGCAAATCACAAATTTGCCATTGTAATCAGGCTTTACTATTGTAAATCACGTGTGAACGCAGGCTCTGCACAAAATTAAACTCGCCTGAAAGTAAGCCACTCCCATAACTTCAGAAGAGGAGCAAGCAGAACGGGAGAGAGCTGCTTACGTTATCAACAGAAACAGTTAAGTGTTTTATCAGTTGAATGGTCTGAGATTTTTTTGTTCTCTGTAGATTTCTGTAGCCTGGCTTTATTAAGAATTTCTTTCATAGGCTTCGGCAGTCTCTTAACGCCATGTGATTTCTGTAGCTCTGTGCAACATTGTTTTATGAGCTTTGATTCTTGAGGCAGTGCATAATGTGTGTTTGTTCATCACTGGAGCTAAGCCAGCAAGGCATGTTTTTAATTATATGAATAAAAAAAGGCTATGGGGGGAGCTGTCAGTTAATTATTATTTTAGGCATTAGTTTGAGATCTAGAATGCAGATAAACTTTCCAGCGCTAGAATATTTATATTCTGGAATTCTGCTTCACTGTTTGGCCAAGCAAGTGATGGCCCAAAATAGTTTATCCAGAGTTTGAGCGTGTCACTGTTGTGCCCAAGGAGCTTTGTACATATCGACAAAGTTACCAGCGTGGCATCTGCTGGGATTGCCTTCTTAAATGACTGAATTTTAGAAAGAGAAACACCCTTGTGAATCCACGTGAAAAGTCAGGACTCTGTAAATATTTCCTTTGTAGGCTTGAGGTTTTTCAGCCTGGTATTTCTTAACGCGGGGATTTTTCCTATGCTTTATTTGACTTTTAATGTTTCTGGTGTTCATGATGGTTGGGTAGGCCACTAGTGGATACCCAGTCTTCGTTAATTCAAAAATAGAACAGCAAAGTGTTCACTTGAATTTAAAATGAATAGAAATATTGAGCTGAATCGTTTAATATCGTATGTTCTCTTTGTTTATTAGCAAAAGTAATTAGGTATTTTAGAGTTGTTGTTTTTTTTAGGTTTGTCATAGCGAAAGAATACAGAGCAGTAAAACTTGCTCCTTAGATTCCTGGACTGTAGGAATTGTAGGATGCTATTTCATTGCAGCCTTGTGTGGGGTGGGGAGTGCCAAATTGAGAGTGTGTCCTCTGTCCAGATACCTGAATCGTACTGAGGCTTCCTGGTCCCGCGTATTGTCAGGTAGCATCCGTTTCTTTCTTTTCTTTTTCCTTTAAGAACACACAAATAAATGTTTTTAAGAAACCCAGAGGCAGGTGGTGTAGTAGCATCATCTGTTGGCTGAAATCTCATTGTCCCCTTGTTCTGTTAAGAACTGTGAGATCAATTTTTTTCATCATTCATTTTGTATTCTTTTCACAGTAAGATAAAATACCTCTGTTTTTTCTTTCATTTTTCTAAGTCTTATATATAGCTCTGGTCTTTCTTGCCTCAAAGCATGTTAGTTCTCAGATGTTCTTTTATTGTTTAAATATCGGTTACTGCGCCGATGAAGTGTGTGAAGTTGTTCTACTTCCCCTCTCCTTTCTAATACTCTTCTCCATCTCATTTCTAATGCAGCTGAACTTCCTGTCTGCTGCTCAGCAGCAGCTGCTCATAAACCAGAATCTTCAGCACAGGCTTATTTTAGTGCCATACACGGCAAACTCCACGATTCTGGAGCACAGCGCGTCAGACAGGCTTGAAATCGATTTGGGGTACCTGGTACACCACACATGAGATGTAGTTGGGCTTTCTGCTCCCTAGGCCATTATCTCTGTTCCAGCCATAAGTAAAGAATACTGGACTTTAGTTTTCTTCCTGGTAGTGCTGAGTTTCTCCTCATGTGCCGTTTTTCTGTCCTAAGTAGGAAATTTACGTAGCTTGAAGTTGATTTTAATTGCTTCGATGAATCATAAAACCTGGGATTTCTGTCACACTGGAGACACCACAGCAGTTACAGAAATATAATGAGTGAGAGAGGTGGTGTATTTGAGTAAAAACTAAATTTAAATGGCAGTCAACAGTGCTCATTTTGCACTTGTCCCCTTCTCTCACGAGAATTAGTTATGTGGTTTGATGAATAGCACTTGTCCCCACAGCAACTTTTTCTTCTGACGTCAGCAATAAACTTTGGCGGGTGATTGGGATGACATATTGACCGCTCTGTTTCTTGAGCAAATGCAGTTTCTAGTCAAACATAGGATCATGGTGTACCCAGCAGGATTTGCTTGGAAAACGAAAGCTTAATTTATGAGTAATGCCTGAATACCTCTGCTAACCTGCGTTGAATCAGAGGTTTCTTTGGTTCACACCTCTATTTGAAGAATTTAGCTGAAATATTACTTCATCCAAACCAAGTTGGAGTAGCAGGTTTTTTTGGTACGCTTTTGAACAAAGAAGAGAATCTAACTTACGGTTTCAGCTCTCAGTTCTTACACCGCTGTAGTGCCAAAGAGCTATTTTCTTTACATTGCTCTATTTTCAGCCCACCACTAGCTGGGACCTGGGGAATTTTTCCATCTAAAATGTTCTCACTGCTGGTGGAGTTGCTGTATGTGTTCCCTGGAAGAAAGGAGCTTTGATGGTGTGCTACCGTCTCAGCCATGAGATAAATCACCAAGACTTTGTCATTTCTACATGGTGGCATGTAAGGTGTGACAGATAGCAAATGCCAGCATTTAAGCAGTGCTGTGCACATTGTGTGGCTTGTCTCTTAGTATGTGAGGCCATCTGCTGAGGACGGTCCGCTTCCCAGGAGCTGTCCTGCAGGACTGCAGAGCAGCCTTGCTGCTTCACAGATGAAAGCTCAGGAGTTGAGGATCCTTGCGTGGCTTTCTACAGTCCCTAACTGATCTTTAGGCTAGCTCCTAATGCCCCAGTGGATTAGGGTAGCAGTATTTTAGGGCCAAATAGCGAGCCTGTTCAGCTGCTGATCTCTCCCTTTGTTTTAGCAGAATAACACAGGATTACTCTTCTGGCTTATTTTCAATTTAGCACAGGAACACTGAGCAGAGGACATCTGAGTGGAGCCCTGACGAAGCCCCCATCACTGATGCTCGCTTGTGGCTCTCAGGCTCCTTCTGTAGGTGTTGAAGAAGAAAGTCAGTGTGTGTTTGTTCTGACAGCAGGTACACAGGGTTGGTCTTGTAACCAGTTCATGTTCAGCCTGACAAAACAGCTTGCTCATTTCTTTGCTTATTTATTGGAGTTGTGTGTCAGGGGTCCTCTAAAGCCTTAGTAGGTAAGAATCCACTTTCCTACACGGTCCCCTTGATCAATTTGATACAGGATTGTGTGTATGGTCTGCGTAAATATTTCTAGTAGATGCATGTGTTTTTACGTTTTATGATGGCGTGTTTAAGATCTCTTTTATTTTAGCAGAGACTGCTCAGGTTCCTCTCTTTCTCCCTGCCCAGATATGTCACTTTGTTTATGTGTCTATAGCCTTTTTCTTTAGCAGAGAGTGAAACTTGCTTGTTTTAACTAGATACTTCGAGGTGGTATTCTTTATGACCTGCTGTTGCTTCCAGCAGAGCTACCAAATTGAGACTCCTGTTGAAGCTGAGTAGTCACAGCATCCATATTTGCTCTTTATTTTCCTTCAAAAATGGGAAATTCCTCTATTTGCGTCCTGTTCGTACACTGTTAACAGGAGCTTGTTGCTGGGGGGGAAGAGAAATCTTTAGAGCTCCTAGCTTGTTAGGTACATATTGTCCTGTGCTGGCAGGCAGCCACGGGCTGAGGTTTGGACAGTTGTTCCTGAAGACTGATTTATCCTAGGGTGCTCTCCTCCATTAGAGCATGAGTCACAGCGGGCATCTCTCATGTGACAAGTATCCACAGCCTTTTCCCCTTAACCCGTTCTCTCCCCTGTCCTCCAAATACTTCTGTCACCGCGTCTGTCACCGCATGCAGCCTTGTTCATCCTTTCTGGTACATGACACGCTTGTGCCATTTTGAAGCAATGCTTATGAACCGCACTTAAAAACATGTTTGTGCCATTTGTGGTGCCTGCCTATTGGCTCTCGCTGTAGGTCCCAAGTCCTTAAGATCTGCCATCAGTAAACCTTTTTTTGATTAGCTTTTATTACATGTTGTAGAAGCAGTTATTCAGTCATACTTTATATATAACCTCAAGCTTTTTCCAGAGGTCTAAATGCATCCATTAGAGTTGTATAGACAAGACGTCAAAATTACTCATACCCATCCTCCTAGAGTTTCCCAGAAGAGAAACAAAACCGGGGCAAGTTAGTGAGCTAAATTTTGCATTTGGGAACCGGTGATGATACATAAGGACAGATGAGTGTAGCGTGGATGAAAGCAGTACTTAAGATCCCTGCAGCATAGACTTTGGAAGAAATCCAGACATTTGGATTGTTGAATCCTCTTGTTTGCATATCAGTCTCCACTTACTAAACAAAGCTGTTAACATTATGCTTCTTTGCTCTTCTTTTAAATGAATGAGAAAAAGATGAGCATCGCTGTTGAAGATGTCTGTTTCTTTGTGAAAAATCACTTAATACCTCAGTCTCAAAGAAATACTCAATAAGGTGATTAAACGCTAGCTACAAGAAACTCATTTTTTTTGCAGAGTTACTGAAGTGTTTCTTCAAGCTTTATTGTCCTAAGCACAAGTAACAAAATGAGCTAATTAGTTTGCTTAATTGCATATTTGATGTTTAGCAAGTTGGCCTGGTGAAATATGTACTGTGACAATAATATAGATAAAATAAGGACTTTTTCTCGTGCAAGGTTGCTGTTCCAAGCACATACGAGTATTAATGAGCAGGTCATATTCTGGGGAATAGTTGATCTGCAGATGTTTTATCCATATATTTTCTGCAACTTGTTTTATCTGTTCCTCTGGTATAAATGCAGAGCACAAAATCTATGGAAAGTGTCATGAAAAGGTTTTAAATCTGTCATAACTTTTCAAGTAAGGGTCGTGAAACATCAATTTTCTATTGAAATAGAGTGACTGAGGACAGAATGGTGTCTGTCACAGATCTCAATTCAAGGTCTGAAATCTAGGGAAGAAAGCAGCTGTGGGAGAGTAAGTGGGAGCCTTTATGTCATGGCATCATAGAATTGTGATGTCCTCATGAAATCCTCTTGATAGCGACCAAGAAGCCGTGAATATTGATGAAACCGTTCAGAGGTGATGAGAAGAAATTATAGCTTGCTTCCAGATAGTGTATTCCTTTAAAAAATGGAAGGGGAGGGAAAAAAAAAAAAGGAAAGCCCACATTCTTTGGTAGAGGCAATATTGGGCTTTTTTTGTTTTCTTTTTGGAAAACTAATATAAGCCTAGAGAATGCTTAAGAATGGGAAAGCTCAAGCAGGAAAGCGTCTAGACAAAATAAAACAACTACGGTAGTGTATTTTTCTCATGCTGCTAAAGAGTGTTTGGGGATTTCTTCATAAAGCCTGCATGCTTCTCTGGTTGTTATTACTACTATTTTTTTTGGATGTTGAGGGCAACTACTTCCCCTTGGGTATGGGAGCAGCGGGCAATCATCTTGTATCCGGATGCTTCCAACAAGGGGAAGCAGAGCACAGTACCCTGCGATGTGACTGTAAAACCTGGTAGCCTGGTGGGTTTCCATCAAGGAAAACTCGGGTGTTTAGTTACAGCAGACCAGAAAGCTGGTGTTTGTAATCACTTGCAACAAAATTCATGGAACACACAGGATGGCACTTTCTTGACAAAGCAGTCAAAGAAGCAGCAGGAATTTTTTTTTTTAGCTCTGTTCCGGTATCTGGAACTTGAGGCTCAGGCTTTTGAGGAAGTATAACTCATGTCAGTTATGATTGCTTTTTGTTTTTTGAACTTAAAGAAAAAGAATCAGTAGGTGGCCTATAGGGAGCAAAAATAAATAGTGCATAAGGGTTTGAATCAGTTCCCCTCTCCCACGGACCATGTTGGTTCTGTTGGTTCTGTCCTTGCTTGGTCGTGCATTTTGACTTACTAAAGGTATGGTTACATTATTCACCATCTTTAACTGAATTTTACAGATTTCCAAAGGATTTTGCTGTTTGGAGAACTTGCTATTGAGAATATATCTGCAAATGTTACTTCACTAAAGGAAATTCTAAGCCATTGCTAACGATGATTCTCTGCAGAAGCTGATAATTTTCTACAGAGTAACTTTGACACTATAAAATTTTATTGGGTGATGAGCGCTAAGTAGTTATGTTATGCAAAAAAACAAAAATGACTAGCTCGGATTGTTTTACGGCTTGATGCTGTACTACTTGTTGAATAAATATTCATGCACTAGTCCTTGACTGCACTTCTTACTGTATGTGCCTAATTTCTGTGAAAGAACCTGATTCAGTTATGTTTGTGGTTAGGAAAGTACAGCAAAACGAATCAAATGTAAAAGTACAGAAAAATGAATCTAACTTTTTTTTTTTTTACATTTGTACCATCTTTTTCTTTATTCTTTTTTTCTTCACCTACCAGTTTGTGCCCATCTTTCCTCCTTTTTTTTTTTTTTTTTTTTGTCTTTTTCCCTTTGGAAGTGATGAACATTTCTCAAGCCAATTTTGGGGGTAGGAGAAAGGCCAGATAGTAAGTGTCATCATTGTTACTGTGTTTTGATACTTGGATTAGTTTCAGGAAAAAAAAAAAGCCAAGGATTTCAAGTGCTGTGGATGCTGCAGCTCCTTCAGAATAGCTTTGAAGGATGAGGGCCAAAGGCCAACCTCACCCAACACAAGATCTTATGTCTTGTCTGTCAGATAGCCTCGCTCTTCTCGCTTTGCATGTTAGCTTTAGCTGGAAAGGATCAGAAGGAGTACCTCTTACTCCTGTTCAAGTTCTTTTTTATGGGTGTGCCAGTTCTTCTATTGTTTAATTATTTTTAAAAGGGGACATCTGGTCTGTCTTTGTGCTTTTTTCTTTTCTTTCCCCAGTAAGTTCTGGTTTAATGCAGTTTATTTGTACAGCTTGTGGGCCTTTTTCAGTTTTTCCAGACTTAGATCCTGCTTAAGGGGGAGGCTGTCAAAGTGCTCGAGAACAAAATGAAGGCAGAAAGGGCAATTTTTCTTTCTCCTCTCTTGCTCAGGTCAGCTCCCAGGTGGTTTTTATTAGTTGCTTGGCCATATTGTCAAAATCAGGTATTTTTCTGGTTGAGTACACTCTCATTACACGTTTCAAATTCTCAGTTTAAAAACACAGGTTTAAGAGACTGTTTATTTGCACACAAGTGGCATGATATAAATACTATGTTTTAGATAAACCTCTCTTTCTAAACCTTCTTTGGAGTTTCTAGCTATAACTGGCTTTTGTTATAATATTTTCTGAAAGCTTGAAAAGAACTAATTTCCCTACCAATTTTGAAATTTGTGTCTGGAAAATATGTTCTGTCAACGTGGCAGAGAACAGTGTGTGTCCCTGTTAGTGAACTGGTTTTGTGAGCAGGAGAGTTTCTCAGTTACATGTGTGCATTCTTGGAGAAACAGAACAGCAGTGGTCTCTGCAGTATTTTGCTGCAACAGCATTCTTGTTAAATGTTGCTCTTAGAAAAATGGGACTTTTTAAATATGTGCCCTTTTGGGAGAGGAGATGTAAAATCCAGATGTAACGATGAAAGACCCTGTAAATTTTCACAGGGGAAAACCCCACCACGTATTTGCCTTTCAGATTATCCCGATGTTCTGCTCCTTGCAGTTTTGCTGATTCTGAGTTCTAGCTCTGTGGTTGGTTTTTCCTATTTGAAGGCACACAGTCTGAGCATGAAACATTTAATGTTGGGAAGCACTGGGGCTTTTTTGTAGCAACACTGCAAAAAAAAAAAAAAAAAAGCCACCTGTTCTTTACTTTGTATTAGGGTGTTTTTTGGGGGTAGTTTTGGTCAAGTGTAGTGTGTATTTCCTTCTCAGTCCAACTACAATATTTTGGAAAGATGAACCGTGTCTGCAGATGTTTATTAAACAAGTATTGTTTCTGTACAATAGCATGTTAGATTTTTCTATGCTAACTTTTAAGCATAAGTACTGACCAGTCATCTTAATCCAGGGAAAAAATGCTGAGGTCTCCACAGATTTTAATCACATTTGTTGTTCTGACATCATTAATGATTCATGCCTGTTTTTAGTTACAACTTGTTATTTAGTTAGCTGAAATAGTAACCTGCATCATTTAATGAAGTGTTGATCTGCTTTGGAAACAGAGTCATGGTTCCATAGTTTAGCTAATTACACAAAACAAGAAAAAGATAATTTTTATAGAAATGACTTGAAGTGACTTGTAAATTCTAGCTCCCCAGTAAAGTTGAAAAAACAATTTTCTACTTTTATTTTTCCAACTTAGAGAAACCAAACCAAAAATCATCACTGTAGCATTTTGGCGCTATAGAAAGTGTGTTGAGAGAGGCTTTGGCACAGCTCTGACACTGCTCCCAAGATGGTTTTAGCAGGGGTCTGTACCCGAATTTCTTTACCTGAATTTGCTTGTAAAAATGGATGGTGCTGTGCTTGTAATTGTATCTAGACAGGCATTTCCCAAAACTTGAGTTCTGTTTATGATAAAGCCCAGGTGATTTCTGTATGCACACCTTAGAACCGACCCAGGTGCATCCTGCCAGGCAATCAGGCTTTGCTCTGAAACTGGAAATTACAGCGGGCATTTTCTGAGCTGGTTCTGCAGCTCTGAATCTGAGTGCCTGCTTTCCTGAGGGAGTATGCTAAGGGAATGCTGTCGCTTGTTGTCCAAATGCATCTGCTGTAGCCAGACAGCTAAAATAAGTACTCGGGGTGTTCTTTGGTGGAACTTACTGAGTGTTTTTTGAGTTTTTTTTTTTTCTTGATTGCAAAATGCCTCAAGCTAATATTTCAGGTTGCATCTTGAATCATCTTTGCCATTAGCATGTGTAAATTCATAAGTTTCTTTGGGGGGGGGATACATTTATGAGTCTAAAACTTGTGCTAAAACAATCCCACAACCAACACCACCAAAAAAAGTTGCATTCTTCTGAATCCTGAATTTAGCGTGAACAATATTTCGGTACCTGTCAAACTAAAATAAATGTTGCCCTAAAAGGGGAAATACAGGGGTTTAATATCTTAGCAACAATTTTAATTGCTTATGTGCAACGCGGCCATGCAAATAATAAAGGAATTAGCCCTGTGCTCAGCTATTTTTACTTCTTTCTCGTTGCTATTAAAATTCTCATACAGACTGTTAGCAATCCATGGGATAGTTTGTAGTTCAGCAAATTCTTTTCTTCAATATGATTTGTTCCTGACAGTTGGTGTATTTGTATTTCTACTGCTTTTTGTTCTTAAAACAAAAAAAAAAGTGTGAAAGGCTGCATTTAGAAATCTATTTTATTTTTTTTCCAAGCATAGTAGTCTAGATTGAGATTCAGCAAGCATAGTGGTATGAATATTTCTGTTTTGCTTAAGGAACTGACCTTTGTCCTAGCTGATGAAATAGGGTTGCTCTATTTAATTCTGAATGTTAAGAATTTCTGGAAAGAAAGATTCTAAAAACTAACGTCTGGGATGGCTTTCTTGCATTTTGTCTGTTTTTATGGTGTGTGTAGCTAACACAGAGGAAAGCTAAGAAGTTGAAAAGGGCTTTTTACAGAGAACGTTTCATGCCCTACCGTAGACTGATCATTCCCAGTCTTACCAGCCTCTTCCCAGGTTCCTTACCCAGCCAGAAGCTACAAGAGAAATACCTTCACATGCATGATGAGGATGAGGAAGAGCCGAGCCATCAGAGCAGGCTGCAGGTGGAGAGATGATGGTGGTGTGCGGGGTGTCCTGTGCCCACCGCCCTGCCCTGCAGTCTCTCATCAGCATCTGTGCATGAGCTGCTGAGGGCCTGCGGTGATTTGGGTGCCACCCTTGAGGGACCTACGGGCTGTATTCATCGTGAAAACCACAGCTCGGTCATCCACGTACGGCTCTTTAGGAAAGAGTCGTGTTTTGTCAGGAAGTATCACTTCCTTTGCGTTTTTACAGAAGGGTGTGAAGTCTGAACTCGAACAGAACCTTGGTTTTGTAGGGTGGAAACCATTTCAAGATGCAGCTTTCCAAGTAACTTGAAAACATTTTTCTTTTGTGTTTAAAGGCATGATAATTGTACACTTTGAAGTGAGATAGATATAAGGATTGATATAAATTTGTTGGCTTTTATGAGCTCTTCCAGTTTGTAGTGATGCATCTGTAGTTCTCAGATTAAAAGCACCAAAAAGTGTTGTTTTCCTGGTGATTTTAAATGGGATTTTTTCCTCCATTTCCATTCACTGTTTTGGCCCCAGGGCTCTGTCACAGAGGTTCTGTTTCAGAAGGAACCGATGCTCTGACACTTGCTGTAAACTACATTGACTTGGTTATTTTTCGTTAGTTTCTTTTATTTATTGATCTCATGTTTTAAGTCTGAAGCCTTGCATGGAGGTGTCAGCTTCTACTGCAACTTCAGATGTTCAAGTAATTTAGCTCCGAAATTTGAAGTGTTCTTTTTCCCTAAATAAATAGCTAAGGGTTTTAGTGTCTGTTCTGTTGCAAAACTTCAGATGGTGTTTTCTTGGCCTTTCATCAGCTGCTGCTCCCCTCCTGCCCTGCTCCCTTTCTGAAGCCCTCTGATCAGGATGCTCACACGAGAGTCACGGTGTCTGGGGAGGGCAGGCTGACTCAACAGCCATGCCAAATTGGTATGGCAAGACCACAGCCTTTTATTTACGAAAACGTCTGTGTACTCCTTTGAGACTTCTGTTAAAGGAAAAAGATGAATGTACGGTTTCCTCTTTGACTAGGTAGTCTCCTTTTACTCAGCAGCGTCCAGAGGTGGTGGTGGTGTGAGAAGCTGAAACGATGAGGTTAGCCTTAACCCATTTAACATCTTTCGTACTCGGGGTAAATGTTTACAGCTGTTTCTTTCTTAGTGGTCAGTGTTTCATACGTGAAGTCACCGGGGAGGCTGCTGTTGAAATATTTCGAAGCAGGGTATGATTCAGGGGAAGGAGCAGGACTGGGGCGTACGTACGTGGCTCGTGTGAGCGGTTATGAATGGGCAGCCGTGTGACGAGGCAGAGGGTGAGTCAGGACCCAGTGGCTTCTGAAAGAATGCCTTTTGCTCCAGCCTGCTGGGAAAATGAAAACAGACGGGAGGGGACGGCACCACTTGGCTGGGGACTGGTGTTTCCTGGGGGGGTCAAGTCCGTCCCAGCAGCGGTACGGTGCTGATTCATTAGTCAGTGGGTGGTGAGAACCGAGTGCTGTCTGGGGGAGGAAATGGCCAGGGTGCTTTAGGGAGAAGGAACATTTTCTCTAACTGCAGGATGTGTGGATGGAGCGTTCAGATAGCGTATCTGCATCGCATCAGTTAAATACCCTGGTGTTGTGAGATAAGGATTTACTAGAGGACAAAAATAGGATGTGAAACTGAGGTTTTACGTCTTGTGCTCAACTGTTCTCAATGACAAGAAAAAAGGTGTTTGTCTGCTTCACTTTATTCAAATCAAGTCTGGCTTCTACGGTAAGAACGAGCGGTGTTACTTGAGCCAAGCCCCTGATTTTTATTTTTTTTTTCTTGGAACAGCAAAGTTAACTCTCAGTTGCAGTTGGAGAAGGTTACTAATTCAAATTCAGGTGAAGAAAAATAACGTAAAACATTTCAAAGAGCACCAAAGGGAAGGTGAGGTGAGATGCTGCATGTTGAAAGCATGGCACAGAGGTCTGCTGGTGTGTTGAGAAAGCACAAGCACAGCTCAGCTACATTGAGCCTAATGGATTTGTGCAGCATCTTCCCAAGTTCACATGTGTTTGTGGTGTTGCTCATCCTCAAGCCAGGTAATCTGCCCTGAGATAAGCGTGTTTACTCCTCCTGGCTTTTAGGGCAGCAAACAGAGCATTTGTTTGAACTCTGAGAGCCAACCTGTTTCCAGCATCAGACATGTCTGCTTTTCTCTTTTTTTTTTTTTTTAAAAAAAAAAAAGTCTAATGCTACAGTGGTTTATAGTGGGAGTTGTAAGTGGAAATTGTATCTTGAAGTGAAATGAAATTTTTGCGTAACAGCCACCAGAACAAAAATTCAGCTGCTTTAAGCTAGTAAGAAGTACGGATTTCAATATGTGACAGTTTACCTAGGTCTCCAAATCTTACAAGCCTGGCTCCTAAATGCTCTTATTGAACGCACCAGATGGGTCGGGAATGGTTTATAAGATTATATAAATGCAGTTAATCTGGGGTTAGCAACAAAGCCTTGAAAGAGTTTTTCTAGCAAAGTCATCCTTTTATCTGGTTTTAATCCAAGTCTTATAGTTCAGTAATATTAAGGGGGGGAATTGGGATCTTTATAGAAATCAGGTGGCTTTTTTCCTTTGCCATCTTGCTGTGGTTGTCATCAGGCAATTTTCAGAACCGAGCTCTGAAAGTTCTTAAAAGATAACTTTGTGCTGGATTTTGAGGTGTGCTAACATCACGCGATCGTAGACAAGGGCAGTAATTTATTAATGTTCTGTTAGGTTTGGAAATGGAGAGGGAACCAGCATGGCTTTATCTGAAAAGAAGGAAATGTGTGGTTAAACGGTTTTGGCTTCAGTCTTAGGTGGTTTCCATTCCCCAGAAAGAAGAGAGGGGGGAAAGGAGTCTAAATTCCTTTCTCTACAATAAAGGAAAAAAGCGCTGGTTTGTTTTATTGTGTGTAGTAATGAGAGAGTTCATGCGCAGGCACATGCAGCTTTCAGTGTGAATTACACTAAATTTGAGTGATTATATGGTAACTCCCAACTCAAATAGCTTGCTAAGAAATTCACCCTGTCAGAAGTGAAAAACATTCATTATCTGGGGTTTGATGCTAGGAGAAGCGAAGCCCCGCTGAAACCAGTGGTGTAAAGCTTTCAGGGCTCTGATTGAGGAGCAAGGGCAGGGTACCTTATGCTTTATCTCGAGAGGTCAGGCTTCTTGCCTGTGGCTGGCGAGCTGCTTTATCAGCTGCTGCTCAGCGTGCCTCAAGCAGATAGCAGGCATCAGGAATCACATCCCTTCTGTCAGCTCCTTCCCCGTGTGCCCCCTTGACTTCTGAAAACTTCCAGCAGTGCTTGGGCTTCGGGTGATGCTCAGGGTACTGGCTGTGAGGCACTGAGCCCTCGCAGCTGCACCTGAGCTACCTCTGCTTGCTCTGAGCTACCCAAAGCTCGCATGGACCGCATGAGCAGCTGCAGGGTAATTGGACAACACTGTTGAAACATGGCAGGCAGTGACAGCCTGATAGCCCTATTCAAATAAATGAGCAAACAAACAAAAAAATCCCTTCTGGGCAACCTGCAGAGCTAAATGTTATCATTTCTGGGAATGTTGATGGGAAATCAAAAAATTCCAGGTTTCTGCTTTGGGCCAAAAGTTTGGGGAAAGTAAGTGAAAGGTAAACTCTAAACTGAGATCAGCAATTTTTTTTTAGAAAAAAACAAGCAGTGTTAGAGTACAGGTTGTCAGGTCTGTCAAGACCTGTAGCTGGGTTTATGCTGCTTTTTTCTCATTCAATTATTCTGCGTTCTTAGAAGAGGATGGCTCTCGATTTTAATGGCCCCCCTCTCTTTGCCTTCCACTTCTAAACCAATGAAACGCATCACTTCGATGACGTGCGTACCATCACTGTATTTCTTGCAGGATGAATGAGCCAAGACTGTGCTGAAAGGGAGTGATGTTGTATTTAGCATGTACGAAGTGATTAATCTTGAAAGGAGGGCTGCAGGAGGTGGTTTCCTGGCAGTCTACGTCTTACTCATGCTGGTTCTGCCTCCCCAGCTCCCAGGGCCTCGGCTGGCGGCTCCCTGCAGCAGGGATAGGTGGGACAGCTGGGCTGAGAGCACAGGGACAGAAAACCAGTGCATATTCTTTGTGGAGAGCCTGCAGTAGGAGCTGATATGAAGATGATGTGCTTGAAGTCACCCTTGTTTCTTTGTTATTGTGCTACTGCTGCATGCTGTACTAATTAAAACATCTAGAGCGTTCCATACTGAAGTGTGGCGAGTTGTAAAAATGAAGCTCAGTGAGCAAATGTGCTGTGTTTTATTGGTGAATAATGTTACTTGTTTGCCATTTGGATTCGTGTTATTTGTCTGTTGCTTTTCTTCTTCCTTTTTATGTTGTGAAGTGCTTCATTTTACCCAGACAGCCTCTGCAGGAGGAAGGCAGGCTTCCCGTCCCGCTGCACCTCCTGGCCTGCCCTTTTTCTGCTCGAGTGCCCTTAGCTGCTGAGTGTGGAGCTGAGCGGGCAGGCACAGCCAGGGTGCTTTGAAGTGCACCGTAGCACTAAACATCAATTACAGTCTGCTGGTGAGGGTTTGCCAGAGGATGAATTCAGAGCGATTAGAGGAGACACTGTGTGAAATTTCCCCTGGTGAGCTGGGCTGCTCCTGAAGACTGGCATTTTGAGTGTCTCGGCAGCCTTACATCTGGAACGGGTGCTGGCCTGCGCGTAGGGTTTGCCTCCCTGGCAATTCAGCATAGACAAACTTCTGTTCTGCAAGTGGTTTGGCTTGCCAAGTAGGCTGAAATAACTACTAGAGGATGACTTTTTTTTTTCTTCATGACTTGGGTAATTTTGCTGCGTGAGGTTTTTTTTAAGACAGATCTCATTAACCGTAGGGTGTCAGACTTGTTTAGTGCTGTGTTTGCTTCTTGTTCAGTTTCTTTGTGGAGATTAATCTTGGCCTTTAGAAGGGGGAAATGCTTCTGTTTTAAATCACGGTATCATCCACCCTTATCTAGCTGTAGGGCCTTAAGCTTGTGCGTAATTCCTTGCTGCTGTTCGAAACACAGATTGATGCAGGAGTTGGGTTTTGATCATCTGGTGTTGCTTCTTTTGAAAAGACTTTCACAAATGCTAAAGAAGACAAGGGATGACTTTATTTTCAGCCTGGTGTGTATGTGTGATGTATTTTGCTACATTCATTTTTGTGAATTGAGGAGGACTGAAACTGGTGCTTGCTCTTTGTTGAAAGAACTCACATACGGGGTAAAATGTAGTGCTTTTGGGGAAGAGGAAAATGTTCGTTTAACCATTTAAATGCTCTGTGAAGGATCTTCCAGTCTGGCAGCATGCCACTTTCCCCGTGATGCAATGGTAAGCTGACAAGAAAAACAGTTACTTTAACTGGAAGCAGTAATAGAGTTCTAACCAAATCCTTGTGCACGCCAGTTTATAAAATGAGAACACAGCTCAAATTTATTCCATCGAGTACAGCAGGCAAAAGTTTCAGCATTCGCTTGATTAAAACGAGTTCTTGGAAAGGAGGCAGGAGAAGCTGTTAAGTGAAGTCTCATGTTACCAGCTGGCCTGGGTGTTCTTCTAAGAATACATATAGAAGCTTCCCGCATCGCTATTTTCATTTTGCAGGCATGTGTTTAATGCCTTCAAACTTATAGCGTGTGCTTTGCTTTTATTTCAGGTGTACTTGAAGGCACCTATGATCCTCAATGGTGTCTGTGTAATCTGGAAAGGCTGGATAGACTTACAGAGACTGGATGGTATGGGCTGCCTGGAATTTGACGAAGAGAGAGCACAGGTAAGACAGCATGCCCGGGCTGCTCTGCCTCAGACATTTCTTCTCCTGGAAGACAACGTGCAGTCAGGTAGCAATCACACGTGGTAATTTGCTTGCTTTCTGCCTTCTCTTTGAGTACAATTCCAAAGAATATTCACAGTACAGAAGTTCAGAAATGTGGTTGTAGCTAAATCAGTGTTTTAATTACAGTAAAACATTAGGGGCAGGAATCTTACAGCTTACAGCTGTAGCTTACAGCTTTGTGGAGTGGCTTAGTGCTATTACTATGCTACAGAGTAGTAAATCTTAAAGTATTGGGAAAGCTATTACTGTAACATGAAGCAATTTAACTGGCAAGTCTTTTCCAGTTCATTACTTTTTTTTTTTCCCTAAGTAGCTTTTTTGTTTTATTACATGGTGTTGTTGTGAGGAGAGGAGAACAGGGACTCAGAACAAGAGGGGCAGGGATGAATAGAGCTTTTTCATCTGCTCTCTGTAACAGTGGGAAGCTGCTTTAAGGTATGGCAGCTTTTAAGAAACCTGCTTCCTATCTACCTGCTTCCTACCACTGAAGTGACTTTTAGCAGCTGGATCTTTGGACATGCACAAGAAGAAAGCAAACACAGAGGAAATAACTTAAGTCTATATAACATAAAAAACTTCACTTGCACAGCTGTAGGAATACTTAATTTATGTAGACTTAAAAAGCAAATAATGTGTGTCTTAAGTGAACCTTGGTAACAAAGTTACTTAACTGATATTAAAAGCTGCTGCTCCATTCTGTGTGGGCCTCCACAAAGATCACGATATACTTCAACATGTCTTTGCACTTGACAGTAAGCTGGATACAACATCAGTTATCAGGCTTGTGACTTAGAATCTATAGTTTATGGCGAACTCAGTAGTTCATCTTGTATTTTGAGAGTTTAGAAGTGTTAGGATTACACAAAAGCATGGCTTAAAGAGCTTCTAAGTACGAATTACCTTTACTTTCTCATCATTCTGATCAATGGGAATACATTTACATAATAAAAATTGCAAGGTAAATAATTGCAGAAACATCTACACCTGAAGTAGTCTTAGTATTTTCACTTGCAAACACTGGTTCACAAGAGTTTGGGAGCATGATTTGGATTTGTTCTGGACGGAACTGAACAGAAGGAGATCCTTCAGAACCACATCTCATGCACTTTGACCTCTAACGGGTCAGGCTAGAAAGTAAAGTCCAAAGCAAAACCTTTTACAGTGAGCACAATGTGGATGTCAGGTTCTTACTTCACTTTATAGGTCCTCTCCTGGCGAGCTGCACCACATTTATTGCAGCTGTTAGCTGTAGCCCTTTCTCTGTGAAGGAAATAATCCAGGCAAAGATGTGTGTGTATGATATGCTCACTCATGACTCCAGTCAAATTATCCTTAGAATAATGATTTTGACATGAACACATGAACCTGGGCGATGTCTAAATGCTTCTGACCAACTGTGCTTTTGCTGTTTCTTTTTGGGGTTTGTAGCTCTCCGGGGGCTGCTTCTGGCAGTTGTGCACTGGAGCTGCTTTAAATAAGGATGTATTTTCTGTTTCTGCTGTGTGCATCTTGTTCTCAGCTGTCCTCAGGGCTTCCCTTTTAGTCATTCTGAAGCCACACTTGGTCACTACTTAATAAATAGCGACCCTGGAGTTCCAATTAAATGCAAGGAGCGCTCCTCTGTTCCAGATGTGCAGAACTGGAGGCCATATTAATTAATTAATTAGTTTCCGTTCAAGAGTTAGAAGTATGTAAATCAGATTTTATGTGGAAATGTGTAGTTGCACGCTTTGTGGTACCTTGCCTCTCCCAGACTTCAGAAACCAATTAACGCATTAGTGAGATCATGTTATTGTGACTGTGTCCTGGCTTAAATACAAGTACTTTGTGTCAAAACCGTGTCTTTCAAATAGTCACAGCCCTGTGTGCTTTCTTCAGGATGTCTAGAGTAGCTGGTAGCACTGTTCTCAGATCAGCATGCCACCTTTGGTTAATCTGGGGGAGAGGCTGCAGAACCAAGCTTTCCCTTGAGTGCTGCTATTAGCGTTATAGCAGCCTTCTCTTTGGAGCTGGGTGTCAGCATTTGAGATAGCTACATTTCTGCTGCAGCAGCGTTTTCTTTAAAAAGAGAGTAACTGCTATAGGCTCTATGGGTTAGAACTCTTTTTGATTGTATGGCTTATACACCAAGGTCAGGTGCAGACCCCTGAGGATTGTGCAAGAAAAATCCCACGTTTCTTGGTCCGTGCCTATCATGTCAAAACTGAGAGCAGAGCGACAGGGACACGTGTTCAGGAGGAGGTAGCGTCACCCTTCTCCAGAACCAGATAGCTCCTGAAAAACGTGGGCACCCTTCCAGCAAGAAAGGGTGGTCAAGTGACCTGCGGGTTCAGTGCTTCTCATCTAATTTCATGACATGTTTTTGCATGCTCTTGGATTATTTTAGTTCCCTGACATGCATGCTTGGTTTCAAGTACACTTAAGAATTCCTTATTGTTGTCTTCAGAGGGTATTTGTGCACTGAGCATATGATTTATTTATTTTTTTTATATTCCCTCACAAAAAAAAAAAGCATGCGCACTCTCAGGTGCCAGTGCTTTCTTGTATTTCAAGTTCAGGGTGCTGAGCTGGAGGTATTGCACAAGGTATCTGCAGAGATACACTTGCACTCAGCTACAAGTGTGTAATCAATTTTCAATTCATGGTTCTTAGCATAACTAGTTAAGGTTATGTTAAGTGCAAGTCAGAGGAAAAAAATACTGAAAATGTAAAAGATATAAAAACTTCAATTGTTTTTCTACACGTTTCCCCAAGGTTTGCAGTGCTAACAATCTTTTACATTCTTTAGTTTCCCTTTTTCCTGTATTTGCCATTTGTTTCCTCTCCTAGAACTGTTTTAATACTGCTAGTGGCAATTGATCTAACTGTTGATGTTGATCCCAAAATAACACTGGTGTCAGAACTGGTTCAAGTGCTTCATGATACGTGGCGTAGTATCAGTGGTGCCCGTTGTTTTGTCATGTGAGGTCCTACCAGTGTTCGTTGCTCCCCCCACCCCTGCCAGTTTTGGGTAAGCTTGCCTTACACAAATCTAATGCTCTTGCATTTTCTGGTCTCTTACCACTACTTAATAAACAATACTGGGTCAGCTACTTTTTTTCCTTGCTGCCACAGTTTTGGAATGATACTATCCTTCAGCAGGTCAAAAAATACCTCAGGAAGGAAAGCTGCATGCATAATAAAGTACTTCAATTGTAACTTCTAAGCTAGTGCTCTTTCTGTTTAATCCATTCATCTATTCCTGCTAAGCAACCTTACCTTTTGTTACTGGAGGCCCTGATTCACAGCTGCTTTTTAAGGCTTCACTGGGCTAATGAACATAAAGCTCCACATAGGTGCTTGGGTATCTTCCCCACCTGGGTCTGAACCTTCTCTAAATTTGATCTTTGTTTGGAGCCTCACTAAAAGGCTGTTTACATCCTCGGTACTTTTGTATCTCTTCTGTAATACCACATTCTTGCTATGTAGTTCTGTAGTTAGAAATTATTGTCCTTAGAAAGGCTTTTCCTTCTGGACTCTGGTGATTGGTAGGTGGGGATATGGGTAAGTCTCTTGAGTTTATTTTTTTTTCTGATTTGGGGGCTGTTTTACTCTGTTCTCACATTGATATGGTTCATGCTTGCATATTCATTTTATTAGTAGATTCATAGCAGGAGCATTTTTACTGAATAAAAGTAATATTTATAGGCTTCATACCACAAAATTTGCGAGGCTGTAGTTACTAGATTTGGGTGACATTTGAAAAAGGGTTGTTAAACTCATGTTGTATGAGATTCTGAGACATTTAGCTTCTCTCATAACACATCACCAAGACCAGAGCAGATTTTTTTTTTTAACTTAACCATGAAGCATCAAAATGTGACTTCTTCTTTCTTAGACTTTAGTAAACCAGTTTTTCAGTTGTCAACACACTACCACGCTGATTCCTCTCTGAAATTTTAACTTAGTATTTTTTTGGTTACAAACATTTTTTTAAATATCCTGGCTGAGGCTGTGTTAGCTTTTTATTACGCTTCAAATGATGGTAAAAATGTAGAAATCTTGTACAGAAAAATCCTTTTTTATTTAAATCTACCTCTTCCCTCCAAAAAAGAAGTACTAATGACATTTTATGTAGCTTTATAAATTAGAAACAAGGCAATTTTTCTGCAGTCATCAGAGATACAAACCTACCTATTTTATCTCTATCCTTGTGTGTCATTAAGAGCAAACTTCCTGCTGTCTGACATTGGTTGTTACGTGTTGCATAAGCGTTAAGATATAGCTAAAAAGGACTGAATTCTACTTTTAAAAACAGTAGTGTCAAACCTACCTTATGGGCAGCTTTAAATGTTGCCTTTCAGCATAGCTTTCTGGGGAGCTGGCTGTGCAGTTATTGACTGACAGCTGTTTGTATTTAACTGTGTTAGGCCACGAGGGGCACTCATTCACATCACTTCACAAAGTAGCTTCAGGGTGCATGATTGTGCCGTTGGCAAAAAAAGCAATTTAACATTCTCTCAGACTAGAGATGTTTTATCTGAAATTAAAAAATTTATGCACTTAATCCCTTGGTGTATTAAAACTTCGAGTTCTCACAATGTTTTTGTCCTCTCCCAGTCAAGGTTAGGGTTTTTTCTGTTTTTTTTAAAGAATTGTAGACTTGAAAATAACATTTGTGTGTATGTGGGAGTGATAAGCAGAGTTAGCACTAATTATAGGTGGAAAGTTATGAGGGAGGAAAGACAATACAGCTTATCACTTACTGTTCTGTTGATCCTTTGAGCATTAATTAAACATATTCCCATGCATAAGCCACTGCTAAAAACAAACAATAGGGTTGCTGTAGGATTCCTCTGCATTTTATGTGCATACATACAAATTAGTGAAAGAATAACTTCTGCTTTGCATTTTGCAGCTAAACCTGAGCAATTTAAACGCTATGTAAGGATTAGGAAGTATGTTTGTACTGGCGCACCTTCAGCAGCTTTTGATAAAACGAAAGATTAAATTGGTCTGTAGCTTGGGTAATACCTTTTTTCTTTTTTTTAAAGGAAGATAATTAAATTGCCATTATGTTATCATGATGCCAGTGAACTGTCTCAATATACTTGTGAATACTGTCTTCAAAATGACTTTTACAAGGAGGATAAAATGTATTGCCTCTTTCCTATAACTTCTGAGAATTTCTAGCTTTCAGATGATTAAGCAGCATTTTAAACTACTGTTGAAAATCGGTTCTCCTTTGGAAATGCATTTAAGTAGTAGCTGTGCTGCAGCTTTGGTTACCTCTGCCATAGTGATGAAGGTAGGTAGTAATTCATTAACCTATATGAGCAATTCCTGAACTCATCTGTGTTCTAGCAGGTTCCTCAGGGGACACTAGTCTTGGCCGCTGTCAAATGATTCCCGGTATTCAAACAAAATGTAGTGTGGTGAAAGTTAGGGTTGCTTTTTGTGTCACTCTCTGTCATCTGTTTTGGTAGCAGGAGGATGCATTGGCACAGCAAGCCTTTGAAGAAGCTCGGAGAAGAACTCGCGAATTCGAGGATAGAGACAGGTCTCATCGGGAGGAAATGGAGGTGAGGGTTTCACAGCTGCTGTCAGTAACTGGTTAGTACTTTCCCAAACTTTAGATTGTTTGCATTGATTTGTCTGTGTGTACAATGTTGTGGATTTTGTTTGTTCAATTTTTGTCGTGTAAAAATCGCAAAATGTGTTGCTTTAAACTCTCCTAAGAAGGAGTTCCAAATGTTCAAAGTTGACAAGAAATCTCCAATTTCTAACACTTTATTCCTTTCTGTAGATGATCTATGGGTTTTTTTGGTGGGTACTTAAGGTGCGAGGCTACACTTGTTCGCAGAGCTGCCATCTCTCTGTCAAAGGATGCTTTGATGGCAGCTACAGGCATCTTTTGCCTCCCATGCGTTTCCTATGGGTGCAAAAAGGCTTGGGGAGCTGCTGGCAGATAACTTTGTAGCTAGCTGGCTGTTCCATGTTGCAGAATACATAACCAATTAACTTACTCAGATACTAGTCAAACTCTAGTTTTCTTCTCGCTTTGTTCTTACTGGTGGGGAGTATTACTCCTCTCCTTCCTTTCAGTGGTATAGTTCCCACTACCTTGTGCTTTGCTCTTAAATGTTCTTTTTTTTTTTTCCCCTCAATGAGAGCAGAAATTACTGGGATCTAGAAAAGAGGAGCCAGAAACAGGAATGGAAACCAGCTGCTCTAAGATGTCAGTAAGGCAGGAGCTGGAAGAGGACGAGTAGTACATAAGGAGAGCTTCCAAGGCAAGTTAAGGCAGCCTGTCAGTCAAGCAGAGGAAAGGATAAGGCAGAAGGAGTTTGAATTTATTTCGTTTGCTAACTTCTTACTCCCTGCTTTATCAGTATGGTCTGACCTTAATCAAACATGACCAATCTGCTGCTCCTCAGGGTTTTGAAAGCTTTGTTGTTGTTATACTGCTAAACTGCTTTTATTCTGGCATCTTCACTGATAATTGAGGTGGTTGGGCAGGCTTTCCTTCCTTCCAACTGAGAGTGGAAGGCATTGAGCATGACAATGAGAGGGAAGAGAGATGCAGAGAAGAATAACCATCACTTTGAAGAGGTGGCCAGTGTTCTTTTCCAAATGCAGATGTGGCTAGGTCAGATGTCAGCTGTTGCAAAACTAAAATCCTTGCCTTTAAAGCTTCTCTACCCCCAGATCCTTGTAAGAGCAAGACTATCTGGATCACTTTGTCTCTAGTCACATCGTAGCTGGAACCTGCTTGTAAGTTGAGTTCAGAATGAAGTTAATCTTGAAGCTTGTCATGCAGATTTGAGGCAGCCTGCCTTAATTTTAATAACACAATAGGAACTTTAAGACCAGCTTTAAATCTTTGATCTTAATTTATATATCAAGTTTTGCTTGATTCATTTTCCTCTACCGTGCCCTTCTTACCTATTCCTGTTACTCTTCTTGCTGAATGCTGAAGCTTTAAAATATCAAAAGCTTTAAAATTATCAAAAAATATCATTATAACTTTTGCAGTTCTGTGGGACTTGTTCTTTCCTCCAAGTGTAGAAACCCCTTATTTGCATCTAAGATGCACAGAAACTTTCAACTTGACAGTGAGATTGAGGGAATACCAAGTGTCTGTGGCTTCACAACAGACATCAAAGCTCGTGACACCGAGGTACAAAAAAATCAACATCCCTGGCCATCTGCAGGAACTGGACTCAATAACTTATGAAAATACTCTTGCTTTTAATAACATAGCAGCCAGTTGTTACTCAATGATGTCCTTATTAGCTTCCAATATCCATTTTCTATTAAAACAAGAACAGCCATTGTCCATCTCTGAAACCCTGGCATGGATCACCTACAAAAAGGAAGAAAAGGAAAAATAAAGGATTTTAAATGTGCTTAAGCAGAATAAAAATGAATTGCCAAATTAACTTCAAATTTATTTGATACCAAATAGAGATTTTTTTAATTAATTGCAATACATTTTGCTATGTGTGTTTTTATTTTTATTTTACTGTGCATGTTTAATATGTTTAACCAAGCAATCTTTCCTCAGTTACTTGTAGGTCTGACTTTTTTTTTATATTTACATTTTCTTATTTGTATGTTTGGGGGAAGACTTCCTGGCTACATACCTAGAATGTTTACAGATGATTTTTTTCACTCTGGGTGTCAAAACTCCCATAAAAATTGGGATCTGGGGGCTGGGGAATAACAGACTTGCAATAATGCATTCCTCAGGAGTAATCAGGTTTCCAAATAATTGTCTGGGTGACTTCTTTGCAGTTGTATTCTAATGCAGCTTTTCAGCAGAATGAAAAAAAATTAGTGTTGCTGTGTTTGTTGTATTTATGGCCTCTGAATTTTCCAGTGCTTACAGTCTTGGTCAGCTCAGAATTATGGTTTGACAGTTACAAAATGTTAGTCCGAACAGTATTGTGGACTGTTTGTGTAATTTCAGTAGTTCAGACTGTATCTTTGGTTGCACTACAGAGATGGTACTTGAAGATTTTAGAGGGCAGTTAGAAAAGGTAGTTCTAAGCATTATGAGTGCATTTTTGTTACACTACATACAGATGGAGTTCCCCACAGCATAGACTTTTTGATGTTATCTGCACATCTCATCGTTAATAAAATTTCAGATTTTTTTTTTCCTGCTAAGCATGGCATGGACAGTGAAACTTGGAATTGCCAGACTTGGACCAGGATTGCATCAGCATTAGGGATTGCTTGAGGAATTGCGACACTGTCTGTATAAAAGCAGATTTTTGACTGTAGAATTAGAGCTGAAATGCCTTTAATAGAGACCAGATTCTGCTGCAGTGGGGGAGGGAAGGAGAATCCTGCAGTATTCCACCCACTCCTACCCAAAACAGAGGCGCCAGCTCTTTGGAAACATTCATCCGTCCAAAGCCTGGCAGCATATGAAAATGATCAGACTCAATTCTTTATTTATACAGCTTTGTGTAGAAAAAAATTCCTATCTGAAGTCTGTCTGTAGACTTTTAAAGCAAAGTGGTATATTCTTGCCTAGGAGCAATCCCAGCGAAAGTTCCTGAGCAGTTTAAAACAGTTGTGTGGGGCAGCTGGAGATTTGTATGGTTGTACTTTGAAAGGGAAAAAATAGCAAGTGCAGTAACACTTAATAATGAAAAGTAGAATACTAATCATTCCTTAAGTGTCCTCTCAGAATTAGTAGTGGCTGCTAGGTTATGCTTGATTTGTTTTCCAAATGTGATCATATTTTGGTCCGGTTATAGCATTTGTCCTAATGTAAGTAGGATGTATTACTCTTGGGTGTGAATGGCCTTAGGAATTTTGCTTTAAGGTTTTAAGCAAAATGTGTTTAAAATGAGTTGCAATGTGTCCTGTTATACTTGTGACATGTTTCAGTTCTGAATCTGAGATGGTTTTGGTTTTTGTCAGCTTATGTAGGTTGGTCACATCGGATACCACAAATCCTGCCTCACTGCATTCAGAACTCCTTTGTTTCAAAGATGCTTCTGAAGTCAGAGAGTATTTTTAATTACTGCCTTCAAAATTAATAATATATTCTAATGACTTTCACTTTTTACAAAAATGTTAGCATGCTGAGACAGTAAGGATTTAATAATACACATGAAGGAAGACCTTATCCCCAGGTGAAGCCTACTGTAAGAAATGAATAACTGTCTGAAGTTTCATAAGCTTGGGAGCACCGAGCTACTTGGCAAACTCATGCTGTTCAGTGACTTCACACCAGCTGAAGGCCAAGTTCTCTCTCCATAAGCAAGCACCACACCATGGTGAACTTGGTCCAAGGCCATCCTTTTAGCCCTGTATTCGGGAACTGATGCCATTAAGCAGGTATACGAACTTGAAATACTCGTACTTTGGCAGAGGGGAGCAAGCAGACTGAAGAGACAGCAGGGATGGCAGCAAGGCAGATGATGATTTTCATCATCTCTTTATCCCTTTTTCTTGGACAAGAGAGTCAATACCTGCGTTCCCTTCTGTTTTGTGTGGTTTCGGTATGAATGACCAGAGTGCAGCCTCACGATAAGAAATGCTTGCTGGAAATTACCATGAGGTTGCTGTCTAAAAATGCTTGAGTCTTCCAGTAAAAACTTATTGCTTTTTATTCAGCATTCTGACTGTAGTAACGTGAAGCAAAATGTGTCCAGAATGACTTTGAGATATTTAAACAGCCCCCATTTGGTGAAGCTGGGATACCCTGAAAGTAACACCCTGTGGTCAGTCCAGGAGGAGCAGCCCTCAGGTGCCTCCTGCCAGCTGGAGCAAAAAGTATCAAGAAAAAGTATCAAGCCATGGATTTTCAGCAATGAATAAGGAGTAGAGGGTATCCTGTCTGTTGTTATACTTCCAGATACTTCTTATGACTCTTTAGGTAGGGCAAACGATAGCTTTAAAACAGAAACAAAAAGTTATTTGAGTGCGCAGTGTGCCCCACTCTTTCTCTTTTGCTTAGCCAAATGTGTTCTACAGCTTGGTTTATTTGGGGGTGGGTTGGATCTGTTGTCGGTTTTCGGATGTGATTTGTTCAGCAGGCATTTTTGAAATGTAATATTTTTCTATTTTGTGTTCGTTTCCCATCTTACTGCCATGCTTTTTGTTTTAACAACAATGCAAGTAGAGAGGCAGAGTGATCTGCTCTTCCCTGAAACAGCGTAGTCTAGCAATTTGTCTGTTTGTGGTCTTGTGCTAAATATAAATAACATTAATGGCGAAGCAGAGCCATTTTAGGAAACTGCATGAAATTCTCATTTAAAAAACCTTCACATTTTGTTGGGGGAAAAAAATGTTTTGAAACTTTTTGTTGTTTCTTCCACTAGAAATCCCTCTCAAGACAAAGCACCGTATTTTTTAAAGCAAACAGTTCACAATTGAAACAAAACCTAGTAGTAGGCCTCATTGTTGTCCAGGCTTCTAGGAAGCGAAGTCCTTCTCCCTGCTTAAAGGAAAAGAAGCAAGATGAAACTACCAGTGTAAACAACTGCCCTAATTATAGGTATCTTGTTAGGGTACAACTTGCTTCAGCAGAAAAAACAGTATTCCAGTCAGTTTTCTTTTTTCCTATTTGTTCCTCGTCAAACTCCAACTTGAGTTTTTCCTCAAAAAAATAATCTGGAATGAACTTAATTACTACTAATTGTGTACTCTCTAAAATGACATAAAATTACGTCATTTAGTCTAAACTTTATCAAAGCTTTTTGGTCGTGAAAGGAACCCAAACCGTTACTTGGTAACAGTGGGTAGTACAGACTTGTGTGTGTGTGTGTATATAGAGAAAATGTTGATATTCAAGATGCATGCAGCACAACTGAGGAGAAAAAAGGCATTAAAGCGTGTGCGTGTGAATATATGTTGCCCGAAAGGGTCTTGTGATGTGCATGCAGTGCCAGTAGGCTGGTAACATTATGACTAGATCGTTTCTCAAGAACTTCTAAACAGCTGAGATTTCTGTAAAAGTGCTAGGGAATGCATATATTGGAAAAAAACAATTTGTGCTGTACAGAATCAATGCTGGGTATAGTACGGAAGAGATCAATTTTGCAAATCAGGGAATAGTGTAATATAAGCATCTTCCTTCAGTCAATGAAGGTTAGAAAGGGGCTGAGCAACGGAGGAATACTGTCTGGAGGCAATCAATGTTAATTATAAATTTATAACCTTTATACCAGCCTTCAAACAGTACTTTTTAAAAGGAAGCATTTTAAGCTTTTTTTTTTCTAGTTTTCAAGCAAAAGTTTAAATTTTACTAGGCTGTACTTGCAGCTCTTAAGAGCTTACTCTGTTCACATGGCTTTTTCAGTCCAGTTACCAGTATGGAGTACTAAAATCAGTAGCATTGTCATCGATTTTAAACAAAGATAAAACAGTTGCAAGGACTTCAGGCAAGTGAATTTGGAATTCGTTATTAAACTGCGTGTACTTGGTCTGGTCGTGCTCTGCAGCCCTGTAGTAGTTGCTGGTGAGAGCAGGCTCAGCATGTAACACAACTGCCGTGTGCTTTTAGGTTCTAGGAAGTAGGTCTCTAGAAGCTTGAAATGAAGTCTCGACTGAGGTAGGTGCTAAATGATTTTAATCTTTGTCAGGAAAACTGTATTTTGTCTTTCAGTGAGCAGAAAAAGCAATGAAACTTGATACAAGAATAAAATAGCGCATTGGGTACAGAGTTTGTAACAGTAATTGTTCTGTAAGGACTCCAAATGTCCACATCTCTTACCAAATTTGAAAGAATTTTCCATTATTGGAGTAATTTAAGCGGTACTTGACATAGTTTAAAAAAAAAAAAAAAAAAGATCAAGATGACTACTTCATCCCAGGTTTAGGTGGAACCGGCTAGGGCCGGCAAACAAAGCAACTGCTGATGCTGGATCTGGGCTGTGGAGTCTCTAAGTATTTCTCTAAGTATTTTCCTCTCTGCTTCTGGTTCTTTGTTTGGGTGTTGGTTGTTTCTTTTGGTTTGTTGCTTTTCTTTTTTTTCCTTTTGGTCTTGCGGTTGTATGCTTTTTAGAAAAGTATCTGCAATGTGTTCTCAAATTTTTTTTTAAATCCTTTTCAGGAGGTTAACAGACCTTCTAAGAGAATCCAAATGTTCACTGTTTAGTTTTTCATAACGTAGCCTGATTTTTCACTTATTTAGTAAATTATAGATGATGGATGCCAAGGCACATAATGCATCTGCACCGTCTGCTTCAGCAGGATGGAGCTGCCAGAATGCAATTAAAGAATTGCAGTGGGGTTGTACATGGAATGGCTTTATTTAGGCTACTCTTTGTGGCAGCCCTTATTCAAATTATCTCCCAGTTTCTTCTTCCCTTCCTCCCTTCCCCTACACAAGTGTCCCATTATCTTGCTGATACTGCTGGTAAAGAGAGGTGAAGAGCTGTGCCCCAAAACCTCCAGAGAGTCAGGATGCGCAAGGGAGGGAGAAACCTGTGGGTATGAATTGCTCTCATCAATGACTCCCACCCAACACACATGCTTGACAAGTCACATCTGAGGATTTGCAGAGGGCTTGCTGCAGGGTTTCAGGCTGACAGAGGGGAGTGAACAATATTAAGCATGGAGGAATCGAGAGCTGGTGCAAACAGGACTAATAGGAGTATTCAGTTGTATTGTTCCATTATTTTCACGAGTAGGGTGTAGTTACAGACTCAAAGGCAGCTTAAGCAGTTCTGCTGGCAGTATTGAAAGCATGACCAACAGCAGGAGGGGGATGGTGTCCGACTGCCTTGGCTGCTGGAGAAACTGCTGGTGTGTGTGCCTTCCTCCAGAGTTGTCATTACTCTTAGATCTGTTTTACCCAAGTGTCCTATTGTAGATGCTCCAGCATGATCCCTGTCCAAAAGACTCAACTGTAAGCTGATGTTTTGATGGCTTCAAGCTATCTAATTTAATGAGATGAAAATTAATAAAATACAGATCCTACTACATCATACTCCTGAAATGACTTTTAGCCCATACTTAGGCTTGGGAAGAGCTCAGAGATGCAAGGTTGAAGAGAGCTGAGGTGCAAAAGTATCATCGTGGGTGCTTCTTGTCGTTGTTTACCATCAACTCAAACTGCTCTTGTTAGTAACTTCTACCTTGTTTATTAGGGTGTTTTTCCCCCTGTGGTATCAGCAGATGAATTCAGTGTAAATAAATCTAGAATAGCATACTATAGGAGGCTTTGAAATGTGTTCTTTTGCCAAACAAGTTCCTGCAATTCTTGCAGTCAGTCGTCATGCCGTCTCCTACTTTAGAGGTTTTAAATGGCTCGTGGCCAGTCGTAATTCCTTCCGTATTGCAGAAGATTTGCATGGCTTCATGCGCTGAAAGCTGAGCACGAAGTATTTTTGGGTATTGAAACTCCCGACATGTCCTTTATCTTAACCATTCAATTTCAGGATATTTGGAAGGAAGCTGGCAGAACTGGTTAAAATGCATTCATTTTCAGGAAAATCCCAACTGCCGCGGGGTCCGTGCAGTATTTACAAGTTTATCCTGCCAATAGTTGTGACCCTTTCAGCTGAGTAACGTTCAGAGTAGTCTTCCTTCAAACTTAAAATCAGTATTTGACTGAAAATTGAAATACGCTGAGATAAGATGAATAACTACTGTTTTCTCATGACTCATTACGCATGACTCATGGCAGCGTACTCCATTTCCTCGTGGCAAAGATAGATGCATCTTTTTTAATTGAAACAAGTCTCAGTCTTTGAGGAGCTGAGCTCATTATTCATAGAGAGCAATTCTCCTGCTTCTGCAGGGCTTCATAAGATATGCATTTCAAAAATTACAGCGAATGCTGCAATTCAGAGGGTTGATTAGAGTGTATGGGACCCAAAATGAGAGATTTCTGGAAATTGCCATTTTTATGTCCGTAAAAAGAATGGTCAGCTTCCTTTGACAGGCTGAGGTGACCAACCAGGTACTGCCATGCAGGTGGGTGTTAAGAATCTGGGGGCATTTCTTATGAAAGCTGTATTTTGCCCTTTGTCTGTGGCCAAAACATCACCTAATTCCTGATGCTCTACAGTGTGCTTGCTGTCTGCGTATGTGGTGAATCCTCCTCCTCTTCATGAGTATTTGTAACTTTTACATAGATACATGGTGCTTTTAGCATGTAAAGCACTCCTGCAGTCATTCATACTGTGCCCGTGTGCCTTGGTGGGGCAGTGTCTGGCAGAAGGAGCACGTTTCATGTGCATTCCTGCACAGTGGTACAGCGCAAGTAGTTGAGGGCTTCTGAGAGAGACAGAGCTGTCATTCCAACACATAGGAGCTGCACATGTAAATCCCCACTTACTGAAATGCAAAATTACACCTTTATCCACATGTGCTGCTCTAAGACATTGTAATGACTGCTTTCAGTACATTTGAGGGTAATTTGTCATGCCTTTTGCATATCGCTTGAAAGGGCAAATCTGGTAGTTGTTTGCAGAAGCCACTACTGAACCCTTCAAGTAGCAGCGATCGCTTGAATCATGTGAATTCTTTCATACGGTTTGAAAGGAAAGGCCCCTCTAGGCACAGCATAAATGCAACCATATGCCCTTACCTTGGAGTCTTTGCTGAATTTTGACAATAAAATTGCTGTGTTTATGATTACTTTGCTGAAGAAGCAGCTCTGTTGCTTTCAAGGCAGAGAGACAGCAGCAATTAACTTGCTGCCCTTCTTTAGTAAGTGTAAAATGTGCTTGATTACGAAATTGATAACTAAATAAATTAATATAACTAGGATTATAGTAACATGTTAGGACTACGTGCCTTTATTTCTCAGAAGAAACGGGAGGCAGTTAAAATGAGAAGAAACCTTGGCACGATCTGGTCAGTGGGAGAAATGCATGCAAAGTGGAACTGTTATCCTTTTGTTACTTTTAGTACGGCTCTTAAGTTGGTGCGGAAGCATCTGTTTGGACTTGCAGAACAACCATCTTGTGTTCAGAAAAACCATTACATCCCAGTTCAGTTTTCTGTCAAAAAAAAAAAAAACAATGAACGCCACGCTTCAGTTTTATTAACTTTGCCTACTGGTATCACTGGATAAGGTGAATGATTTGGGTTTTGAAAATAACACGAAAATCGCAATTAAATGCGGTTTCCTACAATTCTGCATCTCTGCTAAGAAGGCAGTTTGCGAAAGTTGCTTGAGTGGCTGGAAGGAGTGTGCTCATTAGCATTCAAAATCTCGAGCGCTGTACATGAGTGCACCTGCTTGTGCTACAGTGATCCCTCCGATTACTGAGAAGTCTGTGGGTTTGTGCCCCAACAGGGATGGCGGTGGTTGTTTTCGGTGTTCTTCTGTGCGTAGGCAAAAGGCTGCTTCCTTCACTCAGGGTACAGCCTGCGTCAGTGGAACAGAGGGAGAAGATCTAACCCATGGATGTCTAAAATCCAACAGCAATCCTATTTATGTACTGGACACATAAACGTACCAGGTGCTGGTTGTGGTATTGAAAATAGTGACCGTGTTTCCAAATCAGCAGTGGCAACGTAACCACCAAGAGGGTGCAGGAGGGAGCGTCCTCTCTGGAAGCATGCTGACAAGTGGAGGGGTTTATTAATGGACGTGGTGCCCATCAGAATGGGATCATTGCACGGGAAAGGCAAATGTGACTTGAAATCAGTATTTAAATAGTGGAAGGAAGCAAGACTCCTTGTGGGTGAAGCCAGCCAATTGTGCTGGCAGTGTGAACTTAGCCAGATGAGAGGAACGGTAGGTAAGGGAGGAAGAAGTGAGCATGGAAAGCAGCAGAAAATGGTGCTGGCAGGCCAGGCCGGAGGGTTTGGGAGCTGGCAGACGCGGCTCGCTTGCAGTTGAGCATGGGAGGGAAGCAGCAGCGTGCTGTGAACTGGGCTAACCGCCCTGCGGCGGCAGGGCTTCCTCTGTGTCAGTAAATGTGACTCAGAAGAGCCCAGGGAGCATCGCGGAGCAGCCGGCGTGTCGCTGTTAGTCACTGCTTAGCTGAAATGCCCGTATTGTTCGGTGGCACCGTGTGAACCCGATAATTGCCTAAGCCATGCATATCCCGGTACTGCTGCCCGCACTGAGCCTGTCCTGCCCCTTCCACCAAAGCACAAAGAGCTTTCTGAAGGAGGGAAGGGTCATTTGTTTGTTTTTTTTGGGTTAGGTTGTTTCTTCTTTATTGTTTTTAGTGGTTATTTTTCAGCTTTTTTTTAAGAATGCTATTTTGAAGCCCTGAGTGCAGCAGGTTGCTGCAGCTGGCGAAACTCAGAGCTATGCCAGATAATGCTTCTGCAGCGATGGCTCCCCCAGCTGAAAACCTGGGACTGCTGGGGCTGCAGTGGTACTTTTGAGGCCGAGGTGCCAGCTGTGCACCCTGTAAATTAAACCAAAGTGTCCACGCTAACATGTCTTAAAGTACAGCTCGCATCTATTGAACGCTCCCAGAATAGACGTACTGCTTTAAAATTGAAGTACATAAATGGGTTTTAAGTATTTACCTGCATTTGTGTGCACTACTTGAAAGCAGCCTGTGTGCATACAGAGTAGAAAAATCAAAATACTCAGGTTATGAACCCAAACTAGAGGAGGAACGTACTGTTCGGTTGCAGAAGAGGTGACGCACGAGGTCGCTGGCTGTGGGGGCAGCTTGGGCCCTCTTTTTTGTGTTCGGCTGTAGACCTTAGTGGCTGACAGTTAAATGCCTGCTGCCTTGGAGGAAATGCAGCACACTTGGGATGCAGAGTGTGTGTCTGGGGATTGGTAGTGCTGGGAGGAGAAGCAGGCATCTGTGAAACATGTATGTCTATTTTTCAGGTAAAGTATGAGTCCTCTACGAGAACTGATATTACTGCTGACCATCTTTAATTTCCTCTTTAAATTGCCATCAATTCAAACCGTTTAACAGAGCCATTTACTTAAAAGAGAACTGATATCACTTTTTTTTACGCAGGGGCTCAATCATAAGTACCAAAGTTTTCTCAAGTTTTGTTATTGCTAACTTTACAGGTGTACCAAAGGAAAAAAAAAAAGCTGCAGTAAAACTCGAAATCTTTATCAAGAGCTGTTAAAATGTTTATGTATAGATTAAATTGTACTGCTGTGTTGTTATAAGCCTTTGTTCCAGGAAAAGCTAAAGTAAATGTTGATTGCGTGAATATCCAGGGGGGAGGTTTATTTGGGAATGATGTAATGTACTCTGCCATCTTGGCACTGTAGCTCTTCCCCCAAAAATCTCAATCCTGAGAATGCTCACAGGAAAGGTTAACAGAAGGGAATTTCACACCAAAGAACATGTGTTTCAGATGAAGAGACATGAAACCCCATTGCCTTACTGGGCTGAGACGAGCCTGGCTGCGGGAGGGTTTCTGAGGCTGGGCTCAGAGCAGAGCCAAAGCTCAGAGCCCCTCTGCAGAGGGGAGCGGTGTGGGACTGCTCCTCAGGGAGCCCTGCCTGCTGGGGGGCTGTTGAATTGAGGGGGAAAGAATGATTCTCTTGTTAACAACAAATGCATTGGTTACTGCTTGAAACTTGCAGTTTCTGATTTAAAATTGTTTATGGTTGTTGTCATGTGCTTAATAAGTAAGAAATGAATTGATTACTTTGAAATCACTTCTTGGTGCTAAAAGGTGTGTTTTTTAATGCAGGCAAGAAGGCAACAAGACCCTAGTCCTGGATCGAACCTAGGAAGTGGTGATGATCTCAAACTACGTTAATCAACAGCAGCAGGCGTGCCATGGGTCTGCACACATTGCTTCTACTTGGCAAAGGATTTAATAAAAGACCAGAAACTGTGATAACTGGGTATACTATGGTCTGTTTCCTGACCTGCGGCAGTCAAAATCACCATGAACTGCCATGGTTTGCACTATGTTTATGTTACGATACCTGCATTTCCCATTTTAAGCATGTAGCCAGTGGCAATTTGAAATTTTGTTTTTCTATGCAAACTTATTTTTGTTGGCACTATTTTAGTGAAATGGAAACTTATGCAGCTATAAAAACATTTTTTTTCTCAATGTAATAAAAATTGTCACTTAAAAATAGGTCAAGATATTACAGATTAAAAACTTTTTTTGTTGTTTTTTGTAAACTGCTGGAAGCCAATGCATTCCAAGCTTAATTTTTTTAATATGGGCTTTTGGAATTTTGATCGTCTTTATTGTGCTCCTGCTTTATTTTAGATATGCATTCTTATCTATCTTTCAGTTTTCTTTTTTTCTAAATTTGTAAGACCTTCTAAAAACTGCTGACATTATTTTTGCATTATTTCCAAGCTTAAACCCAGTGGATCAGTGCTGTTGGAATCAGGTTTCAACCTCCGGGTCTGTAAATGTTACAGTTGCAGTATTCTTTTAACTGCTAACAATCCATTGGTTCCACTTTTTAAATGATAAAATCTTAAAATGTATATTTTCATGCATTAATGCATTCTGCCCCAATATCTGTCTTAGATTTTATTCTCTATTAAGTGAGTTTGGGCGGTTATTATACCCCTGTATATAGTACCTTACTGAAACTCATAGGAAGTCGCAGGCTGGCTTCTGTTTTATTCAGGGATTTTTTTAAATAGTTCTTAAAAAAGGGATACTGCAACTCTACAATCAGATTCAACAGCGTGTTAAACTGGGAATAAAAGTGATCAGCTGCCAAGGTGATATGTATTAAATCATGTTTAAGATAGCTGCTTTAAGTATATTTTATATCTTATGCTTTTTGTAAAGTTGTGCTGAATGGTGAAGAGATGAGGTGGTGCGCAGCAAATCTCATACTGTGCATAGGACACTTCTATCAAATTTTATGCAAATTAAAACTACATTGCAGTAAATATTGCATTTTCTAACAGGGTAAGATTTGGGGTGAGTTGATTTGTGTGAATTGTTTCTGTTTTGTTTGGGGTGGTGGCAAATGGATTTGTTCCCAATTTTTCATTGCATCCAATATTTGAAGAAAACTGATTGGAAATGTGATGTCATCTGGCGTTGTCAAAATGTGGTGCTTCCTGTACAGCCTGATTAATTAAAATGTCACGTGGATACCTTTTTAAAATAAGTGACTTAATCTCAGTGTTTTTAAAAAATGATTTTGAAGGTCAAAACTCTGTATGATGAGAACGCTTTAAATCTTTTTGAAATTCTATAATTAAGATAACTACATTCCTCATTAATGGCAAAAGAATCGATGTAAAAAGAGGTCTTGCAAAAATGTGAGCAGATCTCCATGTGAAGGCAAATCTTTGTATGTTAATGATATGAATATTTAACACTCACTTAAACATGTCAGTAACTGTAAACTGTGAGAATGTCATCAAATAGAAATATTTTGATACTTCAATTTAAATGTGATTCACCTAAAAGATAACATTTTTCACTCCGTGGCCACGTATTCTTCTTGCTCTCCTGCCCCCAAAGAAATAATTTTTCTAAAGTTTCTGCAATGAGTTATTTTAAGGGACACACGCATGCATCCGCACGCATCCCTAGCCTTGGATCTTCTCTGCCATCTGTGTATTTTTGATGGAATAGTCTGAAGATTTATTTTAAAAGGTTTTCCTAACGGTTCAGTGGTTTTAAACCATAAGTACACAGGAAATTATGCTATCAGATATTAACGTCGCTATCTTTGTGTAAATACTGAACTTTTCCCTATCATCATTTAGCATTCTGCTGCTTACGATATCTTAATGCTGGCATTAAGATCACAAGCCCTTACCCTCTGCTGGTTAGTGCAGACTTTTTAAAGTGCATTTTAAGTTATTGATGCAATTTGATATTTTTCATAATTCCTATTTAAACTGAAGTTGCATCATCTTTCTTGAATTCATCTCCTGTAAGAGTTGCCTTAAGCTACAGGATTGCTTTTGCTACTTTTTGTGTTGTATGTTTAACTTTCATAATAAACTTCTGTGTAGTGAAAACAAGTCGCTGTAAAGTCATTTCTGACATCCTGGTACTTCAAGCTGGTGCATTATGTGTTGGTGGGAGAGGAGCAGGATGCTGGGCGATGCCTCCATCCCACCCTGACCAGGTCTTGATGGCCGTGCTTGAGGCAATAGTGACATCCAGTGGTCACTTGAACCAACCCCAATGCACCTTGTCCAGTGTTAATTCAACCCCCAGGGTTGTGCACACACAAAGAGCATCTTTCATCTTTGCATTTTCATAACAGCCATCAAACCTTTGTAGTTGTGCTCTTTGGACGTGGAGACAAACCAAAAGGTAGTTTGCATGTTGAAATTGAGGAAATGAGGAAATGTGGTGAAGCGCTGCGGGGAAGATACGGATATTACGTGCTACACCTGAAAGCCTCTTCTAAGGCTGCTGAAATTTTAGATGGTGTGACTTAAAGCAGCTTGTGCTGACAGATAATGCTGCTAATGGACTGAAATCATGTACAGGGGGTTGTTGGTTTTTAGTAACCAGAGCTGAAGACTGCTTTGGAAGTGTTTCCATGCAAAAGGGCCAAGTATGATCTTAATTTGTGCTTCTAAAAGCTGATTCTAAGTGGATCTGAGTAGTGCCTAATGTCCGTTGCCTGTGGTTCTTCAGAAGATAATCTGTACTTCGGAAGGGTGGCAGTTCTGAAAACAAAACCAGCTGCCAGGCAGTGTTACTTTGGCTTCCTGAAGTTTCCAATTGCTGCTTTTATAGGAACATCGTGCAGTAGCTTAGTTCACAACACATCTTTAAAGAGCTGTTCGTAAAGCCATTAGATAACCTGGCCATTTACTTGCAAGTTCATAAAATGATCCACTTTTCTGCCCAGGGTACATCACGAGTGGATGGCTACTTTATTCCTAAAGCCTTTACTTGTGTGGAGGCATGTGAAGGGCAGTGGTGGTTTGTCCCCTTGTTTCTCTCACCATGAGCTTGCTTCGCAGTCACCCTGAGCAGCAGAGGGAATCTGAACAGCCTCCGGCATGAGGCACCTACATCCAAAGGGGTTTTTTAAGCCATTGCCATCTTTTCCTTGGGGATGTCTGTGCTTGGTTTGGGAGTGAAGCCCCTGGAAACGTTGGAGCTTCTTGGAATGGAAAAAGATGCCCGTGACCTGTAAGGCAACCAGAGCATGTGAAGTCTGGTAACTTGACTTTTTTTTTAAACCTCTTGCAGTTACGTGGCTTCTTCCTCACCTAAGAGAATCCATCACATTAACTGTTCAGCCCATTTTACATTAGGTTTTCAAAACCTGAATGAGGGCTTCCTGGTCTCTTTAATGACATAACAACTGTCAGCTGTCCTGGACTGGGCTCTCAGCCCCCCATTTTCTAGCAGGCAATGACAAAACTGAGACTGCTGGTGGAAAGAGCAGCTTTTCTGTTCCTGCAGGTTTGTGGTGGTTTGTCTAATAAGAAGCCTTGGTTAGGTAAAGCCTGGAAGTTAAGTAAAGGAGACTTGGTTTCAGAGAAGTCAAAATGTCATGGCTTGACAGGATCTTGACAAGACTGTCACCTTTCTTTGCCCACCACTAGTTCAGGCCACCACTTTGTTACAGATGCATTTAGGAATCCGTCCTGTCTGCACCAAAATAGGACTGATTTATTTAAAGTACATTAGTTTGTTAGCGCATTTCCAATGCAAATGAGCGAATTACAAAAGTGGCTTCGAGGATAAGAATTACAGCGAGAAGTTACAGCAGAGTTGTACATTTGCATAGGCAACATTTCTCATAACTCATTTGCCTTGCATCCTGTCTGCACGCTGCAACAACATGTAAATCCCGGTGCATGCATATTCATCAGCTGCTGCACAGCTCACAGCTGCTTAGGCTCACGGTTTAAGTAACTTTATTAAACATCTTAGTTACAGATTGAGATAAGTGAGTTTCCAGAATTGCCTCAGGCTCATTTCTTAAAGCTCACGAGTGGGGAAAAAAAAAATAACACAGAGAAGCCGTGTGCTAACTCGGTCGCTGCTGTGATCTCCCAGTAGGCGGCCCTGGAAAACCCAGACACCTGTGAGAAGGGAAGAAGCTGAAAACGGGAATGTTTCTTGCTCAGTCTAGTCCACAGCTTGTCAAAGCTGGTGAGACTTCTGCTAAATCTTTGCTGGTGCCCCTAATTCTCCTGGTTAGGGACTGTGCTTTCCAGTCTGTGAGACTTGATGGTGCTGTCTTAGGGGAAAGTGGGTTTCTGTTGTTCCATAGGCACCAATTTCCTGTGTTTCACAGAAACCGGTCACTTAAGCCACTTTCCTCCTTTTCCCCTCACTCTTGTGAAACAAGTGATGACTTTTCTCCCTCTCTTGTGGGTTCTGACCACATTTCTTAGCTTTTTCTCTGCTACCGTTCCACTGAGCTTGAGAAAAGAAAATTGTTGCAGAGCTGGAGAACGGCTTTTCCTAGAAGCTCCTCTCTCTTTTCCACCTGTCAGGGGCTGGTCTGCTGAAAGAGGCTGTCCCTGTGGGCCTTGCCTCCTCGCCTCCTTGGACTGTTCCAGCTATAACTCTGCTGTTTTTGCTGTTCACGCCGTGCCAAAGTCCAGCAAAGTGTAGGCCTGGGGAAGCAAGTGGCACAGAATAACTTTCAGGCTGCAAATTGGACTGCTTGTGGCCTTCGTAGCTACTGATATACAAATATTGCTGCAGCACATAGCTGGGGTGATGCTCCGGTGACTGCTGGGGTGTTTCGGGGCTTTGGCCCTCGGTGGCAGTGACACAGATGATGGCTCCTCACGCTGTGCTCCTCGGGGAGGTCTCAGCCTTGAGAAGCTGAGGTTAACATGGGAGGAAGCAAGGTGGCTCAGGGCAGAGGCCTTGCGAGGGTGGATTGAAGCACAGAGGCTGGTGGCTGGGCTGCCCTCCGGCCTCTCCAGGAGGGGAGGTGAGATGGTGGCCAAGCGCCTCAGGTGAGAAGAGAAAATGGCAGGCGGGCCCACAGCTGTTCCTTCCCAATGCTGTTCAGCTCTGCACCTTTCACGGGCCCAGCCCAGCGGGCAGTGCTGTTTCCCTTTGCTTTGGGTTGGTCAAAATGTTCGTGGCCTTGGCTTGAGGAAAAAAGGGAGCACATGGTTCTGAGGGATCAGAATTAGTGCAGTTTAACGCACCCTGTTTGTGGACGCCTGTGCTGTGCCTGGTTTTCTCTCGCAGACATCTCCCAAGCTGCCATTTAGCAGGTGGAGGAAATTAGCAGGCAGATGGGTGGACATCTGGGACCAGCCGTGGCAAAAAGGAGAGCAGGCAGAGGAACGGTTACACAAGGCCAGCAACAGGTCTGGTGCACAGCAGTGAATTTATTCTAGCCTATGGATTTTGGAAGCAGGAGGGATACCCCTCCTGTAGCAAGGATTTTGGTGCCAAACCAACCCGTGGCCTGTCTGAGCCCTCTATGGGACCTGCCTGCTTCCTCTGCCTTTGGCTGCAGATTAGGATCTCGAGTTCCTGTCCTTGTCTTCTTGCTGCTGCAGAGTTGAGCCCTGTGAAGTGTGCGTCTCTGTCTCTTTGCAGTGCTATGTTGAGATCTTGTTTGTAATTGTGGATAAATGCTTCCAGAATCTTTCCACAAAGGGAAATACACATGGGTGAATTCCTTCTCCTTGTGGAAGTGCATAGGGTTGACAAAGCCCTGTTTGTTTGGAGGGTTGAAGCATGTGGTGCGGGTCATGGGCCCGGGGGAGCAGGCAGCCTCCCTGGTCCTCATGGTGAATCTTTGTGTTTGTTTGTGGCTTTATCATCGTAATTCTTGAGTGTGTCCTGCTGCAGAAGGCTTTCAACCTGCGGTAAATCCGTGCTGCTGTCCATACTTTGGGGAGCAAGATCTCTGCCATCCCATGGACACCCATGGGCCCGTCATTGAGCTCCTCCTGCTCCATGTGTAAAATGTGCCTGAAGCTCACATAATTCAGCTTTGCTCATTTAGGAACACGTTGTCAAGACTTATTGCTGGGTTTCTTCACTTGATAGTCATTTTAACTCAAATGTGCGACACTCAAGTTAGTATTTCATGCAATTTTGGCACTGCAGGCCTGTTTCATGGCAGTTGAGCAGGAAAGGTCATCAGCTTGATGGACATCTGCAGGTTTCCTTTCTCAGCATTTGGACCCGGCAGCTGGACTTTGTAGCTCCCTTCCAACTGAACTACTCTATTTATTCTTTGTGCTTTCTTCTACGGCATTTACAGATGCCTGTTCTAAAACCCTCCCTGTGCTGATGTTGAGGCTCTGCCCCCAGACAAGGGCCTTGGTCTTTTTCAGCTGGGGGAACTGGTAGAGACCTTCAGAGGGATGAGGGGACAGCAGTAAGGAGGTGCTGCTGTTGTTCCGCCTGCCCTGGCTCAGGCAGGTTTGGGGTCTGGTTTTAGGACCAGGGTCTCTCCTGTGTGTCTGCATGGAGTTGGCTGGGTGGGGGTGACCCGGTGAAGCCCTGGTGGCTGTAAGCTTGGGGCATGGCGGGGCAGTTGGCAGGGGCAGCACTGAATTGCTGTCAGGCTGTGAGCAAAGCCACAGAGGTGACTAACTTCTGTCTCATCAGAAGACGGTTCTTCAGAAACGAGCGGGTCCATCCAGAAACACCAGACTAACCATCACCTCTGCGGCGGGACGGCCGCCGAGCATCTCGGTTCCCAGAATGAGGTGTCACTTACCCAGAAAGGGCCTGGAGGTCCCCTCCCACCCCACCGCCTGCTCTGCAGCACCCTGCACCGCTCTGGAGGCCCCTGCAATGGGGCACAGCTGCCACAAAGCTGCTGGGGAGCCTGTTGCACCCTGCAAAAAAAAGAGGGGAGGACATATGGGGAGGCTCAGCCCTGCGCAGGGGCCAGCCGTGAGCGGAAGCTCCAGGTCGCTTGCTCTCACCACCTTTCTGAGCATCCTTTGTCCCTCTTGGCCACCTGCTTGGTCCAGAGCTAGACGTGCTGCCGAGTAGCCCCTGGGACCCCTTGTCCCCTTCTTGCCGGGGCGGGTGCTCCCACACCGAGGACAGATCCTCTTTTTGGTTCTGCTTTCAGTTCTGCTCTGCAGCGTGCCGCTGGCTCGTGGCCACCGGGATGCGGTCTCAGCGGGCCCATGGGGCGCGTGACTCCCTCAAACCACCCATCCCCATGAAGGTGCATCCGTCACCCACTTCTTCAGACCTTTGCGGCATTTTGCCGTCTGCGTCTGTCCGGGCAGGGTGAGACTGTGTGGTCCTGTTGTGCTCCTGCCCTGGCTGGGGTGAGCATCCCAGGACTTGGCCTCCAGCACAACTAAGTGCTGAAGAAACCTCCAGTTTTAGGGTTAGCTCAGCAAAGCTGATGATAACAGTGTTGGATGGGCTGAGGTTTTGCAGCACCTTGCTCCGTCCTGGACTGGAAGAAGCTTCTTGTTCTTCTGGGGTGGGCATGGACCTACATTCAAAACCATTACTTTGCCCAAGAAGGGAGAATGAAGCATTGCCTTCCTTGTGCTGGCCATGGCATCACGCCAAATAACCCGGGAAGAACCAAATTATCACCTCAAAATGTTAGAGCCCGCAGCAGCATCTCAATGTGCTGCACCATGCGTTGCCCCTGAGGCTGAACCACCTCTGGGATAAAAGAGAAGCAGGACACATCTGGTCCTAATGAAGCTGAAACCAATTTAGATCTCACCCTGCATGAATCATGACTTCAAATACATCTAGAGGGGCCGAGGGCTGTGAAATGCACAGAGTCATGTGGGCAAGGATGGGGAGAACCCAGGTTTGTGGAGTGATGCTGGTGGCCACCGAGGTCCCTGATGCAGCCAAAGTCGTCAGCCCCTGCCCACCTCAGGAGGCTCAGGAGGGTTCCTGGGTGATAGAAAACCTCCTGTGCTCAGTGCCAAGATGGGAAAATCACAGCCAGGGGATCCCAGGGAGGGTCAGCAGATGCTGCTTTGAAATGTTTTGAGCTGTAAAAGCAAATTTTTTCAGCAGGAAATGCACCTTAAAAAATAAAAATAATAAAATAAAAATAAAATATAGAGCTCTATAGCAGAAATCTTTCTGTCAGCCCGAATACCACTGCCACCTTTGGGGACTGGTTTCCAAAGCATTTTGCTGGGCAGCTGCAGAGAAGCTCTCCTTGCAGAAATGATTTGCGTTATCACATCTCATCAGGAGAGGGCAGCTCGCCTTCAAGACCAGCAATCGCTCGCATGAAGCGAATGATCCCTGGTGAGCTTTTGGTCCCTCCTGGTACCCTTGGTGTTGTTTTCCTCTTCTTTGGGGTCACAAACCCAGTGTGGTGATGGGAAAGGTGGTGGTGAGGGTGAAGTGGCCCTGGGTTTTTGGTCTGGCTGTGAGTTCCTGTTGTTGGTGCCTATTTTTATTTTTATTTTTATTTTTATTTTTATTTTTATTTTTATTTTTATTTTTATTTTTATTTTTATTTTTATTTTTATTATTGGATCTGGCTGTGGCTTGGGGCAGGACCGGTGGAGATGCCCACATCTTCTCACAGCATCACTGCGCTGGTGGCTTCGTTGCTCCTTTCTTCCTGAATGAGTCACGCACGAGCTCGTCTCGCTAACCTGCCTTGTGCTACTTACTAATTTCTACCTAAGCCTTTGTTCCCCACCCTTTTGTGTTTCGACCGGAAAAACGAGATTTGGGGTTGGTGGTTTTTATTTTTTTGTTCTTGTTTTTCCCTGGGTTTACCAGCACGGTGTCATTTAGGGCTCGTGTTTTGGGCCTGGTGCTTTCTGGGGAGAGCTCGGCAGTGCACAGCCGTAGCCCCAGCTCTGGGGTTGGAGCATTAATTTGGGAAAAAGTGAGAAATTGGCAAATAACAGCAGTCTCTCATTACAAATTTCTGACATATTTCCCTTGGAGGTTATTGCATTGGCTGCGTGGGCAACAAGAAATCAGTGGGGGCTTGTGCTATATGAGAAACAATACATTTTTGGCCATACCAAAATAAATTCTTCAATAAATCCTCACCCCAGTACTGATCAGCACAGTCCCATTTAATTACGTGAGATGGTTTTTTGTTGGATAGAAAACCACTCCTCTGGCCAAAAAGGTGAGCAAGCAGCTCTGCTTACACCTATCTCAAAAAATCTCAGAGAAAACACTTATTCTTTTAATTCCTGCCCATTGTGGACCACGAACGAGGTTTTCCTGCTGGGTGCAGGCCCTGCTGGCACTTGGGTGGATGTTTTTTTTCCTGGGCGGAGGTCTTGCAGCCGCTCACTTCCCCGCTGCATGAAAGCATCTTTTCTTCCCCGGTGGAAAACTCCGGGATTAAGGACTGCCTCAGGCCCTGGCGGTCCCGGCTGGCGGACATATGGGATCACAGGTATGCCTTTCAAGGAAGTTTTATTTTTATTATTTATGTATTTAAAGATGTGCCCTTGCTTTGAGGAGCTCTGTTCGTGGTGTGCCAGCCTCTGAGCAGAAGGGGAAGGTGGATCGGGGCTTGGCCACGCAGCCTGTCCTGCTCCACGGTCCGTGGTCCGCAGTGCCCTCTGGGGCTGCGCTGTCCCCTACCCTCCATGTTCCCTCCATCCACGTCCCCTCCATGTCCTTTACCCTCAATATCCTCAGCTATCCACATCCCCTACCCTTAATGTCCCCCATCCTTCACGTCCCCTGTCCTCCACATCCCATCCTCCAAGTCCCCCATCCTCCACACCCACCGCCCTCTTCGTCCCCTCCCCTCCATTTCCCTTGCCCTCCACATTCCCCTACCCCATGTCCCCCACCCTCCACACCCCCTTCTCTTCACATCCTCTGTCCCCAATGTCCTGTGCCCTCCACATCCCCTACCCCGTCCCCTACCCTCCATGTCCCCTGCCCTCCATGTCCTTTGCCCTCAGCATCCCCTACCCTCCATATCCCCTATCCTCCATGTCCCTGGTCCTTCATGTCCCTTGCCCTCCATGTCCCTTACTCTCCATGTCCCCTGCCCTTTCTGTCCCCTGCTCTCTCTGTCTCCTGCTCTCTGTGTCCCCCCCCCCATCCCCTCCCTCCCAGTTCATCCCGAGGCGGGTCTCGAACCCGCGGCCTCCCGCTCCCCACCCCCTCCTCCCTCCCCCCTCCCCTCAGCGAAGGGGCGGGGCTCCCCTCGCCCCTCCCTCCCCTCCCTCCCCTCCCTCCCCTCCCTCCCCCGGCGCGGCCTCGCCTGACGGCCGCCGCCCGGCGCTTTTTCAGCAGCCGCAAGTGAGGTGAGCGGCGGCCCCGCGGCGAGGGGGGGGTTTGGGGGAGGGGGGGGGGCGGCCTTTTTCCCCCCCTCGCTCCCCTTTTTACCCCTTCGCCCCCCGCCCACCCCCGGTGCTGTGGGACCGGGCGGCTCCCCACAGCCCCGGGGGGGCGGCGAGGAAGGGGGGGAGGGTGGATTTTTGGAGGGGTGGGGGCGGTTGCTATGGTGATAGCGCTGGGGCTGAGGGGGCCCTGAGGGGGTCGGGGGGCCCTGAGGGGGCTCTAAGGGGGTCTCCGCCTTTCTCTCACCCCCCTTTTTCCCTTCCTCGCCTCCCCGCAGGGGTCCGGCGCCGCCGCTGCCCGTGAGCCGGGGCCTCCGCGCCAATGCTGGACCTGGAGGTGGTGCCCGAGCGCTCCCTGGGCAACGAGCAATGGGAGTTCACCCTCGGTAAGTGCCCCCCGGCCGCCTCAGGGGGCTTTACACCCCTCCTCAGTCCGTCCCCGGCTCAGAGCAGCACCTCACGTTTCTCTCTTGGCTGAGCTGACCCCCTGAGCTGCTGTGGGGCGCCTCTCCAGCTCCACACGCCGCCCCCTGCTTTGTTTACCAGCTGCCAGGCTTTCCTCCAGCCTTTCGCCTTCTTTTGTCTTGCTCTGCTAAGACCAGGCTAACCCTGGCCCCAAAAAGAAAGCAGGGATGTGCTGGCTGTGGGCTGGTGTCGCCTGCCAGGTGATAGCAGCACTGTGGGAATGCTCAGCCCGAGTGCTGTGCCTCTCTCCAGACCCTAAACACGAGCCCCGGGTTTCACAGTTCCTTTGTGTCGTTGCTGGGTTGCGACATCGGAGCGGGGAAGGCAAACTTTTGAGAGGCTTTCTCAGGGTTAGATAATAGGTGCTTGCCCTTCCGGCAGCTCTCATTTCTCATCTGGGAGGCTCTTGCCCACCAGCCGATCCTCCCCGTGCTGCAATGAGGAGGGAGAATTTCCCCCAGCCGATACAAATTTGGCTGGTGCTAGCCCGGGGCGCTTAGGCACAGAGCTGGAGCGTCCTCAGGTGACTCGTGCCTTGAGGCGAGCCGTGGCAGTCCCTGAAGTTCTCAGAAAACACCGCAGCTGTTGTGTTTTTCAAGGGCTTGTTGGAGGTGCCAGCGCAGGGCTCTTTTTGTCAGAGCTCTCCGCCTTTGTTGCTGGTGTTTGTTAGTGGTAGCTGAAGTTTGGCTGAGGTAAACAGGGCTCTGCGTGTTGGCCAGAACTTGAGTTACAACACTGCTGCTGTTGTCACCTGTGACAGCAGGGGGACAGGCTTAAAAGAGCAGCACGCAGCTTCCATGAACTTCGGTTACACCAAGGGAGCGGTGCTGTGGTGTGTGGAGCTGCTGATGGGGAAGCCGTGGGACACAAAGGGCCGTTTGTGCCTCTGCGGGCTCAGAGCGTGGTGGTTAGGGAGCGTTAGAATGGCTTTGGGGGCTAATTATAGCAGTACCTCGGTCCCACCCTTCTGAAACCTCGTTGATCTCCTCATACCGCTGACGTGTTCCCGTGTTCTCGCTGCTCTGCATGACCTTCTGTGATCCCTTAGTGCCTGTGTTACCTGAAAATAAATGTGATCTCAAATTATATCCCCTGGCAGTGCTCGTAAAGATATGCTGCTGACTCCTCCTCCCCGGTTCTCCTTTTTCTTTTTATAAATAAGATTTGTTTTCATTTTCCCAAGCGCCCCCAAAGAAGCCCGTTAACACAATCCCATGGCTAAAATTACATGCTGTGTCTCCGTCTGTGTGTACACACGCATAGATGTGAGAGGGAGGAAACCCGGCTGTAATTCTTGGAGTAAACATAGCCACCACGTGATGCGTCTCATATATAATTAGCACGACCTGCTGGTGCGGAGCAGGAGGCTGACTAGGCATTGAGACACTTAACTTTGTCCTGCTCGAGCGCTCCTGTCCTAGAGCTGTCTCTGATACCTCTGGCTGGGCTGTGGGAGCGGTACCAGGGCTGGAAGGGTTCGTGTAAAGGGGCTTCTTGCTGCTCCTTCCACTCAGGGCTGGTTCAGAGCCGCTCTTTGCAGCGCTCACAGCAGCCCTCCTGACCTGCCACTGCCTCTGGCTTCCCCTCCTGTACCCACAGTGGAGATGACAGAGGGGAAATGCCAGGAAAATTTTCTACGTGAGTTTTTGGATGCTGTTTCTGGCTCCAGCGTTGACTCACTGTGTGAGCAGAGTGCTAAAAAATCTGAGCGAGGCTGAGTTTTGTGTTCAGTTGGGTACCTGGGTCACTGCTCCTCTCGGGCCACATTCCTGCCTTTTTAAGAGAGAACAATTACTGATTTTGCAGTGCCTGTAGCTGTGTTATTACTGTTAGACACTTATAATTTCTCAGGCCCACTTCTATTTCTCTTGCTTTTTAGACTTTCTTTGCCTACAAAGATTCACTTCCCTTTGTTTAGGGATTCTGACTTGCTGACTTGTGCATTTTCTGGTGTCTTTTTACCATTTGTGTTTGCTCCTCCACTCCCTGCCCCTTCAAGCCCCAGCATCAGAGGGCTGCTCACCTTCAAGCCGTGTTGTTGGCCAGCAGCGTACCCGCGAGGTATCTGTATCTTGTGTCCCCCCCTGGCCTTAAGAGAAGGGGAAAGTCTGTGCCAGGAGAGTCCTAGTGCTGAGCTTTGTGCACTTTATTTGCCAGGGCTCGCTTTGGTCGCCCATCCGATGCGCTGGAAGCCCTGCGAGCTTCCCAGTTCAATGCTGGTGAGCGGGGGGGGAAAAAGGATTCTTTGTTTTCCTCTCTGACTGCAATGGCTGCAGGCTGGGGAGGAAAAGGGGTGTTTGCGTGTCTGTGTGTGAGAAGGGTGGAGAAAAACAGCCTAGTTTCTTCGCTCCCTCCTTGGCTCTCTGCGAAGGGAGGGTACTGGCTCCTCCGTGTGCAGTTCAGGTTCTGGGACTGCTCCCAGAGAACTTCAATTCCTGTTTGTAGCTTTGCTCGACGGTTGCATGGCAAAACCCGCTCGCTTCCCAGTCAGCGAAAAGTGCCTGAAATCAGCCCTTGTCCGTTTGCTTCCAGCGTGAGAAAGCTGTGAGTAAGAGTCACATGAGCTATCTGTTTGCACACTCACGGCCCCAGGATTGCATCAGTTTACACCGGGCTCCAAACCCCACTCCAGTTTGTGTTTGCTGCTTCTCCCCGCGTGTTTTACTGACACCTTACCAACTGCTGGCACTTGCTGTCAGTGTCCAGGTTCCTTCAGCTCGCTTGCTGGCTTTGCTGAGCCTTGGGCATCTCTTTCAGGAGGTTTAATGGTCATTCCCTGCGTGTCTCCCAGAAACCTGGACTTTTGAAAACAGCCTTTATGCTTTTTGGGGGGATTGTAGCTTCTGCTGTTTTAAGAGATGGGTGACTCTCGCAGCAGCGACTTTGATCTTAGCTTCTTGCTGTTCCTTGCATTTCTGTGCCATTTTGAAAATATTATCTACTACATAACTCTCTTCTCCAAACACACTCCAAGGTTCAGCTGCCTAGACTACAAGGCAACTGCTATTTCCTGGATAATAGGAAACAGTGCTGCTTTGTTGTGTCCCTCTGTGCATTTAAATTTTGTTGCCGGTATTAAAATAATCAGTGTTCTTCTTCAATTTGTCATTTTCTGGTGTAAAACTTCCAATCACAAAATTGCTTTTCATGTTAGCCCACACTCTTGCAAAAAACTTGCACCAAAACCATTTCTATGTGGTATTTACAAACCCAACCATGGTAGTTCTCCTCTATAAAGCTGTTTTGCCCAAATTAGATTTTGTAATTGCAGAAAAGCTGCAGTGTACGAGCAACAGGCATGTAACTTAGTGCTACACAGGAAAAAAAAAAAATGTTCTGGTATTATGCTGGTGTTGCATTAAAGCAGTACCTGCGGTGATCTAGGGGTGTGTAATTTATATTTGAAGAGTTTTCATCTTTTGGTAGAAAGTGGCTAGGAAGTACTCTGTAACACCATGCACAGGCTGCTTGAAGGATGTAGCTGGTATCTCTGAATCGAAATTCCCGAGCTGTTACCTAAATAAAAGTGCAGGTCCCATGGTCAATTTTCCTATCTGAGGCAATTTTCTTCAAGCTTAAGAACCAGAAGTAGAGAAGAAAGGGCCAAGTAGTGTGAAGACAGTGTCAGATAACTAAATCACAATTGACTTGCAGCAATTAGGAAGGAATAAAACCTCAGAATGATGAGCTCATGCTCAAACGTGGCATTTATAACGAGAATCCCGGGACCCGATGGCGTTTCGTTTGGAAGGACAGCCAAGGTTTGAAGCGCGGTGCAGGGGGAGGTGGCACTGTGCAGAGCCGCCATGCCTGCTGCAGGTTCAGCTGTCCTGCTGCACTTCCAAACTTTATTGCTGGAGTGAGGGATGCTGTAAAAATAGCCCTGGAAATGGTGTCGGTGTGAATGGTGACACTGGTTACCGCGGCTGAACCAGGTGTAGTGTGTTTAACTTCCTTTTCTTTGTCAAATCTGCTGCCCGCTTTGTTAGGAAATGGTGCGTGTTGAAGGAACTGCAAACTGAGGAGTTGAAGTTCCTTCCTCAGCACTCCTCTGGCTGTACCACCAGCTACGAATATTCTGGTGTTTTCTTCTTCCATGGCTCAATTTTCTTTCAGTGTTTTCAGTCCTCCTCATGCAGCTACTTGATAGCTTATCAAGCTGACTGGAGGATGTGCGCTAAAACGAAGCCAAGAGCCTGCAGGCTGCTCCCAAGATGACCTGTCAGCTCTTGTGGAGCTCACTCCAGGCTGCTGTGTCACTCACGGGACTGTCAAAGCTGAGAATTTTGCACATGGCTTGTAGAAAGATAGGTGCTCTCGTCCACCTAACCTTTGCTGTTTAATTTTGTGGGTAGAGGTACTCTTCTTTCTTTTGTGCATGACAAGCTGGTGGGTAAATACTGACTTTTCTGTTCCAGAAAACAGGTTTGTGCCGATACCGTGAGTCAGGTAGGCTTGTTTGTATATTGCATACCTGGGTGTTGTAATGTACTGTTTGCTGACAATGACTTCTTATCTCATCTGCAACCTTTCTGTCCAAAAATGCTGTTACCCCGTGTCTGAGCTGGAGAAATCCTCTGTTTTTACTTACAGGAATGCCCTTGGCTCAGGCTGTAGCAATTCTTCAGAAACACTGTCGCATTATCAAGAATGTCCAGGTTCTCTACAGTGAGCAGGTGAGTAGCGAGCGGGCTGCCCGCATCTCTTACCTCCTTGTGCCCCAGAATTAGGGTGTAATGGGGCAAACTGATACTGTGTCACATCAATGTGCATATTCCATGCATTGCTGAGCTGTTCAATCTTATAACAGCTTCACATCAAGCTCAATCTCAACACACTGCCAAGATTTAACAGATGCCACTCTTGTAGATGTGGTGGTGGAGCAGTATTGGTTTTACTTCATAAAAGGAAATGTTCTGCTGGATAATCCTAGTCTTTTTTTCCATTGTCATCTTGTGTGGCAGCACTTTAAAGTACCCAACCATTCATTACTTTTAACTCTCCTGTTTGGTTTGGGGGTGATGAAGCTGCTGAAAATGCCTCCATGCTTCTCTGGATCTGCAGTTCTGTTTGCAGAAAGGGAATGTGGTCATTTACACCAGCTAGATGTTTTAATTGTTGTCCATAATTGAAGAGTCATTAGTTCCTAATATGCTTGACTTCCATCAAAAAGGGGGTTGGAGGTGAAACCGTTCTGCTAGACAAAAAAAAGTTTTTTATGCCCACCTCTGCTTTGAAGAAGATGTGAGGGGAGAGGAGACGGGGGCTGCAGAGGTCTGTGGCTCTCCAGATGTGCGTTGTGTGAAATGTGTGTTAATCAGGAGACTTTATGCATGTGCTGTAGATCTCTGCATCAGGGAAAAGGGAAAGGCTGCCAACAGTTCCTTTTATATCAGGAGTACTGATGGAGGCCTCGTGCATTTGCAGCGAGCACTGAATGACTAAGGAGCAAGCTCAGCTCTGGTGGTTTGCTGCTGGATACATATCTGATGTAATTAGATGAGTTATCCTTTTTTGTTTCATATTATGCAGATTTCTGGCTTTCATGCTGACAGAATATTTACTTTGCACATTGAAAACTTAGCTCGTTGTATATAAGGCATGGGGGCATCCATTTGGCAGCAAATGCATTCCTTTTTTTTTTTTTTGTATACTCTGAAAGTTTTTTAGCTTCTCTTCCTACAGTGCATTCCACAATTATTTTGAGGTTTATTTAGCTAAATGATGAAATTCCCTTTCCTCTCAGTTCTGCAGAATCAGATTAGCAGCCCTGTGCTAGAAAGCGTGGTGTGCTTGCATGTCTCGTAGGTCTTTTATGTCCAAAAGCTGTGTTGTGCTTGACCACACATACTGAATTTTCACTGTATCTGCAGGGATTTTTTATAGGTTTTGCTCCCCAAACTGTAATAGTTTTTCAATATCCGTATATTTTTTGGAGTCTGTGCCTGATATTGGTACATTTTTTTTTCCACCTGCCACTCCAGGCGTGCAGCTGAGTGGCCATCCCCTTGCCCTTGTGCAGGACATCGTGTACTTCTTCTGCAGCTGGGCACTAAGACCTGCTGGGGCAGTGCTTAGGAGGTTCAGAGCTTTAAACAAGCTTCACCTAGCACAGCTTTTATCTGCCTAAGCTATACCTGAGCAGCCTTCATCTCTTTCCTCTCTGAAATAATGTCTTTGAGCGCAGTGATCAAATGTTTCTTCAAATTGTGGCATCTAGTTTCTGATCCTGGAACTCCAGCAGCAAGTATTTCCTTTCAAAAATTTATTGACAATTAAATGCAATTAGATCTGCCCACAGCTCTCCTTTTAACTTGACACAAATGGGATGCCCAAACGGTGCCAAAAACATCTCGATGAACACTTTCCTGTGACTAAAGGATTTTAACTCCTTTTTGCTCGGGTTAAGTAGGGTGCTTACATGTCTTTTCCTCCATCTCTTCCTCTGGGTTTGTGTCGGAGGGGTTGCGTAGTGACGAGGGTTTTTCCTGCAGCTTTTTGTGCGTTAGGAGTGTGACTGCATGTTTGAACTTCTTCCTCTAGGAAGGTCTTTCCCATTGTTTCCTAACATCTCCCTTTGTACCTGAGGATCTGTTTTGCACATCAAAAGTCACGTGAACTAAATTTGTGCCCTTGAAACTTCTCTCTTGTTAAGAAAGAAGATATGCCAGTGTAGAATAGAAGCTATTGTCTAAAATAATTATCAAGCTCTTCCTCGGATGTATTTTTTTTCTCTCATCCACTCTAAAGTACTTGTAATGCTCTTATTAGTTTTGGAATAACCTTATAAAAAATATGCTTAGGAACCAGTGAGATCCACAGAGCACATCCAATATCAGAAAAGCCATGTTGGTTTATTTTAAGTGTAATCCTGCACTTGTTTTGTTTGTTGTTATAGCTGTAGCCTTTCTAAATTAGTTTTATGAGGGATTTAAAAAAAATAAAAAATGGTCAGGATTGACATTAGACCTTCTTTCTCAGGCTCATGGCTATATGAAGCTGTGCTGCTTCAATTCTAGGCTGTATCATAAACAGGTTTGCCAGCAGTAGTGAAATATCAGTGCTGCTGTGCAAGGAGCTGAAGCTGCATCAGGGAAAGCTGCTGGACTGACCAAGTGGAATGGAAAATCCGCACTGCATGAGATTGGAAGCTCTCTGGCTCCTAGATGTCATGTTCCTAGGTCCAAAGGATCTGGTTACTTAAATAGACAATTTGGGAAGGGATGGGAGAGGCACATGAGAATTCACGAAAAGTATCCAGGTTAGGTGACAGTGCTGACATGAGATCGAAGAGAAAATTTGGGATGAAAATGAGAATTCTGGCAGTCAAAACACAGGCCTCCTCCCAGAAGAGCAAAGGAGGGGAGTAGCAGCTTTAAGATAGCTTATGCTTAATTCATAAAAAGGGCTGTGCCATGTGGCTGCTCACACTAGAACCCCGAAGGTGCCCAGAATGTCCTGTTCTAGTTTGGTTTTCTGCTAAATAATCGCTTGGTGCAGTTCTGGGGCAGGAGTGCTGTCACCTGCCTGTCACTCAGCTTCTTTCCTCCTCCTCAGAGACAGTTGCGGAGGGCAGAGCTTCTTGAAGCAGGTGTTTTAGATGGTAGATGACCAGATAGCTAAACGGGGGCCAACTGACTGTGTGTGCATGGCTTGGACCAGCCCAGGAGCGAGCAGCTTCCAGAGCTTCGCAGCAGACGGAGGTGGCGCGGAGCCTATCCAGACACCGTGAAGCCAGTGGAATGTCTCCTATTGACTCCAGCAGACTGCAAATTAAGCCTTGAGTTATTATGATTCACAGTAACTAAGGAAACCGAAATTCACAACATCGGAGTCTGAAGCCTTCCTTTTCAGGCCTGAAAAAGACTGTGACACTCCTGGTTTTTGAAGTGGAGAGCCCTCTCACCGTCGTTCTTCGAGTATTTTCATGGTTCTGATGCGAGGCTTTGTGAGATGGGCTGTGATTTTGTGTGCCCGGGCTGCAGCGGCCTGTCCCTGCGTGTTGTCTCTGTGTGATGCTAAACTTGGAATGTTAACTTCCAAGTTTTTATTTTTTCCCCAACTTAAAATAATGGGCAGCTGCCCTTTTGGGAGCTCTTGCAAGGTGCAGATCCTATTTCTTGTTGTAAGACAACTGAAGGGATTAAGAGGTTTGGCCACATGTATTTGTGTTATGCTTATTCATTGAACAGTTGTTTTCTGAGGCAATTAATGCAATGATGTGTATCTCAACAAAGAAGCCTTGAAATGTAAAGCCTAACAACTTTTTTTTGTTTTACAGTCACCTCTTAGCCATGACCTCATCCTTAACCTGACTCAGGATGGAATCAAACTGCTGTTTGATGCTTTCAATCAGAGACTTAAGGTAATAAAGCATCCTTCCTGTAAAGAAAGCAGTGCAGGACAAAAACCCTAGGATATATTGACACTTAAAATAGTGTAAATAAGTATGTGGGCCTTTTACACTTCTAATGCGCCATATTTAGTGCTGTTGTGTGATAATGAACTGCATTTTTTGGTTTGTGGGTTAAACCTTGGTTTATAGGATTAAGACAACGTTCTATCAGGGAGTGTAAGAAGACAACAGCCCAGCGGGATCTCACTTGTCCATCAGGTCTCAAGTTGCAGCAAAAGCCAGGAAAGGCAAGGGCCATTACTGTAGTTAAGCCTGAGATTTGAAGTCAGATCATTAGTTTATGCAAACCAGATAGTGTGTTTATTTTTTTCCAAGTTGTTCCTTTATTTGTGCTGCCATTTTGTTTTTCAGAGTAAACTTCTTCCTATTCTTAGTTTTCAGTTGTTACATGCACAGAACGATCGTGTGGCTGTGAGTGACTCGCTTCTCTCAGCAGGCCAAATTCTGGCCTGTTGTGAGCAGCCTCCTGTACTGGGTTCACTTTGTTCTGGATTATTTTTTATCTCTGTGATCAGAGTCCTCAGCCCAGCAAATCTACATTGGTGCTTTTAGGTGGCTGGGTGTTGCTGTGCCCCTCTAGGATGTTCTGTGTAGTTAAGGTGCAAAATAAAGGGCAGGCTGGTTGCTAACCTCCCATGGCATTTATGTTCTCCAAAAAATCTGTTTTGAAAATGATGTAAAATGAGTTGCTGTGAGCCTTCAGAGCCGAAATCAGTAGGAAATTTTAAAAAGCTTTCCTAACTGCAGCATTTAAAAAGTGACTTCTTAGCAGGATGGTCAAAAATTCAGATTTTTGGCAAACGACCAGCTGCGTTGAGCAGGGTTCCCAAGTGGTGTGCTTAACCTGCTCCATGCCCAGGGACAGATGGGGGTAATTGTGTGAGAGTGCAGCGCTCTCACTGCCAAGCTATTTGGCGTTTGAAAGCAGAAATGTGCTGCTAAATGTACAGCTGAAAAAATCAACGCTTACCCTTTAGGAATATGATGCTCACATCCATAGTGCCCGGCTTTGGAACAGCGTTAGGTGGAGCCCTGTTCCCTTTCCACACACCTCCAATAAAACCAGCAGCAGGAAATCACTCTCCAAACTGTCAGTCTGGTGCTTCTCCATCGCAAAAAGCTCTGGTGGGATGCAGCAGTGTGCCAGACTTCAGTTTGTATTTGCCTTACAGAAGTTTGTTTGTAAATTCATTCCTGTAATAGCATGATTTTCATTTTTGTTAGGGTTCGAACTTCCAGTTTGCTTATTTGAATTTGCAGTTTTTAAGATAACTTACAGATTCTTTGTCAGATAGATCTTTGTCAGTGTAAGCTACACATGTAGGAAATATTTCCAAAATAATGAGGAGTCTGAACTCAAAACTGATTGACTTCAAGTGCCTAGCTTGCTCCCTTCTGTTTATTTAAATATCACTATCCTGTGATGTTTTCAGATAAAGATAGTGTATGCCGTGGCTCTTCATTGCCAAGAGATTTTTGAGGGGCTGGCTTTGGTGTCACTTCAACACCCAGCGTTCTAGGAAACATGCAAGAGGTTTTTGTCTTGTCTTTCTCCCCATCGTGTAGTTGCTTAGTGGTCTGGTGCTATCTGTCTGTTCTGTGTTTATCTATGGAGAGTAAAGCTGTGTGAATCCTTACAGAGCTATGAACGCTGCTTGTGGAACTGGCCTGGAAGCTTTGTAGAAGAAAAGCTGCAGGATCACCTCAGAAGTGAGCTTGTTTAAGAGTGGTGTAGGTGTAGAATAAGTGCTGCCTATTTCTGAGATGGCAGACTGCTCTCGGTGTTGCTCAGCAGCAGCAAAACTGGAAAAATCAGGAGGCTTTTTTTCTTCCTTTGCTCTGTGTTGTTTTGTTTTAAATACAGCCTTGCTGCTGGATTTGGTTGTGAGAGGTTGAAATAAGCTTCTAAAATGGAAAGCCTTGACAGACACAAAGAATTTGGTGGTAAAGGAGTGGAGCCAGTGTTCCTCAAAAGCTCCCTCTCTTCCTTCAGGGAGTGTTGGAAGGTCTGTGCATTGTCTCTGCTCACCTTCAGGAGCCAAAGGAGATGTTACTACAGGAGTTGTGAGCTATCGTGAAAGAGTAAATCCTGGACCAGGTTCTGAAGGCATTCTTCTACTGTGAATGTCAACAGCATCTCCTGCTCAGGCTCCTCTTCAGGGGGAGAAAAACCTTGGTTATACAACGTTGTCCCTTTGCTGGTTGGCAGACACCTGGATGTCTCTAGGAGTCTTATCAGAAATAATTCACAAGCAGTGAGTGTGACAATACCAGCCTGGACTCGGCTAAGACAACTGCCTTATGGTTCCGTAGAAACTCTGTCACTGAACAGTCCTTGGTCTTCCCAAGGTTTGTTCCTCTGCACATGGAAAGAATCACGTTAATCCTCCTGCCAGAACAGCTTCTGGTGCTTAAAAACTAACTCTAGTGCTGTGGCCTGTCGTGGTGTTTCTTCAATCCGTGTGCCTTTCATGGCTTTTCCAAGCTCTTCTGACTATATTTACATTTTGCTGAGTTTTGCTTGTTTCTTCCTTTGCGGTTAGCAAAAAGAAATGTTGACACGAAAAGATCTTCTGTCTGAATTGGGGGAAGAGGCTGATGGCAAACTGGTGCCTGCTGGCTGCTGTCAGTGCTTTCATCTCAGGGAGGGGGGACTTTGAGCAATGTACTAGGTCCTAATCGACTGTTCTCTCATTGCTGTTTGACTTGTGTTCCACCGTGGCAGCGTGGTTCAGCTGAACTTCTGGGGAGTGCCCGGTGCCCTCCAATAGCTCCTGCGAAGCTCGGTCTGTCTGTGGGGTGGTTTTCTCTATTTCCAGAAGCCTTTTCTAGTGGCAGGGGCAAAAAAATGAGTAAAATCATGCCTAGTTTTTCAAAAAAAGCAGTCTGTTTTTAACAAACTGCTCAGTAAAGGACATCTGGACATGTCAAACTGCATTTGACTTGAAATACTGGATAACCTTTTTTTTCCAAGAAGCATAATTCAAAGTGTATTTATTAAGAAGAAAAAATAGCTTGCTCTTCTTTAAGTTGGCTTTGCCAGAGTGTTGATATTACTCGCCTTGTGCTTTACTTGTTGCTTGTATCCTGCAACATGTGGGCTTGCCGAGCAAGCTAGAAATGCTTCAGAGAACTCTTCCAGTTGTTGAGTGAACAGCATACCACTAAATGTGGATTTTTGTTGTTTATTTTTATACAGTGGTTTGGGCATTGCGAATAGTGTATATATATATATATTTTTTTTTTTTCCCTTGGGGGTGACGGGGGTATTTGCCAGGCATCTCCCAGAACCAAGACTTCCTTCCTAGCTGGTGATATTTTTAGCCCTGCTTGGTAGCAAGCTCCCTGGGGAGTTCTGCTTCATGTCCAGCTGAAGAGTGCATCCTTCCAAAGCAATGAAAATCTCTCTACCTTTTCTTTACAGCAATTATGAAGTGCTCCACCTCTTCTCCTGTTCTTGCTGACACAGGAACACAGATGTAGGGTGGAAGGAGCTTGTGCTTGACGGTGATTACTCAGTGAAAATCATTTGCCTAAAGCCCAGTCTAGCCTCAGGACTCAGTAACAGTCACATAAAAATCCCGTGAAATCAATCTCAGATGCAAGTTAGCACTAATGTATTCAGCACCTAAGATCCATACCTACTATTGACATCCCTGGTACTGTCTCCAGGGGAGCACTCTGGCATATTCAATAGAGTGTAAAATATTTAGTAAAGATCAGAAGTAGGTATTGTGTCTTTGGTTGCTTGTGGACTGCTCTCTGGATTTTTTTGCAATGCTTGGGGAGATAGCTGGGTATTTCTTTGCCTAGTGCTGAAATGGAATGTGACCACTTGGCTTTGCTGGGTTCATTGTCCTCTAAAGAAAAGGAGTGGGAAAGTTGAAGCAGTGTGCTCAGCACTAGCACTTACCTGGTACAGGTATTCTTTGGGGTGCTAAGAATAATCCAAAGAATGGCCTACTGCTTGGAATTTCTTATAGAATCCCCGGATTTGAGGATCCCCCTAATTCACTCACCTTTGATCTTGCATAAGAGAAATCTGTGCAGAAATCAAGATGCTGCTATGCTAGTGAAAAAATGGCTGTCTGTGAATCAACACTGATCTGCCCAGGGTCCAGACAGACTGCACTGAGCCTGTAGTTGTTCTTCAGGGCTTGTGTCAGATGTGCAGTTGCTAAATCAGGTTTTGGAGTCTTGTGTCTGTCAATGTGATTGATCCTAGCAGAGTTTTTAGCCAATCTTGCCTATTTGCCCCGTTACAATTTGCAAACACGGTAACGTTTCTGTTTCCTGTTTCAGGTGATTGAAGTTTATGACTTGACTAAGGTGAAGTTAAAATACTGGTAAGCGATTTAAAACTTCCTGTGATCTATTTTTAATTACAGTGACTAGTTTCCCTCCTTTTCTCATCCTAAATTTTTGTCAATCACTCTTGTTAGGAAAACAAAGTAACTGTCAAAGTGTAGATAACCAAGTGCTGTGTTTGAGAAAGTTAAATTACCAGCTTACTCTTTTCATTCAGTTTTGGAGTCTTCCTCCCATTTAAACATGGTGTTACCATTAGTCAATGCTTAGAGCATCCATTTTATACTCTTAAGACAGTTTTGTTTTGTTTTCTTTTTCAGTGGTGTCCATTTTAACTCTCAGGCAATTGCTCCAACCATAGAACAAATTGATCAGTCATTTGGAGCAACGCATCCAGGAGGTAAGCCAAAACATTTCTGAGAATGAGAAGTACACCTGCATCAACAGACCTCCTCCTATAAAGTCTTGCCTGTAAGTCTGCCTGGAGAAATGTGTGGAGACTTCAGCTGCCAGAAGACTTGAAGCTGTGTTCCAGAGCAGTCACATTCTTATCGTATAAAATGAGTCACAATTCAACATACAATGTATTTAAGTGGAATGGTGAGGCAGAGAGTCATTGGCACACAAGGCTGCTCTCAGATACCGCTAATGATTTCTCTTGAACTGCCAGTATCAGAAAATTCAGAGCTGTTTTTGCACATTATGTGTGGTCTGCTCTCCAGTGGCCTTAGGGATTTAGAATACCATGAACATACAGACACGTGAGCTGATCTCCATGCAGAGCTGGCCAGGACTGCTTGCTCAGGCTCTGTGCTCTGAGAACGTGGTGATATTCCTGCTAGGCTGGGATCAAGTCTGAGCCTGTGTGTAACTGGTTTGTGTCTCCCTGCACATCTTTCCTGTTACTGGGAGCACTGGGGAGTTCTGCAGCCAGCCTAGGTGCAGCGTGACCAGAATGAGGACAAGTTTGGTTAACCTGACTTGAACATACAGTGGCTCTTGCGGAGATATTTGGCTTTTTGCCACCTCTGTAGCAGGAAAAGTGCTTTCTTTAAGCTCCCTGTTCACATGTGAAAATTGAGTTTGTTTCAGGGCTTTGTTTGGTGATGAAAATAAACGGTGAAACTCTGAAGAAGAGGATATTTGCAGTTAAACTGCTTGGGATCCTTCAAGAAATGGAGTCAAACTGGCGTGACAAGAAAGATTAACTCCATATAGTTGAGATACCCTTTTTAGAGCATTTTTTCCTATTTTTAGCTGAACTGGGTCCATCTGCAGTAGCTGATGTGACCCCAAATAGGCTGGCATTCCTTCTGATTGATGGCAGCTGCATAGCCAGTCTGTGCCTGTACTCTGTAGGCAGTTCTTGCACATCACAGAACAGGGTTTAATAACTGTGGAGAGTCATGTGGCTCAAGTAATATCACTGCATAAAAGCCTGCAGTAGTAGTTGAATATCAAATTGAGATAAATGAAGTTTGGAAGATAGCAGGGCATAATACTCCAAGGACCAGAGTCAGCCTTTTTGAATTTCACTTCAGTTGTGATCTTAGTGTTTCCTCTTGGGCAGAAACTCAGAGCTACAGTCAGCTATTATGGAGACAGTGTGTATGAGAACTTAGGTGGAGTTGAGGCAGGGTAAAAGCAGCTCCTTTTCTTTGTCAGAGAACAAATTAAAATCATAATCTGGCAATGATTCATTTGCAAATATTTAGAGGAGAAAGCGCTTGCAAAATTGTGATATTAAGAATTAAAAAAACAAACACACAGCTTTCCCCAGCTGTAAGCATTGTTTATGATAGGACTAATACATTTTATTACCGCATTAAAATAGTATATAAGCACTTAAACATGTAGTCTGGCATCATGTGTCCTACATTAGAGTTTGTCAGATCTTGTACACCTGTCGTATTCAATTAAAAGTACTTCATCAGATGGTGCTCTTCATCTGGCCATATGTAACTATATGTGTAGCTATGTGGCCATATGTGTTTGAGCTGTTGGCCTCAAGTACCATTTCACTAGTGCAAAGGCTTATTCTATGTCTCTCTGGAAATTCAGTATTTTATTAACAACCTACTTAGCTGGAGTAAGCATTCTGGCAATGAACAGTGTTTGAACTGTATCATGTACAATGAATTTCTGGTAATTTTTTTCCTCTGTTTTCTAAAACATAAAAAGAGAAGCAAAACAAAACAAACAATAGTTTTCAGCATGTGGAAAAGATGATGGTTGTTTTGATGCCCCAAAAAAACTAGAGTTGGTTTGGGGAGAAAGGTGGGAAGAGAAACTTACCCCCATCTTAATGTGACGCAAATACAAAACGTCAGTCTTTATGGCATAGCCATCTCTCTCCTCTTCTTTGTACTGTTACTCCCCTCAAATGTGTTCTTCATCCCCCTCCCCGAAAAAAAAAAACAAAAAAAACAAAACAAAACAAACAAAAAAAACAATTTAACTTTGAAAGCATTTCACTGTTTATCTCTGTGCATTAACATCCACTAGAATTTCATAACAAAATGTCGTCTCTCACTTAAAACCCAAGTGGTTGCGGCAGAACTTTCCTGCCACAGGACACAGTGATGGTTTCAAAACACATTTCAAAAGGTTAGCAACAGTTTTGTGTTGAAACCTTTAGTGAGCAGTTTTGGTTTTGCCAAATCAGTGGTTTAAAAAAAAAAAAGTCGTCAGAAAAATTGTAGCCGCCTTCATTACCTTTTGGATCATGTTAGTATGAAACGTTGCGGTGTCTTTGCCATGGAGCTGATTGAAATACGAGCACTCTGGAGGTCAAGAGCTCCATCAAAGCCAAGACTTTATCCCACTTTTCCATCTTCCTTCCGTGGTCTTCTGACCTGAGCTCCTGCTGGGGAGCAGTTGCTCTTGCCAGTGGCTCTGTTGAAATCACATCCTGTTCTGCGTCCTCGTGGAGGTGGCTCCTCGCCCGAGCGCTGTTCAGCATGGGTAAGGGCTGTGGGATTGAGCCGAAGTCATGAGGAGAAAGAAAACATCCTTCCCTCCTGCTGCTGCGGCCTCGCAAGGAGCAGGAGGTCCCGATTTCCAGCTCTGTAAACCTCACAAAAACTTCAGAGGTTGCCCGGGCTCTCTTGGGGTGCCAGAAAAGCCTTGTGCTTGACACCACTGGGACTTGGCTGTGGGTTCTACCTCTGCTTTTATCGGGACTGTCTCTGATCCTTAGGCTTGCTGATAGCTGTTGTTTGTCCCATCCAGCTCCACGGAAACTTTTTCCAGCTGCTCACACTCTGCTGCTTTCCTGGAAGGCAAACTCCCTCCCCTTCGCTGCCTGGAGTGCAGCAGCGAAGCAGCAGGCCTTTTGCTTCCGTCAGCTATTTTTAGCAGAATTAGGCTGCGGGGGACCTGTGCAGTAAGTCCAAAAAACCCAACAACAACAACAAAAAGATATAGGTAGTTGTGACATAAGGTCTTGAGGGACACATGAGAGAACATCTTAGGGATTAAAAAGTTCTTTGCCCTTTAAACCTAAACATCAACAAACATTGCAGGGGATGGGAACCGATGTGATTTGTATAATCAGATATCACACTTGGCATGACTAGGGGAAAAACACTTCTCCAGCTGGCTGTGGGCTTTGGAAAAGATGCATCATAATTTATCACATGAGAGATTTGTGTAATTTTCCTGCAGATCAAAACATTTCCCTCTCCCCACACGTTTTGATGGGAATGACAGGCAGGGAAAATGCTCTTAACCAGCACATTTTGCAGAAAAGGCAAATGATGACTTTTGAAAGCTTAATGCCTATTGCCTAACCATTATGTTTCTATCTGGGCAGTCTGGCATCATCCAGATATCTTGTGACATGTCTCTGAAGCTGAACATTTAAAAGCCACTTTGTTTAAAAATAATAATAAAAAAGCCACAGTGGAATGAATTTTCTCTGTAAATGACGAACTGCTGTGTTTTCTTAAATGTGAAAAAAAAAGGGGGGAAAAAAGAATAGCGAACCAATTTCCTTTGGTAAAGTGGAAGAAAGGAGCTTCTCTTGGAGTGTTTCGTTTGCTTTTTTTTTTTTTTTTTTTTTTTTTTGCCTCTGTTGTTTTCAAATTGTTTTGCAAATGAACCAGCTCGTGTGTCAGAAGAGTGCTGTGTCCCTCCCAGCGGCTACCAGGGACAGGTTGAAGTTTGTGTAGCATCAGCCCCAAATCTGTTCCCAAGCTCCCAGTCCCCTGGGATCATCTCTCAGTTTTCCAGTCTCACAAGACAGTATGTCTTCTTAAAGTAAACACTGGGGTGACTTTCTTTGCTGTTTATAGATGATGTTGAGCAATTTATTGCAGTAAATTGGGACGTCTCATGATGTGATGACAGCTGGGAGCCTGTGTGTTCTAATTTATTACTGTTCTCTGTAAAAGCTGGCCTATTGGCGGGTGTTTCTGATGATGCTATTTTTAATTATCGTCGTAAATGGCCTAGAACCTGTGTGTCAGAAGCACTTCCTCCCAGTGCTGTCTTACTGGGGAAGACAGCTAGCTGAACTGGGGCACGGGACCTGGAGCTCCCTGTGGGACAGGACCTGTGAGCTCGCTGTCCCCAGCACCTCGCTTCCCAGTGATGTGAAATCCTGAATTTCTCCATGCTCTGGGCACATCTGTCTGAAAGACCTCTTGGTCAGTGTTGTACAAGTGTTTTGCACCACAGCAGAGTTGTTCAGCTGCTTAAACTATTTTAGGGACGTTAAGGTATGATTAATTATGTTGCATTGTATAACTGAATTGTTAGAGACACACTAATGCCCACGGGCTTACATAGGCAACTCTTATTTTAATGAATTTAAGGTTCATATAGCCGTGTTTCTACTGCAGCAGATTAAAAGCAAACCAGCTATTGTCCTGTGTAACTGTGTTCCTCCCACGTGTTGAGATCTGGTAAATTCATTGACCTGATGAAAGCACTGTTAAATCTGAACTGGGGGATTTTTTTGTTTATTTTCGTAACTCTGCTTGTCCTTTCTTTTTCCTTTTTAGTGTATAATTCAGCTGAACAGCTCTTTCACCTCAATTTCAGAGGACTATCGTTTTCTTTTCAGTTAGACTCCTGGACTGAAACTCCGAAGTACGAGGTCAGCAATCATTCTTGGTTAATTGGTAGTCTCTTTGCCTCTGTGTGACTTGCAAAACATCACCTACAGCGTGTCTAGCCTGCGAGCAAAAGAAGCCAGTAATTCGGAAGGAATTTAACTCCTCAGTTGTACTCTTATTCATGCTGTGATCATTTTGAAGTTAAACGTTTTCCTTCTTTTAGCAGGAGGCATATGCTTAGAGGTTTTGCTTGCATCATGCGCTGGGACTAGCAATTCTGTTGTTGAAAGGAGCCTTCTAAAAATACGAGCACTCGCTATGCAAATACATAAATATTAAGCAATCTAATTGAGGGCTGTTCTTTTATCAGATATTTTTGAATCTTATCAAAGTGATTATGCAACAAAACTAGGGTAGAGTTCATAAAATCTGTCTTCGTCTTAAGTGTCCTTCAGTACAAGTGCTTTCAGAAAGCCATAAGCTTTATTTGTAATGCCTGTTTGCATGTTCACCAAATGTTTGGATGAGTTACTGAATGATTGAACGTGCTACTGTGCTCTCTGAAATCTTTGCAAATCGCTGTCTATAGTGGAAACAAGGTCAGGTCTTCTGTGATTTCCACCTGTGCTAATGAAAAAGTGCATATAACTTGTTCTGTATGAGTCTGGAAACACTTTGAGTTGTAGTATCTATGGTCATCAGTTTAAAAAGAATGCTTGCAGTGTCGTACTACTAATAAAAAGGAACACTAAAAGAGTCAAAACCAAGTGGGGGAAATCAAGCAACATGGTGGCACGTAGTTTCATGTCACAGCATGGTGCTTTAGAAGTTGTTTCAGCATACCAGAGAGCAGGGAGATGTCTAGGGAAAGTTACCATTTAGCAATAGTAAAGGTCGGTTGGGTTCAGAAGTGCTAGAAGGTAAGCTGAAACCTAGTGATAAACCAAAAAGAAGGAACATCCCAACCAAGTAGAAGCCTTTCACTCAGGATTTGCAGGGGCATCTCTGGGTGAAATGGCTGAGCTGTGAAGACAGTCAGCTGTTACATCAAAGATTTGAAAAGATGTATAAAAAAGTTACAAGAATCAATTCTAGCCATTGTGTCTCTGCATCTTGATGTGTTAGGTGCTTCAATTGACTAAGAAAATGATGAAGGACGGTTACAGAAAGAAAGCATGGTACAAATATACTTTGAGGGGGATGTGATGTGGTGCTTGGGGATGATTCAGTTCTTTCTACCTGTCAAAATATTGGAGGAAAATTATTTATCCAGTCATTTAAATGTGGTTAGTAAAAATGTTCACACAGTGAAAAACAAAATTCTCAAGATTAAAAACATAGAAATAGTTGTATAGAATAGTTTTGAAAACAGGATAGTATAAAACAGTCCACAGGGAAGAAGACGATGTGTAGAGCTCTTCAGAGACAACAGTTAGGGCAGGCTGAATAAAGAGTGAGATGAAATTTGCAGATGTAAAAATCTTTCAAGTTTAGAGAGGATCATGTAGGAATGCAAAACGAGTTAAAGCAGTGAAGTCTTTGCCTATGTAAAAGAAAAAATCTGGAGAAAACATTGGGGTTTTGATATAATTAGTAACAATCTGCAGGTGGGGAGATGACGGAAAGCCTGCTCACTGTTTCTGTTAAGAAATGAGCCCTGTATTTAGCAGTCAGCTACTTTAGAAAGCTGTTAGTATGTTTTGAGGTGGTTATGTTCAGTGCAAATTCAGAGGATCGAATTCAGAACATCTCTAGATCTGATAGGTGTTGGAGATTCCCTTCTAAATACCTACAGCAGTGAAACTCATTCCTCTGGGTTATTTTTTTCTCTAGGAATAGATTTTTACATTATCCTTGCATTATGTCCTGCTAAAATTGACCAGGATAATGGTTTGCATCTCATGCATGTTATTTTTGTTGTCTCTTGGGACAAAATCAGTTTGTTCTGCACTGGCAGAACGAATCTGACTTCTTGGGGGCTCTTTCTATTTGATGAGAGTACTCTAAATCCCTATTAAAATGGTGTATGTAAGAATGGGGTGATGATGAGAGTGGGAAATCTGCGTAAAGAATGAGTGTTCATCAGGTCAAATCATTTTGCAAACCAGTAAAAATGTTAAAAGGATGAAATTAATGTAGTGGGAGAGAAAAAAGAAGCTCTACCTGTAAGAGCTTATTTCTCAGAATTTAAGTACAGCCAATCAGTACAAATACTTTTCTATTGCTAGTTGCCAATGATAAAACCAAGCAAACTTTTGAATTCTTGGTACACAGATGGCTAATTGACAAACTAGTGCCATCTCTTGGTGGATAAATGTAGCGAGCATTTTACCCCAGTTTAGGAATCCAGAAATAGTGTAATGTCAACTAACACTGTAGAAGGCTGAATCTTTTTATTTTTTTAAGCCCCGTGTCTTTGGCTAGAGACTTATCTGAGTTGGTAAGCGTATACCGTAGTTCCAAGGTGATATTTGAGCTGAATTTTATTGAACATGTCATGCAACAAGAATCATTTTCTGTATCTGCAGCCTAACTTTGCCCATGGTCTGGCATCTCTGCAAATTCCGCACGGTGCGACTGTGAAACGGATGTACATCTACAACGGGAACAGCCTGCAGGACACCAAGTACGTACAGCTGCTCGCGTTGTTTGGGTTATTTACAGTGTGCTCTTCTTCATTGAGCTAGGTTTTTGCAAATGCTAAATGTAATTACATGCTTAGTTCAGTTTAGGTCTCGTATGAATTCTGTAGCATGCAGAATGCCTTTAGATACCAGTGTATTCCTAATTTCCACAGGGATTGTCCTCCAGCCTTTTAATCAAGTGCTGGTTTGATTTTTGGTGCTGTAATACCAGCTTGGCTCAGCTACTGTAGGCTAACTGAGCTGAACTGAAAATCAATTCATGAGGTGAAGGAGGAAATGCAGTAAATCCAGTAAGCGATGAGGCTAGATTGTTCTTGCTCTGTGTTTTGTTTGCATGCTTATGACCTATCCCTAGACAAATCAAACCTGTGTGGTAGGTGGTGAGTTGCTTTGTGGTGTATTGGTACTGGGTTTGTCATAGAATCATAGAATATCCCGAGTTGGAAGGGACCCATAAGGATCATCAGGTCCAACTCCAGGCAGTGTCCTGCCACGGGTAAAACTCTCTTGTTATATAAAAATAAATCTTGTCTTCAGACTGAAGGCATATGTATAATCTGCTGTATATTTTATGTCTTTGCCATATATTCTATGTCTTTGCCACTGCCTGACTGAGCTTACTGTTCTGAGATTAACCTTCGTGCCTTAATGCTAACGGAGTGTTTGCATTTGAACACAGTATTTTGAAAGCATTCTGCCTTCTTCTAAGCAGTAATTTATGGTACAGTATTTGATGTTTTGCTCTCTCTAAAAACATTGTTCCTGGGTTTTTTTACTGAAGCACTTTTTATAAACCAAAAGGAAGAGTTTACGATACCTGAAGTGTTATGGTGGTACATTTTGGAGAGATGGTTGTGATTTAAAGGCAAGAGAAGGTTAGCACATCAGCAGATGACTGCTAAGGAGGGAGGGAACCTTATTTACACAGAGTCTACTAATGAGACAAGTGCACTTCAGAAAAATGTTGTCTGTGCTCATCCATGCCACGCTGGGCTTTTGTGCAAGCACTGACTGTCACAGGGGCGCTGGTGTCTGCGAGCTCCAAGCCTGCCTTCTGGCCAGGTCATTCATTCATGTAGAGGAGAAAGTCATGTCAAACTCGCTCATTGTTGTGACAGTTTGCTCATATGTTATTGTAGTTGAATTAAAATGAGAACTGTCCCAGTAAAGCAACGCGATTATTTAGGGTTATCTGCACAAGCTGCTTTCGCCTTCTGGGCTGTGAAGTACCTTGCCAAGTGCAGTGAGAACATTGTGGTGAAGCGGTTTCTGCCATGTTTGGGTCACGTGCCTACTTCAAGCAATAGGTATCCTTAAAAAACAAACAAAACAGTAGGGAACTTCTGTTTTCGTGAGAAAAGTCTGAAATGACGCATCTTTATGGGGGCTCTCCAAAGTCTAGATATAGTTTCTGTAATTTCTGGAGTCTTTGAAACTTGCTGTTTTTTTCCCATCAAATGTAAAGGTTCTGTATTTGAATCCTGCATGGTAGTAGTCCTTCTTGGTCCAGGATTTCTGATCCTTGTGTTTAATATAACTTGTCATCTTCAGTCTGAGTTAAATGCTATTTTGTCAAAATTAACGTGCTCTGTTCCAGTGAACCCTCATCAGCTTGCTAATGGAAAATTTGAAGATGGAGTCTTATCTGCATCTTTGTGCAATTGGTTTCAGGGCTCCCTTGATGCCCCTCAGCTGTTTCCTTGGTAATGTGTACGCCGAGAACGTCGATGTGCTGAGAGATGGGACTGGACCCTCAGGTTTACGGCTTCGCCTACTCACTGCAGGTACTGGTGACACTCAGAACATGGAGCTGCTTCCTCCCCTAAGGAAAAGAGGGGTTAAGCATAGGATATTTGTGATGTTTCCATGGGTGGTTTCAAAGTGTTCTTATATACTTAATTCTGAACTCTTGGAAACAAAACATAACTCTATGGAGGTGGGTTTGCCTGTTGAGATGTTTCCTGGGCCCTGGTCATTAGTGTCTGTTCACCATGGTGGTCTCCAAGTGTACATGAAGAATACAAATGAAAGTACATTGCTGGAAAAACCATTAGAAGTGAAGAAACCTTGTGTATACTTCTATCTTCTGAAATTCCACTGAGCTGTATATGTGGATATTTTTGTGATTAATTTTGGAAGGCTTTTAAAAATGCCAGCGAGAGGCGTATTGATGCCGCAGCCTTAGACTGCACTTTGAATTCAATTCAGTTTTCATTAGCTGTAGGAGACAGTAGTGAGAGTGACAGGCTGATGAGTAGCTTGTCCTTGTATGTGCTTCTAGGGGCTGGCGGGCCTTCAAAATTAGGGAGAGGCATAATGCTTGCAAGGGAGCCTTGTTCAGTGACTGTAACTTGAGACTTGGCAATGTTTTTCAAAGAAAAGGGAACATCTATCCTCATGTGCTAGGGCAGGAGTTAGCTACAACATTGTAATTATGTAAATGCTTTTTTAGAAATTGGAATGGTTCTAAGGTAGAGAGTCAAGTTTTGTTCACATACGTGTATACACGTGCAGCTTTAAGGAAATGTTGTCATTGAACAATGTAACTACTAAAATACAACACCAATGCTCAGAGTAAAAATGGAAATGAGACCATTTTGGCAGGTGGTGTTTCCTGTCTTGGGAAAGTTTGCAGGAACCCCTTTGTAGAACATGCCACACACCTGTTCCAGCATAAGCTTCTCTGGAAATACTTTCATTTGAAGTAACTCTTGCTTAGAAATTCAAGGATGACTCAGTCACATTTTTCTGATTTATTGTATTTGGGAAATAGCTACATGAATAATGTATAGCAAGAAAAGCTCAATGTGTATTGAGAGCACATCCTGTATTTTGCATTAATTGCTGCGTACTTGTATGTGCATTCTAACATGATGCTATGTTCCTGAAAGCAAATGGGGTTGCAAACTGTAAGGTCTTCCCATTTCTTAACATCTAGCAACGTATGTCAGCTGTTCACCTATGGAACGGCAGTTCAGTAAGATCTATTCTTAACACATCATTTGTGTAGGAACACACTTGATATTGGGTTAATGAGCTATGGGGACCTTCAGTAAAGAATGTCTGTTCTCTCATGCAGTCGATATGGATGAGGAATTTCATTTTATGGGCTTTCTTAGCTACTAGGGAAGGTGCTTAGATTACATGCCACTTTATAGCTTTGGGAACACAACTCTGGCTGCTAAAATTCAGTATTGTGAGGAGATGGAAATAATTCTTGGTACTTACTGCTAATAACCAGATAATGACATTGAGACTGACTGATTATGAAAAGTCAGTGTTTGAATGGCAGGGAAGTGAAGACAACTGGAGGTTAAGAAGATGTTATGGTTTAACCTGGCTGGCAGCTAAGGACCACACAGCCGTTCACTCACCCTCCCTCTTAGGGATAGGGGAGAGAAGTGGGAAAGTGAAGCCTGTGGGTTGAGATAGAGACAGTTTATTGAGACAGGAAAATAATAACAGTAATGATGATAACAGTGCTACTACCAATAGTGTGTACGAAACAAGTGATGCACAATGCAATTGCTCACCATCTGCTGACCGATTCCCAGCCTAACCCCAACAGTCCAGCCCCCCCACCCCAGCTAGCCACCCCTATATATTGTTCAGCATGACCCCAGATGGGATGGAATACCCCTTTGGCCACTTGGGGTCAGCTGTCCTGGGTCTGTCCCCTCCCAGCTCTTGTTGCACTCCCAGCCTATACTCTGGCAGGACAGAGCAGGAAGCTGGAAAGTCCTCTGCTTAGTGTAAGCACTGCTCTGCAACAGTTAAAACATCATCGTTATCAACACTCTTCGCATCCTACTCCAAAACATAGCACCCTACCAGCTACTAGGAGGAAAATTAACTCGGTCCTAGCTGAAAGCAGGACAGAAGAGGATCTGTGCAACAGTCAGCAAATACATCACTGTGATAAGAAATACTTTGCTGTGTTTGAGCCCTTGTAAAATAAAGGGTTACGCTTATTTTAACAATGTTTAAAGAATGCAGCTGTTTGGTTTGTGTTAAAATAATGTTAAGCTTTTATTGTTGATCTGTTGATGCGTTCTGTGAGCAGGCAGGATGACTTCTGAGTCGCTTTCTGCTCCCCAGGTTGTGGCCCTGGTGTTTTAGCCGATGCCAAGATGCGGGTATTTGAGCGGTGCGTGTACTTCGGTGATTCGTGCCAGGATGTGCTGAGTACTCTGGGGTCTCCGCACAAAGTCTTCTACAAGTCCGAAGATAAGGTAAGGAAATTCATTCACACAGAGAGAGGACTTTGTCTCCGTTCAATAATGTCTGTTTAGTCACAGGGCCTGGGTTTTGCAAGGCCAGTGATGTTAAATTGCCATGCAGCACAGATTCTGAGCAATTCATTTGACATGTAATAGACCAGAGTGAACGTTTACACAACTTAGTATTAAAAAGCATTTTAAGCTAAATCAATGCAAATCTGTTTAAATTCTAAAAATCAAATACATAATCTGTCATTTGCAATATTTTAACTGATTTGAAAATTGATAAAAATGGAAATGTTTCTATCCAAATAAGCAATAGCAGTGTGTGGTTTATTTTTAACCATTTCATTTAAAAATAACTTTAGCATATATTTTGATCGTTTCCTGATGTTTTTATGATAACAACATATAAGTAAGCCTTTTACTTCCGATAACTAAAAAGAAAAATCTGATGTGGTGTGCCTCTGCAAGCAACCAGTGGCCTTGTCATGAAGCACAGTGTCATATTTTTGATCAAGGGCTTTGGTGTTGAAATGAGGCTATGGCAATTGTTTGGGTGTAGGGGTATTGTTAGTGGTGTTTATATTTGTGGGCCTTCTTAAATACATCTGAAAAATGTTTCTTGCAGATGAAAATCCATTCACCCTCGCCCCATAAGCAGGTCCCGTCAAAGTGCAATGACTACTTCTTCAATTACTTCACACTTGGAGTGGTGAGTGGGAAGCTTCCCTAAACAAATGCATGCAACGTTTTTGATTCTGCTACACAGCAACTGTTTCAGAGTGCCAAAAGCTTTGAGGAAACTCAAACTCTTTCTGCTGTGGCAATCTCTGAATTTAAAAAAACAAAAAAAAAAAGACAAACAAAAAAACCAACCACCAACTTTTTTCTAGTGCTTGTGAATTCAATCAGTAACATCTTGTTGTATCTAGCAGTGGGTGGAGGGCTCTCTGTGCTTGTGCTTTGGTGTTCTTTTGGTTTTCTCCTTCTGCCACACTCGATGCATAGGTAGCTGAGTTCCTGTTTCTGAAAGATGTGCTCTTGTCCTGTAGAACTGAAATAAGTGTGCTGGAATACCACCTGTGAAAGCTTGCAGAGCTGTGGGATGTAGCTCAACCTTTATGCTCCTCCTTACTGTAGTAGCACAGCTATTTTTTGCTTTAGTATACTTTGATGTAAATAATAAGCAGAAAGACAAGACCTCCTTAGAAGAATTGCCAACATGAGCAAATGAAACTGTAGTTGTGATTGAGTACTGAAAGAAGTGTGTGTTTATTTGAATTTATAAAAAGTCTCATTCCCAAATCCTACTTTTCACAATTCCATTTGGTTCAAGTAGGATTGATACTTATCACTGTATGCAGATGCTATTGTAACTCATCTCAGGGTAGTTTGGGGAAAGCCAACCTCTCTCCAACTTGCTTCATGTTTGTCTGCCTTTTTCTTCAACAGGATATTCTCTTTGATGCAAACACTCACAAGGTGAAGAAATTTGTCCTGCATACAAATTATCCTGGTCATTACAACTTCAACATGTGAGTGTAAAGAACTGATCTGTTCAAGAGTGTTTTAACATCAGGAAAGGAAACTTTATACTCATTTTAGAGAGGTCCTGTATTTTTGCCCCGGTATCTTTGGTATACTTGGTAACCAGTGGGGTTTTCAGCCATCGTTATTTCCATGTTCTTACTACTATTTTCTTTCTTATATTTAAATGTGTTTGTTGCCAAGTATGTTCTCAAGTACTTCTTGATCCAACTATAGTGTCTATTATTACTGGTAGGTAATGTGTTTTTTTTTTTTTTTTCTTGATGTTGTTCCAGTCAGTGCTCTGAGTTTTCAAGTTCTTTTTCCCCTCTTATGCATTTGACCAGCATATTTTTGGTTCTTTTCAAATTAAAACTCTTTATAAGAGGCGTATGAGTGAAGGAATAACTGATTGGATGCCTGAACAAAGAGAACATATTTTCAGACAGTTGAGCATTAGCGTTAGAGAAATCTGCAGTACTTTTTCTAAGCTGAGTACTTGTCCATCAAGTCTGTGTAACGAGAGCAATTTGTGCTGAAGGACCTTTTGTATCCTTAGAAAATTGTGCTAGGACGTTCCCAGGCTGATGGCTTTTTTTGATGTAGAAAATAAAAACGACAGTTTTTCTTCTTAATCTGATACTCTTGACTCTCCTTTTCATTTTATTACGCATGTGACTTTTAATTTAGTTGGTTATTAAGAGCTCCAAGTTTGTGCTTTGTAGTTTGTGTTGGCTTTTCTGCTTTCTGACAGCTTTATGATTTGCTCTTTCTAGCTACCACCGCTGTGAATTCAAGATTCCGCTAGTCATTAAGCGAGGTGAGTAAGCCAGCTGCTGTCCAGCCTCGGGACGTGTGCCACAAAACAAAGGTGGAGATACAATCAGTTTTCATTTCTAATGCATTCTTGATTATCAGAGGATGTCAGTAGTGAGACAGAGGAGAAATTTTAGGTTTTAGGGCGTTTTCTTGTTTTAAAGTGAAAAATGCTTCAGGAAGAGTTCGGCGATTTTCTGATTTTTGTTTATGGTACCTTGTTCACTTACATGGATCATATGGGTATTTAGTGGCAACATGACTAATTTTCTGTGGTGCTGCCACTTTGCTTTGCTCAAATCAGTTACCTTGTACCAAGGGACTCAGAAGCTCTGTAAGGCAGTGTTAGTCTGAGCTGGTCAGTCCATTCGACTGTTAATTTTTCAATGATGTGCTACTGACTCTTGGAAGGTTTGATGGTATTCATGGTATTCAATATAAACTGATACTCAATAAAAAGAGATATAGCTGGGAATGAGAACAAACATTCAAAATGTATCTACATGCTGCGGTCAAAGTATGTCTTTTAGTGCCTACTCGAAAATGTCCAAGCTCAGAAAATAGCATTATATACTCCTCCCAAGTTCTGTTAAGATACAGTGGTGCTGATTCAGCAAGACGCTTAGATGTGTACAACTCTGTGCATGGAAGTGATCTAAAGAAAGCATGGGGAACTTTGACTGAGGACGATTGTGATCAAGGTAGCCTTTAATGTAAGAATTAACAGGTATGCTATGAAAATGTGTGTTTTGACTATTCAGGGAGCACTGGATGCTTGTAAGAGTTTGACAGAGGATGCTCTCTTTCTTTGAGTGCTTTTCACGAAAAGCAGTTAAGTGTGTAAAATGCAATTCTGTGGATGTCACGGCAGTGTGAGCACATACAGGAATAAAAACCTGGAAAAACTACATTTGTGTGTGCAGGCTGACATGAAGACTGACTTGCAGTTCAGCCAGGAGGATGAGCATGAAAATTCTGCTCACTTTTAAAATTGTTTTCCCTGAGGTTATTGTGCAGTACCTCAAAGGTGTTTGTTTCTGATTGTTGTTATTCAGCTCAAGTATCACCATGAAGCTCTCCTGAATGCATCTGTTTCTTTTTTCTTCTTGTTTTGTCTTTTGTCTTGTACTTATTATGCATCCTGAATATAAGCTAGAGACCAGAAGGGTTGATTAAAAACGAATGTTACAAGACTTAGGAAGAGCTGTGTTTTTCCATCTGGTGGTAGCGCATGATGCAGTTTTACTTACTCCCTTCTGTGCCTCAGCTGCAGACAGTAACTTGACAGAGTTCAGTTGCACAGACACTGAACTTTCACCATAAGCAGACCACGTTTATGTAGCGGGTGGAAAATACAGAGGAGCTTTCAATCAAATTAAATACCATTTGCTATGTTTGGCTTCTTTAGTGTCTAGCTTCATTCCTACTGCTTCAGGAAGATGCTTTCAGTATTCAGAACTCCCAAAATGTATGTATAAAACAGTTCTGAAAGCACCAAACTACTATTTTTTGAGACTGTAAGCATAAATATGGTGCTGTCCTTATCTGCAGGTGGTTGCTGCTGTTTAATGGATACAGGGAGTTTTTTTCTTTCCCCAGGAATGATTCTGGGGACTGTAATTCCCAAGCTCTCTGCTTTCTTTGTCTTTAAGAGAGTGTTTCTTTATCTTCAAGGTGTCGGTTTTGCCAGCCTCCTTTCCAAATGCAGCAGTGTTTGGACTAGATGCATGGCACGCTGTGTTATCTCGATGAGTGTTTGTGCTAGGTGTGTTCACTTAGCGCAGGGAAGTAGTTTCTTTCATGCTGACGTTCTTATATGCAACACTACAATGCAAACATATGCAGCATTAGGACTTGGAACTTGTAAATAGGCAAGTTTAATCCCATTATCTAGTATTTAATCAATGCTGATGACAACTCTTGGTTGCTAGTAAATGGTGGTAAATTTATATATGAACTGGTGTATTGCTTGTATGTCTCCCTCTATCTAAACTAACGTCCCTAAATAAAGGATTATTTAGGAGACTGTTCGAGCATGAATTACAAAGGCTGTTCTGTTTTTCTTTCATAGATAGTGCTGATTCACAGACTGAAACGTGTACAACGTACAGCAAGGTAAGTCTGGACAGAACTGAATGCTCTCCTTTTTTCCTTAAACCTCCTAGGTGGTCTTTATTAGATTTGCAATGCCATTTGAGGAAATGGTAGCAGTGGTGTTATGTTGTTTTAAAATAGAGAAGTCAAAAGTTAAAGCTTAATGTGAGTATGTTTAGTTGTTCAAATGTTTAGTTGTCTTGCAGGGATTGAGAGCATTTGTAACAGCACAGTTTGAGTAAACTTAATTACTGCATACCCTGCATTCTAAGATAGCTGCAGGAAGAAATATGACAGTATAGTGATATAGGGAAGCGACAGAAGTGGTGGCTGAATGCAAACTGGTAGAGACATTCTTAAAACTTTCACAGGGCTTTTCTGTCTAATGTAGCTCTCGAAGACATGCAGTAACTAACCAAGGAGGTCTGGTGGTCCTTTCTTCTGAAGGGTGCCGATAATAAGATGCTTTTCAGGTAGCAGCAGGGCTCACCAAAATGTCACTGCCAATGTGACACCTCCTGGGGGCAGCAGACTCTAGGTGAAATTCCCAATTGGGCAGTTATTGCTGCCTAAGAGCTTCTGTAAGTTGAAAATTCTGAAGAAATTTGTCTCAGAAGTGCCTCTACAGTTAACCTTCAGCCAGGGTCAGTGCTGCTTTCTTGGCTCATGGGGTTTAATTTCGTTGTTGAATTCTGGGTCCCAAGCTGGAGGGGAGAAAAGTAGTCAGAAACTCGGAAGCTGCCATTTTTTTATTTGAGTTACTAATATCCATCAGTGTTTTAACTTAAATCTTGTATGCGAAATTTCAGCTTTTTTAAATTCTATTTACAATGATGAAAATTGCTTGAAATTCCCTATCATTAAATAGCGCAGTTTTCCTCCTCTTTTCCAAACCTGCCTGTTAAATGAAGGAAAGGTTTTTGGGAGAGGTGGCAGGGATGCTATTTTTCCCTCAGCAAAGGTATGTGAAAGGATATTTAGCTGAGGTTTCCCACAGCTGCTTAGAGAATACTTTTTCTCTAAGGTGTCTCAGAAATGTTACCAAGTTTTCTAGGTACGTTTTTGCCATAAGACCCGTAGAATTTTTCATAGCAATTCTAATTTAAAGCTAGTTTGAGACAAAAATGAGGGAAAAAAAAACCCTAAGAGCATTTCCTAGGCCTGATAGTTTCCATTATTGAGTATGTCTCTAGTCACAAAATACTTGAGTAAATGCAGTTTATTTGGCAAAGGAGCATGTTGCAAAAATATACGTGACTGTCTTTCTAGTTTTTAAAAAATAATAATCTCCTGTGACTGATTTTAACACAAGGTCTTTGACATCCTTGCAGTGGGACAGTATTCAGGACCTTCTGGGGCACCCTGTAGAGAAGCCAGTGGTACTTCACAGGTAAAGTCTTTCTTTTGCTTGGCAACAGGAGCTGATAACCGGATGAGTTTATGTAGAGGAAAAGTATTTATTACACTAATTACTTTGGGGATTCTTTATTTAAGTTTCATACCTTTTGGCCACTAACGATACTAAATAACTGTTCTCAGAGTTAAAGGCTGACCTGCTGAATGAAAACATTTCCAAAGTTCATTGAACTGTAAAATCCAGAGAAGAGTGAAGCAGCAGATCCAAAAGAAGTATCTCTATTTACATATAATAAATAGTGCAGATTGCTTATGCTGTAGGCACATGCATTTCAGCAGCATGACATCATGCATTGCAGTGTCTGGAACATATGGCAGCCGACTGAAGGAATTTTGCCTTTATGTATGTGTGTGGTTGTTCTATAGTTCCTGAAGGCTGAAGACAGAACAGTAAGCTTAATTTTGCTCTGTTCCTACAGGGCTTGAGCTGGTTGTTGGGTAAAACAGGCACCACCTGTTTGCAGAGCTACCATGCTATATGATATGATATGCAACTGATTTAGGTCAGGAGAAATGTTAGCTTATGGGGACTGTGAAAATACTTTACCATTTTCATATATATATAACTAAGTTTTTATCAAGCTTTCATATGTTCAATTTTTTTCTTTTTTTTTTTTTCCTTTGAAGTATTGTGCTCTTTGTCCCCCCTTCTCCTGTTTTATGTCAATGAGATCAGCTTGAGCTGAAGCCATGTAAAATAAAGCTGAAGTAGTGATTACATAGGGTCCTTTATATTATTTTTTCCTGTGTTCTAAATCAATCAGAGCTTGCTTTACTGAGCACATCTCTAAATGTCTCTGACACACCTTTAGAGAAACAAACCAGTTACAAGAAAGGCCAAAAGCTAACTGTTCCCTAATGTTTTTGGGCCATAATCTAAAATGCATTACAGTCAGTAGGAGTCTGTAATCGTCACATATAAGATCAAAAAAAATCCAAATTATTTAAAGGATAAGTGATCTTGAAAAGTACTGTTTAATAAAATTTAGATTAGTCTGTAAGATGATGAAATTGAATCCATGTTAAGAAGTATTTTTAAATAGTTTATAGTAAATACACTTGAAAGGGGCTGAGAGATAAAAAAAAAAAAAGTGAAGAATGGCAAAAGATCTTGGACAAAAGTTATTTGTAATAAATGATATGGCACTTCTGTCTTCGCTGTTTATTTTCAGGATTCTTCCTGTCCAAGTTCAGTGAAAGAAAGCTCTCCTGTAGAGGTCGTTGTTAGCTTTGGTTCCTTTCTTCCCTGGCATTAGGAACCCTTCTGGGATGTTAACCAGAGGTTTCCTCTGGATCACTTGGAAACTAGCAATGGTGTTGTGTAACGTAGATTTACTTTCTTCTTATGAAAGCTATTTAACATGATAAAGATGCCATAATTTACCCTGTATTAACTGCTTGTTATTCCCAAGAAATTCACAGTCCTCACGCGTCCAATTTCTTCCCCCTCTCTTCTGTTCAGGTCATCATCTCCGAACAACACTAACCCCTTCGGGTCAACCTTTTGCTTTGGACTGCAACGAATGATCTTTGAGGTAAGGGGGGAAAAAAAAAAGCGTGGTATGTTTGAGCAAAGAAGATGAGGACTTTGCTGTTATTACTTTTTACCGGCCTCTTATTTCCTATTTCATCAAAAGCCAGCATTTGGGAGGGGCTATCCTTTTAGAGGTGATTGGCAGAGCAGGCAACTTTCCTTCTGTGAGGCTGTACATTTGCGTGTTGAAGCTGGCACTTCAGGTCTGTCACCTAGGGCTTGCACTAGCAGGAGATGCATGAGCTCAGCTCCAGGTGCTGATGTTTAAATGTCATGGAAATCTAGAGACTGCTTTTAGGAACCAGCCACGAGCTGTTTGCTGAACACGTTGGTTGCTTTATTTTGTTGGTGGGATTTCTTTTTGCAGGCAGATCAGTTCCATATTTGCTGTTTTCACTCTTCAAGTTCCTGTTTGGTCTACAGTTCTTCTAACTTTCCTTTTTCCCTGCCATCTTTTTGCAGGTGATGCAGAATAATCATATAGCTTCTGTTACTCTGTATGGCCCGACGCGGCCCAGCAGCCAGTTGAGAACATCGGACCTTCCCCAGTGAGCATCCCCTGCAAAGTCAGCTAATCTAAATGCTACAGAATTAGTACAGCGTGCCTTGATTTGCTGCCACTTATAATATGGAAAGCACGTTATGATTTTTGTTTTTTCAATAAGCCTCCACCCAGGAACGGTGTGGAGGGGAAATTCTCTCAACCCTTCATCATGGGGCATGGAACTGTTGATGGAGGAAAGCAGCTTAGGTGCCTGTGCCGTCATTTATTCCTCTCAGTTGCCCTCATCCTATGCAGCACAGACCTGAAGACTGTCCCCCCCGTCCCAGCTGGCGAGGGGGGAGCGTGGAAGGGGGGCACGTAATGACTGCAAGAGTTAGAAGCACAAACTTTCTGAGCCTTGGAGCATCTGGAAGCAGGTATTGATTTTTAGTCTGTTTGTGTTACTGTATTGATGTGGTGGTCACATTTTAAGAAAACGTGTGTGTGTATATATATAGATAAAAACACATCGGTATTTCTGTGGCTTAGGACATTGTACCAAGTGTGACAAGGATGTATATATGTCCATGATTTCAGGCACCACATCTTCGTGTAACTTTAAACCAAGCAAGTAGCATGTGCATAATACTTGGTTGTAACATTTGCACTACATACACTTTAATTACTTGATAAACGTTTATCTTCACTGAGGAGCATCTGTGTACTGGGTGTGAGTGGGGTGTGATGGTTATTTAATGTACGCTGTGCATAAAGCTTATTTATACAGTGGATCGAGTTAATCCACCTTCCTGCACTAATATGTACTTGATGTGCTGAAACAATTTTTTTCTGCCATGGCTGGTTTACTAATTTTTTCATACGCGGTTTCAGACAAAGAAATTCTGGACGAGGTTATTTCTATGATTGAATTATGCTTTAGTGAAAAGGTTTGATACGATGTTTCTTACAATGGAAAAATTTGATGAAGAACTAGCGTTGCCTCATTTTCATCTGTTCCCCGAATCCTTTTTTCCTACCCTCTTTCCTTAGAGAAAGACAAACTGTATATAACAGTATCTCAGAAAGAAATCCCCGAGCTCTGCCATCACCAAGAAAACCTTTTCTGTAACTTTTGATGTGTGATTTTAATTTATGCCAAAGGTTTAGCCAAAGACATCCTCGTTGTAGTTTCACCATTTCTGTACATAGATGCTAACTGCACACCCCACCCCAGCAGACAGGATATAGGCTTCTTTCTAGTTGGGAGATGCTGCTCGCAACATTTTATCCCAGGAGGATACTTTAGGTTTCTAGTTCTCTTATCAGTCTTATTTGGGGGAAATAGGTGGTCTGTCTTTGAAATATTGAACCCTTTTTAAAAATGGACAAGAGAAATGTATAATTTTATCCCATTTTTAATATTTTGGTGTAGCAACTTGTGATACATAGATGACAATTTTGTGAGTTTTACTATGTGTGTACAGATTTTGTAAATATGACATTTTTGTAATTTTAACTCCATGTACAGTGTAATCCTGTATAGTTTATCAATGAATGAGAGCTAGGAAGTTGAATGTTAACTGAAGTTTTGGATCCTGGACCAGTAGCAGGGATAAATGTGGTGCGTGTGTGAGACGTTCTTTGCCATTTAGTCTTCCTGTATACTGTGATACTCTAAACTGTTTTGCTAAAACAAACAAAAAAAGCCCCACGGAGAATCTAATGGATAAGGAAAAAGTTACTGTTTACCTTTATCCCTAGGTGTCACTCCTGTTGAACCCCTGTTCAATCTGTGCTGTCTCCTGTGATCATTGCTTGCTAAGAAAATTCTATGCCTCAACCTTCCTTTTGTTTCCTCTCTAATTTTAATTTCATTTTACATAGCCCTTCTGTAAATTAAATGGAATAATAATGAGCATGTACACTGAAAGCAAAATAAAACGAGACTCTCAGTTACTGTTTTGTGTTAAATACAGTTACTGGGTGTTTTTGTAATAAAACTATGGATGTTCTTGCCTTTTTTCTTATCAGTCAGTCCTTTTTATTTTAATGTCTCTCTGGCATTACATTTGAAGTACCGTACTAGTGTCCCTTCTTTCACAGACAGTATTGTATGTTCTCCAGAGAAGCAGTACAAAAACTAACATAATTTACAGCCTGTTTCAGAGTAGGCACGTAGGTATAATTTTTTCCACTGCAGCAGGGAAGGAAACTGTTAAGGTATGGTAAATAACACTGGCTTTTGTTTCGTCTTTAAAGAACAGAATTGTTTACACCCACGTCAGCCCTTAGGTATTTTATTAAAATTGATCGAGTTTCAGGGAGTTTGAATATTGCACAACAGGACAAAAGAAATGTGTGCGTGCAGTAAGAGCAGCAAATGTGATTTCTCGTGCTGCTGACTTGTGCCTTGAGGTGTTCAAGCAGCAAAGCACCGAAAGCTTGCCCTCAAGCAGCTTAGAGCTCGGTGCAGGTGTAGGTATTTCTCCTGCCCTGCCTGCCTGTGCATGGTAAAACCCTCAGCCACCAGTGCTATAGTGCCCTTTGGTTTGGGGATACAAAGTGACCTTGCTCAGTGGGTTTGGCTCAGTGTGCTCTCAGAACTTCACTGTGACTTGAGGTGGTGTGTAGATGTATGCTTGTTACTGAAATACGATGATCATACATTATTTTCACTTAATTTTAACTAATCCTTTTCTAACAATAACTCCAATTTAGCTACAAGAGGAGATGAATTCTTGACAGGACGATTTGAGTAACAGCTACACAAGTGCTACCAAAATCCAGCTTTCAAGCATATTCAGCTGCAGGTCAGGACTGCTGCTTGTAGCACAGACCTTGAGATTTAGGACAGGATAGCAGCAGCTAGACAAAGGTGTGTAACAGCTTCAGTGGCTCCTGCCTTCACTTACAGTATTTCGGTGAGTCAAAAAATGTCTGTTGTAGATAATTAAATGTACTCTTAACAACTCAGGTACTTCTCAAGGTCAGTCCTGAGATGTGGAAGATCAGTGGCTTTGCTTGAAAAACCTATTGCTCTGTTGCTAAGAAAAACAGCTCGTTACATCCCTGTGACTTGTTCTGAACTGCTTTGTTCCCAATTGCAGCCTTTCAGTTTGTCAGCAATCTCTTCTGTAAGAGAAGAGAACATTTTGTCTGTTAGAAACTCACCCTGGTACTTCTGTCCTTTGCTTAAAATCTGTATAGAGCATTTTGCTGCTCTGCAGAGCTGGGCAGGAGGAGAGAAGGAGCCTTCAAAGACTCAGATGAGAGTGCTTTCAGTTTATCAGTGAGGAGTGAAAGCACTTTCCCCACTTCTTGGGGTTGCTTTATTCTTTTGCTGTATGTTTTTTTTGTTTGTTTTTGGTCAATCTGCAGCTTCCTTTACAGAAAGGACGGGGTAGGTAATGTGGACCAGCTATTTTGGGTTTTCCCCACTCAGCCTCTGTAGCTGCAGCTGTTCATAGAGCTCACTTCTCTGACACACTTTTTGTTTGCTCCTATTTGGACTAAGCCAAGCTGGTGCTGATGTGTTAGGGGAGTTGGTGTGATGCTAGCAGCATCACCTTCCCCTCCCAAAGGAACTGAGATATCTGGGCAGTGTCTGATCCCATTTAAGTGTGTGCACAGAGTTGGGTGCTGTTTTATACAGATCCTGCATGTTTGCCACATGTGCATGGGGCCATCATTTTGGTTTCACATGAAACAACTGTTTCCTTGACACAGCGTTCAGTACAAGTGCATTTTTAATAAAGCACGTGCATCCAGTCCCTTTGTGATGTGTGCCTTCTTGCTTCGTACAGTAATGAGAATGTGTGCGTGCTTGCCTGCTTAGCTTTGAATATCACAATGTTGTCCACAGTATTTCATTTACCTATGGGTAATAAAACAGAGCTCTGAGCCCTTCCCCTAGAGGTGAAGCTGACTTTCTTCCTGCACTCACAGGCCTGCACGCAGTCCCTGGGCTCCCACGAGTGCTACAAGCAGTGCTGTATCGATCAGTGCTGCTGGGTAACACTAGAAGCTTCTGTTCCCAAAAATGCAGTTCCTGTCAAGAAAAAACAATTTTCTGTTGCCAGGAACTCTTACACTTCTCATTCTAAACAGATATTTTTGCTGAAATAGCTAGCAGGTGGTGGGTGAGGTCTGATTCATGTGCTTATGATGGTTCATGATCCAGACTTTCCATCAAAACCATAAAACAAAGTCTATCCCAGGGCTCAGCATCACAGCAAGGTGGGGATTCAGCCTTAACAGGGGCAGGCTGGATGCTCCAGCTGGCTTTTCCTAAGGGAAACCAGGGGTGCTAGTGCCTGGTTCACACTGACTTAAAGGTTGTTAGAAGCTAAAGCTTGGTGTTGTGAAGCAAAAAGTGCTCTGAGCTAGCTCAGATACAGTTGTTTCATGTCATCTCTTGTCCCATAGACACCTTCGTTACTATTTAACCCCTATATCACAACTGCACCAACACAAAGGCACTCTCTTCTACAACTTGTCTGGTCAGCCAGCTTGCTACAGCACGTGTAGCCGAACAAATACATTGCTGTGTGGTTGAGGAGTTGGTAAAATGCCACTCAGCTTTGGCTGGGTTTCCTCATGGAAGTTATGGCCCAGGATGCTTCAGAGGTAAGGTAAGGCTGAAGGAAAACATGGGGAAATGAAAAATGATGCACAAGAGTTACATCTTCAGTAAGCATTAAAACAGGATCTGGAGTTAATGAAGTGGGGTTGAACTTAAATACCATATTCTTTAGCTGTAGTTAATGAAACTACTAAAAATGTTTATCTGATAAACTTTATGTCAAAGCATTTGGGTTGGTTTGTGGGGATGTTTCTTTTTCCAGCAGGCAGAATCGCTCCTCTTCATGATCTGGAAAGGCTTTCTGCTTGACCTAGTGGGAAAAGTGAGCTGGAGTCTGCAGATGAGGTTGTGCACTGTGCTATAAGGTAGTGTTATGACAACTTTAATTCTGGATCAGCCTTTTATGCTTTAATATAACCTTTTCTCTTGCATGCCCTATCTTATTCCCCTTTAAATGCTATTAGTTTGGTCATTTTAAAGTATTCATATTGCGATTTTGGAAGCTGGTTTTAAATGTCTTAATGTTTCAAACCTACATCACAGATTCGCGGTAGTGCTTAACTTCTGTTCCATTATTAGTATCTTTCAGAGAGGTGTTTATTTTAAATACTAGTCTTTCTCACTCTGCATGATTATGAACATGCAGTCCAATCAAGAAAGTAATCAAAACAACCTGAATCATCGCTACTGTGCCTTTGCACCTCAGTTGGTCTCTCTTGGAAACCTGAACCCCTGAAATACCACGGCTTTCTTCCCATCAAGCTCTGTTGGCCCCCAGAGGACAAGGCAGTCACTGAGGACCTGTGTAGTTGTGTGTTTTTCCCAGGATTTGTCAAATTGTCAAAGGACGGAAAGTGAAGGGAGAGGGGTGAGTTGCAGGGAGAACTGGCCAGGGCTGGTGGGGGGGCTGTTTGCTGCTCTTGGAAGGACTCAAATGCACTCATACTTCGGGTTTTAGTTTCCCCTCTCACTTCTCAGTCTGGTTTCCATACTGACTGTAAGCCTGGAAAAATCATGGCAAGCTGAATTTTAAAGCATTACTGCTTCTGACAAACCTCAGTGAAGATAGCAGCATCGTTAGGGAAATGTGTCGGGCTGATTTTCAGGGCTGCTGAGACCTCCAGCTCTATCGGGAGCTCAACAATTCTTCAAACCAGGCCAGGCCTGGGCTCAGACTCTCCTCTCTGGGTCTGCTGGGGTCTCAGCACTCTGGGGAATGTTCTTGGCTCTCATATTAGCAAGGGTTCTCCGAGGCGTTCGATTACTTTGTGCTGTTTGATTTCTGCAGTTGGGGCTTGCTTCCGAGAACCCACTGCAAAAGATGAATAATTAAACTGCAGACAGGAAGCACAGTATTTTAACACTCCATTACTTCAGAGCCGTCTTGGCTTTCTTTTTTATGGTGTCTAAGTCAGCGGTGGCCTGACCTAATGAGAGATCTTGGCATTCACTAGCGGTTTATAAGTTCGGAGATGCATTCAGAGGTGCTGAATGTGAGGTTCAGGCCAGCTCAGCTCGTTAGAATGACCAAATCTGGCTACTTACATACAGTAGGGAACAAATTGCCTGTGTGTGGATCCTTGGGATTCAAGAAAACCTACTATGCTCTATTAGCTTTGGATATTTATGTCTGTCTTGAGGGCGTCTGCTTGCAACTGGTGGTACCCACACAGGACGTTTTTGTTTTTTCTCATCATGGTTTATAGTAACTAACATGTAAAAAATACAGTAATAAACAAAATTACCAAGCAAAGCTTTGTAGCAAAGCCCCACTAGACAGTTAATAAAAGCTGCCCAGAATTTCCTTCTGTAATGGATGATTTGAGTGTTCTGGGAGGCATCGTGAGGCCTTACAAAATCTGAGTAGATTATGTTTAATCTGTGAATTTTGTTGTGCTTACAGAGGTAAAGTGGAGTGGTTGGTATCTGCTTTTCACATGCTTAATGCATAAGTTAATGTGCTTCTGTGCTCTCTTCCTTGCAGGGAAAACAAATTTATATGGGAAGTAAGGCCCTCCATAGGAAATGCATAGTTGGTTCCATTGGCACTCCTGAAATTAGGTACTGAAGTCCACGTCTAAGCATCTGAAGCAAACAGCTTCATTTCAGAGTGGCGTTTCAAGTGTTTCAGTGTTCTCTCAGTAGTCTCTGTTGCCGAAAATGGAGCCAAATGTAAGCTTTTAAATACAAGTTTGCCTGTTAGCCTATTATGTATATTTTTAGCATTATGCTTTCTCTAGGTATGTCAGTTTTCCCTTTCCTACTTGATGTGTAAGCTGGGCAGCAATGCTCTTTTTACACATCCTGCAATCTGTGTAATCATTACCATAACTGATCTATCTCTATAAAATAAGTTGCATGCTTTTTATTTCCGTAACAAGCTGTACCAGAGCGTTCAGAGCTGAGTTGGATGCACCTCTAGCAGTTTGCTTCAAAAGGAGGTCAGTAGAGGGTTTTTTCTACTCATTCTAATAAGCACCTCAGATTTTTTAGGGGGAAAAGCAACACATTTTTTAGGAAATAATCTTCAGTCGAAGACTTTTTGCCTGCTGTAGCAGTAAGAGATTAATAAACTGCAGTGGGTACAGCTGTGCCCTCCAGTGTTTTCACAGCACGTTATGCTGTCATTTGGGGTCTGCAAACTTCCACTTCAACTGCAGAAGCAATGGAAACTTTTAAAACCAGATGAAACGGGCCGCACAGCAAAGACTGACAAATAAAAGCAGATGTATCTTTCATTAAAAGATGTTAGATTCATATTAATTGGACAGAGAAATGAGCTATTCCACAGACTCAGGCAAAGAAGTGAGCAGTTTGCCCTAGTTCTGTTTCTGCCAGCCACCAGGATGTGTGCTGGCACAGGAGGATGTTGAACTGCTACTTTAATCTGGGATAAACGTACTCATTAATGCTGTGTTGTGGGTAGATTGCAGATCTGAAGATGTTATAGAGGGAGGAGCCAAACCTTAATGCATCTCCGAACGTAAAAGGAAGATCTTAATAAAGACTGCTGAACCTGACCGGCTGCTTTGTAAGAAATCGTTAGGTAAGCTGTGTTTGTTTTTCTATTGTTACCATTAAATTAAGTCCAGCATAAGGAAAGACTTACCAAGTTATCCAAAACAATGAATAATGCATTTTCAAGTTGCTGTCTTCATGAAAAATACATGTGGTGTTAGTCTTGTGTGTATGCAGATGCATTCGACAGACTCACCCTGACAACTGGAGGCATGCCTGCATGCTATCTTTTAATTATGGTATAAATAACTTCCCAAACTGTAAACTAATCTCAGGTAATACGTTTCTGTACAGACTCATAAATACATAACATATCACACACTTGAGCAGATGGGCACAGCTTTCTCCCACCACTGAGGCTTATTCCTACACTTTACAGAGTTCCTTGTGAAGCTTGCATGAGAATTTTGGATTTCAGGCTCTTGCCCTGAAAATATCCAAAATCGGATTTTGGTTCTTTGATTTCTACACGGCCAGCCTTTCCATGGAAATACGTTAGGGCTTAAACTCTGAAGATTATGATAACATCTAAGGCTCTTTTCAATAGTCTGTTGATAGATACTACCAGCATATTTTCCTTCACGTTCTGTGCATAGTTAATTCAAGAGCAAAGTCCAGCCTGCAGCTGGATGGGAGGAAGGCTACACCCAGGTCTGAAGTGCAGCTGTGCTGCAGGCTCTGTTTAAGGGAAAGCAGCTTCCTGGAGGTTCATGACACTGCGATTGCCTTTGAAGCTGTGTGGATGTGTCCTCCTGAAGGGGGATGGCATCTGGGATACTCTGATGAATAGATGTTTTGTTGAGGGGGGGGGGAAATTGCAAAAGGATTAGCAAATCCAGTATCAAAAGCGAATCCAGGCTCTTTGCCTCAAGTATACCATTGCTTTTTAACCCAGATTTGGAGGGATTTGCTTCCTCTTTGATATCCAAGAAAACGATGTTCTGGTATGGTAATCTGCTGCTGGAAAAACAAAGTGCTCTGAAGTATTGACAGTTCTTTGAAAAACGAAGCAGTCCAGTGTTCTTGTCGGATGTTTAAAATATTTATGAAGTTACAGACTAACTGAAACACGGAAAGTCATCTACCAACAGAAAAATTGCTCTGCTGCTGCTTTTTTTTGCAATAAGTTTAGAAAGGCTTTTATTCTGAAGCCCTTCTGTCTGAAGACTGCTTTCTTCCTTCCCATGACACCCACAGCAATGTTGAAAGTCTTGGCTGCTCTTTGCAGCTGACTGTGTGCCAGGAAGAGCACCGAGGTCTGGAGGAACCAGCCCAGTCCATTGACAAGTTTTCCTGTGGTCTGAAGGAGCTCTCAAAAGTGATGCAAGCAGCAGCTCTGTGATTTCACTCTCACAAGCAAAAGGCCAAAAGGATCTCTCCAGATAGCTTTTGGAAGAGCTGGATTACGTGGTAAGAGAGGTTGGATGCTGTTGGACAGCTCTGAGTCTTCACTGAGCACCAGTCAGCATAATGTAGAGTCTGAGCTCGCTAAAGTGCCATAAACTGCTCCCTGAGTCCTGACAGCGTGTCAGTGGAGCATGTCTTTGAACTCGTGTGTTGCTACAATTAATGAAAAATCAAGACATGAAGAGGGATCAACTGAAAGTTCTTTTCCTTTTTTAAATGCCCTTCAATGTTCTTACCCCTTCCCAGTTACCTACTCATATGGCTTCTGCTCAGCCAGCTGTGTCAGCCCTAGCTCCCACGCTTGTTTTCTTGTAGTTCTGCAACATATATGGGACTCCAATTCAAAGCTGTTGTTTTCTTCTCCTCTGAGGCTCACAGAAAGCCAACCAGGCAGTGGTGATTTCATTTGAGCACCCACTGAGGACACCTGATTTCCTTTGCTCTAGTTAACTGTGTAGTTTGCTTGTTTCTCATTGAGTCTGAGTAATTCCAGTCCTAATCAAAGGAACAAGTTGACAGCAATCCCTGTGCTTCTTGGCCTTGTCTCTTCGTTCTCCTTCCGTTTTGCATGTCTAACAATGCTGAAACATCTCTCCAGACTGCATTTTGCAATGTGTCTGTACACATTGGCCTGCTAAGCACTAGTGTTACTCTAATAAATAATAATAAATTAAAGATACTGTTAGGATTATTTGGGCACATTACTGGAGAAGGACCTACGTGGTATGTGTGTGCAAATGGGGAATTTTGGCACATTTCTGCAATAGTTTTTGTCGTCTGCTCGTAAATAGGCTGTGCTAAAGCCCTCTTCTTCTAAAGTCTGTTCATTTGGTTGCAAAAATTTGACGTTCCCTTTCTCAGCTGTTTTTCCTTGTGCTTTTGTTGCAGTCTGCCTGCATTATCTGAGGGGCGATGCCTGTGTTGCTGTTTGAGCTTTCCTCTTCCATTGGAAAGGCTTCTTCACCTGCTTCTTTTGAGTACAGGAAAGCCTCGGGCTGTGCAGCAGGTTCCACATCAGCCAGATCTCAGCAACTTTCAGGCTGTGAACTACCATGAGATCTTTGTAAAAACAGGGCTCAAACGTCTGTAGGTGCGGGGCAGCAGAAGGCCTGACGATCCCAAAGGTCTTGAAACCTTCATGCAGAATGGGTTTGAGGTTGATTCTCTGTAAGCACATGCCCAAGAAGACATCGTCGATGGGGAAGAGTTCCACCTCTCTGCAAGCCCTGGAGAGTTTCCTCATGGTGCAGCTGGAGAGCAGAAAACCTCCTCCTCCTGCGTAGGCAGGGTAGATGCTGAGCCCGTACATGGTCTCTGGGATATAATATTTACTCTTCCGAGCACGGATGGGACGGGCGTTGTAGATGATGTCCCCAACAAAGAGGTCCTCAGCGGGGTTGTGTCTCTCGAGGAAGTCAACGATGTTCTCGATGTTAACAAAAACGTCAGCATCGCCTTTAAAAATAAACTTCACGTTGTGGCAGAATTCAGCAGCCCAGTTCAGGAAGTGGATCTCCTTCAGGGTCAGGTTGAAGAAAGTGTCCATGAAGTCCCAAAGTAAAATGTCGCGGTACGTCTGACTCTCCTGGTGCATCAGGGTCTCCCATGTGGCCAGCGCTGTCCTATTCCTTGGTGTTCCCAGCAGGAACACTCGCTGAATCTGCTCGCCGTTCACCAAACCCTCCCTGCCCCAAGTTTTCCGGACGATCTCTCGTCTGTCGAAGTCTTCAACTACCGATTTGATAGCGATGAGCAGAAAGGGACCTCCGGGTGTTCTCTTGCATTTCTTGGGCTGGTTGATGAGGAGGTTGAAGTTCCTGTTGTCCTTGTTGAGGAGATAGCGCTTGAAGTTGAAGGCAGAATCGGCCGCTGGGGCTGGGGTTATAGTTTGGACCCTGGTGTTAGCTGCTTCTGCTCGTCTAACAGTGGGAATTAACTGGGGTCTGGGTGCTGTTGCCTCTGCTGGTGTGGGTCTCCCAGGTGCTCTGGGATCAGAGAGTATTCGCTGCGTTACTGAGGGCTGCTTCTGCGTCTGCTCCTTGTGCCCTTTTGGGGCAAAATGCTCCAGCTGGGTGTAGAGTAAAGAGCAAAGTGCGACCACCAGGAGAAGGGTACAGATCGCGTCCCCTTTGAGACGAACTCTCATTGTCCCCGCGGTCTTCCTGGGACTGCTAAAAGCTGTGTCTGAGCTGCCTGGCACCAATGCCCATCTGTAAATAAATGTGCAGCATGTCACCAAGCAGGATTTAGAAAACAAGCCAGCAAATACATTTTACTCATGGAAACACCAAGACATGGTAAGGAACTCGCTAAGAGATGCAGAGGTCCCAAACCTAACGCAGATCCCAGTGATCTGGCTCTGTGACTTGCTTAGGTGGTGTAAGTCACCAAGAAGTCATTCAACGTCCTGAAAACCAATCCCAAAATACACCCACTCCCAAAATACACCACTAATCCGTCCTTCCTCCCATGTCCCTCCCTCCGGAATGCATTTTGCCATTTCAGAGGCTTTTTGACCTTGCTCTTCCCAAAGCAGGGACCAATGGACAGTGCCGTACTTCCATAAATCGTTGGGTTTTAATTCCTTCTGAGTTGGTAACTGGCTGCTGACAAGCAGGTTTTCAGTAGCTGGACAATCACTGGAGTTTTCCCTGAATGCAAAGTGAACTCTCAAACCAACTGTGATTTATGCCTTCAAAATGAATACATTAGGCACGATCTTGAATGCACATAGGGCCCTTTTGCTGCCAGTAATCTTTATAAAATATTAAATTGTAATAAATTACTTCTCTTCCATTAATAAGGTTAGAAGGGGTACAGGCACGTTGCCTCTGCCAACCTGCTCCTAACCACTAAGCAAGAGATGCACAAATAAATCCCAAAACACAGAAGCAAGGCAGAGACTAGCATTAGGAGTGTTTTATTCACATATGAGAGGTGAAGCTGCCTTTTGAAATACAAGATATGATTCTCCACTTACACTTTTCCCAGAGATGATCTGTCTCATTCCATCAGTTCTTCAGCTGCAAAAAAAAAAAAGGAGAGTTACAAGAAGGCAGAAAGCAGGACATAAATCTAGTTCAGGGAGGGAGCTGGCTGTAGCCACACCAGCAATCTTTTACACTCCTATGTGATTTACAAATCTGTCTTGCCTGTTCTGTATTAGTAGAAGATATGTCTGAAGGTATTACAGTTTGCTGTCGTTGTCTTTGAACAAGAAGAACTGGGAAGATGTTATCGAAAAATTTCTCAAGCCAAAGCTGTCTGCTTGCACCGCAGTCTGTCTTCGCTTAAGGGACTGAAGCACTGAGGCAGGACAGAAGAGGGTGGAGGAGCCAGGACTTGTGGTTTTCTACACAATTTTTCCTGTACTTAACTGTTTTCAGCATTGTTAAACTCGAGAGCACGCGGGTGGATTCTCAGCCTCCAATCAAGCCCCGTTGCCATCAGGCTGACTCATGGCTCCCGGGCAGCTACGGACTTGTCAGAATCGTGTATTCCGACCTAAACCAGGACCCTCCTTAGCTCAGTGGCACCCTTTTCCAGCAAATCTTTCTTCAATGTCACAGGTTGTGTCCCCTGCTAATTGTTTATTAACCACGATTTCTGTATCAGGCATAAGATAAGCTTTTTGTAGCTCAAAATGAGATTGACAAGCCTGGAATGCCGAAGCATTAAAGTGTGGCATAGCCTTACCCCCAGGGATGGATGCAGCATTTCAAGATTTATGAAAAATTAAAGCTATTAAAGCAGTTGATTTCTTGGCCAGCACGTTTAAAATTGTTAGATGCACATTTCTTGGATCTCTGTATTTGAAAATATTTTGGTTTTTCCACTGCTATTTAACCCCCCTCTCCAAATTGCTGTTGAAATGCGGAGCAGCGTGCTACCACATGGTACCAGCTCTCTCTTTTCCAAGCATAACTTTGCTGTACCTTCTGCTTCCCTTCTAGGCCAGGCAGATGTTTTAACCAGTCCAGCTTTCAAATTATCATTATCTTCAGCCTGGTGAAAGAGTCCCTTCGAATGCCTACAAGCTGTTTGCATTTTACATCCATTACCCTTGGTGAGTCCTGACTGTGGTCTGTGCAGCAGCCTGCTGTGCGTCTCGTGTGCTAAATCGTCCTTTATCTGTCACCACACTGTTCCCAGCAGGCTTTTTTTCAAATTACCTTCAATAATTTTCCAGAAGCTGCAGGAAATGAAAGGCAGGTCTCACTACACCCAGGGCATGCCACTGAATTGGACCTGCTAAGGAGACAGAAAGCCGTGCCCTCCCTCTTATGTGGGCACACATCAGAAGCAACAAGTTTTGCTGGGTGATATTCAGCCACCTGAAAGAGGGAGCTTTTCTCAAAAAGACTCCTGGAAGCTAAAATTGAGGATTTTTTCCTACTTCTGCTATAATGGGATAGGCAACCACGGCACTCTGTAGCGAGCGGGAGATGCGCAGCCCCTGGCAGGATGGATCCTGGCAGTGCTGGGATGTCTGGGTGTCTCTGCTCAAGCTCTTTGTAAAATCTCCTCTCTTTCCCCTTTTTAATCACAATTTTTCTTCCCTTTTCTGTACAAAAGTTTGATCTTATTTCAGCTGCCAGGCTCCAGATGGTAATTAAGGAGCTGGATAAAAGTCCTGGCTCTTTCCCGTGTTTAATTTTATCAGCTAGGGTTTGGAATAAAACGTGTGTGTCATGAAACTCATGATTTCCATGACTTACAGATTTATCCTGCCAGCATCTCAGGATCTGGCAATAAGGGCCCTCAAAAAAGCCAAGAAAAGCCCTAAATTGTTACACGCCTGGGCTGATAGCCCAGATTTTCTTCTGTGTTTTCATTTATTGAAAGAAAAGAATCTGAAATAGCAATTTTCATGCTGAAATGAAGCAGTTCAGCGCTGAATATAGACATCGAATTTTCAAAAGGAGTTGCCAGCCTTTGATGTGAATCCTTGATGGAATTATATGGGTTTTCCCGTCAAGGTTATGTATTTCCTTCTTCTGGAGGAAATGTCCTCAATTCTAACACAGGTGTCGGCTCTACCCATGGACGTCAGTGTGGGAAAAGCTGTCCTGTCCCTCGCTCGAGAGCGATTGTTGACTCTGGCATGTCCTTGAGCCAAAAATATTATTCATCCTCCTTGACACTGGGGAGAAAAAAAGACAAATTTATGGGGCTTTCGGCAAATATTTGATGCCAGAGAAAAGAGCACAGCAGAGCATTTCTCAGCACAGCATCTTGCCACCCGTCTACGTCCAGCGTGGGTGCCCCTGTGCAGGGATGTTCTGGGGGTCTCTGTCCAGCTTGTGAAGCATCGCTGAGGTTATGAAGCTGCTGCATCAAACGGTGCCTTGGGGGAGGCTGGTGTGATGGTGGGAAGAGGTGGAGGAGCCCTAGGTGACCCAGAGCACTTTGTTCCACAGGTAGTACAAAGCAGAGGTGAGCAGCCTCGAGTCCAAAGCCATCCCTCCTTGTCTGGTCCAGCCAGCCTCCTGGCTTTCATTTATTTAAGAGAAGGATTCTGAACGACGGTCAAGAGGTGCTGCTATAAAAGCAGTTAAATGATGATTTAAAAAAAAAAAAAAGAATAAAAACCTGCTAATCCTTCATTCTCAGTTGAATGACAGGAAGCTTTGGGCTCATCCTGGAAATTTCCTTCTCTTGCAGCAGCTGTCATGTCTCCGTTACTTGGCGTTCCTGCTCACACGTGGGGAAAAGCCTCTGGATCCCGTTCCTGGATTTCGGTCAAGACGCCTTGGTGATTCTGGCACGTTGCTTTGTGCCTGGGAGCGTGGTGACTCAACCTGCTCAGCCTCGGGAAAAGCAGCTGTGGTATCAAAGCAAACTGCAAACGTCAAGGAAGAGGGTCCAAAACAGCAAAGCGAGGCTGTGTTTGGCCCCAGAGCAGCTTGCTGCCCTGCCAAGTGTTCCCACCCAGGTCCTCTTCTCCTTCCTGAAGCTGGAGCGGCTGCTGGTAGGTTTGGGTTGTGCACCAAAGGGGCTGCGGTTGCTGACGGAGGTGTTTTACCCGTTTCTCTGTACGATGAGCTAAAGAAAGTGTTGGGGATCCACCACCACTGGCTTCTATGAGTTTCTGCAGTCCTCAGGGGAACCTGGAAAACTGGGGGTGTCGGGGGTGCTTTGAGACAGCACTTCAGGTTTTGGCTACTTCTGCTTTGCGTTTGTTGAACCTCTTTCATGCGAACAAGGCTCAAAACCCAATGCTGGGGCCCTGTAGGTGGCAGGAGGGCTGTGTGCATGTCCCAATCCCAGCTTGTTTCCAGCGGTTTTTCCATCCTGGCTGTGCCTGCTAGCTGCCAGCAGAAGCTAGATTGGGCCTCCAGCAGAAGAGGAGAGTTGTAAAACTCTCTCTGCATCCCTGTTCCGTCTCCTCCATCAGCTCTGCTCTCAGCAGAAGCGGAATTGTTTCTGTGCAGCATCTTCCCCATGTTAAATCCACGTGCTGCTGCTCACCTCCCTGCACAAAGTGTTACTGCTTCGCTCAGCCCTGCTGCTCCCATCCTGCTGTGAGCTCCTAGGGCAGGTCCTGGAGGACCTCACAGCAAAACTGGTGGCAAGAGGCTGTGCTCGGCTGTTTTGCAACCCTGCCTTCCCTGCCAAAGTGACACTGACTGGCTCTTGTGCTGGGAAACCACGTGTCCTCGTGACCACGTCACCAACTGCCCTGTGCATCAGGTCCTGCGGGCACTGGGGACCTCCTGGTCCCCCAGAAGAAATCTGCTCCTTGCTGCAAAGAGGTTTCTGCAATTTCCAGGCTGTCTGACAGCTACTGGGGCTTCAGCAGCAGGTTATTAGATTTTCTTTCTTCTTTAAGCCTCGCTCTCTGTGCTGTCCCTCCCCGTGGCGCAGCTGCTGCCCAGCTCTGGGACCAGGCTCCCCCTCTGCAGCCTCCGTGCTGGGCAGAGAAACAGAGCTGCCATTCACCAGCGCTGCTCCCAGGTGATGCTGGGTTTCCTCCAGACCTTCCCCTCCTGCTGGCAACCACTCTGGCCTCCAACAGCCCCTCAGGGTGCCAGGAGCATCCCAGGCTCCTTCAGCCTCCTGCTGCTCCAGCTTATGCTCCTATTAGAAATCCACAGCACCGGATTAAATTAAATACATTGCTGAACAGGCAAATGCAACGAGCGTGTGTTTTTGCACGACAGTTAGTTGTTTGTTCCCTTTGAGCTGTGCCAGGCTGCCGTCCTCCTCTTGTAAAGAAATCAGAAGTGAAGTGTTAATGCAAAGGTTTCAAAATCTCAGCTGAGTTGTCTCGGTGCAGGGCTTGCCTGCATTTTTCATCCCATGGGTGCCTGGGCTTTTTAGGGTGCCTGCAGGGAAATGTCAGCATCCAGTGCATCAAAACACGCATGAAACAACTTGGGTTTAACAGTTTGAGCTGGTTTTGTAGCCTTTAATGTGAAAAAAAAATACGGTTCTGTGTTAGCTTGCAGTCTACAGTTCAGTTTCTGCGTCTGTGTGTCACGTAACCAGCTTTTGTCTTGCATGGCTTCTTCTTTGTTCTTGTTTGTTTTCCACAGGCAAAAGAAACAACAAAACCCTCAACGTTGATGCTTTATGTGGGTTTGGTGCTGGACACGTCCCTTGCCTCACAGGAGGGATGCTGAATGATTCGGTTGTGCCTAGAAGACAGGGCGGGCTGGAAGGGAAGAGCTGCCCCTTGGCGTGTGGGTTAGTGCAAAGCCCCAGAAAAATGAAGTAAGAAAAACAAACGCTAAGCTGCCTAACCAGAAAAAAGAGCCTGTCTCGTTCAATTTTAAAGGCTATAAACAAACCAAAACCAGGCTGGAGGATTTAATTAGCTGAATGTCTTAGCAGAGCTTTCCCAGGGCTCAGGAGCAAGAGCCAGAGCCGGGCGAAGGCAGCACAAGGCCGCCCATCGCTCTGCAGCCCCTGGAGCCTGGTGCTGGGTCTCTGGGTGTCCGTCCACATGCTGGAGCTGCTCAGAGGTTTTTGGCCAGTGCCACGGCTGCTCCTGCCCCGTGCAGCGTCACTGCTGCCATCGCAGCACCTGGAGGCAAAAGCTCTGCTGGTGGCAGAGGCACGGGTCTCACTGCAAAGGCCTCTTGCAGCTTTCCTGGCAGAGCTGCAAATGAGCAGATGGGCTCCCTGCTGTTGCAAGACAGGAGCCCTTATTTATCTCCCTGCTTTGCCCCAGTCCTGAAACATGTGGTTTCAGCAGCCTCCCAGCTGGCCGGCCCCGTGTTATCGCAGCCTCTCCTCACCTTGCGACACCCGTCACGCGTTGGCCTTGCAGACAGCTGCTGGGTTCCCTCCTCTTAGCTTCTACCTGCCTGGGGGAAGCTTTTTGTCAGGTATTAAAACCGAAACAGTGGAGAAACGTTGGAGCTCCTGCTCGGTGCTTGAAGGCTGGCACTGGAAGCTGAGGGTTCCCAGCGAGGGACCTGCAGCATCCCCGTGGGGAACGGTGCAGTCCCACAGCCTTAAATCACTCAGGTCCACGTGGCGTGGTTTGGGAAGGGCACCTCTGCTCGTTTAAGCGGTGCAGAAGGAGAATAACGCCTTGCAGGCTCACAGTGGGGTAAGGAAGAGCCACATCAAAGCAACCACCCTCCTCTCCCCGCCCTTTGCCTCTGACAGATCCTTCCCCTGATGTGGCACCACCAACCAGCGATGCCAGCGCCTTAGCGTGGCCCCACTGTTACACCTGGGCACAGCTGCCAGAGGGACTTCATGCTGACCTTCTCCACAAATTTAAAGCTGATTCCCAGGGCGTGAGCTTATCACAATCAGCCAAAAGCTGCTCCAAGTCCTGCTCAGTGATTTCCTGCCTCGCTGCAACTGAACTTTGTTTTTCTGTCCCTTTTTACTGCAACATTCCCATGTTTCACTCTGAGCACACGACTGTAACCCCAGGGAAGGCTTCGTGTCCCCTTGCTGGAGGGAGATGATTTGCAGACATAACGTGCTGCTCGGGGCTGGGAGACAGCCATTCTCTAAAAAAACCCCAAACTTTCTCCTGTAAAAGCAACTGAAAACACGCACAGAAAGTTCTTAAAGCAAAGCTCAACCCGTGCAGCCTGGGGGAGGGCATGTTCGGGGCTGCAGCAGCTCTGCTGCATGTTAGCGATTTTAATGGGGGCTTCTGCACTTAAAAACATCTCCAGACCCGCGACGTGAAAGGAAAAGCTGGAGGCAGAGGGCAGCGTGGCAAGGAGGAGGTGGGAGAATCCCCCCGCTCGCAGCCCAGCTCCCCGCAGCCCCTAGCAGATACTTACATCCCCCACGATCGCGCCGATCCCGCGTCCCCCCGGTTGTGTCCCGGCAGCGGGCTGCCAAGCAGGCACATCTGGATGCCGTTAGCGGGAGACATTCCTCAGCCTTCAAGCAAAACCGAGGAAATCCTCGCCGAGCAGAGCGGGGCTGGGGCTCCCGTTTTCACCCCAAAAGCCCCGACGACTCCCCACGCCTGTGTGGGGCCGGCGGGGGCTCAGCCCACGGGGCTCCCTCCCCACGGGCACCGGCCGAGCGTCGCGGGGCGATGGAGCGAGAGCGCTGGGGAAGGAGCTGGGGCTGGTTCCAGCACCGACACGTGACGTGGCCTGGGGAGCGTGGATGTCCTCCAGCCCCGCGGCACGGACGGAGAGGGATCGGACGTGGTGCCGGGCTGGGGGCTCCCTGTAATTCCTCTCCTTTGCTCCTTAAAACAGCCCGAGGAACGGGTAGGGTTTTTTATTCTAATAATAGTTTTGTTGTCACTATTTTTTCCTTTAGCAATGTGGCGTTCGTTAATTGTTAATCCCGTTGTGATTATTTACCTTGTAAAGGCTCAGAATTAGAAACTGAGGTTTGGTTCAGGTCGGAAGGAAAATCCACCTCGGGGTTGTTTCTTCCTTCTAGTAGGAAAGCAACAGGAGGTGCGGAGGCTGAAGAGAGATTTGAGGGTTCTTCCCAAAAGACTGAACCAAAAACCCCACTTCCTTTATTTTTTTTTTCAATTAATTTGAATTGCTACAATAAAAAACTTTATTTGGAGCCAAATGTAGCTGTCACTACCAACCTGACTGCATTTGCACCATTCCCTATCTCTTGGTTTCTCTGCAATGGAAGCACCAGCCCTTCTTCCCCTTCTAGATAGCGGCCCCTTTAGTATGCAGATTTTTTCATTTACACCAAACTTGTCATAAAAACAGGTTTTGATCTACTTGCTTGTTTTCACAGTTACCTGACGGTTTTTCAAACTCAATGTAATAATGCTTTTTAATAAGTGTCTGTATTTTTTTTTTTAATTCCAGCTCACATGTTTTGCTTTATTGAACACGATGTCACTGGGAAAAGCCACGATGTGAACAAGTTTCCGGAGAGCAACCCTCAGCCCCTGCGTGTGGGTGCTCCAGGCTGGGAAAGCTATTTCCTCCCGATCTGCAGCTGTCTGACACGTAGCTGCTCCTTGCTGAGTAGTGCAGCTGATGAGAAACCTCGGCCATAAACGTTACACACGTTTGCACTTTCCCTGTGCCAGCTCAAGGTACATTTCTCAGTCTCCTCTGTAGCAGGCTATTTTCCATCCCTCCCCTGTGTGACAGTCACGGAGGTAAGGGCTGTCCTCCTCTACTCAGAGCTGTGGAGCCAGGGGAACTGTTCCCTCAAACCATCGGGCTCTCACAGCCCCTGTTTCCACCCCATTCCCCCATGCAGGTTTTGGGACTTCCTGCCCTTTCCACATGGTGTTGTGCTCTTTAAGTGCACCACGCACCAGATGTCTTCCCACCCACTGTATCATCGTATTCCTGGAGGTGCCAAGCCATGCAGTTGGGGCACAGCTTTGTAGTTAAAGAAGGGCTGATCTCATGATTAAAGTACTGCCTGAGACTTAAGTGTTTTAGGGTGAATTAGTGCTCTGCTAGAGTTTGTAGCAGAAGGAATTTCCCTGAGTTCAGCCATCGGGTCAGCCAGCAGCTTCCTATACAAACCCACTGGAGAACACATGAAGTCCAAGTTCATTACCTCCCCACCCACAGGGCTGGCAACTTGTGAGAAAGCTCACTAAGAGCGAGGATTACAGTGGGATTACAGTGGGATTACAGTGGGATTACAGTGATGGTGTGGGCCTGGAGGAGCCCCAGGGACATCACGGCACTGAAAGAAACACAGGGACTTCTGCCACACATCAGGTTTGGGACAGAGCTCCCCTCCTGGCTGTATTTGCTGAAAAGCTTCATCTAAGCAGTAGCTGGAAACTGAAAAAACAAGGTGGATTAGCTTGGTTTTGACTTGAAATTGGAGCCGTGAATTTGTAGGGGGGCCACCAGCCTTGGGGTGTCCCTAGAAACATGCGACTTTGGGCAGGACCCTATTGTGCTCTCAGCAGCTTCAGCTGGATGCTCCTCACACAGCTGATGATACCCAACGTGGTCAGAACTTTAGCGAGCCCCCTTCTTCTTATGACTCCATTAAGTGTTAGAAAAGAAAGTTTCCAAGGCTCTTTTCATCAAAACTATATGTTTATTTATAAAAGAGAATGGAAAAAAAATAGACCAAAGTGCTTTCTTCTATAAAAGACAATATCGTGGAGGTCGAATGCCTTAGACCTGAGTATCCATGGCATCGCAGCCCAGAGCTGGATGTGGCTGATCCAGATCTGGTGCTGAATATCATGGAAATTTGGAATTAGAAAGGTCAGCAAAGGATTTTTCCACTGATGACTAAAGGACTTAACCACACATCTCCTACTGATTTCAATTAGAGATGTATGGCCAAATCCCTTCACTGGCTTTCAAAGTTCAAGCCCAGTTAAATCCAGAGAAGAAAAATATATAATTTTTTGACTCCAGGCCTTAAATTGCCTCACCAATTGGGCCCATCTCTATGCAAAAGACAAACGGCCAGATCCTCAGCCAGCAGAAAGCAGCATGCCTCACCAGTTCCATTTATCCACTCCAGTGTGGGTCAGACTGAAGAAATCCATTCTATAATTCCCTCAGTTTTGGCTGTACAATAGCAGAAGTTCACAGCTATACCAAAATTTTGAGATAAGTAATTGAATCTGGAGCTCCATGATGCTGCAGGAGCTACTTTAGGTTCTGAGTCAGTGGGGAGCTGCTGTGGTGCGATGCAGGGGTGGCATTAAGATCCCTTTGGAAATGGCAGAGGTGAGACAACACGGTCACCCAGGCAGCGGGATGTCTTCTCAGTGCTGAAGATTTCGAAGCGAATGGCAAAATTAACAGCTTAGGAAAAAAAGCACAATTTCCTCACCCTGGGAAAAAAAATCTTTGCCTGGAGCATCTTCAACACCAAGCACCAATGACTTCTCTGAACAAGTATTTTCCCTCAGCCTACGCACTCTTTGGCCTTAATGTTTTTTATATCTTGACAGCGGTGTAAAGTTTTCTGCCTCAGTTTCCCCCAAATCTTGAAACAGAGACAGTTCTGAGACTTCCTAGCTGTGAAACTGCAGCAAACTCTGTTTTACTTGGAGGCTCACATTTTTTCATAAAGCTCGGTAACCTGCAGTGCTCTGACATCAGCATCCCATTCTGCATTAAAAATAATCCGTGTATCTCTCTTCGACTGTAGGGCTGAAACTGAAAACAGAAACCTGGAAAGCATTGCCGCAAGCTGTCACTTGACGTTCGTTCTTAATTTGACTTGCTACGAAAATCTGGAAGTAAATTTTATGATTTCTTTAAGTTCTGGCTCATGATTTTTAAGTGCTTCCGATCAATAATGCTGAAACCCTTTCCTTGTTTTCGAGTCAACTCATCCACTCCAAGCAGTTGTTGCTTATGAGAACTGAAGCTGCTGGGAGCGAGCACCTTCTCCACCCCTCTTGATTAATCTGCTGTGATTGTGCATCGCCATCTGCAGCAGGTAAACGAAAATCCATGGTGTAGTTTTAACAGGCATCAAAGAGGGATGATGTTTTACTGACTCTGCCCTCCAGGGCGCTCTGATCTTTTTTTGTGACAATTTTGGATCAAGGTGTTCTCTGAGTTTTCTTTATCAGAAACCTCCTATCAAAGTCTGTGCAGTGAGCACTTTGACTTTCACTCTCCTTTCTGTCCAGCTGAAGGCTAGCTCAGCTATGCCAAAGCAAGTCATTCAAATTCTCCTTTGGATGCATCTTTTATTCCTTCTGGCAGACTGAAAGGAGCCTCCTTCAAATGTGAAACACTGCTAAAGCTACAAAAACAATCTCTACCACAAAAAAGCCCTCTTGGATCCCTTCCTGTGAGCGTGTTTTGGCCTGGTTTCTGCTGTTTGTTTTATGTTTTGTCTATTTCATTTTTTTACATAGAACCTATTAGTATCTTTACTTGCTTTTAATGTTGTGTGCTGGTTTGATGCATGTTCGATTCTGCTTCCTCCCCAGCCTCCCCACTACCTAATATTTTTTTCAGGCACATCTCAATACATAGAGAAGAGCTGTTATGGGATGAGGCCAAATTCAGCTGCAGCACTGCTTATAGCTTATCTCACACACTGGACAAGAAGGAAGATAATCGAGATGGGAAATGTAGTCTGCACAAGTGTGCTCTTCTTTCAACAGCCTGGCAGCCAGGTAGCCACCTGGGATGCTTATTAGAGCCCTTGGGTCCATCATTAAGCGCTGAGTTTCCTGATGCAGTAGCCAGTAATCCTCAGCATTCAACTCTCTCCAGTTCTGCATATCGCTTTACTATCAGAGGTAAAGAAGACGTGCTTCTAATTTCTTCAACAAATCTCTGCTAATCTTTTTTTGTTTGTGAGTGCTTCTTCCTGTCCTGCGTGGTGTAAGATCAGGTGCAGGCACGGTGGTGTAAAGCAGTCCATCTTCTGGATTAAACAGGCATAAGCTCAGGAGTCAAGCCATAACCAACTGTCAAATCAATGCAAACAACACTAGGTATTTGCGATCCAATTTATCTATTTCATCTGAAGGCACTTGTGAAAATTGTCTTTATCTATGCTTGTGCTGAATAATACTTAATAAAAAAATATCTCTTTTAGCAGGAAGGACTCTGCCGGAGACCAGAATCGAGTTTACGTAGCATCTAACATATGGCTGCTGCTGATGATGGCTGATCACTGAAAAGAAGGTATAAAACGGCCCCTGCTAACGATCCTAAACCGTGCCACGTGCTCAGCACGATTCCACTATGGAATATCACTGGAAAACCCTTTTCCTTTGCATCTCTGCAATGAAGGTACCTGTGAATGCTGTTAGAGATGATGATATTCCAGAAAGGTTGCCAGGAGCTCCAGCACTTAATGGCACTTTTGAGAGGGAATCTGTGAGTAAGAGGAAACACATATGCCAAGTGCTTGCAGGGTAATAAAATGCACAAGGTTTGCATTAAGAAAAAAAGAGCATTCATGCTTAGTCCTCTGTAATACAGCAATAGCAGCAAAGAAAGTTTTTGGACTTGAAATAGATGCTGAAGAATAACTCTCATTTTGAGCATTAACAGATGATATAAAAGCCAGCAGCTCACACCAGTGGGTCGCTGCCTTATAACCATATATAAATGTGCACATGAATAGCTGTAGACTGCAAGCTTAGAAGGAGTTGTTACAAATGAGACAGCAGGCTGTGCATATGATCTTGTTTTCTAAAAATATTTTTTGCAAAATCAAGAGCAAACCCTCTTGCCCTTTAAAGTATTTTTCAAGTTTCTGATGTGTCTTTGTGTTAAAGTTGTTGCTTTTGTTGTTGTTTGGCTTGGTTTGGTTTTGAGGGGAGGAGTTCTTTTTTTGTTCATACCATTGGCTGGCTGGGTTGCTGCCAAGCAGAGTTTCCCAGCCAGGGTAAGCTACATGCTTTGAGGTAGGGTCCACTAGCAGCCTAAATTAATGAAGGTTCAGCATCGCTGTGCTGGTCCCTAACGAAACCTGGCAGAGGCACTTGCTTCCTTTTGGGGGGAGCACTGGTACTGCTGGAAGAGAGAGGACAGGACACAGCGGGAATGGGGAAGATGAGGCTGCAGCAGCACTAACTTAGAATGACTTAATAAAATGCCACGGGGCTACAGTCTTTGTAGAAATGCATGAAGTCCTGCTTTCTTTGCAGCAAAGGACAAGATGGAGACAGTTTGACACCTGGAAAACATTCTCCCCTTCTCTGACCCCTTCCATTTCCTTTCTACACAGTGTCTGTAACCTTGGGGATCCAAAACCTGCAGACAAATGCCAGGTTCCTCAGGTTATGCTCAGGTTGTTTGAAGCGTGCAGACCCAGACTAGATAGAAATTGGTCATCTAAATCCTGCTGATGTGAGTCTTCAGGGAGCTGATGCTCTCAGCATGCCTTTAGGAGAGGGTAAGGGAGCAACACCAGCCCCACGAGCTCAGATTTAAGCCCACACCTGAATCCAAGTTTGCTTTTCTCTTTACCAAGTCACAGCTATGACTCCAGCAAAGGATTAAGAGGTGAGTTGTGGTTTGTAAGGCCATCGGGGCTTGTCTGTCTGAAAGCTGGTGCTGTCTTGACCGCCAGTGGCCTGATACTTGTGTGTATGCACAGGCTTTGCATGTGCTACAGAGCCACTTTCTACACCTGGCATAACTTCCACTGGTTGTTCCCATGGCTGGGAAGGTCAAAGAGGGAGAGAATTAACAGAAATGTATGTAAAAAAAAAAAAAACAACAAAACAACAGGAAAGCATAAGGAATTTGTCAAAGGTAGTCAGTCTGTTTGCTGTGCTTCATGGGATCCATGTCGCACTAGAAACTTTTTGCTCTGTGCTTTCTTATAGGCAAAGGTAAAACTCTGCTCTGTTGCAGTCTGCATCAACACACCAGGAGACAGCAGGCTTATCCCACTGGAACTGAACGCACGAGTCAGCCCTGGGTTTTGGGTGCCTTCTCTGGCAAGCAATATTTTCCCCTCAAAAGCAGGGCAGGTAAAAACAGGCCTGGGAGCTGATGCCCAATTGTCACACAGTGACAACGCAGCAGGGAAGGCTCGGTGCAAATCCTGACCCTTGGGACACACAAGGAGTGAGCAATCCCCTCTGGTGAACTCAACAGGCCGAGGGCAGGTTTTTAAAAAGGGAGCAAAGGCACTGGCAGCCAGCTGCTCAGAGGGGCTGGCTCAGCTCTGTGGGCTGGGCTCAGGGTGGTATTTGATGCTGCAACACGCATAGAAGAGCAGTTCCAATCTGCAGCCCGTAGGGAATTTGCTGACTGTGTATTTTTTCTTCCAACTCTGTGTTTTCCTTTTCACAGATGCAGGCTTCTTCAGATTGGTGGGAAGAGCTGAATGTGATCTAGTCAATATATTATTGTTCACCATGGTCCAGAAGGAGCTGGGAATGGTTCTCTGAATTTAAGCTTATCCATATTGCTTGCTCAGTGCTGGAAATGTGTTCTACAGCAGTGATGTTGTGCCCTGTGGAAGATTACAACTGTCCCAGGTAAAGAGGAATCTTCTGGTGGCAAGATGTGGGAAGGAGCTGTGCTGGGGTAGGGCAGCACAGATGCACGTGCCACAGATGTTCCTTGTTTGAAGAGCAAAGAAGGAAAATGATTTAAAAAAAATTACTTTTCCTTTGTCTTTGCTCAGTGTCATGCCTGAGGGCATATATGTCTTCAGTATAAAAATATACCTATATATTGCAGCTTTCTGGGTGATGGCCCTGGGCCACATCTGACAAACACCGGTGGTGTCTGCTTCCCATAGGAATTCTCTGAGATGCCTTCCTTGCTTTTCTCCTTTCCCTCCCCTCGGGCCCTTTAACTTGTCTGGCTGCTTCACTGTGAAGGAAGGAAGTCAGGCTGAAAGCCTCTCTCGCCAGTTCATAGGAAGGGAAAGCTGACTTCTGGAAACAGAGTGAAATAAGGAACGTCAGAGCCTTGTGCTGGCCTCTGTGAGCACAGAACTTCTCCTCCACGGCACTGCCACCGACACAGAAACCTGTGGTGATTTTCAGGGCTTTACATTCCCAGACACTGGCAGCAGTCTCAGACACTAGCTAAAGCAAGGAAGCCCTCAACAATGCCACTGCCCTTTCGGCTCTAGGAGTCCTCATGGGAATGGAGGCCCAAGAGCTCCTCGGCCAAGCTGGTGAGACCATTTTCTTCCAGGGCTGCGATCAGTCGCGCTATTGTGGCCTTCTTCCCCTCCGACTGGATAAATCTGAGCAGCAGCTGATAGGCTTGTTCGTAAAGTCCCTCTCGGTCGTACTCGAGGGCCAGGTTGTCGATGACAGGATCTCGCAGGGCCCGGCAGTTCCTCTGCAAAGAGCGACCCACTTGCTTCCATTTCTTGGACACAAGCTTGGCAAATTTCTGGTGGTCGTCTGGGGTGAGTGTTCTGTTGGCTGAAAGGAACAGAAGGCAGATAAAATACAAGGTTTCGTGGCTGGTGTGATGTAGCCAGGGCCTGGCCAAAGTTTACTCAGTTTTTGGTGGAGCAGGGAGTGTGTTTGGCATGCACAGTGTGTTATTAAACAGCTGTGGAGCTGCTCTGCTTGTCTGCTGGTGTTTTAACACCAGGAGAGCACTGAGTTGGGAGCAGAAGTGAGAGCAGGGAGGCTAAAGGGACCAGCCCACCGTGGGCAGGGGCTTGTGCACTCAGACAGCAATCCTCCTCTGCTGGAAAGGGAGAATAAACCGGAGTCAGTGTCCCCACGTAGTCTCCCTGCTCTGCATGTACGAGCTGGACGTGTCCCCTCAAGGCCCCTGGGGACGCCCTGCAGTACTTGTGCAGGGAGCAGGCGGGAAGCAAGGTGCTGTTCACACCACTCTGTGATCCCCAGGGGCAGTGGTGGTGGCTTGGGTGGCAATTTACCTGCTCCCAGCCACCTGCCCTGGCACCTCTGGGCTCCCTGCCTGGCTCAGGTCATTCTCCTTCTGAAGTCTTTCCATAATATCAGGGCATATGGGCTTGTCCCCACCCCACAAGCTTGTCACTGTCTATTTTCTCGTTTTCTCCCCTGGGATGAAAATGCCTCGTAGTTTGCCAGAGCTTGCTTTTCTCTAACGGGCATCCTCTTTATTTGTTCATCCTCTTTATTTGTTTCAACCTTTCAAAAGCCACTCAGCCAGGCTTTTCTGACCAAGGCCCCCTTCCCTACCTAAGCATCCTTAAAATACTGAAACACAGAGCAGGAGCTCAGCTGTTTAACACTGGAAGCTGCATACACAGTTTAAACACGCTCAAAAAAAAAAAAGGTGATCTCAAGCTAAAATTGCAGTGTGAGACTATCTCAAAGCTGTCTACAGTGGACAGACACCAGAGACAGACAGACAGTTGGTGTGCCTCAGAGAGCCTGGGCTTAAGCAGTCCCAGCTGGAAGTGGGGCTGGTGACTTCCACAGCAGCCTTCCCAGCCTGATCCAACCCTGTGCTGTTGACTCACCTCGACCAAGTGATGTGGAGGGAAAGAAAACTACTCTGTGATTTTTGTTTCAGTATGAAGGAGCTTTAAAATGTGAGGAGGCTGCAAAGGGACACAGACTCTGAAGCATCTGGCTCTGAGTCACCCCAGGAAGAAAAGGGCTGAGGTGTGTGGCAATATCTTATTACTAATCGACCTCCTTCCTTACAGGGTGCTGCAGATCCTTGATTTACCTGAGGCAGACCCCAATATGAACTTTCATCCTCCCCTTTTGCCTTGAGGGCTGCATCCCAGCCACTCACCAAACTGCTGTCCCTGAAAGAGGAAGGTGAGTTGCGGGGAAGGAGAGCTGCCTTGGGACGGTAGAGACGGGGAGTTGAGAGACGCGCAGTCCTTTGCAGGCAGGTTGTTGTTGATGTTCTGGTGAAGGATCAGGCTCTGGAGATACTCCTCGAGCTCGGTGATCTCCTCATCCCGCAGGCGGTCAGGCTGTAACACAAACAGCATCAGTGGTTGGGGCTGGGATCGCTGCCGTGCAAAGCCCTTGGGGTTTAGCTGGAAGGCACCTTGTCAGTGCAGCTTATGGTGATGGTGTTCAGAGAGAAGCAGTGAGGTGGCTGCAGCTTGGGTTGTAAATCGGGAATCGAGTGAGATAATCTAAAGGAGTTCTGGCCATAAATGTGTGAATTTGAATCTGTAATGGGATATGAAATAGGCAGTCTCCCCTGGGTTTCTCACTGCTCACAGGTTGCACTGAACTGCTCCTAGCCTGGGTTTATTTTCAGCAGCTGTCTGCAAGAAACAGGGTGCACCACAGGTGGTGGGGTTCTCTGATTTACTCCACATGAGGGTCAGACCCACAGAATAGGGTGGTCTGATCAAACAGCTCATGGCCACCAAAGCAGGCAGCTCCTGCTACTCCCTTTCTCTCTGTCTGCCCCTCCATTGCATAAGTTTTGTTCCTAGCACTTTCTACATCCTCTGCAAGCCAATTTTTCTTGCTAACCAAGACCTCCAAAATAATCTGACCTCCAAAGAGGTCAAGACAGGAGAAAGGGGATAAAGAAATAAGTCAAAGCACATGGGAAGAGTCAAAGTGGGTGAGTGCTGTGACTCGGTTCAGTGTTTAGCTCACGTACAAGAGGTTGGTTCCCAGCTCTGCCCCCAGCCAGTGACTGATCCTTCTCACTGCCCTGCTGTTGGGCAGCGGGCAGACTGAGTCAGTTGTGGGGAACAAAATAAGCCCATCTCTTTGTCCAGTCAGCTAATTCAGCAGAGGAAGGGAGCAGCAAGTAGAACTTGATAGGGTTTGTGATACGTGTTTGGTCCTGGGCTGAATGGTTTGCATTTCATCTCCGTGCTTGCAGAAGAGCACCCTGCCCAAACACCCTCTTGTGCCTAATCGTCCCAAGGAGTCGGTGACCACCTATTTCTGGGGATCATTGAGAGGGAACCAGAACTGTCAGGTATTGCTAGTTCCAGGTGGTAAATAAAAAAGGAGACAAGAAAGGCAAGGAGTTTAATCACATCAAGTGCCTTGGTTTTGTGCTGAAATGACAAGATCCCACTGTTCTTGCTAGCAGGATTAGCGTGCCAGTGCCAAAGCATGAGATGAGCAAGATGTTAGACATCGTCCCTGAGAGAGAGCCGTCGCCCTCAGAACGGCAGCCTTCCTGCTGGCAGCAGATGCTGCCTGTCCCCGCTCTGTCACAAGCCCTTGGTGCAATGTGCAGTGTGTGTCGTGCTCGTTTCTAGGAGCAGGTGCCACTGCTGCTCAGAGGAGGAGGTGTGCGAGGCGGGGAAGGAAGGTGCTGGGCAGCGATTGCTCCACACGGGACTGCTCTCCTCCCTGCCAGCCTCACGGGTGTGTCGAGACACGTTGTGCCTTCCGCAATTCCTCATCTGAGTGGTGATAACAGCCACAGTAACTGAGCCACACAGAGACTGCAGTGGTTTCACAGAATCACTGTTGGCCAATTTAGGTAATGCTGTGGCCCTTCCAGGTAAGTGCACAGATCATTTCTGGGGAAGGGCAGAGCTGTTTCTCCATAGTACAGCTGAGAGCTGAAGGATGGAGAATTCAACAGCCCAGCATGCTGCAGCAGAGCAGGATTTGCAACCCCCTTCTTGCCTCCTGTGCTCCTCATTGCTGCCTTGCTTCCCTCCCTCTCCCATTCACCTTTTCTCTGTAGATGCACTCCAGGCAGCGATCCTCATCCTTCAGCATGTTGTCGAGGTGCTCGTTGCCAGCCTTCAGCTCCATCTCTAGAGGCACCGTGGTCATGGCCAGGGCGAGCTGGAGGTGGTTCTGCAGGGACTCCTGGAGCACCCCTTCCCGGTAGCTCTGCAGGAAGCGGCGGCAGTTCTCCTGCTTGCAGAACTTGAGCTGCACGATCAGGTGCGGGTGGCTGCAGTGCACTTTGAGCATGTCCACACCATTCACGCTGCCGGTGGAGTCTGGCAGGGAGAAGCGAGCAGAGTCACTATCCAGGCATGAGACAGACAACCCAGACCCACTCCCATCCACCACCAAGCCTGCAAGGGAGTAGCTTTTGAATTGTCTTCTCTCTGTGATAAAGTCCTCGGGGATGGAAAACCTGTATGCAAAACCAAGAGGAAAGGATTAAGTTTTTGCTGCCCTGCTACCACAAATCCCCTGAAGCACAGTGTCCAGGTGGTACTACAGCCCAGGTAATTATCCCAAAACAGTTTATTGGGAGAGCTTTTGAGTTCAAGTTTCCATTTCTAGGACAGAAATGGCTACACTAAGCAGGTAGCACAACAGAGGCGTGCATCTTATAGATGAAAATGCACAGTTCAGCTCAGTGCTGAGCCAGGTTCCAGTCCCTGTGACTGGAGTTGTGTGCAGTGATAGAAGTTCTGGAAAGAGACGTAGTGTTTCTTCCCCACCCCGTAACACAAGGTAGCTTCTGGCTGGCTTGGAGCCTTCGATGCATCTCAGAAATGGCAAACAACAGACCCAGCTACACATGACAGACCCAGCCACAAGAATTTTGGTTGCTTGAGAGTGGACCTTGACTAGTTTAGCTTCTTTGCACAGGGAATTAATTCATGGTAAAATCTCAGCAAGGACAAGGCAGGGTTGCACCCTCTAACATTAGTGCAGGGGGAGCATGAGAGACATGGATGAGAGAGAGAGGTCAGGGCTTTGTCCTCCCTTCTCCCAGCAAAGTTTAATTTGGATTAGCCATGTACCCTGACCTTGTCTCCCCAGGGATTTTATATGCTGATGATGAAAGTTTAAAGTATGTGTTTTTCTCTTTTTTTTTTTTTTTTTTTTTTTTTTTTAGCAGAGTCCTGTGGGAGGCTGGCTGTGGCTGTACCACTTCCAGACCCAAATTAACCTCCCGGCCTGTCATTGCACAGGGCGGTTCGGCTGTATCAGCGCAGACTGGCAATATATCAGGTATTTCTAAACCACATATTAAGGCATTATTTAGATGTGCCCAGGGGAGACTTAAGGCAAAGCAGACCTGTGTGCTCTGCGTTGGCTGGGACAAGTGACCTGGCGTTTAAAAGTCTGTGCTAATGGTGGCTTTACGGGGTTTACACAGGGCTGGTTGCATCAGTTTTAGTTTGGACTAGATGTGTGACTGGGACTCTGCACCTAGGAGAGAGATTTTAATTCCGATTGTAATTGCTGATCAGAAATGTCCTTTTGTTTTTATTGGTTCCTTCATGTTTTTTTGTTGTTGTTTTGTTTTGTTTTTGTAAGTGTTGAGCAAACAAATGCTTATGCAACAGGGCAAGAGCTGTACATAAAAAAAGCTGTAAAAAAAAAAAGCTGTACAGACATGGAAACCTTTATGAATGGTGTACAAGACAGCTATTTCAAAAGAGAGAGGATTTTGCACTCATTTCTTCATGAAGCTTCTGACAGCTTCAGACTTCATGTCCTTTTTAGGTCTGAATGGCATGGTAGCATTTAACATTTCTGTGGGCTTTCCTTTAAATGTGTGAGCAGACTCACATTCCAGCGAAACGAAGCAAGCATAAATCGAGCCTAACTGGACAACTGTGTCGAGCTTCCTGCTGTTTCAAATCTTGGGATCAAGCTGCAAGACGAGCTGGGCTGTACTGGATAAACTAGCCAACTTTGCTAGACTGATGACTGCCAGAAGAAATTACAGGATAGCTGCACAAACCCAACTAATCAATATAGGCTCTACTGTATGACAGGTAAAGAGCACTGTGAGAGCTGTTCTAGGTAAATATGATAAACTCTTCAAATTAGTCTGCAGTCAAATTGGTGCAAGGGTAGATACAGAAATATATTTCCATCGCCATCTGCGTCTCAAGGCTTTTTTTGATGTAAATACTGTTAAGTGCAGTTGAAGTTAATGTAATTGTGGTTGCTTATATCAGAAAAGAGCTTCTACTGGCTATCACTCATTTAAAAAGTAGGCTTCTGAAGGAAGAAATCATGTTTCTCTAGCAGAAATTAAAGATTTTTTCATACTAGTTGCTATCTTCTCCCCTCCCACATAAATGTGTTTAAACAAACTTTCACAAAGCAGGATAATTCACAGGACAGTTCAAGTTGGAAGGAAGCCCAGCAAGTCTCTGGCCCAACCTCCTTTGCGAAGCAGGATCAGCCCTGAGGTCAGACCAAGCTGCTCAGGGCTTTATCCATTCCGGTTTTGAAACCCCCCAAGGATGGAGAATGCACGGTTGTTCGGGGGAACTTCTTGACTGTCCTTGAGGGGAAAATGTTTGTCCGTATATTCAGGGTCTGCCTTCCTTCTTGCAGTTTATGCCTGTTGTCTCTCATCTCCCATGCACCACCACAGAGAGTGTGGCACTCCCCCCCTCTAGGTATGGGAAGGCTGGTGCTAGGTCCCCCTGAATCCTTCTCTTCTCCAGGCTGAACAAGTCCAGCTCCCTCAGCATCTCCTCACCTGGCAAACAACTGCAGTCACCAAGCATCTTGGTGGCCTTCTGGGGAACTTGCTCCACTTTCCCAATGTCCTTCTTGTACTGCAGGGCCCAAAACTGGGTGCAGTGTTCTAGATGTGGTCTAACAAGTGCTAAGTAGGGGAGATAATCACTTCCCTTGTTACTGTTGGCCTTCTTTGTTGGCCAGGTTCATGTTCAGCTTTCTATCTACAGAGACCTCCAGGCCCTTTTCAGCAGAGCTGCTCTCCAGCCAGTCCATCCCCAGCCTGTTCTGCTGCTGGGGTTCTTCCTTATCAGGGACCAGATTCCTTCTCAGGACCAGGGTCCTTATGAATTTCATGAGGTCCCTGGTGCCCCATTCCCCCGGCCTGTCCAGGTCTCCCTGAATTGCAGCCATGTCCTTGAGCACATCATCTCGTGCCCCCAATTTTGGGGTCACCTGCAAACCCGAGTCCTGCTGTGAAGGGAGATGGCAGCTCCTCCACGTAACTGGGCTTTCCTTCTGACTTGGCTGCCCCTGCAGGTGGCGTGGGCACCTGAGCACAGCACTGGCAGGTGTTTCTGAGCATCAGGATAGATGCTAAGCCCCGCAGTGCTGCTGATAATGAATCTCTTTCTTTTTTTTGTCAGTTCATCTCCTGCTCTCTCCCTGGCTCACCAACAAACAGGCTGTGTGAGACTGCTCTGGATGGAAGCAGAAATCTCTGAAACATAAACGGGCTGTAAATCCTTGGAGAGGCTCCTCTGTAGCCCCCTAAGGAATAAACAAGCACAGTCCAAGGCTGACACAGAATCCTGAGGTAAACTGAGGTGAGACCTGCAGAATTAGACAGTAGCCAAAAGAAGAAACCTTCTCCTGACTACAGCCCATCTAGACAGATTAATAACTCCAGGAAATGGGCACACAGCTGAACACACCCGAGTGCTACAGCAGCAATGGGTTCACCAGCTGGAGGGCAATAGGTGGCCGTGCTGGTAGCCCATCTCATTTGCAAGGAAGATATGTTAGCAAGAATGACAGCAAAGGTTTTACATCCTGTTGTGTGTCCAAACTCAAATCCCAGCCCAAACCTCGGTGCTCCCCTCAATCTGGCACCAGATTTCCTTACCCCTATGTGTGACATTAAAGAAAGGCATGGCATTGCTATGTGAAGAGATGAGACGGTCAGTTTGCCAAGGTATCAGAGAGGACGGGTACCTGCTAATGCCAACTTCAGTGCCTTGAACACGCTGGGTTTCTTCTGGGAGCTTTCGTAGAGAGATGGCAGAGCGATAGTCTTGCACGTTGACTGCAGGAAGAGGTAAGCGCTGCCGATCCAGGGAGCCGAGCTGCCTGCCATCTTCAGCACCCTACAGGATCACACAGCTGGGCTGAGAGACTACAGAGACAATGGCCTGATACCAGGTGAGTACAGCAAGCAGTAAGCACAAGCATGAAGGGATTACAGGGATCCACCCTGACTTCTAGAGGAGGTAGCGATGTTGTCAAAACAAGTGTAACCTTTAAGGAGTTCATTGCTGTTCTGTAAAGCACAGCACAGTGTGACGTGGTGTCATTAAGACTTGGCAGCTCACAAAGCTCTGAGTTTATTTTCCACTGGATCCCATTCATTTCTAGCCCAAAGAGACTCCAAAGCAAAGAGTTTCAGTCCTCAGCTAAGGCAGATGGTTGGGGTGCTCCAGGGGCACCCAGCAGTCCTGGTTCTGGCACGTTCACCATCACCTGAATCCCTGCTGCACTCAGAGGTTCTGGTCCCCTGGCTGTCCTCGCTGAGGGATACATTACAGTGCCCACAGCTCCCTTGCTGCCACATGCTTGTGGCCCCTCAGGAGGGAAAACTGCGTACCTGAGGGATCAGTGCACAGCCTTATTTCTCCCCAGCACAGAGCCAGGTTACAACCAAGCTGTACTCTGGGACCAAAGGCTGCAGAAGGCAAACTGCAAGTTGATTTCCCTGAGAATTTAGATCAAAAAGGTGTCTCAGATCTCTTTGCACTAGTGAGCTTTGACTCGTGGACACTCAGCCATATCCTTTCATTTTACATCCTAGCTCATTTATGATTCTTCTCCCATTATTTGCCTCTTGCAGCAACACTCCTGGACAGCAGCGCATCCAGCCCTCCATCTTCATCGCGCCTGCCCCTTGCTGGCCAGCTAACACAACACTGCATCTGCTGCAGCTGCACCCAGCTCTGCTTCCCAAGGCAAAGATAAACCAAAACACCTCCCAAACTCCAGCTGCTGAGCGATGCTGACACTGGGCAGTGCCAGATCGAGGCTGTGGCTGCCAGAGAGCATGCAGGGGATGGCCACAGCACCGCAGGAGATGGGCACAGCACCACTCCTTCCAGGTGCATCCACGCTGCCTGAGCACGTCCACGAGCTGGTTGCTGCAAGCCCCCAGGAGCTGCTCCCACACAGCCAGCCCTTCCCGCACGTCACAGTGACGAGTAATTTGGGGACTTCTGGCTCAGCCCTGTTCCCAAGTCCTGCCCACTCTTTCTGACTACTTGCTTACACCTCTGTCACACCATCAGCTGCTTCCCCATGGGCATCCCTTCCCTCCTACCTCCTGCCTTCATCCCTTCCTGCCTTCTGCTGTGTTGTGGTGACCTGGCAGTGTCCCCCTCACCTGATGTCCTTCAGATTATGGGTGTGAAGGTGGCCCCATCTTTGGTCACTGGGACTGACCACCAGAGTGGCTTGTGACCCATTGCCATCCCTTGCAGCATGACAAGTGCACCAGGATGTAAATGGGGACCCACCCCGTTTCCTTACTATAACTTGAACTGAGCCCAGCATGGAGCCTTTTACTGGTTCAGAAACTCCAGGAAATAACCAGTGAATCATGAAGTTCATACTGAAACTCCAGGAGTTCAAGAAATGCCTGTGGGATGGGGAGCGAGTGTTTCTGGGTCATAGTCTCCCAGGACACACAGCCCTTGTAGAAAAGCGTCTCACAGAGGTGAGATGGTGTGGTCTGAACCTCCAAACAGAGGGAAGTGTGGGACTGGGGCTCCCATCTCCTTCCATCTCACAGAAAGAAGGTAACAGAAAGCTCAGCAGCTCCTTAGAAAACAGCAGATGGGGGATATTTAAACAATTTAACCCCTTAATTCATCATCTCTTCCAGTGCAGCCACCCGGCTGCCCCCTACCCACCCTGAGGGGCACACGAATACAAGACCCGGCTTGGTCCTGCTCCCACCACTGCAGCACGGACCCCATTTCCCTGCCCAGGGCAGGCTCTCACCCCTCTGCAACCACCCGGGCAGTGCCAGGAGGCCTGCAAATTACCCCCAGCATCGGGAAGGGGCCCCTGGCTCTGTCATGCCCAACGCCTCAGGGGGCCAGCGGGTGGCTTGCCAAGCGCTCACCCCATAGCAGGATGCTTTGCCAAGCCCAGCCCGAAGCCCCAAGCACCACGCCTGCCCATCCCTAGCTCCCTTTTTGCCCGCTTCTGGCGCACGGCCGGCTACTCAACGGCGAGCTGCGAGGGGGCCGCCTTCGTGTCAAGGCAAAAAAACACCGCCGCGATTTCCCCCGCTGCCCAGGCATTTCTCAGGAGCTGGGACACAGGGGTCCCTGCCATGCTCGGCCCCAACCCTAGCCCCCTCTGCGTGCCTGCAGGGCATTCCCCCGGCCCCTCCAGCAGCTCCGGGCGGCTTCTTTACCTCCTGCAGCCACTGCCGCCCGGCCTCGGCGCCGCTGCTTCCGCCTCTGCGCTCCTGCAGGGCCACGGCACCGCCCGCTGCTGCAGCGCTGCCGGGATGGCGGGCGGGGGCCTGGGGCTAAGCCCTGAGGGCAGCCAGAGCCCTTGGGCTAAGCCCTGAGGGCAGCCGAGGTTCCCCCAGCACTTTCCCCTTTCCTCCGGCCCCTCCGCGGCCCAAGCGAGCGTTGGTGCCGCGCCAAGGCCGGCAGCAGCCGAAGGGGAAGAAGAGAGGCTCTGGGCCTCCCTCGCCTTCACGCCGCTGGGCTGGGTGCTGCAGGGCGGCCAGGGGCTCCGGTGGCAGGAGGGTGCCCACCCTGCGGCCGCTCGCGTGCGTGAGGACGTGTAAGGCACAAACGGCTCCCTTCAGGTAGCTTGGGAAGCTGCCCGTGTCCGGGACTGGGGTCCTGGTCCCGTAGGCGGTGACAGCGGTCACTCGAGCCCCCAGTGTGGCTTGAGGCTGGCGGGTCCCGGCTGGCACTCGTCAGCTTTGCCCCCTGATGCTTCTGAGGAGAGCGAGTGGTAAACGGGAAAAGGAAGATTGTCTGGGTCAGTAATTAGCGAAGTTCAGCTCTCACCCCCTCCCTTCCCTACAGCTCATTTTAATGAGGTGTCCTGGGATCGTTTCGCTGGGAAAGCAGCAACCCCGCAGCCTGGTACAGCCGCCCTAAGGAGTGCTGTTTGCTCAGGGTTAACTGTGAGGGGTTTCCGCTGCAGGCAGATCCAGCGGGCTCCGTGGGTCCCAGCATGGTGGGAGAAGGAGGAGAGCTGCCAAAAGAAATGAGCAGGAGCCCAGCGCTGTTTGTGAGAGGAGACCTTCGGGACCCCACTTAGTAGGGGCAGAGCAGTGTGGTGCTGAGCTTGGTGAGGGTGCAGGGACATCAGCCTGGTCCCCGCGTCTCCTGCGGGATGAGTCGGGCAGCAGGGTCCATAGAGGCGCTGAATTCAGATGACGCTCTGGTTTGCTCCTTCCCACAGGGATCTGTGATAGATTGCCCGTCTCTGAGCCAGGCAAAGCTGTGGTAACTCCGCCAAGAGCAAAGCAGCTTTTGTGCAAATCCCCTGGTTCTGTGGCACGCAAAGCAAGGAGCTGGATTTGGATCCTCAGCCTCAGGTAAGAGCATCCTGCCCAGGTCTGGTTCCTCCTCTGAGCGAGGGGGAAGCGTTATCACGTATAAAATGTGTATACACGTATAAAATACATACCTATTTCATGCCATTTTACAACAACATTTCCATGCCAGGAGCTCATTTCTTAGCTAAAGGAAAAATCTGCATGAAATAAATCCTAGAAGGGGTTAATGCAGGCGGGCTCTCCTGGATGCTCAGGTCCCCAGGCGCAGGCAGCACCCAGGGCCCTCAGCCAGGTGCTTTCCTGCTGCCAGCTTGAGACAGTGGTGAGTCCATGTACCCAAGGGTTTGTGGGGTTAAATGGCAGCAGGGGCTGATCCCAAGCTTCCCCTATAAAAGACCAGGAGTTGCCTGCCAGGGCCAGGTGGGGACAACCAGGTGGTTTGCAGTGGGGGGCTGTCACCTGTTTCTGTCCCCTAAACACCTTCCCTTTGAAGTTAACCTCTGTGCAGCGTGCCAAGGGAGTGAAAGAGGAAAAGGTCGCTGATAGCAAGTTTCTCTTCCGCCAGCCCTTGCCGAGCGGTGCTGAGTGAGCATCCCGTGTGGTGAAATCAAAGTGCTCGATAAGCACTCTGAGTCCTACCCCACGGTTCCCTGTCTGGGGAGTGAAGCTGTCGCTGAGGGGAGAGGCAGAGACTTGGCCAGCACAAGATTTTGGGGTCTGGATTTGGTGGGGAAGGCCGGGCTGGGGGAGGATGGGGGCTCCCACCGAGCCTGGCAGCTCCAGCGTTGTGTATTAAACCCTGGGAGGAGGGCTGGTGCTGAAGTAGGAGCCAGGCAGGCCTTTTAATGCGTGCATTCCCATAAAGCATGTCGCAGCATCCCAGCTCCCACCCCGTGGGCAGGGAAGCCGCCTCTTGGCTGTTATTTTTGGCATCTCCTCCTCCGCTCCTCCCTCTGGGGCGCAGGCTGGGGAGCTGCAGAGCATGGAGGAGGCCGGGCTCTGCTCAGAGGTAACGCTGCTTCCCGCTCGGGCCGAGGAGGCTGCCGGGGGCTTCCCCATGCTCTCCTGCTCCTGCTGGGGCCAGGGCTGCCTTGGCTGAGCCCTGCCCGCTGAGGGCTGACGAAACTCGACGCAACAGTGGGCAGAGCCTCTCCTTCATGCGGTCAACACCTCTGATACCTTGGTGGCTCATGTGAGCCGGCCCAGACCCCGCTGTCCTCACCAGGTGGACCCGGGCCAACCCACCGTATCCGCAGGCCATGAGCCACGCTGAAAGCCACGCAATTGCTTAAGCTAACGCTAATTATTTTTTGCTCCCTGTCTGCCTTCCTGCTCTCTCAAGCCGTGTTTTGAAGCTTTTCCAAAGGATTGCCATGACTAGAAATGTTTTTCTACTTTCTCAGAGGTTCGCAGTCTTTTCACATGACTCCAAGGGCTTAGGCTTTAGGTAAAAATACATCATGAAAATAAAAGGAGCTGCACATGTGAGATTTTAGGAGTGGTTCAGCATTCTGGCAAATGTCTATTGGAGGGATTAAATGCAGCTAAAAGCTGGGTCCAAGCTGTCAGGCGACTGTCAGAGAAAATGACAGAAGATAGCAAGTTCCCAGGAAGGAAGCAGGACTGTATTATTTGGCCGCTGTAGCTCTCAGTGGTGGGTGGAAAGGGGGTTGTCGCTGATACGATGGTAGATAAGATAAAATAGCTGCTATGCTGCTGCTGTCACACAAAATAATGAGTCACACTTCAAAGCAGTGAATTCTAGAAAAATATTTAGTTCTTTTTCTCTCTGCATTGTTTTTTGCATCGCTGCCCTGTGCTTGCTTCATGTTTTTCAACTCGTTCCCTACCTAAAGTACCTCTACAAGTGTAGGCTTTCAGTTCAATGAAAAGTGTGGTGCTGAGATAACGCTGTGACTCCTGGACCTGGGCCTTCAAAAGCAAGAGGGCATGCCCAAAATTCATAGTGAGGTCGTGAGACCTTGCCCAGTCTTCAGTGCTAGCCCAGGAAGGGGAATGTTTGCAGGCTGTAAAGTTCTGTCATTTAAAAATCCCTTGCTTCCTTATGAGAGGAATGAAAAACTCTCATATTGGTGGTTTTATTTGAGCAGAAATGTAGAAGACGGATGAAAGAATTCTGTACGATGCCGTCAACCTCAGCCTTTGTCCCAGGTGTTTATTCTTTTGCCTTGTAGCTCACGTGAAGGGTTAATCAAAATGTGCTCTTGCATTTCTAAGTCAGACTTGTGTAAATGCAATTTTTAAGAAGTGGATTAATAGTAATAAAATATTTCTGTCAAACTGCCATGTCTTATTTCCGGCAAGGGTCACTGTAATTAAGCTACCGGGTTCTGCTATAAGCCTTTTGTTTTGCAATCAGTAAAAAATGGATGTGTAGGGCTGTTTTCTGCGCAGAGCTTCTGCTTGCAAAGAGTTTTTTGTTTTTTGTTTTTTTCCCCCTACAGTTTGAGAATCTGTCTCAGCTTTTTGAATACCAGGGCAACAGTGCTAGAAAATTCCCTTGCATTTTTATTACTTAGAGTAGCAAAACCTTGCTGCAGGAAAAATAAACTTTTTTTTTTTTTTTTTTTTCCAAAGGTTTGATCTTACATCTTTAATTCTTGAAAGGTATCACGAGCTTCCTAGGCTTGGTTGAAAAAAATGTGTAAAACAATTGGCCAGTGAATTTTCCCTGTTTTTATGTTGAATTTCAAAATTTGATGAAGTTTCAAGTTTGAAAAAGTATTGACCTTCTCTGCGATCTAGTCATATTGGTTTGATAAATCCTAACGTGTCTTTCTTTTTTAGAACAGGGAGCTTTGAAAATTAATTGCCATTTTGGAAGTTTCTCCAATTTTTAAACTTGACTGACTCAGCAAAATGCTTGCTCCAGTCCCAGAACTGTGGAACTACATCCCAGAGGAAATCCTCATCCAAATTTTCTATTACCTTTCCCTTCAAGACAGATACACAGTCTTCCAGGTGTGCAAACAGTGGGCTAGAGCTGTTTCTTCTAGCTCTGTTTGGCATTTCACAGAGATCAGGTAAGAGGAGCGGTTTTCTGAAGTCTGAGCATCTGCAGGAATAACAAGCTCATTACTTATCAGTGCACATTGAATATCTACACCCCATATACTATAACATCCACCCCTAGACTGTGACATTATTGACATTATTTTTGACTTGTGTGTGATAGTACAGTTCATAACTAGCATGTCTTCTTATAATAGAGGAAATTGTGTTATGCTGTTGTGTTATTTTGTTTGCTTTTTTTAAATGCTGCTGATGGTTTAGGTATTGGGGGAAGTATTACATTCTCAGGTAAGTTCCTTTAAGTTGCTGTTTAAAAATGGCAAGAAACAAAGTTATTGAATAATCATCCTCATCAGGACACCTACTTCTCTGATGGGTCTTTTTGGAGACTGGCTCCTCTCGCCTCCTCTAACAGTTTGTTTTACCTTTTCAGATGTGATTCAGAGGATGAGGAAAGCATGCTGCAGAGCCTGGTCCAGTTCCTCAGCCAAATCAAACACCTGAAGATTGTGTTTGACCAGTCCAAAGAGGTCAACCGGCAGAATGTGAGGCGCATCTTAGATCTGTTGGCAAAACAGAGTCACAAACTGCAGCAGCTGTGCATCGTGTGCCATGGGGAAAACCCCTATTTCTACTCTGGCCAGGACATCCTACAGAGCATACGGAATATATGTGATGCTAGAAACCAGATAGATCTGCAGCATATTGATTTCCGAAAAATGCCCTTTACCCTTGATGACGAGCTTGTTGAACTCATAGCTACCACCAACCCAAACTTGCACAGTTTGTTCATCAACAACCGCACCCTGGTATGCAACGTGGCGCCGGACACCATTAGGAAAGTTCTCAGAGCGTGTCCCAAACTCTCAGCCTTGGGGGTTTACTACGCCAGTTTGTCTGATGATGTATTTCTGGAACTGCTCAAGCCAGAAAGAGCAGCTTTCACGCATTTAGACATTTTCTGTGAGCGCCTGGACAAATATATACCTGTCATCTCAGAAGAGCTCTGGGCCGCTGTAAGTCAAAAGCATCCTCAGCTCTGTGTAGACCTGGAATTTGATCATACAGTCCCTGCCTGCAAAATACCACGGATCCTAAAGCTGAACATACCTGTGAGCACGCTGCAACTGAACACCTTTAATTACATGGTAAATCAGATTAGGTTTGTCACCCAGAGCTACAGCAGTACTTTAAAGAAGCTGACACTACAGACCACGTCCTCAGAGGAGTTAAATTCCTCGCTAATAGATCTGGCTAGGCACTGCCAGAAGCTGCTGGAGATCCACTGCTACTGTGTGGTGAGCCAGGAGGTGGTGGAAGCGTTCCTCACACACTGCCCCAGCCTGAAACAATACACTCTCAAGATCACCAAGGAGCGGCACCCATGGAAACCAGTGACAGTTCAGTGACCTCCTGCCTTCCTGGGAAAATTGTGGGGAGCTGCAGGAGTACAGTGAGAGAAGCTTTAGGGCTATGAGGAAAATGCTGTAAAATGCCCTCTGAGCTTGCTGAGACCATGCTATTTCACTATCACTGACTGTTCAATATGATGCACGCCCATTCAGCAGACTGAACATTTGTACTCAAAAGTGATAGATAAAGGGTTATACAGAGAAATAGAGTTGCCTATTTTAATTTTTTTTTTTTTTTAATTGGAATATGGAGGACAAGTCTATTTTCCTCTCTGCTTCTTTATTTAGCAATAGAAGGAAAGCCAAACATCCGTCATGGAGTTTTACAGAGGACCCCAGTGAAATTTAGTTTTGATTTTAAGTTTTAAGAGAACCTCAGGCAAATATGTTATGTCAGGTGTCCAGCAACTACTTAGATGGACAGTTAAAAAAGTAACAGCTTCAGTGCAGCCATTTTGTGTTCCCTGGGGTACTTAGCCACGTGGATTCTGTGGGCAATAGCAACAAACTGTGGTCATCTGATGGAAAATCCACCCTAAATTTGATAATTCCTCTTGTGGCATTTTTGTGATTGTGAGCTCACCCAGTATCCAGATGTCAGGTAACTCCAGTTTGGAAGGATCTAAATAGGTTGTGAATTATGTTAGAAGATGCAAGCAGGAAAAAAAGCACTTAAGGAAAAACACTGGCAAGGTAGTAATAAAAGGCAAGTAGTAGTCTGCAAATATCCTTTTCCATCCTTTCTTTCTGATTCTCAGGAACACAGATTTCCAGGTTATAATTTGAATGCCTTTTGCAAAGACTTTTGCTTTCATTAAATTGTTAATGTGTCTTAGGAGAAGCAAGAGCATTTACGGATTTTTGTACCACCTTGCACTCATCAACTAATGGCAAAAGTACCTTGAACCTGAATTCGGATGTGTGTGTGTTTGCCTGTTGTGCCAAAGATTTTGGTGAATTGTTATTTGAAGAGCAGTTTCTCTATGGAAATAATCCTGGCATAAAGCTACATTGCAAGCACCTATTTAGACCTAGCTTTAAAAAATATTAATAATAATAATAATAACAACAACAACAATAATAATAAAGTATGTTGCCTTGTAGATTGTATGTGTAGCTGTTTTCATCAGCCTCTCATCTCACTGAAGAGCCAGATCGTTTCTCCTGGCAAATAACATGAGATCTGTAGCCAAGCCAACTTACGGTTTTGACTTTTCAAAACCTTGCCAACAATGTGCAGCCCTGAGGTCTGGCCAGGCCTTGTTCATCTGTGCTGGCCGGCTTTTGGGGCAAGAATATTCCAAAATAACACGTCAAGTGCTATGACAAATCCGACGCTGCTGTGCTGGGCATCCCACAGGCTCTCAGCAGGTGGATTCACTCCGGTGACTTGCAAACCTCCCAGCGCAAGGTGTGCGGCACGTGTTCCCTCTGCATGACGCTGCGTATTTATTCACAGCTCTGTGAGATCGGCTGCAGTGCATTTTCATTCTGTGTATTGTTCTCTGGGGCTGGTGATGCCATCGCATTGTGCTGAGTTTTTAAGAGTGCGAGCAGCACTGCTGATGTGACTCCCTGGGAGCCTACTTTCCACTAGCCCGGGATAAAATTCAGTGGTTCATTCTCTGTCGGACGTACACGCGTGCAGGGAGACAGGCACGCTGACAGCGATGGGGTTAGTATAGCTGGGACACTGCGGAGCTATGCAGGATTCACCCAGCTCTCTGGTGATGGATGGGTACTCCAGCAATGTGCCAGCCTTCCTCACCAAGCTCTGGACGCTGGTGGAAGACCCCGAAACGAACCACCTCATCTGCTGGAGTACGGTAAGTGCAGCGAGTGCCAGTTGCCACTTGAAGTGCCTTAAAAGGTGTCTAGAACCAAACCCTATAAAAATCCAGGCTCTTTAAGAGTGAAAAGTTTTCCACCTTGCTTCAGTCTGTGGTCCCCAAAGTTTTCTAGAAAAGATGCGGAGCCCTTAAAGGATTTAGCTGATGTTTGTGTTACTTCACCAGGGTTTCTTAGCAGCCTCTCACAAGTGCCTTGGAAGTAGGCAGCAAATTGCCACAGCCAGCCTTCAGACCGCAGTCTGAAGCCTATGGCTTAACCAGATCTCAGGTTTGCCCCTTAAATTATTTAGCATTTTGCAAGGGCTTTACTCAACTTTTCATCTAGGCTGTGTGATGGCTGTGGTTTGTTTTGTCTGTATAGCTCCATAGTGATGGATTGCTTTGTTTTGGCTTCTTATTTGTCACAGGGGTTTTAATATACTGAGTGAAATCAGAGAATAAAAATGATTTATCTGTCCCCTTGGTACAGCATTTTGAAACCACATTGTATTTTTGACCTGAGTAAGACTTGCTGCAAATAATGTCATGATTTGTCTTCAGCAGGGACTTAGAGAAAATAAGTGTGCATAAACTTGTTCTCCAAAAATAAGAATCTATAACAAGAGGAGATTTAAAGGGAGAAAAAAAAAGTCTAAAGCAGTCTTTTTGCCATGTGTTTTTGTCAAATATGTTTTTCAAATAAAACTTGGGGTGGAATTTAAGCTACATTTTCATCCAAGGGAATGTCTGCTTTCCAAAGCTGGTATTGCATGTCCATGCCTCCCAGAACCCCTAAGTTTTTGTACTGTGTGTTTAGAACAAGGACTTTCAAACTAGCAAAGATTACCTAACATGTATAAATAGCCCCTTCTCTGTTACACGCACATTATTCCACATGTTGGTGTTAGGTTGAGAGTTATTTCTCACCTCCCACACTATGCTCTGCTTTCCTGTAGCCTTACACAGGCTTATAGCTACCTGCTTGGGTGAAGCTTTTAGATCTAAGGCTCCCACATTGCAGCCTCCTCTTTGACCCATCAGTGGTGTTGGAGCTGAGGAGTTGTGTGTGTCTGAGATTTCTGGATGTAATCAGAGCTCTTGGTAAATAGGATGTGTAAAGAGCAACTGAGTAAACTGTGGGTCTTACAGCCTGAAGGAGCAGAGATGGAGGGAAAACATGGTAATGCTTTATATGTACAGTAAAGGCTGGTTTAAGGTTAAAAAAAAAAAAAGTCTGCCTTCCTTGTCCGTGGCAGATGGGACAAGAAGTAATGACATTAATTTTTGAAGTGGCAGATTCAGTTAGGAAAAACTCCTAGGAAATTCCCAGAGTAGTTTGCCTGGGCAGGGCAGAGGGTCTATGGCCCATGGATCTGCCAAAACCAGGTAAGACAAGCATCTGCCAAGGCTGACAGGCTGTAGAGACAGTTTTGTCTTGGGCAGAGAAGACTGTTGAAGTATCTCCCAGCTTGTGCTCTTACGATGTAAGACCACCAGGGCACAGCTGCCGTACGGGAACATGCTGGCATGTGCGCAGTGTGTCAGTGAACATGCAGCATCTCCAAAGTCTCTTTGCCTGTAGGGCCTTTCAACTCTCCTCCTCTATCAAAAACCAGCCTGATGTGAAACAACCCCAAGCTGATACATCACTTGGCTGCAGGTAATGACACCGGACACAGCAGGAGCTCTTGCTCTCTACACAATCAAAGCCAATGTAAGCCCCTAGAAGATACGTTTCTCTGCAAGTTTACAAAATGTTATGTGCACCCCAAACTCAATGTTTGATATCATAGTTCCTCCAAACTCCCCTGGTTGCCCCCATCCATCCAGAGCAGAGATGGGATTTAAGGAAGTCCCCCTGTCCCCATATCCTGGAGACATTGATGCTGTTAAGGTCAGGGATTCAGAAAAGGCTGTTTCTAAGTGTCAATTGCAGATGAAAATTAATTGCCAATTCTTCTGTCCCTTGAAAAGGCCATGTGGATTTTTGTTTGCAAAACGTTTTGGGACAGTTTCAGTGCACTGTGTCTCACAGGCCAGCAAGGAAAGCACATGGACTGCAGCGTGCCTGCCCCTGTCAGTGATCCCAGTCTGCTTTGTGTTGTTTTGCAATCACAACTCCTGGTGATGCAACCTAAAAAGGGATCTTTTATCCAGTTAAAACGCATGTTGCTAGCTTGAGCTGTAAAGCATGACTGTTATAACTTGTATGCTATGCTCAGGCAAATTTGGGGTTGCACTTGTGGCTGTATGTTTCAAAAATAACCAGGAGATGGTCTGTAGAGCTTCTGCATGAGTGCAGTATGTCCAGGGATGATTTGCTTTCTTGCCTTGCTGTGTTTCTTGTGCCATGTCTCAGGGCAGTGCTCCCTCGAGGACTGCTGTGCTCTGAAGCAGATGGGTCAGACCTGTGTGAGCAGATTGAGGGATTGTGATGGTAATTACTGCTTTCCATGACTTTATTCGGACACCAGTCTTTCTATGAGGCCCGCACAAGAAGGGGCATCAATCATGAGCTACGAGCATTTTGGATGTAAATGTCTGTAGTTTCTTTCTCTCATCCACGGCCCTGAACCAAGCAGTGGCAAAGCTCATTCAAAAAGGATCAGAAATGTGGTCATAGAGGACTGGCTGTACAAGGACTGAAAGGAGCACATCATTCACTACAAGTTGTTGTCAGTCTTCTCACCTTCAAGGTGACAACTCAGAGCATGATTAGTCCTGCTGTAGACCTCAAGGGAATCACCTCCTCCTGGTCTCCCCTTGTGGTCAAGGTGTTCTGACTTCCCCTATCCTTCTCGCCTTTGCAGAATGGCACCAGCTTCCATGTGTTCGACCAGGGACGGTTTGCCAAAGAGGTGCTGCCCAAGTATTTCAAACACAACAACATGGCCAGTTTCGTCCGGCAGCTGAACATGTGTAAGTTCAAACCACACTTCCTAGGCCACGCGGGTCCCACAAGACACAGGGAGAGTGATAGAAAGCTGGGGTAGTGCAGGAAGCATGGAAGAGAATTGTAGATAGAAATGCTGAGAGTTCACATATACACGTATATGTTATAGATTTTGCCAAAGGGGACCTTTCACTTAGATCCAAGGAGAGCACTGTCCTTCTGTATGAAATTTCTGTTAGATTCCATCATAAATTGTGGCTAAGAAATTTCAGCTACTGGGTTTTCTGCTTCCCTTCAATCAATTTGATCACACATTATTATTTCTTTACCATTTCATGCTTTATGGGACTTCATCTAGCAGCCTGATATTGTGAAACCTCCTTCAGAAACTGCTTTTCTTGAGTGTAGCATGCCCAGAGCTTATCTGTTCTCCTGGCCCTGTGGCTGAACTAAGACCAGGCAGTACTTCTCCCTGCAAACCTCGCTAATGAGGCATTTTCATCCTTAACGGAGGTTTAGGTGTAGCTGTCAGCCACATCTAGATGATACTTGTATTAAACCTGGTTCTTTTCTGATAGTTTTCAGAAGTACAGTTTTCTATTGATACTAATTCACTAAGTTCCTTGGTAAAGTTTTCTCTTTGCTATTTAAGCACACAATAGCAGTGTTGTAAATATGAAGCCGGTTCTAAGGCAGTTTAGTGGTGTAGAAAACCTCTTAGGACTTCAGAGAAGTATCCAAAGTAGATTTCCATCGTCCTTGACGGGGCAGGAGGCAGGGAGGCATTCACCCACATGCTCTCTATGCAGATGGCTTCAGGAAGGTGGTGAACATCGAGCAAGGGGGACTCGTCAAGCCCGAGCGGGACGACACCGAGTTCCAGCACCTCTGTTTCCTGCAGGGCCACGAGCACCTCCTGGAGCACATCAAGAGGAAGGTGAGGGGATGCCGGGTGGAGGGACACGCAGGGTGGGACCCCCTGAGAGCCCTTCAAATGGTGCCTTAGGGGCTGAGGCAGGAAGGCTCAAGGCGGGAAAGCTGAGGCAGCAGCAGCGACCCCACCCTTTCAGAAGGTTCCAGAAAGGCTGTGCGGTGTTTTTTGAAACACCCCATCATTTGGGACATCAAAACATCCAGTGAGCCCCTCAAATGGTGCTTTAAAGGCTGAGGTGGGAAGGCTGAGGCAGCAGCAGTGCCCCCCCACACCCCTTCCAGAAGGTTCCAGAAGAGCAATGTGGTGGTTTTTGAAACACCCAAACATTTGGGATGTCAAAACATCTCCTAACAGTATGCCCCAAAACTTAATTAATGCTCTGTGTGGAGATGTAACTCCCTTGGTTCATTTTTAAACCTGCTGTCTCTCCTAATTTGGTTTCCCCTCGGCTTTCTGCTAGGAGAGAAGTAGCGAATACTTGTGTCCTGTTCCCTAGATGTCTCGAGCAGAAAATGCCATGCTTCTTCCCAAGCAAGAGCCTTTTTGTGCCTGTCACTGTGGCTCTCCACCCTGCACCTAACCCTCCTACATCTGTTTTTTTGGGGGAGATTGACCAGAACAGCACCCTATAATTAAGACATGGTCATTACATGGATTTCTGTCACCACAACTGCTTTGCTCTCTTGATGATACCTAAAATACTTGTTTGCTTTTGGACCACGGGCTGGCATGCTGTAGACTGCTCAGCATAACTGCAAGATCACCTTGTGATCTGATTTCTAACCTGGGCTTGATTTTCATCAGTTTTTCTTTTGGTGGGTTGGTTTTGGTTTTGGTTTGTTTGTTGGATTTTTCTCTGCGTTGCTTAGTGTCACGAGATCTTTGTGTAGTGCTCCACAGACAGGCTTGCTTTGCACCACTCTCTGGATTTGAATCATTATCCTCTTTTCTAGATAAGTACAACATATCTCCTGGGTCTCCCAACACTCATCTCTTGTTGTTTTAGAAGCAGTAACCTACTTCTGCCATCTGCTTGCTGCCTTTTAACAGGTTATTAACCCTCCACTAAGGAACTGTTCTCTTACTGAATTAGCACATTGTCTTCAGAAGGGAACTTCAGAAAAAGCATTCTGGTAATCCAAGCATAATATACCAGTTTGAAACAGTTTCTCAGGTTTATTCCTATAAAGCACAAGACTGAATTCAGGATCTCTATAGATTAAAAGGAAATAATTAATCAAATGACCTAGTTCAATTTTTCCCTGTTCCTCATAATGCCATTTTTTCCAAGTTGACTTGAAATACATCCCTAGTGGAGAATTGCTTCCAACTCTCCGTATGAAAGCATTTTTCCTGCTCTTTTCTGTGTTTTATTCCATTGGCCCGTGCAGTAATACCCAGACACTTGTGAATGTATTGCTTGTCCCAGTGTTTCAGCACATCAGAGCCTGGCTGGTAGAAGTCCTGCACTCAAGCCACAGCAATGACTGTGTCTGTCCACAGCCCTTCCCGTGTTGGTAAAATTCACTTTGGACTTTTTCTTCCTCAGGTGTCAGTAGTGAAAAGTGAGGAGACCAAGATGCGCCAGGAGGACCTCAGCAGGTTGCTATATGAGGTACAGATACTGAGAAGTCAGCAGGAGAACATGGAGTGTCAAGTGCAGGACATGAAGCAGTGAGTTGAATCCTACTCAGGCTGCTTCTTTTCGGGCATTTGCTTCTCAAGAGATGTTGGTCTTGGGGAATGCTTGAAAGGAGGAGCCTTACACACCTCCCTCCCAGGGAGCATATACTGAGTCAGAGCAATCTTTGACTAAGAATCTCCTCTTTGCTTAAATATCTTTGTCCTAACTTTGAAAACATGAGTTTTTGTTATTTATGTATCCTCTTAGCAGTAAGCATGAACAGAGCAAATGCTGACGCAGGCATATATCTTAAGACTGTTGTGCCAGCGCCTGATGTATCTAAACAGCTGACCTTCGTTTTAGTCATAGGGACTAGATCTGTTGACACGACAACATGTAGGATTTCTGTGCAGAGTTCCCAACGAGGTACAAAATGCAAATTCATCCTCAGCCTCTCTGTCTTCTGTGGAAGGTAGACATCCATATTTTCCCTTTATAGATGAGGTGAGCACAGAGAAGGCCATACAGGAAGTATATGCATATTCTGGGGACTTAGATAACTGTGTTTCCTCCAGATAGAAATGATGGTAAAAAGAGATACGTAACTCTTTCTCACCCCTAGGAGAGAGAGCAGTGGCAGATTTGCAGTGGTGCTCTATTCAACTGTTTAAAAGTCAGAAATCTATCTGTCATCCTCAACATCCAAAATATAGGCCTGACCTAAAGAATATAAGAATACTAGAGTGGTTGTAGTTTAGATCACTGGACCCCTCTCTCTCTGAAGACTGCATCTTCTGACAAGGCCAAAATTGTTGTGTAAGAGCAAGACCAGGCATATGCAGTACTTCTAGCATGCAGTCACCTGACCCTCCAGCTGTCTGAGGCTGGGATTTTCTGAGTCAGACACGGTCACTAGGAATTTATGAAATGGATAGCGATTTATAAATCATACATCTGGAGAGGTTTTTGTCTGCATCCAGAATTTTAATTCTTATAAAACACTTAGATTTTTTTTTAAATAAATTAAACAACAAGACTCAGAAGTGTTTTTTTATAATGAAAGCTGAGATTTGTGTGTTGTTAGATGAACCCAACATCCCAGACCTTGAGAGAATATCAGACACTGCAAAACTTCATTGCAGTCCAGCACCTTAAGTGCAATAGCTAAATATTTTAATCCTTCCTCAGTTTTTAATGCTGTTGTGGTTTAACCCGGCTGGCAGCTAAGCACCACACAGCCGTTCGCTCACCCTCCCCTCTTCCTCTTTGGGATGGGGGATTGAAATGGGAAAGTGAAGCCTCTGGGTTGAGATAAAGACAGTTTATTAAGATGGGAAAATAATAATGATAATAATAATAATATTGATAATAGTACTGCTACTAATAATGTGTATGAAACAAGTGATGCACAATGCAGTTGCTCACCACCCACTGACCGATGCCCAGCCTATCCCCGAGCAGCTGGCCCCCCCATCCCAGCCAGACACCCCTATATACTGTTCAGCATGACCCCAGATGGTATGGAATACCTTTTTGGCCAGTTTGGGTCAGCTGTGCTGGGCCTGTCCCCACCCAGCTCCTGCTGCACCCCCAGCCTGTCCTCCATTTAGTGTAAGCACTGCTCTGCAACAATTAAAATATCAGCTTGTTATCAACACTCTTCTCATTCTAAGCCAAAACATAGCACCCTACCAGCTACTAGGAGGAAAATTAAGTATCCTACCTGAAACCAGGACAAATGCATTCCACGCTTAGCATATGTGTGAAATCACATTGTGAAATCCAGGTACAGCGGCAATAAAAAGAAAGAGTATTACCGCCTAACGGATATGTAGCAAAAGGCTTTATAAATTGCACGTATATGGGAGGTTTTGCTGACCTGTCAGTACATCCATACACTCTTGAGATAAATTCACTGGCAAAACCTTTTGCAGCACAGACTTGGCTGGAATCCAGGTTTAGAGGCAGCACAGCAAATAAATGCTGCATCTCCCTCATCCCACCTCCTGGGACTAAATGTTCAAGGCAGCCCATAACTCCCCTGGGTGCTGCATTTGCAGACAGAAACCTGGGCCTGTATATGCTCTGTGCAATTGCAGACTGGACGTAAAATGTGCTGGAGGAAATTGGTGACTCCCATTGATAAAGTCACTACATGCGTCCTAGTTCAAGGCTCTAGGATGTGGAAGCATCCCTTTAGCTACTCTGGTGACTCCCAGACATGCCTTCGTACCTCCACATGCATGAGGTCCGAGCAGGCAGAATACACAAAATACACACTCTCTATATGTAGGATCTCTTGGTCTTTGGGAACAATAGCAGAGAGGCTGGGCTTTCTTTGCCCCAGTAGGAAGAACAGTCGTGATGATCCAAATCATCCAAAATCACAAATTTGACCCTGTTGAAATTCTGAATTTCGCCTAAACGTTCCACCCAACATGTGTCCTCCCATTACCCTCCCCTATTATGCTGACTTCTCTTTATTCGTTTCTCCTCCAAGCTTTGCTCTATAGTTCTGAAATGGAGGAAGAACAAGGAAAGCAATCCTGTGACCCTGGGTGGGATATCTGGAAAGTGCCAAGTGCTGCAATGGTCCCAAAGTGAGACCAACTTGAGACCAGCTTTGCCGAGTTGGGCCTACCGTGTATCATGGCAGCACCATGGGTTGTTGGGCTGTTTCTGTGCTCAAAGAAAGTTTCTGTTTCCCTTTCAGGCAAAATGAAGTTCTTTGGCGAGAAGTTGTTTCTCTCCGGCAGAACCACTCACAGCAGCAGAAGGTGATCAACAAGGTAGTGGTTGTATAAATTCAAAACTCACTTGTACTGCACAATGTATGTCCTCCTCTGATTTGTCTTGTCCTGTAGTCTTCTCCATGCTCTGATACTGCAGTATATGTGTTTTCCCTTTTTCTAATTGCATGATGCTCCTGCTTGTTCCATGGGTCACAAAGCATAAATTACACCCTAGAGCAAAAGATTTTAATTTCCCTGTCAGTCCATGCTGTGATGTTAGTAATCACTTTTCTGTCCAAGCCCTGAGAAAGAGAGCACAGCTCTCACTGTTTACCGTATATGAGACCACCCTTGTTCTGGTGGTACCAATGCCTTTGGGCTTCCCTAACCTTTCCTTTTCTTTTGTACAACAAAGGAGCCTCCCTGTGCTGCCAGCACTGAGGCTGCAGGCTGCAGAACTGGCTAGCCATTTCCCCAGGGGGAACCTCCAGCAACTGTGGCATTTTAAGGGAGCCATCTCCCTTGATCTCTAGCGTGACCTGTACAGAAGAGGCCTCTCCAGTGATTCCCAGATGGTGCTGATGTGACTGAGCACGTCACATTTCCCAGTCCCTCTGAGAGCCATGTCCTGACCTTCACGTGGCATCACAGTCATAGGACTGGATAGAAATGCATGAGGCTATCAAAGCTTCCTCCAGCTCTGAGGCTGGACCAGCCACACCACTCATTGCAGAGGCATTTATGCAACTCTACTTTGTTACATTTAGCAGTGAGTAAGAGGCAGCTGTGGTATATTATATTAATGCTCTCTTTGTTAGGAGGTCAAAGCAGAGTTCAAGCTGACCCAGGAATATGTTGCTAAGTGATTCCTCTCCAAAGCCATCCTGCATCATGTTTGTTGTCTGGTTTTATCAGCACTGACCTTCACAGAGCTGAAAAACTCAAGCAAAAGAGCTGAGACCCCCATCCAGGGTCTCCCCTAGAAGTTTCTGTTTTAACTTGCAAAGTCTTTATTACATTTTCTAAAGCCTCTTATAAAGGGCTCTGAAAACTTTTACGAAGGCCAAGTCTGAATCCAGGCCTAGGAATGTTTGGTTGGGTACTTCACAGACATGTTCCCAGGTTGGATAGGGCTCGTTGGTGTTCTGCACGCACAAGAGTGGAGAGGGCAAGCGTTGATCATGTGCTTCTAGCCGCCTTCACACAAGGGACTGTGCTCATTCGAGAGTCCTGTTTCAGGCTCCGGTACCTCCTGCAGTTTGGCTCCCATATTTTGTGGCTGCTCCCAGCTTTGGGGTGGTGTCAGGAGGGAGGAATGCGTGAGATGAGAGCGAGGAGTGCTGAATCACTCTGCTGATTAACACCGGACTGTGATCTCTCCTGACAGCTGATTCAGTTTCTGTTTGGCCAGCTCCAATCAAACCCTAGCGGCGCTGGGATAAAGAGGAAGCTGTAAGTACCCTTGCGTGGTGCGCACACGCTCACGGGTGCATAATGCTGCCCCCTCGCTAAAAGCACAAGCTCAGCTCGGCCAGGCAGGCGGTCACCGGACCAGGGCACCATGGTAATGGGGAATGAATGGGCTGAACTGCCGAGTCAGACCTGCTGACATGCCCCATTCAGTGGTCTTTAGAGAAGCACCGTGTCAGCTCGTGACCTTTCTTTGGGGAATACAGTGCGGGATGGGAGATGGGAACACTCATTAGTGGGAGAAGAAAGGGCAGGACCCCAGTGCTGGTCCCACAGGCACCAGTTTTGCCACTTGTCATCAGCAGGAGCAGGGCTGGGCCCAGCCAGACCACAGGCACCTTTAGTTTGACCCACAGTCACTGAACGAGGTATGTATCTGACACAGGCTTGGTGACCTTCAGGAACCTGCCTCCAGTTCCACCTTTATTACTTTGTGGCCTTAGGCAAGTGAGAAACTTCTCCGTGCCTCAAAGGAGACATCCCAAGAATTGCTGCTCTAGGGGGTTGATTTTCTTTAATCAGTGTCCTCATTCTTTGCTGAAACTTCATGTCAGAAATGTAAAGGAAACAAAGGATTTGATGAAGGAGCCTGTAGTCTGTCTGTACAAGTAAGCTGGATACACTCACCTCTGCCTGTGCCCTCTACCAAGCCTTCTGGAAGGAATATACACTGCTCAGAGAATGGTAGCAAAGAAGGAGGTTCAAGGGGAGAACATCAACTGCTCTGGCTCGCTGAGGTGCATGAGTGAAGAGATTTTCTTCCTGTAGAATGGGGACAGCAGAGAAATGAGATGCTAGATCTGATCTCTGATTTCCATGTCAGTGCCATGTAAGAGCTTTGCAGCCCAAGAAACATCATAGACCACTGCTGTGAGGAAAAAAAGTAAATCATTAGTGAGAGACTGGACTGAAAGGAGCAGAAGAGCACAGAACTACTTGCACAGCAAATACATTGGCCTCCTTATAAAGAGGGATCCTGCTGATACAACCCCGCTGCAATTTGCACAGTGTTGTGCCTGTTAATTGAGTTTCTGCTTCCTTGGAAGCGTGAACGGCTGTCCTCAAGGCACCTTAGTTCTTATGTCTATATCTGCACCTTTAGTGCTTTATCTTTCACAGTCTTGCTTTCCTGCTTCTCTTTTAAATGCCACCAGAAAGCTGTATCATGCAGCCCAGAGCAGCTGGGCACAGACCAGAGGAGTGCCAGCTGGTAGCTTTGGACAGGATGGCTTGGTCAGTGGGTCCTGCAGGCACGCCTGACCTGGGAGGCTGTTAGCCGGGTTAGGCACCAAAGTATTTTGGTAACAAATGTTGGACAGGGAGGTTCATTTGCTGCACATGGAGCAGAGAGCTGGGCACTTGCAAAGTAATAGTCACAGGGCTGGCTATGATACCTTGGTTTGTGCAGAAGAGTAGCTTATGCCATAACAAGGTCAGTGTCAGGATGATTCAAATATTCTTTCTCATTCTTTATCTCTGGTTAATGTCATGGGATAGAAGAAGGCTGTTAATCAGCACGGAGTCCTGCTGTATAATGTATAATCCCTTTGCTGTGGGATCTAATTGCAGTCTGAGCAAACCCATAATTTCTCCCAACGTACCTAGTTCCGGTGTCTGTAGGATGAAGGAAGCTAGGATGTTTTTCCATCACACCCGTTAGATGTGACTATAGAAAAAACCTGCTGACTTTCCCTGATGCCCTCAGCCAAAGTGCTGTTTTCTAAATGTGCACTGAGGATGCTTTTCCTGACTGTGGGTCAGTGGGAGGAGAAGAGGGATGTGCTAGGCCGCTTTATAGGATCAGCACAGCAGTTACAACAGTGGGTGTGAAGCAAAATTCACCACTTCCCAGTTTCTCTGGGACCATCTTGCAGTGCTGGTAACATCTCCATCACAATAACAAGTATGAGGAAGGGCGGTGCCGTTTGGAGGCTTCTCCTGGTTTCAGATTTTTACTAAATTTTTTTTTTTTGATTGTGGGTCCAGGTATTGCCACCTTATCTGGGAAACAAGTAGTGCTCAATGTATGGTATTGGACTTGCCTCTTTCAAGTAAGGTCTAGAAAACCCAGATCTTCTCTGTATGGCTTAAAAAGACCCATTTTAATGGTGACCTCCTCCAAGACTGCTGCTTCCCTTCCTTCTCTATAACATTGAACAAGAGCATACCTTACACCTAAGGAAAAACACAGTACCCAGGGGGAAACAACCCTAGTCTGAAAGATGTTTCTTGTCTGAGCAGTCATTGACCAGTCAGTCAGTACATGCTGGGAAAACAAACCTCTTGTTTCTCTTTGCAGGCCTCTGATGCTCGACAATGGGTTGGCAGCTCCACAAGTGTCCAAGTTCAGCCGACATTTGCCTACGGACCCCCTCCACGACCCCTATTTCATACAGTCGGTAGGTTTACTCCAGCCTCCAGGCTTCAGGGAATTTCTTTGGCCAAGGATGGGAAAATGTATGAGGCAGTAATAAAGACTTCAGAGTAAAGAGTTTGCAAGAGTCTGGCAGTGAAGAAGAAGAGAGAAGAGGTCTGCAAGGCGGAGTGACATTTATTTTTCCTTTAGCTCCTTATTTCCAGGGAGAGAAGGGTGCTTGCACATGCTCATGCTGCCATATTCTGTGGCTGGCATAGTATGAGAGCGGAGCAGTCTAGGCAAAATGTCAGGCATGGCAGAACCTCTCAGTAGCTGACACTTCAGTCACAGTGCTTGTTTTACCCCTGCACCTCTGTGTAGTTGGAGGAGAGACCAGAGGAACTTATAAGGTTGTACAGTGGGTAAGAGCTTTCTGCGTTCCTCTACAGGGAGGACTCAAAAGCAAAGGGGTGAACTCTCCCTGAGATGGGGCCCTGTACTTTGCCTGTTGCCACAGAAATCAGTGATAACTTGGGCTGCTTTTTTTTCCAGTGAGCTGCGGCCCTGTAGCAAGCAAGGGAATGGCACTACTTTCAGACAGGGTTCCAGGACAGAGTGCATACTACCATCCAGAGCTCTTGGGCAAGACTTTTGGAGGACGGGGCTGGGTGAAAAGTTTTCTCTTACAAATCAGTAAGCTGCCTCTCTTCCTTCTTGGACAAGCGGAGAACCAGCTGACTTATTAGTGCTCTCTACCACCACAGAAGGATAAGTCTGTATTATTTTTGCTTTCCTCTTAGCCATCGACAGAACCTGCCTCTTGCTTAAACAGCCCTGCAGTCGTTGGAGGACCCATCATATCTGATGTTACGGAAACATCACCATCCAACATCATAAATATGCAGTCCCCTTCTGATAACGATAGGTAAACATCTTTGGGTTTGAAAACGGGCAGAATTGGGTGTGGACAAGAGTAACTTCAGAAGAGTGTTTCCTGGCTCTAATTCTACAAGCTTGTGTCTAAGGTGTAAAATTCTATGGATGTGATGGAATGGAATACTTTAAACAGAATCACAGGATCATCTAGGTTGGAAGAGACCTCCAAGATCACCTAGTCCAACCTTTGACCTAACATTAACAAGTCCTCTACTAAACCACATCACTAAGCTCTACATCTAAATGTCTTTTAATGACCTCCAGTTCGGAATGTGAATCAGATTTTCAGAACTAGGTAGGCTTAATAACAGCATGACGTTTAAAACAAAGTCATGGGTTTCATGCTGATGGGTTTCATGCTGAGAACTTCCACTCCCTTCCTTGGGAAGTATTCCATGTTTCTTTATATTTTTGTTCTCAAGACAGTGACTGTCTGGACTTTCTCAAAGAATGAGATACCAAATTTGTTGGGTTTGTTGAGAGAGAGAGGGAGGAAGTTTTCTCTTTTCTTTGACAAAGAAGAAACAGAATCAAACTGTACATCTTTCTGCTAATGAGAACAGAAAGGTTGCATCACAACTTCCGATGTTTGACAACTTTTCTGTGAAAAGGTCCCAGTAACTTAAGAATTGAATGCAGAGGTATTTTAGTGCTTATCTCTTCCTGCCACGCACATTCAGTGTACTTAGGGCTAGTAGCAGAATAGCTACAACTATGTCAGTGGAAAGTAAGTAGACAGATGAATCATGGAAACAGTTTCTCAGGCGTAGAGGCAAGGCAGCTATACCGTAGAAATTGTCTGTAAATCTACCTAATAATTGAAACCACAGTCATAAAATTAGCTTGAAGCATATAAGAAGCTCCAGTTAAAAAGAAAAAAAAAAAAAAAAAGCATGCCGAAAGCCATTTCTAAAGCAGAATTTTTTAAAATATAATCTTCAATTTGCTTATTTCAGCTAATTACTGAGTGCCACCTGGTGGCCTCTGATCTGTGCTGTCTGCATGGCTCGTGAAGAGAATCTGAGCCATAATGAGTTCAGGAGTGTGGTACTTGCTAAATCAACACGAGCTTCTGGTAGGAGTTTAGGATTCATAAGATGAAAAGATGATCTAAAAAAAATTCCCAGGAGGGCTTTGTAGTGTCACATACCTCCCACATGTGGGACGTGTCCACATGTTGTCTTACGGCAAAGCTAGTCCATAAGTGCTGTAAAATATTTTCTCAACGTGGCTTCCTGTGCACAGCGCCTCTTTATCTGCATGCCATTGTCATTTTGGCTCCAGTTGTGCAGCTTCACAGGGAGCTGTAAAGTATTCTGCAGGTGGCACAGGGTAGATTTTTACACACAAAATTGGAATGTTCAAACCTTTGATATAACATGTCCTTCTAGGAATAACATAGAGTGCTTCTCCCACTGAAAAAAGGCAAACCTCTGCTTCCAAACAAGTAAATGATCTGGCTGGGACTGTCAGATCTTGATAGCCTCTGTCCCAAATGCTTCCAGGCCACAAGATCCTCTCCTGTGTCACTAGGATCTTTAGGGAGCTTTCTGGTCCAGTACCAACCCCAGCATGTGGAGGTCTTTCTGATCCCATTCCTGTCTTTAGGGTGGAGGCTTCTGCTTTTCTTGTGTCACTCTGTAGCCCAGTGACCATTTACCTGTATCAAGTCTAACACTTACCTGAGGAATGATGAACACATGAAAGTGTATTTTCCATATTTTCAAGACAGTCTAATTGAGTAAATTGATTATAACCATGACGGATGAAGTGAGTGAAAGTATTCCAGCTGAGCATCTTTCTGATATGCCTCTTTACAGCTCTGCTGTAAAACAGAACCCAGGATGGGCCCCTTCTAGCACTTCTGTGGGTGGATGCCCAGCCTTGATCTGGTAGTTTTAGTCTTCCAAGCTTGTGTTTGTCTACTGCTTCTGGCTGTAACCCAAAAACCTGTTTCACTCCAACAGAGCCCTGTGCGTGCACATGCTGGAACCTTGATAAAATATAGCTGCTGATCCCTTGCTCCTTGGAGATTTTCCACCAACACTGACCTGCCTTGGAGATTGCAAAAGGGAAAACAGGGTTGCTGGGAGAGTTTATTTGTCTGTCTGAGGAATGGAAAGACTTCACGTGGCAGTTTGAGAAGGGGAGACAAGCCCTTGTGCTGTTGCCCTTCCCAGTAGAGCGAGGCCTTTGTGGAGCAGACGTGTGCGGTGCTAAGTCTTGTCTCTGATGCAGGGAGAAGTGCCTCATGCTGATCAAGGAAGAGCCAGTGAGCCCTGGAGTGAAAGCCAGCACCGAGCCTGACGTGCCAGGCTGCAGGGCCTGCCCCGAGCCCCCTGTGCTCCCAGTCGCCATGGTTCAGTCTGTGCTGGAAGGCAAAGGCAGCTGTGGGGCAGTGCCCCCAGGGACCTCGCAGCCACCAGAAAGAAGAGGCAGAAGAGCACTGCTGGACAGGTGAGGGGAGCGAGGGAGAGCTGTGGCTCTGGGTGTTTCGTGGCCCCCTCTTCCCATTACCAGGGAGTTGGGTAAATCAACAAAATTCTAAGGAGGTTGATTTTGTCACCTCGTGCAACCTTGTGAGCTCCTTCCTGGCCCCATGGCACCTGCTTAGGGGGCTCTTGAAGCCCAGGGGACAGTTCACAGGGATAGGGGGCCTGTGGATGGATTGCTTGAAGGCCCCAGTAGAGTGAGAGCCGTCAGAGCATGCACATCAGCCACGGGAACAGGAAGAGGCTTTCTGCAGTGAGGGGCATTTGCCCCAGGTCTGTGTGAAAACTGGAGCCCAGACCAGCATCCATGTCTGCTGACTTGCAGGCCACTGGGCCCCATGACATCCCCAACAGCTCACGATGCCTCTCTTTTGCCTTGCTGAGTCTTCAGTTATGGAAACTCTCACAGAAATATTTGTGTCTGGCATACCGATACACAGACAGCGATGTTAGAGGACAGTTCACCATCACCTATACATATCATAGGGCGTATAGGCGATAAGGCAGCAAAGAATTTGCCCCAGATGTGGGCTTAAGAAGGAAATCCTTTGCTCCCTTGCTCCCTTTCTTTTCCTATTCTATGCTGGGCAACCAGATAGGGGCTCTTCTTTTTAGTCTGCTCTCCCTTTGCATCTCCTGTCACCTTTCCAAGGTGCCTTTCCTTAGTCAGTGCTAGATCTGCCTTCAGGGGGCAGCCAGTCCCTTTGGCACCATCCCATGGGCCGTGTGGTTCTGGGGAGGTACTGGGAGGCTGACACTGTGAGAAACTGCAGCCTCCCCATCTCTGACTGAGAGTAAAAACCCGTGAAACTTAGCTGGGTTTGCTGGGCTTGTGTCCTTGAAGTGGAGAGGCTCAGTAAAGTGCTAGGCATTCCAAGGCATGCCTTTATGCAGGAAAAAAAAAAAAAATCATAAAAATAATAAAATCAGGAAATAGCAACTGAGGTCACAGACAGGGATGGAGAGCTGGGAGCTTGTGTTCACTGAGTGCAGAAGTCTGTTACAAAGGGACAGAAGTTTTGTGGTTTTGAAGCCAGGGCATGTACGTATCTTGCATATGAAGAGCAGAGAGAATGATGCTCTCTTGCAAGGGGGATTAGCACCGTGGTGGATTAAATTAGTTAACTACAGAATATGTTCCTGATAGCATCTGCATATGGTGTAAGGAGGATTGGGAGGAAAAAAACAAAACAAAACAAAACAAAACTTATCAGAAAGGTGTCTGGTTTCCTTTGGGACCTACAGAGAACCAAATTCCTCTTTCTGAACCCCATTGGCTGCTTAAAAACATTTTATTAGAAGAAAAATCACTTCTTTTTTATTTTAAAGAGTCTGGATTTGAAGAGAAATGTTTATAGCGGGGTCTCACTGATGCTTCTTTAGCTGAATGTCTCAGGTACATGCCTGCTGGTAGAAGTCACTCCCTTAGAAGCCATTAGTTAACAGTAATTTAGCCATCTTGGACCCAGGATGATGGGCATGTAGCTGGTGCTGGATCTCAACCACCTCTCTAGAAGGATTTCCTCTAAGAAAAGCTTTAGTTTTCCTAATCTTAGGGAGATTTGTGCAGACTGCCCGTCCCCAAACCACATACGTCACCCAGGACAGGAGTAGTCTCACTCATTGACCATCAGCCCAGTCTCCTGCATGCTCTTTTGGGTTATATTTCTGAGATTAAACCAAGTGAAATGGCATAAACCCAGGCTGACAGTGGGCTCTTGTTTTTCTGACTGTGGTTTAAACATAAACCTCACGTAGGAAGGCTTCTCGGTCCTGCTTTCTCTATGGATCTATGCAAGACTCATGCATGGCAATGTTTTCCCTTGTCTTTTCTCAGAACAGATATTTCAGACCCCTTGGAGGGCACCGACTGGAGTTTGGAAGGGGTGCAGCTGCTGCTGCGGAGCCAGCAGTATGGCCTGGAGCCTGCCAGCCTCCTGGACGTGAGTGCCAGCCCCTCTGCCTGGGCAGCAACGAGAAGAGTTGGGAGGGAGCCAGCGGTACCTTCAGGCTATAAAACAGGTGGACCGTGAGGCTTAGTCTTGTGCAGCCTTGGGTGGCACTCTAACTGTCCCAGGCTGCCAAAGAAACAGAGCTCTTCTTTGAGCTGTTCATAGGAAATGGCAGGATTTCAGGCTTTAAATGATACTTTGGAAATTTCTTGTGGAAATGCATATATTTGAACTTTTATGAGCATGAAATGGTGCATTTGGTAAAGGTAACATCATGAGACCCACATCCAATCCAATTGGTAATTGCTTTGGCTGGGTTAGTTTATTTTTTACATATTCTACATCTTAGATACTTCTAGATCGTGCTCATCTTTACTGCCTTCCCCTTTTCCTCACATTCTGGGAAACGCAGCCAGTGTCAAATTCTCTCTGCTAAGATCTTCTTCTGTCTGCAGTTCTCAGGTCAATTTTGTCTAGAAATGTATGGTGACTTTTTTTCTGAAGTGTGTATGCAGATACGTAAAGATTTAATTCTCTTTTACTCTCTCTCTTGTACATACATTTAGCATATGAAAGGTTTTTGCCAGTAATCAAATAACTCTGTATGTAGTGAAAGAATCTATCCATTGAGAAGACGCTTCAGATGCAGGCACATGGCAAACTTGCATGGATAAACAGGGATGAAAAATCCTAAAAAAAATCAATCTAACTTGCTTAAAGCCAGTTCTAAAGCACCTGTGATTGATTTTGAGCTTACAGAAAGCTTTTCTAATGGCCTGCTCTGTCACTGGCTCTGCTGCTTTCTGTTTCTTATTTCTTATTAGGAGGTGTTTTCCTGTCACTGACACACTTTTCTCTCTCTGTGCAACTGAACGCCACAAGAGCGAGAATGAATCATAAAACTGTACCCCAGCTCAAGAGCTGTTTTTCTCGGATTGCTCAGGCTTCTCACAAAATTGGTGCGCCTTTCAGTGCCCTAATTGTATTTTTCTCCCAACAGGTCTTTAATCCCAATTTATCTATGAGTGAGTGGAATTTGGCTGAAATGGAAGCCAGTCTGTCCCCGGTAAGAGACACGTATTTCTGAGATAATAGTTATGTAAATCTGAAGCAGCGTTTCCTGTAGGCAGAGCTTGAACTTAACTGAAGAAAGCTCATTTCTTTATAGCCAGAGGGCAGAGTGTGGTAAAGCAGTGTGAGTAAAGCATCCCCATGGGTTAGGCTGAGGGTGCTGCCTTGTACTTCTCACCTGTCTTTCCCACTCAGCCAGAGATCTGGTTTAAGAGACGTGTGTTCTGGAGTCCTTGATTGAAGCTGGCTGCTCCAGGCCCTCTCAGTCTGGATGTTACTTCCTAATAATATCACAGATTCATAAAGTGCCTTTTGCTGAAGTCTTTTACAGACTGTGCCTTTACAAAGCAAAGCCATCCCTGTACGTTTCAGGAGCAGCAAAACCACACATCATTAGAACAGAAGCTCCTACACACCTACACAGAAGAAACTAGGAGGAATTCAGTTTGATGGGTTTTGTTTGGAATTGACATTGAAATAGGCACTTCTAAGGAGCATATAATGATTAGATAAAAAAGGATTATTTTTTTTTTTTCCTGGCTTGACTGGGGGTGATTTTTCAAAGCCCTCACTGCTAACTGTGTGAGATAAAGACTTGGATGTTTCTGCCACTTTTACAGAAGTGCAAGCCAAGTGCACTCTATTCTAATGAAGTGCCAAATTTCTATGAACATTCCTCACGATAACACTATCCTTTTTAGGTTTTGATTTAATAATTTTGAATTTAATAGGCTGTTGCATTTCCTGAGGGTTAGGAAGGAGATTCTCTAAAGGGTCAGATAATATTTGCAAGTCTTGGAAGCATGGATAGGTCTCTTTTAAAATGAAAACAAAAAAAGGCTGAGAGGCTGCTGCAGCATTGAATAGTTCAATCTCTGAGTCCACTGAATTTCACAGCACGTGGTGCTGTCTGCCCCTAGGATTACATCTCCGTTAGCTCTCTCCCTGTCAGATGTATCTGCCCTTGAGCACATGCTGCTGACTGTTTTTACAACGTGCAGATGAGTTTGGGAGGACAGCTGGCATTGCTGGTGGATGTAATGCAGCATTGATGAAGTGCTGATTTTCAGCAGTGGCCTAGTTCTAACAAGCTCCCCTGTCTTTGTATAATTGTACATTGTAGTTTATATTTTTGCATCAAGATGCAGCGACTCACGGTGGATCTGGAGAAGAATGCAACTGAGCTGTCATCAAAAGTGTTCAACCCATCCTTCAACAACACCTGCACAGGTAGGAGCACTGGCAGCTCTTGCAGAGGCGGGAATAGGGATGTAATTAGGGTGTTAAACATGCCGGTAGCTGTACGGGTCCTGTATTTCACAGAATCACAGAATCACAGAATTTTCTAGGTTGGAAGAGACCTCAAGGTCATCGAGTCCAACCTCCAACCTAACGCTAACAGCCCTCCACTAAACCATATCCCTAAGCTCTACATCTAAACGTCTTTTGAAGACTTCCAAGGATGGTGACTCCACCACTTCCCTGGGCAGCCTGTTCCAATGCCTCACAAAATTTCCTCTGGCTTCTGATGCGGAGGTGATCTCAGAGCTGCCAGCAGCCAGAGGAATGCTTATTTCTCAGTTTCACCAGACCTGAAGGGAAATGTTCAGCTGATCTTTTTCCCCCTTAGTGACTGATGAAGTGTGTCAGTGACCTTAAGTATGAACCTAGAAGTGTTTGTCTGGTCTTGGAATAGTGATATATTATTATTTTCACATGTATTAATCTGGACTAGACCTGGAAGAGAAGCTTTTGAGAGCCTTATTCTTGTGCATAGCCACCTGATCCCACCCCAGAGTTTTAAAGTATAGTTCAGGAACTTCCAGTCTCCGCCTTAAGCTCAGCATCTTGCATGAGCAACAAAGGCTTTAAAGACCAGCAATACTGGAGGGAATTATTCAGCAGGTTGGGGCTGAAACGCACAAGGGTTGCATCCCCTCTTTGCAAAGCCTTTCTTTTCCATGCAGTGGTACGGTGCTGGAATAATGGAGCAATCAGCAGGTGTCTCCTTCTGCAAAGGTGAGGAAAACCAGACAGTTCTCGAATGAAGGCGAAGAGAAGCTGCTCTTGGCCACTTCTCCATGCCTCCAGCTATTTGGTCACACCTCTTTCACCTCTTGTAAGGCACCTCACTATTCAGGCAGAACCCAGCTAGGTGACCCACAGGGACTCCCACTGATTTTCATGGGCTTCAGAGTGAGTCTGTCTTTGACTCAAATGTTTCCAAGCACTTTTTGCCTTGAATGAGGTCCCTCACCTCCTCTTGCAGCTGTGGTTTGCCACTTTTCAGTTCTCCTTCCATAAGAGCTGGTAGTATGCCTTCCAGAAACTGAGCTTTTTGTTATCTGTTTGCATTCCTAGGGAAAGATGTCGTTCTGGAAAGTGCCCAGCAGTTTCTCACTGATCGTCAGTCCGTCTTTGGAAGTGACATCATCAGTTTGCCTGAAAATTCATCCCTTTATGTTCCACCTGAAAATATGGCTTCCTACCTGTCTTCTGTGGGTGTCCAAGGGGATATCCCCTTAAACCTGAGCTCTTCCACTGACAACAACCAGTGATGTAGCTTCCAAGACATCATCTCCCTCCCACCCATCCAAGCACCCACAGGTTTGAATGTAAAGAAACAAAAGTGACTCAGAAGACTCAGAAACCCACAAGAGAGTTATTGTGACCTTTCTTTTTGAGTAGATGGAAATGGTCAGTAGTTGTTGCATTACCTGCTCTGCCCCTGGACTTCAGTGTTTGTCCAGGATAATGATTTTAAAACAAAATGCTGCTCCTGGTGCTTGCTCCTATTTGGGGCGAGAACTCGGTAGGAGCTGTTTTTCTTGAAAATGCTTTTACAAATTTCAAACCTTCTACGAAAATTTGGTTGACAAGTAGCTTGAAAGTCCATCGAGGACATCCTAAAATAAAGTAATCCCTATTAGTGTCTGCAATGGCAAACTGTTGGATTTTACTGGGGCAGCACAGATCAGGTAAGAGATGCATGACCCTTCTGAATGCGTTTTTTTATAAGTAGGAAATTAATTCTATGTGCCAGACCAATGCTCTGAAATTATTCTCTTACTATCTGTTCTCAGTTTTTGATGGGATGTGCTTGTGCCTCTCCCTTATCTTCGTGGGATGAGCTAGGAAAATGAAGATCCCTCAGGGTGTGCAGAAGATAGTTTTGTGAGTGACCTCTCCAAGAATGTGTCTCTGGCCCTAGGGGAGCTACAGACCATTGCAGACCCCACAAACATCCCATCCTGAGTTGAGAGGGTTGTTTTTTCCCCCAGTTTATTTTCTCTAACATAATGGCAGGGCACTCCATTCTTTAGAACAAAATAAGGGATAGACTCTTCTGTACACGCAGTTTTCCATTTTCAAACAGGACTGAGAGGGCGCAGTCCTGGTTTTAATGCTGGCTGAGTATTTCATGTCCAGTCTGATGACATTTTTCCTTGGCCTTGACCTGTTCTATTTCCCCTGAAGATGTGCCTGTTGGTTTATTAACGTTTGAAATCTGATGAAGCAGTTTAATTGATTGGAGCCCCTTTTTAGGAGGACTCTCAGCTGCAGGTACCTGCTCAGTGTAGGACAGAGGCAGAAGGGTTAGTCCACCACGTCCCACTACCTTTTCTTCTGGCCTTTGTGCATTTGAGACCAGCCTCCAAAGGTTGAATGAATCTTCCTCTTCCATGTGGTTTCTGACGACTGAGTTTCTCAACAAAGCAGAGCTTTGTTTTTTTATGCTGTAGTTCTAATGAGAACATATTATTTATCTCAGTATCCTCTAATTGAGTTGCTTTTCCTTAAGAAAGCCACCCAAATGCAGTTAGACCAGGAAATTCACCTAACTCAGGCCTTCTAAGGGCTTGGACAGGGAAGTATAAACCATGCCAATGTCATTTGAAGAAATGTTCTGCTAACTTCCATCGCCATGGTGATTCTTGGTACTAAATTGTATTTCTGAGCATCTAGAATGGTCAAGCAGCATCCACACAAAAATGTAGGATGAATGCAAGCTCAAATTCTCCTTAATAAGAGATGCATGTTTAAAATGGACTTCCCTGTCACAGCCCATTTCTCCATCCATTTCTCAGTGTGTGAAAAGTTCAGAAACACTCACTTCTGAGCCCGTTTCTTCCCAGCTAGCTATTGCGTGGTGGGAGCTCTGTCACCACTGTAGTGGGACAGACTTTGCAGAAGTGATGTTGTGAGAGCTTCTGAATTAATTCCATCCACTGTTTTTGTGTTCAGGACTAAGGGAAAATTCTGGCAGCCCCATTGGCCTAGTATTTAGATGATGTTCTTGAGTGTAGCATGGACAAGGTTTCCTTTTTGACAGATTTTGCTTAGGAAGCTCATCTAGATCAGCCCATTTGCCACTGTATTTTGTCATTTCCAGCAATGGAAACGTGTTGAGTTGCAGTCCGTTTGCTTCTTTTCTCAAAGGAAATTGAAAACTCTCTGGTGTCTCTTATCACCTGATGGAGTATGTTATCCCTGTTCAGGTTTTACATCCTTCTTTGAACCTTCAGACACTAGATTGCCTTAATGTTAACGCTGAATGTATTGATTCAATAAGGTATTTTGAGCAGATGTATAACTTCAAGCTTTTGAGCAGTTTTCCTCATTTTTATCAAGTCTGTCATATGCCTGAAGTTGGACATGTGCTTGGGTGTCTTACTGGATTGTCTAGTTGTGGGTGAAAAATGAACCATTTAGGAGAGCTACTTGTGAGTAGACAAAGGTAAAGCTCAGTCAACGAGGGGACCTGGCACCATCTTAGACTGCAGCATTTTTATAGGGGTAAGTGGCAGGCTGTACTCGCTGTGAGCAGCCACTCCTGGATGGTTCCTGGGTTTTTCTTTAAGTTTTTTGCTCTGCTATAAACATGAGATCAGAGATTGATGGAGTGAGGGTAACCTCCAAGAGCAGCATTCAAGAACCACTCCTGTGACGAAGCAGGCTTGTGTTCCTTGGCTTTTTACATTGTTAATTTTACTTGAAGGTGATGTGCTGAGACTGTGTTTTTGCACTATGCTGTACATTTGTAAAGTTTTACAGAAAACACTAATTAAATATGTTTCCTTTTTCTCATTTAGTGCTGTTCTGGCATTTCTCTCACTACTTTCTCCCTACCCCTTACTCCTCTCCTCCTTCCCAAGTCCTCACTGCTAAGTGATAATAACTTCCAGAAACTGAAGAGATTCATTTGTGAGATAAAGTAGGGCCCACTGATGGACTGAGATCGTCTATGTTAAAAAACAGGAGCTGGAGAGACCTAGCATGTCAAATGAGCAAGCAGATGAAGTTTTTAGTCAAAAACGCTGGTCAATGTGGGTATATTTGACATAAGGTCAGGCTCAGAGTAAAGAAATCTGTAGTTCCTGAAATCTGACCATCAATTTTGAATATTTTTTTCTTGATTTCAGTGATAGTAAAAGCTCAGACTTCACTCTTGGTATTACTTTTGGTAAATCTTTTGTTTATAAATGGTTTATCTTTTTTGTTCATTTGTTTGTTTCAGTGTGTTTTGACAATAGGCTCCTTCCTGCTTATTTCATCTTAGTAAAGCAGGGAATGTCAAGACAGGCAGTAAAAGACACAAACTTGATGTGGCAGCTCAACAAGAAGATGGGTTTCCTCATCGCACTGTGAGTCCGCAGTTCACTGCTCTGCTCTCTTGGGCTCAGCAATGTGGCGCTGTTGGAGCAGTATCTGAAAATGGGTCATCGTGCTCTTCTCCCATCCTGACCTGGTGATGAGGCTGGCTGCGACAGGTCCCCTGTGTGATGCTCAGCACGATTTCAGCCTGTGCTGACAGAGGTGTCAAAGGCACGAGCCCTGGAGCTGAGGCCCCGTGTTTGAGGGGGCTCAGCACCAGCACAGGCATTCAGGAGCCCCCCCCAGGCTACTGCACGTGCAGGCAATGCAGAAGGTGATCATGCTTAGTGCAATTGCATCCTGCACATGCTGACATTGCTGTTCATGCTGTGATGTGAAATCCTCTGTGCATGCACAATGTACAAATACATTTTGAAAGCACTGTAGAAACAGCACAAAAATACACAAGGCAATAGCCTCAAAGAAGAGTTTATCCATCCTTCTGTCAGAGAAGGGAAGCAGAAATTTTTGAGGACTGAGATCACAAATTTTGTTGGAATAATTTACAGCTTTATAAAGAGAAGATTTTTATGAAGACATTTTAAGACAAACCTGTTCTCTACTTCAGAAGGGGCAGAAGGAAAGAAAAAAAAGGTGGGGGAGCAAGGAGAAGGAAGCCAGTTCAGGAGTCACTGCTGTCATCTTCCATTTCACTTTGGCACAAAACTGCCATAAAAGAGAAGCTAATGAAAGAGTATTTCTTTGGTCTGCTTATTAATAGCAAAACTGTCTATTACTGACTGGCTGGCTATTTTTATATTTGAAATCCAGATCCTGAGACATGTATCACACAGAAAAATAAGGAAAATGCCAGACATAAGTAGATGCTTCACCACAGATTGCCCTAAAAGGTAAAAACATTTTCCATTCATGGATGCAATTTACACATCTATTTTTGCATAAGCCATTACGTCTATGAATATCAGATTCTTAAAATGTCATTAGAAGCAATCGTGATCTGTCACTGAGGTCTATGTGGTATGACAAATATTTGTGAGCTGATAAAAGTTAAAAATATATCGGGTTACAAGTAGAATCTTTATTTAGTTAAAGTGACAGAAACGTATTACATTATGAATTGAAACTATGTAGGTAATGAAACCATAAGATACAAACATTTCTAGAAAGAGGCAAGGAAAAAGAAAGGATGTGGGAGAGGGGAATTTAACCTTAAAACACTAGTGCCCTCATTTTTTGTGGTAGTAAACGCTCCCAGCTGCCCTGAAGAAATGAGGGATTTCCAGCACTTCTGTCAGTGGGAACACAAGGCACTTGCTACCTGCAGGTTACAGAGGGTTATGTGCTGCTTTCATGTTGGCATCACCATATGTTCTGCCCGGAAGGTCGTACATTGGAGGCTGCATTGCCTCTGACTGAAACACTGAAGTCCTCATGGTGAAGGCAATGATTTTTTATACCACAAAGTGTTACGTCAGTTTCAACTGATGGTCCCACTGCTGAACTTTCCATTTGGAGAACAACTCTAAGCAGTCAGGCAGGCACAATGTTCCAGGTTTGGTTTGTTTTATTCAAAGTGATTAATCTAATCCCCTCTTACTGTTCTTGTCATCTTGTGGTTCACGAGGACACTCTTTGCCTTCAGCCAGGGTCTGTACTTCTCCATCACTGCCATTCCCTGTTAAAAAGCAAGTGAAAGGCAAGTGAAACTCACTGATAGTCTTTAATACTGGAAAAAGAAATGTAGAGCCCAATTTAAGTGATACAAAACAAGGAATTCTGTGTAAAAAAGAGAGAAGCATTTTAATTCTTAATTTATTAGGCTTCCCACATAAATAAAAGGAAGAGGTGGTTGTTAACTAACACAGTGGATTTTAAAGCTTTTTGACAAGATCTCAACAAATCCTTAATGTTAGTGTATGTAAGCCACCCGCCTTTTACTCTGTGATTAAATGTATTGCTGTAATCTTACCAGGGCAAGCAACTGTAATCTTGCTGTCCCCTTCCCACAGGCTTGGGTCATCTGGTTGATTGCAGGCTGATGACAAGAGTAGCTTATCGGTAGGTTCAGATATAACCTCTTGTATCAAGGCTTTCTGGGGGTTAGCTTGTTTGTCTTTGGTCTCCAAGTATCTTTCTGAATTAGAGGGCTCCATAAAGAAACCTTCAACAAAGGGTCTTAGGCGCTCATTTTCTTGTGCTCTATGTGTCTTAGACACATTTGAAAAAATTGTTGTTGGAACTTCTACTGAATGCTCAAATGTGGTTTTAGTGTTTTCCTCTAAGGCAGAATCGCTGTCGTTTGTCATTTCAGAAATTATTTCAATATTTGGGTGATATTGCTGTAAAGGCAGAAAATGTAATTGAAAATATATCCTTCTAGATATAACAAATGAAAGATAGGTAACTATCTCCTAAATCTGTACAATTGTCATCCTGGATGTGCTTTTCTCCCCAAATGTATGGAAGATCTGCTTCACACCCACAGCTCTTCTCCTTTGCAGATTGATCTTAGGTTAACTGCATGGCAGACATAAACCATGAGCTGACCATGAACTACTAACAGTTCAAAAAAGAAAAAAAGGGAATATTTCAGCAATTCAGCAATGTGTAGCCTCTAATACTTTTTTTTTTTTTTGATCATTTTATCAAAATGAGTACAAACACATTTAAAAAAATGACAGCCATTATAATTGTGTAGACTAGATCAGAGTAGTCTGGCTCTTTGATTTACAACTTACTGGTTAGTTTCGATCCAACCTGAAAACAAATTTATTTTTATATCAGACAAAATAAAAACAAAGCCCCAGTTTCCTGAAACCTCATGCCTCAAGAGCAAGCCACTGACAAGGGCAAGAGGATTCATGGGCTCAGATGTATTATTTTACCTTTGTCACAGCAGGAATTTAACCTCGACTCTTCCACTGCTCAAGAAATGTCCTTAACTAGGAGGCTACAGGAATTCAAGGCTGCATTTCTGCTAAAGAACCAATGGTATTTCATATAAAGTGGAAGGTTTGGGCAGTGATGCAACACGATCAAGACCGAGAGGTTGACATTTCACCACTGTGACTGACACGTTCTCATCTTCCAGGATCTCTCACAATGTACTGAGTCTTACTAGTGCTGTTTTTAAAATATTACTTAACAGACTCTACCCAGTGTCTAATCTAACATCTAACCTGACTTCATTTAAGAACCGAACACCCTTAGGAGCGTGAGAGTTGCTAACACACGTTCCTTTATTAATCCTCTTTGTTATATTTGTTCTATTCCTTCTCTTATCTTCTAAGTGGAGGATTTGTTGGCCGACATTTTGCAACATTTTTGTGATGATGTGACAAGATGAGCAAATAAAACCCATGCCTTACACAAATGGACTGTAGGAAAACTTTACAAGTTCCTCCAAGCTGTTGCAAAAATGTGTACTGTATCAGCCTGTCTCCAGCAGGGCAAGAATGAGCAATCAGCAACACTAGAATCAAAGCTGTCCTTTTAATCTCTCTCTCTTTTTTTTTCTTCTTTTTCTTTTTCCTCTTTTGTTTCTGTTTATAGTCTTGTCTAGCAGCTTAGTCTGAGCATAGCACGATGCTGTTGGGAGCACGAACCAGTGGGGCTGGAATGCGTTGTATATCAGTAGTATTAAGTGAAGCAGAGGAGTTTTGGTCTCTGTATTTTCAGTTGAAAAGTCTGATTTTATTCAGTAGTAGGCTATTGTGCTATCTACTCAGTCCTTTGCAGCATATTAGTACTAGTAAAGTATATGTTATCAGTAATCTTCATTGAAAAGCTGTATACCACTAAGAAGTTAATTTTATTTAACTGTTGCATTATTTGACCTTAGTTTTTCGTTTTCCTATTTTTACAATGCAAAAATATATATAAAAAAAATCAAATTGAAAGAAGATTTACAAGTGGATATACAAGATCTGATGAAACATCCATTTTAGTTTATAAGTGCAGAACTGATTGTATCTTCCAAGACAGCATTTCACAACTCAGGTTGTCCTTATTTCGCAAAACATTCATAAGGGAAGCTTCGTCACTGGAATTAATTAAGAATCTTACCTTTTGAACAAAGATTTCCTCTTCTGGGGGAAATTCATTTCCATCTATATCTTCTAAATCAGGCAGTTCCTGAAGAGAGTCATAAAACCAGTGGAAAAGTTAGCTCTAATCAATAAAATATGTCATCCCTATCTCATTGGGAATCAACACGATGCTTTTCCAGATAAGAGGCAACAACTAGAAATACTGGGCTGTCATCTTCTCCAGGATGACATCTTTCTCTGTTAAGCATATGTGGGAAAAGTATAATTCATCTGTCTCCAGAAATACATATAGCAGATGGGAAGGCAATAACCTTAATGTCATTGGAATGGTCTTTTCTACTCTGCTGTGTGACTAGGAGGTTAAAAACAAAAACAAGAACAAAAACAAAAAGGAAGGAAGGAAAATGGGTAAACAAAATGACACTACAAAGATTTTTAAAGGAGATGTGGTTTATGTCTCTTAGCTGTTTCTTACTCATTCAGTATACTTAATCTCAACTGTAATCCATCTTTATGGGTAACAGCCAAAATAAAATCTGCCGTCTATTTGAAACCATTTATCAGTAAATTCTGATAATCTAAACACAACTAATAAAATAGTGTTTTACTGTGGAAGCCTTGTAATCAAGGAAGTGGAATGGTAAACTTGCAGAGAATTATTTTTCCTCAGACAAGCCCAATAATTTCATGTTTATATTAAAAAAATATTATCTAAGACAAATGTAAGTTACTGACATGAAAGCAAAAATGGGGGGTGGAAATACAAAATTACAAGTAGAATGTAATACCTCTTCACCAAATTTTTAATGCAGGCTAATACTGGTAAAAGCATCTCCTTTAGGAAGGTGTTTTCAGAGCTCACTGGTTTTGTGTAGCAAGTTGCTTGGCATAGCAGCATCGGGAACATCTAATCTGTACGTTTGGTGTGTGAAGACTATTACAGAATTAAAATCAACAAATAAAATGTGTTTCCTGATGTGGCTGTGGCTAGTGCAGCATGTCCTGAATTCAAATAGTTTTAGAAGAATGTGATGAAAAGTGTACAAATTAAGATTTGCACACCAAGATTAATGAGCAGAATTTGATGTAAATAGGGACATGAAATAGCTGTTAATTTCATCGGTGAAAGTTATCCTGGTTTAGGTACATGGTATGTAGCTCAACCACTGCCAAGGATTATGCACAAAGACCAGTTCTTGCACGTTTGGCTTGTTTCTGCTTGACAGAGGGATGTCATAACCACTGCATTACAAATCCTCCTCCACTCTTCTCCCTTATATTACTACTGAGACCATCTACAGGCGCGAGGATACGAACACTGTGTACAGTGCTGCTTCCAAGCTTCTCACTCACAGCATCTTCTCAGCCATTCCCCACCATGTCAATGCTAGCTGTCTCTGGAAAATCTGCAGTAGCGTAAGTATTGGAGGCTGTTGCCAGCAGCTCTTGCCATTACTAAACATCAGTTGGAGAACAGAGTAGCACAGAACACTGAAATGTGTATTAGTATGCAATTTGTTTAATTTTATCCTTAATTTTATCCTTAGAATATTCGCAGGTCTTAAGTGTTGAAAGAAATCCCATGTACATACATGTATGGTGAAGAGTTCTTTTTATACCATGTTACACAGTGGTGCCATACAGCATGAAGAAGAAAAGTTCCACTGAATCTCTGAGATCTTCACCTCATGGGGACCTACAGTATTGCTATGTATTTAAAGCTTTTGTTTCAGCCCTGCAAGATCTTTGAAAAATAATACTGTATGTACTTAGAGTTGCTGCCAATTCTCCCCACTGTCCTCGTTAAACTGATTATTAAAAGTAGCTGAACAGGAAGATGCAGCAATGCAATAAGCCCTCTACTAAAGCACTGAGTTGGTCCTTCAGTAATAGGATGGATTTTTTTTTTTCCTGGGAAATTAAGGGCATAGATATAACTGACCTTTCTAAAACATTCCAGAAAGAATTTAGTTAACTGTCTCTGTATAAGGGATTAAACAGTATATTAAATGCTCTGGAAAATCATAAGCTCAAAAGTTTGCTGTTGCTAGTTGTGTCATAATCTGACCCTGTTTGTTTAGCAGTAGGGTTGCAATTAGAACATATCAAATAGTATTCCTTTGCACTCATATTGTATTTTTCAGTGGTATTACGCATGCCCTCATGGTTAAATGTTTAAATCATCAGATAGAAATCTCAGAAAATAGATGAATATATTAAAAATGTTAATCACTTAATATATATGTGGAAAATGAAAATTCAGCATTTCTTGAAAATATGCCTGAAAGTTTTATCTTGAGAACTAATTATATTATCTAATATTGCTAGGGAGCATTTACAATAAGTGGCTGGCTATTTCTTCCTTATGCTTTTTCCACAATCATTTACCTTTTCCAATGAATATTTCACTTGAGTTTTACCTAAAGGGACACATTTATTCACTGGTTTCTTTTTATTGTGATTTCTATTTTTCAAATAAAAGCCCCCATTAACTCTCTCCACAGAGAAATCACAGAGCTAAAAGGTCAGCTTCAGGTGATCTATGGCCAAAGGACAAACCAGAATTTGGTAGCAGTGGTAAATCCTTTCCACATGCTGGAAAGAATTAATACCCTATAACTTTATTGTTATTTTTCCTTTGTTTCCTTCTACTTTTCCTAATCATGGACCTTTATTATAAGTCTAGCCGTATGCTTTATTCAGCCAGGATGTTACAGGAATTAATTTGGGAGTAGACAATACCCAAATCTTAGTTTTTCAAAATCTGAATCTAATACATACATCAAGACGAAGTTTTTCTGGTGTCTCTGGCTTGATCTGTTTGATTTCAGCATATTCATCCAGTTCAGGAAACACAGCCCTTTCAGCAACTGTATTCTCTCTTGGTAAATCTGAAGAATAAAAAAATAGCTAGTTGCAGAAAACTAACTGCATAAAAGGCTTTGTATGTTGCAACACTGTAGAACCAGATTGCTAGGGATCTGACTACTGTTGCAGAATTCACTGCTGAATCCAGTGCTTTATCTATCCGTCATAACCTTTGTCTCCCTTAAAATTTATAAATTAATATTTGCACTTTTTAATACTATATTCCATACATCTACAAAAGAAAAACATTCTTCCATGTGTGAAGGCACAGAACTGCTTCTTGTGTTACATCCAGCTTTTGCTGCCAGACAGAACACACAGTTTGTGGGAGCACGGGAAGCCTGTAAGCTATACTGTGCTGTCACTAAACCTAGCATGTTTGAGAAGTGGAATTCCACCTTTACATGTCAGAAGCTGCAAGCTGGACACTCAGATTTGTTTTTTGTTCTTGTATTAAAAGAATATTTTATCCAGAATTACTTGCTTTTCAACTCACTGCTATGGAAATTTAACGGGACATTTTCAGCTATGAATTAGCAGTTTTGAATCACAGCAGAGGGGAGCTACACTGAGACAGAGTCTGGCGTATCGTCTGTACTTCCACACTTTGGTTTCATTCTTTGCTGGGTACGTTACCAGCTAGCTCCTTGTTGAAGTTTAAGTGTTTGTAAGAACTTGTCTTGCATGAATCCTCTTGAATTCTTGCAGGAATACTTTCAGGTGGGAAGTCTGTGTTATCTCCCCTGTCTGGTATAAGTGTTATCACTTCATCATGAGCATCAAAACTTTCCTTTCTAAATTTCTCAGTCTTCTCTTGAGTTTCTTGCTCTTCTGATAGATCTGATATCTCTGATGTATTATAATTTCCATCGTTGTTATCTGAATTTGCAGATCCTCCTACAGAAGAAATTAATTCATTTAACCTACTGAGTTAACCTGCCATCACTTATTCTAGATATCCAAACTGTACAAAGCCTTAGTAGCTTATCCCAAAATATGCATCAAAAGCTCCTACTTCGTTTAAGCAGCTATTCAGGATTTGTCAGTCCTCCTAGCAGTGCAGCAATGTTTTCCCATCTCAACTCCCCAGCATCTATAGTTCCCCAGCAAAATCTCATCTAGAGAACACACTGTAGTAAATAATTGTTTGGTATCTATAGTTAACCTTTAGGGGACTCACAAGTGACTACATTTAAATAGATGCTTGAGTATTTTGACGGATCAATTGCCAAAGTTATCCTCTACTTTATGCAATCTACTGCGTTGCTGGAAAAGTTTTACTTGCTAGTCAACTGTTTGACTTCAGAGCCTGTGAAAAGCCAAAACACACCACACAAAGACTCTTCTGCACTGTAGCACTTCTTTGTTATTGGCTTCAGTCTTGTTTATCCTAAAACATGCATACTGTTCTAGAAAAGGCTAGGCTGGGGATTACTATTGCTCAGGACTTTACGACATCTTGAATACTGTGACAGAAGAATTTCTGGCATAAAAAAGAGCAGTAAGTCAGGGCGTAAATACGTGCTGGAACCACTACTGCCCTGATTAGCACCTGGTTGTTCTGGTGTAGAGCACAACAGCTTGAAAAGCTGAGACAGAACGTGGTTTGCTATTGTTTTGTTTATTTTATCAGCAGTTAGAAAGGTGATGATTGCTTAAAAGCTTGCTGGTTAATCTAAAATGCAGTAAAATAAATAAAGTAGTTAGTATGGGAAAAGAAAATTTGTAAGTACATTTCAAAAATTGTTTCTGAATGCTTGGGAACTATTAATGTATTGTAAACATTCAAATCAAAGCAGACACAAACTTTTCCAAAATATTAACCACAAACCTTCTAGGGTGGCTGTTGTGTCTTCGTTTTCACATTTTGCACCTGTGTCTCTTTCTTCCATATTCTTCTGTCTTTTCTTTTCCTCTGCTTTTTGTCTGATTGCTGCTAAAGCATCAATGCTATCTTGGATTTTTTTTCTCTCTCTGGTTTCCCATTTTTCCCTTTCTGCTTTCTCAGCTTCAAGCCCTCCAACAGCCCAGGCTTCTGCACAGGCTCTAATGAAAACAAAAGAGCTCACTGCAATATAGTCATAAATGTTATTTCTCTAACAAAAGAGAAGTTTGAAATAATTCACGGCAGCATAAAGTATCGTCAACAGAAACAAACAAACAAAAAAACACAACAAACCATCAGATAGCAATACCAATCCCTTATGCAACAGAGCTGCACATCTATCTTATCTTGCATGTGGAACTGCAACAAAAGAAACAAAGATATCCAAATGCCAGTGATTACAACACCAAAGATCCATCAGGACTGCTGATCGTGGCTCTGCTTTCCCTGACACCTGTTCAGTTTCTGTTGAAATCAAGATTTGCTTCTGTGGCCTACGGACTTTGCATAAAACAATTCTGGTCAATAATTAATTATCTTGTGGGAAAAAAAAAAAAAAGGCTTAGGTTCTTTTAAGTATGTAGACCTCTGTAGTGTAATTCTATTGTAATGAAAGTTACCCACCCTCAATAAATTTTCCCAGTCAATCTTCCTTTCCTTGCATGACAGTATTGCTAAAAACTGGATGTAAGATCATTAGTATTTGAGGCTTGCTGCTGTGTAAAGATGTCTCTGTTTCTTACCTATCCTTTGGGAAAACTGGTCTGTCATCCAGATATGTTAGCTGTTTCAGTCGAACAGTAAGCGTTTTTCTATAATTGGTGATTTTCTTGATCACTTGGTTTCCCATTAAATTCAGCACATGCTAGAGAAACAAGGGAAACAAATTCCAAAGTTCAGTTTTAAAAAAATAACAAAAATACACACAACAACTTGGATATGCAGTTTCCCTATCATTTCAAAAATCAGTGGTAAATAAAACATCCTGGTTGTTACAGGCAATCTACTAAAAAATTAATCACGTTTAATAACATTTTACACCAGCAGCCATTATGCACTGGACTACCTGACAAAGCTTTTTAATAGTATTCACCCATACACATGATACAAACCCTCAGCTGTATTCAGCTTACCAAATTAGGCATTGCCTCCAGAACAGTTATAATATTTGGATCACTTAAGTTGTTGTGGGAAAGGTCGAGAACAGAAATACTTGGGCATTCTTGCAAGTGCTGTATGTCTTCCACTGTTTCTAACTTGTTGTGAGCAATCTGCAGAGTGTTCAGGACTTTCAGACAAGCTGTCAGACAAGAACAATGCAATGAAAGGAAAGGTAAGAGTCACTGCTTCACGGTGATTTTCTGGAGCAAGTAGAATACTGCACTTTCAACATTATTGTTTATATTGAATTCTGTATTTGTTGTTCTGCTTATATGTGCTTTTTGGCTATGCCTCCACAGATCCTTTCTTCACCTCAAGAAATAATTGTTTGTTTTAAGGATGGTTGGTTGTTTTCAATTCACCTTTTGAACTAGTCAGTTACACAAAAGCAAGAGCTTCTGTTTCAAATTACCCTTAATGTACACAAATGATAATATAGAGGATTTTTTTCTTTAATTTTCTGCTGAAGATGGAATAAATCCTTTCAACAGACATAAAAGATTTGGTAATCATGTCTGCAACTGCCAGCACATCCTAACTGTAAAGTAAATAGTGAAAACTGGATCGTCAGCCTCTCTGCAAAACAGCTCAGTACTGAGATGGTATTATGAAGTGAGGAAATACTATATTGTTCTGGGTATCTGCATTTAAGTAGTTATTATATGTCTTCTCATCTATTTAAACCGCATAACACATAGGTTTGACTTCAATGGAAACCTTGTGGACTTTGGTATTGGATAGTGTGCAACATTTTAACACGATTTAAAAAAAAATCTTAAATCTACTGCCGCTAATAGTAACTGTCAAAGCTTAGCTGCTTATAATTTAAATATTAGCTCCTTATAAGTTAAAATATCTTGCACCAACAGTTCTTACAGAGATTCTCAATGGTCTTGACATAGTTGTTACTGATGTTGAGGGAATCCAGCTTTTCTAAGGATTCGAGATTTTCAATTCTGTTAATTAAATTGAGTTGCAAATAGAGGCAGCGCAACTCTGTCAGAGTCTCCAAATTCTCTATTTTTCTTAAGCCATTGCATTCCAGCCATAAACACCTCAATCCAGTATACTCTTCAAGGTTCTCCAGTCGGTCAAATCCTGCAGAGAAAGATATTTCAAAATGAAATTGTATTGGCTAAAACTAAGTCTTTGGAAAAAATACATTCATTTAATATATTTAAACCAGAGCTGCTGAAACAGTCTCTGAGCTGTTATATTCAAATTGATGGCAATATATCTGCTGATTCAATTGGTCCATAAAGGAAGAAAATGTACCTACAAGGTACCTATTTTGGTCTGTACCTTGCGCAACCCTCTAGATTCTCAATAAATAATGAGAAAATAGTAAACACAAGGCCAAATGTAGAAGGTAGGTCTAGCATGCTGTATTTATTTAAAACATTCTTTATGCTATCATGAATAATCAGGATTTGGACTCGATGATCCTTATGGGTTCCTTCCAACTCGGAATATTCTATGATCTAGCCGTATAAAGCAAAAAATCTGCTCAAAGATCAGAACTGGATGATCCATGTTCATTCTAGCAACTGCTCTTTCTTTCAGTAGTATTTGAGAACACGCAGTTTGTTTACTGTTTGTTTTCTTCCTGACCATTTTTATGTCTCAAAAGCTAATTAAAAACTTCTTTATGCAAGCATATTTAAAAAGAAAAAATGCATATATTTTCTTCTGAATGCAACCTAGACCAGCACGTTAATATATAATTTTTTCAGAGGCTTCTGTTTTGAAAAAATAGTCTTTCTTGACTCCTATTGATCCTTTGAATGAGTTCCCAAAATGAATTAAGTCTACATGTGTAATCAGTTCACTTATCCACCTTCATATTGAATTATTTTGTTTCTAAATTACATTGTTTTATCAAATTAAATTATGTTTGTAATTTAAAAGAATGTTTTATACCTTACCTCAGTTAGCCATAAACTAGATATTAGAATATGCTAGAAAACTATTTAAGAATGATAAATCTATACACTCTTGTCCACACCTTACCTTTATAATGCAAGTAAAGTATATCATTTAAGGATGGGGTCAAGTACAATTTCTGCTGCTTACAAATGTCTCGCAGAATCTTTTTTGTCATTCTAAAATAAAAATAGGAAGCAGAAATGAACAAAATGTATTTCAGTGCACATTCTGAAATCTCTGTTTTTTAAACACATTCTAATGCAACATAGCTAATGGCTCTTTTATGCAAGAATAATAGCTACAGCTTTCAGGACTATACTCAGAGCAAAAAAGCTGTTGATTTTTTTTAGTGTCTTTCCATTTCTGCCTGTCAGAAGTATGTTACCAGGTTCTTTCTATTTCTACTATAAAAAAAGAAAGTAGATAGGGCATCTTCCTGAAAAAAAAAGTATGATTTTTGTTAGATTCTGGTTCCTTCCTCTCCTATTTTCTTTTCTCCACTCTTTGCTGTTATATGACCCCAGATTATTTTCCATTTCTCAATCTCATATTAATGAAATGAACTTTGCATTTGTGGCCATAAATATTTATCGGACTAAGTCCGTAAGATTTTCTTGGCAAGAAAATATTTTCAAAATGGACAATAAAAAAAAAAAAAAGAATAAAAGCAGTGAAGGTGTACCTTTTTTTTTTTTTTAAATTTAATTTATTTTCTTTTAAATATTGTTGCTTATCACACTGAAATTCTTGATACTGCTGAGGAACCAAAACTCTAATACAGTCATCTAACTAGTCAATTGAGTTATTGGGGCAATATAAAATATGATTGTCAGCCAGTTACTGCTCCATAAATCTTGGAGTTTATAAACTTTAAACCAAACCTCTAAATATGTACCATTTTCTTGCATTGTGAGCCCAGGAACATTATTGAATGCTATGTAGTTGCAATGTATTACACTGACTTTCATTGTGCTATTTACAGTAGCACTTAATCAAATGATCAGCATTCTCAGGCAATTATAGGATCATAAAATGTATTCCATAAGAACACTAATTATCTTATGTGCAATTGTTGCTCTCTGACATCATTCTTCATAAAAATTTAATTTTGAAGCATGGTAACCTGATTAGCCAGTGATGATGAAGTTTTCTATGTCTGCACAGTCTGATCTACTTCCTGATAATTCAGAGAGAGTCTTTCCCTTGGCTTTAAAGGGCTGTAACTGTCTCCTATAGAACAAGCATGTTAAACAGAACAGGCATGTTCAGGTATCTGAATTCCCTCTGCTAAAAATTATCTTGACAACTATAATATTTACATTGAGATGAATTAATACAATGCACTGTCTGAATTCATATTGAGAAGTGGTCAAATCTGACAAAAGACCCCCAGAAGAGTTGGCACAATTTTTTTCGGATCCATTAAATAGATTACATCATGTATTTAAAAGGCAGTTTGCTACTGCAGCCATAAAAAAAAAAAGCAGTACAGATACTAGCAATACCAACAATTCCTGATTTATCAATTAGTCTCAAGTTCATCTTCAAAGAAATCATTCTCCTGAGGTAAGATTAATATGTAAAATAGTGAAACTCTATTGCCTTCAATGATGCCATGATTTAAAATTAAAAAAAAAATAAATCACTAACCAATATATTACCTTACACAGCCCCCCTTTTCTTCTGTCCTTTGACTGAATGAACTGGTTACTGACTTGTGATCACCATCTGATTTTTGTTCATTCTGTTGATCTGCTCTGGACATACAGTTGAAGGCTTTCTCTTGAGTTTTAACATCTTTATTGTAAGTAAAAAAAAATAATAATAATAAAAAAAAAAAATTGAAGTTCAAGAATATAAGTTGGGGAAAAAGTGTCATGTTTCCAATTACTTCAGAGAAATACCAAAGAACACTTGAATGTGAATTTCAAGAAAAGATGTTTTCTAACCACAACATTTGATGACCTTTTTGATGGAGGGAGGCTTAATTTTCTATAGAACAAAAGTAGTAAAACAACTAGTAGCAAAATAAACTGTTAAAGTATTGTACTTGTTTAAATCTGGAAGTGAGGTAGTACCCACTATTCTTAAGAAGGATTATCGCAATGTACAATGATAATAAACTACTGGCACCAGTGCTCTTATGGTCTTAGACATCTACAGAATATTACATTTAATTTACAATAATTTGAGTTTAAGATGACTGCTGAATTTGCATATAAAGAGACCATGATAGTGGGCTTATCTGAGTCATGGCAAACACTGTTTTTTTTTTTATCTAGCTCCCACAAAGTTACCTTTTTGTACTCTTTCGAGGGTGTCTCCAGTGCTATACTCATTCAAATTGTCTTTAGACTGTGTTTGAGTAATTGCATTTCCAATAGTTTTTTCAGATTCTTGCTCTTCACCATCTAGTTGTGCTCGTAGTCCTGACAGTGAAAGAGACAGTGCAAACAAAATGATTGTACCAGATCATTTACATATGGCTTTAATTAAAACTTCTAGAGGTCAAGCTAGATGTATGACTCCAATACAAAAGGTATACCTCCAGAAAAAGAAAATTAAAGAAACTGGAAAAAAAAAAAAAATCCCTAAATTTACCCTAGCAACCCAAGTGGAAGAGCTGACCTGTGCTGACAGCATTTCCTTCATGTTCTGTGTGGGTCAAGTCGTGCCCCGTGCTGTTCGGGGGCTCTCCCACCACGCCTTGGGCAATGACCTCCCCTCCGAGGCCTGCGTCCAAGTCTCCATTTTGTGCTTGCATTTTATGAGATGTGATTTAGACAAAATCAACTCAAGTCGGTGTTTGACTTAAAATCCAACTGCCAGACAAGCTAATGGCTTTAGCAGGAGAACCTGTTGCAGAAAAAAGACAGGACAAGTTTATCCAGCCTGCCCTGTGGCAACCTCTCACTGTGGAGACCCTGAAAGGTGTGTGTGGGGGAACACGCAACACATCCTGCCCATTGCAGATCTCCCTCAGAGCAGTGAAGAACACAGTGAAGACCCCAAAAGTGGAGCAAGTCGCTTTTTTCCTCTCAGGGCTGGCAGCGCAAGGGGGCAGGGATGCTGCTCCTCCACCACACTGTATTCCGCTGCCTGCCAGCGAGCTGTCACCTGGCGAGGACTGCGGGTGCTGTTACACTTCACCCCCAATGTCCCTGAGGTCAGAGAAGACCCCAAATTACCCCCCCGCTTCCCTTTACCTGACCCCAAAGCCCGGCTTGGGGTTCCGGGCCGGGGATTCGAACCGGCGATCCTTGGGGTCCGCTGAGGAACAGGCGGCCGCGCGCTCCCCGCCCCAACCGCCGCTGTCGCCATGGCGACGCCGCGCAGGCCCACACGGCCCCGCGGCCTGAGCCCGGTAATGGCGGCGGGGGCGCCTGAGGGAGAGGCCGGGCGAGAGGCGGCCCCTGAGGGAGGCGGCTCCTAAGGGAGGCGGCCCCGGCGAGCAGGCCGCGGTCTGGGGGTTGGTTTCCCTCCGATGCAGCCCGTTAGGGTCGGGAGGGGAGCGTGGGGGTCCGGGGTGCTGCGGGGGGGAGCGCGGTGCGTGTGGGGGTACGGCGGTGGCAGGCTGCGGGTGCGTGTTTTAAAGTGTGTTTAAGTGCTAAAATCGCCGTGAGGTGCGTGAAAGGCCACGAAAGGCTCCTGAGGCGTTTGGGAGGCTGGAGGAGGAGGGAAGGGCCCTCAGCCTGGCTGGCTGTGCTGGAGGGAGCTTGTTGCCGTGTGCTGAGCCCTCCCCTGCTGCTTATCCCCACTTTCATAGGTGATTTTAGGCGTCCAAAGGCAGTTTTTGCACGTTGAGCTTCCCTTTTCTGCTTGGGCTTGGATTGTGTTGTTCACAGGATTGTAGACCCATGTCTTTACAGCCCAACGGATGAGTAAGTAAGCCCTTGAGCATAGGCTAAACAGCTGCTGTTGATGTCCTCCATGGAAACTTTGTTATATTCTCATACCTACACGATTTGGTGTTATTTTAATTACCAAAATTTTTGTTTGCTTTTCTGGAACGTACCGCAGATAGATTCCTAAAGATGCACTGCTTCTATTGTTTCTAGCGTTGCATCACTTTTAGTGGGAATATGTTGAAAGACATTTTCTAGTTGCCACTCCCTGATGTAGCACGTAACTGAAGCTGCCAAATCTCAAAGGTTTGAACAGTTTATGTGGCTGAAGCGATTATAATTGCCTGCTTTTTCTTGTTTTCCTTAGGCTTTTGATCACCATGGCTGCAGTGGATTGTTTCTATCTCCTGTACAGAGAGATCAGTCGTTCTTGCAGCTCTTATGTAGAGGCCCTGGCTTTAATTGGAGCTTGGTACACAGTCAGGAAGTGCATGACTCTTGCTTTCAACACCTACAGCATCCTCAGGCTTCATGTTGTTCCAAAGCTGGTTGGTGAGATTGATCTTGTCAAGCGGTATGGAAGATGGGCAGTGGTCACTGGTAAGAGACTGAAGCAGCGTATTTGCTTGTGCTTGTATAATGTGTTGTATCAGTCCTGTAAAAACTTGCTGGTGTACATCACTGGGTGAGCCTTGTGGCACAAGCTGGGGCCTGTATTGACTGGGGTTGGTGAATACAAGTTAATTTGCTTGAGCAGTGATACTGTAGTCAGTCACGGACAGCAATACTTGTATGGTGTCTTAGTAAATTCAGGTCCTCAGTGTGTTGACTGACTGCTGAAAAATAATCCCAGAACAACTTTTCCCAGAAATTTTAAGCTCTACCCCAGGCCTGTGTAAGGGGGCATGAGACTCCATAAGCAACCTTAGAGAGAGGTGCAGCCGATGTATTATTTTTGCTATGGGATTTTCACATGTGCTCAAGTTCTTCAGTAAGGTTTAAGTCATGCACCTCAGACATCCTCTCATAAAGGTTCTACTCCAAGCTCTCTGCTGTTATCACAGAAATAAGAAACTTGTGTGAGGTGCCATTGCAGAAGGTTGCTACTGACTATCTTTAGTGTTACGGTTTTGAGATCAGCATATTCAGTGCCACGTCATGTTCAGAGAAGGGAATAAAGCTGCAATTAAAACAACTGTCGAAATAGAAGACTGCACCTGTTCTGATTTTCACACTGCTGTTCTATTTTCTATTAATAACAGGTAGCACCGATGGTATCGGGAAGGCGTATGCTGAAGAACTGGCGAAACGTGGTGTCAACATCATCTTAATCAGCCGAAGCAAGGAGAAGCTGCAGGCTGTATCTCGAAGCATATCTGAAACATACAAAGTGGAAACAGATTTCATAGTAGCTGACTTCAGTAAGGGGCGTGAGGCTTACCAAGCCATTAAGGAGGGCCTGAAAGACAGAGAAATTGGGATCTTGGTGAATAATGTAGGACTGTTTTACACCTACCCAGACTATTTCACTAACCTGTCTGAGGATATGCTGTGGGACATGATCAACATAAATATTGCTTCTGCTAACATGATGGTGCACATTGTGCTGCCAGGCATGGTAGAGAAGAAAAGAGGTGCAATTGTGAATGTCTCGTCTGCATCCTGCTGTCAGCCCACACCAATGTTAACAATCTATGGAGCCTCTAAAGTAAGTTAGGTTGTGGTATTTGATGGTATGCACTGAAAAGTAAAAGCATTATAGGTGTTTTTTTTTAACACGTTCAGCAAAGAAACACTTCAAAAAAAAAGTTCAAAACACTTGAAAGTTTTCTAGGGATTTGTTCATGTTTCACGTATTATGCTGCACTTTTTTTCCTCCCCATTAATGGGCTTTGAGACAAGGTCTGCTACGTGGATTATGTGTGAACTGCAGCATAAGGGTACTTCTAGGAGAAGTTTCATCTTCCTCAGAGGAATGATGTTCAAACCAATAGTGACAATTCTATGACCCATTGAAAGGCTGAGGAATTTTTTCTCTCTTCTGTAGCTGAAAAGTGTGCAGGGGTATCTCAAGGTACCTGCAGGCTGGTTATTTGGTAGCAAGAGGTATTACAGTTGTGCACAAGCTGTCACTGCAACAAGAGCTGTGGCAAAAACAAAACAAACAAACATAAAAACCAACAACACTGCTTCAGCAAACACCAAGGAGCTAGGTGGAACAGAAAGCTTCTTACACCTCTGTCTTGTACCATACTTAGAAGCAAAAAGAATTTCCCCATAATTTTTCTTCCTCGGGAGATCCTGACATTGCTGAATAGGATGGGATAACTAGATGATGCTGAAGTTACCTCTGAAGCGTGCAGGGCTACAGACTTGTGCTGGATAATTTGCTGCTTAATCCCAATGAAAAGCAACCGAGAAAGTAGAAAGATCTCTTCCAGACCCAGTTGTCTAAACCCAAAGTGTTGATTGCTTCTGGCTGTTGGTTGCTGCCCTCTGCTGGAGCCTAACCTCCACACAGCCTTCTTCCAGGATAGCTCTTGCAAGTCATTCCTTCTGCCTGGAGCAAAACCAACTATATTACCCCAAAGTATAACTCCTTGTAGGTTGTCTTCAATGTGGAAACTGGTTCAAGATTCCTGTTGCAGAGCATCTGTCTCTTGGTTATGCTAAGTGTATGTAGAACTGCACTCTGAGCTGTATCAGTGAAACGGCCTGAATGAAAAAGAACAGAATGAAACCAAAGGTCTACTAAAACTTCTTGCTTTAACCAACGTAATTAATCCAGATCCTAGATGAGCAATCCAGTTTAAAGCGTGGTCTCTGGTTTGGCACGAAAGTGGGAACAAGGTGTTCTGGCATCTTAAGCTTCCTTGTGCACTAACAGCATGGAGTGTTAGAGTAGTTGGTTTGCTTGGGTTTGGCTTTGTTTGTTTTCCTAAAGCAGGTGTAAGAGCATCAGTAGAAGATGCTCTTCCAACAGTTGGTTGGGAACCATGCTTTTGGAAGGTCATTGAGAATTAAAAAAAAATAAATAAATCACTCACAAGCAGAGTCTAAAATGTTCTCTCAGATTTAACTGGCCAGGCAGCACAGCTGCAGCTTCAGCATGGCATCAGGCATTCTCCCGTGATAAGACTAAGTCATGCTCATTTTTCATTCTGATTCCTGTAACTTTGGTTTTCAGGCTTGTGCTTTCTCCTGCGATTTGGTAAAAGTATAATAAGCTAAAGGAGATGATGCAGATGCATATGAACAAATGCATGCTTAATTTTGCACAAGGGAGTCCCAGCAAGTAATTAACTTGTGGTAGATCGATTGAGTGTGTTGTTCACCTGTAAATGTTTTGAAGAATAGGACTTTTTTTTGTCCTTTTGACAGTAGTTAGCTTAGGAGTGTCTTCTTCAGTGCCCTCAGACTGAACAATATAAAAGTTACATAAAACTTCTGTACTTTCTGTATTGGTTTTAGGCAGAAATTCATGGATTGCTAAATTCACATCAGAAAGCTAAGCTGTCACTTTCTTCTGCAAGGTACTGTACTGTTTTAGGTCCCAGCAAACAAAGAGCAGCAAATAGAAATGTTGGTCAAGCTTTAGAAATGTATATTTTATGGTCTCATCTTTTAAAGTTAATGTTCCAAGTATGCTACAACTTTTCTATGGTTTTACTAAAACTTTGCAGTGAAACTTGATTGTAAAAACAAACAACATTGAATGTCTTCTGCTTTTGTCTTCCTAGACCTACTTGGACTATTTCAGTAGAGCGCTATATTACGAATATGCCTCAAAAGGAATTTTTGTTCAGAGCTTAACCCCGTTTGTCATCGCTACAAAAATGGTATCGTGCAGTAGTGTTACATCAAAGAGATCTTTCTTTTTTCCTTCTGCTGAAGAATATGCAAGTCAAGCTATTTCTACCCTTGGGTTATCCAAAAGGACTCCTGGTTACTGGAAGCATTCAATAAAGGTAAGAAAATTCATCCAACTATTTAGTGCTTGTCAATAGAAAAAAAACAAGCTGTTTACTTCCTCAAGAGTCCAAACAAAAAACATGGCAGTATTCTGAAAGAGTACAGCATATACCATAAAATTTAAAGGCATTGTGCCATCTTATCTCACTAATTCTGCTTTAAAAAAAAAATGCTCAGCCATGCTTGTTTGTAGAATGAGACAGTGAATCCAATTCCTAGTTGAAATATGCAACAGAAATGGGAAAGAGACAACATTTTATTCAAAAGCAGGCCACCTTATTGTACTTGCTGCTTGCATGTCATGTGTCAAAACTATTTGCTCTATAGCATCAAGTAGAGAAGAAGGAGCTGAAGAAATGTGGATTACTCCAAAACAAAGACCAGAAAGGGGAGGGATTCTGGCGAGATGTGGAAATGAAAGGAAGTAGACAGCATTGCTATTGAACAAACCAACCGCTTCGATATTTATTTGAAGAACTTAACTATTGTGCTGTATTCACTCCTTCCAAAAGGGCTGAATAAACTTTGGCGAGGGAGGGGAGCGTGGGGTGGAATTTAAGATTTAGTTGCTAGTGTTTGAACAGGTACTGTTGTGCTTCGAGAAATACATCATTAAGAATTTGAGAAAATGTTTAATAGAATTTATCTTAACCAGCTCCTTCCTCTTTTTTTTCTTCTTGTCTCCCTGTTTCTCTTCACAGTTCGCAGTGGGTGAGCGTATACCAGAATGGATCTGGGCGTGGTTTGCACAGTACTTCTTAAGAATAATACGCAAGGAAGCTTTAACGTGCAAACTGAAATAGGAATATCTAGATGTCCAGCATAGATGAGTACTATATTCTGATCAGAGTGCTGCAAAAATCTTACTTGAACCATGTATTTACTGTAATATATCAATACCTTGTTAAACAAGTAGTGTGTAACCTAGACATCAGAAGTCTGGATCCTCCCTGCACCTTGGTGTTAAATAGCTCCTCCTCTGCATTCCTCCAGGACAAAGGGCTGGTCTTGTGGTGGTTAAGCTCAGATCACTTTGTCTTTAAGGTAATTGTATAGGAGTGGGTATAACTGTCATTCTGACAGTAAATCACTGCCTTTTGCATAGTGCTACATAACATCAACTGGTAATGGTGACAGAATTTGAGAATTCTCCAGCTGTGGCAGAAATGGACCCAAAACAAATGATGCTGTCTAAAAAGATGATCCCAGTCAACTGAATTAAGTCTCATTAATACACAGTTTTGTGGGACTTTTTTGTTTTTTTTTTTAATTGGCAGATATGTGTGTTTTAAGTGCAAATGTTGTTGGTTTTGAATGATGTTTTTTGAGGTACTTCTCAAAATTGAAATGTATGGAAAGGTCATAGTGAGTTGTTTATATGACTAAGAAGGTCATACAGAGCTGTAAATGAATTGGAAAATAAGCTTGGTTTTCTTTCTTATTTTAAGCGTGAATGATCTGGGTCATGCATCAAGTGTTCCTTCAGCAAGATGAAGTGTGGCTGGAGAATAAAGAATGTAAAACCATATTAGCTAAAGAAAAATAATGAGGAAATAAATGCTTTGATTTAAAAACAGTGGTTGGTTTCCTATGATAATAAAAAACACTTGTTTTGATGCTGTATGACTTCTTATTTATATATTAAAAAAAAGTGTGTGTATATATATATTTGTTACAAGTTATTTGGTATTACACTGCTTGTATTTCTTGCAGACTCTAAATCTGAGAGTTGTCCTATCTAAAAGAAGGGTGTGATTTAATACAGAATAATCTAATACTTTTTCCTATCCAGTGAGATATTCTCAGCTGAGGTGACTCAGTTTCTAAATAACTAATTTGAAGTTGTGCCATATGAAAGACTTGACTAAAACTCCTAAAAATCTTAATTCTTAATACAGTGAAACCAGCCCCCCCCCCTTTCATGACGGTGAAAATGCCTAGTATAGCTGCTGGGTTGCAAAGGAAGAAAAATGATAGTTGGTTTACTGTACAACTGCAATTTTTTTGTGTCAAGGGGAGCTCTCTCCCTTGACATTTGTTCCTGTTGTGCTCCTGCAACCCAGAGTACTCCTTTCTGGGGGGAAGGAGGGAGAGGAGCAGGCAAGGAGGGCAGGAACTCATTAGTGCGTTTGGTCTGTGTGATCTCTGGTTAGCAGACCACACTCAGCTGGCCCTGACAGCTGTTTGTTTCAAAGTTATGCATTAGGTGTGCGTAAGAATGACTTACATGCGTTCAGAAAGGGGATTTAAAAGAGGCTGGGTGAAAAATGCATTTATTTTTAGCAAAGGCTTAAATACTGCTATGAAACTGGGTAGCACTTCTATTGCTGTACTTTGTGTTTGGCTTTGTCACTCCCTATTAACAGTATTGTTTCTTCACATTTCCTTAAAGGAGTTAAAGTCCATTAAGTTATATCTGAATAATCTGCTTTTCAAAGAACTGTTCTCCAGAGTAATGCAGAGCAGCAACTCCTTTCATTTTTGAATATGCAGGAGAACACAGCCTGTGTATTTAGAATTGCTCTTCCCAAAAGCAATCATGTTATACAGCTAAGAGCAGTTAGTCAGCTACAGGGGTATTAAATGCGCGCACTGTTAAATAATCGCCCAGCAGCTATTTGTAATTTAACCATCTGAAGCTCTGACCCACTGAAAAACGGGGCAGAAGAACAAAAAATTCTTCAGCTAGTCAAACACATTTCCCTCTTAAACTGTGCTCTTGGTATTCCAGGAGCAGGCGGGCGGTGGGACCCTTCTTTCCCCTTCGGCGATTTTTAACCAAAACCGACCGAAATCACTCCAGCCCTGAGGGCGGAGCGGGATCGCCTCAGCGGCCCCGCGCCGCGCATGCGCCGGGCTCTCGCGAGAGCTGGGGGGTAAACAGGGCACAAAATGGCGGCGGCGGGGCCCGGGGCGGCGGCGGAGGCACGGTGAGGGCGGCGGGCGGGCGGCGGCCGCGCCCTGAGGGGCTACTGCATCCTCTGCGCCCCCTCCGTGCTTGTGGGGAGCGCCGCGCCCTCAGAGCGAGCGGTAAACGGGCCGGGGGTAGCTGCTGCTTGCGCTCCCGGTGTCTGCACCCCTCGGTGTTTGCAGCCCCGCTTCGCTGCGGAGCCCGCAGCCGCGCTCCGGGGGCTGCTGCCCGGGGCTCTCCCGGGGTCTTCCGCACCTCAGGCCGGCCGCTGCCCCACAGCAGGGGCCGGGGGCTCCCTGCGAGGCCTCGGGCAGGCGGTAACGGGCGGTGAATAGCGGAGAGAACCGCGGGCAGAGCGCCCCCGGGCCCGGCCGGCACCTCCGGGCTCCGCTGGGGGTCCCAAAATTTTTGGGGGGAGGGCGGCTCCGGGGGCTGCTTTTGCGGGCACGGACATGTCCCCATCTCCCTGTGTGTTATGAGGGAGTCACACGCTCCGCGTTGTCAGCACGCTGCTCCTTCGCTCGGCTTTCCCTCAGATGCCATAGTTGTGTTTATTTTATTTTATTCACCTGCGCGGTTAGTTTTTGTTTTTATTGCCGCCTGGGTTGTTAGGCCGTGAGGCGATAAGGTGTGCAGAGATCAGCTGGTAGAGTCCCATGACTGCCTTCAGCTTCGGGATGAAGAGAAAAGTTTGTAAGCGCAGCTTGGTGTTATCCCTCAGGTGGAAAGAGAGGGAAATGCTGCTGCTGTGACAAAGAAACACTTCAGGGTTTTAAGAAAGAGGGAAGTGGCAGCTGTCACACGAAGACTTGATGCATTTTGTGCAAGGATTTGCTCTGGGATTGGTCCCACATTCTCCTGAACGAATTGAGGTCCTTAGGTCCTTAATAAGGCTCCTGCTTTTCAGTCCCGGTCGCTGTGGGGCTGTGTTGTTCTCTGTGGCTTTTCCATGTGGTCTGGCAGACCAGACAAAAATGTTTCTCTTCTTTCATATTTTAATGGCTTTTTAATTATCATTTGGTGGTTAAACATTAGGATTTTTTTTTTCTTTTTCTTGATTATTTATTCTGCTTTGGAGTGCAAAGGAAGGAAGCTTCCCTTCCATGTGGGAAACACTTTAAATGTTTAACTTCACATTACTGCGTTTCTAAGCTCTGCCCTGATGTTCTCAGGTTGTGGTAATGCACCTCAAGAAAACTTGAAAGGCTTCTTTCATGCTGGTAATCTCTTTTCAAGTATAGGGACTGCAGATTTGCTTCCTATAACAATATTTCTTGTCCTCACCAGCTCCTGAAATAGTATTTAAACCTGATTCTCCTTGTGTCAAATTATGTACCGTAGCAGTACTTCCATCAACAACGTTCCTGATGCAAAGGCAAAAAAAAGCCACGCTTTTTTTGAGTGTCTATGGATGCTTTTTATCATGCTAGTACTTTATATTGCTTTTTATTTTTTTCGTTTTAATAAGCCTTACGTGTCATTTCGTTCTTCTTATTCCACCTACGCAAAGGGTGGTAGAGTTTGGTTGTCACTGCTGTCTGTTCTGTTGCCAGGTGAATACCTGTGTATTTCACAGATGCTCTGGTGTGAGCCAGGAAGAGACTCGAGCATTCTTGAAAAATTGCTAACTGAAACACACGCGCAACTTTTTCCTTGCTATTTCTAATGCTAGCTGACAAATGATCTTCTGTGATTTCCATGCTATAACTTGAAGCTAACTATTTTCTATCTTGCCTTGCAGGTTGGCTTGTAAACAACTTTGCCAGTTCTTCTAGGGAGTTAACTTTGCCATCAGCAATGGAGTACAGGACTCAGCTACCATATCCCGAGTGACCACATCTTTCAGGACAAAATGGAGAAGAAGCGTAGAAAGAAATGAGCCTGTTTATTAGGCTTTACCTCAAAAGACCATGAAATCGATACTTTGGACACAGCTTTAAGAATATCCAGTTGAGCAGCACAGTGAAAGCAGTGTTTACTGAAACAAAAATGAACTAGTTTATAAAGAAGCAAAGTGTGATTTGATTATATGGAATTCTTGGAATGAGACCATTTTCTTCTATGACCATGAAGTTTGCAAACATCTGGTTTGTTCTGGTTGTTATTTTACTCTGTGGCAAACAACACTTCAGTACCAGGCTAGGGAATTCCTCCCATGAGGCTCACATATGTCCTGGATGTTCTCGCCTTACTCTAAAAGTGGAATTCACTTCAACAGTCGTGGAACATGGTAATAGAGCTAAGCATTAAAAAAAAAAAATCTGTGTGAAATTCAAGGGCATGTTACTGGACTGTGGTGTTTGTGCAGTTGTAATATTCAGAGACTATATGAGTAGATCTGCTAACTTATCTGCATTTAAATTGAGAATTTTTTTTCAAAGGTTCTTGGTTTAACCTGGCACAAAATTTGAACATGAAGAGGAAGAGGGGGGAAGTAAAGAGTAGGTTAAAAGTGAAAACAGAGTGTGAAGGTTCTGATGGGCAGGTCTGGTCTAGTCACTTTGGTGTGCTTAGTAGTTGTTCACTGACCTGCTTGGTGGTATGGTTAAGGCTCTCATGTTCGTAAGAGGGCCACAAAGGAATGAGAAAGACGAGAAATGTGTGGGTTTGTCAAAAAAAAGTTTGAAAGTAATAGTATGTTTGTGAAGAAATAAAGATAAGTGCAGAGGGAGCTGATGAAAGGCAAACTAAGGCTGATACTGCTCCTGAAATGGCAAAGGGGAGCAGCAGAGCAAAGGTGGGTGCTGAATTGGGGAAGGTCTGTGAGGCTGGACAAAGAAAGCCAGTGAAGAGGCAGGGAGAACAAACAGTAACAGGATGTAGAATGCAGTCTGTTGGCATGGGCAGCTCTGTGCCTGCAGAACTGCAGGATGAATTTAATGAATGTGTGGTCTATGAATGGCAACAGGTTGTGGAGGAAGGATGAGCAATAAGCTCATATCGTTTGCAGTGCTTGCAGGGTGCACAGCTGCCATTTAGGACAACATCTCTGCTGTATCTGAAACTGTGGGGTCACGTAATGTGCTGACTCACCTGATTCAGTATCAGAAGTCAGTAGCTGAGTTGTCCTTAATTCATCCCTCGACCCTGTGTCTGGTTATTCCCTTGGGTGCCCATAATGTGCCCCCAGTGAAGCTATGTACCTACACATGCACAAGAGACCAGCAATGACATCTTGTGCATTCGTTAGCCAGAGGCTAACTGAGGTAAATGTGGCTGTGTATGCTGGGGCTGCAGTGCACCCACGAGTCCCTAATCCAGGTCAAGGACTGGGCTCTTGGGGACAGCTTTGTTTTTTGTGTGTCATAGGTGGTGCCAGTAATTTCCTCTAAAACTCAATACTGTGTGGAGGCTGGATGATTTTAATTCATGCATGTGAAGAAGCATATTGAATTGGCATATCAAACTGACATATATATGAGTAGATATGCCGATATAAACGTCATCTTGTACTGCTGGATGTGACAGTAAACTTGTTCCTTCTCCCTACTCACCTCACTTGTTTCACCTTTCCATGCTATTTACAATTCTGCCTTCCTTTCAAAGGTCTTTATAATATTTTACAGATCTCATCGTGCAAAAATTTTACGTAGTACACAAATAAATTGCAGACCTGTAAAAGCAAAAAAAAAAAAAAAAAGTGCCTCAAGTTGTGATTATTAATTCTGCATAAAGAAATGTTGAGATCTTTACGAAGTGCATGCATAAGTAAGCTACTTTAAACATCAGTTCTAATGATCTGTGTTCTTGTTCCAGAGTATATTGTGGCTTTTAATGGATACTTCACAGCTAAAGCTAGAAGTAAGTTTATTTCAAGTGCACTAAAAAGCAGTGATATCGAGAACTGGAGGATTGTACCCCGCAACAACCCAGCCAGTGACTATCCCAGTGATTTTGAAGTGATCCAGATCAACGAGAAACAGAAGGATGGAGTACTGACACTAGAAGATCATCCAAACATCAAGCGAGTAACACCTCAGCGGAAGGTCTTCCGATCACTCAAATATTCAGACTGTAAGTAATGCTATGTGTGGTTGCATGAGATCTGCTTTGGAAAAATTTAGGACTGTTGCATAAATGAGAAGTGTCTTACAGTTTTTCTTTAACTTAGAGCAATCTGTTTGTTTGCCTACGAATTACTGGGGTCTTGCCATAACTTTCCTAAAGCACGGCAGTGAATCCATCTCCAACGTAGAAAAGTTTCTTTTGCAGCAGTCAGTTAATAGACATTATGGATCAGTATATCCCTAGTGGATAAAGTGGAAGCTTTCACTTTGACACCATTAACGTATCTAGACAAAAATAAATCTGTAACAATGTGATGTGGATATTTGCATAAACAGCAAATCTTTTGTTTTTCCTCATACTTCTTTTTTTCTTGTCTGAATCCTACATAGCTGATCCTATGTTGCACTGCAATGAAACCAGATGGACTCAAAAATGGCAGTCATCTCGTCCCTTGAGAAGAGCAAGTCTTTCTTTAGGTTCTGGCTTCTGGCATGCCACAGGTCGCCATTCGAGCAGGCGTTTGTTGAGAGCTATCCCACGCCAAGTTGCTCAGACTCTGCAGGCGGATGTCCTCTGGCAAATGGGTTACACGGGTATGCCGTTGTTTGTTGATTTAGAATAACTTCCTTTGAGAAGCAAGTGAAGCGCAAGGAAATGTCAATTGGCTGATAAGCATTAATCTCGTTGGATGCCAGTTCCGGAAAGGTTGAGCAATGCTTTGTCTTGAGGTGCCCTGTATGCTTACAGAGCGCTCGTGTGTGTGTGTGTGTACTGTTCTTATGAGGAAGTAGTCGTGGTTTCTGATCTGTGGCTCAATTTCTGCAATGGAGTAAGAGTTTTGTTTTAAATCCACAACTTAGTGAACGTGCAGATTAAACATGGAAGTATTCATTCACTTGGCAGAACACATTTGTTATGAAGCTGAATGAAAAACAATCCTTTTCTTTTATTAGGTGCTGGCGTAAGAGTAGCTGTATTTGACACTGGGCTGAGTGAGAAACATCCCCATTTCAAAAATGTAAAGGAGAGAACAAACTGGACAAATGAGAGAACCTTGGATGACGGTGAGTTACTGTGCATAGCTGGAAGACCCTTCCTGAAGGTGATGAGTGCTATTTCGTGTTGCAGAGCTGCTCTTGCTGCTGTGGTGGCAACACATCTGTTAACATCTGTTGAAACTATATGTCTTGAGATTTTATGCTTAATTTTTCAGTATCCTGAGTGCTTTGTACTCTTGCCAAATTCAACAAATAGCATTAAGATTCCAAGAGGGTGTTGCGTGTGCCTCCTTTAATCATATGTGGTGTTTCATCATAGCTTTTGGAAAATGTCAGGGGAAGAAAACATTGTGTTCTGCTGTTTCACAGTGCATATGTATTTCCGTACTTAGGAGGGGGAGTATGTTCCTTCTTTACTGTGCAGTCTGAAACTAATTCAAGATTCGCAAGCTTTCTGTATTTTTTTTCTAGTCTATATAGTTTTCATAGCATTTGTCAATGCTGGCTCATAGCCGTTGACATTCCAAAGAACATTTTATTTTCTGCAGTGTATTTGTGTTCCTTTTTCATGTGTTGGCCCTAACTTGCTCTGACCGTGTGCTTTCACAGTTACTCATTTCATACGGTCTGGGTCAGTGAGTCAGCTGGCAATTTAATGCAATCAGAATTCAATGCGTATATGTATCTTGCTCAGTGTTCTGTGCACCTCCATGGTTTTATTAAGCACAGTATTTCTTTGCATTGTGGCACCTGCTTTTGGTCACACTTCCTCTTAGTGCTATGGCCAGATGGTTGCTGCACAGGCAGATTTTGAGTGTGTAAATATAGAGCAGGCAGTCCCCTAAAGAAAAAACACATTATTTTGTGAGGAGAGGAAAAAAATGTTTTCTTGTCATATTTTTCACCCTTAACCGAAATATAATTATTGCAGAGGCAGAATAAACCTCTTTTTAGAAGTTTACATATGCATATGCTAGCCTGGTGACTTGCATTTCCCAAAATAATTTGTTGTGATTCCCTTGTGTGGCTCTTGGTGTCGTTGATGGCAATTAGGTCTAGGAACAGACTGTGGAGTGTGCATTGCTCCAGGTTTCATCAGCTGGAAATTCTGGCCCCTCTGAATTCGATAGCAAAATGCAATTTAAGAAGATGAGAATTGAACCCAGTGTTAGCAGTTTGTTGTGAAGTGTGTTGGATCAATGTGATTTATAGTATAGGTGTTGTTTAACAATGAAAATCCTTAACAATGAAATGTTTTGTCTTCTAACATCTTATTTTGTTCACTTCTGTCTGTGATAGGTTTAGGCCATGGGACTTTTGTAGCAGGTGTGATAGCCAGCATGAGAGAATGCCAGGGATTTGCTCCAAATGCAGAACTGCACATCTTCAGAGTGTTCACCAATAACCAGGTAGCAACTTTACAGGTGTTTTAATTTCTGCCTTTTAAGATGAATGCTGTTTTAATCCTTTTCTTTGAGAATACTGCAAGTACTTGAAAATGTTGATATATTGTCTTTAAGTGAGAAGGATACATCTTTCTAGTTAAAAGAAGCTTACTACAAGATGTCTTAATTTCCAAATCTGGTATATTTTTCAGAAATAACGTGTTAAAGTTTTTTATAATGTTGAAAATAAAAACATATATTGAGCACTAGAAATACTAGGAAACTGCCGTTAGTTTCATGCTTTCTATTTGTGTTGTTTCACATCATCTTTCTGAAGTCTGTGTTGTCATGGAATCACTAGATTTTTCCATTGATAGCTTTTGTTTTCTTCTGTCTTACACAGGTCTCATATACATCTTGGTTTCTGGATGCCTTTAATTATGCAATTTTAAAGAAGATAGATGTACTGAATCTAAGTATTGGTGGACCAGACTTCATGGATCATCCATTTGTTGACAAGGTTAGTATGAGGAAATAGTCTTCTTGTTTGTTCAAAATGGATTTTGGTGGCAGAGCCTTGTTGTAAATGCTGTTTGTGTGTAGGTATGGGAGCTGACTGCCAACAACGTGATCATGGTCTCTGCAATTGGCAATGACGGCCCTCTGTATGGGTAAGTTTTGGTGATCTCTTGGGTTCTGATGGACGAGGATTTGTTAGAGCTGGTCCAGAGGAGGGCAATGAAAATGATCAGAGGGCTGGAGCACCCGTGCTGTGAAGAAAGGCTGTGAGAGATGAGGTTGTTTCTCTTGGAGAAGAGGAGGCTCTGGAGAGACCTCACTGCAGCCTTTCAGTACTTCAAGGAGGCTTACAGAAAAGATGGAGAACAACTTTTTACGTGGGCAGGTGGTGGTAGGACAAGGGGGAATGGCTTTAAACTAAAAGAGGGGAGAGAAATTAGATGTTAGGAGGAAAAAGAGAGTGGTGAGGCACTGCAACAGGCTGCCCAGAAGGGTTGTGGATGCCCCATCCCTGGAGATGTTCAAAGCCAGGTTGGACTAGACTCTTGGCAACTTGAGTTAGTGGGTGACAGCCCTGCCCATGGCAAAAGGAAAAAAAGGCATATAAGTTCTTACATGGTTTTGGAAGTAGTTGTACTTGTACTGGAGGGTTTTCTCTCCTCCTTTTTGCTGTAATCTGTTTATAGAAAGTGACCAAAGTTAGACTCCCATTTCTCTCTCTATCATTTGCCTTAGTAATACATTTGAGAATTACTTAGGTGAATATTTTTCATTCAGACAGTGAAAAGTTAGTAAAAGAACAGCAGGGCTTCCAACTGATACTGCCGCAGTAGTAGAAGCAGACATCTTTGAGAACAGATCTCAGACTTGAAGAACGCAGAAGGATCAAGCAAGAATTATTTGCAGTGTATTTGTAAAATAGATGCCTAAGAACAGATTTATTTTTTTGTCTTGAAGATACATGGTTTGGTGTAAGTTACATGTGAATTACTAAGTGCTTGCGAAGTTGCTTTTAGTGATAGAGCATAACTGTCTTAGGCAGGACCAAAGCTTGTTTCTGTGCAGTTTAGATAGAAAGAAGGCCTGACAAAAATCTGATGGCAACGTGCCCTCTATCTGTATAAAATTATGGCTATGGTAATGTGTTTTTTTTTTTCTTTTTATTGTCTTGCTAACTCCCATCTTGTTCTAGGACTCTGAACAACCCGGCTGACCAGATGGATGTGATTGGAGTAGGCGGCATTGACTTTGAAGACAATATAGCTCGCTTTTCATCTCGGGGAATGACCACTTGGGTAAGATACTTTAATTGTGGCCAGCCACATGTGCAACCAAAATAAGTGCTTTCAAAAGGGAGCCTTTTTTAGAGGGGTAATCTCATGCAGCTGGTGTGTGTGGAGTGAACAGTGATAGAAGATTTCATGGAAGCTAGGACTTGTAAGAGAATGATGTAAGACCTGAAGCAAGAAGCTTAATACTCTGTCTGGGAGTACTCATCATTAATGTTGGCCCCTCTTGACATTTCTGATGTATTTCTAAAATGCCCAGTGCCTTCTGAATCATAGTTTGGAGTTTCTTGTGAGGACAAATCACTGCAGAAATGAAGCCAGCTCTTTTCCTTAAATCCTAGGCTTCCCTGGTGCTACGTGTAACATTGTGCTTACTTCATATCCTTTCCATTTGCTGTTGACCGTTGAACTGGGGTGACTGGTACCACACACATGATTTCAGATGAGGTTGCTTTGTGATCTTGATTAAGGACACTATTATGTACTAGTTTCTGTTTATACTGCTTCTCATTAGCCAGGTAGCAACGTGGTTATTGTTTAGTTGGTAGTTTCATGCTCAGCTCAGATACTGGAGGATCTGGCAGTAATGTTGATGTCCCTTTCCTGGGTTGAGGATTTGCCGTACACAGTTTAAGCTCTTCTTTAAGTGTTAGATGACATTCCCTTATGTGGAACTGTAGCTGATTTACTAAATTATTTTACTGCTGAATTACCTGTATTAGTCATTTTAAATGCCCAAATGAAGCAAGCAGTGTTTCTAATGTATTAGGGCACCAATCCATCTGTTCTCTTTTCACAGGAGCTGCCTGGAGGTTATGGTAGAGTGAAGCCTGATATTGTTACCTACGGCTCTGGTGTGAGAGGTTCTGGTATGAAAGGTGGATGCCGCTCTCTCTCTGGGACAAGCGTAGCGTCTCCTGTCGTAGCAGGAGCTGTGACCTTGTTAGTAAGGTAAGGCTTAAATAAGAGTCCCTTACAAGATTCCAATACAGGAGGGTCATTTAAAAAACAAACAAACAAACCAAAACAAAAAACCACCAAACAAACAAAAACAAACCACAAACAACCTTGAAGGAACCCTCCAAATGAAACTAAATGGTGTTTACATTTACAAAAACAATCTCAAAGCACAGAGTTGGTTTTCTCCTACCTGAGGCATTACTTTGTCTGATTGCTGATTGGCTCTAACCTTTCTGGGACTGTTTTGAATAACTATGTATTTGAAAATATAGTTAGGGACAGCAGTTTTACAGAGTGAATTCATTAAGTGTTTGATCATTTTGAATTGCTTTTGTTGCTTGTGTAGAAGAACAGCTACTCAGAAGAGGCACCTACAGCAGGTAGCTATCTAAATACTCGTAAATTTTATTGTGTGGGCTTTTATGATTATTATCCGGTTGCGTAAGTTATCTGTTGCACGTGGAAGAATTTAAGAGGAAGATAGGAGTTGCAAGTCTCTACTTTGTACTTGTCACTGTGACTACCTAAAGATAAGAGAAGAGTTTTTCAAATACAGAACTCTTATGTCCAAAATTTGAAGTAATCGTTGTATTTCCTCTGTAAAATGATGCATTTTTCTTTGGATAACAAAGCTATTTCTGCCCACCTCCCACCCCTGAAAGAGATACGCAGAGGAACATCCCAGCAAGTTGCCAGTTACAGAGGGTTGGATTTTCAGAATATTCTATTTAGCATGTAAAAATACTACCCTGGTTATAATGACAGCTGGTTATAGAGCACATTGTCAGGATGTAATTGATGTAATAATACTGGTTTTCAAGAGAAATTTGTCAGAAAATTGTCACTTCTATTTTCATCTTCAGCAATGCCAGTGAGAAATCAATTAATAATGGACAAGTTGGAACTGTAGCTATTCACAACAACCTAATTTTTGTTTGCATTTGCTTTAAATGAAATGACAACTTCAGGCGGAACAGTAGGCAAGACAAGCAAGAAATTAGAATAATAAAGGCCACCTAATGTGATCTATTGTTTCCTATTTCAGCACAGTTCAGAAGCGTGAAATGGTGAATCCAGCAAGTATGAAGCAGGCACTTATTGCATCGGCACGGAGACTTCCCGGAGTCAACATGTTTGAACAAGGACATGGCAAGTTGGATCTCCTGAGAGCTTATCAGATCCTCAACAGCTATAAACCACAGGCCAGGTTAATTTTAATCCTCAATTAATCAACAATGTACTATAATCTGCTATATTTCTGTTAAGAGAGCAGGTGATATGCCAGAAATTCAGTTAAGCAACCCATGCTTATGCAACAAAGAACTTGCATAGATCTTACGTAATCCTGAAGCATGGATTTTGACAGGAGAGGGGATAAAAAGTCATTGTATTCTACTCAGGTTAGAGCAGTGTAGGGGCTTGTAGTGTCTTTGAAAGATGAATTTACTTTCTCTTCTAGGCTCAATTTAAGTTCTCAGATGTTATGAATAATGCCACCTAGAACAAAATGGGACAGTAGTCCAATTTTAGTTTTCCAGAATGAGAACGTTCTCACTGTGCTGAAAAGTTTCTTTTGCTTTGTGGAGAAAAAAACACCATGAAACTTTAAAATAAATAAATAAATAATAGAGGGGAAAGGAAGATTTGGACATATTTGGGAAGTAAGATGAGTGCTTGAAACAGTAACTATGACTGGCATGTTTTAGCTATAATTTTTTCATACATCAGTTTTGTATAGCAGCCTGTACCCCTACTGTTGTTTGTTTGTTTGTTTGTTTGTTTGTTTTAATTTTGCCTCTTGTCTCTTTGCTTTTAGTTTGAGTCCAAGCTATATTGACTTGACAGAATGTCCCTACATGTGGCCCTATTGTTCTCAGCCCATATATTACGGAGGGATGCCAACCATTGTTAATGTTACTATCCTTAATGGCATGGGAGTCACTGGGAGAATTGTGGACAAGGTAAGAGTCAGCGTTGTTCCAAGTCCTGACTATTAACATTACTACAAGTTTCCCAGAAAGGATTATTTTACCTATACATTTCATAGAACAAATAAACTTTGTTACTGATGAGAGCAAGAGATACAGAGTGTTTGGTTTTAAAGGACGCACCCAGATTAGTAAGACTTGTCACCATGAACTATCTGCAGATTTTCCAACAGTGTGCTGGTTTCAGGGGCGTGTAGTACTTTGTCTTCGTAAAACCAGTTTGGATTGATTCCACTTAGAGATCTCTTTGTGTTCTGATAGCATTTAAGATCTTCTGGGTATTCTTTCCTCATCTCTTTGGTCTGGAGCATAAGAAATCTCAGTAAAGGATCCTGATGTTATTAATTGTGCCTCTGATGTGGTCAAAACAACCTGAATGTGTTGGGTTATCGAGGCCTGTTGCAAGATCTGTTATTTTATACCAGTAATGCTGAACATCTTTGTTGAAAAGAGAGGATTAAACTTTTTTTTTTTTTTTGATTAAACTTTAAGTAAGGTTAAATATAGAACAGATAGGTAACTTGTCCCAAGTTACATAAGGCCTGTATCTCAAAAATTTAGCCAATATAAATGAACTTAATTTCAACATGGTAGTGTGAATCCCAAAGCCTGTTTTGTATTCGAGCTTTACACTAAAGGGTATAGAAGCTCTTATCCAATATTGTTAGCTAATTATAATGTTCAGACACACCTAGTGTGATCTGCTTGAATCTCTTAGAGCCATAACCTGTTTTGTTACAGAAAGGAAAGTTCATGTCTTTGCCAATACATTTTCACATAGGACCCCAAAACATTAAATTGGGTGCGCTTAGCATGCTGTCCATAGAGCTGCTTAGAGTCCTGCCTCTGAAAGGTGTACGCTTTGGATCATTAAGGCTGTCATGGTTACGTTAATTTGTTGGCACAACATGTATCTTTTTGGACTTTTTGTAATTTGGCATTATCTTCAGAAAAGCTAAGATGGGTTATTCCTGTGGGCAGAGGAGGGGGGCTGTGTGCACAAAAATTAGTAACTTCAAGTACTGCCTTACCAATGTCCTGTCTTCGTTTCACAGCCAGACTGGCAGCCCTACCTCCCACAAAATGGGGATAATATTGAAGTGGCTTTCTCCTATTCCCCTGTGTTGTGGCCTTGGTCTGGATACTTAGCAATTTCTATCTCGGTAGCGAAGAAAGCAGCATCTTGGGAAGGCATCGCTCAAGGTCACGTTATGATCACAGTATCATCTCCTGCAGAAAATAAAGTGAGTTCTGTGTTTTGTTTGTGTGTGTGTGAAGTGGTGGTAATTATTAAAACTGCTTCACAGTATACAGATAACTTATTTTTATGGGATTAGTCTGGTCCTGTAATTTGATGCATAAGTTAAATTGGGGTCAAGGAATTTAGGAGTACAAATAATGATCTTCTTAATGTCATTTTTTTTTTATTATGAATTCTAAGTAACATGTTTTGAAAAAGAGACAACTGAAGTGTCTTTCTCACAGAACCATCCTTAAGTTCCTGAGAACTTTCCGAGAAAATTTTAAGGTTTTGAATGTTTAAATCAAATGACAGTAGTGAGGTATTTCAAGTACTTTACATTCTGAGCAGAAATATAAGCTGTTGAGTGCAGAAAACACAATGGTGATACAAGACAAATGTCAGCTCTTGGTTTCCAAAGCTGGTACTGGTTACTAAAAATAGACTTGATACTTCTGTTTTTCAGTCTTTTACACTCCACAGTTAACTGGTGAATGTTTAAGTGGGGGAAATGAATTTCACTGTGGTTTGTTCTGTCCTTCAGTCTAAGAACGGTGCAGAGCAGACGTCAACGGTGAAGCTTCCAATAAAAGTGAAGATTATTCCTACTCCGCCTCGTAGCAAGCGAGTCCTTTGGGATCAATATCATAATCTCCGTTATCCACCAGGATACTTCCCCAGGGATAATTTGAGGATGAAGAATGATCCATTGGATTGGTATTTATCTCAGTTTCTGTTAAATCAGTATTTCTTGATTGTGTATTAATGATAGAGAATAACTTCACTGAATGCCAGAGGCCCCTGGCCTTTTTCAGTGTGCCATGGAAATCTCTTAGGTTCTGCATGCTTTTTTCTGCAGGTTTTTGTTGTTGTTCTCTCTGGTTTTTGTTTCATATGAAATGGAAACCTTTTTAAATACCCATTTAAGACACTCTTTGTTTGTTGTTTTTTTCCCCTGTGTTTTTTTTTTTTTTTTGGTTTGTTTTCAAGGCATAGTTCCTTTCTGCCCTGAATCTATGATGATTCTGAGATTTCTCCCATGGAACTGAGGGAGACACTTTATTAGCTGCTTTTTTTTTCCCACTTATTTAAAATAAAAAAAAAAAAAAAAGAGAGAGAAATTGGAAAGATTGAAGCAAGGAATGGCTGACCAATTGTCTAGGAACTTCTCTGCTGATGTTCAGCAATTATTTACAGGTTGTCCTGTGCACTTCTTCTAGTTAGTGGTTAAAACTGCTCTTACTGGTTCTTCATTGAGGAGGAAGTCCTGTGAAGAGGATCTGGTTTTAATGCAGCAGTGCTTCTCTGTGACGTGCTGTAAATATACAGAACTGTGCTTTGTAAGGGATGTTCTCAGTCTCTGGCTTTGATTGTATTACCCAGCTTCGTAGCACTCAGAACCAGTCTCGTTTGTGGAAAAAGTTTGCAAAGAAGGGATGGTAGTTGGAAAACCACTGGTTATCATTTGAAACAAATGGACCATTCAGAAGCTAAACTAGGAACTAATCTGTAATTACAGGATGTAAATCCAATTCCTCTATGCCAAATTAAAATGTTTTCAACAATCTTTTTTCTTGTCCTAAGGAATGGAGACCACATCCACACAAACTTCAGGGACATGTACCAGCACCTAAGAAGCATGGGTTACTTTGTTGAAGTTCTTGGTTCCCCGTTTACATGTTTTGATGCAAGTCAGTATGGTAAGCACGTGCTAATTGCCTTGTTCTCAGCACTGTTAATTTCTTCCTAAAATGGCCTGTGTTTTAGAAGACCGAAAATGTTGTGGGGAACTGAGATAGAATGCTAGATAGAAAAATATTACAGCAGTGGATGTATCTGTTATTTATATGCTAATACTAAATTGTGCAGTCTAGTAGAATTAGTGCAGTTCTGTATCCTTATCTTGAAAAAACAAGAAGGAAAACACACCTCTGAGTAGGTTAAAAGCCCCTCTGCATTCAGTCCCACAGAGGTAGAACTGAATTTGCTGGGTTTTTGCACAGTCAGAATGAAGCACAGGTGAACTGCAGACTGGAATTGAAAGTGTCCATTCTGTTTTCTCAGCAGTGGTGTTTTTGAAACTTTGGTCTTTGTGGATAGATAAAACAGGGCAAAGTATCCTCTACAGCCCTGCATGCTCTCAGACCAGTGTAGTTCGTTTCTTCTGTGTTGGATTTAGAGGTTTGATAGATTTGCTAGTCAGGAGGCAAACTGAGCTGTCCATGGTCTTTTCTGCTTCAGTATGCCCTTCTAGTTAACCCTGACAGGCTCCAACAAGGTCCTCTTCTTCTTTGGTCTGGGGTGTTTCTCCAGTAGATTGTAAAGAGAAGAGAGTGTGTTTTCCTGACAGTTCTGTAGTTCTGGAAATGTGGTCTGTAGTGATCTTCTGTTTTTCTTGATTCTTCAGTAAATATCGCACTGTTGTTTTTGAGCTCAGCAGATATGCAACTGGAGACAGAAGTGGTAGCCCTTAAAAGCATAATAAAATAGTTTGCTCTGAGACCTCTAGATTTATTACAAGGGCAGGTCTGCTCTGCGTGCACAGATTTGACAGCTACAGCTCATGTTTCTCCTTAGGAAGATGGTAAAGCTAAGAGACTGGCTTTTAGATTGCCAAAATAGACTAAGGTGGGAGATGAGTGCTTTCTGTGCCTGAAAAATGCAGGTAGGTAGAGGTGAAGGAGAAAGCACTTAACGAGGGCATGGAACAGAAATATGCAAGTGGAATAAATTTGGTACATGAAATGAGGAAATGGCTGAAATAGTCTTCTAATAACTCTGGTGAAGCTCTGCAGTAGAAGCAGTGGGGGGCAAATAATGTGGCTCAGAAAGTCTAAATCTGTTTATAAATAGCTACGTGACAGGTGTGCTTGCAGGGGAGTAGACTTGAAGCAGAGACACCTCTTCCAATCTTGCAACCCACGTTGAATGAAGTTGCCTTGGAATTGGAATAGGTAGCAGGACTTCATGTGATCCTGGCATTTGCTGGCACCTCTGAACATGGATGTGTTGTTGGTAGCGCGCAGTGGCAGGATGGCTGAGGTTGCAAGGGTTCAGTAGAGATACCTAGTCCCATCTCTTACTCAAAGCAGGTTTCTGAGGACGGTGCCCAGCCAGGTTTCGAGCATCTCCAAGGATGGAGACCTCATGACTTCTTTGGGCAACCCATTCCAGTTTTGTCTTACTTCTAAATGGGGTTTCCTGTATTTTAGTTTGCACCCATTGCCACTTGCCTTTCACTGGCCACCACTGAGAATAGCCTGGCTTTATCGTCTCTGCTCCCTCCCATCATTTATTTATACGCGTCAGTAAGATTCTCCAGGAGCCTTCTCTTCTCAAGCCTAAACAATCCCAGCTCTGTCTTCCTCCACATGTCCACGGTTGTTGTACTGGAAGCAGCACCCCAGAACTGTCTGACCACTGCTGGGCAGAGGGAAGAACCTCCCTCATCCTGCTGGTGGTGTTCTTCCTAATTCAGCTTACGATGCTGTTGGCCTTTGCCACAAAGGTGCATGAGTGGCACACGCTCCCATTTGTTACCCAGCAGGTCTCCCAGGTCCTTCTCTGCACAGCAGCATCCCAGAGGGTCAGCCCATACAGGTACCGGTGTATGGACTTCCCTGGTGCAGGACTTTGCATTTCCCTACATTGAGTTGTGCAGGGTTCCTGCCATCCCATTTCTCCAGCCTGTCAAGGTCCCTCCGTGGAGCAGCTTAACACTGTGGCCCATCTATCACTTCTCTTTAATTTATATTGTGCGCAAACTTGCTGAGGATGCACGCTGTCCTGTCATCCAGATCCTTAACCTGGTTTCTGCAGGACCTTTATCAGAAGGCTTTCTAAACTTTCTGAACACTGACTGTTACAGAATTGGCTGGGTTGCAAGGATCACAGGACTTAATCAGATTGCTCAGGGTATCATCCTTGTGAGGTTTGTGTCGTCTCTGAGGATGGAGATTCCACCACCCCACCGAGCAATCAGAAAGTGAAGAAGCAAGATGAGTTAATATTTAGGAGTAATCTAAAAGCACAACCATATTTTTAGGGAATAAAGTATTTCTTTTCCTGTTCATGCTTTTCAGTCATGAGTCATACAGAGACAGTTGTGCAAAATATCCACTTGTGTTAATTTTTGCATGGGTTGTGTTAATACTGATAACATGACAACAAACAGGCTGGTGAACTCTGGTTTTGCTTTTACATGCAGGGACTTTACTGATGGTGGACAGCGAGGAAGAGTATTTTCCGGAGGAGATCACCAAGCTGAGGAGGGATGTTGATAACGGCCTGTCGCTTATAGTGTTCAGTGACTGGTACAACACATCTGTGATGAGAAAGGTCAAGTTTTATGATGAAAACACAAGGTAGCTATTTCTTTAGTTTCTGTAGGAAATACAATGTCATAGAACTGGTGTTTTATGGGCATAACTGTCCTAAAAACCCCAAAGGGGATACAGTGTGCCTTAGTACCTGCGGCACCTCTTGAGCTGCCTCTAAGAAGGAAGTACCTCAAGAGCAAAACTGACCTTAAGCTGCAGAGCTTAAGGAGAATAGCTTCCTATTTTACCGTGATCCTGAAACCACCCTTGGTAATGTAATCTTGTTTTTAAAGCCCAGGAAAACATTTACAATAGAAAGAAGTAAAAAATTGGAGACTGGCAAAGAAAAATTGAGACGTTTTCACTTTGGACAGCAGAATAAAAAAGAATTTTTATTCTTTAGTGATACAATACTTGCAGGCTGTATCACTGGGATGTGCAGCCAATGTTGAAATTATTCCAATATGCTTTATAAAGGGAAAATAAATTAATACCAATAGTAATGGTAAAGACCTTTTTAATTACTGTGGTTTCAGCCTGTTTTATGTTAAGATATAAAGATCTTTCTGCAACTTGGGAGCAAGTAACACTGCTTCATTAGAAAAAGTTAGAAGCAAATGACATGACTGTGACTTTGCCTCATCATAGCCAAACAACAAACCTAAGACTGAATTTCTTTGTAGCAAAACAAAGTTTTCTATGGAATGGAATGTAGTGAGAGCTTTACAACATTAATATTACGTTACTTCTGCTCGGAAGGATAGATGTCAGAGAGACAGCTGCTCACGTGCCCCGGAGTTAAATGAGGCTTTGAGAGTTTTGAGTTCATTATTTTAGTGACTTGAAAAAGTCTGTGTGTGGAGAGAGACCTGATTTTTCATAACACAGACTCTAGGAGTACCTTTTTTATACTAATTAACTGTGTTACGCTTATTTTTATAGACAGTGGTGGATGCCTGATACTGGAGGTGCGAACATACCAGCTCTCAATGACCTGCTGTCTGTCTGGAACATGGCCTTTAGTGACGGGCTCTACGAAGGCGACTTCACCCTGGCAAACCATGAAAGTGAGTACTGGAGTCCCTTGCCTAAAACAGGCTATGAACAGCAGGTTGCTTGTTTGGAAAATAGTTCCTGTGAGGATCAGCTTGAGTGAGAGTCGAGGGAACTGCTCTGAAATTGAGTGAAGAGAGTGATAAGTATGCTTACGTGATTGTTTCCTGCATCCAATAAATTTTCAGACAAGGTAACAAATGTCCTGAGTTTATGGTTGAATTCCAGGTGAAGGATATTCTTGGGGCATCCGTATTTGTCTGTACTATAAAGACTGCTTGCCGAGATGAAGCCTTGGGTTAGTCATAGTTTTAGTTTTGCAGTTAAGTGGAAATCTTAGATTTTGAAGGAAGAAAATCGATTGGGAGTCTTTCCTTGGGATACTCCAATTTAGATGTACATCAAAGCATCCTAAGAAGCTTTGTAAATCCCTGTTCTCGTGATCTTTTGAATCGATTTCCCTGAAATGAGTGTGTTTTACTAGTTTCAAGTTCAGACTTTGTGGTTAGGGCACAGGTCCATGACCTGATTGCTTTCAGACTTTCTAGGTCTAGCCAGTCTTTATTATATTTTTTTCTGACCGAGTCACTTGATGTTTTCATGCTTTGTTTCTAAATCTCTGCCTTCCTACTGGTTCGTTTGGAATGTGTATGTGAAAAGAGAAGGCACAGGGGGCTCTGTACGCTCCCCAGCACTGACTGAAGGAGACAGGTTCTCTGTATAAATAATGACTCTTAGTGCGAGCTACTGCCTTTGATGAAGCTTTTCAGCTTAAAAAAGGCAGTGTTAGTCTCATAAATGGAAAAGCTTGAAAGCAGTACGTAGAGGTGAACCTGGAAAACGTGCACTTAGAAATAAACGCCTTATCTATATGTTTTGGTCAAAATACAGAAATTCGGATAAATGTTAAATGTTCCTGGGAATACTTTCTTCTGTGCTTGTTTTGCCAGCTCACTGAATTAGGTGGGAAGGAGGAAGCGTCACTTTTAGTCTGTAAATACAGTTTTGTGATGTCTTTCAGTGAATTACGCATCAGGATGCAGTATTGCGAAGTTTCCAGAAGATGGCATCGTAATTGCACAGACCTTTAAGGATCAAGGTATGCTTTTTCTTCTTTGCGTTTTAAGTAGAACCTGTTAGTGCAAAGCAGAGTTACAAAGGTGCAAAAACTGGAGTGAAAAATGCATTAAGAGGCTGGGTATTTTTTCATTTTGTGTAAAATGTGCAGTTGGATATCTAGAGGAAGCTGCAGTGTGACTGTATACACAGTTTTTATATAGTACAGCAATATTCAAGTGCATATGTGAAGTCTTTTGTTGTTTGCTGTATGTCAACACATCTGCATGTGTGTGTGGCTTTAGGGGAGGAGATTATGTTCCTTGTCCATGCTTCTCGCACCTTGCAAGTGATACCATAATATATATGTATGCAGAATTACTCTAATCATTGCCAAAATTGGTTTAAGTGTTATGGTAGCTGTGATCTAAGGGTGTAGGTAAAGATTTTGTTAGACAAAGTTTCGCCTACTACCTACTAGATTCTCACAAGGGAAGCATTTTAGGCGCACAGGAAGCCTGAGCTTTCAGACAGGAGTGATCTGTTCCCTGTGCACATCCATTCCCTTAAGTTTTATCGTAATACCTTTGAGTTGATGAGGTACTGATTCAGAGCTGTAAGAACAGCAGGCAACAAAGACCTGTTTTTAAGAGCCTTTAGGAAATGCTGTGTAGAATACTGGTCAGTCCTAGCTGACCAGGACTCTTAATGATATCATGGGTCAGGTTTGTGTCTGTGGATGTAGAGGATTTGAGTGTGGGAGCAGAAGTGTGTGCATAGCTTCTGCTACAAGCCAGAAGCTGTCAGAGGAGATGAGAAAGTGCACTGGAGTTTTGGGTGACTTAGTGTGCAATAGGCACATGTGATTACTTAATAGAGAAATGTTCTGGAGCAGTAAGGAGCTCATCCATGTCAGCCTTTGGGAGACCAGGTAGTACCCCTGAAATGCTCTGTGCTGATGGCTTACGTATTTCTGTGTGAGAGAGGGAGGGAGACAGCATTTGACAAGTAGCCTGCTGCACCTGCTTTCTCTGAATCCTTTTCGTTTCAATTCATGAAACAAAAGAGCTTGATGTTTTGCTTCTGTTCTCTGAAGGCAGCATCTAAAGTAAAGGAGACTAAATACTTGACTCAAATACTTTGAGGTTGGTCATCTTACTTTGTTTTTTGAAATGGGTGTTAGAGGTGGGAAGCTTTTCAACCTAAAAATCAGTTTTCTACAGAATTCATTTTAGTATCTTCATGAATTGGGGTGTTTTCTTTCTTGCTGTTTATGGCAGCCTTCAAGTTTACTGGAGATAAAAGCAATTGGATAGATTTGTCAGATGCAAAGGGCAGATTTACAGCCACGTGTCCACTGGGTTTTGCTGCACATACCCATTCATGCCACGAGACCTTCCTTTGGTTGCTTTTTCCATGTTTTTCATTCACTGATTAAAATTGTAAATATTTTGCAAATGTGTTTGAAGTTGCCAGTTTATTCAGTCATGTGCAGTGCTTTTGGATGCAGGCTTTTAAATGATACTTCCAAATTGCTGTTTGTAATACTGGTGCAAGTGTTTCAGAAAAGGCTTATCTCTGAACTGTGGCAGGGCTGGATGTAACAAAACCTGGCTCTACCTGCCAATTCAAAGAGCAGCTGGGGTGAGGAGGGAGTGCAGTTTGCCAAAGGTTGCTGTAGAGGCAAAGGTGGGAAAATTCATGTTACTTTTTTTTTTTTTTTTTTCCTTTTGGCATATGTATCCTCACTAAACAATACTTCTGTTTGTTCCTAAATTGAAAGCTGAGCAGGTGAAGTACAAGGGAAGTGGGTACTGCAGAGTTGCAGAGAGATGCAAGCCCAGCAGTCTTCAAGATGGGCTTTGACTGATTTAAGTCAAAGTCCTTGTCTTGCAGCTGCTGCTTGCAGAGCGACAGATGCTGTTTCATGGAAATTCCCTATTCTCTTTTTTGTTCCGTAGTAGGCTTTCTTGTAGGAGAAGGTAGGCATGACAGCAGTATGTTGGCAAAGAGCAGTATGCGTTGTGATGGCTGATTTTTAAGTTACCTTGTTCTGTAGACTTCTGCAGGACTAAAACAACATAATGTGATTTTTAAGGTAGATCAGCTTGATTTAAAACTTGGTGCTGAAAATATTAGGATTTTTGATTTTGGAATGTTGAAGTTCATCCAGGATCTGATGCCTTTTATTTGCTTCTGTGCGAAAGAAGGAAAACATTGATGTCAGCAGAAAACTTCACAATCAGGGTCTTGGAGCAGTTTGATTTTTATCTTAACACCATGTCTGTTTGTTTTTTTTAAAAAAAATATTTTGCATATATCTGTGACACAAAGACTGGCATAGCTGCGTTTGTAAGTTTGCAATGTAGACTGTGTTGATCTGTAGAAAACTTGACATTTTGCAGGCTCTGAAATTTTTGTGCTTTCTTTTAGGTCTTGAAGTTTTAAAACAGGAGACTGCTGTAATTGAAAATGTCCCTATTTTGGGACTTTACCAAGTTCCTTCTGAAGGTGGTGGCAGAATTGTTCTGTATGGTGACTCTAATTGCTTGGATGACAGCCATCGACAGAAAGGTGTGTACGTTTGACACGCAGAAAGAATTATTCTCTTAGCAAGTGTCTTGTGGGTTTCTTACAGCTCTCCCTAGAAACAGCTGCTTTCTAGGGAAACTCTAAACATTCCTATGCGAGATTTAGCTTCATTTCCGTGGAACTCTGCTTAAAATGCTGTCAGGTGCAGTTGTAACTAGAGTGTGCCCCATAAATTATATATATATGAGACCTAAGATATTTATTTATTTATTTATTTAGGTCTTTGTCACTGATACTTGAAAATGTTGGGCTTCCATCCCTTGCCTAATTTATTTGAGTTTAAAGAAACTTACTGCCAAAGTGAGCTTTCCATCTTTAGCTCATTTCTGTCTTTTTCAAACATCTTCTTTAAAGTTTTTCTGGTTTCTCCTTGTCTGTCTTTGGATGGGTTCCAGTGACTTGCTGTAACACTAACAGATTGGTGTCTCTTGTGCAGCTTTGAATTAAGTAATAGAATAATGCTCTGTGACCTCCTAATGCTGGTAAATTCAGTGTGACCTATGAAGCAAGGAAAAAGTGGAAGGCTCTAAAAAAATCCTTTAAAGTTAGCTTTTAAGTTGCGAATCAGCAGCTGTGTCTCCCGCAGAGACATCAGTAGCTTTAGCTGAGGTAAATTCCTAGCATTTGTGAATATAAATCCTTAAAATCTGATTGACCTCTTTAACAATCAAAGGTGAAGGTTTAAGGGACACCAGGATTATGAAGATTAATTCCCATTCCCAGCCAACTTTTCCCTGGGTTGAGAAATTCTGAGAAAAGTAGTTTCGCTGTATGGTGGAAATGGCTGGAAAGACACTGTCCCACTCCTGAAAATTGAAATTTCAGGGGACTGTGGAGTTAACCAGGTGGAGTGCATGTGCATTAGAGGTAGCTCCGGCTTAAGGCAGCAGTAATTCAGGAGAGAATCAACACAAGGTTTTGTATGTTGTTGAAGTGCAAAGGAAAACCATGATGAAGTATGTTGTGTGGTCCACAACAGGCTGGGGACCAACAGCTTTTGTTGGTACTGCTTTTCCTTCAGCTGGGGTGTAGCCAGAACCTCTCCCCTTCCTTTTTTTTTTTTTTTTCTTAAGCTTGGGAAAGCAGATGAGTCAGAACTTTCCACTGGGGGGGGGGGGAACTACCTTGTTTTTAATTTTATTTGCAAAGTATTTATTATGTCATCTTAAAAATAAATAAATAAATAGTTGCTTCTCTTTCCCTCATATAAATAATATCAGAAGCCTAGAGCTCCCTGTATTTCCACTGAAAAAAAAATGTTAATTTTTTTGCAGGAGCTTGACTGGCTCTGTCCAGACTGGAATTCCCATATTTAAGACGTGATTTTATGACTTTCTCCCCCAAAAGAGCCTGATTTGGTACACAAGACAAGAAATTTTCAGACTGAACGTATTAATGTTGTGTTTGTGTAGTGTTGGAGGAGGAGGGGTTAAAAGTTGCATCTTTCTAAAATCAGGCTTAGGACTTCAAAAGGAGAATAACAAGAGTGAGAAATTCCTTGTGCTTCTGAATGCCTCCATATCCTGTTTAACAGAAAGATAAGCCATTTGAAGTGTAGCATAATGCCTGTTTTGTGCTGGGGCCTGGGGCTGTGAAATCCACAGATTGCTTCTGGCTCCTGGATTCCCTCCTGCAGTACACCTCCTACGGGGTGACGCCGCCAAGTCTCAGCCATTCCGAAAACCGCCAGCGACCGCCGTCAGGAGTGGGCGCCTCTCTCCCGGAGCGGATGGAAGGTGAGAGCCTCACTTACCGAGCAGAGCCAGCACCCGACGGGCTGTCAGGGTGGAATTTGAGGCAGACCAAGGCAGACCCTTGAATTATGTGCCACTAGGGCCAGCTTGGGGCGAGCTCTGTAATTCTAACTGGGAGAGTTAGCGGTGAGTCAGTATCATAACGAGCTCCTGGTTTTACAGCAGCTCTGGTTAGGCAGAGGGAGATGTTGGGAACTCTCTTATCCTCCCAGTCTCTTGGTAACCCAGTCTGTCTCTGCTGTGAATCGCAGGTAACCATCTGCATCGATACTCAAAGGTGCTCGAGGCTCACTTGGGAGACCCTAAACCCCGTTCCCTTCCTGCTTGTCCTCACCTCTCCTGGGCCAAACCACAGCCTTTGAATGAAACTGCTCCCAGGTTTGTCTCTCATTTCTGTACAGAGTCTTGCTTCTAAGTTCGGCAGAAGAGTCATTTGTTCCGTCTGCTTTTACAATGGACAGCTGGAATTCCTTTCCTAGAGAAACACCAGATTGTAGAGAGGAAATGATGATGAATGCCGCCTCAGTGAGTGATTCTGACTCACCTGATGGTTACACTGTATTGTACGAAACCGACTGATTTTAAAAATAGCTTCACAGGTCAACACACTGTTATGATTGAGTGATCCCAACTTAAAGGGCTTGCGTAAATACATCATCACCACGTGCTTTTGAAATACTTTTCTGAAGCACTTTCTTGGATAGCTAGCCCAACTCTGCCTTGTGGTGTATTTTTTGTCAGTCACTCAAAAGCAAATGCGTCAGCATGCTTGTCTGTTAAGCTCCTAATGGTAGCTTTTGGTAGTCTGCGTGCAAGAAAGAATTGCTGGTAAACAGTTGTTGGTCTAAAAGTGTCCCTGTGACATCTGCAGTGAACTTTGGAGGCCTGCAAGCTGCAAAACATAAAGAATGGACAGGATTGTGGTTTGGGTCTGAATTAGTGAGTAAGGTGCAGGTTTCAGCAAGGTTTCTACGGATGTTTCTACAAAGTTCCTTGTGTTACTGAAGTACGTGGGCAGACGTCTGTCTTTGAATTTCTTCTAGCAACCTTTGGAAACATCAGAAGTTACTATCAATTGACCTTGATAAAGTGGCCCTGCCCAGTTTTCGACAGAACCGACCCCAAGTGAGACCTTTGTCCCCTGGCGAAAGCGGAGCATGGGACATTCCTGGAGGTAAGGGTTGGAAAGCTGGAACGATGTTGTTTTGCTTACTTTTTATACAGGCTTTAAAACAAACAAACACCGAGCAGACCAAGGGAGGACACGTGTTTCCTTTCAGTTGTGAAAATCATGCAAATACGAATAGGGTTGTGTTGTAAGAGACTGATGGGGCCAAAGATAAATATATCTACATATGAATAGTTTAATCAAAAGGAGTCATGGCATACAGGGAATAAAATTTTTGCTGGGTGCTTTTTTGGCCAGTCCAGGCTTATTTTGGCGCTGTTCAGACCTGTGGTAGGCAGCAGCAGCTCTGTCCTTGGGCACTGTGGCCTGGTAATACAAAACCTCCTAATTAAAATTCCTTCTGTGAGTGCACAGATGCAAAAGCAGAGTCCAGAAGGGTTTTTCCTGAACGGTGCTTTGGGGAAGGTGTTAGGCAAACAAATGATGTAGAGCACTTGAAACAGCTTTAGTGTAATGGTGCTCTTCTTGTCAGCTCGGCACCGTGAGCCCAGCTGGAAGCTGTCTAAAAGCCTCACGCATGCTCTTTTCCCAGCCCGAGCTGCGCTACCAAATGGTGCCTTTAAAAAGGAAGGGCTGTGCAGCTCGTCCTTGCTGCGTGCACGTGCAGTCTCTGGAGCAAAACAAAATCCCTTTTCTCATGGCGTGAGGGTTTGATGGCATTTATAGAAAACATTTAGTGGTAAAGTTACGATCAAGTGCTTGCATCTCTTCACTTGTAATGCAGAACAGAAGGTGGCTGTTGCAGGGGAAATCTGGGTTATGCTTTGATGTTCCGAAGTAGGTCAAGGTGGAAATGCTGGTGCTTTTCTGTGAAGTTAGTTAGCATCCTGTCTTATTTTCGCTAATTGGTCTGCAGTTGTTAATCTTCCTGTCTGAAATGTAATCTGATTATGTCTGTTTTGTCTCGGAATAAGAACTGCCATCGGATCACTTTGCTAGATAGCGTTAACGCTGCTAAGAAGTTGCAGCTCCTGTGGTCATTTGTCACTTCCAAACCTCTCTGCTCTGCCTTTCCAGGTATAATGCCCGGACGGTACAACCAGGACGTGGGACAGACCATTCCAGTCTTTGCTTTCCTTGGTGCCATGGTGGTTCTGGCGTTCTTTGTGGTGCAGATCAACAAAGCGAAGAGCAGGCCAAAGAGACGGAAACCGCGAGTGAAGCGACCGCAGCTTATGCAACAGGTTCATCCACCAAAGACGCCTTCTGTGTGAGAGCTCTCGCTTGCCAAAGATGACCTCCTTCTACCAGTTGCTTTCCTGGATGGTCGGTCACTCCCAGTGAAGGAGCAGCGAATGCGGTGATCGTGCTGGCGCTACGCATCTGACATCATCTCATAGTCTTTGGTTTCTGGAGAGAAAATAACAGGACCTCAGTTGATCATCTGTACATAAAACTGCAGCTTTAAGCAGCCGAACCCACCAAAGACTTGAATACTGTTCAGAAGGCTGCTTAGTCACTACATAACCCATGAGGGGGAAAATGGACCTTTTTTTTTTTGTAAGCTGACCAAACTAAAATTTATTTGTTTAGAGGCTATTTTCTATATTTATTGTTGGGGAGGGCGGGGGGAAGAGTCACTTTAAGAACCTCTGCTAAGGGAACGCAAGTGCATTTTTTGGATGGGATGCAATTTTCTAGAATGCTCTAACGCTGAAGAGTGCAACTTACATTGGTAAAGGAGGGAGGGGGCAGGAGGGACTAGTACAAATCGGTGAGACATAGTCCTGCAGTTTATTTTTATAAAGCCAACTACCATGATGTTTTGTAATTTTTGGTCATGATTTCACCATTGTTGGTGAAGCAGATTTTCAATAAATATGTTATCTATATGAAGCTGAGACAACGTGCTACGTGGCTTTTCTTTCTGCTGCCAGTCAGAGGGAACAGGCTGGTGAGTAGAGAAAATTTTCTTGTGTCCACTTCTCCCCCCATATCTTTATCCTTAAAACAAATGTTCACTTACCAGGGAAATGGGGACTTTGACAATCCACAGTAAGGGCTGTCTATTTGTACCTTTGACTGTCTTCAAAGGTAACTGCAGAAAATATATCAACAGCCCTCCTTCTATCAAAAAAGGGGGAGGGGATGAGCTATAGGGCTCAGCAGTGGGTAAAGCAGCCAGCCCACAGGGACTTGCAGCTTGGGGGCTGAACACCCCAGTAAATGGGAGAAAGGCAGAAAAGTGCCAGTGAGGAAGACCCAAAGCCCCCAGGGAAGCACCCTAACAGGGCCTTTGGTTTGTAGCTGTCTTCTTGGAGGGAGCCTAGAAAGCTTTGGTGCCTCTGCTCTGGCCGGTGCTAATGAGGAGTCTCACTCCTCTCGTCACAGCGCTAATGAGAGATTACAGCCCCAGTGCTGCCTTGAAACCAGAGTCAACTTGTATCAAAGCGCCATTCCGAATTAAGAGCCTTTCCCAGTGGCTGGTATTTTACAGCCCAGTGGCCAATTTCTAAATCATAGAGGCCAATTATTCCCGGAGCCTTTGGTGTGCAGCTAATGAAGGCCTGGGAGGGCCCTTTTAAATGGTTATAAGCCCCGCAGGCAGCAGAGATGTAATGGAGGTGGCAGGCACAATTAGCCATCCCTAATTCCTCCGAGCAGCTGATTAAAGTCTCTTTATCCGCCTTACTGAGATCAGAAGGGCACATATTTGGGAAATCAAAAATGCATTAGGGGCTGTCAGCTGGGGCTGGGGGCCCCATGCATTGAGCCCACGGATGCTGACATGCGCCGGTCCCAGGGGATCATTTTTGTGGAGCCTCAGCGTGTTCCCCCCTCCCCATAGGGGATGGGCCCCTCGCCCCCAGGTCCCCAGCTTTGGGGCGATGCCCATTCAGCCCTTGGGTGGGCTCGGGGGGCTCCCACGGTGCCTCCCATGGGGGTGGGGACCACCAGAGGGGGACGTGCTCCCTGACCACAGCCCCAGCCCAGTCTCCTGCCGGGCCACTGGGAGATGGAGGGGGGTGAGGGGCGGCCGCTGCTGGGACCACCGAGCGCGGGCAGTGCTGGGCTCTCCTCCGCCGGTGCTGTCTTCATCATGCTCAAGTCGGCGCTGGGTGCCGGGCTGCTCAGCTTCCCCTGGGCGTTCAGCAAGGCCGGGGGGGCCGTGCCTGCCATCCTGGTAGAGCTGGTAAGGGGGAATGGGGTGCCCAAACGGGCAGGGATGGGGATGGGGAGGTTGAAAAAGTGGCAGAGCCCCCCCCAGAGCCTCCCTTGGCTCTGCTCCAGTATTGGCAGCGGTTTCCCAAAAGGGAGGTGAGACTGTTAGTTGAACTGGGACGGGAGGTGCAGGGGCTTTACCTTTCATGCAGCATTTGGCACTGGGGTTCCAGGACCCTTCCCAATGCAAGACACGCAGAGCCTGTGTCCTGAGCAATGCTAAAACCAGCCAGGACAACGGCTGCAAAAATTGCCTATAACATCCTTTAGACTTTAAGCTTTTAATCTCAACCTAAAGAATAGTTTTGGCTGCTACTCTCCTGCATGCCCCCACAACCCAAATCTAAACCCAAAGGCTCGCGGAGAAGTGTTTCTCCCCCTTCCTTTTCCCTGGGGCCGCCACAAAGAGGACCTGGTGGGCTGAGCCGGTGTCCCCAGCAGAGGGGACAGGGTGCACCTTGCCGGCTTCTGTCCCTGCAGGGCTCGCTGGTGTTCCTGGTGAGTGGGCTGGCGGTGCTGGGCTATGCGGCGGCGCTCAGCGCCCAGCCCACCTACCAGGGGGTCGTGCGGGCGGTGTGTGGGCCGGTGGCGGGGAAGCTCTGCGAGCTCTGCTTCCTCCTCAACCTCTTCATGATCGCCGTGGCCCTCCTCAGGGTGGTGGGCGACCAGCTGGAGAAATGTGAGTGTCCCCAGTGTGGGGGGTGAGGGGATGTGTTCCTGTGTTCCCCCCTCCAGGGACGTGAGGCTCCCGGCCTGGTGGGGTGTTATTTTGTTGTTTTTTTTTTTGGGGGGGGTACCTCTGATTGCCTGCCACCCACCACGCAGTGTGTGACTCCCTGTATCCCGCTGGCACACTGAGCGGGGGCCCCCCCTGGTACGCGGACCAGCGCTTCACCCTCCCAGCTCTCTGCATCCTCGTCATCTTCCCACTCTCCGTCCCCAGGGAGATCGGCTTCCAGAAGTACTCCAGGTACCCCCGTGGTCACCCTGGGTCAGCCCCAAGGTCTCTCTCTGGGGGAACAGGGCTTGTCCCTGCCACCAGTGTCCCCTTGGGGTCTATGAGACCCCCCTGTCCCCTACCCACCCGCTCACGGCCCCCACCCCATGTCCTGGCAGCATCCTGGGCACGCTGGCCGCCTGCTACCTCACCCTGGTCATCGTCCTCAAGTACCACCTGCAGGAAGGGAGCCTCAGCTCGCCCTGGCCTCCCCGGCCCCCCAGGTAAGGCCAGCACCATGTCCCCTGCGGTGGCACAGGGGCGGGTGCAGGGGGTGCGGCGGGGACAGCCCGGGGTGAGGGGTGGCAGCCTCTAGCCCCAAAATCATGTGGTGCGAGGTCCCTGCAGTGGCATCCGTGCTTCACAGGGCCACCGGGGGCCTCATGACCTTTGCTCTTCCTCTCCCCCTTCCCCTTCTAATGTTGCAGGGCCTCCTCCTGGGCCTCCATGTTCAGCGTCATCCCCACCATCTGCTTCGGCTTCCAGGTACGTCCCCAGCGGTCCCGCCTGGAGGCTCTGAGGGGATGGGGCCGGACACGAGGCCCTGGGGCTGTGGTCATGGGCTCTGGGCTGTCGGAGGAGGGCAGGTGGCCAGCGTTGTCCCCCTTGCAGTGCCACGAGGCCTGCGTGGCCATCTACAGCAGCATGCGCAACCAGAGCTTCTCCCACTGGGTCGCCGTCTCCGTGCTGTCCATGCTCATCTGCCTCCTCATCTACTCCCTCACAGGTAATGCCGGAGCCTCCTGTCCCCTCCTTGCCCTGTGGGATTTGGCAGGGGGGCTCTTCCCTGTCCCTATGCCCTGTCCCATCCCTGGGGACAGCCCATTGTCACCTCCCCACTTGCAGGGCTGTACGGTTACCTCACCTTCGGCGATGCCGTGGCGGCCGACGTCCTCATGTCCTACCCGGGGAACGACCCCGTCGTCATCGTCGCCCGCCTGCTCTTCGGCGTCTCCATCGTCACCATCTACCCCATCGTGGTGCTGCTGGGCAGGTGAGGGGGCACCACGGCAGCGTCCTTGTCCTGTCCCCTCCCCAAAATCCCGTGTCCCCAGTCCCTGAGCCGTCCCCGCCAGCAGGTCGGTGGTGCGGGACCTGTGGGCGCACCCCAAGCGCGGGGCGGCCCCACTGGCTGACGGCCCCGAGCGGCGGAGCCGGGTGGCGCTGACCATCTCCTGGATGGCCGCCACGCTCGCCATCGCCTTGTTCGTCCCCGACATCGGCAAGGTCATCGAGCTCATCGGCGGCATCAGCGCCTTCTTCATCTTCATCTTCCCAGGCAGGAGAAGGAGGCGGGGAGGGAGGAAGGGGGTGGGTTGTGGGGTTAATTTTGGACCCGTTCCTGCGGGTTTGGTGCCCGTGGTGGTGCTGAGCATCCGCGCTGGTGGCAGGGTTGTGCCTGGTGTGCATGACGGGGAGCCAAAGCATCGGGCCACGCAAAAAGTGAGTGTGTGAGGGCACCGGGCCCCGAGGGGGTGCGTGGGGAGCCCTGTGAGGTGGGAGGGGGATTTGGGGCATGGTGGGGGCCACAAGGAACAGGATGCTGTGGGATGAGGGGTGGATGTGGATGGGGGAGTGAGGAGGGATGCAAACAGGTAGCAGGGATGTGCTCAGGTACCATATCCCAGGGATGTGTCCAGGTCCCCTGTCTCAGGGATTTGCCCAGGTCCAATATCCCAGGGATGTGCCCAGGTCCCATATCCCAGGGAAGTGCCCAGGTCCCATGTCCCAGGGTTGTGCCCAGGCTCTGGGGAGGTGCTCGAGTACCAGGACCCTTCCCAGGTGGGGTGGCTGAGAGGGAGGGAAGGAGGGGACCATGGGGCTGTGACCCCAGAGCCTTGGGGTCTGGAGGTGGAGGGACTGGGTTCTGTTGGTTGCTTGGTGTCCATCACTGGGGTGGTGTGTCCCTATTGATTGTTGCGCCTCGCTGGTGTCTGGGACGGTTTGGGGAGGTGCTGGTGACCCCACGATGGAGCAGCGGCGTGGTTTGGGGGTGAGTGCCACATCTGGGGGGCTTGAGGGGACACTAGGGAGGTGAGAATGGGGTGGGGTGATGGGGAATTGGGGACACGGACCCATAGGTAGGAGGGACAGGGGTGGCAGAAGGAGCTGTGGGGCTGTGCCCGAGTGGTGGGGCGGGGGGGATGATGGCAGTAGGGTAGGGGGGACAATGTGCCATGGGGGGGTGGCTGCCAGGCTTTTTACTGGGCACCTTGTGTCATTGCCACAGGGGCTGAAAGGGGTCCCCCAGACCCAGGAGCAGCACGGAGGACCCCACAGAGACCCTCCCATGGAGAGGGCTGTGTCCCACCGGGTCCACCCCAAACTCATGTCCCCGCAGGGCCGCTCTCGTCGCCTGGGGCATCCTCTCGGTGCTGGGGGGCACCTTCGTGTGCGGGCAGAGCGCTGCCCTGGCCGTGATGGGGCTGCTGCACTGAGGGGCCGTCCCCCCACCCCTGTTCTGTCCCCCCCCAAAAAAAAGAACCACTCGGTCCCACCATCCCAACCCTGAACACGGCCACACCACAGCTGTCTCCCATCACGATTTTATTCAGTATCGTGTTCTCCATTGCTCTACTGTTAATAAACACTTGGGTGAGGAAGGGACTTGGTGAGGCCCCCCACACACACACCCCTCTAATCCCCCTCGGGCAGCCCATGGGGTCAGGCAGGGTGTGCACAGACAGACAGACGGACAGGCACGCATGGACGGACAGACCCCAGGGTTGGGGAAGGGGGGGCATGACACAGCCACCCCCCAAGCCTGCGGGGCACCTGCTGCCACCCCGATAGGTGAAGGAAACCCCTGGGGACCCCCGCAACCCGAGATTACCATCCCTGCCACCCCACAGCCCCACTCCCTCTCCTGTAGACCCCATCAGGGCCCTACAGGGATCCCAACACCCATTTTTTGGGCGGTCAGCCCCCCCTCATACCCCATCCTCATCATGCCCCCCCCCCCTTGGAGGAGTGCCCCCAGGGATGGGGTAGCCAGGGGTGGGATGCAGGAGGTTTAGGGGTTTTTTGGGGGGGTCACAGCGGGTTCCTTCAGCGCAGGCAGGTGACACTCACACCTCCCATCCTCCCGGGGCTGTCAGGAGGGAGGGGAACACGGCCAGGCCCTTGGCGCTGTCACTCTCGGCTCAGGGTACACCAGGCGGCTGCAGGGGAATGTCACTTGATGTCACCCCCCCCCGATCAACACCCCAGCATGATGGGTTCTGGCTGTCCCAAGGGGGCACCCTGAGGGGTGTCCGTGTCATACCTGGCACGGCCACGCTGGAGATGGCCTCCGGCTGGCTCAGGGTGTCCACCTTGACGTGCTGGAAGCCCTTGCAGGTGGCACTCTGCAGGTGCCTGTGTCCAGGGGAGGGTGGGGGGTGACAGCCCCAAATCACCCTCCTGACCCCAGCCCCCTCCCTGCCAGCATTCCCACACCCCCTCAGCCAGATTTCCCACCCAACCCTGAAAGCATCACCTCCCCACCCCGTCCTACCTCTTCCAGTCCTCCTCAGTCTCCCAAAACTCGTAGACGATGAAGGTGACCCCATCGGGCAGCTTGACCGCGGTGACACTGGTGGTGGGGGGGGAGAGGGGTGAGCCCCTGGGGGGGGGCTGCACTGGGGGCACCCCATAGAGCACCCCCAGCCCTTGTCCTCTGTGGGGTGGCCCCGGCAGCCCAGCTCCTGGCACCCAAGCCTCCTGGTGACCCCCTTCCCGCAGCCCTGTCCCCAGATATCCCCCACGGGGCACCCACTGGAAGCAGTCCCTCTCCCCGGCCACGCTCTTCAGATACTGCTTCAGGGAGCTGCAGAACTCGCCCAGGTGCTTGTGCGACACCGTCATCTCGTCCCGCACCAGGAGGAGGTACTGGAGAGGGGAGCAGAGGGCATGTGAGACCCAACACACGCGGTGACACCGCTGTCCCCATGCAGGGACACCCCGGGGATGATGGTGAGGCCAGCACAGCCACACGCTCACCGTGCACGCCGTGCTCTCGCTGTCTGACAGCCGCTGGTGCAGGTCGAACCAGAGGGTCTGGAAAAAAAAAAAAGGGAGAAGGGAAAGGGAGGCTGGGGAGCCATGGTCCCCAGAATTTGGAATCAGAAGCTCGGGGCAGCCCCAGCCTGGTGCTGGTGGCATCAGAGACACCAGGAGTGAAAGCCGGCACCCAGGGAGATGCGGCACGATGGAGATCTTGGTGAGGTTTTGGTGCCAGGCTCCATGGTCTTGGTAGCCCCACGTTGGCCCCAAATTGCCCACACCGTGGTTGCTCCCCGGTACCTCACCGCCCCACTCCCCTCCTGCCCTGTGAACACTTGACAAACCATGAGGATTTTGGAAACATCTCCAGCACCTCGATACGTGTCAGTCCCTAGATAGAGTAAGGCTGCCTCTGCAAGAGGCTTCTTTATAGGTTTATTCCTTGCTTAAGTAAGGCTCACAGCATCCCTCACTGCCACCACTGCACTGGGGTAGGTGTGCAGGACCCCTCACCTTGTCCTCCAGCCTGCCGATGAGCGCGGCCAGCCTGCTGATCTGCCCCTCCAGCCCGTCCTCCTTGGGGTCAGAGGGACCTGCGGGGACATCGAAGAAAAAAACACAACAAGGGGCACCTGTGGGAGCCTGGCAGGGAGCTGGGAACGTGCCAGGGTGTCTCCGGGCAGTTGGAGAGGACGGGACAGGTCCCCTGCTTACCGGTCTGGCTGCCCTTCCCGTGGTCCCTGGGCACCATGCGGGCAGGGGGCGCGTAGCTGGGCACGGGGCTGTCGTACCAGGGCTCCACCAGCGCGTGGCCAGCCTGGCCGGGGTAGTGCCTGCAGAGAGCAGAGTGTCTCAGAGCTAAGGGCTGCTTCTCCCAACCCTTTTCTTGCCCTCAGTGGGTGGGAGCCACCCCACATGGTGAAGGTGCTGCAGTGACCCCGGTGGGCAGCGAGCGGCCCCCGTCGGCAGGTGGGAATTGAGGAGGGGCAGGGGGTCGCTGCCTTTTAATCCCAATTTAATAAGGAGTCTTGGGTTCGGATGCTCTGCTCTGATGTTGTTTTACAGCCCTCTATTCTTCTGCTTTTCAGGCCACCTCTTTGTATTAATGCTAATGCAAGAAATCATAGTTTTGTAGGGTTCTTTTTTTTTTTTTTTTCTTGCTATTATCACCATGAGAAAACAGCCACAATATTTTTTCATTATGAGCTGTGCCAACACACCAGCACGTAACAGAGAGGGAAGCCTTTCCTGAGCTCTGCATGAAGCTGGGCTCGTTTCCTCCTTGGCATTCCCGATGAGCTCCTGCTCTCCCCGTTCTCCCCACACACTCGCAGGCTGGTGGGAGCCTTCAAAATTAGGGTGAAGGAGCCAATTATGTGTGTGTGGGGGGGGGCACCCGGTGGGATGTCACCCCAGCACTCAGGGCTTTCTGGTTTTAGATATGGTCAGAGGCAGATTCGCTTTGTGAGCATCTGATAATGTCCCGAAATGGTTTCCGTGGCAACCTGTCCTTGTTCCTGCACGCTGGGGACATGGGTGACACTGTGACACTGCCACGGCTGCGCTGCAGTTTGGGCATTGCTGTGGAGACCCCCAGTGCTGTAGCCCTGGCTGCGCTTCAGAAAATAAAAACCTCAAAGCCATCTATCTCAAAGCCATCTCCTCCACCTTCCAAGGGCTCCCCCCAGTGCTGGGATGCAGGGACGGGGACAGGGACAGGGACAGGGACAGGGATGGGGGCACGACATCCACGTAAGCCACACAACAGCATCCTCCTTCCCCTCCACCCCTCGCAGTGGGGTCAGCCCTGAAGCAGACGGTGAGGAGGAAGGCTCTGAGGACCTGGTGGGGTTGGTCTGCTCATCGATGGCATCCACGGCGCTCTCCACCGAGCTGAGCAGCGACTGGGTCTGGTTGGCCGTCTCCTTCAGCAGGAAGCGGGTGACAAACTGGTCCACGTTGCTGCCGCTCTCATAGACCTGCGGGTGGGGACAGCGTGGTGAGAGACAGTGCCAGGCCCTGGGTCCTGTGGTAATTGCTGATAAATTAACCCAGGTGGGGTAACGAGGCTAGCTTTACTCCACCCCTACTCCAAACGGAGTTTGACCTCACCTTGGGCAGCCTCAAAGTAGTTTTCAAAGAGGTTTGTCCCCTTCGGGTTGAATGAGCGGGTTGTGTTGTTGTTGTATTTTTGTGTAGAAGCTCCTGGGGTAGTGCAAACCTCTCTTGAGAGAGGCGATAATTAAAAATAATGCTTTACCAGCAGAACTGATCTGCTTAATACACCTGGGTTGTCTTTCCCAGGACAGCCTTACTGCTCCCTTGCCCATGGCATGTCCAGCTCCTTCCACCTCCCATGAGTGACCAGCACAACCAGACCAACACTGGCACAACCAGACCCACACCAGTCCAACCAGACCAACACCAGCACAACCAGAGCTACACCAACACAACCAGACTGACACCAGTCCAACCAGAGCAACACCAGTCCAACTCCACCCTAACCAATCCCACACCAGTCCAACTGGGCTTACCCCAGCCCAACTGGTGACACCAGTTCAACACCACCTTGTCCAACACCACCTTGCGCTGGTGTGGGACCAGCAAGGACGTGGTGTGAGCACATTCACTGAGCATTCGGGTGGGGGAAACAGGGCTGCATTCCCAAATATTCCTGAATATCTGGATGATCTCCTGCTGGTTGCACTCTTGATAACGAGTGGGTATTACACAGATAAATCTCCTCGGCAAAGGCGTATAATTGCATTTGGGATCTGAACCCATTTCTTCAGCGCTCCCCCCTTGCTGCTTGCCTCCCCAGGACCCTGTGCACCAGAGCCTGCGCAAAACCGAGGCGTAAATACATTAATCAGGTGCTGGAACAGGCTCGGCTGTAATTACAGACAGGTTTTGATTAAGCCCTGGCTCCCACCCCTGCTCTGATTGCTGGTGCCAGGGCATCAGCGGAGCAGCGATGAGCACCGCTGCAGTGTTATCCAGTGTGTTAGATGAGGCTGGGAGGGAATCGATGAAATAAATGGGGTGACATGCTGTTGTTTGCCCCATTCACTGAGGCTCTCCAGGACTCCATCACCTGCCTCCTACCAAAGTCTGCACACAATTTCTGATCAGCCCAGGCAGATGAGCCTGCCCCTTTCAGAAAATAAAATGTATTTATGAAGAGGCAGGCCACGCATACACTTTTCTTCTCTGCCCTGGGACATCGGGTGAACTTTATTGGTCCAGTGTAGAAGTACGAAAGTATTGCTCCGTTCTTATTGGGACATAAATCGCCTTGCTGCAGTTTTTATAGGTTTTGCTTGTGGCAGTGTTCATCCTGAAAAGACTCTCACTCCTCTCCTACAATTCTGTGAGATGCTGCTGCTCCCCATGACACAGGCACAAGCAAGAAACAAAGGGGCTTTTGTGGGGCTGGCCATGAGAGCTAGCAGGCTCCAGCTCAGGGTCCCAACTTACTTTTATATTATTTTTTATTTTGACCACTTTCAGGCAGCCCATGGATACAGGCAAGCCATCAGGTTAAAACTGAAGAGCTTGAAAAAGGCGATGCTTGATGCTGATGTAAACATCTGATTGCAGAGCTATTAAAAACCCCGTGCACTGAAAGCCACTTCAAGATTACTTTCTCGAACTGTGTTTTTGAAAACCTGATATATAATTATAAAGCTCCAGTTACTGCCTGTAAAAAAGCAGCCTAAATAACTGAACAGCAGCCCTCCTTCAGCTGGTGCAGTATTGCCTACTTCCAGCCAGCCCTGATACAAGGCGTAAAGGGCTCAGAAAGCAGAGCTGGAAGGTCCTGATGAGAGCTCGCACATGGTCATGTGCACAGATCTGCACAAATCCCTTCACCACCATCCTTGTTTCCTCCCCAAAAATCAATCCATCCCCTCCGATAACATCTCAGTGCTCTTCTTTTTTTTTCAAGGTCACCACAAATGCAAGCAGGAGCCTAGGACGGCTTGAGCCCAAGTGCTCTGCAATGAAAATAAATGATTTTTTTTCCTCCCCACTTAACTAAGTGTGGCTGTTTGCCAGCCAGCCCATGACATTTGCACTCGGGAACAGCATCAGAAACGTGTGTGCTCAGATGCTCTTCAGCAATCCCCCAGGCCTTGCTGTAGCAAATGTCTCCTTTGGCGTTGCGAAAACAAGTCATTAAGAGGACCAGCTCCAGAGGAATCCTTCCCATGCTCTTATTAAAACATTTGTCAGCCTGTCCTAGGGAGATTTAATGAGGTTTGGTCTTATTAATTCCACCCCAAAGAGATATTTCCTCCTTGTTGTGCTTGAGAAGTTAAAATATTTATGGGGATAATATAATAATTGCTGCTCATTGAAGTCGCTCTGTGACAGCAGACCTTGGAGGGGTGTATCTCGAAAGGCTTCCCTTTTTCATCCAGCTAGTTCATTAGTTCAACACTAGAAAGACTTTGACACTGCAGCTGCTACCCTGCCACAGAGCATTTCACTAGCAAGCCTGGTTTGATCATGCTAATTAACCAAAAAAAAAAAAATCCGTGTTTGTATTAGAGGAGCGAATTTAAGAGGCAAAAGACTTCCAGGAGCTCTGCTTCGTGTGATGATGGGTGTGCCACAGGTTTCAGTGTCTCCTGAGACTCACCATTAAAGCACATTTCCTCAGGAGCTTGAAATTCAGGTTAAAGAAAACACTTGCCCACGCTTTGCCTGTGGAAACCGAGGCTGTGACTGGTGCCAGCACCTAAAAGTGGGCTCTCATCACTGCGCTCCTGTGAGTACCGAAAGACTGAAAAAGGAGATTTTTTGATGCTGATCAGCATCTCAGAGCTTCTCTGCTGGCATTTTTAAAGGTCACTATTCAGCTCGTTAGGACTACAGGACATGAGATATAAATGAGGACAGGCCCCCCGCAGCCCCGGCAGTGCCCACTTCCACCCCCTCAACACTTTATGGCTCAGGCATGTGCTGCGGTGTTGCCTTGGAGGGGCTGATTCAAATCCCTTGCTCATAATTGCCTGTTTTCTTCCGAGAGATATTTCCTTATAATTAGAATAGCACCCAGACCTTCCCCTTGCTCCTTCCCCGCTCCACGCTCTTAAATCCCTCCAGAAGCGGCGGCCCACAACTGATTGCCTGGCACGCAATCAGCAGCCGAAACCTGAGGAGAACAGACACTTAAATATTTGATAAATGAGAGCATTACCATATGAAAGACCCTCAGCCTTCCTGAAATGTCTTGGAAAAAAAAAAAAAACACAAATGAGGCACCTGTTCGGATAAAAAGAAGAACTACAGCACCACATGGATTTTAAAAATCTTTCATTATACATTCCTCCTCTATAAATCCCATCAAATGTTGCTCGGGACTGCTTTCAAACTGCACAAGTTTCTCTCATCAGCTGCATTTTGGGGCCACCACAGCAGTCCGGGAGGGAAGAGGACTCCCAGATGGAGGCAGGACCCTCATGAAGACAGCTCAGGGTCGGCCCTTTCTGACCCGTTTGCTTTATCTGGTCCCCAAGTCCTCCTGCAGTGCCTTTCCAAGGCAAATTATTGCAGAACTTCCTTCTCCTCATGCTGGAAAATCCTCCTGCATGCAGCATGCCCCCCTCAGTCCATGGGGAATGGAAAACTGGCATTTTTATGCCCTGTCCACTTGGTAGGGAAGGAACAGACTCAGAAAGCAAAATGTGGCCTCCCACTCCTGAACACCCTGACTATAATTAGCTTTTGTCTTCACACAAGTCCCTAATTAGCATTATTTGCTACCCACAAGAAAGTCAATTAATATAGGCTTTATTTATTCATTTATTTATTTCTTTTCCCAAGGAAAGTGGTGCAGCTTCTGTTTTCCAAGCAGGACGTACTCGCACGGCTCTGCAGATGGAGGGATGAGAGGTGGACGCGCTCCAGCTGCTGAAGGCTCAGCCCAGTTGTGCCAACCCATTCCTGCCGACCTGCCTTTCCCTTCCAAGCTGCTCTCAGCGCCACAATCCCTTCCTTTTAATGCCAGGAGCAACAGCCTTGAGCTGGGAGGGGAGGGAAGGAGAAGACCCAACCCCACAGGAGGTCTGCAGGAGCTGGAGAAGGGCACCGCGAGCAGGATCTCTGGGGAAGCTGCTCTTCCCTCTCACAGCAAGGGGGGGGGGGGAACATGAATTTTGCAGCGACAGACTGGCAGAAGAGCAGTGAATAAACATCTCTGTCTAAAAATAAGCTCCAAGAGAGACCTTCTCAGGCTGTGCCTCCCCGCTGTGCTCCTGGCAGCCCGGCTGGATGTCACGCTCAGCCCCGCGGGGCTGGCGACAAAACTTCTTAGGTTATTCCTGAAAAAATAGAGTTGTGTGACTTTTACAGAAATCCACATCGGTTATCGGCCTTGCTATAAAAATTGATATTGAAATCTTTCAGTATTCCTGACTAAAAATGTTTTACATGGACAGATGACTTTGGGCTTTTTTCAGCCCAAACCATTCACCAGATGTCGTTGCCGGGCTGTGTTTTACACAGAACCTAAACCCAGGATTTGGCTAACATACACCAACGGGGAAACCATCCTGTTCACCCCCTGAGAAACCACATAGGATGAAGCCTCTTCAGAAATGAGGGTGGGAGGGAAAGGATTGTTTTAAGGGGTGTCATCACTGAAAAAAGCAGAGCATGTGACAGCCCCACTCGGTGGTGTTACCCAGCAGGCAGCTGCTTGGCTTTTCCACCTCCTTTTCACCCGTTTATCTCATTACCCTCACCTTTACCACCTGCTACAGAAAGCAATAAGGGTGAGCCACCACAGCTGCTGAGCACTGTTTCTTTTCTAGGTATTGAACTCAATTTGCGAGGCAGAAGGAGGCATTAATTGGGGCTATGAGCCTGCTGGCTTTGGAGATGGGTCTTAGTGCAGAAGGTGAGAAAAGCTTCTCTGTCCTAGGTGGAAGGCTGCTGGAGAGCCTCTGTCTGCCAAAAGACTGGTAGAAATCAGGCAAATGCTACTACTTCTTTAAAAAGGAACATGAAGAAAAACGAAGAGTGGAAAGTCTCATTTCTCACAGAATTACAATAAATACCACATCGATCAATTGCAGTAATTGGGGCTGGACAGAGAATGCATTGCATTTGAATAAATTAACATAATTTAATCTAAGTCCTGTTGGCCAGTCTATCAACATTGCAATCTGCTGTTGATGAGTGTTATCTGCTAGATAAAGTGGAGGTGAGGAATTGCTGTGGGAGGGACACCAGGGCAGCAAATACCATGTGGAGGTAGAGAGGAGTGAACCTGGAAGGCATCATTCCTCTGGACCACCTAGGTCAATGAGCACATGTCTTTGAGCACTGCTCCTGAACTTATTGACTGCATCCAACACACAGCATTAAAACCTGTCCAAGGAAAAGCTGCCCAAAAGAAGTGGGGAAACACCACTGTGACCTTCAAAGGTGGAAATATCCAGCAGAAAGGCAGCAGGGTTTGGCACAGGATGGCTGCTGTGCTGACACGTCCTAAGGCAGAGGCAAGAAGGATGAAATAATTTAACTCATAAATAATGTATGGGAACCTCTTCACCCACACATATATATGGACCTGAGGTCCCTATAGCTGCTGGAGCATCATCAGCTGGTACTGCAGCCAGCATGCTCAGAGCAGCTTCAGTTTTCCCTTCGTCATTCACAAATTCTCCCATCTAAATAAGGATTCTTGTGGGAAAAGGTGTTTGCAGTTCTTCTGGGTACAATGCCTGTCCACAAAACATGTGCCACCCTGACAAGAGAGATGTGTGATGTATCAATGCCTGCCCATATTTCCAGCCCCGGTGCATTAAATCACCCCAGCTCCAGTCCCATGTCCCATCCCACACCAAACCGCCTCCTCCCTGGTCACACTGGTTTTCCTATTTACCGACTGAACAATGAAACGTTCACTGGGGGTTATATGAGAACATATCCTACCACTGGCTTTTTTTAGACACAGAAAGTTCATTTCCCTTCTTTCCAATTTAACTGTATTTCGCACAGTCATTGGCAGTCATTTGAAGGCAGCACGGGCAGTGCTGTATTGGAAAATAATTACGATGACAGATTTTGTTTTGCCATACGAGACCTTCCACTACCGAATCTAATTACTGCTGATACTTTATGAGCTCCTCCAGCACAAGATAATTGCTGCTTTTTCTTTTTATGAACAAGAAATAATCAGTTGTCTTTTAAGGTGAGAAATACAAACAGCAATTAAATGCCACGGTTATCCGGCCCCTCCAGAGAGCACAAGGCACCTCTTGTCAGAAAGGCAACACAAAAGGCAGCCAGGTTTCATTTATCATTTGCAAAGTACTTTTTTTTTTTTTTTTTTTTTAAACAGGGAGAGAGAGGGAGGGAATAAGGACCATTCCCAAAAGATCAGTCATTTTCTTCAGCTGAAGAAATGTTTATTTTCATTTGGGAGAGCAGGAGCATGTTGTACCAGCTCCATCCCTCTACAGCACCAACCTGGAGACTGCCTGACAGCACGGTGGGGATTTACAGCTGGAATTTGCTGGTCCTCAGGCTCTAAGTGCTGAGAAACCACGTATCTACAGGAACAAACCTGCATGCTGAGCTGCGTGCAGTCACCACCCACACACAAGCACCTCTTGGGCATGGCTCCAGCAGGCGTCTGCTGCTTGCAGGGTCAGGCTGCATGCTTGTGAAAGAGTTACCCTGAGAAATTTGCAACTAAAGGGCTTTAGAGGGAGGTGGGGGCTGTTAAAAAGTCCCTACAGTCTTGAATGTTTCTATAAGTAGGCCTCCAGAATTAAGGTGATGTATGTAATTAAAGTTGTCAGGATGCACTGATGCTGCCTGGAAGTCTATCCGATCTGAATACTGAAGATGAGTTTCACAACCACCTGAAAGAGTTTATTTTCCTTTTATTTTCCTTTTATTTTTATTTTTCTTCAGTTCTCTCTTCGAACAAAGCACCTGTTTTCTAAATAATTCATTGATAAACTTTGTACCACTTTGTTCACAAAACCACAGCAGGGACTGATCCTTTCAGTGAAATCCTGATTTGCCAGCTCCTTTTTCTGAAGGGTTCTCGCTTCATTTACTTCCTTGCCAGAAGCCTGCTGGGCGGTGAGGAACAGCAGAGCTCATGGCTTGATTAACTAAAGGTGATGACGAGGTGTGGGGGCAGCACTCCTCTCCCCTGGCTTTAGACATTGAGAAGTGAGATGTCTGCATCTGAGAGCAGCATCCTTCAGAGCCACCGGAGGAAAACACCTCCAAGGAGGCTTCACGCCAGCCTCAGAGACCTTCCCATTTCTCTCTCCCAATCTACAAGACCATGATGGGGATGACCAGCTCAGGTTTAGGCAGATAACCTCAAAACATCACAAATTAAGGCAGATGAATCCTGCCACAAGTTACTGAGTCAAGGAGGGAGAAGGATGAATCTTATGAAAGCAGTGGACCGGGATTATGAATAAGGTTCTGCTACAGATCTCTTAAGCAAGTTGATGCACTTATGTTCAGATCCTAATTTATAAAGAGGGGATGAGACATTCTCCTGTTGGAAAAGGCTTGGAAGGATTAGTCATATATATTAAGCTCATTCAAAAGTGATGGTGGAAAGCATCATGAACTACTGAGACTTCTATTAGCATGTTAACATGTATTTAAAATATTGTATCAGATCCGACTGCCAGAAAATTTGCTAATAATGAATATAAATGATGCGTGAGCAGAGTTAGTAACTTAATTAGGAAAAAAAAAAAAGGTAAAGAACTGTTAAAGCTGTACTCTTTCTCTCTCTCTCTCTCTCTCTCTTTTTTTTTTTTTTAATTTTGTCATGATGTCTGATAAAAATTCACAAACATTTTGGACAGATCAGTGCTTGGTCAAAAAATTTTGTCTTCAGGTTATTATAGAAATCACAGAATCACAGAATCACAGAATTTTCTAGGTTGGAAGAGACCTCAAGGTCATCGAGTCCAACCTCCAACCTAACGCTAACAGCCCTCCACTAAACCATATCCCTAAGCTCTACATCTAAACGTCTTTTGAAGACTTCCAGGGATGGTGACTCCACCACTTCCCTGGGCAGCCTGTTCCAGTGCCTCACAACCCTTTCAGTGAAGAAGTTCTTCCTAACATCTAGCCTAAAACTCCCCTGGCTCAACTTAAGCCCATTCCCCCTCGTCCTGTCACCAGGCACGTGGGAGAACAGACCAACCCCCACCTCGCTACAGCCTCCCTTGAGGTACCCATAGAGAGCGATAAGGTCACCCCTGAGCCTCCTCTTCTCCAGGCTGAACAAGCCCAGCTCCCTCAGCCGCTCCTCGTAGGACTTGTTCTCCAGGCCCCTCACCAGCTTCGTCGCCCTTCTCTGCACCCGCTCAAGCACCTCGATGTCCTTCTTGTAGCGAGGGGCCCAAAACTGAACACAGTACTCGAGGTGCGGCCTCACCAGAGCTGAGTCCAGGGGGACGATCACCTCCCTAGCCCTGCTGGTCACACTGTTCCTAATACAAGCCAGGATGCCGTTGGCCTTCTTGGCCACCTGAGCACCCTGCTGGCTCATATTCAGCCGACTATCCACCATCACTCCCAGGTCCTTCTCTGCCTGGCAGCTCTCCAACCACTCATCTCCCAGCCTGTAGCTCTGCTTGGGGTTATTGCGCCCCAGGTGCAGGACCCGGCACTTGGCCTTGTTGAACTTCATGCAGTTGACAAATATATTAACAAATGAAATACGGATCTTCCTTTCCTATTCTGCCCCCCAAATAGATGGATTTCAATAAAGCAAGGAAATCAGATTCTTTACTCCAAATGAGAAACAGCAAATTTCTCTCCCGTCTGGTTATTAACTCCTAAAACTTCTTATCATTACCACATCTTTACAGTGGAGCAATCTGAGTTTTTTCTTGAGCTTCAGAGATAAATGGAAGGGAGATTTCAATCTGGATTGCTTGGAGGAAGCCTGGAATTGAATCTGGAAGCACTGAAAGATGCTTGGAAAAAGCAAATCCTCATCACTTGGCTCAATTCTCAGTGCTCTGAATTACCACTCATCAGTGAAGAGGAAGGCTGCTTGTCTCTGGTGGTGGCACTAATGAATGATGCAAATATGCTTGGGAGTGGAAGGAGAGGAAGAACTAATGATTCGGAGGCAGCAAAATATCACTGATACATCCCAGTTATTTTATTAAATGATAGGGAAAGCACAGGAAAGTTGTTTCAGATGAATGGGGGCTCCATAAATACATTTCTCCTCAGGGTAAGACACCAAATTAATGGTTCACTTCTCAGTGAGGATGTTTATCTGGCACGGCAGCTCAGATAAACAAACTTCAATATGCTTCTCGTTGTGTGCTGTTTTCTAGTAGTCCATTATTTACAGTATCATTAAGGTATATGGTGGCTTTTTTATGGTGATCAGAGTGTACATGTCATATTGTCTCTGGTTTTGTGTTTGCATGTACAAGCAGCCCTTGTTCTTTAACCCCTGCTCTTTCAAACATACAGCCTTCTAGTTTCTAATCTAAGTTATTCATATATGAATATACATGAACATTACTTTCATTTGTATATGAATATCTGAACAACCTTATTTCTGGAACTCAGGATGCCTTCTAACCCAGAAGCTCTACTTAATGGCAGCTTTATAATCCCTGACACAGCCAAGACCATTTTCCAGGCTTAGGAAGGGTGCTGAGACCCTCCAGAGCTCTGCCACAATGCCTCTCTGCCACCATCTGCTGCATGTGCACTTTGCACCTTGCTTTCACAATCTAGCCAAGGCTCTCAAGACTTTTCCCACAGTTAATGCAAAATTTCTACTGTCATCATGTTGCTGCAATGATCTACTTACCATGGAAATGCAATAGCACAGGGAGACTGCTGAACAGGCTGAAGACATCTGGGTTTATTTGCTCTGTTAGTGTAGTATTTGCACTGACTGCTCTGAGCCCATGGGGCAGAGTTAGGACTCACCCTCTTGGTGTAGTCCATCGCCTTCAGGATGGAGAGGTTCAGGGTCTCCAGCGAGGCCAAGACATCTTCGTAGTCTCCCATATGATCAGCAAAATAGTCTGGGGAAACCAAGAGGGACACAATGAGAATAGCTGAGGTAACAACGCTTCAGGGCTGTGTGGCATGGCAGTCCTTATTGGTGGAAGGGGAAATCAAAGACTGATTTCAGCCCTGGCATGGTTTTGTGGGCAAGCTAGGGTGCCAAAACCCAATATTTGTGATGGAAATGGTGAGCAGTGCAGCGAGGTGTGCAGTGAGCTGGCAGCGTGGCTGCCGAGTTAACCACTTTTGGTGTGATTGACACAAATACAGCTAAAAGCTGTTCCTTAGAAGCCACCAGAGCTGCTCCTTGGCACCCAGACTGAAGATTCAGGCTGAGGTAACATCTCTCCTGAAGGCAACAAGAAATAAACTGCAGAAAACAATCCCACTAATTAGGTTCTCTTGGCTTAATTAGCAGTGCCTATAGCTATTTACAGCCCTAGAACATATCCGAGGGGAAGGAGATTTTGGCAGAGACAGGAATGTCACAACTTGACTGACAGCAGCTGTTTGCTGTTTCTCTACAAGCCAAACAGCTCATTCTCACTGCAGTGTGTTTATTTTTGTTGTTCCTCTTATTAGTAGTTTACTTGGAAAAAAAATAGATTTTAGAGGCAGAGGAAAACCCTTTCCAAAAGTCCTGAAATAAAAAGCTGGGCCCATACATTTTGGGAGAAACGAGGTTCTGTGGGCAGATCAGGGCTCTTGAGACCACCACCACTGTGGGAGGAGAAGGGTGTTGACTTTTGCAACCTCCCAATATGCAATTATACAGCTTTAGTTTTATTTATTGGCATGAACGTCTGAGGTCAGCTCTTTCCATCTTCCACCTTGCTGCTCATGGCTCCTACCTATCCATGGGCAGTGAGGGGACCCCAGTTCCTCAGCCCACCTCTCTCCAGCAAAGCCCACCAGTAGCCAAGGTGTTTCTCCCCTTCCCAGAGCCCAGTTCAGGTTGCTGGTCAACTTGTTGCACCCAGTATCAGTGTATTTTATTTAAATCGGAGAGTGTCATGTACAGTTTGGTAACTCCATTTGTGTTTTCTAGGCATGTTCAGTTCTGCAAGCTGCCCTGTGACCAAGGAGCTCTGTTGGGGTAAGGAGTTACACGAGATACACAACTCACAACCAACTCCAAGAGAGAGCCCACAGCTTCCATTGTCGACAAAAAGAGGTTTTATACTTAAAATAATTCTTAGACTAACAGTTAGTGAATCAGAAATGGCAGGCAATGACCCCTGAGCAATCCCTCTGGGAAACGACCCCCTTCCAACGGAGGTGTGGGACAAAATGTTATTACAGGTTTTCTTTTTAGTCGTTAATTTGTGAGCTGTGGGAGGTGCACCAGAGATGCTCGATGCATTTGGCAGCCTGCTGTGAAATGCAGAAGTTTGCCTAAGGATAAACACCTTATTGCTGCTATGAAAGGACACTGGTTTATTGAAATTGGGAGTGGAGCTGGAAGCCGTGACATTGCCAGAAATGAAACCTATCTCGTTATTGAGTTGATCCAGGTGCTGTGCTCAGCTCTGACCCCATTTATGCTGCAAGAAAGCGAAGAGAAGCATTCCCAACTTTCCTGCTGAATAAGGGAGGTGGCAGAGGCTGTGCTGAATCCCAGTTTCTCCATTATTTGGAACTCTCACACAAAAACATAGTTACTTTTTATTTTTTAAACTTGTGGTCCAGCCTAAGAAGCAGTTTATCCCAATGAGACAGGAGTTAATGCTGCTTTTTATGAGTTGTCAAGCATCCTTCCAAAACACTGTGCCCACGTGAAGGGCTGTACTCACCACACAGCTCCTTGGTGTCCACGTTGCTGGAAGAGGGGAGGATGAGGCAGGGGAGGAAGCAGGAAAAAAGAGAGAGAAGAATTTAAGATACAGGACAGACAAGGGATGCACTCGGGATTTCTTTTGGGTTGAGCATAGAAATGGAGCAACGCAGCCTGGCCCCAGTCTGCTAAACTAAAGCCACCGGTAGCAGACTGGTCCCGCAGTCCTATGTGCTTGGAAAGAAAAATTGCCAATTTTACTTTTCTAAATGATCATTTCTCCTGGTCCTGCCACTACAGAGCAGCGGCAGGGCAGTGCCCAGCTCCCATCCAGGGCACAGTTACTTAATATCAGAGCATTTAGCTCACTTAATGACATCTCAACAGACAGCCTCCTTGGGAAATAAAGATTAGCTGCAATCTATTTGCGCCTCCGATTCCCACACAATTATTTATGCCACTCAGGCTGCAGAGGTGCCTGGAACGATCTCATAATAGAATTATATTTTATCAATCCATTTACATCCTGGGAAGCTAGCTCTAACTCATCCCTGCTCTGACCTGTCAACATAAGTGGATTATGGAAAGAGATGCTCTAAATCCTGCTCTCGTTAGCCGCAGCCTCCCAAAATCCTCCTGGACTGATGTGTCTGGGCTCTTCCTACCCTCTGTGGGCTCAGGCTCTCCCCCAGCAAACCACATGTCCCAAACTGGAGCACGTTACTGTGAAAAAAAATATCTATTATTCCATCCCCCACTGTTTCGCATTGCAATAATTATCTCCTGCTTCCAAAAATGGCCTTTTACTTCCTTGCCTCCTGCCATCATATTATTTAACTTAATTGTGCTTGAATGTTAAGTCGGCCAAGATGGTGCTTTTAATTTTAAGCAATCTCGTATTAAGAATATGCCTAATTAAAGAAATTACTGCAGACTTTAAAAATATGGTAATGTTTCAATGAAGGAGAAATTAATGGGTGCTTGAGCATGGCCCATGGCATTTCCCAGGGCATTTCCATCCCCCAGCAGCGCACACACCAGGACCATCACAGCCACATCCTGCTTGATGTTTCAGGGATTTATCACCAACATGAGCCCTGCACAGCTCTGCAGATTTACAAGGTGCTCCTGCAGTTTAGTGCTTCAGTATTAAGTCCCCTGGCTATGCCATGAGGATGTTTTAGGATGCAAATACTCAGGATCTGGGTTTGAAGCCTGGTGAAACCCCAATAAGCTAAAAAGATAAAAAACACAACAAGTTGTTCTCATTCTTTACAGAAGAAAAAAATAATAATCTTTCTCAGCTATCAGAACACTTGGCTGGGAATCTGCTTTGAATTTTAAGCCTTCTGACATTAATGGTATGACTAATTAAAGACTTATTGAAGCCATAACCCAACTAAATAAGCCAAATATAATAACGTTCAAGTAGAGCTTCAAATGAAATCATTAAAAACTTCTGTGTCACACAGCTTTTCCCCCACACTGTAGGCCACCTCTATCTGGTTCCTTTCCAAAACAAAAGTCCTCCTTTCTTTGCAACAGAAAAATCAGGAAAACCTAAGTCTGGTTTCAGGCTTTTTCCTTCATTTTCCAACCAGAGAAACTGCAGCCAGGAGCGGAACAGCCTTGCACCCCCAAGTTCAGGGGGATGTCCACCCTTTGAGGTCTCTTTCCGAAACAAAGCTGTACCTGGGAGAAGCTCCGTGTCTGTGGGACCTAATTTCTCCTATGGAAATAGGAAGCAAACCTGAGAGCTCAGATGCCAGCCTTGAGCATCTCCTGAAAAAAATCCAAGCCGTAAACTAATTTGGCCACAAAAGGGAGTGTTTATTGCTCCCCACACGTCTCCACTTAAACATGCTGTGATAATTTGACCAGATGAATGTACTGGCAGTAAGGAGAGAGTTTTCCCTGCTGCTGTTTCAAAGAAAAGGAAAAGTCCCCAAACTGTGATACTCCTCCCTTCCTCACTTTCAGCTCAGCCAGCAGAAAGATGTGCCAGGCTCCCTGAACGGGCAGCACAATCAGAATCAGAATGGGAAATCATAAGTTGCAAATACATCAAAGTCTCATCTTCCCAGTGCATTTCTCATGCAAATAGCCACAGGGATAGGCTGCTCAAGCTCCTCTCAACACCTGAGCATCTTCTGCTGAAGATAAAAACCCTTTTGCTTGGGCAGATGAAAGGGTTGCATCAGCAGCCACATGGCTTAGCTGCTTCACCGGTACTGACAATGGAGATTTGCTGAAATCACAGCCTGCTTTTATTTCCATCTTCAATTCCCAGTTTTGGGTGTGCTGCAAGGCTTCAAACGAGCGTGGAAACAAATTATCCTCTAGTGTTTGCCACCTGCAAATCCGATTCGCTTTTAGGAGAGCCCAAAGAACAACATGTGCAGCAGGAAAGTATTGCTACATCCGATGATACACCTCCTAGTCCCAGCAGCACTGAGTTGTCTCAGCACCTCAGAAGTGGAAAAGGTACATCCAGATGTAAGAGGTCATGGATGGCCACCTTTGGCCATGAGTTTCTGAATGCAAAGAAACATATTTACACAAACCCCAAAGAAATTGAAATTATTCCAGGCAGAGCAACAGAAATACCAAATTCTGGACGCCAGCCAGAAGCTAAATGACTTTAATTCCCAGCAACTTTCCAAGCCCATCGTCTGACACTTCTGGAGAACTCTGCTAAATCCTTCCTGAGACCTGTTAAAGCACTCTCTTCACCTGCCCACTCACCTTGAACAACCTAACTCATGCTGAAAACCTCCCCTGCCGAGCAAAGAGGGCTCTCGCTGCTGAAATCCATCTAAAAGCATTGCACGTACCCTGTTTCAGCACCAACAAAGACGCTCCTGGAGGGGACCTTCTGGCACAATGAGGAAGATCAGCCCACCAGCACTTCTCCTCCTCCTGCCCATGGGTGTTGCTTATGGGGACAGGCACAAAGCAAAGTGTCACCTGTCTTAGGACCACTGGGCAGTCCAGGGGGGAGGTTGGACAAGCAGAACTGCTCACCAGCATCCATAAGTTGGTGAGATGTGTTTGGGGCAGTGTTAATGCCTCAGACCATTAAAATTTGTGTTATGAAGGCTATTTCAACTTTGACGGGAAAGAAGAGAGAGGGAAAAAAAGAGGGGGAAAAATAGGGGAATGGTTAGTGTTGATTACAAACCAGTAATGGATTCTTGGTGATGCTGAATCCACAGTTAGGCAGCACTCTTTGGAGAGCAACAGGTCCAAAAAGCCTGGACCTGGCCCAGAAAGCCTCTAGAGTGATGTGCAGGTGTCCCACCTCGCAGCACAGCACCCGGAGGCAGTTGCCATAGCACTTGCCACCAGCAGTAATTGCGGATGTGATGGGAAGATATCTCCTGCAGACAACGACCCGCCGTGCAATTACATTTTGCTTGTAGCAGTAATAAACCTCATAAAAATGAAGTGACGAGGCTATTAAACTTGTTAAAGAGGCTCTCCGAAGTTCAAAACCATCACGGTTGGGTGTGGTGTGGGTTTTCCTGGGTCTGGAAAGGGAAAAGTCTTGAATGAGGATTGCTGATGCCTTCCTGGGGTCCATGCAGACCACAGACCCTGTTCCCTGTCCATGGCCACGTCATTTTTAAGGACTCCTACCTGCTGGTGCATTTCCAGGCTGGTTCAGCTGCGAATTATGTGACAGAACAAAACACACAGCTCCAGTCATCAAGGGCACCGAGAAAAGAGACCGAAGCACAGATGCAAATGAAACAAATGTTCTGGATGCTGTCGGAAAGCACGCCTTTGAGTTCTCTTTGGTTGAAAGAGAAATAAATGTCACTTTTGCAAAAAGGCAGGGGCAACAAGCTGGCACCTGCGGAGCAGCAGACATTTGTTTGTTCATTCATCAGCAAGTGCAATATGGCACGTCAGGCTGCCAGCCGTGCTCGGATGCACAGCTCCAGAGACAGGGGCTGGGTGCTGCAGGGCTGTAAGGATCCGCTCTTCCCTCCCTGTTGCTTCTATAAATGAACATCAAGAACTCACCCAAGAGGTGGGATGTTCTGGAAAGTGTCAATCATGAATCTGACCCCCCCCCCCCAAAGTTTGTGAAGCCCAAGCAGAGACCATCCTGTACGGAACCACAGTGTGCTGCTCATCTCGGGGCTTTAGTAGTTCCTTCACGAGGTATTTTCATGGTCTCTTAAAAATAACCAACAGCTTCTGTCTCCGCTTTGCCACAGGTGGCCAGAACCTCTAACCACCCACTTGCAAAAGAAAATCTCTCAAAGAGCTCATAAAAACTCTGCGCAAGAGGAAGGCAACACAATAAAACGCCTGCTTACCGTGCAATTGATAGCATAAAAAAAACAGATCAATACCGCACGCTGATTTACTGAGCCTGATCCAACAGTTGGTTCCTGAGCACAGTCATCACCTTAAATAAAACAGACATTTAGTACAGTACTAAACCTTTCCAAGTCTCGCTGTGTGCCAAATCCCTAATAAATTGCATCTAAACCCTCAACTTTTTTTTTTTTTTTTTTACTTTTATTTTCTTTTTGGGTGGATGACTTGATCTTGCAAATATCACTCTGCCCACCAGTAGATCAAAGCTAAGAGGAGGCAGGTTTAATCACAGCCTTCAAGTACCTTCTAGGAGGGGTGGCACTTCCAAATTGATTAAGTCATTGATTAGTCTCCAATTTTTTTGGCAGAGCATTGGGCACCGGAGCCTGGCCAGGGCAGACATGAAGCAGGGACCCGTGTGCTCGCCGGGTATTCCCTCCAGCTCTGCTTCTGGATCACAACATGAATTTTGTGACAGTTCCCAAATGTCACACTGAGACATTGAATTCCTTCATTTTGGCACCCCAGTGCCACAGAGAGCTTCAGTCTGTGTCCTACATTTCAGCCTGCTTGTAAACCAAGCCCTTCACCTCCCAAAAAGCATCAGGAAGGAAAGGGAAGGTCTCACCATCCCCATCACTGCCCCACCACACACTGCTTCAGGGAACCCGAGGGCACCCACAAAGCCAGTGCTGCCCTTCAGCTGCCCATGACAGCAGGTTACTTATTTATGTTTTTATCTTCTCGTTATTTCTTTTAGCTCAGTTTTCTAACCAAGCCATTAAAAGGAAAGCAATAAAATACTTTTCCCTTTTTGGAGAAAGAGAGTCTCTCTCTTTCTTTCTTTTTTTTTTTTTTTTTCTTTTTATTTTCTTTTTTTTTTAATCATTCAGAAACAGCTTTTTTGGATGAAGGAACATACAACACTTTGCCTGTGTCTGATTGATATGTAAGCCTGGGCTCACCTGATTTGTTTTGTTTGGGTGAGTAAAATATAAGTCTCGTCAAGTAACTAACTCAGTGCCAGCCACCCGAGCAATCCATCACCAACACCCTACCTTCTCCTCGGCTGGGCTGCCTCCAGCCTTGTGCTCATAATAAAACACAACTGTCCTGAATCTTTCAGCTCTTTCTCTCTCGCACCCAGCTCACTGCCCACGCTGGAGGAAGGTTCTGCTTTACAGCAGCTTGGAATGGATTTGGCTGCTCTGTAATCCTGGCCTGCACCAGAGACCAGAAAAACTAATTGCTGTGAGCAAAGCCGAGTGATGTGCTAATCGCCAGAAGTAAATGCTAAGGAACTGAGAGCGTGAGGTAAAATGAAATCAGCTCCCCTCTCCTGGTAGGCTTCGTGCACGTCTTGGTCCCCACCAAAAAGGAGGGGAAGGACTCAAAGCTTCAGGGTGCAGGGTTGGTGCTGGTGGGGAGATAACAGAGGAAAAAGCAAAAATCAGAGCAAAGCAAAAAAACCGAGCAAAGCAAAAATCCCTCCTCTCTGCTGCTTGCTTTATACCCATACCTTTATTTCTCATGTGTTCTCCTGCTGCTTATCAGTGATATGAAACCCCTCTCCCCTAATTCAGCCTCAGGACAGAAAGCTTGTGCTGCCCACCCAGCAGCAGCTGGCACCTTCACTGCTTGATTGCAGTGCCCTGGGCACATTTACTCATTCAGAAAAAGCACATGGATACGTTTGTGAGGCTGAAGCTTACAACAAAAAGCTACAATCTCTTTGAATGCCTCCGTGACTCAGACAGAAGCAGCTGGTTGGAATTAGGTATCTCCGTCACTTGTGTTTTTAATGCAAGATCCTGGTGGTGTTCTGTTCCCTGGGAAAGAAAAAGTCTGATGCAAAGCAACCCTGCACAATATAAGAAATAAGAAGCCAAGACCCAGCTCCAGCTGGGAACCCCTGGGCTGTGACAATCCTCATGGTGCTGGCTCAGAAAAACCTTCCCCAGCCCTTACCCTTTGCAGCCACATCACTCCTGCTGCGCCCAGCTCCCCCCTGCCTCGGGGATCCCGCACAAAGGCTGGCAGGGAAGCACCAGGGGACAGCATCTGGGAACACCTCCTCAGATGTTTGCTTACATGAGCTTCTGTGCATTTTTTCCAGCTTTTCCCTTCCTCCTGATGACCTTCCCAGTGAGATTTTTTTTTCCTAAGAACACTTTTTCTTTGCTGGAGCTTGGATCTGATCTGAGACGTGTGCTCGTGGAGCAATAAATGAAAAGATAACACCAGAGAGCCACGGCGACAGACCGAGATGCTTTGTAGCTCCACCAGCACAGCTGCTGAGCACCAGCTTTGGCACCAAGTGTTTATTTGCTTCAAGGAAAAGTGCAGCATCATGTAGCCTAAGCAAGATGTAGACACAGAGAAGAACGACCTGGGGCTCAGAAAACTTTTTCCACAACCCTCTCTAAGTGTCCATGCTCCTGAGAGCCAGAAATTAGAGCCAGACATATAATTTTCATGCAATCATTCCATCCCTTTCAGAAGGGACTAGAACTGTCTCTTGAATAGGTTAATCAAAATCTCAGCTGATTACATGATCCGTAGTTTGTTTCCCAGAGAGCTAATTGAGAACATTCAAAATTCAGAAATTACATTGCTTCCAATGGGCACATCCATCTCCGTAATGTGGGCTACGGCTCCCAGATGAAGCCGCCACCACACTGAATCAGGTTTGCAATGCAAACATCCAAGATTAGGGAGGGAAGAAGGAAAAAAAAAAAAAACAACAAAAAAACAGGAAAAAACACTCAATCATAATCATCATTGTTCCTTGCCCAAGAAGTACTTTCTGTTCAGATTTGAGAGGACTGGAGAAAACCAGCACCAGCAGAGCACTGCTGCTAACCCCTCCCTGCCCACAATGGACTCTATTGAGTGGACACCAGACCTAATGTAGGATTTGGGAAGGCAAAGCATCTCAGGGAGCATGGGAGGGCACTGTGGCATCCAGACGTGGGTAACAAAGTGGTGACAACAGACCCTTTCTGCCAGAGGAAAATAATTCCTGGAGCAGAAGCAATGTAGGCTGCAGGATTATCAACGGTACTGGGGTTGTCCAGGTCTGGGCCAGGGTTGTCCGCTGGAAGGATATGTCCGGAACTTCATGTTCACATGAGGATTGCCCCTGTGGTGATGCCAAGCTCCGTTTCTGCCCTGGTTGTCCATCAGCTGAAGCACAAGCACAGCTTTACCTTGTGCACACCAAACTCCCTTGCAAGGTGTTCCGTGCTTAACACTCAGGAACACGTTTTTGTCTCCTTTGCCTTTGTCTCTGTCCCCACCAGACACCATATTTCTCATATGCATCCCAAAACTAGGAGTTTTCAGAGCTCAGGGAGCTGCCCAGCCAGCATCTGGCACCCCTGCTCCTCTGTGTCTTGCAGAACACAGCTGTGGTGACCTGCTGCATGCACACAGCTGTAACCAGAAAGTCACAGGTGCATGAGGCAGCCAGCTCCTGCTCATTAGCACTAACACAATGTTATCAGCTCCTGCACAATTACCCATGAGTGAGATACAGGCTTGTCCCTCCTCATTTGCTTTGCTTCACTCAGCCTGAAATGAGTTGTGGGTCAGCTGGGGCTGACCATATCTCAGGTGGCTTCAGCTCTCCAGGTTCCATCTGGTACCCTATGGTGGGTTTTGTGGAGGTCCTGCAGGTGTGGGGTCAGTTTATGGGGCAGAGGGGGCTGCAGGAGGAAGGTGTCTTCCCATTCCCCCAAATCTTGCTGCTCTCTGTGCAATTGCATTTTCCCATCTGTTCCACACCTGGAATTTGGTACATGCTGGAAAATTCAACCGGTTTGGGTTCTGCATCTGTCCCAACCCTCCAGGAAAAGTGACAGTCTGGGGAAGCTGCTAAGGGCTTGTGAGAAGAGACAGCGCTTCTGTTAATTACACTGCATGCACGCTCCCATCTTCTCTAGTGCCTGCCACTGGAGAGAAGAGCTCATTTGGGGGAAGTGGGGAATATAGCAATTAAAAGAATAGCTATAAGCCTAGCGAGGAGATAATAAATGACAGTGCAGCAGAATGCTAATGCCATGTTCTGGCTCCTTGTGAATGGACGTGTACAGCTCATCAGAGACGTCCTGCTCCAGTGAGCAGATCTCTCCCCAAAGGATTGCCCTCTGCAGCGATGAAAAATATATGAGATACAAAAGGAATTTTTAAAATCCCCTGCCAGGACGACTAAATGAGTTTGGTCAACAGCCATGTCTGAGCTCCCCCTCCTTCCGCAAGGGCTGGCGGACAGCTCCGAGGGGATGCTGAGGGCATCTTGCTCAGAGCCAGGTCAATGAGAGGCGTGCAATGCAGCATGGACACACTGTTGTCCTGGAGGCTTGGCCCTACAACCACCCTGCAGCTCAGGGAGCACCAAAAGGCCTAAATAACTGCAAATCTAACAGGGTTTCCCAGGTGAGAACTAATGCAATGTTTTCTAAAGCCCTATTTTGCCACGAAATCATATATATATACACCCCATGTATATATATTTAAATATGTGTGCACAAGTTTACATATTATACACATAATTTGTGCAATTCAGGTAGCATTGATATCAGCGGTACCGTGTCATTACAGCCCCATTAATCTTCAGGCAGCTCCCTGTAAAGCACTGCTGAATCCTGGAACAGCAGCCAACACCAGCGATGGAAAAGCACCAAGCAGCATCTTGCTTTTGTTAGCCACGGAGAGGAAAATGTCACTTGATCACCACTTCTCAGCAGCAGCAGGTTTTTGAATGTAATGTTGCCAAAAGCAATTGAAATACGCGACATATTTTGCTGCCAGCTGAAATAACCAGCAAGGATGGGGACAGCAGGAGAGGACGAGCATCCACCAGCTCCCGCGCACAGAAAGGGGACGTCCTGGCTTTGGGGCAGGTGTGGGACTTTTCACCCTCTGCAAACACTGAGCACCAAGAGTGCAATAGCAATCTAGGTAGTCAAGAAGAAAGAAACCTCAATAAAGCCCCTCCACCCCCTTTTTTTTTTTTTGTGTGTGTTTCCCATCCCAGTTCAGACTTCTCCTAACCACACCTTGCTGCCAACCATGCCTTTGCCAGGGGGCTGTGGTTCCCCAAACAGGAGCCCACACTCCTTCACCCCGTGGCACGAAGCCACCAGCTCCTCACAGCAGAATGGGTGCTCCAGCATCATCGACCAACCTCATCCCTCCACCCAGCCGCCCAACTTCTCTCCTTTCCACTACCTTCCCAGCTAAAGCAAGTCAAGAGACCAATACAGACATTAATTTTGTCTATGCATATGTGAGGCGGTTCCCCTGCTCCTAAAAATACTCCGGAAAATCGAATCAACATTTTGCAATTTAGCCGGTAACAGCAATTACTAATAATCAGCAGGAACATAACTTTCTTCATTTTCTACTCTAGCTGTAATGTAATTTCAATAGCAAACTTTGCTTTGCACGCTAAGCAAATTCGATGGGCAATACAAGATAAACACGGATAAAATGGAAAATTAAAAAAACCAGCTTTAAAAATAAATTACATTGTCCTGTCAAATAGCTAATAATTTTAATTTAAATTGCCTTTGGGAAAGATAAATTTCATATTGTCCCTACATTTCAGTGCAAAATGGAAAAATATTAAAGAAAACCCATCTGGTATTTCAGGACAATGCTCTGAAGTATTTCAGAAGAGGGGCAGGTGAGCTCCTGGCTCCCAGGGTCCACGGAGAGCTCATCCATACCCCACCTGCAGCTCGATAAATATCCCCACAAAGCACAAGGCAGCATATCCCATCTGCCTTTCAGCAATTCCCTTTCCATTCCCACAACTCTCCTGTTATTTTTTTATTTTTGATTTTAACCCCAAGGCACCCGGCCCCTCTCATAGCAGCTTCCCACTGAAGGGGAAGCGTGGGAAGGGATGGAGCGTTCCCAGCAGATCTTGGTAACGAAGCCACTTCAGATCCTTTGATTAATTATTGGATGAATAGTAGGTACCAAGCTGGTATCTGACATTTCTGATCTCAGAATAAATGGTGGCCACTCCACATATTGGAAAGGTGGGATTTTGCGACTCCGAAGGCTTTATAATTAACCAGACTAATATTATTTTTTTAAGCATTTGCTGCTCAGCTCCTCATTTTAAATTGGATTCTCTTTTCATCTGCTTTTTTGGCTGGATTTTTTTCTCTCTGGAGGAACAGGAGTCACACTGAAATATGACTCAATGCTGCCTTTCATTTCGATTTCCAACAGCCTCAACCAGGCAGGCTTTTGAAAACTCTTTCCCCTTGGAAGGGGAAAAAAACCCGGTGGGGTGCATCCTCTGTGCCCCGGTGAGAGCATTCAGGTGCCACATTTAGCTTCACCTTTGTTACACCAGGAAACTGAAGTGTGCCTTGATGCCTCCTCTCCCATCGTTTTCCCCTGCTGCTGTTCCAGCAGGATGCAGATGTTACGGTGCTGCTTCTGGCTCTGGCCCCTTGCTATTGCTGCCTTGCCTGGGCTTTTTACAGACAGAAGTACAGCCACATCGGTCTGCTGGGGACAGAGCAGAGGCAAAGCACCCACAGCAAGGGCTTCAGGGCTTAGACTTGCCTCCAGCAGCCGCATTTCCCCTTGGAGAGAAGGGGGCTCCTTTCTAGCAAGCTCTGGAGCAATGAGTGCTTGCCAGGGGACGTTTGGGGAGGGAGGCAAAGCAAGCATCACGAAGCACAAATCCTCCCCAGGTTGCTGTCTGTGAAATAGCTGGATAGGACAACGTTCACAGATTCACAGTTACCATTTATAGCACAGCGAAGCTTTTAGGTAGAGTGGAAAAGCTAAAGAGCTATTTAACTGCCCTCACGGGTAAAACTAAGCATCGCTTCAGACATCGTAAAGATCAGGTTGCACGAAAGAAAACAGCAGGAATAAAAAACAGAGAGAGAAAAAGACTCACAGCAGCCACTGCAACAAGACGTAAACCCAAAACAGGTGGATTGTTTTTTTTTTGCAAAGTTTGGCAAAAGGAGCTGCACGGCCATGTCCTAGGGGTCTCAGCTCCCCAAGCAGTGCTGCACCTCAGCACCACAGCTCCTGGCTCTGCCAAATGGGAGGAACTTACTTGGTGTTGTCCGAGTCAATGGTGTGGAAGAGCTTCTCAAGTTCTTCCTCGTTGAGTGTCCCATCCGAAAAAAAGGCCTGGAACTCCTCCAGGGACAGCTTCCCGTCATCTGCAAAGAGCAACACGGCTGGTGTTAGGGCAAAGCGGGGGCAGAGCAACCAGAAAACTAGGAGTTGGGTTCCCAAGGTTTGGACCAAAACCCCAAGTGCTGCTGCAGGACCAGCCCTGCAAGTGATGCGGGCTACACCAGTGGGATCTGGTGGCTTGCCAGGCCAAGCAGCATTGCTCCTGGGTGCAGACACACTGGCCATTAACAACTAATTGGGTTAATTAAACCAAAGCAAGCCTGAAGCCTGAAGAGGAAAAGCCTGCAAGCTTCATCATAAAAACTAATTACTTTGAAGAAATTAAGGAGCATTTTGTCTACCGTATGCTCAAGTGATGCAGGATGCTCATTAAGGGACGTTGAACACACACAAAATGTCTCAGGGCTGGAGCTAACAACAGACCCCGCAGTGCCTTTTGCCATCTCCATCTTCCCCACCACCATGCGTCTCCCAGTGCTGGACAGAAATGTAAGGAAGCAGACACGAGGCAACAAGAGACACATTTTGCTTCAGCTGCCAAGCGTTTAAATGCACAAGGAGTGTGTCACCTCAATGTTGTGCCTCTGCTTCGAAAGGGACATGAGGAGGCACAGAGCACATCTGCCCGGCCATACGGGACACAGCTTGCCGGGTGCCTCTTGGCAAGTCTAGCAGCACATGGAGGGATCAGAAGGCAGAGGTTTAACCACGTTCTCCTTGGCACAAAGAGACGAGCTCACAGCAATTCCACACAAAACTAATTCCATTTAATTGTTGACTTGGGAGCCTCTGATTGTGTGCTGTGGACAAGCACATAAAGGCTTCAAAGCCACAGCTGGAGGAAGCTCTTACAAAGAATTTCAGCCATAAAGCAACAGGCAAGAGGCAAAAGAAACTTGAAAGAAATTGTAATTTACCTGAAGTTTCTTGTTCAAGGCACTGCCATTGTGCTGTGGTGGATGGCAGTGCCTTGGGTGGAAATATCTGCCTCAGCCCATTGCTGCTGAGAGTCTTGCCATCCACAACCACACAAGAGAAGTTTGCAGACTGGAAATGCTGCCAACTTTGCAGCAGGAGAACGTATTATTTATTATTTAATCAAATCAATTATAAACCCTGGTTGCTTCTCTTTCAGGAAATGATGCTAGAGGACAAAATTAGCCAACGTACCACATGAACATCAATATTTCTTCCTTGAACTAAATCAGTCTGCTGTTCCTAAAACATATCTGCATTGCCAAATGCTAACCCAGTTTCCCCTGCCTGACAGAGATGAAGTTAGAGCAGTGATGAATGGAGTCTCAGATATCTATTTAATTGGCAATTACAAAAGGAACACAGCAGGAGAACAAAATCGCAGACAACAATGGGTGAAAAGGGTATAATTTTCAGAGCAGCACAGTGGCTATAGAGAGAGCCCAGCTGTCCGTATTGTTTTCCTGTGTTACTTCCCCAGAACAGGAGCCCTTCTCTGCTGAAAGGTTGTGGAATAACAAAGCACCGTCCCCTAACACATCCCACAGGATCAGGGCTCACGACTGCAACCAAGTCGTGCCCCACAGCACTGGGTGATCAGCTTCATTCCAACCCTGGGATGCTCATCGTCAAGAAAAGACTCAAAATTGTGAGTGCCAAGAGAAAAATACTTTGTTTAATGATAGCATTTCTGTCGCACTAGGTCTGAACACTCCTGTATCTCTGATGCGCTTTTTCTGCAAACCTGAAGTCACTGCTTGCTCACCGCAAGATTGTCCTTCCACATGGAGGAATTAATTTCCTAGGGAAGTCAGTTAAATCAACTTACTTGGAAAGAGAAACTAGAAAAACAAGTGAATATTTCCAGTAAAGTACTTTAAGTTGGGTTTCCAGTTCGCTCTCCTCTGAAAGAAACTGCAAAAGGTGTTTAGAGGATAAAGGAAAAAGGCATTTTCCTTTACTTCGCTTGCACCTTATAGCTTGCCTCTGTCACTTTACTCTTGCTTAACTTCTTTACTTATTCTGTTATTCTGTGATTCTGTCCTTCGTCTGGTTGCAAAAACAGATCTATGAGGAGGAAACACAGAACAGCACAGACCTCCACTAGTACCAAACGGCAACATTCTGGTGACACCTTATAAGAAACTTGGCACAAATTCATGTGCAGAAGGCTTGCAGGTGCACCTGGTGTAGGAATAGTCCTGTAGCATTTAAGAGCACGGAGTAATAAAGGATGAGTGAAGGATCTAGCTGAAGCAGGAGATGACAATTAATTTTATTTATTTGAGACTTCACAGAACTGGTTTGTTCCTGGCTGCAGTTTGAATAGCGAGAGGTGCAATTTTTACTGGCAAACAGTCCTCAGGACTTTCGTTCCCCACTAGATAACACCATAAAGCAGCAGTCAGCTTAAAGCTGATCGCTATTTAATACCAGCCTGACTACTTGCCTGCAAACACACAAAGTAAAAGCATGGCAGAGTAACGAGATAATCCTGGGGCTTCGTATCTATAATTGTACAACAGCCTGAAAGCGGCACGCTGCTGGAGCCCTGCAGGCAGGGCAGGCTTCAGGGAACTCGAACGATAAGAGGAAGCAGACCAGGCTGGGATGTGGAAGTTAAAATTAAAATGATAGAAAAATCTTGGGTGGTGAAGAGGAGAGGATTGTCCACAGCATTACAGACACACGAGTTCTGCGGCCCATGTGCGTCCTGATAAGAGCAGATGGAGATGCTGCGCTCCAGGAACAGCCTTATCAGTAAAGTCACAGAAAAGCAAGATTTTCCTGAAGTGCCCACACCCATCAAGGGAGGGATAAGACTTCCAGAAACCTACTTTTTGCTGACAGCTGCTGGGTGGGAGAGATATAAACTTTCCCAATGAAGTGCCACACACCTTATCAAGGGGCATTGTCGATCCCAGCTCAGCCTCACCCACAGCCCACGCACCCTCCAAGGAGCTCCCTTGGAGACATTTCAGTCTTGTGTCCCTGCTCCTGCTTTGGATAAGAAGGATAATAGGAAAAAAACCTGAGATTCTGTACCAAATCTCATTAAATAAAGCTTCCAGCTGTTTTAAGATATTAGAGAAGCCACCGAAACTTTTTCTTCTGGAGCAGTATGTTAAAGGCAGGCAACTTATGCTTGCCTACTCACCACCCCTTTAAACTCGATGGCTTCAAAGGGTTAAACCCAGTACTTTAAGTGAACACCTAAGCTGGCAGCCAAGACAAATGTCACCAAGTGCAACTGCCTGCACAGTCGCCGATGGGCTGAAAAAAGAGATAATCAGGCTGCTGCTATCCCGCAATCATTCCTTCCTGAGAGCATCATCTTCATCTCAGTCCAGCTTTTCAAAATAATTCAATCACAGGCAAAAACCAAAGAGAATTTCCTGCCAAACAGAGCTGTCAACGTTAAAGCGAACCAAGGAGGGGAGGATGTGATGGAGAACATCGGTCAGCCTCAACTGGGATTTTATTATCGTTCCATTTGCCACCGTAACAATCCGATGAGTCTGGAGGAGGCTTTGATGCCTCCTAACTCCTGCAATCAGGCTCTTCCCACCTGCTAATGCAAGAGGGAACATCAAGACAGGGCCCTAAATCACCCAAAGTATAGGAAATCTGATAAATCTGAAGGCTGAGTATTTGGAAATTTACTCTGAGATACAAACAGCTTAAAGCATCTACAAAATAAAGTCATTGTCCTGAGTCTGTTTGCTAAGCCCATTTTGAATTACCTCGGGTTGGGGCTGCTCATATATTACCTGGGTACATTAGGGGTATATTTTGTTACTTACTGTCATTACTGTCTGAGCTCTGAAATACTTCTAGCCCTGCCTAGTGTCCAAGCACCGACAGAGCTATGGGTAAGCAAATCGGATTATTGTGGCCAGTGAATAAAAATAACAACTGGATTTTTATTTGTCTCTGAGGTGTGTTCAGATACAGGGGCCAGGGAGAACATGGTCTGGCTTCAGTTGCAGACCCTTGGTCTGTGTGAGGTCAGCAGGAACGGCTTTACTCATGTAGATGAAGCTGAGTACGGACCTGAGCTTACAGACTGGGCTGTTATGAAAAACGACCTCCAGATCTGTGAAAGACGTAGATAGGACACTAAATGTGGGACCCCAAATGATGTCTTTCCACAGAGTTTTTGCACTGGGAAACCTGCCTCGAGAGCCAGACGTCCTCCAAGTTCAGGCAGTTGGTCCTGATTTGAGCTGTCCCCAGTGGGGACATCCCAGCAAGCCCACAGGCCACATCCCCAGCATCACCCAACTGCACTGAATGACTCCAAAATCACCTTTTTTTCATGAAAGTTAAGTAACACCCAGCCCAGATGTCTTAGCAAGGGTTGGTGTAGTGCCAAGCGATCCACCCCGATGACCTGCAGATAAACAGCATTTCCATCATGGCCGAGTCTGTCTGAAGCACTCATTGCATTCCCTAACACCAGGTGTGGCTGCTGATGGACCAACAGGTTAATACCATACAAAATCCCTCAAAATTGGGATTTTTATCTTCCTACATCGCTTCTTCCCATCCCACACTCACACCAGGCCATACAGAGATGTAAGCTGCACATAGCAGGTGAAAGGACAACCCCTAAATAGTCAGCCCATACCCTCCCAGGTCATTTATCCCAACAGCAAAGATCAGCTCTTCTTCAGTAATTCAAGGTATTTCTCTCTGTATCAAAACAGAGTTCATACAAAAAAAAATAAAAAATCAAAACCCACATTCAAATATATATATATTTGCCAGCCGATGATGCAGGTTTGTGCTGAGACTGGAAGAGGTGCATATACAAATTTTGTGCAAGGCTTAACCCTTTCATTTTCCATTAAAAATGGAGAAAAGTGACCGCCACTTCAAAACGATTGCAGCAATCAGCAGAAAAGATTGAGCCACAACTTAAAGCCCAATTCTTATTCAGGATGACAAGTAATGCTGCACACACCCCACAGCCCATGTCTGGCCATCGTCCCTTTGGGACTTGGCTTGGGGAAAAACGAGGATTGCTGCTGTAGTCAGAAACCTGGACCTTGTCCTCGCTAGAAATAGCCTGGCATCCAGCAATGTCCATTAGCATGCCAGAATTGTCACTAAGCTGCTCAGCTTTTGTCTTCAAATCAAGTCTTTTGTCATCCTAGAATTAGAAGTAATTCTGAAATTATTTTAGCAGCTATACATAGATATCAAATGTAGGCTGGTAGGCAGGGAGACTTTCAGGAGGGATTCAGCACATTTTCTCCCACTGCCTTTTCTGAAGGTTTTCCTTCTTTCAGTTTTTCCAGATAATCTTTGTCCTGCTGTAACGAGCTCATTTAAATGTGTGTTTTTGTGTTTTGTTTTGTTTTTTTTTTCTCTTTTTTTCTTTTTTTTTTTTTTTTTCTGCTCTCCCCCAGTACATTGGCTTTGGGTCTCACATCAAGGCTATTTCTGAAGGTCTTCCCCAGAAATTCCCATTCTTTCATAAACTCAGTGCTGGGATCAGACTTTGCCAGGGTACAAATAGCCTGGCCAGGCTTGACGCAATTGCTGCTTACCTGAGCCCATGACAAATGCTACCCAAGCATTTAGAAGAGGATGCAAAGATGCCAGTAGTCTACAAAGCTGCCTTACTCTACCATTTTCCTATAGAGAAACAAAAGGTAGCCTATTTCAGTTTCCTCCTAAGTTATATGAATGTTGTTCTTTCAATTAAAAAATAAATAAATTAATTAATGTCAACATTTGCCCCACACATTGGGTGGCATGAGAAAAAAGATGGAGCTAGCCCCTCCATGTGCTGCTGCTCTGTAATAACTTAGGAAAACCGCGGGTGAGCTGGCCCCCAGGACAGCTGCTGCAGATACAGCTTAGCTCCAGACACACCACTGCCTCTTTCTCCGAGTTATTTTTCATCTGATTTGTCCTCAGCCTGTCTCCTTTATATTGGGTGCTATTAAAAGGCTGAGTGACTTTGGACAAGCACAACTTTTCATCACCTCTGATTTTATTAGTTGTCTGTTCAAGCTGTTTCCCCCGTGAGATACACAAGCACGAGCCACCGTGGCAAAGCAGCAGGTTTCTGTGCAGGGCTTTCAACATCCCATCCCTCTCCCAAAGGCTTGGATTCTCCACATATTCCAACATCTGCCTCATTTTCTCCACCCCTACCTGGCCCCAAATTTCTGTTGCCCCACACTCTGCTGCCCCTGCCGCACCTGAAAAAAGTGCTCTGCAAACCATGCAAAATATACTAAAAATAAACAGTGGGAGAACAACTAATATTTGGATACGTGTATTAAAATGTTAAGTAACTAGTTTTTTTTTACCTATTCAACTAATGGTTCATTTTTATGCCTTAGCAAACCTGGGTGTTGTAAGGAATTCTCTGTGAGGCTAAGTATTGCTTTATATTTGTGAAGGAGGTGGTCTGGGAATCACAAGGACACAGTTAAAACTGGTCCTGAGCTCAAGGCAGAGGATTGGGTTTATCTGGGGGGCTTTTTGGCCATTCCCCCCCATACATATCAAAACCTGCAAGTGCTTTCAGGCTGTTGCAGGGCCCTGGTGTAGGATGGCCAGAGGAAGGTACCCGCGATGGTGCCAGAGACCTCCAGCAGACGTGGTGTGCTACCAACTTATCTCTGCTCAGGTCCTCAAAAACCTCTCTGCCTTCACCACATGGGCACATGTTGGACGTGATGGTTTGGGGAACAGAGAAGGATGAGGAGCCCTCCAGCTCTACACGTGGAGTCCAGCTGAACATCTATCTGCTCCTTGCTCTCCTGAAAGAGCAGCACAACAGGCTGGAGAGGGACCACAGGGCACCACATTCACCATTTGCCAACACCATTTCCCTGCAGTTTGCTCAGATGCACAAGGAACAAGACCCAGCCCAGACCTGTGGCATCCCCAGATGTGTCACCCAGCCTGAAGAAGAGGCCAACACCTCCGATCCCAGCACCCCTATATCGTTTTAAATCCAGATTTCTCCGAAAGCTAAGCATGGACACCACATGGGCCCCCAGTGCCTCACCCTGCTCCTCATTAACTGGCTGCCCTCACGTGTTTTGTCTTCTCGAATGTGCAGATGAAATGCTGGAGCTGTTGGCTGTTGACAAATTAACAGCAAATTACTGAGGATTAGAGAGCTACAAACTCATCACTTCCCATGGCCCCATGAAACAATATCCAGATTGCATTGGCAGCATCTCCAGTTTTCTACCCAGCTAACAAGCGGTGCAGAGATGAAGACAGTGAATTAAACTAAGCCAAAAAGCAGATATCTCATTTGCATTCTCAGAAGGCAGAAGCTACCCTCCTGCGTTACAGTTTGCAGCAGATAGGACATCCAGCTCCTTGTGCCAGTGCTGGCAAGAAGGAATTGCTCGAATAGCAAATTGCAACTTGCATAATTAATAACTTGCTTCCACCTCTTAACCCCTCAAGCATGAAGTCCAGCTGCAAGCCTCCAACAGGAACACTTCATCTCTTGAAAGTCAATGGTCCCAAAATTCCCATTAAAATTGTTCCAGACTCTAACCCAAACTACTGCTCCTGTTCGATGGTCCCTCTCCCAGAAACTCCTGTTTCAATGGTTGGATCTTCTCCAGAAGCATCTTTGGGGGAGTTTTCTTTGCTCTAGGACTCAGCAGAGCTCCCTCCCATGGTCCCATGGGTTTCCAGGGAAATCGCTCATAATTTTATGCTCCTGCTTAATAAAGCTTCCACCCCTCCTGTTTATTTTCACAGGAAAATGTCAGCCCTATGCTCAGCGTCTCCTGCGATTCGTCCAGGGCAGGGTGGGTGTCTCAGCCCTGCCAGAGGTATTTAATGTCTCTGAACCAAGCAGTGCAGATCTTTGCCATGCTCTTTCATCTGTTTGCTTTGCAAAACAGCTGAGCACCACAGAAGTAGAGCATCCCTGCAGGGAAGGCGCATCTGCTCTGGAAAGATTGCAAAGAAAAAAAAAATGGAAAGAAAACAAATATGTATTTCTGCTCCAGCAAATTAGACAAGCACATCTTTAATCACACACTTTTGTAACAAGTTTTTAACAAAACTGCAGCATTTGTATCTTTTCCCTTTATTTTTCTAGCTGTCCATTTCAAAGTAGGTAAAGGTAAAAACAGGACTACTGTCAGGCTTTTCAGTTTTAAGGACATGGAAAGATGTTTTGGTGTGTTTTCCACAATTACACATAAAATGGCATGCCACACCAATGAGCAAGAGTCAGCACAGCATCAAACTGTGCTAGAAAACCCCAAACCACCCCAAACTGGTGCTGGGGTAACAAATAGGTCATGGTGCAGGTCTGCCAACGTGATCTACACTTAGGTTTAAATGCAAAAGCAACCGAAAGCCCTCAGTGCCAGCACAAAAGGCACAGGGGAGTAGCAGACCAGCTCACTGCTCTTGGTTTGAAACACCCCCAGCACATGCCAGCTCACCTCCTGAGTCCCCAGCATCCAGCTCTTTAATTTGGGTAAATCTAAAATGAGAGGGAAAAAAGCATACGAAGGACCAAGCCATTGGAAAAGTGCCCACGAGCTTTCCTTCCAGCAGCAAACAGGGTCACCTTGCTGCCTCCCTTAATTAAACAAGGCTTTGGAAAGGAATCTCTGAAAATTGCAAGCCCAAAGCATTTCAGTTTTGCTCCATTTTAATCCTATCATATTCCCCTGAAGACTCACAACAGCCTCTCCACTTTTATTTTTTTTTCCCACAGCAAACCCCAATAAATTTCCTGCCAGCTCCAAAGAAAACGCAAAAAGAACAAAGAAATGTGCTTTTTTTTCCCAAAAACCTCCAGCACAACTCCTGCACTAGCACAGGTCCCTCCCCACCCTGCTTTTTGAGCACTCGGTTATCTGTTGCTGCTCGTTAAAATGCTTCTCCTGGAGAACGAGTTTCAGCGAAGCCTTTGTGAATTTTTAATGCCCTGTGCTACTTCGCTTTTGCTGAATCCACATTTCCTCCGTGCCATCTCCTCAGAACCGGCAGTGTCTCCACCGTCCCCTGCGGCCACACACCCCGCAGCCTGTTCTGGTGTGACCGGTCACCCAAGGCCAGCAGGTCCCACAGGAGCACACCCAGGCAGGGAAGGAGATGTACTCTATTGCACTGAATTAGGAGAAAAGGGGGAGCGTGGAACATGAAAGTCAAGGCTGGTGGCTTATTTGATAGAAGGCTGAAGCATGAACCACCTCTGCTTTCAGCAGAACTGAATTATCACAGGAGCGTGGTGGCACTGAGGGCCTCCAGCACTGTGATGCTGGGGAGTTTACAAGATAAAAACACTTGTTTGAGCTTTCTTCTCTTTCTTCCAGCTCTGCTAAGAAAATCATTAGGCTCTTTGTAGTTAAACAAAAGCAAACAAACAGCAAAGAATAAGCCAGCAGCAACTCACAAAAACGTGATCCCAGGGGTTTTCAGCAGAGACCAGGAATGGCTCCACCTAAAAGCAAATAATAGTGAAGACAGGGGCTTTGATTGCTTGTGTGGGTGTCTTATTCACATAAAAAATACGGACAGTAGAATAATCTAGGCTAGAGCAAACAGAACGCTGCTTTCTCAAAAACATTGCCATTGTGGAGGGTCACGGTGCTGCACAGATCTGCTGCAAAACTCACTCACGGGCTTCACAACATCAGGACACACAGATCTTTGGTGATCCATGCCCTGGAGCACCACGGCTGGACCAGCTGAGCTGCTGTTCAGCTGGCAGTGTTATACAGGTTACCCAAGTTTCTGGGAATGCTGTATTTCTTCGAAATACTCAACGCTACTAGCTTTAGCTAATGAAATAGAAAAGCTAGGTTCAGCCCTGATGACATCTCCTGTGATGTTAGATCAAACACTCCTCCTGTGGAGGAGGTGATTTATTAACAGAGATCGGACCTGCTTGAAGAAATCAGCTCCTTGGTGCAGGAGAAGGCTCAGCTACGCTTCATCAAAGGAGCAATTTGCATGGATGTTTTCTGTCCCGGGTAAAGCAGCACTAACAGCTCACATGTCGCCACCAAATCCATCATGGGAAAGCTTTTCAAAAGCAAGACAGACCTCATCACAGCCTCCAAGGAGCACAGCTCTCGCCTCTGCCTGCAGAAAACCCTTTAAACCTAGACGTATTTCCAAACTGTTAGCAAAGATTGCATTTCTAGATTGGTTCAATGCGTGGAGCTATGGGTGATGTTAGCAGGATTTGGGAGCCAGCCCCTCTCCCTCCACTGACCTCAGTGACCGAGTTGCACATACCTGAGCTTGAAATATTTGTGTCTTATTTATGTATGAAGAAAAGAACATAAGAATAAGCTAGGGTATAGCAAACACAACAATCTTTACAAAAATGTTGGTGTTATAGAGAGCCATGGTGCTGTACAGACCCATGGCAAGATCTCAAGCACTGGCCAAGTAGACCACTGATGTTCCACTGCCTGCTTTGTCTCAGCAAGCCCCCACCAAGCACTTTTGAGGATGCTTTTCGGTGCTTTTGGGATCTTTTCCATTTTAGGGAAACCTCAGCAAACCTCCCAGGGAAGACATGAGGTGAGCTGAGGTCTGGTGACTGCAGGGTTTGGTACCACTCCTCAACAAAAAACCTCTGATGGGGGGCTCAGATGACATTCTACCACAGGTCATAACATATTTCCACCCTAATTAAAGAGATGCTGATTCCAAAATTCATCTGCCTCTCTCACAGAGCACACTGGCATTTTTCTGCAGAAAGGCACTTGCAGATGCTCAGCCCACTGGTTTTCTACCTGTGGCCATCCCATGGACTGCTTGTGCCACAGAACAGCCCCGCTCCCATGCCAGGTCAGCCTGCACAAACCTGAGCTGAGAAGAGCTGCGAGCAGCACTTAATCCCCATTCTTGTATAAAAGGATCAAAATGCTCAGCAGGTTGGTAATTCAAAGGTTTAGCCTCCAACCTCCACATATCAGAGCAAAAAATAAAATAAAATACACGCTGAGGGCTTAAACTTGAATATTAAAATTGTAGAAGGCAGGAGGTAAAAAAAAAAAAATGCTCATACTGTTCTACAAGGGGCCAGTCTTTCTCTGTAGTGATTTACGGTATAAGAAAGCTGCTTGCTTTTATGTTGCCTTGGTTATCCAGTCACTCGCTGTATGAATAAATTTGCTTGTCTCAGTGCAAGGCTCTCAGAGAAAGCACATGGAAAGGAAGACACCGGCTCCAGCTACCCATAATTTATGGCTTGGTGTCTTTAAACAAAGGTAAATCTCTTTGCTCAGCTAATTTTTGTAGTCAGCCCCTAGCTGAAGATCCCCAGCCTCCAGCCAAGAGAGGACACAGCTGCAGAGGACTGGGACAGGACAGGGACATGTGGGGAAGCCACCATGGGAGACACCACTGTCAGCAAGGCAGGGTCAGGCCCCCAGTGCTACTGGTTGCACCCTTTTTATCTACCCAAACCTGTACTCCAGCATCCATGGGGTCTCTCTTTGCCCACTTCCCCCTTACCAGTTCATTAAGAGGGAGAAGAAAAGGGAAAATGTCAGGTATCCAAATTCAATGTATTGCAAATCTATCCTTTTAGGAAAAAAAATACATGCAGAAATGGTCTTCCCAAGCTGATTAGGCAGCAAGGTGCCCTGGCATGAAGGATGCTCCAGCCTGGTCAGCACAGCCTCTGAAGGTATTTGTTTCACAGGGGCAACCTTCTCCCTGGCTGCTGACCTGCAAAATGTCAGGCTCATCATTTAGGAAGTAACAACTGGTTCTCAAGAGCTTCAAGTGTCCGGGTCTTGCCTGAGTTATATTTGCAGGTGGTATATTGCATGAACATCTCCCCTGCTCAGTTTTCCTTTCCCCTCTTTTCCCCAGGAGTCTCAGAATTTATCATCTGGTCACGGTCCTCATTATACACAATTTTAATATTCCCTGCTATGTACAGCCCTTTTATAACTTCTTTCTCTTAACTATTCTTCCAGTTAAATGCTACAAAAACATTTCCCCCTCTGGTTTCCAACTTGGAAATTCCTCCTGCAAGATCTGCATGCTGCAGTTCTCCGACAACTAAATGAGAGGATGCAGGGGAGAGAAAACAAGTCTGGCTCCTTTCTCTGAAAATCATAAATATTTCAGCTTGTTTTTACTGTCTTGTGCAAGTACTTCCAATTATAGTACACACTCCCGCCCCTGTTTAACACGTACCAAGCATATCAATTAATATCACTATCACTCTGGCTACAAAAGCACTAAAAAGACCCACCGGGCATGTGGCTGAGCTTGCACGGAGCCAGGAGCTGGGTTCCACAATGCCCAGGCACAAGGACCTGACTCCTGGTCTCTGTTAAGAACAACAAACCACAGCAAACAGGTGTTTGTTCCTAATATAAAAAGCAAAATATGTATTATATTAAGGAGCTTGTTGGGGTAACTACACTGATTTTGGTTAATTTAGGACTGTTTGCTCTTATAAATTCAGCCTAAAAAGGTAAGGAAGGAAAATCAGCTTTGTTTAATGGAGGGTAGCATGTTTGAAAGCCAGCAAAGCAGTCAGCTGGAAAAGTAACATCTCCATGATGAACAGAAAGCCCTCTGGAAAGGAAAACAAGTCTCAGCATACGTCTGTTAGCAGGCTAGGTGCAAAGCTGCGTCTGTGTGCTGAGACAACGGAGCATCACTTAAATGAGCAACCACGTGCCGAAACAACATGCAGGCGCTGTGGCCTTCTGCAGCCAATTATTTTGGCTCAAGGAAAAGAAATCCCATGTTTACAGGCCCGGCACCAGAAGTGCCCAAAAGCCACCCACTCAAATCATTACAGAGAGCAGCGCCCTAAAATCTGGCTCCTTTCACAGATGGAGGCGATGAATAACAGCAGGGCTGAAAGCATCTGTGTCTGCACTGTATCAGGCTGGGTGTCTGTGTATCAGCATCTAATTAAGGCAAAATCTTGGCAGCAGGAACCGAGCTCGGGTCCAACCCCAGAGCGCAGCCTGCACCAGCCCTCCTGTGCAGCTGGGCTGCAGCCAGAGCATCTTCCCTCGCCTCTGAGCTCAAGCCCGCACACAAAAATACTTCCTGAGGCTGCAGCAGGGTCACGGAAGAGAAATTTCCACTCTAAAACAAATGCCCACCTGTGAAAGTCCCTGAAAGCACTGAAGGTTTTCTCCAGAGTGAAATGCTACCATGCAAATGCAGGCACCAAGCACAAAGCCAGAGGCACTTGGGCTCCTGCATTTCCACAAAAATCACTTTTCACTCTTTGCTATCACAGCTTTCCAGGGAGAAATCCAGCAATTCCTGATCCCCAGGTCTCCCTGGCTGGAAATTACAGATCTACACATATCATTGTTTTATCTTCAGAGATTTCTCTCTCCACTGCAAGCAGTGAGGTAGTTATTCCCCTCTCTCTGATCTTTATTATCTAGTAACCCTAGTAATCTTAAAAGAGTCAGAAAGATAATAGGAAAAAACAGATCCCCATGATTTATAGTTGTTCCTGGCCAATTGCCTGAATGTAGGCTGCCAGAACATGTTTTCTCACAATTGTCTGGCAAAATTTGCTTGGGAATTATAAGGATTATTTGCAGCAGTGTATTTGTTCTGGATTCCGTTTTTGCCTTATTTAATTCTAACAGCTATGATCGACACCTTCGATAAACATGGTGGATCTGCAACAGAAACTAATGAAAAGAGAAGGCAGAGCCCCCCAAGCTGGGATGAAACTGGGAGGCAAGTGGAGGAAAGCCCAGCTACCAAGAGAAAGAAGAAGAGTTGGAAGCTGTAAGTAGGATTTGGGTGGAATGGCAAGAGGAACAACACAGGCTGGGGGACAACAAGGTGCCTATTGAGGTGGTGAAGGCATTTTAAGGGGTTCCTATGTGCCAGTCACCTCTACTGGGGTGCATCTTGCCATTGCCACCCCAAAGCCTGTCACTTGCTCGTAATACACCAAGAGCACTCACAAACCACATTGCTGAGCCTGTTAAAGGCATGCTTCCAAAGTGATTTGGAAGCACCAGAAGACAGAAAGCTCTTTGGTTCACCTGCATGATGGATAAACACACTGTTTGGCAAAGAAGACATAAGCTACATGGCAGCCAGAGCCCCCCGCTTTGCAGGGTTTGACTCCAGACATTAAAAATGAGAACACTCATCCTGGGAGCTTGTTCCTGCACCCAGGCCAGCCCCACTCCGGCACCTGGGCAGTACCTGCTGGGACAGACGTGTCTCAGGGCCACGCACCAGCCAGGTCCCCAAAGCCTGCACCACCCACTTCATCTGCCAGACCACTATCAGCCATCCAAGCAGAAAAAGTCCTTTCTAGGCATTTTAAAATTTCATTACTGCCGAAAAGTAATAATTAAAAAAAATCACCACAACATTAAAATTTTAGCAGTAGGAATATTGATTTGCTGGATCTACCCTGAAAAGCTTCCTGGATACAGCAACATGAGATATTAATGAGACAGATCAAAAAGTGCCTGAGGTGCTAAGCTACTGATGTCCATCAATGCCCCCACTTTCTGCTGTAGCTGGAGCCTTTGCCCTACCTCGTGCTGCTATTTCTAAGCCAAAAAGACCTTTGTATAAATACCCTCCCTCCTGGAGCAGGTCTAGGACTTGTGTCATAAACTCTGTGAGGGGAGATGTCAGGGCAGTTTTGCACAAAGACTGACCCATCTGAACACAGGAATATTGTTTCAGCTGAAATGGCCAGTAAGATAGCTACAGCATCCAGGGATGCCCACACTCTGCAAAATTCAGCACAAAATCCACCACTTTTAAGACACTGACAGTATAACTTGTGGGTTTTAGCTAGAGAGATGGCAAGGAGGTAATAGCTCTGTAAATGTTTCATAGTGCCCTTTGCTGGCTGTCATCAGGCCATGTAGCTATATTTGCTATGCAGTGCCCAATTAAATTTCTCAACTTTGGCTCCAGAAAAAAAAATATATATATTCTTTTAAAAGTCCTCCTGACTAATTGAGCAGCTTTTCAAAGCCTGCTTCAGAAACCACAATCTCTTATTCCCACCTTTCACAACCTGTAACAAGGCCATTAAATCTGTCACCATAATGTATCCCATTCACTTCTTTTCAGCCTGAAGTCTCTAATGAGGGTTACAGAAGAAAACCTACAACTCCCAGCCCATGGAGAGAAGAGGAAAATAAAGCCTGTCTTCTCTGGGTTGCACGGTGTGTCAGACCGTAATTGGTGTGCTTCAAAGCAGGCCGGGAGTGTTGGAAAACACTGGCCTCCACATGTAATATTCTGCCCCAAAATGGTAGGCTGAAACAGTAACCCCTGCTTGACGTCTTCTGTCTGCATCTGTCATGGACACCCAAATGCTGGTGTTTGTATATTAAAGGAATTGAAACACCAACCAGAGCAGCAGAGACTGAAACTCAGCAACATTCAAGGCTCCTTGCCTCTCTCTGCAAGATCTTTCATACTTAGTTCCTGTTCAACCCCCAAAGACCAAAGAAATACCAGCAGGAGCCAGGAAAGGACAAAGAGGAGCCAATCAAGAGATATGGTACCACATAAAAAGTACATCGTGCACAGAAACACATCACACACACACACAAAGACCTTACAGGCTGAATACAGCTGCCTTGCCCCGCTCCCCTAAGCAATATGATTGCACAAACTGGTTGGAGCCCAAGCACAGATGCTTCACAGCATGGGGAGCAACTGGGCAGGGAGGTTTTAGACCACCCTGAACCTCTACCAGCGATAAATACCAGCAGCAAGAAGGCTGGATCAATGGGGCAGGACAAAAACCTGGGTACCGTGCAGATTAGAGAGAGGTTTCCAAGGCAGAAGCTTTTCTCCAGCCTGCTCCCCCATGCCTGGTCTGTCAGGGGTGGCTCAGCGAGGAGCAGAGAGCAGCGATGGCCCAAGGGCTGGTGCTTCTGCCCAGACAGCACTCGCAGGAAGATGGCTTTTGGGGTCAGCATCACCACCTGAGCCTTCAGTGGACAGAGACTTAGCCTAGTAAGAAAGCGTGAGGCCATGAGGTGAGATATCTGACTGTCTCTGAGGTTCTAACCCATTTGCTGTCAATATAGAAATGTCAGGAAGCCTTGAAGGTTACAACCATTACTGATTTTACCATAGGTTTTGCAAAACAGATGGATTTTAGAGAGGGTGGAGAAGAATGTTTGGAAGTCATGAGGAAGGAAGGTGCTTGGGTGGCCAGCACGGAGGGACATGGACATGGCTTTCAGGCCACAGGGCAGCCTGTACTGAGGGCTGGCAGGCCTCACACAACGGCTGAGCATGGCAGGGACTTCTGGAGATCACCTCATCCAACCTCCCCCACCTGAGCAGGTCCACCCAGAGCATCAGGGGATGATGATTTTTTTCTTTGCATCTGGTTTGATGTTCTAGCTGCAGGCTTTACAGCAAAAGGATGATGACACAGGTGATTGCTACCAACCCTGCTACAATGCCAAAATTCTCTGCCCCCTTGTTTCATGGATGTGCAGGGCAGTGGGCACCAGAAAGACACTGACTCATTTCTGTGGCTCATTCATTAAAAAAAAAAAAACAAAACTCCACCTGGCAATTAACAGAAAACATCTGAAAACATCCTCTCAGCTGATTTGTACCTTGAGTAATGAGAAAGGGCGCTCTGCATGACACCAATTAGGCACCTGAGCTGTCAGATATTAACTGGAGTGCCAGCAAGCCAGTTGCCTGGAAGGCCAAGTGCTCTTTCTAAATAGAGCAGCTTTTGCTTCACAGGCTTTCATGGTATCTTCCATTTTGGTAGCCTGCCTCTCTCAGCAGGGAGCAGCTTTAGGAACAGGACAGGAGGAAGAATTTAAGAGAGTGATGGACTGTAAAATTTTGCTGTACAGAAATAGGCAGGATAGAAATGTGTCTGTTGCAGAAATTAAATTTCTTGTGCTGGCCACTCCGTTGGCTTCAGTTCTTGGGGGAGTTTCTGGGCTGGATCCAAGCCTTGTCCAGCACAAACCTCTCACTAGATAAACCACACATGGGCCCAGGTTAAAGCTGGACTGCTACATAATTGGCAGCTAATACCATAGGAGGATATAGCAGTTAATGTTCTAATCCTGTGCACCCAATTCAAGGCCTGTTTTGCAAAATGAAGGTGGTCCAGCTAAAAAAGTATTAAAAACAAACAAACAAACAAACAAAAACCAACATGATTCTAACATGCATTTGCTAAGCAGAGGTGATGAGAGAAGAGAAACAAGCCCCACAGATACCTACACCAGCCTATTCAATAACAAAAGTCAAACCTTGATTCAGTACACTAATTTCAAGGGTATAAAGGGTGGACAGAAGAGCTAGACACATCTAATGACAGCTTGTAGGGAAGGACAGCAACCATCTTTCACAATTTCTGCATCATCTCAAAATTCATCTGTTGATAGGTTTGTTTATTATTTTGGGAACAGCATGTTCCAATTTAAACAGATGTCATCTCTTCAAAGCCTTGTGCTGTGAACTCAGCAAGGACTTGGAAGGATAACTGAGCATACAAGAGAGAGAACAAGGAAAAATTTATAATATACAGGAATCTGAATAACTGAAAACAGATCCAAACTTTCCTCTTGGAAATAAAGGCCATCACACAGTTTTACAAGGTGCTTTTTGACTGTCACATGAAATCTAGACCATCTAAATGCAAAGTGTTTCTTTATTTTAAAGAAGATAAATAAATTTAGGCTGTTTGCTTGGTCATGGAAGAACCTAACAGATTTATCCATACTTTTAAAACCTGATTCATCATTGCATTTTTCCACTTAGATGTGGGTGGCTGCTAACACTGTTTTTGTTATGCAAGAATTATAAATATTCTCACTTCAAACTAATGAATTACTTTGGACGCACCAGAGAGATATGAATAGCTCAAGGTTTTCCCTGTGTGTGAGGAGCAGTAGCCAAGCAGAAGGTAATTACCCTGGTCTGGAAGATAAGTGGCTTTTGATGAGTAACTCATTAGGAACACGGACCACGAGGCTCCTGGGAGCTCACAGTAAGAGCAAATTTCAAAAATAGGCACACAGTTATGGCTGTGGAAGGAAGAGCTGGGTGTGCAACAGGAGGCTTATTAGGTAGGTGCTGCTGGTTATTTGTTCTGATACGTAACATGGAGGTATTGCAACCCTAGCTTGGCATCTTTTTAAGATCTGACAAAAGCAACCAAAGCCACGATGTCTTCATTTTCCTTCCTCGATGTCTCAGGTGCCATGCTACTGAAGTTCCAGCTGCTTACCACCATTCAAGCCCTGTGCAAATGCATTTTCCAAAAGAGCCTGAAGCTGATGGGGAAGGGTGGAGAGAGAAGCATTCCAAGTCCTGTAACAACTTTGTGGATGATTACCATGCTAAATTCCCATTGAGTAATTTTCTAAAAGCGTTTCAATAAATTAACAAGGTAATAAGTAATAGATGTATGCTATTTTTAAACTCAGAACAGTGCCAGAAGGAAATGTTATCTAACTGCCCAGCAGTTAGATGCCATAAAAAGGGGTGGGTCCAGGCAGGGCAAGCAAGCTGAAAGGTGACAGTTCCTTGGATTTCTGAAATAAAGAAAGGACTAAGGTACAACCACCACAGCAGGCAGGACATAAAGCTAGCAATACAGGACATTTGGCACATGTCAGGGAAAGTGCAGTGTTGTGCTGGGACCTCCATCCCATTTTCCTGACCAAGAAATCCCTTCTCTAACCTGACATTTATGATATGCCTCAGTTCTTTAATATATCAAACTGGGGCTGAGAGATGAAGTTGATGCTTTTCTTTTACCTGCTTGTCTTTCTCTGCCTTTTTCCAGCCTTTAAAGCTTGGTATCTCCATAGACCAAGGGGACAGCGGTGACAAGGGGCATTACTGGCACCATCACAAAGCCATCAGGCAGAGCAATGCTGCTGCTCTGCAGGTGAGAAGAGGAGCTCACTGTATCCACAAGGGCACGATCCTGCTGCCAGATAACTGGGCTCCTCAGTCAGTCTGATGTCCAAAGCAATTTACATTCCCTGCTGTATACAGCTGTATACATGCCACCATCATTTAAAGTGCAAATTTGTAACACTGGGATATTCTTTGTAAGCAAAGGTCTGTCCAACAGCATAAATCAGCTTTTATGAGCTCCTAAGTGACTCTAACAGATATCTGTGCGCAACTGTTTAAAGGATGAGCCCTCCTGGGACAGGAATGGGCACAACTCCATTGCCCTCAGTGGCTCTTAACCAAGAAGCCCTTTCCAGCCACCACTCCTGGTGCAATCATGCTTCTGCTCTTCTTTTATTAGTTTGCTACGTCCCCTTGAGGCCCCGAGCTGATCATCCAGATCAGCTCAACTCTGAACCCTTCCCCCAGCACTTGAACGCCAGATGTCTGTGTTCAACTGATAAATGAAATTATTTTAATTCACATTCAGACTTTTTTTTTTTTTTGGTATTTAATTACCAACAGGAGCAGAAGCTATCCAAGAGAGCACACATTGAATGGTTTCGTTCCTATACACACCTTCAAACACACAACTGAGCACACTCCAGCTTCACATCATTCCTTGCTGGCCTTATCCTATTTACAGCCAAGAGCAGCTGGGTGGAGGCAGCAATCTTACCTGTCATTACAAAGAATTACCTGTCATTACAAGGAATTAATGGAGTGTTGTGGCTGTGTCCCTAGAATGACAACATCTTGAGCCACACTGTAGTGCCATGTCCCTTATCAGGGTCAATATCTGAGCCACTTTCCAAGAGCGTGGTTACAGATAATTACACTGACAACGCATCCAATACAGGTAACAATGCCCTTTGGAAAATGGCTTGATGATTCACAACCGTAGCTTTGCCAAATTACACGCTGAATATGCTGTGAACATAACAGATTGCACGTTCTGAGGAAAAGGTTCTTTCCAGTAGAGCTACTGGGGACAGGATTTATTTGCTAAGGGTGACATAGCCTTGGCCTTATTTGCAGCAAAACGTCCAGTCCGCTCATTGATCAGCAGTTCTGATTACCATGGCTAATGGCAGCTTCTCGCCCTCTCAACATCTCAGCTGGCTGCTACATAGCCAGCATTTAAAACCTTGTATGGGATGCACGTCACGTTTAGTTACCCCGGCCACGGGAGCTGGGTAGCTGCAGGGACTGGAGATTTCCAGATAACAAAACTGTTTCCGTGGAGGAACATTTTTATAACTGATCGTTAGCAATTAGGCTGGTCTGTCAAAATAAAACCATCTTAATCTTTCAAAGTGAGTGCTGGGCTATTTAACTTATAATTGATTAACAGCTTTCGGAAGAGAGGATTGAAGTACACAGTAGATACCTCAGATGATGGACAGCTCAGCTTTACGAGCCTAAAACAAGTTGCCTCCTTTTTCCCACCACATGCCAATTAAATGATTAAGTATTGTTTACTGGGACTAGAAGGATTACAAGACAGTAGGTGGATTTATTAGCAGGGAAAGGAAAAACACTCCTACATGGAAGAAAAAGGATTATTTCAAGTGACTGACAGCCATGCCCCTGCAAAGCACGACTGGAGATGGCTAAATTATTCAGTCAGAAGGTTACGTCCCAGCCCTTCTCCCTTTTGTCAGGCCATTCGCCAGTTTATCCGGACATCTCCAATGTGTTCATTGTTTCAAGGTGTGCTACCCAGACTGTTTGCTCAGTTTATCACATAGATAAGCTGCAAATTCAGTTGCTTGGTATTGTTAATGGGGAAAAGGTCGGGGACAACTCGTATTCATCACAGTCTCAGTCCTCCTCTGGGGCAGGAGACCAAGATGTCCTTCAGTGAGCAAGAGCTGCTTACTTAGAGGTCTCCCAGTACATGTAGGCACTGGGTGAAATCACCTTTGTACAAGTACCTAAACATGGCAGGAACAATAATATATTTTAGCATCTTGCACCAAGAACATCCTATTTCACACAAATTAATAATTTATGCCGAGGAGCTTTGGAAGGAAGAAGAAGGAGGAGAAGCTCTGGGTTCACATGGCCAGGCTCCATAATTACCATGCCTGAACTAGCCACGTTGCATTAACACCACACACACACCACTTTTACCAGGCTGAAAAGTGTCAAGACACCGAAAAGACTTCCAAATGCAAGACCTCCTGACTGTCAGAGGCTGCACATAAAATAAAACAACTCCTTAAGCCTATAACACAAAGGAGTAGCATGGGAACTTCTATATTGCAATTTCAACTGGAGAGGCAGTTATGGAGCAAATCTTTTACGTTCTGCAGATGGGAACAAACTCAGCAGCATAGCTGAGCACCCAAAACTCATCTCACACTGCTGTCAGGACCAGCAGGCATGCACCAGCAGGGCCATAGCTCTGCAAAGACCCTCACCTGAGGACACCACAACAACTTTGAAATTGAGCCAACCCTTTATGCACCTAATCTCTGGATGGAAAGAGTTAAATGAGTTGCTGCAGTTAAAGCAGAAGGCAAAAGTTGAGCTCTTCCCTTCTATTTCTATAGGTCTCATCTCCAAGAGTAGCTTTAGCACAACTGAGGAAAGCAAAAGCTGCTGCTTTAGGATGGAGCTGCCAGCACTGCCTACCCTGGGAGTTCCATCCCTGGGGTGCTGCTGTCACATGGTGCTTGCTAATGATTTGTCACAGATGGTTAATTAAAGGGAGCAAAGTCCTTGCTAGACAAGAGCCTCCGCAGGTGTGGAGGCAGCCAAAGCCTGGTAACAGGGTATGATATTTCGAGAACCTGGGAGCTTTTGTTTTTTGCAGCCTGTCTAGAGCTCAGGACCCCTTCCTGGGATTCAGAGAAAAACCTAAAATGCAAGACTTTCATTTTTTCAGCAGAAGTCTGTGTATGTCACATGGGCAGCCCTTGGTGGGACATGAAAGCAGTCAGCTGATGCTCCCATTGATCATCGGAGCTGTAATGGTAAAGCAATGAAGAGGCTGAGTTTCAACAAATCAATAAATTAAAGGCCAGGATGTCAGAGGAAGTCATGAAAAGGCTATCCCTAGGGATACAAAACACAGAGATATTACAGCTGCCTCTGGAAACCTCTGAGCCAGGGTTTGCAGGGAAGGCACAGGGAGAGAAATATCCCTGCACGCCTCCTGCAGCAGCTGCTGTGAGCCATGGGGTGCTGGAGGGGAGTCTGCAGGGAGCCGTGACCCCCGAAGGCTGCAGAGGAACGTGCTGGGCTAATTACAGAGTGAAGCAAGCCCCATTGCCAAGAGGTAGGCAAATATGAATAGCTGCCAAAGCAGGGCACCAGGAGTGGCAGGTGCTGGCCCCTCACCTCGAGGAGCCTGCAGAGGGATAGGGCTGCCAGCTGAATTGAGACTACATGGTGACAGCACGTCATGCAAAAGAAAAGGTACATCCCGTTGGCCTCTCTCCACGGGGAGAACCACGCTCTGTTGGCCAGCAGTGAAGCTGGAGGCTGACTGCACCAAAAGGAATGGGAATAGAAGCCAATATACAGAAAACTCCTTCCTCAGAAGTCTCCTGGCTTTGTGAACAGCACAGGAATGTATCACGTTTAGCATCTCTCTCCTTGAAGCACCCTTGTAAGGTGGGGACATGTCACACACTAATATTACACGTTTAAATTATTCATTTTAACACCAGTTTCTTCTTTCCTACTAGCTGTTTGCATGTTTTTGTCTTCTATACACTGACTCTGCATCCAGCTGTGATGCTGGAGCTGATGAAGCACGAGGTGGGCTCCCCAGAGCCTGAGCTACCTCCCCAGACCATATTGCAATGCCTAATGCACCTCTGAACTCAATGTTTTTTTAAAATATACTAAGGTGGGAGATGCCTCTGACATCAGCCAGCCCCAGGGAGGCTTACAATGGCAGCAAGAGAAGGCTGCAGACCTCAGCAAAGCGACTGGGTGCTGGGACATCATCCCACCCCCATTACACTCACAGCACTAACAGTGACCAGGTGGCAGATACGTCACTGGAGACCCGCATTTGTTGTAATATTCTGTGGTCTAGACAAGAAATGCTCCATTTCTGAGCCATGCAAGCATCCCTGTCTGATGCTCAGGCAAACAGCACCCAGGGGAGCACCCATGTTGGGGTGAACAGATGCTTGGATGCTCAGCATCCCCAAAACTGCATCTCCCTGCTGAGCCAGAAGTTCTTCTCCACTACACGGTGTGCCCCATATTTCTGCAGCAGATGTTGCAGATGGCAAGCAATAAGCTGGAAATCAAGGGAAGTATTAACAGTTGTTTTTTTTCCTCCTGTTGTGTGAAACGCTTATTACCAAAGCTGTCTCGCCACGTATGCAGGCTCCCTCACTCCACACATGGGTTTACATGGGGAAAACCTGCTGAAAAGCGGCATTGGGTACATCTGCTGGGCAGGGCAGCCCATGCAAGTCACCATGGAGGGGCATTTCAGAGCTGAGGGTAGCTGATGGACTCCCCAGGGTCAGCTCTGGGGTGCTAATCTCTGCCTCTTTGCCCAAACCCAAACTCCCTCCGGTCGGATGAGCAGGACAAGAAAATGCTTTTAAGCACTAGGCTGCATCTGAGCAGCTCACTGTCTGCCTTCCCCACACAGCCCAAGCAATCCCACCTGTTATCTGTGGTTCACTTGCTCGAACCTTACAAAGGGAGAAGCATCCGGGTACCTCGTCCTTCTTTGCCTTGGTAAAAGAGCCAAGACAAAACATTGCACTCTGAGTTCTGGTTCTCCAGTCCTATCACAGCTGTTATAAATTGAACTGTGTCTAAAATAAAAGCACAGCATCGTTTGGCTGAGTTTGAAAAGCAGCCACTGGAAATAACTGCATCAAGACCGGTATGTTAAGATGCATCCTTTTGAGCTGTGTTCAGCAGAGTAACATTTTTATTATTTTTTATTCCAGTAATAAATCACTGCAACAGTTAAGTGCTCAGGAGGCCGTGAAGTATGGCAGCGTGGGTGGCAAGAGCAGAAGTTCATTTTTCCCTGCAAGCATCACTTAGGGTGCTCCCCCCATGTCAGCCCCCTCAGCATCTCCTTGTACTGTGTTATTGCTCAGCTTAGTCGAGTAATACATTTCAGGATCTTATTGTGGTGTCAGGGCATTGACTGCTTACAGGCCAGTGGCAGCGATAGTCCTTACCAGCTCTTTCTGAAATCGAGTGTCTCCTGTTTAAATCTGGTAGGGGAAAAACCCTGCTCCCCTCCGTGCTCCTTGCACAGCCTCCCACACATCCCTCTGCAAACACACACGGTCTCAATGTATATTTGATTTTCTCATTGTGCAAAAGGGAAAGAATAGAGACAGGCCCTCGGGATTTAGCTAGGAGCAGGGCTGAATGGAACCCCACTGCCTGTTTTTCCTGTAGCCATGTTATCTCACAGCAAACCCACTCTTTCCTTTCTCGATGCCAAACCATTTAATGGAGACATCTCTGTGCTATTCCCCATCCTAGGGCAAGACCAGGCTTCAGCTAAGTTGTTCAGGTTTCAACAGGCATAAACCAAAAATAAACATAAATGCATACTGCCCCTTGATGTGTGTGCCCAGTCCAACAGGAACCAAACTACAAATTTTCACAGGTTAGGCCCATTTTACAAAGCTACTCCAAGATTACAAAGAGAAGGATCCTCGTTTATCACTTAGCTGTGATTTAGTTTTTTAGATGTTCTTTTCAGGCTTGTAAAGCTGCCCCAAATTTGGCAGATATCGCCATGCAGACTTGCACACTAGTATCACGTCTGCTCTAAGAATACCTCAGCCAAAGAAATGACAAAATCTCTTCCAAAGCTTAAACGGCATCAGTGTCAGACCCAGGAAACCAAACGGCATTTAAACAGTTGGATGTTACCATCTGGGGAAAAAAATAATAATGACAGAAGTTAAATGGAAAAAAAAAAAAAAAAGCAAAATGTGAATGTTCAGACTTACCATTTTTGTCAGCTCTTCTGAAAATCTAGAATTGAAAGAGAAAGAGAGGAGTGTTTACTATGTGGGTCAGCTGGAAGGGTTTGTGGTTGCAGTTAAGCCCCCTCCTCCCCCCAAGCCATCTCAAATGCTTTGTGGAGCCCACCCCTTTCAAGACCCAGCCCCTGGCCCCATAAAATGGTCAACCACCACCTAGGGACAGTATCGGCACGGTCAGCTTTGGAAATAATCAGTGGGTGCTCCAGCAGTTCATTCATTTCCCATCCCCTTTGCAGAAGAAAGCCAAAAGCGTAGGTCCAACACACACACAGTGACACCAGCAGCACAGCCAATTTCTCTAGCATCAATAATATCTCTTAAACCAAGTGTCAGAGTTCTGCACTTCTCAAATTATTTACCTGGCTTTTATTTATTTTATTTTTTTAAGCAAGTTTCCTGCATGAGAAGGAGATTATACTTTGGCTTAAAACTACTGTGTGGAGGAACAGCCCAGAGAGAAGAACCAGATAGACTTTTCAGAAGGAAAAACTGCAAGAAGGTGTAGTACAGTGGAATTTGCCAGGGAAGAAGGCAGCAAAAACAACTGCTGCATTTCTTACTAGTCTAATCTTAGGACGAGTCCCCTGACACAACACGATTAACAGCAAAAGCCTTGTGCAAGGGCTGAGATCTTACAGGCTGCTGCTAAAAATGGCTGCTAGTGCAAGCTTGGCCGTAAATTACCGAAAAATTAAGATGCTCATAAATTGGACAGAAAAGGAAAAACTTTATTATCATCTCTTCAGACCTGACCCTATTAATTTGAGCCAGAGCAGAGATTTTTGGCTGCACAAAGAAAATTCCCTGCAGAGGGAATAAAAGCACCAGCAGGACAGATCAGAGGCAGCCGTAAAATGCAATCTCTTCTTTTCTGGGTCATAGAATCACTCCAAAAAAAAAAAAAAAAAAAAAAAAAAAAAGCCAGAGAAGAAACTGCTGTGCACAAGAAACCCAAGAGACAAATTGCATTGCAGAATGTGCTAGTTAAACGAGTATGGTTTAATTAAGCAACATTAATCATTCTTTTGCCAGAAGCCCTAGGCTGGACAGGGCAAGGCCGAAGCTGTACTTTCTGGCACACTTGGGCAGGAGCAGATGCCCTCTGCTTGAGGCATGTGGTGGAAGCAGCTGGGTGCCAGCCTTCAGGAGAGCCCTAAGAGCCCTACAAGGGTTAGGGCTTGTCACCACAGCTCTTGGGCTGCCCATTTCCGAGAACAGCTAGAAGTCCAGGGGGAAAATCCTACCTGTCCCCACGCTTATGGACCTCATTGAGATTAGAAAGACCAGTCATGGCTTGTCTATGGGATGGAAGAATAAAGAATCCTTCTTTAGGGCTGGGCAAGCAGGACCTCAGGCATTCCCAGGGTTTTGGCACACATCACTCGGCCATGAGCACTATGCCCTGCCTGGACTGTGAAACATTCCTCTTTTCCAGGCTTGGACACCCCATTTCCTCACTCCCAGTGAACACCTCCAGACAAGGCACTTTGCTTTCTGGATGCTGATTATTTCAGGGTTTTCTATTTCATCGCCACATCCTTTTGTTACTGCTCCCACTGCTCGGAGACAAAGGCATTACATAAATTCTAACACAGAAGCAGCAACGTCTATTTTAAGGTGCTGTGGGAGATCACCACCCCGCTAAGCACAACAGTCAGAGGGAGAAAAGGAAAGCAAGAACAAAAGTAAAACATGGCTTAAAGTGGGAGAACAGCTCAACCCATGGTGCTGTGTCCTGTGGAGCCACCAACCTCGCAATGAACTCTTGGAGAAAGAGGGGAAAAAAAAAATAATATATATAAAGTTGTCTACTAATAGGGAATCAGCCTGGCTGTAAGTTGATGTGCTAAACTACATCTAAGGCAAAAGCACCAAGATTTCATGGCCAAACCTGTTAAGGGAGGACCACATCAGCTACCAAGCTTTATCTACAGGACCAAACTGTTCAGCTTTTACTGTAAATGAACAAGATTTATTCTTCCAGCTTAATTGGACTACAAAAATTTTACACGCACAAAAATTAAAATAGGACACGAGGAGAGAAAGCAATTTAAGACAAAGCCATCTGTCAACACAGGCAGGCAGCATCAAGGTATGAATGAACATCGGGAGGCTGATAAAGATATAACACGCTCTGTGATAGCTTGCTGGTGCTGCCAAAAATGCTGCTTCTGTGAAGACGCCATATTTACACTAAAGGGCAAAACTAAAACAAGCAGCAGCACCCAGTGACCCCATTGGTGCAGTTTTTTGCCCAGCAATTAAGTTGCTCAGACTCAGTGGAGCAGCAGCAGCACCACCGAGCCTGGCCCAGATTGCTCTTTCTGCTCCATCGCCCCCACTTCTCCCATCGCTGGGGTAATGCACTGCTTGCAGGTGGTCAACAAGAAATGATCCAGTCCCAAATCTACTACACCAGGCATCCCCCCATCAGCCGTGCTTTAGATCTATTAAGCAAGGCTTCTGTAGCACAAGCTACATTGCATGGTGAGGAATCCCGTAACATGGGCCAGATTAGCCCATGTTATAGGATTTACTCCTGCAATGCACGCAGAGCTCTGTCTGCAGCATGCTTCATCCATTTCCGAGCTGTTTAGATGGATAAAAGCCCTACAAGATTTTGAGGCAGCAGCATCTTTCAGGAGTTCCTATGGCTGTCTTTATTTCTGCTCTGCTCTCAACTGGCTACTGCAGATATCTGGCAGAAGTAAGCAATTCAAGCTGCTGGTGGTAATAATAAACTTGAAGTAAAATTGATGGTTTCAGATTTAAACATTCAGCTCTGCCTTCTCTGAGCTCTTGGATTAGAAAAAGCTACACTGGAGGCTACTTGAGGGAGGTTTTCTTGGCAATTTTATTAAATTCACACACAGGCACTCCCCTAACAAGCCCAGGAATTATTACAGGGTTTGTAGAGTTTATTATTCCTTCAGCAGGTTAATATGCTGTTGATTTAAAATAAAGAGTGCAGCTGAGCTAGAATTCTGTTTTCCCTGATAATCTCAGTGCAGAATCGAGCACGAACAGGATCCAAGCCTCCTTGGAGAGGTAAACCTACGGATGAGAGAGCATCCAGACACCCAGAGAGATGTAAAAGCCTGATTAATTTTTTCACCATGCTCCCACACCCCTGTTCTTCCTTTCTGTTCCCTTCCCTACAGGTCTTGACGCTTTTACATCCTCATGGAAGGAAATTCCTCTCCAACAGCCTCTGTGTTGCTCACAGGCTTTTTTACGTCCACAAGAAGAGCAGCTAACACCATTTTCACTTCTCCCTCTTACCTCCTCCTTTCTGTTTACCACCTAGCTTCATAAATCAAGGTTACAAAAGAGGGGCAGGAGCTGCTGCTGATGTTATCAGATATCCAGCACTGGATGCTACTTCTGCACTAGGGCTGCACTAGAAATGGCACCGTTGACAAAACAGTCAGAAAACGATGCCAATTTGGGAGTCTACATCTGGAAACACACACCTGGCACAAGCCTGGTATGTATTATCTTGGTATGTACTATCCAAACACCTTGAATGGGGCCAAAGTGTAAATCAGCTCTGGCTACGTAAGTGAGGGCGGAAGAGGAGAGCTGGGTTTGAAGCAGTCTTTATGACCTTGCTGGAGAAAGAAGGGGACAGATGAGGGTCAGAATTAGTTCTCAGTGAACCTCTCCAAGAAATAGCTTCACCTGACCTGAAAGCAATGGCGTTGCTTTCCTCAGGGGCTTTTAAATTAAAACCTAAAAGTGCTGGCCACAAGACATTCAGTCACCGCTGGTGAAGCCAGGGGGGACACGAGCTCTTTCCAGCAGATATCAGAAGGGGCAGCTCAGTGATGCTGCCCAGCCCTGACACCCGCTGTGGGTCACACTGTTACCAGTGCTGGTTTCCACTGGAAAGGCAGGAAGAGATGAGTAAGAGCAGTCTGTAAATAAGAACCGAAGTACTCCCAGGCAGAGCAATACCTGTCTAGATGTTTCCCACGCCTTGGGAGCCAAAAACCTCAGCTCTATTGTATGTACGTGTATACTTATTCACACTCAGCAAATAAGATCTGATATAGGTTTTTCCAACCTCCAACCCATGTTTTCCATTTTATCAGTCTTAGGATATTTGCGGATTTGTTCTGGACTAGAAAAACCCGTGTGTGGTTACGGTGGCACGAGTAGCACCGTGGCAATGTCAGCTTCCTCTCAAAAGGGGTTTTGTCCTCGTGAAGCAGGACAGAAGCTCCGAGTCCATGGAGAACATCTTCAAGCAGCCCAGAAAGCTGGTGCAGACCACAGCATCACTGTGGTCTTGTCTCAGAAGCTGGGGACAGACCCCAGCAATCCATAGCAAACCGCACGCTGCAAATCCAGAGCATTTGGTTCTTGTGGATGGGGCAGCCACGTGTGATCCCGATGTGGGATGCAAACACCCAGGGACAATCACCCGTGAGTGAGATTGGGATGGGGACGGACCCAGGGACACTATATGAGCTCCCCACTAAACACAACCTCAGCTTTATCCACCACCACCCTTGAAGAGCATTTGCCACTCCTGGTTTAGGAAGTGCTGAGGACTTATATTATCTTCTCCATTAGTTTGTTACTAGGCTTTTGTTAATCTGCAGTTTTATCTATTTTTGCACTTGGAAATCTATGACTTCAAGCTGAACTATTAAACCTTTTTTATTTTTATTTTTTAAACATTCACCTGAAAGGACACAAGCAAAAGAAAAATGCTGAAGTAGCCCTAAGCTAGGATTCATCCTCCAAGCTGACAGCAGAAGACATCAGACCCTCTCTTTCTATCTCCTTCTTCCTCAGCCCTTCCTTTCACCCCACAACATCCCAGTTCTGTTTCTTTGGTGCAAAGGGAGAAGGAAACTTCCACTGAGCATCAGTCTTCCCCATGGTCCAGAGGAATCAGAACAAATTCTTTGGGGTTGCTCAAGTCAGAAGAAAGCCGGAACAGATGAGGAAGAAGTGACAAAGGTACCACTAGTACCAGCTCCATCTTACCCACTTCATAACCAAAACCAAGCTTAATCCACCTTCCCCAGCCCTGATGAACCACCTGCAGAGCACCCCCAGCTGATGTGGATGCTGATTAAGCCACAAAATCTCCCAGGTCTTTACTCCAGCCCTCGAGGAGTGACACAGCCCTGGAGCAGGGACCTGCTGCCTCCCGAGCACATCCACATAGCACAGGAGCAGGAATGGGTTAATTGGAAAAATCTGCTCTCATCCCTGATGGTTCAAGCATGATCTTTGTTACTTTCCTGCTAATGTGTGAAAATTAACCTAAATGCACATTCCCCAGGTTGTTCACTCTATGTATTAAAGCAGGCTCTCACGGTGTGTTTGAAGAGCCTGTTACAATAAAGCCACTGCTTAAATTGCAGTTTCTATTGTAACAGAAGAAAAGGGAGAAACGGGATCTGAGGGAGGAGAAGGAAAAAGAAAGAAACCTCAAACCTAACACTCTCAGCAGCCATTTCTACTTTCAGCAGGTGTAAAGGGGCTCTGAGTCCCACTGTGAACAGGAAAAAGGCTCAGGAGCTTATTGAACTAATATTGCCAATGGTTCATGGCTCATTTTCCCAGCTCAAACCTCAAAGTGTAAAGCAAGCAAAACAAACAAACAAAAAAATCTATTTAAAGAAAGTAAAGTTGAACAGCTAAAGTACCATTTTGCTGGAAATACCGTTCTAACTCGGGAGTCTCTAGGTATAAAGCTAACGTTGCTTCCCCATTGCATTCATGCTCTGAAGCCCAGAGTGGTGTAAGATTTCAGCAATCTCAGGACAGGAGGGGAAAAAAAGCTCCCATAGAAGACCCAAGGATATTAGTTACATATCTCCTTTCAGCTTCTCCTTGCAGCAGCATTTCCCTGCAGCCACCCAGCCCCGCTTCACCAGCACGGCCATCCATCAGGCTCTGCTCTCCGAGCTGCTTTTGGCAGTTCAAGAAACACTCAAATTGGTTCATTCAGGGATCTGAAACGCCTGTCACATGTGTAACGAGGTTCAGCCTCGCTAGCCCATGCTGGGGACGCAGAAAAGAACTCAGTGAATTGCTGAGAAAGCGCCAAGGGTTCACCTGGCAGAGCTACACCTGCCTAAGAGGGGCTGGGGGAGAGCACAAGCTGTCCTTTACTACAGCCCATGCCTCGGTGGCTTATTTTTGCATTCACTACATTTTATTTTTAAAGCTAGGCGACAGCAAAGCTGAGGGTGCCTGTGTTTAATTACTAGATGCTGCATTCGGAAAGGCTGTGTAATTACTCCATTGCACTCCGGCTGATTCCCCCCCCCCAGTCTCCTAATTCATTTGTGTGCAAATAGCCTCATTAGCCCCCAAATCAGAAAGTCCATAAATATCACAGCAGAGGCACCAGCCACCCCCCTGTGTACCCCCCAGACCTGGGAAAAGGAGCCCCGGGTCCAAGTCCCTTGCAGGCAGCCGGGACCATGCTGCAGCCCTGCTAGGCATTAGGGTGCAGGATCTGAGGTGCACCCCATGCCCAGGGAGCCTGGGGGATCCCTGCTGCAAGGCTGGGGGCATTTGTAGGATCTGAGTCCTGCATCCCCATCATGCTGAGCTGACACCAGGATTAAGGACCCAGGGTGCATCCCCAGGTGGCCCAGGGGCTGTAGGACTGAGGATGCAAGGCATGGGGTGCACCCCCATGCTCAGAGAAAAGGGAGGGTGCAGGACCCAGCTTGCACCCCCAGACCCCGTTAATGTGAGGGATGCACAGCAAGGGGTTACAGGATTCGAGCTTCACCCCCATCCTCAGCCAGCCCACGGGGTGCAGAACCCGGGGAACAATCCTGATCCCCAATCCCAAACTGTTCACAGAGTGCAGGATCCAAGGAAATGGATGCAGGACCCCAAGCCCAGCCAGATTGGGGGTGCAGGTCCCAGGTAATGAGATGCAGGACCCGGGAGGTGGGGTGCAGGACCCCTTGCCCAGCTGGTCCAGGAAATGCAGGACCGAGGCTCTCCCTACCCCTAATCATCCCGAGGTGTACAGGGCAAGGGGATGCGGGATGTACCCCAAATCTCCAACCAACTGGGGACGTGGGACCCAGGGAAAAACCTTGGTGCCAAACCGGTCTTTGGGGTGCAGGATCCGGTCGGGGAGGATGTGGGGGGATGCAGGAGGATGTGCACTCCCATGCCCAAACCGAGCTTGGGGTTGCAGGACCCATGCAAAGGGGACTCCGGAGCCGGGGAGGGATGCAGCGGGACTTGGGGTAAGGGACAGCGGCGGCGATGTGGGATGCGGGTGGCTGGGCAAATACCCCCTCCCCCGAGCCGAGGGGCTGCAGGAGCACTCACATCGAGGATGACGGAGGTGCCCTTCCTCTGCGAAGAGGCTCCGGGGGTGAGCAGCTCCCTGTCGGCGACGCCCTTGTCGCTCATCCTGGCCACCACCCAGCGCAGGAGCCCGTCCAGCCCGCGCAGCGCCGGCGGAGGTTTGCGCAGCAGCCTGTGCACGCCGGCCCGGCACGACCGCGCTGCCTGCTCGCACATCGCTCAGCCCGGCCTCATGCCGGAGCTGGGACTCCCTCCTCCTCCTCCTCCTCCTCTTCCTCCTCCTCCGCACCGCGGGCGGGGGCGGGCTCCCCGCTCCTTTCCCTGCCCTGCCCGAAGAGGGGGGGAATTTGGGGGTGGGGGAGGTCACCCCATCCCCCTACAGCCCTCACCCCTTCCCCAACGCAAAGCATCCTTTCAGTTTTTATTATTATTAATAATAATAATATTATTATTAGGCTAAAAGGAGTGTTCTTACAGCATGGCTGTAGCCCGCCTAAATTTTAGCAGCTCTTTGTAAGGACAGCAGACCTGAGAAGTCTTGCTGGTAAATAAAATGTGGCCCCAACCCCATACCCCCAAAAGCCCCTATAGGATGAATCAGCTTGGCTACTGCAGCATTTATGGCTACAGAGCTACCCACGGCACTCAGCTGGACAAAGATGCCAACCCCACAACTCCATGCTGGGAGGATATTCACTGTGATAGCAATATGCGTGTGTTCACCTGCACAGGTCAAGATCCCTTCTTTCAGCCAAGAAACCACCTTGCCCAAATGCCACTCGATCACTTCATCTCCCCCTCCACGCCCAAGTTCCCCCCAGTTTGAGCTGGGACCCGGCAGCAGACTGCTCTTTGCCATGAAGATTCATAACTCAGCTTGGAAGTCCGGGGCTGTTTCTCTCCTTTCACCCAAATCATTTCTCATTAACGTCAAACCCAGCTCTACCTCATTTAAATTCTCATTTTTCTTCTTAAGTGGATCTAGACAGGAGACTTTTCAGACACTCAGAGCAGGGGGAAGTCAGCCCCAAGCCCGGGCACTCAAGGACTGGAGGAGCTGGCAGGGGGCAGAGGAACAGGTGGAGAGAAGTGAGGGCAGAAAGCACCAATAAATCCTGGCAGCGGGTGCTGGCAAAGCTCCAGACTAGAGGCCACCTGGCACATGCAGGGACTCCTCTAAAAGAAGGTCCAAGGCAGAGCAGAGGCTGTGCCAGACCCCTGTGCGTGGGCAGCTTTCATCCCCAGTTTGGATTCTGCCTTTCCCCCTGCCCCTCTCTGCACCACCGGGAGTTTCAGTTAATTAAAACCTTCCAGCAGGCAGGTCTCACGGCTTCACTCAGTGCAAAATGTCCTAATGACTGCTGGAGTGGGCTTGATCTGGCTGCTCAATGGAGGGAGGGGGAAGGAGTGACCCTGCTGCTTGGGGGCAGCGGGGGGAGCTCAGCAGAGCAGCACTGCCCACCCTGCAAAGGTCCAGGCATGAAGCTGGAGCCCGAGGTGCTCCTTTAGCCCCTGAACTGATTTATGGTGAGTGCGGAGTATCGATAAGACTACAGTGCAATGGAAAGGTGAACATTTATGACACGGTTATGCTCATGACCAAAGAAACCAAACAACCCAATAAACTCTTCCAAAGCACTGTTCTCACTCAGATATCACCTCCTGCAACAGGACCAGTGCAGCAGCTGAGATGGGAAGCAGCTGGATTTATCCCAAGATGTGGGATAAGTCCAAAGAAGTTTTTTTTGAGAATTTGCTCAGCCCACCCAAGGCACCAGGTTGCTGCAGGTGGAGCCCAAACACAGTGCAGGAGCTCAGGTTGTGCTGGTGTTATTCCTAAAGGCAACCCACAGACCTCTTTGAAGCTTCTTAAATCATATAAAATACATAGATTAGCTGGACTAACCTAATGACTGAACAAAATTCCTGCAGCACCAGGAGATCCTACTTCTCATATCCCAGACTCCCTCAGAGCTCTGGGGTGTTTCTCCAGAGCAGTACAAATAATTACCATCATAAGAAAAATTTTTATTTTTTTTTTAAAGTAAAAATTCATTTAAATTTTAAATATATTTGTACGTTATATTTTGAAATAAGTTGCTTTTTTGTTTTATTTTGTTTTGTTATTTCAAGGTGAAGGGATGGAAGCAAACAAAGAGGATTTCTAGCAGGAAGGCAAAAAGCCTGCAGCTGAGCAGTAGGGAAATTTCTCCTACTGGGGGCTGTGAAATAAATTAGTCTTTTTTTTCCACACTGCTTTGAGTATTAAGGGAGCATTACACAGCTTTGTTACTCTGGTAATTGAGAAAATTAGCATTTAACAGCAAAACTAATTGCCCTTGCTTAAAGTTGCAGGCCACTGACTTGCTAGAGCTTGTAATTGTTTCGTTGTAGGCAATAAATATTTCAGCATTATTCCTGCAAGTTTATTACTTATGATAACATTCACATAAAGCAGAGCAAAATATTTTCCCATCAACATGTAATTTATGCCAGAACTATCAAAAACCCTTGGAAAAAATGAATCCATTCTTGATGATCTTTCAGTTACCCCCTGCTTCTCATGCCTGTTACACCTGATATGGGATCATATATAACAGTAGAAAAAGCAAAGAAAGAAGGATTGTGGACTTTAAAATTGATAGCTTTACATAAGCCTGTGTGTGGTCACGAACACCAATTAAAAAACCCATTGGAGTTATTACATCCAAATAAATTACTACCTTTTTATAACTGACCTCATGTGTTTTCTAGCCTGTCCCTAGTGCAACATAAACCCGTTAATTTACACCATTTTAATATAATCCCTGTAATTTAATGTGTTTCACCACAAGACATCAACAGGCCTGTGTGGCAGCTATGGCTTTCCCACCCCAAAGGGCAGCTCTGGATATTTTTAGCAGTGTCTCCACTAAGTGACCCTCAATCCATCGATAAGGATCCCCTCTGTCACATCCTTGCATGGCACCGCAAGGACATCTAGTGCTGAGCGCTGATGCTGCACAGACAGACTAGGTTGGGGTGAGGAACCTTTTCTTGGATTTTTATGTCCATGCAGCAACACAAAGTCTCCATGGGGGCAGTTTTAGGATCTTTCCCCAGCCTAAATCGCACATGGGGTGATGCAGTGGGGCTGATGGCAATGGGAGATCCATGTCCTCACCTGCTTGCAGTGCCCACCTTCCTCTTTCTGGAGGTGTTTTGGGATCATCCCAAAGCCCAGGACAAATCCAGCAGCAGCTGAAAGTGACTTCTGAGGTTGGAGGTGGCTGCAGAGCAGAAGAAACTCATCTAATTGTGCTTCCATACAACCTGTCTGTACCCAAACTCACATATTAAAGCTGCTTGGGCAATGCAAGTGGGGCTATTCCTGAGAAATAAGGTATTTCTGAGGTGAATCTGAGACACCCGCAGCTGGGGCAGGTGGACAATGAAGATTTCAAAACCATCTTGCAGCAATATAAAGTCAGAGTCTTGCTGGCTGACACACAGGTGTATCAGTCAACCCCACTCAGATTTAGTATAATATTCATCGCAGTGCTGATGTGCTCTGCAGTCATGAGAGGGAGCTGTGCTCCTGCAGAGGCTGTGTGTCCATCCCTGCGGTGCTGGGCTGCTCAGGACGGACACATGGATGGGAACCCACCAAGCTGGGCAGCAGTGAAACTCTGCTCTGCGGCTCCCGGTGCTTCAGGAGCCCGCTTGGGCTGCGTGGGATTTGGGCAAAGAGCCCAGTTTTTGGTTTGAGGGGGGCAAGGAGGGCAGAAATCAGCAACAACAACAACAAAATATGGCCGGGCTTAAAACCAAGATAAAAACGTGTATAGGTGCGGGTTGGGGTGACCCAGTCCTTCCAGTTCTTCTGGGCTGGCCCCAGGCACTTTGTGCAACCCACAGCCAAACGCTTCACTTCTCTTTGCAGACTGCTTATGCTTCTAGTACTCCTTTTGCTTCTGTTTGAGGGCAGGTCCGACTTGTCAAAAGGAAAAGTCAAAATACTTAAAAAAAAAAAAAAAGAAAAAACAAGGAAAAGTATGTTTATGTTTCAAAAAACAAACATTGATTTAAGGAGTTTTTAGTTAAACAAAACAGTATTTTTAAAGTTGTTTTTCCTTCTCTTTTTGGAAACTTATTAAAAACATAGGTATTGACAAAGTTGTTACAAGTTTCTAAATAACTCCAGGAGAATTTTATGCTGTTACCTGCCCCTGCTCCCATCCCACTGCTGTCCCCCTCTGTTGGCCAAAACACAGGATCCCAACTCTAACCTCACTGCCAGCTCCACCCCATCTCATGCACACAGGTTTTTATGCTTTTAATTAGGGTTTGAGTCACACCTTCAGAAGCCCCAAACTATTTCCTGGCAAAAACCTGCCCTGACAGCGTTCCCACCCCGTGCAAGTCTAGATTGGTGCTTTGGTTTTTGCAAGACATCTGGTAATCTCCTTGAAGACGTGTCTGCACAGCCTGTGCCCAGGTAATTACATAACATGATGCCCAAAAACCCTGGCAGTGAACATCTCCACATCACCTCACTGCAAACACTGGGTGCATCTTGGCAAAGCCCCACAGGCTGTTCCTGCTGCTGGGTCACTGTGTGCAGCCATCAGATCTGCAAAGCTTCTGGAAGATTATGGAAAAACAAAACAAACCATAAAAATAAATAAATAAATATTTTTATAACTCCAAATGGATAAAGGGATTCCCTTCATCTCTGGGGAATTTCAGAGGGAATTCCCCAGTGCACAGAAGATGTAATATTTCACCTTTGTCCCTAGGTTTATAGCAAGCGACTCCACAAGCTCATCATAACCTTAAAACCCATTTGACTTCCAGCACACAGATTCTTGGTGCAACACTCCCCATCTCACCGCGTGTCCTTCATGCCTGTGAAGCATTTCTAGCTATTTGTCTCAAACTTGTAAAAACAAAATGGGACAGACTTGATGCTTTCAAGGGAGGTGGCTGCCTTTTGTACCGGAAAGTTGGTCATTTCTTTTGAGCCTTTTTTTTTCTTTTTTTTTGGGGGGGGGGGATAGCCATAGGGGTAGTGCTGTCCTACTAAACCATTCCCTTATTCCCTTTTCCAGCCCTTGTTTATGGCTCTTATTCATATTCTTTGGTGCTGGCAACCTCCAGGTGCTGGCAATCACAACAACCTTGATAGCAAAACTGTCTCCTACAACCCCTGCTGGAGACACCAGTGCTCTAGCAGGCTGCAGAAAGTACTGAATTGTCCATTTTTAAAACAAAATACAAAAACCTTAGCTGACAGAATAGCCTGGTGCTTTTCTAGGGCCACATGCCAAGAAGAGGTTCTCTGGATGACTTCTGGGGTTATGACAGCATAAAGTCATCATATGTCCACCCTCCTTCTGAAAGAATGGCTACGTGTGCTCAGTCTGTCGTGGAGGCTCACACAGCAATGTCCTGAACCCAGCTCCCCATACAACACGTTTCAGTCAGAGTCTGGCCCAGGACCAGCAGCAACCTTTCTAGAAGCATGGGCAGTGCCCTCCGCCACTGACAGGCAGATTAGATACAGTGGCCAGGACGCTGTGATTGGGTCTGTTCCTTCAATAAATAAACCAAGTTTTCTTTTAATCTTTGCTGAAATAAAAGTATGAGCTCACTTCAGGAAGTTTTTCAGTTTCCAGCTGTGCCACTGAGGTAAGCTGGCAGGCCTGGGGTGCACGGTCCCAGCCTGTGTAAATAGGCAGCAATAGAAACACAGAATTACGGCATCAGAGAGGTTGCAAAAGACCTTCTAGATCATCGGGCCAACCTGGCCTACCAAGACCCAGCACTAAACCACGTCCGTCAGTGCCACATCCACACGTCTCTTAAATACGTCCAGGGATGGGGACTCCTACACTGCCCTGGGCAAGGGATCAATAAACACCCTGCCTGAATTAGCTCAAGGCTTTTCACCTATGCCCCGTGCTGAATAACCATTATGGAAGTTGTAGTGGGTTTACATGGCAAGGTTTTGGTAGCAGGGGGCTATACAGGTGGCTTCTGTGAGAAGAATCTAGAAGCTGCCCCGTGTTATGTAAGGACCAGAGCCAAGCCAATAAGTGATGTTGTTTGCACCTCTGTGAGAACAGAGTTAAGGAAGGGAAAAAAAAAAAAAAAAAAAAAAAAAAAAAAAAAAAAAAAAAAAAAAAAAAACACAGCTACACAGCAGCTGGGAGAGTGAGAGGAGTGAGAAACAGCTCTGCAGGTGCCAAGGTCAGTGAAGAAGGAGGAGGAGAGGTGCTCCAGACCTCAGAGCAGAAGTCCCCTGTGGCCTGTGGTGAGGACCATGTGAAGCAGGCTGTCCCCCTGCAGCCCATGGAGTACCACGGTGGAGCATGGTTCCACACTGCAGCCCGTGGAGAAGACCATGGTGGAGCAGGTGGCCCTGCACCGACGGAGGCTGCCGCCTGTGGAGGGCCCCTGCCGGAGCAGGCCCCAGGCCGGAGCTGCAGCCCATGAGGAGCCCATGCAGGAGCAGGGGGTTTTAGGGGGAGCTGCTGCCTGAGGGGGACGCAGGCTGGAGCAGTTTGCTCCTGGGGGACGGACCCTGTGGTACGGAGCCGTGTGGGAGCAGTTCTTGAAGAGCTGCTGCCTGTGGGCAGCCCACGCAGATCAGTTCAGCAAGGACGGCATCCTGTGGGAGGGACCCCACGGCACAGGGGATGAGAGTGACCGAGAAGGAGCAGTGGAGATGAAGGACTATAGACTGACCATAACCCCCATTCCCCCGCGCCGCTCGGGGGGGTGAGGTGGAAAAGGGTGGATGAGGGGAAGGAATTTCTTTCCTTTGTTTCTCACTTCTCTAGGTTGTTAGTAATAGGCAATAAATCTTTCTATCTCCCTACTCCGAGTCTGTTTTGCCTGTCACAATAATTGTTGAGCTATCTCCCCATCCTCATCTCAACCCTTGAGCCTTTTGCATCGTATTTTTCTCCCCCTTTCCCTTTGAGGAGGGGGAGTGAGAGAGCAGCTGAGGTGGAGCTTGGCTGCCCACCTGAGTAAAAGCACCACAGAAGTAAAGTTCACAGTAAGGGAAATGGAGAGAATAGCTGGAAAGAAAAAAGGTGTGTGAAAAAAGGCTAAAAATTCAGCAGGGACCAGCCCGAGCTCTTCCCCTGGGGCTGGAGAGGAGAGGTTGGGCAGCAGTAGGAAAATGCATTTTTAACAAAAAGCGAGGTCTTTTCCCAGCTCAATGTAATAATCTCACTCATGAATGTGCTGAACACCCTATATAAAGGAGAACAAGACCTGTAGAATGGAAACAGCCTTCAGAGTGTGTTCAGCTGCTGCAGGACAACGTGGGACACACCAGCACCCCTAAAATCCCCCAGCCCACCTATGATGAACCCCCGAGGACATTTGCTCAAACAGCTCATTTGATCCAGGCTCATCCTCTTTTGGCCTTTTACACTTTTGAAGGCTTTCCTTCATCTCCCCACTCTGAGCCTCCTGTTTGCTGAGCTGCTCTACAATACGTCAGAGCCTTCTTATCAGGCAGGGTGGCTGCTACCTGCTGCCTCTGTAAGGATTTCAAAGCCAAACTTGTCCGGCAGTCAGATTTCCTAGGGTGGACTGTTGATTGAAAATGTAATTCCCATTTATTATTTTAAGAGCAATCAGAAAAGAAACAAAAATAAATAAACCATGTTCAGATAGTGGTTTCGGGGCGTGATCAAATGCCTCAGGAGAAAGATATTTGGGGACGGCAAGGGGAATGACTTGATACAGATTCAAAGTTGTTGCAAACCACAGTTGAAGACAAGAGCCCTGTGAGAGCTAGGGAGGAACAAGAAGATCTGAGCTGAGAAATGGCATTGAGAAAGTGAGCCTGTTGAGTCTCCACCATTATGTGTTCAGTCAGCCTGGTTTGACTTTATTAAATTAAAGGCTGTCAGCATGAGGTAACCATCACCGGCAAACCACGTCTCCGTGCATGAATAGCTATGCTCTGACCTCAAACCTGAGTGATGCTGAATTTCCATCAGCAAGAACCTGCTGTTACCCATTATGAAATGAAAGAACCTAGTCGTATGATTTGCAGGATCCATCCCATAATAGAATCACAGAATGGTTTGGGTTGGAAGGGACCTTAAGGATCATCTAATTCCAACTCCCTGCCATGGGCAGGGACACCTCCTGCCACACCAGGCTGCCCACAGCCCCATCCCGCCTGGTCCTGAACGTCTCCAGGGATGGGGCATCCACAGCTTCTCTGGGCAACCTGTGCCAGTGCCTCACCACCCTCAGAGTAAAGAATTTCTTCCTTATATCTAATCTAAATCTACCCTCTTTTAGTTTAAAGCCAGTACTCCTTGTCCTATCACTTTTATCCCTGATAAAATGTCCCCATCATCTGCTGCCTTAGACCAGCCCTGGTTTATGGGGACCAAGACAACCTTAAAAAAATAAATATCCCATCTCAGCAGTGACATTCCCATTCACCTCTTCCATGTGTTTTCTTGAACTCACATCTCTAGCCACCACCATTCTTGCTGGGCTTTTTCCATCTAACATAATCCTCAAAGTAAACGATTTATGAAATATTATCCCAATAAATCTGAGTGTTAGGGGATCAAAGGAAAATGGAAATTACATTTCTGTATGGAAAGTGCTTAACATTAGGTCCTTCAGCAGGCAGGAGCCATTGGTCCTTCCTGGCCCTGGGAAGAGGGAGGGTCTGGGGCTCAAACACTCAGCTCCTAGGAGAATGAGCACTTTTTTTCCTGTGCTTTTCCATTTCCTTTATCAGTGCACTATCCGAGGACCATTGGGACTACTCACATGATTTCAGGGGGAAAGACAGTTCATCCGTGATGACATTCGACCGGAGCAGCAACGTGTTGTTCCAGCTGGGGGGTTGCTTTCAAAGCCCAATCATTTTCTCGCGCACGCTCGGCTTGAAGGCAGGAATCTGCTCCAGCAGAGCCGCGGCGCTTCCTCTCCAGTGAGCCATTTCCTGAAATTCGGATGGAGGGGAATCCATTATATTGTTTAAAGGCAAGGGAAGAAAGAAAGAAAAAAAAGGTTTTGTTGGAAATGGATGTAACAGTGAGCAAGGAAGGTCACAAGGGCCAGGCAGCCTGGGAACGAGCTGGTTCCAAGCCCTTGGATTTGCTCGCCTTTGTTTCGAGGTGAGAACATTTCTTTTTGCCAGGTCTCGTCCAGCTCTCCAGTGACGTCATATCCAGATTATTCAGTAGATGAGACCTTTGGAGTACTACAGCAGGCAGTGTTTGTTTATATAGCTTTATCTTTTTCTCAGACACCTGCTTCTGCATCTTCCTGAAAACAGTTTATTTATGTGTATTTATATTTTCAGGAACAGGAACTTACTTATGTTAGCCTCCAGATGACAGCCACACGACGTACATAATGGCATGTCCATCCGTCCAGAGCTCCTCAGAGTGGCCTTGGGCTGCCTTTTGCCAAGCCAAGAGGATCACGCATGGGGAGTGCTGGAGACCCACATCGCTCTCAGTGCTCCTTTCTTTAAAAGAATAAGGGTTTGTGTTAAAAGGATAGAAACCAAGGGGTGAGGAAAGGGCTGGCTCATAGCAGCTCACCCCTGGTGCACCTAAAACCCACCACCTCTATGCAGTGCCCTGGGAAATCAGGAGCAGAAGTCAGCCACCTGCTTCACAGCATCCATTTGAAGCATTATAAATTTGGGATTTCCGTTTTCCCTTGGGGGGCAATGCCAGCCAAATTTGGGGAAGTTTGCTGAAAATTTTATTGAAAAAGGGGAAATGCTTTCTCAAATTCGCTCACCAGGTCTGTTGTTGGAGAGAGGCAGAAGATCAGATGGAGGCTTTGCCATTCCTGTGGGGCCGCCTGCTGCCCGGCGTGCCCCTGGGGAACCACGGCCATGAGTGGACTCAGCACCACTCACTGGGGACTTTCTTTGCTTCTTAAAAACACGGTTTCATCAAAACCAGGATTATGCAGGCAAGAAACCAGATTTAGCAGAACACAAATCTGGAAGGGGAAACATTAGCCAAAAAAAGGGAACCAAAAGTCTGCTCCAAAATCCCAGAGGTCACAGCATTTCCCACGGTGTCAGAACACTGAGACTGAGACTCTGGCATAAATCCCAGATCAAACACTGGTTTTCTATTTTTATTGGAAATTTCCTCCATATCTACTGGAAAGTTTCTGAAATTTCTTACTTCCATCTCTGTGTATGACAGAGGGAGTACTTTAAAGCTGTATTTTCCAGGTGGGAAAGCACTGAGCTGTATACTTCTTACTATAATGCATTTGATCATGTCACTGTATTGCCTGGTGCCTGGTTTAACATGTTGCCTTAATTCAGCTTCCTAAGCCAGCTCAGTTGTATTCCAGCCAGCAAATCTGCTGCCAAGTTGTTCACACTCGTGAGAAATTTCCCTTTGCTCAAACTTTGCAAAAGTGCGGTATGGGGGATGCGGCATTTTTGCAGTCAGGTCACTTGGGATGGCGTGAATCACGTGTAATCCATTCATACCAAACAATTCCCTCTCCCAGCTCCTGTGCCTCGTTGCTCATTAGTCACCTTAATTCCCTGGGCAGCTGCCAGAGATGCTGTGATGAGGGCAGCCTTTACAGGAAAGCTGATAGAGCAGCCCCTGAGAAGAGGAGTTTGGCAAACAGGTGCTGGAAAGGGCTCAAGGAAAACTTTGATTGCAACATTTGGGCTTACAATCAGGGGAAGCTTGTGGACATGAGCTATTTTTAAGCGACTTCTGGCTAGAGGCTGTACAGAAATGGCACATTCCATGGTGGCTGTGCAAGGTTCAGCCCCAAAGGGGAGATCAGGCACAGAGGAGCACACGAGCGGTGCCCGGGGCGTGCATCGCCCTGCCAAGCTGTGCAGAAAGCACAAAATCCCCTTAGCCTCGAGCTACAGCACATCAGCATCTGCTGCAGCCAGCTTGTTTCCCAGGCTGTGGTTTGATAGAGCAGCAAATCCAGCCCTGGCATCCCAATGAGCAGATTAAAATAAATAATTACCAAAAAGAAAATAAAACGCAGCTGCACAGCACAAGGGATTCACATGGTATAAACTTGCCACCAGTTCATATTTGCTTAGAAACAACACTGATAAGTTACCTTTGTGCAGCTTGGCTCGCTGTCCCTTCTTTTTGCAGCCCTGTGAGGGCGGCAGCATCCCACGTGCAGCCCTGAGCACCTTGCACTGGGGGCAATGCCCCTGCCTGGTGGAGCGAGGCAAAACCTCTCTTGCTGCCTTTGAGATGCAACATCAGGATTTTTTCAGCCCAAAGGAGCATGAAAGACGTTCTGCACCTGCAAGGCCAAAAGGCAAATCCTCCCCCTGCATGCCACCAGTCCCGAGGCAGGAGGGCAGCTGCCGCCTTTTGCTTTTTGCCTCTATTTCCAAAGACCTCCAGCTGCCAGGCAGTGTGAGTGGAGCGTTACTGCCTGGCCCAGCCAAATTTCAGAGCAAATGGGAAGAGAAACCTCTCCCCCCACCTCCTCTACCCCTCTCTGGCCTGTCACGATGCCCCTCATGCACCTTTTCTTGCCATTTTCTCCTTGCTGGATGAGGGAGCATAGCCCCTGTGTTGTCTTTGGTCCCCAGACAGGATGTTCCTGCAAGGGATGGGCTGAATTTGGTGTTTTTCAGGGGTAATAAATGGTAATAAATGTTTCAATTTAAACATTAGGATCTAATAAAAGCAAGGGGATGCTGAAGGTGGATGCCCCAGAGGCTGCAAGGGACGGGCTGAGTCTGGTACTCCCAGCACGTTTAAACTGTAAAGTCCATTTATTACCCCAGAAGAACAGCCAGGATTTTTTTATTATTTTTTTTTTCCCTGACTTACAAGTTCCTGGCTTTTTCAGTTGAAAGATATATGGGTCAGTTCACGAGCCTTGAAAGCTATCCGTCCCTCTGAGACCTCTGCTGACTTCGAGTTACGGTAACACTGGATACTGGGGTATTAATGCCAAGTTGCAAATGAGGTTTGCTCTGCTGGGCCAGCTCTCCAGAAGAAATGTGTGTTTTAGGCCTGAAACTGTGCCTGTGGTCTCATAAAAAAGCGCGGCTCTCCTGGTTCACCAGTTTTCTATTTCGTTGCCATTAAAGGAGTGATTTCGTCCTGCCCTTTGCTCGTCCTCTGCTCTGTGTTTGCCTCCCTGGCAAAGCGCTCAGTGGGCTATAAAAGTGCAGCTCCAGCTTGGAGCCTTACCCAATATTAATACCCCAAAATCCACAGCTTGCCGCCAGCAGTAACTTTACACCCTCGCAACCCCTTTCCAGACCTATTGCAGCACCTCGCCACCCCCAGCTCGCCTTTAACCAATATTTCACCCCGCAAATCCCCCTGACCTGGCCCTGCTCTGACACCGCAGCCTGTATTTACCTGCCGCAGGTCGCTGGGCTGCAACCAAGCGGCCTGGATGCGTCCCACTTCCCAAAAGTGGCTCCTGCAGTTATTTCGCCAGCCCCTTTCCAGCGAGCCTGAGATGTGGAAATTCACCTGCAGGGGAAATATCTTAAATAAACAGTGCTTTCACCTCGCAGGCAGGGTTCCCCGGCTGGCGGTGGTGCTGGTTACTGAGCAGGGTCACACTCCCCGTGCGTGCTGCCTGACTCAGGATTTCCCCCCCTTTCCCTCTGCTCCAGCGTGGCCGTAAAATCAGACAGAGCCGACAGCAGCGCTTCCAAGTTGTGACTGCAAAAATTGGGCTGGAAAACGAAATCCATGCTGCTTCTTTTGCAGAAAGGCAGGGACGCTGTCTGTGCAGCCCCTCTCCTCTATGCTAGTGGGGCTTTGGGCAAGGTGCTGGATGGGTGTCTGTATGGAGCAGGAGGGCATGTTCATGTGGCAAAATGCCCTGAGGCGTTTTGCTTCTCACTTGGAGGAGAATTTCTCTGCCTCTGAACTCTGCAAGGACCCAGGTTTGGTCCTCAGGGCTTGTTCCCAGAGCAAAGTGACCCTTCATGCACAGCAGATCTGTGCAGATTTCATGGCTCTGGCAGGAGGCAGGACTTGCTCAACAATAGCAAAGTAATAATAACAAAATTTGCTTTCCCTTCCCTTATTCCTCACTTGGCCACTCTCTAGCCAGGAGCTTGCTTTTACCCTCATGGCTTGCTTCAGAGCCCTGCAAGGCAGAGGCAGGCTTGGCTCCAGCTTGAAACCCCTCGTGCTAGCATAGCCCCCCATGCTCTGTCCCCATGTCCCCCCCATGGCACGCAGCTTAGCACAACCCCAGCAGCTGTCAGCTGAGCTGCAGTGATCAGCAGTGCTCTGGCTGGTGGCCTGCCCAGCTGGGAAATAACGCAGCTCCTTCCAAGCCACCACGATCTGCAATAGTCCAACAGCTCCCTAAGGCTCTCGGTAAGTCTGAGATTTACGCAGTCGTCGGGCTTGCCATCTGTCCTAATGCTCTAAAGACCTTTTAAACAGAGTGGTCTGGCCAGGACGTGGCTGGATTTAGTCCTGTACTCAACGAAAGACAGAAATGTGGCCAAAAAGTGAAGGCTGAACAACCAATTTTTTCCCTAAGACTATTCCACTGAAATAATTTCAATCCATGTACATATAAGGTGGCTCTTTTTAAAGAACTGGGCTCTTCTAAAAAGCAAAAGCTCACAATGAACATGCTCCAACATCTCCTAAGTCCTCCACCAAAGCAAGAAGTCAACGCAGTAAGTTTGTTAGTACAAAGCAAATTGCACAATGAGGTACCTGGGTTCAGACTTGTACAGTCATTTCTGCCACACCCGCAAGTGTGTTTGTTTAAAACACACCAGCCTTGACTACAAGGGCTCACCAGCATAATTTTTAAAAAACAAAACAAACAAACAAAGAATAAACAAAAACCCCACAGTTCTCTTTTTTATCTTGTTGATAAAGTCTTCAAATCCTTGTTTCTGTTCTGGCAACAGAAGTTTCCATTGTTCCAGTAGGTCTCCAGAGCTTGCTCTGCAAGGACAAAAGCTGGGGATGGAGTAGGTTTGTGGAGGGCACTAAAGGAGGCTGAGCAGCCCCAAAGGACAGAAAACGTGTGCCTGACATTGAGGGCTTTCTGATGCCCTGGGTTTTCTTGAGATCCCCTCTTGGTGGCAACCAGAGGTGTGAATAAAGCCCCAGAAACCTGCTCTGTCTGAGCTGAGCGAGGGAGCTACTTGAGGCTTCCCAGCCTGACCGGCTCCAGCCACTGCAGCTGCAGAAGGCTTCTGCTGGGCAGCACAGAGAGGACGCTGAAGGACAAGCAGAGCAGTCTCCAACTTCAGACAACTCACCGAGGTAACCTCCAGGCTAGGCTGTGCATGCAGCAATGAAACAGCACTGAAAGCATTTAGCACCTCGCAAAGCTGTGCCACTGCTGCAGGAGGAGCGCGATGTGCGGGAGGCCCAGGAAGACACTTTTATTTTTCTGGTCCTGTCACATGCTGCAGGTCAAGGTTATAACGCACGGAAGAAGGCCACACATAACAAAGCAGCTATCTATTGACTCTCACAGCCGGTGTTTTGGAACAATAATTCGTATTTGTCTCCCTGGCTACAGGGAGCTGAATGGCAGCCTGGATTAGCACTGTGCACTCCTGCCCTGACAACTTTTTATGGCTGATGAGTGAACCACTACTTCATTCCCGAGTTCTGCTGCTCTGACAGCCCTCCAGGGCAGAACATAGGATATTTTCTAAGCACCAGTTATGAAAAACCACTTCCCTTTCCAGTCCTACACAGGGCAAGAGAGCCAGCTATTTAAGACACGGTAACCCAAGCCCCCTGACGTAGGCACTGGCTGCTGCCCTAGATAGGAGTTCCCCTGTGCGGGCAAATTAGATCACAGTAACACGATGCTGGGTACAGGAACGATCAGCATGAGCACTGACTTTGACTCCAGTGAAGGGAAGGCAGCAACTCACTCAAAACCAGCCTTAACTCCCTTATTCCCAGTGTGCTCTGATGCCCCTTGACGTTTTTAAGCTGCCCTTTGGCTTCTGTTCTCTGGTTCGTTCACTTCTGATGCAGGAATTTGAGGCCTGACCCCAAATGTTATTTTTAGAAAGGTGAACATTGATTGTTTATTGATTTTTTTTTTTCCTAGCAAAGGTCAGCTGCTGGGAAGGAATAGCACAATCCTGGAAGCTCAGTGCCCTAGCATCATGAAGGATGAGTTACAAGGTGAGGAAGATGGGCAGCTTTCCACATGGCTCAGGAGGACCGTGAGGGCACCTCTCCTTTAACCGCAGTAGGATGAGGCAATTAGATTAGCACCATTAAAATAAATGGTGCTAACATATTTAAATAAATAAAAAAATCTCAAAAAAAAAAGTAGCCAGATATTGAATGGGGGACCCAAAGAGATGGAGTCTCCATCCTGGGAGACATGGAAAGCTTTCCTCGATGAGGCACTGAGCAAATGCGTCTAACTCCAAACCTTAGCCTGTGTTAGTAGGGTTGGAAGTGAGCCCTTTAAATGTCCCTTCCAACCTAAACAATCATAACTTACTTGACTAGGCCATGATTTGGGATCTCTCCCAAGAGAAGATACTAGGTAACAGGAAAGATCTGAAATCTCCTTGGCAAGAACAAATTGCTTGGCAAATAGCTTGCTTTTGTTGCATTGTTTAGACTCACAAAGAGGGAGAGGATGCTTTAGGGTAGTGTCTACAAAGGTACTCCAACCTGTTGGGCAAAGATACACAGAAAACAAATCCCATGTTGAGCTCTGAGGGAGGGGAATGAGGCAAGGTTCAACAGGCACAAACCACATTCTGGTGTCTGCCAGGAAGCTGATGAAGAATAGTTCATTAGATTTTGTCTTGGTCGGAGTTTTAAAGTCAGAGTTAAAAACAAACAAGCTTTAATAAGTCTGAAATCACTTTATTGAGAAACATTTCATACAAGTCCGTGGCAACAACATTCAGGTGCAATACAGCAACACTACAGACAAGCTCCTTGCACATCTCCCTGCACAATTTGAAGAGGATTCTTTTAAGAACAGCCACATACAAAGCTCTCCAGAGGTATGTGCAGCATCCTGTCACATCAGCAAGTTTCAGTACAACACAAGGAGCAGAGTGTCTTTACATTGAATAAGATTAGCTGTAACTCCTAGGAGAGGTACACAAGGCTTTGTAGGTCTGTTGAGAATGCTGCTGGCAACATAAGGCATCATTTCCACCCATCCCTGCTCATTCAAAACACTGACTGAAAGCCTGTAGCAAGATGCTTTGCTAGAAAAATCTATTAGAAAATCAGTATAAAAATCATACTATTTACCATAAACCATCAAAAAGTGACTGTGCCATTTCCCCTTAATACACAACATTATTAGAAGATGACATTACGTTAGAAATTCACATTACAGTACACAACTTATTGCTTCTCTCTGAAATCCTCTGTGCAGCAGAAGCCCCACACAGGTACCTCAGCAGAGCAGTAGCTCTCCTTCAGTCCTGCTGTCCGTACAGCAGCTGCCAGGAATTTGGCCATCGCATTTTAGGAGTTAGTAAAAAGCTGCAAGATGGCAAACTGGATTTTTGTAATTCAGTACCATCACTTCGCTGAAGGAAAAAACAAAACAAAACAAAACAAAAACATCACAGGAATCTTTTAAATAAAAAGATACTAGATATTACATTTTGCTGGTGTTGTCAGTGAGATAATACAGTTTTGACTGTGTTTCTGTGCCAGTTTATTTGAAGAACACCACTTCTTTCAGTGAATTCTGGTCTAATAAGAACATACAGCTGAGCCACAGGAGCAACCAGAACCACATTGGCTTGTTTTGTTTCATCACAAACACAGCAAGACTGACAGACTCAGGGCTGCCAGCAGGCTGGCTGGAAATAATTGACTTTGATTGTTTTCCAATTCAATTTTCAGCTACCTGGAAGGTGTCGACATAGAAGAGCAATCACTAGCTTGCCCCCTGCTTCTCCAGGCACAAGATTCAATGCCCCTGCTGCCTCCCTGCACAGCTGTGCAGGAAAGGAGCTGAATCCCCACAGACTGAAGGTACTGCCACAAAACCCACTCCATTTGGGGACTTAACCTTCCCAAATCCATTTGGTGACTTAAGCTTCCCAAATAACTCAGCAAGAACTTAGTAACTCTCCACAGGACCTTGGAGAATACCAGGAGCGGGCTTCACATTTGAGGATGTACATATCAGATTCTCTACGAAAACAGCAGTAACCCATTCAGACACTGTTATCACAGGGGAGCTTTTTTGTTAGGGGGGATTTTTGTTTGCTTTCTTTAAGAGAGAGCTGGCAGCAGCCAGAGCCCCTCCCTGCACAAAGCGTACAAAATTATCTCCAGCTAGAGGTCCTAGGGCATAAAGCCCTTTCTCCTGAGTGCATTCATAGGTGAATGGGTCAACATCTATGGGATTCCTCTTGGGATTGACTGGTTGGTCGCTGTCCATTGCCAAATCAATGCCATTATTTGGCAGAAATGAGAGGTTGGGGTTTGAACCAGTTAGAACAAGAGCCATGGAAACTTTATAAGCTTTCTGGTAGCCATTCTTGTCTTGAAAGATGCATTTCTTGTCCTTGCCAAAAGACAGTACATGATGTTCAGGTAGGCTAACGTAACACTCATATGGCCCAGCATATGCAGCTGACTGTTCTTTCATCATCTGATGGACTTTGTGGTATTCAGGATACATCATTTTGGGTAGCTGGTTAAAAATAAGACCTGGATCACTGACTCGCCTCCGGAAAACATGAATTACTGGAATATTGCAGTGGTGAGCAAAGAGAATCGCATCAGCAGCTGTCAAACCAGCACCTACAATCAAGACTGGGTCTGACGTGATACCAATACTGTTGTTCTTCACTGCTTCCTCTAGGGCAGAGAGCTGGTGATGGACATAGGAAAGGTTCTCTCCCTTGACCCCCAGCCAAGTGGGGCTATCATATGTTCCAGTAGCCAAGACTACATTTTCCGCATAGATAGAGAAGGGCTCCTTATCACCTTGGACAGTTTTGACAAATCCATCCACCTGAAAGACCTCCATACCCTCCTCAGTGAAGTTCCAGAGGGAGTCGCTCTTCTGCAGATCTTCCTGCACGTGGTTGGAGATGCTCTCTGCACTCACTTTCCTCACAGAGGTTACAACAGTCCCACTTCTAAAGTTCTTCTGCAGCCCTTTCTTCATCACATAATGTTGGTAGTATTGAGCAATGTCTTCTGCTGTGGCTCTGTTGTTTCTGAGGCCTCTGTAATATATTGCAAGCAAAGGTCAAGCAGCAGTTAACTAAGAGCCTGGAATTTCTCCCCTCTTCCACTGAATGTATCCTAGAGCCATCTATCCTGGCAGTATCGGAGGAGACTTATCTAGTTTCCCTGACTTCAGCAAAGTTTTTTCTGGTACATGGAGCTAGCAGTCAAATCTGCAAGCTGTTGGATAGAGGCAAATTACTAACATGAATCCCATTCCAAAAAGTCCCCATCCCTAAAAGCACAGTCACTCATTTGTGTCTTCCTCTCACGTGTTTCACTTTTATTCCATTTTCAACTCCTTTAAGGTTTCAACTGTTACTTATCAAGAGCAGAAGCACCTGAGAGACTGTGAAGCAGCTCAGATGATTATGCTTGTCATTAGGGACAGAAGTAGTAGTCACAGAAGTCAGAGAACCATGCCTTTTGCAAATGTTTTCAGATGACCTCATGGTCACACTGTGATCATCATGCCAGTGTGTGTTGAGAACACATGGCAACCAGCACTCCAACTTTATCTGGAGGCACTTAATGCAGAATGGACTTTTGATGGGGAGAGTGACCTTTCTGTCAGGAGAATCACCCATGACAGATGGGCAGTTGCATTCAAGGAGTCCACTCCAGGTTCCCAAATAACCTCTGGATGTTTGAGGGGGAAAAATAATCAGGCCATAGATATCTCACCTTTTCTTTTGCCTCAACCAGTCTTTGAACTGGAGATCTGGGAGTCCCATCCATTCCCCTCTGCTCAGGGTAACCATAGAGCCCTCGATAGACTGGAACAAGAGAGTTTAAACAGCTTTCAGTTATTTAATGTACAAAGTGAAATGTAACTCAAGTTTCAATAATGTCTCAGAACATGAGAAGCCAGTGATTTCATCTGATCCACTAGCATGGATGAAGCCATCCATGTTCTCCAAAGAGAAAAAACTCTTGTTCCCTCTTACACCCCTTTTAAACTCGCTTCTTCATACACATAAAAATCAAACGTGGGTGACCAGCACATTGGAGCACCTTTTGACTCCCCAGTCAACACCTCTGGCTATCCTACAGCATGCAGACCTAAGCAGTTAGGCTTTGATTCACTTACATGCCAGGCACCTCCAGGAGGGTTTCTGCCAAGCACCAGGTGGGGAATGGCTCTGTCGGTCTCGTGCCACCAAGTGAGGACAGATTCTGCTGTTCCACCAAAGTCTGTGTCTGGACGCAGAAGAGTATCAAACAGAAGAGACACAGGGCTGTGGGATCGTCCCTCCAGACCTTCAGACAGATACTCCAAATCCTGAAGAGAGACAAATCACACGCTCAAAACATGTGTCCTGGCAGGCAGCAGACTGCCTGTAACTACAGCACTTCCAGTTAGTGCTTTTGGTGTTCTGTGAAGTTCGTTTACTTGCGTGCAGCCCATTACTGCCTGAGGGCTACCTCGAGGATCTTAGCAATCCAGGCACTCCATACAAGGGAGATTTGGATAAATAGAAGTACTTTGCTTAAGGCTTATTCTGTCTGCATACTTTGAAATTTCTGCCTTCGAAAACTCAAATGAGTTCATCACTTGTAATTTACCCCTAGGGTGCTTCACTATAATGATACACTGAAAGCTTCTGCTAAAAAAGTATTTTCTTTACACAAACCTGGTCCAAAATGGAGACATGTGGAGCCTCTTCTAGTTTCTTCTGAAGAATAGGATGAGGATGAAGAGACTCTCTTTTGAAGTAAGGGGTGTAGCCTGACAGCAAATATGAGAGACAGATTCCTGAAGGTCCATTCCCTAAAAAGACAAAATAGAGGAGATTTTTTAGTCCTGCAGACAGAGCAGCCCTTTAAAAAGTGTTTCTAATATCCAGATCAAATCAAAGTCACTGCTATGTATACAGGATATTTTCTATTGTCAGAATATCAGTGACTGACCTATTGGATGCAGCTGGGAAAATCATTTTACCCTCGTGTCCCCTTTTACTCCTTAATTACATACATTTGCATTGCAAGGTTATGAATTTGCTTACACAAGCCACAGGCTAACCTCACCTGAAGGCTGAGGTCTGTGTCCTGCTGACAAATTGAGTTACTGCTCATCGATTTCTTTAAGGGTCTGCAAACTGGTCACATACTGACTGGGGGCCTCAGCTGTCCTGGATATACATTTCCCATCTGTGTAGAGTGGTTCACTGTGCACAGGATATACAGGATGTCCAGAAAACAGTGACCAAAACAGCTCTGCTCTGCACAGTGTGAAAAGCCGTGTAATAAGGGATAGCTGGCAATAGTGGTTTGACTGACAGATCTTGAGGACACTTGCAGATTGGAACCAGTTCTACTGTGGTATTGCAGGCAGCGTGTTAAGGAAGAAAAGTCTCTCTGCCATGCCAAGACAGCCCCTCAGAATACAGCACTTTGAACAGATTGCTGGAGAGCTGAACTCCTCTTGCCAGCCACCCGACAGACAGTGGAAAGACTTGATCTGTGCGACTCCAAAGCCCAGCAAGAGTAGCCTGTGGAAAGATTTCACATGGCCGTTCTCCAGTATGTTTAATAGTTTACAGTGTCTGCATAACTAGCCGTCAGCCTCTCTGGCTCAGCTCTGCTGCTCGCTATGTGACTAACCACCATTACATAATGCAGTGACGATGTCGGGGAGGAGAGCTGAAGTGACAGAGCAGCCTGCAGCAGGTTGTGTTGACACAGTGCCCGTGCTGCGTGCATGAATCACTGGAGCAAAGGCCACTTGGGACATTTTAGATAGAAGGAGGCTCGTGCTGGAAAGCTAACAACAAGCTGAGCTATGTGAAGGGCAGCATGTGCCACAGCTGGGGACAAAGTCCCCAGTGCCGGTCCTCACCCAGTACTGAGTGAGGACCGGCAGCTGTGGGTCAGCATTCGGAATATTCCACTCACAGGAAAATTTTCCAAAACCCACAGAAATTAAACAAAAACTAAGCTGCAGCTGCGGTAGAACATGACACTTTTGAACTTACTCCTTTGCTTTGGAATGTACGAGGAGGTTCCTGAACCAAGCTTAAGCACCCAAGTGCACAACACTGAGCAATCGATGCAGAGAATTTATTTTCTGAACCACAGTTAAGTTTGACATGGATGGTCACAAGCAGAGCTGCTATTCCAGAAAGCAACTGCTTTTGTGAGCCTGCCAGTGCAGCAGCAGGAGCCTATGGGCTTCCCAGAGAGGGCTCTGAGGAAGCAGCTGGAACCTGTATGCAATGTCCAGCTGCAGTGAAATAGCTGTGCTGCTTCAGTCCGACAGCCTCCCCGTCCTGCACATCTTCACACCAATTCTTCAGAGGCTTTAGGGACATCTCCACACTGGGTCCCTGTTTAGCCACACTAGGTATCTCCCCTCTCACAAAGGACATAGTAAAGTTACTACATAACCTGCTTTCTAAACTGGTGAAAAGACACCATTCTATTCAATTCTGCATAAAGTCGATGTACCTGACTTATACATGCCAAGAGATTTCTCATGCATTTAAAAAAAATCTAAAAAAAGGTTTACAGAAACATTAACAGCATCTGGAGCACTTCCTAAGTAAATTAGGCACAAGAAGAAAGATCACACTCATCCTGCAAATCAAGCACTACAGAACATTAATCAACTTTCTGTGAAATGATTACCTCAGCAGAATGGTTGCTAACCCCTCTAAACACCCAACAGAAAAACCAGAGCCACTGAACTCATGTCCAAAAGGCTACCTTTTCCTTTTATTTTTTTAAAAAAAGGGTGTGTTTCAGGTTATTGAATAGTTGGTTCCCTACTTCCTACCATTCATTTTTGGTACTACAGAAAGTTTGACTGTCAGGCAAGGGAGGCAGAAATATTAGCCAGGGATTTCTGGTTTGAGCATCCAACACACGGAACAAAAGCTGAAGACAGCAAGTCCAAAGTAACAACAGCATCAGAGAACGTAGACAGGAGAAAACTTACCTATGATCACCACAGGAAGCGGCTTGAACCCAGTCTTTTTCTGATGCCTGTTCAATATTGAATACATCTTCCTGTTTGAAAGCATTTAGGCCCAGGAATCAAACCTGTTAAAACAGAGAAGTTCTGAAACATTTGCTTGACAAAATTACATTACTGTCTATAGCCCATAGAAGAGGGCTGATACAAATTATTTCCTTGCACTGTACACCGTCACATTATACTTCTACCCTCAGGACAGGCCTACTCTTCTTTTCACCCTTTTCCCTCCCTAGAAGCTGAAGGATGATTCCCTGATTATATCACAGGAAAAGGAAAGGGCCCTTATCTTTCCCTACCACACACGAGTTTCGGTCCCTTCAGAACAGCTGGCAACATCAGTAACCCTCTGACTACAGTAACTGACATGTTGCAGCTTGCCAAAAAAAATATCGTAAACCCATTTGTGAGTGCTTTTTATTTTTTAAAGTAGCTTGTGCATTTATTATGAGGGTAAGCAAATCTCACTCGAGACTTCTGCCCAAAGGCTGGAAATCTCTTGGCTGCGTTTTCAAACACGTGCTGCTCAATGGCTAGAGGGCTTTTGGAGAAGTGCTAATACAGTTCCTGAACCTGAGGATGCCCTCTTTATTCGTCTTCCAGAACACAGAGTTCTAAGTTTGAATAAGTAAATAGCAACAATTCTTTAAACAAAACATGTAACATTATCTTAGAGGCTAGGTTGTCATTAGAGAACCTACAAAACACCTGATTTTGTCATGCAAATATTCAATGAGTAGTGAATCAAAGGTTTGTTGTGGTTTTGTTCTTGATGGTTTTCTTTTTTGTTGTCGTTTTTGCCACTCCTGCAGGGATCCCACCATGTTAAATAACTACCTCAGTTTTCCAAGGAATTAAACTACACTGTCACCAGTCCATGGCAGTCAAAAGTTACTTCTACCACAGTAAAATGGAGATTTTCAAAATCCACCAGAAGCTTTTATGTTATTCTACTGAGAATACAGCCTTTAGAAATATTATTCTCAGCTGGGAAAGTTAAGTCAGAATCCACTGAATGGTACGACTTTGCTCAGCAGGGCATGCTCTCCACACCCTTCCCAAGCACAGCAAAATATTTGGCAAATGCACCGCACACTCCCATAAGGTCTGGCACATCACCGCCTCTGACACAAGCAGATGCCATCCTACGAGCGCAATGCTCCCCTTTAAGCCTGACATTTATATCCCCAGCAGCTACGTTAATGCCGTAAGACCCCGGTGATTGAATGAGCAGGCAGGACCACAGTTAAATTTAGGATTTGAAGAATCCCAGGCTCCAGGAGGAGACTTGTGAGTGCATTCGCCTGCAAGGATGTGACACCTTCTTTGTGCACCAAGACAAAGGGGCACTGGGCTAGACTGAGAACTACTTCAAATTGGGTTCATTTAAGTAGAGAGGCACATAATAAGGCCTACATGTGGGATTTAAAACTAGCAGTTTTGTCCAAAGTGTGTATCACAGTTTAATAACATCTACTAGTTGCCTTCTACCACTTCACTAAGTCTTTCTCATGTGTTTTGCGTGAACCACATAAAAGACATAATAGCCATGTCTTTAATTCAAGTCATTTTGGGCATCTAGCTTTAAACAGAGTTGAAAACTTCATTTCCCAGCTTAGCTGTAACCCAAAGGCAGATGCACATACCCAGAAGACGAACTCTTCCACATGTTGCATCCATGTGGAGGCAGGCATCCACCCCTTAAGGCATACTTACCCCAACCCCAGTAGCAGCAGGAGCCCAGCCTAACTGGCCAAGTATTTCCCCAGCCTTTTGGGTTAAGTTCTGCCATGTGAGCCAAACCCTGCACTACCATCAGCAGATTGCGGTGTAAATCTGCCTGCAAATAGTTCCCCACCACAAAGCTCCAGAATTCAGCACTAGCACCCATGATGTCCTGCGACATCAAAGGTACAGATCACTTACCAGTGTGACCAGTAAGGTACCCACTCAAACCAGCATAAATCACAGTACTTATCTTACCTTTCCATGGTAAGAAATAATTCCCTCTCCACAGCTGCACTACATAAGACAAGTTTTTATTAATTTTTCCCAACATCTTTTATCTCTGTGAAACTACTGGGGACCTGAAAGCGAGAAGGAAGATCTTTGGAAGGGCTCTTCCATGTCTCTGCTCCGTAGCAGGCTGCAGCAGCATGCACAGAAAGTTTACATGCACGCTGCAGGCAGTGGTAACCCAGCAACATCCGTGGGACTTTTGCTGGAAGCAAGGGCTGCGGAGCCAACCCAATCCTGCACAAGGCAACAGGTCCAGGAGAGCAAAGCCAATACGAGAGAGAATGAGCCCGTGAGCCTCTTCGTAAAACCTGGGCACAAGGTCATGCTGTTGCATGCCAGTGCTTTCCTGGGGGATCCCAAAGGGGACAAAAAAGGCACAAGGCGGTAGAAGTCAGTCTGGCAGCCTTGTTTGCAGTGCAGGAAGGTTGCCTTGGCTCCCGGCCACTGCTCCATGCCACCCTGCCCCACCCTGATAGAGTACAAAGCCAGCAGCCTCAGGCTGAGCGATAACTCCCACCCTCCTCCTCCTTCTGTACCTTTTGATGCATGAAAAGGGAGCATTTGCTGCAATTAAACCAAACAGTAATGGCTAGAGGAGCACAATTGTTACTCTGAGAAAATTCTTAGTTCTGTGCACATACATGACACTTTTTAGCCATGGTTTTACTCAAGATCTGGGTTCACAAAACCCCATTGTGACCATTTCAATGCTACATGCTTTGTTTCCCCAAGTTTTGACACCAGACAATTCTATCAACACAAGATTAACTGTCAGATGCTTCTGTTTATCCTAGCATGTCTCTATAAATGAAAAGCCCCATCCACATCCCAAAGCTGGCATTTCTATAATTTGTAATTAATTAATCTACTGCTTAGGAGAAAATGAACCAGATGCTGAACCTGTTATAGCTGTTCCCATCCTGTAGACTAGCTGTTTGACTTCAGGGGGCAAAACTGTGCTCAGTGTCACAGGCCAAGTGTTCGCTTTCCCTGCCATTATAAGTAAAAGCAGATTATTTTTTCAGTTGCAGAATAAAGAGATTACATACACCTGAATCACCACACAGTTAATTCAGTGCAGCATATGACAGCCTGCTCTTGCAGAGACTACTGGAAAGTGTACAGAAGGCTGAAGTTCATTTCACATTCAGAGAGAGGTGGTTAACTAAATGCAACAAGAGAAAGCCTAGGATGGAACCCAAGACTCATCTCCTCATGCTTCTTTCATGTACGGTAGGCTGCTGGGCACTCACGTTTAGTCAGTTTAGTGACATTGGTCACTGCTTTGGCTCCTGCTTTAGGTTTCCTACTTTAAATGGCTGAATCTTTCCTCCTCTTCATTTGAGAGCATGCTGCAAGCTCCACAATTCCTCTCCTCACTGCTTCCAAAGCATTTCAGCAATGATGTGATGTTACATAATCATTCTGGCTTGGAAAAGCACCCAGCTCATCCTGGACCAGACTCCGCATACCTTCCTGACACAGCCTTAAGCCTGGAGGGACTATAACTCACAAAGCCGGTCAGTATGGCCCCTACTGGCTCCAGGCTGCACAATTGAAACAGGTTTTAAGCAAGCAGAAAAAAAGCAAAGATGAATTAACAAGGCAATGAAACTAAATCATCTTTAGTAGAAGTAAAAGGCCAAGTTACATCAGTCATTTGCAAGCAGCTCTCCCTAGAACATCAGTGGGACTTTTGCTCAAGTAAGGACCACTAAGCAGGGCCTCTATAGTACATGGGGAGAGTTCAAAAGAGCAGTGCAGTCAGCACATAAATAATGGAAGAGACTGGAAGTGCTACTGTGACACTTGGGTTTAAACAAGAACAATGCTAATGTAGAAATGCAACAGTTTCCTTCAGCTTGTTTTCTTCATCAACTCATCCACTTCATCAGCAACTATTTAAATTTAATTCATTAGTGCTTTTAAGAAACAGAAATCCTAATAGTTTTTGAAGTTTACACTTTCCCAATAGCTTTTAAGTTGTTCACTTTCCCACAAGTTTCAGGAGCTTTTTTCCCACCACTTGTGCTATCGCTCTCATATGCAAAGCCAGAGTACCCCAAAAAAGCAATGTCTGTGGAAAAATTCAACTTTATGGTACATAAAAATTGTACCTCTTTCTACAAACACCCCTGTGATATTCTGAAAGCAATGTTACAATATGCAGGACAAACAGAACTCTCTGTATTCACTTATAGCCTTCTTACCTTTAGCAGCAGGTCTGATGAGAAGTGAGATCTTTGTGAAAATGCCTGTACAGCCAGGAAAGCCAACCAGACTCCAAGCCTTGAATACTGCCTCTGCTCTAAGACAGCTGCTTAAATATAGTAGGCTACCAGTACTAAATGAGAGGTGGAGCTGAAATGAATGGAGGCGGAGCAAGGAAAATACTTATAAGCATGAGTCAGCAGGAATAGTTCCCTTCCCGGCTTGTGAATGAATGATGCAGAGTAACTTTCCTTAGTGATGCTCAGCTGATTCCATGACCACAGGAAACGCAGGTTTATAGGAGCCATGTATGGTGGAAGCACTACAATGAACAAATGCACTCATTTTTAATCCTCAGGGCAAATTAAAACCTGACATTTCATAAAATGCGATACTTCCTAAGGCAGAACTGGGTTTTTCCTTTATAGCAAAAAAGAAAGCTGCTACAGTGGTAGCTCATGGAGGGAACAGGAGCGATAGGATACCACTGAGTACTTGCTTTAGAACTGGAAATAAATTGAAAGAACTTCTGTGATTACTTTCTACCCACTTCGGACAGTGTTTGGGGTTTTAGTTTCACCTTATCAACACAAAACAGTTAACACACCCGGGGACATGTATGAGACCCCTGAGAGCACTGGCAGAGCAGGGTGTCTCTGTAGAGGTCCTGTCACCTGGATGGCTGTGCTCAGCAGTGTTAAGTCACCCAGAGCCACCAGGCACTGCTGTATTCAGTCACACCAACCAAAATCAAGGAGATTAAATGGCACAGTAAATTTCTTATTCAATTCCTTCTACTTTTCCCATTTTTCTCTAGTATTTAATGTCGCAATGCATTTCCTATATCAGACAGTTTCTAAATAGCAGTTATCCTCCCTCCAAGGTTTTTAGTGGAAATAAAATTACAACCAAGGTAACTTCATCACCATCTCTGGGGAACCTGATCCTACATACTGCCAATCATCAACTTCCCACAGGGTTGTTCATCTTTTTTTTTTTTTTTTTTTTTTTTTCTGTGCTAACTTCCATGGGAAGAAAAAAAGGCAGCTGCTGACAGGACCAGGACAAGAAGAACTTGAACTGGACACACAAGAGGCCTTGCTGTAAATTGTGATCTGGTAAAAATCCAGCTGCAAATTACCATCTTGAAAGCAAAATAGAATTGCTTAAGTTCTTCTAGTTCAAAGAAAACAAGTTTAGAGACTAGATCTTATTCTAAGGATTCCTATCCATCAGCGGCTCTTAAAATCAGGAGTCACTGCTTAGCTCTACACAGTATTAAAACTGTATCACCTTATAGAATTCAAAATTAATTTCACACTCAACACATATTGAGCTTAAGTATAAAGTGCTAAATAAGGACAGACACGCAAGAGTTGTTTATTCAACAGAAGAATATCTCCTGTTCTTTAACTTTTATTTTTCATGTAAACATGGGAATTAAATTGCCTTACTCCTAAGAAGTTTCTCCTATACCTTGTAGATATATTGGGCCTGAAAATATAGAGCTCAGGTGTGTGTGTATTTTTTCCTCAGTGAGATATTCTTATAAGCCTGCAGTTTATAATAGTTATAATAGCAGTAAAATGACTAAGAGCCTCCTGAGCCTACAGCAAAGGCTACAAAACCACAACATACTAGGATTTTCATCTGAGGCATCTTAGTCAATTCAGTGGAATAATCAAGCTCACTAAATTTGAAGTACAAATTAAACAAGTTTGTACTGAAGTAGGTAGCTCACTTCAAGTAGTAAGTACTGTGTATCTTTATCTCTGAGACCATCTATTTTGAAGCTATGATCTCCAGGGAGCCAGGAGGACTGCTGGTACTCAGTTAAGAGGTACTTTCAACAATATGATACAAAAGAAGAAAACAGCTCTTGAGAAAATTCTACACTCTCAAGACCCACATCAAAGTAGGATAGAGTGCAATCTATTTTAATTACACCAGAATCACATTTTTAATAAAACTATTGTTTCATTTAAATTTTAACCAAATGATCCCTCTAGAAATCCAAATCACTAAATCCATGTCAAAATGAAGGGGGTTTTTATTTGTTTTTAAGGTTTCTTTCAAGTTGTCTGGGCCTTTATCCAAGGTAATATTTTCACAGTGCACTTATGTAACTCATACTAATTTTTTGACATGAGCAAAGGCTTTCAGATGTATTACCTACATATATGTTCGTTGGCTGGTAACAAACGTGATCAGTATCAGTCAAGAAAAATTAAACTTCCAGAGAAATTAAGACATTTGCTTGGTTAGGTGACTTAAAACTGTCCTGTTAGTAGGTTTTTCAAAAGCTATCTTTAATATAATGCAATATTGCATGTCAAACATTTTAGAAGATGTTCTAGTCAACACTTCCTTATGGCATAGACACAATAGGAAACCATATGATGGCTTAGCAGGCTTTATCAACAGGAAAAACAGTGTACACATCTGCAGAAATAAAAATTGACCTCTGTGTACAAGATGAGGTCCTCTCCTAATTTCCCACTAGGTTTAGGAAAATTAGAAACTCCTTAATATTACCACTGTGCAAGAAAGGCCAGGATGTCTTTCCAAAGCCACCAGTTCTACCTCATTGTTGCACACAGTAGAGTTCTTCACAGGAATGTGTTCAAATATGACATTTCACCGTCCTTTCTTTGCTTGCACAATAGGACCATTAAATCTAGCAAGTTGGAGACTATCTTTTATAACTATCCTAACAAACACTACATAGCCTATGTATCAGTGTTTCTGTTTCTCCTTGTGTACTTTGTTCGGAAACAAATAATTCAGCCTAATGCACTGTCTGCTCAAACTTTCCAGAAGAGGAAGTAATTGTGTAATCTGTACTTCACCTGGCAGCCAGCCTCTGACTGGCAAAGGTACGTGATTCAGTTGTCTTTTCTTCTTGATTCACTGCAAGCAGTTTCATCCAGATTAATAAGTGCCCAAGATTTAAGTTTACATATGGGTCTCCAGCATGGCTTTGCATTATCTCTATACATAAGCTGTCTATGAGTATGTACTCACCAGTGGTACTAACTCCTTTGCACAACCTGACAAACATTTGGTGCACAGACTTAGAGGTCTTTAGAGGGCTTCCAGGGAAAAAACTCTTCCTAGCTGCTAGTCTGTAGGCTCTTTCACTGAGGTGCATTGCACTCTAGGCAGCTGAGATATGAGGATTTCATATCTCTGTATCACAAGGTACATGTAGATTTATCAGAAAAGTAGAAAATCAAAGCTTATTTTGCATGGACTTCTCTTCTTCCCTTTCAAAAAATAAAATAGTAAAGCTTAGCTTCTAGCAAACAATCCAGGAAACATACTAATCCATATTAAAACGTGAAGTGATCTGGCAAGACCAATATAATGCTTATGCTACACTTTGTGAAAATCTTCTTAAAGTCACTTTTTGGGAAAGAGAACTCATGACATTACAAATTGCCTTCAGATAATGTAAAGGATCAATTCCACCTTCCCTTGTACTGGCAGAAACACAGGACACAGCAGTAGAGGGCTACATTTGCTTTCATATCAACAAGCCTTGCACACACTATAACAGCAGCAAGGCAAACCATTCCCTATTGATGTGCAGAGGGGAATTCAAAACACACCACCTCATGTATCAATCCCAACTGGAGAAGGTTTGGGGCTGCAGAAAAGTGGGACAGACTTCACTGGTAGCCACTCACTTCACCTTCAAGTCATACCCTATAGTTCACGGTATTGGCAATCCTGGGTGCATTTGTTGCCAAGGTCTATTTGTTTTCCTTTTGGTCAGCCATGATACAGTTCCCAGAAATTAAACAAGTCAATATCGTGTTTTACCAAGGTAAAATCTGAAGAATATGCCAAAAAGCATGGACAGACTGTAGCACTGTTCAGAATGAACATTTTGCACCTGAACTATTCCCCATTGCAAGAAATTTCCTTCTGTCAAATGACTCAACACTTCATGTCACTGAGAAGCTATACCCACCCATATCCTACCTGTGAAACCTGTCAGATAGCCCTGTTTCTGCTGTCTTCTCATCCAGGGGGAGCCTAAAGAACAATGCCTCCCCTGTGTCAGAATTCATTGCTCTTACCTGTGATTCTGACAGCTCACTTGTGACACTTGTCTCAGTTGCTCTCACACCCATCCTCTCCACTAGCCAGATGTTAAGGTACACCATCACGCCATGCCAGTTTATCACAGCACACTGCATTGTTTCAGACATTAAAACTTCATGTTCTGCTGGGTATTAATAATCAGAGGAACACTCCCAGTATGATCTTGTGGGCCACATTAGTGCTTTGACACTTAGTTATTTCTTTCAATTACAACAAAAATAAATAAATTCTGCATGTTTTCCATCTAGGGGAACTTTCTAAGTGCTTCAGTAACTCCCACTAGTTCCTCTAGTGCAGATCATTTAATCTAAGGCGAAGTCTCAAATAAACATTAAAACATTTGACCATCTATCTATGTTACGTCTGTTCAGAATCTGAAATCCAGCTTTGCTGCTGCCAAAATGATATCCACCTTTTTACACAGGCAAGTTTCCACTTACATAACCGTATGTTAACTTACCCACCAAAATTAGAACCTATATATTTAATGAAAATAAATGGTTCAAAATCAACACTGAAATATTTTACTTGCCATTTTTTTTAAGCTCCAATCAAACAAAACCCACATTTGGCACCAACACCACAACACAGACCCCAGTTTGGAACTTAAAAAAATCATGTCAGCAAGACGTTCCCTGAAGATGTTGTGGCACTCTCCAAATCAGAAGGGGCAGGCTGTGGCCACACCACTTCTGACAGCAACTGGATCCCTCAAGTACACTGCTTTGCTAAATGACTAGAGTAAGGACGCCTTGAGGAAGCCAAAGGATTGCTTGGCTTGACAAAAAAAAAAAAAAAAAAAGCAGCTTAGGAAACTTTGCAAGTGGGAGACCAAGTTCTGCTCATGACTTCCTACATGTGTTTGTGCATTCACATGGCTTCCTCTAAAGAAAAATTTGGCCCAGAGCTTGTGTCCTACTTCCCTGTGTCCCTGCCAAGGCCACATGTGTCCCGTGTTCATACTTTTTTTTCAGCATTAGGCAGCTGCATCCAAGAGGAGAGAAGTAAAGGTTCACCCAATTCACTTGTTATTCAAAAGGACATTGACCTCCCAGTCTGATAAATGATTGAAATGTGTTTTTTTTAGTGCCCTTGAATATTGTTTGAGGAAAATAGAGAACAAAACCTTATATTTTGCTGGAACTATTATAAAAAAAATAATGACTTTTGTTTTCTCCCACCCTTAGCCCATTACCTTGAAGTCATTCTCTCCCTGTCTGTTCTCAGGGGGTGGTCTTCCTAAAACCATGAGGTCAAAGCAAAGATTTTCACCAATTTTTACTGACCAGAGGCATTCGCCACTTCCACCAATGCCTCTTAAAAACATCTGTTAAGAAATAAACTTGGGGAAGTGAGAACCAATCATACCACCCAGGAGGACTATGGAGCTCCACTGCATTCACACAGCTGTATCTTCAGCTAATCTGCAGTAAAACCTTGTATGGGCACTCCAGTGCTGACTGAGAATGCCTTATTGGGACATCTTGTACATCTTCTCTCTCCAAGCTAATTAAGGGAGCAATAATGGAGAGTGTTAGCAGAGATCTAGCTAGTCCATATAAACTCCCTGAAAATACATTCCCATTACATACAAAGTAGCCTACTATACTGTGAAATAGCAGCGGGTATCTCACAAAAATACAGGTACTGAGTTCACATACAAAGTGTCCATGCAGAGAAGGAGATGGCTGCACATGCATTTTTCCTGGGCACCTTGTGAAAGGGGCCAGGATCCCCTCCTCAGATCAGTGTATGGGGATGATAGCCAAATCCAGTGCATTTTGTACTTGCCAGCACATAAGCTTCCTTTCAAAAACTAGTATGATGCAAAGAGGTGCAATCCTTTGGCCTTTGGCTCAAGGGGCTATGGCCATGCATGTTTCCCAGGACCAGGCCTTTGTGTGTTCCTTGTCCTCCAGGTACAAGATGCAGAGGAAACCTCAGCACACATTCACTGCCCTCGCGCCTCCATGATGATCTCAACATTGATGTGGTTTTGGGGAAAAAGTAAAGTTGTGCACTTTCACTTCTAACAAACAGCAGCTATGACCTAGTCAAAGATTAAACTGCTAAAGAACTTGGTAGGGAATTTTCCTCTTCTTATCTTAATGTCAATATAATCATAAATATTTACAAGAATTCAGGATAAGAGAATGATCGGAAGACATAGCCTCTAATTTCTACAGTCCTATAGTCAGTATTCAGCTATGCTTTTTCTATCTATACTGGCACTTGGCAACTAATAGCTTAATAAAATAACTGTTGCATTATATTATGATGTGCCAGACTGAGCAACTTGGAAAGCAAATGCCCCAAAGCACAAAACATCCCACAGAAGCTAACATTCATGATTTCCTTACTGGAATAACCAACACAGAAGAACCCTCAAAGTACAGGGGACACAGATGCAGCCTGTGAGTACTGGACATCTTTGCTGTACATTTTCTCTTAAGGCAAAAACAATGATTATCAAATACAAGTGGGCAATTCAGAACTGGAAAAGGGGTGTGTATTAAAATGCATTTAACTCCATTACACAGTTCATAAACAGGGCTGCAGAAAGCCTTCAAAGATTCTTGGATTTGTTTCTTTGCCACAGCTTAAGCCATTCTGTAGTTCTTTAGCCTGACTTAATAAAATTCTTAACAACATCAAGATTCTTTATCAACATCAAGAATTACTTAATCAAGACAAAGAATTTAGTAGCTTTCCTGAAGGGCTTAGAAATGTGCATGGCTAAGGTTATCCAGAGCTAATATAGCCAACATCATAGGTTTCCATAAATTAAAATAAGCATTTCTGCAGCAGAACACACCAGTCTTTAGCTGGGGGGACGGGGGGTGGCGAGGATTAGAAAAGGACTGTGTTAGAGTGATCCCACAACTAGCCTCAGGGTTTATTTTCCTCATCCTCTAAAGCAGCTGATACTGGCTCATAGGTTGAAGCTAGTCAGATCCAGTTCACTAATTCTGATGTTCTTGACTTGCAGCATTTTCCTTCCCCTGTAACTTTTTAAAAGTCTGAGGGAAATTCAAAGAGCTTTTAGCATGCAAGCCCCTTCCTTTAAACATGGCTCTGAGGCAAACTGAAAGATCAGCTGAAGTGATACACTCAAATTAAGTTTTAGACCCCAATTTCCCTCTCTTACAATAGCACCGCTTACTACAACACTGACTGCCAGGAGTGAAATTTAAAGTCCATTGGAACTGCTCTGCATAAAACTGGGTGAACCAGTATCTTTTCCAAAGAGAATCTTATCACTTAGTCACAGTATAACAGTAATGCATTAAAGTGTAACAAAAATATTTCATAGGTCAAGGCTTCTCACTGTAATTGACAGCTCTGTCTCTAGACTAGTTTAAGGAAGCTGGAACGTGAAAGGAGCTGCCATTTCCTGTAAAATAGCATGTGCTGTTTTGAAATACCTGCATGTATTCTGGAGTCATTTCTGTGCTTTAGAAACATGAAATATCCACTATGAACTCTGAAAAGATTTGGCACAGTGAATTTGCAGGAAAAAGGCAGGATTACTGCACAAGAATAAAGCTATTCAGTAACTAATTCTCCAGTGCATGTGTTAGAAATACTTAATGATCTGTGTAATTCCACATTTATCTGATAGCCATCCATTTCCACATATGTCAAAGCTCAACGATGAGTATAAGTCAATGAAAAAAAAAAACAACAACAAGCTCCTGTAGCAAGAATTATCTATGTACGTATCCAGCCCTTAGCACAATATGAACCACAATCCCCTAAAAAATCTCATTGAAGTTGTTTTCCTACGAGATCTCAATAAAGGTATTCTTGTTTCTCCTCCAAAGCTATTTTACTTTTCTTTTTTTACTTTTCCTTACTAGAGATGAGACGCTCTAGATTAGTCCTACACCCTTGTCAACAATGATCCTATAGAGAAAATAACTTATTTATGATCCACTCATGTTTTTGTCAGCTGCCTGACTGGCTGCAGCATGCCCAATTTTTCTGCTTGTCTACAGAGAAATTGCCCCAAGCAGGCATGAAATGGAGGTATTTCTGATTCCCCAGTCAATATTTATCTTGATTGTGAAAATACTAAGTTTGAATCATTGAGTAAAACCTCTACCAAAAAAACTGAACCCTGTAATTAGGTGACCCCTTACCTCAAGGCTGAAGCCACGCAGCATTGAAGCACCTGACTTGCACAGTTCAACAATGCAGACTGATAACATGCTCAGTAGGGCAGAGGGATGTGGCATGAGAGCAGAATGGCATGGCACCAAGATGACCAGTAGCATAGGCTATCAGTTTGATATCAGTTCCCTGGGAGCACTGACCAGTGTTTTATCTAAAGCTTTCTTTTGCACTCCTGACACCCTGAAGGTTAACCTTCAAGGCTATCAGCAGTAACCACAGATCAAGTAACAGGCAGCTTATGTCCTATTACTGCCATCTTAGCTAGCTGTGCCTGTATACACATGTGAGTTGTCAACTGGTAACCAGGCCAGACATATGTGAGAGCCCAACCAGCCTAGCATCCCATCCTCAGCATCAGGCATTATCTGACACCTACTGAAGATAAAGAATGAGACAAGCATGTGATGCTTGTCTTTTATCTTCCCTTGCCTTCAACTATTTGCAGCTGGACAACCAGCTGAAACCTGATGAGCTTTGTTCACTTGCTAGCCCCTTTCTTCAGGTTATTTTCATCTGGCTCCTAGTAATTTCAAATGGCCTATACTCCTTGTATCAGAAGGGAGATTACACAACTGATCCCTTTCTATGCCACTCAGCTCTATAGACTTTATTATATTGCTCTCAATTTTCTGACTTATTCCCAACACAGAAACTGTTCTATACCTTATATCAACCTGGTTTGCTTCCTAGATCCTTTTCCAGATCTATCATATCCTGACACGAGAGAAAGAGCACATCATACTGTGGTACTCCAGGCATAGATGAGCCCTAGGGTTATGCAGCAGCCTTCTGGTTTGGCCTCCATCCTTTCCTAGCACTTGATTTGCTTTGCTACCTGCAAGCACTGAGCTGATGTTTCCATAGGACTATCTACCATGACCTCAGATTCAAGTTCAAGATAGCTCTGACTGAGCTTACTTACCTGGATTTGTGCCATAGTGTGAGACATCACATAGGAATTGTGCAAAAGTATGAAGTAATATGATAATATAAAAGAAGCATACAGCTTGTTCTTCAAACCAATGCATGCACCCATATGCCTGATAAAAAGCACAGTGGAAAGCCTTGGAGACTTTCTGGATCCTTCTTGTTCACAAAGAAACCTCAACAAAATTGAAGGGCTAGTGTGTGGGAGGAAGCATGTTCTCACCTTAAACCTCAAGAGGGAGGTGGCCTTAGGTAAACACAGCAGAAAAGCCCAGAGAGCTAATACTGCACTCCATCCCCTGGTCTGATCTTGATCTGCTCTCATTCTCTCACCTGGAATAAAGCAGACAGTAAGAAGAGCTTATGCAAGGTCGCTCCTAGGTTTGCATCAGTGGCTGTTTTTTATGCACATTTGAAAGAGATGAAACACACACACATCCAGTGAATGTACTGAACCCTGAGCTTATCCAGAATAGACACAATAGATACTAAGCAGCACCAAGGTAACACACAGGACCTCTGAAATACTCCCTACCCTTACTGCAGCTGGCAAAATGCAGCCAAAGCTGTTGAGCCTGAGTGCCAAATCTTCCACATCTGCTGCCCACACAGCAGCTGACATGCTGCAGTTCATGTTAAATGTTAACCCCATTTTGTATGCAGGCTCCCTAGAAAAGTAGTATTTTCTAATGACTTTCGAGTTTTGCTTCTCCATTTCAAGCCAACAATGACAACATATGGCTAAGTCACTGGGGTTCTGCATCAGTCTCCACCTATTGCCTTTTATCACGTCTTCCATTATGTTTTCCTTCTGCTCTCCTTACAGTATTACCCTACCTTCTTCTCACCTCCATAAAGCCCACTGAGCTACATTAAAGGCTTTTCTGCTTGTGACCATGGAAAAGGGGCCAGCCAGACACATATATAAATGTCTCAGCAGCAAAAATAAGCCCTGTGGCAGTTGTCAGCTTGTTCGTGTTTGATACCCCTGATAAGGAACACTATAATAGAAGCCTTAACTCCTAGATTTTTGGTGCCCAGCATAAAATTGCATTACAAAGTCAGTGCCTGTGAAAATCAAGTTGCACACCCATGCAATCAGCATGTCCTGTGGTGGTTAGGAGTTCAGCTTCTGGCCCAGAATCGCTCCAGAGCGCTGACTGGCTCTGCAAAAATGCATCTCTAAACAACAGTTGAGACTTAAAGTTTCACCAGAGGCTTTTTATTTGTAGTAGAAAAGGATTAAGATTTCAGAGTTGAGAAATTAAATTCTTGGCAAGTGTTTCCTACTGAAAATACCATTGAGAGAATTTATAAATTCAGTGGAAAATATGCAACAATTTCAGATACATCCAAATATTATGATATTTTAACACTAAAATAACTTTTTTTTTTTTTTACTTCTAAGTGATTTTAACAAAAAATGCTAAGCATTTAAACTTACAATTAAAAAGCAAAGAAATATGCTTTGTTTCTAAAATGAAATTTCATTTTCTCAGATCCTGTAACAAAACCACTACCATTAGTGTACATAAATATATCTGACACTTTATATTTTTTATATTTAACTGTTCAAACCAGCCTGTGAATATAAATATCAACTATGAGCACAGCTACAGAAAATACAAAAGTGCACTTCGCAGAAGCTTTGCAAAGTAACAAGAACTACCACTATCAATCTTGAAAAGTTATCTTGAATTACATTCCTTTTCTGCTTTAAGGACTTTAATTTTAATTCAAGTGTACATGTGATTACAAAAGAACTCATGTTTAAGGGTAAGCATGTGATCAAGTACTTCTGCTGAGGAAAAGATTTGTTACAATGCTTAGTATTGAGAATTTCCTCAAGTTCATTGCTGAATCAAAGCTTTATACTTTAGGTCAAACGTTAGAGTACTCTGTGACCTTAAAATATAGTGAGACAACAGTAGCTTTAGCAAAATGTTTTGACTTACATGCAACTACAGAATCATGCAAGCTTGCCGAATTCCCTGCTACTATATGAGGTTTTCCACCTGTATTATTAATGAAAGTCATTATAATGAAACAATTTCAGAAAATCATGTTTTTCTCGCCACAAAACTTTGCTACAGGATTCTGAGTACCACTCAGCCTTGGAATGCTTTCATACCTTGAAAGTAAAACGCATCCGGTATAAGGTCTTGATCTTTCTCTCCATTTTCTGTCATTTGACAAAAGGTAGCAAACTTGTTCTGCTGTCACAGTACTGCTGTTAGCCTTGAAACATCTTTAAAATAAATGTCATTATTAAGCCTTGTCCTGAGAGAGCACTCAAAGATTGTACAGTTCATCACAAATACATAAATATGTAGCAGAAAAGAAAAAAAGTCCCATCAAATAAACAAGTGGCAACCAAATGAATGAATAATAGCAGAAATCTTCTTACAAGACAATAGGAGAATTTCACATATAAGGAAAAATTCTAATCTTAAGATGGTGCCAAGTCTGTCGTAAGTATCACGTGTGCGACTACATATGAAATTAATGCTTTTAATCATTTAAGAACCCAAAAAGTTCTTAAAGAGAAGTTATTAAAGTTCTTAAAAGCTCTTAAACAGAGACAAGGAGTGAACCTGGATGTCCTGGCTTGTGCTTCAGCTACTGGGTCACCAGCACAAAAATTATTCAGAACTGGTGCTCTGCTAGGATACGAGAACAACTTGTGTCATGCCTTTCTGTGCCTGATCATAAATACTGAGCAGCTTATTAAGTGTAAAAGCTTTCTAATACAGCAGGTTAATTGATTTCATATTTATTTGAAATCCCAGCTTATTTTTAGCTATAGAACATTACCCCCCAGGAATAAATTCACATTTGTACACTGAGTGGTGTTTTTCTGTTTGGTTGGTTTTGTTTTTGTTTGTTTGTTTGCTTTTGGTTTGGTTTTGACCCAAGATGCCTCCTCAGCCATGCAGCATCCTGCAATATACCAAAGCACTGCTGGGGCATGTTCTGTTGTAAACAGGCATCTCTTCTACTACAGCTGCTAAACCCTTCAGGATCACCAGGATAGAGTACATCTCGTATCAGTCATTCTTGCTAAAAAAATAAAAATAAAAATCAACAAAAACAAACAAACAAAAAGAAAAACTTTACTGCTATGTAATAGGACAATATGGGAACAACCTATCACCTGGGTATTCCTGCACCTGTAGAGATACCTTACTTTTCAGTTTCACACCTCTTCTGAATGTTGCAATTCTCTTCAGCAGTTTCACCAGAAACTCTGCATATTTTTCCAATATACAAGTATTTATTTCCCAGTATGTATGTGGATAACTAAAACAAGCAGTCTATCAAAGCAAGTTGGTTGAACTTTGTGTTAAAACTATTTGTATGCTGCATTTATTCCGGAGGCATGTTTGTCCCACTGGTTCTGATCTTATCTTTAGCCTGTACTGAGAAATGACTTCCATGAACTTTAGAAGGTCATCTTGTTAAACATCTATCCACTCTCCCCCACTCCTCCTAATCATCTAGAAATAATAATTAACTGAATTTGCTGGGAAGGGGATGGTGACTTTACTATCCAATTCACGTTATATATTTCAGATGACTCATACGCTGCTACTATGCTGTCTCCAAGGGCTTTTCCCCCTACAAAAATCCTTACTCAAATTTACTAACTTATTTCTTCAGCAAAGGAGCAATATACATTTCTAAAACTTGCAAAAGCAGGCTTTGTGCTCTTGTGCAGGTATGAGCCCGTCAAAAGCAACATGCCACAAAGCAGAGAGCTTACATTTAGGACTCCATTGGGAAAGAGAACAACTGAGTCAGGCAGAACTCCATGCCAAACCTCTTTGGCTTAATATCGACTCCAATCCTTTAAAGATTCTGCCAAAGTCTTTGGAAATCAATTGCCTAATACCACACTTTGGGAATAATACCAGTATATTCATTGGAGCAGAGTAGATACTTCAAGAAGCCTGCAGCTGAGTGTTTGGTGCATTGTAAGAACGTGCCTAGCACAGGAAGGCAGGCTCACCAGTTACAGCTGGCAGAGGGAGAAAAAAGAGGAAAGTAACTCCAACTGTAGTTGATTAGATGCAGCAACTCTTCAGAGGAAACTTGCTAGCTTCAGCAGCAACCAGCTTCAGCTGGTGGAGGGAGGTGTCACAACACATCCTATTCTGCTAGACATTGCTCACTACAGAATTGCTCTAAACCAGCCAGGAATGTAGATCACAGTGCATTACATTCAATGAAGTTGCCTGTTGGGAAGTCAGCAGGACCCTCACATCCATCTAACTCTAAAACAAAACCTAGCAGCTTTGTTTTTTTAAACTCCTGTTTTGAAAGAGGCCCAAGACCTGCATAAAGAGTAATACATTAAAACAAGCCTGAAATTCAGGTTTATAGAGCTTCATTATAACAAAGTCTTGTATCAGGTAACATGAAGGAATTCTTTCTGGCTCAGTATCAGTGATGGATGAAAGGGAATTTGGTAGCTGTGATACCAAAAGATAGCTGCCAGGATTGCATACAACCACAGCCAGTTAGTTCCTTACTTTCACAAGTACATTTTTCATGAAAACTAGTATTGTTTTCCTCCTTGTTTTTCTCTGTGTAATGTTCAGCAAGGCAGTCTTTAAGGAATAAAAGATTTTTTTCAACTTGTAAATACAGCTCTAACATGTTAATTACCCAGTTCAATCTTCTCATCTGAAACATTACCAAGAATGAGGTTGTTGGTGGGAAAGATGCCTGCCAGCATTCCTGAAAACTTACTTTTGGAACATCTTGTGTTTTGTTTTTAAGGGAGGTCTGAACCAAATCATACCACATTAAATGGGAAGGCCTGCTGAAGCATAGGTAAGTGCTCCAATTAATTCCAAGGACATTTGGAACAGCCTTCCTCTGTAATTGGTATATTCTGAGGTTTGTAATATAGGAAAAGGCTTTTCATACACCAAGGCAGTAATCTCAAAGTCTCAGGAACAAACCTGGCAAAGAGAATATTAATCAAACTAAGATCAGATTTGCTTCCTTTCTAGGAGGCTTTTGTATTTTCCTAGAAAACATTTGTTGTAAGTGTGGAAAAAGACAAATTAATACTAAATTACAAGTGAGCATGCAAGGTTTTTCTAGAGCTTTGCATTAGACCAATCTCCCGCCATTCTCCTATCAAAGGAAAGCCCAGAAACTTGTCTTCCAATTCATGTACCTAAGTAAAACACAATTAGCACTAACCTGTTAAATATGTATATATAAGCTTATGGCTCTGTGGGCTGTCTATCTCTCTCCATTTTCTGGGGATGTGTTCCTAACTAGTGTCTGGGCCAATCACTACACCAAAGACATTTATTCAGACAAGAGACCTGAAAGAAGGTGCATGACTACTCATACAGTAATTAATCCCATGTGATGCAATTAGTTTATGAGTATTAAATGTTTGTGCAAAACATTGAGTTAATAAATGTAAACAGACTCTACAAACCTTAACTTGCTTGCAGTTGTATTTATGGTAGTAGTTTCTTTAAATTATACTCACAAGTATAACTTCTTCACCTGGCTCACAGCAGTAGCCTGCATAAATAATCAAGAGTTAATCCTGAGACAAGTCTGCTTCAAGCTGCTTCCATATATATGAAAAGAGGAGTTCAGAGATTCCTTTCAAAACATTTTCAGCTGCTCTTTCAATTCCCTAACTGCTGCTGAGAGCAACACACATGGGCTCTAGTTTCTCCAGTCAAACATCTGCACATTTTTAGCCCCTTGCAAAAGATGGGCAGGCTACTCCTGAAGTGCCAGAAGACTGTCAGGTACATTTTTAACCTTTCAGCTCTGAGGTTTTAGCTTACTCCTGTTCATGCTGACAAAGCCACTGTGCTGCCCTTATCCATGGTGACAAGGCCACACTGATCACTTGCCTCAACTTCCTTCTCCCTGACTCATCTTATTAGTCTACCAGCATGTTAATTTTACCTTTGCCCTTATTCTAACTGCCCCATTCAGGGTGTTTTATTAGACTTCAAAATACCAAGTAGTGTCTGAAAAATCATGTTTATATTATAAGGTAGATTTTAAATGCATCTCACACACAGTGATCAGACAAGGAATATGCAGATGAAAGTCTCTTTGTCATGGGTAAGTAACAATCTGCTATTTCCTACAATTCAGGTTGCCCAAGAACTTGTTCAAGATGACTCTCGATATGAAGCCCAGCTGCAAGAAGTACAGGACTCAGGACAGTAGCACCCACAGGATAACAAGCACACTCCCCTCACTTCCAAATTACGTTTGAGTTAGTTGCACTGCCTGTTCAAAGAATAACAAAGACTCCGATCTGAGTAGAAGGTGCTCCAATATTTTGCTGAAGTAGAAGGAAACACCCAATCTGAACAAGTCTGAGATGCTGTTAAAGACTCCCAGAGAAGCCAGAAACCTGTTACTCTGCAAAGACATCCAAGCTTCCTAAAATAATGATTTATACTAGTTCAGAAAGCATTGGCACCTGATCTGCCCAGGGACATGATCTCTCATTGACCTACTCATCCCCAGCAAGATCAGTTGTAAGCAGGGAATCCTAGGAGGAATTAAAAAGCTTTCATTCTTGTCATGGATGAACTCAGTTATAAACCTTGTTTATAGCTCCCTGAATGTTCTCTGTTTACTGTCCAACAGTCCCAAAAGCACCGTTTGTCAATTCATGGCAGCACCATCGTCACCTTACAGTAGCACAGAGCTTTACTTCAGTCAGGCCATGCCTCTCAGAGCACTTTTCAGCCATGCCTATATATTAAAAGTGTTAATTTAAATTTGACATCTGATTTTAAAAGCAATGGGTAGAAAGATTTAGAAGATGTGTCTTAACACAAATAAGTCTCTTTTCCTGGTCTTTCTATGAAAAGTGGGAAAGATACAGCAGAATAACAGAAGAGCACATCTATTTGAAACAAAGTTTACATTGTTGTTTAACAAAAACATGACCTGATAGATAAAAAGCAACTCAGATACTTGGGTTATCTCCAGACTTGAGTGACATTTGATAGGTCACTTGAGTTCTCTGAACTTCTGCTCTGATTGTAGTTATATTGCATGGGCATGGAATACTTTTCAAAGTATGTTTATACAGTATTGAGAAAAATTAGATTGCAATCCCTTTTACATCTTCAAAAGCTAATACAAACAGTTTAAACAGATCATTTCTAGAGACCTGTAATGATTAACATGTGATTTTTTTACCACATAATTAGAGACCGTCTTTTCCAAATACGTAAGTATACCTTTCATGACTCCGGATGAGTAATCTGAAAATCCCAGCACTTGGTATATTAACACCAGAATAGAAATTTAACATATTCCGGTATTACATTTTCATGGTTTCCTGAGGGCTTTTAAAGTTGTATACAGTTACATTTGTATTGAATCAATAAAATATGTTCCTCTCCATAAAAACACTGCCTGTCTTCCTGTGGGTATTTCATTGTCATGTCTCTAAACCAAGCATGGTCCTTGTGAACTCCAACTGACACGCTCAGAAAATTTCTGGCCACACGTCTGTACTAAATGGCCTGCAGCCATACCTCCTACAGCTTTGATCTGGTACAGCTTCACAACAGGACTGACCTGCCAGATTTAGATGGAGATGTCCAAGGAAAACAGCTGAACAAGCATTAAGGTGAAGTGGGAACGTTTAATATGACTGCCTTCAGAGGGTCTGTACCTGGAGATACAGGTCTCCATTCTGATACCAGTCTTAAGATGCTGAAAAAAATAAATAAATCAAAGGCAGCATGTTACAAATGGAGATAAACAATGCAGTATGTTTTCCTGGACGTTAGTACTGAACAGATTCCATCAGGATACTTGAAGTGCCATCTTGTGGAAGGTCAGCCTGAACTACTGAGCAACATCAGTAAATGAACAACACCGAAAACATTAAGTCTAGTTGCAGATTGTGGTCCAATTCAGGTTTTATCATTAGAGCTTGTCCACTGTGGAATCAGCAAGGTAATAGCATTCAACAAGATGCTGGCTCTTAGTCTGCTATTATTTGCATTATGCAAATAATATATTATTTCACAATATGAATATTGTGAAAGTAGTGTATGGCTTGATCAGAAACCCTTCCACTGCAGACAAAACACTAAAGAAACAATAGTTGGTGTGGAAAAAAGAGGAAAAAGTGGTTCTATATATGTTTGAACTACTTTCTGGAAGTGAGGTACTAAATAGGAGACTTTGCTTCTGAAATAAAGTAGCTGTAAATTACAATGATGGAATGAATCCTGTGCTAACACTCCCCTCACCCCCAAGTCAACAAGAAAGATACAGGTTTTGGCCCTGTAACAAGATATAATATAGTCTCACAGCATAAACCAAGATAAGTTAGGATAAAACTGGCCTCATGAAACGCCAAGAGTTGTTCAGCACAGAACTATACAAGCTTTTATTTTTAACAGTACTCAAACATATGCCATTGTCACTTACCATATTGGCATTTTGATCAGTTTTCATTTAGAGAGTTTGTAGATTTGTTCTCCCCTGAGATCCTGAAGCATGTATGCTTCTTCCCATATTTGAAGTGCAGAAGTATGTTTTGAGATTAAGTACTTTCTTTTCAAGGAGGCAACAAAACAGAATAGGATACCAACAAACTCTTGGTGGCACAGCACACTGTGTTCTACCAGTGCCTGCACTAAACTCTGCTGCTCCTGCAGAAGGTGGAGAGGAAAGAGCACTATTATTACACAACTAATAAATACCAGCAGGCATTACATAGCAGAAATATTATCTGAGTTTAAACATTCACACGTTTAATATGATGCGCTTTGAGAAAAGGAGAAAACCCCTAGATAATACTGTCTCAGGAAGACAATAACAGTTACATTTACAATTAAAAAGCTACACACTGCAAAGAAGGTAAGAAAATTCCAGCAAAAAGTTAATATTTTTCTATTTTACATATCACACCCACTTTTCCCTACTACAAGACTGAGCTTACAGAAACCCTACAACATTCCGGTTCCAATATCAAAACTGGTCAGGTAACTGATACCAGTACTGTTTATGCAGCATGATAAGACATCCTCTATTGATTTCAAAATATATATACCACAAGTTATTCCAAACATAACTAACTAGTTTATTACTGATATTAAAGCACTTATTAGAAAGTTCAAAGTACACTTTACATTACAGCATTTGTTATTAGCATTTTACTTTTCAAATGCTAAAAATGCTTGTCTTTGTATTGTTTGTAAATGCATAAAAACAATTAAACAGCAGTATTTTTACAAACAGGTGACTTAATCATGAAGCCCTAATTTCAGAGGGCTTGCTGGCATGTATATCAGTAGAATCTGTACCTGGAGAACCATTAAGTGTTTTTTTCAAAATGACCCCAAACCCAACTTAAGAGCCTGTCATAAGGCATTCTCAGTCCAACAGGCAGAAGTTGCTCATATTTCAAACTTCCAAATTTTACATCAGAATGATAACACCAAGAAAATCAAAACCCTTTTCACAACAGCTGCTTAGCATTACTTTGAAGATTATTACCTCAAATGTTGCCACAGAAAGAAAGGTTTTGTCTCAACCTATAGAATTGCACAACATTTACTGCAGGAGGATTAGACGTTACTGTACCAAACACTGTTACCTAAGGCTTGATTTCAACTCCTGTGAGTTCCCTCTTTGGCAGCTCCACAGAAAATGGTTATGCATGCTAGATGCCCACCACGAGCCAGAGAACTGAAATAAAGAAAGATGAACACTCAGCAGAAGATTCAGATCCAAGTACACTCTCACAAACATCACTAATATATATATTCCAGGTTAGTTTCAAGAATTATTTAACCCATATTTGATCTTGTACTGTAAACCTATCAGAAACAAAATCAAGAAATATTAAATTAATTTATTTTAAAATTAAGTCAGCACTGCAGTTAAAGTGAAGAAGCCTTGGCGTGGAGGGGAAGCAAGCTTAACATCGCTTTTGTGATTGTTCAGCATATTAAATCTCATTGCACGTGTCTGGACCCCCTTTGAACAATCTCAACACAACGACCATTACTATAGACTGCTTTCCACTGCCTGGCCCTAGGAAACTCAGAACAGGGCTGGAGGATAAACCATAAGCAGCACAAACAGCCCAGTTCCTTCTGCCCACCTTCCCTCCACTGCTTGCTCATCCTACCCACTCCCTGCCCCTCAGCTGTGCCAACACACTGTGTTGGTCAAATAGGATCAAAACACTTTTGAGAAAGAAAAACTTTTATAATGCCATAAAAACTGGCTTCTTCCTCAATCCAATCTGCTTTGCCTGCTAATCCACTTTGCCTTGTGGCTCCAATCACTGTATCAGTCATCATAGCACAAATTAGGTTCTCGCTCTGCTTTTTTATCTCCTGATTAATATTTCATTGCTTCCAATTTGATTAAGAATAGTGAAAGAGCAAGACAGCTCAAGGAAATCAATAGTTATATGGAAAAAACAGCCTTGAAGCTTTGTCTGAAGGCTCCTATGAGCAGACTTGACTCATTTCACCGCCACCAAATGACGGAGCAGGGCAGGCCAGGGAGCACAGCCAAGGTCAGCTGAGAGTCCAGACCACCGCGCAAGCTCATGGTGACGAGGAAGGTCCAAGGTTGAGAGAGGAATGTCCAGGGAGACAAAGAACTAAAGCACATCAGTACGACTACCCTAATACTGAAACTCATGTCTCTACATCAAAAATAAGCACATTCAGGAAAACAAGGCTCCTTTGCTCCTCTTGCTGCTTCCTGTATGGATAAATAAGTGAATTCCATCTCTGTGGTTATTAGCCTGAATTGCTCATAAGCACTACTGTTCACTCTAAGCTTTCAGTAGTTATTATATACTTATATAATTATGTATATATGTATACAAAATAACCGGCTTCTAACTTAGGCTCTCAGGCCCTAATTGAGGGGACAGTGAAATCAGCAGAGTCTTTTCACTCAATTTGATAGTCTCATACCCCAATATACTAAACACAGCTAAAAGGAGAAAATGGAAGAAATTAGTAGGAATTATTAAAGGAATAACTACACCAGGGAATAGAGCATGCTGGAGGTGGCTTCAGGAACAACTTGTGATATTTAACATTTTATTCAGCCAAACCAAACTGATCTGCCTCCAGAACAGCTCTGGATCTAATGGAAAAATTTGGCTATGACAGTATGCATCAAGATCAGTTTATCTCATGTTCATCCCATGTCACTCAGAGACATTTTTCTTTTCCATGGAATAGGATCTCTGTTCGGTCCTTTCTGCTCTCCTGCCAGTGCTCTGACCCGTGTAATCTGTTATTTTTGGTTTAAAAAAAAAAATAAAATAAAATAGAAATTGGACACTGGCAGCTCTGAAATATGGACTCAAGGTATAGGTAGAAGAGTTACCTGAATCACAGAAGCTAGATCCCATTTACTGTAAGCAGCAGGTTAGCATTGACTACTTCATCACACCACACTCATAAGAGATAAGCAGAAACTGGCCTCTTGTTGCAGAACATTTGATCTTTCTCTGGGCAAGAGGAGAATGACTTTAGTTGTGTAGCTTCCTGTAATAAAACATAGAAAACGAAGTTCCCACAAGTTTCTCATTGATGTGTCCTTTAGGCAAAGCAGTTGCAGAGAGCACCTGACAAGGCTACCAAACACTAACCTCTCAATCATTCTCAAGAGAGAAAAAATGAGAGAAAACGCCTCAAGCCTCTTGTGAGAATGAACTGTTCCCTATCACTTTGGCTGACCCTGTGCACCACTTCTGGCATGATGAATTCCTATGGCTCCGTTATGCCACTGGTGCCTTGAATAATCTCCCTTTTTCAGTAGCAATATGCAGGGTGTGCAAGTTAGTGGTGGTAGCAGCAGTGCCATGGGGTGCACAGCTTGGAGTCCCAGAGCAAAATCTTCCCACAGGCATTGACTCTGAGACCCAATCATTTCAGAATGTCCCAGATTCATTTCTGTACTTTCTGGGACTTTTCTTTTGCTCTTCTGAACCTTTAAATAGGGGGTAAATCCAAGGGACAATTTTAACTCTTTGTGAAGACACACAGTGTAACACTGGTTGGCAATTCTCTGCTCTCAACGAGAATACTCCTCCACCTCCATCAGAATGCCCTCAGGAGGGCCAAGACACTTGCTTGCCTTTGAAAGGGAAATGGAAGAGCATACAGAAGTCCATATTCCTAGAGAGACCAAAAACTTTATTAATTTGTATTTACAGGAGATAGAAGAAGTTCATTAATCAACACTTAAACACTCACTTCATCTCATTAGAGAGAAAAGGAAAAAAGTTTCACTCTGTCATTTATATTCCAGTGTAAGTGTTACAGGCAGAAAAGGCTTCAAGAGATATCTTATTTCCACTGGATTCTTCAACCATGATTCACATGACAGTACTGCTGCCAGGCACATGTTTTAATAAAAATGGAAAACAAGTTAGCCTGAGAATAGCTGTGTCTGTTCTGGGTTCAAATAAGCTTAAGTGACTTTTCTTCAAAGGGTAGCTTTAAAATGATCTCTGCCTTTTGTTTAGGGAAAATCAGTAACCAGCTTCTTAAACTTCTAGTCTACTAACTTGAACACTGTATTATATGGAGATGTATTTGTACCTGCCAGTGACTGGTGAAATCACAAATATTTGATATAGAAGAGTTTTAAACCTTCATTCTTCGTGAGACAGTCCCTTTAAAGAAGATGCAAAGATACTTGGAAACATAAAAGCCATTAGGTGAAAAAGCTGTTTTCCCACATCACGCAAACATTTAAATAACTAACTGAAATTCCTATCTCTGCTCAGATTGGCTCCTCTTTCTTTCTCCATCCTCCTCTTAGCAAATATCCATTTATTTAGGAATTGCATTTACTGTCCAATAAATATTTACTGTACTGGAAGCTAAAATACTCCCAGATTAGTGTGCTGAGCTAAATAACAGTCAATGTCCTTATTGTTTTCAAAGATCAGTGTCCAAATACAAGTACTTCAGAATCAAGTTGAAGACATACTAATAACAATGTGGATGAAGGAAATGTGGAGAAAAAAGCTTCCTGCAGAAATTTAGATAATGAAAAAGGTAACTCAAGTCTGTCTATCCAAGCCAGTGTTAGATACCTGGAGGCAAGTGATTGGGGGAAAAAGGGGAAAAATAAAACAAAAAAACAGTTTTCATGTTCCAAGGCATTCCAAAACCATTCATCCTTGGAACAGTCCAAATAACAAATCCCCCTTGTACAAAATTTTTCTGGCATCCTGGTCCAGATCTGCTTCTGCTCTCTCAGCTCCGACTGACAGCTCTTTCATGACTTACATTCTTCTAGCCCCTCACATTGCTAAACATCTGACTTCCATTTACAAAAGCAAAATTTTTGTGATTTTTTCTACCTGCTGGAATGCATCAGGACATTGAGAACACCAAGAGACCCTAATTGCCGTCATCAACTTCATCTGGAGCCTCCACCCCACATCACCCCACTGGCCCAGGAACTGCATTTAAGCTCCAGGCCTTGTTGCTGGTCTTTGTCTGAACTGTGCTTGTTTTAGTGCCCTACTGGCTCTGTCTCAACCTCAGACCTACCACCTTGCTTATGGCTTGTCTGATGATCACCAGACCTGCTCTGTGAACCTCGTTCAGATGCTGCAGGACTGTCACCTTTGTTGGTGAGGACACTTCTCCTGCCTTCTTACCTTCCCTTGCAGAACAGCTCACTCTTATTCCTCTGTGATAGCAAGCTGGTGAATAAATGATATGCAACATAAGTTGTTACAAAGGGGCTGAGGGGAAAAATAATGGAGGTCTCCCAAAGGAAAGGGAGCTGAGGAAAAGATGTAACCACAGATTTCTCTGTGTAACTTGAACAATGAGAACAGAAAGAACCTACCCAGGTTCCAGGTACCAATTTGCTTGTTGGTGGAACTAAAGCCAGATGTGGAGTCCTTCAGCGGGCTCTGCTCTATGCAATCACAATTCCAGCTATCCAAGACATACCTGCTGCTAGACTATGAGAGAAAGCAGTTGCTTAATAAAACACCTGAATCTGAACAGCAGAGTTTCTCGATCCATTAGGCAACTGTTATTTTACTATGGTTCTGTGTTACTCAGTTTGGCCCTCTTTTCCACTAATGCACAATGTAAATTTTAAAGTGCTTTTCTAATGTCACTGCATTTACTTATCTGTAATAGGTCAGGACACACTGTTAGTTCCATATGTATGTGTAAAATGTCACTTACAAACATGAAAGATGCAATCTTTCACTGTATGTATTGTTCTTTAACTGCCATCCTTTTAAGCAGTCTCCAAAAATCACCTTCCAGCACGTAGGCTTTATCACCAGAATTTGATTGCTTCCTGCAAGCCAGAACATAAAGGATATAAAGGGATGTTGTCCTGTAAAAAAAAAAATAAAATAAATCCTTCTAGTTTATAACTTAGGCATGTAGGAACTTGCAGACAACAGGTAAACTAAAAAAACCCTGTCCTAAGTAGCTTAAATAAGGCTATCCATAGATGCACTTTGTTACTAGTGCTTACAGCTCACAACATGAATGTAGCATGTTAAATACACATGTGACCTTAACCACAATGCCAGTGCAGACTTTTTCCCATCCAATACGATATGCACAGGATACCACAAAGACTGCAATATAGGCTGGTTTCAAAGCAAAACACCACGAGCTCCCAACAGCAATAAAAAGGTCATTTCTGTGCTAAATAACATCAGTGAGTTGAGTAGTCCCAGTATGCTTACTGCGGATTGAAAAATAACGTAATGATGTATCAAACTTCACCCCAAGACTTCTCTACCACAATTTCTTATGGTTTCTAAAAGTTGCTTTCAGATCCTGCCCAGAGCCTACCCAGAAACCAGAAGAGGAATCAAACAGTGATTCATTCCCAGTTCCAAGAACCATCCCACATACTGTTCCTAGGTAATGAATATAGAGAAAATTGTACAGTCCATAGAAAATAGGAGAAACTGAACACTGTGACCCACACAATGGTTGAAGGAATTAAGATTGCTCATTCCAGAAAGGAAGGCGTTGAAGCATGATAATGAACTTAAAAACATAAAAGGCTGCTGCAGAGCTCTGCGCAGTGCAGACGAGGCAGGATGTGGTGCTGTAGAATTACCATAATGATCTAAGTGAGACGAGTCAACACAGCAGGCTAGGAAGACCTAAAAGAAATACCCTTCCATAAATGTCTGAATTGGTAAGAGTTATCTTGGGAGGGTAAAGGAAGAAAATCTTTCAGGCTGGGAAAACTCAATGACAAGATGAATCTTAGTAACAGCTTAGCTATTGTATTCATTCTGCAACAAGAATTAGAAACTGAGAACCTAGAGACATGTCTAAACGTAAAGGCAGTTCTGTGACAAGCAGAACAGAAAGATCTCCACAGGGATGTGGATAAAATGCCTTGCAGAAGTAGGGAGAACATTGAGCCCTGGTTTTACTGTGAAGGTGGTTGAGCAGTGGAACAGAACAGGTTGTGCAGAGAAGTTGTGGAGTCTCCCTCCTTGGATGGGTTTAAAACCTAACCAGACACAGCTCAGAGCAACCTTCTCTAGCTGACCATGCTTTAAGGGAGGAAGAAAGGGGGAATGGACTAGATGCTCTCCAGAGGTCCCTTTCCACCTCAACTATACTTCTAATTAACACTGAATTGAACACAATATTAAATTATCCACAAGTAAATTTCAGCCAGGCTCTCATCTGGATAGAAGACAGAAATAAAAAAAAAAAGTAGACTTTTATTCCCTAAGAAATGGTGGTAGATAATTTTGTACAGGAATCATAGCAAAAAATGCAGCAGAAAATAGAGGCATTTGGGCCTCCCACGTACACACCACTGGAGAGAACTTGTTCTTGGAAGAACTTCTGAAGATGCATCATGGAGAATGATCAGGAGGGTGGACAACCAGAAAGTCACTGGAGTCAAAGGAGCTGGAGGTTTCCAAACAGTGTCAGCATGGTCAGGGATCTTGAGGATGAAGTACCACTCTTGACCGAGAGTTCATTGCAAACTTTGGCAGGAACAACTATCAACTGAAAAAATAGCTCACATTTTTTGCCTTACTTAAGCAGTGACTAAAATATTAAAACAATGCTTTATTTATTAGAAAAAAAATAAATAAAAATCACTGATCTTTTGTAACTCAAATTATTTCTACATGCAAGTTTTTGGGTAAAGTTTCTGAAAGCACATAAGTCACTTGGATGCTTTCCCAAAGCTCATCTCTCCATTGCATGTATCGTCAGTACTGCAGACAGCTGAACACTTAATCTCATCCAGACATTCCTGGCTAATAGAAACCATGATTGTGGCACTTTTCAGGTGCAATTCACTTGAAAACACTGGCAGGTTTTTGCGCGTTTTTCCATTCCTGACTAAATCTTGCTCTGTTACTGCTGCTCTCCAGCCTGTGTTATTAATGGTGTGCTGTCTTTCATAACTCACATAAGTTATATAAAGGATTCCACAGCTCTTGCCTGATAGCATCAGGTGGGAATTTATCCAAGGTGCTTAGTTTCTTAAATAATTAGGAACAGAACAGACTATAATGGAACAATATAAAGGACTTTAATGCCAGGGAAGAGTGCCAAAACCCCTCTGCGCTTTTAACATGAGCACGAAGAGTGCTCATGTTAAGATTTTCTCAGACAGTTTGGTTTTATTTATTAACTGCAGGAATTTTTTTCTCATGCCAACACTGACGTGTGATCATAATATGCAAAAATCTACAATCTAAAATCTGGTAAAGTTCCAGGAAAAGAGTTGTACAAGCTCTGTGTTTAAAAGTTCTTATTGATGGAACCAATATTCAGTCCATCTTTAAAAATGTTCAGCTAGCACTGAATTCAGCAGGGTCTGGAATGACTGGAGTTTACCCTCAGTATCCATTGGAGAACCACAGCCAGTATAGACAGATGTTTGCTAAAGCATTGCTTTTATATTTTTCTGCACTTTTGCTTGTATCTCATCTTGATAAATAGATTGCACTGGCTTTTCAGAGAGCCTGAGGGCTCACGACACCAAACAGAGCTGAAAACAGTTACCCAGAAAGAGAAGAGTGAGGTTGTGACTTGCTTTGAAATGAAGAGCTAAGGATGTAAGAATCCAGAAGTCCCTGTTGCAAAATATGGCCTAAAAATCTGAAGTAGCAATTAATCTAATCAGTCACGTGAAGGCTGTCTTGCTTGGTGGGCTGAGCATGGGGTGCCAAGAGTAGTTGAATTCAGAGTAGCTGAATCTCAGAAGAGATTGGTCTCGCAATGTACCTCCCAAATTTGGGGCAGGCAATTAATTCTACAGCCCTCCTAAGGCAAATGAGGTTAAGGACACATGTACTGGGTTGGAGCCAGAGTGCTCAGCACTATCTAAATCAAACCCAGAAATGTATTTCAATAGTAACCTGGCTCAGTTGTGATTGGAGATAACCTCTGCATAAAAATGGATTTGGGCCCTGCTAGCTGTTTGGGAGGCAAAATGCTTCTCTAGACAACACCCCATCTGTTTTAGAGAGGCTCCACCACTTGTGTCTTGCAGCCCAAATTCTGGTTTTAAATCCTTTTTGCATTGTTCTCTAGGAACAAAGGAGGGTAACAAAACTCTTCTATTTGCACCTGTGCTCTGCTTTTGGCAGGTTTTTTCAGGTCACTGGAGTCTTGCCCTGCCTTCCACCCCGCCCTCTCTCCTAGGTCTATGCATCCTGACTGACCTAAGTGCAGTCTTTAACATTTTTAAAATTATAATCACTGGGTCCCTGTTCTTTTCCTTTGCTTATCCCTTGATCACTGTTCTTACAGGATTATGCCTGGGAACAGAGAGATCTGGTTCTGTGTTTTCATTATTGTTCCTTTTAATGGATAAAGGCCATTCATTGCACTTTTCTATTGAGGAAGATCACGACAATTCCAAAAGCCTTCTAAAACCATGATTAAACTGATAAATAACCTTGATAATACTCCAAAATTACTGAAGCACAAAGGGTTCACTTTTTTAGGACAAAATAAAAATACTGATTTACAGCGTTGAATCTGAAGTTACTAATGAATCCTTCTGTTTAAATTTTTTTCTGTTTAAAAAAAAAAAGTCCAGACAAAAAGCCACGTTTCTTCATTGTTCAATAATTTGCACTGGGTGAAATTATTTGTTATCTTGACAAGCATCCTGAAAAACTTTCAGATATTGAGTCAACATCGCCAGATCTGACTTCCCATTTGGGGCTTGCTCTATCCCACCTCACTTCAGAAAGGTGCTGAGATATTGCAGTGATCTGTAAGGTGATCAATGGGGTGAAATGGATAAGTACCCTTAAAAGGCCTATTACGTAGGGAGTAACTGAACTGTGAATTTATGGCACCTGAGCTCTTTGCTATTAATGTATTATTTAATATATAGTGTGTACAAAGAGAAGAAGGGCTTTTTTGCATTATTCATTTACAATATGCAAATTTCATAGCCAGAATTATTTGATTTGAAAGGCAAGATGTTGTGCGCATAGTTTTTCCCTTATTAATATTTTTCAAAATGCTCAAAAGGGTATCACTAATTTGTTCTGAACATTCTTTACATGTCCCATTTACTACTGCTGCTGCTGTGCATTTTTAAATAGGATAGAGCAAAAAATTTGTATGTGAAAAGAACCCTCTTGCCTGAAACCCTAGAAGACTGTTGCTCTTCCAGATTATATTTGCTGTTTTGCACAAAGTGTAGCTTTCTATATAGAACATGTAGTTTGGCTATACCTGAAAATGCTGATGTTAAACCTAAAATGATTCACGCACCTGTGATAAGATGAATTTCCATCAAATCCAAGAAAGGTCTGCCTGAGATCTGCCTATGTTCCTCATCCAGTACTCCAGATCTGGGTCTCTTTCCCTCTTAGCAGCTCTCACCAACATCATTTTTAACCCTCTGAAGCATACACCTTCCTGACAGACTTCTAGGCTTCTCCAAAACAGACCTGTCAGCTGGACTGTCCCCAACATTATGACCTGAAGTGCTCCAGGATCAGGCACCAGGTATGTGCATGACTCCCTTAGCGCCTTAGCAGATGAAGCAGCCCCATGCTGTGCAGGGCAGTTATAGGCACACCCCCAGGGCACATCTGAGGATCTCCAGCATGGAACTGGGAGCCTGAGCTTTTTGGGTTCCCTGTTTTCAATGAAACACACAAACCTGGGCTGACTTCTCTGTAAAATCAATTTTTGTCAACTCTCTAGGTGTTGAGTGAAAGACATGATGTGAAAATAGCTCCCTGAATCTCTGTGTTTCCCATGAAACTGTCAAGACAGTTTTTCTAAGATTCTGCAGCTGTTTGGAGTACAAGCTGTGTGTATATAGCTCACCTGGTGCTTTTTCTCTGTTTCCAAGGAACAAAAAAGTCAGGAAAAATGTTTATTTGCTTGAAATCCCAATAATTCCTGTGAATGAAATCCTTTTGGTCAGACCTGTCAGCCACTGAGCAACATTTATCCAGCTAATGCAACAGTGACCTCTGCTGTACAGCTGCTGCTGCTGTTTTGTATTTGTTCTGCTACATTAAATTTGCTGATAATATCCTTACAGATAAGTCAAAACAAGAATTCTTTCAAGAGCAAGAATATTTGCCTCAAGGGAAGAGCATTCCTCTTTATACTAATAGGAGAGATTCAAACCACAGAACATTTTTCAAGTTACTGGCACGAACATATCACAACCTAGTCTTAATGCTTTCGCTAGATATCAAAACCATTATTAGCATTAAATGACCCTTGAACTACCCTCATAAAATTATTCTTGTAATTTGACTAGGAAGGAACCTGAGGCACAAGCCACTGGGTGACTTGCCCAAAGTCACACCCAAAATCACTGGCAGAGGAATCGAGGTTAGAGGAACTCAGGATTTCAAGCCCTGCTCTTTAATCACAGGATCGTCCCTCCCTCTGCGGCATCAGCAGAATATCAACCAGCTATAAGTGGTACTTGTCACGCCTGTATGTTATTCTCTCCACACCATCTATGTGACACGGAAAAAGCAACACAAACTAGAACAAAGACAGGACACTTGTTTTCAGCTACTGCCTCTTTGATTACAGGAGAGCACCAAGCCCATAGGACACTCCTAAGCTTATTAGTTTGATCTCACTGAAGCACTAAGCAACCAAAAATTCTGCCAAGTCAACAGCAGCAACATGTAAAAACCTCTGTCCTTGCCCTTCCCTCGCACCTCTAACTCTTCTCTCTCCATTCAGTCCTCCATGGGTCCTGTCCCTGTGCTGCACAGATGAGCAATTTGCGTCTGGCTCCTGTAACAGCCCAGCAACCAAACAGGTTAAAGGGGGCACAGGGTGTTGCTGTGCGATCCCACACTGCCGCAGCGTGGTGAGACAAGGCTGGAGCAAGCTGCAAACTTTCACTCAGCCCCTCCAGCCATAAGCAAAAGTTTTCTGCAGCGTAGTGAAGTAATTAGTCATTTACCACTGCCAGTGACTTCAGTTCAGCTTGTAATAACAGGAGTAAAAACCTTTCTAAAGGAGAAATAAAAATAGATAAAATGCTCTGAAATCAAATTTCAGTCTCAGCTGTGCAGAGACAGTGCGTGAATGTGGCAAGCTGCTCTGCTGGTAGTGTCAGTGGAACACTAAAGACAGCTGTGGATTGACACTGCAGCTACGGATCTCCTCAGAAGAGCATGGGAGGGTGGCACTTATAAATTCTGAGGGTTTGGACCTCTAAAATTTTACTACTGAGCATCCAGAAATGCTATGATCCCTATATATTCTTCTCTATCAGGACATTATGGAAAAAAAAAAATACAAAATGTTTAAAATAATGTAAAAATTAAGGCTAAGAATATACTGTTTTGCTGACCAGATGCAGCTGTTCTCAAAATACTTAACACACAAACTCCAGAAGTTCTGTTGAGAAGAATGTCACAAACTGCTCTGTCCCCAAACCAGGCTTTGCTGAAAGAAAGAAAGAAAGAAAGAAAGAAAGAAAGAAAGAAAGAAAGAAAGAAAGAAAGAAAGAAAGAAAGAAAGAAAGAAAGAAAGAACGAACGAACTACAAGATATACTGAGTGACAAGCAAAAAAGCACAGTCACCCTGCCATGGAGTAAAGGTATGTAGAAGTGTCTAATCAGATGGGCTGACTACAGGCTACTTAGGTATGACAATTTAAAAAGAACCAGATGTAGTAAAACTTATCTCAACAGCTCATTTTTGCATAATCTAGCTGTATTTTCATTGGTGTTGTGTATACACATGTATCTGTAGTGTTTTAGATTGAGACCTCTGTATATCTTCGAGCTTCTTCTCCTGTTTCCTATATTGCATTTGAAAACTTCACCTAAGTACCTCTTCTAAAAGGCATCTAGTTATTGTCTGAATAAATCAAATGGCAGACACTGAACTCCCATGCCTGATTGTTTTCTCCCCTGACTGATCACACTTGGTGTTAAAAAGGTGCGCCTCTGTCCCACATTGCCTCTTTCTGTCTCCAGCCATCTGTTCATTACAGTGTCCCTTTTTTTCATAAAAGCACATCTGCCCATCCTCCCTCCTCACTGAAGAACCAATGGCCTGCAAAGAAGTAATTTCTCTGTCCCTTTTTGATAAGTGAAACATACAACACTCTCTACTTTCCTGCTGCAAGGTATTTTCTGCGGTGCTCAAGCTTTCCCGTGAATTACTTAGCTCTTGCCAATTTTTCAGCGTTCTTTAGGAGACCTGCTAGAGCTGTGTGCAAACTCCCATCTCACTAGTACTCTCTGTACAAACATCACTGCCCTGTTTCTATCTCCCTTTCCTGCATTTCATTTTTGGAGGTACTGCTCTCCGGAAGTTTCATTTTCTGGGCTGGCTCATGTTTTGCTCCATGGTGCATTAGTTTCATTCAGCCCTACCTTTACGAAAAATTCACTTTGCTGGAATGAGCCCAGCAAGCGAACAATCCAGATTTCTTCTGTGTTGCCCTTTAATAATCCACCATTCTTTGCATCAGTCACAAATTTATTATATTTCACATTTACTCTCGGATTATGGTAAGGGTCTTAGGTCTTCTACAAGCCCAATGAGGCCCTACTAGAGAAGCATCTAATAAATGGCAGTTCTCTCCAGCTATGTTCTTTGATTTTTCCATAAATATCTATTTCATCTCTGCTTAACATTTGTAAAATATGTTTACCTTTGTAAAACTTCTTATTTGAAATGCCATGTCAAACTAAAGGTTTTCACAAAACTGTTCTAGCTATGCAGCTGCCCCCTGACACTACAATCTCCAAGAATGAAGTTAATTTTCTCCTAAATAAATATTTTCTATCAAAATGTCAGCTAACAATATATTCTGATTCTTTCTCAGCTGAACCTTTTCCACACTTTCCAATGATTTAACTCAAAACTTATGTCAAGCAAACTCATCTGTAGTTACATCTTCATTTGCTCCTTGAAACCTGGCACAAAGACCAATGCTGTTTTGGTTTCACAGAATTCTGCAAGTTTTACATTTACATTTTACATTTAATGCCTGCAAAATATTTCATGTTTGAGCCAAGTAATATAATCCAAATTTATACTTGTACAACACTTTGTACTTCTGCCATCTTGGCACTATATTCATAACATTCCTCAGAGCTAAGTGTAAAGCTATGTGTAAAAATATTCCAGAAAGCTGGGATAAATAGATTACCTTACCAACACCCAGCAAATGCATACTCCGTACCAGTAAGTACATACATTCACTTAGCATTCCTGAATGTTTTCCTTTAAATGGGATTCAAAGTTGCTAGATCCATGGAACATTTGCCTATCGTGACTGGTGTGATATTTCACAGAATTTCTAGGTTGGAAGAGACCTCAAGATCATCGAGTCCAACCTCTGACCTAACGCTAGCAGTCCCCACTAAACCATATCCCTAAGCTCTACATCTAAACGTCTTTTGAAGACTTCCAGGGATGGTGACTCCACCACTTCCCTGGGCAGCCTGTTCCAGTGCCTCACAACCCTTTCAGTGAAGAAGTTCTTCCTAACATCTAACCTAAAACTCCCCTGGCTCAACTTAAGCCCATTCCCCCTCGTCCTGTCACCAGGCACATGGGAGAACAGACCAACCCCCACCTCGCTACAGCCTCCCTTGAGGTACCTATAGAGAGCGATAAGGTCGCCCCTGAGCCTCCTCTTCTCCTGGCTGAACAAGCCCAGCTCCCTCAGCCGCTCCTCGTAGGACTTGTTCTCCAGGCCCCTCACCAGCTTCGTCGCCCTTCTCTGCACCCGCTCAAGCACCTCGATGTCCTTCTTGTAGCGAGGGGCCCAAAACTGAACACAGTACTCGAGGTGCGGCCTCACCAGAGCTGAGTCCAGGGGGACGATCACCTCCCTAGCCCTGCTGGTCACGCTGTTCCTGATACAAGCCAGGATGCCGTTGGCCTTCTTGGCCACCTGAGCACACTGCTGGCTCATATTCAGCCAACTATCCACCATCACTCCCAGGTCCTTCTCTGCCTGGCAGCTTTCCAACCATTCCTCTCCCAGCCTATAGCTCTGCTTGGGGTTATTGCGCCCCAGGTGCAGGACCCGGCACTTGGCCTTGTTAAACTTCATGCAGTTGACCTCAGCCCATCGGTGCAGCCTATCCAGATCCTCCTGCAGAGCTTTCCTACCCTCAAGCAGATCGACACATGCGCATAGCTTGGTGTCATCTGCAAACTTACTGAGGGTGCACTCAATGCCCTCGTCCAGATCATCGATGAAGATATTAAAGAGGACCGGCCCCAGAACCGAGCCCTGGGGAATGCCACTAGTGACTGGCCTCCAACTGGACTTGGCTCCATTCACCACGACTCTTTGGGCCCGGCTATCCAGCCAGTTTCTAACCCAACGAAGCGTGCGCCAGTCCAAGCCTAGGGCAGCCAGTTTCTTGAGGAGAATGCTGTGGGAGACGGTGTCAAAAGCCTTGCTGAAGTCAAGGTAGACCACATCCACAGCCTTTCCCTCATCCACCCAGCGCGTCACTTTGTCATAGAAGGAGATCAGGTTCGTCAAGCAGGACCTGCCTTCAATAAACCCATGCTGACTGGGCCTGATCGCCTGCTTCCCCTGCAAGTGATGTGTGATGACTCTCAGGAGAATCTGCTCCATGAGCTTCCCTGGCACTGAGGTCAAACTGACAGGCCTGTAGTTTCCCGGGTCAGTCCTCCGGCCCTTCTTGTAGATGGGCGTCACATTTGCTAGCCGCCAGTCAACTGGGACCTCCCCCAATAGCCAGGACTGCTGATAAATGATGGATAGTGGCTTGGCCAGCTCCTCTGCCAGTTCTCTCAGTACCCTTGGGTGGATCCCATCCGGCTTGTGCACATCTAAGTGCCGTAGCAGGTCACCAACCATTTCCTCATGGATAGTGAGGGCCACATCCTGCTCCCCATCCCCTTCCACCAGCTCAGGGTACTGAGTATCCAGAGAACAACCGGTATTGCCGCTAAAGACTGAGGCAAAGAAGGCATTGAGCACCTCCGCCTTTTCCTCATCTCTTGTAACTAAGTTTCCCCCCGCATCCAGTAAAGGATGGAGATTCTCCTTAGATTCTCCTTAGTCCTCCTTTTTGTGTTGATGTATTTATAGAAACATTTTTTGTTATCTTTAACGGCAGTAGCCAGATTGAGCTCCAGATGAGCTTTAGCCTTCCTAATTTTGTCCCTGCACAGACTCGCTACATCCTTAAAGTCCTCCCTAGTGGCCTGCCCACTTTTCCAAAGCTTATAAACCCTCTTTTTTCTCCTAAGATCAAGCCACAATTCTCTGTTGAGCCAGGCCGGTCTTCTTCCCCGCCAGCTCATCTTTGGGCACTTGGGGACAGACCGTTCCTGCGCCATTAAGATTTCCCTCTTGAAGAGCGCCCAGCCTTCCTGGACCCCTCTGCCCTTCAGAACCGCCTCCCAAGGGACTCCACCAACCAGTGTCCTGAGCAGCTCAAAGTCAGCCCTCCGAAAGTCCAATACAGCGGTTTTACTGGTCCCCTTCCTGGCCTCGCCAAGAATAGTGAACTCCACCATTGCGTGGTCACTCTGCCCAAGACAGCTCCCGACAATCACATCCTCCACCAGTCCTTCTCTGTTTGTGAAGAGAAGGTCTAGCAGGGCACCACCCCTGGTAGGTTCACTAACCAGCTGCGTCAGGAAGCTATCTTCCACACTCTCCAGAAACCTCCTAGACTGCTTTCTCAGGGCTGTGTTGTGCTTCCAGGATATGTCAGGGAAGTTGAAGTCCCCCACGAGTACAAGAGCTGACGATTTTGCAACTTCTGTCAGCTGCCTGTAGAGTTCCTCATCCGTCTCCTCATCCTGGTTCAGCGGTCTATAGCAGACCCCGACCAGGACACTAGCCTTGTTGTCCCTGCCGATCCTAACCCAAAGGGACTCGACCTTGTCGTTCCCAGCCTCGAGTTCTATCTATATCATCCCCCCCTCTAGAAGCAATATGGAAGTTGCTACATTTTCAACTTATTTTATCTTCAGTTGATAAATTCAATAAGTTTTGTCTAGTTAGTTGACTTTTTGAAACCAAAACCAAAACCAAAACCAAAACAACAAAAAAAAACAAAACAAACAAACAAACAAAAAAAAAAAAAAAAAAAAAAAAAAAAAAACACAAAATCTTTCTGGATCCAAAGAATGGATTACCACCAGTACTCTAAAAAAAGTACTTGGCAAAGACAAGAGATCTCTTCAGCTGCTTTTTGAGAACTTTTGGTTGCAAACAATTCACAGTTGAATGAAATATATTTAAGAGTCTCATTGGTTACTTTAGGGTTAGAAAGTGTTTTAATCCACAGTTCATGCAAGCATTCCGATACCTGTTTTTGTCAAAATAACTTGACAAAATTGTTTTGTCAAATTATTGATTTGTACTGAAATTCTAGTATTGATTTCTGAGTCACAAATAATTTTACTATCACCATCTGAGAATGGGTCATTACCATTGCTAAAATGAGAGGCATGTTCTCCTGCTCCTACCATTTATCCACTTTTTTTTTTTTTTTCCCCATTTTATACCCTGGACAACACAAATACACCACCTTCATCTACAGTTCCCACCACATCCATTCAGGTTCAAACTGCCCTCTCTAGTAGTCCCATCCAACTCTCCAGCCCATCGGGTTTATTTTAACCAACCTGACTGTAGTCCTTTCAGTTCAAGGCACAACTGAGTCCTCAAGACAATTATTATCTCTACTGCAGGCACACTCGGATAATTCGCAGCCTTTCATTGAACAGTGCACTTCTCTTGTGAGATTTGCGTAAATACATCAATGAAAGCTGTATCTGATAGAAAGCTGAAGAGAATCATCTGTAAACACATAAACTAAAGAACTGAACCTTCCTCTAAGCTGGTCCCACAGTTTTGCAGTTCTGTAAGGATCCTGATGTTTTGTCCATCACATTCCCAGATGCCTGCTGGCATCCTCTAACCTTTCTGCCTCCTATGGCCTTAAAAAACTTCTTCTGGTCCTAGAACCAAGGGTATCAATGAGGTAATACAAGGGAAGAGAGAACAAACTTGCAGAAAAGGCAGCAAGAGAAAATAGCAGCTACACGATACAGCCCAGCAAGGCTAGGGCCAGAAACAGTTTTCCACCCTATTTTTTAATCTGTATTATTCCTTATTTTCTGCCATATGTATGAAATACTAGCAAGCCTCTCGAGTTTAAACTTGTAAGAAGAACCTATATAAAGGAAAAAAAATTGCTACCATACACACTCTTAATTAATGCTGAAATGGACAGTTTTCCCTGTTAGCTAAATCTAAAAATAGGTCCCACGTTCTCAGAATGAAAGTGGATGTTTTGCAAGTAAGGCTACAAAAATTTACCAGAAAACCCCACTGATGAGACAGCAGGAAGAAAATTCAAGGACATTTTTCACAATATGGGAAAGATGAGAGAGAGTAGTGGTAATGTGGTGAGCTGGACAAAATTAGAGTAATGATGGGATGCAGGGAAGTAAAACAAAAATAGCTTTTCTCTAGAACCTTTTTATTCTTTTGTATATAGTACCATGAACTTCATTTATTTAAAAATAAGATAGGCTTTTCAGTTCCTAGATTAGAATGCTCAAACTAGCATGTGACCTCAGGAAACCAAGCATCATTGTCTGTGATTCAGCATACACACTGATTTTTCAAAATATGTTTAGTATTTCCTTGAAAGATTGTGTTTTCCAAATGGTATGTAATGTGTTACTATATCAATATACGAATTCATAAGAAAAATAAGTTATTTTTCGACATCTTCATTTGTTTTATGTATTTCTGCTCATTTCATTACACCCACCCTTTGAATGGAGTTTTAGCTTCTACCACCGCAAATCAAGCAGTAGTCAGTAAACTTGTGAGGGGTCGCTGTTTAACTCACTGAATAGGAAGCTTCTTGAACGGGATAATCCTCCTCCATCTGCCAACCAGCACAGAGGCCTGTAGACAGTTTTGTAGGAAGACACAGTGTTGTCTGAACACCATTCTCATGTCAAACCTGATTCCATTCATCCTTTTTGTGATTCTACACACTGATCAGACTTATTGTTACACAAGAACAAAGCCTTCATCTTCAGAAGTCTCTAGCAGACTGCAACGCATTAACTCCTTCCTAGTTTACGAAGAATATAAGTCATATGAAACCTATTAGAAACCATTTAAAGAAGCCTGTTTTCATCTGGTTCTTCCCTCATGGCTTTTCACATGCTGATGAAGTTCCTCTAAATAACTTATGAGTGTTTCCTCTAGAAAGACATCACAGACAGGAAACATGCAGAATCTGCAAAATAGTCCCTGTACTAAGAGGGGGGGGGAACAAACACTATTTACCAGTATATCATAACACAATTTTTGAGGACTACCACCAAAAAGATAATGGAGAAGATAAGCTGAGTATTAAAATTAGAGACTTTTAAGAAGAGACAATGATATTAAACTCTGTAGGTTACTCTGACCAATTGCCAGTCAGAAATGTAAAAGCAACGCAATACTATTAAACCTATTATTCTTAAGCTTAGAGTATTAAATATTCAGAAGTAGATCCTACCAAACAACTACAAATAGAAAACTCATTCCAACCTAACAAATCCAGGTTAAACCCCTTTATATAACCACTACTTTTAAAGGACCAACCTACTAAGAAAAGTTATGGCTACATGAATTTATTGTCTCTCAGGGCCCTGAGAACACCAACAGCCCCCCTTATCAGCATTATCATGCCCTTATCAGCATTATCTGGAGCCCCCACCCATGTGCTGTTGGTCCACTGGCCCAGGAACCACGTTTAAGCTCATGGCTTTGGTGGTTTTTTGTTTTGTTTTGTTTTGTTTTCTTCTTGCTCCTCTGTACTACATTGTTGGCTTATCTGTGCTGAGCTGATCTGGATTTGCCCTCAGACCTGCCTCTTTGCTCAGAACTTGCATGGTAACCCCCAAGCCTGCTCTGCTCCCCTTGTTTAGGAATGGCAGCCTTTGCTGGTAAGTGCACTGCTCCTGCCTGCACCCTGTCCCCTGTGGATCCCTGCTCACTTTCCCTTGCAGAGTAACCTGTTCTTGCTGCGCTCTGATATTAGTAATTGTGAACACTGACAAAAAGAAGGAACGTAGTACATGTTTTAGTTAAATAGATAATCTATTTGGCAAAGAAGAATGGGAATATAGGTTAAATCATCATGGTAGACTTTCTCTTATAGTTTGGTTTTGCTCTGTAAACAAAAAAAGTGGAGTCAAGCACAGCTGAACTTAGGTGAGACAAAGAACAGCTGGGATATATTGGATTAAAAGCTTATTTGAATTATAAGTAGCTCCAGCAGTGATGAAACTAAGAGTATGACTTCTTAAAGAATTTTGACTTGCATCTAGCATTTTAAACTCAAGTATATTACAGCTGCAGCATGAACCTTGAACCTAGTGACAAGAAGGTTCTTTAGTGTCTCAAAAGAACTTACCTCTTACTATTGCACCACTCTTTCATCTTCATACATGTATATGCACTCTCTCTCCTCTGCTGAGCTCCTTATTTCCAAACAGCTTCTGAGAAGTCACTTTCTTTGGGAATCTTCTTCCTGAATAAAATATAGTTCAGACTTTTGAAGTTATTACAATACAATAGAAAGGGTATGGACTAAGAGTGTAATGATGGCTCAGCACTGTGTTCCTTGTACACCAAGCTTTAGGAAGCTCATAAACCTTTGCTTGTAAAGTCTTAAATTCAATTAGACTTAGAATTGTTATTAATAAACTGTGACATAATGGTTGTAGTTAATGTTGTCTTTCACTGCTGTCAGCCTGTCTGATTGCTTCGCTTACTTTTATTTCCATCTGTTGCGTGCTAGTAACACAAGCATCACAACATGACACCACAGAGAGACTCTACCGTGCTTTCTGAAAGCATCAGGAACTGAGCATCAGGAACCTTCACCACAACTACAGGAGCATGGTGAGGTTTTGAGTTGTGCTATACCTGATCTGAGTAAGAACACAGTTCCATATATATATATATACATATATATTTTTTTTGGATTCCATATAAGATGTAGGACAGGAAAGTTGAGCAATTGCTCTTCAAAAAAGCACATAAACTTCTGACTTCATCTTCTTGATGACATTTGGGGGGGAGAGGGGAAGGGGAAAGGAGGGACCTACAGGGGAAAAAACATACAAAATTAGATAACTTTAATTTTTGGAAGCCACATGTAACAACACAAATTGGACTGTATCATGGTTTTGGTTGGGATAAGAGTTATTTTTCTTCATAGAGGCTCATATGATGCAGTGTTTTGGATATTTGATGAAAATAGGGCTGATAACACACTGATGTTTTAGTTGTTGCAGAGCAGTGCTTGCTTACACAGAGGCCAGGACTTCTCAGCTTCTCATGCTGCCCTGCCAGTGATGAAGCTGGGAGTGCACAAGGTGCTGGGAGGGAACACATCTGGCCAAAGAGATGTTCCATGCCATGTGATATCATGCTCAGTAAAAAAAAGCTGGGGTAAAGAAGGAGGAAGGGGGGATGTTTGGAGTGATGCTGTTTTTTTCCAAGAAACTGTTGCGTGTGATGAGCCTTGCTTTCCTGGAAGTGGCTGAACACCTGCCTACTGATGGGAAGCAGCAAATTCATTTGATTGCACACACAGCTTTTGCTTTACCTGGTGAACTGTCTTCATCTCAACCCACGAGTTCTCACACTTTTACCTTTCTGATTCTCTCCTTCCTACCTGGGGAGAGTGAACAAGTGGCTGTATGGTACTGAGCTACCTGCTGGAGGTAAACCACAACAGGCTGCCAGGCTTAATTTACCTATTATAGTTATGAAGACAGCTATTGTATATAACTTAAAACTTAAACATTTAACATCTGACAATATCAAAGTTTAGCTGAAGATTTCCATGCTGGCTCTCTGCATCTTACTCTAGAGTCTGGAGAAAACAGGCACTGGAAAAGAATGTATCTCTATTCTGGACAACACCACATCCCTAGAGTCAAAAGCACAAAACTAGACACGCTTCAGGATACCAGTATAATATTAATATTTCTTTAAATATGGGGCCATAACATATAATATTTAGTATATGATATGGTATTTGTGGGGTCTTTTTGAGGACTCTGCCTTCTTACATTAAGCCAGCTTCTAGTGATACAAGTGCATATGCAATCCTGAGCCAACTGTGGAAATCCCCATTTTAGATGATGTTAAGCCTTTAGAGTTGTGGCTAGAAGGCAAAGCAAAAACAAAGCTGTTCAACCATGAATATCTCCATATTTGTTTTTTATTATTTTTATTATAATGTTGTTTGCTTGTCTCACTTCCCACTCAGGAAGCAATGACAGGTCTCTGAAAATAGGCAGCCTGAGCAAAAACGCAAACAACTTAGGCAATGCTACTCTCCCCACTATTTGAAAGCTACACATGATAAAAATTTCCATAGAGAAAATCTCAAACAGGCCTTGTCTCCTCTTGATGCTTCAAGATGAGTTTCATCTCCACTGACTTTCTTACCCGAATGTGTAGGTAGCTAACCAGACTTGCTAGAAGTCCCTCATTTATATAATAAGATGCACCAGATTGTAGTAAATGTTTTCCATGTGAAGTTTTAACATACTTGATAGCTTTGTGGCAGCCCTAGCAAAAGGGAGGGAGGGAATCCTGCAGCTCATTCTTCTTAGTGAAGTTTTCTCATAATTTTTTTCAACAGTTCAAAGCTAATAACAGTGTTAAACAGTTGAAACTATTTACTGTGTCACCTCCATTCTCAGAACTACAGCTCAATTATTGTTCAGAAAGGTTTTTTCCAAAAACCTGAGAGCTGTGCTTATACAGCCTGTCAGTTTTGACTTTGTTTAATCAGCTTGATGTAAAACAGCCTTTTCTGTGTACCCTAACATCAAAGAATATTGCTACATATGACTACCAGCTCATGCAGTTAAGCAATTAGTCAAGAGACCAGTTCAAGGGAAATGTTTTAAAATATTTATATTCATTAGCAGGGTCATATCCACATGGATGACTGGCTACTTTTGTTGAAAGTGTCTCATGTTTTATGGTACAGAGTTAAATGGTATACTTTATTCCCTCAATAGACTGGGAATCGAGAAATTGTTGCCTGTATTTTGTTTTCTGCTCATTGCCTCTTGTCCTTTCGCTGAGTAACAATGAGGTCTGTGCCACCAGTAGGCACAGGGCTATACATCAATAAGATCCCTCTGAGATCTATCTTGAAGCTAAACAGTCCCGACTCTCTCACCTTCTCCTCCTATGCCAGATAATCCAATTGCTTAACCACCTTCCTGACCCTTTGCTAGACTCACCACAACACGTCCGTGCCTTTCTGGTTCTGGGAAGCCCAGAAGTGGGGATACAACTCCAGATGTGGTCTCCTCAGTACTGTGGGAGACGTCTCTTGACCTGGTGGCAATACTCTTCCTGATGCAGCCTGGGATGCTTCTGGTCCTGCTCTGCCACAAGGGCACATTGCTGGCTCACATTCAGCTGCTTATCTACCAGGTACCCCGAGGTCTCTTCCGCAGTGCTGCTTTCCAGCTGGTTGGCCCCAGCATGTGCTGGTACAAGGTTATTCCTGCTGTGTGCGGAACCCAGTGTTTTCCTTTGAACTTCATGGGATCCTCTTTGCTCACTTTACCTGTTTGTTTTGCTTCTGCCTGGCTGTACAACCACTACCCATTAATCCAGTGACTCGCTAAATTTGGTGTACAGACTACTAAGTGCATACTGTTGCATTTTGCTTTAAAATATTGTCTGGAGTTGTGTATACTGCTGTGGCAATATTCATTTAATGCCAACTGCTTCTTTGTTATGAATCTGAGCTTACGTCTAGCATCTACGTAACCTGGAAAGATCCCAGTTTTTCCCAGAGCCTGTCTGCAGATTCTCTTTCACAATTTCTAAATGCTTCTCTTTTTTTTTCCAAACAAATGTGTTTTTTTGCTACCTGTTTTCATGTACAATGGAAGCCAAGAGGAAGTGGGTGAGTAAGTCAGTTGAAATTGATAAGCTTCAGTGTTTTTTTTGTCTCACAACACAAAGGGGGAATTTGAGATGGGTCACTTTTGTTGCTACTTCCTGAAAGGAACATAATACAAAAAAGCCTACCATAACAATCCCACTTTTCACTCATGCCACATATTTTCAGCTTAAAAATCAGAAGACTAAGTAATTAAAGGTTATATTACAAGAACAGTCTACTTTTCAGTTATCTGCCATATTGAAGTGGATAGTTAAATAACTGAGAGGATGAAAAGTCAGGATACCAGTCCCAAAAGAAGATTATGCTGCATTGCCATGATAACAACACAGTAAAGCATATATGGATTAATGCAAATATGGATTTTCTAAACCATCTGACTATTCAGTACTAGTTTTGGCCCAAGCATCTTTGTAGATCAATGCTGCCTTCTGAAGAGAGCTAGCAAGACTGCTGAACGGGTGACACGTTACCAAGGACAGACAGCACTTGGGTTCTCCAGCCTGTCTGGAAGCTGCCTACATGTCTCTCACTGTGCCTGTTACCACTTTCATGGGAGAAATTACAGTGATTTCTATGGACTAAGCAAATAAAAGTTAACAGGTGGAAAGTGCTAAATAAAAGCTAAAGATTATAATGTTTAGCAAGAGTGGAGGAGTTCATATGCAATGTTGCATCTCAAACACTCAAATTCAGCCCCTCAAACTACTTGTCTGCTATGGAACTGCTATTTAAAAAAGAAAATTAAAAAAAAAAAAAAGAAAAAGAAAAAGTCTTGTGCTCTTAATTTTCTTCCAAACTCCTGGGTCTGTAACAAAGATGGTTTCAGAGGGTTTTGCTTTGGCAATTTCCAAATGATCATTGCAAGATCTGTCAGAACTGCAAAGGACTGATGTTTTAAGTAGTATTTTTTTTAACAGGATTTAAGTCCCTTAAGTAGATTTTTGCCAAAAAAGAGCTGCTTCTCTCCTCCTTTAGGCACTGTCTCATCTCACTACTTATGCAACTGACGAATTCTAGCCCAGTTAAAAATTTCACAGATTGACAAAGGCGGCTTTGATCTGCACAGGGCAGTGACACTTGTGGTTCGAAAGACTGTTGGGAAACCAAGGTAAATTCTTTTTTTTACATACTTTGGCTGACTTCCACAGGAGAGGAGGAAGTACTCATCTCCTGGAGCGTGGGACTAGATTCCATTTTAGTATGTTAATGACCAAATTCAAACAGTGTGAACTCAACAGAAGTCCATTTCAGTAGGGCAGAGTTTCACTATAAGCAGGGTGTTTTGCTAGATGAATGAATTGCTCCAGCAAACGTCAGTGGACTTTCACAATTCTCTCTCCATGGCACAGCAAATAGCGAATGCAAGTAGCCTGCAAGTAGACTTGATTATATAAACATTTAAAAGGAAGTCAATAGCAATTTGCATTTTTCAGATGCCTTTAATGTATCTATTGGTGATAACTTGAAAGGGAGGGGAAGCAAAGCCCCACAGTGGAAAAATACAAATGAAAGCCAACATCTCTCCAGAGAAAGAACTTTAGTTGTGATACATTCACTGGGCAAAGGAGAAGGTAGAAGATATAGGGAAGATAAGAAAAACCTGGCCTACTGACAAATTGTTTCTTCTGCTGAACTCCATGTGGAGATGCATCTTATGATAGAAAAAATTGTGTGAGGAGTTGACTTATCCTGACAGGACAAGTAGGTTAACGGACAGACTGATATAAAAAGAAATGGGTAGAAAAGGTATAGGAATATGAATGAAATGAAGGTTTGAAGAGGAGAAAGTGAAGGAAGAAATGAGGGGGAAAGAAAGAGGTGAAAGGACAAGGATAAAATATAGTTTTCCAACTAGATTCTATCATTGCCTTGAGACCCAAACATAATATGCTAATTGCCATACAAGCAGAATTGGGAGAATAAAGTGGGAAAGAAAGGCATGAAGTGACTAAGAGAGGACAGTAGGTCAGTAAGAATGCAGAGAGCACAACCAGCTCTCCTCAAGCTTCATCCTGTTCTGTCATCCCTCAAGCCCAAGTCTCAGTTTCCATTCAAATGGTTTGTGCGCTGTGCCCATTTTTTTAAAGCTGCTGACTGCTAATCCTCCCTCGGACACCAAAACCTTGACTATTTACTAAAGGTGAAGGGCATATAGTGCAATATTCTAACCTTTCAATTAAATGTAGAATTGTCTCCTAATTTGGGACCATAATGAATCTAATTCTGACTTGAAATTTACTTATGCCTTATGCTGATTTAAAAAAAAAAAAAAAAAAGAGTTGGTACTAATTTGGTAGACTTTTTTTTTTTAATTGATTATTTGTGCTCCCATTTTCATATTTCAGGCTTTTCAGGTAGAAAACCAAAGCACTTAGGGTCAAGCAAATTAAAGGGCTTGTTTTGCTTGGCATTTGTAAAGGCTTTGAAAGTCTGCTTATGTTTTCTTGCATACCTGTGCTACACATTCACAGAAAGGTCATCCGATCTAGGGCTCTGCCATTTCACCATTAGCCTTACTGGAACTATTTATCTGCAGGTACGTAATTGATCTGGAGGTTTAGCATTTCTCCACCCTGTCTTAACACTGCTTAGTACACCATGTTCCAAAACAGATCACAAACTCTTGGGATGTGGACTAGTGTGCCTTTTGTTTTACGAAGCATTTAACAGATTCCTATATGGTACCATAAGACGATACTTTTCTGTAGTCTAGGAAAACTTCATAATTCCTGTAATTGTGAATAAGACAAATTATGGGACACCTGTTTAAGATTCCACTATTTAAAATAGTTGGGTAAAGCATTAATAAATTTCTATGGTGCCATTAATTAGCAGAGGTGCTTGGCAATCTTTATTTTATGGAAACTGCCTAAGGCCAGCAGCCGTGATACTTTTGTTTAGTCATATCATTACTGTCAGGGTGAATTTATGACTGTTTTCCAAAATAGCATTTTGGGGTGGTTTTATAGCATTTGGGGGATGGGTGGTTGAAAAAACTTTCTTTAAAAAAAAAAAAAAAAAAAAAAAAAAAAACACAGTAGAAGAAACTGGAAGCATACATGTAAGTTCAACTGCAAATCCATGAAATGGACAGCATAATTTTGCACCTTGAAGAGGTACCTTGCATTAGGGCAGGTAAAATTTGTGCCTGTTTGGAGTCCTATCTTCTAAAGCAGTACGATTATATCATTGGCTGCACTCATGCACTTCAGCTTACCTTTTATAAAGGTGAAATAAAGAGCATTTGAATCCTACACATCTGAAGCCTAACAAACAGTTTAATATTCACTTCTCGCAAGAGCTCATGAAATACACTAGGAGCAAAAAAGAAATAGCACCTTAGAACCCATCTTTCCACAAGTTATCCTGTATGGATGCTCAACTGGAATAACCAGATTGAGAAATGATGATGGGAACTCTCCCATCAAATATCAAAGTGCAGTATTTACTGAACATGTGTCAGACGTCTTGGTATTTGGGTCATCTGAATGCTTCAGTCTTCTGATACTGTGTCATTCTTTCATTGTGCATCCTTGCTCTATTAATGCTTTGTCTTATGCTGTGGTCCTCCTTTAATGCTGCTACTTGTCAAGTTCCCACTTAATTTTACATTTGAATGGAACTGGGTTCACTCTTATTATAGGGGTGGAGGCCTACAAACCACTCCTGTCTTAAACCATGATATGCTTTAGGCATCACCATTATTTCTACTTTCAGGATGTTAAGACCATCCACGTGTTTGCATTTCCCCTGTACTGTATTAGCTTGCAAATGATGAAAAAAACAGTTTGCATTGAGAAATGCATAGGTTAGAAAGGTTCAGTAAGTCTGTTGTATACATTAATCCTTTCTGGAATGCTTTATTCTGGCTATTTTCCGTAACTGAAAATAAAAAATTAAAATAAACTAGAAACTACTTCTGACAGTCAAACCAATCTTTATTTTTGTTAAATTTTTCTATTTACTGTATAAGATGGCCCTTGTGGCCCTTGTGTGATGGCCCTCCAGGGATTTTTTTTCCTTGCTAAGTATTTATTAGTTTCCATATTAAGTGAGAGGTTTTATATTTCCCTGAATAAACGATGTGTAGTTAAAACACCGATCAATTTTCTTGCTATTACTGAACATGTTAATCAGTAATAAATATTTAGTTAGTTCAGACCCACACTAAAAATTGGCCTGCCTGTTTCTGGTTTCTGCAAACATGGATTAAAAGCAAGCTTTAGAAGCTTATTTTTTTTTAAGCTGAAAACAATAGTCAAGAGGGGTAATCAAATGTGGGATTGTTCCAGTACTCAGCTTCCCCAGCACGTGACCCTCTAAAAATACAGAAGTAACTCACACTATTTCTGTCAAAGAACTTGTAAAAATTAAGTCCTTTAAATTCTCTACAAAGATTCCTCTAAGAAGGTTCTTTAATTAGTTGTAAGGACTCTTAGCAGCAGTGATTCTCCTGTAGTAGAGTCTGCCTGACAGGCTAGTACCTTAAAGAAGGGAAAACATTAATAACGTGCATTTTGTAGAACTGTAGACAACAATGAATGCACTGTTGACAAATTGAAGTCAAAGACAAAGTGGATCCTGGAGCTCCAGCAACTTGCCCCATTTCCTGCTTTCTGCAGGACTGTTACTGCCCACTTGTTTAACCTTGCTGGCTCACCTCCCTTGTACTAATTTCACTTTTGGAGTGGTGTGCTGAGCAGGGAAAGCTGAAGCTGTTTAGATAGCTTTCAGGAAATAACTCACTGCGCATGAAGGTGCACTCCACGCTTCCTGCTTGCTGCATGCTTCCTCTCAAGCTGCAGAGTCCCAGCCACATGATTTTTAGATACATGGGGCTTTCCCAGCATCACAGGAGGATTGGGTAACTGTCCTACCACTTGTTCCCTCCCTGCTTGGGGTTAGAATTTGACCCCAAACCCACAGAAGTCTGTGGACAATTTCATTGACTGAAGCTGTTTTTGGAGTTGGACTATAAATAAAGACACTCTGCAAGGAGTGGAAAGCTGAATAAACCTGATCAACCCAAATGACTGCTTTTTCCTAGAGTCTCCACCCTGCATCCAGCAATCCCACCCTTCAGAGTGAAAGTATAAGCCTAGCAGGAACACTATTAGGCCTTGCAAAGTTGTCACAAAGCTACAGATATTGTACACCTCTGGCGATTTCTAGCCTAGCCTCCTGCTTGAAGCAGGACCAGTGGCAGTGCTGGATCAGGTCAGTTGTGGCTTTGCCTAGCTAAATCTAGAAGATCTTACAGGATGGAGACCCCACAGCCTGAGTGGCCCATTGCTGCGTTACCCACCTGGTGGAAAAGCTTTTTCTAGCATCTGACCTCAACCTCAGAAATTGAAACTTCTCCCTATGCCACTGGCTGCTACCTGCCCCTTGGCTCTATTTTCATAGTGGGTTTCCAAGTGGTTGCAGACCTCTAGAAGACCATCCCTTAACCTCCTTCTTTGCCTGACTAAATAAGCCTAGCTCCCTCAATCTCTGCTTCTAAGTTATGCGCCCTAGGGCCCAGACAATCTTGGTTGTTATCTACTGCATCCTCTCCAGTTTCTCAACATTTTTCTTTGAACCAAAGGCCCTAAAACTGACTGTAGGATTCTAGATGCTGCCACACCATTGCTGAGGCATAATTTTTTTTACACCATTGTAGAGGCATAATGAGTTCTCTCACTTTAACTGTACTTCTAACACAGCCTGGTCCACAATTTCCCCATCTGCAATGAGAGCATGCCGTGGGTTCATCATCAACCATAACCCACCATAACCCCCATATCCCTTTCAGCTAGACTACTGTCAGCTAATGGATCCTGATTTCTTTGCAGACTAACATAACCCCCATGCTTACCTCCCTTCTAACCAAACAAATGACAATTTGAAGCCTGTTTTAAGCTCTACTTGACTTACAAAGTTTAAGGGGATTTTGTACTTGGGCTGTAGGGTTGATGTACTGCAGAGATAAGCACTGGCTACAAGATCTGTGTACAGCTCTAAACACATCTATATTTGGCTTGGATCCAATACAGTGTTTTTCAGTGTTGTACGAGCTTTCTTTCCCTGTTGGGATTCTTCATGGTGTGTGGGGAAAAAAACAGTTATCCATAATATTTTTCCATAATCTCTCTCGATTATAGGCAGCTAACAAATCAGCCTGTGAAAACACAGCTGCGGTCACTAAAGAGTTACAGCGTAGATAACCTACCAGGAAATTTTAGATGTTTGCAGGCAGCCAATAAAAGGAGAGATAAACAATACAGCTGACTCATAGGCAGCAAAGCTCCAGCTGTCTTTGAGTGCTGTATGAAACAGACTCGCACCGGGTATCTGCAGCAGTTTCACTACAGTGTTTGTAGTTTTTATGCCTGTATTTTTGGAGGTAAGTGAACTTTAGCTTGCAATTTCTTTTACTTGGACATTTGAATATTAGCTTAACTTAGAAAAGTTTCTCTTGTCCCAAGGAAAACATCTTTGCTACAGATTACTCTGAAAAATTGCCTTTAACATTAGGAACATGAAATGAATGGCTTTATAACAATCTCCCTCCTGCCCACCCCAGCTAAGGGAAGATGACAAACTTGGCTAAGGCTTTTAATGTCCTTTATTGCAGAAATTGCTGAAGAAACACTGATTTTGTGATTTGTCAGTGAGCTTTGAAATGGGTGTAGGAGGAAAAGCATTAAAAAGAGTAGATCTATTGGAAAAATGGCTTTAGTACCACACTTGCAAGTTAGGGAAACTTTCTCTGTAATTTCATTAAACCATGTCATGTTCTGTGATTAGTACTTCCAACAACTTTAGCAGCCTTGGTGAAGTGCTGCCTAAATAAGATCTCTCATTTTAGGGTCAAATTCTTTTGGAGACTACCAGCAAACAACTCTAAGTCCAGGTGTGGAAAAAGAAGTAGAAACCTGAATATAGGGACAGTGTTCCTCAGCATGTCATGGTTTGTAACAGAACAACTGAATTGCTTTTCATTTATTTTTACAGAATCTCTAGTTAAACAAGGTTTTGCAAATCCAAAAAGGAGCTGGTTGCTATCTCTTCCTTTTAATCTAAATAGCAAACTAGCGAGAGTTTCAAGAACTGTTATAGCTGTACTTAATTCCATTTTAAATAGAAATACATAAGTTCAAGAATGGTTTAGATCCCATATTCATTATTTTAGTCTCTTTGTACTATCTTTGGAGTTCTGAATAAATCATTTTGATTACTTAAATGTTTGCTTGCGTTATTATGTACATGGTACTTGTGGGTCCCTTCCATCTCAGGATATTCTATGAAATTACATTTCTATCCATCACACAACTGATGGATACTAATTTATTGTCTACATAATTCAGTATCACTTTAAAGCCACATTTTATATTATAAATAATGGCCCTGCATTTCCAAGTGATCAGATGGAAATATGAAAAAAAAAAAAAATTAATTAGCACCTTGTGGCCTGGGATGGTAAGTTATGGTCTGGACAGTCCTCTGCAATTGGCACATTTTCGCTGTCTTTTTAAGGAAAGTCTGATACAGAGTGGTAAAAGGAATTACCTTTTAGGATTAGGATAGTGGTTATTTGGGAAGGGGTGGTGCAACTTCACCATGCTTTATTGGTAGTGACAAAAAGTAGGCCTAAAAACTTATTTCTGCTATTTTTTCTCCCAAGGCAGCCATCTAGAAATGGCCAAACCATTGCCTGTAGTAGCCCAGGAGGATTTGGATAGCTTTACCTTGACCAGGACAGGCTCAGGCTTTGCACTGAAAGCCTTCCATGTTTCATGGAACACACAGATCTCCGTGAGGCTGCTGACCAGCCAGAATGCTACAGAGAGGTACGTGTCTTCTTTGGTCTACTATCCATGCAGGCTGGCAACACAAAACTGCACTGATAGTACCAGAATGAATCATGGCATGCCCACAATCATCTGACCCCAAACATCTCTCCATTCCTAGAACTCCCAACTTGCCAAGAGGCAAATCAGATGCAGTAATACTAAAAAACAAGCTCTACTTTTTTTTTTTTTTTTTCCCTTTTATGAGTTTTAGAAAAGTAGAGATTAATCCTGAAGTCATTCATTATCTCCATTACAATAATGTCTTCAGACCCTGACCAGTAATATTGAGCATGCCATGTATGGCATTACACTTTCTGGAGAAAGAGACCTCAGCTGATTTTCATCTAAACCAGCAAGTGCACGTGAGGAAATAGAGCAGTGGAAGGAGGGAAGGATAAGGGTCAGGGTTGCGGAGCAGTGAGATGTGTATATATGTCCCAATTACAAAACCACACCACTAGCAGCTGATGGGCATCTGCCTATCTGCCACAAAATGCCAGTGGGGTGACAAAGGCACAGAAAGTTTCTGAGAATAATTCCAAGATATTCTGGATGAAGCAAGACACAAGCATTTTAGGGGAAATCACTGACCTGATTGTTTATCAGGAAAAGAGTCTGATATGCAGCAATGGATTGGTTACAACCTATTTGTTAACTGAGAACATTGCAATTGAGGTAACTTTTGTTAAAAGTAAAATTCAGATGTCTTAGTGGAATACATAGTGTTTAACTTCTTCCATTATGAAGACAGGAGGAAAAACAGTATTTTAGATTTAAAAAAATAAACTTATTTGTTCCTGAATTCTGGCAGCATTTGCTGCCATTTTGACAGTATCACTGTCAATTTAAACTGAAAATTTAAATACGTAAGGTTTTGTTTTGTTTCTAGGGAGCTGCTTGGTTTTTAGGCAGTAGAAGTCTAGCAATTTTGTAATCTGATCTAATGTTATTTGTTTAGTAGCTAGTTTAAAGAAAAATCAACTCTCCATCTCCTGTTCACATTTTCTTTAAAACATAAGCTGTAATTAAATCAACTCACAGTAATCAATATCTTGCTCCTCTTTGAATTTAACATGCTATGCTGATTTGGTGGCATCTTGTCACTTAAACTTCTTCCCTAAGACTGAAGCCTGTGCCCTGCTTTTCTCTCTGCTACCATTCTGATCCCTTGTTTGCATCACACTGGTTATAGGAAAACAAGGAGAATAAGCTGCAGCCTACTCTGCCTGTAAAACTTTCAACTGTGTGCTGATGATAAATGCTTAGATTTGTGGAAATAAGTGCTAAAACAGGTGGGGCTGTAAATTACTAACAGAGATTGGCTTACAGGCTTGTGAATCAGTACCACAAATATGAGAAACAGAAACTGAAGTCTGATGACTTAGGATAATGAGAATGAGCTCCAGGTCTGTTGAAATCAACTGAATTTTGAATGAATTCCAATGGTTTTTCAGCTCAAAAGTAACACAGATAATTACAAACAAATATACAACAAAAGCTGAAAGTGTGGCAGGAGTTATTTTCCCTAAGAATGCCCAATTTAATCAACAATGCGGTGTTTCCCTTGCACAAGGAATTAATTGCCTGGAGTTCTTGGAAAAATCTTACTCTTCTCATGATCAAAGCAAGGCTTCATTACACCCTGTAAATGCAGACTACTTGAATTCAGGTATGCAATCCAACTGCAGCTGAACTTAAATATGACAAAGCTATTGGAGTAATACTGCTTTTATCAAATATGAATTCAGTTTGTCATGCTTTGACAAGGCCATCAGATACACATGGAAGCTCTTAATTTCCTTGTATATGTGGGTCTCGCTAAAAGCAAAAGGATACAAGTTCATGAGGGAAAACTTGATTTTTCATAATCTAGCACCTCACGTATCAGCTTTTTCCCATCTTAGCATTTCAAATGCTGCTTCAAACTGTGCTCCTGTGTTCATGCTAATCTATTCAGGGTTCTCTTACACTAAGCTAGAAAAATACACTACACAAGATATTGCTTTATTTTCTTACAGCGGTTTGGAAGATGGCACAAGCCAATGTAATTCTACCAATAAAACCAGTATTGTGTCAACTGTATTGTTCTTTCTCATTTCTATCATCTACATGATCTTATGTCTTGCTGAAATTCCCTTCAGTCTACCCAGCCTCTAATCTCAGCTCTCTTTTTACAGGGAGAGGAAGCTGCTGCTTCAAGATATAGCAATTGTCAGATGCTGTAAGTCTGAACGTCTCCTGCCTGCTCTTGGGATTTACCAGTACCATGGACTTGTGGGGATAGTGACTGAGTGGATGAGCAATGGATCCCTCCACTCGCTCATCCATGAGGTACGTAAGAGAACTAATCTTTTGTGACAAAGCTAATTACAAGCTAAGCCAAAAGGGAGCAACCAGCATGTAAATTATGGACAGTAGTCACATCTGCTATTCAACTTCTGCATTGTACTTTTGTTTACTGTCAAAATGAAAATGTGAATGGTAGAAGTTTCACTCTAGCAAAACCTGTACTTTGTGTTCTTTAGCATCAGCTGTACCCAGATCTTCCGTTTCCCTTGCTCATAAGGATCTTGTCAGACGTGGCTGAAGGGTTGCATCATCTTCACAGCCTCAAGCCTGCTTTTTGCCACTGCAGCCTTAAACCTTCCAATGTCCTTTTGGATATGCAATACAGAGCCAAGGTGGGAACTTTTTTTTATAGCCTGTTTGTGTGAAGTCCAGTGACTGCCCTATAGTTGCATGTATTTATTCTAGTAACAAACATTTAGCTCTGAGATGGAAGTACTGTTATAAAATCTTTTCTCCTGTCTCTGTAGATATCAGATTATGGTCTAACCAACTGGAGGAAACAGCAGCTGAGGTCAGACCTGCAGAACTGCAATCAGAGAAAATGCCAGGATTTAGTGTACATCCCTCCTGAAATACTCAGAGGCGGCCTTCCTTCACAGGAAGGCGATATTTACAGGTAAATGGGATTTCTAAGGGCAGGTCATACCTGGTCCTTACTAGATCCTATAATGTTGCTGAAATACTTATTTGCAAAGACACTACAATAAAAATGCCAGATTTATATAATGTAATCAGACAGTATTCCATGTGAGGCTGATTACAGCACTGAATTAAATGTGAAATTCCCCACATTTGGTGAATAATATCCTATGGTTAAAAACTGTTCTACAAGTTCTTATGTAAAGTACTTACAAATGGACCCAAATTTTTAAGACTAATGTAGCTGCCAGAATATTTTCCAATGCCTTTAGGAACCTAGTGACCACAATTCATGTGGTTTCTAAGTGTGAACTGTTGTTGGACTTAATTTCAGGAAGAACTGTTCATGCCCAGATAAAAATCCAGACCTCAAGTGTCCCACTAAGGTCCCAAGCAACCTGCTCAGATAATTCACTGAGCCACTCAAACATTCATTCTTCTTAACTTTAGTAGTTTATGCAAATGAGTAAGACTAGCTACTGTCACATCTGTTTTGGAACTGTAAAATATTTTGTAGCTGTCTTGAAAAATGAGACAACCTCAAACTGCAACTATTTTCTGTATGGACATGCATCTTTATAATCTCTTTTTATGGAGCCTGTGGACTAATGCTACAGGTAACTTTTAAGCAAATAAAACTCCTGCTTTATTGCCACAGAGACAGGCACTAAGGTGAGTCAAACAACACATATGCTTGAGACCTATAAATGATGCAACTGATCTGATTTTTCATAAACACAAGACTTTTGTGACGGAAGAGAGGAGGCTTACTTCAAGTGCCATAATTAGTTTCCAACATGTCATTCTTATTTAATTTTAGACGCTCAGATATAACTCAGTGCATGAGAAGTGCACATCTAGATAGTGGTGTAATACAGAAAAGTGTCATATGAAGTATGGCTTAGTTGCATGTAAGCTACATGCACATCCGTGTTACAACGTATTTTCATAAGGGGTATTTAAGTAAAAGCACTTTCAGACTTTGTGGAAATACAACAGAATAGGGGATTCTCTTACACATGTAATTTAGCAGTACAGCAAGATATATGAATATACAATTAAGTTTATTCTAGAATTGCTTCTTCCACTGTAGACTGCTTTACTTCTGACTCATCTAGCCTGCTTTTTCTCTTTCTGCAGGCTTCTTGCTTCTGCCTCTAATTTTTCAGATTGAGGGTTTAACTGTATTTTAGACCACCTTAGATGTGGGTTGTACATACAGAGCTGTGGTATCACTGGAATACTTCCTAGTTCATTAGAAAAGGAAAAAAGTATCTGGATCTCCAGCAAAACTTGCTGAAGAAAACAGACATGCAGGGGATGAGAATCACATTTTTGGTAGCTTAACTGACAAGCCTGTCGGTACCTGCTATTATGTCCCCTTCTTGCTATTTAAATTACTTGAAAGCAGAACAGAAGTGACAGAGGGCAACAGAAGGTTCTGAAATCTTCAAGAGTAAATGTATTGAAGGTAATAACCTGAAATGTGATTCTAACTGATCCTATTCAAAAAACATGTGTATATATAGTTCTAACTTGATTTATTGTAAGAACTGCTTGTTTGAAAATCAAAGCTTAATGCAGAGAAATATCTCTTCAAATTAGGAAGAACTCTTATAGGCTTTGTCTTAGAAAATTCCTGTCTTAAATCAATAAACTTGCTCTCGGGAGTAATGAGAACATAAATATGGATTCCAAGTTAATGAATGTTCCTTCATGTTTTTCAGTTTTGGAATAATGTGTTGGGAGAGCCTAAGCAGACGGAAACCTTTTGAAGGTATTAATTTCTATTGTTCGTGTATCATTTTATCATAAACAGCATTGTTTTTTTTGGATGTCCCTTTGCCTTCTATTACTGTTAGAGCTAAAGATCAGAATCCCTCAGCAGATCCTCTGTGTCTCCAGGAGGATGACCTTTTCTGCAGGTGAAAACTGTAGCTTCTTATGCAACTTGTAGCATTTCTCTGTGCTTGTTGAAGCACTCTGTTACTCATTTGTGTTTCCTGATTACCTTTAGGGAGAAACAATACCCTTATTTTTCACTGTCACTTCAACACCAGACAATGTTTTGGTGACAAGCAGCTAACAGGATGTGCAGTATGCTCACTTCAGAGTTGCCATGAATTTCAAATCCCCAATCAAGAAATGCCAGTTTGTGCTAAATTCTCTTAAAGGAGAGAATCTTACCTTCTTAGATAATAGCAAGCAGTTTTAAAGAACATGGTTTGTAAAGCACTATGCAATAATAGTCAGTGGAGAAGGATGATCCCTATTTTATGCAGGTTGATGCCAAAGAGACCCCTTTGCTATGGGCTCAGTTCTGCATGGCTTGCTGATTAAAGGACTCCTATGTTTAGTAGGCTGAGAAGGACCTTTCAAAAATATTGTATAGGAATAGTAGGTTAATATTCATTCACACAGCTTTCACTTATGCCTGCCATCTTGTGGTTGCCTGAAGTATTTTTTCTGTACAATAGGATTGATGTTCTTATAAGGTGTAAAGCTTTATATAAACTGTGTGCTTAGGATATACCCTAAATAATTAGATGTATATCTGAGGGGTCTGTGCATGTAGTTTACAATGCATGGGTACATCCATTTGTCATTTCCTGTTAGGACAGTTCTCTCTCCTGAAATGTCCTGTTGCAATAACTAGTTACGGTTATTGTTAAAGGCTAACATCCATTAACTGCAGAGCAAATATTTATTTTTGCCTCTAAAAGTAGCCTTTGTTTTAATATACCTGATATAGTTTATGATGAATATCATTTTAAAAGTTCTGATGTCTTTAATGTCTTTTTGTGGTGACACTTTCCCATCCATTGCAGGTCAAACAACCCTGCTGGAAGTTCTGATGGGAATCGGCAATGGCTTACGGCCTGGGATTTCGGAGGAGTTTATACCAAGCAATTTGCCCCAGAGGAACACACTGTTGCACTTTATCACTCTTTGCTGGCATCAAGAACCAGATTACAGACCACATACTGCAGGTAACATTCAGGGTTGGCTTTCTTTACAGTATCTATACTTGAGACGGTCTTACTGGGAACATTGCTCTGGCACTCCAAATCAATGACAGAATATCTGAAGTGGAGGGCAAAGCAGCCTTTACATCACCCTCACAGTAATGTAGATTTTTTTTTATCTGAAGCCTCCTACCAGAGGTGGCTTACTGATCTCTGAGATTATATTTTAGTATAATGCTTAAAAATGGGGGGGGAGGTGGGTCTAAAGAAGAGGATATTGGCTAAATGCATTAGTCTAACAAAGACTGACCTGTCTTAAGCATTTCTCATTTCCAGTGTTTAACCAGTTCCCTGTGAGGTGTGCTACTGGTATTTGGTGTGCTACTGGTATTTGTTAGTGGAACTGTTATGTTTACCCTGTCTCTTTTTTAATGAAAACAGAACAAGAAATATTAAGACTATGATACTTGAGGACTACTAAGCAAATTTTTAAAGCTAGACATAATGCAAATTGTTTCCTCAGCACTTACATATAGTTTTACTGTGTTAAATTTATATATTTGTGTGTAAGCCTTCTGCAAGGGCACATCTGTATAAACAGTTAAAAATTGATGGTTCTTTAGAATCAGTTCTAAAAGGAAAGTAAAGCATGCATGAGGTACAAGCTGTATTTGAACTGATTTCACTTAGTTCATCTAGCTGCTCAACATAATGAAGTTAATACTCAATAGCATGCTTAGTGAGGTTAGTTGCAATACACTGTCTAAATACATACACACTTTCATATGCAACATGCTATTTTAAAATGCTTTATTCCTCCTGCAGAATGTGTAGACCTTCTAAATGGAATTTTGACTACTATAAATAAGGAGGCAATATCTAATGCAATCTACAGTCTGATGGATGCAAAGGTTAGTGCAAAATTACATTTTGTTCCTGTATAAGGATGTTACTTGATTCTTCAATTACAGTCTTTGTGGTCCAAAACGGGAAAAGGCTTTGTCTTTACTGAACATGCCAGAGACTACCTTTTGGCATTTCAAGTTCATTCAGGAATTGTGTTTTTTTTTTTGTTGTTTGTTTTGTTTTTGTTTTGTTTTTTTAAAAAGGTATTGTAAGGTTTTCTGGCTGGTCTTCTCTAGAAACTGTCAATTGCTACAGAGATTATAAAAATGATAGCTTCTTGCCAGTCACCAGCTGTAATCAGACTGGAAAACATGAGTGAGAACAAATATCAGCTTCAAGCAGAACACACTAAGTCTAGGATCAAGGCCAATTTTTCTTGTATGTACTGGTTAAAGATATTTATTCCAAAACCTGGACAGTGTTAATACCTGCTCCAGCAATGCACTCTTCTGTCTGCTTCACTGTTTCTAAGTAAAACACTGCATGTCCTCAGGTCTAAGAGGGTTCTCTGATACCTCCTGAATGGATGGGGAATGGTAAACAACTGAGGGACACAGCTAACTCCATATTTGCTTATGTTGCCATAGGAAATCTGGTACAAATCTGACTGCCACAAGAATTGCTATAGCCTATCTAGTTAACTTAGGCACAGTAGAGAAACTACAGTGGCACATTTCAACCCTTGACCAAGTATTCCAACTCCATCTGGACTTACAAAACCCATTCTGTATCACTGATTTTGTTGCTGTGTTTATGTGAGCTACCTACGTTACTGCATGCTAAATTGTTTCTACATGTTGCAATCACATACTGGGATTATAAAACAGACTTGATCAATGCTTTAATAGGTGGCATAGCTATACTTCACGTCACTTTATTACCATTTATATTTATGGAATACTTGGCAACATGTTGCTAAATAATACTTCAGTCTCCATTGAGCAAGACTGCTTTTCTCTTTGCTAAATTAGCAATGAGCATTATTTATTGTTCAAGTAACTAGACAAATAATATATCCAAAATGACTGGGAAAAAGCTACTGGAAATTCTTGAAAATTGCTCAATTCATTAACTGGTGAATTGTGAAGAGCTGGAACAAATCTGTTGCAGACATACAACATAGAAAAAAGTTACAAGTGTAAACACATCCTTATTGCAGACAGTTTGGCATATGAAACACAAGATGGTCCTGCTGTTTAGATACTTGGAGGACATGTTATAGCTAGCCCAATGTAAGTATTTCACTATAGGGCTATTCTCACCTTTACCTGCATGATCCCAAACTGGATTTTAAAGTAGAAACAGTTACAGAGTAGATTTAAGTCAGATTCTACAATTCAACTTACATGTGTTTAAAATGTGAGGCTGCTCTAGTTCACTATCACCATGTATCAGCATACCCAAGAACATAATATATAGTGTCAGTGTAAATTCCTGCTCCTGACAACTGTGAATTGAGCAAATATTGGGTATTCTTATAGGCATTCTTGTACTACTTTTTCTAGGAGACAGCAATTAATGCATGCAAAGGTTCAGAAATCTACACGTTGCAGACAGGCATACACAATTCGGAGGTGAGTATATGGCATGCATCTGAGAGTTTTACAAGAGTACTTCATGAGCTTCTTGTTTCTCCTGACAGTGCTGACACCACATAATAAAAACACTCTACAGCTAAGTGTCCTAACCCTATCCCTTGCTAGGACAACTACATCCAGTTAACCAACAAAACCCTGTTTTACCTTCTAAGTAGCAGACTCTGCTCTTGCAAAAACAACCTTATCCACTTAACAGTCACTTTGAACCACTCCTTGAAAATGTCCTAATGAAATGGCAAAAATCTAGCCTTTCTTGTGGTGTTTTCAAAATGTCATCTGGGAAAAAAGCCTGAGGCTGAATTCTAGCATCTGCAACTAATTTTCTTAAAGAGCAATGACAACAGCTTTGTGATCACTCCAAAATACTGTTAACTCCCATTTTCAAAGTGATTTTGGCACTTGTTGCAGGCTTGCCAATACCAAAAGAACTGAACAGGATAGAAGTAAAATCCAGGACAGCTAGCCTACAGATCTGTGCTGCCACAGCATCACAGGCAACTAGCTGAAGTCGAATTAAGCATGTCTACAGGTTCATACCTACCTTACTCTGCTCTGTGAAACAGCCTTAGATTTCAAGAGGAAAATGTTTAGAAAAGGTTTTGGAAGAGCTTCCAAGAGGATAATTCTTCCCTATTTTCATCTCTTTCAGGTCATATGTCCACAAAAGAACAACAAAGTAACAAGCAAGAAAATCCCTCTTGTACTACCAAGCTTGTCAACTATTCTACTTGATAGCAATACAAATCATGCAGGAAGAGAAAATATTCCTGAGATGGATCCAGCCAACTTCACCCCACAGAATGCAACAAAGAAAGGTCTTTACCTTGATGTATATATTCAGCTCCAACTATTCTAAGAAAAGGATAAACATTACTAGTTGTTCACATAGGCACATGCATTTTCCAAGTACAATTGTCCATTCTCAGAGCTTTGCCACCTACTGGTATCATCTGAAGCATGAGCTCACTGCAGAAAAGCAGAGACACTGTGGTATCTTTTGGTTAAGTGTGTAGATCAAAAAGCCTCTCTGAAAAACTTCAGAACCCTGACCCATAATATACAGCTGCCGTTCCTTGGCACATCAAATATTGCCTGTCAAATTTTCCAGAACAAATACATTCTGGAATCTGTTGCCCTGTTAGAAGGAATAACCATATTTTCTTATCAGCTAATTAGAAAAGGAGTTAAGTTCCTGTTACTGTTCAATTGCTGTTGCAATCCAAGGGTTGCATCTTATTCTTTTTTTTTTCTAGCTCACCCAGGCTCTGACTGCAGAAAATCTTTTTGTACTCCTCCATTATCTGGTCCAATGGCAGGCAAAGAAAACAGTCAGCATAAGGACCCACCACTGGCACTTAAGCACAAACAACAAACTACGCACCCTGAACAAGCAGTGACAGGTAAGACTCCATTTCCAGTTGAGAGGACAACATTCTCCCAGATCAGACTTTAATTGACGATCAGATTGTTTAGAGATTGGTAGAAACAGATTTTTCTTTTTTCCTGAATTCTCTTGCACACTTGCAGGTATTTTTAGAGTAATAACTGCCAAAAACAATACAAATGTCTAATGAAGCTATTGGTACATGTCCTCAGAAGTTCAGGCATTGGCTACTGTGAACATTAACTTATTGTTTTCCAGGTTCATATTCAGGCTGAGAACAGGCCTGAAAAAAAAAAAAACAAAAAACCAAAAAAAAAAAAAAAACAAAAACAGAAAATATAGCACATAAGATATGAAATACATTGTTTGTTAAAGTCAGGAAAAAAAACACAATTGGGGGGGAGTTTTAAGGTGTTCTATAGTGCTACAAAAGTAGGTATTGACAAAAAAAAAAAAAGGGGGGGGGTGTGACTACAGAGAAGGGGGAGGAAACATTCATTTCCTTTCTTATGTGGTTTGGGACTTTCCTACTGAGCTGGAAACTGCCTAGTAGGAAAGCTTCTGACTTGTGAAGCCTGCTCTACTTATAGGTGAAAAGCTGTTCCTTGTATTTTTGTTTTCAAATTGGCCTATGATAGCTCCTACGTCTGGCTGGCCATTCTCCTCCACTTCCATTTATTACTGAGAGATGGCATAAATTCAGGATAAAGCAGCAGACTTGTCCATACAGGAAAAGTTCATTGCATAACTCTACTGTCCAGACTCAGAAATAAGGAGGACAGAGGCATGTTCTCCAAAGTAACAGTGGCCTGCAGCTATTAATTTTCTCTTGGTGTATGGTATTTACTGGACATCAAAAACCTTAATGTTGGTACGGAGTATTTTAATAGGCGTAAACCTAAGCTGTCTGTGAAGAGGCAGAGCACAGTGCTCTTGATCATTTTTGCGAGAAGTATTAGTTTTGTTACTAGTTCGGCTTTGAGAGATATATTCGATTTCCCACTTTCACAATACATTTCAAATAGTACTGCTGTCCTGAACTACCTATTGGCTGTTCTTCTACTTTCTACAGGAAAGTTTTCAGCCAAACTGCATTGTGCAAGTTTTGATCTAGAATAGGGCCAGACCTGAAAATCTCCTGCCTTCACACAATCCAAACAATCTTTAAAAATGCTTATCTTCTGTAATATGTTCTTCATGAGTTTCAAACAAAAGATGGAAATACACTGTAGTTGTTATAAACAAAGAACACAAACTAACTCTTCCTATTCCTTTCTCTACTAAGTTTATATTTCTAGGAGCTACATTTATCAGTGTTGATACTACCACTTGCTAACAACTTCTGGAAGAAATGAACACTTAGTGGATCTTGTTTTGTTTCCTTTTTTTACTCAAGGTCCTTGCTGCAAAGGAAACTGCTGTCAAATATTAACCTGCCAGAGAGGAACCATACTGAGCTGCATGACAGAAGGACGCCTCAACCACATCCTTGATGTCCTTCGCTCACAGCAAATGCTGTCTCGAATGGATTATGAAACAATCATCTCTCACCCCACAGTGACTGGCCGTGCTCGGGCATTGTTAGATGTTTGCCTTTGCCTTGGAGAGAGGGCAGCACAGGCTGTAGTGACTGTACTTACAGAGACCAAATGCCGTCCTCTGGGACGAGGACATTGCACAGACTGTCCTGCTGAGAAAAATAGGCTGCTGCTGTGACTTTTTTGAGGTCTGTTACATGGATCAGAGCACTGGTAATTTGGAATGGTAATGATTCACATTCATTCCTCACAACCTGTTGACTGAAGTCAATTCTGCCTGCAGCCCATGATTTTAGTCCTCTAATGGAAAAAGCTAGCTGGATTAAAAGGTCAAGTCAACCAACTGTCTGCAGAAATTAACAAGACTGGTATAACAAATTCTAATTTGGACCTCAGAGACTGGAGGAGTGTAATGTGTGCCAGAGAAAATATTGTTCAAGTCAGATGACACCTTATTTCGTTGATTTTGGAAGACTGGAAAATGGATTGAGTTTTTTTTGAGATCACACTATAGAAGAACAGCTATTACTAAATCCTTCCAGCTAAGCACACTGAAGAACAGAGTACTGGATGAAGAGAAAAGTGAAGCTCTGTGAAGGACAGGTGTTACTGTGAAAGTCTTAAAAGAATTAAGAAATATTTACTACACAGCGCCTTAAGTAACTCTAAGAAAACTTACATTGTGCATATAAATTATTTTCACTCACAAATGGTCATATGCTCTGAAAACAGGGCACTGGTAGTAGCGCTTCAGAGAGGTGGGCCTAAAGCATTTGGTAAATAGAAAAATGTTAATGCCTTACATCCATACTGCTCTCTCTATGACTATAGCTCAAATGTAAAATTAAACCAAGTAGAAGAGGTACCAAGCTGATCACTTTTGAAATGGTGGTTCTGTTGAACTGTAAAGGAAAGTAGAAAATTATAATGAAATTATAATGAAAATGAGATTGTAAAAGGTGCTGGTTTTTGAAGGCACAATGGGATTCCTTCAAACTGCAAGGCACTAGATTAACGTGAGAAAACTTGTTATACACTCTACAAGTATTTCAGATGCAAAACTGTTTCCCTGCATTGCATTTGTTCTCTCTACAGTTTCAAACTACTGATCTACTTCAGTAACTTCAGTAGTTTGGCAGGTTGTAATATTAAATTTAGTAATGATGTGTTTTCTAGGCATGCTTAAGATAAGAGACTTGTTACATCACAGACTATAATACTGCTGGAACCATAAAATTTAGCTATCATTTTTTATGCACATTCATTAAGCTTTAAGACAGCCTTGAGATGCTATATTGTTACACTTAAAATCAATGTCGAGTGTGTTGAAAATAATTTTGCCTATTAAAGGAACTAAACACTAACTTTGCTGGTTTTTTTGTTTTTTTCAATCCACGCTTTAAATGGGAACCTTCGACAGACCAGATTTTCCTTTACTAGGAAAGGACGTCTCTTTCTTGAGGGAAAACTACTGCTGCCATGGTGTTTGCCTCCTTTAGAAGGCATAAGATAATCAGAGTAAAACAGATAATCATTTGTGAGTTATTTATAGACTTTTAAGAGGGAAGGTAACAATATTATTGAAACTTAGTTACGAGCTTTCAAAAAGTCATTCCATTCAGTTCTGCTGCTGGATGTTTTTATAATTCTGATGTGCGCCAGCTGGCAGACTTAATTTTCTTGTCATTATTTTTTTTGACATAGAAACAGTTTTGGCTCTCTGGCTCTCTTACTCTGGAACAGCTTTCTACTTGAGAATATCATTTGATGTCAGACTTAATCTCAGTCTTAATTTTTAATTGCAGAATTGGCATGAAACAAGTTGGAGCAGAAGTTATCTGTTTTTACAGACAGATTTTTGCTCTCATATTTGGCTTTCCAAGTTAAGTATCTGTAATAGGATGTGACCTTGCAGAATTACTGATCCATTACCATTGTGTTTACACAGATTTTTGTCAAGATAATCCAAAAAGACAGTTTGTAACCAATTACAAACCAAAGGCAAATCTGTTATTTCATCTTCAACTGAGCCTGAACAGAATTCTTTAAGTACGTTATTCAATAATGTTATTCAATAATGAAGTCTAATCCATATTCAGATTTTTTGACACCTACTCAGCTGAAATCAGTATGTGGCTTTACTGAGCCTTTTGAATTGATAGCCTTGGCTAAAAGCATTGCCATAAACCAACTGTGCCACTGCCCAAGCCTTGTTATTGACATACATAAGCTAATGCAGTTTTGTCTTAATATAGGCAAATGCATAGACTGCCTCGTAAATCTCCCCTGTGCAATATAAACGATTAAACTTTTGGGTTTGTTGACAGTTGAAGCTGTTGGGAATATTTTTTCCTAAGCATGGTGTTTTGGAGGGATGCTTTTACTTCACTGAAATCAAACTGCTGTTGACATAGAAACCTGAAATTAGAATACTTTTATTTTGTCTCACCAGATACATACTTATAAGACCTGTACTATTTGGTGATATAACAAAGACATTAATATAGATGGGTTGATCACTTATTTTTTGATCACTATCCTTCTACCTAAACTATGTTTATTAGCAAAGATTTCTACCGTCCTTGCCCCTCTTTTCCACAGTTCTTTTTATATCACAAAACAGTATAGAATTAATAACACTGAGCGAGAGAAAAGAGAGCAGAATCAAACTGTTCTTTAATATCTGTGGGAAGAAACAAAGCTTGAAGCTGATGAATGTTTAGTGTCCTAGAAAAGAAATACATGTATATAAGGAAATATAACGTAGGTAACTGGAAAAGAGCAAAGGGATCAAAAAAGGCATTTCGGGAGTGAACATACAAAATGATTAGTAAAACTCCCTTTTGCAGTTACTCAAAAAACACAAAACTACAACTAATAGATCTTAAAACTGATGAACCACATTCAAATTCCATTCAGATTTATTAAAGGAAAAGTAACTGAAGTAGGCAAATATTTATTTTTTTTGGACTTAAATTTATTGGAATTGGAATCATTAATTGGAATCTATTTTTCTTGAAGCTGGCTGCACCTATCTTTTGCTGACTAGTAAAAAGATGACTGTCCCTTGCCCTTTTTCCTATCTATACAGCACCTTTATCTCAGCTGGGATACTTCCTGCAATGAAAGAACATCTGCACTAGAATTTGTTGAGGTTAATTTGTGGAAAATTAATCTGAGATACTGGAATGAAGCTTCTAAGAGATTAGTCCTTCCAGTAGGGAGCAAAACAAAGCTATAAATACCACTTGATAGTTGTCACCAGTACCTGCTAAAAACAGAGTTCCAGAGAACAACCGACAAAGGCAAGTATGTACCCGTAAAATACTTGTCTAAAAAATTTTTAATAATGCATTAATGGACTAGTAGTGTACACTAAATAATTTTTACACCGGTTAGGTAGTATAAAACGTACAAAAACTAAAGTACTAACCTCAAGTATTTTTATGATATCATTTCGAGTTTGAATTCCGTGTGGTCTTGCAAACATTTTCATGTTTGCACAACTTTAGTATCTTGAGCTATCCGTGTGATTTTAAGTACATATATAAATACTTGTGGGACTGCTTTCTTAGGAAAAGACTCAACCATCTTCAAGGCTGCTATAGAGAATTTAGGTTTCTTCACTACCACTTTTTTGATTATGATACTATGCAGCTATTAACTGTGCTTTCCCCTAGTAGTATATGTTGTCTCTAAGGCTGCTGCATTTTTTATGCATGAAGAAATCTTGTATTATACTATATTTCCTCTCTTTTTTTCCTACCCCCCTGCCTTCTCTGCAAAATATTATATTGGAGCTAAAGAGGTCTTAGTGGAGTTTTGATTTTGTTCCTCATCAAAAGAAGTAATCCTTTGCTTGCCTTGCCTGGTATACCCTTTACTGAGCACACGGTTGGCTTGACAGGTGGTTCGTCAGCCAAGTTAAAACTCCTGGATTTTGAAGTCCACCATGAATTAAACTACATGCCAGGGTCTGCAAAGAACATATGTAATGAGTTGTGTTAAATTTAAGTTAGCGTAGCTGCAAGAATGCATTAACTGTAAATTCAGTATGTATTAAAAAAGGGAATCTGGTAATTGCAGAATTGCATTTTGCTTAATCACAGTGCAAGAAAAATAGTGAACAAGACCCTCAGATGTACTATTTCCAGCTCCTGTGCTGATAGGAAACAATTTGTGATCAGTATTTTATTACTTCTTACCTTTACTTCCCTTCTCTACACAAGAATACATGTCAAGTAAGATTTAGAGAGATCTATATTCCCAAACTGACATCTTGATCATGCTTTTCTGTTGACCTTTCCTGTTCCACAGAAGAGACACATCAGTTGAAGGAACTGTGGGCTCTTTCAAGCAGGCTGAATTAAATGAAGAACAAAAAGTTCACCCTTTGAAATATGATAACCTTCTGAAGTATTTCAACACATATTTCCAACTGTTGGTCTTGAACTTTCCACGTAGCAAAAGCAATGCCCACATGAGCAGAAAACACAGCTGAATTTCACCCTTTCAGAAGTGATCTGGCTGTGCTCCAGGAAGTTCTGTACAGTTCGTTCGTTCTTTAGGTTTCAAATAAAAGCATTCATATTAGGTAACAGAATGACTACCAAAATTATATTTGTTTTCCTTTGTTGACCAAAAGGGCACTATTTTTTTTTTTCATCTAGAAAAATCAGTAGAATGTTACCTGGGGAAAAATGCTGAGATAAGTAACTAAGGAACACATCTGGAAAATAAAAAACAAACGTATGAGACTTCTGACCTTGGACTAGCTGCAAAATATGTTCCCAACAGAATTGTCTGTATGCCACTTACACATGTTGTGATAGCGTCCTGTCACAAAACAACAGGAAACAAGAAGGAAAATGATGTTTTTTAATAGCCTGCCACATTTACTTGTGTAAGTCACTGAACTAGGCAGTGTTTTCCATTCCATGCTGGCAACGTTTAATCTGCAAAACAGTATTCAGCTCCAAGCACGGGCTGAGGAGAGCCCAGACAGGAGAGGAAGGTTGATAAGCAGTGAGGAAACCTGACATGTAAGGACAAGTTGATAAAATTGTGTTTGTTTGGTCTAGCAAAGAGGAGACCAGAGAAGCCAGAACAGTCTGGAGCAGAGGTAGCGAACATCCAGTAATGCAACAGCAGGGCTGGCACCAACCCACTCCTCTGTTCTTATGGCTTTATGATCCAGGAGCAGCTCTCAGCCTGGTATTCAGGCAGATTTAAAGGACATTGGGAAGACAATCTCCTCCCCTCCCACACCCAGCACAGTCAGCAATATTCGGGGATTTTTTTTTTATTTTTTTTTTTTTTATCCACACAAGAGCTCTTCCCTAGATGGACTTAACATAAACAACAGTGACATGCTAAGCATTTTCCCTCCATGTGCCCATTAGTTATTTAGGGACCTATTTACGCAAATCACAAGTGCTTAACTAAAGTGATTTCAGGAGCAGCGAAGGTCTTTTTGCTGGGAGATATATAACATGAATATTCACAACTACGCTGTAACTCAATCAGCATTGACTTCACTACAACCTACCTGGGAATTCACATGCCTCTTTGCAACTCAGCTATCAGGAAGTCAAAATAAGGAAAAGCTGGTTTTGTCTTGCATTTTTTAAGCAATAACAAAGAAAGAGCCCTGAACTTATTCCCATCCTCTAAGTATTCAAGAGAAGAGAGATATGGATTCTGTTTTAATTTATCACATCATTCAAAATCAAAACTAGATAGTTTTCAATTTCATTTTCTGTATGAAATAAATAATAGGGTTAAAAGTTTGATGTGCTCAGCTGGTATACTTAATCTTAATGTGTTTAGTAAGGACAGTTTGGGTTATTTCATTATTAGTATGTCAGTGCAGCAATTTCATTCACTTTTAGCTGGGCTAGGGCATTTCTCTTTTAAAATCTGATAGCAACTCTTGTTTTCTTTGCCCAGACTGGCCACAAGAAATAAAAGCTGTCCTTTCTTGCCTGGTAATCCATAGATTCATCAAGAGAAGATACACACAGGGTAGCTGGGCTTCTCCTGCTTCTGACAGTGCCAATCAGCTGTACCAGTCACTGTGCACACTGGTATCTGCAGAGGTCACTGGGGATTTGTTGCTTTAAGGTATACTTGGCTTTGGTTTTCACAGACTTGCTATTTAATAGACAGGCATTTTCTGTTGAACAAAGGAAGTCTGTTTAAAGAACAAAATAAAATATAACTATCAGGATTTCACAGCTGTAATCTTACTGTGCAGTATATCCTGGATTCGACTGCAAGAGCATACGATACAGCTGTCTTCTGCTTGTTTCAGTACAACCACCAAATGCAAAACTTTTTTTTTTTTTTTTTTTTTTCTAATGACAAAACTTTAGGGGCATTCATGCTGTGCATTGTTCCAGTATAGGATAACCCAGAAGAACAATTTCTCCAGTGCTACAACATGTCAGCAACAAACTGCAATAAGGACAAACAGAGAGCTGTTGATGTAGTGTGACACTGAGCAACCTACATGATCAATCTAAGTGTGAAGTGAGGACGCTTACAGGACTCTAACCATAAAGTTTGTTGCATGAGACGACACCAATGACCCATCCTAACAATTAACCTGGCCACCTCTTGTACTTTCAACACAAGCAGAGGTCTTCCAAGTTTTCCCACACCAGTGACACTGAGGTAAAAATATCTGCCTGACGCCACAAGCAGTAACGTGACACCCAGGACCAGGAGGTTCAGTCTCTGTTATCATCCAGCCTGAGCTCTGACATATAAGACCAAGTGCTTGCTCTCATTTCACTTTTTACAGATTCATGTCAAAGTAAAGAGCACATCACCAATGCTGCGTTATCAGTGATCATGTCTCATTAAATCAAGGTTACTGGTATTCAACGTGCTCTTAGCTTGTGTGATTTACGCTAAGAAAAAACATACTGAAAAATGCTGGAGAAAAAAAAAAAAACAGCAGTAAAGTTTAACAGAATGCAGTAGGTGATCAGGGGGGCTGAAAAGGCTTTTCGTAGCTGTGGGGATCTTGCATAACTTGGGAAAGTCTTGGTAGTTCTTAATTAGTCCACTACAATTTGCTCAGTGGGACACTATGCATCAAGTAGTCAAGAGCCAAGCGTGGAACAAAGGAGCAAAGTGCAAAACACACACAAATAGACTGCTGAGAAATCATTTCTGAGAAGTTAGCAAAGCCAACCATAATTTTAACTTTAGGGCTGAATACCTTCTAATATTATCAAAGAACAAATTAGAAATTGGAACTGTGCTGGCAGACAAAAGACTAAACCCATTAATAGGACTATCCTACTTATTGCAAAGGCAAATGGACTGGCAATAAATCCTCCTGTGTTTCAATAAAATGCAATTTCCTTAATCTTCAAGACTCTCTTAATGTTTAAATGGTTTGCATTCAATTTTTAAGGCTTACTTTTTAATATTGAGGCATATTCTGAAAATCTCATGGAGCATGCAGTCTTGGACAAGTACTCAATAAAACTTCAAAGGGGCTCTGATCTCATATTTGTTAAACAACAGGGTTTTGTTTATTTTACAAGGAAAGCCTATACTATGTAAACTTATGAATTAGAACTTGCATAGTTGTCACTGTTTCCAGATATTTAAAGGAGCACACTTTAGTCTGTTCACTTGTGTTTACATATAAAATGTACTTAATCCAGGTCCGTATGCATAGGCATAATAGTTAATTTGCACAAATTGCATGGAAATTTATACAGAAAAGTCTTTGGATTTACTTTTTAGGAAACTTTACTTTTAAATACAGACCAAATTTGGAGCAAATCTAACTACACGATCCTTCTGAAAAGTCTTGGAATAAGTGCCTTCCTTACAATCAATTCACTCAAGAATTTTTCCCAGTGCTGAGAAGTATGCTGGGTGTGTGCTAGTTTAACTTCTCTAAATAAAACGAGAGGGAACATTTTATAAAGCATACAAAATTATTTGTATTATACAAACATTTCAAGATAATTCAGTAATAAGAAGAAGAGTAAAACTGAAAGCAAAGATGCACCAGTAGGCTCAGAACTGATGGAGTTGTACTGTAGAATACTGAATTCAGAGTAGCTCTGCTAAGGAACATCTGGTTGAATTTAAATTGCAAAGTTTGTACTCAGCATGTTAAGACAAACAAAATGATGACTTTGGCTTCAGACACTAGTAACAAGCTGCCTGCAAACAGGCTATCAATTTAACTACTACTATTAGACTCTTCCAAGCCTCCATAGTGTCCTCCTTTTTATCAGAGAGATAGGCAGGTACCACAAGGGAAGAAAGTACGTTAGAAAAGGATTGGCAATAACACAAGGGAGGTTGTAACACCGAGAAATTTTGCTGTTTGAAGAAAGACTGAGCGCACATATTAGAAGGGTAAAAGTTGCATTTGATATAAACCACAGATTTCTTCCAACTCACATCCAAAAAAAAAAAATTTATCTAAACACTGTGCAACTGGGTTATAAATGCTACCACTTAGGGCTTCATAAACCAAGCATAATCACACAGCAATTTGGGTCCTAAAACAAGAAATAAGTATTTATTTTTAAGAAACTTCGCAAGGCTACAAATCCCCTGTAGCTTGTTTCTATACATAATTGTTTTTACTAGCCTTTAAAACAGACAAGGACAAAGAGCATTACCTTTAAAAATCCTTACAGTTTTTTAAATCCTAGTGAAACTGTGATTCTAACACCGATGTTATTTTCTAAGAAAATGAAGCCAGTGATTCACCCGCTTACACCAGTAAATAGCCAGATCTTTAAAAAGGCATTTTAGCATAGATGAGACAATCTGGCTAGGGTCTCAGATTTGAATGCTTTAGTTGTCTAACAAATAAAGTCAATCTCCTTCTTCAAAAATATATATAACTATGAAGGATCACTTTTTCCAAATAAATCCCCCAAATTAACTGGGGAAAACAGGAAATACTGAACATTCCATTTATTATAGAAAAGATTGCAGTAGCAAGGAAAAAAAAATAGACAGCTTGGGGCATTGATCTAAAGAATGTTCAGTAAATAATGGAATCCTTCTTTTTCTGATGATTCGGATTTTTTTGTTTGTTTCTTTTTTCTCCTTGTAAGGTTTTATCGATAACATTTGAAAAAATGTCCATACTTTAGAAGATATCCATCTCTACTTCTGCCTCACAGCATGGAAAGCACTAAAGAAAAAGAGCTTGCAATTATGTGCAACAATGACGTGTATGACCAAATAATAAAATAAAAATGTAACGTAAGAACTTAAGTAAGCACTAAAATTTTGATGAGAGCAGATGAGGCAGTCAAAAAGACAAGATACCTGTAAGGCAATGGAAGCAGACAGAAACTATTAAAAAAAAAAAAAAAAAAAAAAAAAGATGAGATGTTGACCCTTATGTTAAAATCTGTTTATAGAAATTGCAGTATTGAGAAAACAAGATTTCTGTAAAAGAAGGCCTAATGTAAATCTTTAAAGTATTTAAATCAGAGTACAGTTGGTTAAGACAAAGCCACATGAGCCATCTCTCTGCTTCTGTTGCTAGAAGGGACATTTTCCATTATCTGTGTCACTTCCTTTTCTCTCTGCTCCTCTACTCCACATTTGTACTCTTGTGATTATGCCAGCAAAAAAATAACCCCAAAAAGTATTGGATTTTACCAGTTTAGTGAGCAGAAGAGTCTCACCAAAGGGGCCAGACAAGTGCTAAAAGACAGTGAAATGAGTAGGAGGAGCTATGCTGTTGGGAGCATGGAAAGATAAATTTAGAAGCCTAAATTTAGACTTTTTTTTTTTTTTTTTTTAATTGCCAAGCATTTTGGTACTTCTGATTTGGTCCCTCTGATTTGTAAACAATAGTCACTTTGCTTCAAACACCTATAGAAAAAGTTTGTGTGATGGAAGAAGAAAGTGGCAAAGGATCAGCTAATTTGATTTTGCAAACAAAGTCATTCAACTTTAACCAAAGAAAAGAAACAGAGGCAATTAAATTCATTTTTGGAACTGTTTCTGTTGCTCTCCGGAAAGAATACAGAGTATCTGGCTGACTCTGTGCTGATGGAGATTAAAAAGAATACCTACTTTTAGCACTTACAAACATTGCCATTTCTTAGGCTCTGGCTGAAGCCACAGATTTACTGTCACAAATCATTTTATGATCCCTACAGATAACTCAGATATCCACAGAATGTACATTTCAAAGGAAGCACAGATGTGGTCTCAAGTCTCATTTGGTATGGCAAAAGTTAAAAGGAACCATCATAAGCCTTCAAATGTGTGGCTAGATACAATATCTTCATGAAAGTTAACAGCATAAATTCCATGTAAGTACTACTTACTTAGACAACAGTTTCAACACTGACCTTAAAGCTCAGTACATGCTTGTTCACACTTGTCCTTCCATGAATGAAGTACACAAGGAAAACATTTTTGGGGGACTTATACAGTATGGATGTGCTTAAACTCACCCTGTGCTCCAGGATTAATTTAATAATAAGCAGAAAGCCGACGATCAGACTTCAGATCAATTAGATTTAACAGCAGTTTTTAACTTGTCTCTGTCATGTTCTAAAACCATTTAATGATTATCCTGTAGATTGGGTTTTCTTTAGTCTGATGCAAATTCAATTTTGGTTTGTTTAGGGATATTTAATCTGTTCATTCTTCAAGTTTTTGGAGGGGATTGAATTACATTCCCTACATCACATTTAATGGCAATATTAGTTAGACAAAAAAAGCAGACACGGCAAAACTCACAGACATAAAAAAAATGTTTGATTTAATCCTCACTAGCTAAGAGATGTGATCTTTAGTAAATTGATATCAGATAAAAATCACAGTGAAAACAAAGTAGGTTTGGTTGTGTTTGGTTTTTTTGTTTGTTTGTTTTAGGTTTTCTCTGCTAGCACTTAAAGAATGTGCAGATCCATACAGATATAACTTACCAAAGGCTGTTTATGGAGGATCAAGAATCAGGCACACTATAGATGTAATCTGTAGCAAGAAGAGAAGAACGTATAAAATAAAGAGTCCAGATTTACATTTGGCTTATACAGTAACATTGAAGGACTAATTTATAAAATTATGAACCTACTTTGCCATAATGGAAAATCAAATATTTGATTATACTTATTTGATTATAGCAGATTTCAGTACCCAAGGAGGGCCTAAAAGGAAGTTGGAGAGGGACTCTTTATCAGGGAGTTTAGTGGTAATACACGGAGTAATGCCTTTAAACTAAAAGAAGGTAGATTTAGATTACATATGAAGAAGAAATTATTTAATGCCAGGGTGGTGAGGCATTGGAACAGGTTGCCCGGAGAAGCTGTGGATGCTCCATCCCCGTAAGTGTTTACAGCCAGGTTGGATGGGGCTTTGAGCAACCTGGTCTGGTGGAACGTGTCTCTGCTCATGGCAGGGGGGTTGGAATTCAATGATCTTTAAGGTCCCTTCCAACCCAAGCCATTCTATGATTATTGTGAAGTTTGCTTCTGGTCACTTGCAAACACTTCAGGAGTACTTGCAATGGTCTTTACTTACAATAATGTCCTTAGGTCTCTGATACCAACCTCTACAGTTATTACAAGTTTTCACAATTCAAAGGGTATAGTTCTAATTTGAAATCCTTAAATGGGCATGTTTTCCAATATTTTTTTTTCACAATTATAGAATAAAATGTCATCCTCTGTATTGCCAGCAAATGTCTAATAATTTGTTTTCTATGTCTTTTCAGCTCCTTTCTATTTCTTGTTCCTAAAGGCAAAGGCAACATTCTAATTAGCCGACACTTTGAGTCCATTTTCTGAAGGAATGAATGTTGTCTCCAGCAGATTCAATTTACAAGAGAGCTTTAAAATGTAGTCTAGCATCAATTGAAATCAGCTGCATCTTTTACATTCTCACAGTTCATTTTTGATTAATGTGCAAGACTGATGTCAAGTATGTCTACCTGAAAGATATTGTTAGTACTACAAATAGAGCACTATCAATATTTGTAATTAATGACTAAACACTATTTAAAGCTAAGAATTGCTTTCAGGGTCATATTATCTTTCTAACTGTAATTATTAAGTTTCATATTGTACAAATTTCAGTTATATTCCAGGGATGGCTTCTAGGACTTCTTGTTTTATATCAGTTCTGTCTAAAAGGATTGAAAACAAAGAAGTCATTTATCAGGGCTGTTAAACTTCAGAAGAAGGCAGACTGGTTTTGTTCGCTGCTTTACAACATTGTCAGTAGTTTAGGAGGTAATCCATTTAGTGTAGCTATCTCTACATGTACTTGCACAAGACCAAAAACCAACAAAAGCCAAACAAAGAGTAATGAAAGAGTTGAGATTATCAAACTTCTTCAGATTGCAACCTGCAAATGAGAGTTTGCTTTGCCATAGTGCTGTATAGTTTGGAAATCAAGTCTACTGTAGCAACCAGGAAGCTTTTTGCCAGTATACGCACATAAAAAGCCAACTAGGAAGAGATTTTCTTTGTTCATTGCTGTTGAAACACAATATAATGAATATCTGTAGATATAAGAAGGCAGCAGTGCCTTTGTATGCTAATTATCTATGTGACAAAAAAAAAAAAAAAAAAAAAAAAAAACAACCCACCTCTGTCAAACAAGGGAGCCTTGAGAGGAAGTAGCATGGAAATTAGAAATGTAAGCCTCATGGTAACCAAACTGGACTCCACCATTGCATTTACTGCTTATGGGTATTGCAGTACATAGTTTGCTTTTCCCAGTCCTTCTACAGCCTTGTAATTTTTATTTGGCTGAACAGTTTTTATCCTGGTATGTTCGACTGAAAAAAATCTACCTCTGACTCATCTGTTTGAGACTGCAGATAATAATCATTGGCTGGGGGAGGGATAATGAGATTGTTGGGACAGAGACAAAGACCATCACGTCTCCAGAGCCCTGTTGTCTTTTCAGGCACTGACCTTCTCCTTGCCTGGCAAGGAACAGCTGAAGGGGCAGCGAAGGACATCAGGAGGGGGCAGTAGCCTGGAGTTCATTGACTCAGACATGCTAAAACTATTAACCTGATAGAGGAAGGCAAAGATTTCATTACACGAACCTAGATAAGTCTGCTAAATGGCAAATCGCTTACTTACTGTCATTTTCAGAAGCTGCGGGGCATTATTTAATGACAATTTTGAGAGATCCACCTAGATGTACTTCACCGGAGACAAATTTTAGGTGCGGCTGTGCTCCACTTGAGGACACCAACACGTAAATGGCAGCATTTTAAGGTTTTCCTTCTTATACCCAGAGCCACAATGGCTCGTAGCAGCTGTCCCCCAAACTAATGCCAGGTTTAAAACCTTCGGCTGCCTCAGGCGCCTCATTTTGGGTCAATCTCACGAGACTGAGCCCCGGTGCTGTGTCACCTCAGGGGCTGCGGGGCGGGCCCGGGCCCACCTCCACCTGCCTGTGGGGAGAGGCGGCAGCCGCACGGCTCCTCCAGCGAGCCCCGGGGTTTGCAAAAAGCACCGCTTTCACACCGTCAGCCCTAAACCTCTTCTCCATCTTGCGCCTGAGGGGAAGGAAGGATGGCTTCCAGCCCCGAGGCAAGGAGAAGCCGTCGCCCATTTCGCGCGGGGGCGAGGAGGGCTCGCCACGCTCCTCAGCCGCAGGGCGCGGCGCTGCTGAAGCAATCCCGGAGGGGTCGGAGGGGGAGGCCGGGCCCTCCGGCGGCTCCCCCGGGCGAGGCGAGGCGAGGGGAGGCGAGGCGAGGAGGGAGGGAAGCAGCCGCGGTTTCCTGCCGGGGAGGGGAGGAAGGCGGCGGCGGCGGAGGGCGCGGGGCCGCGGGGCGGAGCGGCCGCCATCAAGCGGAGTGTGGCAAGGAGCGAGCATCCCCGGGGCACGCCGCAGCGGGGCCATCAGGAGAGGAGGTAACGGGGGCAGCAGCACCGCTACAGCCGCCCGGAGCCGGCGGGGGACGAGCCGGGAGACCCCCGGGGTAGGCACGGTGGGGAGGCGCCGGCTCCCTCCCGCCTTGGGAGGCAGCGCGGTGAGGGTGGGGGCCTCGCCGGCAGCACCCGCGGTCGGCTGCAGGTGTGCGGTGGTGGGAAGCTGCCCTGTGTTTCTTGTTATTATTTATTATTATTATTTTTAACGGCAGCACCTGAGGGGTGTGCGTGTGTGTGAGGGGCGCCCTCAGCTCCGCCTGGCCTCCGGTTCCGGAGCCGGCCGGCGCCTCTGTCATGAGGCGCCTCTGCCCTGAGGCGCGTGGCCGCGGGAAGAAGGAAAAAAAAAAAAAGAAAAAAAAAAAAAGAATTTGTCTTATTTTATCAAAAAAACAACTGCTGGGGGAGGAAGGAGCGACCGGGACAAAGCGGCCCCGAGCCGGGCTCGTCACGCCAGCCGTGGGCAGCCCCCGGGGTGGCTTTGCCGAGCCCTGAGTTGGTTTTATTTGTTTTATTTTTATATTTCGTCTCGCTGCAGGCGAACACCGGGCTCGGAGCTCAGGTTGGGTCAGAATAGGGTGTTTTTGGGACAGGCACATGTGATAATGGCTGCTCTGCAGCCAGCCGCCACAGGAACTTAGGTGTCATAGTGTAATGCCTCCGGGCAAGCATGTGTAAGGTACTGGGTTTGATTGTTTGTGTGATTATTGTTATTATTTTTGAAACTATTATTTTTGAAGAAAAGTGCTTTAAGGCGTGCATTAAGAAATGCCTTAGGTGACTAAGTTACAGCTAAAGAGTATGTATGTGTAGATGCGTAGTTGTGTGCCATCTGACTGTACTCTCCCTGTTTTGAGAGGTTTCCACTTTTGTGCACCACCATAAAAATCAGATAAATGATTCAAACAGACTCAGTCATGGCCTGGCTTTACCTGAGGCTGATTCTGTGTGTTTCTCTAGATCTTTCTCCAGTTGTAGCTGCCTTGAGTGCTCGCTTCTATCTGAAGACAGTTTACCAGAAAGTCCCTACTTGTAAGCTTAATTCTAATTTTTCCCTTGGAAATATAAACTAGAAGTGTTTGAGGGACATAGTAGCATGTTATTTTCCACTTGTAGCTAGTACAAGTTCCCTACCTTCAAAGTAACTTGGCTTAAAGTCTATTACTGAGGTGGATTTGACTAGGATTAGTAGTACTTCAGTAAATTTTGAAAAGTCGCTAAGATGTACATAGGATATGTACAAGTTGCTAAGATGTACGTATCCAAGATGTACAAGGATACCTGCTTGTGAGCAGGTTGTGAGTTTTCACTCATATAATGTTTGAAGCCTTTTTCAGGATTTGTCAGAACATGTGTGCAGTGTTGCTGAATTTCTCCTGTGCAGGTGTGTCCCACGTGCGTACAGTCAGGATTTACTGCCATCACTGATAGAAGGTGAAGTGGATAATTGACCTAGAAACTTCTCTTTCATATCTGTTCATATGATAAACACACCTCAACCTTTCTTACAAATGGATGTTACAGGCAGTTTTATTTGATCAAAGGTTTATGCTGTTTTTTACAGTGATAAAGATGATTTGCATAGGGGAGCATGCAAGACTTGGCTGAACAGGTTAAATCTTTGCATTGGGAACTGCTTTTGGTGCAAGGACTTCCTGTCTGCTAACCATGTGTGACAGGGAAGTGATTTTTCTCTCACCAGAAACAAGAGCCATACTAGACAGACTAAACCTTTCCTATCTAAATTGTTAGACTATGAGGTGCCTAAATACATACACTGCAAGGAATAGGCATTTCTGGGACTTCCAACCTTTGCTCTGTTGGTGCTTAACTCCCTGAAGACATTTATGCTGTTTGCCTGTGTAGGGCAGTCTTGACTCTTACTCAAAGGACCAATCGTTAAGAAAAAGGAGTTTTACAGCTGGGATAAGTGAATAGTCAAAGTATTTATGTAAGGTTGTGTTATAACAAGGGTTGCTGCATGCAGACAAGACTACTGCAGAAGACAGAGGCAGGAATACTGGAAATTTCTGCTAATGAGCAGGTATTGTATGTGAGTATTTGGTATTTGACATCTGCTCACAGGTTCAGTCCCTGCTGAACAAATGCCAGACCAGCTGCTGTCCTTGCTGAGGAAGGGAGAGGGAATCTTCCTCTTTCCCTCTTCTAAAGGAAGGCCACCTTGTAATGCAGTGTTAGTATTTCATTATAAGCGCATATTAACTTTCATTAGTTCCTTTGGTATGTGGGCAATGCGTTGTAGACCTTATCAGTATTTTTGGTGAGACAATGAAGTGATCTTAGCTTCAGGTCACTCTGTCCCGGTCTTATACTGAAGCTGTCTATATCAACAGCAGTGTCATTTCAGTAGAAATCCTATGCATATCAGCAAAAAGATTCCTCACAGCTGCAACCATCAGCAAAAACAAGAGGTTAAGACTTTGTATTGCACAAGGGTGAGTGATGAGGAAACACACGTGTTAGCTTGTGTGAAGTCATAAGCTCGCATTAGCCTTAGCAGTCCTATGGCAGGGCTTTGGCAGCATTAGAGTTCTAACTGTTTTGAGCTGGAATATTTCAGAATTGTTGCATGTTAAAAGATATTATGCTATTCCTCCCTGGTTCTTCACTTCCAAAACTATCTTCTGTTTGCACAAAACCATCAGCCTTTTGCCAGAATCATGGATTCAATTTTTCTGTAGTTGTTTTTAAAGTTTCAAATCTTGATGTAACTTCAGTTTTCTCCAGTTTCTTCTGCCCTCTCTCTTCCTTTTAGGTGGTTTTAGTTCCAGTTAAGTGAAGTATTTGTAGAAGAAAACAAAACAAACAAACAAAAACCCTGCCAGTAGTTCTGTTTCTGTCATAGAGGTAGTGCAATGAGACATGTGACTCAGGCAAATAAGCAATTCCTGCCCTGAAGGCTTTAAGGCTAAAACAAGCAAGGTTAGAGAAGAGAATGAAATGCCAAATCCTGAGTGAGCTGTTGTGCACACCTTCATGAAAACCTGAGTTTTTGTTGGCAGAGACCCAAAGCTGGGAATAACAAAAGCAGATTCAGAGAGGGAGAGAGGGAAAGGGAGTACTGGGGGGAAAAGTATGTAAAACTGGGAGGATATTGTGGTTGCTCCTTCATGGGTAGGGTAAAATAGGACAAACAACTGTCAAGGTCATCAGTAACAAAACTGTATAGAACTGCAGTCATGTGCTGCTAATTGAGATGGACGCATTTGAATCAAATCCTCAGAATGTCTGAGAATTCAGAGTAGTGTCTGTGCTCCTGAACAAGTTGTACTGTGAAAGGTATTCCGGGAAGATATGAGAGTGATGATTAGGGTATGTGGTGTAAGAAACCATAAAGCTGTGCACTTATCACCAAAATGAGATCTTATATCAGTGAGTCAATTCTTAACATAATACTTGATTTTATTCTCCAGCTGGATAGCTTGGTGATGACTGGAATATTTTCAAAATAGCAGTCAGATACCGTAACAATAGCTATAGTACTTTTATTTTTCCCACCAGGATTTCTTCAGTGATTTGCCTTCGGGAATACATTCGCAGCTAGTGTCCTGTGTGAGTCAAAGCAGAAATGAAAAGCCTCAAGTGAAATGCTATTTTTGCTGGTGACAAGTGCTTGTTAAATCTGCTTCTGGTCAAGTTAGTCATCAAGACACCTGCTTTGATTACTCGCCTTGCTGTTTTACACATTTATACTTTCTGATGATTGAGTCAGATTTGTATTTGGTTATGATACTAATAATTTGCGTTACACAGTTATAACTGAACCTTCTCTTTTAAAGCAAACCAAATAATCTCACCGGTTTACAGGCCACATGGCTTTTTGAAGGCTTGACTGTTACACCAGTAACAGAAAAACAATCAGCCTGTGGTTGTGAATGCGTTTGGCGGAAGCTGTGGAAGGTAGGTGGGTAGGTACGGAGAGTAACCAAGTAGAAGAGTAAATAACAAGGAGGACCGGCAACAACTGGGGAGCTGAACTTGCTTTCATTTTTCCTTGCAGTTTGGGGCACGCTCATCTGTGAAAACTGTGTGGATCCCTCTCTGCTAATTACTTTAATTCAGGTGGAGATGCCTCATTATAGCACTCCAGTTAAGCTCAGAAATAGCAGTTTCTAGAAAGTTTGAAAGTTTTAGTCCGACTAGAAGTGTGAAATTTGAGGGCACGTGATATGACACGAGATAAGATGTTGGCTCATGTATAAACTTGATAAAATACATACTTGCTAAACATCTTTAGAGTGTGTTTTTTCTGAAATACTGAGGGGAAAATAAATCAGAAGGCATTCAGCTAAATGGATTGAGGATCTCATATTATTTAAAAGAACACAGTCTCTATTTCAGTATGAAAAAAGCTAAAACATTCATAGGAGTTGGAGGTAAATGATGTCATATGGTTTGGTAAATGATTTGTGTGCCATTTCTGTAGAAGATACTTTTCTATTGGTTGAAAATAACCTTTATCCTTTTAAGATATTAAAAACTATTGAAGTTAGGCAATGTCAAGCCAGGTTTCCTATACTGCAGTATACGGATGTCAGCTAATTAATAAAGGAGGAGTATGATTATTAAGTTTTCCATCCAGGAGAGTGTTCTTCTAAATGCATGAACAAAACTTTGTGTGTTTGTATGTTACTAGATGCAGAGATACATTAATTGCATACTGTTCTATCATAAATGGCTGAAGCATACGCTGGAGGTTTAATGAGTTTGCAGTGTAGGTTGGTTTCCATATAAGACTGCTCTGTGAATAGATTTCTTATAATATACACTATATAATAATATAATATACACTACATAATGTGCCTCATCCAGAATTACTGCTAATTATCAATGTATTCTTGTACTAGTAAATGTTATTAGCAGTAACTTTTTGAGAGGCATGGGAGAACTTCCTGGACCCTTGAGAAGCAGGTGGTTCTTTTCCAAAAAGTCAATTCTGAAGCAAAGGAGAATGTTTGCTTTGCTTCTGTTCTCTTAGGTACTCCTAAATACAGTCACTAGTGGAGAAATTTGGACTGGAACTACTGTGTTTTTTCATGGACAGCTTGCACTCTTAGATAATGCCAAGAAATGAGACAGTGGGAAATGGGAACAGAGTTTCTTGGAGGAGATGGGTGGGAAGTCAAACTGTGTTATGAAATATAAACCAGCAGTTAGATGAAGGGGATTTTGGAGTAAGTACGTCTTCGTATTGCCCTTGGTTAAGAGTCCACAGTGTGTTAATAGAACATGCAGTCATGTTACCGGATCACTCATAACTTACCTGTGGAGGAATAATGATTTGATTAGTTTGTTAGTACTGCAGTAAACCTATGTTCATGCTTCAAACTTCCAGCTTGGTCTTAAAATGCTTTTTCTTTTTTGTTACCTCATTTTGGTTCTGTCTGTTCTTTTGTCCTTTTCAACCTTACAGTTCCCAAATTCTGTTCTTCTACCTTTTTTCCCCCCTCTGTTTTTCTGAAAGGCAGAAATTCCTTTCTTTAAGTTATACTAGAATTTGTTTAATACTGTCTGTATATAGGTTTTTTGTTTATTTGTTTAACTATGCATGGATTTCCCTTTGTGGAAAAACATGAAATAACAAAAGAGGGTTTCACATAGGGTAAAAGGTGAAAAGAAGCCTTGATGATAAAGTTATAGGATAAAAAAATTTATAATGATTTCATCTGTCTGTTTTGCTTTAGATTGTGATTTGGAGTCGTGGAGAATTCATAGCCTTTCCACAATGGGAGAAAGGACAGATTGTGCTAAGTCTCATAGCTCACTGGCTGAATACAGCCCCATCAATAAATCAGACAAGACCGATCCCAATGACAACTCTGAAATGCAGGATGGAAACCAAAATACAATGCAACTGAAGAAAGAAATATCTCTGATAAATGGGATAAGCCTTATAGTAGGCAACATGATTGGTTCAGGTATCTTTGTCTCTCCCAAAGGAGTTCTCATCTACAGCAAATCTTATGGATTGTCTCTAGTAATTTGGGCAATTGGAGGGATCTTTTCAGTCTTTGGAGCTCTCTGCTATGCTGAACTTGGAACCACTATTACAAAGTCTGGAGCCAGCTATGCATACATCTTGGAGTCTTTTGGGAGCTTCATTGCTTTTATTCGTTTGTGGACCTCACTCCTAATTGTTGAGCCAACGAGCCAGGCCGTTATTGCAATCACCTTTGCTAACTACATAGTTCAACCTTTCTTCCCATCTTGTGATCCTCCGTACATTGCTTGTCGGCTCATAGCAGCTGCTTGTGAATGTAAGTATTTCTTGAAACTTACTATGCTATTTTTTTTATTTTTTTTACAGTTGAGCTTTATTTTGTTACATACTGAAACAATTTGAGTTACAGTAAGGAAAACAACAACTTCCAGTTGATGAATAATGTAAAAGTATTAGTCTGTGAACTGATATTTTCTCATTCAGAAGCAAAACAGTGTTTAACTCTTCCAAGTTGACTTAACATGGGAAAAACAAAGAAAAAAGTTGGTTTTCCTTCAGAGAGGTAGATTAAATCAAACCCCAAGGTACTCTTGGTGTAGTCTAAGAGTTGTTGCAGAACGGCTCTTATGCTATGAATTCTGCTGTAACTTATTTTTCAATAACTCCTCAACGTAGACATGAAGTAATTACTCTCGTAGCGTTTCAGGAGATCATTAGGTCAAGATTATTCTTCATGCTTATGATTAGCAATACCACCATGAAGCTGTACCTGTTGTGAAGAGTTTTGAGGAGGAAATGTTTGTGATCAGATACCTCCTTGGGCTGTCAACAAAGAGGAACAACATCAAACTGTCCGTGTCCTTCAAATCAGGACTGTTCTGCATTGAAAGAATGAAAATCTATGATTGTGCTGTGTGTGTCTTGATTTTAGGTATTTCTATCGAGAGTATTTCTATACGTATTTTTATTTCCCAGTACACAGTCAAAAATATCTTTCAGCAAGTCTACAAGGTAGTCCTTCGTCAGGTACTGTGCAGTCTCACCATGTGCTGTGGAGCCTGCCCACACTGTCAACTTGAGGAGTTCTTATTATAAAGCTAATAGGGCACTTGAGTTTTCTTACTTCCATCAACATGCTACAGAAGGGCGATGTGCTGCTCCTGCTTGCCTCCTTTCTGAGGCAACAGGGAGCCTGTAAAGTAGTTGTAATGTTCCTTGTGCAGTTGTCTGTGTGTGCTTCAAATATTTGACCTCTATAATTAGTTGTAAACACTATAGCTCCCCTTTCAATTTTGTGGATTAATTTGTTATTGTTGGGAAAGCACTAATGTGGGCAAAAGGGTCCAAGTAGTGGGGAGAACAATCACAGACTTCTTCCAAAAATATGTGTGAGCTTACTCAGCTCTACTCCTTTCCTCTCCTCCCCCCGTCCCAAATGTGGATCACATTTTGTTGTGACAGCTTCAGGGCAGAAATGAGGGACCTGTAACATCATGTTCACATTCCTTAACCAGATACTGTCCCAAGGTGTCCTGGTTTGTTGCTAATAGAGGAAATTTAGCACTTTTTTTTTTTTTTTTCCTAAGTGGAGGCAAGGTCACCACCATGGGGATGAAAGACTGACTTCAACAGTTTGTTTTGTGGTTTAAATGCCTGTTCTGCCCTCTTTAGGCTTCAGTGCTGAGAATCACCCCTGCTCTTCAACTTCATGTAGCTGTTGCTGCTAAAACCTACACTTCTCCCTGGCAGGGCTGTGTCAGTCCTCACCCATGGATAAAGTTAAAACTTTATTAATGAAGCTGCTGGGAGTGGAAACCTGAACACTGGTTAGGTATAGCTTATATACCAAACCCGGGATTGTTGTGGTGTTCTATTTTTTTGTTTGTTTTTAACTGTAGTGATAATACTAGATCTTACGTGAGATCCATCTTGGTGTTAGACAGCACGGCTTTGTCATTCATTTTGGAAACGGGTAGCACCTGGCACTGCAGACCTAAACTTGGGAGTTCTCAGCAACTTCAAGAAGCTAAATTATGTAATTTTTGAGGATTAATATTAAATTTATATTTTAATTTGATATTCTAAAAAATTGAGGGAAACATGAAAGTATAATTTCAGTAAGAGAGAAGACATTGCTTGTTCAGATTCTTGTTTGTCTTCTTTTGTTGATATCATTTTTAAAGATACCAGAGACAGCATAGCATTTCACCTGGAGACCAAACACTAACTCAGTGAAGTAAGAGTTAATAACAGTTGCTCCCAATTGAAAGTTGCTTAAAATTATTTTAATGTTCAGATACACCCTGTGAGCAACTACTCCATGGATAATACCAGTCATTACCACTGAACAGCAGAGACCATGCAGAGTTGTTTTTTTCCCGAGGGTTCTTTGGGAGCTGGCAGTCCTGACTTTTGAAATTTGATACAACTGTTTTTGTTCCCCTCATCTTGCCAAGGTCTGTGGAATCTTGTTCAGCCGTTCGACTTGGCCAGATTTTCTAGTATGCTAGTAGCAGTAACGAGATCATTACCTTCCTTTTGTTATGGTTTAAATGATTACTCTTTTTTTTTTTGGTAACTGTGTTAAGTGCATTTATATCTTAATAGTATCGCATTTTTCTTGGATTATGGGAGAGGAAATAATTCATCACGTCTCTTCATTTAATTTTGATTTGCTAATATCTTCTTACTCAAGTTGAATTTTTGTGTATGCATTTTAATAATACATAGTACAAGAAACTTGTACAGAAATGAAAACTACAGTGCAAGATAACCACACTTTCACTAGCTAGTGGAAGCATTGAGAATTGGAGAAAATAGTTAAGCTTTGGGGTTGAAATCAATACTGTAATGATAATCTGGATAAGAGAAATATTCCTTCACTAAGTGTTTTATAGAATAAATGATGCTGAAGGTACGGAATCCTGGTGAATATTCAGTATTTGAGTACAGGCAAAGATTGTCTGGCTGCCTCTCCACTTGATAATGCAAAGTGTTGAGAGTCACAGGAACACTGTATTTGAACAGCAGCTTGAAAAGTCTTTCTAGGGGAAGTTGATCATATGAGTAAGTTTAGTCAGCACATTAGGCAAATGCTTGTGAAATCTGGTAGTCTCCCTTCAGTTCCCATTTCAGTCTTGTGAAATAGGTCTGACACTGATCTATTTGGGGCTAGAGGGAGGAATGTACTTTAAATACACGTTACTTACCACCAATTTTTAAAAATCATAGAATCCTAGCATGGTTTGGGTTGAAATTAAAGGAACATCTAGTTCCAAACCCCTGCCATAATGTTGCGTTAGATTTAGGCCATGTTGTCTGGTCAGATCCGTTCTAGCCTCGTGTTAATACAGTATAACCAAACTGGACAAGAATAATGAGTTGTTTGGGACCCTGTGCAGTATTCTAAATCATCTGTGGATGTTGAACTGATCCCCAGACTAACAAGGAAGAGGAAAAAACCTTTTAAAGCATTATTTAAAATGTTTACCTAAAGGGATTTCTAGGTAATCTTTCATTTAGCAGAACAGTATTGGTAAATTGAACCTAATAGTTTCATTATAATAGTTTCTTTAGCTTTGGTATAGCTGCAGAATGCATCTGTTGAGGAGTAACATGAGAAAATGTTCTTGTAATCAGAGGACCACTGATGTGGGGGAGGTCTTTCCTTCCCTCTTTTGAAATGGTATGTATTATGAGCCTTTAGCGTATCAATTTCCTGCTGTTCTGTTTGAACCAGTTTTCACTACCAGTGTACCGTGACACTGCTTAGGTTAACCAAACTATTAGTGTAACAGGTAAGTGCGCATTAGGATTATCGTAGAAAATCTCTGAAAAATGAATTAAATTGAATATTGTTCCAATTGTCTTCTAATTTTTCTCTTTTTTTTTTTTTCTTTTCCACCCCCCCCCCACACACACACACTTTCCCTCTAGGTCTTCTAACATTTATAAACTGTGCCTACGTTAAATGGGGAACACGAGTGCAGGATATATTTACTTACGCTAAAGTTGCTGCTCTTATTGCCATCATCGTAACTGGACTTGTTAAAATATGCCAGGGTAAGCATCTAAACTTAAAGCAAAGGTTTGTACTTATCAGTTAAACTGAAACAGTGGTCTAGAGACTGTAAAACACCTCTTTATATGTGTTATCAGATGTCTCAGTACAAGCATAATACAGCCACCATGAAATCATTAATGTTAAGTATTATCCTGATTTTATATCACAGGTAGCAATCCTATCTCAGTTGACTTTGAGCTAAGTAAAAGAAAAGTGATTGCTCAGCCATGTTGTGCAATTTATTGCCCAGAGTATGGAATAATAAGGGAAATGAAAGCAGCAGAACACAGTGCTAGCAAAATAAGACATGTGAGGAGAAAGCTGTAAATTCCTATGAAAGAAATCTCTAAGGTCAACTGAGCGTTGTTTTTGCAAAATGAATTTTGTGCAGGTCTGAAAGTGATTGAACCTAAAGTAAAAATAGATTTTTAAGAAGGTGTAAGCAGATTTGTGTAACAGGAGCTGCCCCCCCCTCCCTTTTTTTTCTTCCCCCTCAAATCCTGAGCTCTGTTACAGCTTTTGAAAATTAGGAAGTTGCTGTCATTGAGGATTTTGTGTGTTAGGCATTGTGCCTTCACGTTCAAGGAGAAGAGTTCAGAATTCTAAGTTTTATTCTTACCCTTTCCTATGGGGAGGATTTATTGGTGTGCTAGTTTAAAAATAAAAATTATCCTGCTTTCAAAGCTGCCACGCTTTTTTTTTTTTCCTGTCTATCTGGCAATTTGTGTCCTTTGCTCTAAGCAGTTATTGTTGAAAGTCCACGAACAAAGTAATTACTGTGAATGGAACAAGAACATGCATACGTGAGCACCTTGCCAGCGTTCATCCCTCAGCATGTCTGCCCCATCTCTTGTTTTCTAGATACTGAGCTTGTTTCCCTGCCTACTTCCTTGACAGTGTCACCCTTCTCTGTTCCTGAGTCAGCAGTTACTCTGCCTACATCTGTGCCAAGGGAATAGCAATGTCCAGTTAGGATAGAAAGCAGGGAAGAGAAAGATGAAAAGATAGGCTAGAGGCCTCAAATACTTGCCTGTTCAGCTTTGATGAAGTCTAAACATTTCAGGATGCATAGCGCAGGGCACGTTTTCGAATTGCTTAATAAGTCACCTTATGTAAAATAAACTGAATGTATAAAACTGCCACGATGAGTATGTTTTGACCTGCTGGAAGTCAACAGGTTGACTTACTGGTAGTCAAAAGATAACATACATTCTCACAAATACCAGTGTAAAAAATACTTTCCCTCCTAGCTTGTCAAAATTTAATCTCAACAATACTTTATGTTCTGTTTATTATCTATTTTTGGTAGCTAAAACTTAGATACCTGCTTTTATATGTATTTAGTCGTAGTTACCTAAAATCCTCTGTAATCTTTTTTCTATGCATAAGCTAAATGATTGAAAATTTAGAAGGATATATAGCAGGAATGAAAGGATTATTTCATGAATGTTACTCAAAACCATCCTTAGCATGAGTATAGTCGCTGCCAGCTGTTTGTAGCTCAGTCTGAACTTAATGTTCCTAAATTTTTGTGCCATTATTGGCGCAAAGGTGTTTAGGTAGATCAGTATCATCCAGAGAGCGTAACTTTTAGTAGTTTAAGTACTATGCTTATTGTCATGGCTGAAGCACAGAGCAGAAACAGAAAAAGGGATTAATAAGCAGCTTTGTAGGATTTAAGGCTTCTGGGTTCTTGTGTTTGTGTGTCACACTGGAAAGAATTACTTGCTCTGTTTTATTTTCCTGTATTTCATTGTGTCTCCTCCACATACAGGATATTCATCGCACTTCGAGAACTCTTTTGAAGGATCCTCTTTTGATATTGGGGACATTTCCCTCGCGCTCTATTCTGCATTGTTCTCTTACTCTGGTTGGGATACGCTCAATTTTGTAACTGAAGAGATCAAAAACCCAGAAAGGTAAAAGATGTGAGCTTTCTGAACCTGGATAGTTCCCAGTTGCTCATTTTGTCTTTGTCTTTTGCTAATGAGTTCTGAACCTACACAGAAATAATTAAAAGTACTCCATACTCAGATGGCAAGGCCATGAACAATCACCAGTCAAGAATTAATAGCTTTAAATTTCATTAAGAGATTCAAAAAAGTTGTAAGAATAGACGAGTCTAGCTGATTGCAGGATGCCATGTTCAGTGCTTGATAAGCTTTCAGTTCAAGTTATTGCGTACTACCCATTGCAAAAGGTGTTAATATTGCAGTGTAGCATTTCCATAAGTGTCCGTGAAGTGCTTATCAGTGGAATAACTCTGATGTCTCATATTTAAGAAGGTTATCTTTTCCATGAATTTATGCTGTAAAAGTGTGACTGACTACACTTATCTTCTTCAGTAGTGAGCCTGTAAGCAGACACCTTTATGTTAAAAATAGAATCCCATTTGATTATTTTTGCTCCCTATTATAAGCAACAGCTCAGATTGCTACAAGAGAAAGATAAAGGATGGAAGAGAGTGTTTTTTTAATTCTCCCCTATGATTTGGCTTTAGCATTTTCTTCTGTGTTATACATTTATTTAACCAGTATGGTTGTCTATTAAAAAGATAAAATTCAAGTATTTTTCACTCCAAAAATAGCAATTTTTAGTCAGACTGAATTTCAGGTTGATGGTTTTCCCTCTGATTGCCGTGTAAAGGTTTGTTGTACTTGTAATCAGAAGATATACATACATGTTGTTTGCATCAGTCATTTAGTCCTTAAAATGTTTGCTTGTTTGTTTTCTCTGCAGAAAGGGCTTCCCGTTCCCATTTGCTATTTATAAGCATTAGTTCCTTACACAACCTTCATTCTTCGTAACAGTGAAGTTCAAATTCCAGCTTTCTACGTTACTCTTGTATTTTTGGGAATAATGAAATATTCCAGACTTCGGTGGAAATATTTTCAAAAACACCGCTTTCTCCCATTGATCCATAGTCTCCTCATGCTTGTCCTGTCAAAGCTGTAATCCACAGGTTAAATTTGAAATTGTCCAGAACTCCGTATTACAAATTTACAGGTTTATTTGTTGGGGGTGATGGTGGTGGTGATAGGGGGAGGAGGACTTTACTGTTTCCACAGAAGAAATTGATGGCTTTTCCATGAGGAAAAACTGAACAGGCAGTGATCTTCAGCCTGGGAAAGAGATTAATTGGGGGAAGAGGGGCATGATAGAGGTATTTAGAAAAAAACAAAAACAAGCAAAACAAGAGAGGCACAGAGAAAGTATGAAAAAATCACCCCAACCCATCCCACACAAACTGAAGCTGTCGCGTGAAGCTAGCAAGAGCCAGGTTCAAAAGAAAGGGAAGTGGTTTTTCATACAAGGGAGGAGTGAGCATGCAGGAAGAGACCAGATGGCTTTTTGGAAGAGAAATTCAAACAAATTTAAGCAAAAGTTTAAAGTGTGTTCTTTCAAGAACTCTCATTTCTCAGGAAATATCTGGGTGTTCTCAGAGATTTGCCTGCGATTTATAAACTCCCAGTTCTGGATTAAATCTTACCTATTTACAGCTAAGGTTTGGTTTTCACATCACTCTAGATTTTTGTATTACTAGCAAACATAGAAGAATATGCCACATGTAGAGATTGACAACACTGAGGCAATTTTGGATCTCAGCCTTCTGCAGATAATTATAGAATAATTTAGGTCGGAGAAGACCTTCAAGATCATTAACTCTAACCATTCACTGAACACTACAAGTCCACTGCTAAACCATGTACCTGTGCACCAATAATAAGCATCCCAATTCATTTATTTTCTGCTGTGATGAGTGCAGATGAGATGATCATGGTTATGCTCTGATTTTAGGTCTCCCTGGTAGAACAACAGCAGCATTCTTCAGGGTGAATAAAGGCAGAAGCTTGAAGCTCTGAGCCTTCGGGTTCTGTGGTGCTATGGTGATTAACAGTATAGGAAATAGTGTAAGGCACATGAATCTGAAGGCAGTAGTCACTGATCTGGAAACTCTGAAGACAGGGTCTTGAAGAGCATTTATTTAGAATCCCCTTTTACAGATAACTTAGGTTTAGAGTTATTGCAATAGATTTCTATTTTGTTCTGGTATTCTGTATTAGAATTTCCAGTTTTGAAAGAAACCCAAGCCTTCCAGAGATACCTATTTTGAAATCTTTATTCTGTCTTCATACATTTCATCTCTAAGATAAAGGAAGCAAGTAAATAAGGCAGTTCTATTATTAATGGACTTTTTTCCTGGGTTGTGGGTTTTCTTTTCTTACTTGTTTTACAGGAACTTGCCGCTGGCCATTGCAGTGTCTATGCCAATTGTGACTGTTATCTACATCATGACCAATGTTGCTTACTATACAGTGCTGGATGTTCGAGCTGTTCTTTCTAGTGATGCTGTGGCAGTGGTAAGTTGAGCATGTAGCATTTTGCTGTGTAACTCACTTTTCCCATTTTAGAGATGTATTCCTCAAAGAGGAACAAATTAGGGAAAAAATCCTTAATTTCTTACAGTACTTCACCAAATACGGAAGAACAGAAAGACTCACCATGAATAATTAAATCTTAAATAGAAAAGTAGCTAATGAAATTATATATAATAATTGTGTATTATCAGATTTATTAAAATAGCACAGATATGACTTGTTAGATTCTTTGCATAATACATTAACTAGACTTGTGTGCTTAGAGTTGATTATAAATTAGACTTACTAGTGCATAATAGTTGGCTCTGTTCCTTCATGCTACAGTATTTGATAAGTTCAGTGTTCTGTGGAGGTAGTCATTGGTGTGATGCATATTTATAGAGAGATGTGTTGCATCTTAGCTATGACAAAATTTAGCTTTCTGTCCCCTATTCAGCGACTTATATCAGTCTTCCTAACAATATATTAACTCCAACAACTTGAAGTATTTTTAAATGCATTATTTTTTATATGCACTGAAAGTTCAAATCCAGTTAAAATACATAAGCTTCTTAAAACAAAAGCTGGTCAAAATATGCTTTATACTTAAAGTTAGTCAATAAACAAAAGTGAAGTTTTTTGTTGTTGGTTTTTGTGCCTTTTTTTCCCTGTAGCTTAATTGGATGGTTCTGATTACTGTATCCTTTAGATTTGAGACACAAAATCTCTTTCTCTCTTTGGTTATTTAAATTGGAGGAAAAGAAGTGTCTTTCTTCTCATTTAGATTTCCAATTGGCTTCTAAAATTTAAGGAACTAAGCAATGAACAGAGAGAGTTAAATACATCAAAATGAAGGAAATCTGCATTCTGTTCCAGGAAAGGTTTGCTATGATAAAAACTGGCTTAGCCAATCAATGAAGTCTTTTTTCAAGTATTTAGGCAGATGAATCAGCAAGAACATTTATTTGACTTTCTTTCAAACTAGATAAATATTTGTATTTAACGTAAGCTTTCAAAATAGTGTATGGTAAATGTGAGCTGTAACTTGTTATTCGAAAAGTAATTATGCAGAGCTTTATTTCAAAGTGTATTGAACGCAAATACATTTTAATTCTTGGCCTCTTTTTAGCTGGAACATGGAAATGCAAAGTTGTCATTGTGTTGTTGAAAGCTTGATAAAACACTTCAGAATGAAACACAAGAAGACAAGGATGGAAAATATTTTAATTTTGAATCAGCATATGCAGTGGGGTCTGCAGGAATATGTATTTCTCTTGTAGGCTATGGTATCCCATGTGTATTACCTTCAAATGACTCACAATGGTATTTTTAATTCTTGTCCAGACTAAACTAAAAGACAGTACAAAGTCTATTGTCCATCTTGACTTCTGGAAAGCAATACACTATTGTTTTTTCTAGCAGGCTTGGAAAATACTTTCCCTTGACAGCAGTGAAATTCTCCAGTCCAGCCCGTCCCCCAGGAGTACACTGTGCCTACTCCACAGCTCCTGGCTGTTCTCATCACAGGTGTACATGGCCATTTGGTGAAGGGGATCAGGCAGACTGGTCCACCTTGGGATTTGGGGGAAATAATTCACTCAGGGTTCTGTCTAGTCTTTGTGGTGGTACTGCAGCATGTGTTGCACTGCAGCAGGCATGGGTATCTGGATAAAGAAGGGATCAGGGATGCCTGAACCTTACTATACAGGTGAAACCCAAGCCAAATCTTGTATGATTTTATCTATACTTCACTTAGTTATTTGACATGGTTCTGGATTGAAAGTATGTATTTATTTGTGTGTGTATACATTTCTTTGTAATTCTACATGAAACTGCAACACCCAGAACTGGACAGATCAGCTCTTTCTCTCTCACGGGATGTAAAGGAAGGCCTAACTGCAACATAAATGCTCAGCCAATCTAACTGCTTGCAGTAATATTGGCTAAACAGGATGTGAATGAGAAAATGCTTGAGATTCCCAGGGTTTTTAGGGGATTTATGTCTTGTTTTAATTTTAATGGAACTTAATAATCAACTTTAGAAGTCTAACATTATGCTTTTTCACTAGATTTCAGGACTGTCAAAAACTTGTACTTAAAAGTTTAACTAACATTCTCTGTAAGGGTGTTCTTGCCAAGCCATATCAGCTGTCAGACATTTTGCTGAGTGCTACTGCTTATAACCATTTTAGAATGAAAAGGTGGAAGTTCAGCTGAAGATTATTACTTGACACATGACTCATTAAAAAAATCCTTCTTGTTGCTGATAAGAATTTAATTGTCCAGTTTTATGAAACCAGCTTTAAGCTTGATCTACTAATATGTTAGCAATTAATGTGGATCTCTGGAAGGACTGTAGTAGAGTACAGCAGTTGATGCTGATGATCTGACATGCACATTACGTATAATACACGCATGGTAGACAAATACAGTAGGTATGCTCTTAGAGTGTACCGTCCAATTTAGCCTGTTCTAACAGGGAACTTCCCCTTAGCTCTGAGATTGCTGAACAGCATGAACCATAAAGTGTAAGTGGCAGTAACTAGGAGAATTGCTGCACAAGTGCACTTGTGGTCCGATTGAAAACACTCATGTAATGCATCTATAGATTTCTAGTAAATAGAGAAGGAAAAAAAAAAAGGTAATAGTCTGAATGTGAAAACCCTCCTATAATGCAGAAATTGAAAAATCTTCATGGTAAAGAAGTTCCTCTGAGGGGTGGAAGAGAATTGTATCCTCAGTGGAATCCTTTGTAAGACTTCAACCACAAGACTGTGGTCAACATCTGAATGAAGAAGAGACAAGAATTAAGCCAGCCCAAAAAGTAACCTGGTGAAAATGAGCTGCTTTGGTCTGCTCACATATTCTACATGCAATTTGTGATAGGGACTTCTGAAGTTTCCTTATTGATTTCTTAGAAGATGAAAATTACAATAATGAATTTTTAAAGAAACAAAGCAGTAGTGTTGCTGCATCTCAGAGCCCTTTGTGTACTAAAGCAGCAGCTATGCCGGTGTCTATTTTGGGAAGGAGTGGCTTTCTCCTGTTCATTTCAGGCAAGTAGCTTTGAGCTGGAAAGAGGGCCTGGGGGGGAGCAGCATGCCATTTCCAAGTGAGGAGAAGAAAAGTTGTAAGGAAAAGAAATATTAGCAGTACTGTATCTTTGCACATCACCATGCATACTGTTTTTCTTAGTGGCTGAAAGGTGAAAGCCCTCAACAAGGGCTTATATGAAACTTAAGTGCTGATGTCCTTCCTTCAGTTCAGTATTAGCTTCACTTCTCGTATAACCCTACTGTCAGGACTATGAAACTCCGTTTCTTAAGTGTTTTTTTTTGTTGTTGTTGTTGAACTAATTGAAGTAATGCAGCAACAGCTAGCTTAGAAATTCTGCAAATGCTCTTCAGGCATTCACTGATCATGTAAAACTCACTTCCTTTCCCACAGATTCCTTCAGTGTTTTACAGTTCTCACTGCTGTTTTTCTTCTGCGTGCAAACCATCGCAACCCTTGCTGTTAAGTTTTATGGGTGTGAAGCAGTTACTTTGTAGCACCAACACTTTACAAAAAAAAAAAAAAAAAAAAAAAGCACAACTTTTTTTTCAGCTTCGCTGTCCCTGAACAACTATTTTTTGCATCTGAGAGTGCCCTCCTGTTCGTGAAGTCGGCAGCTGGCTCCACGAGCACTTGATCTTTCTTGGTTACTTTGTCTTCTAGCAGGAAAGAGCATACTAGCTGTTAGTGCATAGCCTGTTACCTGCTTCCTGTGTGTGGTCACGTCTTTTTTTTTTTTTTTTTTTTTTTTGTCTAGTTGGTTGAAGTCATTCAATGGTTAATACTTGGCAGCTTGCTTTTGCTCAGAAGAGCTAAAAATGCTTTCTGATGGAAGCAAGCAGTTGGTTGCTCTCCATAGCTGGCTGTCATCTTTCTTGTTGCTGTACAACTTTGTCTGTAGATTTGGGATAAAGATGACCACTTCAGCAGCTTTGAATCTCACCTTACAAGTCCAGCATTGCTGAATCCAATTTACGCTGGTGTGCTCATATTCTAGAAGAGCCTAGCTCTGGTTAGGCATGCTCTCCCCTCCAGTGATACAAGAATGTGGGAGTCCGTGTGTCTTAGCTGTTTTATGCTTCTTTGGTGTATAGTTGAACAAATTCTGAAACACTTCTAACTGAATTCAGCCAAAAATTCTTAAGTTACTCTTAGACCTTTGGATATTGCTTGTCATTCTTCATCTGCCAGTCACTGACTTCTTTCCTGAACAGGGAAATCCACTTGTCTTTGCCTGCCGGTATCACGTCTACCTTCTCTTGCTGTACTGACACCTCCTCGTAGAGTTTCTTTGGATGAAATATATGTTCTGTACCTTAAAATGGCCAAACTCTTCATTAGAGACAGGCAGGTACTTTTGGACAAGGGCTGTTTAGTACAATTCATTTGCCTTCTTTTCTTGTAGCTAGCTGTAATTCATTACCAATGCAGCACTTTTGCTGCCAAGTGTGGTACAAGTTCTCTGGCTTTGGAGGTCAAGCTGGAAAGCTGAGCCAGAACTTGGAAGAGTGCTGCATAATATTTTCAATACGAGAAAAGCAAGGGACTTTTTTGGAAAGTGTTGAAACCTTATTCTACAGCTAGCTAGTAAACAAACACACAAACAAAAAGGGTGCAGAACAGGATAAACACCAGGGTAGGTTTAGGTCAAGTATCTTCAGCACCACCATGAAGACACAAACTAAATTTCTACTGTTGGAGCTGGCAGGGGTATTCTTAACATGGGCATTGCGGAAGAGACATCTTTATACATCCAGTATACATGTGATATATTAATGCAGTGAATAGTGATGGTTTCTGCTACCATATGATTGGATTGAGTGACCTGAAGGTGGAGAGAATTTCATGTTGCACTTGACCTTGCTCTGTACTAGTACACTTTTCTCCCTGTAAGGAAAGGCATTGCCAATAATACAAGGAGATAATTTTGCCTGTTTGAATAAATCAATCAACAGAACAGCAGATGAAACAAGAATTACAGAAGACCTGAACAGTTTTCTTACACTGCTTTCTATTTCACCTTTACAATTTTCTGGCTCTGTTTTCAGTTGTTTACCCTCTCTCCTGTCTTAAATATATGTGACGTTAAATCTTATTTGGTCAAAATAAACATGTCATACAGTGTCTTGATGAATGGGAGCTATGGTAGTAGAAGAAACTTCATGTACTCACTAGCTTTTTTGCTTGTGCAGCTCCATGGTTGCCATAATTCCTTCTGTCTTTGTTTTCTTTAGGAAGTAGCTCCTTAAAGGCCTGAGAAGCTTAAAGGGGAAGAAAAAAAAAAAAAAAACAAGGAAAAAAAAAAACAGGCTGTAGTTCAGACTGACTGATCTTCTTGTAATGTAGGAATGTTTTTATACTTAAGAGAAATTAATTGCACTTCCTAAATACTAGTGAGATTGGTCTCATATCATAATCTCTTTACCACTTTATATGTCTTCCAGTGTAAGAATGTTGTAGAACTGACACTGGAAAAGCTCACGTGTGTGATAGGATCTTGAAATGAGCTATTTAAAGAGGCTCTGTGGATGACTTCCTAATCAAAATACATCCTAATCTTTGGGCGTAGCTTTGTTTAAGTTTATGGCTCATGTTACAGTACATTCTCTTTGCATTTATGCATCTGATCAATACTGATTTTCTGCTTTGCCAGCACTGCTTGCAGTTCCATATGCTCTCAGTGTAGTCTGACATTTTTCACATGCCTCTACGTGCACTTTTTATGTGCAGCAAGTGTGATGAAAGAGTTCTCATCTTGTGGTTCCTAAAATAAATGTGGGTCTTTCTGATTGTCTGGTATGCCTGAATTACTCGGTGTGAGATGTATCCTGTGTATTTTGTTGTGGCAGCTCTTCATGTGGGATAATTCCTGCTGCATTTAGTTCAACATATTCATACAAAACTGTTGCCTGGATATTTCAAAGAACAAAAAGTGTTCTTACAAATATTCACAAAGTACCAGCTGGTGATCATGAGATCAAACTAAGCCAGGACAAAAACAAAAATGTAGTTAAATTAGTCATTCGTGTCTTGAAACAAAGCTGTCATTCAGTTTTTGATCCTTCTTCTGGGAGTAATGTAACATTTAGTTGTGGAGAAAGAAGGGCAGTTCAGCTGAGAAGTGCAAGGCTGGAAGCTCCTGATGTCTTCCGTAACTATTCCCCATTGATGGTTTGGAAATAAATCAGAACGGAGGGAAATGATTCCAGGTGCATGTCTTTCTACAGTGTGCGTGTATATGTGTGTATCTTACGTGTCCAGTGGATGGGAGGGCATAAAAGGACTTAAAATTGCAAGTGCTGTATAAGCCACTGAATTCTTTTACTGTTTCCTAGCTATTAGAAGCAGTTGTAGTTCAAGTCTGGACTACAGGACTTGACAGACTGTAGCAGAGATGACAATTTAATCTCTTAATCCTTCTTGCTCTTTAGACTTTCTCAGAAGAAACCTGAGAAGAAATCCATCCCCCTAGTGGTGGCTTTCTCCTGTTATGGTGGACTAAATGCTTCTGCTATAGCTGCCTCCAGGTAGGCTCCTCTGTCATCCTCCGCATACCCCTGCAAATGCTCCATTCTTTCCCCTGTTGCCAGCTGATTTGTTTTTATAAATGCACTTCACTGCTCCCAGAAGTAGTGGTAGTTAAAGTGGAATTGGTCAGGTGCTTAGGTCAGAGCCCAGGTCTAGCTTGTTTGTGGAGGATTCGTGGTTGTACAATTACAGTTTGAACAGATGGCAGCCACTAACTCTTCTCCCTCCCCTTTTATTTTCTCTTGGTACAGTGCACGAGGTATATGCTTGATAACTTGACTTGCTTTTTGTATTTTTCTCTGCCCTTCTTTCTTATGCTAGATAACCCTCTGACACATGCACACTTGAATGCTTATCGTGGCCACTTTTACTTACACTTCAGTAACACTTTCTGTAAAAGAAATATTAGAGCATAGCCTTGGAGAAGCCATTTCTTCACATCTGTCAAAATGAGAGCTTTGGAGGATTTACTAATATGGACTCTGAAGGATAAAAGTGTGTTTTTTGTCTTAATAGTAATACAAGAACCTGGCTGATTTTTTTTATTTTTTACTTTGGAAGTGAGGGTGAAACCCAGCTAGAAAACACTTGCACAAAGGCTTTGGGTCAATACTTGTCATATGAAGCTAGGTAATGTCACTAGAAAGTTTAACTGAACTTCAGGTACCTTTCAACTGTTAACTTTGTTTTGCTGAAAGATCGTTTTGCAGACAGGTCTGCCAAGCTGAACTTAATAGATCATTCCAAATTAAAATGCTCTTATGCTGTATCTTACCTAGGGTAAAGTTAAGCTCTTGAAGTTAATGCTGCACCCTTTGCTCTCTCAGGAATCCTGACTACAGGATTAGAAAGCACACCAGAAATGACAGTGTTTGGTAAAGGCTCTTACTAGGTTACTCTGCCTTTCAAAGGGCTGAGTGGTACAGATCTAGGAAAATGAATTATTGTTGTATTTGAGCAGGATCAGTAGTGTTACACATCTTAGAGTCACAAGCCTGCATCCAGAATACATTGAATCTATAACATCTTCGTCTGTATGTAATTTGTGGAAGTGATACCATGGCTTTGCCTTAACTCTTTCTATATTTTACTGCTCACGTGACTGATTTCTGTTTTTTCAGGATGAGTGGAACAACATTAGCATATCTTAGATATATGTGATGGGATGGAAATGGACGTTGAGTTAGTTTCACATCTGGCATTCCACAGGGGCCCATTATTAGATGTTTTGAAAGGAATTGGAAAATGGTTACAGAAAATAAACACAAACCTGTCTTATGGGGAAGAAGATTCTCCAAATGACATGCTAGCTAATTTGCATCTTGCAGCATAAGATTAAATCCTTACATTTCCCTTCTCTTCTATAACTTTGAGCTGTTAATATTACTTATCTCAATGCTTATTGTTTAAGAAACCTTACTAAACATCTTAATTCTCTAACTTCTTGTTCAGTGAGTTCTGTATCATAGCTTTGCATTTGTAAAGAAATCCTCTGAGAGTTTTAAGTTTGGTGTCTAATTTCACTTGCTGTTTGGCTTTGGAAATGAGACACTCCAGGCTTAAATCATCTTTTAAAATTTATAACAGTTGTCTACTAGAACTTTCATCTTGTCTTCACTTTTACTTGTTCTGGAAAAGTCATAATTCTTTCCCTGGGTCATTACAAATTGTATTCTGCTTTGGGTGATGAGTTTCCTCAAAGCTGCATTTAGATGTGATAAAGATCTTAAAGCACCGTGAGTTCTGGTAAATATTCTTGGGCAACAAAACTCTTTTACATACAATAATGTAAATTATTCGTTGCTTTTTCAGTTTCAGTGGACTGAAAATGGATCATCCATGGTACATAAAACACATTTCTTATGGCATGCTCTTTTTTGCCAAATTGATATTCTGCTTAAACACAAAACAGAATTTTTACATGGTTTAGTTCTTTTATACTTTTCTCCTATTAATTTTTATAACTAATGTGGGTGTTTGTGTGTGCGCATTTTTCTCCCTCCCACCCTGCGTTGATGCTTCATTTTGCAGGAACCTTTACTAACACGTAGAAAGAAAGAGCTTAAAAGACGCAGTTTAGTAAGAATCAGGGTGACTAACAGAGTTGATGTGTTACTTTTGAACCTCTTAGTAAGGTTCCCATTGAAGTAATTAGACACTCTTCTGCTCTGTATCTTAGCATCAGAAAATCCCATCTGCTGTTGCTCAGGCTCAACTAACTTACACAAAAGGATGCAATAAATTTTGCTTTTTAACATAGATTATGTTGTACAGCTAAGCACAGTTGGATAGTGAGCCTTAACCCGGATTATGTGCTGAACAAAGTACTTTGTCAACCCAGAATGGGAAACCAGCCATGCTTTGTATTATGTCACTAAAATTTTCCATGTTTTATGATTTAAAGATTGAAACTATATGCAGGGTTTTGCCTCATAAAAATCAATCACTCATTTCCTGAAAAAATCAATTAAAATTCGTGTAGGCTTTATTGAACTTACAAAACGTTCAGAAATTAGAGCACAATGCACTGCTTTTGGTAATCTTCTTCCTGGAGTAGTTAAATCAAAATTTGACTGCTGTTAAGGCCAGCTTTATATTCGACAAACAAGGGCCAGCTCTCAATGTTAATCCACTTTGATTGAACTTCGTAGATCATAAAAGTTATGATGAAGACTGGTAGTTAAAAGGGGAAGTCAAGGGGGAGGTAGTTCAAAATATCAGGGTATTGAAAAGTGATTTAAAGATTTTGTAGTAGAAAAGACAGACCTACGGAAAGCTGAAAGAGGTTAGATGCTTTTTGTGTCTGATTATCTTGAAAATGGTGAAGCAAGAGAAAGCTCAGAAAGTGATTTAGAGAAAGGTCCATAAACCATTCAGATGATTGCTACTTGTTAAGATGTAAAATGTTTATTCTATATATTCCAATACCCACAAAATCTTTGTGACAGAATTTTTGTAGTTTCTTTGGATACCACTTATACACAAGTAATACTTCCTGCTTCTATAAATAACAATTTTGTGCTAATGCAGACATGATACTTGTGCTACCATGACTGTTAGTTTACATCAGTAAAAGAAACTGTAGAAGTAACGAGTGTTAGTAGGTAGGATTGGGACAGGAAGGCTTCTGCCAGCATCCTCTGAATGCAGCACAAGCAGATTTCTGCTTAACTTCAAGCTTGGAAAAGGTACACTGCTCAGACTGAGATGAGTTTTTGAATAGCTGTTAGTCTTCAAGTATTAAAACTTCTTGATTTATTTATTATTTTTTTTCAAACATTTTACTTGGTATTCTAAGAGTCTATCCTTTTTTTGCTACGCAGGAGGCTGAACAGAATTTACCAGTACCTTGCAAATTATTATCCATTTACATTTTTAAACAATTAATGGTATTCAATTACTCTTATCCCTTGCTGTGAAACATTGAGGCTCCTGACTTCTTGTTTTCAGAACTCTTGTCATGGGAGGTCACACCACAGCTGGTGTACAGTATTGTCTAGGAACACTAACAAATGACTGCCTGAAAAAAACGCTTCCTCTGTCAGTTGCCATGTTGTCAGGCTAGAGCCCAGAGGCTCTGCTGGTGGAGCTAAAGGGCAAAAAGGATTTGCTTTGGAAGTTAGAAAAGAAGGAAAATAGAATACATTGCTAGTGTAGTGTCCATAAATGGCGGGTGTGATAGTGGCTGTGGTTATTATCTGCATTACGGCACTTTCTTTTTGGATATGTAATGATATTTTTATCATTTAGTCTCTGTAGTCAATATTTATGAATTCAAGTGTAACATACTATGTTATAAGTAATGAAATGTAACAGGATTGGTAAGAAAATTCTAAAAACAATTTGTCTTTTGTGAGAATTATTTTGTGAGCAGAAAATGTGAGTCTAGGCACTTGGGTTTAGAAGCCTGCTCTTGTTTAGAATCAATAAATAATTAGAAATGCTATGTACTGCTTTGTGCTGCATATCCCCACTATGTTTTAATTTTTCCATACAAACTTACTACAAAAGTTTTGATGTCATTGTTTTGCATAAGCTTTGTTGCAGTTATTTTCATGTGTGTTTTCTTCTCTTTCCTTTCATTAGACATTTGCCGACGAGGTATTTGGCATCTTCAGTTGGACAATTCCCATTGCTGTAGCCTTTTCTTGTTTTGGTGGACTTAATGCTTCAATTCTAGCATCATCAAGGTATCGTCCTGTTTAAAAATTGTTCTTAAGTGTACTTAGGTGTTAGTATTACGGTCATCTGTTAGGAGAGAGGCAAAAGCACTTCTGTATCTGAACCTATAACAAATAGCCATACTAAAATAACAGATCTAAATAAACCTCATCCTAAACACTGTCTTAGTTCCCCAAAACTGTCCTAGCTGCGTGCAAAGTACCATTAAAGATAAAATGAATGTTGTCTGTCTTGTGAGTCTTCACGCCTTCTGATTATTTGGGTTGAGTTACCGTCCATTTTAGTTGATACAATAATTATAGCAAGTTCTTGTTTTAATGCATTTACTTAGAACTTAATTGTGAATCATAAGCTTTTTTTTCTCCAAGTACAAAGTTTTAAAAGCTGCTGCTATTAAGCTTCAGTCAAAAAAAAAAATCAAAATATGGTATAGAACCTTTCCTCTGAGCATTGATTAGGGACCTGACTACTGGAAATTATAAGTAGGTTTATTCAGCTGTGCTTCCTGTTCATTGAATGTATGCACAGTGTCTCTACTGAGAACAAAAATGAATGTGATCTGGTGAACTAGGCGATACAGAACAAGTTACAGTTGATAACAAAATTGTAAGTGCTTGTTCTTTGAGCATATGGCAATTTCTTCTGGTTGTTGTTGAAAACTGTCATTGAAAGCTGCAATGTTTCCAGTACTAGCTTTTAGATATTTTTTTTATATTGATAGAAATGTATTTTAGTTGCTGTAGAAGTTTTCTATTTTGCCCGTAGGGTTGTTTTCTAAAGAATAGTTGTTAACAGCATGTTTCTAAAAGCTTATATGTCTTCTAAATGGTTGTGGTAAAGTATATCTTTGTAGAGTCTTGAATCCATGTTCTAGTTTAAAGGATCTTCAAAGGATCAAAATTCAGTGATATAAACAGTTATTCTGACAGGTAGTGTTTTGTGTTTGTTTTTTTTTTTTTTTTTAAATGCATTCTCTTTCACCTGTGGCATCAACGTCTGCTTTGCAATTTTTTTCAGGCTATTTTTTGTAGGATCTCGAGAAGGTCACCTTCCTGATCTGTTGTCTATGATCCACATAGAGAGGTTTACACCTGTGCCAGCACTGCTTTTCAATGTAAGTTATTTTTGCTTTTCTTTTAGGCTGTCCAGATGTGACTATATGAATTATTTAAAGGAAAACTTTAAAGAGGCTGGAAGGAGGTAGTAGAGGAAATTCTGTTTAAAACATAGGAACAGTCTCCAAAGAGTTTAATTGGCTGAATTCATGAACATCCACCTATGAAAACAACCTGCTACACTCCTAACAATAAAGAAAGTTGAAGCTGAATTAAGATGATTGAATTATTCTATTGGGCTACTGCTGTGTAAGATTTGTTATCAGACTTCTGTTTCCTCTAAGTTAAATGCAGATTAAAACAATTCATAAAATCTGTATATGGCTTCTGTATGCTAAATAAAATGAGTATGGTGGCACTATGAATAGTTAAAATCCAGCTATTATATAAACTTGCATACTGACACAAACCCCTAATGGATATTGAAGAATTACTAAAGACTTAACTAAAGGAAATTATTTCTTACTTATTGCCAAACTGTAAGAAGCATTATGCTTGTACTACTGTCTCCATGGGAAGTATCAGTACATCTCTACAGTGGAAGTAGTTGTTTAGTTGATAACATAAGAACTTCAGATTTACTATTATCAGGGTGAGTTCTGAGAGAGTGAATTTTGAGATCGGCAAAAAGTTACACCAAACCACCAGGGAGTGAAAGATGGTGTCACTGTAATGAAAAAAGCCACATAAACAGTAAATTTGTTGTTCATCGCAGTCATGTTCTTTTCTGACAGTGTGCTATGACTCTTATTTACCTGGCTGTGGAAGATGTCTTCAAGCTTATTAATTACTTCAGTTTCAGTTACTGGTTTTTTGTTGGTCTGTCTATTGCTGGCCAATTATATCTACGGTGGAAGGAACCAGACCGACCCAGACCTCTTAAGGTAAAATTTACTTAATGCGTTACTTAAAATCCCTCTTCCCTACAATTAACTACCTGAAATCTGGACCGTACATGTTATTCCTGAAGCTTACAAATTGATAAGGACATAAAACATGGCTTCCATTCCACGGTGTCCCATGAAAGCTAGTTTGTGTACTAGATGAGAAGACGTGAGTATTATAATAGCATGTTCCTTTTTTTTAATGTGAGTTTAGTGAGCTCTCTGTCAACCAGGGAGCTCAATAGGTTAACATAGTAGTGAACTTTTTTTTTTTTTTTTTTTTTGGATTAGAAATCTGAAGTTAGGAATGCTTAAGTTAATTCTGTTACAGTAGACCACATTTAGCTCTGCTGGTGTTTTCAGTTCAATATCTTATCCTCTTATCACTTTCTCTTACTTTAAGTGGATAAGCTTCATGAAAATGTCATTCATGTTTCCTGAGATTAATTGGATTTGTCTAAAAACACTTCATTCTGCTACAGTTTCTTTCAACACGGCAGACCTACCATATTTCAATGGTCTTGTAATTTTCAGTAGTAGTTCTATTGAAGAGCAATTCTACTATTCTTACAGAGCTAAATAGTCAGATGCATAAGAAAAAGAGCAGATAATTTCACAAATTGGGGTTCAGAGAGAAGACGCTGTAATTCTCACCAGAATATATGCAACTGTAGAAAATCTGTCTCTCAGTAACATTTTGTTCTTTTTTTTTTTCCTCCAGCTGAGTGTGGTTTTCCCAATAATATTCTGTATATGTTCAGTATTTCTGGTGGTAGTGCCACTCTATAGTGACACCATAAATTCATTGATTGGAATTGCCATCGCTTTATCTGGAATTCCAGTCTTTTTCTTGGGAGTCTATTTACCTGCGTCAAGGAGACCTCAGTTTATCAACAAGATTTTAGGTAAGTCTGTTTGAAAGGATTGTGGTGGACTGAACACTGCAGCAGCAGTCAGTAGCTAAGCACCCACAGAGCCACTCATTTGTTCCCTACCTCTCCACCCCCAGCAAGATGGGGGAAAGGATAGGAAGAACAGAAGTGAGAAAACTAACTGGTTGTTACCAAAACTATTTTAGCCATGCATCCAAAGCACTTGCACTATATGGGCTGCTGTGAAGAATATTAACTGTATCCCAGGAAGACCCAGTGGAAGGGCGTACTGATTTTATACATGCCTATGCACCCAGTTTTTATTCACTATATATTTAAAATACTACTTGCTTTCTACAGATATTGTCCTAATTTTTTCTACAATTCTCTCTAAACTAGCAGCTGAAAAGTCTTTTTCTTAACCAAGATTGATCTTTGTAAAAGGGCCAGGCATTCTTGGCAATGCAAGTGAGCTGTCGTACTGTACTGAATCAGCTGTTTGAATTTAGATCTTATGTCAGTCACAGGTTGAATTTTTCTTCCATTGAATGTCCACAGCTAAATTATCCATTTCTCCCCAGCAGTGTACTGTTGTCATCATTGCTGAGAAAACCCTGCTAAGGGATGTGGAAACGAAGATTTATAGCATAATCTTAGAATGCAACAGGATGTGGTGCTGTAGCAGTTAGTGAATATATAAATACACAGTAATATTATCACTACTGTGTGCTATTTCAAGTTCTTGTGGTTTTAATTTTTTTTTTTATTCTACCAATTCTACACTCTTAGTTACGGAGAAAAAGGATTTTCCTTCAATTATTTGGCAGAGCGTTTGGGAGGAAAAACACCCTAGGCAAGAGATCAGCAAAATTACCAGAACAGCTTTAAACATTGTTTAAAAATACTGAGTGGAAAATATTTTCTGTGCTAATTTTTCTGGTTAGTGTTTCCCGTAATAGAAGTGAGCCAGCAGTCTTGACAATTAACTTTTGTTAGTCAGATATATTTTGTGTAAGTTGAAGGAGGTGGTTATTTTTCTGATTTATCTTTGATTTCCTATACAGGTACAGTCACGCGAAACATGCAGCTGCTCTGTTGCTGTGTTTTAACAGAGATGGACACAAGTGAAGAAAAGAAACTAGAAATCAAATCTAACTAAAATCTCAAAGCCATTACAAGAACAGGAGGGAGGCTAAAGCAATTACAGCAAGAAAGGGAAGAGAATGGAACCGGAGAAAACATGAAAACTATTTCCAGTGGTCTTTCAGAAATACTGAAAGTGTACTTACTTGCAATTGGATTCCTGCATAGATCTTGTCTTCATGTCATCCTCCTCAACTGTGGCATATTTTCATGGCGTTTTCATTAGATAATTACCTGCTCATTTCAAGCACACAAGCTATGCGTCAATACTGTTCGTTCTGAATTTTCTTCAGAATTGGTAGTACAATGGTAAGAGCTGATGGATCAAATCAGATGTCTGCAGAACCAGCCAGTAATGCATTTTTAAGTTAAACTGAAAACCACTTTGAGGCAAAAGACTGAAGGCTGTTTCCAACTTAATTCTGATGGTTGTTTGCATGAAATGATTTGCTGTGCTCAGTTCTTATCCCAGAAGACAACTGGTCACAACCCCCATAATTTGTCATTAGTAGCAGAAAAATTAATAAAGTTATGCTACATTATTTAAAGACTTTCTCCCTTGAAGAGGAACATATTATTTCTATATGCTTCATAGAAATGTGGTATGTGTCTCTGGCAAGGATTTAATCAACAAAGCACCTTTCACAACATCTGGATTCCTTGGCACTGAAGATTTGATTTAGGATTTAATGATTATGCGCTAATTCTTTCCTGCTATCTTGTTAGTACTTGGTTATCCTCTGACAGTTTACGTAAGTTTCAAAAATTAAAATGTTCGGTCTGAAGCTTGTAAGCATTTGTTTTTCAACTGTTTCAGTGAACACAGCAGTATTTCTTCATCACGCAGAAACTTTCCTTTCTGAATTTGCTTTTTATTAGAAAATGACATCCATAAACTCACAGAACAAACCACTTTTTTTCTTCTTCAGCAGAAGTAATGATCCACGGCAGCACTTCTATCCTGAAAGCTAAGTAGCAGGGAGAGAAGATAACAATAAAACCGAGAATAAATAATACTGCCATATGGACTGATGCTAATTAGTAGTATTTGGAATTCCAAAGCTGTAATGCTAACAGCAGGACGCTCTGATACTGAATTTTAGTGTAGCAAAAGGTAACATGAAGCCAGCCTCTTTGGCCCATAAAGCAAGAAAACACTCAACTTCAGCTTCAAAAGCATTCCTTGGATTTTTAACTTAATTCAGAATGTTGATCTCAGCTGAGCTTAGTTTAATGTAGGGCAGTTAGTAAATGTGTGCATTTAAGGTGAACTAAATCTCATAACCACAAGATTATGGTTGAATCCATGCATGCTTTAAGTGCTGCATGTTTGCATTGTTCACTTGAATAACAGAATATGTGAAATCTTTTACTGACTTCTTGACCAAGGTTATTTTGAACAAAAAACTGCAGATAATTGAAAGTTGCAGAAGATGTTAAAAACTGACACATAACGGAGTCTTGAGCTATGCTTATGAAGCAGTGTTGAAATTTAATTGTTAAATGTGAGCCGAGGAGTTGTGCACAGTTGGAACATAAATATGTAAGGACTTCTTGCTATTTAATATAAGCATTCAGCTATTCTACTGCAGCTTTTTAGCCTTGCATATAACTAGAGTTAATTCACAGCAACTAAGTTGAGACATCTGTTCAGGGAGCGGCATAGCTTTAACAGGCTAGGGTTGGGGCATAGGTTAATAGTCATAGTAACCTTCCTGACATGAAAAAAAAAACACTTGTCTCCACTACCTCAACATCACCACCTAGAATTAATTGACCTTAAAAGTCCCTACTGCAACCTACAGCTCATGACTGATGTCAATTTAACATGCTATTAGCCATTTATTACAGACTTAAGTAGGAGGGTGCTGAAATAGTTTTAGTGCCTCAATGGGTAACTGTCAGGTCAGGGGGATCCTTCTTGCAGAAGTGACTCAATACTGGAGGAGAGATTCAGTATTGTAAGAGTCCTCAAATATTTAAAGATCAGCCAGATGGACAAGTTACATTTTTATACTCTCTGCATATAAAATTACGAAGGTGATGGTACCAGGTTATCAGCTGGTATCTGCAGTATAGCAAAAGCAAAGTATCTAACAAAGGAAACAAGCTGTACCTTTCCAGAAACTTAAACCAAAGAGAGACTAGCATTCAGTTCCCTGCTTTCTTGTGGACTCAAAGGAAGTTTAACTATGCCTGGAAGCAGTGTAAGATAGTAAGAATTTTTGCAGGCTTTAATTCTGCACACATCAACAAGGAATGACAATACCTGCATTTTCAATAATTGTTACACAATAGAACATGGAGCTCAGTACGGTTTCGGTAGGCTTTGGTGGTTGCTGTGGCTTAGCTTTTGCTTGTTCTGTGTATTAAAATTCAGAAGCCAGGCAGTGATCACTTGCCTCTGAAGATGGTTGGAGGCTTTCCCTTTGCAAAGGCACTAAAACAATGTAATGCTGAAAAAAAGGGCAAACAATTCCTAGAACTTCTTGCTAGAAGTAACGAAAATGGAGTAAGATAGAGGTTTTGTCAATCATCTAATTAAAGTAGATGTATGATTAAGGTGAGAAATAGTCTCAGATTTATTACGGACTGGAGCAGGTACATTAAGAAGTCAACATAAAAATTCAGCTATCCAGACTAAAAAAAAATCTGCAGTCTGTTTCTCTGACAAAGGTAAAAACCAAAAGCTTGAGAGGTGTTGATTCTGCTAGGTAACATTACAACATCGGTCAGTATCAGCAGTCAAAAACCAGGTTACACAAAATAAGACCTCTGCAAAGTTAAAGAAGGATCAACCTGTTCAAATGCTAATATTGCTTCAGCTGAACCAACTTCCCTGATCTTTAAATGAGCGAAGAAAACTTAGTCAAAGATTCTTTATTGTACAATCCAAATGCACATGTATTTTTCTACCCACCCTAGTTACTGGGTTTTGGAGAGATCCAGCAATAAAATAGTCACTCAAAGGCATTTTGCATGCTCAAGTAAATACAGTTTCTTGAAACGTAGGAACAAGTACAGCAGAAAGCATTAGGAGAGAGTGCCTTTTCTGGCACTCCTATGTGCCCTCGTGGCAGATCTGTTCATATCCGTATGATTAGGCATGACAGGAAGGCTTCCTTCCTGTCACAACCCCAGCATTGCAGCATTGGTGGAACAATCTCTTTTAAATCACGTAGTATCTTCTGCTTAGAAAGAAAGTTTGTATTATCAAGTGTCCCAATTTATACCCACTTATTTAATATCTACCAGCTGATGCTGACTGAACATTAGTGACAGCTCAGATATGTAAAAAAAAAAAAAAAAAAAAAAAAAAAAGCTTTTAGAATCTAATAGTCATACCTAGGCAGGGTGAACCATGCCAGTCACCAGTTGTTTCAAGATGTTATCTTAAAGCCAGCCACACAAAAATTTAGCTCATCTACATAAAGACTGGTTTCCTACTGTCCCAATAAGCACAACTTCTAGCAGAAAGTGCCTTCACAGGTGTTGTTTTTTTCCCTTCAAAATGTTTATGAATAGCCATCAGCAGCTGTCTGGATTTTCAGTCCTACTGCGACAGTTCTGTACATTTCATCTTCAAAAAAACGCTATTAGTCTGAATCCACATCCTGGATCTCATCATATCCAAATTCCTGTAGGACTTCCTGACGGTATTTGCTCCATGTTCTTCGTCTGTAACATTGGTCATCATCACTGGAACTGTCTTCAGACTCTAAGGAAAAGTGCATCAACACATTCATGTTATTTCTTGGTTTCAGTTCAATAATTAGGTTTATCAGGCTACTGGAACTTCTTGAGTGATACACATTAATACAAAGTTTGAACAACTTCTGTATTAGGTGAGATTTGAATTCTACTTGTGTGCTGCAATGGGGAGTTAAGAAAGCGAAGACCGTTTCACAAGCATGTGGAACCAAGTCATCTGTTCCTTCTCAAAATAAGCAACCCTTTGCAATTGCAGCAGCCTGAAATGGACTTCTTAATTCTGACTGCAAAAACACCAAGATCCATTGTAGTTTGAAGAAAGATAAATCTCTGTTTATAAAAAAAAAAAAAAAAAGTTTCCAAAACCTCTGATCTTAAATCCTGTGCATCCAGAAAAGTAAGATTTGTATATTTTAAAGCCAGGTACTATCTTACATGTTAGCTCTGCAAAACACAATGGAACAATTTAACTGTTCGCCTCAGCTCCCCCTACCGTCTTCCTTCAGCATGCATCCAAATAATATTTAAGAGAGGCATACCTTTTTCTCCATCATCATCATCTTCCTCTGCTAAGAATTCATCTTCATCAGGATAATCATTACGCCAGTTATTTTCATCGTTTTCATCATCTTCATCTTCATATATTTCCCCTGGAACATTATCATCATCTACCTGCATATCAACACAGAACACACCATTCATTAGTAATACAGCTACTTTGAAGTGAGCCGTTTTTCATCTACCTCTACAACAATTATAAAGAGCCAGGAGATACTTATCTATTGCAAGCAATTATTCAACAGTTGCACAAAGCACACTGTAGAAAAATGTGTTGCAATGGCGATTTGCTTTAGGTGAAAAGTCAGTTAAGTCATGCATTTCAGTGTTCTTTTCAAGCATTTAAATGCTAAACTTAGACATTAAATTATTCGTACTCACTTCAACAGTTCTTTAATAGGTCAAGAAAAAGCAGCTGCAGGTTCCTGATATGCAAGTCTGATTACAGTATCCATGAATTGAAAAAATAAAGCTTATATTTAACTAATTAACTCCAGTCACTGAAAGACATTTCTTTATCACAAGAAAATAGTTTGTATTAGTATTATAAAGTCAGGTCCTCAAAAATTGAAAACATCCTCCCTTGCTCCTTTTCCCACCCAAATGTGTCTCCAACTACACACCAATTACTGCCTCCTACTTACAAATGAGATGTGAATTACTTAAGTTTATGTTTCCATGTCAAAATTTGTCACTTTGAAGCCTGCTGAATTCTTCTTAGTACCTGAACTTCATCCCTTCAGTTTTCATTGTCATATTATAATTCGCTTGTCAACAGTAACATGAATGAGCACAGAAGTGGCAATTCCAGAAACCCTACTACAGAAGTCACTGAGCATAAGCATAGCATCTCCAACTATCTTTGTTGGCACAGCAACTTTTTGTCGTAGGACTCTTAAGTACATTTATTCACAACCTTTCTACTTAAGAAGGGTCAAATTTTCACACCCTTACCAGTTCATATTCTTCTTTATAAGGCTGTACAGAGAGGATATTATGGATCCAGACAGGAACTGATGTTTCCATGCAGTAGATGTCATAAACGTACTCATCTTCTTTCTCACGGTGTTCCACTTTTTTATCATCTTCAGAAACATGTAAACGCTCACGGATCATCTCTACTGCATTGCAGAGAATCACATCTGGATCACTGCTTTTCTGTTGGAAAAAAAAAAAAGCAGATTTCTCCTGAAGCCAAACACAAAATCTTTTTTTTATTATATTTTTTATTTTGTGTTTGTTACAGTAGCCAACAGCTAGCTAAGGATGACATTCTGAAATCTTACACTGAAACATTTCCCCATTGGAACACTGATATTTGGAACATTAGCAATTTAAAACAGAAAGACCCCAAAGAAATTTCCAATTACTGTAGTACTGTGTAGCTATGCCTCATTTCAGTTAATAGGAAAAATGGGGAAAAGTTCATCAGAAGCTGCTGAAGGAATATGAATAATCCTGTACAACTGTTAATCTGCTTCTGAAGATGTATGGGTTGAAAAGCCATGCCTTAAGATAACCTGTGCTTTGTAAAGCATTATGCTTGCAACACTGCAGGAAAGGTGTGCATACAGCAGCACTGACACAAGGCAAGTCTATAGGAGAAATAATGAAGATGTGACAAATCAAGAGGAAAAGACTGACAGGCCCTTCAGAGAGGCCTTTTATTTCCTTTATCTCCTCATTAAAACAGAAGAAATTTATTCATGCCTTCTCCTTCCTAACAAATCACTTGCAATATCTTTGTTTTAGCAACCTGCGTTTAAAAGTCTACAGGCTGATTTTTGCTGCCATTTTTTCTCTGCTAGAACTTTTTCAGAATATTTTTTGCCACACCAGTGGTATCCCCCAAACTACTTGAGTATTTCTGAGGAGGAACTACAGACCGGCCTTTCATTCACTTCCAAGTACTTACAAAATCAAAGAGAAAGCTTTTCTTCTTCCTTTCAACACTTACTGCTAGCTCTAACAGAGTAAGAACAAAGCTCTGATGCTACTCAATTTTATCTGTGGTTTTCTGAACAGCAGAGTGATAGGTAACAGTTCAACTAACAAATCTCAGGTGTCTATTTGAACTACTTACTCTGGCTTTATAAAAAGCATTTGATGGCAAAGCTCTAAAATGATCTACAAGAAATGCTAAAGGATGATAGCTGGTTCTGCACTGGCTTACCAAAATATTTTCTGCTTTAAAACAAAACATTTGTGTTTTCCTCAGAGCTGTGACAGGCTGCATACGTCAAGTAACCATCCTTCACTTAAATACAATGAAACAACTACTAAAGAATGCATACACAGCCCTTTTATCTCCTTTTCTGTATGGAGAAGAGTCTTTTAAATACAAAATCTTCTTAATATTCTGTACGCATGGAAACCTTACATAGAAGGCAGAGCTTCTGCATACTTGAAGTCATTGTAGATACTGAACTAGATATTCCTCTAACCAAAGACATATTTAACTGATGAAAACAGGGGCTAAGTAGCCTATCAAACACCTGGAATACTGCTAGAAACAACATATACTAAAGAAAAAAAAGCATATTGGAATTACAAGAAGGGGACATTCAAAGCTATTTTTTCCTTTGGTAAATCTTGCCTATAAGTGACATTCCTAGGCATCTGGGTGGATAAGAAGACATTGAATTAGGTGGTTGTTGTGTTTTTGTTTGTTTGTTTGTTTTTTTTCTTTTCTAGCAAGTACAGAAGTTAATAATAAAAAAAAAAAAAAAAACACACACACACACATTAATCCACCTAACAGATGAATATGAGCATTAATGCATCTGAACAGAGTGCAGAAAAACAATAGTACGAGCCTTTCCTGTAGAGGCCAACTCCATATGGCTTTTTCAACAACATTACTGCACTTTAGGGTCCTCATAGAACTTGTTTCTCATACAATGTATTAACTATTCCAACTTACAAATACCTAGTTAAAGCTCCTGTTAAACACTGGAATACTTACTATTCAAAAAAACTTCCACAACTGTCAGTTTGCCCACGTGTACCAGTCAACAGCAACACACAAGTACTCCAAGTACACTTAAGTCTATCTGCTGACCTGTGGGTTTGCTGCAGTTGCACTGGGGTCTTCTATCACCTCGTCTTCTTGTACAATATCAAATAGCTGGAATTTCCCACCACAGTCTGAGCTCTCATCAACAGCACTCGTTTCCTTTTGCGAAGCATCTTCTGTAGTTTCAGAGCCTGGTCTGTCACCGTCAGTCGATGCCTTGCCATCTGCAGCGGGTGCGTTGGGCCGATGGCTGGCTATTACACGGTACCGATTTTCCTTCCTCTTCGCTTCCTTGGAAGAACGGAGCTCCTGAGCGATCCGCTGAGTGCTTCCTAAGGAGGGCCGCAGGCTTTGCGCTGCTTTGTCTCGAGTGAGCACTTCTTGAACGTACTTCTGAACTGGTTCATTCTGGGTAGAGGAACAAGAAGGAGAAGGAATAGATGCAGTGACACGGTCAACACAGTAAGGCACACCCCTCGTGCCCCTCACTAGAGGCAAGCAGCAGCTATTGCTGGCACATCCTATTTGAGGGCTGCAGTGCTAATGTTCATAACAACATCCAAGTCACTCCTACTGCTTCAAGTAATGGAACTGACAGCCTGTTCTCCAGATATAGGAAGAAGGTACAAAAAATATTTGCAAACTGTAAGACTGTTCTTATATTATTTAAGGACACATATACTTTATGGTATAGAAGAACTCTCCAAGTGAAAACACCTGCCTCGAAAAGACTGTGACGGTCCTAACTTTAAACCACAACACGCTTTACACCCTCGCCTGTGAAAAACAGCTCCAAGGAAAAAAAACAAAAAACAAAAAACAAAACAAAACAAAACAAAACAAAAAAAAAAAAAAAAAAAAAAAAAAACAGCAAAAGGCCGGGGGTACCTCATGCTGCGTAGCTGAGCCCCGGCACAGCGAGCTGGCAGCCCCCAGCCCCAGCCCTCCCACAGCTCCTCACAGCAGCCCCGCTCAGGGAGCCCGCCAGAGCCCCTCGCATCAACCGCGCCTCTACCTTAGAGGAGACGGTGGCCACCAGCTTGAAGAGGCTCCTCTCCACCTCGGGGGCCCCGCCGGGCTCGGTGCGGGGCCGCTTGCAGGCGAGCAGCAGCGCCTCGGCCGGCTCGGGGCCGCCGCGCTTCCTCTGGACGCGCAGCACAGCGGCCGCCTCCATGGCGCCGCGCGGGGCAGGCCGGGAAGAGGGCGGCCGCTGGCCGCGGGCTCCATGGCGCTGCGCGGGGCACGGCGGGAAGGGGCGGCCTGAGGGGGAGCTTTGGTGGCTGCTCGGTGCTTTGAGGGGAGGCGAGACCGAGGCTGGCTGGGGACGGGGAGAAGGGAGAGGAGGGTCGTCGTTTCCCCCCGCAGCTCATTTCTGAGGCGGGTAAGTGCTGCTTTCTCGCCGGAGCGGTTTGCTGTCAGCCTGTGGGCCCGCCCTCAGGCTGTGGGGTTCCCCCGGCATGAGGTACGTCGCCGCGTGGGGAGGCGTTTTGCTTTCAGACAACGCCGTTTGATCGTATATTTTTCTGTGCTGAGTCTAAGTTGGAGCTTGAAAAGCGTTTATATGCCTCGAAGCAGCGATCAGCTTGCTGGCAGAGGCGGGTGTATGAGGAAAGGTGTGTGTTTGCTCCCAGAGTGAAAGTAATGTCTGTTTTCACTGGGTTTGTTTGTTTCCTTGTTTACAGACGCTATTTTGAGTGTTATATTGAAGCCAGTTCAGCAAAACTGCATGATATGTAAATAGAGATTGATCATGAAGACCTTTTGTGGAAGAGCTAACCCGACCACTGGTGCCATGGAGTGGTTAGAAGAGGATGAGAACTACGACTACCATCAGGAAATTGCAAGGTATGCTGGCAAATAACTGAACCACTTGCTTTGCTGTCAGTTTTTTATCTCTGCAGAAATTCCAGGGGCATGAGATGAGCAGACTGTACAACAGTCTAAATGTTACAGTGCCCAGGGTTTTATGGCGCAGAATTATAGATGTAGAATTTTGTAAAGTATTCTCCAAATAGTTTCAATTTTTTAAAAACACTTTCTGAGGTTCTGATTTTTATACCAATACTCACCCAATTGTGGCAAAGTGTGTTGGCTAAATTTATTTAAAATACATAACACAACAAATAATTAATGATCACCTGTTCCTGGCTCAAGTGGTTATTAATTTAGCCTGAGAATTACATTGCTTTGTGTCCTAAGTTACAACAAATGCTAGCTTTAGTGAGAGGATCTTGGTAACAAATGACAGACCATTATTAGACAGCCTTTCATTGCTTTGTTTGTCTTTGTATGAACTTGCATATGTCCCAGCTGTTATTTCACAGCTGTCTGATCTATGTACTGGATCCAATGCTGAAGAGCCATAACAGCAGTTAATTAGTTCACTCATATGCTGATGACCAGACCAGTGAACAGACTTCATTCCTTAGATCTGAGAAATCACTTGAGTCCTTGAAGTGTGTGTCATGGTTATCTACATGCTCATGGGCCCTGAGTCTATTTGCATTAGTAGGTGAAAACCAAGGAGGTTATATGTGCAGTTCTGTAGTGTTTTGCACTATGTAGTATTTTGATTGCAATTTTATTTATTGTAGATCACGCTATGCAGACATGCTTCATGATAAAGACAGAGTAAGTATAGAAGCAAGAAACTATTGAACGGTGAGAAAATACTCATTTTTCTTTTCTTGAGAAGCTGTCACTGCATGACTGTACAGGTTTCTTTGAAAGATGAAGTGTTCAGATTTGTACTCTTCAAGACCTGCTGCTGGATCAGGAGGTGCCTTCTTACGTCTGACTCTAGTACACTGCTCTTTACTGCAGAATATGATATTTACACTCAGTAGCTGTGTAAACTCAGTAGCTGTTTTACACTGCTGTGTTTGTAACCCCTCTTAATGGCACATAACCAAAAGCTGCTATTTAGATATGTTGTTTCTCATGTACGAATGTCTTCCAGTAGATGTAGAAAGGAATCTAAATCCAAGATACTTCAGCTCTTGCCCTGGTGTAGGCCCTATATGAGTATTTTAGTGATTCTTCAGGAGAAAAAAAAAATCAAAAACAAAACCAGTAGCATCTTATTTGGGTATTATTATTATTGCCTTCAAAAATGATGTATTGTATTTGTAAATTATGCATGCAATGTAAATATATGACTGATTGGTGATGAGGAGAATGGTATGATAAGATTGATTTGCTGTAAATGAACTTCTCCCTCCAAAAATGCTTGCCTGTGCTGACAATGTCTTTGGTATGATGGTATGACTGTATAGCATAAAGAATGTCTGTAGGCCTTTTTCTGACTGTAAACTCATATAGTCTGAGAAGTCAAAATTTCTGCACAAAAATATGAAGCTGAGAGGTTGCTGACACCCCCCCCCCCTTTTTTTTAATTTTATTTCCACAGAACATGAAATATTACCAAGGTATTCGTGCTGCAGTGAGCCGAGTAAAAGAAAGAGGTGAAAAAGCAATTGTTCTCGACATAGGGACTGGCACAGGACTCCTGTCTATGATGGCAGCTTCAGCAGGTGCAGATTTCTGCTATGCAATTGAGGTAAGCATTTGTTACTGGCTACATGTGCTTGCATCCATGCTTATAACCTCTAACTACAGTTGTTTTGTCTTCATGATCAGTCATGGGTGCATTTGCTTTTCTGTACTTTGCTTTCTGAAGTGCAAATTTGATGCCTTTTTATGTGTGTGAAAAAGGTAAATCTTACAAGAATGTAGTTGAAAAGGCATAAAACATTTTTCATTTTTGGGACAGCTTTTGTAAATGTAGAGATCATCTAAGTCAAATTTTATGGTGTTCTGACTTTTCTACTTAACAAGCCTCAACGCTGATTAATGTTTTTGAAAATTTTGAGTATTTTCAAACTATATTGCTGATCTTCATAAGTTTCAACTCTCGTAGGTGGCTTCTAAGGCCACTAAAATGTGGATGACATCTTAATAAAATAACTGTCTTATAAACTGATTATACCATTTCTGTGATTAGATATGGCTGTTATGGACTACGATGCTCTTACTTATGTTAAGGATAACAACAGGAACATTTTGACCAGTTTAAGTTCTCTTTTTTTTTTTAATTTATATGAAGAAACAGAGAGCATTCGCTTGTCCCTAGGTCACAGTCTTTAGAGCTATTGGTGCATAAGTTCTAATAGCAATATATTATTCCTGCTTTGGAACTTGGGCTAGGTTCCAAGGTGGTCACGAATTTCTTATCCTAAGTAGTCAAACTGTGTGGCTGGGTAGAATATTTAAAATCTTTTAGTTTAAAAACAATCTGGTCATTAAGCCCTTCCAACACACTCTTCATCATTATGTTATTTGCAAGCTATCTCCTTTCTTTATTATTCTCTTCACTCTGAAGGAAAGAGAACTTCTCTTCAATGTCAGTAAGAGCACATTTTTGGAATGTTCCAGTGACTATTTGAGTGCTGGTTGCTTTTTTTTCTTTTATTATTATTATTGAGACAGAGCCTTTTATAATGCATATGCATCTTTATTTTTAAAAATAATGAGTTTGTTTAATGTAAATGTTAAAAAATCATAAGTTTTTTTTTTTTTTGGTTTTCAAAAGCTAAATTGGTGTAGCTTTTGGAGACAGCTGATAACTGGGTTGGTAACGGTGACACTGGAAATCTATGAACTTTTCAAATGAGACTTGCTGTCTTGTTTCATGGTAATGAACTTCAACCACAGGAAAATATACAGTTGAATTTTTGCAGGGCTAAACATGCTGCATTTTGTGTTGTATTTTTGAAAGCTTATGTTAGCGTACTGGTTTGTTATACTCTTGCTATTTACAGGTTTTCAAGCCCATGGCTAATGCAGCTGTGAAGATAGTGGAGAAAAATGGTTTTCGTGACAAGATCAAGGTAATCAACAAGCACTCCACTGAAGTTACAGTTGGGCCAGGTGAGAAATACAAGGCTAGGTTAAAAATCATTGGCAACTACCTCAAAACTGTGAAGGAATATGACTTTTTCTTATTTTCTGAATGCTTTTAATTTATAAAAAGGAAATTCTTTTTTCACTAGAAAGTAACATTGAAAGGTTACTTCGAAAGGAAGCGTTTTTAGTAATATTTAAGTAGTCATTTGAATTTCTTAGTAAACTTCTACAGGGAATTACTTTGCATTCTTCAGCAGGTTCTCTGGCAGGAATAAATTTTTGAATGACTTGTCTTTTCAGCATAACATCTTGAAAGGCTTATATGGTGTTAGTATTACAATATTAAATTATGTCTTTTAGATGGAGATATGCAGTGTCGTGCGAATATCCTGGTAACAGAACTATTTGACACAGAGCTGATAGGAGAAGGTGCGTTACCAACATACGAGCATGCGCACAAATACCTTGTACAGGTAAGAAAATACAGTTTGTTATTTATTCCTAGGGAAACTCTTGTCTTTTTTGGAGTAGGATGGAGGTTATATTTGATTTAGGCTTCTGTAGCGTTTGTAAATAATGCAGCAGCTGTGCTAATTTCTTATTCAGATAATAATTCACTACCTTCATTCCTAGAATAAAGCTGTTGGGCTATGTATCATAAATTGCCGTCTGTGAAATTATGCCTAATTTTATATTAAAACTAATAACTTGCTGCTTAGCAAATGTCTTTCAGAAAGGTATCCAGTTCTAATTTGGAGCTTTCCTTAGGAGTTGGTTCCAATGGCAAATAGGTTCCAAGATGTTTTCAAAAACATTTTTTTTCTCCTCCTAAATTTGATGGGCTTCACATCCTAGGCATTCATTTTCCTTGTAAGTGTGTTTTTTTTGCCCGTGGAGATAGTTTAAACAGTGTATTTAAATTAACAGCCAATGTTTTTTTGTTTGACATGTAATCCGTGGGTATAATTTTATGGCTTTCTCCTCTATCCTTTTAAATTTTTCCCTTTAGTTAAAAGGTAGATGACAATTTAGCTTACTAGGCTTCATTTCATGTGTTTTACATATAAAGACAATGTCACTCCATAACTCTGTACAGCTTCCCATGTTTAAATTGTAATTAGTACGTTTTGCAAAAGCATTGTTCTTGGAATTCAGTTAGCTCATAGGTCACAATGTTTTTTCTAGAACAACTAGAAAACTGTTATGTTTTCTGCCCTTTAATCAAGGTCAAAAAGTTGTCGTTAAATAAATATTTAAGCCATTATTTTTCTGGTTTACTCATTGCAAACACAAATTCTGTGTTAATGTTGATAGCTTAATAGTTACGTGCCTGGAGAAGCTCCAAATAGATTCCTCATCTCAGTATGAGAACTGCGATGCTAGTTTAACTCAGCAAATAAACTGTTCTATTGTGTCAGTAATGTAACAAAGTGATCTGGCCTTCTGAAAGACATCTGACAGGATAGAAAGTATAAAATTTCACAGAGAGGTAAAGAGAAATGTCTCTGAAATATTTGGAGTTTAAGATTTCAGAGTTTCCAGTCCAACTACTTTTTCTTTAAATTGTTTCATGTTTCAGCTGATTTAATTCTCGTGCATGTTAAGAAGTCACTTTATTGAATGCTTCTACCCTTTGTTTTGAACACTCAGGAAGGATGTGAGGCAGTGCCTCACAGGGCAACAGTGTATGTCCAGTTAGTGGAATCCAAAAGAATGTGGTCCTGGAACAAACTGTTTCCTGTTCGTGTTGAAGCAGAGGATGGTGAAAAAATTGTCATTTCCCCTTCAGAAATGGAGAACTGTCCAGGTGTTCCTTCTGTTTGTGATATCCAACTGAACCAGATGCCTTCAAGTGACTTCACTATCCTTAGTGATGTGGTGACAATGTTCAGGTAAGCTAGGCATTGTTCTGTTCAAAGCAAAATTTTCCTGTTGTGCTTTTGATATAAATTGTGCATTTGGCTTAGGAAGCAGGTGAGAATTTATGAAGAGTGCTGAGTATTTCTTTTTACAATTTCAATACTTCTCTGCAGCGTGGATTTCAGTAAGCCCGTAAGGAGTGCTTCGACCTACTACAGAGTGCAGCTGGAGCCTGTAAAATCTGGCAAGGCACAAATCGTCCTTTCTTGGTGGGATATTGACATGGACCCCTCCGGGACGATAAATTGCACAATGGCTCCATACTGGGTAAAATCCACTTCTGCTTTCCAGGTAATGCTGAGCCTTCAGATACTTTCAGCAAATGACTTGCAGTAATTATTTTAAGTAAAGGTCATACTGGGTGATTTAAGCAGCTGTCTTGTAAACTGTATAGGAACTTTGCTACTATTTTACATATTGGAAAATGATAAACAAAACACAGAAATGCTAACTTTATTATTCACCCATTTTAGGTTTGCTTTAATGTAGAACTTAAAAACTGAAGCTATCTTCTAAATGTACAATTCTTGATTTCTTTCTGTTACTTCCAAGAAATAAAACAAAGACTTCCACATATTTTTCATTAAATAGTCTCCATCCCTAGTCAAAACGTTAGTTTGTGTTGTGCTTCCATGTAGTTATTGTATAAAATTTCCAAATATGTGTTAGCTTTATTGTAATGTATTTATATTTCCATAATGAAGAAGGCTGGTGTGGAAAAATGATGAGTTGATACTGGATATTTAGAGGAATGGGAGATCACTATTAAATCAGACTCCTGTGTTTTTGTATTGACATGGAGGATAAACTTAGTCAAACAGAAACTACACTTGCACTTACTGTGTTTGAGAATAAAATTCAAGACTATCAAACTTCAGCTTAAAACACTTGCAGTGCAGAAAACAACTTTTTGAAACACAAAACAGTGGTGATGTCATATCAAAACGACACTAACTGAGCTCATTTGATACGTGAAGCTGCAGACACTGGTCACTATCTTTAATTCAATATGGGTTTCTAATGTAAGTGAACTGTAGAGGCAAACCAGCATTAATAAATTATTTTTTAAATTTGTTTTTCATTTCATAAAACACAAACATAGTCACTCAGCAAGCTTGTGGTATCTAGCTTACTCTGTTGTAAGAAATCTGTATCAAGTGCCTTCAATACCCAGTATTAGGCCTTAGTCAGCCCTGCTAACATAAACATGGTTCTTTAAACTAGTCATGTATCAGTGCTTTGAAGTCAAGCCCATTCTTACTGATTGATTTCCTGTCATTTGTTTGCTTCTCATGTACTATTTATGAGTTAATCCCTAATGTTTTGTCTCTCAACTCCTTTTCAGTGGAGAGATCATTGGATGCAGTGTGTGTATTTTCTGCCAAACGAGGAGCCAGTTCTCCAGGGTGAGAAGGTGTACCTGACTGCCTGTCGTGATGAGTACTCTGTGTGGTATAAGCTGCAGAAAGCCAGGTAACGATATGTAGGTTAAAAAAAAGGGTGGCACCTTATTCCAAGCTGCACTATTTGCTCTTAGATATGTGCTGGTTTGTGGAAGAGGAAGACAAAAAACAAGAGACTACAAAAATTACTAAAAATCTAAATGAACTAAAACTTGCTTAAATGAACAGGTGGAAAAAAAATAAAAAATGATTCATAGAAACACAACTGAGCTTTGGACTGCAGCTTTATTCCTGGTGGTGGTATGTAGCAGAGAAACAAAAACTACTTGTGGTTGGTTCCTTGAACTCCTGAAACGTAACTTAGCTGAGCTGGAATGTAGGTAAGAGAGTGAAGTAATTGCCATTTTGTCTCTCTTCATTTCCTATATTCCCAGTCAGCATCGTCTTTTAACTTGAGGAAAAGGCATAAGGATTAAGGAGCTTAATCGTGCTGGTTGTGATGACAGTAGTAGGCAAGATTTTTTTATTTTTTTATTTTTTTTAAAAAAAAGGTCCAATTAGGAGTCCAAATGAGCAACTTTTTTCCTAAAAGTTCAAAGCCTAAAATACCTAACCACCAGAGACAGTCCAGTGGGATTTTATTTTTTTTTCTGTAAAGGCAAAAATTGGCCTTTTTGCCTCCTTTTATTTTGAAATGCAAAGTCTAAAAAAGTATCACTGGGGAGCTAGTAAATTTGAACAAGTACCAGTGGAGTCTATATGCATTAATGTACATCCTAGTTAAAATGCATGAATTTACCTGTTTGGGAAAACAAATCTCTGATGCTGTAGTTAATCTTAAATTTAATTTCTGCTTCCCCCACACGTACTTCCAGAGGAGAAGACAAAGCAGATATTTGCGTTGAGAGTCCGATTTGTAGATGTCAGGCTCACCTTCTTTGGAATAGACCACGATTTGGAGAATTAAATGATCAGAACAGAACACGCCAGTACATCAAGTCTTTGATGAATGTGAGTGGATGTTACCTGTAGGTTTTCTGGCTTCTGTGACAGATGTGTGTATTGTTTTGTTTGCGGTGATTATTTTTGGAATCTCTTTCTCCCTTGCTAAGGAGTTTGCTCATAAAGTATATTTTATTTACATCAGCAAATGTAAGTTGGATTTTGTCATGGTATGACCTTTTGGTGTTTTTTTTTGTTTGTTTGTTTTGTTTATTTGTTTTTTGTTTTAATATCAAGCAGCCATTTTTGGATAGGAATTTGTAGCAGCTCTGTCTACTTGTGAAAAGCAGCATTGGTGGTTGGATGAAGTCAGGCTTTTTATGATCACGTGTGAAAATCAGAACATACATTCTTCTAAACACCCATTATGTGCTTGTGCAGACTTTTTCGGACCTAAAGCAAGGGGTTATATGAACTTAGAGTAATCTGTTCTAGTTGAAGTGGTTGTATTAATCATTGTGTCCTTATTTGCTATGGAACTGTGTGAAGTGGGGAAAAATGCCTTCAAAATGTCTAGAACTTGAACTCTTTCATCTGGAATAGGAATAACAATGGCAATTTATTTTCCTGTAGGTTCTGAGAACAGATAGTGTTTGCCTTTGTATCAGTGATGGCAGTCTGCTGCCTGTGCTGGCTCACTATCTTGGAGCAAAGCAGGTATATTACGTCCTCCTGTTTATTTTTTATTTTTCCTGATCTTTTCATTTTAGCTTGGTATTTTGGGTTCTGTCATACTATGGCCTGTTATTTAATTATTTCCAGAGCCTCTTCAGTGCAAAATAGGAAGGAGGCTCCAATTGTGTTGAAATGCAGGCTAAATTTGTCTCTGTTCAAGCTGAAGTCTAGCAAGATAACAGTAACCAATTTTGATGTTTACCAGTGCATAGCCTTGAATGAAAGTGCTGTTTTTCATTTCTCGTTGATTGCTGTTTACCTTCTTATATCTTGGTGCTTTCAGAAATACTGTTTCTACTGACCAAAATGTCTGGCAGTTTTTTTTCTTTTCTGTTCACCATTCTGTAATTACATTTATTACCTACTCTGAAGTGAAAGGGCTGTAACAGCAAGATAAGAGGCTTTAAGAATACCGAATCTGTGTAGATGTAAAACTGAGCATTGCCTGGCTGGCTCCCTTACATACATACCTTACGTGATGTGGGCTTGCAAGGGGCCTTCAGACTAAAATCTGAAAAATCAATTGGACTGAATATCCAGGAATATCTAATGTCTGATACACAGTTTGAAGTAAAAATCTATTCTGCATTTGAAAGAGCAGATGAATGGATATACTCTGGATAACCTCTGAAATACTTAGCTTTGGGAAAGCTTCTCTCAGCTGAAAGGTACCAGTAGAACTGACACTGTAAAATACAGTGTGGGTAAAGGAGCTTTAAAAGATCAAATAGAATAAAGGATAGAGATACTAGCTTCAAAAGGCTGGTGTGCTGCAGTGCACATCAGAGCTCTCTGCAGCTAGCGTGATCAGATCGTGTTAAACCACACTTACAACTGGTAAGAACCTGATGGGGGTTGATTTGTTACACTGGTGATGGGGTCAGTTGTAAGTGACCTGTTTTCTTTCTCTGCTGAGCTGAAGTCAGGGTGATGCACTCCTTATTCACATACTTCTAGGCGGAAAACAGTTCTTCCTAAAGCTCCCATCAGGATGAGCCTAAATCTCCAAATTGCTGTCAGAAAAATTTGAACATCTAGCTGATGGCAGCCTGGGTTTGAGGATTTTGCTGTAAGACTTTCCTTTTTAGCAATATCCTTGTATTTATGCAGGGGTAATACGGGCCTAGAGCAAACAATGATATGTGCATCTTAAAAATGGAAAATAAATAGTTGCGGTCTATTGTGTGTGTTGTTTTTTTTCTTGTGCAGCTGTGAAAACACATTATTTAGCCTGTAGCTATTGAGTATATTTTGTTACTGTTTAAGAAGCATGTGACAATGGGCTGTAGAACGGGCATGTAGTTCATTAGGGCATCAAAATATTTCCCTTGCTGTTTACTATGTAATCTTTTAACTGTTATGTATTTTCTTTAGGTATTTACAGTAGAAAACTCTGCTGTGTCCCGTTCTGTCATGGAGAAAGTGAGTTTCAATTTTGTCTTGAAGTGATAAATGAGCTCTTGGCATTTCTAATGCCAAAGCTGATGATTTGGATTGTCCTTACATAATTGCTTGGGAGTTAAATAAGATAAGTGAATGCATTTGATCATACAGTTTGACACAACAGTGGGAGGCAGAAGGATACTGGGGGGGAGGTGTTGTTCATGTTTTTTAATAAGTTGTACAGAGCTGTGTGCAAATACTTGGAGGAATATACATGTATTCCATCTGAGAGATGTCCGATCTCACAGCTGTAGCAAGCCGAATAGGTCACTGGGTATGTCGACCCGAGCAGAGGGAGTTAAAGCTGCAAGTGTTTGGTCTCTCCTTGCAGATACCTGCCTGAGCTTCTGCTCTGCTGCTCTCATTGTGTTGCTGATAAAAACCAAGCTGTTTGTTTCTGAAGTTTAGTGGATTGTGAGGGCATCATGTAGTTTGTACCAGTCCAATCTGTACTGCTTTTAAGAGAAAGTAGATGGTGAGTCCAAACTGCAGGTGATTTTTCAGCTGCTCCTTCAGGTAGAGTTCAGGTAGAGCACCTCTTGCAAAGCGCAGACTATTCAGAAGAGGCAGCTAATATCTAAGAAGTGATTAGAAGCAGTTTCTTGAAGTGCCTGGTCATCTGTGTCTGTTTCAGATGGCACTATATAGTCTTAAAGATTATAAAAATGTAGGCAATTTAGGATGCAAATCTGGTTTCAATCGCAAGCCAATCATACAGTGTATTCATAGTTCCAATAATACTTCTCTTTCTTGACTGTCCTTCCTATATGCTTCTGAGTGAAGGTGAGGCAAATGTTGCAACATCTGCTTTTTATGTACTTAATTGAAGGAATAGGAGAGTCACGTACTTTAGCTCACTTGGTGTGACATTTTGTCACTAATGACATGCACCCTTCAGGAACAAGCTTGTATCATCCTCAGGGCTGAGTTAAGGAAGGCATTTTCTTAAAATTTCTTGTAGGTATTTCTTTCTTTCTTGTTTATTTTTTTCTTTGTTAAATTATTTTGATATAGGTTTGAATTTCAAATGTAGATTTTGATAAAGACAGAATATTACTTTTATTTTAGTTTTTTAAAGCAAATCATCTTGAAGATAAAATTAAAATACTAGAAGCACGTCCTGAGTCACTGACGTCATCTCATTTGGAAGATAAAAAGGTATGTAATAGTTGTCCTGTACTGAATTTCAGTGGCCTGGCAGGGGAGGGAGAGTGAAAATGACTTTAATTTTCCTTGTGTGCTACTGTAACCACAATGAACCACAGTTCATACAAAGTGTAGCGACCTGACAATTGAGACTTTGTCTTCCTGAAACTAAGTAAAGCTTAATCTAAAGGCTTTGGGTTGGTTTTCTTTTTCATTTTTTTGCTTTGTTTTCCGAAGGATATGACTTTGCTTTCTTGCATAATCTACAGCAGTTTTAACAGCAGTTAAACCAGTTTAACTGTGTATGTGTTGCTAGTCTGTAGTTCTTCCTGAAGCCAATCAATAGATTGCAATCAGGATGTACCAGCATCCTTAAATGAAAATTTTCAGAGCTCTCTGACTCTTCTTCCAAAGCTTTCCAACTGAAAACTGCAACTTTTTTTTTATTGGACTTTGTTGCATGAAATTTCATTTTAGAATTCACTGACTAGAACCCTAAAAAGATGTTATGCAGTGTATGCAGTAATTAAATCTGTATGGAGAAGCTTTTATCTACGTGTCTGTGCTTGCTGTATAGCATTGTCATCTAGTGAAGTTATAAACAGCCTGTGTTGTTGTTGGAGCTGTTGTTCTTTATGATAACGATTTTTATCTCTTCCTTTGTTTGCCAAGATTTCCGTTCTTGTTGGAGAGCCGTTTTTCACTACAAGTTTGTTGCCGTGGCATAACCTGTATTTCTGGTATGCTAGGACAGCTGTGTCCAAGCATCTTGCCAGCAACGTCACCATCCTGCCTCAGTCTGCCTCTTTGCACATGATGATCGTGGAGTTTCAGGTGAGGTTGTTTAGAACCACTTGATATTAATATGAATTCACTTAAAACTGAGTACTCTTTCAGGAGTTTTTAATGCCAAGGTTATCTTATCTTCATACTGTTCACTTTGATATGCTTTGCACTTACCACCTGAGGAAAGAATAAGGAACATCTTGAAAAAATGAGTTTTGCCAAATCAACAATCCCTTATCAGAAAATTACCTTGAATTTTTTTGCCATTTTCATTGAAAAGACTGAACATTTTAAAGTAGTTCTTTAGGTTATCACTGAAGCATGTCAGAACTGTGGTTATTCATAAAATGTTACGTTCTGTAAAATAACAATTTTTAAAATGATTTTTTTTAGTGTAAGAGTGTAAGCAGGATTCATAATTGCATGTTCATTTTCTTTGAATGACTGGAGACTGCACACAGTTCTAAACTTGGGCATAATAGGGGTCATACTACTTTGAAAAGTAATCTTTCAGAAGTTTTACAAAGGTACACTTTTTTTTATTAAGGGCCCTAAGATGGTCAGTAAAGATTATTAAGAGTTTGCTTACAGTGACAATGGAAATTACAAAAGTACTTAATATGCAAAGATTCTGTCCAGTAGCATAAGTGAGGGAACTCTTTAGTCTGAAACTCACTAAAATATATCTATGAAACAAAACATGGTATATTCACATAAATATAATCTTCAGTTTATCTTTTCAAGATGCCAGCTCTTTTATCTCTCTTTTCTTCCTTCTGATTTCATCAACTGCGTAGTTTTGTGTCTGAGCCTTGTTTCTCTTAGTAGTTTCCTTGTTCTAATACACTTTAGCCTTGTTGCCTCACTTTCACCTTTAATTTGTGCATCTGAGAACATGTATGTTCTTTTTTCCTGGGGGACTAATCACCCACACTGCGTACATTTACATGCCTTTCACGGTTTTCTGCAAAAGTGTAGAGAATATGAAATGAGAAAATAATGTAAATCTGAATCGTCATGTAATAGGAAGCAGGTGTTTAAGGACAAATCAATCAATGTTTTTAAGTAGGCGTATGCAGTTTACTAACAGTTGAGTTCACAGATAAAGCTATTTCCAATAACAGAGCTGAAGTATATCCCATTTTCCTTTTTAGGACTTATGGAGAATCCGGAGTCCTTGTGGCATCTGTGAAGGTTTTGATGTCCGAACTATGGATGATATGATTAAAGTAAGAAGACTGAAAATAATTTCAGCACAAGTCTTAGCAAAAGAGAACAAAACTGACCTTGGCTTAAGGAAAAATGTATCTAGTGACTGTTTAAAACCTTGAATGTTAGACAGAATAACATTGTTTCAGTTTCTCATAAATACTGTGGCTCTCTAGTTCTTGCAAAAGGGGTCTTGAGGTTGTGTGTTTCTTGTCATTTGTCAAGCTGTTCAGTTTTCAGTTTGCTTTGAAAATGCTTCCATTATCCAAAAAGAAAAATCCTGTTCTCGAAATTTTATTCTGGCATTTTGTAAATGAATCCTGCAGGACTTACTTGCCCTTGCGGGTACTTTTGAGGAAAAAAAGGCTCTTTGGTGTCCAAGAAACAGGTATGATGGCAAGATTTTTATCTCCATATTTGAGGTAGCCATTTAGATTGCCTTTCTAGTCTTTGTGGAGGAGTACAGGTAGTTCTAGAGTAGAGTTATCTCAAGGGAGAAGAGAAGCTTAAATGCATTGTATCTTCAAAGTGCACGTTTTTGTCTGACTACTGAGACCTGTAGTCCTAGCAATTAATTCATATATGTAGTATATTTTTTCCCTTGTGCTTAAGAAGTACAGTCCTGTTCTCTTGGAACTGTATTGTTTAAATATTTTGGGTTCGGGATACAAAGTTAACTTGAAAACAAGGACTAGTTGCCTTTGAGTTGTTTTCAGATTTTTTACTTTTTTTTTTTCCTTCAGAGTTCTCTGGATTTTAGAGAATCTAAGGAAGCAGAACCGCACCCTTTGTGGGAATATCCTTGCAAATCACTTTCTGACCCCCTGGAAGTTTTGGTGTTCGACTTCAGAGAGACTGTACCACAACACTGTCTCAGCACAGAGGGTTCTGTAAATCTTTTACGGTGAGTTTTCTCATTGCAATAAATGTTCTCATCATAATTTTTTTTTTTTTAACCTCATCTTTAAACTGTGTGTTTGTTATGGTTAGCTAGCGAGATTGTACTTTACAGTTTTTAAAAATGTAACCTAAAGTTGTGGAATTCACTCTTGACATGAATTTCCTATGGTTACTCACAATGGGCTGTAACAGTAAGGGTAATTTCTCAGATAACATACCCTTATTTCATAAATAACATTTTTTCAGCTTTTACCATGATTTAAAATATAAACAGGTTAATTTATAGTTTATAGAAAACAAACTATTGTCTAGAAGGTTTTAATTACGAAATTTGTTCCTTGTTGCTGAGTTCTTGCAGACAAAGCTTCTACTTACCTTTCCATGTTACTCTGTTTAACAGCTTTGAAGTGTCCATTATCTTTCCCTTTAACAATAATTCTAACAATCTTGATATTTTTTACATCATCTGAGATACTTTTAACTATAATCTAACTACAGTTTGTAGTTATTTCTATTCAAGAATGAAATGCAGTTAAGAATTAAAAAACAGGAAGAAGGTACTTTTGTCTATCTAGCTTACATAACTTAAACACTACTGGAGTTGTATGTTTCTCTTTGTGAAACCAAATTAATAATTTCACAAAATCCAGAACCATCTGCATACAGGGTCTCTGTGCCTTTGCACTGGTTGTATTTAAGAGGCAATGTGCTAGCATGACCTCTGCCCCTTGTGGAGCAGAGACTTGAAGTGAGATGAGATGTGTGGTTTTCCCCAGAATGCAGAAACAATATAAACTGGGGTCTCTGAAGGATGTATTCCCCAAATACACTGTATAATATATGCTGTGTAATCTTGACTGTTTGTTAAATGACCGTGTTTCTTAAGATTAGTTATGACTTATGTTCCTCTTCATTTTATTTTTTAAATTTCATATCTGCAAGTATTTAAAAAGTTGCTACCTATTTACCAGATGTACCTATTTATCTATTTTATTTATTCTACTCTTCAACTTTTATACACAGAAACAAGTTATTCATGCTTTTACAGCTCTCACCCAAGCTATGTGAGGAATAGGTTCAGTGTTTAAGATACAGTATTATGTAAAGATAATGTTATGATGATGGGTTTTGATCCCCTACCTCTCTTCAGGAAGGGAAAAAGCCATGGAGCAGTTTTGTGGATGGAATATCATCTTACTGCTGACATCTCAGTTAGTACAGGACTGATGCAGATTTCAAACGAACAGGTACTCCTTCAATCTACTTTTATTATCTCTGTAGGATTACAGTGCTGAAAAATGGGTCTCTGCTGGTTATGCTTGGTTTATATAGTGCTCTTTGTTACACTCATTGAATATTACATGTATATAGGCAGAACTAGTAGAGCTATGTGTTTATACTTTTGGGGGGAGCGGGAGATGAACCTTAAGAGAGTCTGAGCTGTAGTTTGGAACTACATGCCGAACTCAGATAGGATGCTAGTTCAGAGTAGCATTTATACAAGTTACATACAACTCCTTTTATACAACTTCCCTTTCTCAGTTTAACAAAAGCAAAAAAAATGGAGGGGAAGGAGTATTTTTGGTACTCTATGTAAATATTCTTTGACCAAGTCTGTCAGTTGTCTACGACTTCAGTGCAGAGTGTGGCATTTTAGATTGCAAGTTATGCACTCCTGTAATGAATGGGTGGTAATGAAAGCGATAACTTTTATCTGATCTTTTTATACTGAACTGAGAACAAGAACTCTTGTACTGTCATTGCATTATAATAATAATAATATCCAGTAATAGTCCGGTAATAATATCCTAGAGTTGTGACTACTTTCACTTTTAACTCTTTCCTGTAGGGAAACTGTGAATGGAATCCCCACTGCAAGCAAGCTGTCTATTTCTTCAGTTCTGTTATTGAATCAGAAACTCTGGCAGACCTTCCTAGTGCTGTCACGTATGCTATAAATTTTGACACAAAGACAGGAGATATTGCAATGGATTTTAAACTATTATAAAGTACTTTCCTTTTATTTCTAAATTATAATAAACTGATCCAGTATTCTTTGTATGGCAGAGGGTTTTTGTTTGGTTGGTTGGTTGGTTTTGTGCTCAGAAAGCAAACAAACTATTCTGAAAAATATTTTTAAAACTTTCTTGTTTTCAAAATATATAGCTGGGGAGGCAGAGAGAAATGTTTTAAGGACCTGTATTCCCAACAGGATTTGTATTATATCTGTACACCTACTTATTGCCATCTGTTTCATTGTGAAACTACGTGGTATTTTGGGGTTTTAAATGTTAAGGGGATAAAAAACAATTGATGTACTGGCTATTACATGGTATATCAGTGGATGAAGACACTAATCTTTACACTGACATTAGATAGAAATTAGTTAAACACACCTGTTTTTTAGGCTTGCTTTTGCCGCTGTAAAATGGAAACTAATCGTGAGAATGCACAAAAAGAAACCCCAAGTCAAGCTACATAGGTGTAGCAGTACGTGTTAGTACACATATTAAGGAAAAGCAATGTACATTGTGGTCAGTATTAGATTGAAATGTTTGGTAAATTAAAGTATGTTGGACTGACATTCTGCTAGAGTCTGATACGCTGCATTTCCGAAGAGACAGTGGCCCAAGTTTGGAAAGATATACCTGATTAGAATATGTACATAATCAGGTTATTTGGAAATGACAAACTGATAATTGTCTGACCAGAAACAAAAGAAAAAGAGACATAGTCTCAAAACTTGCACATTTGTAGGATATGTATAATGTGTGTATATGATCAAAGTTTTGGCTTATACTCATTCCCTCAGTGGTCTGAATGATATCTGCAAGTTCAGGTAAGTTGTATGTTGTTCTGCAATAGATGTTTTCCACAGCTGAGGTTTTCTTAGTTCCATTCTAAATCATATTGGCAGAGGTTGCAGTGTGTGACCACGTGTGTGCAATTAATTTTGATTTAGATGGACAATCAATTGCTGTATCTGTTTTGTATGTGTGATCTATTAAGTGAAATAGAAAATCAATGTACTCTCTGTCCTAAATTATGTCAGCCAGCTGCAGGGATAACTGCTTGCCAGAGCTACTCCCGTTTCCTCTGCGCAGCAACTTCTGTCAAGTGATAGGAATGGTGGAAAGAAGCCATGAGGGAGCAGGAGCCTACTCTACTTTGCCTTGTCACCAAGAAATGTAATTCTGGTGAGTAGGAATTTTAATTCCTAAGAGCGTGATCATATTTATAGACCTGGAAGCCATCTAAAATATTGCTAAATTTTTCAGAACTGTTTTCCTGACAGACTTCTTAGACCCAGTAGTTATTACCATACTTCCGAAAATTCTGCATTTTTATATTAATATCATATTTATATGTAACATCAATAAAAGACAGTTGTGCAAATCTGAATGTATTGTGTAGCTTCTAGTCTCTCGGGGGAGAATGCAGCAGAAAACAGCTAGATACTGCCTCCTGTGGCCTGACACAGAAAGTTTGAACTGCTGTTCTGCTGTACAAAAGGCTTCTGAAGGTGCTTTACACTTACTTCTCAAATGATGCAGGTTGTAACAGAAGCTTACAGTATTCTGAAGGGAACACAGAATGAAAAGACAGCAATATATTAGAATTTATATGTTTAAAAATACAAAAGTAAAACCACAACTGAGGTTACAGTATTTTAATGTCTAATGTTAACCTTCTCAAAGATAACTGTATACATATGTGCCTGAATCATACTACTTAAGGAAAAAAAAAATCAACATAATTTGCTGATGTGCAAAAATCCATGTTGATGGGAATTTGTAGTTTGTTATTAGTATTATATGTGGGAGATGTGTGGTCACTGCAGTAGGTATTAGGCATGGTGACCTAGAGGTGTTCTTAAACCATCTTGATAATGAGAGACTTGACATTATTGAGACTCATAGGTTGGTGTAGTGAAAGTGAAAGCCATAAGGAGCCATAAGTGGCATATCTGCAGAATTCTGCTTCCAGAACTGAACTATGGCAATTAGTATGAATCACATTATCGTCATGTGATGAAAAACATCTTAAGTTTCAAAATGCCTGGAGCAGTAATTACGCTGCTGCTGTCCAAAAGGGGAGGGGGGGGGGCAAAGCTAGAAAGCTGGAGCACTGTGCATATTTTAACACCTGTGGGTTCCTTAGAGGGAAAAACTGTCTAATAAATGTGCTTGGGAAACCTTGTGCATCTATTAATCCTCTGTGAGGGCTATCAACATTGTGAATGGTTTCTGGTTACAGTTATGCATTCAGACAGGCACTGAAACTGCTTTGGGGATTTGATTAGAACATGCTGGAAGCTGTTATGTTGAAGCAAACCCTTACAGTTGGAACATTTTCACAAAGGTCACATCATTCATCAAATTCTGGTACATACAAAAGATGATTGTGTTGATAAGAATCTGGGTGAATGAGGGGAAGCTTTGTTCACCTGTAATTAGGAGGAGTTAGCATATGTATCAGTATTCCTTGGCTTTTGTAAATTCTTCAGGGTAAAATTTAAAATCTAGTGTAATATGTAAATTGTGTGGAAAACAGCTTCTCATAGGGGATACTGGCATTCTTTACATATGTGTGCTTTTAAAGCAAAACAAAACAAAATACTTCCATCTGTCCTCTTCCACAAGGCATTTTACTGCAGGCACACAGGAAGAAAAAAAAAAAAGCCATTTTATCAGAAAAACACATCTACCCAGCAGCAACATTTAGACTTCTATTTGTTCCCAGACCCGACAGAAGCATTGCCATGATGTGCTGAGTTGAAGAGCTTCTGGCTGTTGGCATCTTAATAAGCAGAACATCCTATTTACTCTTGGAAGGAAACTTACTCTGTGCTGCCACCAGAGGCATTTTTTTTCCCTAAATGACAACAGGTTTGATCCTGACTAGGCCTGCAGGCATAGATGCATGTTTTAAAGGAGACACGATCCCCCTGCCGCCACTGAACTAATAGTATTATAGCTTGTATATTACATGAGAGCCAGTGTGTAACTGCATGATTTTTTTATTTTTTTTTGTGGCACGAGAGATGCTTGCACTGAAGACACAGGTTTTATTTATGTATTAAGAATGATCATCAATCAGAAAGTTTTGCCATTCACGTTTAAATTCCCTATTGTGTTTCTGCTGCAAAAAATAACTTTTCTGTAGCATTGAATTGTGATGAAAGTTTTAGTAAAACTTGGGTGGTTGTTACTGTGTGGTTATCACACCACTAATCCACAAGAGGGTGCTGAAAACCCACTTTTATTTTTTTAATGTATTTTCAGTTCATACCTATTTACTTCCTACAAGGAAAGGTGCACAGACTTTCAATGCAGCTATCTCATTTCCTGTACAAATAAAATGCTTGTGATTTTATAAGATACATACACATACATGTACTGAAATAGAAAACTAGTACAAAACCACTGATAACTGCTAGTAAGACTAATATGGACTTGCACCTACAATAAAAAGGCAGGTGAGATGTCTTATGTTAAGTACACCGAGTGAATAATACTTTATGAAAGTGAGATTGTCTTAGTCCTGATGACGGACAAGTCTTGCATTTTATTTAAAAGGTATTTTAAGTCATGGCAGCTGCAAGTTTTCTTCCTGTGTTTGCAGATAGGGTACCTTTTGTCTAAGGGCTGGACAGTTCAAGAACTGGGATCAAGGAGCTTGCTTTTCTCCTTCCTTAATTCCTTTTGAAACTGCTCTATGTAGGCTTCCTGCATTTAACAAGATAGAGGATGCAGTTCAAGACTAATTCATTTAGGCACTCATCTTTTGTATTCTATTTGTAGTTACAGCTGGTTGTTAGGAGGGGAAGAGACTTATAGCTTCTTAATGTTAGATATTTTTTCTAGTGATGATTGTGAGCCCTTATTGACTCTGGGGACATTGCAAACTGTTAATTTGGTTTGGTACTTGTTTTCAAACTCAATGTGTCCAGTCATTTAATGTGGATTAATGATTAAGACGCTTTTTCTCAGAGAGAGGTATGTATAATTATCCACATTTTTCAGATGAGGAAAAAGCAAGAGTGCTTTGTGGAGGCGTTAAAGTGTTTCATCTGCCCTGAGATCGCTGTAAGATTAGGGCCTCGAGAGCTAAAAATGACTTGCTCAAGGCCATGCAGAGTAAACTAATCCCCTGACTCCCTTGCTCTGCTTTAATCATTTGTTTTCTTAGTGCAGTGTGATTTCAAGTGCAGCCTTATGAGGTTTGACCGAGATACAACAGATAAAGGCTCAGAGGCAGCAAATCCTTGGATACTTCAGTAATTAAAACCATGGTTTAAAAAAAAAAAAAAAAAAAAGTATATACATATAAGGCCATAGGGTTTTGTTTTTGTTTTGAAAGGCTGTCACAAAGCTGACCCAGTTTTGTTTTGTTTTTTTCCCAGCAGGATTCTTATCTAGGATTTGAGAACCCTAAGGATGCCTCTTCCGTGGACAAGGGCACTAATGAAAGAATGAGAGCTGATTATCTTCATGTATATGAAGGGAATGCCCTACACTGGAGGGTATTCTTCGCAGTTGTGTGGGTCCTGGGGTATGTTAGCTCTGACGTGCACCCTGGAGACTGGACAAGCAGCCTTTTCTCCTTCCTAAGGGTTTTGCTCAAGTGCAACTGCCTAATGTACTACAGCAGCAGTGTGTTTGCTGTGGATGTTGTCTCTTGTTCCTCTCATTTTCTGCAACCTCTGCTTTTTCATGCCTTGTACATCACTCTCTGAGGTGGAGAGTGGCAGTTTTGCAGTGGAAGAAATAATGGGCACTGCACTTTATTGGGCTCCTGCTTCTCAAGGCTGATGGATCCTGCTATATCTGTACTCCAATAAAGCGACTGCTTGCTTCATGTTAAAGAGTATCTAAGAAACCAATTATTCACAACCCTGAGAATCAGCAAATAAATCAAGCTGCTGCGATGAATGGCATTGGTAGAGAGACAAACAGCATTCGTTACAGCACTTGAACATGTCATATTTCTCCTCAACTGTAATATTTCTAGGAAACATTGAAGTGACTGTGCTGTAGGCCTACATACATAATCTCATACCCACTTCGCAGGCAACTGCAAAGTCATTTATACTGAAGGATTGATGATCAGCCCTGTCTCTAGTCAGAAAGGGCTGTGAAAGCATGCGGAACTAATTAGCAACGAAGCGACTCTCCCGGAGCCTCCAGCCGGGGAAGGGGATGGGAGAGGCAGCCAAGAGCAAGTTTAGCTGGGGATCCCACTGGAATTTCACTGTGCTGACCCCCCAGGGCCGCCGGTTTGGGGTCGGGGGGCGTCGCACTGGGGCCGCCTCAACTGGGGTCGCGTCAGCCGCGTTCCCGCTCCCCTCAGCCCCAGCACCTGCCCGGGCCCGGGCCCGCTCCTGATTGGCCGAGCCCCCTCCTCAGGCTGGCCGCCATTTTGGCCTCCTGCCGCCTGAGGGCAGGGGGCGGCCATTTTCTCCTCGCACCCCCCGGCTCTCCCCGCTGTGGCAGACGAGGCGGCGAGGGACGGCGGCTGGGCGAGGCAGCCGTAAGCAGGGCCGGGGAGGCGTTTGTGCTGACGGGACGGGGAGGGAAGGAGGGGGGACGGGGATAGGTCTGGCCCTGAGGCGTAAAACCACCGAGGGGGCGGCTGTGGTGGGGCGGTAGGTCGGAGGCCTGGTTTCATGGCGTTAGGAGAACAGTGGGACTTCAGAAGTGAAACTTTACGTGTCGAGTGCCGTCTGTGAGACTTGGAGACTCAGAAAACCAAGCACACATATGGGTAATAAACTGGTGCGACAAAAATACTCCTACCATATAATTTTGCTTGCTCTCTTGCCACATGTGTGTCCTGGCATGCTGGGACTTTGTACCAAGTCAGCTGATGACACGACGGTGGCTTTAGTATTGTATTCTTATGCCTCTGGTGTTTTAAAACAGCAGTAGCAATTAGGGTCTCTTTATCTCCTTAGCTGATGTCCAAGAGTTCTCCATGATGCTTCTCGTTGAGTGAAGCCTCTGTCCTATGGCCTTTTAGTGGAAGGTTTTTGAAGAGGAAAAAATACTTTGAACTCTCTCTGTAGAGATATAAAACAAAAGGCTTGATTTCTTTATCACTAGAGCTAGTTGTTTGTACATCCAGTTTGCAGAGAAACTTTCATTTTTCTTTACGAACAATAAAATATCACTAAACAGCAATTTTTCAAGCCACACTGACTGACAAAAAAGCAGAAGGCAGTAGGTTTTCTTTGTTTGTTTTGTTTTTCTGCTCCCCTTTAAGGACCCTTTCTGTGTTATGGCTTGCATTTACATCATACCTTTCCTTACTGTAGGTGAAAGAGGTGGGAGGGTGGGAAGCATCAAAGGAAAATGTTGGTCACAGATTTCAGTTTTGGATTAACTTTAGTCTTAATTTTGTTGTAGTTTATACAAGCAAGGCTGAACGCTCAGGGGAGGGTTCGCTATGTTAAAAGCTAGTCATCCCTGCTTCTTTTAAAACAGAAAATCGCTTGCCATTAAAAAAAAATGCATCTTTATCATAGCACCTGTGTTAAGTGAAGGAGCTGATACAGATTAACCTCAGCTGCCTACCTGTCTCTGTGATTAGGCGTCTCAGGTAGTGTGCTCCCATCCTAGTGATTAGAATGGCCTTTGGACTGTCAATCTGTCAGTGTCGTTCAGTTCACAGAGTTCACGTGATGGCTCACTTCTCATTGAGCCTTGGCCTTGCCAAAATCAGTGGCAAAACTCTCATTCCTCCTGCCTCCTTTGTGCCATGCGGACCAGTCTGTCCATCCTGAGAGCAATGCAGAGGTTTCAAGAGGCTAACACAAAAGCAAGCCAAAAGTCTCCCAGAGTTAGGGGGACTTCTCTTAATCAAAAGGTGTTTCTCCCTACAGTAAGGTCTCACCTAAAGTTTATGCTTCTGGAGCTGTGCCAGGCTAGGAAAAAAGAACCAAAAAATACTTTATCTGAAGGTACTGACAGGGCGTGTGGAAAATGTGGTAAGATGACAACAAAATGTATCTCATTCAGCCTCTGTAGCATTAGGGAGCACTATTCCTGAGGCTCTAGACATAGCGTGAGGAAGGATGAAGGTCTTGTGGAGGCATGTTAATGTTTTATGGTCTTGTGCTGAAAACTATGCTAATGTATTAAGCTAGGATGTGTCTTTGCAGCCATTTTCTCAAGAGGACATCAGAAGCTCATTTTTTTTAGGTTTAACTGCATGTGTCCTGGTGTTCTTATTTTTAGGTTATTTTCTATTAAAAGTTTCTCCATTCTGTTAGTTTATTTAATTGACTCAATTTTATCTTCACAGGACACAGGGGATATGTAGAGAAAGGTCCTTGGAAAGCACAGTGACATCTGTTTGTTTCCACGGTAGATCAAGGGTGATTCTAACTGTACTTCTGTTTACAGATCAGCGCTTCTTACATGTTCTGCTTTGCACGAAACTTGGCAGGGAAGTTGTCTCTCTTCTATTACCTATCCTCCCTTCTCTTTTTGCATAGTACATGACTAGTGTTCAGCAAAAACTAGCAGTTCCCTTTATGTTGCACAGCAGACTAAAAGAATGGTAAGGTCAACTTCCATGTTAAATGATTTTTCACCCTCACTTGCATTACCTTGAAACACACCCTGCAAGATGCATCGAATAAGTCTCCAAAAAGGGAAGAAAGCAGAAAAAGATCTAGGAAGGATTGTGTCTTCATATTTCAGTATAGAACAGTCTCTTTGCCTAGTTTACTAGGGCACTCAACTCCACAGGTTTCATGGGTATGTATTGACAATACATTCAATTTCTCTGTTTTCTTTTGTGCTTGTCACAGAGAGGGCTCTCTTCAAGGTCAGTTTCCTGTTGTGTTCGTATGCACTGCCTGTGCTGTTGGGCTATGGTTTTCTTTGAGGTTTAAAGATCATGTGAATAAAACAGCAGCGTGGGGCTATAAGTAGCATTTTCCTTCCAAAAGTGCACCTTGTATGATCCAAGCAATTCTTCCCACGACAGGTTAGTGTCAGGGTTGTGCTGTGGAGAGAGAACTCCTCTAATTATCCCTTGTAGCTATGCTAATGTACAGATGTGGTTGGCAGCAGGTTCCTTGTTCCACAGTGGAAGTCACTGGGTTATCAACAGGAGTTTTGTGATAAGGAAATGATGCGGTGCTTCTAAGTGCTGTTTTGCCCTTTTTTTTCCCCCGCTTTTTTTTCTTTCCCTCCTTTGAAGCCTCACTCAATGGGAGAACATGTCCCATTTAGAATGCTGCCATTTTTGTGTTTGTCATGGTGCCAGTCAGCTAAGTCGTGTAGTCTGCCTGAATAAATAAAGGTATTTTCTCACAGGAGATCATCTGTTCGGATCGATGCAATGCCTTATATCCACTGCCAGCTTCCTGCTGCTTTCTTGGATGCTGCTGCCTATATCCCTTTGCTGAAGGGAAGAATATTCTGCTTGTGTCTCAGCCTCTAGCTGAGAACTAAGATACACTGCTCCATTCTTTACCTTCCCTTGAAAGCTGAGAGCTATGAGTCTCTTTTTGACACAGTCTGTATTTGCATTCCCTAGGTTGGCTGGGCAACAGCTAATCATAGAATTACATTTCAAATAAGGTTTAATATAAAAGCTTACATTAAAACTAAAGGCAAGCTTGGTGTAACCTTGCTTCTCAGAAATAAAACTATCCACAACTGTATGTTCTGATGGAATGTCATCAAAATAACTAAGGGCCATTTAATATTTTTTCATGTTCTTAACATTTTTTTCCTCTTGTGATGCTCCTGTGTCTCTGTAGTACACCTGCCGAGCCAGTGTCCCCCTCTCCCACCCCCTTGCCCTCTGCCTCCCCCGTGCCGGAGGGGAGCTAGAAGTATGATCTTCTTACCCAGCGCCTTGACAGGGAGTTATTCATAGCTGAAGAGTTTCTGGTAGCAAAAGGCAGTTCTGCTTATGTTTAAAACATGATTATTTTTTTTGGGGGGAACAAGCAAGGTCCCAAATAGATAATTATGCATGCACTTGTAAATAATGACTGCCCAGAAGCAAAAGAAATTCTGTAATTTTCTCCTGTCCTTAAACCAAACACAGGACTGAGTGGGACCTTCTGGTTTGCTCTGTCTGGTCCCTGCCTGGGGTAAGCCTCATGCATATAATCTTTATTCTCTTTACAGATACACCACCCTCTTGTTTTAAAAGCAAGCAGTTACTTTTTTTTTTTATTATTTGCATTCCACTGTGGTCATTTGGAAGCTGCTTTTGAACTTCACTGGTCTTGTGGTCAGAAACCTTCTAATTGTCAGCCTCTGGGCATCCAGTCATGGACAAGGGCTTTTTATCCTGGACAGGGGGCCATTGCCCAGCATTTCACCAGACTCAGCATTTGTTTCTGTCTGTGTATCATAAATGCTATGTTTACAGCTTCTAATTTGCTCTAACCCTGGAACAAACAGCTGCAGAATGGTAATCCGAGTGTTCTGCCTTGAGGTGGAAGCACACGCGAGGTCAGCTGTGGGTAAGAGGGATCTCACCAGTGTAAGCACCAATAGTTTGTGTGTGCCGCAGAGTTCCAAGAACACCAATCTCATAATTAATGAAGTAGCTACAGCATGAAGTCCTTCTTATGTGCTTATTTTGAGATAAAAGACACAGTTTGTTAAAAGTCTGAGTTTGTGGCAGCTATAAATAGCTTTCTCAGCAAATGTGGAAAAGGGAAATTATATGTAACTAAGGAGAAACAGAAAATAGAGTTTAAATACCTGTTTCATAACAGCCCCTTAATTTGGGGCTGAGATAATGGACTAGGCTGCATACTGAGAATCAGTTTGTCTTGTGTGATACACCTTTCATTAGAAATATATTTAGCTTTGTGCTTGGCACCGTACTAGGCCTAGGAATTTTTTTACATTTGCCATCTTGCGGGACTTGAAGCTGCCTGTTGTTCCTTGATAGCCTGCAGGTCCTTACCGAGCCAAACATAACAGTAAATGTTGGCTTTGCAGTAGCTGACAACATTGCTATTGACTTTTTAATTGCAGAGGAAGATCTAGCTGGATTTTGCTGGGTATTCAAAACTTGGGATTGGCGTTTGAAAGGTATTTAAGAACCTGTTGCGTGCAAAGACAAAGAATGTTTTGGATTATACCTAGTTAGATTAGAAGGAGTGAGGAACCTACCCAAACTGCAGCAGGGCCAGAGTGTTCAAGCTAAGTCTTCTGCTAATTTAAAACCTCTTTGATGAGAACAAGGGTTCCTAATTACATCTGATGTGGAAAGACACCACCTTTCCCCTCTGCATGGCCATCTCTACCCCCTCAGTGCAGTGGGATCCATTCAGAATATCCTGCCTTTAGGTGACTTCAGGCCACAAACTCCCACGTCTCGGCACTGGAAAGAAGCAGGGTTCTTTGGAGGCTGCCCATGCAGAGCTGTCTGCTCTAGTGTGCAGTGCTGAAAATCCCGTCGTTAGTTTTTACTGCATTTGCCCAAATCTTAAAATGGCAGCAGTATTATTGTGGAATAGGGCAGCTCTTAGCTTTATCCCAACCTCCACTGTGCGAGTCCTTTGCCAGGCCTCTGTGATTATCAGAGCTCACAGGTAAATGGGCAGAGCCCCCTTCCCCTGCCCTTGAGTTCGAGATGTTACTGTCCGTTCTCCAAACAGCTGTGTTTCTCTGGCATAACACCGCAGTGCCTTAGTAATTGTCCTGCATTTTATATCATTAAGGCAGAAGACTTTATATCAATTACTGGCTAATACAGTGTTTCATGTGTGTATCTGAGAGGCAAATTCCATTTTAGCTGGGTGAAAAATGGTCAGAGATCAATTTTCAGTCCACTCACAGCAGCGTTGCTGTGATTTGGAACATTGCAAACATTTGCAAATAGGAGTGGGACTTAAAAGGCTTCTGGCTGCTTTTGACACACATTGCCATGGCTTGAGGAGCTTCATCAGAGCTTTGCAAAAAATCTGATGTACTCTAAGCAATGGTCACGTGGAGCTTTTATCAGACAATTGTGAAGTGCAATAATAAAATAATTGCGATAGAAGTTGGAGGGTTTTATGTTTGAATTCTTCTGGGTTTGGTTTGAGCTAACTGGGTTTCTGTTGGCGTTTCTGTTTGGGTTTTGTGGGTGAGTCAGGTTCCTTCAGTTTAATAGGTATCTATATATATCTGTCTGGGATATGGGATGGACAGCGATGATTTTATTTTAAATACTGGCATAACTATGTACTTCCACATCTTTATGTTGGGTGGGGAACTTTAATATTGGAGGTGTGAGCAGATTACTTTAAAAACACGTTTTAAAAAATAAGAATCGAACAGTAGGGATCAGAGCTTCGTAAATGATGACTTTTTTGTGTTATTTTTGCTCTTGAGATCCAGTAATAGCACAGCCATGTGTAATTGTATGTAAAGTATTGGAATCAGGAACTGCAGCAGGTGTCTTGTCTCTTAAATAAAGACAGTGAAAGAAATCATGTTTTAGGTTTGTGTATGGTGACATTATGCCCAATGTGAGACTGAGATCTGTTCAAAGCTACCGAAGCCTCTGCCAGTATTAGTCAACAACTCTGTAACAATAAAGCAAGTGAAGTTAACTTTATTTTAACCTTTTTGATTTGTATGAAGTTGGAGAGTCTCAAAGTATTTTTAAAAATTCGACAAAGATGGAGATGCTCTTAAAAATATAGTATAACAGTGGCAACGACTTGATCTGTGAAGCTGTAGGCTTTTATTGCAGTGTTTGTAAGGATAAAGGGTATTCTGACACACGTGGCCTACTAAGTATGCCTCAGCACTTCAAGCAGTTGGAGTTGTTCTGCCAGGTTGGGCTTTGCAGACATCAAAGGTTTGCTTACAGAAGGGAAAGGGAGACCTTGGCAGCAGAGGAAAAACTGCAGGCGTGTGTTGGTGACTGACGTTCTCGTGTGGGAACTGAGGGAAGGTGACGTGCCAGCTTGTTTATGAACAATGCCAGAGAAGCAGAGTAAGCAGGTGTCGTTCTCTAAGAATTATGCAATGTACAGTTGAGTATTGACAGCCAGGAAGCTAAAAGCTAGTATGTTAATAGGAAGGTAGAGGGAAATGTCTGTGTACGGAATCATTTTCAATTAATATGATCATTTAAAGCACACAGGAAGGCTGAAACACTTCTACTACAGTTAATCCACTCTTTTGATTATTCTTTAATGTTTTTATGTTTCTTGATGCTTTCCTTGACGAGGTGCAGTGTAAACGGGCAGTGATGTGGTCTTCTGACCCAAAGGGTCTGTGAGCGAGACAGAAAGAGGGGGCAGGACGTAATGAACAGGGGAAGGCAGTTGAGTTGAGTCCAAAGATGGGAAAAGCGTCATTGTGAGAGGCAACAGTATTGGCATAGGCACTGAGACGTGTAGGGCTGAGCACAACTTCAGGAGCTCATGCTATTTGCAGTAGTACGATGCGTTTCTCAGACATGTAAAGGGTTGGGGAGAGAAAGAAGGGGAATGAATTTAAGGCTCAGATTAAATGTTGACGGTGATTCTGTGATCCAAAGTCTAACTGCCCTCACATACTTTTTCCTCTGCTCTCTTCCTTCTACTTTTAGCTGCAATTAAGGCATATTTCTCCTTGTCCACATCTCACAGTTATAAGGAACAGTTATTAAATCTGACATTATGTAGAAGATGGGAATCAGAATTGCTGTTTTCCTGCCAGTCATCCCCGCAAGCCCAGTTCACTGATTTCTCTAATGGCTGCCTGGAACCTTCCCTAAATGTCAGGGAAAGTATGGAAGGAAATGTGGAGCGCTTACAAACATAGGAGGTGGTAGATCTGGGTTAGTCATAAACAACAGGAGAGGGTAAGAGCGTGTGTTTTGAAAGGCCATGAAAATGTAGATGAGCAACTTGAATTATTTGCGACGGGGAAGGAGGATTAGTACATCAAAGTATTAAATCATCAAAGAAAAGGGCTAGGAAAATAATGGTTTCAGCAGCACTCTGAGCAGAATTTTCAGTGGGATGGGGAGGTTTGTATTTTAATGGGTGCTCTGCCAAGATAATCTGTATGATAGCCAAAGAGGCAGATGGCATTGCAGTTACAGGGCTGACCAACAGGCAGCTGCAGGCGGCGGTCCATAATAAACTACACTAAAACTCGCAGGGCAGGAGGAGCAGGGAGAAAGACCTACGCCTTTCCGTACTTGTTCTTCTTAGTGAAACGTCTGGAAGGTGCAAATGCTCAGAAATGACTGTGTTCTGTAAGCCTCGTGGTTCTGTAGCACTTGGCACAGGGGAGGCCACTCAGAAGGTGCTGATGTAATAATGCAAACTGGTACAATGGAAAAATGGATTCTGTGTTGCAAGAGAGCCACACGCTAGGAGTCTGCTGCTGCAAAATTGTAATGTGGTGGTGGCATCGGGTGCAGACACTCAACTGCACAGCAATAAAGTTGCAGAGATCCCTCTAACATCCTGTCTCAGAAGATGAAGTGGTTCCTTCCTGAGCTAGTGACAAGATGGGTGTGCGCTGTCTCCTTCCTTAATCACTTGCATTCTACTTATTTCCTCCTTTCTGCTTGTGGAGGGAATAATCCTTTGGGGTGGGATTCCCTGCCAGCTTTATAAAAGACTTTGGGGACTGTTCAGAAAGCCAGAATTACTAAGAATCCTAAGAAGGATTCTTTTCCCTTGACACTGTTCTGTGAAATCACTAGATTTCTTAAGAACATGTACACATCTTGGTTTTGTTTTGTGATTAACTTCATACAGCGTATAGATTTCGATATATGCTTCAGTTAGTTCAGGGACTAGATAACTGTTGAGATGGCGAGATGTACAACTGCATAATAAGCTGTTCTCACGAAGTGTTTCATGAAACATGAGAGGAACGCAACGTAGAATGCGTGTCCTTATACTCGAAGCGTGAACTTGTGAGGTGCAGGGTTCCGTTTTGCAGCCCGTGGCAGGCGTTGTGCATGCGTGTGTGAATGCTGCACGCCTTGAAAACAGTGGGGGGTGTGCTGGGGATAGCTGAGCAGTAGAAGCTAGAGTGGCTGCCGAGTTAAAAGCACTTGGGTCTTTCACCTGTTATTTTCCGCAGCTTCTCTAGAACAGGCGTAGCACAGTGAGACCATGCTCGATCCCCCCATGAGAAAGCAGGCAAATGTGTAATAATGCCACTGCATGTTAGAGTCACATTTCCGTTAGTGATATCAGACTCTACACCACAAAACCAGAAGAAGGGGACTGCAAAGAAACATTTGAGCCTTGAAATTTTATTACCTTGTTTGCATCAACCAGTTATTCCTTTCAGCACCAATAAAGGACAAAAAAACCTCTCCCTGTTGTTCAAAATACCTTGTTTTTATCAGGTCCAAGATTGTGGTTTTCTTACAGGCAAAGAAACCAATGAAAATATTTAATTTTTTATTTTTTTAATACATTTATAACAAAATGTCAGAAGGTGTGTGCTTACCATATAAAAACATTAGGTCCCAGAAGGATACAATACCGAAAAATTATCGAAATAAAAAAGGTTATTCTTGTTAAAGGATTTCTAAACCTCAGCAATAATACAAGTTTTTAAAAGCATCAAGGTTATATTTAAAACAAGATGGCATGGAAAAATGAGACCTTCAGTAACAATTTGACCCTCATCATCATGAATGGTAAAATTGGGATTTTTTCAAAGTGCTTGGATTGTAGTTATTTCTGTTCTCATCCTGTAGTGCCAGGAGGAGGTAAAAATACTGTTTTGGAGCTGATGATATGTGCTGACACTGATGTGCTGCTGTGATCTGAGGGTGGCTCAGAGACCAAACTGGAGACAGTAAGATCTGTTTAATCTGGACCACCAAACAAAGGCTGTTTAAAAAAAAATCTTTACTGGAATTAGAAGTTTCTTACTGTCTTATCCAACACGTAGGACTGAGGGTCTAGCCAGACTAGCTGAAGCCAGACTAGCTGAGAATGCTTCTGGGACAAAACCTTGTAATAATTCTAGCACAGGACAGGTAAACTCATTACACAAGACAGCTTCCTCAAGGGTTTCTTAAAGCAGGCCACACCTCTGAGGCCTGCAGGCTTGTCGGAGCCATTTTGTGGTACAGTTTATGTTTAGTTGCTTTAGATTGCTTCTATTAAGCATCCGGTTTGTGGTGATGACAAAACTAGCTGGCCACCAGCTGAATTGTTTATAGTAAACACTTTTTCAGGTAGCACGAAGCTGTACATAAACATTACTATCCTAGTCCTGAGTGGCTGAGCTGTGGTGCAAAGCAGGTGGACTGTGTATCCCTTTCAGGCCCTCAGACAAACAGCTAGATCTGAAAGCCTGAAAGGCTATGTATGGAGTGTTTTCTGTTCCTTGGGTTTTTGAAGTAATCTAAAGGTACCAACTTTGTAACGACCTGACATCCTTGAATCTTCTGGAAGTTCTTAGTTTTCAGCTGTCCTCGTTCATGTCTTTTGTTCACTTGTTCTAGAACTGCTGTTGTAAAATGCAAATTGAACATGAGAAACAGAAGATGTTATCTAGCTTTTATAAAAACAGATGACACATCATCTACAGTATCCATGTTGAGTGGCAGTTATTAAACCAATTACAGCATTATCACCCACTTCTTGAAGATACCTAAAACTCCTGTACAAAGTGGGGTAAGCAGCAGTAGAGTAAGCTTAACTCAAATTTCTTATAAATAACATCCTACTAATAAATTGGGTCATGCTGTCCTTCAGCAAGGTAGGATTGACATCTAAAAAAGCTATCCAGGCTTTAATTTCCTGGGCATGTTCTGCCTTTTTTTTTTTTTTTCTTTTTTCTTTTTTTTGTATGCAAATATGCTATTACATAATATCTGTCTAAGGCTTGTAATGATTGATATCCTGCCAGCACAGTCATTGTCTGAATGATTCTTTGTGAGATAGGATATGGAACTGTAGTAGTTGTGTAGACAAACTCATTTTTCTCCAGGATGTTACTCTTCTGGAAAAAAAAGGTCTGTTCTTTACAGTTTACTGGTACATATGCTCTCTAACTCCTGCAAGCGTATCAAGGCATCAGAAGGCACAGGATCAATGCAAAAAAGCAAGGAGCATCTGTACAGTGGTGCCACGAAGCTGTACCTCCCACCATCAGTCTCTTGCAAAGTTAGATCTGTAAGACAGTAAATCGGTAAGAACTACCTAGACTAGCTAAATGTATGTGTACAGTTTAAAGAGAACATTTTACAACTGTCCTTTTCTTGATCACTGAAAAACTTCAGAACATCAAAATCTAAAACAGTTCACCTGAAATTTGAAAAAATATTCCTCAACATATCTCAAAAAGTTGACAAAAGTGCCTTGTTTTAAGTCAGCACAAAGCCATGGAACTAATTTAGAAGTAATTTAGACAATGTTAGTTTTACTGTAAATAAGGTAACATTGTTTGGCAGTAGTTTTATGATTATATCCCACACAGTGTCAAATTCAGCTCCTGCAACTGATGCTTAGTGAAACTGATATCAAATTGTAATTTACATTGTTAGGAAAGCTATTAAAAATACTGTACCTTATATTTAATCTTACTACTGAGAAATAGCTGCTGGACAGCACACAAATTGCTATTGATACTGTTTGTTTTTTCTTTTTTAAAAAGGTTAATAAAATACAAGCAAGGTAGAAAATAGGATTAAAAGCATTGTTTCAGGTACAAGTCTTTCTGAATTGGATGGAAAGATAAGAAACAAGAAAAACACATTGCACTAACGTGCACCCTCTGTATAAAGAGAAACATACAAAGTGGGAAACTGATGGTGCACTGGGGTAGTACACTGAAGTCTCTGATGCTGTAAACTTGAATTCCTAATTTTATCAAAAAGGGGATTTGAGTCTGGTTCCATTTTTGAGTCCCCATGGGTTACGCTTTGCAGATTACCGCATGGTTTGGCACAGTACACTTGCAAGAGGCAGTCTCTGCTGAAGGGATGCCAGGACTGGGAGTGAGGCATAAAACGTGTCAACATCAGGTGCATTGGGAGTGTGAGCAGTGGCCTAACGCCTACTGGGAATTAGCCAATACTGTCAGTCCATTACTTACATTGACTATGAAGTTTCTCCACTTGCAAAATCAGGCTGATCTAAGTATAAATTCTGCTGTTTGCTGTAGTAAAGCCAGTACAAGAGGCTGCGCAGACTAGGATTTCTAATGTAAGTCTAGTTTATTCTGATTTAGCTTAAGCTGATTCCTAGTAGGTAGAAACTAAACTATAACAAGATCTTCAGGAGTTTGTGGCCAGCAGAACTAAAAAAGCTTACTTAATGGAGTAAGTATAACTATTAGATTAATTCTTCTCAACACAGGGAATTTGCAATGTAGAGGAAATACCTCTAATACTGAAGAGGAATTAGGCAGAAGAAACCAAGTATTGGTTAAAATGCAAGGGGTCTAATTGTTCTTCCAGCAACATAAACCCTTCTGAATTTAAAGCCCTAGAAAAGCCAAGAAACCCAGTTATAGACCCGATTCTCAGCTTTTCTTTCGTCTTTTTTTTTTTTATTATTATTATTATTTTTCTCATTAAGGTTACAGAGGCTAAGGAAGTCAGGTCATGGGGATAAGATGGCAAAGTGGGGGTAGTCCTACTTTTAAAGAGTTGCAGTGGAAAGAACATATTAATTAGATGGCAAGACCCCTATTAAGTCTGTGAGCGTGTAACAAATGAAGAGTTGTGTCTCACAGACATGCATCTACGGTCTGCTCAAAGAAGTAGTTACTGAACACTGAGAGTCACAGTTCTGTAGTTACTCTAGCTGCCCATGCTGTGCTTTCCCTTTAAGTGTACTGATTCCTTTGGAAAATTAAGTGAATCCTGCCTTACCAGTCATAAGCTGGTCTACACTTTTTCCCCCAAATGTCACTTATATTTATGTTAACCCTATATCTAGCATGCATTTTACAAGCTATTGCCCATTTTACTCTTTCTAGCTAAGGCAGAATGTTGGCTCTGGTGTTACCTCTGGTACTACAGAAATCTATTCACTCTACTGTAACACATACATCATCCCATACCATAATTCAGAACTGCCCCACGTGTGGGAGATAAAGAAAAGACATTACAGGGGAACTATATTTCTTAAGGGAATAACTTGCTCTTAGAAAACTAACAGTCCAATTCTGGAGTCGTTATTCGGATAAAACACTTCACAATTTCAGTGGCATCACAGCTGGAAGAAGGGTGGTACAGCTGTGATCTTAATGCCTTAATTCAGTTGTTTGTTTTTTTTTAAAATACCCTTAAATTGGAGAGGAGACTACTGTTCTGCAAATCAGTTTTTGTTTGCTTTAAGATCTTTGTGTTATGACAGAAGGGTTTGCCAGTCCCAGAATGCCTTGCTTTGGCTGGTATCTGATTTTTGAATTAGCTTCCATTCTGATATTCCCCATGGTATCTTACTGACTAGTTTATCTCAGAGTGGCATGCAGTGCGGGCGCATGCTACTGATGCAAGCACGCTACTACAACTTCAACAGGCTAAAGAAAAGAAAAACAGCGTTAGCTTCGTAGTTATACAAAGAAATTATGCAAAAAACCATTGAGCAGCACTAACTCACAGACTAATTACAAACTAAATTGTGCTATATATTAGTATAAAAACATGTTTTAGTAAGAATGGCACTGGTTCAGAAGGAATTAGGACTTCCATCTTGGTTCCGTTCAGTCCACAGTGAAAGCATTGTAGTACAGGCCTGCCCTGTTGCCTGAGCAACTTGTGACAGTGGCTTTTGGCCACAACCCCTTCAATTTCTTCCCTTTTTGTATCCTGCATTGTTGGTACGTTCTGGGGAGTAGCCTGGGTCAGGTCTGGTCATCTTTCCTAACGTGGCACCAGAATAGTTCGTCCTTAACTTGCGATATTTTCTTAATATCATTAACATTTCCCTCTTCTAAGCTCTCAAAGCTGGTCAGTTTTAAGGGTCATCTTCTCCTGTAGACACCATGAGACGCATTGCTACTGGTAGGTGGTCTGTCAAGCCTGCTAGCTGGGTAATAAAGCTGAACTCTTCCACTTCCTGCAGAAGGAAACAAAAGTAAAAAGACATTTGGGGGTCTGTACTGTACAAGGCATGGCATGCAGCTAAAAAGGAAGTCTGCTTTCATTAGACTGAGATGCTACCAAGTGATCAGAAGCCCTGCTCCTTGTGTCACAATTCCAGCCTTTGTCCTGGCAAGATTTTGTAGGACCAAATTAAATTTCTGTAGGAAATACTGCTTGCTTCCCAGCTTCCAAAAGCTGGATGTAGCAACCTTAACGTTCTCTTCACACGATTCAGTTGCCCCCTCCTGTGGGCCAATTACTTACTTTGCCAGTACTTTGGGAATTGCTTGCAGGAAGCGTGGATGCTGTAGTTCTGCTTTCTGGCTAGCATTAACTAGCATGGCCTGAGGGGAAAGAGTCTCTTCCTAGCCACTCATTTCTCATTTTACTGTCAGCATGAGACTTATCAAAGACCTAATCTGGGTCAAAACTATTCAGATATTGGTTTGACTTGCTGCTTGTGTGAATATAAGATGGGTTTACTACACAGATGCACCACAGGCATTTTTGCATCTGAAACAGGAAGCCTCAGAATTTAGCTGCTCAGCAGCCATGTTCACAGAGTGCACAGACAGATCGAGGTATGATCTGCTAAGCTGCACTGAAATGCTTGACTGCCTGTCCTTCTGTGGTAATTGCAGTGGGTTATGGTGGACTACTTTCTTTTTCATCGTGGAATTCCGTTTAAGGCAATGTCCTGTGTGAAGCAGCAGACAGGTGAAGCAAGGCAGGTTCTCGTTCTAGTTAGCCCGTGTCAAGTTCTGCCTTTGTACTGGAGGCTTGCAACTTAGGCTGATTTTCATAGGCATAACAAAAGCACATCCAGGTGGTTGAAAAGATTAAAAAGTATTCAGTCTGCTGGTATGGAAAACATCAGTGGAAACACTTACTCTGGGAAAAGATTAAAAAACAAAAAACTTGTTCCTTATAGAGGGCAGCACATCTATAAGGATTGCTACAACTATCTAAAATTTATGTAGTAGGCTTTCACATTCAATACTTGCATGCAAACAGTAGAAGATAGCAAAGCACCAGGTTCTTCTTGGAATATAAGCTGGAACACACCCAGAAGGGGCTATAGAACTATCCAGAAAAGTTTGTTTTGTGAGTTATGGTTGTTTTTGTTAGCTGTAAAACTCACCACTTTCCATTCCAGGTAGAGACCTTCTTCTGTATAAAGCATATAATCAATCCTCCTCCCGTTTCCTTTCAGTGACGCCTTCCTCCCCTTTTGACTGGAATTGTGGTTCTTGCTGGTGGGATAGACTAAGTATCCTTTCCTTCCTTCTTCACTTTCCAGCACCCTATTACATAAAAAAAGGCATTAGATATTGGCTTGTTCTGTCCCTTAGTGCATTACGCTAGCTCACTGAATCCCCAGTAAGGGCAAGAATGCCTGTCCAGAACTGCTAAATATACAACGTGAAGCAAACCTCCCAGGTGTGTCTCTCAATATGAGGTTGTACCTCTGTTAACAGTGCTCTTACAGCCTTGTGGTGGGTTTGGCATCGCTGATGCCGTACAGTGGGCCTGCACACCTACCCTTATAGCCAGGAGAATAAAAATGTGAGAGCAGGCACCTGTCCGCCCGCTGTGTGTAGTATCCTGTAGTAAAGAGTAGAAACGCCTGAAGGTCCCCCTTTGTCTTGTACAATAACTCTGTGGTGCTATGCTGTATGTTTGCAGTATCGTTTTGCTGTTTTATTGGATGTAAAAGGAAACTCATGTTACTATCTCGTGTTCTATTTAAAAGATCTTCCGAAGTAGCACTAGACAACAGACAGTTGTGCACGTGAAAGTGGAGTTGCATGCAGTAACTGCATGCACAGGGTAACACGCCAATAGTTTATATCAAGTACAGTCACAGCTGTTTTGCATGGTAACTGTGCCGAAGAGAGGGCCAGATGAGGTCATGTTTCTTCTGTTTCAAAATAAGAAAGCAAATGTTTTTCAAAGTCTCTTCCCTGAAAATCATTTTCCTTTATTTACCTGCCAAACCCTGAGCTCAAGGTTCTGTGATTTCCTGTGTAAGAGTTGATGACGCCATTAGGCTACATCATCAACTGTTGCAGGAGAACCACTGAGCCATGAACTTGGGTTCTAGCAGGTGTAAAGCCTTTAATTTCACCTTGGGGGGAAAAAAATAATATATTTTTGGTCACCCGGTTTCTGACTTTGGATGAGTTTTTGATGATTGTTTTTCTTTGGTTGTTTTTTTTTTATGCATGTGAGTGTACAGAATGAGGGAAAAACAAGAGAAAAAATGTGAGATTGTCATGATGTGTCTTAGTGGTTTAGATTCACGTGGTTTCTTTGTCAAGTTTTGTCTCTTTGGAAAGCTCCGGATGGTGACAGGGGACATAGCACTTGTTACAGTTGATTAGGTCTCATTAACGTTATAATCAGTAAGATTGGGTCAATTGATGCCTGCTAGTACTTCATGTGCCTTCAGAAAATAACAGTGACAAAATTATGGTCATATAGCTGGTTATTTAATCACAGTGTTTCTAACTCCCTTTGGACTTAGTGAAGTATTGAAGGTTCTTAGAGTTTATTGTAACCAATTTATAAAAGTAAGCTTCCTTTTATGTATTATTCAATTTCAGACTGTCATCTAATAACTCACGTTAAATTAGCTTACTCCCTGCACCCCAATTGCAAGCTGATATTACAAAGAGCTACTGCAAATGATTGACTTCCTGAAATCCTTTTTCTTGATCCAAGAAAGCAAGCTCTTTGATGGAACTGACCTCTTTCAAAAATTGTATTTATATTTGGCAAAGCCAATTAAGAAACAAAGTAGAAGAAACTGCTGATTACTGCTGCAGTACTGTGCACAAAAATGTGCATGCATTAATTTGAAAGATGAATTTGTTTTAGCTTCATCTCTTTCCCTTTGAATGTCTGTGAACACTAGATATTCACTTAACTTGCACAATTGCTCATGGAAGAGAAATGTTAATCTCAAATACCTGGGGAGAATTTATTATACTTGGGCATGTACGTGCTTCTGACTAAAACTGCTATCACGTACACATAACAGTTTACTTTTTGTGTCTGCCAAACATTCAGCTATGCCATAGTAATGGTTAAGTACTAACAACTTAAGTGAACATAACTAATTATGACTGTTGCACAACTAAATCTGATTTATTTTACTTTTTTCAGAACAATTGCCTTATCTCCTAGGACACAAAGAAAGGCAAGCTAGAAAGGTAGTTGGAACTTCAGTTTTTCCTTTTTGGAGTTACTTGGGACTGAAGCTCTTCAGTTTAAACGTGAAAGTTGTATTTCTCTGGACACTGGTTTTGTAGTACTGCCTGCAGCTGCCATGAACAGAGGAACATGAAGAGTGGTGTTTGTAAGGGAGCCATAAACTTACTCCGTAAGGGAGCATCTCTCAGCCAGGTGGGCAGTGCCAGAGTTAAGGATAGCTCTTAGTGGTGGTTCTGCCTGTAGCCCAGGATTGGGAGCCACTACCTGGCAGTGGAGACAGGAAGTTTTGTGGAGTCTAGAAAAACTTGCTTTTAAATCATGTTTCTTAGCTGTCTTGTAAGGTGCTCTTCTGTGCCAGACCGTTCAGGGTTTAGAGACAAGTGGCTTATTCCAGTCCTTGCCTGAAGGTGAGCGTTATCTTTGTGACACACGATCAGTTGCGTACATTTCACAAAGCCTCTCTGAATAGAACCTTGTGCAGCTCCTAGCATTGCTGGAGGGCCCCAGATGATTACGTCTAGCTTATTAATTGTTCTATAATTATAAATGGCTTGCTCATTATTTGTATCAAGTAGGTTTGTCTATTCCAATGTTTTACGTATGCTGTACTTAACATTAAAGAGATACTTAAGAACTAGTTGTTCTAGTGCTTTCATGGCCTAATTAGTTTGATAATGTGAACTACTTAATTTTATTTATAAACTACAGAAGAGTGCTGATGGAGAAATAATTCTCTGAAGAGCTTACGTTGCCAATTTCAATGTCTGCTTTAAATATCTGTAAAGCTTGATCAAAGTTTTACTGAAAAATTTAAGAGCGGTTCGATTTTAGGCTGTACTCTGTTTTGCTGCATATATGGACAACCCTTGTGAGCTGGAAAGTGCTCAATAGCCCTCCATAGTCCCTCAATACTTCACTTACGTATGTTAGGAAAAATGCTTTTTAAAAATGCTTCAAAAAATCTTTAAAGCCCAGATTCCATTAACGACTTTGAATTTTACTGAATTGATTGGTAATTTCTACAATTACGTTTACCAGTCCCTTGCAGATGTGGGAGGACTGGCTCTCTTGGCCTCTTGTGGAAGTGATGATTTCTCTAATATAAAAGCACCTTTACATAATTTACATGTTCAGCTCCTAGCTTCCCTGCAGATGTGTATAAAAAGCTAGTTGAAATTCCTGTTAAGTAATTTTTTTCATTGGTTTAAAAGAAAAACACATTGGAGAAAATAATAGGCAAAAAATTCTTGTGTATATTCTGCTACCAAAATTCAAGAATATTCTTGAGTTACCTCAAAACTGAGGTGCTGTGCATATACATAGGTAGCATGAGTAATATTCTAAACCTGTATTGATCATTTAATGGCTATTTATCATTCATGTATTTGTCAGTGGAAGCTAATTGCTAAATACAAGCAACTCTTCAGGGAATAAAACGATACCCCCCCAAATTAATTTGGTGACAGATTGTCTCAAAAGGCTGCTTGAAAACACAGATTTTATTTTTTAAAGAGCTCCAAGCTTGCTCTTGGAACCATAAAATAGAATGTTACACCCACATACAGATTTGCATTTGCAAACTTGATTGCAGAGGCCAAATTACCTTACTTTTGCTTCCCAAAAATCCTCTTCACATGTACTAAATTCATGTTTTTCAACACGTGAATAGAAATGCCTAGAAAATTTGCAGGCTTTTGAATGTGCAAAGAGTGACTTGCTGCAACAAATCCTTATATTTTGAATATAAACTAAACCTAGACCTTAGAGTTTAAGTAAGATCCTAAATGTCCTAGACCTTAGATTAAGATCCTAGATGTGTTCAAAACATACCAAGACCACCAGGGGTAGCCTGTACTGCACTAAGTGAATAAAAATGCTCTTACAAATTAATAATTTTTGTATTTGCCATAAGTCCACTAGCTCAAAACAAAAATACTGTTTCTCAGTATCAAATCCTCTTTAAAGCATTGCCATACTAGTATCACTGAACAATGATCAGCCATTCCTAGTTATGTGTGATATGCTATTTTAATTAATTCCTCTACTTGTGAGTTTGCTTTTTTATATTCATCAAGTTTTGCAAGCTTTCTAGCATGGGTTGTTTGGTTGGGGGGTGTGTTTTAAACCTCATGATTTTTTTCACTTGAATAAAAGTATGTTTCCTTTTGTTTCTGTCCTTTGCAGAGCCATCACCGTGGAACTGGCTGCCTGGCGAGGGGTTTTCAGACTGCGTACCCTTATCAGTCATGCTCGGAGTTCTTGGCCTGGGAGCCTGTCCAGGTAGGACCAACTCTAGAGGCAAAAACACTGACTGCAGTTGCTCTCAACTTTTCACCCACTGAAGCCAATTCCAACAGACTGCTGAGAAACAGACGCTTTTCCTTCCCTTTTTTCCCTCTGCCCCAAGACACCTCGAGGAAAAAATAATATATTTTTTACAGTCCTTGAAACACCTCTCAATTTGTGAAATGTTAAATAGCAAGCAATTAACTGGCTTTTTAAAGAATCACTTAGAGCATGTGGGAGGATCAGGAGTTGCATACTTCTGTAGGTTATCTGGAGTGCACACTTCATCATCATATAATCCTTCAGGATCCAGCAAGGTACCTGTGAACAGAAAGGGAAATGTGACTGTCCCAGCATGCAGTCTGTTACTGGCCTCTCAGAAAACTTCTTGGCACACAGGTATGTGAAGACTGCGTATGTGGCAGGGGTGGGACACAACGCTGTTCTGATTTGAAAGCTCTTGATACTCACTTCTGTGAATTCACAGAAATAGTAACCATAGGAGTACTTCTTACAGTGCCTGCATCTCACACCTGACTAAGTGAGGCTTTTAGTCTGAGGGATTCTTTATTTTCAGAACAAATGTAGTAACATAATGGTATAATGGTAACAGTGCTGATGAGGATACGTGGCCTTAGTACCTCAGCTATTCCTTTGCTGTCTCCCTCCGTATGATTTCTGTTCCATTTTACCTAAGCACAGTCCCTACCCTAAGCCTCTTAGGTTTTCCCAGCAGGTGTTCCAGTCTAAATTTGAGCTTCGTGTTTTCTGTTGCTTCTCTTTTCTATAATCTGAATGCTCTCTTGTTCCTTAAGAATTCTTGACTTAACTGTTTCTTTCATTTTCAACCTATATGCACAAGAGATTAGCAAAAGGTAGTAGGTTCTTCTAGTGGCAGGGAACTAGCCTGTGTGTTCCTGCCGGTCTAGATGAGCAGCCTTCGTTTAGTCTTCACAAGCAACTCCTCTATCCCAGCCTCCCTAAAGCCACCTTTCAAAATGTTGTCTCTGCCCTTTGATTTTCCTCAGGAGCAGAGAAACTTTTTTCCCCTGCTATGACAGAGTAAAGCCACATTCTTAAGTAGTTCAAAATTCTTAAAAACTGCTCCTCTGAAGAAAAACTAGTTCCTGATCTAGAACTTTACTGAGCTCAAATGAGTTTCACCAGATCTGAGTTCTGTGAAATCTGATATAAGATGAACTCCGCAAATTCACAGTAAAGTTAAAATACTGGTAAATCCTCACTTACAGTATTTCTGTAATGCCAAATGGAACACTGATTAAAAGCTGCATGTTTTTGTTGCAGGAAGAAAGCACAGAAACAATAACTTGGCTCTCTTTTTTGCAAAGTAATCTAGAGGTTATTTAAGAAGTACAGTAAGTGTGGGAAGGCATTCAATACCTTAATGCATAAACTCTAGTATATGGACCTGAGTTTGAGATGTCTGCTTCTTGATTAAAATTCAACAAAACATTGTTAAGATTCACAAACAATATTGTTACTACATTAGAGAAATACCCCTTGCAAATATTTGGTCTCCACAGATTGTCACTGCCACTTAGCTGCTTGTGGGTGTTCTGTGAGTGACAGACAAGAACATGTTCATACAATGATGGCTAGAGAGGGTCTTACCGATTGCCCATGGTTTATCCTCTCCAGGACCAATTCGACATGGGTCTTTGTAGTGTGTAAACAGAGAATGCTGTTGCTCCAGCTTGTCCTCTGCAGGGAAAGAACAAGGCCAAGAAAAAGCACATCAGCCATACATTGTTAAACCTGTGGATAACTATGTTCTGCCACAAAAGAAAAGGTAAAGTCCTCCTTCCTACTCAGTGTTCATATATTTTTTAGAGGATTGATGCGAACTGGTTCAGTGGTTTTACTGCACAGCTGTATCATGTCTTAACCAGAAATTCCAACTAATGCTTGCTAATAACAGTGCTTTTTCCTACAAAGTCTTTCTATGAAAGACAGATGGGGAAGTTTCTAGCTGTAAACTGAAGGTTTTCTAACATACTGACTCACCCTGCCATTCACGTTTGCATTGCTTACACTTATACAAAACTTTTGTTGAGATCACATGATGGAGATTTGGACTGACTTCAAAGTGGCACCAGAAATGGCTGTTTGGGGGCATATATACACATTGCAGTGAATTTGAAGATAAGAGCTAGTACTTTGTTTCAGAAGAATTCACTGAATGCTTTTCAAGCTGTAATAGGTAAGACAAAGGACAGGCAATTGATAATTTGTTTGAGATATTATCTACAGCATTAGAGACATTCTAAATATAATTGTCATGATCTCTCAGCTTTCAAATTAATTTCTTCCTAATTGTTACTGTGCTCCTTGCATTTAAAGCCTAACAGTGCATCAAGCTCCTAGGATCATTTATTATAACAGATATCCTACAAAAACATATACATCACAGTTTCAGATGCAGAACACACAAATAAGCAAATCCTAGTTCTGTGCACGCTGCTTAACATAGCGATCATTTTATGTAGGAGCGAGTACAATTAGAACTTGAAAATACCAGCTGCTCCAGTTCCATTTTCGTTAAATGGCAAGGAAACTGGCAATAGCTCCTGATAACTTTCTTTCTTGCATCACTTGTACCTTTTACAAGGTTAAAATTTCTTAGCAACACTCTAACTTTTCTCTTGGGATCAATGGAATATTCACCTGTATTTGGACCTGCTGCTGTTATTTATCACTGTCTATTGTCAAGGCAACAGAATATGTAAGTAGGCATGAAAATGGACTTCTCTAAAGTCAGAAGCCAAACTTTGAACTGTAAGCTGTATGCGTGACAATGCAGCTCACGCATTGTAGGGATCGAACTGATTCTCCTAGTGCAAAATAGCGTTCTTGCTGAGTAAAGGAGTTGTTAACCTCTCCCTGTTACGGAGGAAGCGCAACATAAACGGTAATGTGGAGTACAGTAGTTATAAGAGACCAGGGCACCTGGCCGTTTTGTCATTAATAGTGATTAATAAAGCCAATTTTCTTTCAGCTACTGCATCTGCACCAGCTGATCGACCTCACTATGTGATTTCAGCTTTATCCCCACTCTAACCAGCTCTTTACCTTGAGAACATCTTCATAATAGCAAGGAGACTGAAAAATGAATTTTCCAGGGTATCCTGGAGCCGTGGCAGAGGACTGGAGGACTGAGCTCCCTAAAATTTGCCAGGTATGCAATGCAGAGAATTGCTCTTTGTCTGAACATCCAGCTGGATTCTGTAATGTTTGTGGTAGAGTCTAAGATGTAATCTGTGCAGTTCTCCATTTCTTTAGGCTACAAAACTTACCTCAAAACCAAGACAGATCAAAATTTGTCATGATTAATTTGCCACTGTGGTGCTGGTAGTTTATAAGTCAGAGCTGATGAGGCAAACTTCAACCCATCTGATTGGAATGCTTTTTACGTTATACTAAAAGGTTTAAAAACAATCAAGTTTTACACAACTGAGTCCAAATCAACTTGACAGTAAGACAACTGTCTAATGATGTTGCCCATGGTGAGAATTTACTGTGTTAATATTGGGTTAATGTTCTCTAAAGCGGGGAGGGAGGAAGCTGAGTTTCAGAAAATCTGTCATAAGCATAAGGTTACTCATGGACCAGGAGATCTTTGAAAACTGTACTGTAAATACATCTAAGAATAGAAGCTTGGTATTTACTGCCACAATATTAATTATTTGCTGTATCAGTCTGTGGAATAGGAAAGAACACAAAAAAATGTACAAAGAATTATAGAAAGCTGATTATTGAGGGGGGTGGGCCAAACCAGTTAAATTGTTGCAATCCTAACAAATGTTCCCTAAAACAATGAGTAATGTAAAATGGACAAGACAACTTGACAACTTTAAAACAGTGCATTAATCTTGCTTAGTGCATAAGAAAACAAAGCAATCTACACATAACAAAAAGCCAGCTTAATTGCAGTTCCTAGGCTGAGTGAATTTTAAAAGGGAGTGGAGTGTAAATAAGTTACAAAGATAGCAAGAATAAAATGTATTTTTATAACCTACTTTTTAATCATCTTTAGTATTAGTCGCAGCATTTGCATCTATTACTTACAAAAGCAAATAGTTGTGTTTGCTTTAAAAAGGCAGGTCACAACAGCATTAATTATACTCTGTACTTTTCGTTCAATATACTGGTTAGAGTGCCAAAACCTCCCAGACAGAGAATGCTGACTGTGTGTGCTACCTCACAGCTTCACTCCTGTGTGTGTTCATGCTGTGTAAACCCATTTAGCTGCACACCCTGATGGGGCAGTCTCCCCTTTGGCATGTAGTGAATTACTTATTTCCTTGAAGGGCATACTTGTCTTCAGGCCACTCCATCCATCCAATAGTGCTGCACCCAGAACAGTCACCTAGCAATGGATGTGTCCGTCTGGATCCCCCAGCTCCTGTATCCTCCCTTCACTGGGACTGCTGGAATTGCCTCAGCCTGTTTGCATAGCAGCTCAAGACCTGCTATTAACTACGCATCCGTCTTTCCTTCCCTAAACACTCACTACCACTACCACCCTTGTATTTTGTCCTAATTTGTTTTTTTCACTACAGTATTCTGTAGTCATTATTGCTTACTGTTCATCTCCTCAGTGCATAATGGATTCTTCTACCAGGCAGAGCACTTGCCAGCACCTTTTCTGGCCCTTCTGAATTTACTTCAGATCACGTAGTTGATAGATTTTACCTTTTGTAGAAATGAGCTAGCAATGAAGAAAAGGGCTGTTTTGGGTTGCTGGTCTTTTATACTCAATTAAATGTTTCTCTAGCTTTGCTATAATCTTCCATTACAAGCGTCTGATACAAACCATGAGATTAGAGAATGCAAGTTGTTTTTGAGATCAGATGATACTTGCTTTGCTTTGCTTTGCTTTATTATTGGTGCAGTTGTTGCTGTCAGTCTCAATTACCTAGGCTTCTTACAAAGACTACAGAATTCACATGTGATATTCTTCACACGTTTACCTGTTAAATCCACAAACTCACTGGTCTGAATTGCTGAATCCCAGTTTGAATGCTGCAGCTTGAGCTCACCTGCACTTCACACATTCTCTCTGGTAACACAGCAGAGGTGAAATCCCTGTAATTAAACTCACCCCTCACTGTACCTGGCTTGCGCACTTTATCCCAGTACTGCAGTTTTGGCCCCGTCACACAAAAGGCCTCTCAGCCATCAGCTTTGCAGGAGGTTGGCTGCTAGACACTGCTGATCCATTTGCCAGCTCCAAACCAGCAGAGCTGGTTGGCATCATATAAAGCCAGCAAGGATCTCTGCTGGATGCATGAACTGTACCAAGTGGGAAGGCAGAGATGATACAAAAACACAGCCCTGCACTCTGAGTTGGCAGTGTAACTCTTAACAGAGCAAAATATCTATGTTTGGAAAAGGCTACCATTTGTAAATCTATCACTCATGATTCTGTGGAGTTCTTCTAGTGTCCACAGCACCCAAATACAGAAAAATAAACTCATTAACATTAAAAAAACAAACAAACAAACACAAAAGTACACAGCATCAGTTATTTTTTTCCAAGATTGATTTAGCAATGTTGAGTTCTCTCTATAGCATTAATCTCCCATGCATATGTATATGCACTATCAAATTACTTTTATAACCGCATGAATTTAGTACTTTTTCTTCACTATAATCCCATAGCATACGCCCCTTAAATGAGTAAATAAAATTCTATGACAATAGGTGTCTTTTAAGCACACTATAGTAACATTAAGTAAATTCACTCAAGTAAAACCCCTGGATTCATCTTCCTCGTTACTGCTGCACAGCACTAGCTACTGCTCTCTGTGCCTTAAAAAAAACATCGTATTTACTTAGAGGCTGAGGTTGCGTATCCTTGGCTCATCACAAGGCCTAATTTAGAGTTTTCTGTATCAAGTCTTTCCTTGCACAAGTCAGTCACAATTTTGTATACTACTATAACCCACAAGATGAACAGATCAAGAACTTTCCTATTTCTTGTTCAAGTCAGTACACACTAGGAAAAGACAAAACTTGTCTTACCAGAGGAGCAGTTATCGAAATTGAGATCTCCACAGATTACATCAAAAGCCACCAGCTCCTCTGGATTGGCTGTGCTGGAGGAGGAGGTAGATTTTCTGAATTCAGACAGCCAATCTTGAAGCATATCCAGTTGCTCACACCGAACAGTAGTGTCTCCTGTAGCAAAGAAAAAAAGAAATACCAAGAAATAAGATGTTTTAGGATGATGTTCAGATCACTGCATGGCTGTGTGAGTCCAGCAAAATCACTAGTGCCAGTGCTGTTCCATTGGTGCGAGGTCTCTGTAGAGCTGCGTCTGCACCTCACTTGTTTCAGTCAGAGAATGTAGAGATTAAAGCAAACTAGGAATAAATAAAATTTATAAAAATCAAATAAAAAATAAGAGCCATTCCAATCTCATTTTCTTTCCCCTTATCCATCAAACATAATCCCTTCAACAGAGCACATGCAGGCAACAAAATTAAAGGCCTACCTTTTCTTTAAAATAACAAGGAAAGAAAAACCCTTAGCACACACAGTGCTAAGTCTGCACAAGGCCAAATTAAGCCTTGAAGCCAGATTTACAAGAGCTCTAAGTGGTACCTTAGTCTTGTGCGGCCTTGACCGCACATGGAGAAATTTCATCTATATGATTTGCTATATTAAAAATTCATACATAGAATGACACTAAGTGAAAGTCCAGCTTTTCAGTTAAATACTGCATCTCAAGTTATATATACAGAAGAAAGTTTCTTTAGTGGCATGGTTTTGACCATTTTTTTCTATGGGATACCTGATACAGAATGACTGGATAAAAGTCATTAAAAGCCTTTGTAAATGCTCTGGCAAAAATGGCAAAATTCTGAAATTAATACTAAAGGGTGAACTTCTGTAGTTGTTTAAATGTGGAGTAATTACTGTCATAAATAAAATGTAGTCATATTATTAGCTATGCTATTACTAGACATCTTGAAAAAAGGGTGCAAAATTAAGAAATGGCACGGATAATAGCATGCTCAGTACATAATGCTTAGCCCAAGAAAGCTCCAGCTAAATACAAACTGAATCAGAAATGTTCAACCAAGCGTGATTTGCTACAATCCTAAACAATTAAATGAAATATTGAAAAGAACATGACCAGGAAAAGAGACCTTTAAGTAGGTCCTGACACTGACTCATCTCTTCAGACTGTTAATTCAAACTGCAAGTAAACTGATTTTTTTTCTTCTACTCATCAGTTATTCCCCACAACTCTGTAACAGTTGGGCTGTAATATACAAGCTTGTACAAGTGCTCTTTGGATCTCTTCCCTGATCTACAGTTTCTAGTGCTTGTACATCACGTTTAGATAATACCCTAATCACACAGCTTGACACAAATCCAGTCCTGTATTCTTGGAAAAAACCTTCACTACCACAGTGCACGTGAAGTGCAGAAGTGCACTTCACGTATTTACTGATTATACATAGTGATATACTAGACAGCACGAGAAAGCTTTACAGTTAGGACGCAGTTAGAGAAAAGCACAAGAAATAGGTCACATGGAATAAATACAGCCTGGAGCAGGTGATACTGACTAACTACAAACGGTGTGTGACTAACATATACATTCTGCTTAACTAAAGACACGGATAAAATTACAGCATCAGGGAAAGCATGACGTTCCAGGGGGCCTCTGGCAATCATCTGGTTCATCCCCTTTGCAAGGTCACCTCATGCAGGTTGCTCTTGACCATGTCCAGTTGGGCTTTGATTGTCTCCATGGATGGAGATTCCACAGCCTCTGGGCAACCTGCTCCAGTGCTCAGTCACCCTTTCTATTAGAAACAAAACAAAACAAAACCTTCTTTGTTAAAATACCACTTCTTGCATTTCAGTTTGTGCCCATTGCCTCTTTTTCTGTTACTGAGCACCACCAAGGAGAGTCTGCCTCTAACTTCCGTACAGCCTCCCATCAGGTATTTATACACTTTGGTCAAAGATTCTTTCAGAGCCTCCTCCTTTTGCATTATCTATATCTTTCTATCCTGGCTTATCACCTTAGGCCACCACATTCTTCTGGCCTGCCTTTGTTTCCTTGCAACTTTTAGCATGGTGCCTGTTGACAAGACTACAGTAATTTATCTTGCTCCCCACAAAGTCCTGATTATTGCTTAACTGTCTAAGACAGACTTATTTATCCTTGAAGTGTCAAGATACTGCATGCATTTTCTGGGAAGTATATATCTGGTGTGGTTTCAGTTAAGATGAGTGATAATATAATACAGCCATTACCTATGAGAACATAAAACTCTGACAGCAACCTGAAACAACACAGCAAACCCACTAACTAAACACACACAGGTAAAATTCTCCAAAAACAGAAAACTACTTATAAAAACATTAAAAAAAAAAAAAAAAAAAAAAATGGGCAAAAGCTTTTAGGAGGATGTTTTGAAAAGTGATGGGTAACATGCATTGCCACTATTAAAAAAGCATTAACTACATAGTGATATACGTCTCCCTCAGTGAGAATTGTGACCCTTTGTAGCAGCACTGCACAGCAGAAAACCTCAGAAAAATAGGAGCCTTGGAGCTTGAGAAGCAGGCACCTGTCACTTCCTTTTAGAAAAGGTGCAGAACCTGTGGTAGTCTGGCATCTCTGGTTCTCCCCACTAGAGGTCATGGAAGCAATTGCACACTAAATGGAGCGTGTGCAATCAAGTGAGCTACATTTCCATGACAAAGAAATCCTCTAATGCAACCTAGATGTAACTGTTTTCTGAGATTAATATTATTGTTATGCAGCTTCCTGTAGCTACACAGCAGGTACTGGATGCAACTGGATGCAAAAGTTCTTAGCAGTGCATAGTTTTAGCACCTCCCAGTGATCCATAGCGTTGGAGGTGAAGGTAACTGAACTAATTAGAATCAAAGTAGAGGGGAACCTAAGCCTGAATCCAGAACAACCAGCGAAGCAGACATTTCAGCTGTCTGCTGCTGAAACGAAATAACATCAGTTGATATTAACAGAAGGGAGCTAGGTAATAACTCCCAACTATAACATTCAACATCTTCCAGCCTGCAGCTCTAACTAAATGTTCAGATAGAATCACTGATCTGATTGACTGCCACCAGTGATTAACCAGAAAATACAGATTTGTGCTAATTGCTCTGCACTCTTTTCCTCAGTAACTGGGCTGGAAAACTGCAAGTAATCATGTTGTGACTAGTTCCTGCAGTCAGCATTTCCAAGTTCTGTTTGGTTCCCTCCAGCTTCACATTTCATACAAGGATGAAAAGGTATTATGGGAAGCCTCTGCCAGCATAAACAAATACTTCACCTCTGTTCATTATAGGGTAGTCAGAGCCGCCCTTTTCATTCACTTTTGAAATGCTTAAGTGAAATCCTGGCTTTAGTTAGAACTGCAGGTAGGTACCATAGGAGGACTGCTTTGTTCTCCCCGGAAAGCTGTTAAGAGGAGTGCTAGGTATCAAACAAAGCAGCTCACAGGCCTTGTCAGGGGCTGGAAAGGAACAGTTGCAGTGGAAGTTCTCAAAGCCAGAGTTCTCAGCGCTGATCTGTGCTAGGGGATATATTGGAAGGAACCTAGGGAAGATGAGCAAAAACTAAAGTGTAAGGGATAAAGCCTAGTCAAAAGGGAACATTGCTTCCAAGTCACAACCAAAGAATCCAGTTTAGCCCTGAGTGTCATGCCTGACTAGGTGATGGATTAAGCAGACCCATGTAATATATCTAAGCAAGAGTAGGCTGGAGCAAAACAAAGAAAAAAAAAAAGGACTACCACATCAAACACCACCAACAAAAAAACCTTTTGCTGGGTTCTGCTGAGTTACCTTTCAGCTAGGTCAGGTCCCTAGTCAAGCACAACGCAGCTTACAACAGCTGTGTTAGCAGAGCTGAGAGGAGGGGGCAAGGGCAGACTGCCACAGTGTGGATAAGCTAGCTTTGCTACTTCAGCAATTTATGTAGAATTACTGCCGGAGGATGCTGAACACCAAAGATACTCCTGATTTTTCAGCCGGGATCTTAGACACTGAGGGATCTCTCTCACTCCCAAAGTAAATTCTACTTAAGCTGTGTGTGGGTTGGTAGAGCTTGAAAGAAGTGCTGGAGAACTCAGAGTTGCTGGTACCTTGATTGCTGATGACCAGATTCACAATAAATGCAAAAAAAAAGGGGCATGACCGGGTTATGAGACATGATCCAGCATGCTACATCATCTGGACCTGGGCTGGAACAGCTTGAGGCTTACTCTGTTTTGATGGCTTGGTTGGGTGTCTTAAAGGGGGGGGACTTGGGAAGTAGGTGGGTTCTACAAAGCAAAGCCTTCCCAGAACATCAATCACTGACTAACTGAAAGACATAAAAGAAACATGTAAACTTAACAGCCCCCTGGAAAACAATTACATTCAGGTCTCATTAGAGGACCCCCTCTTCTGTTGCAGAAAATGCAGCTACTTCCAGAATGGAAATGAAGAGCTCCTTCATAGCAACATTTCTTAAACAGGTATCAAGATTCAGGAATAGCTATTGAGAGAATAATCTGCATCTATTTCTGAAGTTATACTGAAAAAAAGTGAAAGTTAGCTCTGAAAAAAAAAAAGCTCAGAATGGAATTTAGCTAGCACATCTCTTGAAAGAAGTATTAGGAGTTCATTGACCGTAAACAGTTGGATCCCTTCGTTTTATACTCATGTAAGTACCAGAACTATCAAGTGCAAGTTTGTGTATCCTAGAAGAGAAGCCAAATTGCACTTAGCCATGTATGACAAGATGGTTTAAATGGTTAACCTTTTAAACAGTGCTTGTTTTTATAGATAACACATCTTTACACACTCAAACTGTTTTTTGTCAGTTTTTTAAATGTGTGAAATGGTTTGAATCAGATGATACAAATCAGAAAGCACAGCACTGCCATACTGTTATGAAGTTTAGTTTTCTATTTCATTACATAAACTAATATAATTTATCAAAGGACATTTAGACTCTTAGATCCTTGTCTGCTCTATTTGAATGTTGCTTGAACCAGATAAGCCTAAAAATATGAAGCAAGAACATAAATAGGAAAATGGAAGGTTGTGTTTTTACCCTTGGAGAATACATGACTAGGTGATTAAAAAGGAAAAGGACGAAAACCAGAGGTTTATAACCTGAACTGGAACAGCAAGAAATGTCAGCTCCACAGCAGCAATCACACAGTACATTACTATATAATTCCAGAGTTAGAAATAGAAAACTAAAGAATGTTACACGGTTAAAATGTATTTGAAAAATTCATGAACCTTCTTTAGAACTATCCAGTCTCTCCAATGTACTTTAGGGACTGGCAGTTTTGTTCCCAATTCTGTCTCTGCAATTGAAGCACTAGCAAAGTAAAAGGAATGCCAGCTGTCTGACTGGGTTAACCTAGACATGCTGTACAGCATAGGTTCAGAGTTTTGCTGTTTACATTGCATTTCTGTCTTGCCTCAGCCTGCAGCACACATGCTGTCTTCAACGAGTCTAGGACAGCTGTGTGGTGCTCTCCAGCTCTCAGGAGCCCAGGAGTCACAGTCACATCAAGTAAAACAAACTAAGGATGTGTACCCCTCTGGCTAAACTAACTTTTGAGCTTACACAAAGTAAAGGTTTGTAGATTTGACTTTCACTTTATTACTATACCTATTTTAAATCTAGAACTGGTAGTTTTGATGCAAAAGACAGGAGACAGACATTTCCATAGACATCTCCAAGTATTTCTAGTATTTGTCAATTTTAATTGATGAGTGTTCAGGCTAGCAGCTAAAATGGAGAAACTTCATCATTCCAAGACGTATACACAGGAACGCTAAAACAGAATGACTTCAAGTTACTAGCTTTTCTTCCCCTCCATTTCTGGAGTTGATTTCTAAAATGGAGATAAGACCACCCAGTCTGGTTCTGAATACTGATATTAAAAGGAGAGCTGAATGTTGAGTTACTATCATAAAATTAAAAAAAAAAAAAAAAGTCAAAAGTTCCTATGATTGTTGAGGAGGAAAAAGCCCAGACACAACATGACAGACCTACCTGGAATTCCAGTCTAGTTATAGTGGACAGTAGAGTCCATGCATCTCACAGACACAGCACACACTATTAGAGAATTCTGTTTTAGATAATTCAGAGAAAATTTAAAACAAATCCTTCTACACCCTGGTAAGAGTTTTTGTATTTCATTTATCTCTAACGGTCTTAGAAGGTACTGTTGAAAAAGGACACACAGTATGCTGTTTCATGCTGTTGTAAACGTAGCAGTGGGACTGTTTTTAATACATGACCTAGGAAATTTTTAAACAGTAGTATTAATTTGCCAACCATTTATGCACAAAGTTGGCAAGTAAAAGCAGAGAATTTAGGCTTACTCCAGCCACTGATTTCTGATGGGAAAAACTGTTCCAACTCGTAAAATTTTAGTTCATAAGCTGATACAGTATGGGTCCACAAATGCAAATAATGCTGATAGTAATGTATTTGCTAAAATAACAGTATTTACTTAAGAGGGAACAAAGGGAAGAAGAGTTCTCAAGGGATTTTTAATACTGCATATCTTATAATGCTTAATTATTTTAAGACTGAAAATGGAAAGACTTTGTGATGCATTTGTCTACCCTTTCTTCACTATTTCACTGCTATTTGCAATGCACACTGCACTGTGTGAGAAACACTGGAGGAGCAATGCTGGCCAACTTTTGCACGAGAATTCCAACACTTAGAAACAGTGAGAAATTAAGAGAAGCAAACATGGACAGTACCTGCAATAGCTTGCAAGTGAGTGCAGGAAATGTATCCCACAATTCTTTGGTCCTGAGGTGTACTTCCCACTTGCACCTGGAAAGGAAGGAAGAAATACTTTATTTCATTAACGGTCATTAGTAGAGGAGCTCACACAGTCCCGCTTCCAACCCCAGCTGTGCAGTCTTTGTGCTCACCATTAGCCTTTTTTTTTTTTTTTTAACCATTCTTTCTATCTAGCTCCATTTTGAATACACACACACCCCCATTGGAGACGCCTGATCGTCATGTTTGGCCTTCGCAAGGTCCCATCTTGCTGCTAGCGCACTCACTCCTTCCTGCTCACCACTACATCAAAGATTCTGATGATTCTGACTTTCTCCAGCTCCTCACAGTCTCGCTGGTTCTCAGTGCCAGTTATTTTGCCACCATTTTGTATCCCAGCTCTTGTTCATATACCAATTAAATCCCAACACTCGTGCCATCTGACACTTATATTATCAGCAGTCTAAATTCTACACCTCTATGTAAGGTTAGAATGGAGAAGGAAAAATGGCAAGAGACCCTGGGAAAAAGGCTGAAACATGAAATAAATACTGGTTTTGACCACATTTCCTCCAATCCCTAGCACATTTTGGATTTTGGTTGGTTATTTTTTTACATTCTTATGCAAAGGTTTGGGGGATTTTTGCTGTGTCTCAGCAAAGGATTTACATTCTTCCATTCCATAATTTCACAGCGGCAGCCCCCATGTCTGTCAACCAGATTAAAATACGACATGCACCCCTGCTTTTATGCACAGAAGAAGCAGGGCTTCCAGGGAAACTGGAATGTAATGTAACTGCTCCTGTGTATCATATACTACAGCATTTTTTAAAAAATGTATTTGCTGGTGGACACACAAGCAAATGAAAATCAAGTTCTAGTTCAGGCTTTCAATTTTATTGAAGATTCTGGCAGTTCAGGCTTTACGCAGTTGTTTAGCAATGGTGACAAAATTTAAAATTAAATAATTAGAGAAGCAGAGCCTGTTTTTAGTTTGCTCTTGAGGCAGGATTCTCTCTTAGTACAGAATGAGGCCATTACTACACACTGTATCCCAACATCATACAGCACCCCTCTTGCCAAAGTATCTGGAAATTTTCAGGCAGTGTGATGTTATTTGCATACTACAGCAAGATAATTCTGTCCAAGCTCATTTAGAGAAGAATTAATTCAGGTTTCTGTCATAAGACTCAACTTGCATCAGTCATACCATCATAGCATGGAGAGGACATCTGGGGGTCCTCTAGCGTACCCCCTGCTCAAACAGGCCCAACTAGATGAGGTTGCAAAGACCTTTGTCAAGTTTTGCGTTAGCTCCAAGGATGAAGATTTACCACCTCTCCAAGCCCCTGTTCCAATAATTGACCATCTCATATTTGCAGTAAATGAATTTATGTCACTTGCACTCAACAACACCTTGTTAACTTCCAGTTTTTGTTCCAGCTAGAAGAGCATACAATAACCATCTTGTATTATTCTGTCCTCAGTCTCTTCAGTCCTCTTTTAGACAGATTTCAAATGAATATTGATGGGGTTCTTACTGCTGTTCCCAAACAGTTACCTCCTCCAGGGAGCCTGAAGGCAGAGGAAGATGAGGAAAATACATCACTGTTGATTTTACCCCACACCAGAGGATTCTCCTAAACACACGAGACTGTAGCAGGGTCTCTAAAGATATGGCGATCTGCTGGATGGATGCCGACTACTGCAGGAGCTTAGGTATGCAGACCTCTTTCTTCCTCCCTCAGACTGCCTTGGTGTGAATGTATCCCAGGGTCACAGGTAAACTAAAAGGGGTGTTCTCTCAAATTTCTTACATAACATATGCAGTTCCAAGAGAAAACTGGGAAACCATTAGTTTAAATCCTGTACTATCTAGGGCGGGCACGTGGATGAATAATATTTTCTGAATTCAGAATCAGATTTTGACTTCAACACCAAAAACTATATATTGTAAAGTTTACAATATATATTTTTTATATAATTACAAATTTTCAGTGACTCCTGCTGCACTGAAAAAGCATGCATGTGATCCATCTTCCAGTGTTACCTACCATAATAATGCTGAAAATACTGCACATAAAGTTTTCTTTCTTACAGCAAGAATGTGCTTCTTATAATCCTCTTATTGCCTAAAACAGATGGAATCATTATCTAAAAAAGCACAAAAGATTAAATCTAAAAGCTAAACATCCAAATATAAGTTATAGTCAGTTGAGAAAAAAAAAGTCAGCTCAAATTTGCTTTAGAATTTCCTGTGCAGCCTTAATGGAGTGCCTGACAAGACCTCATAAACTAATTTATACATAGGATCACACTCACACCCATTAATCAGAAAGAAATATTTATCATACTGTCCCTGCATGCACATATCTGTACTGTAATGGACTTGGGATCTCTAGCTCTCAAAGAATTACAAGAAGTGGCCTAGAGGAAACACTGACTGCTGCTATGTGCAGCACAACAAATGCCACCCCAGGTTGCCACTACAGGGGGATAGTGCCCCCATAGCTCCCAAAAAAGGAAGAAGCCCAAAGCAAGAGCTGAAGACATTAACATAATTGGAATTTCTTTGGAAAGTGCCAGCATGGAAGTACATCCAAAGCAGATCATCTCCCAGAGTTCACATTTCCTCCAACTTTTTTTGATTTCTGTCATATACGTGACAACTACTAGGAGAGAAAATAAATATCCTTCCAGCCTCTTGGTGTATTTTCCAGCTACAGAAAAGCACTAGTATATTTTAAAAAAAAACCAACTGATTATTCAGTCTAATTTGGTATTTCACAGATGGAAAAGAACTATGGGATGTGCAGAGAGGAAAACTACTTGACCTCCCAAATATTACAAGCCCTGTAATTCTGCACAGAAACATTCCTTTGTGTGGTCAAATACTGTAGCTACTTTTAGACTGTTCCATTTTCAAGGCTATATTATACTGTGGTGACTGAGCCTGACCAGTTTCGTGGCACTGCTGCAGGAAGAGAACTCAGAGTGTTCATTTCAGCCTGCAATGTGGATCTTGGCAGAAAGGTTCCACTTCCACCAAACCAAGTGAGCACTTCACAAGTAAAACGTACTTCTTGCTGCTTAGAACAGAAAAAAACATTCAAATTCACATTTATCTAGAAAATCACAGAATCACAGAATTGTCTAGGTTGGAAGAGACCTCAAGATCATCGAGTCCAACCTCTGACCTAACACTAACAAGTCCTCCACTAAACCATATCACTAAGTTCAACATCTAAACATCTTTTAAAGACCTCCAGGGATGGTGACTCCACCACTTCCCTGGGCAGCCCATTCCAATGCCTCACAACCCTCTCAGTAAAGGAGTTCTTCCTAATATCCAACGTAAAACACCCCTGGCGCAACTTTAGCCTGTTCCCCCTTGTCCTGTCACCAGGAATGTGGGAGAACAGACCAACCCCCACCTCGCTACAGCCTCCTTTAATGCACTTATAAAGAGTGATAAGGTTGCCCCTGAGCCTGCTCTTCTCCAGGCTGAACAAGCCCAGCTCCCTCAGCCGCTCCTCGTAGGACTTGTTCTCCAGGCCCCTCACCAGCTTTGTTACCCTTCTCTGGGCTTGCTGGAGCACCTCCATATCCTTCTTGTAGCGAGGGGCCCAAAACTGAACACAGTACTCGAGGTGCGGCCTCACCAGAGCCGAGTACAGGGGGACAATCACTTAATGTAAGTGACGCATGTAAGTAATGTAATCACATAAATGTATGTAGGTAAATAAGCCAGGCTTCATCATAAGCCTGACTTATGTTCATTTCAGATGGTCTAGTAGCTCTGTGAATCAGTAACAGCCATTGAATTACTTTTATAGGGAAGTCCTTCAGATACTGCATTCTGAAGTCTTAAATGTATTACAGACTACTTTACTAAAAATTTCTGTAGACGTAGAAAAGCAGTATCTAAATATAAGTTCCCAATCTTGTAAAATAGGATAATCATGGCATGAGGAAAAAGTCGTACGTTATCTAGAGGTAAAATTACAGTGGAGAGAACATACTTCTTGTTTCACAAAGTGTCCCTGTTATATAATTCTAAGTTGATAGAAACAAAGTTACTTTTTTCATTATTATGCTGAAATATGCAAAATATATTCCAACTCTTAGTACATTTGCAAAGGTTAAGTAATCAAACTAGTCAAACATCTGGAAAACTAAAAGCTAGGAGAGCATTCTGATCCCTGCTACAACATTAAACATCTACATTTTGTTAGCTGTTGGGTGAGAAGGGAAGCTTGTTGGAGATTAAAAAAAAAAAAAAAAAAAAAAAAGCTTTTTTATAAAGAGGAAAGTTTGCTCAAGCAATTTTTGCTTGGAAATCAAAATGGCAGTTGCTACCACTACATATTTACATTCATCACCTACCTGTGAATTTAGTAAGTGCAAAACTGACAGCTCCAAATTTTTATTTTCAAGCACAGGAGACTGACATCAGGTACTTTCTTTTAAAAGATTCCTTCTCACCTTATGTCCCAGAACATTAGTAGAATATATTGGAGATACCATGCTGGCATTAGGCTATACAGTGCAAAATTGTGTATCAAAAGCTTGTCCAATACAGACTAAGTAGTACAGTTAGATGCGTATCAGATAATAAACAATGCGCATGAAAGAAATCAAGCCAACAGGGCTACAGTGGAAAGATTCCTGTTGACAAGTAAAAAAATTCACAAGTAGCAAGAGTTGAAATTTTACAGCTAGAGTGAAAGAAATAACTTTAAATTCAATCACATTACTTGCTATCATGGGAATTTTCAGAGCTAACTGGAAAATCTTGCACATCACATGTTTATCATACTCCAGTACAGTAAGTATACAAAGCTGTAAACATGACAAATACCTTGTCTTTAACAGTTTATATTTACACACATTTGTCCCAGTAGTGCAAAACAGGTCTGTTCTATCTGGATCTCAAGAAAAGCATCAGTAGATACATAAACAAAAAACCAGAAATATTGCCTAAATACCAGGGGTATTTCAATACCACCTCAGTAAACAGCTTCAAATCTGTCCTTTGTTATGTTAGAAAATCAACTACTTGGAAAGAAACATTCTTTTATGTTTAAAAATCTGGGCTGTGCCATTCATAACAAATGACACTCAGTTAAAGAATCAACCAACTGACCAATAATGTGTAGATAGAAACAAAAAGATTATTAAGAGGAAAATTTAATCTTTAGTGGTATTTTGTAGAAGCTTCCTATTGCCTGGAGGTAGCTATTCTAAAAAAATCCTAAGCAAGGTAGACAATTTCTCAACTGAAATGTGCACTCTCTAGTATGAAGTGTTCAAATACACACAAGTTCAAAGGATATGCCATTGCCTTCTCTTCCGTGGGAAGGAAATCCAGGTGTGCAAACCAGAAAAGAGATAAAAATTTTGTCATACTCCTGAAGAAGGAGCTCCACAGAATTCATCACCCCACAGTCCACGTGCAGGCAATAAACCCAAAGCTGGGGAAGGTAAATAATCTCAATGTAACATTAAGAATCCTTCAGGGAGATGGGATATTACACAGAATAGTTGTAACTTCCACCATTATGGCTTAATTACATCTTGGACTGTAAATGAGTCAAACCATTCATTTCATCAGATTAATTATCATTAAGGTGTCAGTTTTGTCACTGGAGTAAATACGAGTTGTAGTGGTACCTGTATTACTCTTTGAAGAAGGTATGTATCCAAAGTACAATGTAGTTCCGTGGCAAACAAATTTTCATGACAAAAAACAAGCTAATGATCACACTATGAAGGAAAACTAGCCAAGCTGAAAAGCACACCTGCACGCTCTGTGGGGAAGAAAAACAACAACAAAAAGGCCCTTTCCCTAAAAACAAAAGCATGAGGATTGCATTTGCAAAGAACATCATCTCAGCAAAGGGCTGGAGTTACTGTTTGTCTTTGAAATAAAACATTCCAGACAATAGGAGCAGGGTACGTAGGGTGACAGGAGAAGTGGTAGTAGCATCTTGCTCCCACAGAAATACTCACCTTGCTTTATGTAGCCGATGAAGTTCAAGGGAACTCAAAATACGTGAGCACAAGACAAAGAGCTGCATGACACCCCACTAGCGGTATCTCCACACGCTCATGGTTCACACCTGCTTTGATGCTCTCAGATCCTGGTAACAGCACACAGTTTGTACCTCCTCTCTATTTCAACCACTAGGAGAGTATCTTGTAGACATCCTGTCTACTTTAGTACAATGAGCAGACAATAACAGTGAAGGACAAGAAAAGAAACAAACGTGTGATACAGATTCTCTCTTTCAACTTTTCTGTAGTCTGAAATTTTATCAATTCCTCATGGACTTTTTTTCCCCCTCCATTTTATCTATTTTCCAAGGCTATCGGGAGAGTCAGCATCAAGAAACTAATGGAAGAACCAATCAAACTGTGTGCCCAAGTGCTAATTCCTGTTCCTGGTAAGAGATTATGCCAAAGACTTGCTGTGACTCACACAGTTCAAACATTCCTGTCTCACACAGATGATTTAGAGTAGAGGTAACTTCCAAGAACGATATATTTTATTCCTGTACATTGATTTCTTTGTAGTAGTTTTTTGGTTAGACCCATAGTAAAAACAGGCATCTTATGCTAGTACGGGGATATGTAGCAGCTGCTAAAGAAGAGGCATTAGTTAATATATTTGTAATAAAATAGTAATTTAAGCTAAGCATATTAAATAAAATTTAAAAGTATTAAATGTTAGAGATCAGCACAAAATTCTTTTTGGTGCTATGCAATTCTTTTTAGCCACAATAGTATGTGATTTTTTCAGAATTCTTTTTCTCTGCACCTACCATGTGACAACAACTGCTGCTTCATGAGCTCAGAGAATTAGTTATTTGGGAAAGCTTCATTAAGTTTATATGTGAGGGAAAGTATTTGACTGTCAATTGGTGCCATGAATGAAGGGCTCTCTGTTTTCTGAAAAGGATAAAGCCCACAATTTGATCTCAGTCCTGTATTTCATCCTCCACAACAGTTGTAATGTGTCCCACTAATGAAGGAGAAAAAGGTTGGGATTAATAACTTCAATTATATCAAGGTGAAGTAAACATGGTAAAGTTTCATGGGTAGGGTTGTCCTTTAAAAAAAAAAAAAAAAAAAAAAAAAGAAAGAAAAAAGCCTCAGCCAGTTTACTGGACTCTGTCCAATTCTTACATTAACATTTTAAAGCAGAAACTGAACATGTGGAAAATGTTTAGGTTACCCTCCTGAGTTAAACAGGACAGCTTTAGAGTTATCTAAACAAAATCATGAGCAGCACTAGACGTTTCTTTTAATATTTTGGGATAACACAGGTATGGGATAACTGATCAAGGAAAAGAGTCTGAAATCTCTTACTGGCCTCAGAAAGCAGCCATCCTGCTTTTCTCTGTAATCCTTAGGTAAAAAAGGTTCTCAATATGTTGTCCAACTGCATAGTGTAAGTTACCCCTTCATTCTCAACCATAAAGACAGCTTAAATTACCCAAGCAAAATTTAACTGCATCTGTAATACAAAAAAGAATGAGAGAAGGTAATTCAGGGGACCCTCATTTTATCATAAAAAGCAGACACTCAGAGAGTAGCAAATAAGTAGAAACTGCTTGGAAGCAGTTTTGCAATTGGAGCTAGTGCTCTTCTACCATCTGTTACAACCACTCCAGCTCTTCTGAGAACAAGGTTAGGTTTGCACTTAAAGCAAAGGTTGCTAGGTTTCCTTTAAAACAATGAATAATAACATGTTCTCTGCACAATTACTGTACTTCCTGAGAACAGCATTAATTTTCAGAGAATTTGAAAAGTAAATCTGTTAATAAGCTTAGGAATTAATGCTAATTAAACACAAGTTCTTTCAGAAATTTAGCAAAACTCACAAGACTTATAATTTTTTCTTTTTAATTCCTACAGTCTTTGTGTTAGAGTAGTATTATCCCGTTCAAACTACCCACATAAGACTGTGGTTTTGCTTTTGCTTTATGTTCAAATCTGCGTTTTAAACAAGAATTCTTATTTTTGCTGAAAGTATCTCTCTTAGAAGATGCCAAAGAGTAGAAGCCTACTACCAAGAACACTAGGAAGAATAACATTGATTCAGTGTAATTCCACTTCTCCCAGTCTCAGTGGGAAGAAAACCACTCCAAAAGCTCTGCTCAGTAAATAACCAGTTTGAGAGTACCTCTTTCATTGACCTCCCTACCCTAACTTTGCATTTACATATCTTGTTGGCTTAGGTTCACATTACAGTTATAGCCATTACATTTTAAGGCTAGAAGGGCATAATTTGCTAGCAGAGCTGGACAAACTCTCCAACTCAGTAACTCATCAGGTCAAGTTAAGGGTGAGTTTTCTGGTTTTACTACACTACTGTCCAAAATTTGAACAGAAAAAAAAAAAAAGCAGTACAACTAAGCATATTGATATATACTAATACCCCTATATCTAAAGATGAATGATTTTTGAAGCCTTCTAGTAATTTACAAACTGGTGCCCTCACTGGTAACTTTTATAATTGATTTGCCTGCGGTATTATAATCCAGCTTCTGCAAGGGACATGCATTTTTTAACTCCCTTTAAATTCATTAAAAATACTATGAATTGAAATTATGTACTTGTCAAACCAACAGCTGCAGAACACCTGAGAAAACTGCATCGTGTTATATACAAGTACATGCAAGCTAGCTTATTAGCTAGAATCACCAGCACAGGATAGCACCTGTGTCAGTTACACTTTCCTCCTCTATCTGGAGCAGAGCAGCAATAAGAGACAACAGAGATATAAAACCTACAAAGCAGACTCAAGGGTTCTTTTCTTAGGTATTTTAAATTAATGTGAAATGCAACACCAGAACACGGAGTCACGGCAGAGTCTCCCAAGGGTTCTGACTGTCAAAGTATGAAAATGGATCGGCTGATTTATATATTTGCTAACTTCTCCTCTGAGTCCTTACCAGCAGCAAAGAACAGTGGTTTAACACTTCAGACAAGAAATTGTCACTTAGATGCAGGTGACATTTCCCCCCTCCCTATGCACTATTTTTTTCTGTGACTGCGTCTCTCTTATGTCCCAATGAGGGCCTCTTATACTGGACACAAAAACACTGCTAGAGTTTGAAGAGATCGAAGTGCTGAATGTAAATTAGTTCTCCACTAATGCAGAAAACGGACTTACACAATAGCTTCTCACAACTCTCTCATCCTCATGCCTTCATCCTGAGCTGGAAAGCACCAGCCTATCCAGATGAGAACAGCCTGTGATCTTTGTCAGGAAAATGCCAGCAGCAGCACCTTTTGTGGCAGACAGCTTCAGGAAGAGAACAGACCAAGACTAGCCAAATTCCTTTGCACAGGTCTCCAGGTAGCTTAGGTAGCATGAGGCTGTGTTAAAAGTCCCTATAATTTACTTACATCTTCTTTCTTTAGCTGTGTCACCCCAGGTGTTAAAACCACAATCAAATCCCATTACCTTCTTGTGCTCTAGTTTCTCCTTCTATTAAGCAGATGTTGACCTTCCTTTATTATGCACTTTGAGACACACAAATGAAAAGCTGTATGTAAGAGCTGATTATTGTTACAGCTACTAATAATAACCCTTGAGCTGTCTAAGTCTCTCAGGTAAAATAATTCTGTGTAACTAAGCAAATCTTTCAAATCCTTACAAATCTCCACCTGAACTTTACAATCTAGATGGTGAAGGCAGTGGAGGAAGGAGGCAATAGAAAATTTCCAATTCACTTTAAACAAAAACAAAATGCATGAAATGCTTCACCCTGGCAGCAGGGATCTGTCATGTTACGCAACTCCCCCAGAACAGTTTTGCCTTTTGATTCCAAATAATTCAACTTGCATTGAAGGTTTAGTTCTGAGACCTTCAGTTTATCTCAATAGTTAAGTTTGTAGCAAGGAGATGAATAGTGCTCTTTGAATGAGAACTGATTTCCTTCTCCAAATGTGCCTCGGCATTTGGATATTGGGTCTTCCCCATGGATCTGAAAGATTTCCATAAAGGCTTTATCCTCCCAGTGAGTGAAACCACAGTGATTTTATCTGTATTGTTAGAATTTGCAAGTCTTCTCCCTTCACTTGCTTTTCACACTTTTTTTTTTTTTTTTTTAACGGCATGGAAAGCAATTGGCCCTTTACTCAGAGATGGAATCTATGCAAGGGGAACAAGCTTCTAAAGCAAACTTCAAAAATAAAACTCAAGCGACATGTTTCCAACTCCAGAAATAGGAGCACTGTGCTTTTCACAGGAGTCATAAACTTAAAAAAGAATTTGCACAGGACAGAGACACTTTCTTTCTAAGTCCACGGCAGCACTGGATGCGAGGCCGTTAGGAGGACACTTCTGCAAGGCTGTATTATTGCTGTCGTTGATATCATGCGGAGATAAACTAACGTCAGATTGGATTATGTCGTATGCACAGAAAGTAAAGCAAGAGCTGCCCTCAATCAGTAAAAGGAATGATGTAAAACCAGAGATATAAGTACTAATTAAGATGTAAGTAGTACTATGCTGTTCAAATTGGCTAGGAAGACCCCTTCTAACGAGTTACTGTATGCTTTGTTACTTGCTGCTACCCCAGCATAAGACCTGAAGAATTCTGAAGTGAACGAATTGATTCTCAATGACTTCAAAACCACACCAGGCTTTTTACTTACTATAGCTTTTGTCACAGGACTCCACACACATGCAGTTACTAATTAAGTAACCAACCTTCAAACCTATTTTGTTTCAATGCTCCAATTAAATAGATCATTCCCACACTTTTTTGGTCTAAGAAAGAAATGAGCATTGACCACTTAATGCACAAGCGAGACAAAGTCATTTCATTACCAAAGTAGACTTCAAATTAAAAACATTTTAGGTATAACATGCAGTATGTCAGAATGACACAGACGTGAGGTAAACGGGTCTTTTAGTTGGGCCAGAGTTCTGTAATATTTAAAAGAATGTAGTCATCTTTGAATCTTCATATTAATTGGTCCCTATTCCCTGCTCAACTGTAACATTATTTAACAACTTGAATCCATAATTAAGTTCATCATCCCAGTGGAAATTTGAAAGGAGGTTTAATTTTCTGCAAGAGAAATGGAGACATTGCTGTGTTCCTAGCAGGGTAACAAATCAATGACTCAGCAATAGGCAGTTGAAAGCAGATTGTTTTTAATCTCTTAGTCCCTGATATACGCATATGCTGAAGGGCAGTCTTTGTGACCCTGGTAATTTTTATGTTGAACAACATGCATGTTCATTTTTTTGCAAACAGCACTTCATGATGAAAGAATAAACTCCAGCTGCTTATAAACACATAAGAGTACACATAAGTATAGACAGATGCATTTTTTGAAAAACCTGTATGCAAATATGGAATTTTTGTTTTTGCCAAATATATTTGAAATACTGGAGTATTATCAGACTGCAAGATCTAATATTTGCTTCTTTATGCAACGCAGTATCAATTTTTTCTTTGTTTACAAACAAGTATGAAACACCATTGATTCTTATTAAGAGTCCATATTTTTAATGGTTAATAATAGCTCGTGCTGAGGACTAGTGACCAATTTGCACTAGAAAATACCTAAAATTTCAGTTGATATATTTTGCTAGCATTAAGAAAAAAAAAAAAATCCGTTTGTAATGCATTTCATTAACTAAATGCTGTGACAGAAAAACCAGAAATCCAGTATCCTAGGAGATTTTCAGATCCATGTAGGTTTGGGTCCACAGATGTGGACCTCTGCACGAAGTTTTTGTTTGTAGTTAATTCCAAATTAAAAGGGCCCACATTCCAGTTTATGAAGAGCACTGCCAGATTCTCCTGAGAATTCAGCATAAACAGCTATTAGCCTTGGAAAAGCAAATCATTGCATGCAGACTTGTATTTCTGCTGTTTGTGATTTACAGAAGTGTAACCCCAGGCTTCCTGTTCCCACTACCATTAGCTAATTTAAGTAAACTGTGTTAATAAAGGGAAAAAACTCTGTGCTCCCCAGTGTCCCATGCATTTTTGTTTGCTCTTCTTCATATCTCTCCATAGCGATTGTTTTGCAAATAAGAGAGAGGAATAGCCACACAGTTCATTGCAATCCTTTCAGTTTTATTTTACTGGCATTTAGACTTGATTGTCTTTCGATTCCTTTATAAACATGTAGCCTGAATAAGCTGGTGTCCAACTGTAATGCCCATAGTACTGTACTTGTGTTAAGAAGTTTAGAATGTATGCCTTTTATTAATGAGATTTCTGTAAAAAGAAACTAAAATTCCATGTAAACAACTTCACATTTCAGCACTTAAAATTATACTTGTCTTACCTCCAAAAATTCCTTATTAATTCATGCACATCCAACACTTCAACACATTATCTAGGCCACAAAACCAATATATTTTTATATACACACACACACACACACATATATATATATATATAAAAGTTAGATCAGCTAATACAGACTCAAAAATTGCTTCTCTGAATTCTTAACAGAAATGACAGAGAGAATAGCTTAATTTTATAACTTGTCAATATTTACAGGTTCAAAAAGAAAGGCTCTTACCTTGAGAAACAAGGCTCCCTTGGAAGCCAAGGAGTCTGTTCCTTTTCCATTAGGGTAACAGTGATAGGCAGCATCCATAACAGGATAGCGGCTGGCAAAAAGGAGACCACTGTTCACAAACTTAAAGCTACAGCAGGCATGGCAACTGTAGACCCCAACATCATAGACAATGTATTCAAAATAGTGATGAAGCTGCTCTTTCAATTTCTCTGCAGCTCTTTTGTCAAACACTTCCTGCAAACACAGAAAGTCCAAGTTGGCAGGGAAGAAAGCAGAGATCTCGTGATCAAAGGTCTCATCCGTATGTTTCTTTTTCCGCACTGAAGTCTTCTTCATGACCGAAGCCTTGTAGAGGAGCTTGTTGTTAACAGTGCTTTGGTCCACTGTGCCATCTCCAACACGAACCTTAACTAATGACTCTCTTGAGGCTGAGTAGCTGTCTAAGCTCCCAGAATCTCCTTCCTTCTGTTTGTGGTTAGGTGTTTTTGAGATCTCTGCGTCACCTTCCAGCGAGTGCTCTGTGGGGCCACTAGCATTAGCCTGCCCATTGACGGTATCTGTTTCTATGTCTGACATGTGGCCATTATCCTCTCCATTTATGCGGACGATGCAGGTGTTTTCCTCTCCTTCATTTGGCTCTCCATTTCCACCCTTATCTTCTCTGCTGTCCTCACTGTTGTTTGAGCCAGAGTTGTCTCCTTTATACTCCATTGATGTTGTCCTTTTGATGCCAACATTAACAGTACGATTAGTGCTATCTCCACCCTGTGGGGAAACCAAGCTGCTAAAACTTGCTGCACTGATGGACGTGTTGGTAGGGGAATCTATATATATTTTGATCTGTGGTCTGCTTGCCCCATTTCGGATCCTCCGGCCAATCTCCTTAGCCCTAGCCTGTGTATTGAAAACATTATTAAATCTTGCCAGAGAATCTGGCAGCAGGCAAACATTGGCACTGCCAAAGCAGAAGCTTTTCCCATTCCCTGCAGCCTTCCATTCAGTGAGCAGTGTGGCTCCATTGGCATGGCTCTTGTCTTCTAGTCTGGAGTAGATGTATGGCCTCCTGGCTGACTGGAGCGGGGACCACAACAAGAAGCCTATCAGAGCAAAAGGAAGAGAGGCTACCAGCAGTGCCAAGTAGATGGGAGTGGTAATAATGATGCAAAGTGCATGAAAGTAGCACGGATCGTCTGCTCTTTGACGTTTTTCATAGGTGGTTGGAACAAACGAGGCCACAAGCCTATCTGCAAACCAATAACATGGGAAAATTAGGCCCCAGGAAAAGGAATGCAGAACTGACAGAAAGCTGTTGGGAAATGGGGAAGTGTATAAAACCATTGCAACTTAATTATGACAACACTTCAGGGCCTACTACATGATGTCACTGTGTCAAGCATCCATAATAACACTGGCAGGGGGTTGGGGAAAAAAGGTCCAGTCAGGAGTTTGTTTCTTCCAGTAAGAGTCAATAAGAAAACTGTAAGAGCACCATTTCACTGTGTTGGAGTAAAAAGAAAAGAAGGCCACTGTTTTCATTTGGCTTTTTGGCATTTGTATTTGTCAAAGGATGTCATTGTTCACTGGAGGCTGCCATAACGAAACACTCCAGAGGCAAAGAGAAAATCTGTAAAAACAAAAGACACAAAACACATATAACAGTTACTAAAAGTTTAAAGCAGGTTTGCTCATGCTGATTTTGCCTTCATAATATTTCCCCATTCTGTTTAATTTAATATTTTTGACAGTCTTTTACAGATCATGCATCTAGATCAACTCCAACTACAAGAGACTGGTATTTTGGCAAATTAATTCAGGACATCAGCCACTTAATGCACATGATAAATGTTGTCATGGAAGACATTTCTACTACAAAGTTCAAGCCTTACATTCAGAAATATATGTTGGACACTTTAATATTCATTTATTTATATTAGCTGCTTTCAAATCTTCACAAACAGCGTGAAGCAGCTATCTCTAGGCATCTAATATTTTATCACTGAAGTTAAACTTGAATTGCCAAGGCCTTTAACAGAAGGAAAAAAAAAAGCAGTGCAATGAAAGTATAATGGCAAAGGCACCTTGTATTCAGAGCAAAACCCATGCTTACTAAAAAATGCTTTGCTTTGCTGCACTTCAAAACAAAATGGGTTGACTTACATTAATTACAACACCCTTCTTATGGTTAAAAATGGCTTCAAATTTTTAATTTTCACTTTATTAAAAACAGTAAATCAAACTGCTTTGCTTTAATATTTAGGTATTTAATACTCATAATTTAATTCAAGCTGTAGATCAATTTCATTGCAACAGCCCACAAAAAAATCTTAAGATTTTCTATAAAAGACTTCTTACATATTCTGTGATTCTATATGGTGCATGCTTAAGCAAAACATGAAGTCATCGTAATTAATATTATTATTTATACATTTCAATTTTCAGCTTTGAATAAAACAACACTAATTGAATATATAAAATAAGAAATTTCCTCTGAAGACAGAGTGTATCTTTGAAAGGTTGTCTTACCAGTTGTGAAATTCACATCTGAGGAATTTATCAAATGTCATCATTAAAAAAGACACAAATTGGTAGAGACATGGTATGTACAGTTTACATATCTTTTTAAAGTCATTTAATCTTAACAATTTATAGTAAATTCAGGTTTTATCACAAGTTTTGATAATAGGAAATGTAAATGATTTTTTAATAAACACTCCTGTAAATCAAACTTTATCAGCCTTGGCAATGGTATCACCAATGAATGTGATATCACTCTCTTCAAACTGAAATTTTGATCCTACCCAATAAGAAGAACAGGAAATGGAAAGAATGGAAAAAAGTGACATGATTGCTTTGCTTTACTTATCAAGCACTCTGAAGAAGTAATAAAAGAAAGTGAGAAGGTTAGAAAGGGAGTTTTACAATGAATTAATCTCTTCATCAGCAAAGCTATATAACTGATGAAGGCAGAATTCCCATTTATAATATTTCAAGTTTAAACCTAGAATGTAAATAATATTGAGCAGTACTGAATAAAAAACATTCAACACGTAAGAGAGAGGATGTATGTTGGACCATGCTTCAAAACTCTTCTTTAATTTTGACATCTTTGATAAAAATTACAGAAGAATATTTATTGGCATAAATTCAATTAAAATTTGTGACTCCTGGAAAGCCAAACTTAGGGAAATAGTACGTTGATGCATATTTTAAATATTCTGCAGGGCACACACAGACAGGTGGACATTTCTCTTTCTATTTAACAGCAAGTAAAACAATGATATGGAGCACAGAAGAGAGAGAGTTTTACAAAGCAACAGTGCCTCAGTAGCAAAATAAAAATGCAATTCTTCAATTTTCTATCACCATTTAGATTTTTGCTCCTACAAACCAAGCCCTTGCAACTGATTTACATTCCTCCTGGCAGCATGTTTTTAATTGTGGCACACATGCAATACCACACTGCCTACTCAGAGTATACTATAGAGGTCAGAAGTGATAAATCAGGCATTAAAATACATAGCTTAGCTAGCTCTCTTTTTACCATACACATTTTTGTTTATTAATGATAAGAAAATTCTTTCTTCAACCTAAATTCCTGATCAGCAGGACTGAGCATAGTCATAGCACATCAGATCTGCAGACATACATTTTTAGTAGACACCTTGGGTAAAAAGAGAATTTTATTAAAGAAACAGATGAGATAGCTCATAACAAAAACTAATTGGAGACAGGAATCAATCTTAAAATATAATAAGAAAAATCAGGTTGGGTGGGAACACAATTATGAAAGACTTTGAAAGTAAAACCAAGTAAGTAACTGGTACCCAGATACTACAGAGAAGCAAAATAACAGCTCACAGGCAATTGCAACTGCTAGGAGTAGGGCAGTCAGCTATGTTTACTGCAATACATGGTCCTGTTCTTTTTTGTTTGTTTGTTTTTCCCCAGATGGTGCAATTTCCATGGAAATTTTTAATAGTTAGCTTAGCAAAACTTATACAATCTTATACATTATGTTTGAGTTTAAATAAATGAGTGACTAGTCAAGTGCCAAATAACAAACACTTGGCATTTACTACTTGCCAAAGGCATTTTGGGATGTTGATAATGGGGGGAAGCCTAGCAGATTCGTTTTCCTGAAGGATTTTTAGGACTCTTCAGTATGACTCTCTCGAAAGACACTCTGGCATCTACAAATCATAAGTTAAAAGATAACTTTAACCCTGTCCAATTACATTATTACTGTTAGACAAGAAAAACTGTGAAGAAGTTACTCTCTTTTTCTTGATGCTTAAAATGCTTTATAAAATCCACATTGATTTACATAATCACAGATAGAAAGATTCTTCTTTACAGCAGTCCCAAGGATAAAGAGAACACTGTGGTTTAGGGTATGTGAAGTAAGGATGGACTGCCAACCTGGTACACAACATTTCAACTTTCAGGCTAATGAACCATATTTATGGTAAAAAGTGACATTATACTCTGCAACCCCACTGCAATTTGACCTTTACTATTCTAAAATCACATGCCAGAAGGAAGTGCAGAAGTACAACAGATTCATAACAATTTGTCTAATTAGGTCTTCTACAGATAAATATTTTCTTAAGTGTATGATGACAGGGTGTTACAGCTCCTCGGGAGACATGATGCCAAGTGACAGTTTTGTAAATAGAGCAGTCAACACCTGCGCTGCAGTGTGGTGAAGTAGAGATCAAACCCAGATAACTCAGGCAGGTTCTATCACGGACTGCAGCATCAGTAAGTTACAAGATAAACAGCTGTCCAGCAACCCATAAAATGTTCAACTAAAATGGCTTCACAAAAGCAATTATCCACATTATGGGAACATAGTAGATCTAAGGGACTCACGTTTCCTGCAGATAACACATACTATCATACATATTAGTTAAAAAGGAAGAAAAATGAATGTAATCAGAAATCCTTTCACCGGCTGGAATCATGCAGCAAGTACCATAAAGAAAACTGGTTAAGACTGAAGTCTGTTTCAAAAACATTTAGCAAGAATGTAATTTCTTGTAAACAGTAAGGACTGAATGATGGCTTAAGACAGCGTGGTGACTCCTACACTTTCCGTGCCCTAAACAAGGATGGTACCTTTGAAAATCACGAAGATTGGCTGGATGTTTTTTTAACAGGTGCCAGCTACATTCACTGCTGGCCCAGTTGAAGTGGGGAGGCAACAGGGAGCTGAGTGCATGGATGCATTCCATCAATTTTCTTCTCTGAATTCTAGTAGTATTCTCACAACTAACGGTAAAGAACTATAAAAACTCTGGCACCACAGCAAATTTTAAAACACGATAGTTGGAGAAAAAGAAGGAGGGAATCGTGATCTGGGTGTCCTTTCATTTTTACATATTGCAGACAGACGACATCGGCACATCAGGGCCCTAATTAAAAAATACTCTGCTTGGAAGTAAAATAGTATTCTAATTTATTAATTTTATAGATGAAGGAAATAGCACAGTTTGTCAAAGCTCTGTTACAGACTTACTGGCACACACGAACAGGAACTTAGTTTCCTACTCGTCTCTTAGCTGCAAAACCATATGTGTGCTAGTGCCCCAAAGCAACCCAAAAAGAGAAAGGAAGAGGCATAAGAGACACATTTTTCATCTCTGCAAGATCTTAAAGGCTGGTGGGAAGGCACCACGCAAGTCAGCTGCAACTTGGAAAACATGACGTCAGTAACATCTCTCCTAATGCAATGGTTTAGATGGAGCCCAGAGCTAAAGTGCCTAATTCCTTGTGATGATGGGTATTACTTGGTAATCCAATGCTTTATTCATAGGGGCTTGAGAGATTAAGGGAGAATTTAAGATACTGCAATGAAACAGATATTTTTATATCCTACAAAGAGGTAAACAGCAGTCTTGCTTCATTGTTTTTATTATTTTCTAAGTGTTTGAAGGCTAAAAAAAGACTTTATTTAATTTTTTTTTATGATGCCAATATAGAACATTTCAACTTTAGTGATAAAGACAACAGGTGGAAAGGTTTCGAAGATTTTTACGATTATAATTATGCCCAGAAGTGCACTAGAGACATCATAGATCAAAAGATGTTCCTAGCTCCAATGTAGCTTACAGAGTAGATAAAGGACAATACAAGTCATCAAATGATAGAGAATGAGAAGAAAAACAAAGGCTGCAATAATGAGGTTATGCGGACAGTCTAGAAATGGGCAGAAAGTTTTTAACTTTTTTTTTTTTTTTTTTTTTTTTTTTTAGAAAATTAACGCTTTCAAATTCAGATAATTCAAATTTCTTCAAATTTGCTATTAATATCTCAACTAGTTTTAAAATACACTCGAATCACTGCAAGAACATAGGTTTAAAAAAAATAAATGGCTGAACTGTGTAACTGATTTGGAAAGTTGCTCTGTGGGTGCTGTTTCTATTCATGAAATGTTTACATAAATTCATTTAAACTTGTTTTTCTGGAATCATGACAATTGCTTGATCTTCAGTGAAAGCTGTACAAATACATTTCTAAAATTGGATTATAGAAAAACAGATTGTTTAGAATGTGTTAACTTTTTTTTTTTTTTTAGTTTTACTTCATTATTGTCAATTGGTTGTTATTTGAAGTAGAGAAATATAGCTTACAACAATGCTACTGCTACACCACACAAAATTGCAAAATTCAGTGTTTGACAGTCAGAACAGGCAAGATAAGACCTGTGCCTGTTTGCTTTTCCACGTCTCTTCAGCATCACAGCAAACACAGGTAATAGGGAAGTCAAAATCAGAACTCCCACACAGCTTGGAGGGAACAGACCAAAACAGAGAACTGAGTGATCCCCACTCAGGCTCTTGTTGTTCCTTATTAGACCCACCACAGCTTCATCTCTACTTTCCTCCATGGTCTTGTCTGCTTTTGCTCTCCCCAGACTTCATAAATACTCTCTCTTCATTTACATTCTCTTTCTAATTATTATGCATGCTTTTACGTGGGGTCTAGTTTAACGACTAACTTCCTTTCTGGAAAAAAAAAGCAAAATACACCTGAATTGTCCATGCTTGATTGCATAACTGTAATTAGAGATGCAGCTATCTCAAGGTGCTAATGGCTCTAATGGAGATGCTTTCTTTTTCCCTTGTGGTCACTTCACAGCCTGATGTTTTAACTAAAATCCTGTTGATTTAACAGGATTTTAACAGAAGTCCTCACTCTGATGCAGTTCAAGATGTACATTAAAGGGAATTTTAGCAGCACTTACTGGCTCACCTTAACTTCCACTTAAATCAATATAATGTTACAGCTTATGAAACTCTTAGTAAAAACTTAGTGAAAATGTGGATTTGCTTTGACATGAGAATCCGAACTCAGTCCATTGCTGATGCAGTATCCACTCAACCCAAGGATTTGTCAGGAGAAGGAGAAGGGAAGAAGGTATTTTAGCAGGCTTGCCATTGCAACGTTGATATACTAGTTTTTGCCTAAACTTTCTTCCTTCTTTCTAAAGAAGGTAATCAAACATTTCCTGGCTACTCTGCACCTTGTCTCTTTTGTATCTAAAAGCTGCCATCAGGCAAAAAGCCACTACAAACAAGGCGTCTAGCTTAATTGAAATAACCTGTAAAAAATAAAGTATTAAGAAGTGTGAATTTACATGTCTCATCGAATGCCAGCAGTGTCAGCAGTTAAGTATGTGTTTGCAAGAAAAAGAAATCAACAATCCCCAACAGTTCACAGAACCTGCTACAGCCTCTGGCATACTTAGTAAGGAGTAGGGTACGATGCAAGATCTATTCCCAAAAAGACCAAATACTGGGGCTGAGTTTTCAAATGGAGCTTTTGGAACATTTACTGAAATTCAGTGAAAGACATAGGAGCCGTATATTTAAGCATCTAAGGAGCTGTTAATCACAGCCTTAGTGGTTTATGGGACCTGAAAAAGGCTTGGGAAGCCAATGGCCTTCTCAGAGCAAATCAGCTCTTGTGTAGCAGCCAACCTGATGGGCTGAACCGGCAGCAACAGAAGTAGCTCTTGTCAACAGTTACCTGCATACAACCAGTGGGAGGAAATAATCCTGCTCACTTGACAGAAGATTGACTGTGGCTGGCCTCCTGCTTAGAGACCTCAGCAGAGAAACCAAGCTTCCTACTGGCATGGTATCCTGTGTACCTCCTCAGCCCAAACGGGAGTTTCTCTACTGCTGAGCTGAAGACCTGCTTGTGATCAGACTGCAAAACTTGCTCTGTAGTGCGGCATGGAAATACATTCCCTCTCCAAAAGCAAATCATCTCAGTGTGGTAGTCCCAGATCACATTACCAGGCCAAAAAGCATACCCACACACCTTCTGCTACCTAAATTAAACGGGATTAGGCTTTATACTTAAAATAGAAAATCAACTACATCAGTGTATGGGAACAGATTACATATCTAAATAAATATAGCTGATTGAGAAACATTACATTTTTGTCCTTTTTTTTTTTTTTTTTTTTTTTTTTTTTTTTTTTTTAACTCAAAATAGGTAGAAAATTGGAGCTGAACTGGATATTGTAGAAGACAACACCAGCATTTATATTCCTGAGAGCAACCTGGATTCCCACCTACCCCAACAGATGTTACTTGCTTAAAACTTACTTTTGGAGTCATAAATGCAGATAGGATGCATCGTATCTTATAAACATATAAGAAATGTTTGTGGTTTTTTTTTTTGTTTTTTTTTTTTTTTTCTTTATGTGGATAAACTGCAATCCCACCAATGAACAGACAATCAGGGTGTCTACACAAAGCTATACACCGACTTCACTAATGAATCCCAGCAGGCCTGATTCAAAGCCAGAAAACCTCAGCAATCCAATTCCAAATTCTAAGTTACACCTCCAGACCTTCGTGCATTCTGCTACTTGAAGGTGAGTGCACCAATACCAGACTGAGCACAGGCTGACTTGTGAGGTGCTATGTGGGAACTTTGTCGTAGGGCACTCAGTTCTGCTTCTCTGCAAGTAGAAAGGTTCTTCTTAAAAGCTGGACTGCAGAAACTTTTGACAGTTATTTTGGTTTCAGCAAACACACCTTTTATGCAGCATTTTGAAAGGGCCAATGCCACCAATGGACCCAGTTGCCTAAGGCAGTAACTAGTGCCAGCTGCAACCAGCAAGCACATTATTTTGAAATGCAAATTTAAGTCATTCAAGTAACTCAGGACTTCACGCACACACAAAATCATAACCAGCAAAACCGCCTCTTTTCATATAGGAGACAATCACCTGTTTCCAAATTACAGATTTGTATTTATGGCCTTAGGAGCCAGTAAGAAGTAGAATCAACAGCATATCCACTAACGGTTGAAAAATAACAGCGAACACTTCCTATGGCTTGAAGTTTTCCGGAAAGCCTTGTTATCAGGCAAGAATTAGACAAATAAATTCATCTGACCACTTGGTGATCTCACTCAGTACCTGGAAAGCTAAACACTCTCTATTTTGAGCCCTTATTTGGTGTACTTTGGTAGTGAGACAACTGCAGCATACAAATGCATGAATCTGTGACACTAAGCTCTGTTTATACAATAGAAATGGAATGGGCTCTATTTACAAAATCACCTTTTGGTGTGCTTTAGCCTTGTATTTTATAGGAGTTGGCATAATTCAATAATGGCTAAATAAATCTGATCTTTGTAGATGGTTTGTTTAACAGTTCTTAGTGAGATGAAACAATATTAGCTTTGGCTGCCCAAGAAAAAATTGGAGATAAAATTTTTCCTACTCATCTTTCACCATCTAAAACCCACAGAGGCCTAACTACAGCAGTGTCTAGTGTGCATAAATTGTCAGGGGGTATGTGCTGCCTCGAAAACGAAAAGCTGTTCTTTCTCAAGCAGCACTTTAAGCCTTCAGGCTTCTGGTTAGTCAAATATGGCTCATCAGATAGAATTATAAAGCAATCAATTTTCCCCCGAGTGGATATTTTTATACTGTCTAAGTTGTTCTTACCAGCTGGCAAAGAAAAGTTACTTTAGCCTACAGTAAGTCCCAACACAAACCCATGCTAATAAATATCTGTTCTAAAAAAAGCTCACCTAGAATTGTCAGAATAGTTTATAAAGAAAATTAAAATACAATACAACTAAATTAAAACACAGACATCCCTATGAAGAATAATTTAAGTCTATATGTTCATGTTCTACATAATGGAAAATTGAAAAAACAGTATTTCTATGGTAAGCAAATTTTCACAGAAAGCCTGAGATTAGACTCCTTAACTAATGCTTGCTTTCCTGCTCTATTGACAAAATTGTATTTCCTCAGGATTCACAGAGATCTAATTGTATGGTGGATGGTCATAAAAAGAATCAGCATTGGTCAAAACTCAACAAATACTGAATTGTCCTCCGAAAACCTGTTACTGTATCAGCCTTTCTGACAAAATGCAAGAATACTGCACAAGAATTCCAACACAAGGGGTTTTGTAAGCTTAAATAGTTTTGAGATACATAACAAAAATCACCAACCTTTCTCAAGCAATTGAATATAAATGTTAAATACAAATCTATTACAATTCTGCTTCCAAACAAAATTAATAAAAAAATAAAAAATAAATAAAAACAGGACTCTACACCTGACTTTCTGAATATGGTCCAAAATGAAGCAAAAAATATTTTTACTTCTCTGTAAATCTACTTCTCTGTAATATAATGTTAGACTGAGGTGCACCAATCCTCTCATACTTTTCATTTCATGTTACAGAGTAAGAAGTAAAGACTGTTAGCAATTCATGATTGTTTTTAAATATCCCATCCAATAAGTTTGTACTTTGTCTAAGAGAACACGTTCATTTCTTGTTGCCTTTACGTAAAGCATGAATAAATTTTGTTCAGATATTCCAAAGCTATTCATCTCTCAAGCACTTATGAATAAAATATTTAAATCCACAAGATCTATTTGGTGATTTGCGTTAAAGTCATTCCTAAGCAGTGAGAGGATTTTTCACAAGTTTATTAGAGGAAGCTTCACTCCCTGTTATAGCTACAAAACTCATCACAGAATAGTAGCACAGAGCTGGTTCAACTGTTCCCTGCCTACAGCAGAGTAATACGCCACTGTACGTCACACTGGTTACACCTGGGGAAAGAGCAGAAAGTTGTACCTAGGTAGGACACATGCCAAGAATCCACTTAGTGTCCACCTAGATAACTCTGCTTCTACACAATTGTAGAGACACTCCACAGCAATTTTTAAATGTTGTCACCACAATGGTATTTTTTGAAAATAAAAAATAAAATATTCTAGGCTCACAGGAAGGCAAAACAGAAGAATTCCAGTATGTTTCCCACTCATCCTAAAACTTACTTTTTATTAATCATTGGGTTATACAGAAGATGCTTATGCCTCCTCTTTGCCTTCTGAGACATCCTAACAAACTGGGAAACACGCTCAGCACGTCCTGGACACCCTACTGGTACAGCACAGGAAGCCGTGTTCAGTCATGCAGCCTTTAAAGTCTCCTAATGCTGACTGACAAGAAGTGGGCTCCTGGCACTCTCCACTGAATTGTCTAAAACTCTCCCATGTTTTCTGCTGGTAGAACACATCCCAGCTCATGCCAGGATACTTCCAACCTTGCAGGATCCACGTTTCTGAGATTCCTACTCACATGCTTGAGCGTGCTTGTGTGCACTGGTTGGTGAGGATCTGGTAGAAGAAATTGGAAGTAACATTTAAGGGGGTGTGGATCTTATTTTGGAGCAAAAATATTTTAAGAATTAAGGGAAATCTAATTTTTGGAGCATAGGCAAAATGATGCTTAATCCATACCACACCCTAAAACATCAAAACTGTGCTGTTGTTACTCTAATGGGTCTGTGTTTATACATTTAGAATAGAAATGAGAATCTATACTACATATGAAATGTCCTATCACTTCTACCTCTAACTGGAGATTAGCATGAAAGAGTTCAAAACACAAACAAAACAAAACAAAACAAAAAAACACAAGATTTTAAAAGCAAAGGGTAATGAACTAGTGAGACTGAATAGGTACTCTATTTGTTTATACGTGTCTGCATACAATGCTCACCTTACTTTCTATGGACTTTTACATTTTCCTGAAAAACACGGTAACTGTTCATGTTTTTTCTATTATTAAATGCAGTTGTAAAGACCAAGACAACCTACAGATATTTCATTTTACACTTCCCACTGCCATTTTTTTTTTTAAATTACTCTTGCAACGATGAAATCAACATTTTTTCTCCACCCAGAATGAGCAGGAGGGACAGGGTGCTTTATTTACATATTTAAGAGGAATCCCTGCAGTGTTCTTGTATGAACACCAGCAGACGATGCGCACTAGATGCCTCTCTCAGCCATCAGTAGAAGGAAAAAAAAGTTTAAATATTTAATAGGCTTTCTAAAAATGTCTGCTGAGGCGAACTATCACAAGGACTTTCATTGTTCCTGAAAGTAAAATGTTTAAGTGCCTAATTGAAATAGCTGTTACTTAATAAATCACCAGAGGCTGTGTGCACAAATGCAGAATATTTCCAGTTTGTACATGTAATAAAACTTTTGAGAATTAGAAGTCTTGACTGCTAAGTAGGCCTGGGCCTATCGTCCTACAAACAACTTGAGCTCAGTAGCCCATTTCAGATGCAAAGCAAGCATCCCAGATCCTCCCTCCTGCCTTCACTCAGGCAGATGGGCGTTACTGTCCTCACTGCTGAGCAAGAGGGAAGAGGGGAGTGTAACAAACAAACAACCTGAGTGCATTAAAATTTGGTCAAAATATTTTTGTCCTCACCAGGTCTCTGAGGCATGATCAGAATGCAAGCAACTCATTTTAACTTCCAAAAATTTGCTTTTAGCAGCCTCTATACAGCCAGTTCTACCACTGCAAGTTACATGTAAATGGAGTTCTGGTTTTATAAGATCTGCATCAATGTATTTGTCAAGTTTGTTCCACTTCCTGGACCAACTGTGCAGTGTGTTATTTTTGAAGAGCATCCTCAGCCATGTGCAATTCCTATTTAAATTATTAGGGTTATAATAGTGCAAAGTACATCATTTGGGGTCCTGCACCTGAGGAGGAATAACCCCAAGCACCCGTACAGGCAGGGGGCTGGAAAGCAGCTGTGTGGGGAAGGACCTGGGGGTCCCGATGCACAAGTTGACCGTGAGGCAGCACTGTGCCCTTGTGGCTGAGAAGGCCAATGGGATCCTGGGGTACATCATTAAGAGCACTGCCAGCAGGCTGAGGGAGGAGTCTGAACATGAGGAAAAACTTCTCTACCATGAGGGTGACAAAGCACTGGAACAGGTTGCCCAGAGAGGTTGTGGAGTTTCCTTCCCTAGAGGCACTCAAAATCTGACTGGACACAATGCTGGGTAATGTGCTTTAAGGGATCCTGCTTGAGCAGGGACACTGGACTAGATGATCTCCAGAGGTCCCTTACAACCTCAACCATTCTGTGATTTTCACAGCACAATTTCTGTAAAAATGGATGCCTACAGCTGAAAAGAATCTTGTCCTGCCATTAAATAAACTCAATTTTGAGCTGTGATTCACTTCAGGATCCAGTATTTTAAGATTGCATTTTGTAGAAATACATTCCTATGGCCAGAAATACATTCCTAAAAATTTCAGTTGTCTTCCCTAGAAAAGCAGGCTTTTGTATGTTGAATGTTGTTATCTTAGAAGTGAAGCTCTTCAGCACTAAAATGAGATTCATAATCTAGCCTTAGTTTATATTATCTCCTGCATGCAACAGGATGGTGCCAAAGAAAAAGGTGGAAGTCCCAGGGTGCTACATTTATGATACATTGCACCTCCTTGGCTCTGAGCTACCTCATCACCACTACAGACCTGAATTGTCCCATACTGATTGATATCTGACTGTTAGGAATGGCACACCTTCAGTGACCAAACAGCAACTGTCATAACTTGAAAGACAAAGAGATCTTTATTAGCTATGAGTTGCATTTCCATCTCTGCAAACTGCCCCTTGCCTATGCTACCTTCTGCAGGACATGCACTTACTTGAGTACCACTGGTAGAGATGCCATGAGTTTGTTGGCCATGCATTGTAAGCCTATGTTGCCTTTAATATGTCTAACCCCTGAGATAAATTTGCATTAGTGGAGGGAAGAAAAAAAAAAAAAAAAGCATCCTGGGGAAGTATCAGAACCCTGTTAGACAGAATAATATTATTTATAAAATTCTGATCATTATGCATCCTGAATTTTATAAGATTTGAAGTGATGTAGCGGGAACATACTGTTAGTTTCTTACATAATTCATCCTGATAACTTAAATAGTTTCTTTAAACATCATCCCCTGGATACCAGCTTTTGAAATTTCATGAGGTATACATAAAGAGGGTAATAATTATAATGGGGGTGTAATGAGCTTCACTATCAACAGGAGTCAAAGTACAGTAGATTTTTATCTCAGGTAATTATTGCTATGTGCAGTAAATGCACCAGTAAAACCGGTGAAATTCAGGATTACCTCTAGAGAAGGAAATTCACAAAAGAGAACTTTCATTTTTATTCTCAATTTATTATATGAATCAGACAGGTGTTAGACTGATAAATCAGGAGATGAGAGACTAAAGCCTCATGTATTGACACAGAGCTATACAGCAGAGCACAGGAAGCAGAACTTCAAATTCCAGTGTGCCTTGGTTACAGATAACAAGGAACCACTTGTGTCTATGGAATTATGTGTCAAACTTTCCGAACTAAAAGGAGAACTTATTGTAATATGATTAGAGAAATAACTACCTTAGCTATGAATAGCAGACTATCACAGAGATACCAATGGACCAGCAAAATCGACAAGCTGCACAGTTACCCTGATGTGGATGACCTTTCCCTAGGGAAGAGAAGGCATTTACCTACAAGCCACATTCATTCACTTTTGAGCCCTATGGCCAAAACCACCAGGAAATTCCTGATGCCTTATGGCCAAATCAACCAGGAAGTATGCTGATGAGTTCTGTACTACGTGTTGTCAGATGGGTCAGTGTCAGGGCTGAGACCACTGAACTCACACACGATACCTGGTGAAAGCAGGTACCAGCTGCTTACACACTTTATCCTCATTAAAAGGATTATTAATGTGCTTCGATAGGAATAATTACAGGTGGAAAGCCATATGGCTGATATATGGAAGATGAACACATTGCATCCTCCCAAAGACAAGAAACACTTCTACTAAAAAAAAAAAAAAAAGTCTTTGTGCTGTTTTTGTTGTTGTTTTATGTTCTGTTTTTCTTAATGACAATGTTTTTCTTTGTATCTTAGACTGTCTTATGCATTCAAACAAGTCATTCTGTGGCTGAGATAATACCAAAATTGCTAAGTTGTTATCCTGAATTAACTGACAATTGTGACTGATTCCTGCAAGACAGAGAGGCCCAAGCAGCAAGCAGCGAAGCAGCTCCACCCTTCTGGAATTAAAACCCAACTTCCAGCATTAAAAGAAATGTGTTCATTCACATTCCTATGGACCTCAGCATTACGACCTATGTGAACAACTCACACAGGTCAGTTTTGACCTCCTGCCAAACCTAGTAAAGCTGTCGTTAGTAAACCACAAACTTGTCAAGGTTCTTCAACAGACTTATTGGCATATTAATTATGCCATAATTATACCACATTTTTAAATGTATAATTGATGCATATATCAATGAAATTACAAATAATTGTTAGAAGGAAGGTATGAATACAAGCTAGGTTAATTCAAAGCAAATTTGTCTAAGTTCCAAAGCCACCTCTCCAGTACAAAAGATCATCTCTGAAGTCAAGTTAGATATTTAAATGCAGGTCTACTGATTTTGTTGTTGTTGTTGTCCTATAACACAGGATTTTCTGTGCTGCAGCATTATCTAAAAATGAACAGAACAACAACAAACAAAAGCACTATTCCTATGTTTGTGAGTATTTCTCAGACGCCAAACAGGTAAATTTCTTTATCACATTCTTCCCTCTTCAATTGCAAGCACTCTGACAAACAAGTTTTGGGGAAATAACTGCTTTTATTATCAACATTCATTTCTAAAGGCAATGTGTATGTCTGTTCACTACATCTTAAGCCTCTGGTAAGCTATTTACATTCACCAGCTACATTTAGGCTACCTGTTGTAGATTTGTTAACACACACATTTATAATGTTACACTTATACAACAACTACACACTGGAAACCATTAAATATTTGTTTTAAAGTCCATTTTTTAAAGTCCTTCAGTCAGCCCACCTACACTGGCTCACAGTTATAAATGCACACAATGAAGCAAATAATTCAGTCAGGTCTAAACCTTCTTCAAACTGTAGCTGTGTCTTTTTAAGCATGCCATTCCAAGCACTTACTTTCCAGTCAGCGTCTTGGAAGAAATTCACACACTTGTAGCAGGAGCCATGTGACAAAGGAGTCTGATGTAAAACTTGGTAGAGGAAAAAAGATGAGGAACCTCAAACAGCACAGCCTCTGATTATCTTATAGGACAGAGTTCAGTCCAAAACGTTTCTCTAATGTGTTGCTGCCAGTGGAATATTTGGAAAGCTGAAATATAACAGGTGGCTTGCTGGGCTTTCTAGGGGACTAAACAAAACAAAAACAAATTTCTGACTGTCTACCCACATGAGAATCTAAACAACTCCCCACTAGGGCTCAGAATGATACCTTCTTTTGTAATCTAGGGATAGATTATCTTCTAGAAACATACTTCATCAGTACCCGTGCTATATTTGAAAATACATGTCAGAGTCAAGGACTTGAATAATGCTGAAAGCACAATGCTCACTTTCCCTTTTATTACCAAACAGAAAAGGTGTCACTACCTGCACACTATACTAGTGCCACAGCAGCTGAATGCCAGCTTCTGTCACCGGGACACAAAGGACCTGGACACGGGTGTCAGATGCCACAAACTCCTCCAAGGGAGATCTTCTATTACTGACCTTTTTTTTTTTTTTCCTTAATTTCATCACTTTTCAAAACAAAGAAAAACAAACAACAACAACCACCACCACCGTAAAAAGCAATATTTAAAAGGTTAACAGAGTAGCATGCAGAGAACTTAAAAAAAAGACTCAGTTATGACAGCCTGCACATAGCACCTGCAGGCCCAAACACAAGGAAGCATTGAGGTGAATGATTCAATCCTTACTTCACTGGAGTTTTGAAGTATAGGGACAACTGAGATGAATCTGAAGTATACTCCTATAAAAACATAGGTTTTAACGTGAAGTACTGCAAACAGAAAGAAATAAAGGTTGTCCTCAGCAAGGCACTTGAAAGGCATTAGAGATAACTTTAGTGACTGTATTCCATTGCATTGAATGACCCTTTCTTAGATCCCGTCGCTGTGGCAATCATCTACACGGACATCCGCTTGCTGACACTAACAGATCTCAGTGTTAGATTTCAAAAGAGACCAATCCAAAGACTGGTCATCTATTTTATACACTGTGTTTATCATTCTGGGCATACTCCTCAATGGAAACAGGACATCTGAAAACAAATGACATCTGTATGCATACATTTGGCTCAAAGAACCACTTGTTACTACAAACATACAAAACCTCCGGCGTTATTTGGAGCGCTGAGTGATTGCACAGTTAAAAGAAAGCTTAGAATGCTTTTTAGAATTGCAAGCTTAGAATGCCACTGACCATGCTCTGTGAGCTTGCTGTGTAAGTGACCAGTGACCAAAATTCTTTAAATAGTTACCAGAAAAAAATACATTTTTTTCAAAAGAGAATAATCTCTAGACCAAACAGAATAATCAATAAACCACGCATACTTTGGATACCAACTGTACTGATAGCTTGGTTGTTTGGCACTTTACTGGACTTTTTTCTTCTTCTTTTTTTTTTTTTTTTTTTTTTTAATTCAGTCATCCGTTCACACTACAATGTAAAGAGAAGGGAGCTTAAGTGAGTTCTCTAACTACATATTTGCTTTCTTTTACAAAACACACAACACCTCATGTTAAAATGCCATCACAACAGGAGGATCAAAAAGAAATCTATGACCGTTAAATAATTTTTACAATAAAGAAAAATCGTATTACTCTACAAGCTGATACAGATTACAGTCTATAGCAAATTTCCCAGACAGGCACTCAGCAGTCAAGCCTTCCCACATCAAAATACCACTGCCATCAGCATACATGCTCATTTTCGAAAACAAAACATTTATTAACATTTATTTGTATTCTGAATACCCTTGGTCTGAACTCTCCAGTTACCTATAAAAGAGCTGGTCTCTGTCTGAAGCAACACACTTGAGACTTCGCAGGAAGCACAACATACAAGAACAATCATCAGCCGTAACTCTAGCAACCACGGGGAAAACAGCTGAGGATTATTTGATATTGTGCCTCATATAAGGAGGCTTGCAAGCTGATGAGGTTTAACTATTGTAATTTCAGTTGCACATGGTGAGGCTAGGACAGACTTAATTCAATAAAAAAAAAGTTATTTATGAACGGATAATCCAGGCAAAGTTCCTATTGAATATTCAAAATAAATATAATAGAAGACGTGTGACTTAACTTTCTGTTTTGCTTTCCAATAAGAACCCGTTAGCCCTCGTTTACTGATTTACTAGCTGCTATTGGACATATTTGTTCCCCTATTTTTTTTCCCTGGGGTCTCTAACCGTATCTTTCTTCCCTTCAGAAAAATTAATAATCACTTCTATTTCTTCTTATCTTGGGAGTGTAACTGGTACAATTATTACATCAAGGAAATTCCCAAAATAGATTAGGTGCACCTACTATCCAGGAAGATCATCATCAACAAAAGACTTTGCCATTTACACAGTAGGAAACATGAATTTTACAGTGTGCCTTGTTTTTTATTCCTTTTTTTTTTTTTTTTTTAGTTTTCCTTTAATGCAGACAGACATGTAAGTACTGCTAATCCATCTTTTTGCCATCCATTTGTAGTTATACAGCATACTAGAGCTTTCAAGGTAGTACTTTACTTACTTCTAGATTTTAAGCCCTACCTTCAAGACTTGCTAAAATAAAGAGAACTATCACAGCAGTGAACCAGAGGGGTGTCTTGTCACCAGCTTTCATCTCAAAGAGATAGTGATAATGGCAGAATTAAAAATTAACTGAACTGTCAGGCCAGGACTGAAGGATGACCTCTGCAACATCCTAATATTGAAACTCAAAATAACTTTCATTATATTTCTTTAGTGCATCAGTAGGAAAAAAGTTGATGACCAGGACAAGGACCGGGTTATGACCGATACAGGACAAAGCACTGACTCACAAACCCCTAGACATGCTTCACTGTTTCTGACTTCTCTGCAACATCCATGATCCCAACACGAACGCAGCCCTGCCTCTGCCTCCTTCCCAGTGCACAACGTAAGCAGCTGAGCCAGGATGATCCAGAAACTGCTGAGCTGGGGCAGAAACACAAAACAAAGAGCACTCCTGCTTGTATATGTCACCTGTCCTTAAGTGAGCTTTTGAACCTCTGTGTGAACCACCTCATCTGCTGCCCAGTTTCCCAGTCCAAGCTGATTTACTTGCTTGAGTTCTGTGCTGTATTAATCCTTGAATTTAGGCTTGTTAGAGAGGCACCTCACTGATCAGAAGCTCCATTAGCTAGTAAACCCACAGCATATCAGAAGACAAGTTGCCCTCTGAAAACAGCCAAGAATGTTATTCTTTAAGATAATAATCAAATGTGAAATGCTATTCAGCAACTTTCTCCACTGAGATCACTTAATCTCTTGCCCTCTGTCTCACCCACTAGCACTATAAGCTTTTAGGAGGGCAGTAACCATCTATCTTGGTGTCTTTGATGAACAAACTATTACTCCTTATATAAGATTTGCCATCATATACATACAAAGTTATATTTCATACTGATCACATTAAAAACTGACACATTTTCATCAACATAATTAATGTTTGTTGTATTATCACTCAAATAAGTACATACAGTTGTGATTTGAGAACAACACTCAGCTCTAAAATAGCCCTCTTCATCTGCAGATCAATGCAAATGCAGCTGGTAATTCAGCTTTTGTGAACAGGTCATCAGCCTGACTAGCATATTAACATCTCAGCCAAGGAGCAACACTTAAAGGCATTCTTTTAAAGGTTAATGAAATGGCTCAATATGTACTTCAGCAGTGATTATTTCCAAGAAACTGGTTAAAGGCAAATGGGCCTCACTTGAATTTTAATTCAAGTTACAATTTTAATCTGAACAGTTAATATAGGTGTTGCCTGATTGTTATGAATATATGCTTGCTCCTGGTCCTGTTGTATCCTGTTTAGATTTGCTCAAATTAATTGCATACGGTGTTACTGATTAAATTCACTGGGAAAGGACACGATACTCATACATAATGACTAATACACTCTCAGCTTATTGATTCCACGTTCAGAATCACGATGTCAGTACAAATGCAGAGTACATGAAATATATATGTGCTATACTTGGCTCACGGAGAAAGCTCATACCAAAGGTAGACACAACTATTTAGCATTCAAGTCGTATGCTGGTATCTACTTAATTTTACATTAAATTTTGCCACCCACCAAAACATTTTTCTGACAATACACACACACACAGAGCCTCTACAAATTAACTCTGTCCCAGCCAAAACTATGACATTCCCCAAATTCCCAAACAAATTAATAAAGCTTTACCCAAGCTATATCTAAATAAGAGCTAGAGAAAACAGTAAGTTACCAGCCAGAGATCCTTAACAATAAGTAATAACTAAAAATAAATGAATACCATGTTCTTCTAATGCATATACCCTTTTTTACTGCCAGGATCAACTAACTTCTCTAGGCATCACTGAAAACCATTTGAAGGTAACACTTAGAATCATTTGAAGATGTACCAGTACTAGCTGAATAATCTATAGAGCAAGCAAGAACACAGCAAGAAATTTAAGTACTTAAAATGAATATGCTTAAGAGTGTTAAGATTATATTTATGATAAACAACCTAAATTGACTTATAAATTTTCCATTACTTGAGCACAATCTGCTCACACCTCAGTAGATCTGGCATCCTCACTGGCAAGTACACAGTTCTAGCCAACAGCAGACCAACAGCCACAGTTTGAGTCTTTCCTTGTGCTGTTTAACTCTTGTAGACCAGCTTTTATCCATCCATTTCCGTGAGCAGCTCACATTTGAGCAAGCAGCAGCTGTATAAATCCAAAGACAGAATTTGTCCGCTAGTCCTATCTACATTTTCCACAGGGGCAGATCACGACACTTAGACCATACACTAATGAAACCAAGAGGACTGAGGGCAGGAGCTGGGACACTTGTCACAGAACAGGCAGGAGCACAAGTTTTTGTCTTCAAGATAGAACTTACTCTGTACCATGCTAACCATGCTCGTGACTTTCCTCACCTAAGACTTCATCTATATGAAGCAATAAGTGCGTAGGCGTGCATGAACTTTCATTTATGTACTTGCATATATTAACGTTGACTAGAAAAACTATTAAGGTGTTTTATAATCGTGCAGATAATAGCAGTAGGAACGAACTGGTGGCTTTATTTTTGCATAGTTGTGCATGTTAATACTGCCAGTCCATCCTTTTGCATCATATTAAATGTTCCTGTGAGTGACTTCTTCATTCAGACACTAGCAAATTATTTTTACTTAATGATATAAAATAATCCTAAAAACAACAAAAAGGAATTAAAAATAATCACAGATAATACACACAGAATCAGTAGGAATCTATCTACTGTGTGTAGAGATGCCAAGGGAGAAAGGGCCAGGGCAAGAGGAAATTCCCTCATGAGTAATTCCCTCTTCTGGTGCTGAAATTGATATAGTGTGCACCCCTGTGGATTAAGAAACTCCAAATACATGCAAGTACATATTTCCCTGGTCATTTTCTCCCATATATGAAAAAAGACACACATACACTAGGACAGAAACAAAAAACTCACTTTTTTCAACACATGAAGGAAATAAACAACTGACTGCCCCCTTTATGGCTCTGAAAAACCTTCTCCTACTAAAATCAGCTTACATGTAATGGGTGCTATCTACATAATGTTGTGGAAACACACACAGTTTCTTTCTCTGAACAAAATATGCTGTTTTTCCCAAATTAACTGAGATCTGCCCAGTGAATGTATAGTTGCATTACTAGGCTATCTTTTCATAACTGTCAGTTTTTATCCATAGTAAAGATAAATTATAATATGCAAAGAGACATTGCTTGCAGATCACAAAGATAAGAGGTGTGCTTTGGATAGCTGTTCTTCAACAGTCTATCCATCCCTTCCAAAAATTGGTAGGAGGTTTGCATGCAGTCTATGTGCCAACTCATGGCTCATTTTGCCTTCAGAAATGTAGTTGGTGATGAGCCTCAGTCTGCTGAATCCTGTTCTCAGTTAATTGCGAGCACTTTCTTTTTCTCACCATTTGTATAGAATTTAGTACACTTCAGCCTTTCTTCTTGGCCACGAGAAAACCTCAAACAGTCCCTTACTTCATTTTCTTCTCAATTAAAAGTATTTTTGACTTTGTTCTAAGGCTTTGGGAAGTGCTTTATCTTTATTGCCTTTAGTGAGCAAGGGTACTCTGCGGAACTTTTTGCACTGTTTCTCGATCTGTTGCTTGTAACCGCGAAGGCTTTGTATTCGATAACCCAGATGGTCCCTTCTAGTCTTACATTCCTTAAAAAGGACTCCAAGTACTGTAAACTGATGCCAAATGGCACAAAGAAATCACTATGTGTTTTTTTTTTTAAATGTCATGCAGTTATTGTGCAAGTCTTAGACCCATTAATGCATCAGTAGGTGAAAAACACCATTTCTGTATGAAGTTTGCATTAATAAGGTAAGCTCTGAAATCAGAAAAAAAAATATCAGAAAAGCTATCTCTAACAAAAATATGAATATAGCCTCTCTCTTCCCCCAGATCTGCTGCAGAAGTAATATGATTATTGAAAATAATGCAACCCTGACAATACAAGAAAGCAAGTTTTGTTTGTTTGTTTGTTTTTGATATGACAATACTAAAACACTCACTGAGATGTATTTTTCTATGGTGTATTTGACAAATACAGAAAACTCAACCTTCCATCACTGTTATTATGGTGCTATTATGACGTTCTGACATCATGGGAACCCCCTGCAAAGTGCGCAACATAAATGAACAACAGAACTGATTTTAAAAATTAGGAAGGAAAGGTGGTAGGCCCAAGAGTAGCATTTGTTCCTCTGCATGCTTTAATTGTTCATGGTTAGCTCAAGACAGCTAAGAACTTTCAGACAGATAACCCTGACCACTAAGAACACCGTTCACATGAATGGTATCAACAAAACATAACTAACTTCCATATGTCCCAAGCCAACAGGGTTGAGAAGCTAGGAATAAACTAGTAAGGAAGCATCATCAAATCCAGTTTGCAATAAGAATGGAGATGCAGATTGAAAAATTTAATATGAATTTACATTGTAGTCAACAAGGAACTAAAGCTCCAGTCTGTTACACATCTCTTTCAGAATACACTGCCCACAACTCATCCTTTTCAGGTATCCAAATGTTGAATATGGTTTCTTTATTACTAAAAATGCATTTCGGAGAGCAGGATTTTGTTTGTAAGCAAGTAGCTATTAGATTAAGAATGCTTGTCCTGAACACGTGAAACCAGTATGAAGTCTTATCAAAAAGACTTTCCTATTGAAAAGCCTTTCTAAACCACCTTTGTTTTCGCTTAAGGGATTTTTGAAAGCCACAAAGAACACTTTGGTGCCCAAATACCTTTAAAAATGTCTTTGACGGAATGCCACCAGGGAAGTCATTCAGTGTTACAGCTCATTTTCCATCACTACAAATCAGTGCTTTGTTTCCCCTCTACAAAAACAGCAACACAGATTTATGCAGTTTCTCAGAATTAAGAATGAAACGTAACCCTCCTCACACACAAAGCATCAAAGGGGGGATTTTCTGGCCTCCTTAGAATTCAGCATCTCAAATCATTAAGCCTCCATCTTACTTCATAGTGTTCAGAGAACTCTACTCAATGACAGTTTGCAGCAAAAGTAAGAACCTATCCCTCCTGTCCAGATGCAGACAGCTAGTTCAGCAAGACCAAGAGAAATAATCAAAAGGAAAATGAAAAAAATCTTGAAAAGTATATGTAATAACTGGCAGTGAAAGGTGAAAACATGGGAATCAGCAAAAGAAAACTTTGCACCAATAAAAGAATTCTTTGCAAGCTTATATAGCAAAGAAATTAACAGGCTGTCACACCCACTGGGAGCAGCTGCTGAAGAATAATAATTAGGTAGTGGTTGGGTCACTTTTTTTTCCCAAATTTGCACACTAGAATACTGCCTGTTGTGAAATTCAGTGACTGGTCCAGGATGGGATTTACAAGAGAATAATTAGGTTGTCTGTTTATAAGTCAGTAAGTAACTTATGGTAAAACAATCAATATCACTTATATCAAAATGCTACAGCTACACAAGCCACTGAAAATGACAACCAAAAAAACAGCATTTCAACTGCTTCTGCTAACTAAAGAAAGATCAAGATGAAGCATTCATCTTATACATGCCGAAATGCATTGAACAGTCTAGTGAATTACTTTACTGGATACAGTAAAATTCTTTTCCTGTCATCACAAGAACAAAAGCACAAATGCTGGAGAATTATGATTAAAAACCAAATAATTTTAAAAAGATACAGCAAAACAACTATTTATGAACATGACTCCTTTTTAATGGTTTTGAATCCACTGGCTGTGCACACTTAAGTGAGTAAACAGCAAGACAATGAGGAATTAAACTACCAACATTTTATACAAACATGCTGGTTTGATTTTTCCAAGTTAGTACCATTGTCCATTTAGCTAAAAATCTGGAAATTAAAGTTCTCATGAAAAAAAAAAAAAAAAAGTATTTCTGAAAAAAAAAAAAAAAGTCTCATGAAATATAAGCTTAAAAAATTCCCAAGCATTTCACTACCTTCAAGAAATTTTCAGCAGAATCATCATTTTTCAAGAGAATATTCAATTTTAAAATAAGTGTTTCCAACTAGGGAGGCAATAATATGCAAGCCTTAAGGATCTGAAGTAGGGATCTTTCCACTAGAGGGGTGTGTGTATGTATGTAAGCATACATCAGAATTCACGTTTCTGCATGCCAGTTCTATCTTTGGGGAAACAGATTTTATATAAAACAGTAATGCAAGCTTTATATAATAGTTTTATATAATCTATATTAGTAGTCAGGAATTTATTTTCAAGGTTTAATATCCCCTTTGTATGGAGACCAAACATAATTTGCAAGAGATATGGACAGCATCCCAAAATCCATTTTCAGTATCAGCCTTTGAAAACTGATCCACTTTATTCTTTGAGGTAACTACAGAGCTGGAAACATTTTACAGCAATCACCTCTGTCAAAAATCTGTTCCATTCTTACCAGTCATCACTTGCCAGCTGAGCTTTGTTAAGTAAAACCATTTTCACAATTATTTGCCGAAATCAGTTTCTGGAGGATCCTCACAGGGTGCTAGGAATATAGCTTCTGCTAAATACCATGTGATACAAATATAAAGAAAAAGCATGACCAACAGTTGTGTGTTTTTTTGAATCTCAGGAGGCTTCAATAAAGATACAGGAGAAGCACTTGCAGTTCAGTTTTCATGTGCGCAAATAGAAGTTGTACATGTAGGTTTTCACCTTTTAAATGGATTTTATATAAACTTATATACAAACACATGTGTATACATATACACACAGGAAGATACTTTTCCATTTTTGATTTTCTGCTGATTTAAGCCTGATAATGCAACCCTTTTACATAGACTGAGGTTATTCTATAAACTGACTTTACAGCAATAAGCAGTAGATTACTTTTCATGTAGGATCCTGAAACAAAACCTAAGAAAAATTTTGCTTTACTGTTAAGGTAAAGCCTACTGGATCCTGTAGAGAACCATATCTACTGAAGGAGTGTTTAATTTGCAACAATCAAAGACTACACATTCTGAATATATGAATGTTTTTTAAATGGGCATTCCAGCTGCATTAAAAATCAGCTTTCATTCAAATGAAAGTGTGAACTATTCCTCAACTTTATGCTTCATTAAAATGAAGTTTGCACAGAATAACAATTACAAGAAGTACACAAGCTTGGATGAAATCAGTTTTTTAAAGGGGTATGAAAAGAGAGAGGTAATGTGTTTGACACCACCTTTTTGTGACATTAATCTCCTTTACAATGGCAGTTCTTGCAGCATATCTGAGTACAAGATCATTATCATATTGTTGCCACATCTTCCCTTAAAAAAAGAAAGAAAAAAAGGGGGGGGGGGGGGGGAGGGGGAAGAAATCATCACATTCACCAATCTTTCCGTGTTCTGAGACACACTGTGCTCTCTTATGCCTAATTATAGGAATGCAATGAGTTGTGATTCATTTTCATATCTTAGTCTCTTACATGTGCTCTCAGAAGGGTATCTAATTTGAAAGGCTTTAAAGCTGTATTATTCTACCACCTAAAGCAATGCATGGGAAGGGACTATGGGGAAAGGAAGAGAGATGAAAGGCTACTTTCTGAGGATGTCCTAGGACAAGTAAAGCACCTGACTGTGATCTGAGGGAAATAATCCATTCTAACAGACACCTAAAAGCCATCTCATTGAAGTCCAGGTGTCTGAATGTGAAGCATAAAGGAAAGCTCTGAACTAGACACCTAGGTTTCCAAGCCAGTTCATACTGAGAGCTACCTTTACAATTTAGAACTCAAAATAACTGAGCAGGAAATGTGAGCAAGAAATAACCTGGAAAGAGGCTTAAAGATATTCCATTACTTAGTTAAAACTCTGACAATTGTCTCACAAGTCTGCACAAACCTGGTCAGCCTGTTGGCCTCCACAGGCTTCTTTTTCCAATGCAGGCAGGTGTTGATATACCTACTTTCAACGGAACTGAGCAGAGCTCAGCCAAAGGCTTTTCAGAAACACTCACCTAGCAGGCTGGTTCAGAAACTGTACAGTTGAGAATAAGTAATAAATAAAAAATAGTGCTGGAAGTAGGAATTGGAAGACAAACTAGAGTCCTGTTCTCTCTCTTCAAGACATTGCGCTGTTCCCACCATAGGTCTTAAACACTTTCTGAAGAATCAGTGGGAGAAAACAGAGCAGAAACATTACCCAAAAAGTAGTATTGGTCAGGGCTATAATGCCAGTGAGATGTTCACGTACAGCATTTACTTTCTTTAAGCAACTTCAGCTAGTTTCTACCACTGTATTTTCAAACAATCTTTCATGCATATCATGTTTAAATCTTCTAGTATCAGCCCATGACTGTCTAACTAACAGTTTATCCACTTTTCCCATAGATTTATCAGCACAGTCAGTACTTGATAGAATCAATGGCTTCCATGCCATTTAGACATGAAGGTAGGTGTTCATGCCACAGTCTGGGAAATACTAGGTCAAACTGCTCCGGTATACAGCACCGCGTGTAGGCAATACTAGCACAAACTCCTCCAAGCTACAGCAGAAGACAGCAAAATCCCTTCAAGAAATATACAAAGGGAAAGCAAAATCCCTGGTTTTGGAAACAGTAGAGATTTTCCTAAAGCTGCTAGCAAGCTTTTGCTGTCATTTACCCAACCACACTTGCTCCAATAGCTTAGGATAAAGGTCAGAGGGCCAACAAGTACACAGTTTGCCTTCGAAGGATTACAAAGTCATGACTTCGACTGCAAAGGGCCTTTCCTAATGCATATATAAACTAAGTAATATTTGAATTATTGGAATATGTATTACTGAAGTAAAAACTTCGCTCTGTCAACCATACAGATAAGCACCAGATGCTAAGTTTGGAACTGTCACATTCAACTACAGATACAGAGTTGGGTCTGTCTTTACTAAGAACCTTTCATGTGTTTAGTTCCAACTTTCTAATATTCACTATACTTTCCTGTCATATTTGTTCTCCTTTTTAATATTTTCTGCTAAGTTGATACCATAAATACAAAAGTGCAAATGGTTATATAGAAAGAAAGTGGTTATACAGAATGTATGTTTGTGTTTTTACAAGCACCTCTATGATATAACTTATTAAAATGTAAAAACATGAAATAAAAGGTGATTCATGTAGTACAAGTCTGCTATTTACATGTATACTTGGAAAGAAAACACATTTGTGAAGGGGTGAAGGTGTGTTGCAAAAAAGACTAACTTTTAGAATTTTTCTCTGAGCAGTGTTGTTAAAAGGAGGGAAGACTTGCAAGAAAAACAATGTAAAAGAAATCACAACGAGCAGTCCCAAGAAGTCAAGGTCTTGTTCAGGTCCTGCATGACATATGTTGGCATAGAACATACACTGATGTGCGTAACAGCTAAAGACTCAAAACCTAGCTGGAAGTTAGCAAGTTTCTCTCACCACAAAGCTTCTTATTTATTCTCTCAATGCTGTAGTTCATGACTTATCAAACATGCAGCAAAGCTTGAACTTCAGATCATGTAATTATTCAAACACATTGACAAGTACAGAAGAGTTTAAAAAAAATAAAATAAAACAATGAAGTCTGACATAGGTACCTATGGGGACAATATAGCACTGCAGAAACAACAATCTGGATTTGAATTTTTGAAAACAGCAGTCAACAACAAATGTCTGTATGACACACTGTCCTGCTTACGCACATCATTCAAGACAAGCCACAAACAGTCTAGTATCCTACAGTAATAACATTGCCCTTCAGAATCCATTTAGACAGCTACAGTCATCACAGAATGCTGTAAAATACACCAAGTAAAATAAAAAGTTAAAAAATTTGCTGGGTTAAGGGCATATGATAGAGGGAGTTTTCCAGAAAATAAAAAAGATACCTTCATTCACTGGCTGCAAGGAAAAACACAGTGTCCTATTGAGATTCTTGTATTTTTCACCTAGTTTTGAAAACAAATAGTGCAGAAAGAGGAAATTTCTGTTTACATATAGGTTCTTGGTTCAACAAAAATTGTTAAACATTTATAGATTCCCCCATCTCTCTACTTCAGTGATTTACTGATAGAATAAAACTGTTAAAAATTTCCCCTGCTGATAGCGAGTCTGAAAGGCTTTAGGAAAAAGCTCAGCACGTTTCCAAGATCAATTGATCAAGTGCTTTCAGAATCCAGCAGCAAAAACCAGGAATCTTGACAAGAGCACTGCAATCAGAGCGCTAATGGAGCACACGTTGCCATCAGCGTACAGACAAAGGAGGTGAACGCTATTATTATTTGTTATTACTAAACTCCGCATGCTTGGGTGCCTCTTTGTGCAAGCAAACACACGCACAGCATAAGCTTTAAGAAAAATGTAACTACAAAAGCATACGCATAAACTATAACATAAATGCATAAACAAACAAATAACAAAAAACTTCACAGCATCAGCTCTCCTTGGTAGCTTAGAATACAACAGAAATACAAGGAAATAAGAATCTGGAATAGAGTTTCCAGCTCTATTTTTGTCTTTCATTTAAGAAGTCACCAGCATAGACTCCCTAGTTGCTATCCATTCATATGGAATTGTTTTGCAGTGGAGAATTCCTAAACAAAATGGCAAATGTTTAATAACATCTCACACATTTCTGGTAGTCTTTTTATGATAAAGACGTAAAATGCACTTGAACTGCTCATCTCTTTACACTGACCACCTTCTACACTGTATCCTTTTATCTCATCAGCTCTCCCATTCAAATTTAATATTACTTTTACTTCCACTAATTTGCATTATTTATATTGTTCCTTCTCTCTGTTACAACTCATATTTAATAATCCTGAATATTTTGACGGACTGTTACATAAAGCTCCAGTTTAATAAGTCTAGTATATAAACATTTAGTGAATAGCTAACATGCTAATAATTACAGATATATTAATAGCAACCCTGCCCAACATGTCAATGGATTATGCTGATATTGATGTATATTCATTTTTCCCAAGATGAGCTGTATAAACATCCTGTATTCTAACTCCTACGTGCTGTACACTCTTCATAGCTAAGTATGTTTAGCAATATTACTGTAAAACAACATTGAAGAGTGACAAAAACATACAATTTTGAAGTACTCTGACAACTAATGTTACCAAAATGAAATTTTAAGTATCCGCATTAAGACAAAACCCCCAAAAGAAAAAACAGATAATTCTTTTGAAGAATTTGGTGTGCTTGGTTGTTGTTGTTTGTCTGTTTTTAAGTACTCCTATCTTATTACCCTTATCAACATAAGCTATTTAGGCAATTTAGTGTTTCTTTTTTTTCATTATGTCAATAGCTAGCAAAATCTGCTAGCAGGCATGTAGCAGCCAGCTTTCCTAACAGCCAAAGAAAGGAATCAAGCAGCACTGAGACCTGCCAGGTAGTGTCATAGGAAAACCTGGAACTACTTTCTTCTAATATCAGCAATTACAAGCACATTATAGAGGTCTTAATTATTTTCTCAGATATATAGTTCAACACAAGCTATTTTGCTTGGGCAGTAATTAAGTGAGGTAAATTTTATTCTTAGATTTTAGAATTGCAGGGGGATACTCAACAGACTTTACTATCATCCTGGGAAGTTCTAATCACAGAACTCTGCTGCACTGGCTTTAAATATTCAGAGAGATTCCTCTGAGAGCAACCCACTGCCAGTTTAATATGACTACTAACATTTTTATTATAATTTCTACTGCCAGCACAGGATTAGAATTAACTGTGTCCTGCTCCATTTTAGCCCATTCTTTGACTTTGGTTTTCTCCTTCACTCTTCCTTCACAAACAAAGGCTTATTTAGCAATACACAATCTCCATTTTAAGTACATCTTTCAGGATTTAAGCTTGAAAGCAGCTCAGCACATAAAGATTAGCACATGAGCAAACCCTATGATCAAGCTGCTAGCTCCACAGCTCTGGTTTTTGACAAATGAATCCACTACAGGAAAAGTCAAGTGACAATCTTCTGAAAGCATTCCTGAAGAAAGCAGGAGTGGATAAAGGGTAAGACACACTAAAAAGGAGTCTGTTTATTAACCAGATGTTGTAATACGCTTACTATTTTTACAGTGCAGTTAGAGTTAATATTTATGAGACACACTTTCAATCAGGTGGTTAATTTCCGCATTCAGACAATCCGACGTGTTTTAATTCAGAGGCATGGCTTTGCTTATGCATCAGAATACCAAGTTCATTTCCTGCATAGTGGAAGGTAGACAGATGCAGTGCATAGGGTTACTTCTTAAATCATGTTTTCAGGTGTTCTGTCTGATAATGCATGATGCAAAGATTAAAGCATTTTCTGTGAGCTGATTTCCCATGTTTCATAATTAAAGGCTTTGCACTAACCACTAGTTAGGGTGAAATATTTCTGATAAATTTCAGGAACACACAACTCATCTAGCTGTCATGTCTTGCTATTGCCTGGTTTCTCCCATTTATGTAGCTGCAAGTGTAGATGTATTTCTTTTTGCAGTAAGTAAATTTACACAATCTATTTTACAAAATTATTACATTTGAGGCCTGCTCAGTTCATTAGCTAATATGACCAAGTGAATGTTTTCCAAAAAACAGTCTTCCTCTAAGCTACAAACATAATATCAGAATTTTTTAATAGAGTAGCAGCAGGCATCCAAGAATAGTGTCATGTGGTCATTCCATTGGATAACAAAAGTTTAATTTGTGAATCAGCTGCAGAAGTTGGCCTTAAAAGCAGCAGTTCAGCTCTTAAAAGGCCAACAGAAATCCAAAGTTGATGACACAATATTAGCGATAGTGTTCTTTACTTAAAAGAAAAATCCTGCAAAGTTGGGATGTGCTTATGGATGTTTTTATCAAATGAAAAGTTCATTACATCTACACAGTTGGTCAGCACACAAACCCTACAGCCTACCACCTAAAAAATATAATCTGTCCAAGGGGATTCTATAAAAATATGAAAAAGGCAAGTTTTATTAAGTTATAGCTCCAGATCCTTCCCTTCAGCTTAATTAATTTATAGTTTTACAGGAAAGGACTGGGGCTATGAAAATCTTTGTTAAGCCAGAATTACAACTTCTGTGTTTTCACAGTAAAGTTTTGTAGATTAATAAGGAGCCTGCCTCAACTGCTCGAGGATTCGTGCATTGTACTGAGTCACAGGAAGATAGCTTACCGTACAAATGAGGCAATCCATGACAGATGGTAGCTATCAGATATATATCCAAGACAGACAATTATGCGTATCACATAAAATATATGTATATCATACAAAATTAGAGTCCATCATCTCTGCGTGGACTATGTCTCAACATAACAGCTGTTAGGCAGCAGCTCCTAATTAGATGTTCTGCACTCATCCCTCTTTCTATAGTTCAGGCCTCATTAACACGATGCTTATGGATGTCAAGAATAACCTTGTTGAGCCTAGTACAATATAAAGACTTAAATACTTGAAGTTCTGTCTGCAGCCTCAGAAGAACACTCAGAAGAAATCACTGGTTGACAGGAAAGACTCAGATGTGTTAACATCTTAGCTATCTTTAAACTTTAATTTGTAAGTCTCCAGTTTACACAGCTGCACCCAGTAGACCTAAACCATGTTCCACTTGCTTTGGTTTGATAAGTTTCTGAATATCTACTAGCAGAGCAACTTTTTGAACTCAGTTACATTATGCATTAATCCTTTTATAATTCCACATAACTAACAGTAATACATTTAGTTACCTCTTTGGCTGAGATTTTATGTTTTAGCTGCATTTGCAGTGTTTATTATTAAACACTAAGTGCATTTGCTGCTGTGTTGAATATTCCTTAGTGCAGCTGTGGTTCAGAAGTAAGGAAACCTCACTGGGATCTTATATAAGTGCAGTTAACATTAATTCCACTCTGTTGCTTTATTCCCTTACCAAAAGTGATATGTAGAAACATGGCAATCTAGATATTTAAATTAGCTGCAATTGAGCTGAAGACTGTTTTCTTTAACATGACTCAAGAAAAATCTAAACAGACTACTGAATTTTGGAGCTGCACAAGCTTTACGATGCTTTCATTCCAAATCTCCTGGACTGGCATTTCTAGTGCACAAAGTTAACCTCTCAGGGAGTTGAAGAACTTAGTAAAATATCCCACAGAATTTCCACTTACATAACCAATCCATGGTTTCCAGGAAAGTTCAAGTAAGTAAACCTGGCAAGCTCACCATGTTATAAACAGCTTCGTCTGTACTTTGCATGTATTTGTGAGTGGAGCATTTAGGGAAAAAATAAAGCATTAGAAAATTGACCTGCTCAACTCATTAACAGGATTTGTTTCAAGAACTGAGTAAGCTGGTGAAGGTATTAACAGGTGCTTTCCAAAGCACAGTCACCATTTCAAAACATTCAAGGGGCCAACATTAAAATTTTAGCATATAATTCTAATCAAGCTCTGTGATGGCCTTAGAAATTTATGACCTGCTTAAAAATCTACTGAGAACGAGGAATCCTAATCTTGTCATCTCTCCCAACCACAGAAAGCACAAACACAAGGTAGGACAAAAGAATATGGAACAGTGCCCCTTTGCCTGAATTTATGGAAAGTGTGTTTGTGGTGTAAGAGTAAGCAGTGACTCCAAAGGGGGATGAAGCATTAGGTAAGCACCTCTAGAATACTAAGAAAAAGGATGTCTGTCTTTGGTGTTTGTCAAGTATCTAGGACCAGCTACTGGCAAACATAGAAAAATCACATGCAACACAAAAGTTTCTTAAAGAAAATTTTGTCTTGCACCAACATCTCATCCATGAGTTTTGCTAGTGGCCTCTTGTGAAACATTTTGCTTGTTCCTGGGTTGCCACCACAAACAGACTGCAAGTACAAAGTAAATGAAAGCACAGTACAACTCCAGCAACTTTACAGGGGCAACTGGCAGGCAGAATTTGAGTTGGAATACCCTCGTTCTTCATAGTACCATAACCATTTTGTAATCCCCTTTTCAGGGAAGTTACTATAGACATTTTGAAATGTCAGGTTCCTCCATGCTACATAAAAGAAAGAAACTGAAGGTGCACAGAGGGAGAAGGGAACGGAAAGACCAGATTAACATATAACATTAAAACATACAAATGGTAGAAGATAACATATTCAAAAGCTTCAAATAGAGCACAGCCGCATGGGAAGGTACCTCCCTACCTATCACACAAAGCTTAATTTCACAGCATTCATCTCTGTGTGGCTACACCCCAGGGAACATTGTTGGCATGGTAACTGCAGGCTCTACGGCTGTCTTTCTTCTCCTATTAGCAGTCATACATGGATTTTGTTAGCTTCAAATTCACGTAAATTCAGAATGATAGCACTGTTTATTGGGGGCAAAAAAGGAGAGGATGGGGTTTGTCTGGAAACAAAAGCAACCTTGCAGGAGGAAGATACAGCTTAGATTAAACTAACTAAATAAATAAATCATGAAAAGTTACATGTGGCCATACTCCTCAAAATAACGTCAAAAGACAGCATCAAAAATTTTGTCAGTCTGACAACAGTCGCATTAAGGACAGAATTTCAGTTTCACTTGGGTGACTTCATTATCCATTTTAGTAGAAAATCAGAAGATCAGGCAAAATTACAAAAAGCCTTTTAAAGATCTACAAGTACACTTAAAAATTCCTTGTGTAAAATGAAGAGGCTTCTCAAATAAGTTTGACCCTTAAGTGACTTTAATAGCCATTGTATTTGTAGATGAAACATGTACAGGACAAAAATGTATGCCAATCAATTTTAATATTTTTAAAACAAAGAGTGTGTAAAACCAGGCTCCCACTATTTTATCACAGAGGAGTTTACAGACTAACAAAACATGACATGTTAGAAGATCATCAGAAAGAAAGGCCTGGAAATCACAATGCATACAGCTTAACCTTATCTATAACAGTCTGAAAGATTCCCCCAATGACTGCCAGTGCTGTCCTTTTCTACTCTCCTCTTGTACCACATGCACCAGTTTGACCCAATGGCCCATGCTGTGTAAGAAACAATGTAAGAGTTCATGAAACAATGCCTGCAGAGAACACCCTGCTGGTAAGGGGCTGCAATGCATCCTTGTGGCAAGCATCAAGTGAATCAAGTAATCTTGTCAATCCAAAGGTTTATATAACTGTAATTTATACATGCCAGGATTTATTCAGTAATTCGAAAATATGCTGACTAAAATTACTCTCTAGGCATTCCAGGCACCTATAAGATGTGAAGCCTCTTTGCACCACCCTGTAGTAATACCCCCACCTCTTCTTGCAGAAGCAAATGGAGAACATGGCTCTGACACCTTCTGGAAATTTCTGTCACCATGAGTTAGATGTGCTGTCACAGCAGTATCTCAACTACAGTTTGTTCTGCCAAAGTGTATCTCATTCTCCAGATGATGATGTAAGAAACAGAGCAATAACAGATTCTCTTTCTTTTTTAAAAGTCAAATCTATTTCAAAAGCATTTTATCCGTTTCTTTCATATTGCAGTCTAGGAGACCATTAATCACATCTCAGCTTCATTCTTTCCCAGCTCCTTACAAAAAAAAAAAAAAAAGGAAAGCAATATAATTAAAAGAAGTATCTTGGTCTTGGCTGCCTTTAAGACTTTAAGATCTCTCCCAGTTCTCATTGCTTCCACTTTACCTCCCCCATTCTCTAAAATGTTATGCAGCAGTAAAATTGATCTCCCCCAGATCATTCTGGGTGCTTTGGCCAATACCACTGGGCACAAGTGGTTGTGGATATACCTCCTTGTTTGGGTTCACCCAACGTAACAATTGCTCTCTGACAAAGGAGAAGCCATGATGTCTGGTTATCCATACTGCTATGTGCCTAATATTTGCAGAAATAGTATTTACTGCAAGTGAGGGAGGAGAAGGGCTGGGTCTGGAGTTTTCATGCTATAATACTGTTACTTTACTGGTCAATTTTATAAAACTCAAAGAAAATGCAACCAATTGTAAACCAATGGTAAAGCAGTTAAGTATTACACTTCCTGTCCACTAGAACAATGCATACTTTAAAACAAACAATTCTTCCCCTCCCAAAGAAAACCTCCTAAGAAGGAGGGGGACGCTATCTGCGTTTCAAAGCAGCATTTATGAGAGGAACAACTGAAGTGGCTCAGTGCAACAAATACACTTCTACTAGCAGGAAAAAAAATGTGCAAACTTATTCTGATTAGTACCTACAATCCTACTTTCCTGAAGAGCCCAATTCGCACTAGTGAAGGTTTTTGTCAACATACTGAGTCAGCAGGTATGGCCAAAAGCCAGCTAGGAACCCAACCTACTACTTAAGAGCTTTTCTTCCTGATTGAACAATAAGGTCCTTCACCTCCACTTCAGCTCAGTTCAGCTTCATAAGCTTTGCTCTGCAGGACTCCGCTGTTTCTCCTAGTGTAAAAGTCCAGGCTTGTTCAGTGTGGGTTAAGCAATACTTGTGACTCACCGGTACCAAGTTCTGCATGGCAGCTTTGAAACAAATTTAACTTCTAAAAAATGTAATCTCTTATACAGGCATTGGGAATGAAAAAACAAATTAGAATTACTTTCACACAACGTTTAAGTGTTCATTCGCTTCCATAGCTACTGTAGTCACACATGAGGAGTAATAAGATAAATCTGAAAATCAGTGTTAATAAAAAATACACAATGGCAAGTGAGCATGAATCATAAATAAGATACAATTTCTTCAGATTCACTTTGGAACAGTCACTGAAACATCTGAATGACAGAATGTCAAGTAAGTACAGAATCCATGTTTCAATGCAAGATGATCCATAAACTTCCAAAAACTACTATTAAAAAAAAAAAAAAATCAAACCTTGTTCAGGCATATTCACCAGCTTATTGCCCATGCTAAGATTCTGACTAACAACATAAAACTGTCCTCTTGTTATGAAGGAAGCCTGGGACCAGTCAAGTAACGAAGCTTGTACTACATAGCCACATACTTAAAAAATTCAAAACAAAGATCTTGTTCTGCATATCTTTGGTTCTGTTACCTGCATTGCTTTTTTTTTTTTTTTCCTCCCTCTGAATCATTAGAAAATCCAGATATTTCTACCACATGTAGTGAACTGGACAGAGTGTTCTCATCTTTCTCATATAAAACCATTTCTTTCTATAACTAAGAAAAAGAAACCTAATCTCTGAAACAGTAACTTCACCTCATTTTTAAGATGTACCCTTCTCAGACTGAATCCTTACTGTTGATATTCAGGAAGTGCTCAAATTACATAAAAGTAGATACAGAGAATACACCAAATAGAAGACCTAACTTCTAACTGTAATTTGGATAAGAAACTTCCAGAGAACAGTTTGATCCTCACACAGATTTCAGTACAAATGACTGGATGTAATCATACAATGCCATGAGCTACTTATAAGCATTTCTGGTCTTTACATGAAAAGATTATTTTTTTCATATACATTCTTGTCTTTACTGTCTAAATTAATATGACCCAAATCATTCCATAGAGCCCCGTACAACATGTTATTTCATAGCATGACCTAATCATATGCTATATCAAAATAAGATTTAGTAAAGGCAGTACAGGAAATAAAGGAAATAGGATTACACTAATTCAAACACTGAATAAAGAATGGAATGACTGTCTTAATTCAGGCAATTTGAATTATTAATGAACTGTTTGCATCTGTAGAGATTTGCTCTATTAGAAAGATTTCCTCAACCATCTGGATCAGGAAATTGGAAACTCAACTTCAGAAAGGTCAAATGCAACAAGCTGGAAAGGGCTGCTCTTTTCCAGAACTTATTTCTGTGCCTCAGACAAAGTTACCAGGAAGCCCATCCTCACAAGTGGGTAACAAAGTGCCAAAGCAAAAAGAGTGGGATACTGAGATTGGTAAACACATCATTCCGAAATTATTCTCAAATAATCAGCATCAAAATACCATTGCAGCAGAGCAACAGGCATAATGTCAGATTTGCACCTGGTTCAAAATTGTTCCTCTGCCTCTTCTTCCCTTCTTTACTAACAGTTACCTTCTGGTTTGCCTTTTTACTTCTGTAGCAGAGACAGGAAGGAACTGGAAAGAGAGAACATTCCTATTCCCAGCCTCGCAATTGGCAGTACTCTTCCTATCCTCCCAGAAAATGACAGAACAGAGATGGCACGAATATGAAGTCACTGTGGGGAACCTTGCATTCAGCAAGGAAGTAGAAGAAGGAGGATATAGAACTGCAGAAAAAAAAAATTGTTGAGATGGGAACTCTAGATCTATTTAGTCCAACACCTACACACAACCACTGCTCAAAGCAAGGGCAATTTTCAGCAGGTTGCCTGGGGCCTTCTTCAGTTGAAGCTTTGAATATCCCCCATGCATGGAGATACCTGAACTTCTCTGGACTCCTGTTCCATGTATTTGATCACCCTCGCGGTGGAAAGTAATTCCCTTCTAATTTAATTCTCAGCAAACTACTTGGTTTTATTTTCAAATGTGAATGCACTGCATTTATCTATAGGAATGTCAAGTTAATCAAAATAAAATGTATTTTCCAAACAAGGAAATGGAGTATACATCAGCTCCATAAAGTATATCATCCAGTACCATGTCTGTCTGTAATCACCCATAACTAAACTGCCAGAGCAAGAAAATAAGTCCTGTTTTCCCAGGCCCTCTTCCCTTCTGCTTCAGAGGAGTATTTGCTGTGAAAGTTGATAGGCCATAACAGTTTTAGTCAGCCTATTGACTGCTTCAAGAACAGAGAGAATGCTTTTCTCACTCATGAGCAACGTTGAATTCACTTGTTTATTCTCAAACCAGAGAATTCTAAGATAGAGCATCATAGATATGAAATTCCTCAGAATTAAAAATATCTCATTTACATATCTGTAGACCTTCAGGCTTACAATAATAATCTGATTTGTTCCTGTACCTAACAAATTCTACTTAAAGAACAGCAATGACTATGTCTAAATTTGACTGAGATTCCCATGAGAAATTTGTTGTTGTTATTACTGCCAACATGGCTAAAAGAAACCACTAGTCCCTCACATTAGGTATTTTATCCCTTTAATCTTGCTTAATTAAATATTTTATTAAGTCTTTTAGTTATTATTTGTCACCTCTGTACATGTTGCTCTTTGGCAATTTGCCAGTCTTCTTTACAGATAGTTACTTTCACTTTGAGAAATGCTCTCCTGCCTTCTAACGTCGCACTTCCCTTTCAATTGGAACACAATATCCAAATTTTACTTTGTTTTTTAATTACAGCGGGGGACAAAATCCCCTTCTACTAAGGCAATATCTGTTGCAGAGATTCAGGGAAAGAAATAGAGGTGATCTCTTTGGGATTCAAAGTGCCGGTTTTGCAGCCTTAATATCAAGATGGCACTTAGGACTGGAGGTTATAACTCTTCCTGACAGTGTATCAGACGCTACCAGAAAAAATATGGGTAACTGCCATAGATACAACAGAGTATACTGTAAATAAGAATAAACAGCAAATCCAGCACTATATTTAAAAGAAATCCAATAACAAGCTTCAGAATTTGACATAGAAAACTTATTTAATATCTTCTGCATACATGCTCCATCAGTAGCTCTAACATCTGATGCCTTTTCATCACACAGCCTCAGAAGGGATGCACATAATCAGAAAATGCTGCCACTGATACCAGCTGGTAAACATACATCAGATGCACTGTAAGAGACTTTTACTACCTTCTGTACTGGAAAAAATAATAGTCAGTTTTTATGATGTTTTAAAGTCATCTGGCTAACTTTACACAGATAATTTTCCCATCCATACTGTAAAAGCCTATTATAGCTACAGAATCTTGCACATTGAAGCACTGCAGTTTCTAAAGCTATGTAAACAGAAATCGTGCAAATAAGACAATCCCATGATAAAGAGGCAGATGGTATTAGCAGTCTAGCAGCACTGAGGCTCTCAGGAACCACTTCCCTAATAGAGTTCCCTCACTTCTCAACATAACCCACTGCATCTTCTAAGTATCTATTAAATGGTATTGCAATTCTCAGCATGCTCTTAGCAAATCTTCTCTATCACATCAAGCACAGTATTCCCAGCAGTAATCAGAAGTTATGTTTCAGTCCTGGATTCACCAGCACATTTGTCATACAGAACACTGCCTTACATTTTGCTGATGAGTGACAACAGCTAAATAAATTGCATTACATTTCTTTTGTACTTCCATCTGCATTGCTCATTCAACACTGCCATTCATTGCTGTCACGACTGAGGCATTTCACACTTCCCAGGTACAATATTCTTAAAACAAACAAACCTCACAAACTAAAACACCACCAAACAAGAACCACATTTTGACCAACAATACATTTCCCTTGTTATCATAACCTACTTACTACCCTTTCACAAATTCTAGCAATGTCTGCTGAAGAGGAAAGATAAAAAAAACAGATTTTTGCTGGTAAAGAACAATAAAACAAGCATGGTATTTTCTCCATTGTTATTTATATTTGCTAAACAAAACATCAGAGAGGTATGCAGTAAAGCAGAGTCGTTAAATTAGTTTTCAGTAACCAGTTAATCAAGGGTTTTACTTTATATTAATGTATCAGTCTTGATGTTTACCTCTATGGTTTTGTTCTTCCACCAAGTTCCACAAATCCTAGAAGGAATTACTAAGTACTGCATGCACATTCCGTGGTAATCATGGCTTTACAATGACTATTTCCAAAACAAAATTTGCTCTAATTACTTTAGTAACTCGTAAAAAAAAAAAAAAAAAAAAAAAAGAGAGGGAGGGGGGAAAGGGATAAGCAAAATCACAGAATCACAGAATTTCTAGGTTGGAAGAGACCTCAAGATCATCGAGTCCAACCTCTGACCTAACGCTAGCAGTCCCCACTAAACCATATCCCTAAGCTCTACATCTAAACGTCTTTCGTCTTTTAAAGACTTCCAGGGATGGTGACTCCACCACTTCCCTGGGCAGCCTGTTCCAATGAACATTGGAACATTGCTGTTCATTCCAATGGAATGAACAGCAAGTTAAACACTTAGAAACTCCTGTCTAACACCCTCCACATGGTTCCACAGCACCCTTTACTGAATACTGGATGCCTTACAGTCACCATTTGAATTGTGTAACTGAACATACGGTGAAGAAGTGATAAGACAAAACAATGACTGCTTTCTTGTGTCTCTGAACTACTTCATTCTGAAGCAGCCAGCCAGAAAGACAGACATACTGTTCTCTTATAATTTTTCAGAGACACTGATTCAACTTTTTGTATGAGCATATAGAAAAAAGTTAACTGCAGCTGCATTTGAAACCTGCAGGTATCAGTAGAACACATAATATTTGGAAGCCTCTGGGAAGTTCAATTTATTTACAATATTAATACCCTTTGCTTCCAAAGTTTACTTTATATGAATATCTGTAATAGATGTTTAATGTACTACAACACATCAGAAGTTTCAGGCCTTTTTTTTTTTTTTTTTTTTTTTTTGTAATTAAAGAATATCCATTTTGTCCTCCTGCATTCAGCAGCCAACTATGGCTATTTTCCAGCATTGGGCTCAGCACCTTCTTTTCTCAGCAGCTGTGTTCAGCACACGGTATAATCATGACACTGGTGGAAAACCTGCAGATAATTACTGCAGTTTTGCAGAGAGATCTTGACTGTAACCAGTTCCTGCTATACTGATGGAGACAGATTACATGCAACTCTCAATGAACACTGATTACATCAAAACCAGAATCTTCCCAGGGGTACCAAGGAACACCATATACTGACTGAAGAATGTGGCTCCTAACGTGCAACGTAAGAAGCTTCCTACATTATTCTATTGACGCCAATAGGAAACAAAGATGAACTCTCACATCAAGTCCTGCATCCATACATTTTAGATTGTAACATCTGATACTAACATGTCAAAGATAAGAATAGTTCCCTAGTCAAAGATCAGTGTGGAATGAGAAATCATATATAATGATCTACTGCTAATACTGACTTTTGACTTTTATCTTACAAGTACCCATCTCCACTTTAGTAGGTTATATGCACAAACCTTTGTAAACAGAGCTGTAAACAGCTTTCTTGAAAACAAAAACAAAACAGGAAAAAGTCTTCCTGGCAGCCTACTTTTATTTTGCAATAACTGTAAACATTCCAGAACACCTTCCGTTATCAAATGCTTGAGATGATTTAAGAAACAAATCAAAATCAAATGACAATCTCAAACCTAATACTTGGGTATTTCCTGAAAACAAACAAACAAAAACATAAATATGCTGTTGGTCCCCCAAAACAATAAATTTCAGACTCTAATTGGTACTGCATATTCAACCTAGTGCTCTACAAACTATTTCAAATGAAAAACTTGTATAATTTAATATCAAACAACAAGAACTTTGTGTATTTTCCAATAAACATTGCTTTCCAATTTTAAAGACCTATCTGCAAATCATTATGCAGCAACCTTTTCTCCTCAGTGGGATTCAACAACAGATTAGCAGCAGTTAAAAACCTCAGATTTGTACCCTGTGGTTAGTAAAGGAAAAAGACCTGCTGGTTGCTAATATTTTGGTCAAACCTGACTTTAAAGAAAATAAGAAGCTTGGAACTACTAACTGTGATTTAAGTACCATTCTACATAAGACAAGTTCAATCTCTGTAATAGAAGGACAAATTTTTGATGACAGGTTCTAGAATCATTCTAAGGCTTTCTGCAGTGGAACAGTGGTACATACAAAAGTCATGCTGATAATCGCTGCGGCCGTTTGTGAACCTGGTTCACATACAAGCGAGTCTGATCCCCTGCTGCCTTCTCTAGCAATTACATTTGGCTTTGTATGAGCAATACCTGCAAGTACAAATTTTACAGCATGACTGTGAGTATGGCTGAGCTGCTTATTTTTACTTGAACCCACACTGTCTGAGAGTTCTTGAGAGATTAAAACAAAAATCCCATACACTCAAATGTTACGTTTTGCAAAACAAAATTTTACAAACAAAAACTGTAAGCCTACTGTGAGGATCACTGGAAAGCTCTCTGGAAAACTTCAACACAAAAGAAAAAAAAGCAACCTAGTGGTAATCTCCCCCAACAATATAAAGGAAGTTTACGTGCTAAATCGATTATGTTATTTACAGAAATATCTAGAAATTGCTTTAATCTTTTTCTATATTTTCTGGAAACTAGCTTCAAACTTCTCTCCCTTTCATGCTAATAAAGTGAAAAATAGTAGCTCTATGTTATTATAGTCCTAAAAGCATTATCACAGCGCTTCATTGAGAAAACTAGATTTCCTTTCCAGGTTTTATTTCGGAAGGGATCAGACTTGTCCAGAGACTGATCCCCATTATGTACTCTCTACTCTCTGGTGAAAGTGCCTCTACACCCCGCCATAAGCACCCTATTCAGAACAAAGTATGCCTCTAGGTCCATTTTTTTCTTTTCTGTGTGCCTGGTTGTGTACAGCTGCTGGGACTCAACACTGACATAAGATCAGGTTTTGGCCTCCAAGTTTGCTGTTTGGACCATTTTGATCTCTGTCCCCTTGGAAAGCGTCTCATCAAACTGTGAAGTCTTTGCGACATATCCTGTCTTCAGCACATCCGTAAATGGCTTCATAAAAGTTATCAGGAATTATACTGGCCCAGCAGCAGCTAGAAAGTACCAGGTAAAGAACAGTAGGAACTGTAAGAGAAATGAAATGCAAAAAAAATTAAAAAAAAAATTATAAAAGGACAGCATTTTCCAAAAGAAGTAGAATATGCATATCCCTTCCCCCCTCAAAAAAAAAAAAAAAACAACAACAAAAAAAAAAACACCATACTGCACTACTAGATTCAAAAGACAGGCTGTACTAAATAAAGCACAAAAAAGTGATGCAAGAAAGATGAGAGAATTCTCCACATAAGTGACAGGAGAGCTAAAACATGCAGCGTAAAGCCTGTGGGAAAGAGATCTGCTCCCCCCTCCCCACTTTGAGTCTTGCTATTGCTCAGACAGAACTGCTTGCTCACATGCCTAGACTGATGTCTAGATTCTAGTTCTGTCTGTGCCTCTTGCTCATGGCCCTCTCCAAGATTTCGGCAGGTCATTTTCCCCTCTCCCTCTGCTTTGCCACATGTTCTTACAAATCTGAACAGAAAAGAGAATTTTGGGGAGCAGAGAATTTTGTGTTTGTTTTTTTTTCTACAATATATGGCCAAAATTACTAGACTATAAAGATCTTAATACTAACAGAATGTCCAGTACCAAATATTTGGCACCGTTCAGTATTACTGTGGACACTGATCTCACTTTCATCATGAATACAGTCATCTGAAAATACATCTGGTTTTACTCCTGCAAAAAGCTATGTGTGAAATTGTTTTCCTATGTCAGTAATAAGCTCAAAATAGTGAAATATTTTCCTCAAAAGTGAAAAATCTTCAACTGAACACCCTTCAAATCTTAATCTTGTTTAAAAATCATTTGCTTAATTTTAAATAATTGTAGGTTGATTTTATGATATTTTCTGTTCTCCAGAAAATAATTTTAAAATTAGTTTTCAATAAAAACCTAAATGCTTCACTTTGAAAATATGAAAGTGCTAAGCTACATTCACTTTTATTCAAAATTCTTTTTTCTTAAGGTAGTAGAGTAAGAGTAAACAAACCTATTCGGAAATATATTTTGTTTTTAATTACTCCATTTTTGACATACAAGAACTATGCAGAAAAATTCACCAGGAAGGCCTATTTTCTGTCTGCAGTATTGTTCAGTAGGAACTGATGATGATTCACCGTTTGCACGCTCAGATCTTTAATTTACAGAGATTTCAAACTCTTCAGGAAAAAAAATAAGAACTGGATTTAGGAAGAAATAGTAATTGTTACTTTTCTCAACTGACACTCAACTAAACAAAGGCTAGGAAGACACAGCTATGAAGTACCTGGTCATTATCAGCAGGTGAACAGTCAAATATTTGGACCAACAGATCTAGTCAGGATTTATACTTCAAACATACAATTAGCCATACAATCACATTTTTATTCTACATGGATATTGACTACACTGTTTTAACTGTTATCACTGGTTTGTATAGCATGGAAGTTCCTTGCATATTCAATTTAACTTAGTAAGCAATAACAAATTTCATTTCTTTAAAGATGTATAGGCTATTCAGTCCACTTATTACTTGGTATGATGACAGCTGCCAGCCCCTTGGATTAGTGCTGAACAGTTATCGCATCATCATTTTTATGGATGGGGACTCTGGTTGTACTGTCCATGCATCGAGCCACCTCCATGAAACAGTGATTGTAGCATACTAATGAGCAACATTACTGCTGGCAGTTCTCAGAATTTGATTATTCAGAACCATTTACCTTCATTTAGGTTGAGCAAGAGGACTGTTCAGCACCGACTCTGTTCAGAAGATACTGCACCCGTCTGAATTAAGTAACCTAATTTACTTTGCATATGCCACACTTGAATTATTCAGTTAAAAAAGCTTAACTCATTTTCAGATTAAGCAAAGAATTGACCCCCAAATAGGTTTCACCACACATTAACATGTCAAAGGCCTTATTTCCTTCTCTATACTCATAGGATCATGGGGAATTCAGGTTGGAAGGGACCTCACATGCTCTGTAGTCCAATCTCCTGTACAATGTAGGGTCAGCCATGAGGTCAGACCAGGTTACCCAGGGCTTTATCTAGTCTCAAGTTCTTCTTTCATTAATGAAAACAAGGACAAACACCAGTGTATTTAGCCCACGTAGCCACTCTGAGCTGGCACAGTAGAAGCAAATCCCAGTACCAGGGGTGTAGTGCAGAGAAATCTGAGCTGGATCCGCATGACCCAGGTTCATTCAGAAAAACTGCTGTGAGCTGAGCTGATTAGTTTCAATTCACAATGAAATGACTACATTCCTGCTGGAGCAGAAAACTAAGAAGCATGCACTGTCCTTTGGCATTTGCTCCCTGTCCTTTGAGCAAGGGCTGCCAAGAAAAGTACTTATCTTTGTTGTTGTTTTTTTTTTTTATTATTATTATTATTTACAAACAAAATGAAAGTACAATTTATTTAAAAAAAAAAAAGAAAAAAAAAGTTAACCAAGCCTGCTTCCAAGACCAGTTCTTAAGGCACTGTTAACACTGAAAGACCAGGAAAAGGAGAAGAAAAAAAATAGACCTAAATAAGATGTAGATTACTGACTGATGTTTCAAACTTCCTTAACTTTCTTTCAGTCCTCCCTGTTTCTGCATAAGTAAGATTACAGTTTCCTAACCTGATTGATATCACTCAAAATGACATGAATAAGTAATAACATAGCAATTCCTTTTTTTTTTTTTTTTAATAAAAGTTATGAGTACTTGTGAGTTAAACTACTACACAGTGAGAATTTGCAAACAATACTATACAGCTTAACTTGGAAGCTGTATGAGCACCTTTTACAAGAACAATTACCAGGTAAATAAACTTGTTGTAACTGCTCATAATGGAGGCATTCAAATTGTCCACATCTATTTAAATACACAACAATATTAAAATGTCTCACTCAATTTCATTTTTATACACTGTTCCAGCTACATAATTTTAAGTAACTCATCAAAAAGTTATCTTTATTAAATAAAAGAATCATAAAAGTTGAATCTGTTTTTTAATCAGTCTATTTGTAGACTTTTGTAGAAAAAGACAATGTTTTTCTCCCTATAGGTCAAAAGATATTAGATTTCCTTAAACAGATGTAGAAGTAAACTCTGATGTCTGTAAGAAAAATAATAGTGATGCTGATAGAGAACCAGCAAACATACAGGATTTTGCCAGTAGTGAATAAATTCAGTGGCTAAAGTTGCAGAAGATAGGGAAAGGTCTTTAAATTTCTTGCTGCAGTTCACAAAATTAAAATCTAAGCAATCCAGAGAGAGAATAAGAGAAGTTTATATTCAAATCTTTCTGGCTGTTCAAATTTAGTCTCCTGTTAAAGCTCTATTCAGAACCTTTCAAAGGCAAACAATGGGCTTCATAAAAATAAGACAGCAAATCTCTGATAAAAATAGAGCCAACTTTGTGTTGAACAAACGAAGACTATTAAATGTCTTTTTAATAAATGAAAGCATAAAAAAATCTACTTTAAATGCAAGAATTCACAGTTATCAGTCAATAAATATTAATAGATATTTATATAGGGAGGAAAGCAGTTCTTAGCTTTCTATTTTAAATTGGTTTATATGTCTGACTGAAATAATCTAACTGTATATTACATGTTAAAATAACGAAGCTCTCCTGTATATAATTTTTAGTTGACTGCCTATTTTAGAGAGAAAAAGTTATAAAAAGTTACATAATAAAGCACCCATGCTAAATAGTTCCCTCCTGTTTGTAGTAAGTCTGAGCAACCAACTTCTACCTAACAGCAAAACAAGAGAATCCAACAACCCTGAACCATATAGTTCAGACACTACAGCTAAGGAATTGTTTCAGTGCAGCTACTACTTCAGCCTACCGTCTGAAGTAAAACTGGCCTCTGAACTTTCTCTGCAGCATTTTTTTTTAGCCAGAGGCAGAGGAAGACAGAAACAGCAAAGAAGCAGAGCATCAGCTGCCTATCAAGGACTGAGCACACACCTCTGTCTTTAATTTCAATTTCTGATTACTTTTTAAGACATCTACATGCATTCCGTCACTTCAAATTAAAAAGCTTATTACCACGTTATTAGTCAGTCTTTTTCCCATTGAGGGAGCCTCACATGACTTCCATCAGTATTAATGAATGCAAGAACAATATCTGTTACTACTGTTGTATCTCTTCAGTGGTTAGTTCTTGGCCCACATCTGAGAAGAAACCAGCAAAGAAAATTAGGCAGTTTCTGCTCAAACTTACAATTACAGTGGCTTCCACCCAATTACCAACCACACAAACAGAAGTCAGACATTCAAGATTCTTGAACAGCTTCCTTATGGGATCACCGAACTTGACTAAAAACTCATATTCACACTGCAAAACACACATTCATAAATTTGATTAAGATGGGAGGGAAGAACTGAGATGTAACAAGTGTTCAAACATTAGTCCTATTTTTCAGTAAAAGCAAACCTTTGTGATTACAATATGTGCACAATGAACATATATCAAATGTTCTTTCACTGAAGTAACGTGACTCATGGGCTATATTTTACTTTTCTGTAACCATGAAGATCACTTTAGAGAAATGAAGAGACAATACATTAAAGAATGCTGTCTGCAAGTATATAGCATGTACGAAAATGCATATAGGTATATAACATGCTCATACAAACAAAGCAAGAAGCAGAAGAAACTTCAGCCTGAGAAACCAGACTTTTGACGCTCCCCAGGTCCTTCAGCAGGATGCATGCCAGACAATAACATTAAGCTTTGTATACTCTAAGAGAAATTGTTCCACCCCAACACAGAACTTCAAGTGAGATTGTATATTATACACATGAGGCTAAGTAGTGCAAGATGTACTATATTTTCCATGACCAAAACCTTAAATATATCTTTACTTGCACCTTCAAGCGTAGTTTTCTTTCTATATGAAATTCATTTGGGACTGCACGTCTTTTTTCCTCCTCTTAGAAACAATGATACTGAAGTCACTTCCTTTAGCACACAGAAGTGCCCTAAATTTCACCATTCAGTGGCTTTGAATTCTAATATACATCATAAATTCATGCAAGGAAAACTATGACATGAATCTAAAATTATGGAATTACGTAATTGTGAAAAAAATATTTGATTCCATTCTCCCAGATCTAAGTCTACCAGCTGAAATCAGAATGTAAGTAGAAAGGAACAGTCTGAGAACACAATCTGGAATTACAGATTCCCTTTTTTCCCAGAAGTCTTTATTGATGCAACATGCATAAGAGTTAAGATTGCCTTGGAAGCACTGGGCAGAAGCAGTACCATCTCTGTAAGGGAGGCACTCCCTTCCCTCTCATTACATTTTGTTATTCTAATTTTGTGAATCTTTTATGAGGCCATGGCACTCTCATAGTAAAACAGATGTAAGCACATTAGTCAAGGTATCAATTGAATATAAATTTAGAAACATGGGAAAGCAGTCCCCTTATTTTCCTTAAATTAGTTCCCTTTAGTTTAGAGACCAAGCTGCATAACTTATTATTCATATATTATTACAATGACATGTATTAGTGCATAACATATAGATACGCACTCCTTATATCGTTCAGGCACCAATTATACAATTTAATTCAGAGAGAGAGACTGTACAGAAGTTGAATCTAACATGCAGTTATTACTGTGCTATGCCTAAAAGATTTGAAATGCTTTATAGCTTTTGTAAAACAGTCAAAACCACTCAACTCACCCAACAACAACAACAATAAAAAGGCAATTTCTGCATTTTACTTGTAGAAACAGAAGGTAAAGAAGGAGCTCTCTAGCTCTCTCACAGTTTCTATGGATGCAATTAGTATCTCAAGGCAGCTACCAAATTTGCTCAGTCCAAAATAAGCCCGTTAAGTCTTAAAACCTAACACAGTAATATTTAAATTCAGTATTTTATGCTCCTCAAAAGGCTAAATTAACATAAACTGGGACTGAAGTTTATTATTAACAGCCACAATAAACTTAAAAAGATAGATGCCTCGGCAATAAAAGAAGTATATTTTTGTTAAGTAACTCACTAAGCTGTAGTAAAAAGATTTACAGCACTGAAAAGAGGACTGCCTTTTGACTTCACAATAGATTTGGGAGGAGAGGAGGTCCCGTCTTGCTGTATAGCACACTAGGGTTTATACAAACCTAAAACAGAGTATAAAAATCCCTTCAAGGTCATGCATTTCAAACCCATGAAAAGCAATCTGGCTAAACTTTATCTATTTATTATCATTTTAGTTCCAAACACCTCAAATTTTATAGATGAAAGCTTTAACTTAGACCTTGAGTAGTATTTAAAGGAAAACAGGTATACCTCCAATTCATGAGTGAATTGCTAATACTGAGAGGCAGTGATTCTTTCATTTTAAAATCAACTCCAGTCTTGATTATTCATACTCTAATAGTTGGATTACAGCAATAGAATGAAAAACAGACACTACCAGACCACCACAACATGTAGACTAGATTTAAATAAAATCTGAAAAGCCAGAAAATCAAACTGAAGGGTTTAGAAGTCTCATATACCACAAGCCAGTAACTGGAATGAAATTGTGATATTGCCTTCCAGTTCAGAGAGAGCTCAAAAAATCCACTCTCTACAGCTTGGATGTCTGCAAATGACTCTTAAAACTTCAGCCAAAGAAAATTTTCTGCCAAGCACAGTCACTCCTACGGACACACAAAAACTATCATAAAACCCAAGTACTAACTCAAGGAGCTACTGCAGTAAAGCATATTTTTCTTTACACAGGATCATGCTGGAAATAGAAGCTACACAGTCTCTGATTACTAAGTGTCTAAGCAGCAGAATCATTCTTCTAGTAATGTAAAGGACTGATTTTTTTTTTCCAGCTTTCTACTCCCCAGATAATTCTACTAAAAAAATGCACGACTGACTGACGTTACTTTCCAAACATTCTTTGTGCAGCATATTACTCAGCATTACTCCACATCAAACACCCTCAACGTTTCCTGAAGACAAAAAAAAAAAAAATCTACACACAAATACCATACAAACAAAACAAACAAACAAACAAAAACATTATGGCCAGCATGAGCAATTACCTTCCTAACTGAAATGGCTCCAAGCTCAAACAGCATGTAAATACCTTTGAAATAAATTAACTCATGACCAAAAGTTTAAGTTTTCCCCTTAGAAGAAATGACCATGACGAGAGCTTCATAAGAAAGTAAAATAACAATCTCAGAATGTCTTCAGCAATGCTTGTCAAAAAAAAAAAAAAAAAAAAAAAACTCTATTAAAGAAACTTTCTTTTCTATTCTGCTGCCTGGCATTGTGCCTAATTCCTGTGGTAAAAAAGAAAACTGGATGAAAAATGATCATGCATGGCTTTAACTCTCTATAAGCTCTTTCTGACTCGAGGATTATATTTACTCTCAACCAACGTCAATTTCTCTGCATAAAAATAGGTAGGATTGCTCAGATGTTACTGAGATATTTTAAGTAATATTTTAATACATTTTATGATGGTAAGACAATAATTAAATTTTATTAATAAAAAAGCACCAAGTCCAGTTATGCTTTTTATGGAACTATTCCCCTAAATATCTCCAGTTATTTTAAAATCATTACCTTAAAGTCTCTACTAAAGCAGAATTTCAAGTGGAAATTGAAATGCTTCATATCCAGCTCCCATAGAGTTTGATTCTGACTCAATAAAACTGATATAATGGTAAGACAATAACTAATGTTAGCTGGCTTAATTTTAAAATTACGTGTTTTGTTTTAAATAAAAGACAGAAACTCAAGTCTCTAACCCATACATCCTTCAGTTCTTACTCCTTGGCCTGGAAATGTTTTTTGCCTCCATTCAAAAGATTATCTGTTAATTTGAACATTTGTTCAGTTAGCTCTGTAACTTAACATTAAGCTCATTTAACAGATGGTTCAAGCTAGGCACCTACGTACTTTACCTATCAGCATACAGCAAAACAATGGAAGAAAAAATAATAAAATAATGCTATAAATCCTACAAGTCCATCTCCAGAATTTAACACTTTAAAGCTTTGCAGAGCTCAGTTAAGTGTAAGGGCAGGCAGGAAACCAAGTAACCAAATCTCTGAACTAAAACAGGTAACTGACACCACTCTGGCAATTCTTTCTTTTCTTAAAGTGAGGTAACAGTTAACAAAAGATGCTTAAAGTTTTGTTAGAACTTTTGATACAAACTTGACATATAAGAACAAATTGACAGCTTTACTCAAAGGAATTCACCTTGAGAATGTTGCAGGATATCAGCTTGTACTTGTCTCCTGCGTTGCTGCTGAAGAACGATGCAGAACAGCAGTTCTGAAATTATGATCGTTCTGTATCCTGTCAGCATTCTGTTTTATTAATTCTGCCAATGAGAAACATACACTAGGTTGGTGTTTTTTTTTTTTTTCCTGACAAGCGATCAAATGGAGGAAGACAACAAGCTTGAAGACAGCTAAAGAATGTTTTATTGCTTTACAAAATAGGACTCTTACCGTGAGTGCAAATTAGCAGATGGACAACATACCTATCAATCTCAGTAAGTTTAGGACTGTTCCCTAAATCATATTCCTATTACACAGCACAATACTTCACGAGAAGAGGTCAACACTTTTCCTGAACAAATTACACACTACAGACAGTAGCATTACTGCTGCTGTGCCCAGTTCCTAACGGCTAGGTATAAAACCAGCAAAGTACCCATCCAGTTATCCAACAGATGTGGATTCTCTTTTCTAACATGGAAAAGTCTACAGAAGGTAATGTTCTAGTAATGCTGCAAAGCAAGGCAAAAGGGAAGCATGTAAATAAAGACGCTCAGAAAAACAAAAGTTTGTTTTGCTGCCAGAAGTTAAGCATTGTTTTCTCTTTGGGTTGGTAAATATTGGTGATGAATATTAAAGGTCTTTCATGATAATATTTAACTCCTTATTTGTGGTCCAATCTGAGAACACATCATGGCTATCTTCTTTCTTTACTTATATTGACTTTTGTATGGACTATTTTTTGCAAGTATAGCATTTTTAGGATTTACTTTATTTTCTGTTTTGCTTCTTCCCCCCCCCCCCCCCCCCAATCTTCTCCTTCCTTTCCATCACCCCTTTTCAATACAAGTTGTTCTTGTGTTTTTCGATTTCCCCACCCCCTGCCCTTACACACCTATTGATCTTTTACCATTTCAGGAGACAACTACAGAATGGGTAGCAGGCTGTTAGTTCTCTTATTGCTTCTCCAGAAATTGATGATTGCGTTACTGTCTAAATCAAACATAATCAGATATATAATTCCATCTTGTAGCTTTACGTAACCCTTACCCCATTGTGAAGTATACATTGTTAAATCCGTGGCTCCTTTTCTGAGCCATCACATGAGGAACCGATGCTGGATTAGAAGCAGACAACAGAATGACTTCAGTCACTATGGGTACAGTTTCTTACCTTGCTCTTCTCTAATATTCAGATCAAAACTGTTTTTACTGTGATAAATTTGAGAGAATGAACAGATAGATGACAATACATCTTTCCCATCAGTCTTAACTGCAAACTACAAGAGAAAACAGTAACATCCTTTGGAGTAATCATCTTCTGTACCAGACCATGCTCGTGAAGCTGTATGTTTCTCGAAGTAGATTTTGGAAAGGGCAAGAACAGGACAAAGCCAAGCAGACCTAGTGTTATTCTTCACAACTTGCAAGTCATTTCCCAAGAGTAGGTTGGCTCTTTGTTTGTATTCTAACATCTACTTAAAGGTGATGTCTCATTATTATAAGCCATAGTGTACACTACATACATTATATTTCACTGCAGAGATAAAATTGTTCTGTATGGTTGTTAGTATGGTTAAGTACCATCCAGGAGATAATGAGCACTCTCTGTTCTTGCTGAATATCATTTTGCAGAAAATAGCAATGGGAAGGATTTTCCTCATTAACGAACCATGACAGGGGGAAGAATGAAACTTAAGACAGCTAATTTTTCCAGGATGATAATGTTCTTCATTTTTAGGTCATTTGAGTTCCATATTAATTACAGAAAGATGGAAGCTTTTCAATCAACCTGCTCCCTCTCCCATTACATATGTAATTGTAAAAGCTACCTTGCTTTAATAAAAATTTAATCTGTACTTATTATTATGGGATGTGATCCCATAATAAAAGACAATAAAAGACAAGGCTCGTAGTGATGGATGACCACGTATCAGAGCACATTTCCATAGCACACTAATTTCACTGAGTCATCATTTGGCATGTGACAGCAGAATTCTAGAGGTGTAGCTAGATCACACCTTTCTGTTTGTTTGTTTTAAACCAGCTTGCTGAAGTAGCTTTTAAGTCACGTCAGGTACAGAGATACCTGGCATTTTATGTGGGTATAGTCAGACCTTACTGAATAATTCTGTACACGTACACAAATACACAGCACTGTAATCATCTTCAGCATCACATTAGTACCAGCAACGGTGTTGCTTTGCCGATCTAGAGTACTTCTCTGTAACTCAAATGCACATGTGCGTGGCCCTTCACAGAACATTTTCCCTTCATTCGATCCAACACTAAATGTTGAGTTTCACCTGTCCTTAGTGAGGCCACATTTGTAATACCACGTTAATATCAGTTAAAAAAAAAAAAAAAGTGCTTGAAGATCTAGCCATTTATCATTTTCGGTGTTTATGCAAACTGAGTTAAACATGAAGTTATTTTATTTCCCTAACACCAGACAGAACACAGAGCAATTTGTATTTATTTTTATAAGAAGATCTTAATGTTATGCCAGCTGAAAAACAGAGGTAGGAAATTAATGTCTTTAAGGTTTCACCATCATTGGACATTACTCATATTAACAGGTTTAACAACAACTTGCGGAGGAGGAGAGACCATAATAAATAAAGGGCTCACACATTTATTTCCCTTCTGCAAAGTGAACATGATTTGTTGTGGGACAAGAGCTATCTCAGAGTCCCACGTAGCGCTGCTTTTGGATTAGGGCTAAAGAAATCCACAAAAAGCATTTAATGTTGATGATACAAACTGGACCCATGAATTGGAAATTATTCATAACCATCATTCCAAATTTTCAGTATTCATAACCTGACAGGTACCTGTCTTTAAAGATTCATAAACCATTGATTCCTTTAGTATTTTACACTTCCTATCAAAGTTCAGCTCAGCAGAACAAGACAAGAGTAACCAACTGTTTGGAAACTGATATAAAATAGTTGCAGAAATCATATGTCTGCTATAGCTTTTAAGTACTGCTATAAAGCCCTCTTTCCCTAGACATTTTGTTTCTTCTTTTTTTTTTTTTTTTAGTCCTGATTTACTTTGATTAATTGTTGCCTTTAGCACAAGCATTAGAATTAACAACAGAACACATCAACATCCATCTGACAGCAAAGAAGAAAGTGTAAATACAGCAAATCACCAACCAAGTGCTTCACCTTTAATAATCAAAGAATTACATTACATACTTGACAAAACAACCCTATCCTGCCAGTACCACAAATCCTTGATTACGATAAAGTGACAGCCATTTATTTAGCTATGCTATATGTTAGTTACTGCAGGCTGTTACAAACAATTCGTTTTTGGACAGAACTTAGTCAAAGTGAACCTGTTCTATGTTTAAGCATACTCAGGACACAAGTATGTAGTTTAAACACTGACTGAAGTGATGTAAGCCACAGCCAAATGCATTGTGCTCTTTTTCCCCTACAAATACACCCAGGAAGTTTTATGAGCATAGTAGGGCAGACTGCTCTGATCTCAACAAAGTAGGATTTTTCACTCAGATTTACAAAGCTGAAATGAACTGCACACAGAAGTGCTTATGTCTTTCCATTCACCATAAAGGTTGTTCAGATGATTAACTCAAGTGCTATGTAGACGATGTCTTTATACTGTAGTTTGATAAAGCTAGATAAGTTGAATAATAACATCACTTCCACCCAAAATATAACCTCTGTATTTTCTCTGGCCTTTGAAACTACTTTGAACTACTTTATTTTGAACCTTTTGCCTTGCCAGAACACCTGTTTCTTTGTCCTTGTCCTCTTGAAGATATTAGCAGAAAATGTCAGCTCTCCTAATTAATCCATGCTAGTTTTAACATTTTAACTGTAGTTCAACTGTAGAAAAATACTATGATGGTATTTAAAGAACTTTATATTCACGGCAAGCAATAGAAGTTAAGAACATGAAGTTTTCATACAGAAGGATAGCACAAGGCCTCACACAACTCAGATATACTTGAAAATAAAGCTAAACAATAAATATGCTTTCTAATTATCCTCTATGAATTGGTACATTTTCCACAGATAATTCTTGAGCATTTCTAAAGGCAGCAAAGAACAAGCTTGCAAAATGTCACACAAAGAAAATGTGTGGTAACATCAGGGAAAGAACCCAGATCTCTCAACTCCTAAATCTTACATTCAGTCCATTAAGCCTCTTCTGTGTTTCCTGGAACCACATCTAAATATAATGACAGTGTAAATTATGCGAATTTCAACCATCCTCATTAATTAAAATAAAATATCACCATTTCTTTACACCAAGGATTAAGACAAAGAATTAAGACTCCAGACAGATATGAGGGGGAAAAAGCTGCAGAGATTAAAAATTTATTTTGCCTCAGTCTGAAAAACAACAGACTTTTTCAGAAGTCAGATTTATATAAAAGCAAAGCAAGGGATGTGAAGTGAATGGTAGAGCAGAAATAATTTCTGAAACCAGCAAAATCTTTTAAATGGGATTTAATAAGGAAAAGAACGCATAATACACAGAATGCTATCTGAAATAGCAATTAGAAATAGGAAGCTCTCATGTAAATTTCCCTTTTCTTCCCAGACAGATGGAAGGAACAGTAACTAGAAGTCTGCTAGTTTCATGAGATGTCACCATTACAGTGAGAAAAGGTATACTGTCTCACAGAAGAACACTAACCCGGTGATCTGACACTTGGAAACACCTGGCTTCTCTAGTTGATAAACAGGACACTAAAGTCACTAAAACTAGTAAGGACAGTTTTAACTCTATCTCATTTGTTTCTCTTTCAGTTTTCATCAGTGAAGAGTGAAGGATACAATGATGAGCATCAGTGGCCAAAAATGAAATAACGTGAAATGCTGGTTATGCTTGAGACAAAGTCGTAACTAAACTTCCTTATACGCCAAAAACAAATAAAAACCCACCCAAAACACCAACAACTGTCTTTCAAGCTAAGTATGTATCTTGTTTCTCCATGTGTTTTCTCCACACCTCCACATGAGTACTTGGTATTCTCCACCAATTTTTCTGATAAAAGCATGAAAGAGATTTATCATGTAAAGGGGAGCTCCCAATTGTACCACAGCCATTTCAAAGAACACTTAAATCTTAGCAGCAACTAGTAGAGCCTAACAGCAAACATTTTTATGAGTATTTGTGACCTTTAACCTTTTGTAAATTCTTCTGATTCTGAAAGCCAAAGTGCTACTCCAGCTTACACACACGTTTTCTTTAGCTGACTATTTGCCATTGACAGTTTGAAAGAAAAAGGCAGGTTTAGGTCAGATGCAACTTTATCATTTCCCTTATTTAGAACTTCATATAAAGAAGTCGTCAAAACAGTCCAGGAGAAAAACCCAAAAGAAACTCTATTTTGGAATCCAGATCTCTGATAAACGTGTTGCATTCGGCAAAACAGATGACACCTGCACACTTCAGAAATTCAGGGCTACCTGCCCATCTTATCCATTTACCACTTCCTCCAGTTTCAGACTTGCATCAAACCTTGAAATCACAATCTTCTTAGTTTTAAAGCAACAATATCACCTCAAAGGATTCTACACTATTTTTAGCTAGTAACTAGGTTATATTTGCCACCAAATACTAGTAAAATAAGTGCTAACTAACGCAAGCCATGTCAGAGTCTGTCCTGACTTGAGGCAAAAGCATTTTCAGTCTCTGATGGAGCCCAGCTATCTGAGGAAAAAGGGAAAAAAAAGCCAACTACAGCATTTAGTAAAATGCAGACATCACTACAGTACTTTCTAATAGCAAATGAAAATATGCTGCAGAAAGCAATTAGTGCTTTTCACTTGAGGTCCTCAGCCCCTTGCTGTTGCAACAAGTGCCATGGACTCCTAAGCAACTGACATTTCAACTGACAGTCGATTTCCAATGAAAAACTAACTGGGAAAAAAAAAAAAAATGATGCAAAATGCATGATATACAGTTATGCCCAAGAAGATGAGAAACTTTTTGTTGCCAATATTTGACAGAACCACAGAAAACAGCCTATAGACAATACGTCCATTTATGAGAATGCAAATTCCACTGTATTTTGTCATAAGTTACTCAGGCAACATCACTGGCACATTAAGACAACATGCTGGGATGATGTTTCTATTTGCAAAATAGGTTGGATTGCTAATTCTACCAATGCTCTAATGGAACACAACAGGCTTTTCCACGGTCAGTTCTTTTATTCTCAGTAGTCTTTCCCTGCAGCAGATAGCAATCCTTTTTTTGTATCACCAAGGCTGATTTTCCAGGCTGAGGGACAGGGTCACACAGACACAATGAACAAAAACACGCAGGTACACGTTACCATTTATTCCTGCTTTACTAAACCAAGTATTATAGTAGCTTTTTGTAATAGTAGGATTTGAAAAAAATATATATGTATATATAAACACTAAAAACATTTCCTTGATTTGAAAAAAATCTATGCACAAACTCAGCTCCTGAAATTTCCACGGAACATAAACATTTTGTTTCAGTTTTATTTAGTCTTAGAATCTCAGCCCAGCTTTGACTTTGTAAGAGTAAACTTTGTGAGCAAAGTTTGGAGACTTACCATTAAAAACCCCTGAAACACTTTTATCTTATAAAGCTCCAGCAGTTATATGAATCTCAATTCTCTTCAAGTAACAAATAGTCAGAGAGTACTCCTGATGGCTGCAGAGATGCTTGGATTTATGTGTGGTATAGGACCAAATGATAGTGACACAGGATAAATCGGGAAAAAATAAGAGTAAACTAAAAACACAAAACTGCCATGCACGCACTTGGGGCTCTAAAGTATGATTTTGGTTTTGAAAATTTAATCAGTTCGACATTACTGCTAGAAGTATGTATTTCTCGCATTTTAACCTACTTAACCTGTAGATGCTTCTGTGCAGGAATACAGTAGGCATTGTTCTCCACTAATGATGGTTTCTACGTTATCTATTAGCAACTTAAGCTTTTGAAGTTATAAAAACTATTTCTGTACAGCCTCAAAGACCTAACAGTACATTTTGATGCCAAGGAATTATTTAATATTTTATAAGGAATATAATAAAAATTAAAATAAATAACACCTTTCATATCTTGAATCACTAAAAGCTACAGGGATTCACATGGTATTTTTCAAAGTAATACAGCAGAAGTCTGATGTTCATAGCTCCATTAGAAACATTTATATGCAAAACACTGCTTTTTCCAATCGTGAATTTCTTATGAGATTCATTATTGCCCTACAGTACTTCAGTCTGAAAAGAGACTCTAGGGAGATGACACTTTCCTTGGTTAGCATTGTTGTAGCTGACAGAATGCATAAAAGGCAAACCACTTTTTCCTCTAGCTTTCAAACTGAGCCAATCAAATGCAGAAATTCTCGGCCTCTTCTAATCTCGAATTCTGGATTTTGAATTTTACAGAATAATTGCAGCTTTTGAGCACAGAATCATTTTGTCACACAACCCATTCCACCTTAGGTAAATGCTACTGGTGCTCTAAATACCATTAACAACAACAAAAAACCCCAACCACACTTGTACTTTGCAGTGTAGACACGTCAGCCTAATTAAAAATGATTGCATATTTTTAATGTTAATGCACATTTCATTATGAAGAAATGATCCCTGAAGGCACCTTACTCTTACCTTCCTATCAAAGGATAATTTACAACTAGAAACCTTTTTTCCTTCTCTCTCACCCTCCTCTCCATCAGCTTTTCTTTTCAACAGTTCAATATCATTCTAATCAGGGTTGTACTTTCACATTCACTTAGCAGCGTGTGATTTCCATACTACATACTTAGATGAGCTTATGCTACATGCAAATTATTATTGGTTTTGCCTTGAACCTATTCGTACTTGACAGTCTATAAAAAGTCTACCTACTTTTTTTTTTTTTTTTTTTTTTTTTTTAAGTATATTCCCTTTTTACAGTAAAATAACTGGAATACTGATGGGTGAAAAAAGTCCAGATGCAGAAATACTGTTAGGATAATGAGCACAGCTCTCATGCAGATACTTCTTGTGTACGTGAATATGGACAAATATATGCAGAAGACAATATGGAAATGAGATTGACATAGAAACGACTCTAAAATATCATTCATTATTTAAAAGTGAGCTGATACTACAGGCCTCTGCCTCAATGCCTGGACGCTGCTTTTAGAAGGGGGCTTATAGAATCTATCGTTTTATTTTTTAGAGAACAGCACAGACTGACTGGAAAGTACATGAAACACGATAATTTTGAACATTATGACAAGCACTGTTTAATTGCTGTAAAAACTTTATAGATATCACAGCAAATGAAAGCTTTAAAAGATGGATTTGAAAGGAAGGAAGATGACTCAAGGGACTTTTAGAGGCAGCTTCTCCTAACCACAAGGGAAAGTGAAACAGAAAAGGCTTGTTAGAAAGCTTGACAAATAAGCAATAAAGACACTTTGCTCATTTATTGTTCAGAATAAAAACTAACACCAAGTGAGGCAATAGATATGGCAGAGCAGACCACAACTAAGCAGCTTGGTTTTGGCAGGAAAGGTTCTGCCACAGCTGTACTTAAAGAGACACGTAGAGAAATCATGCAGGGTGGCTAACTCAATATCCAAGCTAATGACCTTCGTGACAGAGTTCTGCACTGATTTTATCTACACAAAACAGGATTCAGGGTGTGTAGAGGAGGGGATTTCTCTGAGTGACGGAGATTTTAAAGTCTAGGATTTGGAAAGCTTTTGGGGGGTTCTGTTCCTGGTTTTGGCCCAGTTCAGTGTAAGATACCGTGGCAAGATATTAATGGCAACAACGTAGAATTTCCCATAGAATTCAATGCTTAAGATAAAACATCCTGTTTTTCCCCCCTCTATCAAGAGTGGCACTTCAAGCCACCTCCATCCCTTCTCTTTACCCCCAGGCTCCTCAGGTTTCTGAAAAGCCCCGTGAGTTGATGGGCCACCTAGAAAATAAAGATTTCTAAAGGTCAAGATAAGCAAAGTACTAGAAAGGTACTTCATCATATAGTAGGACAGAAGGAATGAGTTGAACAGGCAGTTTAATCTGGCCCAGGTCTGCAAATAATACAGACACCTGAGCTGGCACCAATTCAAGCTAATGCAGCCATATGGTGCTGCTCAGCTCTGTGTGGACACAGCATGACACCACGCAGCAGTTTCAGTGACACAGCACTGGGGTAAGCTAACAACCGCTGTCTCTCCACAAGCTCTACTACTTCCCAACAGTCTATCACATCCATCACTAGCTCAGCACTTCTGAACTGCAGTCCAATGCTCTATATTATGCACCAGCAGCCAACCACTGTAACTGCAGACATCTGTTTCCCTTTTCCAGGCCCCTACTGCAAACATTTCTGACATCAGCACTGTCTCCATAGCACCTAGAACACTTAAGGGATTTTTTTTTCCGGTTTTAAAGCAAACCAGAGCAGAAAACTGGACAGATTTAAATGCATCATGACATTTAATAATTTAATAAACTACTCCAAACAGCAAGGAGTAACTATGTGCAAGTCCATTTTTCACATGTTTGCAGAAAGTTTAACTCAGCCAATGTGAACTTGCACAGCCACCAGAAAGGATTGTCTTGCACTTCCTCCTTCATTTCATGCTTTTTCCCTGTATCCCTTGCACTGATACTTGCACCTCAAGCAGCCCTGCACTGGCAACTAAGCCAACGAATCAACCCTCTAAAATCTGTGTAGCAGCACTGATTCACATCATCTTAAAAGTGAATACGATCTGCATCCCCCAAATACTATTTTGTGTCATGGCACATTACTACAGCTGACAACTTTAAAAGGTTTATGTGAGTATTTGAAGATAAACTAGGAAAAAGCACAGAAATGGTATCTAAGATGAGACTGGCTATTACTTGCTATTCTGCAAGTCAACAGTTTTACTATTCGCTTTGCACTGGATCCTTTCCTCTGTCAAAACAACTTACTCAGCATATTTCAAGTTTAATACGCATTGTCTGAAGAGAATGTGCAGTTTCTGCCTCTATTTCTGACATTTTTCTTACATTTCACTATTTACTCTACCAAAAGAGATACTTCCTTGCTTCTGAGGTTCATTCCATTTCTTGGGCCACCAGTCCACTGTGGGTCTGTTTTTTCCTTCAGATTAGAAATACTTGTACTTTTAAAGCAACTGATTAAAACATTTGATACTACACATGTAATTTATATGGACTCTGCCTCCTGTTAACAGTTATTACCCCCCTGCTTCCTCTAATCCTTTTAGTTTACTGGGGCACATTCAGTAGTCTCACAGTGAAATGATCCTAAAGGAGGCAGGAGCTTCTCTAAAAGTGAAACCTATAGGATCCTGTAACAATCAGTCTCACAAAATTCTACTCATACCAGAGAAAGATATTTTGGAAATGCACAAAGATAGTTTCTAATATCTTACATCACAGAAGACAGTTACATTGATTTTATACTAATGCTAGTAAATATTCGAGATTTCTAGATTACAAATACATGTAAACCATTTAATAAACAATATTTGATTTTCAAAACTGAAAGCACATCAAACACCAAAGAAGAAAATAAGCTTCCATGGTGAATTTTTGTTAAGTGTAACTTAGACATTATTCTGACAAATGAAATAAACATTGTAATATCAAACTGCTTTACATTACTTCAGTACCAATGTTATGTAGTACATCAAACTACACACATTGTACACGTCTGCTTTTGTGACAAGTTCTGGTCTGCAGCCTGGATGAACAGGTGATGGCACAGTATTTCTTGGGAACTTACTACTTCTTATGGACACTTTCAGAGTAGCCACTTACAAAAGTGGCCTTCCAATATCAGCATCATAAATATATATTTTTGTCATTTTGCCTCATTTAAAATTCTTGTCACACCACGCTGGGCATGTACCCTTCATTACTAGGTCACTTCTTACCTTCATGTCTATAACTGGAGACTAATAATGCCATAATAGGCTCACAATGTCAGTGAGGTGCGAGTTGAATCAGATTCACTGTATTAGCCTCAGCAAATTAAATTTCATTTGCAGAAAGACATTCAAGAGAATTAACTACAGATGTAGAATAAAGCTAAATTATCCCCCCTCCCAAAAGCGTGACAAAGGAAGCTGCATCTCATCAGAAGTACATGAAGAATTCTTTGTCCAAAATGAGGCTTGTGACTGCTGTGAACTTATCTGTGCAAGAGTCTAGAGAGTTTAATTTTGAAGTTCTACATGAAAGAACAGTTTAATGTTCAAGTTCTACGCAGAAAGAAAGGAAGAAAGAAAAATAAAGAAAGAAAAGCATTAGCACTAGCTACATTAAATTGATAATGAAAATTTTAGACTCTGCATTTCACATTGACTCCATGGCACATATTACTTTTGTTTATTAGGATACAACACTAAAATTCCAGAACTTTGTGTCCATGCTAACAATGAACACAAGAATATTCCTCCAAGCCCTATCAAAAGCCGTAAATTGAACTTGTTTGTTCTTGACACTAATTAAACAGGATAACATTGTATCATCTCAGTTAAGAAGTTACAAGTTGAATAGACTCTCCACATAAGCAGTCTGGTCCCAAAGCAAAACAGAAGGACCTGCTCCTGGAGCTCAAAGGTGACAGTTTTCATGGACAGTTCTCTTCATGCTAGTTTTCTCAATCTGTACAGCCATCATACTATTCTAATTTACCAAGTTTTATTAAAAGCCTACTATTTGTTCCAGCTAACACGGACAGGATATCCTAGGTTTCTAGTTCAATTTAATGAAAGGTTTGTAAAACAGTTATCTCAACAATTAATTTCTTTACCCTTATCACCCTTTCTTTACCCTTATTACCCTTTATTTGTATGTTTCGGAATCTCTGACAGTTATTGACTAAAGTGTAGCCATTTTTTGTTCATTTTCATGTTTTTCTAAGGATTCTCTAAGCTACTCTATCAGCACAACAACAACATACATGCAGGTATCCCATCCACAAGAATTATGGTATTATAGACTGCTTAATCTAGATTATTTAGAGTCCATTTTTAAACTGTGCAAGCACAGCACAAAACAACTACAATATAGGTGAAAACCCAGTGGAACTTTGATTTGTTTTGTCTTTTATACTACCACACTCGAAGGAAAACATCTTAATTCATTGCAAGAAAATTTTTTTGCCTCTCAGAAGTCCACAGAAAAAAAATATTGGTTTGTTTCTACCATTGCAACAAATAATAATTCATTTTCTCAGGGTTTATGCAATCATCAAGTGATAGAGACTGTGTATAAAAAAGCTCTGTCTAAAGGCACATTAAATTATAACTAAAAAGCCGTGCTAAGTTCCTCTGCATTTAAAACACAGAGGATTTACTTTTTCCGTAACAAATTATTTTCTATCAAATAAATTTGATCAGTATTTTTATGCTTCCAAGCAAGCAAGACTAGAAAATATTACAAGAAATTTCATATTACATTCCCACTTGGGAAATAAACACATTGCACACAGCTTCTATTCACTAATTAGGTATTGCAAGGTGCACGGGACTGCAAAGTAAAGAATAAAAATATACCTAAACTTCAAGGAACTATCTTTCTGTGGCTCAAATTGGCACAGAAATTACTTACAAAAAGCTTTGTGAATTCATAATTATCAGTCATGTCATAATATTAAGTAAAATATTAAAACCTTTCATGCAAATCACAGTGACTGCAGACACTATTTGTCATAAATACAAACTAACCATCAAACATGTAAAATTTATTTAACTATTCAATATATATATCAGACAGTGATTTTTTAACAGACAAGGCCAAAAAAATGTGTGAATGGACAACTAAATTAGTTATTGAATGAAGGGAATTATTCAAAAGTGGAACTAGAAATCTTCTAAAGTGCTTGAATCTGCAATAAGTCAAATAAGTAGCCATAAAGACCACACAATTCAATATCAAGACCCTGTAGCTGCTCTGCCAGTAAAAATGTTGAACAACTGGAGCAATTTTTTTCCAACACGAAACATCAATTTTACCAGTGATGCAACTATTTTTATACAGGGCTCAATACTGCTAACAGTCTAAACAGTCTAAATCAAAGTCAGAAGAAATTGCACTGTTGATTACAGAGAAAGAGAATCTAAGATAAAATATTTATAAAATATTTTTATAGGCCAGAAGGCAGTACAGCTCTAGAAACAGTAGTGGTATCTCAAAACGCACAATATTAATGCTTACTTAGGTAAATTTTCATTAAAGCATTTCATTCCTGTACTATCCCAATAACATGAGACATTTCACACTCTTATAACCAGCAGCCTTCCTTTCACGATAGCTTATACTTTAGATAAATGCATAGCCAGAGTGGAGGTGGCAAAACAGTAAAGATACATTCAGTGTTACATTTGGTCTCAACACAGAAAATTAATTGCCAGAGAACAAAACCCAAATCCCTGTCCTATTCTGTGAAGGGGGGCAGCGCTGAGCTACTGAAATGGATGGCAGTTGTATTTTTTTTGTCTTTTTTTTTTTTTTTTTTCCTGTTTGTTTGTTTACCTGTTATTACTGCCCTCACAGCATTCTAAGAATGTCATGCTTAGATATAGGGTGCAGATTTTCAACAGATCAGCTCAGTTAGGCACAAAATCAAAATGGACAAGTCTTCACTAGAGCTCAGCACAATCAGTGATAGCCTCTTTGGAAAATCTGTCCCCAATTGTAGATGCCAAGTACTCAAAATCCTGTGTGCTTGCTTTTAAAAATCTGATGTCATACACTCAAAAACAACACTGCAGCACTGAAGGTTTTGGGGACTTCTGGAGACGCTGTTTCTACCCGGGATGGAGCTAAGCAAGAGGCAATCTTTAACAGAATAAGCCTACTTTAAATGACAAAGTTCACTACTGCTGTGTTTACTGACACTGTCCGTTGGACAGATTTGGCTTTAGACCGTTTTATTTGCATAATATTGTTTCTGGGCCAGTACTGAGCACCTTTTCCTTTTGCTAGTTCCTCACTGATGTCAGCCTAGCATGTTGCTAGACAGTGAGCTGAACAGTGAGAGAACAGTGAGCTGGCTTGAAAGAAAAATGCAGCATTTCCTCACACCTTTCTCCTTTTGTAATCAAACCAGGTTGAATCAACATAAAGGCGTTGAGATTACAAGACACTGGCAATAGGTACAACAATACAATACTCATACAACTGACAATTTATACAATGTCTTGCCAAAGAACACAGCCATTTGCAATTTAAGTGCACTAGGCTGGTATCACTTATCTTTAATGCACACTCCAGGATTCACTTCCTAAAACAAATTGTTATGCAAAATGAGATTGAATTGTACATGTTGAAGCTTTTACACTTTTGAAATTTCACATCAAGTATGGAATACCAAGGCTCAAGTTCTGCCTTCAGCAAAACTCTTGGTCCCAAAGACATCAATAAAAGTTGCTTCATTACTGCAGTTGCCTTCATTGTTTCTTTGTTTCAGACTGAGGATACTTGAACTTATAGCGATGGCTTATAGTTGCATTCAAATGAAAAACTGAAATGACAGTTTTGTCTAATTCATAGTTACTAAACTGGAAAGTTATATTTCCATTAGTTCTCTGAACTACTCTACAGAAAAAGCAGAAACATCAGATGTCTTTGCATAACATTATAAAAAGTCTACAAGCATTGGTTGAAGAAACTCTGGCCTTTAAAAGATGTGCGTGAAAACCGGTGTATAGATGTTTGAATTTTTACTGCTATCCCTTGCCCCCCAAATTTAAACATGTTATTTTCTTAAGAAATCCTCTCTTTGCTCCACTTTAAATATAGGCTTTTAAAGAAGAGATGTTAATTCTAGCTTATTTAAACAAAGGTGATCCTTATGAGACAACAAAAACATCAGGGACTTAATGTAAAATCTTTCTAACACCCTAGCGTATAATTAACTTATTCATTAGCAAGTAACTTCAAGTGGGTGTAATTTAACATTTCCTTCCTGCCCCTTGAGCAAACAAAACACAGAATAATTAATCAATTTGATCCCAAGCCCCTAAATTCCACTGTCTGGGCAAAATCTCCAACAGAAACTCATATGGGAGAGCTCCACCCCGGCCCTCCCTCAAGAATCAAGGTACTTACTTGACTTACAGGTTGACCACTTACAGGGGAAGGACAGATAAGCTGTGCTTCTTTATTTTTTCAGTGAATTCTGCAGAAAGAAATCACCCTGTAAGACTTACTCATGTTCTGTGAGATAGGCTGTTCATCCAAGAGGTGCACTGCAGGCAGGCACACCTGCCCTGCTTCTAGCCTCAGACCTCCCCTTGCAAGCATAGCAGTAACCGACCTCAGCTTTGTACAGCTAGGTGGGGAGCTGCTCGTGGATAAAAACAAAGCCTTCATGTTTTACAGAACCTCTCACCTGAAACAACACTTAGTTACTTAGTAAAGGAGCAAACATGTTTATATTTTAATTATAGTAATGATAAAGCACCTGCCACTGAAATACCTTTGCTCTATGCTGCCCAGCACAGTTAATTGCACAGATGGCACTGGAGAAAGAGAACCAACATAGCCTTAGGAAGAGAAACCTGCCCCTCTGACAGGCAGGACACCCCATGAACCCCGGCAGCTGCAGCCCTCACCTTCCCAGCTCCCCCCCTCCTCACACCTCCCAGTCCTGTCAGCTGCCTCTCCCTCAGCTGCCACTACTCCCATACTTGTTGAGGCTTTAGTTCTCCCTTCTTTTTTTCCCTCCTTTTACAAGACAAGCTTGAAATAAAACGGCAGAAACAAGATAAGACAACTTTGGGTTACTGCCTACGACCTCAAGCCTTCTGATGTACCAACACCCACAGCCCTCACACGAAGCTGTAATGGCGGCTGCCCTCCACCAGGTGAGGCGATGAGGGAGCAGTTTTCCCGCCACCCGCGCGCTGATTGGCTGCTGGGCAGCAGAGGCGCCCGCACGAGGGAAAGGCGCCCACGGCAGTGAGGGCAGCGCTGAAGGGGCTGCGAGGCTGAGGGAAGCACAAAATGGCGGAGGGGCGGTGGAAGGCGGGAGGCGGTGTGCGGAGGGTGCCCTGTTCCTGAGGGGCAAGTGAGTTTGTGGCTGCTGGATTTCAGTTGGTATCCCCACGTCTTCTTCTCGGTAAAGTTGCTTTGGCCTAGATGGGTGTTGTAAAGTCAACTGGAGAATTGATGGCTATGTTCTGGTGGTAAAAGTGAGGTGGAGCAGGCCCTGGCCCCTTTCCTCAACAAGAAGGCACGGTTGGGGGGTTAGATAAACAGCTGCTGTGCATATACGTGCCCCTTGCCTCACTTTAGTGAAGAGTTGTGTATCACCTGTGCTCTCCAGATAAGGTATAAACCACATGTTGCTCTTCACTATGTTATATTTGTTTGCAGGTGTTTAACGTTAGTTTCTGAAGTAAAATATCAGTGCCCTCTGGAGGATTAGTCTTGTTTTACCTTATATATCTTTCCAATGTTATGTAGCAAGCCTGTTAGTATCCTAGTCAGTTTTTAAATCAGGAAAAAAGCATATTAGCCTTGGTGTTTTAACTGATGATGATGATGAGTAAATCTGGCCATCTTTATTGCAGGCCAACTGCTTGCCTGGCATACTAACTGCTACCCTGCTCTTCCTATTTCTCAAAGTTGAAAGTGTCTGAGGTGTGGAGTAAGTGGGTTGAGGGTAAGCCTGGCAGAACTTGACTGCATTAAGTGAGTAATCCTCTCTGGGATACAGAAGCTCATGTTACCTGATTGAACTTCTGGCATTTTTATGTGGAGCCTCCTGGCATTGCTTTGTAACAGAGATGGCTTTCTTACTGCAGATTCATGTTAATGCTTTCCTGAAGAATTGGGGTGCAACAAAAGTGTAGGGAAATTGAACTTAAGATGGGCTGAAGAAGGAAGATTCAACAGAACAGTATTTTAACTTCTGATTTATCACTAAATAGAACCTTTTTTGTTTGTTTGGATGTAGGTATTTTGGGGGGAGGGAGTGTTGTGGTTGACCTCACTGTAGGCCTATTTCCACTCAGTGGAAGAGGCTTCCCTTGAATACTCAAGTGTTCTATTTTTTAAAAAGAACAGTTTCATGTAAGGCTCATACTACCTGCTTCTTTAAAGATTTATGGAGTCATACTGATGATGACTCCAGTACCGCAGTTTTTTTCTCTGAACTGTAAGCATATTAATTAGCTTTATCAGTTGCATTGACTTATTTTTGTCATTCAGATGTTGATTTTTATGCTCATAATTACATTAGCAACTCGTTTAAATCTGTTTTATGTACCCAAAAGTCTGGGATGGGTAACTTGATAATTATGTTGGCTTTTTGCATTAACGTGTGATCTATAATGTTTTGGAGCCATCCCATACTGTTATTTAATTAGGTTGCCTGGCCTGTGTATTAAAAATCTTTCTGCATCTTGGAAAGTAATTTAATTTTCTGAATACCAGAAAGATAATCTTATTCTATAATAAATTTGATGGGATTTCTTATACTCTTTGTCCATGCCACAGCCATTCTGCGATCGTAGTTAAAATTTCAGCAAAACTAAGAATTTTGGAAGAGCTGTTTTCAACAGTGGATTTTCTTTAACTGTATGTCTTAAACAGTTGTAATGTTATGCAGTACAAATGCATTTAATGAAAACAGCATTTACTGAAGTGTATATCTCTAGTAACATAATATTAAATCCATAAACACCTTCACAGAAATCAAAAGGAAGATGTAGTTTTTCTTGTCATCAGTGACTGGCAGCTTGTAATGAGTTGGAAAAGTAATTAAAAAGTAAATGGTCTAATCAGTAGAAATGTTTTTATTAGATGCCCATTTGGGATATTATTATACTTCCCATTTTTCTCAGAATTCTTACTTCTGATTAGCAACAAGTGTTAATAAATTTGATTGCAATTTTCATGAGACCTCAGGACACCTCCTTTTGTATTGCTAAACTGTAAAATTCTTGAACTTCTTATTCCTGCAGCCCCCACCCCCTATACATCTTAGTTGCTCTATTTCTGAGAATTTGTATGGTCAAATATTCAGAAGTGTTTTTTTCTGGTAAGTATAAAGGAAAGATAATTGTATTAAGTGTTTGAACGCCTGTGAATAGCTGTGAGAAACTAAAGGTTTGTGGAAATTATTTTCTTCTTAGTAGCCAGGCTCTAAATCTGGTTTCTTTTTCACACTTCTTAGCATCTGACATGGTTATCTCTATTGAATAATGAGCTGTCTTTTTGCAAATTAATTCTAGGTGATAGATTTATCTTTACAGTGTTTATGTTGATAGAGCATTTTCAGTACTTGCTTTTGAAATCGCTTATGCAATATTACTATTTGCAGCTGTTTTTCAAGTACTGCTTGACCTTTTAATCACTGTATTGTCTCTTTGCTTTCTGCATTGATGCTGAACTGCCCAGCTCAGGACCTTGTCTGCTGCCTGCAGTTCAGGGCATCATCCACAGTTCTCCAGAACTGTTGAAATCGCATGATTCCTCTCACCTCAGTTACATGCTTGGCAGCAGTTCATTTATGGGTATAGCTGTTGTTTTTCCTCTCTACTGAATGTTCCAGCTCTTGCAATGTCAGTTCCTTCACCAGCCATCTGTCTTGCTGGCTCAGCTCCCTTTCTCAGGCTAGATTGAAGTCCTACCGAGTACAGCATCAGCTGTTAATTCTTTATTCAGAAGGTTTCAGAACTGCTGCTGCACACACACATCCTATATTTCAATCTTCTATTTCATGTGTATCATTTACGGTTGCTTTCTTCAGCCTCCAGCCTTCGTCCCGGTTCTTTTGCTTGTTGTCTACCACTTCATTTGTTTTCCTGAAATTCTTATGTTAATTCTCTTCACCTTGACAGCCTAGCTTGTCTCTGAATTCAGTCTGGAAAGTGCATGTCACAATGCAAGGACAGTCTAGTCTGCTTTTTGTTCGTTGTTTTCCAGCAACTGCATTCTTTAAAAACCCGGAAAGAAGCATCTAAATACTTTCAGATATTATACAAGTCAAGTTATAGCTCCAGAAAACTTAAGATTGATGATGCCTTTATTGTCAAGAACTTAGAGAACAATTTCTCTGTAGTAGTATCTGTGTTAAAGGTAGGATAGATTGTATTGTAGCTCGGGGACTGGCATATTGCTAAACAATCTAGCAGTCTTTTTTGTAATTTTTATTTGCTTGTAAGCCAGTCAAGCCTGGATACAAAATTGCTTTATGAAGCCCCAAGTGCATAGTACCCTCACTTATTATAGTAGCAGATCCTCTTTTTGTACACTACACTTGTTTCATAATCTGTCAATAGCTAAGGTTCATCTAGATTGTGTCTAGAGCATTATAAACCACTACTTGGTATCAATGCAATTTTCATAGGTAAAATGAACTGCACGGTAATTTCAATAAAGATGGAGGCTTATCAGATTCTTTAATGTATGTTAAGCCTTTCACGGATTTTCTGATATTTTCCTGGACAAATACAAATATTGTTTATTGCTAATGCCAATTAGTCCGCCAAGTATCCGTAGCTGGCAGCTATCCTCATGAAGAAGGCCCCAGAAGAGTAAAACTCCTGGGATGCTGACTTGTATATTAGATGTTAGTTTGTCATCTTCTAAGGATCTTTCATACATGTTGTTTCTCTAATGGTAAGGAAAACCCAGTGTGCTTGCAAGACTAATAATTAGTAAGCTTGGGTTTTATATCTCCCCTGTACCTGTGATCCCCAGGATAAACGTAGGTCTGTCATGTACTACTTCTGCTGAGGGACAGGTTATACTAGGAAGACTCGCTTCCAAACTAAACCATTGCAGCTACAACAGTGTTACTTCTACCTGTATGACAACATGCAGGATATGTTTAATAGATTAGTCTTTTCTGGGCTGGGAAGCTGAAGCTGTAGCACTATATTGGTAATGGAACTCAGTTTAATTCCGGTGGTATAGAAGAGCTCTTAGGCTATGTAAAAGATGCATAGTATTGTATTTCTGGCACTGACTGGGTCTTTCTTGTACAGTATTATAGAAAGTAAAAAATAACTAAGTAAGACAGCAGCATGGCAGATAGTAAGGGTATATAATTAATTTCTTGTATGTCTTTCTGTCAGGCAACTTCCTGCCCCAGGGTCTGACTTTCAAATTGGAGGTGGCATTTGAGGCATAAAAGCTCTCTCCAGAACACCATTAAATGAGTTTCTCAAGACAAGCCTTACGTTTAAGTATGACCATGAGAGGCAGAGGAAAATTGAAGATGCCCAGTGGTCTGCACCTGGGAGTTGGTAACTAATAAACTTTTCCTCTCATTTAGTGAAGGTGCAGATATCTAATTCTAAAAAGAACGAGCAGTCAAACTAAAGAAAGCTGTAGGCAGAAGCTAGTGAACTGTGGTTCATCTTCCCTCCTTGTTAATGGGCAGGCTGTGTTCTGTAGCCTGGGTTCAAACTGAACATAGTCTGATTGGTATTAAGAAACACTGTTAGGTAAACATCATGTCTGTATTTACTTATTGAACTGAAAATAACCAGTAAACTTACTACACAGAAGTAAAACTGTTCAGTAGAGTGTGGTTTTGAAGGGTATTTTAAGAGCAGACAAAATCCACTTACATGCTAGGCTATAAAGTGTTAGCTGTTACTTAGCACCCAATAAACTCAAACGAATCTCTCCATACCCACTGGAAAAAAAAAAAAAAAGTTAGACCTCAGAAGACTTATAAGTTTAGGGCTTTAACCTCGGTTACCAAAGAAAATTCCTGTCAACAAACCAGTCAAAACTTGAATAATATAGTTAAATAAATTTGATAAAATGAAAGAAGTATGAACTAAACTTTTGCATTTGGTTGACAAAATCTTTCCATTGTGAAAGGTATAGAAGCTTTTGGTTCAGTTTTTAACCTAAATGTATTAGAATACAATGTTAAAATCATCCGAATAACTAATATTTCTATTTGCAAAAACATAAAGTACTCCTTTGCAGCATCCTAAGGTAATAGAAAAATCACTGCATAGAGCCTATTAATCTTTTTCACACTTACTAAAACGAGGCTGTTCTATTTAATTATAATGGGTTCAGTAAGAAGTTAGGTCAAGTAACTTTTCATATTCTGTTGAAATGAATTATATGATGGAAATTCTGTTGTGGCACAGGTGCAGAGACTGTATCGGTAAGGTCTGAATGGAGACACATGGAGCTGGGCCCTATAGCATTGCCAGAAGTAGCTATTCAGAAGCAGATTATGGAATCTGAAATATAATCTCTGCTTGACAGAGTTAATGTGTAGCCTTTCCAGGGATGAAGCTGTCTACTGGTTCTTCCATCTGTCAGGATTTTCTGGGCTTTGGGAAAGCCATGCATATGTTTGAAAACCTGACTGCACAGAGGAAACCTTTCTTTGTGGCTACATAATAGATCCCTTTTAGGAGTTGTAGGTACTCAGGAGCTGCTAGCAGACCACCAAATGAAGGAGTAAATAGATGTAATGGAAAGTTATTTACAGAAATTAAAAACTCCATTTTGTTGTGATGCTTGAAACTTGCTTGCATGAGGGAAAATAATAGTGGAAAGCATTAAGACTTGAGGGAGGTAGTAGGGCTGAATGGAAGCCTAGATTTTTGTTGCTGTTTTCCTTTAGGACTGTTTTTTGCTTTTTCTTTGAGGGTGTTATTTGGTATGTAAATTCTGCATGGTCAATGTATAAACTAAACTTGAAGGACCACTGTGAAGTAATGAAATTGTGCATCATTACTGTGGGGGTGGTGACAAAAACAAGTAGGTGGTATGTGTTGAAGCGATGGAGCACAGCTGGAAGATTGCTTCCCAGCACTCCTCAGTGCGGGCTTGCTCTACAGAAAGCACAGGATTTTGGGGACTTGTTGCCTTTAGCTGTTGGAGGAGGCAATAACATGGAATGCTGCCCTCAAGCTTTCGTTGAGAACGTACTTTCTACTGCAAGGAAGTAAAAAGTTAGGTGTAGGGACTGAAGCATATGAAGAGTTAACCGTGGGACAAAAGCCATGGGAAGTGTAAAGAGAAGTTATGTATGAGATAAGAAGGAGAAGGAGGAGTACTGGGAAACCTGCTGCAAGGACAAGCAGAAAATTACCGGCCTCTGTGCCTAGTGTACATAAGCAGCATACTTGCCTAATAAATTTGGATTTTGGTCCTGCACATCAGAGTCCATGCCTCTCAATCTGCCACAAGTACAGCTGCCAGAAGAACTCTTAATAACTGTAACACACTACTTTCAGAGACTATGGGAAAGCTGGTAAGTATAAGTATAGGTTAATGTGGAGGAATATGTCATGCTGCCTTAGCGATTTGGCAAGGTAGCGTTCTGTACCTATAGGACACATGAGTGAAGGAGCAAAATGCAGAGTAATGTATTAGGTGCTATATTTGTGTGCATTATCAGCTTGTGTGCTGTTGGAGGAACTTTCAGTAACAGTTTCAATGTACTTCTGTTCAGTAAAGACTTAGCTATGCCTGTACCTTTTCACCTTATCTTGATTATGTTTCTGTTTTGTGGTGAACAGCTATAATAGGGCAGTAAAAGGCTGGAGGTTCTGAGGAGTGATGAGAAGACAGGCTTTTAAAAAGTTCCAATTATTTCTGTTACTTGCGTTATCTGAAGATTGACAAGAACCTGAAATGACTAATTCAGTGCCCTTGTGGTGAATAAAAATCATTTCATACCTAAGATATGCCCGTCCATTTGCAGCAGTCTGGATTTGGAATTGTCTGCCAGTCTGTGGTAGTCAACTTCTCGTGCTTCACTTCTATTGTACATCGTTCTTGCAAAGGAATGCTTATCACATAGCTGATACCCTGGTACCCTGGCAGCAACTGAAGTAATCTGCATAATTGCACCTTATCAGGACAGGCCTCTTTTCAGTAATTTTTCCACCTTTGGTGTGGGCATAAGAAAAGTTTCCCCAGATTTAGAAACAATGGAGTGCTATTTTTGGATTATATTGTCATCTTTAACTTCTGTGTTAAAAGATGAAACAAAGCTCTGAGCTTTACCTGTTATTACAAAAAAGTGATGGGTGTGTGCATCCTTTGGCCAGTGAGAATTTTCATCTCTGGTGTGTATACAGCAAACATTTGTTTTTATGCTCAGGATTGAATTACAGGTGCTAATTGTCAGGGTTTCTTTTCTGTCTCAGGCCCTAAGGAAGGCACAGCATGACCTGTGTGCTTCGTTCCTCTCACTCTCAGTGATAAGAGGACATAATACTTAACTATGTTGCTCCCATTAAATTTGTCTTTAACCTTAGACTAGGTTTGCTGGCATATCCCAGCCCGCAGAGAAATTTTAAATGATCAAGATTCTTATCTTTCTTCACTGGTCTCTGCCAGTTTCTTAGCTTGCATAAGAGCATCCTATCTGTTGTCTAGAGTCTCCCTGTCTTGCCCTGCTGCTGGTACAGTCATCTGTGGTAGCATTCAGCTTTGTGTTGGATTAGACACTCCTGTAGAAGTTGTTCTGAAACTGTTCTCTCATCTGTGTGGCAAAGCAGTATGGATTTCACGTAACTGTGCAGAGGGGCCAGGAACTAAGTTGTTTTTCTTCCAGCCTCTGAAATTTTGAAATGTTTTAAGGTGCACTCATATTTTAATGTATCTTCTCTTCACTTATTTTTCATTAAGATTTTATTACCACTTCCAATAGCAACAACAAACAATTTTGCTTAGCAATATGTGAATGGTGGAGTAGTCTATAAGGAAAACTACAACCACTCAACTGCTAGCTGCTAATTCTTCTGAACTCGTAGATCTCTTCCCTGGTAGGGTTATACTGTCTCTTTTCCATCTCGAAAAGTAAAGAAAAGACAAAGTTGTACTATTTGCTGAGGAGTGGGATCAGGCATCTTTCTATTAGCTGCTTTTTGGTGACATTAAAGGATTTTATGTGTTGTTGGTTTTTTTTGTTAGCCCTCTTTCCACCACACCTTTCTGAATATTAGAATGGGTAATTGGAGTAAAGTGACTATTTTTGACAAAGATTAAAGCAAGTTATTCTGTTTAAAAGTGAATTCCTTTCACTGTACTGGAAGTGTAGTGTAAGTGGTAAAGAACAAAGTAACAGTTTTATTTCAGCACAAGTTTTGGTTGTTTTACTACTTTGTTCTTTAATGAAAGAGGAATTGGTTTTCTAGGCTAACTCACTGAGCCGAGTTGGTTACACTGTTTGGAAGCAGACCTGTGACTGAAACTATTGCAAAGCTGTGGTCCATGTTTCCTTCAAAAGCATAAAGTAATTCAATAAAAGACTGGTTCAGATATGGATTTCTTTAATAGTTCTATAACAGTTTTATGTGACTTACTCTAATTCTGTAGATCTGGAAAAAATGCTCTCAATTTAGGTGAACTTAATGCATGACCAAAACAAATCTTAACATCTTCATGTATACAAGCTCTCGAAATTCAGACCTGAGTGTTTATAAACTGTGGCTTATTTTGATGTTAACCGCAATTTCTTTGGTTAATAGTAGTAATTGGTACATAACAACTAGAAAACTTTCATGTTGATTGGATAGTGATGATAAATGTGAACTAAATGCAGGCTTACTATCAAGCAGTTTTCTTGGAAAAGTCAAGAAAATGTTATCTGTAGAAACAATCAAAAATCTTACCCTCATAAATAATTGGAATTCTTGCTGATGTTGTGGGGAGGGAGGAAGAACTCTGTCTGCTTATCTTCAGCTTCGGTTTGCATGTAGATATGGAAAGGTACACATTGGGTTATTCAGATACATGATGTGATAGGAAGCTCTTCAAAATTTGTGATAAAGGACAACTAAGGTATGGAAGATGTGTAGATATAAACAGTTATAGCAAGATTGGTCTAGACACTGCAAATGTTCATGTCATCTCAATTTTTTGCTATTTCATAAGGTGACTTGGTATGTGTAAAAAATCTTCCGACTTTGGACATGGATGCAGTGCTCAGAGGTACATAAGACAGTAACTTGTGTAATAACAAAGTCTCCTACATTATATTACAGCATGTTATAAGTATCCTAAGGATATGTAATACTGCATAAATGTGGGGAAAATGCAAATTGTAAAAGACAAGCAGTTAAAATTTGAAGGATAACTTTTTGAGGGCAGTGTTCTCAAGTGCAAGAAACTGGAATCAGACTTCTGACTTCGGGTAGGGTACTCAACAAAAAGAAGCATGCAGATTCACTGTTTGCATATAGGCTGTACTAGTTAATTTAGGCACACTTGAAGCATACAGAAGTTTGGTTCATAGTGACACTGAATCTTATTCTCTGCTTAATACTTAACAACTACTCAATGAAGGTGAACGGTAGTGTCAAAAGCCATGATTCAGATATATATTGAGTCCTTGCATTTGCTCCCTTCTGTCATTGAAACTTCATTAATTTCTAGCCAGGTGAAAGGCTGACTCTTACCAGCCTTTAGGGAAGAAAAGCAGAATAAGGGGAAGAAAATGGCTTCCTATGGTGAAACAGTATACTCCTTTCAAGAGGCATTTCAAAGAGGTAGAAGATCAGCAGGCACTAGTGATCATGCTGTTCAGACATCTTTCTGTTTTAGGAACAAGTGTTACAAGCTACCAGTACTTTTTCAGAAGGTGTATTCTAAAGATCAAATACTGAACACTCCATTAGTTTTTTTTTTTGTTTTAGTCTATAGAAATGGCTGAAGTGAAGTTCAGACAATGAATGAAATGTAGATCCCAAACCCAGAGCAGGTGTGTCAATTAACTTAAGAACTTAGTATTGACTTGACTTCTGATGTACTGTGTCAAAGATTTACCCTGCATTGGTGTAAACATAAAACTACATTGATAGAACTGATGGCTAGCTGTTCTCTAGTATTAGGCTACACTATGAATTTACAGTGACTTTACAATGTGCATGTTGTGGTACTCTGGTAGTTGCATCTTGATAAGAAGTCTCTTCTACTCTCATCTCTGGGTTTCTGGCTCTGTGTGAAATTAGCTTCAAAGGAATAAGGAAACTTCTTTGTGAAATATAAGGTAATAGCAATAAAACTCTTAACCACTCTTGCTGGGAAGTTTCCTCAACAGATAAGTTCAATGAATCATACTTTGTCTTATTAGATAAGCTACTGAAGTCTAACCTAAAAACCTATATTAAAAGAAGTTTTAAATGTTGTAAAAGGTCACTTGATTAATGATCATCTGGGGTCAAAAAGTAGACAAAATATTGACCTAGTTAAAGTTGATGAAAGGAATTAATATCATTAGTCTTGACAGTTTAATAAATAATGTACATTCCCTATAAAGGAGGTAACAGCAGGGAGGAAATGGAGCAAGGGTCCAGCAATGCAGTGGGATTCATGACCCTTTATTTGCCATTTATTTATTTGATGATACAACATAAGGCTCTGTGGGGCTTAACTCGGCCAGCTGGGGACTTGTGCTGTTGACTGGAGTAGAAGTTACTTTGGTAATAGTGAGTAGCTAGAGCTTGAAGTGTCTTTCCAGAGGTGCACAGCAAGTTAGAAAATGTACTGGGGACATTGAGTTGGGTGCCTGCTCAGTGAACCACATTGTCTCTGGAACAACTGCATTGGCCATTCTTACTTGTGATCAGATGGACAATTGAAGAGATAAGGAAGGCTAGGGTCACTCATGGATTCAACTGTTATGTGAAAGTCTGATTTGAAAGGCTGGGGGTTAACCGTAATACTATTGTAACATGGTAATGGTGACTTAAAATATTAGGAGGAAAAATGATTAGGTTTTTCTTAGTTATCCAAGTTATTTTGATGCAGGGTCAGTACCTTTCTGATGACAACCTTTGCACCTTCCTATGGTACAGTGCAAAGTAAGGCACATGAGAGTAGTGGAGTTCAAACCAGTCTCCTGAGTTAAATATACTTTTTGCCTAATTAAATGCTGCTATGCTCCAGCTGAATAGTCTTTCACTTTTGGCCTGGGGTATAATGTGCTATGATGCTTCAATGGGGAAAGATTTCACATTCCTCCACAGGTATGTGCATGTGTTGGAGTTTAGCAATAGGGGGTCAGACATGGTCTTTGTACAGCGAGGATCATCTTGATTATGGACCACGCAGGATCTTTAGTCCTTGCAAACTTAACTCCCTATTTACCCTCTGTTCTGTCTTGATTTGTCTCATTTAGAGTCCTGCGTTCCCATTTGTCCTGTATTTTCTCCTTTATTTTGCTCTTAATTTCTAAGCTTCCCAGGCACCAAGCAGCTTTCCCCTTCATTCTTATGTAGACTTCATTTGTTATTCTCTTCTACCACTGGATTTTACCACCTGCTCCACAACGCTTCCTTTTCTCTCAAGAAGCATTAAAGTGGGCCCTTTTCCCACTGACAGCTTAAAAACCAAAGAGACAAGTAAGACTTGGTTCTGAAACGTGATTTTTGGAAGCAAACTTCATCTTAAGGAATAGAAGGAACTGTACATTTCTAATATTAGCAGCAAACTGTTCCTTTGTCAGCGTGTAGAAGGGGGAATCAAATGTTAACCTGTTTAGAAATAGTCAAGGGACAGATGGAATCCTGTGATGCTATCTCTTCACCCTGAGTCAAGTTTTAAATATATTAAAAGCTTGTATACTTTCAAGTGGCAGATATGGCTTGTCACTTTTGAGGTTATTTTTGCTATTGTTAATACCAAAATAGATTGTGCTTGAGTTACAGTAGTTGACAGAAGTCAAGTACTACAGAGAAAATAGTTGTCTTGTACTTGTCTTGCATTTATTATTTCAGATGTAAGGAGCTGTGTATGTTGCATCACTTCATAGTTCAAACAGTAATAGAATACTGTTCAAGTTGATGTCCTTTAGTAACAAAGGATTTTGGAGTAGAGGGGAAGTGGTGTCACTGTATGGTAATCACCTGCTAAACCGTTCCCTAAGTGTATTTTTTCAAGACAATGCCTAGCTACCCAAAGCAATGCTTAGGATGTGCTCTGTGAAGCTTGTGCTGAACTTGTTTGTAGTACTTCTTGTGGTATATTTCCTATGAGACAGTGATACAAGTCTAAGCCTTGATGTTCTTCATATTTAAGTCAGAATCTCCTGGCTTATGTTGTCCAACTGCAGCCTGTTCTCTGGCAATGTATCACTGGATTACATATGCTTTTAATTATTTGAAGTATATGCATTTTGGATGACCTCAAAACTGTATAGTCTTACAAGACAAGTCTTGTTCTATGGTAGAGCTCTTTCATAGGTCACATGCTAGTTTCTAAAGTGCAAGGTAACATAGAAGTTGTGATGGTAGGGCACTTCTCAGTTTCCCCACATTTTAAGAATGCCAGATAAATGTTTGCCTGCTCTGTATTTGAGGTGCCGTAAATGAATGCACTTCCAAAGCAAAAATAACAAAAAATGTCAACTGAGTTGCTGTCTACCTGCAAATCTATGCAAGAATAGTCCCTGTATACAGGCAAAAAAATAAGCAGACAGGCTGAGGTTAAACTTCCAAGGGGTGGAAGATTAATGGATGGATCTTCTGGTTGTAATATGAGAGAGATCTTGGGTCCAAATCTGTAGAGGACTGTGTAACTATTTCAAACTGAAGCTAATGAGAACTACAACTGTTTCAAAAGCTTTAAAGATTTCAGTCCTGTATGTTTCATTGGGGTGCTTAAGATGGCTGTATTTGCAAACTTTGTCAAGTTGTATTGTTTAAGGAAAACTGGGGGGGAGAGGGGCAAATTTGCTTGAGTAGCAGGAGTTTAAAACAAAATTCTAACTCTTTGATATCAGTATCAGACAAGTCTCAAAATGAAATGGCTTATTCTGTCATCCTTTGGGTTTCTATTTCATGCAGTTCTTATGAACTGATGCTCGTCCAAGCACATCTATGCTAGCTGTAGAATAGCAGGTGAATGGAGAGCATAAACTATGAAGTGCCATTTAACCTGAAGCTCAGTAGGCCAGCAGCCAGAGGGAATAATCGTACAGACAGGAGCAGCAGGCATGCTGCCCAGGCATCCATTCCCAGTGAGGAGATAGGGCTCAGTTCACACACGAGTGCTTCCTTTGAGTTCTTCAAATATACTTGCTAAACCTCAGACTTGTAGCACAAGAATCAAGACTGAGAAATTTCTCAGTCTCCTTCATCTTCACTGAGATTCTCTGTAATCATGAAGCTATCTCTTCCTGCTTAAAGTGACCAGCAAACATCCTCTTATTAAGGTATGGCAGCATTCTGCCTGCTGCTGTGGTGACCATGACAGGATGGCCATCAAAGGGCAGCACTGTCATGACTAAGTCAGGAATTGCTGAAGTCTGGTGACTTGGATAAATACAACTGTAACATGCAGGGCTTGTCCTCTAACCCAGCTTTGTTTCCTTACTCCCACCCCAAGTACTAGAAAAAAAGTTCAGTAGAACTTAGTGAGTACAACATTTTCTTCTTGACTGCAATTCAGCGTGGATACTTGTCTGCAAGCTAATGCTCAAACTTTTTGTGTAATTCAAAATAAAATGGAAATGAGTATTCCCGTGCAAAATCTTGCCAGCATTATGTAGTCACCTTGGACTGTTCCTCTGCACAGTGTCACAGTTCAACTGTAGTCTGTTTTCACAGGTTTTTTTACAGTGACTTTGAACTGCAGTACATAAAAGTACATGATTATAGCAGTCATGCTTGGAGAGCAGATGTAATTTTCTTTACTGTTGAGTGTTGTGGAAAATTTACTACAAATATTTAGAATCCACAGGTAAGTCTTCAAGTTAGGAGCTATACCTTCAAAAATTACTGAGACCATTACTTGCTATTTGAAAGGCATAATCCTGGTGACTTGCTTAAAGCTTGCAGACCCTCTTAAGATAAAGCAGTTCAGTGACATTAATGCACTGTGTGTTTAAATAGCTTTCAAAGAGCAGAGTTGGGGGCATCATACCAACAATTTAATGCCATTCATGGGGATAGGTACAATTAGTTATAGGTAATAGAAAACATTGCTAGAATTTGAGCAGAAAACTGGCACTATATAGTACATTTTTTTTCTTTAGGTTCTATAAAGTACATAGATAATCTCGGCCGCAATCCAGGGAACAAAACAGCATGTTAAAAGATTTTATTGTGATGTAGGGTACTTGGGCTCTCTTTCATGAAAGTATGTCTCTTCACTCCCACATATAATTAGCAGGAAAAAATGTTACTCTGCTTTTCAATGACATGTTGATTTTTAACTTTAGCATTTTTATACCAATTATGCTTATAAGGATTTTGATTTTTAAAAAAGTCTTGCTGCATAGTGGGATCATAGCAGTGACTCTCAAATACTTTTTTTGCACAAGTCTTTCTGAAAAATAGACTTTTGCTTAAGTGTAATGGAAATATTTCCATGACTTCAGCAGTCTACTATAGAGGAAAACATTTCCATGAAGAGCTTGCAACTTGAGATTTATTGTACTGTGCTGAATGCATGATAACTGGACAGCAAAAGTCGCTGTGGATCTATGTTAGAAAAATACTACTTTATTGTCCAAGCTGCTGTGTAAGCAATTAAAAAATGTTCTAATTGCAATAGCCTTTAGTATAAGTAATGTTGGGATAACAGAAATGTCCTTTTTAAAATATCTTGAAGACTAAGATCATAGATCTTATTAAAGGCATGCTGTACGAGCTTTATTAGCACAAAAGAGCTTTGTCTTTGTCCTAACTGACCAGGTACAAATACCGATGTGGCAGCAAGCAGTCTCGGTTTATGAATTATGGCAATGTAGGGGTGTGGTCAGAGCATGCAGCTTAGCCCCTCTGAGATTTCAGTGGCTCCTCAAAGACTATTGCAGGCAGCAACTGAAATGTCTACAGTGCCATTCTAGTATTAAGCCTCTTTCATTCCTACCCAAAAAGAGAATCTATTTTAAGGTTTGTGTCCTTTAATTTAAAGCAAGCTGCTACAGTGAGGTGTGCAGAGTGGGTTAGGCTGTGTGCTATGGTTACCAGCACTGAACAGAGCTAGATCTGTTAACATCAAAATGGTTGACTTGTCACTCCATAGTAATCGTTCATTGTAAGAAAAAATCAATAGCATAGCTTAAGTCACATATAGCTGATCACATGCTCTGAGGCTTCTGTGGCACTGAGACTAAAAGCCAGAAGTAGGGAGGAGCCATGTCAGGAAACATTTTATTTCTGCTGGGGGGAAGCCTGCCTTGTCATAAGCACAAATTGATTTTTTATTTTTACAGTAATGTGCTGTTGTAATTGTTAACTTGAAAGGCTACCTTTAAGGGCCTGATGTTCTGCCCTGCGTATCCAGGATTCTTACTGGGAGGAGAGTTTTTCTGGATATGTGAGGACTGAGAGATAGTACCCAATCTGTTCAAATCTTCTTAGTAAGATAAAGCACAAAAATTGAAACTGCAGCCTAGATAAGATGAATCAAATGCATTATCTCCTGAAAATTAATTACACACCTGGACCTATTAAAATCATTAATTCAAGGAAAAGTAATGAAAAATGAGAAGTGTTAAGTTTCAATCCAGACTGAGAAAATCTTTAACATGGGAACTGATGTCTCATCAACTTGCTTTTAAATCCCTGCCTTACTGAACCCAGCAATTCCTTTCTGGTTTAATACCTGATATGGTAATGTGAGGAGCAGTGGTTACCTTAAACAAAGAAATTCTTGATACAGGGCAGAAGTAAAACGTGCAGAATATGCCAATTAGATTGCATTTGGTTCTCTAAAGGAAGTAGTTTTTTTACCTTAGTTTGATTCCCTGGTTTCTTGTTGAAATCAGCACAACCTATGCAGGTTCCTGAGATCTCCCAGGTTAAACTTCTTTCTTACCATCTACACCTGAGAAGAATGCCAACTGTTCTTTTTCCAGCCTCTCCTTTCCCATGCCACTTAAACACTTTAAGCTGGTCAGTTACCAGCACAAAAAATACAACAACAAATACAACTGCAGCCTGCTCTAGAGTAAGACACGCGGTCCTTGGGTAGTTAAGAAATACTCACCACTCCACTGACAAGGGAAGCTACTCCACATAGGCACAGCTGAGAACACTTGCTGCTTGATTGTGCATGTTTAATCTGCTTGCTCCAGTCCTTACTCATCACCCAGCACTAAGAGGAAGCCTGGAGCATCAGGCATAGCAGCACCATGCTTGGCTGTAACTGACTTAATTTAGGATGTAACTTGTCATTTGGCCTTAAATACAGAGGCATTTTTTCCTCCCACTTCTGCCACAGGACCCCTCTCCACGCTGCTCTGTCTCTAACCTTCAGCTGTGCGCCCCGGCTCTGCTGGGGCAGTAGTAATCCATACAGAAAGGAGCAAGAAATTACTGCTGTGCAAAACCCATCCGAGCACCACAGCTAAGGAGGGTATTCAAGGAAACCATTTTGCAGTCTTGCCTATAGCACTACCTGTACGCCAAACCCTGCTGAACCACGAGAACACGATTCCCGGGGCAGCATCACGCCTCCCTTTTCTCCCTGAACAACGAGGCAGAGCTCTTTGCGATCAACCAGCCCTTTCCCTTCCCCACCTCCCGGCAATTAAAATCCCGAAACTCCTTCAGCAGCAGGCGCTCTGCCCCGCTTTGTTCCTCGTGCTCCCCTCGCGGGGCTGGGGCTGGGCGGGGAGGAGGAGGAGGAGGACGGGAGCTTTACCTGCCGCGGAGCCGGGGCCGCCTGCAGCTGCAGCATCCACGGCGGGCGGGCGGGGAGCTCAAAGCCCCGGAGCCATGCGAGCGGCGGGCAGGGAGCGGCGCCGGAGGCTCCGTGCGCCGGGGGCAGGCTCAAGCTCAGCACCGGGCGCTGAACAGCTCCGCCGGGCGCCGCGGGCGGGGCCGAGCCGCGCTCCCCGCCCCTGGGCGCGGGAGGGCCCCGCCGCCGCGCCCCGCCCCGCGGGGGACCGAGCGCCCTTCCCGGTCCTCCCCGCGGCCTTTGGGGCGAGGCTCTGCTCCTGCTGCACGCCGGGAGTTGTAGGCGCGGGGCGCGGGGCTGGGTGGTGCTGCCCCCTGGGGACACGGCCCCGCTGTGGGGAGAGGCGCTGGAGGTGGCTGCCTCCTCCCGCCCCGCTGGGCGCCGTGCTCGGGTGACCCCCCCCTTCGCTGGGGTGTTGTTGTCGGGGGGTGGCTTGCGCCTTTTGCTTGGGATGGAGGGTTCAACATTTTTTTATTATTTATTTATTTTTAACAAAAGGCTAAGATCCTGCAGTTCTTCTGTATTTTTGCGGGCGTAATTAGAGACAAAGAAGTGATACAGTTGTTAAGGTCTTGGAGAAAGTCCTGAAAGCTGTGCCCTGTCCCCGTGCACCCTTCCTCCCTGTCACCGAGATTCAGAAGATAAAACATACATAAAAGCAACCAAATGAAGTCAGGACGCCACCTTCCTAATGAAAAGCAAAGCACTGCAAAAAAATGCTGTAGCCCGATTGCAGCTGCATTTCAAAAAGGCATCAGACATAAATCACAGAATAACAGAATTTCTAGGTTGGAAGAGACCTCAAGATCATCGAGTCCAACCTCTGACCTAACACTAACAGTCCTCCATTAAACCATATCCCTAAGCTCTACATCTAAACGTCTTTTAAATACCTCCAGGGATGGTGACTCCACCACTTCCCTGGGCAGCCTGTTCCAACGTATAACAAGCCTTTCTGTAAAGAAGTTCTTCCTAACATCCAACCTAAAACTCCCCTGGCGCAGCTTAAGCCCATTCCCCCTTGTCCTGTCACCAGGCACGTGGGAGAACAGACCAACCCCCACCTCGCTACAGCCTCCTTTGAGGTATCTGTAGAGAGCAATAAGGTCGCCCCTGAGCCTCCTTTTCTCCAGGCTGAACAAGCCCAGCTCCCTCAGCCGCTCCTCGTAGGACTTGTTCTCCAGGCCCCTCACCAGCTTCGTCGCCCTTCTCTGCACCTGCTCAAGCACCTCGATGTCCTTCTTGTAGCGAGGGTAAATCAAAGACATACCAATGTCTCTGCGGGGCTCTTCAGATAATTATGAAGCAGAGTGTCATTATTTACCTTACAAATGAACTGACACAGTATTTCCAAACTACTTCTATGTAGCTCCTTGTCAAAAGAAGTGTGTTGTTTTTTTTCAGTGTATAAGTAAACTTATGATTTTGGTAACGACCATTAAAGGAAAGTTTCTCAAGAGTTTTTTAATACAAGGAGCTAAATGCTTGCAACTTAATTCAGAAGTTTGAGCACTATGCCATCTCTTGCTGTGAGATATGTGGTATTCAGGATATTGAAAAGCTGTGTGTTTCTGCTCTGCAAGCTTTTTGTTTTCCTTCTGGAATTTCGTATTGCTAGATGGTGAGTGTTAAATAGTGCTTTAGCTTTCTCTTTATAGAGAGGAACTTAGATTCTATGTTAGGATCCTATGCATGGCCCTGGTGTTGCTGCTTTGGAACCCCAATGCCCAGGAGATGTTTTCTAGCAATTGCACTGCAAGGTAGCAAGTAACATTACAGGGAAACCTGGACAACCAAATTAAACTAAGCAGAATATTTTATTTACGCTATGTTAGTAAATCTTTCATTTGGATCATCCTCATCCCTGCATCGTTTATTCTATACTAACGATGCAGAAGAAGTAAGGCTTACTGTTATTTTTTCAATAGGTTGATATTGCAATGGTTTCTCTTCCTCTTTCAGATGTTTTTTGGATAGTTCTTAAATGTCAGCGTAACAGGCTTCCTTGATAGCAGCTGGATCATGCAGCCACACTCTACTGAGCAAGCTCACTTCTGCAGCTCTCCTGAAAAGGTGAGAAAATGACACAGATTCTGATATTACATACTGCGTAGTGATTTTTGGTTTTATCCACTATTGGATTTGTGTCGATTCAAAAGGTTCCTGCTCTGATTCTACATTATATGCCACCAGCATACTAACTTGATCACAGTGTAAGTGAAGTCTGTGGAATACATACAGCTGTCTTATAGTTATTCTAATCCTGGCTACATGACAACCATCAAATCACTTCCTAAAGTACCTTCCCCAGAGTATTTCACGGCTTACTTAAATCAGAATTCTGTATTCTTAGTGCCATACCTGAACTTTTCATCATTATACAGTTTGAGCAAACTACAGTAGAGAAGCTTACAATAGTATTTACTACATTAGAATTTTTATTTGACTGAAATTGTAGGTGTAGGAAGTATTTATGAGTCTACAAGGCAAATGCTGTACTCTGAATAATGACTCAGAGTTATTAAAAATGAGTTCTGGGTATAGTCAAAAACAAATAATGAAAAACAGAATTTCTTCCTTTTGTCATTTCCTACACATTCAAGTAACAATAGAATGTACATCCTCAAAATTGGAACTTTGGTGTGGTAGTGTGGGGTAGAGGGATTCTACATCTGAAATAGCAGGGAACTTGAAATGATAGAGAGCCTAGCTGAGGTAAATGGTGTAGTTGAGAAAAGCTTTCAGGAGTATATATAGCTGTGGGGTATCCCAAATTACAAAACCAGAAATTAGCACAGGGTTTGCTTGTGTGGAAGAGTCACAACTCCCTTCTCTTTGCATTTTGTCTTCACCCCATAATCATGATGAGGCCAAGTTCTTTTTTTAGCTGAAAGCACACCAGAAGCCATTTTCTGCTTTGGAAAAAAAAAAAAGAGACGCAACCAAAATATAGTCAAAATACTTGTGAATAATCTAAATATGTTAATTCAAACTCACAGATTATTATTAACACACATTATCATTCAATTAAAGGACTTAGTGAGAAAAACAGTTCTTTATAAAATGCAGGTAACAATAATTCATGTCCCAGATCTGACATCTTTCTTACTCTCATTTTTTATTTCATACACCTAGTCCTTATTCTAACTTTTTGGGCACTGAAATGGAAGAAGAATAATCATCACTTTGCTCCCAAATTCACATAAAAATTCTTGAGCACTACTTTTGAATCTGGAATTAGCTCTGCCTATATTAAGTAAGTTTATTAGAGTTTCAAATAGTTTTGGACAGAAGTAAAAGTAGAATGACTTTATCAAATCAAGTATGAAAAGTTCTTTAAGGTCTTGCATAGGCAATCATCAGCCATTTGAGTACAGCTGAATAACTGGATTCATGGATCCTGCTTTCTGCTAACAGCAGCTGTAGTGTGCTGTTGTCAGCAGCAACCAGCCTGCTTACCCTGCAGACAGAGACTCCCATTTTCCTGCACAAGTAAAATGAATTCAGGGAAAGCCAGATAGGAGAACAAATTTTTTTCCAATTTCAGTGGCATCCCTGCATTTATCTCAGCAGAAGGATTGGAAGAAGAAGTCCTAGGAAAGAAAGGAAGAAAAAGATTACTAATTTTATTTTCTAAGGATACCTCAATGTGTTACTTGTTTTCAGTTTGTTGTATGTCCAAATTCTTATTGATGGGCTTAGTAAACATTTAATCAGACATTACTGAAGGATCACTGATTGTTCTATCTAAGGGTTTACCCAGCTATGCTTCCAAAGGTTTTCTCTTACTATGTTAAAGAACAGCAGTTGTCATGATTCCTCCTCACTACCTCCATTTTCTCATCCTCATTAAATTATAACCATGTAGCATCAATGCTTCCTTTGCCTTGCAAAGAAATAGACTAAAAATTAAAATAGAGGAAGAAGTTCTGTTTCATTGATACTGGAATAGAAAAGCAGAGCTTGTGCCAAATGGTGTAGCTAAAATACATGACGCAGCCAGGTACAGTTAAGTCTTGTATAATTGAAAGGATATATGAAATAAATATAAAGTATTTAAGTATTCAAAAATGCAATAAACTCTCTAATAAGTGCTTCTTAGAGGCAGTCTTGATCTGCCCTTAAATAGTCACTATCTAAATACATTTTTGAAACTATTTTTAGACCTTCTAGTTCACATAGAGTACTGAAAATTGCTTTGAGATGTCCTGCATAACTTTTTCATGATTCTTCATTTGAAGGTAAATGATTTATCACTAAGAGATTCCATGGCATGGTACTCTGTATGTCATTGTAACAGTCTGTTTATAACTGTTCAAGGATAGATATTAAATGCACAGAAAAAGTAGGCTGAACTGATAAAGCAGGTCATTTTAGAATATCTAGAGATGTGTTTTTTTATGGGGGACTGTTAACAAACGAGCAAAAAAATGTGCAGAATAGTTGTAGGTGTGGGAGATTTCACAACTATAAAAGGGGTTGTGTTAGACAATGCTTAGAGGTGTTAATTAGATGGTCCACCCTTTTCTGGTAATCCTCAAAGCTACAGGGAATCCAGGAAGATGATCAGGTTGGCGCTTCACAGAAAGGGACTTCAGCTGTTGTGTTACCAGAAATAAAACAGAGCATGACGTGTTACCTCTAATTGTGCCATATTGTTGGAAAGCAGGCAGGTAAGGGAATTCAAGAAAACAGAAAATGGAAGAAGCAGGGAAAGCAGTGTATACTGAAGACTAAGGCCCTGGAGTAGGTATTGGAATTACTGCCTGTTGGTTCTGTCGTCGCTGTAGAGATTTTTTTACTAATAGTATGATTTAAATGTATCCTTTTATATATTAGTAACTAGTACCCACAGTGGGAAACTAACGTCCCTATTTATCTTTATGCCATGGCTTCTGATACCCTTATTGTGGAGCCTTGAATGAAGAACACAAAACTCAAGTCAGAAATATTTTTGATAGTCAAGAAAAGCCTGTGCCTTGTTCATGATATAGGAGCTGTCCTGTGTGTAAAGAAAAAAAAATTGATTACGCTAACTGTCCTGCTGGTGGTAAGGAAGGATAGGATGACTCATAATGACTAAACGATATTTGCAATTATTAGGAGGTAAAAGTTGATCAAGTAAATAAAGTGGGGTTACTTTTTCCATTCATAGCATTGCACTGATAAATGAATATTTTACTGTCAAGGTCCAAAAATGTAAATTTACTTAGTCTTCTGTTCCATGTTTAGTTAAACTTTAGTGGAGCGACATTTCAGTCTGAAAGGCAAGCAAACATGGCCCTATAATTAAGCTTAGTAAAAAAAAAAAAAAAGTGCCAATTAAATGCCAAACTATTAAAAATAAAAAAAATTATTTTAATATAGTTTAAGTATGCAGTCAAAATAATGTTAATAAGCCTTGATTTTTCAATATAACTTAAATTTGAATGGCAACAGAATAGCAGTTGTCATCAAGAAGTGAAAACTTTATGAAGGCACTATTGTAGCCTTATTACACTGATTCCAAATCACTTACTGTATCGTACAACGTGAAGGCAAATAACTGTAGATTAAGACATGAAGACATCTAGAGCTTAACAGTTAGTATTCTTATTTGGTGTTCCTGTTACATGAAGTTAGCTTGAGGCTACCTATAATTTATGGGGAGATTTTTTTTTTCTGTCTGTGGATGAGAATTATTTTTCTTTGGCAGGAAAGAAAAAAGAAATAGTTATCTGAGATCGTTTTTGACATTTTGCTGCTAAGCAAACTGTCCGATGAACAGTTACAGTTGAATCTGTCTACAGTGTTTTTAAGCAGTGTAGTTACCCAGGCTAGTAGATTATGCTTCGGATTTCTGAAAGAATGGATGTTCTTTTTCATGTCCAATTGGCCAGGATAATTGTAGCATCCAAGGGAGCAACAGAAGAGGTAGATAGCTTTTAGCTCTGTTCTGATAATCAGAAACAGCAGGCATCTCATGGCCTTTTCCTGTGAACAGTTTTAATGAATTGTAATAGGTACTACAAACCTGGTTTCATTGGCTAAATAAAAATGGCTTAAGTCAAAACCTTTTTACATACAAATTGTTTGACTAAGTTCTATGCATAAGTGAATATTTCTTCTATTAATATTTTTTTAGGATGAGATGAATTAAGTTATTTGCATAAAGGTGGCAAGAATATATCTTGGAGACAGCTAGAGAACAACTATAGGAATAAATGCTACCATGACCTTTTTATCATTTTCAGTTTTTTTGCCCTCATATTCTGAACTGCATACACTGATCTGTATTCCTTCTTGTTCACTGTCCATTTTTGGGATACAGACAGGTTCTTCATTTTTGGATCTAAATAACAGTTCAGGCCTTCCTCTTAAACAAATAAAAAGCAGAAATCAGCACATGCCCAGTACCACAAACAGTTGCTTACAGTGCAGTTACAAAACATAAGGGATTTTTTTCACTTCTAAATGTTTATTAGTTTAGGATGATTCTTTAATTTGCCTACCTGTTCTTGCATTTTGGGCTCAACATTTAATCAGGCTAATATTGGCCGGCTCCCTCAGCACCCGTGGGTGCATTCTTATCAGGGCCAATGGATTTGTGGATATCAAGTTTGCTTAGCTCATCTCTGACCTGATCTTCTTTGACCAAGGGAAAGCCGTCCTTTATCTGGACTTCCTCTCTTGTCTTCAGCATCTGAGATTCCTGAGGGCTGATCTTAGCAGTAAATACATGTAATAAATGGCAAAGGCCCAAATAGGGTTGCAATCAAAGTTTACAATTTATTAAACGAATAGAGGTAAGCAAACAGCGCTGGGTGCACCGGCAGTCTCTGCTCCACCAAGACGCACACAAGTTACATCAGGTGGCTGGTTTTTATGCTCCTAGGCTCCTACATATTCATTATTACTTCTAGAAAAGGCAGAGTTATTGTAATTAGTTTCCAGAATCCGAACCCTCCTACTGGTGCATGCGTATCAGTCTCCGGTGGTCCCTCGGGGGTCTCTCATGCTGAAGGCTCGTAGTCTTCCTCCCAGGCTTTTTTTCTTGTCCTTCTCCTTTGTCCATCTTGGCTGGATGTCAGAGACTTGTGCAGCGTCCCCTGCAAGCTTTGTCTTTTAGTCATCCTTCAGCTTTCCCTTTCTCCTTAATCTCTTGGCCAGATCAAAGACTTGCGTAGTGTCCCATGCAATAATCATAATAGCTAGCAGTTATTCTGAAACCCCTTTGTTCTTTTATCCCTTATTGACACAAATTGCTGGACTATTCCTTTGCAAGATACAAGAACTATATACATTAACCACTCTGTTTTTCTTAGACTTTTGGTTACACAAGGGTATGTAAGACAGAAGGTCACATTCATCATACCATGTGGCCCTGGCATTGTTCCATATTGACACGAATCAGATGAACACATTTCACATACAGAAGCAAAAAAGGCATTCAGGAACTCTGCCTTCTCCATATCCTTTGTCACCAGGGCACCTGCCTCATTCAGCAGTGGGTCAATATTTTCCCCAGTCTTCCTTTTTTTCTACTGATGTATTTGAAGAAACCCTTCTTGTTGTTCTTGACATTCCTTCCCAGATCTAATGCCAGTTGGGCCTTGGCCTTCCTTGTTGCATCCCTGCATACTCTGATAGTGTCCCTAAATTCCTTCCAAGTGGCCCGTCCCTTTTTCCACATGCTGTAAACTTCCTTCTGTCTGAGCTTCTCCAGGAGCTCCCTGCTCATCCGTGCAGGTCTCCTGCCCCCTTTGCTTGCCTTCTTGTTCATAGGGATACACTGATCTTGAGCTTGGAGGAAGTGATACTTGCATACTGACCAGCTCTCTTGGACCCCTCTTTCTTCTAGGGCCCTAACTCAGGGAATTCTTCTGAATAAATCCCTGAAGAAGACAAAGTCTACTCTCCTGAAGTCCAGGGTCGCAATCCTACTTTCTGCCCTGCTTCCTCCTTGCAAGATCCTCAACTCCACCATATCATGGCCACTGCAGCCAAGGCTGCCCCCTATTCTCACATCTCCAACTAGTCCTCCCTCATTCATTGATACAAGGTCCAGTTAAAATATGTTAGTACTTGGTCCAGTTTAAAATACTTCTCTGCGTAAGCATTTAAATGACAAGTGTTAATTTTGAGATGATTTTTCTTAGGTGGTTCAGCAAAACCTCCATTAAAAACCTTCATGAAAGTTACTCAGTTCCAAGAAGTTAATGAGAAAGCATGACTGAATTAAAAATTTCCTTTTTTATTTCCTTTTTTAGTCTGCCCAAATCTTTTATTTAAGATGATATCATAGAGAGGAAATATTTAAATTGTATCATAGTTTGATACGATTAATGTCCTGTAACATGAGTAACCGGATGGGAAGCTTTTCAAAGTTATACTGGGTGAATGACCAATTTCAGAAAGGTTTTTCCATGGTGTGGATATCTGAACAGTATGAAAGACTTCTAAAATACTTTTGCTCAGAAAACTGAAAAATACTAAGACAGAGTTTGTGACTCGTCATCAAAACCATTTGAAAGAAGTATCCCTTCCCTGTCATCTGATTGTGGAATAACTTTTACCTCCCTTCAAATCTACCCAAAATTTCTACAGTGGTTTACCTTTTTCTTTGTGTTTGGAACTGTGTAGCAGATAGTGTTGTGCAACAGGGCTGCTTTTGAGAGAAAGAGAAAAGGAGAGCAGACAGGCAGGCGGAGCAGAGAAACAGTCCTATGTTTGTTGCACAGTGCTGTCCATGCTGGACATACATAAGTTATGTTATGGAACACAGGAGGGAAAAGCATTATTTAAACAGGTAAGAATAAATCAGGCAAAATGCCTAGAATGCAAAAACACTAAAGGGCAGAATAAAATCTAGGCAATGACTGTGTCCCAAGAGACTTGGCTGTCAGAGAACAGAATGGGAGCACAGTAGGGAAATACCGCGTAAAAAAGAGATCCAAAGAGAATATTTGAAGATTTTCAGGCAACTTGTAAATGTACCAAGGAGAATTTTTAATCTGCTAGTAGCCTTAAGGGGGGCAAATATCTAATATGGATGAACTGAACTAATCCATAGAATAACAGGAAAATAATTATCACTAAAATGTAATTTATCCATTGGATACCAATGATGCTCTAACTGCTTATGAAGGCCAAAATCATAGAATCACTTAAGTTGGAAAAGGCTTCTGAGATCATCTAGTCCAAACTTTTTACCTCTGAAAACTGCTTTTATTTGGATGCTAAACCAGTTGTGTTTGTGTACCTAAAATGGACTTAGAGTTAAATTTCCAGTTGTAATTTCAGGATTTTGGATGCTTTAATTGTTGGCTGTGCCTCATGTCTTAGAGCAACTTTTTTGGGGGGTGGGGCTGATTTTTTGCTAAAGGATCAGCCTTTTTTAAGGGGTCAGGCTGGATCACTTCCAGAATAACTCTAAGCTTGACTTGAACGCAAACTGGAAAATATTGGCTGGACTCCATAGTTAATATTTCACAGAGGTCAAGTTAAATTGATTGATTCATTGATGCTTGTCATGTCATCAAAGAACAGCACTAGTTAAAATGCGCAGCATCTTGTACATCTGAATCTTCATGTTTCTGGTTCTTGCTGTTCCTAGGAAGAATGTGTGTTCCTCCTATCAAGTGCCATCTTTTTATTGGAATTCCACTTGCTAAAGCAACCAGATAATTTTTTCTACCACTTGGACAAAATGACTCATCCTTCTTTTGGGAGCAAAACATATTTAATAGTAATAAGAATTGAGTATCCAAACTTGCCCTCTCTGTTGTGACAAGCACTTCATAAAACTTGATAAAAATAGTAAATTTTGTTGCTTCTTTTCTAAGTTGAAGTGTGCTAATAAGTTTCAGCCAGTCAGACTTGTCCAGTCAAACAGAGCTTCTGAAGATTAGAACATCATCCTTCCCAGGAAGTCAGTAAGCTAAATAAGGGTTGCTGGGAATGTTTGTATTGCTTTCTGTATACCACCACCACCAAAAAAAAAAAGCATTTAATTTCTGGCTGACTACTTTTTCCAATGTCTGAGTCTTGAACTTCTAGGAAGATTATTGATTGTATATGGTAGCAGCTTCCACATTAGCTCTAGGAGGAAATTTAATGATCAGTAAGTAAATATTGAAAGCATAAAAACTGCAGTCGTCCATTATTCATTTGAATTAGATATTATTTATTTATTTATTTAGGAGAAAACTTCGTTGTTATGGGTAGAGCAAAAGAGCTTCTGTTTTTTATTTAATGTTTATTTATTTTGGAGTACAAGGCCACTTACTGTATTACTACTTAACAGAAGAATTTTAAAATACTATTCTTTTTGTGAACTGTTTGGGAAATGAAAACCTAGTATTTGCCATTCTTATAGCCCTTCAAAAATACTAAATATGTGCAGGCTGTAATTAGTTAAGTCTTAGTAGGGAATAAAATAATTTTATGTAGCATCTTTGAAAAATCAGACCATTAATTGAGGTACCCAAGTATAGATCACTCTGCCTACTTCTGGAAATCCAGGTTGGGAAGTTTCAGAACGCTTTGTTAAGTCAAGCTAGTTTAAGATTGGATTACTGCCATAAATATTTTGCATACAAGTTCCTAGTCAAAATTTAAATTTAAAATTTTAACTTTAGATTCTCAAATCAATTTTGAATACCGGATTATTTCAAGAAAAAATGATGTGATCATGACAGAGTAGGAAAAGGATCAAATTAATTTAAAAGGATTCATTAAATACTAGTCCATACTGAAGCCATATGCTGCCTATCTGATAAAAATAAATAAATAAGTTGCTGTAATAAAAAAGTTAAGGAAAAATTTTAAAAAGATTTGTGAAACGGGCTTAATTATCTGCTCAAACATAAACCTTTAAGGTAGTACCAGAGACATGAGATGTAATTAAAACTGTAATTAAGTGATAAAAAAAGTGATAGAAAGTAATAAAAAAGACTAGACCAAAGTCTATAATGTATACTAAATAAGTAAAGAGGGAGGAAGTAAAAAAACAAAATATGTCAGTGTGTGTTTACAGGCCAAGTGTCTGTTTAAGCATTCCAGTGTTATTGATTACTAGTATGTGGAATATTGAGAGCATGAAGTTAATGAAAGACCATATGTCGGTAACTGTGACTAGTATTTTACAAGTAATGGATCTCCTATGTAGTGGGAAAAATATTTAGTGCCTAAAAAAATGATCTCACTGTACCCTCCCCTAAAGAGTATGGCATGAAAAGCCATGAATTTAGCTTCAGCACTTGATTGACTCATTCTAGCTGAAAACAGAGCTGGATGCTCAGAGTTAATTTATGCTGAAGTCTGACTGCTTCCCAAGTAAAATTATTCAGAAGTGGAGATTTCATTACTTTGCTGTTTTCTCCACAGACTGCTGCTGATTAACCGCAGCTTTAAAATTTTCCTTCTGTGTCTGATGAAGCTATTTTTGCTTCTTCAAAGTAAAACCTGCTGTGATGGAGTGGCAAAGTCGCTGATGATATAAATGGCACACTGGTCAGCTCTTACCTCGATCAGCTTTAAATAAACATTTGTTTCAAATGGTGAAACAATTAATGTAAACACAACAAATTCAGTTCTGGAAGGAGCCAGTGCCTGTGTACTGACTCCAGGTGGTTTATACCAGCGTTGAAGATGAGCAGGATCATCCCCTATAATCAGCAAGGTTTTCAGATGAACCTTCCTTCCACCAGACATTGGTGGAAGATCCTCTAACAGTAAGAGAAGGGACAACTTATCAGCGAGGGGAGCAAAACAAAAACCAAGAGCTCAGAGCTGGGCAGGAACCACTGCAAACAGGATTTTACTATGCTGAGACCCATTTCTTAGGAAGAGTGATAAAGCTGGGGGAATGCTTCCAACATGCTCTTTTAGCCAATGTGCAGTCTTCAGGCGTTTTGAGTGAGGAATACTGCAAAGGCAGCTTAATATAAGAACTGAAGAATTATGCTCTGTGCTATATACTATAAAGCTATAAAGCACTGAAAGTTTCCATAAGTTTGAGAGTTGTTGTGTGTCCTTTTATTTTTAGAAAAAGTATAACACTTGATCAATCACAGGCAGTTCGGGCCCTCTGTAATCAAACAGGCTTTGTATGCTTACGATGCTCTTAACTCCTTAGATCTTCAGAAGTTAGCCATCTCTCTTCTAAGCAGATAATTTAAAAACTTACTTCAGTTCCTCGTTTGGTTGTGAACAGTTTCAAATTTTCATGCAAGAGGAAAGGAAAAAAAAAAAGTAGCCAGAATTAGAACCATGAGTTAAAAGTACTTTAAACACTGTGGTGCCAGTGACTTCAGCAGTAGATGTTAGTACTATTTAATGACTCTTACTTTATAATAATGATCATTGCACTTTAATAAGGAGTTTCAACCCGAACAACTCTTTTTCATCAGCAAAAGGATGTTGAACTTGAATGTTTTTTTTGCTTCTATGTAATATATATACTGCATTATTTTTGGAGCAGAGCCCTTAAATTCTTTCAATTACTGCTAAATGATGGCGTTGATTCTGTAGAAAATTCTAGCTAGTGCTGTGTCCACTGGGAACTTTTCCAGTTTCCCAGTTGATCTGTGTTTCAGATGGCCGTGCCATTTGAGTAGCCATGCCATTTTGGGGAAAGATCTATTTGTGTTTGTTTTTAAATCTATTTTTTTTTTTTTAAAAAAAAAAAAAAAAGGTAATTCCTTTATATATTTCTTTTTTTTTTTTTTCCAATGTACAATACTTTTGTCATCCTTATAGCTGTCTAGTTAGCACCTTGTCATTACTGCTGTGTTGGAAGTAAAAGCCATAGTTCTTTTTCTTTCTGTAAGAGATGCTTGATGTCTGTATTGCAGATGAATCGTGTAAAGGGTACAGAGTCTATTTTCTTTTTTTCTCTGCCCTTTCGTTTAAATTTGTGTCATTAATACATTCCAAGAAGTGATTTGGATTTATAAATGAAAGGAAGCTTCCAGATTAGCTCAGTAAATTTGGATTCTGGACTAGTCAAACAAGCATTTTCACAGGGAAGGCTTGCTACTTCTATTAAGAGTGACATGAATGTTGTGACCCATTTCTTGGCACAGCTTCATTTTCCTCGCTCCATCCTACATGCAGTCAGCTCTGGACAGAAATGTTTGGCTGTATTAATCTTGGTTTAAGTGGGAAAAGCTGAAGGTAGTCTTTTAAAACATAGGATTTTGGTTTTTTCCTGCTTTCTGCTGAACTGTTCAGTGTATAGTCCAACAAATTGCACTCTAGTCCTTCCTAGCAATCACTTACTCACTAAAGCAGAACAGTTTCATCTCACTTATTTCATGGCATATGACTAACTACTTCCCAGTGAAAGTTGCATTGTTAGCTTGATATGTAGTCCAATAGTAAAGGCAAATGCACTGCTAAAAATACAAATCTTATCCGTAGCAAAGGAAGGTGTCATGAAAAGGTCTCAAAGAAAAGTCAAATAAACATATGTAAAATCATAACTTTATTGATCATACCAATGCAATGAAAACTGAATTGAAACATCAGCTTGTCATACTGCTTAAAATAATAGTCTGTGTTCAGAATCCTCTATCAAAATAGTACGATGTCATTTTACAAGGCGACCGAAGGGAACCAAAGCTTTGCATATTTAGTGAAAATACCATTGAGTTCTCAAAATTAGGAATATAACAACTTCTAACTGAAAAATGTGATAGGTATTCTCTATATCCCAAGACATGGCTATATAAATTTAAGTTGCTGGGTTTAAACCTCTTTTTTTATAGAAGACTTTTACAAACAAGTCCTTGTAAAGTCAAGGATGATTCATTAATGTAATTAGTATTGTTCATTTATAAATGTATTCTTACACTGAATTATCTATGCCAGCAATAGAGCCTTAATTTTTCTGCTTCATATGATGAACATATACCTTGGCTTTCTCTATACTGTATTGATAGCGCGTCATATACCTACATTGCTAATCTTTTCTCTTACTCAGTGACTTTTTCCCTTCTTTCATTCAGTTTTATCTGTAGTCATAAAACGTAATCTATATTTAATATGGCTGTATCCTGCCAGGGGATTAAAAATCTAAAAATATTTTTACTCCAGCACGTGCCTACAGGCTTGTATTTCATTGCATTCTCTGTCAGAACAGAGAAGGATGTGGTCAGGAGGAAATTGGCTAGTCTTTTGATCAGACAGTATATTACCTGAATCATTTTAAGAGCTGATGGGAGAGATTTTCTATTCCTCACACCAAATTTGCTTTGCTGACTGAGGCAGCCTACATTAAAATGTTGTGAATAAATAATACCCTGTTTCTCCAAACCATCTTTAATAGCAGCACATATGTCCTAAGGGAGAGTGGCTTGGAAGTATTCCATATTAGTGTTGAAAATTTTCTATTGAGTGTACTGTGAGCCCTAGAAGTTTACTTATAGAATGGAAAAGAGGAGTATATAGATTATTTTATCCCACGTTGAACTGTATGTTGGGAATTTAATAATGATTACTGAGTGTCTGTACTCAGGGCTGGTGACGCCCCACCTGGAGTACTATGTGCTTTTCAGGGCTGCCCAGTACAAGACAGGTGAAGATACAGGAGAGTCCAGCAAAGGGCTTCAAAGATGGTTACAGGACTGGAGCATCTCTTCCTGTGAGGAAGGGCTCCTGTGAAAACTGGGACTGTCCAGCGTAGAAGGCTCAAGGGAATCTCATCAGTACATAAAGGGAAAGTGTAAAGAAAATGGAGCCAGGCTCCCTTCGCTGGTGTCAAGTAACAGGAGGAAGAGGGCACAGACTGAAGCATGGGAGGCTTCCTCTGAAAATTAGGAAACAGTAGTTTGTTTGTTTGTTTTTTACTGTGATGGTGACTGAGCACTGGCACAGGTTGGCCAGGGAAGCTGTGGAATCTCCATGCATGAAGACACTCAAATCTTGTCCGGATGTGGTCCTGGGCAGCCTGCTCTATGTCACACTGCTTGAGTAGGGGGTTGGACCCCCTGCCTCCAGAAGCCCTTTCCAACCTCAAACATTCTGTGATTCTTCAAGAGAAAGGTTTCTCTCTGCACTCTGTTAGAATTGTTGCAGGTAATGGTGCATGCTCTGTTAAACTGACAGCCTGTCAGCCTCAGTACATCAGGCATCCTTATTTCATTATCTGGTAAGACTTCTTTACATTGTCTGTACTGCACCATGTCTCACTGAGCTTTATGATGCAGAGAGAACAGAAGTTTGGCATAGGAACTGTGCAAAAGTGCCTGATGCAGCAACACAGTAATCCTGATCAGTTTTCCTATACACAATTTCCTGTAGTTGTGTGCAATTATAGGAAAACTTTTATTATCAAAAAAAAATACTCAAGACTAAAATTCTGATAATCTGTGTGTCCTACAGCAAATGTGTGCTCAGTGTTCATCAGATTCTGCCTTTAGTGATTCCCAAATTTGATTTTTAATACCACAGAGTATTTATTAGTAGAACTCTGAAAATTGACCATAATTTTGGTGTAGCTGTGGACAAATACAAAATTGTTTGACCTTATTTAGAGGCGTAAAATATCTTTGTGCAGTTACATTTGTGGTGTGGAAAAATGTACATCGGCATGTTGAACTGCAGGCTGATCATATAAACAGGTGTACTTGTGGTCTTAATCTGTTTGTACCAACTTAATGGAAAAAGATCTTATCCAAATGCTCTGCGTTTAGCTTTCCATTTGAAGCTCTATAACATTCCTGGTTCTGTTTTTCTTATGTACAATAGTTTTTAATGTTTATTCACTAAGCTATTGATGACTAAAAATGTAGCAGAAAAGCTTGAAATAAAGAATAATTATTTTTGGTGGATCTTATTTAAATCTGTAACTTTATAGATTACTGCTTTTTTGTTTTTGTGGTTTATTTATTTATTTTTTTTTTTAGAAATTCATTGCATATAAAATACAGAAGAACTGCTCAGAAGAACTAGATTGATTTAAACAATAAAACTTGAAACAGCCTGGCTGTTCTGTATTTTATCTTGATGAGTGAAGTGTATGGTTATCTCCCTATCCTTCATACTCCCCCCTGCAACCCCCCAAATCCTTGGATATTTTTGCAGATGTTGCATTTTTATTTATTTCAGGAGCCCATGAAAATCGATCACTCTGGTCATAAGTGCAATTTTCCGGATCAATTTCCAGGTATTGGCAGATTAATGTAGTAACTGTACCGAAGTCACAGGCAATTGCTCATGGTTGCTCTTGCATGCTTAGTGATAAAATATAAATGTGCTGGTAACCAAAGCTCATCTATTGCTAACATTGGTAGGAGGATGAGTGAAGAAAGAAAACAGCTTGAAATTAAGGTGGCAGAGATCTAAGGGCCAGAGCTGTACCATATAGTGGGGCCTAAATAAAAGGGTAGCAGTTTTTCTGCACAGCTGGATGAATTTGATGCATGTGGGGCTCTTTCTGTTCATGGTTGTGATTCCCTACCCTGCAAAGAATAGTGAAATTCAGTGAAAGCACAAAAGCTGTCAAGAAAACTAGCAGCTATCAAGAAAAGGCACATGGAAAAAATCAAACTTTTTTACATGCAAGATTTTTGTCTGGTTTTCTGGATTTCACAGAGAACTGACTTTGCTGATAATCATCTGCATTGCTGTGTGAAGGGCTTACTCAGGAGTCTTAAGAAGGTTCAAGAAGGAATTCAAGTTGTCACTGTTCATAAAGTAATCTGTATGTAAATACCATAAATTTGTTGAATAGTTGTTTGACTTAACAAGAGTGATTTAGTTATTTTTAATTCTATCCCAGTCAGGACCTTAAATCATTACTCTGTGCTGTTATGAACATAAAAGATAGAGTATAACAATTCTCCCTACCTGTCAGACATGTTCCATGTAGCAGGAGGGAGCCAGTAACATATGTTTGGATAATCTCTCAAGTTACTTGATTAACCCTGTTAGAGACCAAGACTCTCTTGCCTTCTTTCTCTGGAATTAAGACACGCAGCCTCATGTAAGCAGTTCAGAAATGAGCTACAGAAGTATTTTTCAGGGACTCTTTTCCAAGTGGCTTGTCTTTGAGTTCATTCAGTCTTACATGATTGATATATATATATATATATATATTCATCAAAAATACCTTTAATTATATAGATTACTTGGGTTTTGCTGTTTTTTGTTTGTTTGTTTGTTTGTTTGTTTGTTTTTTACATTTCAGTTCTGTTGCTTTGGGGAGAAAGGTTGCTTTTCCTGCTGTTCTTGTATTGTTAGCTGTAAAATATGCATGCTTGGTTACAACTGTAGTGAAGCAGAGCCCTACGGAAACATGAGGGAAACTCACTACTAAATGTTTGGAATGTTAAAAGAAAAAGAATACCAGTTTTGATACCTATTGCTGTCCAAATTCTTATTGTACTACTGTGCTTCATATCACTGTACATTGTCTGTTCTTACCAAGCTTTCATATGTGTATTTACCACTCTGTGCATGCTGATTAAGTTCAGCTTAGGAAACAGTATGCTGTGTCACACTACAGAATTATTACAGAAGGTGAAGTACTTAGGAGCTACCCATAACAAAATATAATGGGAGTCAAGCTGACTGCTGAAATATGTCTAAATTACTCTTTTCTTGTTATGGTCCATTTGCTTGAGCTATGCTTGCTCGAAGCATACATGTAAAAATAAAACAAGCCAACACCACTTCACTAATGATATTTTGTTTCTGTTCCAAGTCACAGCTCAGTGTTGGGCCTGAGCAAAAGAGCCAGGTTGTGGGCAAATGTGCCAGGGTCAGAAGAACAGGGATCGTAGTCACAGCACTTCCCAGCTTCATACAGCAACCCAAGTTTGCACAGAACTCTGTTTTGTTTCCACTGGGTTCTTTTCAAATGGGTGGGAATTAGAACCTTGTTTTTCCTCTCACATAGTTGTAAAATATACTTGCGGGGAAGTAAGTTATTACCAAATATAGCTTAGAGGGCTGCAGCAGAATCTTTCCAGCCTGGCTGTCCGCCTGGAAAAGGTTCAGAAAACATAGGGCTGTCACTTTTGCCTGAGATTTACTAGGAAGTTGTATGCATATACGCACTGTGGAGTGTACATGCAGTAAGCCTAATGTTTCCCCAAAACAGGTTGTATTGTGTGTCAGATGTATCATTAAAGTTATAATTATGATTGCTGTATTTCTGAACATGTGTGTACTCATTTGTGGTACATCAAATATGCTTCAGAATGTACATGTATAACAAACATATCTGGAATTATTGGACATATGGTGACCTGTTTGCTGTTGTGTGCATGGTTGATGTGACCTAAATACAAAATAAGTAGGGTACGTATATACAGAGTGAGGAATCCCAAAGGAGCTGGGAAAACCTCACTGGTTGGAAGCATGCAGGGATATGCTACGTAAAAGTTTATGACTAAGAAAACATGCATTAGCACTCCTAGGATCGTAGGAGAAGCGATTAGTGGAAGAACTGCATTAACACAGTGACTGCTGTATATTATCTGTCCAGCAATGTCTAATGTCATTATTGGTATTCACAAATTATACCACCATCAACATTTTGTCTGTTATAATTTGCTGTGTTCACAGATGGGACCTCTAAGCAGGCATTTCCAAGTATAATTCTAGCCTGAATTCAGTTTTCAGAATGCCTTGCATAAATGTCTATTTTTGATGAAGCTCTGCTCTAATTTATTACAGCATTTTGTCAGTTCTAAATTGGGAAATTTGACAGAAAAAACAGTTGCTTTTCATACAGTATTGTTGGATGCTAGGAGACTTTTCAGAACCAAGTTGCACAGGCATACATCGGAGGGAAATACAATCCTGTGTACAATTTATGCACTTCATGATGTTGAGCAAGGGAAGGAAGTACAGAAAAGGGTGCTTAATAGTTAACCTGTAAACCTATTGATTTGAAGCATCTGCACTTTAGGAAAAACAATGGTCTGCTTGGCTAATAATCTACATTAAGCTTTGCAGTTATCCTTTTAAAGAATAAGCTTATTAATATTTAAACTACACATTAGCTGCATCTCTTACAAGGAGGAGATAATATTCCACACAACTATTATTAATTATAACCAAATTAACACGAACTGAGAATAACTGGTAATAAATCTTCTGTAGTTCAAGCCAAATCTGAGCAAATGTAATAAAGGTAGTTTTAATATAAAATAACAGCTTTGATAGGTGTTCCACAATAACCGTACAGTAGGAAAGAGCATTCCATATGTTGCTTAGCTCAGCAAATTGTGTGGAACATAACTGAAGTGAAAGCAAATTGGTACAATGTCAAGACCTGCGTAATATCCATTCACATGTGACTTCCTATTCTTCAAATAATCTTGAAAATGACAACAGCCAGTTTAGAGAATTAACTTTCATATATTATGAAAAGCCGTTTTTCTCATAAAGCACAGATTACAATAGACTTTGTTTTGCTGTTGTTTTACATGATGCTTAGCTTATGTTTGGGCGAAACAGATGGCTGTGGTTGGAAGGGACCATTGGAGGTTTTCTTGTCCAACCACCCCTGCTCAAGCAGGGTCACCCAGAGCTTGTTGCCCAGGATCACAGTCAGAAGAGTTTTGAAGAGCTTCGTGTACGGAGATTGCCCAGCTTTTCTAGGCAACCTGTTCCATTGTTCTGTCACATTCTCAGTAAAGTGTCCCTGTCCCCCACTGTTTGACCACCTTTGTGGTGAAAGAAACTATTCTGATCTGCTTGAAACTTTGCGCATACCAGGCTGGGCCCATTGTCCCTTGTCCACCTGTCGTGTACACCTCCAAGAAGAGTCTGGTTTCGTTTTCTCTGTACCTTGCCACAGAGTAGCTGAACTCTCCCCGAGCCTTCCCTTCTTAAAGCCGAACAGATCCTGTTCTCACATCTTTGCCTTCGATGTGGTACCTGTTGTAATGTTCAGTGGGGCCACTAACTGCTTATTTTAGATGCATCTGTTTCAGAACTGATTTACACCTGATTTTGAATAGGGTTTGGATGACCCTGGATTATCCCATATCCTATATTATCCCTTTTCCTATATTGCTTTCATTTATGATTTTGTTGTATGTTAGTATCCACTTATGTATTTTAAATGAGCATGAATTTGAGCATGCATCTAATAACTTTAATGTGACAGAACTGCAATATTTTCATTTAATACCTGTTGATCTGTTTATAATATCAAGGTTAAAATATGCAGTTTCACAGGGATCTGTGTTAATGTCAAGCTCATAATATCCTGCTGTACTTTCTAGAGAAAGCTTGTATTGAGGATAGGATGGCAGCTGAACCTCTTTTCAATACAATCCAAATTTTATAAGCTGACACATAGAAACCAGATTTTCTGCAATGACCTGACAAGACAATGTGAAGAAGCACTCTGTGCTGTAGCTTGTTTATTTCTTTTTCATATGAAAACATAATTCCTGTAGGGAATTCTGTTTCAGCCACAGAAGTAAGGCCTGTGAAAGGCTCTTCTTTCTGCGTGAAAGTTCTCCTATGAATTGCTGATGGTTAGGGAAGCTCACAGTGACAGGAGACAGCAGCTTTGTGCTTAGATGACAAGAGTCTGTGTCTGTGCTAACTGCAGCTGGCACCATTAACTACCTATCCATGGACTAAAATAAAAACAATTATCGCTGCATGCATTATAATGACGAAATCCACTCTGTTTCTATAGTAACATGAGTGACAATTTATACTATGACCTTAAGAAAGTAGAATGTGACCATTTATTTTTTTTTTATTATTTTTTGCAGTTTTACAAGGAGCAGCAATTCACAGAAAATAGCATTTGAGATGTTGTCATATAACTGACAAAGGTAAGATGTGTGATGAGAAGCAAAAAAATGCACAATATAGATTCAAGTTGGAGTGTTGCTTTTGACTTTTAAGTATTGTTACACAGAGGCATATCCAGTTCAGTGCTGTTTGAAGTAGATTCTTTTTCTGTTTATTACAGATAATCTTTTAATAGAACCTTAACAAAAACAAACAAAACAAAACAAAAAAACAGGAGTGAGAAAACGTGTGAGGGCTTAAGCAAGTCAAAATTTTAACATTGTTTTTATAGTACCATATGAAGAACAGTCTTACATTCTGAGCTTTTGTCTTCAGAAGAGATATCCTCAGAGTTGAGATATCCTCAGAACACTCCAGCACTTACACTGATGAAACTGCAAAAGATTGCTCAGTGGCTGCTGTTATTATACTGAAGCACTTTTAGGCCTATCCAAACTAATATTAGTCTATTTAGTGTGTTTATTAGTAAGAAAGCTGTGGCAAAATTTTGAGCAGTCCCACTGGGATTTGGAGTGTCTTTATGGATACTAATGAAGTAGACTATTACTTTATAGATTGATCAAGGGAATAGAGTTCCTGAGTTCTTCAGACTGATTTAGGCATTCTGTTTGAATGTTGCTTTACTTCCAACATACCTCCATATACAAAAGGTATGGCATGTTTAATTGTGCTGTTATTTAGTAAGAGACCAGAATATCCAGAAGCATTTAATAATTCACAGCCTTTCTCCTCCCCACGTATTTGTCTTCCCCAAAACTTTTTTCTTCAATACATGCTGCATAAAGAGTGCTCCTACAAGCAATGCTGAAGCTAGGATCATCTCTGCTACAAGTAAAGGATTATAGAATCTCTCTTTAAGTTACCTAAAGCTTCAGTGTGTGACAGTGATCCACTGCCTATTGGCCTTTCCTTGCACGTGGCAGACATAATCAGATAAAGAAGGAAGAACTTAATTCTAACTGTGTTAAAAAATCGTGTTCAGTCACATGATATTCTTTCTTTAGATGTAGTAATTAATGACTATCCTGAATTCACAGTAATTTTTTCATAAAGTTAATGATCATCATTGATTGTAATTCCAGGGCATCTATATCAATGCCTTTTAGAAAAGTTTTTAACCTCCAGCTCTTTTTCAAAATGTATTTCACAGCTTTAGAGGACAAAACATGACACCAGACTATATCTTAACATCCCTTTCTAAGCCCTGACTTAGTCTGCTGATTTAACTGTATTTTCTAAAATGCATGGATGATTTAAATTTTTTGATATTATGCATGCCAAACTTAGAAATAGGTCTTCTGTACCTGCTGTTACAGTAATAAACACAGACATTCTACTTAAAATAAAAAAGGCAATAATTTAATTTTAATCAACAAAGTAAATACTTCATTCAAAGTGTGAAATATGCAAGTAATATTATCTCAATTTCTAAGAGGATCCAACTGAGCTTATCAGAAAAGTTAAGTAAGAGCAAAAATGCTAAATATTTCTTGCATCTAGATTTACACATTAAATATATAGTCAGTTATATAAAAATAAATCTTGTAGTTTATGAACCAGATCATACACTGTATGTGAAATGGGAGGTTATTTGACTTTCAGCAAAGTAAGAAAGGAAACTGCTTAAACAGAACAGGAAGAAAGGAGAAAGCTGTTTTTTTCATGTAAAAAAGAGCAATAATTTAAATTCACATAACACAGATCCTTTTCTGAAGCATAAGTTGAAGAACCTTCTTTAAGGGACAGAATGACACTTCAGTTTGTAACTTGGTGAGATCTGTTGGTCAGAAAAATGGAGAAATCTCATTATGCTACCTGCACATTCTTCATTTTGATGATTCCCATGCATGCCCTGTATTGCTGTGAGAATTCCTCTCGAGGCAGGAGGATCATGGAAGATTAGCAAGATGATCTGCGTGGAAGGGAGAAAAATAGAAATACTGGTAGCTTACACTGTTCTCAAAATTCCAGTGATGGGATTATGTTTTCGTAGTTACTTATTATTTTAATGATATTAACTTGCTTGTTTGTAGAAAACATGTAGGAATGTTCGTTTATACTTCTGTCTTTTTGTAATTACAAAATCTTATATATCCTACTCAAATCATGTCTTTCCCAGTTAGTTTGGTGTTTGACTTCTTGAATTGTCTGCCTAATGAAAAGGCAAGAGAGACCAAAAGAGACCAAAAGAAGAACTTTTTGAAAGAAAAGGTTACAGCTGGCATGCAAGCATGATATAAGTCTTCCAAATTCCAATTAAATTTAGAATTTAGCAGATCATAATGCAGCTAATAAGAAGATCCTTAAAAGAATATATCAGATTAAATACAACTAAATGGCAAATACTCGTGAGTACGCTTTGCTTTTTAAGCCAGATATTTTCCTAACACTGAAGGATCATACTGATGTGTTAACCAGTAGATTCTGTTCCCACATACTGCCATGCATCAATACAGTATTGTAGAGAGATTTATTGCTTTGCGTTAACAAGCAGTGTGTAGTAAGGAGCAGTAAGCTGAAGAAGAGGAGTCATGGTAAGGATAGGTAATTCTTGTGTTTTATAAATGCAAAATTAATAGCTAGTTATGTCTGATTGTAGCTCATACTTGCATGCCAGGTCTGCTTTATATTTTAGTGTTCTCTATTTGTTGAGCATTTCTTTGTTCGTTTAATGTTTGACTGTAAAGGCAACATTCTAATGAAGTATATATTGTCATGTTAAGCACATTTTACAGAATTAAATTTATAAGGGGAAACTTAATGTGATTTTAATTACAGATTTTACAAGTATGTTATTGCATCCATGCAGAATTGCATTTATCTTTGCACGTTTGTAGTCTAGTCTTTTCTTAATCTGCCCAGAGTACGAAGAAGGAGAGCTCTAACCTGTGAATGCAGTTCACCACAGGAGCAGTTTTTGCTTGCTACTGAACTATTCACCAAGTCAATACTTCTGGTAAATTTCTTAGTCTTTTGCCTTGTCAGTGTATCCTATCTTTGGGCAAAACAAGGCTCTAACAGAAAACCTGGACCAAGTAGCTTCTCATAAGATACTAAACAACTCACAAATCTGCAGTATACTGCTACCAAAATATTTATTAAAAGTATATAGTCAGAAAATATATCTATTATATATTTTATACATAAATATTATATGGAAATATTTATGATTAGGGAAAAAGACAGGGTTTGGGTATGGTACCTCAGATACAAAACAGAGACAGATAGAAGTTGCTCAGAGTTTACCTAAGTACGGAATCAGTTGAATTTAAAGGTAAAGGTAGATTGCAAGTGGAAGAGTGGGACTGCAGTCCTGTAAGGAAGGAGGCTAGAATGGGACACCATGTATGTCTAAGCAGACAACAGTGGATCTAGGGAAGTAGAAGGTCCATAATAGGAAAAATCATAACAGGCCAGCAAATGCATGTCTGCACTACATGAAATCTTAACATCTTAACTTGGTTGTGTTTTTTTTCTCTTCAACTGTCAGGTCATCTAGTTAAATAATTGTCACATAAAATCGTTCTTCCTTAATCCTGATATCATCACAGCTACAATACCATCATAAATAGATATTCCAGAGATTTCTTTCCATATTGGTAGATAAGCAAATACATTATCTTTTACTTGCTGATCCTTCAAAAAGAAACATCAGGGAAAAATTAAGCTATGCTTTTCTTCTTGAAAAGACCTCAAGCATGTCTGTTAGTTGTGGAAAAATCATAAAGGGGATCAGAGAATGGGATCTGCTTTTAAACCAGATGTACACTTGGGAAAGAAAACAAAAAATTAAAGTGAATGAATCACAGCTTATTTTATTCTGCTGGATGTGATCATGTAGGACTAACATACACAGTATGTTTACCAGCCTGTCTAATAAATTCTGCTTAAAATAATGAATTCTGAGACACCTTGAATTCCTTTTGGTATCCCTGTTTAACCTCTGCTTCTATGAAGGTTCATAAATAGTTCTGCCTTTTGGCATGGACCTGTGCAGGGAGAGTGTAACAACAGCCTTCAGTGATGAGTAAGTACAGTGAAAGTTCAGTAAATAAAGTGCAAGATTGTGGTTCCTGTTTCTCAAAGTGTAGGAGGGGAAGTCTATATGCAAGACAGCTGTGCCAACTTCTAAAATGTACATGTAGGAGTAGAGATTTACAGTCTCCTTTGAGTCCCAGTAGCCATGGGATATCATGGCTTTCAATATAACTGGAAGTTTCCATTCTGTGGTTTTAACCTAGCCTTCATCTGAAATTCATGTTCAGCTTTGTTCTGGCAGGATTTTTTTAAAATAGATGCCATTTATAAATCTCCCTGGTAACTTTGTTTATCTACAGTTCTGCCTTCTATTCTTTAAATTGCATTTAAAGACCTATAAAAGTAGTAAAGATTTTTAGATGGTAAGTTATGAGAATGCCAAATACTAATTAATAATCTGAATTTTCAGCCTTACTCCACCATTTCTGCAACATCCTTTAAAAATATTAATTTGATGTAAAAACAAAATATCACACTACTTGCACATGCGTATGAATGCAAAGCATGTCTTCATGGCATATGCTATACAGTTAAGCCTGTCATATTTGACATATGTTTAAGTAAACTATCCTTCTGGTATTTTATATTTAAATTTATTCATTTGCGTTTTGGGAAGGATAAGATGATACTGGGCATTTATGGCACCTAGATATCTTTCTTCCTTAGCTAATGGCTTTTCAATACTTAAACCTTAAGAGAGAGTTACTAGAAAATTTTTGCTATGCAGAATGAAAATCCCAGATCTCTACTATTGCCAATGAACTTAATTTGCAATCAACTGAAATCCAGTCTGACTTACTTTCTTCAGTGTTCCCATCCTCTGCTGCTCCTGCATGCTGTTATAAACTAAGGGAGTTCACAGACATTTGTTTTTGAAAAGGCACTGGCAGTTTGCTCATTGTGATATGAAGTGTTAGCTTTGATTTTTCTTTTGTTTCTAGGCCAGTATTCAGTCTGTGAACATCCACAGTGCCCAACAGAGAGCCTTGCATAGTTCTTTCAATCCTTCCTGATTGTAATAAGCAACACCCTGTCTCAGAACTGAACTGCTAGCTTGTCATACTGCAGAAAGTCTGGATAATGGAAACTTTCAAAAAAAATGACTAAATTCTCTAATGTTGCCATAAAATTCTTGTTCAGCAAATTCCTTAGTGAAATTTTTTAACTTACTATGAATAACCTAAATAGGAAAAGAGCACTTTAAAGTTCTAGATCTGCACGTTCCACTTTTCTAGACATTCCTAATAACAATGTACTTTAGCTTGAATTTATTTTACAAAAAAGGAGAAGAAATTATTCTTTAGCGCGAGGGTATAATGTGTTTTAAATACATAGTCTGCAATGTGTGCAGAAATCAAGAACACCATTTGTAACGTTAAATTGAAGCACACTAAAAGCAAATAGTAATTTTATAGCTGCATGGAGTATACTCTTGAGTGATAGCAACTATCTCCTCCTGGTTTTATTTCTTTAGAAGACTACAATAAATTTGTGTAGCTCTTGGTTGGAGAGCTGCCAGGCAGAGAAGAACCTGGGAGTGATGGTGGATAGTCGGCTGAATATGAGCCAGCAGTGTGCTCAGGTGGCCAAGAAGGCCAACGGCATCCTGGCTTGTATCAGAAACAGTGTGACCAGCAGGGCTAGGGAGGTGATCGTCCCCCTGGACTCAGCTCTGGTGAGGCCGCAGCTCGAGTACTGTGTTCAGTTTTGGGCCCCTCGCTACAAGAAGGACATCGAGGTGCTTGAGCGGGTGCAGAGAAGGGCGACGAAGCTGGTGAGGGGCCTGGAGAACAAGTCCTACGAGGAGCGGCTGAGGGAGCTGGGCTTGTTCAGCCTGGAGAAGAGGAGGCTCAGGGGCGACCTTATCGCTCTCTATAGGTACCTCAAGGGAGGCTGTAGCGAGGTGGGGGTTGGTCTGTTCTCCCACGTGCCTGGTGACAGGATGAGGGGGAATGGGCTTAAGTTGAGCCAGGGGAGTTTTAGGTTAGATGTTAGAAAGAACTTCTTTACTGAAAGGGTTGTGAGGCATTGGAACAGGCTGCCCAGGGAAGTGGTGGAGTCACCATTCCTGGAAGTCTTCAAAAGACGTTTAGATGTAGAGCTTAGGGATATGGTTTAGTGGGGACTGCTAGCGTTAGGTCAGAGTTTGGACTCGATGATCTTGAGGTCTCTTCCAACCTAGAAATTCTGTGATTCTGTGATAGAGGAGACCTGTTGAAATTAAAACTGTGTTGTTCAGCATAGGATAATAAGAAGCTTCAGCATGGTAGGAAGCTTGAACTAATTCCACGAGTTTGAGATACTTTGATCTAGACAAAATTTTCAGGGCAGCATTATCCCTAGTATGTGATATAGCAAAAGGCTTGTTAGGAGCTCATTTTCTCCATATTCCTGTACAATCCAAATACTGTTTGTTCATCTGTTCATGCATATACCTGCTGAAAATATATTCACCTAAGATCTGCTCTTTGGTTCCATAGCATTTTGCAAAGAAGGATTACTTAATTATTAGAAAATAAAAGACTTCAGGCATGTCAGCTTTGTTCAACTGGAGTTTATTCAGTGAAAATCACTCTACTACTGTGAACAGGTTCCTCACCAGTCAAGTACATTGCCTTCTTTTATTTCCTCATTAATCAGCTTTGCGCTGTGATTCAACTTTCTAGCTTTTGCTTTTTGCTGATTTATACACTTGGAATGTTAAAGAGAAATACACCCTTTATATTGAAAATGTAAGTCATAAATCAGCATTGTCAGAATAAATCCACCAGCTTTTTAGCTAACTAGTATTTTATTGAGGGTGCAAACTAATGATTGCATCTAATTTGCATGCCACAAATCTCTACTTCTAAGTTGGCAAATCTGTAGGGCTTTTGTTGCTACAAATAATGTAGTGCAGTACAGGGATTGCAATACAGTAGTTGCAGTAAGAGACGAGATGACTACTTGCTCAAACTAGTCCTGTTGTGTTTTTTTTTTTGTTTGTTTTTTGCAACTGTTTTAAAGGAAAATGTATTAAGTTAGCTATTCTCCACACTGCATCAAGGAGCATATTTCATAATAGCTTAATTCATGTTTAGACCCTGAACTTAAACAGTGTTTTTTTTTAAATGCTTAAGCTGATTTGTACTTGCTGGTTGATCTGCACTTTAGGAAATGTAGCTACTTTCTTTTCTATCCTAAACGGAAACTGTTGACTTCTTTGAGAAATCTCCCCATATAATTGTATACTTTGATTGCTAACAGAAGGCTGAAAATCTGGGCTTGAAACGGTGAAGTACAAAGCACACAATTTCGGTGATATTTGAAAGTCTGTTTTTCAGTTGGTCATGCTTGATTTCATGTTCTTTGTTCTTAGCTATTTAAAGTTTGCACATACGGTTGCACTGTAGGATACTGTAGCGACCTTAGAACAGTTAACAGTAGTTATTCTCTAAATCTAGACTGCTGTCCTTATAGTAGAGAAGTGTGTCGGTAACCCAGGGCTATGGTTTTATCTCTGAATCTTTCTGCATCCTTAGATTTCATGCTTCATGATACTGTCGCAGTGCTATACATTTAACTTGATCACTAACTAGAATAACACAAGTAAAATGAAGATGTCCCAAACTGAGTGACTGCTGTCAGTTTATGGAGCCATATGTATGGCTCCTTATGGATGCTGGCTAAGATTAGAGGTAGATCTCCCTAATAACTATTATTTATGCATGATTTCTTGTAAGCAATCCTAGGGCATAAAGCTACAATTGAAACATGATTTATATATAAAATATGCTAAAAGCACTGTAACACTGTGACGACACAACAGCGAACATTGCTCTTTCATTAATAACCTTTTAAGCATCAGATACTCATGAAGAACCTGACCAGTCCTCAAAAATTCCATTTTGCCTTTTATGTTACAGGGGGAAAATAGCCTACACTAATCTGTCTGAACAAAGGTGTAATTATGTTGGAAATGGGTAGTACAAACCAAGCATCTTTCTTTAAAAATAGTGGAACTCAAGTGATTACACTGGTTATAGCCACAGAAGTATGACAGGAGTAAGGTTGTCTTTAGATGACATTATCCCAGCTACTGCTTTGTCATTTCAAAGTCTTGGTACACTTTAATAAGGGATCATTTTGTTTTAAATACATAGGAAAACCCTTATTCCAAAACAACATAAATCAGCATGTGTGTATTGGAGGGGAAAAGCCTGTATTTTCTGTTTGCCACAAAGCTGTTTGCAATGCAAAACCACCTGTAATTTCAACATCAAATACAAGCCTGATTATTGTGTTTGAGGGTAAGTTATTCTTGACTGTCTGACCTCCTTGAGTGATACAATTTTAACCACATTATGTTTGCGGAGTTTACATCTCTGTAAGATGCTGCTGCTACCAAAATAGCTATGGTTAGCATGTTGGTTGCCTAACTGTACTTTGAACACCATGGGCTTATTTTTTTGCCCATGTTAGTGGAGAAAACTTTTATACAGCTAGAGCTTTGGCTGCATAACTACCCAGAGAGAAGAAAAAACAAGCTAGGTAAATCAATAGAGCTGTAATTGTTTAACCACAGTTATTTTTGCATAGCAAATGGAGGTGTTAAAGGTGTTAAAGTATGTGTTAAAAACCAGGCTGGGAAAGAGTAAAATGTTGAATTGAAATGTTGATCAGTGAGATTTATTATAACAAGATTATCAGGCTTTACCAGTGTAGAAGATTAAGAAGAATAGACTTCTGAAGAAAAATGGCTGATATGGCAGTAACACAGATAAATTCAGAGTTAGTTCAAAGTTACAATTAAGTATAAAGAAATGAAGGCATATAAAGGCATTGGAAGGCAGTCATGGCAACAATATAACTTCTCTCTCTTGCAATTACAATGTTATTTAAAACATTTTAGGCTTCAGTCTCAGTTTATATGGAGTTGAGCTCTCAAATTTTTTTTTTCTTCTCTGGAAAAAAGTTACATTTTGTTTTATATCCCGAATCTCATTTCCTTGACTTTATATGAAGGCATCTGTAAGGATTGTTTTCTACTGACTGGATCTTGATCCTGTGCCCATTTTGAAAGGAGAGGGACTCTCTTTTTTTCCTTGGGGTAGATTTTTAAAAGAAATACATGTAAATTCTTAGTCAGGATTATCCTGCATTTTATTGCAGGATTCACGCATCAGACACCAGCGTAGCTTAAAAATACTCCACCTGCTAGATTCCTGCTTTAATGTTTCCAAGCTGTTACAGAGCATATGAAATATTTTATATATATTTTAAATAATTTAAAAATTTTTGTGATGCAAGCATGTATCACAAATACAATACGTAGGTGAATCATAGATATTTATTTAGAGATCTAAAAATACACTTAGTGGTTGCCTTGTGAATAAAACATACTGGTTGCCTAGAAAGCTCCAAATCTTGAACAGTAAAGCTTTCACCATAGGAACCATTGTGATTTGAAAAAGTTACTGTTAAAAGTTATGCTTGCAGTGCACAGCCACAATGTCTGGAGTATAACTGCACAAATAAATTTGCATTTTTAGGTGAAATCTCAGCTTTTTCATGGAGAAAGAAGGTTAGAAGAGACCAGTTAGTTAAGGAGTTTGCATCAGATGACAATTTGGTAGAAGAAATCACCATGTGTCTCTCATTATACATCTGATGCATTTAATGGATACATCTGATCATAACATTTCTTAGATAGATGTTTGAATACCTAAATTGTATCCTGTACTGCAGATTCAATGGTATAGTATACAGAAATGTGAACCGCATAAAGGACAAAGTACAGTAAGATATCAAAGTGTTTGAGTAGATCTTAGTGGGTTTGTAGTCTATGAATTCTGAACTTTGAAAGGATATTGATATCTTGTTGGACTGATGTTGAAGTTCTACATAATGCTAGTTAAGTTGAACCCTTATCTCTCTTCCTTACCTACATTGTTCGGCATGGTAGTCTTGCATGGAGCATAAAACAGGCTTGAGAATGGCTAAGGACTACTCATGGTAAAGTAAAAATAGTTATTAATATATCTTTAAACCAGAGTTCATTATTATGTATATATTTTTTGTCATATTCATGAAATCCAGCTGTTCTGCCAAGTACTGTGGGAGAAGCTTGTGAATGAAGGCTGAGTGATAGGATGAAGGCTTATCTTTGTGTAAATTCTTCCTTTGATAACTGGCTATCTCACACACACACAAAAAAACAAAAATATAGGAATTCTACCAGCAGTTTTATTTTAAGGAAGAAGTTCTTGCAGAATCAAAAAATTAAGACCAAGCCATGTGAGGTATGAGGGAAGTAGCTCCACTGTAGTAAAATCTCTCTTAAATAATAAATATCTTTAGAAAAAAATCTATTGCTGTAAGTGAGGAAAACAATATGTTTATTACAGGTTCATTAAATACAGATGGTTTCTGATGTGTTTTTTAATAAAGTCAAAAACTTACGTAGTGTGCCAAAATTAATGTGCTTATAATTTATATAATATTTTACTTGGTTTGCACACCTTTACTGATAGTAAGTATATAAAAACTTACATTACATAAATTGGTTGCAGCTTCAGTTGAAAATAATGCATCCTTAGCTTATGAGCTTTGTGGTTCATTTGGTCTGTAAGCAACCTTACAGTATTTATGAAAGAAAAAAAAAAATCTGGAGAACTACAGCTTAATGTTATGGTCTTATTTTTAGTATGAAAAAAGCACTGTGTAGATATCAGTTCTGAGTTCCCAACTTCATAATTATGTTCAAAGTTATAAACTGAGTTAAAATAATGTTTTATACAGGGATACATCAGCAATGAAACTATAGCACAGTGGTATTATTTTGGGAGAAGTTGTGAAGGTAAAGCATAACTTTAAATGTATGACTTTCCTGTGGATATTGACCTATATTTTAGTATCAGTTTATGTAGTAGATGTTTAATCCGTGATAAAACCTGGTAGAATTCATTCAGTAGTAAGTTGAAGAGAAATGTGTGAATATTGTATGAAATTTATTCTTCAAGGGCCTTTTTCAGAAATTGACCTAGCGTATTTAATACAGTTGTATTGCCTCTGTACCCTTCAGGCACAGGTGAAAAACACAATTGAAGCATACCTTATAAAAAATAAGAGAAGGAGCAAATATGGAAGTTTTACTCTGTTGGTATAAGGAGCTCTTTAAATGACAAGTCTGGTCTAGTACATCTGCTTATACTTTGTTACACATTTTGTGGTGTGATATGCCATCTAGTGTTAAGTCCCCCAAAAGCAGCAAAACACTGCAAAATGATTACACTAGCTTTCTCAACAGTATGCTTGGATAGTTAGTACTGACTTTCTGAAATATTAGGTGCTCAGGACATACTGTGTATTTACAGTGGAGCAGAGAGGCAATGTTTATTTCTCTTCAGTATTTTCCATCTAATACTCTGTTCAGTAACTCTTGTTGTTCGTGGATACCTGTCTGTTCACGAACTCTTCCCATGTACAACAGTGCAGTTCGATGTCTATTCCTCAGGTGATGTTGATACCTGCACTGTCCTTTGTAAGAGTGCAAGCTTTAAGTTATATTTACAAAAGATAAATTGTAGAAAGAAGCAGTTTTCTAATTGATTCTAAATGCATCTAATACAGTAGGGAAAAAATTAAATAACCCCAGAGATTTTCTGGGGAGTGGTCATAGAAAACGTTATGTAATGCAGAGGAATACCCTTGTAATAAGCTGAATATGACAATACTGACTTACTCTTACTCTGTCATACAGAGGTGAGACTTGTTTAGAAAGTGTGTTCTTAGGGAAAAGAAAAAAAAAAAGCTCCTGTATTTGTCTTTTTCAAAAATTTGAAAAACTAAGGCTAATAGTGCCATAGTGAGCAATTTTATTTCCTTTATTTGTTGAACGGAATTTTCTTGAATGTCAAAAATATTATTCCAATGTTTGGAAATTAACTTTTCATACTCGAGAGCAAATTGAGCAGATGAATTGATTCTCTCTGATTAAGGTAATAGAAACTGGGGGACATGGTTCTATCCCCCAGTTGAGATTTAAGCAAAAGCAAAATTCATTCAAATATAAGATTTCAGGAGTCCTATTTCAGTAATTTTTTTTAAAACATTTTATTTGCTGAATCAGAGTCATGAAGTGTCTTTTCCATTATTGCATGCTATGCCATGTATCCTCAAAAGTGGTCAGTAAATGAGTAACGTACAGATTTTTGTCATCTACCCACATCATGAATTTATATTTTAAAAAACAGTAATTTGATAAGCATCCATTTCAAATTACATAGAATTTTCAGTTATAAGTAACAATGGTAACAGGTTGAGGAGAATACAGATTGACATATTCAAAACAGATGGATTTAAATATACCCCCATGTTCTGCAGTAGTTTCGAAATTCTGAATAAACTTGGAAACACTCCCCAGTTACCTCCATCTTATAAATCTTGTTTCCTTGAAAAGAAAAGAGACTTCTTTCTAAACCATTTTTATTTAGAATAAAAAATTTTCATTTTTATTCTAAGGGCAGCTCCAGTGTGCAAGTAATGTTAAGCTAGACTCTTTAGGTTGAAAACTCCTTTTCATTCATATGAACTTCTGAGACAACTGTTAAGATTCATAAATTAAAAAACTTTCAAAAAATCCTGAAAAAAAGTCTTGCTGTTTCGCAAATATATACTTCAGAAGAAAAAAACAAAACAAACAAACAAAAAAAACCAGTACTTTTCAAAGAATCTGAATTCACAGCAGGAAAGGACATTCCCTATTTTCATAGGTAGACAGGTATGTCAGGCTGTTAGCATCTTGGAACATCCTTAAAAGCTGTTTGGTGCTTGAGTCCTTTAAACTGATTTTTCAATAATACCTGTTATTTTTTCCCCTCCTCACATGATAACTGACACGAGTATATGACATTTTATTTATCAAAACAAGCAGGGAGATAAGAGGAAACTCCGTATGTCCAAGTTCTTTGCCTTTCTGATGTTTTTTTTTTTTTTTTTTTTTTTTTCCTGTGTTGCATCAGTTTTTTCTAAATTAGCCTAGTTTTTTTTTTTTTTAACAGTTCCAGGAGAAGCAGTGTAGAAGCAGCTTGGTTTGTGGTCTGGCACCCATCTCAATGTGAAATGGGAACTATTTAAAGTACTTGTCAGACAAATATAACTTTATCTTGAGTATAGTTTAAGAAAGGAAACGACTCTTATACTGAGAAATCTTACTATGATGGCAAACTTCAGCATCACTATATTTACGAGTTAGCAGCAGCTGAAGTACTAGAGTATAAATGAAAAAAGATTAAATGGTATTTCTTACAAAAATGCATTTCACTTCTCTATTTGAAAATGAATGTCACTTAAAATGCAGTAGAAAACTGCAGATCTTGCTTTTTCTGTTTAATTGAATGTGTTAAGTGTAAACAGTGTAACTCTTGTCATGTGAGAAATTTTGGAAAAAAAAAAAAAAAAGTTGTCTTCTGGATTTCTGTAAACTGTGCTGGAGTTTGTGGAAAAAGCTATACCCATTAGTAGACTTTTGACTACAGCTGAATGTGGGTATGTGGATATCAGATGTGACTGATCCAGTTTAGATCCTTTATAATTATAGGCTGAAGGTAGTGCTGACCAGCCTTGTTGGGAAGCATCAACTTTACCTCCGTATAATAAAAGGAATTTGACACTTCCTCACAGTGGAAGGCTGTTTCACTTGTAAAGCACTCCAGTCCAGCTAGGGGCCCACTGCATTATTGTCCCTAAGTCATAGAAAAGTGAGTATTTCAAATTGCAGGGACAACTTCCCAGAAGCTATTATTTGCTTCATAGTACAAAGCCAAAAAGTGAATCATAAATGCTGGTGGCTATCACTCTACCGATACTCTTATGTGCTTGTTCAGTGGATATTCCTATAGACATGTCATTATACTCAGAGTTATTAAATAATTATTGTGTATGCATTTGAATTTAGTAATCTCAGTGTAATTTTGATTCACTGAGACTTAAAAATGACCTTACAAAATTAGTTTTTATGAGATTTATAATTGGAATAATAGTAGAAGTGTGAAAGAGCAAATTGTTCTGTTCTGCCTGTACATCATTAGGAAATCTGTCTGTAGAATTTTAATTTCACAATATTTATTGGTAATGGCAGTGTAAGCATAGTGTGGAGCAGACGGAGCTCAGCTTGACTGTTCAGATCCCAGATGGAACTTGAGCTGCTGGCAATTTACAAATTCTATATTTGACGTAGAAATTCCTGCAAACGTTGATGCAGAGAAATAATAATGGAACAAGAAGTAATCAGAAAACTGGAAAAGTAAAACTCAACTACATATATTGCCTTCCAGTTCAGCTGAAGTTTTCTTGACACTGCCAATGCCTGACTAATGGTTTGGTATGTTCAGTACTGCACAGTAAGGCTTCTAGACCCGAGGACAGAATGCTATTCCTGCAAGTTAGTAGTTTATATAGACTTCTTCAATACATATTGAGTCTTCAAAAGAAAAAAGAAAAAAGAAAAAAAAGGCATGAAATCTCTTAAGTCAAGACCTACAGAAGTCTATAGTAAAATGTTAACGGACATATAAAAAGAAGGAATTGAACAAGCAGATCTCTCTAACACTGCTGCACTGGTGCTGTATTTTAGCTATTAACATCTTGTGTGTCTGTGTACCTTTCAGTTTAAAAGCCTATGGGGATGTAAGCTTTTGAAACACTATACTAGGATGTAAAGGTTAAGTCATATCAGTTTATGTAAAAACACCTGCTACCACATACAGTGGGGGGAAAAAAACGTGGAAAGGGTCTGTTGAGGATTTTTGAAAGAACAAATTAAAACGTACCTCATTTTGCTATAGTTCATTTAGTGTATAGGACAAGAAGCAGGGATGGTATCTATTTGGAAAAATGTATAATGTTGAATATAGCTTTGTAATATGCTGCTAAGAAGGCTGAAGCCTTGTCTACAGCCTTCAGTAAATGCATGTTTTAAGGGTTTGGGATGATGTCCAGGGCAGGTTTTCACTTTTTTTTTTCAATTGACACACAAACTGAGCTGACAGAACTAGTTAATAATAGATATAAATGTATCCCAAACCAAACTTGCATTAGGTTATCTTCTTCAAATACCCAGTCTACAGTCTCCTTTGTCTGTAGATGCCCTTTTGTTGGGAGGAGTACATGAGGAGATGGGAGGAAGAGATCCACATTCAGTTTTGTTGAATGAAAATACTGCTCCAGTGTTACTGCTGTGGCTCTGCATGTATGTAGGTCTCCTCATTGGAGGAGCCATGTGTAGTGCTGTGTGTTTTGTCAGGGGACAACACTAGGAGGAAAGGTAGGTTGCATGATGCACAAAGGGGGATTGGTCCTGAAAAAATCTTACACATAGAGAGAAAGAGAAGGAAAGAAAAGGAGGTATTCTGTGGACAGAAAGAATGTATGAGCATTGTAAGTACCCTTATGGGAAAACAAAGCAAAATGGGAGAACTTGATAATAAGGCAGGAGACTATGGATGAAAGGTAAATATAAAGATGAGGGAGAAGAGTTCGTACACACCTGGAAGGCTGTACTGGGAGCAAGTAGTGCTTTAAAATAAGCCTTCAAGTGTAATGCAAAATGATCAATGGAATCTCATTGTAGGTCAGGTAGCCTTAAGCACTGACGTGTTTGCTATCCACCCTGGCACAACATACAGAAAGGATCCAGAAATGTGCTGCTTGTCATGTGTCATCGCTTACTGATCTACTCCCATTGGGAACCTGTTCCCATGGCAACATTGCTATCCTATTATAGCCTAGGTACAGAAGTATAGCAAGTTACATTTACATTTGTGTGTGTGTACGTACTTCCATCGTCTGAATAAACACGCACACATGTTATGTGGGTATTTGGATTGCATACTATAAGTAGCTTTTGGAGTGCAGGACACTTGGTTGGAATCTTTTCTCACCCCAAAATAAGCGTGTTCTATAGTTTAATGAAGGAATGCGCTGAAGTAATACCACAGACCTTAATGTTGGAAGATCTAAAACTATAGGTTAATTTTATATATTTTGAAATATTTTTGAAACATATTTTTGAAAAGAAGTAGTATTCTGTAGATTATGTACTGAAAACCTGAAATTCTTCCTGTTTTAAAGATTTACGTATAACTTGTACAGGTATAAGCTACATCTGAGAGTAAATGTTGCAACACATTGTTCTGCACATTGGATTGCTTTAATGGAGGACTAAGCTGTTCTGTGATCATGCCTTGTAAACATTATAATTATGTTTACTTCTAAATAATCTAATCACGTTTCTCTCTATGGTAGGTATAGAGACCTTTGTCATTGTACCTAGTTGAGAGAGTTAAATTGGGTATTTTAAAAGGTAATTACAGCGACTAGATTTTGGAAGCAGAATTCTGATGAGAGGGTCTGGTGTTACTGCAAATACAAAGTGTGTTTAACAATTTGTGGTCCAAATACTAGGGTGCAAAATCAGCAAATAAGTAACAAAATAATATACACAGTATGTTTGGGGGGGGGGAATTATACCAGCTCTCTTTCCTTCATGTATTTATGGGAAATGTTGTATGCTGCAGCCACCTCATACTTGAATTCACTTGAATACAGTGCAGCTGTAGTTTCACATCTTTTTCCAGCTCCTTCAAAAAGCTGAGTGTTTTCCTGCAAGTGTAGCAGCTGCCCAGAAACAGCTTGTTTCTGCTAATTCTCAGTTTTACCATGCAAAACAGACAGTTGTTTTTCAGCGGCTGCAGAGGGAAAAAAAAAAAAAAAAGTTATTTAAGTTATTTTCTCCCAGGTGAATTAGGGGAGTAATCAACTAATCTTTAATGTGGCTTTTCAATTTCTTGCCTTGTATGTGATCTTAAATAACAGTTTTGGATGTTTTAAATGTTCTATACTCCTTACAGTACTTTGAAATGTACATGGTATTACATTTGTAGAAAGATAGGGTAAAATTACAAAATCACAGTATATATGAGTTTATTAGGGCTTTCTGCATCTAATCAGTGCTGACTGTTATGATTGATAGCAGTCATGCTAATACATATTTAGCAGATTAAATGGCTTCGTGACTAGTACTGCTGTTACTCTTTTCCCTCCTGCTGTCATCAGTATCATTTAAGAAACTGCACTCTCACAAAGAAAACTAGCAAGAATGGGAATCAATTGTTCTTTGCTTCAAGCTTCAGATGATGTGGTAACATTCTTTCGGTATGTACCAGGCAAGGGTGATAAATTGTTTTCATATGTCTACTGAAGAGAAGATAGACTTCTGTGTACTTTTGTAGCAGTTAGCTATGGGTTGGGTATAAGGCTGCTTCTTTCTTTGTAACTAAACATTAGGCTCTTGAAAGAAGTGGAATCCCTATTGATAGAGACCTTAAAAAAAAAAAAGTCATATAAGTAACTGCTGAAGATGCTTTAGGTGTATGTGATCTAGCTTCGTTGCTGGGGGATGCAGTAGATGCATATTTCCTGTCATTTTCTTAGCTCTGATTTTTTGTTGTTCTGACATATTTTCCAAAATGCAGCTTTAGTCTGGTTCTAACCACCACTTTTTAATGCCAGCCACACTAGCTTTAGTACTTAATACTGCTGGTGCAATACTATTCTCTATCTGGGTGCTTTTCTTGAAGTAGTGAGTTAATAATTTTTTCATGAATTTCTATTTTTGAGGAAAAAAATTTACGTGAGTCAAGAGCATTATGTGGTGATGGTTGTGTTGTCGTGTTTTTTGTTTGTTTTTGTTTTTTTTTAACTGTACATATGTTCGTTTTTTAGACATTGACCAAGAAAAAGAAAACATGAGGTGGAGTGTATTAGAGTTATGAATAAAGGAAGAAGTGGTGATTGATGTGCTGCAAAACATTTTCAAGGTAACTTGACGTTTCAAGGTAACTTAACATTTCTAAAAAAGCACGTTGACTATGGTATGAGATTCCTCTCATAAAAACCTGTTTCCAAGATGAAAGAATACAGTGAACATACTTTTATATTCATAAATCCAACAGATTTTAATTTATTCATGGTTACAAACCTAATTGCAATTGGGCTACAAACTGAAATGTATGAGGAATTACTGTTCTAAATAACAGCTTAGATTTTAAAAAAGTCAACTGTGATTAAAGACCATGGTTAGTTTGAATTCTACACCTGTCTAATGCCTCACTTTAAAAGAAAAAATGATGTGGCTGGCAGGTTTTATTGAAAAGAATCCAGAAAACGTTGGATATGGGAAATTACAGTCATCTCACTAGAACCTTTTTGCTTTCATTACTGCCCCAAGCAACCAATACTCATCAGACTCTGCAAGCTACCTGATATGAATAAACATTGTAAAATATTTTAAGTCATTCGGAATCTAAGCATATCATGAGTCTTTATATCAATAAGTAACAATAAAAGTGAGTTGTGCCACTTTATATAAAGTGAAAAGAGCCTACTATAACTTACTAAGTTACCTCTTGTTCGCCATTCTCTGTGGGATATGTGTCTGTGTAAGTGTCTCTTAAGAAATGTGTATTGCTAGTGACTTAACCTGATGCATAGATAAGTCTTTCAGCAAAAATGCTACAGGGAGGCTTTTTGAGCCCACCAAAGAGGTTTGAACATAGTAACAAGTATTTAACTGTATTTGCAAGAAGGATCTTTTTTTAAGGATGCTTTCTTTATTTCAAACAAACAACAGTGACTATTCATGTTTGAAGATCAGTAATAAATCAGCATAATTTTTTGAATCTTAATGTCATTGTAAACTAGATGCTGTATGGGATAAATTTAAAGAACTCTAACTGCAGGAAGCTTTTATTCCATAAATTGTTAGAAATGACCTGGTCCTTTGAGTAATCTGCTCTACTAACAGAGATTATTCTACAAAATAAGCAAGTATGTATAAGTTGATTCTAGCAACTTCTGAAGATACTGTTGTGTTTCTGAGCCATAGTTCTCTCTCTGTTTGTCCTGCAGTAAAGGAATGAGCTAACTTTGGTAGGAAAAAGAAAGTAAAATCTAAAATTATGAATAATGCAGTATTGAGTATAACTTAACTTACACTTTCTAGAGCCATTAATATTTCAATCTGCGTACGTTTTTGAATGTAGCAACATGTGACTAATTAAAAATATGCAAAGGTTCCAAACCACAGCATCCTGCAGTGGAAAACCAGGCTTAGGTGCATGTGATGAATTCCTAGAACCAGATAGTGTGCCACAGTAACTGAGATTTTTGTATAGCCATTTTTTTTCTTTGAATCAAATAATAAGGAAAATGTAAATGATCGCAAATATAGTAATAATAATGTATTAATAACTTAAAGCTGCAAAGCAATATTTCTCATGCCAATTTATATGTAAACATGCTCAGATCACTTAGCTCTGCACCCCTCCCTCACTTAATCCATCTGTATATTAACATAATGCTACTTTAGTGTCTTAAGACTGTGACTGTAGGTCAAAATTAAACACACTTTTGTTCTTGCTGAAATAAAGGGGGGTGGATAAGGGGGTCTCTGTTGACCCCAGTGGAAACAGAATAATATCCAGTGTTTATGTACTTTTGTATAAACACTAATTAGGTGTCCATATCTGATTATTTCACTTAAAAATTCCCATATGAAAAACTTGTAGCCACGATCATCCTCTTCCGTGTCTAGTTGCATTAAATGCCTCAGAACATTGCTTTAGTAAAGAGCAAGATGCACAGATCCAGGTCAGAGAGCTTACCTTGAGCTAGATACTTTTTAGAAAGTTAATATTATTACTCAATACAAGAAAATAGATGAAAATCCTGTTGAATTCTGGAGATTTGTATTAAAGGGTTAGCACGTTGTTTCTGCATGGGAGGTGTCTGCATGAAGTCAGCTCTGATCTAACAAGCACATGTTGCTATAGTAATGGAGTCTATTGAATGTTAACGCACTGCTTCAGCTATGTGACAAGTATAAAGTCTAAAATCTGTGATATGCAGTTTCATTTGTCAAAGCACGTATCTGCTATACTTTCCCTTAAATATTTGATGGTGAAGAACCGTTTCTTTTTACTTCTATATTTTCAGGAGTTGCAAGCTCTCTTTAGCAAGCTTCAAACTTGCCTACAATATGTTTAAGAATAAAAAAAGAAAATCACTGTATCTTACAGGATGCTGTAGTGATGTTCCTACTAGATACAGGAAGCTTTAATACTCTCATGACTTGTTTTAATAGAATCCTTTGCATAACTGATGCTAAGAGGCAGCAAAGTTGGCTTTGCAGTAATGATTTCTGGTGTTCAAAAAAAAATGTAACCTGTTTGTGTTTACTGTTGATGTGGTTTTAACTTTCAGGAGAATGAAAGCTGGTTCGAGTTAGCTTATTCACCTTTCACTTTTTGCATGTCTTGATAAATGATTCACTGCTGAATCAGAAAATACGAGTATTCATAGTGAAAAAGATAGAATTACCTTTGTGTAAATAAAACACATACTTCAGTTTATTCCACTATGCTTGTCTGATATTGCTGCACATGTCTAGAAAGGCAGGAAGTTCTGGGCACTGGTCTTCATCAATATAATTTCCCTGAAACCTGATAACTGTACAATAAACATGCACAAATAAAACATCTGCTCCTATAACTGCTATGCATGCCCCAGTGAGAGGATGTGCCGCAAAAGGCCCAAGAACATCTAGGCAGGTTTTAAGTTCTTATCAGAGTTATATTTGTACATCAGTATTTATTTAAGTTTAACCTCACTGTGTGTCATAAATCTTTGACAGCTGGGTTAAAGATCAGTTTTTCATTTGTGTTCTCAGGAATTGCTTTGTAAACCAGCAAGTGCAAAGGCCACAGTGACATTAGTTACCACGAGCTTACTGTCAGAGCTAATCTAGGACAACTAAAGATGTAAACAGGCGGGCTTTTTGGCCCAAAGAGGACATTAATTAAGAAGGACCATGCTTAGATGTATAGAATTTAGTGGTAATTTCTACAGGTTTTATACTGACATAACATGAAGTGTATGATATGGAGTAATTCCATTATCTAACAAAAAAATTTTTCGTTTTGTTTTGCTTTTTACATGGGTTTACACCTGATATACCCACTGGTTTCAGAAGGCATTCCATTCCCCCACCTGCACCCCAGATATAACTGTACTGCAAGAGTACTTTACAAACTGATGATTTTCTAGTTTTCCTTTCATTTCTTTAAATATTTCTTCTGCAAAAATAATGTATTCCTAAATCTCAAAGGCCTTTACCACAATCATGTCTAATACTGTTATGATGCCTCTCAGTGATAGAAGTTCAATGTCATACTGAAAAATTAATTGAATAATTTTATAAGATATACATTAAAATATTTACATTTTCTGCTTTCGGTGTTTAGACCACTGCTGAACTGGAAGTGGCTTTGTAAATGAAAGAAAATTTCCCTCCTTGCTCTTTAAATTTTTCATAAATATTTTTTGTTTGCAGTGTTTTTAAATGGATATTCCAAAAAATATTTGCATAATAAACAATTAATTACATGGTATGCAGAACTGATATCTTCCACACGCAAAACCTTTCTATAGGAATCTATTTTAAGTAACTAAATTAATTTCTTCACTTAAGTGGTATTTGTGTGATAATATTACTACTTAAGAATACAAGCTTTCTTAAGACAAGCCTTGCCTGTGTCTGATAGAAGTCTTTTGTGTGATGTTTTGAATTTGGATGTGAGTACCAGGTGGTATTGTTTAGGTCAATCTCAGATGCTTTATTAGTCATTTTTGTCTTCTGGGGTTTCATGGTGGGAAGCAATTTTTAACTTTTCCAGTACATAAATTATTTTTTATCTAAAGACAAAGGGAAGAATCTGATCATAAGTCAGCCTTAGGAGTCCTATGTTAACTTCTACAGTAAATAAGAATATTAAGAATTTTATAACTCTGCATTCTGTTCTGCAGCAAAACCAGTGAGCATGTTTGCTTCATGAGCATGTTTTGCTGTAATAGAAAAAATATGTAATTGGCAGCTTTCCTATTTTCCAACTGCAGAAGATAATAGCAGCACTTAAATATGGAAAATAATTTGTAAAACAAACTAGCAAAATACATTCATGTCTGCATACTCAGCCTGAGTCAATGATTTAGCTATTCCAGATCATCTGGTATCTGGCAGTTAGATGAAGAAAAAAATGTCAGTCTCAGAAGGCATATCTTAGTTTCCATGGAGCTGCTCAGGTCTTCATGGATGTGTTGTAGGTTAGAACTGTACTATAGTTAGCAAAAGCAGCACTGAAATAAATGGGGAGGGGAAAGGCTGTATGAAAACATTTTAGAGAAGAAAAATTAAACAATAAAGAATACTTAGCATTTAGCTCTTCACAGGTAAATACAGATAGATAAAAGTCAAGTTATCCTCATGTCAGCCTTGTCAGGTAGGTAAATATTTCTCTATTCTTAAGCTCTTTGGGTTTTATCCATGAAGAGTCAAGACATTGCTTGTTATTAGTAACATGGAAATAAAACACTGGGAATCAGGTGTAGGGTAAGAAAGTTTCTATCAGTTCATGGGCTCATACACTGGTTTCAGCAGCTCTGAATGAAGGGACAGGGATGGGAAGACCCCTGTCTTGTTTCCTCCTTGCGTGTCAGCAACTTGGTCAGCTGTTTTCCAAGTAGAGACAACCCCTTTCCCCCAGAATCCCAACTAATCAAAAATATTCTTGAGCTGAGAAGCAACACAAATGAAAGACAGCTTGATTTAAAATAAATAAATAAATAATAATAATATTTTTTCTTCTGGCAGGGATGAACTTTTTTTCTGGTGGAATATGAAAAGCTGTGATAGTCTCATTAGCTTTGTAGACTGTAAGAAGCTGATTCTCAGTGGTCTTTGATAAAAGGCAGTTGCATCTGACTGGACGTTCAAATCAATTGACTGCATCCACGTACCCAAATGTATTTGTAGTAATTGAGCCGCCCCTGTACATCTAATTATACACTATCATCAAGGGCTCATTAAGAGGATAAGTACTAGTTTGGGAAACATCTATAACTAGACAGCGCCATTCTGGAACTGCAATTTAAAGACAAAAGCTAATTTTAAAACATTATCTAATAAGTCTCTGAGATAAATGTAATTTTCTAAGGCAAAATTTTGCAGATTACTAGAAATAGACAATTCAGTAACAAATGGTAAGATATGTTTTCTTCTATATTTGGGCTATTATTTCAATGCAAGTCTAACACAGTGAGTAGAATTGACAGTAAAGCTAATGAGAACACTTTTAAATGAGGTTTGAATTTTGTGTTAAATACGCATAAAAACGCATAAACACCAAAGTTTGGAGTCAATTGTGACTGTTTAAAATTACAGTCACCAGTCAGAGTATGAATACAGTCTGTACAAAGAGCTAGCCCTGATGCTTTGTTGCTCTAGGATCATGCAGCCACATAGCTCTTTTCTTCTTTTATAGCTGACCTGAGTTAAAAAACACATCCTTTTTTAATAGGATGGGCTTTTAACCAACAAATAATTCACTTGCAAATTCTCAAGCAAGTCTCTCTAACACCTGTCTGAATGAGGAAGAGTTGTGCCTTTTGCCTCATCCACTGAAAGCTTATATGACAGTATGTATTACACATGATCTATAGATTACATTACAAATTAATATGAATAGCAATTAGTTGAGATAAGCAGGCAAAAGGGGCTGTAATAATGCTGCTTGTATGAAGCAATCTTTTTTGTATATTAGTGAAAATGATAGGTTGCTGCTGCATTTCTAGGAGAGAGGTGTGATTTTAAAGCTCTGCATGGCATGTCTGCCTTTATGCATAGGTAAATCTCCCTGATAAAATCTAAGTCATTGGTACCGCCTGAAGACTCCAATCCTATGATGCTCTTTTCTACTCTCTGTATCAGAACCAAAGCTTTTCCAATTACAGTTATTACAGCTTGCTTTAAAGCACTAAAGGCATACCCATTTTTCCACCTTTAATTACATTTTCTGTGCTGGCCCCTACCTTCTCATTTTTGCTTTTCTTTCAGATATATAAGCCCTTCATGCTCTTGATTCTCTCTCCTGTTCTGTGATCTGTAGCACAACAGCACATGTTGGTGTACCATAAAATACAGATGTCTTCCAATTCAGCTGTAGCAGAATTGTACATTTTTTTTGAATCCTGGATCCCAACTGACAACTGCAGCCTTTGAGTTGCCTTGTTTTGGGATTTGGTTCATCATTTTTCAGCACAATTTTGTTTGTTAAATTTAAAGTGAAGAGGAAGTGGGAGTAAAGACAGGTTTACATCAAGAATGTAGCACTTTTATTCAGCCTTGAAATAACTCTGTGAAGTATGAATGCTTGGGAGGTAAAAAATGGAACAAGTAATTGAATACATAAATAAAGAGCAAGGAGAATTTTCAAGTGATTCAGTACCTTCCTCTATTCTGAAGTTTGCCCACCCACTCCTACATGCCACCTCCTGTGGTCCAGGACATTTTAATGCAATGTGGGAGGTTAGCATACAAATTCCTACTGACTGCATTTGTGCATAGCTTCCCACATACATTTTGAAATAGGGTCCCTTATTTAGAAAAGTTAATGAGTATTATAGATCTCTCCTGAACTGCAAATGCAGTGGGTTGACAATTACCTGTTACAGCCATTTAAAATTACTTGGCATTTCATAATTATGTTTTTTAACTTTGTTACTGAGACAAGTTTTCATCGATTACAAGTAGTCAGTAACTTACAGAAAGGTGGTATTGTGCAGAGAGGACTGGAAAGATGGATGCTATGTGTTGAAAGAAGTACCTTGCAAAGGAGGCTGCCCAGTGAAGTTAAACGTGTTCTGTGCTGATTCACTGCCTGCATAGATTACACACAGCTTAGTAGAAAACAGTGATTTCGCTGGAAATGCTTGTTGAATAGCAAATGGCAATTTGGAATGGTTTTACAGCCCTGTAGCACAGCTACAAGTATCCAACTACTGATTTGTAACGATTCTAATAGAATATAATACTACATCCATTAAAATATTTGTCATTTTGGTGACTTTTGAGAAGACAACATGAACAGTGGTTTATGGTTGAGCTCTGTTCTCAAAAGTTAGGAGAAGCTCTTCTTGTGTCCAGAAAAGATAGTCTCAAAGATGAATTCTTTCAAAATACCATTACATAGTGAATTTAATAACCTATTGAGCTGGAAGACTTTGATCTCCTGCACAGAGACCGTCAATAGTCTGGCCACTGCAGAGCTGTGGACAGCAACTTGTTAGACTTCAGATCTTAAGGCAACTTTATTAAAAAAAAAGCCAGTATTTTTGAAACTGCAAGCTCTGAAGGTAACCAAAATTCCAGAATGAAGTTTCAGCTTCATTTTGATTTATATCAAAGTATTTGGTAACTCAAGGTTTCCTTACTGTTCATCAATCCAACATCAGTCTCTGCTTGCCAGGGCTTTCTAGTTGAGAGTCCAGAGAGCTTTAAATTAGCACTTGCTAGGCAGATTTTGATGTAGTTTAGTCAAATTCCAGTAACTGCAGTCCACCTAGCTACTAGTTTTTTTCCTTATCTCACCCAGAGTCAGAATTTTTTGGCTTTGATGAAGTACATTTTAAAAGCAAATGTAAATGCATTGTACCCTGACAGACATCATTCTACCAGCCCAGCCTCCCACTTCCTCCTCCTGCCTTTCTGACATGAAATAACATTTCATTTCTTTCTCTTCTGATTACCTTACACCCTTCAGATCCAAGCTAAATTCTGTCTTTCTATATGCTTTTCTTTCGTATTTCTATTTTTCCCCTGCTAAGAAAGAATAGGTTTCTTGAACTCAGTTTGCCATTATTGAAGCATTTGGTTTCTTTCCAAAAAGAAACTGTGCATAACATTTAATTGCTATCAATTTGCTTCTGTCTGTATGGAAGATTTTCATGCAGCGTTTGGCTTTGGAAGGCTTATTTAAGCTTAAAGTGTTGAAATATCATTAACCATTTAAGTAGGGGGAAAAAAAGCTAGGACTCAATGACAGGAACCAGGTTGGAAAGGCTAGATTCAACGGCAGGGAGGAGGGTTTGGTTGACTGGTTTAGGGGAGTCAAAACTAGATTGAAGGATTTTTAAATCCTTCCAATAAATTCTTAAAAATCCTTAAATTGAAGGATTTAAAAATTGGGGGTGTATTTTTTTTTTTTTTAGCTTTGTTACTTATATTCCAGATGACATATTTTAGTTATATTTTTCTTCATTGTTTCTAGTCTGTAATAGAAATACACATGAAACATACAACTACGTACTAGTAACATACAAAATGTGTGAACACCTGTTACGAAGAACTGCTGAGAAAGCTGGGGGTGTTTAGCTTGGAGAAATGAAGGCTCTGGGGATGTCTGATGGCAGCTTTTCAATTATTAAAGGCAGCTTAAAACAAAGCTGGGGAAATATTTTTTTACTAGGGCCTGTACCGATAGGGCAAGGGCTAATGGTTTTAAATTAAAAAGAGGTAGATGTAGATTAGATAGATATAAAGAAGAAATCCTTTACTATGAGTGTGGTGAGGCACTGGAACAGGCTACCCAAAGAGATTGTGGATGCCCCATCCCTGAAAGTGATTCAAGGCCAGGCTGGATGAGGCTTTGAGCAAGCTGATCTAATGAATCACCCTGTGTCAGGGTGGTTGGACTAGATGATCTTTAAGGTTCCTTCCAACCCAAACCATTCTATGTTTCTGTGAAAGTGTGATGTGGCGTATACTGCAATAGCTACAAATAGATGAAGAATCAAAAATGCAGTATCTTTAACTAGGATTAGTTAGTTGAACAGGACAGAATTACCAACAAGGAATGTTATACAGAAAATGCATTTGTTCACACGCTACATCTTTCTCAAGTATTCTTTCTTGTAAAAGAAATAGTATGCCAGCTTTGTCTTTTTGTGGGTGATTTATTCTGTAGATCAATTATAAGACAGTAACTTTGGAGTTAAAGGTACACAACTAGATTCTGACTAAAGGATTTTGAACAGTACTGTCCTGCATCTAGAGATGTTGCAAGAGCTCAAAACTTAAGCGGGTACAACAGAAGTGAGGATCTCACACACAGGGCAGATTACAATGTTCTTTGCTTTATCATTTTGCCCTCGCTCAAACCTCTTTAACATTTCACTACACAATCTCACCTTCTAAAGATCCTTACAAATACCTGAATTGTGTAAAGGGGGTGCCAATTCGTGTCTTGGAACCTACAGGTGCGTGTTTCTGTTCTGTGCATATTTGGTCCATGAAACTATGTCCTGGTCATGTGGATAGGCAGGGACCCTTTATCATTGCCCCTTGCCAGCGTTCTCCCTCAGATCTGTTTTCAGATTGTGCTGTCATCTTTAGTCTGCTGGGTCATGATGTCAATGAAAAAGATAATTACTAATACTTATTTAAATAAGAGACATAGGAGATATTAACAAGAAGTCTCTGAAGAATGAAGGCACATGCTCAGTTCAGTGAGAATCATATTTCAGCTCTAAAGTATTTCTTGGCCTTCCGTTGAAATTCTAATTCTTCTAATTTTCATTAGCACACTTAATATACTCCCTACAGTTTCTTCAGTGGGGCACAAGGAAATATATCAAGCACATAAAATCTGTTACAAGTAATGGCTGTGAATCTTGCTGGTTCTTGTTTCAATGTCTTTACAGCCATTGAGCAGCCTTTCTTCCTCTTCAGATATTATCCACATAGATTTGCACACATAACACTTCAAAGCCAGCCTCAAAAAGCATTTAAAAAAAAAAAAAAAAAAAAAACAGAACAAACAAACACTAGCAACAGCAGCGATGTTGCCACCTTGGTTGTGGTTTGGAGGCGTTTCAGTGTCTTAAGCTGGAGGCAGGATGTGGATCAAGGAAACAGCTAGTAAAAAAGCACCAATGTGCCATAATGTTAAAAGGTTCAAATACTAGATTTCTAAGATCACCAAAACTAAAACAAATGAGAATTCAGTCTCCAATATGAGAATGAGGTTGAGGATGAGATTTACTAGCAGAAACACCAAAGGTGTGGCTGAAATACAAAGCAGCATAGGAAAAATATCCATTGAGTTGGAATGAGTAGCTTTGATTCTTGTCCATCTGGCCAAGGCAGAACAGCCAAAGCTTAAGAATGGCACCTGCAGAAAACAAGATCTTTTACTACTGAATTATGAAAATTGCACTCAAAGGCCAAAGAACCACGGATTCAGGAAGTTCTTCCATTCTCTGGGCCAAGAACAGTGGGAGGGGAAAAAAGTTTATTTTCTTTAGAAAGGAGCCTTACTAAGTTATAATAAACGTTGTTACATCCACAACCAAATTAATAAACCTTCCAAAACATCATGTGGACACAGATTTGGATCTACATGTACATCCAGATGCTTTAAAAAACAAATAAACAAAAAAAAAGCACTCACCTCAGTTTATGTGCCTCATGCACTTTACAGCAGAAGAGCTGTTGTGACTGTTATCTAGGATGAAGGCTATCTGTTGAAACATGTACACAATAAAAGACTGGCTAGTTTTTGGCTGCCATATTTTAGGAAAAAAAGGAAAAGAGAAAAGAAAAATACCAAGTTACTCGCTAGAAGAAAAATGTCTTCTCATTTGGGCTAAGGTTAAGTATTTAATGAAACTTTCTATATTCCATCCTGTCTTTTTTATACACGTACAAAGAATCTGGTGGCAAGCAAAGGTATAATAGCAGTCTTCCTCTTCCTGGCTCAGCTTATTCAAACTGCTTAGACCTATACAAGAATTCTGTTTTGTCTGAGATGGTCAAACAAGAGTTTCAAAGATAATAATAGCAATGAAAATACCTAGCCTGTAGGCAGAGCATTTTCATGCAGCTCAATTTGCCATCTGGCTTGATGACTTTGTGGATCCTTACACTTTACTCACATAAGGTGACATTTTTAGTTATATACACAATTACAGTATGGTCAATAATTCTGCCTTCCCAGAAATGTTACTAAGTATGAGTCAGTGGTAAACAGTTAAGTGAAAACTTAGAGGTACTTGAGATTTGTCCATTGTTCAGCTGCGCAGTAAGAAAACAGATCCAGCTGCATTCACAGATTTTTTAATATTTTCCCTTATACTCAGTATACAGTACTGTGAAATACATTTATACAGATACTCCGTCTAGTTGTTGAAAAAAGAATATATGTTGATAGAGAAGTATGTGCCCAATAGACAGATAACAAATCTTTAAAATTTAGCAGCTTAGATGTATGTTCTGTTGTTGGTGAACGGCTGCCATGCTTCTGCTTGGACTTCCAGCAGCAACATTCAATTTTGGATTTAATGCAAGCATGTAGAGGGGAGTGGACATATAGTTCTTGCCTCAGGTTCTTTCACTCAGAGTTTGAATCAAGCTGAAGTTTCTTGCCTTTTACATCTAGATAGAACAATCCTTGTCTACTTGAAGTTCTTCTAAGAGTAGAATCTGCATAGAAATGCTCAAAACCAGCACATATTTTGCAGATCTCAGATCTTCAATGTAATCCTGCCTGGACTTCTCAGGTGAAAGTAGCACACATGCTCTTCAACATTACCACCAACAAATCCTGTAACTGTTATATACTAGTGCCCTCTACTGAATTTTTAATATAAGCCATTAAAGGCTGCATTATATCACCCTGAGAAGTCTGCAGAGCTTTCACAGACAAAAATGTAAATTGGAAAGAGTTGATATTCATGCAGAAAAACTGGATAATTTGAACTTTTCCACATATAAGGACATATTTCCCAAGCTGAGTCATGGTTTCATTTTTAAGTAATTTGCCCACAGGTCTACCAGAAAGTCACCCAAAAGCAAGTAAATTCAACCCAAACTGTAAAGTCCTAATTCTTCTTATGTTTATGAGGATCATTTATTTTTGTCTTTAAAACAGCCAATCTGTACAGCAAAACTATAAAACAAAAGGTATTCAAAAGTCTCTGGAAGAAAATCACAATATATCTGAGCCAGAACACCACAAAGCCAAGCATCTGTATACATGAGTTCTCCCATATTTTAGCTACTTTAACTACTTCAAAAAACAGCATCACATCACGCTCAGACTTAAAAGCATACTCCAGTCACTTCTAGCTGCTCAAGTCATTTAAAAAAAAAAAAAAAAAAAAAAAAAACCAACTAGCAGATGTGAAATGAACCAAATATTGCTGCCTTCAAGCTGTACACACAGTTCTTTCCCGTGAACTGAGGGTATCTTATTAGCGAACCTCACTTACATCCAGTCTTGAAAGAAATGACATCAGAACAAATTAAGCATTAATCCTCCTAATATAGTTTCTTAGGAACCGATTTTTTTTTTTCAGTATAGGAAAGATTTCTGCAGGACATAAGACACTTCAGCTCTGCTTACATCCCCCAATATTACAGAGTTTTCTGCATTCTCCTACATCACCCCTTTCTAACAGAGAACAGGGAAATTGAAGAAGCAAGAGAAAATGCTATAAATCTGTCATTAAAATAAAATAGATTCAGGTCAGGTGATAATTTCCTTGGTTCCATCATGCTTGGAAAGGGAATGTTTTACTTCTCCCTTCACTTTCACTGCCGTGACCAAGCTTTGCCATCCATAGCCAGGACACCCCACTGACCATTCTTTGAGATACTCCTCCCTCTAGTGGCTCCGTTAATATCTGTACTGCAAAGCCATAGCCAAGGTTTGCATTCCAGACAGCATTCCATTCATCTTTAAATCCTATTGTTGTTCCCCAGGAATGAAATAAATACTGATTTTGATGGCCTAAGAGTCCCTGGCACACAGAATTTTAACTGAAGAAGCAGCATATCCCAGGAGGAAAGCTGTGATTCTAGATACAGTGTTTGAACATCAAATTTCTCAGGTATTTCCATAGAAAGTAGAACTATTTTCTAAAAATTTCCATGAGACTTCATTAAAGCAGTTACAGACTCAGAATCATGGTATCATTGAGTATTCTGTAAATCCCCCTCCTGCTCCCCAATTAAAATCCATTACGTTTTTATGTCCTTGTAGTTAAAACAGACTTAAATGAACAAACAAAATGCTCAAAAGCTATTGTCCACTGAGAACATCCCATTTTCTTCTGTTACAAATTCAGCCTTTGGAAGCAAGTTTTACAATTGCATGCGGTTAGAGAAAGAAATACAGAGTTATTTTTAAGCATTTAGGAGTCAGTATAGTAGCATGTTCTAAAGCATTGTATAAACATCACCTAAGTTTAATATAGACCTGAAAAACAGAAAGCCAAAAAAAAAAAAAAAACTGACTGTCAAGTTCTTCTCAAAGCACTGTAGCAAGTTACCAGCAAAGACAGGATTATGACTGTTGTGGAAATGACTAGAAGCAGCCTCTCAGCCTTTTTCCCTGCAAGCTTTGATTACAAACAAAATAGATTGTGATTTGGCTTTACTGTTCAGAATAGTTACTTTTTTGCTTGTTTGTTTCAAGTCTTAGTTAGCTATCAGATTCATAGGCTTAGAACATGCACCCAAACTTTAACATTTATCACTTTTTTGAGAAAATGTAATTTGCCTTGAAATCTGTTTGCCTTGAAAGTCTGCCTTTGGACGGCCACTGCATTAGTAAAATCCACGTTCGTCTTTGACAAAGAGCATGTTACTGTTGATGTTACTGTTGAGGAGTAAGTCAAAAGCAGAATGAGAAACTGAAATAGCTGAGCATAAAGAAAAGGCACAATTAAACAGGCTCAACCATCTGTAGGTGCACTGCAGGAATGGGCCATTTAACAGTGGTTGTAAAGACTGGGTAAGGATATGCATAATACGCAACTTCCTCAAATTCATTAACTCTATCAAAACTAATAGTCATTGCATAAATTGGGCTATTGGAATATTTAACCAGCAAGAGAAACAGCTAAATTTCTAGTTGGATTGCCTTAAAGGCAACAAAATGTATTTTGTTTGCATTTTGAATTCATTTCCGTGGATAGATTTTATTTTTCAAGTTTCTTTAAGGACTTGGTTTTGTTAATGCTATTTATCGTGTTATATCTTAGTGTACTTTTCCACTTATGCAGCTTCTGAGCCCTGATTAACACACATGCTATTTCATGCTAAACATCCTTTCTCCACAAGGAGACTTTTTCTTCCACTTGCTTTTCTTGACTTTCTTTAAACTGGGTCAAGTGTTTATGCATCCACATGACAAAGTGCAAAAATGGATTAGTTCAGTAAAATAACAATAGCCACTAACATCTTACAAGGCCACAGGAATATTTTATTTATAGTTTAGCTTTCTAGAACCCTTACATTTAAAGTGACCTGTTGGTTTTTTTGTTGTTTTGTTTTTAGCAGTAGCTCTTCACAGCCCCTATAACTTATTATGCAGTCTTCAATTAAAACCCTAAATTTAAGAATTGGCGGCCATATTCAGAAACACTTCTAAAAATAACAAGTTATATTTATGATTGCTAGCTGGAGGTAAAACTGAGCTACATTGAGTACCCTTAAGTGGTCACAAAGTGTGAACAGTACTGGAGGAGCAGTATTAGAAGATTCTCCTCAGGAACTCTGGTGTTACACCTTGGCAAGTGACTTAAATGTAGACAAACCATTAAGACAAGCTTAACACCAATATTTTAGGTCAAACATAACTTACAAACTTCTTTGATTTCCTTGGCTCATACTGCATTGCACTTTTGCCTGAAGGATGCTGATTCAGGAGCGGAATAGTTTGATTTAATTCTCATTAAACTAGGTGAAGCAAATGAGAAATTCAGCATATTTTTGAAAACTGTTTTTCCCTCAAAGCAAGTATGTGAGATTGCACAAGAGAATAGCATCAGGTAGTCTGTAAATACAAGGTTTTGATTTAAAAGATCTATGACAACCTAGCACTGGTCTTGCATCAATATTCTGTTACCACCCCCATGTAGGTTCAGCCTCTGCTTCTACTTTCCAGCTTCTTCTAAGAATTAACGAAGTGCTGTAATACAGGATTTTCCACATTTTAATGGGGAGCTGGAAGAAGGCCACATTCCCCTTCCTCCTGAAGTCATGTGACATCACCTTATCTTGAAGATAACATAGGCATAAACAAATTGGAATGGGATGAGATGTCCAATTCCCAGGGACTAGGGCACTGAAAGGAGCAGCACTTCCTAATACTCATTTTGTACTAGGCTTTACCATGTGAAAAAAGCCCTAACAAGGCAAATTTTAGGACTAACCTTTTTTCCCCGTCTCCTTATACCACAGGGCAGTGAGGCATCCTGACAAGCCACCAGCAGACTTACGCTTGCCCAACAAACTTTTAGAACACTTCAACAACATAAATAATTAACTTCTGATTTTTTTTTTTGCCCTGCTGAATTATTCCCTATGCTTAAAACTTAACAACTGAACCACAGTGCACTTTTAATTGCAAAAAAGGTTTTATGCAACTGTGAAACCATGTGGGCAATTTGCATGGATTTGTGCATCAGTATGGAAGCCAACAGTATAAAGACAATTGCTAGCATCTGGGACATTTCAAGTTTGAGGAACTAAGCTCAAAATGGTGACCTGAAAAGAAGCATAGAGCATACTGAGAACATTTATTGCTTAGAAGATGAACAAGAAAGAAGCAAGCAAAAAGGAATTGAGTAATTTCAGCCCCACATCACAAAAGAACAATTAACAAGAGAGCTTTAAATGTGCTGAGGGGAAGACATAACATCAGAAGACAATAGGTGTATTTGGAAGACGAGCTAAGAAACAAATGTGAAAAAGTGAGATACCTCGAGAATCTCTTGAATAAAAGAACTACAGCAATTTAACTTTGTATCTGAGAGGCGAGACATTCACAACAGAACACAGGCTGTATTAGATCAGTTTTATTATGTTATCAAAGTATAACAGTAAAATATTCAAAATCTATTGACCGCATTCATACACAAAAAGGGCATATAAAATGTTAGGTCTCAGAATATGTTCCATACAAAATACTGTTAAACGTAGAGCAGCAAAGTCATTGCCAAACATTCCCTGAATTTACGAGGGCCTCGAACACACTGTGCTCCAAGAACTACCTTAATATCAAACATTCCTTCCTTTGGTCTGCAAGTCCTTTGCAATTATTGCTAGTTGTTGAAGCCTTCTGTGTTTTAAACAGAATCACATAGTGACTCTGAGCCACTTCAGAAGTATTACAACGACAGCTGAAAGTCCCTTCAGCATTTTCTATACATTGTCAAAAATAAACATATTTGGTCCTCAAGAATATTTTTTGGTTTCTGAAAATATCCTGGAAGAATAAAACATAGTATAAGTTATGGAAAGAGAGAGACATGATCCATATGTGTTCAGTATAACAAAGACATGTCAGTAGAATCAAAGTTTTGAACTGTGCAATGTGGCAAAGCACCAGAATTACTCCTCTTAAGGAACTTTCACATTCCCCTCTTCCCTTTAAGATGTAATTCTTCTTACAAAAATCTAGAATGCTCAAGTGCTACATGGCAGTAGCAAGCCTATGAAGAATGCTGAATACTCTTGCCTTGTAGAGGAATATGCCTGAGTAAGCACTTCTCAAAGGGCTGAGTGAAGTTGTTCAGTTTCAGTGATTAGAGTAATGTTGCTTGCTGCATTCACTTCACAGCCATAAGTCTATCCCAATATGCAAGAAACAGAAAATTAAAGGGCTGAAGATAGTTTGGCAGAAAAAAAAATCAGAGGTTCTGAACACAAAACAGAGCTACAGTCTGTAGAACCATCAGATCAAACTCAGAAGCACTGTGCTTGTGCTAAGTGTGCACATTCTCAGACAATATTTCATAGTAACAAACAGGAAGCCAAAACCAAGGCCTGAAAAACTTTCATATTCATCATTTTTACCAGAATAGCTAACAAGACACAAGCACAGACACTGTTGGACTTGTCCACTAATGGAAAGCTAAGGATATAGATTAATGGTTTACAAGTCTTCAGGTCAAGAGATGTAGTCAACTGATTTCAGAAACAATACTAGATCCCAAAAACTAGAAAAGAATTTTTTTGTACCCAAAAGAGAAATATTAAAATTTGAAAAGCATCTTCTAGAACAACATATTTTGGAACTTCAAGCTAAACTCTTGGTATGAGTCTGAGAATGTGATTAATTAAACAGGTAAGGAGCTAAATGAAACTTAGATACATTCTCCAGATGAGGTTAAGAACTGTTTGCCTACGTCCCTTTCTCATTTCTCAGCCCTTGATGCTGATGTTGGTGGCCTGCAATACAGACTCCAGCTCCACTCATTCAAGTGCTTATTGACAGGCATTCTACTTCAGCAAGAAATAAATTGTGAAAAACTGTTGTCTAATTTATTTCTGTTGCAAACCAGTAACATATCAATTTATTCACAAATTGAGTCAGACCACAAGGAAGAGCTTTATCTTTGAGCAGTCTTGGAACACAAGCCTGAAGCTTAACCAGCTGACAGCCCTGCACAAAGTAGAACACTTGGCTGAAGGACTTGTGTGCTGCCTGCTTCCCACCCCTCCTCATTTCAGCAGTAACCAGTTTTAAGTGGCTCGGGACAGCACAGTAGTTTCTCTGGAGAAGTCCAGACAATATAGCTGCTGAAATACAGGTTCCCAGGCAACTGATGACAACATACATGTTCCATTTTTAACATCAGAAAAGTGTCTTCTCCCTCAACCAAAGTAACAGGGAAAAACGCAGGGGAAAAGTGAAGCTACAGAAGCAAATTAGAAACCTAGGAAGATATTTAGCTTATCCATGACCCTAGCTTGAGTTGTTCTGGATTTACAAATCATTTCGGAAATTAAATTTAAAGCTTTAAACCTACTTCTTGTGCCAAAAATATTTCCTACGGTAATAAGAGTTCAAACCTGTCATTTCAACATACCTTATTCTTATATTTGATAGTAGTAAGCATTTTATGCATGCTACAGAAATAGTTAAAGGTTACCCTTCAGAGAACTTCAGTTTCATAAGTAGTGAATCCTTAATGCTTCTCATGAGTTTTTAGAACTCCTTTTTCCTGGAAGACGTAGCATTTTGAAAGCATTCCAAGTTGTTTTCTGAGAACTAAATAGAGTCTAACTGGGTGGCTAGTTTTAAAGCAAGTAAGAAGAATCTTCCAGTGACATTTTTCCAGTGGGACTTCTATAATCAAGGTTATAAATACCATGGCCTTTACGCCATCATTTCTGTGTAGTTCAAAGCTGAAATATTTTTTCTAAACACTGAATAGAACAGTACTGTAGTAACAGAGTTGCATGTTTGGCAATTATCTAAACAGTTAAGGAACAGAAATTGAGATCTCACCTTCTTAAAACAGCAATTATATAACTCAAATTCAGTTCCCATAGATTGCGTTTTGAAGTTTGAAGTTCCTTTTCAACTGAGGGCAACATTGATCCAACCACTGCTTGTCCAGTAACTGAATAAGAGCTTAAGTATTTGAGAACACGGCTTGTATTTTATACTAGTGCTACACTGGCTTCCACTCCATGCCGTTTCATCTTCCATTTTAATGAATGCCCACCATCCATTATCATTTCCACTACTGGAGATCTTTTGCAACCTGAAGTGCAATTCTGCACCATATGTATTGTTTGCCTGCACTCAATTGTATTAGCTTTACTTTACATGCTAAAGAATTTACACAGCTAAAGAAGGGTATTGCAAGCCCCAGCCACAGCTGAACTTCTTTCCTTCATGGATAATAATGCACCAGGATAATAATCCTCAGATTCCTGATTAAGTCATTAGGCTCTAGAAGTCAATAAGCAAACAACTTTAAGCAAACAACTTTTTCCTCTTTCTTAAGAAAAAAAGTACCTAATGAGAACCTTCAAATAATTAACACATTATCTTTCCCCAAGAAGCTGTAACAAAAGAAAGGCTGGATATGACAAAAGGTCATCCAGTACCTGGCAAACCTCTTGTCTATCTTACCTAGTAGATATGTACATTTACAAACTAAGGCAGTGGGAACTGTGGATCAGAATATGCAAGACCCTTTAGAAGGAATTTGCTGTGCTTCTCAAGTTATTAATATCCTTCCCTTGTTTCATGGGAGTCAGATTGCAATCCTTCCCAACCCTCCTACTCCTAACCCTAAAAGGCCACACAAAGGATAAATCATGTAGTACGTGCAAGGGGCTGCACAATCTCCAAATGAAGGTCTGTATGAATACTGGACACAATACTGGAGGCACCAAAATGCATATTTGACCAGGTTTTCAAAATATGAAAACACCATGAAGCATCATGAACATACATCAGAGACAACCATTTAGGACACCAACCAACTTCTTGAACACAACCTTAAAAAAAAAAAAAACAAAATAAATAATTCAAATAACTAAATACCAAGGGATTAAAAGGCATTTCCCTTACTTAAGGGAAGGCATCACAGGTGAGGAAAATAATTGTCAACACAAGGTATCACAAATTAAAAAGCAGCTTTTTCACATAAGAGATAGTAGTATCATTTGATAGCATTTGAATGTGCTCATTTCCTGAAAGCTCAAATACCACCACTTCCTGTTTTTGCATGTCCACCCACTTTTGACATTGCAAGGCACTCTGTAAGTTTACTGTACCATCCCCATCACTGTAAATAATCTTGGGCTCTTTGTCAGGAAAGCTTTCATAATGGAAGGAATCCGGTGTTTCTACGCCAGTACCATAAAGACAGTGTATGCGCACACCAGGTGGTTTCATCTGGTAGACCAAGGGTTCAGTGTCTTGTCTCATGAGCCAGCCATCTTCAAAATTGATGTCCCTGTAGAATTTTTGGTAATCCCGAAGGGTATAGTTGGCCGTAGGTGTGGTTACAAAGACCTTATCTGGAGGCCATGTGTAGTTGTAGGGGAGCATCCAATTTGTGGAAACTGCTGATCGCTGCTGATCTCGAATCTTGAGTGAACTGATGACAGGTATTCTGTTGTTGTCACCTTAAAAAAAAAAAAAAAAAGATGTAAAATTACATTATACATAAGACAGTGCATGATCTCATAACCAGAAGCAATTAGTACCACTCAGTGATAAATCAAAAAATATTCCCTTTGCTTACACTGAAAATTGAAGAAGTTTTTCATTTTTTGATTGTCTCAGCAATCAACTTCTGCAAACTTCCAATAACTTACAAATTTACGTACAAGTTAATGACTATGAATGACTGACAAACCAAGAGTACTGCTACCTTAAAGGTCTTAAATTATACACCCAATAAGCCTCAAAATTATTCAATTTTATCCCATTTAGGTTTAATACAGTATACTAGTGTTTGATCAAAACATTTGAAGAATAATATTTTTTTGTTGTTGACATCAAGACTAGAACAGACTGCCAAGAAAAATATATAAAGATGGATCAAATTAACATGTGATTACGTTATAACTTATATGCTTTCTTCAGATTGTAACCACTACTCATGTCTTTCTCCCCCCAAATTAAAAGCCACCTAATAAATAGTATGCATAGCAATCACTGGAATTTATTTATTTTATTTTGAAACAGTTCTGAGATCAGAGGTTTGTTTTTTTTTTTTATGGTGACTGATCTGACCTATTTTCTATCACAGTGGCTAGCACACCTCAATACTTTTGTCAGCTGAAACTTGAATCTGATTTTTTATTATTAGGTTCAAGTAGTTACAGCATGTCGTTATTCATGTCAACAGAACCTTAAAAATCAAAATACCAAAACTGCTGTTCCTGAAACAGCACCAAAGCATGTATTTTTCAATTCCATAAGGTGGCACTGTCGGTTCAGGAAGACAAGCTAAAGCACAGTATTTACTGCCATTTTCAGGAGGATTGCATGGAGACATTACGAGAATAATCCTGGGAAACAGATAGAAGGGAAACTCAAGAGAGCACAGCAAGAATTACAGAAGTCCTTAAATGCATTTCACATTACTGTGTGCTGTAAATACTTAGCTGTGCACACTCACCACTAAGATACCAAATGCTACATGCAAGTTTTCAGCAATAAAATCTTGAGTTACAAACCTAAAAATTAGAGAAGTCTACCAAGTTGTTTATTCTACTTGAAATAAACAAGTACAGAACCTGACACTCTGCTCCAGCCTTTTCTTTCAGAATTGCTTGTCAAATCTTACACTTTTTCCTGAAGTGCAGAAGTACTATAAGGTCAAGACCACACTTAACACCAGCAGGCACCGACATTATGGTATATAAAATATTAGGTCTAAAGACAACGTTGTCAACATTTCAAGCTGACAATCAGAAAAAAGAACAAGTGAACTTTGCATCTATGCTTGCCGTATGTAAAACAGGAAGAGCATCCTCGCTTTATTGGCAATACAATTGTTATAATAAAAATACCAATCCTGTGAAGTACTTAAATATGTAGCAGTCAGCAACACAGATCTAGAGACAGTAAATTTCCACTTGAGTGCTGCTTGCCACTTGGATAACAACCATGGATTTAATATCAAGTCCTAGCCATTAACATACTATAAACAGGAATGGGAACAGACAGAATGCATTTTTGCTTGAACAAAGCTTGCCTGATGTTTCCTCCAGGAATGCAGTACTTCTGCTAAAGCAACAATTCTTCTGCATGCCAGTATCCTGATAGTTTCAGAAACAAGCCAGACTAATGTAATCAAAACATTAACACCTGATGGTGGTGATTTTTTTTTTTAACCTACAAATGTTTAGGAGACAGAACTAGCCTAAGAATGGGCATTCTGATGCCTCTATACTATACTATGCCTCTTAAGTTTCCTACATCTTGACTTTTCTGCTCCAAACCATGAAGTTTAATACTACAGACATACAAATTAAGAGATGATTATGTTTTAGTAAGAATCTATTCATTAGATGTATGTAGCTAGCTAATTTGGATGAGATGCATTATAATGGATAGACAAAATATGAAGCACTGAAATTTAATTCAAAGGGAATCCGAGACTGAAATTGCATAGTCTTTTCAAATTTTATGAAGGTATTCTTAACATTGCTCACTTTCTGCCCTTTCTATAGCATACAAGCTTGTCAGACAAAGCCTGTGGAAAGAAGGAAGTCAATTTATTTTTATCGTATCTTACAGTGCCACTGCAATAGAGTAAACAATGTACAACTCAATACAAACATCTGATTTAATATATCTATACATATATATTTTAAATAACTGAGTTGTGCATTCCGGTTCAGAATCAAATTCCTTTGCTAAGCAAAGCATTCTTTTGATTTGTCCATGCATGGCTGGCAGTTGCTTTGTGCTCTGCATTTTGATGAAGCCCATTTCTGATGTCAGCTTTGTTTGGGAAGCAACCAATAACCAAAGCTAGCCAAACAAAAGCAAAGAAACAGCAGGACAGAAACACTACAAATTAAATGCTAAAAACACAATAACGTTGTTTTGCTGTGAAATAGTAATGGTGTAACATGACGTGGTAACTGAGCTTTCTCTCAGTTGTTTGCAGTTGCATAGTGAAAGACTTTTTTTTTTTTTTTAAACCAAGCTATAACTTCAGCAGGCATCTGTGCTCTGGGCACCACACCACTTCATTGCATGTACCAGTTCCCCTTCATGTTCATATCAAGCAGCTGTATGATATTTAATCAAAGGCAACTACTGAATGCTCTGGAGTCCATGTTGGCTTAGCAATACTGGACAGAGAACAGGCAGGCTGCAGGCAGAAGTGACAGAAATAAGAGGCAGCAGGTCAAACAGCAGCTGTTTGTATCATCTGCTAAAAAGTTAAGAGGGGATGCAGCTCCTAATTAAGGGATGTAAAAACTTGGTCTATTCCCATGAATGGAAAGATAGTCTGGCCACATGACTTGAGACATCAACTTGCCACCACTTACAAAAAATATTTTAACTTCATAGTATCTTCTACATTCATCCTCTGGTCTTACAGTAAACCATTTAGTGTATTTCATGCTACTTATGAAATGCACTGCAAACCTTCAAATTACCTACCTGAAGCCAGCACACGGAGAGTTTTAGCCACTCCTCCCCAGGGAGCACCTAACGACACGTAGTCCTTTATGTACTTGTCTTTCCATTCCTGAGTCTGATGGTTTAGGAAGTACAGGGTGTACATGTTACCCATACTGTGGGCAATTAAAACAACAGGACTTCCATACTGCTCATACAATAACTCTATCATCTTGCGAAGGGCCACAAAATAGTCTCCATTCTCATCTAAATGAGAAACACACAGGTCACACAGTTATAATCACTAATTGTCGCTGCCATCTTTCAACACAATTATTTAAAAGGTAATATTTTGAAGCAAATCAAAACCAGTGCATCTTTACATCAGTATTTTATGAAAGGCTGATGTTTTAGGACTGTTTCATAGAAGTAGGAAGAAACTAATATATTTTAGAACATAACTCCATTTTTTCCTACCTTTAAAATAAATTTAAGATGAGATTTTCTGGGAAATATCCCATGCTGATGGAATGCTAATTTTCCTCCCACAAAAAATCAATAGTGGAATTCATTTGGAGTCTAAAATAATTGTGCTAATGCAGAGTTTTGGAAAAAAAATCTGAACTTCCTATGAATTATATTTTTTTTCTTCCCCAAAAATGTAACAGTTTTGTAGGTCCAGGAAGATTCATCATTTCATGAAAGTACAAATAAGGGTCAGTCTTTTAAAGTACGCATGAACCTTTTAACAACACATCTTCTATAAGCAAAGTTATCCCTAAATAAGAGTCTTTGCAGATTCCTGCTGGCACAGTATACTTCATTTCTATTAGATGTAATTAAATGAGCTTTAAAATGAAGAGGGGGAAAGAAAAAAAATAATCAATAATACCTTTCTATAACCCTGTAATAAGATACCAATTCTATGTGTCAACTGCAACAGAAATTTAAAGCGGTCACATCAGAAACAAAAGTCATCGTTATTGATTTTCCTTCAGGCAGTATTCCTGGATGCCAGGGTTACATGCTTCAGTTTTGTGGGCCAAAGCGAACTTGATACTAGAATATTAGTATTAATAAAACATATATACTATTTCTTCAATATGCTTCACAAGCTATGAAGAATCTACAAACCACTTGTGCTAATGAGGAATAGAATAAGATGAAAAGTACTATGTTCTAACACTTACATAAAAACAAACTTAGAAATCGTAGGCAGCACCTCTCATTGTTCAGTTTTAAGGACACTAAATACAATTTATTCCTCAGGATATAGTTCAGGCAGTTCTGCTAGACTTGGTGTGACACCAGAATCAGCAAAGTGATACCCTTAGCAAAGTTCTTTCTGAAGACTGATAATGTAGAGTTTGGAAATTCCATTATTAATGCACCATGGGGAGGGGTGGTTTTGTGGAATTTGGTGGGTTTTGGTTGTTCTTTTTTTTTTTTTTTTAGGCAAATCTTAAGTAGCAAATCATTTAGAGAAAAAAAAAAAGACCATACCACAGAGCTTTCATCAGAGTCTAGGGATACCAAGGCCCTAAGAACTAGTTAAAAAGAAGGTTTTAAGTATAATACTATAACTAGGATGAGGGGACAGGACCCAAAACTCTTTGCTTGCTTGGAGAGTCAAGAAAGTTTGTTCAAACAAGAAATTTACTTGGTGCCTTTCGCCAGTCATAAGGTGCTCCTCTTACATCTTCATCACGTGTGTAGCCCCAGTCTACTAAACTCTGCACCAGCATATAGAAGTAGCTGCCTGTAGACATAAAATCAGAGAAATATAACAGTGAAGAGATCAGCATTAGAAGCAGCCATCATACAATTACAATGTGAGTTCTGGATGCATTGCCTACAACTCTATAGACTGATAGACATTAAAACCCTAACTTTAATCAATCTGACAATCTAAAAAGCTGCATATTAAGCAAAATGAGTTATGCTTACTGTCCCCCAAAAGAAAAACTACTCTTCCTAAAAAATTCTTCCTAGTTGGCCACAGCAAAAGATGTCATACACAGCAGGGACAACTTTTCCCTCAGCATAACTGGCCCTTGAACTGTTTAAAAGGGAAATTACTACATTACAGTCCTATCTTATGTTGATTGCAGATGGACTTCAGTTATGGCATATAATACATTCATAAATGTTGGCAAATTCTGTATCAATTATTAGAAACAAAAAGCTCACAGCATACCCCAGGGCAAAACTAGAAACTACCCAAAGTTATTTTCCTATCCATCAGTTAGCAGACTGAGACAGAACGTAAAGCTTCAAAAGCAAAGAAGGGAAACACTCGCAGACTGACTGCAAGTATCTGTGTTAAGATGTTATGTATTACAGGTTTTGAAACATAGGATGCAAGTATTACCACAATTAAGGGCACCTAGTAACACTTTAGGAAGTGAAATGTCAAAACATCCTGTTGAATATCACAGCCATATTTACATTTTGAGCAATGCCTCAATCCTTAGTCTTGAATGCTTGAATGTCCCTGAAACAGACAGAGGCAGTTTTAAATATGGCCCTGTTCTAGTTATAACGGTTTATGAAGTGAAGATCACCAAGCACAGTAGTGCCCTTTTGGAGGCAGCTCACTATGGAAAAGAAAAAGAAATGCATGCAATTTAACAGGGACCATTCTACACTGAAGCTCAGTACATTACTGGCTATTAAATTACTTAAGCCATTAGCCACAGCTAACAACTTCTCACATAAGGTTACCAGTATTTTCTGGAAGACTCCTGGGGAAAAAAAAAAAAAGAAAAAAAAAAGAAACTGCAACCAAACACAGTAATGCAGCAATCTTTTGCAGCATGACTTTACTTATTCTGGCACTGACAAGAGACAGGGAGCTGCAAAGTGATCCCACGTCCCCCAAGTCCATTACCTCATTCTCGATACAAGAACACTATGCTCAAAACCAAGCTGAAGAAGTGTTTATTTTGTATTTTGCTTGCTTGTCAAGCTTCACTCCCAAAATTTTCTAATCAATCCATCTCATTTTCTAAAAGTGTCTTCAAGATGCCTACTCAAGTTTTATCCAGAGATCTTCAATCTGGCACAAGACTAAATAAGTTTTCTTGTCTCAACCCATCAGGCCAAACAGTGGACAAAAAGGTATACAATAAAAACGTTGAAAAGCCAAGTGAACCATGTACTACTCTACTACCAAAAAAAAAAGATATTAAAAAAAAAGATTTCTACCTGTAAATAGAACTCAATTTGAAGTCAAATTTCAGTGGTTCGTTATATAAAGACATACTAGAAATCCTACAAGTGACAAAGCATTTCAAATATGCTTCTACATACCAACACTCCTTTTACTTGGGTCAAGAAATTCCAAAGAAAATGTCTGCCCAAAGCCTGGGACTCTGATATCCACTCCATCTGGTGGTTCCGTTATCTTACTCGTTCTGTTATATACCAGCCTGGAAGAAAAAAAAAAAACAGAAACATGAAGCATGTCATATTACCACATGACAGCTCTCAGCTACGTTAGGTCTTTCACTGAGTGCAGTAACAAGAACTTTAAGTGCTATTACCCAGAAGGGAAAAAAAAAAACAAAAAAAAAACACACAGGCAAACATAAGAGTACTCTAATGGCTAAGTGGTTTTACAATGTAAACAATTATTCTAATTAGTTTTTAGTTTTAGATTCAGCATATAAGGCATATCTTGGAATCTCTTTTAATCTTGGAATACAGAATTATGCCTAGACTTCTATTTCAGAACAACATAAGCTTCTTAGTATAGTTCTACACCATTTCACCTTGCATCAAGCCACAAAATGGAGAAAATTTGTCAAGAATGTAAGAACAAAAGGTGCGGCAGTAGAAGATAAAATACCTTTAAAAAAAACAGATAACAAGAATTCCCCTAGTTAAAAATAATTCATTGTGTTTGATTACCAGCAAAAGGAAGCATTTGCTATTTTTTTTTGACTAATAACAATTGATACCTCAGGTAACACATGTAGGCATGAAGTGGTTTTTAGATAATTCCCCCTTCCCAGGCTACAGAATGTAAAGCATCAAATTTAAAACTTCACATTGATTTTCCAGTGGCGCACAAAAATTGAAATTCTGCAATCACTGTTCTTGTTTTTCCCCTTTGTTGCTTTGTGTGGTAGATCTGTTTAGTCTTTCAAAAGAAAGTGCTAAGCTGCTACTAATTAGCTATGCAGAATCAATTTTCTATATACAAGTAACACAATGAAAGCTAGTTAGGAAAGATACAAAGTGTTATTTTTGACAGAAGGAACATTGAATTTAGAAAGATTTTTAAATCAAAGTTTTCAGCTAAGAAACCAAGTGACTTATCCCTCTGGCATTCTATTTACATTATAGAATATATTTGGGTCCATATGTTTATAGTACTCACAAAGCTACAGGCAGAGATTTGCTGGAGACATAACATTACTTGGAAGAGGCTAAGATCAAAAATTACTCTGAGGCCACACAAAGTTCAAAATGGAAAGTGAGTGACAGATTATTTTTAAGATGTCACAGCACAGTGGCAAGATGCCCTTCCTCCCATTCTTGCAAATGGATTTCAAAACAGAAGATAAAAACAGCCTTTATGTCAATTTCTGCTCTGCATCTTTAAAAAATTTATGTCCTTTTATGTCAAAGTTAATACTGTAATGCACACAACCTGGGACCTCCAGCAAGTACTCTAGCTTATCAGTTTTAGTACACTCCAAACAAATGCAGTCATGCTTTGGCTCCTGAATTCCTAATTGCAACTTAAAGTGCTGATACACATTCACATGGTGTTGCATTCTTGAATGCATTCATACACTACTCTTGGAAGCCTTTACATTTTTCATACTCCTCTTTCCTTGAATACTCAGTGTTACCACCCATAAAACCATAGAAAAGACACAGGGGATTCTGCCTAACCAAGAGAAACAAAAAATATTGAGGAGGCACTGCAAAGCTGTCTTTCCATAGCATACGAAGTTGCAGTAATTTCATTATGGAGAAAGATTTAATCTCTAGTTACAATACTGTGATTTTTCATCATCCCAAGAAGGAAAAAGGGATTTTGGATTTCAGTCCCATGTCAGGGCCTTTCACATGCAATGAGTTTCTGTCAAATCCATAACTTATAGTTACAGTGATCAACTCTATAAAGCTATGTTAAAGTTATACTGCCAACAAGCTCAATACATTCATGTAAGAGAAACATGCCAATATAGTATTTTTTAATTGCACAAGATAAATATTTCTTTTCCTTACAGATATTTATGATTTTTACATGAACATTAATGAAGCAATAAATGATAAAATATCCCATAAACTTTAAGTATTGACAATTAGTAGAGCCAAAGTAATTCTGGTAAAACTTCCAGACTGCACTTGAAGGATCCCAGGCACCTCAGCTGCCCACAAAACTGCTCTGACGACATACTGCCAGGAAAAGTGCAAGCTCACGTTCCTATCTTGCCTCTCTCAGCTGCCCAATGAACCTCCTCCCCACTTACTCATCAAAACTTAAGTAACTCATCAAAACAGCAGCAAATGTTCTGCTTTAGATAAGCCTACAGAAGCCTGGTAAGTGCCCAAGCCAACATGTGGTAACTGGTAGTACAGGGAGGTGGCAGAAACTAAGAATCTCATTTTCTTCAGAGATGATGAGCTACTGCACATGCAACAGAGCCACATCCTGCAGTTCAGCCTGTTACTCTGCCTAGCAGAAATCCAAGTCATTTCTCTCATTGAATCAATGAAAGAAACTTAAGGTGGCAGTTCTGTACAAAGCAGATCAGCTTAGGGAAAGGGGATAACTGCAAAGAGCAACATATCTGGCCTTACCTGATATTATCAATCCAGCAGTCAATGATGACAGGCAGGAGCAATTCTAAATTCAGCCAGAGTGTAAAATAGCTGTCCGTCTTCTTAGAGCAGAGATAGTGCACTACTGATGGCTTATCTAATTTTGCCTCCAGCTGATTACCTAAGTCCCCCGGAACTGAAAGATATAAGGAGACGGTAAAATGAAAGGGTATAACATTTTTGGTTTTAACATTGTAATGCTGCAGTCCTCACATCCAGTGTCACTGCATTCAGATGTAACAGTTATGTAATTATTTTTATTCAGTTAAAGGAAGCATTGCATACATATTTCCCACAGAAGAAATTTAGTTTCTCACACACAAAAAAAAAAAGCATGAAAACATGAGCTGGGGAGCCACCATGTACAATAACTCTGGATGAATAGTTCCTAACTTCAAAGAACAGACAGTATAGGAACAGGTTAGCTTAAGCCACAGGTATGAAAAACACATTATCTCAGACATTGCCAGAATTATCCATGTTTAAAAATGAAAACTGAGTCAGGATTTTTTTTCCTGCAGGTAATACAATTGAACATCTTTCTGTTCTTCCCTAACAAGTTGTCTGCAAACTGAATTTGACACAAAAGCGAAAGTAAAACTTAAATGGAATTATCACCTCCTACAGCACTTCTATTACACTAAATTTAGTTGGCTACTGTGCTAATCCAAATGTGTAGTTACATGTTGTTATGAGTCAGGTTTGGATGCCACAGTTTTGGTCTTTTTAAGTGTTTCGATACACTACTGATGTAAGGGAGGAATACTTGGAGGGAAGGATCTTATATTTGCACCTTCTCCAAAGTTCACTATTCTTAATTTAGCATATGCTAAATGCCCATACTCCTTTATTTTAAACACAAAATAAAGACAGTTCTAATTTTGAAGTAAGAATTTCCTAAGCTTAAAAGTACCGCTGAAAATTTCAGCAACCAGTCCCCAGAGATAAACTTATATTTTATGATAAATCCGCCCCCCACCCCTCCGACTGGGAAGGGGAAAATACTGCATTAACTGAAAAGCTGGGTACTTCTTACAATTTTTTCCACCTTTTCAGCTCCTTTCTAGCTCCTTTCTTCCCCTCTCCCACCTGCCCACTGCCTCCCACCCCTCCCCCAACATGTACCTTTTGTGGGTTTACACAGCTGGATCCTATTTACATGTCAATATTTCATTTTGACGATTTATATGCAGGTCTATCCATACAGTTGCTCTCCCTCCTCTCTCCCCTTTAGTAAGGAATTTTATCAAAAACAATTAAGGCTTACAGAATGCTGATATTTAGCCAGGGCTTTGTATCTCTTAGGGGAACATTCAGTTTAGCTAGAAAGCAAGATATGGTTTCAATGACATTTACTGCAAAACTGAAAAAGAATGGAACTTCAGGTTAAGTACAGACGGTGACAACCACACTCTTCCTACCTTCAGCCACCACAGGTTGTGGCCCACCAAAATATATACGTCAGGATTTCTTTATTGCCTGCCCCCGCTTTCTCATTAGGTGTTTCACATCTTTATTTCTGTACTCTTAAGTGAAACGTTAAAAGATCCAGTAGCTGACTACAGTTATATTTAGGTCATATTTCAAGGACACTGATTTACTGGAAAGCATAATAAGGAAGATTGTAGCATTGCATCACACCCTAGAAAAAGTTTACTGCAGTTCAGTCTTGTAACCTCACAAAACACTGTCTAGTTATTACTTATAGAAGTATAAGGCAACAGCCAGTTCAACAATCTCGTGCCTGTTCTGGCTGCTGTATCAGTGCTCTCAATTACAAACAGAACGGAATGTAGTTCTATTTATAATCAAACGTTCATGGCTGGCCAGTTTCAGCAGCAGACCTGCCAAGGACAAAACAGGTTGATTTTGTGTTCAGTTCTGAAGCAAAACAAAGTACACGAGTCACATTCTGTTCTATCCTGGAACCTCCTTTCCTTTAGTAAAAAAAAAAGTTCTTCCAGCAAAGATACCTTTCAAAAGCTTAGGCAAACACCTGGAATGTTATTTAGAGTTTTAAGAACTTTTCCAAACAGCACTTAAATAGTCATAAGTGCACCCATTTGGAGTAGGAAGACTCACAACTCCAAAGATTAAAATAGAGATACATTTACAAACAAGAATACTGAAAGCAGTAAACTGCATAAAGTCTCCCTTGGAGTTACCAGAGTGCTTTTAGATTAACTGCAAGTTTAATTTGGTTAGAATGTTTTATCCTCAAGCTTCTTGATGAAACAGGCTGTGCTCCTGTGTCCACCACAAAGATGAGAATCATTACATACTGGTTTTTGCTCACAAGATGACAGAGAACAGATGAGTTAACAGACATGGTAATTTTATGTAATCCTAAACAAAAGATAACGGACATGTTCTACCTGTGCCAGGCTACAGTACTACAGCTGAAGTATCACACGAAGGTATGATGTCTGTTTGTTTATAAAGCAGGTATTAACACAGTCTCCTTTCAGGTTTACGCTTTCATATTGTCGATCTGCTAATCACTACATTCACAACTGGTGTTTTGTTTTCAAAAGTATATCCTGCAAGCTAAAAAGGGTTTGTAGTAAAGCTATGGGGAACAAAAGGCAAATTCTGACTTTCCAAATTACAAAGAGAAGTGTATAATACCTTCAGTCTTCACCCCACACAATTTAACAGTGTTAATGATTTACAGTTGGCTGGAAAACCACTTCATGACTTTTTGATAAGTAACAGGTTAGAAAGCTCACACAAGGCGAATTCTGTAGGATAAGGACATACCTTTCTGATTTTTCTGAAATGGAATTTGAAAGCAGTCAGAGGAAAGAAAAAAAATCCCCTTTGCTTTCAGATCATACACAGAAAATACCTGTGGGCAGAATAAGTATTTTTTTTTGTCATCATCCTCGTACCTACCAATAAGTAGCATTTCCAGGCCTTTTTGCTAGAATTATTGCTGACTGTTCTTACTTTTTAAGGCCCACAGACCGACTCCATAAATTTATAAGATAACTGGCAAGTGAAGTCCTGCAAAATACGTTGGCACTAGTTAAAACTGAGCATTCAGAAAAAGATCTCAAGCAGTACCATTGCTTTCCTAATTTGCAGGTGTTAACTAATAAACTGCAACACTTGGAAACAAACAGGGATTTCACATTGGGCAGAAAAAAAGTTTCCATTAGGTTTGATGATCTGTAAGTTCTAGCATTACTCTCACTTTTCGCAAAGGCTATAATCCCAACAGAACTCATTCTAATACATTTATGAATCTAATTAACTTCCAATGTTATGATATCCTTCATTGATTTTTGCCTCAACTTCCTTGAGGAAACTAGTAGATCTCCTTCCGTGATGTGTATTTGTTTAAGTTTTATGGAAAGCACATTCACAAATATGAGAGCTTAAGAGGATACAACTTCTCCAAATCTAAGAATTCTAACAACCACCTTAGGATACATTGATACTCCTGTCTATAACACTGCTAAAGAGTTAGTGCTGATTGACTTCCCAGCAGAAGACAATAAGTAAATTGCACTCTGGAAAGTGACTTGCCTCAGTACCCCTCAGGAAACAGAACAGTCAACAAAACCATAAAGAAAAGGAATAATCCTTTATGATTTTAAGTTTCCTTGATACTTCCTTTTCCCCAAATTTTCCAATCTGGTAACTAGAAAATTTGAAAAATTTGAGAAGTCAGCTTTGAACGAAGAGGCTATCAGCTGGTACTTTTTTTTTTTTTTTTACTGCATTTATCTAAGTGGATATGCCTTTGGATAAATACCAGAACTTTCTTACTAGCTAATATTTCCACAAATAACTGAGAAGTTTTTAGTTCCAGAAATTAGCCTTCCTTCAAAACAAGTTATCTGGAAAATTCATTTGAAACTGACTGCAGTTCTCTAGGGAGAATGCCTCAAAGTTGCTTATAGACTCAGTGATAGACTTCCACAAAAAAAAAAAGGCTTCTGTTTAAAATTAGGAACAAGAAAGCAAACAAGATCTCACATGATACTTCTAGATACCTCAGATCACATGAGGCATGAACAGTTAAATCACTCTTGACATTAGGCAGCTGACCATAAAAACACACGCCCCTTAATTAGCAGTCAGCAGAAATTCAGACAAACCTCTTTTGCATGTAAATCAATTATTAACGAACTTCATTTAGGCATCTTTCTAGAAAACTTTAGCCAAGTACCTAACAAATTGTTTGCAGAGGGTATCAGAACATTGATATAGTAATTGTGTTGAGTCAGCTGTAAAAGGTAAAGAGTTCAGTGAATCCACTGCTGATCTTATAAGGACAGGTTATCGACCCCAAAATTGATAAGGCATAGTACATAGTGACTGTGGATGGACTATGTGAGAAAATGAGGTGGGAAGAACAGTAATAAAGAAAAAAGGAATGTCTTACTAGAAGACAAGTGGGTTGAATACATAACCCAGCTGATAAAAGAGCGCAAGATTATTATAATTGTGTGTGAACATGAAGCAGGTATCTAGAAACATTGGCACAGAATAAATTATTATTTTCAGAGATCGATATTGTCAATACAGCAAAGGTATTAAGTAGGCTGTCCTCATTGTTACAGGAAATTTTTGTGGATGAATATATCAGCCTGGCTGAATAGGAACACTTGGGAAAAAGAAAAAAGAATTCAGTAGCATAAGTAGATCTCTCTTCCCCCAAAACACTTGAGGGAGTAACTCCAAGACAGTCGTCTTAGATTTTAGCAAACATTGTCTTTGATATCACACTTTCAGGCAGGGCTTGGGAAGTAAAGTTTTGAGTTTTGACTTTTACCTTATTCTTCCCTGGTTTCACTACAATATGAATACACTTTGGTGTGTTATTTTAAATCTCAGGGAAAGCTGAGCCAATTGCATTGGAGATTTTTTGCAATCAATTACTACCAACATCAGTTTGGTTCCTAGTCTTACTTCTTTCATATGTACAAACATGATCTTAAGAAATATTTCATGTTCAGACAATAACTCCTGCTACCAAGACACCATTTGATGCTGGACAGACCAGCTATAGAAAACATCTTAATCTAAACAGAGCGTTGCCACTCTCCGCATTCCTTGTGCCAGCTCCTTCATTAAGGCAATTCAGCTACAAAAATTACTCATTTCTTCCTCAGCAGGTTAGTGTTCTCCTGCTTTAGCAGACAAATGACTCTACAAAGTGGCCAATACATTGGCACAATAAAAGCAGAAAGAGCACTAATGAACTATTAGATTGGCTTGGCTGTTTCTCAGACCCACACTTAGGCCAGTTAGGTAGCTCCACGAATCTGAGATCTGTCATCAACGCATAAAGAAAATCTCAGCAGCCATCTGAGGGTATCTACAAGGTTGTATCCAAGCAGCTAATCTGTTTGAAGATTTGGGAGACTTCCTGAAGAGTTATTTGCTATTTTCTGGGGAGCAGAATGACATTACCCACATAAAAGCAATGTCCCATATTTGCAGACTACTGCTCTGCTTCCTTCTCCATTACTTGAGTAAGCACAAGCTGCAACAGCAAGTTTGGTCATTACAGGAAAGTTTTGAAAACAAGTTACACTGGGTCTTATGACCACCACTGGTCTAAAACATTTATGAAACGATCATTATGTTAACAACCTTCCTTTAAACGCATTCCTTCAGACCAGATGGCCAACTCGCCATGAACAGAATAAGACTAAACTTCAAACTCCTTTTTCTGCTTAGAGGACTTTAAAAAAAATAAATAAAAACAGACCAAGAGCAAACGTGCAGATCATGACACCACACTTACTACAAAATACAAATATGTTCAAAATTGAAGGCATGTGAAGAATTGAAGGTCTAGATACCAGCCTGATAAATCAGAAGAATCATCTTATAGAGACTCCAAAACCACCCCGGGCTTGTACAACCCATTTAACGCAGTCTGCATACACCTTAGTCTCCTGCATTTGTGATTCCAGGGCAATGCATGTTTTTTGTTCCACCCTTCTTTCTCCCAAACACCTCTGCTAAGCCAGCACTTAGAATGCCTCCCTAAATGACTGTCCTAAATCTTCCTACCATCCTCATGGCAGTAATTCCTAAAAAGCTTATCTTAACATGTCACATACGCAAGAAGGGTGAAGAAAAGGTCATGAAAAGTTAACTAGAATCAGGATGGCAACATTTCATACGGGGCCAGCGAGTGACCGACAGTCACTCCTTCCTCTCCTCCTTTATTTGCTTGACCTTCACTTGCCATGTCATGTCTAATTGAAGCTAAGCTCTTGGTGCAGGTGTTTTCACAAGGACGTTGATTTATACGCATCAAAAACCCCATGGTATTTTGCAAACATAAGTTACAGCAAGTGACTGCCTAAGAGCACCTACCTTCCCAAATGTACCAACAAGCCTGAAAACTTACGTTAACACCAACTGAATCTTCATTTTCTGGACAGATAAGGACTGGACAGCAGAAAAGAGTAAATTTTAGAACAGACGCTAGAATAGTAAAAGATACAAGTTCTATAATGTTTGATAAAAATTAACAGCAAGAAAATCTGCACTCACTGATAAGTCCATGGTCAGCCACACATAGTTTACCCAGAGTTTCTCTTATGAAGAGAAAAATAGGTCAACCATTTTTTATTTTTATTTTTTTTTAGAAACATTCTTAGGTAATGTATACGCATATGATAGATCCATCAGCTAGAACTTGACACTACTATGTTCAGTATCCCTTATCCCAATCACTTTTAAATCTTCCTTGATTCCTTCATACCTAGAGTTGAATATTGGGCAACTAAAACTGTTCTCTTCATCAGGAAGAAGCTTGCACTGAAGTGCCAAAGCTTATTGCTGAAACCCAGTGTTACAGAGTGGAGAGACAGCATAAAAGATTGCTCCTAGCCTTCAGGGACAGCAGTCAGAGGACTTGTGTTCAGATTTCAACTCCAGACTCTTATGAAATCCTTTTGCTGCTTCTTCTTACGGCAAATCTGCTTGCAAATCTGCATCCTCTCAGTTAGCTCAGCCACCTGTGAAGATCTGTGAATTTGTACGTGATGCTTGGCAGATAAACAATGCCTTCTGAAGAAGTTCTTGTTCAGCATTTACCCTTTTCCATTGGAAATTTGTAACAGTAGTTAAAAAAAAAAAAAAATCAACAGAACCTAAGCTATTGTATGTAAATAGAGCTTAAACCAAACAGGATGTCTCTGTCTCTCAATGTTTAACCATTTTCTTCTCCTCCTTATCATCATCAGACCATCCGCTTACAGGACTGACTACTGACATTAATATCACCACATGCACCTGATCAGTGGGGATGCTTAGGAACTACACTATCAGTAGGCAAATTACTCTAACGTTTACTCACAATTCTTACCAATGGACACAGAGGGCGGCTAAAGTAATTACTCCAGACTCACAAGAAGGCTTTCTACGTATCTGTTAGTAACGACTTGGCACCCCCAGGCCAGCACTCCACACCAGTCTCTGTACCACCAGATGCAACACGGCTGCCCCCAGCCCCACCTCTCGCTCCTGTCAAACCCCGAGGGGAGCCAGGGGCACAAAGCAGCCCCCCAGGAGCCAGCGGCCGGGCGGAGAGCATCATAGGGCCGGGCCCCAGCCCCGGTTCACGGCGAGGACCCCAAAACCCCCCACCACCACCCCTCAGGGGACCCAGCCCGGCTCTTACCCAGCACCACGGGCGGCCCCACGGGCCGGCGGCTCGGCAGGCAGCCGCCACCGGGGCAGAGCAGCAGCAGGAGGAGGATGCTGAGGGCAGAGCTCCCTCCCGGGCGCGGGAGGAGCCTAGCGCCGGCCGGCGGCACCATTACCCCAGCGCATAACCCCGCGGCCGGGAGCCGGCGGCGCCCCGTCCCCCTCCCGGTCCCGTCCCGTCCCTCTCGCCCAGCGGGGCCGCCCGGGCTGAAAAGGGCTCGCTCCGCCCCGGCCCGGCCCCGGCACGGTGCCCGCCCCCGCGAGGAGTCACCAGCCGAGCGCGGAGAGCCCGAGCGCGGATTGCCGAGCTCCTCCTTTCCCCCTCCCCGGGCTCCGGTGGCGGCTCCCGGCCGTCGCCTCAGCCGCGCCGTGGGGAGGGGAGCGCCTCACGCGGCTGCAGCCACGGTCGTGAGATCGTGACGGGGCCCGAAGCCGAAGTAAGGGGTGTTTGCGTGTAAAACTAGGGCGGAAAGGCAGGTAGCGCATGAGGGGTGAGGTCTGGGTGGGTTAGGGAGAAACGCACCGTCCTACAGCTGTGAATTTTCGTATTACAAATTCGCAAACACATCCAGTATCAAAGGTTACAGGCGATGCCGTACTTCATGTTACTCAGGTGTACTGACGAGTGTGACAGCTGGTTGGTACACAGTATCATTAAGGCCGGGTGTTTGGCAATATTCAAAAAAAAAAAAAAAAATTATATCTTTATCCCCGTAACAAGAACAGGTAGACGTGTAATGACAAGATTTTAAATCCCAAAGGGACATGAGCCTTCATGCTTTGGCAATGCTGGTTACTAGAAGTTGTTTGCTCAGCCTGCAGTGTGGTGGGGAGTTGCAGAGGGGCCAAGGAAAGGTATCCATAGAGGCATGAACTACAAGGGGGAAGATAAAATGGTGCTTGGAACCGGTGTAATCCCATCTCGTGACTAGCCATGATCACGTCAATGGGCAAAGCAAGGCTTCCTTGGTTCACTTCTGCATCCAGTCCTACTGAGAACATACACTGAGGCAGGTGTTACTGCTTCATGCTCAGCGTAACACTATTTCTGATGGGGTTATTTTGCAACAAGGGTACCTTTCTATCTGCTTTAGAGCTTCCTACGTCCTTTGGCGTGCCTGCGAATTTGCAGAAATATGCCTGCCTTGAATGGGTTACACACCAGCACAAACAGTATCTCAACATCAGAGTGAGATGCTAAAAGGAGAAAACTACTTTTCATTAATTTACGTGTTTCAACCAGCTATGTATACACCATAAGATATAAAAATGTAGCTGTTATTGCCTCACTGACTTCCTTATTCAAGATTTGTAGTTCTGCAGAATGGCACATCAAAAATATTTACACATGAAAGCAGAATCTGGAAAAACAGGCACACAACCTGTTGACTGGAATTCAGAAAAATGTGAGGGGGATGTTGTGGCATTAATGTGGAAGGGGGAGGATATATCCTTCTGAAATTAGAAGAAGAAAATGCGACAAAGCACTCAAGGAAGACAACACTAAGTCTAAATCTAGGATTGTCTTTCTCCAGGCAGGTGCCACACCTGTTATATTTACACTAAGTGGAAAGGTGACAACATCCAGCAAAACCAAAGGCCTGCCTCCGTCCCAAAGACAGGTGCTTAGTCACCACACAAGTGTTGACTTGAAATGACCTCCTACTAAAGCAAACGACAGGGTGTGCAAGTATGACTGTCTGTAAAAGTGGTTGCAACACTGATCCTTGTGTAGGAATTAAATGTTACAAAATGCAGTGAAAGACCTTATGGAAGGGTAAAGCTGTGTTTAAAAAAAAAAAAAAATCAGTCACTCAGTCATTCTCTCATACTGCTATATACTAAAAAGCAGCAAAATGTTCATGCCCAAGTAGTCAGGCCAAGATCACTTGTGTTGTGACATGAGGTTCAAGGAATACCAACTATCAAGTCCTTGGTATGCCTCTTGGATTCTCTTGGACAGCAGCAAAGCAGTTTTTGAACATATTTTCTGTGCTTTTTAGTAGTACTGTTATTATGATGTGGGTTTTTTATTGAGCTTCTTTGGTTTGCGTTCATTTTTTTGTCTTTTTTTTTTTTTTTTTTGTCTTAGTCTTTTATTTCACCCTCTAAATTTTAGGCAAGCTCACTGTTTGCTGTCTTTGTTTCTTTCTTTTAAAATGTCTTTATGAATTATCCTTTTCGTTGCTGAGCTAACCAAAAGAGGAATGGAACATATGACTTACTGTAACCTTGCTACCATCTTCCTTTTACTGGGGGTTGTTTTTCTGCTGGTAAGACATTTCTGCTATAGGCCTCTGACCACATAGGTCTTTTGGTCTGTACAGATGTAAACACCACATTCCTCAGTGTTTGCCAGTTTGCTATTATTTATGTCTTTGGTTATCAAATGTGTGTCATTTTTGTAACCTTTATTATTTCTTCTCATGATATCACACACACATTTCCATACTCAGTCAGACCAATCTTAATATTTCTGTTACGAATCTCTGCACTATTCTGACAGTTGGGAATATCTTCACTCTTCATAAACACCTTTTCCTCTTATTCTTCTCCAGATAAAGCCTGCTAAGCACATAATTCCTATTCCTTCTGCTATGCAAGTCCTAGTTCTTTAGATAAGTCTTTCAGCTGATGAATCAAGTTGTGTCTGTTCTTTCTTTTGTTACCTCCTGTTGGGAGATCAGGACTATTCATACTAGAAAACAAAGTAAACTAAGCTCTTTGCCTTTGTACATGTAAGGTTGTTTAAATATTAACAGCAAATTTCTGTTTTCTTATTGATTGCCTGGTACCATTTGCACTGAAAAACAAGAGGAACCATGACACTGTGGAGCCCCTTGGCATTGTTTTCCAGTTGTTGCTCTGCAAATAACCAACTCAATACAATGTATTTCCAAGTAGTGTGCTGTTAGAAAGGCAATCCACCTCTGTCTCTACAAAGAATGACTTGACAGCAGGGCATTTACAGATTACCCTCAGTTCAGGACCATGATCATGTACATCCTCTTGACAGAATTCTACTTGTTATCATCCAGGGAAAATCCAAGAAATAGCAGAACCAACTACAAGTCTGAAACTGCCAGTAAAAAGCTTATTTCTATAAAAGGTACAATGCTATGTGCTACTTCCCTTCACATGCTTCATATCAAAAACTATCTGGACAACAAAAAGGAATTTGTTACAGTTGAAACTACTGATGAAAGCAGTACTGTGCCTTTTTCATGCTTATATATGAGAAGAAGAAACAAACAAAAAAAAAAAAACAACAAAAAAAAACTAAGAAGCCCACTTTGTTACCATTGTAGAGATATTTTTTTTCATGTGTATAATCAGTATCCGAGGTAAATATTCTTTACTTCTTTCCAAACAAGCATCAGAACTAAACTATATTAAACAGCAGAAATTAGAATATCAGTAGCATTATCTTTGTTTAAGACTCCTTGAGGGCTTGCACTGGCAACTTGACAAAAACCATGAATTAGACATGAGTATGCAGACTTGTTATTTAAGATAAATGATCCTTTCCAGAAACCTAGTATTTGCTTAAACATCTTTTAGTTGGTTGAACAGAATTCTCTGTTTGCCTCCGATCCTTACCATTTAAGTAGTGTTTGTATTGGCTCAAATATCCCCAAACATGATTGTGCTGAGCTAGACACACTACTAGAAAAGCAGCTTTGTCCCGAAGATGTGCATTCTTAGCAAATAAGGATAATACACAACAGGAGAAAAAGCAGTATGTGAAACAAACATTTAATATAGTAAGCAACTGTATCATATACTGTCTGCTGATTAAGCACTGGTGTTTGTAGTAGCAGTACATGTTTCACAGCTGAGGCAAGTTTAAAAGAAAGATGTGATGACAACCAAAGCATTGGCACAGGTCTGCACTGTAGGCAGAGGCCCATGCAGTAATTGCCCCATTGTTGCTGTTTTTCATTCAGGGATTTACCAAGTTCAGAATGTGTTAACACAATGTTCACCATTCATATCTTTTAGAAACTTGCTATTCTAATCTCTACTGCCTCACAAGATTTTCAACAGTAAGAATTACCCCAAGATCCAGAATATAACCTCAATGAAAATGAGAGTAGTGGAACATAGACACTCATGGAAGCCTCTTAGACAAGAAAGAAGACAAAAGATGTAGTGAGTAAGATGCTTATTATCACATACATAAACAAACAATATTTGATTTATAGGGATTATTTTAATCATATTCCTTGTTATTGAATGTACAAACAACATCTGCTTATTTCATTTTTTCCTGCAGAAATCACTGTGACATCTCCTGAATTCCCAAAAATTTTCTTTGTCTTTAGAAAATATTGTAATATCTCTGACATTTATTTTTCAGTGCCCTGCAAACATCACACACCAGACCAGGTATTCAGCTTTAAATTAGTTATATTCATACGCACAATCTGAATTCATGCCTAAGGCCAGGAAGGAACCGAGATCAGTATTGAGAAGTGAGACCTGAAACCTACACATTGATAGAACCTAACATTTACACTGGTATAAGGAACATATGAAGATTAGGATGGTAAATTTTGCAATAGTTTGCCACAAGTAGTTATATTCCATAAATTTCAATTTTGGAACAGCACACATGTACAACTTTAAGTTTCATTAGAGAATACATATGCTGTTTTTTTTTAAGAAGCTGCCAAGGATTTTTCCCCAATAATACTCTCTGTAGTACCAAGTTTTCCAGTGCTCCTTGGCACAAGATTTACCCTCCTAATTTTTTCTGCATTGGTAGGAATCCTCACCCTTGCTTGAATGTGACTTTATTTTGAAAAAGCAGCGCAAAAAATAGCATTACACAACACTGATATGCTCTTTCTTCTCTGTCTGTGGAGCAAGATAATTGTCTTTTTCTTTACACAAATATCAGCCCTTAAAGCTCAGCTCAGGAGGTAAAAAAGCAAGCTTAATCCTTTCCTTCTCAAGAATACTTTGAGGTCTAGTTGAAGTCAGTCATACCTGTACAATGTATTCTGCTTTTAGCACAGGTGTGACTGACCTGTAATAATACTTACGTGTTGCAGCTGACCTGAATGGGGGACAGTCATAAGCATACATTTTCTGAAGAGCTCAGTGTGCACTGGAAAGAGGCTGCCTCTGTGTTATTTAATTATTATTATTATAGTAACACAGGGTTTTTCAATAACATTTCTTCAGAATGAAACTTTACATCTACAAGATCCCATAAATATCTCAGACATTCGGTTCAATTCTTAGCCCTTTTTTGTTAAATCTGCCAGAGGAGAGTTCAATTTCTCATCTGCCTGGAGAAGATATTAGTTTCTTACCTTTAACAAAGTTTTTTTTTTTTAATCCATTGTTAGACAGGTTCACGCATTTTAGAAAGCCCCCTCCCAACAAAATACAACACTTTTTAAACTCATGCTGTAAATATAAGCACAGACACATAGTCCCAGAACAGTGTGATACGCATTTGAACCCAGGCTGCAAAGTTACTTTCCCTTCCTTCTCCTCTCTCTTGCTTCCTCAGCACTTTACATTTACTTCTGTATTGTTCCCCATGCTGCTGCTCACTGGTGTTAGGACAGAAAACAAGACCTGAGGTCAGTTCCTCAGTCTCCTTCAAGCTGAGTTTGTTTATGGTGCAGAACAGGACCAGAAAGAAGGGCAGGGGGCAATTGGACGGTGCAGGTGCACAATGCAGGCTTACATGGATATCAATCTAGAACATGAGAGCCTAGCCATCTGCTGTGGTAGGATATCCGCAATTAATAGAGCCTGTCACTATCATCTCTCCTATCTTCAAGCCTTTAATCTGTATAAAGGAGATCATATTGCTCTTTTGGCTCACGTTTCGCTAAAGTGAATCAATTACTGCTTGTAAATGATCCACGTAATCGAGCTTCACAGTAAGTTTTGAGCACCTAATGACTAATAAGCCTGCAAAGATCTCAAGTTCTGAGCAGCCTGCAATAAGACAGTGTAAGGACATGCACAGACCAGGGAGAATAAGTTTGAGAAGTTGTATATAAAATAAGCCAACATTCCTCTTAAGCAGGGAAAAAAACAGCATGATCGTGTCAGTAGTAATTCTGTCCATTATGTCTATAACAACACAAATGATTTAGGACTGCATGAACTATATGTTACTGGTCTGGAAAAGTTATAAACGATTTGAAGTTTTAAGGTAGAAGGTGGTAGAGGACTTGATTAATACATTCTGTAATCTACTCCTATTATACTCATCTTCCACTTTTAAGGTTGATTTTTGGATTTCCCAATCTAACCCTAGTGTTTGGCCCAGTGTAGCAGGTACTCTTAAACAGTTGTTCTACTCAAAAAAAAAAAAAAAACATTTAAAATAGAAACATTTTAACTTGAAATACTCATTCTCCATATTTAGAATCAAACAGTATGTTTTCTTTAGGAAGAAAAATAAATATTATTGATTTGTGTACCTGTTATGGAGAGATCTAAAGATCTATGCCATTATATCAGGTGAAGTGCAAGAAACAGATCATTTTTTGGTGTTCTAATCCACAAATTTCCTTACTAAATTTTAGCAGTAAGGAAAATTAATATTCGCAGACATGTATGTACCAGTGAAAGCCAAAGAACTTCAGAACTTCTATTTCTAGTAAATACTTGGGGGAACACACACACACCAGTTTAAAAACAACAACACAAACAAAAACTAGGCTTGTATTCTAATCTGATTTCACTTGCCTTTGGGACCACCAAGAAATTACTGTCCTGGAAAACCATATCTATAATATAGTTTTACAATACGGACGCATAATGCATGCCCACCTTCTTGGTCTTTGAATCTTTCAGTGTTATAGGCTGTAAGATGTTAGTACAGGACCTAGAGATTATACTTTCTACAAAAACACCCATTTAATGATTTAAATGATTTTTAAAATGTGCTAAGGTCCAATAAATGCATAGATTATGTTCATTCCATCATAAAGTGTGGATGACTTTTACAGTTCAGTCCTTCGGTTGCTAAATTCTTCATTCCAGTCAAGACAGCAAAAGAAACCCAAAGATGCTGAATGGTAAAATACTTGCTGAGTCAAAGAGAATTTTGTTAGAATCAAAGAGTGAGAAATTCTTATCAAGAATGCTGGGACTTAAGATACTGGGAGCTTTACTTGAGATTTACTCAGTTGTTGCTTCAGATTGAACCACTGTAGAATTTTGAAATTGGAGGTACAGCTAAGTGTAGGAGGAATATATGAGAAAAAGTTTAAATATGATCTATGTTGTGATGAAAACTGAGTAGGTTGAACCCTCAGGGACAGCTTATGTCTTGCACAAGTTCTCATAAATTTCAGCAACTTCCCAGCACATGTTGCATGAATGATAGAGCCTGAAATTTTTTGCTGTGCAGAGAAACTCTTTGTGCTCTGAGGTAAAAAGCTAAAAAGTTTAACAAGGCAGTTTTGATCTGCAGGTAAGATACTTTTGGATGAAGAGAGGATTTGGAGAAAGACAAAGCAGAAGTTCAGCATGCTGCTATTTTAAGGGCTGGCATGTTTTTAAAGGCTGTAAGAATGGCTAGGGCATAGTGACATACCTGCCAAAGAAAGCAAAAGAAATCTTGTTTGTCATGTGGCATGAGTCAGGCAGGAACATTTCAGGATTCTAGCACACACATAATGAAAAGGCTTGGGGACCATTGTTCTTGTATTTAATGAGCAATCTCATCCAGTGTCACACATTGTTTGGTGGCCCAGTTGGGCTGGGAGTCATGGAAGTTGCTAAGAAATACAGGGCTCAGGAAATTTGCTAGCTTAAAGGTACTTCTAAGAAGAAAAAACACAGCTACTATTACATCCAACTGACTCCTGACAGAAGTGAATCCAGTTCTGGAACACAAGTGTATCCAGAAGAATTGAAACTTGTGTCCATTAGTCATTTAGTAACTTACCGAGGGACATGCTGGTTTTTATCTGATCTCACTAAGGTTTCATTTACTCATTTTCAGTGCTAAATTGTAAAACCAGTGAAGGATGGAAAAACATCTGACTGATCACATTTGTTGAGACTTCAATATTTCCTCTAGGAAACAGTTTGAGAGTTCCTCTTTAGTGGGTATTTAAAAAATGTACTGAAGAGGGTATTTTGTAACTGAGATTTTAAGAGCTATTTTAAAGATATCTTTTCCTCTTCGTTTTATATTACAGCTATTTGGGTCTGAAAGACACATACTACCACTAAAAGATGCATCTATAAAACAGTTTTAGATATGAGATGCAAGGTGTGTAGACTACCTACTTATTTCCTATTCTTTAAATCCAGATTAGCACATTAAAAATAAGATTTGAGTAGGAAAACTGACTACAGTTAGGAACCAAATAAAAAATATCCAAATTTTACCAACGTTCTTTCACAGAATCACAGAATTGAAGGGGTTGGAAGGGACCTCGAAAGATCATTGGGTCCAATCCCCCTGCCAAAGCAGGTTCCGTAGAGCAGGCTGCCCAGGTAGGTGTCCAGACAGGCCTTGAATATTTCCAGAGAAGGAGACTCCACAACCTCTCTGGGCAGCCTGTTCCAGTGCTCCATCACCCTCACCGTGAAGAAGTTCTTTCTCATGTTGGTGCAGAACTTCCTGTGCTCCATTTTGTGGCCATTACCCCTTGTCCAGTCCTCGCAAACCACTGAAAAGAGGTTGGCGTATCCCTCTGTGTAAACACCTCAGGTATTTATACACATTGATAAGATCCCCGCTCAGTCTTCTTTTCTCCATGCTGAACAGACCCAGGTCTCTCAGCCTTTCTTCACAGGGAAGATGCTCCAGGCCCCGCATCATCTTTGTGGCCCTTCACTGGGCTCTTTCCAGGAGATCCCTGTCTGTTTTGTACTGGGGAGCCCAGAAATGGACACAATACTTCTTTAAGTAATATTAAAACAAACAAAACTAACAGGAATAACAAAATGAGCTGTTCAGATCTGAGTTTGTACTATCAGCCTGTAAAAATAAATGCCTGTTATGTTTGGCTGATGCCACTTTCCCATGAGATAAACAAACAACCTACAAATGCATCTAAATTATGCACAGACACTTACTCTCCCATCCCTTGGCATGCTAAGTTAAAAAGTATTGCCTGGTGATTCTTGTAAGAGCATAGTTCCCTTCTGGATGGAGGGACAGAGGAATTGGGAATGATTAATCATGGGAAACTGGTTTAATCAACAGCATCGTGAGTAGCATTGTGTGACAGGCTTTGTCTGTGTCATTGCAAAAAATACAATTGTAGGAAAATTAAGGTTGGAGGGACTGGGGAAGGTTATTCTAATCCAGCTCAGACCATAATTATTATCAAAATCATATCAGGACAGTTATCTTGATAGTTCTCTTAATCAAATGATCAAGATCAATGATCAAAGAATAAAAAATGACCCAATCTTACAGTCTCCTGTCCCATGAAAACTTCACATCTCTGGATTTTTGGTCACAGGTGTTAGTTAGCATCAAACACAAACATAGGTTAAACTTCTATCATGGAATGCTCTATATGCATAAACCTTGGAAGCCAAAGTGCTGATACTTCACATCACAATGCTGGTCCATCCACAGAATGACATTCTCTCTTCTCAACAGTCCCCTCAATGTAGGAAAGATTATAGGCAATAATGCACGATTCCAATTTCAAGCTTGAGTTTTACAGGGCTGTTCAGTATCTGAAACTTCAAATGACTTCAACAGCAGACAATTTTAATAAAATTCCACCATTACATTTAATCCCCCTTTTAGGGGGGATTAACAGTGAATGAAGTGCATTTTGAGCAGGGGTCAGGGAACTAACCTGTCATGTTTTAAGCTTCAAATGGTATTTTAGAGCCATTTGTGGACATGTTAAAAAGAAAGGAGAAGCTTGCCAAAGACTGCCTTGTCATAGGACTTTGAGAAAATAGATGTGCTAGGACAACGTTTTAATGAATATACTATAAACAGCTTGAGATGCTTTAAATGTTGCTACCATGCTAAGTTTTAAATATGTCACTAGAATAACAAACACTCCAAAGAGTTTCTTCGTGGTATGGTGGAAGTCATTTGACTATCAATGTTTGGCAGCTGAAAGCGAAGAAGCCAGAGAATTCAAATTACAAGCTGAAGAAGTGGTAGAAAATGGATACTGCTATCATGTGACATAAAAACAATTTTTCTACTGAAAGCAAAAAATATCTGAGCTTTCATGTGGCAGATAAGTTGGCCTCATGATTTCCTGTTAAAAGATAGAGCATTATGAGGGAATGTGAACTCTTCTACTTGAGCCTCATCCTAGCATAGCTTGTGAAAAAAGCTTTAAGCTTTGCTGTGTTTGCAGGCTGCAAAGATGCCTTGATTAGCTGAGGAAAATAATTCTCTCAAAGCTTCTATCTTTGTGTCTTAGATATTTCCTCATTATGGCAAGCTGCTAAACAGTACTGATTTTTTTCTTCTGTGCTCACAGATGACTGTTCTCAGATAACACGGGTTATCAATTTTCAAAATGTAAGTTCTGTTCAAATGTCTGTTTAAATTTTGTTTTTATTTTCTTTGGAGAGTCAATTTCTTGATGTCTGTGTAACCTCATATAGAATATAGGATTACATTATTATCAGCGATAGCCTAGCCAATCTGCTAAACTAGGAATTCAGCCTAACATTGTTCAAAACTTGAATCTGAGGACTAGAACTTGGATGTTTCTGACTGGATCTGTGATTTGCAATTTAAATTGCAAATAGAAGCTGATGGGGGACAACCCCCCTGAGCCAGAGCTAGCAAGTCTAGCAGTCTAGCAAGATCCGTAGCCATGGTTTCCCTATAATGTGCTCTGTTGTTCACTCAGTAACAGACCTCAGAACATGCCAAGGACCCGAACTCTGTATGGGGATATGTCGCTATAACAGCATGAAGAACATCCAGCTAATACAGAGGGGAACCAATACAGCAGAGCTATAGCAATAGTTTGAGCAATGATGTGGTCAGATACCACACAATGTGGTAAATACGTAGCAACTCAAAAGACAGGAAAACAGCAATCATGATAAAAGTAGTCACATGTAAGTTGCTGTGGGGAGAAAAAAAAGAAAAAAAAAAAAAAAAAAAACAGATTTTAAAGAGATACTATTCAATACCATAGAGGACTAAATGCATCCTACACAGGCATGACTCAAAACACAAAGCTGACAAGAAAACTAGCATACAAAGTTAAAAGCATCTTTCATGCAGTGCAGAATAATGGCTCATTTAAAAAATACGTGACCTTTACTGGTTTAAGTACAGACTAGAACACACAGCAAAGCAAGGTACAAAGATCTGCTAGACAGGGGACAGTCAATGGTTTACAGATGACAAGGTAATTGTATCGCACCAGGACCTGTATGACCATGGAGCATCTGGAGTAATTGAAGAAAGAATGACAGTGACCTTTGGAATGAAGTTTTCTAAATGCTGGAGTACAGACTGGCACTGGGAAAAAACAAAAAGACAGTGATCGTGTCTGAGATTCCCATGAACTAAACTAAATGCAAATTTAAAAAAAAAAAAAAGAAAGAAAAGAAAAAGAAAAAAATGTTGACAGTTTAAGTATAGACAGCCAAACTAGATTCCTTTTTGCAGAGTAACGGTGAAAACAACAGGGTTGAGAAGAGGGATCTGGGACCCCTGTATAGCTTGGTTTCTCTCATTCTTCTACACACTGGAGTTCAGTCTGCTAAACTCTTACATTTCAGAATTAGTCTGTTTACCTGTTTCAAAGGGAATATAAAACACCTGGAATAAGGGAGGAAAGCAACAGAGACAATGAAAAGTATGGAAAGGTTTCTATATAGGGCTTTATTGTGTATGAAATAACTCTTCAATCTGGAAGAAATGGTAGATTTGGGGGTTCAGTCAAATAAGGGCTATAGAGAGGATGAATGGGATCAGCTATTGGCTGTTTCTTCTGACATAAGATGTGGGAAACCAGATGAAGCTAACAGGAGACTAACAAATAAAAGGAGGTTATTCTTCACAAAGTATATCAAAACTGCAGAATTTCTTGCTGCTGTATATTGTTGATGCTAAAAGTACACGAGTTCAAGCACACACTTTGCAAGTCTACAGAGGAGTTGACCACAAAGCTTTTAAATGTGTAAAAACCATATCTGGCTCAGGAAATTTCTCAGCTCTAATCAGCTAAAAGCAAGAGAGTGTGGGACAAGCATAGTCAAACTTGGCTTGTTCTTAGAGGCTTCCCTGCATACCTCCTTTTTGCTGGTGTCAGAGACAAAGCACTGGGCTATAAGGACTTTTTGATCTAACTCAACACTAGAACATAATACGCATACCTAAATCCAGATCATGTTATTAGGCTCAAGTCAAATATGAGGTCAGATGACTTTGGAGTCTAATATAACCTTACGTTCTATTAAAATCTCTGAATAATTAGATTTTTAACCAAGAAAATCCCCTCTGTTCTACTGCTCATAACTCTGAGTGAATAGTTTTATTATAAGTGCCAGCACGCCAGCACTTTCTGCCAGTGAAAACACTGGAAAAGCCATCATTATTCACAGACATTTCTAATATTAAATTGAAGTCCTACAGGGGCAATAGATCACATTGCAGAATGATAGCAAGTTGCCAGTGCCTAAACATGGCATATTTTACATGTTTTCCATTCAATATATGATGTGTAAGATTAGTAAATATCTGTAACTGTAGCTGTGTGTAACATCTCAGAATCAATCCTTGCTGCTTTTTATTTCAGAATAAGAATGCTTGGACAAGATCATTCTGAACAGTAGCACAGTACAATGCACTAGCTTCTCTCTGGCCATGCAGAACAACATGCCAGGTATGTTAATTACTAAGTGACTTAGGGTTTAAGTATTGCTCTACAAGTGTCTAATACACCTATGGCAGCTGCTACAGGGCAGGAGAAAATTCTTGTGTTTCTCATAAAACGAGTGTTGTCTTTACACTTTCAGCACAGTTGACCAGATTCCTGACAAAAGGCCACAAAACCAGGGCTTTATATTGCACTAGAGGTAATGGCTCAACGCTTAATGTATTAAAGGAGTTAAGGCTCTTAAGCTGTTCAGATCTGCTGAGCAGGGTTGTTTCACAACATGAGAGAACACAGTTTGGACTGCTTTTCAAAAAGACAAGGAACATGCTAATGTAAATTACACTAAAGACAGTATTGTTTGAATCATTGCTAAACTTCCTAAGTTTGTTGCTTCAGAGACACAGAAAATTAAATAAGATGCCAAGTTATTTTCATGGCAGAGCTGACCTTGTATTTGTTACATATTACACAATTGGAAATGGTCATGTAGTTCAAAACAGCACTAAGAGCTAGAATTTTAAAAATATATAGAAAAAACATCTGCAAGATAGAAACAACTAGGAAGCTTATCTAGAAAATGTTATCTACAGTATTGAAATTTAAGTTGCAATCATCTAACTTTTTCTTGCCAGAGTCAGTTCTACGGGTCTCAGCTTTGAACTTGTACATTGTCTGCCCTGTTTACAGACAATGGCTACACCCTCCACATCTGCAGTATTAGGCAATGAAACTATAAATGGTTCTTCAATGCCACCCTCTGTTGAAAATACATAACTACATGGACAGATCCCTTTACAAAAGAGTATACTGTAGGAAATAATATATACCTAGACTGCATGCAGAACAACAGCTACCATCTGTTGCTGCACCACATGTACAGCAAAATACGGCATTTTTAAAATCAACTAAGATGCTCTGAGGACTTTAATTGCATTGCTGAATTTCAGAGACATGAATGCTACAGTAATGCAACATTTACATGAAACCCCAAACAAGTTAGAAATTACCGTACGTTTAGATAGAGAAAAATCAAGTAACTTTTGGTAGCAAGTCATCTAAGCAGTATTTGTCATCGGTAATTTATTACTCATAAAAGGAGGAGTGTGTAAACAATGCATTTGCATTTGATTTACTCAGTAGCAATTGTGGTGCTATATACGCTCAGATAGATGAGGATTTTGGATAGCAACATTTTACGTACATAGCAATTTAGTGACTGCTGATGTAAACACAGACCAAAGTCTTACCTTTGAGTATAGCGAAACCGTACTTTTACTGTTTGAGAGCTTGTACTCTGTATAATAGAAAATTAAAGAATATATATTCATAATACTGAGAAAAGATACTCTAAGTTTTTCTGAAATCTCTACATAATTGTTATTCATATTCCTGCTTGTACTCAGACTTATATATATATACTCAGACCTTCACTACCTCCTTAATTAGGGCCTCTACTCTCATGAGCCTAGTATGTCTGGTTGTACAAGGATAATATTTCAGTGTTTAATTTGATAGTTTCACAATCGTTGGCAACATATTCAGATTGTTCATGATAGTTCTGTTACAGCAAGAAAGGTACTAATATGTAAGCATGTGTGAATGCACGTACAGTGTGCCTCAATAACCACTCCTCTTATCACGAGCTCTACAGCAGTTTTCCTGAATACAATGTGCAGGAATTCTTTTCTCTGGCCAGTTGTATTAAACCATTGTTATTTGCTACAGAGCTGGGTAGGAGTTATCATTTTGTAATATCGTTATTAAAAGATGAGTTAACAACACAGCACAGAATGTAACAAACTCTCTATTTATAGTGCAAGGTACATATCCTTCATTACATTCTGGAGCTGATCCCAGGGTAGCTCTTCATTAAGGTGTTTTGCCTGGTGATGAAGCACTGAGAATGTTCTCATTTGTACTTGCTGCATCATGGACTGCTATTGCAAACATGGTTTGCAAGAGCTTAGAAATGTCTAAAAAGCGTCTTTTCCTGCATTACGTTTTCCTTTATAGTAATTACAGAGTGGAGACATGCTGCGCACCATGGGATCCCATTTATATAGAAGACCCTCCTGTAATCAGGAAAGCAACGTGTAGATCAGCTTTGCACTGGCAAACCATATCAATTTACCCTAGCTTAAAGAATGGAGTAGCCCGTAAGTTTCTGATCAAGGTATCATGTGACTTCCCCACTGTCATTTATAACACCATTGAACTGCAGTAGTTGTAGGGCAACTGTATCTATCCTGCAAATGCTATCTTGTTGGCTGAAGAACTAAAGGGTTTAGACTAGGAACTTCCTTCAGAATCATCAGGCAAACAAGGTTGCTGGCATTGGTTTCCAGCCTCTCAGCAGAAACATGATACTTGCTATTCTTTCACCAGCAATTGCTTTATAGCCAAACATCCGCTGGATCTTTCTGAAGACAACAGTTGGAAAGAATTTTAAAAGCATTTTTGGGACTGTTCTTCATGCAAGTTACTCATAATATGGATTTCCCATGCATCAGCTATTTTGTAAATTGTTACAGACATTCTCTTAATGCATGGAATGGTGGCAGTGCTTTGAGCGGAGGATGTTAACCCAAAGATTCAGCATCTCGGAGTGAAATTCTGATTCTCAGTATAAGTATGCAAAAGCTGGAAGTATCAATTATCATTTCAGTGTAGCAGCCCAAACACATTGGCTGTCTAAAAATGCTCAGTGGTGGTGCAAACTACAGACTATCCACCAGAGGGAAGCTCATGTGTATGAAGAAACAACGTGGACGAATGAAACACCTCCCTTGTACTTAAACCACAGCAAATTCAATTCAGAGTGTTCCTTAGCAATAGCACAGACTTTCTCAATTTTGGAATGTTTTCAGAAGTTAAATGCCAATCTAAAGGTAACACACTTAACAGAAAGTTTCTCGTGTTCATGACTGCACTATTGCATTACATATGGAAAGCATATATAACATGCATGTACACAAAACTTTCATATTTAGACTTTTATCTCTTAAACACAGAAATGCAGCCTAACTTCACGACTGTTAATACAATTAGGCCAGTGTTTATGAGGGCAGAATTGGGCAGAACTCCAGCAGCATGTTTATACATTAAAAACTCCACCACACGTGGTCATGAGAATGACTGAGATACTGACTTGTTTAATCACTGTTGTGTTCAGCATGTTATTGAACATACTGTATTGCTAATGGAAGTACCCGTTAAATTTCCTATAAGGTTTGTGTCCTACTAGGGTAAAGTCAACAAATAGCAGTCACTTTTAGAGATCATTCAAGACGTCCTAAAATGAGTCTGAACTTTGTAGTGATACAACAACCACATAGAGCACTTCAAAAACACAGTCCTTAGCTAACGTTATCCCCAATATCTGTATTATTAAATCTAAAAGCCTGTCTTCAGAATGTTACTCAGGCAATCTCAGAATTTCAACACCTGTCTGGGATCTGTTTGGAAAGAAAAATCCCAGACTGTTCCTGCAATGCTGAGATTCATCTGGTTTCTTGTTTAAATGAAAGATACAGCCTGAGGCAGAGACCATCTGGCAAGCAAGCTTCAACTGAAGTGGGGGAAATATGTTTCTGAAAAACATAAGTACAGGTGCTTCAGAAGTACAACCAGATCCACGTCACTGGATTAGAACTATACTAATTCTGATTCCAAACTATTGTTATAGACAATTGTTTTTTGCCACCAAAAATAAAGTTTTGAAGAAGAAAATCTTACAGAGGTACTGAGCATCTCTCCTTGATTTTATTTATTTATTTATTTATTTATTTATTTATTTATTTATTTATTTTAAAGTATCTGCAATGTAGTTCACTGGCAATAAGTAAATAAAAAGCCCTCCCAAAGTTACTTCTGGGCAAATAATGTGTACGAAGGTGATTTCAGTAGAAGAAGAGACATTGCCCACCACTTCCTTTTATTAGTGGATTTTCAGAAATTCCCTTTAGAATATACACAATTGATTTAGGTTTTCCCCTACCCAATTGGTACTAAATGCAGTAAAAAATAAAAGGAACTGGAATCATACGATGAAACCCAAATTAAAGTATCAATTACACAAAGAGCGTTTTGAAAAAAATATTCTTGACTTCAGTGGAGTTATTCTGGATTTGCAGTTGATCTCATTATACTCTTACGAGATCAAAAATGGCTAAGCCGATTTGGGGTTGGGAGTAGGTGTTGCAATCCTTTTCCCATTTTGGAAGATACTTCTTAATGTTATGCACTACATTTGCCAGGTTTGTAAAAAATCTACCTCAACATTTAATGAAATAATCTGTACCACGATTTAAAATTTAATAGATTGTGCTATGCATAATGCATAATCTGTGCTTATTTTACATAAAAATACTCTTCTAGTTTCACTTCTGTGACTCAACCATTTTTGTTGGTGCTGCTGTTTGGGTTCCTCCTTTAATTATTTGGAACCAGACTTAAAATGTTCTGACACTAGAGTAAAACAGTACTTCCATAATCTTTGGCCAGACAAAGATTTATTTATTTATTTATTTTAAGAATTTTTGATTCACACAGGATTTGAATACTGCACTAACTACTGGGTTTCCTAGGAGATAAAGTCATAGCCCATTGCTGGCACAGTAGGACAACCTAATCATATATTTTCTGAGACACAGACCATTTCCTCCCAACATTACACCCAGACTATTCTGATGGTGGTTGTTTAGCTGAAGAACTGCATTTTCCCAGAGCATTGGGTGATATTGGTAGTAGGGTGATGGTTGAACCAGATAATCATGAAGGTCTTTTCCAACCTGAATGATTCTATGATTAGAATTATAACTCTATCCAACTTCATTGTACTGGTACAATCTCACTACAAAAGATGATTTCCTCTGTGCCAGCATATTTCTAAAGCATGATCAAGATCAACTGTCTTCTGCTGAATTAACAACAACAACAACAACAAAAAAGATTACATGAAGGTAGAGAGTATAATAATGTTTCATGCTCTAGAACGCGATGTCATGTCGAACATTTAATGCACACTTCTGGTTTATCTGCCACCCTTCTATCTTTTTGTTTTAAAATACTTAAAATAGAATGTTGACATATTCACACAAACAAAAGTGAAGTAGCAAAAGGACAACTTTTTTCCTCCTCATAGCTGTTGGTTAGACCAGTAGCTTTAACCAAGTAGCAGGCTTCTTAAAAGAGGGAGACTTTTGAAAGATCACCTCCATGCTTTAAAATCTGCTGTGATGCATATATAATTAAGAGCAAAGTCAGGGACAATACTATTTTTATTTGTGCTCTGCATGCAAAAAGACACTGTTTTCCTAAACAACAGGAAGAACACATGCGGTCAGACGTTTGTGAGCATTAGGATGTGAGGTCACATGCCAGGCAAGTCTGCAGAAAATCAATTAGGGAAGTTTCTCTCAAGTTGTTTGCTGACAGTTTCAGAGTCAAAACTTTCAGAGTGCAAAGCGCCAAGGATATTAGCACCTGAAAAGAACCAAAAAATTTCTGGAATGAGTGAAGCTGAGGAAGTCAGCACCGACTTGACATGGAACGCTGTGAAGTTTGTAGTCTGCATGATACTGAGCTTGTCATTTATTATTGGGACCCCTGGAAATTGCATTGTCATCTGGACTGTTTGTACAAAAATGAAGCAAGTATCTCCTTCAGTCCTGCTGATCTTGAACCTGGCCATTGCGGATATCCTCATACTGATCACTTTGCCAATCTGGATTTACTCCTTTGCTGACTCATGGGTTTTTGGAATCGTGTTTTGCAAAATACTGGTCTTCATGATTTACTGCAGCATGTATGCAAGTATATTTCTAATTACAGCACTGAGCTTGGAGAGACTAATGGCTGTGTTTTACCCTTTCACAATGCAAAGGTACAAAAAAAAAGAAAATATTTTTGTAATCATGTTCCTCATTTGGTTCCTGTCCATTGCTTTTGGCGTTACTATTATTCCATTCCAAGAGACAGATGAAATCAACGGCGGACTACAGTGTACATGTCGCAACTACTCTACTACTGGACAGAGAGTGTCATATCTTTTGTTGGAGACTCTTGCAGGTTTTGTAATTCCTTTTTTAATTATATGCACTTGCTATGTGTGTGTTGCAAAAAGAATAAGACAAATGAGTTACCGATCAAAGCAGCGATCAGAACGGCTCATTACCAGCATCGTGGTGGCATTCATTTTATGCTGGTTCCCACATCATCTCTTTAACATATTAGATATTATTTCAGTTCAGATAGAAGACTCTAATGGAATATATTCGGCACTGGAAAAAATTATAGACAAAGGAGAGTACGTCTCCGGAGCACTTGTGTTTATCAGTAGCTGTATTAACCCTCTACTTTATGCTTTTGCTGCACGAAAATTCCAGAATCACCTGAGATTTACCAAGATATCAAAACTGTTTGAACAGTTGAGTCAGACTGTAACAGAGGAAGACAAGAAAAAGATTTCTCCTGTAACCAAGCAAGAAACTACTGTAGCGGGCACAGAGATTCTCTAACAATGAGCATAGACTTAGTGAGCAATGGATTTCTGGGGCATTCATTCAGTAGTCCTTTCACCTACTAGTCAGTTTGGTTTTCCAAGTAGTCCAGCGGATGCTAGAGACAATTCAGGTTGTGTGTGTTACAAAACAATTGGCAGTGACAACCTTGTTTGGTTCCTGACCTGGTATCCATGTCACCAAATCAGTTTCACCAGTGCTGAGAAGCAAGATGGCTAGAAGCTTAAAGTATAAGGAATACAACATTTTTATTTTCCATTACAATTATTTGTGATTTCTAGAAAAGACATTTATGTGGAAAACAAGATTTGGAAATTTAAAACTTAAAAAGTTTGTCTGGAAGAAGATTTGAAATGCTCAAAATATCCATAAATATAACCCAAAGTTCTAAATGAGCATGCTTAGATTCTTGATATGGGTAAGAATGGATTTTAAGAATATTTACAGCACATAAAAACTTTTGTGTAGATGGAAAACAAAACTATTTTTATTCAGGACTTTATTTAGATTTGAGAATAGTAAGGGTTGTTTACAAAAACTCATTTACTGAAATATCTTATGCTAATGGATCTGAAGTAAAATATGAAGTGTGACGTTCCCTTTCAGAAAAAAAGGTACAAGAATTCTGTGGTTTATGACAAATGGAGACCTCATGCTATATTTGATTTCAAATATATTGTATATGTTAGTGGCAACTACTGATATATCAAACATACATATTGTGAGTACCCTCAAAGAGTCTGATTTAGTTAAGCTCGCAAGATGTCTATTAAGTTATGGATGAATTGGATCAGATCCCAGGGGAAGGGAAGTAGAGATCCTTGATATTTTTGTAACCTGTGAGAAAGTTATAGGAGCAGTACGAAGTGCCTAATATCTTAAGAATTTCATCTTGCACATAAAAGCATTATTTTGTCTTTTCTTCTAGAATAGTGTATTTTTCTTTTAATAAATAAAGAAAAAATTAGGGCTTGCAAGGAACTTGTTTTAGTTTTGTGAATGCATGCAAACTCACTGTGAAAAAACTGCATGACACCAAGTGTTTGTTTTTGAAGTTTTACCGGTTTTTTGTTTTGTTTTGTTTTAATTTCAGTCATGCTTGACATTTTTTATACTTACTTCTGCTTATTTTTAAATCAATGATTTGTAATAAGATGAATATAACTACTGATTACTAAGACTTACTATATTACTATTGTAATATCCTGTACATTGTGTTATGAACAGTTGCTAATAGCTATTGTAACTCATATTTACAAAGAAAATACAAGAGACTAACTAGAACTTCATTTTCAAGAACTGATTTCATAACAATCAAGGATATGTGAGTTGTATTACTTCCATTTGTAAACAGGAATAAAGACAGGGAAGTAAAAATCCTTACCTGCTAATATTAAAATGTTTCCTGACATTTTGCATATGTATTTATTATTCCTGCTTGCTATCAAAAAGTCTTGTCTTCTCAGTAGAAGGAAAGTCCACACCAAAGAGGACTTCTCATTAATAGGGCTCCTTCACTGAAGTAAAAGGAAATAAAACTTTAGCAAGACCTTGTTTACAGAAGAGTAAGAAGATGAAATCCCTTAGAACTATACCCCACCCACCTGCCACTTTTTCACCCTAATAATGACTCCTTAATTGCTGTTAGCATATTAAATATAGCAAAGTAACAGTATCTCACAATAAAAACAATAACTTTAGTTAACTACTGTATAAAAAAGCAAAGCTATATTTCCCAGTATGTTCTTGAACAGTCACCCACTATTTCATAATAGCACCGAACAGGTGAAGAGCTAATAAGCACACAAATAACATAACTGAGCTAGAGTCAGGCCACAAGAAACCAAGCACTTTGCAGCTTAGAGATGGGAAAAGGCCCAGACAAGCTTCAGTACAAGCTACTTGACTGGAACTTTCTCTCAGACTGTCCTACATCTAGTTTTCATAAATCTTAGGAAATGGGCAAAACCTTTAGTTATCTGTGTGTGTGCATCATCTGTCTCATGAATGAAGTCATTTATTTTAGTGCCATTTCCTCTTAAATAAGCCTTCCAGGAGCATTCACTGCATATCAAGTGCCTAATGCCAACTATGCCTTACCCAGGACAAACTATAAGGAGATCACATAATCTGTGCAACACTACCTACTGCAGCGGGCTTATTTTTTAATCAAGAGGTATGGCTTAGTGTGTTTTTTGGTTGGTTGGTTGGTTGTTTTTTTTACTTGTCACTCACACAAGTGAACGTTATTGCTCAAGCTGCATCCTCCACAGCATCTGTAAATCTTATAAAGGGAACAAGTAACATCCCCAGATCAGTAAATGCATTCTAGGGAGAAGATTAGGTAAGACAGTTCTAAATAGAATGCTGTAACTAGATCCATGAGTTGGTGTAGATATATAAGGTGATGACCTGGCTGACTGCTTCGTTCTTTAACAGATACACAACAGGCCTGTCTATGCAGCAACATTTACCACTCCATCTATGCTAACATGCGCCATCACAGAACTACAGGGATTCCAATAGGCCCATTCAGCCAACAGACATTGGATATTCTTGACTCCTAAAACACTGAATTCCAGCCAAACCCTAAGACATGACATAGATTTGGTCTGAAACACTACATCTTATGACAGTGATACCTCATGACTCCTGTCAACTACATTACATATCCATGCTGGAAATTGTATTGGAAGGTTGATAGAAAATGCTTTCCTTGATTGCTTAAGAGAATTCTAAGTAGTGACTTGAAGCAGTCTCCAAATATAGCTGGAGTACTGGTAAAATCTTGCAACACTCAGTTCTGGTTCCATCTGAGAAAAACGAGGTTTCATCTCACTTGAGTTCCTCGTTGTTTTTTACTTCCCAATTCTGTATTTTTGAAGTCTGTCTCTGTGGTCTCAGCGTCCAGCTATTTCTCATGACACAGCAAGGGGGAAGGCTGTGCTAAGAGAGGGCCACTTCAGTCACCTGAGTCAAATCACCTCAAATTACCCTGAGGTACAGGGAACATTATGTGGAATCAATGCAACACCACTCAGAACATTGTGTGCTGGGAGGCACAAAAAGATTCCAGATGCTTTGAGTTTCTCATTTGTTTGTCAAAATTAATAATCTTTTAACATTAATCTCTAACTTGAAAGTTTTACCCAGCCTGAAACATGGTGTAAACATTCGATGGGTATACAGCAGGAATTTATTACTTCTACTTATACGTAGGATTGTGCTGCATAAAGGGAATTCATTATGTATTAGCAGAATTGAAGGAGACAGTGAAGCATTTTTAATTCATGCATAGCCAGTATACAATAAGGATAACAAAATAACAAAGGAAAATATCAGTCTAACAGGTCTTACTTTTATTGCCTGCTGACATCAAAAGTTTTTTTCTAAGCATTATGATAAAATAGTTATAGAGGCCTGCATTAAAACAGTGGAGCTTTGTGGATATTCAGAGGCAACACAATTTAAGAGGTGACACGAAATCAAAGATCCTTGTATTCAGGTAAAAATCAGGCAACTGCATTGTACTAAAGAAACAAAATTGTTTATTTAATGAAATTGGCAGAACACTGACTGGGAAGAAAGAAGTAGAACAAAAGTTAAGAGACATTTGAAAGACAGTTGAGAGTGCAGTTATGGATCTCTATTAGAATTACTATTAACATGACTAAAAGAGAAGGAATTGTATGCAGGTGTGGAATGAAAGGAATTAAGGAACCTGGAAGCTAACAGATGGCATGGAGACTACATAGGTGTGCAAATGTTCTCACATTCAAGAAACTGTCTGATCAATAATAAATACTTTAGAAGATACAGAATTAGAGACTATTAACAGTGGTGAAGTTTTCCTCTGGCTTTATATCCTACAACTGTTGTAGGACTCCTTTTCCTGCATGTATGACGAAGGGGGGATGAATAAGTGAAGGTTTATAATTGACTGGAGTGGGAGAACAAGAGAAATAAGTCAATTTGGATTATAAAGAAGCATATGATCGTAGAATGAAATTGAGAAGTTCAAGAATGCACAGCAAGAATAGAGAAGTAATTGAAATAAGCATGGTAAGGCAGTTTCAGGTTTTGTAAATGTTTGTCAGTTCAATTAATCACTAAAATTGTGCATTATCAGAAAATTCCTGTTTGAGCTCCACTGTTTGTTAATAGGTTAAAGAAAAATATCCCAATAAAATACAGTTTGAAGTCATAACCCTGTCTTTTGAGAGGATGAGTAGCTTATGCTGCTCCTGTTAGCATGAAGATTTGGGTGTGACCAGTGCTGCAATGATGGCCTCTGAGATCTCAGAAACTTTACAACACTATTGCTAAAAGTACTAAAAATTCTTGTACTGATAGGTTTAGAGATAATAGACTCCATATCCTGTTTAATTACTTCATGTCTTCTTTTGCCTTAAATCAGTTATTTTAGAAGTCATGCTGGTGGTTCTTAGTAAGAATTCAATATTTTTAACTCTATTCATTTAGGTTAAAATAAATTAAAGATTCAGATTAAAGGAACACTATTTTTATGGAATATGCAAAGTTTAAGTGATTTAAATGATAGAATTAATGGAAAGGATACTGTAAGGTCTTACAGTGTAAATTAAACAGTCACAAGTCTGTAAGAGTTAGTAAGATTATACTCTTCCAGAACTGCCAAATTTACAATATTCTTAATTTAATAGAAGTCAGCTGCCTGAACTGCATCTTGGTCGGAAAAGTGACTGGTCACACCCCAGCTTGGGCTGCAGTTACGTAAGTACTAAGAAAGCTTACAACTAAATACATCACTGTTACCATTGGCAATTAACTAGATAATTGTGTTAACTTCATTGAGATATCTAGAAACATTAATGTAATGTAATTATGGATGAAGTATCATGCCTAGATGGTCTTAAACCAGAGGATTAGTATTTTGGACTGTTCTTAGCAGAACTTAGAGTGAAAGTTCTAGATTTTTATTTATTTGAATAGCAGATACGTTCACAATGTAACACATTACATGAAAAATTGAAGGGCTAAATATTTTTTTCAGAGAATTACGAATTTGAATTACCATTTCTATCCAGTCTTATCACTCAGTAGCATTCTAGGTATGCCACCAGAAGAGTAGTAATAGGAAAAGAGCTATCAGAAAATCACTTCTAGTCATAGACACCTCATATTATGATAAGGGGATGCAATACAGACCATCTACCAACATCTTGCAGGTTTCATATCCTAACTATACTACCTAACTTAAGCTGTTATTGCAATATTAACATTCACTGTAGAATTCCCTATTGAGTTCAGTGAGTAATATTAGAAACTTCAAAGCTGTGGACTTCTTTAAAACATCGTAACTAATGAATTAGGTTTATGTCCATTTGATTTTAAAATATAGCCATGAACCTCCAGCAGTGCTGTAGGACTGAGAAGTATTACGTAGTTAAAACTGAAGGAAACATTTGTCACAGTAATCTTCTTACATCCCTTGTTCTCTCCTGCCACCATGTGGCTCTCGTTTTGAAAGTTGGGACTAATTTCAATACTCATAAAGTCACTGAAAGAACTAGTTAAGTACTTTGCCCATTGTTTCAGTTATGAACCATATTTTACAACTCAAGTCTTTGAGGCAGAAAGGCTCACAGAAAGCAAAACAATACATTAATCATCCAAGTCCCATTCATTTCTGAGTGGTTGAGTTTTTTCTTCTCTTGCTCCTTTAGGAACCCAAGCACACAATTATTTGTTTAAGCATTGAACATGTTAAGTTGCCTGAGAGTTTTTGACAGACTACAATTTCCTCAAAAAATGCTATTTCGAAAAACCGGTGTTGAAAACAACTTATTTTCAACAAAACCATTATTAAGCATGTTGAGCTAGATACTGACACTTGAACTTAAGTAGCTCACATTTCATCCCAAGTGAGTGTATTGACTTTTAGTGTTTTTTATTATTTTGAGATGCTCCCAAGAAGTTTCAGAAGGCCTTGAGTTCATTGTGACAAATGCAGGAATAGTTTTTGCATTCTTGAAGATACCCACAATAAGAAAACCACATCTTTACCTTTCAGAAGAAAGGAGAAGCACTAAGAATGAAGTGGAAAACAAAGATTTGGTTCCAAATTCCTTTTTTCTTTGTTGTAATGCTTGGTTTCTGTATGTAATGCTTTTAGAGTCTATGAACAAGGCTCAGCTTAATCCTCTTACATTTGTCACATTGAATAGCATTGCACTAATTGACTAATCCTTCTCTTAAAGAGATCAGAATCAGAAGAAACAGGTTTTGCTAAAGAACTTCTAGCACTCTGAGGAAGAAGAAATCATAAATTGAAGGGTTCTACCCATGTCTTTTCTTAAATATTAGATCATCCCAAGACTTGCATTGTACATTACACTAAAGAAATAGCATTGCTACCATTACCATTTTATATTAGGCAACTTAGTTCACCTGTACTGTGAAAGCCGAAGTAAGATATGAAATTGAGATTTTCTATCTCTGTAGATTCACTCAATGCTCCTGTAGTTCACTGTTACATAAACAGGGTCAGTCCGAGGGCCAAGCTGGAAAGTCAGCTTGCACATAAGGTTCAGGGTGGGGTCTACCAAGAGTAACCAGGGTCAAATACAGCCCAACAATCACACAGCAGGATTGTAGTAATTAGTCAGGGCCAAGGTAAAACCAGGTAGTCAGGCCCCAGGTCAGATCCCCGATCAACAAGTTACATGGCCATCCACAAACAAACCTGAAAACAAGCAACCCAACAACAGAGCTCAAGCTCTACAAATTAATGCCCAAGACTGAGTTTATATGGACTCCTGGGCCTGTGGGCTTGAGCTCTCAGGTTGGGCTAATTAAGGTCATTAAGTGCACTCCTGATTGATTCTCAGCAATAGTTAAAACACCAAAGAACAAACACAGAATAATTCAATTTATTCATTGATTAATACTTGTTTATCCTCAATTGCTGTTTTATGTAATGGTTTAAGCTGAGTAAGTGAATTTCCATACTTGTAGGCTAAGTGTAAAAATAGGCTTACTTTTCACCTTTGCTGCTTTAGACCAAACCACTGCTTTTTCTTTTAACTTCTCCCCTTTTCCACATGCTCACCATCATTGTTGGTTGAGGATAAGTACAGTAGTGTCTCTGATCCCTGGCTATAGGCTCCAACTGTGGTGTTGAAACATGCCTGAGTTATCATTTTTTTGTAAAGTGGGCCACAAAAAAAAAGGGGGGGGGGGGAGGTGACACACCAATTTGATTTGTCTGAATCAGAAGATAAAAGATTAGCACCTTAAGTAGCAACTTCCCATATTTTGATTAACATTATAGTTTACTCAGTTCTTCAAAGAGATCTGTTAAAGGAATAGTAATTAATAAAGAATTTAATGACAGGAAAACCTAAAGATTTATCTCATTTCTATAGTACCTTAACTGCTTCAAACAGTTAATTATCTCTCTCTAAAATATGTGGTTTAAACACTAACTCAGGATGTGTAATTAAGGCTTACATGATACCAAATAATCCATTACAACCATAATATTTTTTCCTCTAAGGAAGAAGGCTTTTAATTTGTATAAAAAGAGGCTCAGGAAATGGAAAAATTCCATCTTTACAGCTCTAAGAATTAGAACTCAGGACAATCCATTCTATCAAAAAGAAAATAGGGGGATGTCATACTAAAAAAAGGCAGTGAAAGTAAAGAAATACCTCTCAATTTATAACTGGCCTATGGAAACCAGGACTGCAGGTGGTCATAGGAACAACTGGTGTGGCAGGAGTTTTAAGATGCTGTAATTTTATGACCAGTTTTAAAAGATGATTTCCTGATGACTCTGGACAAAGAGTTCTGTTTCGTATTTAATGTAGGATGTTTCTGCAGAAATTTCATCATGCCTCAAAAGCAAGACAAAAGTAAGAAGAGATGCTGCCTTGATGACCTGAGTGCAGGCAAAAGTCGTCCATACAACTGACAGAAGCTGTGCAATTTGTGATACTAGTCTGCGCTATTATTACTCCCAGTTTAAAGATATGAAAATAGAAGGTAAGTGGAGGTACCTAAGGTTACAGAAGTAGCAGGGTAAGAGTTAGAAAAGTGTAATAATATATTACTATGTGTTAAGTATAGGTCAAGGAAAAGTATCAACAGCACAGGTAAGCAAAATATTTCAAAACTTTTACTGTTAATAGACTGCTGGCTTTTTATGGAGTTGGTATGTCAAGAAGGTAGACTGTTTAAGCTAACATGAAATTAAACTTAATAAGGTTCTGCATGCAGCTTCCTGGATCAAGAATAAGGGAAAAATAATAATGGTGAAAGTTACATTAAAGTGATACATTAAAAATTAAAATTTTCTCAGGGTATGGTTAGGATGAACAAAGAGTTAAGTATATAAAGTATATATTAAGTCTATAAAAAATTGCCCTTACAGACAAAGTTTCCCACATCTAAAACTAATTAATGCAAAAATTTTAACTTTTGATTGCAAAAGTCTCTAATAAAGTTTTAACAATAGCAAGGAATACATAGTCACAAAACAATCTCAAACAACAACTAAAAAGAACTCTTCAGAGTGAATGGCTACTCTTTAGACATTTGATTTCATTATGTCTCAGAGCATAGGGTGGAATCCTAGGTTATTACTTCTTGCACTTACAGAGAAGATTATACATAAATAGATGTTTATGTCCATCATGAACAATCCCTCCTTTTAGAAATGAACCCAGAGGCTAAATGAAGATGTCTTAGAAGCCTGTGGAACAAAAGGGATTGTTTTTGTTCTTTTCTCCAAATACTGTAGACTCAGACATGTAACAAATTAGAAAAGCACTTTAAAGCCTAATGATTTTCAGTAATAATACAAGCTTTTTTTAAAAAAAATTAAGAATATATCAATGACCTTTTTTGTATCATCCCTGACTGTTACTTTCTGAGATCATCTTTTCTGTTGTGCTGTAAGGTGATGTGTTGTTTTAATATCAAACCTCTGAAATTCTATTTCAAATTAGGTATGTGTTTTCTGTTTAGGCCTAATAACCTCTGTAGTACAGGTTGGATTTTTTTTGTAGATTAATTTAATTTGGGGCAATTTACACTTCAGAAAAGCCAGAGAACAAGAAGGCTGTATCTCTTTATACATCTGTCTATAATAGATTTCCTTCTCAGCTTAGATTACAAGGTATTTATCTTAGGTATTACCTTAGTCTCAGGTATTTATCACAGACAGCTTTCTTCAGGATTGTAAGCATTGTCTCCAAGTTGATTTTCCTAGTATGAATCACTCCATTTAGAAAAAAAAAAAAATATGGTGGGAAGCTAATTTAGCTGACGTATTATTCATGCCTTCACAGCTCTTCATTTTTCACCCTGTTGCTCAGTATGTTGAACTGGGTGGATACTGCAGATGACACACAGCCCTCAGCTTTGAGTTTTATGTAACACACCTATCTCATCGCCTCTGGCTCTTATTTCTTTTATAACCTGCACTATTCACATATTCACTAGAATACAGGGAAGATGATAAATATTTAGCAAAGTTTTAATGAGTTAATGAATTGTCATTTTAGCCTTTGCTCACAAGGAACACAATAAGTAGCACAAAGAACCAGTAAGTAGCAATCAATAATATAACAATCAATAAGTTTGTGTTTGGATGTACACATCTGTATGTGTACACATACATGGCTCTATATACAGAGGGTGCATATGCAGAGCCATGTTTTTTCACTGGATAAATATATTCTTCTTAGAAAAGTTGTAAGCGTATAAAATACATATGGAGCCTACCAATATATATATGTTACAAGAACAAGGAAAATCCCTAATTGTGCAACAAGTTTGTTCCTGCATAATGTTGCATGCACTATTTACTCTTACTGGCTTTCATATGAGCATTCCAAAGCTTAAAACTAAGTATGTGTTCAATGTTTAGGTTTTCAGAGGAACCAGAACGTAAAAATGTTTTTAAACAGAAAACTAATTCCAAGTTTTGTTTTCTTTTGTTTTTGTTGTTTTGGAAGAATATTCCTAGGATGTATTTACTTTGCCTGATGTTTTTTTCTGATATCTACTACAGTTCCATCACCTGCAGTCTATTGCTATGTGTATGTGTGTTTGAAATGAGATCTTTTGTCATGGACCAGTTTTGACTACCACACCAGTAGGAATATGTTGACAGTCAAAAGCAATGTAGAAGATAGCTCCTTTTCCTAGAAAATATTCAATTTTTGAGATGAGGAATTGGCAATTTTAACAAAAGATTAAAATAAATGAAATATTCATGTATTTACAAAGTGAAGTTAAAAAAAATCCATTTATTATCTAAAGATACTTAAAAGTTGTAAAGTTTGTATTGGCTAACAAACTATCATAAAGTCAGCTTTTGTGTAGTAATAGCACGTAATAAACTAAAGAAAGAACAGGTTGCAGACAGTTTCTGTAGAACATGTGATGTGCTGTGTGTTCACACCCTAGCTCACCCTGTAGTGGCTTGTTTGTACATCTACCTACAGGCAGTAGAAGCCTTGTTTCACCTTTTGCTCAAACTTAATTTAGTAGGTGCAAGCAGCCAGGATAGTAGAAAGAAATAATTAAGAATGAAATTAGGCTAAATTTAGTCTGAATACTATACAAAGCCTTCCTGACTTATACATACCAAGTATATAGAGAACTATCAAAAAAGCAGGGAATTACCTTATACATAATGAAAATTTCTGTAAGTAATAAAAAAAAAATAATAAAAAAAAAAAAGGTGAACATCACTGAGAAACAAAAATTTTAAAACTGAGATTCTGATTGATTTGCATAACGTAAGTCTTTAAGGCTAAAAATGAAACCCAACAGGCATAATGAGATTTGCAATAAAAACCACAAGTACGCAAATCTATTGCTGCCTTCCTCTTCAAAGCATGTCGTACTTTGGGTACTATCATAAAACAGCAGTGCTGTGGAGCCAGATAGGAAAAGAGAGGTTGGAAATTGAAGACATTACAAATGTTACTTTCCTCAAACTTTTGGGGGATGAATTGGTTAACATGGGTACCAAAGGCATGAGAATCTGAAGCTACCTGTTTGAAAAGTGTGCAAGATTCCTCACAGTCGCTCTTCTCTCTACCTAAGTGCTGGCAGTGGCACCGTTCTCATCATCTAACTTAGGGTATTTAACTGAGGTGGTTATGTCATGAAACTGTGGCTTCAGGAGATGCTTTGGGTTAAATTAAAAGTTTAATACTGACAAAAAGGCCTTCTTTGTTCCCTCCCTGTATTTTCATAACTCTGTCTGCTCTTCTGTGTGATCCCACTACTTACCCTGTGCCACCCCGGAACTCATTTAACTGCAGAATAGCAGAATAAAACAGGAGAAACTGTTTTACCCAAAAGTGTATGTTTTTACAATGTTACTGAGTTTAGTTGCCTGACCTTGAGAACAATCAGATAAGCTCCAGAAGCAATGCAGAAAAATGTGGGAGAAAAGTAAAAGAAGCTGGAAAGAGGTAAAGGAACTGAATGCCCTCCCTCTGAGAGCTGTCAGTGTGGCTCAGCCACTTGTCAACCTCTGGACTCCCTGTTTGCCTTGTAGAAAGAAGTAAGTACCTTCTGAAGCAGCGTAGAGAAGGATTGTATTCCACTATCAACTATTTATTAAAAAAAAAAGGGGGGGGGATAAGCATTCCAAATTATCTTCTTAAATGAGAGGTTCAATTTTATGTGATATAAATACCCCACCTTCATCTTCCCTGTTCCAAATTCAACCTCCAAAAGCAAGCTGGAAAATACTCTCTGGACCCCAATGACTTTTTTTTTTTCCATTGTTAATCTTTTCTACTTGACTTTTCTACTTTCATCTTTCTGGTGATATTTTCTCCTCTCAATACTCCTTGTCTACATTTCCAGATATGGGGCTTTTCCTTTCCTTTTCCTTTTCCTTTTCCTTTTCCTTTTCCTTTTCCTTTTCCTTTTCCTTTTCCTTTTCCTTTTCCTTTTCCTTTTCCTTTTCCTTTTCCTTTTCCTTTTCCTTTTCCTTTTCCTTTTCCTTTTCCTTTTCCTTTTCCTTTTCCTTTTCCTTTTCCTTTTCCTTTTCCTTTTCCTTTTCCTTTTCCTTTTCCTTTTCCTTTCCTTTCCTTTCCTCATATTGAACTCATTCACTGTGTACTCATTTTAATGTTTTCTTTCACAATGTGAGTTTGTTTATAGTTCTTCCTACTCCATCATTTGTATCTTTTGTTCTCATTATTACTCCACTTCTGGCTATGTAATTGCTTAGTGTTTGCATTCTTCTGCAGTTGCTCTGGCTACATCCATTTGAATTTTCTGCTGTTAATACTATTTACTATTTCATAGCATAGTTGTCTTTACATTTGTTTATGTTCTGTATAATGTTTAATTTGTATTATTCTTTCAATGTTTTTTTTTCTCTTTCAGTCTTACTTTTCCATAAAAATGCAGTAAGTTGTAACAGAGCAAGACATCACTAGCAAATAGGAAAAAAACCTTAGGAAAAGTAAGAGATAACACTTCCTAATACACCAAATTTGTTCTCTTATTTGTTTAACCTCTGTCAAAAAGGATGAGTCAGGGATTTTACGTTTTCCTGATGTTACCAGTCTAGTCATATATCTGATTCAAAAGCTACTTCCATCAACCTAAGGATTTTAATTTCTCCAGCTCTGTAGCATCTTACAGATCAGACTTCTCAGCTCTTTTCCATAAACAGGAGACCCCCTCCAACAAACAGCGGCATGTCCTGAAGCCATAGCTCAGGTAGCACAGGTATTCCAGTTCAGATGTTGTGGGAAAGTGATGGAACTGTAGTCTGGAGGATTTCAGGGTAGGACTGTGCTGAGAAGCATCTCTCTTCCAGTGCTAGAAGGGAAGGGAAGCAGGAGCACAGCACAGCAAATACATGGTGGCCTGGCTTTAGGAGAAAATGTGTTTGGTAGCAATTGTGTAAATTTCATTTTCATTGCATGAAACTTAATAGTTCTGAAAGTTACTTATAGATTTTTGTATTCCTGTGTTTCCTATCAGATAAGTACTCTTTTTGATTTTACTGACAGAGAACCTAGTGGATCACATACCCTCTTTAGGATTTCTTAGAACCATAATAGGAACTTGGAAATAGAGTCAAGACTTATTGATTCTATAACAGCTGCTTTTCCTTTTAGATTATCTTTCTTACATACATCATGCTACTCTGCTGGTACTCTCGTTATACTTGTTATTTGTATCCACATGTTCTCTTTATATCTCTCTCCTGTCAGTTATAACATTTTTTTTTTACCTTGATTCTCCTGCATCCATTCTCATTTCCTCTCTCCTTTGTTTCTGTAGCTGCATCTTTGAGTCATTCAAGTCCATTCTACCAACTGTTTTACACTACCTTCATCATGTTGGTGCTAAAAGAAGGATGCTCACGATATAAAATATTGGAAGAGGGATAAAAAGGATCAGCTTGAACTGTTGAGTCAGTGCCGCAATAATGTAAGTACTGTTAAGCCTGTCTCTTATAAAGCTATACCATAAATTTTCCTTCTGTCAGAACTTGAATGTGTAAATGAAAGCAGATCCACACAGTATTTGAAAACAGAGGCTACACTATGACACAGAGCTGATTAATTCTGCTCAGTATTTTGTATGTCTATTTTCTTGCCTCTTGTCCTCATAAATGCATGACATCATGCACAGATGGAAAAGACTTTCTAACTACAAAATGAATTGGCTTTGTGACTGACTGTGAATCACCCTTTAACACTGTGTGAGCTACTGCTGTAATAATGAAGTTTTAATCTCTTTCCATATTGCTGAGTAGACCATAACAAAACTGCTTTTGGAAAAGTTCTTTTGTTTTTGTTATTTTATGGAAGCTTTCATATCTATTGACTTTTTAAATGTATACCCTTTATATCCCTGACATAGTAAGACCAGAATTCCAGAGGATCTCATAATGAGCTATGTATTCACATAACAAAGCATAAAGAGTTAGCTTTTTTTTGTGCCAGTGTTTTCTAGGCCTGCGTACATAGGTAATGCTTCCGTTGTTAATCATTGCCAAATAGTATTAAATAAATTGTTTTGATCTGTTGACATTTAGAAGAGTTTTAATGCATTAACATGCTACACTCTGCAGATCTACAGATTCCCCTGAATCTATAGTAAAAACAGCATGCATTTACAAGATAAGGAGCAGCACTTTTCCAGTGCATGTGTATATGTGTACACACACAAAATATGTCAGAAGTTAGGAATAAACTGAATTTCTGCTTTCAGGGATTCAGGGACTGGTAATTGATTTATCTATTTTTTTAATTCTTGAATAGTGTAATAGAGAACTAGATTAGTTTATTGTGGTGAAGCTTAGTTGATCTGATCCAGTTTAGTCTATTGCATTCCTTTTCCTGTTTTACAGATAACTGAATTTTTCCCTTGGGATATGGGGCAAGGATTGAAGTAAGAGAGCTGGCTTTGGTCCCTCAACTCCTTCTCCAAAGTAAGGCAATATAAAAGTAAAATTTATTATATCTCAGTAACAGCTTTAAAGAAAGAAACGTTTTGCTTCTAAATTTAATTAAATTTAATTAAAAATCAGTATGGATCTTGAAAAAAAAATGCTACCATGCATATAAATGTAAATTAAGCAACTTTGCTCTTGACACACTGATATTACTCAATACAACCACAGTACCAAACAGAAGACATATAGCAATAGTCAACTTTCTGATGCTATTAATACAGTACACAGAGGTTTCATTTAGTATATTTTAATAGCTGTAGCAAAGCGACTTAATGGAAAAATATGAAAGAAGACAGAATAACAAGATTAGTTATTTGCGTACCTAGTAGACTTCCTGAAGCTGGAAGTAAACAATGTTTACAGTATCAAAATTCCTTGTCTGCAATCTTCCTATCCACTGTTAATTGGCAGTTTACTGTAAACATCAAAGTAAAAACATGTCTTCAAGGTGAGTTTTAAGTTGAATGCTAATTAATTTGGGCAGGGTTTTCTACGTTTAAGGGATAATGTCAAAGACAGTTTTGATGTAAATAAACAAGGAGCAAAAAGTGGCATCTGGCTGGAAATATTGGGATAACAGATGAAAACCATTGTGAAGGATCAACCTGATTGAGGCCTGTAAATACAATGATGAGTTGGGGACAAAAAAAAAAAAAAAAAAAAGGCTGATTTTAACAGCATTTTGGTAAGACGCAACGTAAAACATAACCTGTATGACTAATGCATATACTATTTTGCACAAGTTCTAATTAGTTTTAGTAGCACTCTGTTTATTTCCAAAGCAAGAGCTGATTGTGCACAGTCAGTCCACAGAAATGTTTCGGAAATCAGGAATTTGGAGCACGGAGGCACTTTTTTTCTCTTAGTGGCAAAGGCACTTTTACAGCACTTGCTCACTTTGCACCTGTATCCTCATGAATGCTCCTTGGTGTTGAGAGTACTACTGTCTGTGGGACTATATTTGAGAAAGGGATCAGTGTTAAAAATAACCCTGTCTCTCATGGTTATTAATTTTCTCTCAGATCAGTTCCTTGATTCATTTCATCATGCAGCCCCATAAGCGTACAAACCATTGTACCAAACCCTAGAAGAGGGGCAGGGAACTCTTTAAACAGACTTAGCTACAGAAAACACAAGATGTCAAGGCAGTCCCTTCCTTCAAGCACTTGAAAAGTAAGTTTTCATTTTCACTTTTTTTTTTTTCAGAATACAAATGTACCTTATTGTTTCTATGGAAGCCACTAGAGAACCTCTAGAGTGGTCAGTTGTAAATGTAACTGGAGAATTTACATCAAGATCATCAGTCCGGTAATTATACTAAAAGAAGCAGAAAGGGACACTACTTGCCTGATTTTCCTACAGATACATGCTGTTTGTTTTCTTGGTGTAATTGCAAATAGACAGTACACATTCTCAGGTATAGTTCTGCAGGTTATTTCTTTTCTTTGACCACCAGAATTATAGCTAGGTCATTCACAAATTTAAGTAATGCTTAAGTGTCATCACAAATAACATGTCACTGGTTTAAAAGGCAGGAGGCCTAAGAACAAATCACTGCTAGTGCAAAAGTGTATGTAATTGTAAAATAGGAAGTAGATTGCAATCTGTTTTGTGTCTCTATGATTTTTCATAGATTTTGCTTATCCCTAAGTGCTCTCATTGAAAAACATATCTCTGTTTGAACCATCCCCCTGATTTTCAGCACCAGCAGAGAAATAGAGCTTCAGTGATGTGGAAGTTAAATCTAGCCTAGACTATTATAGATTGTTTCATTTCCTCTGTAGACAGTTTCAGCCTACAAGGCTGTAATTTTACGCCTTTTAAAATAACTGTATTATTTAGGTGTCCAGGATAGGATGGAAAATATGTATTATAAAACTAAATTACATTGTATTCTTTTGATAGTGATGGTTATGTGTACACGCTCACAAAGCTTTGCAGTATCTGGGAGGCAGGATTACTATGTTAAAGTACGAAAAACACTAATGGATGCAGGCACAGTATGAATTACCTTACCCCACTGCTGTACCCAGTCATCTTTACTGGGGAAAAAAATGGAGAAGAATGGAAACAGATATACTCTTTTACTGGGGATAAATCCCAAAAATACTTATTTTAAAAAAAAAAAAGACACAAGCTTATTTGTTTGGTATGCCAGGTCACACAGTTCTGTTGCATAAACTCTTGCATTGCCCGAACTAGAAAGATTCAACACCTTGGTAACACAGCTTTGTTGAAAAAGCAATGAAACAGTTTTCTTCCATGGTTACATTTGCACAATTTTATATGAGTCCAGGTATTTAAGACTTCGGTTTCACAGACCTGGTACAGCAGACTTTTTTAGCACTTCCTGCCTTGCTAGAGTATCCCATCCTTACCAGCCTGGGATATCAGGAAATTTGAAGCACACAGCAATAATGACAAAAGAAATATTCTTTAATGTACCACAAATAATGCCTTCAAATGGTTTAATGATTCTGGATTTATGAGAAATTATCTCAGAGCATTATGAAGTGATCTAAAAATAATGAAGTTTGTGTCACCCAAAAATAATTTTGCGTTTTGGATGAGGGAGAGTTAACAGCCTGAGGCTGCACTGGGATTGCACCAGAGCTCACAGAAGTTTTCTTGGGTGTTCCTAGTATCTTTTATAGAAGTGTAAAACCTTGCACATTTTGTTTCCCAGTATTAAAGTATCTCTTTAGCCAACTGTTTTGATCTCTTGAAAACACATGCCTCTCAATGTAATGAGAAACCTTCATCTTCTTGTAAGTGGGTTCACAGGTTTTCCATTGAATGTGACCAAACATACCAAACATACTTGCATGCTGACAGGTGGGGTAGCTATTCTCCCCTTGGGGCAGGGTTGGTAGATCTTCAGTTGTAGGTAAAAACATGTCTGTTGCGCTGAGTAATTGCTGCTGGGAAGAGCTTGCTTCAATAGTCTTTTTTAGCCAGGCTGACAGTGAAGCTGGCTCTTCCCTTTGTATTTGTTTTTGATGAAAATTGAAAGAATCAACTGGAAAAAAAAAATAAAAATTAAGGATCCTAAACAGACTGAGCAGAATGTTTAGAACTTTGAGAGTTTAAAGTTTCAGGTCACCAGAGAAATTATTAAGTAGGTACCTTAAATGCCTTAAGTAGGTACCTTTTTCACTGTCACGATCACTAGTTTTTACATGTGAACTAGTGCATTTGGGCATAAAATGAAAAGAAAATAACTTAGTTCTGTTTTTAGTTTTGCGTCAGGAGGTGGATTAATGAGTTGGTCCAAGCTTAGGCTGGCTCCTGACATCTCTAGACTTGTGTACCTGCTACTGTCTGTCCTTGGACATCCTTGAATAGGATGTCTGAACTCAGATTCACAAGCAGGGACACTTCACTTTGAATAACTGCAGTGGTTCACACCCCTACTGTCCCACTTGCTGCTCTTTGGGGATGCTGCAGTTGTTCATGCTGCAGTTGCTGGGTGTTTTGTTTGTTGTTGTTTTTGGAATATTTTTCCATTTACAGCCTGCAGTGTTGACATCAAAATCTGTGATATTTATCTTCAGAGTGTTGGATTCTGAACTGCAGCATTACAGATACTGCCCCACAAGCTCCCTACTTTCATAACTGTTTTTTTTTTTTTTCGTAAGCAAATAATGACAATTTATATATTGCAAAGTAACTAGTAAGTAAACAAATCAGTTGAATTTGTCCACTAAAGGACAAGATCCTTATTCTTTTAGCGATATGTGGGGATCAACACATCCTCAAGCAGTGCAGAAGAAAATGTAAAGGCTGTCCTTGAACCTGAAGCCCTGCTGTCCATGACTCTTGCTTTTTTTGCTCTTCGGTGGAAAAACTTAGTGTGAAAAATTGAGTCATATTAATGTATATCTGTCTATCTGTCACACAATAATCAAGTGTCGTGGTTTTGTGAGTTTCAGAACCCAAAATTTCTTTGTAAACATGAAGTCCTTATATTAGATTACCAACTTAATATAACAAAAAGATTACCAGGTTTACATAAGGAAACATAAACAATGGCAACAACTAAAAGGTCATTATAATTAATTTTGTGATTATAAACAATGGCAACAATTAAAAGGTAAATTTATAATTATATTTTTACATGATTCATATATATTAATACATTTTATGTGTTGAATGTATTTTGTAAATGATTAACTGTGTTTTATAAAGTGTGTGACTTTTATACAAGGCACTAATTGAAATCCCTGTCTTTCTGAAGTGATTATTTATCTAGCTACAGTTGAAGCCTTTCTTTGTAGTTAAAGTAACATAGATATATTTGGCACCTTGACTGTAAACACGTTTGAAGCTTTCCCTCCACTCCAGTCATTGATGAAGGTCCAGTTCACTTTATTAAGTAATTCTTTTCATGCACCAAAATTTGTTATTTTGAAGTACAAAGTTTTATTTCAATTATTGATTTCTAATAATGATTTTTTCATTGCCAGAAGAAATTCTCTGTTGAATTGGAGAAGGCTAAAGAAAGTCTTTCAAGTCTTTTCAATATTCCAGGCAAGATGTCTCTTTCAGAGCATTTCTGTGGTCTCTTGCTCTCTTAAGCTATGTGATGACAAAGGTAAAAAGGCAGACATTGTTAAATGCATCAGCTCCTTCAGACCCCAAGTTAGCTCTCACAGTGAGGCCAGCAAAATTCTTATATTGTCTCTGTATGTCAAATATGTCACGAACCACCAATTGCTGTGTTTACTAGAGTGGTGTTGAAAGTTCACAAATTGTAGACATTTTTTTTGCAGTTGTGAATGTCGTCTCCTAGTGTTGTGACAATCTTCTCCTAGAAGACTGTCATTAAAATGTGAGGTATCTTGGAAATCTTGCACCTATTTAGCATGTGAAATTTGTAGCATCTTTTAAGAACAGCTACATAAAGTACAAGATAAATCACTGTAAGAAACATCCCCGAATATAGTGCACTTGGGACAAATCAGGCATCCTGTGATTATTGCTTCTCTTTCTTCACTTTGATTGTATGCAGTTCCTTTAAGTCACTACCCCAATGTAAATATTTCAGGGTCAAATCAACTTGTGTGGCACAGAGCTGAATAATATTGTCTTATCTTTCTACTGTATTTTTCATCCGTGTTCATAGACCAGCGTGTAACTACATCATCCTGGAAAGAGCATCCTGGAAAGCTCTGTGCAAGGTATGAGCAGGTATGTGCTGCAGCTACAGCACACGAAGATACAGCCTTTGGTAACTGCTGTGGCGAACCGCTAGAGGCTGCTAAATAAACGCAGCCCACAGCCTCAGACCTTAAGGAAGACAGATGAGATCATGGGTACAACTGAGGAAAAAAATATTACTAGAGCAGTTGCCTGAAAGACAATGCATTCTTCCCATTGGGACAGTAAGGGGTTACAGGAATAGAAGAAGAAAAAAAAAAAAAAAAAAAAAAGTGGAGATTTCCTTTTCTGATTTCTGGGTTATTTTATTTGCTAGCTATGAGCTTTAAAAGCTGAAGACAAGATCTTGCTGACTAATGCTATTTCTATTACTCATAGGCTACTCTGCTTAATTAAATTTGGGGAAAAAAAAAAAAGCCTGAATCCCTGACCTTAAAATATATATATATATATATATATATATATATATATATATATATATATATATATATATATCAGAAAAACATCTAAAACAATGTAGACATGAGTTCTGTTAACCAGAATGGATCAGATAATAGGAGTAAGTTGCATGTACCAGAATCTAGAGACAGATACAATGGAAGAACAAAGAAAGTATCAGAGGCAAATGTGGGCTCTAAAATGGCCTCCCAAAACGGTGGTAATCTGAATATCCCGAAATACACATCAGCAAATTTAGTACCATGGAGTCAAAAGAACGGTGAAGTCAGAAGCTTACTAGTAGCACAGTGCTGATTCATCTGGGGTGTTAAATGTTGCATCAGTTAAGCAACAATTGAGAAAGAAGCTGTTTCCTGGAGATTAACGGGTGATGGGGAAGGCTTAATGGCCTGAGGCCGCTTTTGTTATTAAAAGGTGGGATGGGGAAGAAAAATCCTGGCTGCATGGTATTTATTCATGAGCAAAGCTTGCTACCAAATAGGGACAGGATGTTCCTAAAATGACTATAGCAGTCGTCAGATTGGAGCCCCTTCTCAAAAACCTGAATTTCTTTATAGCAGACTAAAATTACGCTTAGAGCAACTGTTTAAAGGGTTTGTCTATGCACACTGCTATAAATAAATCTGTTTGGAAGTACCTAAGGAGGACAAGCAGAATGCATGTGCTTGTGCATCTGATATGTTGAAAAGATCTGTCTCCATACCATCAAGCTTTTGTGATATTCTGGGAAACAAACACTGACAATCTTGTCCAAGATCAGTTTCTTTCTCATATTTTGATTTTTATAGAAAGTTTAAGGACAGTGCTGTTCTGTTCTACTTCTCCAGCTGTTACATGTGTGTGTTCTCACTCTAAAAAGATTTGAAAATGTAAGATTCAAAAAGTAATGTAAAGACTACACAGAGGCTAAATTGGTTGCTATGGATATTTAAAATAATACAGCTAGGTAGCTATGAATGCATGACTCATTAATGGAGAGTTGGCTTCTTACTGCTTAATCTCACTTTATTGCTTTGCCTCCTTCCCTACATGCATCTATAAAGTAACTTTTACGTCTTTAGACCAGTATGGAGGCATAGTCTGTAGGAGGCACTGATTAGGATGTGTGCCATAATATTCTAGTTAGGAAATCTTAAGGAAGTCTGTTCTTTATGTCACCTCTCATACTAACATATTTGTTTGAAGGACCCTATAGGGGCACAATTCCATGATCATTCTTCTGGGCAGCAGTACTTGCAAAAGCAGCAGCATTTCTAAACCCAGCCTGCCCCCCAAAAAAGAAAAAGGATGTGAAACTGCAACTTAATTTAACTAAAAGATAGTTTGGGAGTCGAAGTCTTAATAAAACAGTTTTATACTCGTGGTTACAAAGACAAAATCATCCTTTTTTTTTTTTTTTTTAAACAGGTAATGAAAGGGATGTTGCATCACTGTAGAACAAAGTCAAGTTGGTGACCAAAAAGTGTTTTACTGGTGTTTAACAAGTTGCACTGGCTGAGCTTGAGTCTGACCACAGCAGGTATACAGAAATGGGATATGTGAAGCTGGGAAAGAAAAGAATGGGGAAACAAGAAGGACTTCCCACTTTTGCTGGTGGTAATTTCAAAAATTGCTTAGAAAAGTTTTGCTTGAAAAGGTACATGTCAAACTAAAACTTTCTGATCAGAGTTTAAGTTCAGAATTCAATTCAAGCTTGCAGATGGTTATGTGAGCCTGTTCAAACCATTAAAGTTTCAGATTTAGGTATGATATCTATCTTAAAGTTTCTCTTGCTAATATCATGCAATGAAACAATACATACAAAATGCAAATGCCAAGTCAAGTATGCAGTAATCTTACCATGTACACTAAGATGAAAAGTCACAGAGCAGCGTATCAGTTTAAGGAACTGCTAAGGTCATATTAAACTGTAGCCCAGTATTCTCTTTGCAACGCTGCTGACACTTTTAAATATGCTATCACCTATAACCTGTTTGTGTCCTGTCATCTGGAGTACTTCTGAACAGCAGAAAAGATCATGTGAATGCTCCCCAGCACTGTACAGGAAAAATCATCTCAAATGTCTTAAAACACTTTTGTTGGCTGTTGAAAGTAAAGCAGATGACTTTGAAGGAAATTAGATGGGATGTACCTGTCCTGGTCTGACAACCCCATAGGACTGTACTTTCTTCTTTGGAAGCTCAGATAAGCAAATGGGATTTATTAGTTTTGGCTGACAAAACTGTTCAAAGTAATCTATAGCAGGTCAGGAAACCTATGCCTTACTCTAAGGCTGAATAGATCTTCGAAATGCTTTTGGCAGGCCAAATATTAGTACATACTTCTGTATTAACTAGTAACAATTTGTGCTATGAAAAAGTGATTGGCTGTAGGTCCCACGAGAACTGGATTAAGTTGTGAATTGTGTTCACCTTCTGGATCATAGCTTGACTACCCTGATCTACATTAGTAGAACACATTCAAGCAGAGGATGCCACGTTACTCAGCTGTGAGGGTTAATCCACTGATGATGAAAGTTAAACTGAGCAAACAAATGGACATTTGCCATTTACCATATGTGATGCAGTGTTTCTATTAACAAACACTGCTACTACTGATTGTTCCTATGGACTATAAATTCTTTCCAGAACTACAACTCAAGATAAAAGACTTTTTTTTCTAAGAAGTTTAAATTCTCCTTTTTGCCTCCTTCCTCCTTGAGACAAGCTATTCAGCAGTGCTACTGCAGCAGAAGTACATTTGTCCTCTTGGCTTGGGTGTTTTGTGCATGCACTGCCTAAGAACACTTTCAAAGGTGACCTAATTCTGGGTGGGCTATAAACAAAAACACTTGTTTAAAACAGGAAAGAGAATATCCATGGCCTCTTCAAGGTTTGTGTCTATCACCCTTATATTATGAAAGTCTCATATCTGATTCCCACGTCATTTTATATGTATATAAACATACCTATTTTGTATTTAAAATTGGATATGTCTATTATCCTGTGGTTTTCTTTGTAGTGCATATGAAGTGTGAGACTTATTACTGTTTGAACATGCCTCCTATATTTTTTTAGATACAGCTACATGTTTTGATACACTTCTTCAAGGTAAAAAAAAAAAAAAATCAAAGCCAGAGACCATATAAACCTGGGGGGAAAAGTCTGATCATTGGGAGGTATTCAATTGTCATCTTCCCAAGACATTAAGGAGAATTGTTAGAATTAAGATGAGGGAAGCATGAGAAACAGAAGGCTAAACTGTGCACACAACTGTTGAACAGTTTTCTTCCAAACAAAAACAAGAATGTTTTTATGTCAAGTGAGTCATTTAAGGTTGACTTTGCTAATCTGAAGGTGTCAGTAGAGTGGTCCAAAAACAGAAGTAGTCTAAGTGCAGCTTAATGTTACACGTTTATTTCATGCAAATTAATGCAAATTCATATTTAAATATGAAGCCATAGGAGAAAATCCATATTGAGGTTTTGGTTCAGATGATAGCACCTACTATTTGATTAGAAGGTGAGACAGTAACTGCAGAGCACTGGTGTAGGATACTATGCCACTACCATCTTTCAGTGAATTTCTCATGAGACATTATTTTTTTCATGAGGAAACAAATGCATTACCATACTGTGTTTACCTAAAGGCCTTCCCCATTAATTTCAGCTTTATAGGGCATAATTCTCTGCCTGCCTAAGCCAATGTGTGGTCTTGTAGAGGTTAAATGACAGTTATGTTCCATTAATATAACTCTGCTCTTCAGCAATGGGCAAAGGACAAAGTTTGGAATCTTCAAGATGATGATCATTATTATGAATAACCCTAAAATCTGCATTCATTGCATCTTCAGTGGCAGAATAAAGGCATCCAAATAGTGCATAGGAATAGGGAACAATGAGCAAGTGCAACGGTAACAATGCATTCTCTATTCAGATGGATCCAGAGTCCAGTAACTATAATATAGCTAATATATATAAAAATAGCAATAAAGCTTTTCATTTTTTGCTTTACATTTCAACAGGAAATCACCCTTTTACTGTTCAGGATTGTGAAATGAATTGTTGTAAGGCCTGCTGAAGTCTTTTATCTTTTAACTTCTACTGAGTTTACTCAGCAGGAAGCAATAGTGGGATTCCAACACAACAAGCTAGCTCTGTGCAGAATGCTGCCCTCACAACTGACATCTGTCACATCACCCAAACTTCTTGAGAAACTGAGTTAATGGTAAGAAAAAAAATATTTAGTAGGAATGTGAATTGTATCACACTTGGCATCTTTGAAGTCCATGGAAAATAATCAGTCATGATCCAACTTTGGACTAAAGCCTGCCATAGAGTTCCTTTACACTCTGAACTACAGCATATCTCTATCTGCTTCCAAAGGTCCTGTCAAGCAGATGCCTCTTGAATTGTGGCTAAAATAGAATTCTAGGTTCTTTCAAAGTAGCAACAGATATCCTAAGTTCCCAGATCTCACAGATGAAATTCTGCTAGTCACTCCTTTTGTTATAGCAAGGATACCAAAGTGAGGCATACTGACTATGACTGTGGTGGTGATCTAAGGTTGAGTTGAACACAACAGCTTTGTGTTGAGTACATAACAATAGCCCAATCTAAAAGGAAAACAATTATTAAGGGCTACATAAGGAGCAACTGTTGCAAAGGAATAACAACTTTGGAGTGATACTGCTTAAAGATGAAGGTATTGCTGGAAGGAAAGGAGGAAATGTACCCTAAAGAAGCATTTTTTGTGGAAGGAGTGTTTCTCTTCTAGGCAATCATTCTAAAGAAATAAATAAGTTTCTATGCACTGCTGGTAGAAAAGCCATGTTCAAATCAAATGTAAAAATATTAAGTACATAATGGCATTGTAGCAGGAGTGAATTTCACTCCGTTAAAACAGTTTTTATCTGAAGTGTCATTTCCCTTCACTGGAGGGGAGGGACAGGCAGTACTGGCTATATGTCTTAATGTATTAAATATGTATTCAATTTATACTTGTAATTATAGTTGTAGTACTCGGATGGGAAAGTTGTGCTCTGTACATTTAATCTTTGTGTTTCTTTATGCTTAGCTTATATTTAGCATTTGCAGATGCTTGAGAGGAAATACAGAGAAATATAAACAAAAGGAAGATTTTAGGAAGCCAAAAAGGCTAAAAAGAAACAGATCCCTCAGTTCTCCCTAAGACTCTAATGGAGCGCAAAGGTGAGGAATGTAAACAAATATATAACAAAGACTCCATGTTTATGTGCATGTAGATATACGTACATATTTGTATATAATACAGGATTGTGCATTTTGGTGAGCTTGTTATCTAAATGTTAACATTACATTGCTTGAAGTAATGTTTTTTGATCTAGGAAATAGGTTAGAAAACTGAACCGTTGCTATATTTTGTCTTTCTGAAATTCAGTGTTGAAGCTATTGAAGTGTTTGAAACAAAAATTAGTTAGCTTTGCATGTCTTTTTTTATCCTTTTAGCTCTATAGAAGATACACATGATTCTGTTTTTTTTTCCCTGCATATATGAAACATGCTCTTAAAATTACTGTTTTTTGTCTCAATAAACTGCTCAGTATTTCATCTCCATACTACTTTTTCTTGATACATTCTAAAAGTTGTTTCACCTTAAATAAATGAGAGCCCCAACTGAGGCTTTATAAGTTTGAGAACATTTCACTACATATCCTTTGCCTCAATATTTCTCATACATTGTGTAAACCACCACACCCAATGCTAAACGAAGGTCACTGTTTAAATGTGACAAGCTTGTAATCTAGCCTTGATTGCATTGTGGAAAGACAAGAAGACTGAAAAGCAAATCTGATATTCAATAACAGCACTTGGCAATGAATATTTGTTGCCCAAGAACGAGGAACCTGTGGGCCTGACTTGCAGAACTGTTGACTTTATTATCCCTTTTCCTGAAACACACTTAACTTTTTTGTTAGTGATCATATGATTTAACTGAGACTGTTTAATCTTGCCTGCTTAATCTGTGTGTTACCAGTCCCATAGAATTCTTCTAAGAAAGGGATGTTTTATATTCTACCTCTGAGAAAGAAAAAAAACAACTGAGTACAACAACAAAAAACTTCCTGCCTTACACAGCATATTGTCCATACAACAATGAAGAAGTTGCTCTATGACTGTGTGTATATAGTGGTTTTGTAAATCCCTTTTGAGCCTAGACTCGAGAAAGGCAACTAATCCCAGTAAAAGGGTATTGCTTCATATGAAGTCTTTGCAGAGTATATACCTCCACCCCCAATTGCCAAGGCTGTTTGCATACAGGGTTTTGGTTGTGCTGCTACAGATAAACTGCACAAATAAATGAAACTGGCTGATATTTTACACCTACTAGTCTCATTCCAGTATGTATATGCTCACAATCCCTTCCCTTGCCACTTCTCAGTAGTATATTGTGACTATATGTTGTAGAGTGCTGTTGCTTTGAGGCAGTGAAGATGCATCCCAAGATACATTGTATGCCTTTAGGCCTGCACAACATAATTATAACTGTTAAAGTATGAATCTTTCCCCATTACATTTGATCCTGTATCATGGTAACATATACTACAAGTTTCATCCTTAAGATAGCAAAGCAACTGTTTCCCAACTCTTAAGTTTCTGTAGTTGTCCACCTGTAAATATTCTAAGCTTTAAGAAATACTGAAGGAATCTTGCATTAAAATACTGTTGATTTTCTGTCAGTTCTTTTAGCTGTTGTGATTACGAAATACTTTCATGCCCATGAGCTGGAGGATGTTGATCAAGTTCCCACAGAACACAATTACTCACACCTATTCCACCTTACTGCTATGCTAGTAACTATCTTATTAATCATCATGCTATCCACCCAAGCATTAGAAGCTACTGTAATTTGTAGCGTGTCACAAGAACTCTAAGAAAGACAATGGTAACCTGACATCCCGGTCTTTGATATGGTGTTATTTTTTTCTTTACTGTCACACAAACTCTACTGCTAGCCCATTTGCAGTACAGAGTGGAAATAAATAAATATAAATATAAATATAAATATAAATATAAATATAATAATAATAATAATAATAATAATAATAATAATAATAATAATAATAATAATAAAGATGGTTTTATATCGTGAATCAGAAGGAAGGAGAAAGGAAGAATCAGTGAAACTACTGGAATGATTAATCAGTAAGCAGAGGTTTCTAATATGAATGTTTGTTGTGCTTTGATTGTTATCATACTGAAGAAGTGTTTAAAAATTGTTTCTATAAGTTTTCTGTGTAATAAACAATCCTGAGATTCTTATAAATACTAAGCATCAGTCAGAAGTGGCAAATATTTTGATATTTAAATTACAGGTGAACCAGAAAAAGGAGGATGTAAGCGATCTAGCAATTACACCATGCTGCCTCAAAGGACAGAGAAGGAGGGTTGTTTACATATAATGAACCCTCATCCTGTCAGTTGGAACTGCCAGTCAGCCTGCCACTACTGTTAATACAGAATATACATCAGCCCAGAGGGATTTGAGAGGAACCCACCATTCATTTTCTTCTAGTCACAAAGCAGCCACCAACAGAAGAGCTGGATTCAAACTGATGAAAGGGTAGGAAACATATTATCAATGAGCATGGAATCCTTTTGAAAAATACATCTCCTGGTAAACACTTCCCCAAAACCTTATGTGAACTATGTAACAAGAGCACACAGGCGACATGCAGTGGCTTAGCCAGCCAGCCAGCCAAGATCTTAAGATCTAGCTGTTTATGCTCTCTTGCTTCCAATTATCTCTTTGGTGTATAGGAGACTGCTCTTAAGGCTGCCCTGTGCAGGAAGTGCTAAGTATGTTCATAAAGGTGTGGCTTAGCTCCCTAGCAATTCCATGGTAACAGGGGCGTAGTAAACTAGCCTTAAGTAAAACAAACAGGCTTTGTGGAAATCAAAAGCTGAGAATGCAAGCTGTCTCTTTGATTAAAGCAGCTAATCTTTGATTGTAGGCGGTGGGCTCCACCTTGTTTCCCTGCACCCGGAAGGTTCACAGGGGTTGGATGCATCGAGTCTTGCACTTTCAATACTAATGCAAAGGAATGTTTTTTAAAGTCACTTTTGTAAGATAAGTTGTGAGGAAAAATAGGTTAAATTTATACAACTACAAAAATACGGTTAAATGAAGGGAAAAGCCCTATATTATTTACTAAAAATCTCATCCTGTACAGAATGGCTCATCTGACAGTGAGAGGTACAGAACAGAACCCTGCGTACTAAACAAGATCTACACCCTCTTTTATTGAGTCTTTTTGCCTTGCTCCCCAGGAGAAAAGATGTGTTCTTACCAGGAGCTGACCAGCATAAGCTTAAATCTTACAGGTGAGGCATGTTGCTGACAAAAATTTGCTTTATGATGTTCCCTTCTACAGAAATCTACACAGCAAAAATACACTTTTGCCTACTGTAGATACATTCTCAGGCATGGATTCCTGCATAGATAGAAAGTAATTCAGAGATCTGAAGAGACAAGAAGATCTGATCTTCAGAGCCTTCCAATTTATGTCTGTGCAAAGTAGGTGTAAAATGCTACCCAACCTGTGACTCATCTGTAACAGTGATAGCCAGTCTGGCCACCTTTAGTGACAGCTGCAGGTGTTCAGTAGCAACTGGCCACAAAAACGCTTGATGTGCCTTAAGGCTATGGATTCATGATACTATAAGACATCGGTATCCTTGTTGTTTTCCTATTCCCATGAGTCACTGTTTTTGCCAGGATAACTATGTGTGGGACCAACCTCTGAACAAAATGAAGGAATGGATTGATCTTAAGGAATGCACTGCAAAATTGAGGTTTTGTGGCATTCTGTTTGGTTTTAACTGAATCAGATCCGACTTTCTAGATCAGGATCAATATTTCAAAGCTGATTCAGAGTGTAGCCTCACAAATAGTAGTGCTAAAGGGTTAGAGAGGACAACAAGCCAATGGCAGCCTGTGAATGAAGAGCTGAGACTGGATGAGTAAAGTGTGCCTGAAATTGGTATTTATGTTAAACATCTTTTATTATAAAACCCACAGCTTAAGAGTACAATTTGTCACATATTATGGCAGACCAACCAGCTCCTAACTATTCCCACTTCTTCAGTGAGGGCATGTTTGCTTATAGTGCATATTAGGATTTAATCTATCTGAAAAAATAGTGAAGGAGGAGGTCAGCCTCCTCTGCCTCCCTGTTCACACAAAGCAAAGCAATAGACCACAGAAAACAGCAGTTGAATGATGGTAAGTAAATGTTACTGCTTCACCCAGAGCATTATCAGCACATCGACTCTACTCACTGCGTAGCCACTCCCAGGTTGTGCCAGGCAAGTTTCTCTTGTGTGTGTTCTAGGGCTTTTTCCCTTTTCCTCACCGCAGTATAGTTCTGTGTAAAAAGGACAAAATCTTAATGTATGGTAACTATGTCACACTGATTGAAATAGTTACTCAAGAAAACTAAAGAACGACTGAACATAAGGTGATATTTCCTGTCAAACAAGGGTGTGTGCCACATTAACAGACTGCATTGGAAAGGAGGTGTGGTAGTATTGGCACTTATAAAACAGCTCTGTCATAGTACTTTATCACAACTCCATCGTATTGGGAAGGGAAAGGGCAGAACTCATAGCACCTGCTTGCCGTGTACTTACATATTATCTATGTTTATAAAGCAATTCTGTGGTTATTAAGTGATAAAATGGACTGAATTGCATCAGATGTCATCTTAAATTTAAAATTTCTGCAGTGTGACAAAGGGAAGAGTCTATTTAGAGCTATCCTTCATATATGTGTGCCTAAATACATACATACATACATACTCTTTTGTTACTGTTGCTTTTTACTTGAATACACTTACTGACCATGCAATATGTTTCATTCACCATGTTTCTTCTCAGAAATTCACATCACTCTAATATCAACCAGATGTATCAGTAAGGACACTACTATCTTACTTCCACTGTATATTCTACAGGATATAAAATCCATGATCAAGCCAAAGGAGCAAAGGTATCTGCTCACCCATGCTCAACACAAAGACAGTCAAAACAAAAATGCAAAAGTTGTTTCAGAGACCTATTTCTCAGGGGAAATTGTTCTGTCCTTGTAATTGGGTGTAATAAGACATGGAGTATGTATGAAATCCCAGTGTCACTTCCTGAATATGTAATAATTGGTGGTGGAGTTGAATGAAATAAAGTAAACATAATGAAGATGAAAGATGAAGAAATTATTGAATGATAGGTCTCCTATCATGTTTACTTTGGATGCACATAATTGCATTTATCAGTTTATTATATAGAATTCATTGATGAAATGTTTTTAAAACTTAAGTGCTTCAACATCTGGTTAAGCTTTGCCTAAGTTTTGCATTTATATTTTACTTCTATTTATACTATGGTGAGAAAAAGGTGTGTATTAGCATATCTTTTTGTGGAATACGTTTAATTAAATTATAATGAAGAAACAAATGTCAGAGCAGCTAAATCAAATGGGAATGAAACATTATAGGGACACACCCTCGTTTATCAGGGTTTTTAAGTCAACTGAGTTCTTGTGGTATAATCTGAATAAAAAGCCAAAGCTATACGCCTTACTAATCTCTGCCAAGATACTTTCGTAAGGCTGGTATCAGTCAATAAAGCTTCAGAAAGTGTAACTTGCATGAAGTCATTGTTAGTTGTGTAATTAGGTCAGTTTTTCATTAAGCAATTTGGACTTTCAGGATACAGTCTTTTGTATTCTGTTGGTGATCAATTCTTTCATCACTGCGATCTTGCAGAATTGATAAGCAACTCTCAGTATGTGAGAGTAGTATATAGCATGCAGGTGTTTTGATGTAGGTAGTAACATTTACATTTCATACGTTGTCTAAATATATATATATATTTTTTTTTTTTTTGCATGCAAGGTAATTAGAGTTGGATATACAAAGTTCCAGGTGGCTTTGGCTGTCCCACTTTGAAACATCAGTGATTTAATTTTTCAGTGAACTTCTGAGAACTTTCTAGACCTACAGTGTGATTGTATTTACATGAGGCATATGGTGGGTTGAACACCAATTCATTGAAGGACTGACTATGAAAAATTTCTTTCAAAAAGTTAGAGGGCTACTGGATTTCCTGTCTTGCTTTTCCTATGGCTGGAACTCTTTGAGCTGATCCATGAAAAATAAAGCATAAAATACCCCCATGCTTAATGTTTAATGGAGACATCAGGTCATTCTTATTTTCTGTTAAGAGGAGCTAACAACTTGATCTTTTTGCAACAGGATATAGTTTGTCCTGTTGAAATCAAACACATGAAGTCATTAAATATTTTATTCCTTATAAAGATAATAGTATGATTCTGTTGCGTTGTATTTACATGGTAGTGAATGAAAGCAACTTTTTTGGCTTTTTTTTTTTTTTTTGGCTTTTAGTCATTACAGTGAATTGAATTATCAGTGTATGTACTTACTCTTTTCACTAAAGTGTGGTGGTGGTGGTAGCAAGGAAGGCAGTAGTGTATTTCTTGGCATTATAGCTGAAGTAACAAATGACTCATTATTCTAAATTTAATCATTATAAAGCAGGGTTTTTTTTACTGTTAGTTACGTTGTCACATTGACAGACTTGTAAACTGCTATATACTTTCAATGGACAAAGAGAGAATGGATTACCAGTGTGTTGTAATCTAAGACCAACCATCAGTTTGCTTAAGAACTGCCACAGAAATAATATATCCTGTTGAATTTCCATTTGCATATTGTACCCGAGACTATCAAAAATGTTACCAATTGCAATGAGAATTTATTTGGCAGATTTTAGGGGTAATAAACCTCCACAGAAAGTGAATTTTCAGTCACAGGTAAGGTAGATTGAAAGGTTCAGGAAGTACTTGCATATTCATCTCATTAGGTAACAGAAATCATATCACATGGCTTGTCTAGTTTACCACAGCTTAAAGATCCTGTCTCAACTAGTTTCAGTGAATTATTTGAAAGCTTAGCAGAGAGATCAGATTGGCTACTAGGAAAAAGTTTCCTAGGAAAATGTTTCTCATCAGCAACGTAGTGCAGCATTGGAGCAGGTTATCTGTGGAGGTTTGGAATTGCTGTCCTTGGAGGTCTTAAAGTCTCACCAAGACAAATCATTGGCAGGCTCAGTCTGGTGTTGGCAGTAGTCCATCTCTGACTATGGTGTTGGACAAGAGGACTTAGAGAGCTGCCCAGCAGCTAGCATTTCAACAATTCTAATTCAAAAAAGCTGTTTAGAGATTTATTTAAAGAAGAGCATGATATCCAAAAATCTAAATTCACTGCATATTTCATAGAGTCATAGAATCATAGAATATCCTGAGTTGGAAGGGACCCTTAAGGATCATCAAGTCCAACTCTTGACACCGCACAGGTCTACCCAAAAGTTCAGACCATGTGACTAAGTGCACAGTCCAATCTCTTCTTAAATTCAGACAGGCTCAGTGCAGTGACCACTTCCCTGGGGAGCCTGTTCCAGTGTGCAACCACCCTCTCTGTGAAGAACCCCCTCCTGATGTCAAGCCTAAATTTCCCCTGCCTCAGCTTAACCCCATTCCCGCGGGTCCTGTCACTGGTGTTAATGGAGAAAAGGTCTCCTGCCTCTCGACACCCCCTTACGAGGAAGTTGTAGACTGTGATGAGGTCTCCCCTCAGCCTCCTCTTCTCCAGGCTGAACAGGCCCAGTGACCTCAGCCGTTCTTCGTACGTCTTCCCCTCCAGGCCTTTCACCATCTTCGTAGCCCTCCTCTGGACACTTTCCAACAGTTTCATGTCCTTTTTATACTGTGGTGCCCAGAACTGCACACAGTACTCGAGGTGAGGCCGCACCAGCGCAGAGTAGAGCGGGACAATCACCTCCCTTGACCTACTAGCGATGCCGTGCTTGATGCACCCCAGGACACGGTTGGCCCTCCTGGCTGCCAGGGCACACTGCTGGCTCATATTCAACTTGCTGTCTACCACGACCCCCAGATCCCTCTATTCTAGGCTGCTCTCCAGCGTCTCATCGCCCAGTCTGTACGTGCAGCCAGGGTTTCCCCGTCCCAGGTGCAGGACCTGGCACTTGCTCTTATTGAACTTCATGCGGTTGGTGATCGCCCAGCTCTCCAACCTATCCAGATCCCTCTGCAAGGCCTTTCCACCCTCATTCGAGTCCACAACTCCTCCAAGTTTGGTGTCTTCGGCAAACTTGCTCAAAATACCTTCTATTCCTACATCCAGATTGTTTATAAAAATATTGAAAAGTACCGGCCCTAAAATGGAGCCTTGAGGGACCCCACTGGTGACCACCCACCAGCCTGACGCAGCCCCATTTACCATAACCCTTTGGGCCCTGCCCGTTAGCCAATTGCTCACCCATCGTATGATGTTTTTATTATATTTGCTTAAATTGCTAACCTTAGTGTAAATCTAGAATATTAATGAAGGACACTAATGTGCATACACATTTGATCTGTCCATAAATTTCATAGAAAAATAAAGTCTTTTATCTTCAGAAGCCTGATACCTATTTTTTGGAGAACTTCTACTAAACAACATGCATCTATTCACTGGGATTCAGGGGGAGGAGCTGAGCATGTATAAAACTTTTGTAGGATTAAGACACCAGATTGATTGTCATCCCATAAAGGAGAGAAGCTATGTAACGTAACAGTGAAAGCAACTTCATTTTTATTTATTTAGCCTAGTCACTGTTTTTATGTTTTAGTTTACCTTTGAGTCAGTAGAATTGGAATTCCAGCTGGTGCAGGATTCTGGGTGAACGATTTCCATAGGGCTTGGTGGGGCTAGTATCTGCAGGGCAACAATCCGTCGGAAACCACCTTTCTGAAGCAATTTTGCATATTGCCAAGCTTTTGTGAATATCCCAATGTAAATTATTTTGAGGCCTCTACACTGCATTATAATCATGACAAGACCTACCTGGCAGACCAAAAAATCAGATCTCTGAAAACATCTGGACAGCAATCAAAGAACACTGCTAAGCAGTTGTTCCCATGCCCTTTCCCACTCATTTGCTGTTAAAGAAAAGATGCCAAAAAATTCTTTACATATGCATTTATGTTTCAGTAGTTACAGTAAGCTCCTCCTTCAGAAGACATTGTCACAGTTGCTTATAGTTCAAAAACCGAATGGGTATGAAACCTAAGTGTCTTTTCACATTTACTTATAGATCACATGTTATTTTCTGTGCCAATTCATTTTGGAGAGGCAGAGGCATAGAGAAAAAAAAATGCTTCTATCCGTATTGTGCAGGTAAACAACAAGGCTCCATACTTACTTAATTTAGCATCTCTGTTTCTCAGAAGCAGACCAGTTTTGGCTAGAAGAGACTGCTGGAGGTCATTTTGTCCTTTCCACACACCAGCATGGCCAATTTTGAAGTTAGACCCAACTTCAAAGTTAGTTCACATTGCTCAGGGTGTTTCAAACTGTTTTACAAGATCATTGTCTTCCTTCTAACTGATGATTAAAGTACCAATAAGGAAGACTTTTTGGTATTCTACAAGTTTGGAACAGCAAATAATCTTTTAGTTTCTCTGAAAGATAATCAAAGTTTTGCTGTAGCTCTGAATGTGGTAAGGACATCGCTCTGGATCTTGTGTCCCCATTTTTCACACTCCTTTTATTGGCTATTACAAAAGGACTTCTGTGATCAGGACATTCAGTCAATGGTGTTTTTAATAATGCTGTAGTAAAAGGGAGTTTTGTTTTTGTTTTATCTTAGTGTGTCTTGATTTAGTGGTCTGTGGAGTATGTATAGGAAAAATTAAATTGGCACCACAGATTTATCCATTTCAAGCACAATGCATTTAATGAGCTTCTTCAGCATTCTCATGTGATCTAACTATAAGACAATTTTATTTTCCAGTTTTGTTTGATTAAAAAAAGAAGTGAACAAGATAATCACAATACTAAACTCAGATAACAATGTTCATCTTTAGAACTTCTATTCTCCATCCAGTTAAATTTGCAAGACATTATTCTTGTATGGAGCCTACAAACAAACAAGAACCTCTGTAAACATGACTGCCAGGATTAAAGCTAAAGGTGAGCAATAAAGTCTTTATTTCAGCAAGATCTTGGTTACAAATTAACTTTGCTAATGCTCAGTGTACATGGGCTTATCCCACACAGTGTTTCAGGAAGTGGATCCTGGTGCTGTTCTCTGGAGACATGCGATGTCATTCCTTCGCATTTTTTAAATCCATAACATTGCAGGGACTGGTGTAATTAAGGATTGCATACAGAGAGATGAAAGTTTGTGGGTAGAAGGGGAATAGGAAGACAATTACAAAACCTGAAAATGTATCAAGGGTCTTTGGCATTGACATGAGTAGGATTTCATTAACTTGGCATGTTGTTATAAGTAAATTGTAATGCTCGACTCTTTCATATTAGATCCTGAAAGACAGGTGCAGGGGGATTGGCATCTTTGTGACAGCTCACAAAGGCCTGTGAGCATATCTGTCAGGCTGGACAAGAATATATCAAGTGTATGGTCCCTTATACAAATCTGATAATTATAATCAGAATTTTATATGTAATAGGTACATATTAGGGCTATGAAATGGCACCCTCATGAAGGTAGCTATATTGTAGCAACAGTGCCAGAAAATAAACTACTGAAAACATTTTGAATATGTAAATACATGTATGTTACAGAATAAAGTTGTCATCTGAAGTGTTTGGGAATTTGCCCTTTCTATAACGATGATGTATCTTCAGGACTACGTTTCAGGCAGCTGCACACGTGAGCAGCAGAGATGACAGCTGAAAGGCATTTAACAGCTATCTTGTAATGTTCAGTGAGCTACACCTCTGTACTGTGACTTCTCTGCAGTCCCTGCCAGGTAAATACTTGCAATTTGTGAACTCTTAAGAACTCTAGCATCTTCCTATGAGATGGTATCCTTGAACTGTAGGTTACTTTCATTGAAATAAATAGAAATAGTTTTGGTGATGCTGTTAGCATGTGAATTGGTGTTTGCTGAACTAAGTCCTTAGTAACTGCTGTTTCATAAGACTTTAAAAAGAGCATAAAAAAATAACCAATTAAAAAAAATTAGCATGTTAAAAGAATAAAGAAAATGGGATGTTAATATTTTAACCCTTCAGATATTCACAGTTAAATGTCCACCTCTGCAGTTTCCCCACGGTAGGCATCAGCAGTTAAAAAGCAGCACCCTTTTTCGGTCAGTGAAAATTATATTTCAACTCAGCACTGTTATTGAATTGCAAGTTTAAGATCTAATAAAATAAATATACATATGATCGATCTAATTTGCAATATTTGCCCTTTAAAAATCATGAGTAACTTATTAATTGTGGTAACAGGAATAAATAGTAAGGTGGTCAAAGCATTTTTTTTTAGCTTTTTTATTGTTACTTCTGCTTGAAAATAGATTTGAATTTGACAGCGTCTCTAAAAATGTCTGGAGCCACGATGTTATAGATTTCCCTACTGCTGCCATCCAGCAGAAACGCTTAGAGGAGGCTTTTTGTGAACCAGACAGTGTTTTGCCAGTGCAGTCTCACCTGTGAGACAGAAAAGGGAGGAGGTACAGAGAAAAACTGCTCATCTGCACGGTAGTTAATGCCGGGGCGATAGTTCTTTACCGAGTACAGGACAGAAAATGCAGGGCTTCACATGCCTACTTTGGAAAACGTCCTAGATCCACTCTTTCTCAAAACCGAAAGTTATTTCACAAGTCATTTCACCTTTGAAACCTCGTGGAGAACAGGGCCTAAACCTGCCAGCTATCCCGCAGGTTACACCGCCCTCCTCTTACAGGTGAGCTCTGGCACCGCCGGCTCGGGCCGTGCACGGCGACCTCGGCAGATGCCATTAATTCGGAGCAGGTGAAGGCTTTCGTTTTGCGCCTTTCAGACCCAAGGCTCTGTTTTCCTAACCGCACGTGCACACTCTTCAGATTTAAAAAGCAAAAAAAAAAAAAAAAGAAGCCCCCAAACCCAAAAAGTCGGTGCGAGCAGGGGGCCGGTTCAAGCCCCCAGCGCCCCCGCCGAACCGAAAGCAGGTAGAGGGACACTTCCTGCGGGGTGGAGAAAGGGAGAGAAAGGGAGTTTGCCTCTCATCTCCCTCAAAAACCAATCAGGCCGGATCAGCCAGGCGTTGAGGCGCCCTCCGTCCCTCCTACACCTTTCCCAGAGACCCAATGGCCTTGTCCCTCCGGGAGATTGACTAGAGTCACATGAGCTGCACCAAGGGCAGGTAACTCAGGAGAGGAGAAGGGGAAGGGGAGGAAAAAAAAAAAAAAAAAAGAAAAAAAAAAAAAGGCCAAGCTCAGGCTGGGCTTCTGCCATGATGTCAGAGGGAAAGAACCCCACAGCTTGCTAATTTTACCTCCCAATCAGCCCCGGGAAGAAGGAGATCACCGGGAACAGGTAGAGATGCAAGTTTTCTCCATTTTAGTTATTTTTTTCATTTTTGTCTCAGAAACCCTACCTCCTAAGTAGCTCTTTCTTCTCCTTTTAATATTGTGACTCCTCGTTCTCTCCTTTCCCCTTTGATCACTTGGAGGTAGGGGGTGAACCTTTGCGGGATTTTTTTGTTGTTCCTTATTTTTTTTTTTGTCTGTTTGTGTGTCTGTTTTTCTTTTTTTTTCCTCTTTTTTTTTGACCTCTGCTTTTGATTGTAGTTGTTTCCCCCCTGTGGTCATGACGGCTTCGCGCAGTGACTCTTTGGTGGTGTTGTTTGGGGCAACAGCTGGTGCATATGGGGCTAAACTGGGTTCGGATGAGAGGGAACTAATTCTCTTGGTGTGGCAAGTTGTGGATCTCCCCGGCAAGAAGGTATGGCTTCGACACCCGGTCCGAGGGCGCGTTCCCCGGGCGCAGCCTTTTTGTTTCTTTAAGTTATTTCCCTTCTGTTTGAAGGGCAGAAGCAACTTTGAAAGAAAGCCAGGCCTCTTCCCACCCCCTTCACCTCCTCGGCCCCCTTGGACCATCGGTGGCCCTAAACCTGAGGGCTCCTCGGGGCTCCTGGAGGTGCCCGGGGCAGGCTGGGGCTGGGTGCCCCTCCTCAGCCGCCTCACGGCACACGCTGGGCGCTCTTACTCTTCTTTTATACAGAAAAATAGCCCCCTGTTTGGATAACTTTTCAGAGAATCTTAAGTTCCTCTAATTTTGAGGCTGATCTGAAAAAAAGTTGTTTTGTTTTTTTTTTTTTGACCTCCCTCCCAAAGCCCTCTCGTGAATAATAATCCCTCAGAAATGAAGGGCTGTAACAAAACAAATGTGGCTATCAATTTCGTGAACAGATTCGGGAAAGCGCCTTAACTTTTGGTGGTTTTCCTTTTTCAACGAAAAATTCCCCCGAAACTCAACTCCAAGCCCAAACGGCGAGGCCTGAAGCCGCTCCTGTGGCCCTCAGCAGAGAGCACGGCTCTTCTGCGGCTCTCCCGGGTGGGAGGGAAGGAAACCTAGGCCAAGGGTCTCCATTTCTGAAACCTTTACCAAAAAATGCCTTTTTCTTGTTCATCACGATAGTCATTGAGGCAGTGATACTGCACCTTTCTGATTTTTTCTGCATTGTAAACGCGTTGTTAAACAGAGCTTGTTTTCGATCGCTCCTCACTTCTGTCCATCGTTTCTTCAATGTTTTTAGGTAGGGACACTGCACAAATCCCTGGTGAAAGCAGACAATTTGGAGTTAAGTGATCAATGTCGTGAAGTGAGTGGTTTAACACCAGAGGGACTGGGCAAAGCAGAGCCTCTGGACCGGGTTCTTCAACAGGTGAGGCATTGCTCTTTGCAACAGGGGCAATGTAGGGGGATCTGGGGGCAAGACTCAACTGTCCTATAAAAGAAATACACTTTCATTTTGTCTTTCACTGTGAAATCACTAGCAAGTTTTTGTGTTTAAAACTGACCAAAAAGAGACCTGAAGCATTTGAACTGTGAGCCCTGTAATACTGAAAGTTATGTATAGCACCAGAGTATGTGAGCTTGTGCTATGGCTCTTGAAAGTTTTGGCTTCTGATTATGTTGCTAGGCCTCCCTTTATTCCAAGTTTCTCTTACTCCAGACTTAAATATACATATACATAAATAGGGTGATAAACATGATAAATGCAGTACTGATCAAACTTTCAAAATATAGGTGTCATGTTTTAATCCACGGGTTCTCTGCTATGATGTGTTTTAAAATATTAACCTTTGCTTGGTTGTTTTTCTTGAAATTAGTTGAATTCTTCAAAACTATGCTTACGTAAAACATCAGCTGTGTTTGTCATATATCATTCTTCCAAATGAGCTTAATTAGTTTAGTAGATTCAGTGGATAATGAAGTGATTGATTGTTTCTACAACTTTTGTATTATACTATTTGACTAATTTAGTATTGCACTAACAATAAATCTGTAAATTTATATGATTTTTGCACTTCAAGATGTCATAAATTACTTTAAAACTTCTAATGCAAGTACTGTGTATGTACTCAGTTCATGAAATTTTGCTTTATTTCTCTTTTATGCATGCAAAATGTGCTTGAGTGGAAAAATACAATAGTGCGTTTTTGTGGAACATATAAAACTGGCTTTCCACACCTTGTCTGAATCACTTGTAGGTGTGTTTCAGCAAGAAACTTGCTTAGGCAGTAGAACAGGTTCATGTTGCTGTAACTTCTGGTGACACAGAGATAACTTGGCAGACTAGGTCCTAACCCTCTTTGATATTGAATGGTTAACATTTTACTCTGGAGTGGGTACGTTTAAAAACAGAAATACGTAACTCGTGTTTTAAAATCTCTCAACATCAGCTGTGGATGGCATTTATTCTACTTGCACAAGTTTTGCTAGACTCTAAGACCAGAGGCTTTTTTTTTTTTTTTTTTAATGCTTCAGAATAACCCCTGAGAAAATGTGCAGCTGCAGGTTTGATCTTGTCCCAGATCTTGCACTAAAGACATCTGGAACAGCTTAGCCTAGTACACTCTGTTTACCTTTATAACAGACACACTTTAATTACACTCAATACTTTATGAGAGATTGTATCTTATTGCTGTAAATTGCGCTGTAGGTGGGTCTGATTTAGCAAATAAAAGGAAATACTACCTTTGTGTGTAGGTGTGGTAGAGACTCTTGAAAAACAACAATTTTACCCTTTTTGTTTGGCATATCTATGCAACCAAATAATGATTTTGCTGTTAATTGTTGGATGCCAGTTGTGATGTGGCCAATTCTGTCATAGATGTGCTGGAACACCCTTTACCTAAGCTTGTCTCCCTGTGCCTCCATACTTCCTGATTCCATGGGAGTTGGGGAGAATTAATTCATCCTCTTACTTGCAATGTCAGCAAAAGGTAGAATTCTGTATTCTTTTACAGTAGACTCTTTTTCTGCATTTTTAAAGATAAATCCATTAAATGATTTAAGTGCATTGTATATTTTAAGGATGTCAGGTACTTATTGATACATACAGATTTTTTTTTTTCCTCAGTAAAGTATTTTGATTAGCAAAAGTACTGGTGGGTGAAGTAGTTATTTGAAAAGGAAGTAGACGTGTACCTTGATTTGAGATAATGTTGTAGAGTATGTGAAATTAGCTTTCCCCACCCTGCTTGGATTGTGGTAGAGAATCTGATGATGCAGCTGAAAATTGCTCACTTTAGCACTCATCTTAATCTTATAAATGAAAGTTTCAGTACCTGCTTCTGGCTTTTGCCTTGGGTTCTCAGTCTCTACATGTAGAGGGAAGTGAAAATCCCCAACCATAAAGCCGTCGTAAGTTTTACCTGTGCTTCAGAGGTCTCTTCCAACCTCAACTGTTCTTTGATTTTGATTTGGCAATTCATAACTGATACATGGTAGATCAGCAGCTGTGGGCCTGGAGTTTTCCCACTGACAGCAGAAAACCTCCTGTTACTTTTAAGTTCAATTTCTAGGAATGATAGTCTACCAAAAACCTATAGTCTGGATAAATCTTCACTATGCTTGTAACAAAACACTTCAAATAATGTTGCATCATTTCAATTGTACTTCATATTCTCACAGCATTGCACCTCAGACGACTCATTGCTTGGGTTTGTCTCAAGTATTCTAAAGTATTCTGTTTTCCCCGATGTATTTTTGCTGTGTGATTTTATGAAGACAGGTTCTGAAATACAGTGTCCCCTAAATAATCAAGCTTATTTTGTTAGTGTATGTTTGTAGTGTATGTTTGGTACATTTTTCTACAAGGTTTTTCATACTGTATTTGTCTAGGCTAACAAGCATCTGATTCCACATGTTCTAGTTCATTTATGGGATCCGGCTGGATTTTCCTGTAGCTGATGTGCAATGTTTTGCTAGCTATGTTTTGGGTGGGGAGGAAAGATCCTGTACATGTACAAATATTAGGGAAATAACTACCACAAGTCATAAAGTGTATGCCTTTTGGAAGTAGTTTGCTTAATGTATTTAGTTCAAAATGGCAGTAATAACTTGTCTCTGTTGTAGGGCCATTAATGGTGAACATAAAACTGCTGACTGAGATGTGGTGTTGTAATTGAAGAATGCTACTGAGTAGAAAACATGTGAAGGTTTTTTTTTTTTTTTTTTTTAAACAAAGCAAGCAGGAAATCTCAAGTTCAAGTGTATGTTTGGAACTGTTTTGAACCTGTGATGTAAGCCTCTAAGCATGCATTACTTTAGTAAGTAATACTAAAGGGAACAGCATCCTGTATTTCTTCCTACAGCACTAGGACATCCTTGCTCTGTTTCTTTGGTCAGATCCTCAAATCATGGGACTGCCTTATTTAGCATGTGATTTAGAGTTTTCTTTTCCAGAGTTTCTTTTTCTTTTTAGAGCTTTATGCTTTCCCAGTTTCCAAACTTCTAAGGGAAAAAATGTTCTCAAGTTGCTGTCTGAAACCTTGGAGGAATGGAAGCTTGTTTTAAAAGAGCAAAACCAGAATGAACTTTACCTTTCTTTCATCCCCATTACACTGTCATTAAAAAGCTGACATCTTCATGTGCTTCTTTGATTATAGCCATAGGGATTCTTAAGCTAAAGATCTAATGCTAAGTTGAAAGTGTTGTGGATTTCTTAATCCTTCCCATACAGAAAACCTGGCTAAATCAGTATGATTTGCCTTAAGACATGTTGCTTTCCTTTTGCAAGGCAATATTTGCATGTCTCCCTGACAAAGGATGCAGTCTAAGAAGAGCTAATAACTTTGGAGAGGTGTCTGCAGTGTTTAGCTTTAATTACCATCCTTCTTTGAACGATGTACATGAAAAGGGAGAGGTTCTCATGAGAGCTGGGTCTGCTTTTGGACCTATTGAAGCACACAAATTTTGTCTGTGGAGTGACATATAAGTATGAAAAACCTGTTTGTAAGACTATTCTAGTCTTGCTGGTCTTTCATCGAACTTTACATTGGATGCAATACCTTAGTGATAAATTTAATTCATATTCTTCATAGGCTAACCCGGGCATGTTTTCCCTCTTGGCTAAACCATGCTCAAATTGAAAATACTGAGAGGTTGCCACTTCTTCAGGTGATAGCAAATTACCACTTCTCTAAAGCATGTTTGAATGCCTATTGATTGTTTATGTGAGCTGCAAGAGCAGTTTATTTCCTCAGGTATCAACAAATTCGGCAAGAAACAAGCTGATTAGATGAGCATTTGGAAAGAAAGGGGCGGGCAGGGAAGAGGTGGAAGAACCAGTGAATTCCTCTAACCTGATAAACCGGTTGCAACCTTTTTTTTTTTAAAGAGAAACTTGTTCTGCAGCCTCCTCTTCACAAAGTGCTAGCAGAAAGTTTTCTTGGCTCTCCCTTTCCAGCTGTCACACCTTCATTTTGGGTAAATGACTTCTGAAATGTTTTTTTAATATACTTCTGAATTTTCAGACTGGAGGAAAAAAAGCCTAAAAACGCACGCTGATTTCTTTTTTTGTCTCGAGCTGTTAATCATAAGACAGATAAATACAACCCCCCAAAAATGTAAAATAGGGAAAAGGATGTTCAAATGTGTATTAGTGGTAATGCTGGGCTTTTTTCCTGGAGCAGAAAGCTAATTCTTACTGTTTTGTTACTTTTGTTACTGACTTAAGTTTCCCTAACTCAAGGGAAATAAGCAGCATGTAAATTATCTTTGGTCAAAGGCATTTCTTGAAACTGATCACAACCTGAATTTTATTTATTTATTGGGACTGTGGTTGGTCTTCCAGTCTGAGGTTGTTTGGTGACTATATCAGCCCAATATAACTCTTGGCAGAGTCTGTTTGGAGTTTTGGAGTCTGAGTTCTGAAGTTTTGGAGCAGGTGTTTGGCAAACCTTTGGCAAGTGTTGCTGAGCAGGCTGTTCTTTCCACAGCAAATATTTAGGGTGTAGTTTCACAAGATTTGGCTTCAGCAGCGAAGCCAGCTTCTTGCCCCTGCACCATGCTTTACCATTCTTTCTGTTGCCTCAGTAAAGTTCTTTGTGAGGCTGTGCTGTAAACAGGATCGCTGAAATGAGCAGGTAGGGTGGGAACTCAAGCTGCTTCGCTGTCCAAGCTCACGTCCCATGAAACTACACCCTTTGGTTGTGTTTTCATGATCCAACATGTTTGATGGTGATACCAGCTTAAAGTATTTCTGCCCCCACATCATGCTCTCAAGCTGCAGATGCAAAAAAAAACGGAAAGCTTTTCAGTAGCACCTTTCACTAAGGTGGTGCTTACATGGACCTCCCTCCCCTGCTTTCTGCCAATACAAAGGTTTTGGGGGCTGCACATTAAACTGGAGCAAGGCCCAGTGCTGAGTTCAAAAAGAGCTCTGGTCTGGAGCAGTTGTGTTTGATGTGCAGCGAGGCAGATTAGGTGGTTAGCTGCTGAGGGCAGCCGTGGCACCAAGGTGTGGACATGCACTGCGTTTGAAATGAGAGAAATGTTTTAAGGCAGCCTGGCTACCAAACAGCTTGTATTGTGAAACTGTGGCCTTGGTTTGGCACCAAGTAAGTGATGAGGATCCCCTGGCACACACAAGGTGGCCTTCAGGTTGTCAGGGCAGGTGAGACATAAACACCTCTTACAGGAGGGCTGAGAGGGCTGTGAGCTGTCTTATGCAGGGTTCTTATTATAAGCATCTAATAACTTCCCGTTTCCATTAATAAACCTAGCTTAACATTAGTTAAAATGTTTGATACCTAATATTGGATTATTGTCACCCTTTCTGGTAGGGAAGCAAGGGTGTGGTAACGCCTCCTATAACTGCAGGATGTTGCAATATGGAATTTTTCTGTTTAGCAATGAAAATGGGTGGCAAACTCTCACTAAAAGCTCTAGTTGTAATTCTGTTTATGATAGCATAGGATTTTTTTTTTTAACCATTACAAATCCTCTGTGCTACTCAGCTCCCCCTATGTAATGACACACATCTGTTCTCAAAAACTATAGAGTTAATACCAGAAACAGTCCCTCTGTTATATTATACATACTTATGTATAATATGAATGCATCTGTTTTGGGCAGCATTTATGTTCTGTTAGCTTTTATGGAAAAACAATATAACTGTAGTTTCTCTGAAGGCTGCAGTGCTTTCGTCAGAACTCCTTAAGTATTTATTTAAACCTTGCTTTGTTCCTGTATTTAGGTACATTTCTCTTTAAAATCACTAGAGAATTAAAGGCATTTGTCTAAAGCTGCATATGACTTTCTCTGAAAGCATAAAAATGTGGTATTCCCATTTATATGTGCTACTTCTTTCTCCTCTTAATTTTAAGGGAAGTACTATATTAATTAGAAGTGAATAATTTGGCCCAGTGGTTTGAGGATGAGCTGGAGTAGGCTTTTTATGGTAGTGGATGCTGCTGCTTCTTCCAGTGAAGTTAAAACATTAGCATGAAGTCTCTTACTAAGGCTGGATGGACTAGCATACGTAGAAAAATAAACGTTCCTATGACATGTTCAGAACAGCTTGAAAGCTTGAAATACCTGTCTTCATACAATGTGAGGTTGTGCAGTGTTTAAAGCTGTGTCGCTGACACATTGCAGTGTTCTCACTGCTATGCTGTTATACCTGAATACTTCAATTTCTCTTGAAATTGAACTTAAAATACTTTTTATATAAGTCACTGGAAGATGGTAAAACAAAGGGTAGAAGCCTTTTACTACAAAGATTGCTGCTGGTGAATACATGATCCTCAAAGTTTTTGAACTTTTTTCTTATGACTTGCTGTAAATAGCTGCTGGAAAAAGTCCCTGGAAACGTGTTAATGAAGTGTTTTGGGGGTTTCAAAAGTGGCTAAGCAATAATGAGGAATTATAATAATTATGAGGAATAAAGGATTTGGATTCTACCATTTTAATAATAAAAATGCATGCGATGCCTCCACCAGTTCTTACATGTTAGCAGGGAAGCAGTTTACAAAATTTGGTGCAGACACTGTGTTGCCTGCAAACCTTCATTGTTTCTCTCTTCCTTTGGTAACAATTAATGTGATTCTTGTCACAGTTTTTGAAAGGGCTGCACAGTTCTTGCATCAGTGCGTTGGTTTGCTCAGAGTTTTAAAAACAAACAAGAAAAACAAAACACCCTTAAGTTATATGCAGAAGGTCTTGCACAGGTAAGTGCTGCCCAGCGAGGACAACACCTCTGTCAACATGTTGCAGCACTTCTTTGCTGAACAGCCTGGTTTAAGAGTGACACACGGATGCTGACAGGAACTGATATTGCCAGCAAAGCAGTCTTGTGGCCAAAGCTATAAAAATGCTGATTGGAATTTGATTTATTTGTAACCAACAACTTAAATAATGGCAACCCTGTTTCATTTTATGCTTCCTGTGGTTAAAATTGGAACTTCCGTATCTTTCAGTTAGAAATATAGTAATGACTCTCTCCCCTACAATGGTATCTGTGGCATCCAAAGTTTATGAACATGAGTGGGTTTTCTATCCTTCAGTCTTTCTGGGGTACTGAACTTGTCTCTATTATCATTCTTACTGAGTTGAAACCAAAGCTAAGTAGTGGTGTTTTCGTTCTCTGGTTCTAATTCTAGAGAAATTTAAGCATGTTCTTTATTGTTTAAATGAATTGTATAGACGTTTGCAGTGTGTGAAAACAAATGTGTTTACATAAATTAAGACAAAATTACTTCCCTGACAAGTAACTCTGTTGCAGTGAATTCCACTAAAACTGAAGTAGAGCTAAGTTACGCAACCAGGAAAATAAAAGTGCAAAAAACATTGTGGAGGTTCTTCTTTGTAAGTAGATAATGTTGTGTGTTCCCGAATACCTAAAAGTTAGTTTAGGCGTCATTCGAGGTGAAGAGAATCACAAAACAGTGTATAATACATCAAATATCTTGAATGAAGTAACTATCAGACTGGGAGAAGATGCACAAGTTTGAGAACTGGAAAATATGTTACAGTTGCAAGAATGACTGAAACAATGAAAGAGTTTGGGAGTTTCCTTGCTTTTAGTGTGCTAGCCACTGTCACTCCTTACAGCACAAACTGTGACAGGATGAACTCTTGCTTATTGTAAAGCTCCTGAAAGGACACTAGGTAAATGTGCACGGCAGAAGAGAACTGCTGCTCCTGTGATATACTTACAGAAACAAAAGAAACTATGAATCACCTCCCACTCCTCCCTTCAAATATCAGACACAAAGAATTGATCACAAGGAACCGTGTGATTTGCTTTACTTCATATTCTGTGCAGCTCACATGATGCTTTGTCAGTCATAATGCTTTGAAAACAAGGCACTGCAGAAAAGAGAATGCAATTCTTTAAGAGGAAGCGACATCTAAATAATGCCCCTGATAGTGTTCTAGTTCTGTATTGGGCGGGTCTGAATCCCTTTGAAGGCCAAATGGAAGTTCTGATCCTACTCAGTAGTAGACTACTACAACTACAGATAATCATTTCACTTACTTTCATTTTTCCTTTTCTCAAACAACCAGTTCTTGATGTGTGGGGTTGCTACTCTAATCTGTGACTTCAAATTTCAGAGTTTAAAGGCAAGTTGGCCTAGGGATCCACTTCTTTTTATTTCCACGAAAGCATGTTGAACAAGAAAGGGAAAACTCAGAGCACTTTTATGAAAGCTTGACTTTTCTGCTGATATGTGTAAGCGTATGAGCAAGGATCACTTGGATTCCATTATAAGATAAGATGCTTACTGGATCTCAAGTCCATTCAGGGCGGTCCATGTTTATGGTATTTTACTGTATTCAGTTAAAGGAATGAGAGGGAATCTCATTCAAAGGAAACAGAAATGTGGATAGTATGTATACCGTCTTATAATTCCTGTTTCCATGGACATTACTGCAAAAACAACCTGAAAAACAAAACCAAACAAAAAAAGGGGAGTGAGGGAAGAAGCTTTAATTTTTAAGGCATTGGCAGTTCTCCTACAACTGGTTAAGCTTGCACTACAAACAATGAGGTAGTGTTGAGTAAATAGAGCGGTACCATGCATTACAGTCAATAGAGCCGGTGCTAAAGATCACATTGCTAATGAAAGTTTGTCCTTGAAACAGAGGTAAGAGGGAGTGGGGGAGGTATAGAACGCAGAGAGAACTCATGCTTAAACTAAGATTTTAGGAAATATTACAGTCAGAGTATATGAATTAAAACCTAGAGTTAGGAAAGTCTGTTCAACCTTTTATTTCAGGCTGCAGTAACTTGCTCTGGGAGTTGAACTGATAGCAAACAGCCAATGAGGAGTGTGAGGCCATTGTAGTCCTACTTGAAATATAGGTAAAAGGTTGACAGAATATGGATTTTTTTTGCAAATATTCAAAGTTTCCTGTAAGAGTTATCTTTCGTTTAAAGACAGACTTGTGAATAACCTACACAAACAAATGTTTGATCTGTAAGATATGCATCTTTTTTGCATGTTGTTTGTTTTCGCTGCCTAATGGCCTCTTTCTTATAGGTTAATTTAAACTTGAAAACTGCTTACTTTTTCTCAGTGTTTCCTTGTTATTCAGTTCCCTGACACATAATGCAGTAGTAAAGTAAGTGTAGAAACTGTGCAGTTCCTATACTGCAGGAATGGGCTTCTTTTGTCTCAAACAAGGCTAACTTCTAGTAGCTTGTTTGTGGAATTCCGTGCACATTTCAGCACTCTCTTATTAAAACAGATTGTGCTTTTGAAGATAAAAGCTGTGACCTGATTGCTGTGACATTTAGGTGGCCTGAACCATGGTCTTACTTTTTAGGCTTAATGCATTACCTGAATGAGATGCTGTAGATATGATAGCTGAAAAGCATGCAAATAATCTGGTGTTGCAAACTTCTATGTCAGAAATAATTAATCAAAAATGGTCATGAAATGCTGAAGTGGCACGGCTTTGGACAGATCTTTGTCTTGACAGAAGGTTAGGTTTTTGTATTCTTTCCAAGGAAAAACTAAAACTTTTCAGCAGCTGTTTCTGTTGTAGTAGAGAGACCAGGCCCAATTAAAATGACTCAAAGAAATACATGTAAATAATGGAGCAACTCCACACTTAACACACTTTGTTGTTACTCAAAACTATAATAGTGTTTCCTATGCTCTACAGACTGGCAATGGACAAAGCATGACAACCATTGCTTTGTTTATGTCTTTCATATTCTACCTGTTGCTGAACCATGCTTGGGGGAAAAAAAAGCTTTCACGTAGAAAATTAATGGTAGGTTAGCCTTATCTAAGCTGAATTTTCAGCCCCTTCATGTATGGGGGGGGGGGGGGGGGGCGGGGAAGACCTATTTTAAAGTACTCGTTGAATGGGAAGGATGTAATAAACTTGAGTACCTTCTGGTTTTCTCCCTTGAACCTTAACTGCCATTATAAGAACTATATATGAGCTGCACATCTCCCTTACCACTCTGTGGTGTCCAGTATGATGGCAATGAGGAGGACAGTTATTTCCTGAAATTTCAACTTCCCTGCACCAAAGCAAAAGATAAAAAATGGATATCTTCGAATAGCTTTAAAAATATAGATCCTGTCTTTTTCTGTTCTGGTTGTTTTGAAGATTTGTAATGTTCGGAATTTTATGGCAGAACTCCACAGTCCGATGATGTTTGAGACCGACTTGGCTATTTTTGTTGCTACCAAGCTTGTGCCATTTGTGGTTAACTAGTTTCTTTGTAAGATAAGAGTTTGTATCTATGCAGCCACCTAATGTAGACGAAATTGTTTTGAGAGAACATCAGAAGCAGCAGGATACGTGGTACCTGGCTTGCTCTTGAAGCTTTCTTCAGGAAAGGATATAAAATGACAAGATAGTAGGTAGTGAGAAGTGTTGTATCCTGTAGCTCCTTGAGATCAAGGTGAGCAAATCTGTTCTTACACATTCAAATTCCAAAGGTGGATGGAAACTCTGCTGGATTGGTCACGTGTAAATATAATGGACTATCTCAGGTACACTTACTGTGGCCATTCTGATTGATTACTCCGTTATTAAATGTAGTTTGAGTACCTTTATACTGTTGGTGATGTGTAACTTGACTGATCATACTGAGCACTGTTATGCCATCTTTGGCATGCTGGAAATGAAACCCATGCCTTTGTCCAGGGTAGTTTTAACTCACTAAGTAATCTCAGGCATTAGTGTTCAGCAGAGCAAAAAATTGCTTTTCTTTTAATAGAAGAAATCAAACTGGCAATATTGTTTTCTAGCATTTTTAGTGAGTGGGCCTGAGCTGCCTGTGTCACTTGCGCAAGTTTCCTCTGCAGAGAAATAAGCCAAGGCACAACTTCTTTTTTGTGTTTGAATAGTGTCTAAGTACAGTACCTTTTCCTATGTTTCTAGGGGAGGAGGGGAAAAAAAAATAAAGAAAAGAAAAACTTAGTGTAAGCCAACAAGCTCCAGTTTTTTTTTTTTTCTTCCAGCAGTTTCAGTACAAGGTCACCATGTATCCATTATCAGCCATGTGGAATAGCAGCTAACAGGTCAACAAAGGCAAGGGCTTACTATAGGATTCTCTGTTTAAAAAGTTACCTAGAACAATAAAGGGTTATCATACTTGTAAATACTGCTGAAATGCAGTCTACACACTTCCCCAGTAGTATTGACATGCTTTAAATTCCACCATTGCATGGGTAAGGCTGGCATTATCACCAGGATTTGAAGAATGAAGGAGCAGAAAACTGCCCATGGAGAGTATTGTAAATACATGTGAAACTCTTGAAGGTGTAGGATCTGAGGCACAATGTCGAGGTGAAATTATTTTCCAAAGTTGCCATTGTTTGGGTATGTTGTGTGTGTGTCCAAACTTTGTATACCAAACCAATGATTTGTTACTCTTGAAATTTCTTATGCCTGTAAGTTTAAGGGAGGCTTCAGGGCTGCTGGATATTTGTTTTTCAGTGGTGCTCCAATCTTGCTTTTGTTTGGTGGCAGAAAATTTCTTTTCATCAAATTTGGTTGCATCTCAGCCCTGCCCTCAAGACACACACAAACCTCCATGTATACACTATGGTGGCCTTAGTGCAGCTGTGGAATGGGCAATAGAAAGAGTGCAAAGAGATGGGAGAATCACAGAATGACTGCAGTTGGAAGGTACCTATGGATGGTTCCCAGTGCAACCCCTTAAAGCAGATGCAACTAGAGCAGGTTGCCCAGGGCCATGTCCAGTTGGGTCTTGCATATCTCCAGTGATGGAGACTCTGCAACTTCTCTGGGCAGCCTGTTTCAGTTTTCAGACACTTTCAATCCTTTTTTTCAGGAACAGCACCTCTGCAACTATATGCTTTTTTTTTTTTTTTTTTTGTCTGTTCTCTAGCAATGAATTGTAGAGGGCTGTCTGTAAAATCAGGCTCTGAGGCAAGACTTGAAATATCTTTGCCTGTTGAAGCAGAAGGTGTAGTAGAGCATCTTCAGAGCAGTGATGTGTGTTTTGGGTTGCCATCGGTGTTTTATGCTTCTCTTACTAGCAGAAAGACAGTTCATTGTTATATGGTCTGTGCTGCGAGTGAAGAACAATCCATGCCAAAGCCTAAAAGACAAATAAAAAGCTCTAATGTAATGACTTTCAGTAATGTGTAATAAGTAATGATTTTTTTTGGACATAAATGAATTTGGATATCAAACGTGGTGGTAAATAGTATGGCTTTAGTTGAGGCATTTTGGGATGCTTATTGCAAAGTGCCAGTATGTAGTCTTAATATGCAAAGCATGTGGTTTCTTTGCTAGGAGAGCTACAATTAGGAAGCAACTTGAATACCTTCAACTGACAATTCGTTGATGGCAAAGTAGGGAGGGTATGTGTGGAAGTGAACTTGTGCTTCTGGATTGAGAAAAATGCTTTGTGTTGTCGCTACTGAAGTTGTTTCTGTAAAAATGCTATATGTGTGTGAGTCTGGGGATTTTAGTGTTAATGGCATGTTTTGGTAGACAAATTCCATTTGAGAATCTGTCTGATAGACTGAACTGTAGTTCTCAGAATTCATTATACTAATAAAATGAAAATGCAACAATTTTCAGGACCTAAAGCGAAGCCTTGAGAGGTATCGTGAACTAAAATTTAGAAACATTATAACTTGATAAATTTAGACTGCCTGAATTATTAGACATGCAAACACAAAAGTTCAGCTGATCTGATTTTTATGTTATTACTTGTGTCACTCTGCATAATTCTGTACATAACCACATGCAGGTGCATACATCTGTATATAGGAGTCACCTATCTGTAATGGAGTCCTTGCTGTCCTACACTCCCTAGTAATTCATTGCTGGAGGAGGTCTCTTATGTAGGTAAAATAATTTGTTTGTGAAAGAGATCTAAAGTAGTTCTCTAGCTTCAGCTTTGCATAGAGATGCATGCTTATCAGAGTGGAAACTTATTCTTAATTCCTTCAAATGAATGGGGAGAGGGGTGTAACATGCTTAGCTAACTTTCCAGGTTTTAGCAAAAGGGAACAGCTCAAATGTGTGTACCTAAGATAGAAGTTTTTATTTCAAACAGTGTATTTTAAAAATCTGTGGATTATATCTTTGCTGTTTTTCTAGGACCATTGCATATTAGGCATGTGAATTTCTTAAGCTCCAGGGAGTATATTGGAATATATGAATTTAGGTGAGCCAAAATAACTTTTCTTCTAAGTAATTTCTGAAATTGTTCCTTTTAATAATGACCAAAAGATGTCACTCCTGCATAAGTTTTTTTTTTTTTTTTTTTTAATTATACATTTTTTCTAGCAAAGCAGCAGTTAATCTCCTCTACAAATAGAAAGCCCTGACAGTAGGATGTATGTGTGTATAAAAACAGGTCTGCATGCCTGTTTTGCAAAGGACTGATCTAGAAGACATGGTTACAGGTTTTTTTGACAGGCTTTATGCAGAATCACAAATGACCTGTTGGTCTCTGTCTTAATTTTTGCCTAGACCAGGTGTGATTTGCCTTCCCACAGTTAGCCAAAAGATGTCAAAACAAGCACTTTTTAAGAAGTTAATTTGGCAGAAACTTGATCTTGTATCCACGTGTAACCAAAATGTAACCTCTGGGTAATTCACTAGCATGCCTGTTGATATCACTGATCTGAACCCATGTCCCCACACAGCAAGCACCATGTAATACCTGTGTGGGGATATAGAGGCATGTCTAGCCTGAGCATGGCACAAAAGCTAAGCTACTTTCTGGAAGCTGTTTCTGTCCAGAGTTAAATTGCAAAGATTCCTTTAATTCTGAGGCTTTGTGAATGATTTTGTGTCTAGCCTGGTGCTGTTAGCTGTGACGGGTTAGCAGGGCTAACAGAAGCAAAACAGAGAAACTTTTGTGCCTTATTAACAGAGGATCCAGTTCTGAAGAAGCACTAGGAGCAGGTCAGATGAGTAAGAAGCAGCCAAATTTTCTGTTATTTCTCAGAGGTGAACGAAAGAGAGAACCCCCCAGGGTATCTTGGGTTCAGATACAGCTTAGCTGACAGCATGGCAGGGTTCTGCAGCTGCCTGCTCCCTGCTTCACTGCCATGCCAGCCACAGTGCAGAGGCAGCGGCCTTTCTCAAGGATGAGAGCTATTTTTAGTTAGGGAAATGGGAATATCCAAATAGCCAGTGGTTTATTTTAGTGCTTCGTGCATCATAGCTATTGAAAGAGCTTACTGAGGAATCTTAAAGTTTCCCTGCCATCCCCAGCTTTGTTCAGTTAAGGCTACACGGAGAAGGGGGCCGTGTCGTTTCAGCCACTGGGGATTCATTTGCAGAAAACACAGCAGCTTGTGCTGGCTTTCCTCCAGCTTTGCTGCTGGCGAAACATGTCTCTTTGCTCTCTTTGTACTCTCAGCTACAAGCCCCAAATCCTGTAGAGCCAGTTTTTCAGACAGTGCTCTGACTCTCTCCTTCCCTCTCTCCACCTTTTCCCTAAGAACTGTTTTAGCTTTCAGGGAGGTAAACGTACAGAGCAGCCTGCTCAATTCTTTCTTCTTTGTTCAGTTTGTAATCTGTGTGGTGAATTATTGAACGTGTTCCTTTAAACGTGGAATGATTCATCAGAGCCCTAGCAGAGGCTGACCTGCTGGAATAAGCAGCACAGGGTGATGCCTCTGCACTGTGGCTCTTGCAAGCTAAATGAGAGCTGGCTGCAAGATGCAAAGAGTGGTAATTAACGCTGTATAACTCAGTTCCTATGAAATGACTAGATTAACAGGAGCCATAGGGTGTGTGAGCTTGGTGGAGGAAGCCTTAAGGTGGGGCAGCTTTGCATGCTAAAGTGGGGCAGCTCTATGGAGAACAGTATGAAGGTGAATGACGGGAGGTAAATAGCTGAGATGGGTTTTATTAGTGGAGTTAAGGAGACTTGGATGGAATTTATAAAGTGACAGACTTGTGGACAGGTTGCTGAATGTGTGAGACAGAAAACTGTAATGTAAATCTGGCACTGGTCTTAACTTGTCCTGAGCTTGCTATATGTTGGTGTATGACTGTTCTGGGTTGCCTTTTGAGGTGCTGCCTTGTATTTATGGTGGGGGAAAAAAAAAAAAAAAAGCTGAAGATGGCTTTTCAGCAGGAACTTGTAATCACTGAAGTTACATTTTAACACAGCTTTATGAATGCATGTGCACTGGTTGCTTTAACTCCTTCTGAACATATGTGATAGGCTGTACATGTATCTGCTGCCTGAAAGCCTTAGAGGTCTGGTGTAACCTATAGTAACGAGAGCTGGTCTCCAGCTATGCTTTTATACTTAACCTTTCCAGAATTAAAGACATCTCATGTAGATGAAAGAAGCCAGTTCAGACTAATCTGAAAAATCTCTCGTTCCTCCATGGCAGAGTTATGCCTGCTATTTTGCCTCGTGCTTTTTTCCTAGGTGAATTTTCCCTTTCACAATCCTCTGCCTCTTTCCTCTACATGGTTAACCTGTGTGATAGTGAGGCTGGTTTGGATGGGAAGGGTTGCTCGTGACTCCTAACTATTCTTCCCACACTCCTTTTGGCCTATTTTGAGGAGCACACCCCAAAGTTTGGAAAAGATTATTTTCAAAATAGAAGTTTCTAAATAAGCATTCAGCAAGGCCTGCTAGTCCTACAGCATTTTTATCTGGGGCACTCTAAAATGTTAACATCTACTAATAAGAGATGATTGTTTACACAAGTAGATTGTCCCATATTAGGAGTTTGCAATGTTGAAATTTATCACTAACACTTGTTACATATGCAGTGCAAATAATCTGGCTCAGTTAAAAATAAAAACAACTGCTGCCTCATGTTTTTTTTTAAACTTAGTACACCTCGATTATTTGGTTTATCTGTGTACTTGTGTAATGTTACGCTTGATGTCTTCTCACCAGGGGCTTCTGAAAATAGTTGTGCTGTATACCTGTCTTTTCAGCTGTACATTGTATGGGAAATGATCTGAAGAAAATAATGTGAATATTTCAGTGCAGCAGTCTTGATTTTTTTTTTTTTTGCCAGTTTATCTGATGCCATTTGGCCTGAGCACTGCCTCTCTTGTTCAAACATTTTTTTCTACTTTTGTTTTCTAATTTGAAGGCTTTTCGAACTACAGTTGTTATGCTGTACAAATCAAATGAGGCTGCATGCATTTCCTGCTTCTCTCAAAATGTGTATGGGGGATTTCTTCTTGCATCTTATTAAAACAGATCTCTAATTGCACTTTTGTTATGTGGGCTCTTCCACATCTTCAGAAGCACAGGGTACAAAGTTGAAGGTTTGTGGAGTGTTTTATTACTGCTCATCAGTAAGGATCTGCTTCCTTTTGGCAAGAATCCCTGTACACCTTTGGGAGGCTAATTAATGCCTATTCCTATTTCCAATCCCTTCTTACAAATATTTGCTTTTTATTGTGCCCAGAAGTTAAAGCATGAAGGTGTTGCATTTAGTAAAAAGAGTTCTCCTCCTGTCTGTTATGGTGAGAATATTTGTTGCTGCTCTGTGACTGTGGCAGGCCCTGTAACTGCTTTTCTGAAGTGGTTCATGTGGAATTTTCTTCTTTTTGTGGTGTTTACACATCAGCTGAGGTATTTGGAGCACTCTCAGATCTCAATTTTCTGTTTTTTTTTTTTTTTTTTTTTTTTTAAATTATTCCTAAACAATGACTTGCTTTATGGCCTCAGGTTCTCCAAGCCTTCAGCTTGTGGTAGGAACCTGAAGTAGCAACTGGGAGGAAACTGGCTTTCTGAATCTGCAAGAATGAGAAAATATAAATATACGTATATAATTATTTATTTTGGTGGGTTTGTGTGCTTTGATAGAGTGCAAAGAACTGCATTAAAAAGGATCGGGGAATATTTCACCCTTTTAAAAGTATCAAATACCTTCTGTTTCTATATAAAATGAAGTTTAATATAGTTTAATGTAATATGTATGCAAATTAAGCAACTCGCACAAGTTGCTGATGGAAGTGCCTCTCCTTATTCAGTGTTGCCCCCTCAGTTCTCTGTCTAGGGGGATTTAGGGACCACTACTACAGCATTACCCCAAGTGGCAGTGGAATGCTGTTAGCCTAAAGAAGGGCCAGAATTGGATTTGAGCAGTTACTTTGAATTAAAGCCTGGGTAGTCTTGTCTCTACTGCTAATCCATGTCCAATACAACATTGCTCCCTTGTGAACCTTACCTTTGGGACATAAATGCTACAAGAGTCGTTCAGAGTTAAAGCTGTGTAGCTGTGGGAGCAGGTCATTAGGATGTTGCCTCTCTAAGCAGAGAATGTAACATGTTGCATGTGTTGATACTGGGGGAAAAAAACAAAACAAACTCTATTTTTCCTCATATACAGGTTAAAAGGTAGAAATATATCTTTGGATTTGCAAATTTGTTCTAATTTGTTACGAGGAGACGAGGGGAGGTTATTTTTCAGTGGATGTCTACTGCATCATGTTGTTAATTGTTGCTTTGTTTGTGATCAGATGCTTTCCTGGGAGGGAGTAGCATCAAGAGAGAAGCTTAGAATAATTATATTTGTCTCCTTGAAAGTTAGCTAACAAGTTGCTATTTACTGATTTGAAAAGTGTAGCTACTGTACTGTATTAGTGTTAAATTCTCTGCTTATAATAGTCAACTGCTATGGGCTAATAAAAGACTAGAAACTGTTGTCCAAGGATGGAAAACAACTTTGGGCAAGATACAGGTGGAGCCCTTTTCTCTTGAGAATTAACCTGTTGGGGATTATCTATCCTACAGGCAGGGAATAACTTTGTTTTAGCTAATGTTAGTAATGCTGTATCTCTGCAAAGACTTTCATTTTCCTAGATCTGACTTCATTATAATTTCACTTTTGAAGGCATCAGACCACAATTTGTTTGGCTTTTCTTGACATAAAGCTTCCAAAACATTAGTAAATGCAGATGGGTAGGTGTTTTTTTTCCTTTTAGAAGTAGAAATCAAAATGAAATTTTAAGGACAGAACTGAAGTGAAAGGTGGCATAGGTGAAGAAAGACTATTGCACAATCGGTACTGTGGTTTATCTTGAAACGTTGTGTGTTTTTTATTTAAAATATTTCACAGCATTTTTTAGTAATTACTTCAGATTTTGAACCTTGCCATTACAATACCGTTGCCTTTCATACAAACTCATAATTCTGCCATTCTGTCCTAGTTCTTTTTGCCATACTGCTGGTCATCTTATATTTTATTCTGCAAAAGCATACCATTTCTGTGCCTGCCTTTTATCAGAAGCCCACATCTGTTATGAAGTGTCAATTTTTTCTCTTTACTAATTTTTTTTTAAATGGTAAATGTTCATTTTATGGCTTATGTGTATTAGTCAGTCAAATGTTTTTTTCTTCTCTAGTTTATTCAGCTGGTATCCAGTGATTTGAAAGTACTTGGAAGGAGTTCTTACACGCTCTGCAGTGATGGCCAGTTACTCATTCGACAAGTCCTCCACCCAGAAACATCTAAGAAGGTATGAGATCAGAACTGATGCAGAAGGAAGACGGTTTACCTGCATTTGAGATGAGCAACACAATTCAACCTTGGCAACTGTAGTGCTCCAAGAACAGCTCTGTGCTTCTAAGGGGTGTGAAAGGGAAGGCATCATCGGATATAGTCCCTGGCGATTGCTCTTGGAAGTCAGATGCAGTACTTGAGGACCCCCAAATAAGCATAATGAGGAAAATAAGGAAAGGCAGAATAAAGAACAACACAAGTTGTTTGAATTCAGTGTCACAGGGAAAAGGTCTAACCTCAGCAGAGGTGGTAGAGAAGTGCTGCTTTGTTTAGGCTTAACTTAAGTCATTGGTTCTGTGCAGAGCTATGGGTTTGTACCAAAACCTAAAATTGGTAGAAGCCACGTGTCAGTGTCCTGCAGAGAGTAAACATGCAATGACTTGCCCTGGAGAATGGCAGTTGTTTCCCATCTGCATTTATTCAGCAGGAAGCAGTACTACAGCTCGTTTGTTACTCCCATATGAAGCAGCAATTTCCTCTCAAGCCTGTCTTGCACAGGGAGAAGAATCTTGCCTTTGTGCAGGGTGGTGGCTCCCGAGTTAGCCTGCTTGGCAGGGTCTGGAGGAAACCTGCAGGAATGGGAGCTGCTGACATTTAAGGAGTTGACGGATCAACTGTATTTTTTTTTCTTTTCTATATAAGGGCGGTAGTCATGCTGAGTTTCTACAAATATTCATCTGGCATTTGGGTTGTGCTAAAATTTAGCTCTGTGGCTTTTAATAAAAGCAAATACTTATGTAGGGATGAAGCAAGAAAGAAAACAATGGTGTTTAGCATTCAAATGTGATAGTACTATTTTTTATTTGATTTTGTTTTTTAAATCGGGTCACATGCTGCCATCCTGCAATATGGGTTGTGGGTAACACTTTGTCCTTCCCACTTGAAAAAAATGGACTGAGACAAACAAAATAGAGCAACCCTATAATACCATGAAAGCAGTAATTTTGGAAGACTATGGAATTTGAGCTATTAAAAAGGAAAAAAAAAAAAACAAAAACAAAAAAAAAAACTGGTCTATCATAGACAGATGATGATGACATGTAACTTTGTAGTTCTTGAGATTGCCTCATTCAGTCCAAAAGCATTAATCAGAATTTAATTGAGGACCCCCAAATAATTTAAAAAATATTAATCAGAAGGAATGTATACAAAATCATTTTGCCTTCTTTGTAGAACTTCCTGCTATCAGACTGCTTCTATTCCTTTTATGATCTGCGCAAAGAATTTCACACATGCTACCCTAGTTCAGCCGCCGTGAAGGACCAGACTATCAAGACCATGGCAGAATGTATCCTTTTGCTGCAGCTTTTGCAACTGAAGCAGTTATGCTTATTTAGGTTTTACCCCTGTGATTGTTATGGGTTTTATTCTACTGAGCTATGATGTGAATTTTAAAAATCTCCTAGGTAAAACTGATCAAGTGAGTGTGTGTGGGGGGAGGGAGGGGTGCCTGTTTGTAATATTTTTCTATTTTGACTCTAATAATGAGAGCTAAACCATATGTAATAAATCCATTACAAAACAAGTGAAAAAAAAAAACACACAGCGTTTTTATTTATATTTGATCCTTAAAGGAAAGGCTTGGCTATCAGTGAGCTTCTTCAGGGTCAAGTAGCCTGCAAGTTTCCACTGTTTGCAGACAATTGTTCTCTGATCTAAACAAAACAAAACCCACCTCTACATCTAAATTTTAGGAGTATTGCTATGGCCCAGAATAATTTGGTTAAAGTTCAGTTATGTTTGAAGTGATAGGAACTTATTCTGTTTTTTTTTTTTTTTTTTTTTTTTAAACTGTTAAAGCTGAAATGATGGTAAGCTATCAATAGTTTTCAGAATGTTGACTGTTAAAGTGAATATTAACTAGTTTATGAGCAGAGTTACAAATGCCTAATGGTCACGTGTCCCTGCTAAGACCAGTGTGATTTGATTACCAATTCCATGTTAATAACAGGGAAGCCTTATGGCTTGTTTACAAATGATTGTGCAAGTCTGTTATTTTCTATAATCACCTATTTAGATCTAGGCTTAGGGACAGATGAAACAGAGGAGGACTTTGGCGTGTGGCAAGTGAAAACAATGGTGGCTATCATTTTCAGCATGCTCTCTGAAAGTTGCAGTAAGTGACCTGTTTATTCAGAATGTTGAAATTTTTCCTTTCTGTGTGAATCGACAGTGGTACTGTCATTCTTAAGTAATCTGTGACCCTGGTTATATTTCAATGTCCTGTTTTGTTGCAGATCACATATTTACTGAGCCTGAAACTGTGAAATACAAATATGAAACAGGTCCATGGTAAGTGCTGTTGTTACAGTTCATTACAACCAAAGCTGAGCTTTGTCTACATCAAGGAAAGATTCCAAATCCTTCCTTCCATCTCTGTGAAACTAGGTTGATTCCTGAGAACAATTACAGCATGTTTGGAGGTCTGGTGCAGACAGACCGTAGCTGGTATATTGAATGCTGTACGTTTGTCTGTCTTAAAAGTCACTGCAAGTAAAATGCTCTTTGCTCACTAGCTTCTGTTTTGAATGGCAGTGAGGCTGTCTTATCTTACCCAATGGTGAAGAAATATTTGTGAACTTTCCCTAAGTCAACAGGGGTAATGGCTGGCACACCCTAAATGGAGCTGAACTACATTACATGGTGCTTTTGAAGAGTTGTCTAATATGCTGAATTGCAGACTGTCTTACAAGGCTGTGGTTGAAGCAAATGATTTTTTTTTTTTAATTGTTTGGAGATCCTGCTTAAGGGATCTTTTTGTATTACACAAGTGGATCCCTTATGCTTCTGTGAAAGTCTTGATGTTAATTATTTGCTGTCTAGACAAAGTGTAGTTGGACATCTTTTTAAACAGATTCCTAGGTTTCTGCTTTGTGCAAGTGACAAAATGGAAGCTGTTGATTAGCAGACATGTTCCTTACCCAACTGCAGGTGTTTTGTCTTTTCAATGTGCTCATGAAAATGGGCGTGTCTCTACCCTATCTTGATCAGTATTACAGTTTAGGAGACACTTTGATTTTAAACAGATTTCTTGCTGAGAACTTGGTCTTTAGATGGATGGAAACTATTCCTTACATGAAGTAGATTTCTCATATTCTACAGAGATAAGCTCAGCTTTTCCATGTTTTTTTTCTTTTTTTTTTTTTTTTTTTTCTTCTAATCTAAATTGACTTTGGATTTTGGGAGACAAGAAACAGAATAGTTCTTTATTTTCAAATACATTTCAGGAACTGGAGACTTACACATCTGAAGCATAAGTAATGTATATTCATATTTAAGACTTCCTTGTAATCATCTGCATTAGATTAGATTAAATTTGGAAGTTCCTTATTTCTTCACTTTGAAACAACCTTCTTATTTTTCTTAAGGAACTGCTATGTGATGACAATACACTGCATCTTAGGTATTGTGTATATAAAGGAATTACCCCAGTTATTGTTCTTTACTGAAAGGAGTAGCAGAATTATAAGAGTCTCAACTACAAATATGCTCTGTTTTTTCAAGTTAAATGACTTGTAAATAGGAACTTGAAAATATAATGGAAAACCTAGATTAAAGCTTAATTTTGCTTTTTTTTTTTTTTTTTTTTTCTGTGCAGTAGTAAATCTGAAACAGTGGACAATGAGACAGTAATACGTGCCAGAGGTTTGCCATGGCAGTCTTCAGACCAAGATATTGCCCGATTTTTCAAAGGACTGAATATTGCTAAGTAAGAGAATAAGAATTTGTCTTGCCTTTATTGCTTGGTCTTTAACATCAAATGTGTTTAATATTTAGTGTGTGCATTCTCTCTCACACACATGCATGCACAAAAGTGCTTTCTTATATCTTTCCCACCTCCAGCACCTTCCCACCCCATGTTCATAACTGAATAGGTTTCACCAGCTTAACTGTGCGAGAAAGAATTGAGAATAAAGGCTCTCTGGCTCTTAGCCGTGCAAATCACAGTTCCTGGGTAAACTAAGGCTGGAGATGTGATGGCCTTACCTTACTTAAAAAATAAATAAATTTGTGTTAGAACCAATCAGTTGGATAGTAACATATTGAAAGATGATTCAAGCTTTGAGACTGTATCTGTCCCATGTTACTTTTAGGAAGATGTGCATGCAAAATACCGTACTACTTAGACAATGCTCTATCATACATACAATGACAACTGTACAAAAAGACCTCTATTATGCACTCCCACGCACCCTCCCCAGCTCCCCCAATTCAATCCTGCCAGCTTAGGAAAAATATATTCCTGTGTTTCTATTGTATGTTATTTCTAGCTTGCTAACATTGCATTTTAGGATGATATCAGCTCTTTTGATTCTTAGAACCTCAGATAAAAATTGATTTCTCTGTGAAATTTCTGTGTCAGAGAAGGTAGAAGATAATTGTTTTTGATCTACAAATGAGTAGACCAAGGCTTGGAGGGGTTTCAGAAGCCTGTTCTAAGTGGTTTGTTTGTTTGTTTGTTTTATACTAATATTTTCTAGAGTAATCTTGTTGCCTACTTGGAAGACTTAAAAGCCAAATAAATGTTGGAAGACTTAAAAGCCAAATAGATTCAGAAACTTCCAAGTGCTCTTCAGAAGAAATTTTCATTATTGTTTTCTGTGGGTGTGTGAAGTGATTCTAATGTAACATACCTGCCAATGTATATTCCAGGTATTCAATGCAGAGTAAATATGATTGATTTATTCCTGTAGGTGTATGAGGAAATTCAAACCTGAATCTGAGACGATAGGAAGGGGTTACAGAAATATGCCTGCATAGAAGTTGAGAAAGTGACAAGCAGCATGAGATCCAACATCTCACTTTTTATTTTATTGTGTTTATATTCCAGAGGTGGTGTGGCCCTTTGTCTGAATGCTCAAGGAAGGAGAAATGGTGAAGCATTAGTTCGGTTTGTCAATTCTGAACAGAGAGATTTGGCACTGGAAAGACATAAGCATCACATGGGTAGCAGATACATTGAGGTAAAAAGTAACGACTTGAAGCAAATCTTTGGAGAGCAAAGAGTATGGTTTTGAATGAGAACTGTGCATGCTCCTATATTGCTCTAAATAACAAAAATACTCATACATGAAATGGTTGAATATTGTAATTTTCATGTATGGATTTTTTTTTTCTTTAAGGTTTACAAAGCAACAGGGGAAGAATTCTTAAAAATTGCAGGAGGTAAGTGATGCTGGAGTTCAGTATAATTATTCAAGTTCATAGGCACATTCAAGTTCTGATACCTCTCTGTTGTGGTTTAACCCGGCTGGCAGATAAACACCACACAGCCATTCGCTCACCATCCCACCTCCCTCTCTGGGATAGGGGAGAGAAATGGGAAAGTGAAGCTTGTGAGTTGAGATAAAGACAGTTTATTAAGACAGAAAAATAATAATAATAACAGTGATGATAATAGTACTGCTACTAATAATGCGTACAAACAAGTGATGCACAATGCAATTACTCACCACCTGCTGACCGATGCCCAGCCTAACCCCGAGCAGTCTGCCCCCCCCCCCCCGGCTAGCCACCCCTATATATTGTTCAGTGGCATGCCATATGGTATGAAATACCCCTTTGGCCAGTTTGGGTCAGCTGTTCCGAGTCTGTCCCCTCCCAGCTCTTGCTGCACCCCCAGCCTGCCCGTTGGCAGGACAGAGTGAGAAGCTGAAACGTCCTTGGCTTGGTGTAAGCACTGCTCTGCAACAATTGAAACACCAGCATGTTATCAGCACTTTTCTCATCCTAAGCCAAAACATAGCACCCTACCAACTAATAGGAAGAAAATTAACTCTGTCCTAACTGAAACCAGGACACTGTCTTGGCTGAGGACACAATTAATGAAGTAGCTTTTCCTGTTTTGCTTTCTAAGAATCTTTGACCCTGTGAAGTTTTGGTTTCATGTGGTTGCATTTGAGCTGTGATGTTTGTAGGCTGGGCTTGGTGTTTGGGAGGAAGGGGAACCTTTGCAGCAGAAGTGTCTGTATACCTCACTAATCTCTTCTTTGTTCCAATTTCATTAAAATGTGTAAGACTTTAAGGGTAAGGGGGTCTCACTTCAAAATAAATTACTGCGAGTTAATATTGTCTCAGGTATTGTGTGTGTTTGTTACTAGCTACTTACCTCCTGTGTTGCTCCTTAATGCTTTTCTGTTCCTCTGTCATACGGAATTGGCTGACCGTATGTTAATATCTTCCTACCAGGTACCTCCAATGAAGTTGCCCAGTTTTTATCTAAAGAGAATCAAGTTATCATCCGGATGAGAGGCCTTCCATTCACTGCTACTCAGGAGGATGTGTTGGGGTTCCTGGGGCCAGAGTGCCCGGTCACAGGAGGGAAAGAGGGACTTCTCTTTGTCAAGTACCCAGATGGCAGGCCCACAGGAGATGCATTTGTATTGTTCTCCTGTGAAGAATATGCACAGAATGCACTTAAAAAACACAAAGAAATTCTTGGAAAACGTTACATTGAACTCTTCCGGAGCACAGCAGCAGAAGTCCAGCAGGTTGTAACTATTGGCTGTGAAACTCAAAAGAGTTAAATATTTATTTAAATGATCATACACCCATTGTAGACAGTCATGCAAGTTGTCTATATCAAAGATGTCAAGCTCCAGATAGGGCAACATGTGCTTACTGCTTGGCATGGAAAAGGGTACAGCATTGTTTCGTGTTTTTTTTTTTTTTTTTTTTTTTTTTCCATTTACTGCCACTTTTTTTAACATTCCCCAGATCATGAAGTAAAAACCATTGGATAATTTTCTTCCACTTAAAGATTGACTGAAATCTCAAAAATAATTCTAAAAATGTACCAGATTAATAGTATTTCAGTAATACTGATTTGAAGTCTGTAGTATTGTCTTTAAAATCTGTTTCCCGTGCACAGAATTTAACATGAAATTCTAATCTGGCTACATCAAAAGAGCTTTTCCTACAGTTCTTTTGTTGGACACTAAGAATTACTAGGATGTATCTGATATTTGGTGAAGGGAAGTGATATATCTCTCTTCCTAAGATAATGTATTTCATTTTTTTTCTCCTTTTCTTGACCAGTTCTTAATCATGATCATCTTCTTAAACTGGTAAACCACCGTTTCGTTTTGGCACCCGCAACTTGAATCTTTATAAAACATCACATACTAATTTTTTCTTTGTGACAGAATATTTCTATACTGATAATGCCAAAATCGTGGGAACCATTATGAGATTTCATCTGGCCTTTGCGTAAACATTGGCTATAAAGCTTGCATACAGTTACTGTTTGTTACTATCTGAAATGAGAAGCTTTTTCCATAAAAGTGATGGGGTATGGGAAAAAATATCCACATATGCAGACCTGCCATTTACCTATAGTACTGTTGCATGGAGAATACAACAGTCAAGAATCTGATAATGAATATTATGAAGACTAAGCAAAATGTCATGGTGAAACTTATTTTCTCCTCAATTTTGCTTTGCTGAAAAAATGAGGCAAAGTCCTCAAAGGAACAAAGCCACCGTGTTCACAGTGACCGGATCTTTGTTCTTGTTTTTGTTAGGGAGACCTGGATAAAACCCATGCTCCTTCAATATGTCATTACTTCTTCCTCTAGGTCAGTTTTCTAAGGTGACACCCTAGTTTTTTACTGCTTGAGCAAGAGATGCCTTTAATTCCCTAAGAATCAACTTGTTTGTGTAAAGACAGCTTTCATCTATTTAAATTAACACAAAGTGATTGCAATATTCTATACACAATGAGGGGAGATTTCTGGCCTGAAATGTGCTACAAGAATAGATTCTTGCAAAAAAGCTTCTATCAAGACAAACTCAATAGGCTTGATCGTTATTGACAATACTAAAACTTTATTATCTTTGCATTGGTGCCTCTTTCAGTGGAATGTGTTTATTTCTGATAATCACTGCCAAATATGTCTTTCAGCAATAAACCCCAACAGCAAGTTATGTTCCCTCTGTCACAAGGGGATGAGTCAAGAGAAAATAAAATGTTGAGACCAAGGTCTCCTGTAGCTTTTATTTTTTTTCTTTTTTCTTTTTTTTTTTTTCCAGAAGCCCTGTACTTCAGCATGATTGTTTTGATTAATTAAGGTGTTTGTTTATTAACCTATCAGGTCTATGAAAGAATTAGTCTTTTTACTTATTATTTATTTCAGATCTCAGTTCTTTTAAACTAGATGTTTTTAATTTACTGTAATTTAAGTATGAATTGTAAGTGACAAGACTGGTGTATTAGTGTGAATGTTGTTTTCAGATGTTCCTTTTGGGATATGCTAAAATGTACTGTAATCTGCTTTTAACTTTATTGTAATAAGTTTAGAAAGGTCTGCTATTAGTGTCTAGCAAATTAAATTTATCAGACTTTTTTCCTTCAGAGTCTGAAACTTTCAAATGCCCAACAGGAAACTGTCCACAGTAATCTGGTTCAAGAAGGCATTTTCTCTGATATTGGAAATGGATTTATTTAAACATATGAAATACTATTGTGAGAACTGATTTGTGCTCAACCAGATGATGTGTAAATCTCTATCAGTGTCTTTTTTTATTCCCTACAGGTACTCAATCGATACATGTCAACACCTCTTATTCCCACCCTCCCAACTCCCATCATTCCTGTCATACCCCCACCATACACAATTGCCACGGGTAGCATACGTGACTGTGTCCGGCTCAGAGGCCTTCCTTACACTGCTGGCATTGACGACATCCTGGAATTTATGGGAGATGCCACAGCTGATATCAAGCCCCATGGCGTTCACATGGTCCTTAATCAACAGGTAACAGCATTTTGCACAGGAGAGCTGACTTTCCAGTTACTGAACCAAATTAGAAGTCATGGTAGCTTATTTGCTATGCTTTAGGTCTTCCATAACCTTGACAAAATACTATCTTCTGCTTGACTTTTTCCTTTCTTCCTCAGCACTTCTCCCTACCTTCCCCGTACATGCTTGCTTTTCTTTCTATATCATCTGTATGCCTAAAATGGAGGAGGTTGAAGCCTGTGGCATGTTTTCTTTGACTAATAGCTTTGTCCTTGAGGCTGCCTTAAATATTCCCTTGTGTTTCAGTCAAATTCTGGAAATACACAAGATGGAAATCGCTCATGTAAGATGGCATATCTGCCCTGTTCAGGGTTTGTGCTCAATCACAGCTGTGTTCTATAAGCCCATTTGTGGAAAAATCTTTTTTTTTTTTTCTAACTTGATTAGAGACTTATCAGGGTTTAAAGGAAGCTGATAATTGAAGTTATGTTTTGGATATATTTTAATGATGTAACCATGAGAATTTCTTTTGTTCTTGTCATCTTGTGTTAAAAATATACTATTGGTCACAGAAACATTGAGGTATTATCCTTAAAGGAAACAAATGAGGGAGATCTACTACATCTCTACCCTCTGGAGATGCTTAAAATTCAAATGGAGAAGACCATGAGTGGTCTGATGTAACCTGAATGTGTTAGCTAGCTCTGCTTTGGTTTGGATAAGAGGCCTTCAAATTCTGTTTCCATACCAAATTATTCTACGTTTCCTTCTGGAAAAAGGAAGTAGTATTAAGTTAAGGGTGCTGGCTACACAAGTCTTGCCTTTGCTTCTAAAAATAATTGTTGACTTATGAGGAAGAACAATAATTTGCTTCTCTAAGAACAAAATCTTAATACTTTCTGTGTTTCTTGTGCTCTTGTTCTAATAACACTTTGATTTAAGATTTTTCTTTTTCATAGGGACGACCATCAGGTGATGCTTTTATCCAAATGAAATCTGCTGACAAAGCCTTTATGGTGGCTCAAAAATGTCACAAAAAAATGATGAAGGACCGTTATGTGGAAGTATTCCAGTGTTCGGGAGAGGAGATGAACTTTGTTTTAATGGGTGGCACTTTAAATCGTAGTGGCTTATCCCCACCGCCATGTAAGTTACCATGTAAGTCTGCAATTCTTCTGCTCTCTGCTGCTAAAGGCTGATATGTGGTAGGTGCTGAAGCTTTGTGGCCTTTCACCTTTTGACTTGGGTTTTGCCATGATCAATAATCATTCATCTGTATACATGCTGAGATTGGAATTGTTCCCTTTGGGCAATAATGGGACTGATTGGAGCCATTTTTATTGTATTTTCGGTGGTGAATAGAGGGCAGCAAGGCCTTGCCAGTGAAATTGTTGCACACTTTGCTTTTTATGGGTGAACTGTTCTTCTGAGCTCTGCAGTAGACTCGCCTGTAGTGAAACCTACTTGGAATTAGAGGCATTTTTAAAAGGGGGAGAAATTTTATATTCTAGCTGCCAATGAGTGCTCCTGCTATCTTGCCTTAGAGCATTGAGAAGGTACTCTTTGGGCTTATTTTTGAAGGAAAGCACCCACTGGGATGATATGCTAGTTGGGAGGATTTTTAGTTTTTCTATTTTTTTTTTTTTTTATTAAATTGTAGTGAACTTTATTATGGAACTATAATGGAACTTCGCTGTACCATTCTAATTAGTCTCACTACCAAATCACAAAACAGATAACAATGTGTATCTGCAAAATGGTAAAAAGCAGCCAAATATACTATTTAAAAACAATTTGACTGCACACTAAGCTTTGTGTTCTTATGCAAGTCAGGTATTTGTGTGTCAGAATGCCTCAGACTAGTGATGTAGTGTTTTTTTCCCTGTTGTGTTTCTTAAAAACTTTTGTTATATCCTAAAAATACTTTTTGAAGCTGCAGTAGGCTTACATATGAAAACTTGTGGTCAGCAGTTGTAGATGCCCACACATAGCTAATGTTATGGTTCTTTTGTCCCACAGAGTACAACTTCTGTTAGAAAGAAAAAAGGGGTGTGTTGGTGTGCACGCCTGCTTTCTCTATGCATATGGCTTTATGCTTTCTTTGAATAACTCTGAAGTCACCTGCTTTCCATGTACATATGGACATGGCTGCTCAGCTTGAGGAGTTGTGATTTCTTAGGAATTGCTCATTTCAAATGCACCAGTTGTCATTCATGGTAATGCGCAGGGGTCTCCTGGAGAGGGGCTAGAGAGCAGTCACATTAGGATGAACAGTTCCTTTCCTACTGCAGAGATCTCCATTCTGATTTTTTTTTTTTTTTGTTGCTGTTGTTGTTCTTGTGTCCTCATTTGTTTTTAGGTCTCTCTCCACCAGCTTATGCTGCTTTCCAAACAGCAGCTGTGATCCCAGCAGAAGCAGCACTCTACCAGCCACAAGCCCTCTTGCCAGCCGCCAGGACTCCCCAGGCATCAGCTGCTGCTCCTCCAACTGTTACCTACTACCCAGCTCAGGCAGCTCAGCTTTATATGAATTACACAGCTTACTATCCCAGGTACCCTCTAGACTTAACTGCTTCTCTTGCCATTTCATCTCAGTGGAGTAAGCAACTGTGCATTTGGTCTGAAATTTGTACTTAAGGTGTAGACAATCTTAGGAATTTGTTGACATTAATCATCAGGGAAAGTAACCCTTTTGACTACTTTTCTGTGGCTTTATAATGAAGTTCAGCTTTTCTATAGGATTTGGTTGCATCTCGTGATAATGTTGGTGTATTGTTTAACAGCATTTTTGGCATTGGTGTGATATCAAGGCAATTCTATTTCTTGACCAAATGAGAAACTGTGTAAATACATGCCTCTGTCCTCCTCTTGGTTTGATCTTGTACTTACAGTACTGTTTCTATACTAATACTATGCTTAGTACCTCTGGTAAGTCTGCTAGATATCTTGTATCAGTGAGACCAAAGAACTTCTTCATATGTATAAGCAAAGCAGGTATCTCCACCTTTTCCCTTCCCACTGATATTATCAACATGGCTTACTGAAGTCTGGTGCTCAAGTCTGTGGGGGAAGAGTTTGTTCATTGACATTTCCTAGGCTTGTGACACTAACTTGACTACATAGAAAATTGCTAGACAGGTCTCGACTGGAGATATTACTTCTTTTGTGGCCTAAAAGCACCAGATTTGGGCTCTTGGCTGCTTCTTTTACTATGATTTCCTCCTGCCTCCTGTATGATTCTATTAATGATCTTAGAACAAGTCATTTGTAGCTTCTAGTTTTCTCCTCCACAATGAAGTAACAAGTACCACTCTTAACCTCTTCGACTGCAAATGCTAGCTATTTTCCTCTACATCTCTTCCCCCAAAAATTGTCAAATGCTGAAGAAAAATAAGGGAAGTCAGCAGAGCAGTCCATATCAAGGCTGTTTCCTCGTGGTTTTTTTTTTTTTTTTTTTGTGCGCGCGCCTTTTTTGTCTTATTCTCAATTTTTTCAGTTTCATCTTTGCGTGTTCCAGCTACTAAAATCAGTTACTGGTTTTCATAACAATCTTGCCCCTGTTTCTCTTTCAGTCCTCCAGTATCTCCTACCACAGTTGGGTATATCGCAGCTCCTCCAGGAGCTGTAGCTGCTGCTGCCACTGCCACCCACACTCCAATTCTGCCCCAGCCTGGAGCATTAGTCCGTATGCAGGGCTTGCCATATAACACAGGAATGAAGGAGATTCTCAGTTTCTTCCAGGGATACCAGGTTAGTATGCAGTCTCTCTCCCTGATGTTTTATTTGAATTTATTTGATCAGCAGATATCAAACTGAACAAGCCTATGCTCTTGGAAATTGATGAACATATTCACAGCAGACTGCAGTTTAGAATTAACATTTGCCTTCATGCTTATAGTAAGCATGTCCAAATTTGAAAGCAGTGATCTAATGCGTGGATATAAGACGTGTTAAAGACTGCTGAGAACAAAGTTCTAGTACAGTAGGCTGCAGTGTAACTCACCACACCTACATTACAAAAGGAGAGACACTGGTGTCAGACACTCTTGCATGGACTATTTATTCTGGTTACAGGAAGGAACATTTTGCATTATGCTGTAACCTAAAGAAAAAAATGTATTCTCCAATCCATGGGATACTGATAGCAAGTATGTTAAGTGCTTATAGATAACTTTGGTCAGTATCTACTGATTTGATACTCTATCAGTAGGCAAACACATAGAAACTTATCTTCTAGAGGAACATTTAAAGAAAGAAAAGCACCATATTTGAATTCAGCAGCACATATTTGAATTCATGGATGGGTCTTTCCATGTCTTCTTCCTTTCACCTCAGAAGATATTGTATCTATATCCATGTTTTGCCATCACATATTTGCTAAAAGGAAAGATAATTGAGTATGGTGTGTTCTGGTGAGTATTTAACCTCTTTGGATAACAGCATTTACATGAATACCAAATCTGTCCTAGTACTACTCAGAAGCCCTTATTTAGAATTTCTTGGTGGGTCTCAAACCACTCTTCAAGTGAAAAGAAGGCAATTTTTACATGAGTTTGTCCTTCAAACTTATGTAAGTTGGTTAACAGTGGTATTGCTGAAGGCTGAGATGCGGAATTTTTTTTTTTTTTTTCATGCAAAGAAGCAATTTTTTTCCCCCCAAACGTTGCAGCAGTAATGATCCATTTCTTAACCATTCACAGTTTACCTTTTTCTAACTGACTGCTTTTTGGTGGATGGATGTATGGATGGTGGTTGTATTAAAACCTTAAGTGTGGGGATAGCTTACTTCCTAAACTGAAATTCAGCTATAAGTGTAAGTGTGCTGTTGAAAAATGACTTGAGTCTGTCTATGCATGGAGCAGGTCAGTGACTTACAACATCTAGTAGCCCTGGCATCCACTAGATCTTCAATTTAGCGAAGCGGGACTCTGGGTCTGGTGCTGAATTAGAGCTTTTCCTTATTTTCTGAATTTAAAGAGTAGTTTCTAGCCTTTGTGTTAAGCAGTTAAATGTTTCAAATGAATGGAAATTTTACCACAGTGTGAAAGCTATTCATATTCTTCTGCTGCAACCTCTTGACATCATTAGTTACTGTTATTAAATTGGTCACCTCTTTGATTTCTTTAGAAGATGTTGTCCAAATGAGATCGGGTTCAATATCTTATAAAGGAGCCAAGGAATTATTTTGAATTGTTCTTGGAATCCCGCATGTGGTAATACTAGTTTTGTACTCCCTCATTCCTTTAGGGGAAAACAGAGGTGGTGACTTACTGTACTGGGACAATATTATGTCTCTGGAGGAATAACTAATCTTTTTTTTTTTTTCTTTTTTCCCCCTTCCCTCTCTCCTCACATTATTTTTTTCATTTTCTGCTGCTGCCCAAGGATGCATTGCACGATGCTTCTGGTCATTTATAAAGTGAGCCCTTAATAATCGTCAGTGGTTTTGGGCATGGTTTTAATTTCTGCATAACTAATTGATGTTGGTATTCAATGGGCTTGGGAAATAGATCGGAAAAGCTGAGATTAAAGGGTGATTTTTTTTTTGTCTTTGTATGTCCTTGTCTGAAAGGAGCAAGTTTTAAGTTTTAGTTCCTGCTTTATGCTCTTCTGTGTTCTTCCTTCAGTCTTCATGGGCTCCATATATTGCATGTATTCACATGTTGTTATTTAAGTGAAAACACCTTTCATACCAGACCTGCCTCTTAAGAGAGAGAGTTTGCTTATTATGGCCTTCAACAAGCTAGTCTCAATATCAGTACATGCTTCTAATCTTAAATTATTTAAGAATCTGCAGATCAGCACTTTATCACTTACGTTAATTTTCATTTATTTTATCAGCACTAGGCTCTTGTTTAGTGATCCAGTAGCTTGTTTTCTTCTTGAAGTTATGCATTCTTATTTTTATTGTTAAAAATCCCTTCCAGTTTGTATGTGTTTAATGTATCTAGCATTAAACAACCTTGAAAAATCTGTGAAATTTTAATAGTAAATCTTGGAGATGGGTATTTTCCCCATCACCTTTCATAATGTTGTAGTGCACTGTAACATTCAAAATTGCTAATAATACTTTCTCATTTAGTATTTTTTCCATGTTAAACTGCTTTTTAGTTATATTGTAATGTAACTGGGTCAATTATTTGACTGTGTAGCTAAAGGATACTCAGGGGTGGAGTGGGGGACAAAAAAAAACACACAACCCTTAAAATCGAAAGGACATAACAGTAGCTGTTGCCCTGACGAGTCCTAAAACACCAGCTTCTCAGCAGGTTTGCTGGTCTTTAGGCATTAATTTGAAATAAGGGATTTATGGATGTTTACCAGAAACTTCCTTTATTGTTCGAAGGCTTTAATTGTGTAGACACTATTTTAAAGTTGAGAAAAAAATAATCTGTCTTTCAGACCCTATTGGGAAAAGCTTGAGGAAAATGTGGGGCAGAATAGTAATAAGATGCAAAGGACTCATCAGTGTTGGTTTTGGCCATCACTCTGCATATCAGTAAGTGCAGCGAGAGAAATCAAGCACCTAAGGAAGGAACTAAGTGTTGGGTGATGGTTTTATATGAAGTCATGTGTCAGAACAAAGCTGATCACCATATGGACATTATTTAAAGCCTTCTGAATTTGCTGAAGAAAAGGCTAGGCTGGAAACGTAAGGACTCCTTTGTGAAAGTATTTTTGTGTAGAACACGCTTAAAATCAATATTTAAACCTGTAGTAGACCTAAGCGCCTTTTATCTTCGGCTAAAAAAATAAAATATTTGCAGTATATTAATCCTCCAAGTCTTTGGAGACCCCAAATTCAAGGCTTGCTGAGGTGGGGAGCTGTGCTTAAAACAAGAATAAGGAGGTGTAGGGGAACGGATAGATCGCTAAGTTCCAAGAGCATTAACCTTTCTCCCTTGTATTAGAATAGCAGGCTTCATTGGTATGGACTTGTTTAAGGATTATTTTTTTTTTCTCCCCCTATGAAACGCATGCTTGAACAAAGAGGTGTTCTCTTTCCAGTGGGTTCCTTTTGAAATCTGACACTTCACAGTCTGAGAGGGATACCCCATTGTCTGTGTACCAATTCTTAGTGTAGAACCTTCTGCCTAGGGAAGGGAAAAGAAAGAGGATGTGATAAAATAATAGTAAGTGGGAATTCTTTAAGTCAGCTGACAACACAGATGTGTTATGTTTACTCCCATGCAGCTGGAATATAGAGTGTTACTTGTTTTACTTTGTTCCTAAAAGTCTTCCATCTGGAAATACTGTCTGTATGGAGAAGGCATCTGTGAGAATGGGACTAGCAAATTAACAGTTATACCTTCTGCCTGGTATTTCTTGCTATTTCTGCCAACTCTTTTGCCAAAGGTTGCAAACACCTAGCCATCAGATTGGATTCTTTATGTTCCAGACTTACTGTATCTAGATTTATTTTATTTTTTCTAGATTTTTTTCCAAAGCCTTGGAAAAATGGCTGGACTAAAAAAGTGTATGCAAGGAGAAAGTGTAGTATTCTACTTCTTTGTTAGCCAATGTATCCTTGGTTCTTATCTGAAAAAGCTTTGCACTACAGAAAGTATAGCAGATAGTCTTTCTGGGAGGTGCTACCATACTGGAAGTATTGGTTGGTCATCTCTAGGAAAAGAGGAGTTAGTGTTTTTTAATATACATCTGTCATTTAGTATAATTTTAGTCTGTTGTAATATATACTATTTAATATTAAAATAATGGTGGTATTTAATATACATGAGTTGAAAACTCTCTGCCATTTCAAATGTTAATACCTAGAAGGGTAGATAAAGAATCAGAGAATGGTTTGGGTTGGAAGGGACCTTAAGGATCATCTGTTTCCAACCCTCCTGCCATGGCAAGGGATGCCGCCCACTAGATCAGGTTGCCCAGGACCCCATCCAACCTGGTCTTGAACACCTCCAGGATTAGGGCATTTACAACTTCTCTGGGCAACTTGTTCTAGTGCCTTACCACCCTCCAAGTGAAGACTTTAATATTTTACATTTGTAAAGTAAATCACTGGCTCTATGAAGAAGCGCCATGTCCTTCAGGAAAGATTATTTTGCTTTAGCTGTGACACTGTATGTCTGTCAATAATGGTCTTGTCACTGTATGTCTTAAGCTATGAAAGTCACTACTGCCACAGGGGAGCTGACAAGGGAAAAATGTAGGAAATGGGGAAACAGTCTTTGCTATTCAGCAGCATCTCTCCTAGTCTGCTGCATTTTTTTTGGTCGTTATGTATGCATATTCCTTCTGGCATCTTGCTGTAGAATTAATTATTGACCCCAGGACCTTATTTGGTAACTGCTTACAAAGGTTCTGTTCTATTTCTTTCTCCTAGGTTAGTTTCCCACACCTGGCTTCCATATGTAGCTTTCATCTTTCTTTATCTTGGCTCACATCTCTAAAAACCACTGAAAGGGGTCAGTATAGCACCAGGGCACATTCTGGTAACTCAGTGTTGATGTCCTTAGCATGTGAAGTTGACCTTTGTAATGGAGCATTTTATTTAACAGTGGTATTCTGTGTATTCTTCCTTACTAGACTAAGCAAAAAAAAAAAAAAAAAAAAAAGGGGGGGGGGGAGGAAAGAAAATTTTCTTCAATTTGTCTCAATTTGTTTCTGCGTTCTCCTTAAGTAATTCTAGGAAATAGGTCACTCCTGTTCATCTTCTGTGAACATTTGAGAATATCCAGTTTAATAGGGTATGATGAAGAAAACTTTGGTAGACATGCATTTCATAGATAAAAGTAATGGCTTAAAAACTTAGTTTTGCTACTGTATCATTCCAGTAGACTACTAGATTTAACACTGCATTTGACATAGAATCACAGAACAGTTTGGGTTGGAAGGGACCTTAAAGCCCATCCAGTTCCAACCCCCTGCCATGGGCAGGGACACCTCCCACCAGCCCAGGCTGCCCAAAGCCCCATCCAGCCCGGCCCTGGACACCTCCAGGGATGGGGCATCCACAGCTTCTCTGGGCAGCCAGTGCCTCATCACCCTTAAAGAATTTTTCTAATATCTGATCTAAATCTACCCTCTTCTAGTTTCAAGCCATTTCCCCTAGTCCTGTCACTGCGCTCACTGACAGTCCCTCCCCAGCTTTCCTGTAGGTCCCCTTTAGGTACAGGCTTCTGTAAGGTCTCCCCAGGGCATACTCTTCTCCAGGCTGAACAACCCTAACTCCCTCAATCTGTCCTTGTAGGAGGGGTGCCCTGGCCCTTTGATCATCTCTGTGGCTTCCTCTGGATTCATTCTAATAGGTCCCTGTCCTGGTGCTGGGGGCCCCAGAGCTGATAGCAGGGCTCCAGGTGAGGACTCACAAGAGCAGAGCAGAGGGGGACAATCCCCTCCCTCACCCTGCTGACCACACTGCTGTTGGTATAGCCCAGAGTACGGGTGGCTTTCTGGGCTGCAAGCACACTTTGCTGGCTCATGTTGAGCTTCTCATCAACCAACACCCCCAGGTGCTTCTCCTCAGGGCTGCTCTCAATCCATTCTCTGCCCACCCTGTATTTATGCTTGGGACTGCCCTAACCCGGGTGCAGGACTTGGCCTTGTTGAGCTTCATGAGGTTTCACACAGGCACAACTCTGAGGTCAGGGTGGGAACCCTTCCCTCTGCTGTGTCGATGGCACCACACAGCTCGGTGTCACTGACAAACTTGCTGAGGGTGCACTCAGTCCCGCTGTCCTTGTCACTGACAAAGACAATAAACAGATGTATGAGTAAGAGCTTCTGAATCACAGAATCTTTCAGGCTCAAAAGGACCTCTTTGGATCATCTAGTCCAGCCCTCCAAGAGCTGTGAACTCAGGAGGGGAGGTGAGAAATCAGCAGGTCTGAGGAAAGAGGCTGTGTTTCAGCTCAGAGAAGCAAGGAAGATGGGAATAAGGTGATGATGAGGGTAGTGGAGGTAGGAACAGGGAGGTCTGCTTTTAATTTTATTTGAATTTAAATTAAAGGGGGAACTACTGCAGTGGATGGTAACTTCTTACCAGTTACTCGTCTGTTAAGGGTGGAACTTTGAAGTACAGTATGAAGCTGTGTGTTGTCTCAGGTCTCAGCAACATTTATACCAGAAACAGCCAGAATCTAGCTCGGTGAACTTGTAACTGGTCATATAGGGGGTTAAATCACTAGGTGGCGTTTTTCATATCTAAATGGAAACAGAATTGAGCCCACCACCAGAACAGTATCTCCGTTCTGAGCAATGGGATTGTAGAATCACCCTTGACTTTATACTGTTTATCCTGGGTCATTTGATTTTGATTTGTTTCTATGGATTTATAAAAAGCAGACAGAACTGGAAGTATTCATGTTGGTGTATTTCCTCAGGCAAGGCAGGGTAGTTCCTATTTCATTCACAAGGAATAAGAATTCGCCAACTTTTATTTCCTATCTTGGTCTACAGTACTACTCTTTGTAATCCGTAAGTCTGAAGACTTTACTATCCTGCAATTTCTGTTTTAATAACATTTTGTCTCTTACTTTTTTTTTTTTCTTGTGATTGGAACTGACTTCTAGTTTTTATTATTATTATTCCTTTTTCTGTTTCTTTTTTAGGCCTAGGCCTAAGGTCCGACAACTTTGACATTTCTGTGCAGGGTAATTTTCCCACTTTCATGTTTTCCTCATTGCTTATGTGTTTGAACACTCTCCCTTACTAGAGACTATAGACCTTTACATACTGTACATCTATTGATAATCTAAAGTATGTACTATCTTGAGACATTCCTTCCAAAGAGTAAACTTACATTTTGTAGACTTGTTTCAAGGGCAGGTCTGGGAACTGATAAATCTAATATTTGCACGGTCTGGTTGCCCTGGCAGAGGTTATCTAGAAAATACTTCTTATATTTGTCTTTTACTTAATGGCATGGGTCTAGATGTGAAGGTGGCTAGAATCCAGTAGTAAAAATTCTGGGAGGTTCTTTTCTTTAATGTTCTCTGGGCTCTTGGTTGCTCTCTGTGGAAGGTGTGTACTGTGATGGTGGTTTTGTTGTGGTTTTTCTTTTTTTATCTCCTTTTCAACTTCACTTTGGATGGATACAATGTGTCCTGTACACCCAAATATGATATAATTTTTCCCCAAGCTGGCAGGAGACTTCTTTGTACTATAGGAATATCAAAGAAGGCAGCATAGTATGTGTACATTGTATGCTTCTGGCATACAATGTACAATCCTCTAAAATGTTAATGCAAAACAGCCATTTTAGGGAGATGGGAGAACTGAAAGGATATTCTAGAGCTTGAGTCATACTAGACTTTTTGTCTTCTGGATTACAGGAACTGTTGCAGTAGCATGTGTTTGTAGCATGTGTGAATATGCTCAGTCCCTTTCTGGGATATGTCATTTTGGAGCGATAAGATATAGATAAAAAACAGTGTTTTGTATTCCTCACGATCTATTTTCTGACTATAGATTTCATATTTGTAATAGGCCCTCCAATAGTATACATGATTACTGTTCAGATGCAGGGTCTCAAATTTTTGTTAGATCTAACCCACAAGTGAGGAGGGTTTTGTCTTGTTTCATTGGTGCAACTGTACTGTACAGTCACTGTTTTTATTTGAAATATTCTCCCACAAACCTGTCATGATGCAGTTATACGGTATAGTTTATTCCTTTTTCTATTCAGTATGGAAATAAGCTATATTAGTATAAATGCTTTTAAAAAATATTTCAAGTGCATTCATGCTGGAACACTGTTTTTCTTTATAGACTCTACCAGTATAGTTATAGTGCAAGTATTGTATGCAGCTGAAATGCATATCACTCTATGCTAGAGAAGATGCAGTTTATTTCCATGACTGCAAAAAAAAAAAATAAATCTGAATGAGATCTGTACACTTCTAATCCCCCGCTTCAGTGTGCATGCTGGAAGATGGTCAGCTGTCCCAATGAGTCATTACTGGAAGCAAGATCATGCAAACTTAAGAGTTTTGTTAGCTGATACTAAAGAGTCATAAGTATAACAAAAAAAAAAAAAGGAATACTTCATGGTCTAAACTGTTTCCCTCCTTAAATAGGAGCTGTTCAAATACACAGTTCAGAATATTCCCCATGTGCCTTTACTGTAAATCTATTCCTACAACCAATTCAGTTGATGTATTTTATTCATCTTGCTTAAAAATGGTGTCTGTCAAACTCACTGTCTCCTGCCAGTTGTTGTAGCTGATGCTCTTAATTTTGGTTGCAAATGATGGTCTGTGTGGCTTGCTGTACCAGAACTGTTCCTTCTCTTGTTGATTTATCATATATCACACTTGTACTGTAGTATGCACCCGATGACTACAATGGCCTTATTCAGCTGAGCGATCAAGCAAGGAGTGTGTTACAAGCACCGAAAGAGTGGGTCTGTTTGTAACTCTTTGTAACTTCCGAAGAAGGTAAGATGCAACTGGCAGAAACTGGATCTCCAGTGGTGAATGGGAAGGGAAAGAAGGGCTTGTTGATGCAGAGCTTTCTTGGTGTTTTTTTTTTTTTTTTTTTTTTTTTTTTCCCCTTCTTAGCTTGCATTGGGATCCTTGCTTTAATCTTTCTGCTTTTGTCCTATTAAAAAATCAACTAACCTAAGCAAATAGGTCAATTGTGATCTGTAGTTGTTGGGATAGTGGTGGTGGAGGTAGTGTGATTGTCTGGTTTTGCTCAGATGGTGTGCTAGACTTCCAGAAGAGCTGATTAGTGCTTATTTTCATGTGAAGCTTTCAGTTCAGTATTTTACTTTTAACATGTCAGTGGAAGATGCGTTTTTCTTGCTACAGCTACAAAATGTGTGCACAAAACAAACAACAGACTTCTGGCTTTCTTTTCTATACTGTATAGCTGTGTAGAGGTTATTTTTTTCTGTTTCTTGATCTCACTAATAAAAAGTGAACTACATACTTTCTTTTTTAGGAGAGGCTTCTTTAGTATAGTGGCTTTCTAATACAACAAACTAAAATTGCTGATAGCACTACCATATACTTCTTAAAGGCATATCATTGTGACCTAGGCGGAGTTCATCACTTCCAGATACTATTGTATTCCATTCAAAATGCTACTGATTAATTACTGTGTTTTTTACCATTTTTTTGTACTGAAACTTTTTTCAAAAAATAAAAAAAATAAAAAGATAACTAAATAATACATGTTAACAGCAGTATCTTCATAGATAGCATAGACAGCTTGCACAAAATCACCATCCACTCAGTTGTTTTCAAATTAGTTGGGTTCTCATGCCACTATTAGATCTACTAAGGAGAATACAGAGTAGAAGCTGCATGGCCTGGTGATGCACAGAATAATACCTGGCAATATTCTGAGCATTTTTGCATTTATGTGGCATTGGACAATCTGTTTGTCTCTCTTGTTTTACTCAGATTATCTGGAAATCCAGTTCAGCTACAGGGTTCTACGATGTATTAGTTGGAAACAGGCTTTGGCTAGAAAGTAATTCATGGAGTAGCTCAATTCTGTGCAGTCCAAAGTAGCATTATAGATACCACTCTTCTACTAGCAAACCATTCAGGAAAAAAAAAAGTATTTGTACAGATTTGAATCTATTTTTTTAATATAGGTACATAAAGAAATCATGTTTCTCTCAATGTAAATCAGAATGTAAAGCTGTTACGTAGGTATTAAAGAACATGAAGTTTTTTTTTTGTTTAATGCCTATGTTGCTTCTGGAATATGTGGTCTTCTCTGTTAACTTTCTATACAACTCTAATTTACTAAAATAAAATTAATTTTTGGGTCCTGGCGCTAGTGTTATACTAATGCTGCTTTTTAAACTACTTTTTAAAGCGGTTGTATGTGCTCAACAGGCTGACTGTGCTTCGTATGTGTTTTCAACTTTGAACTTCAATATTGAACTTAACTCATGACTGATATTATAAAGATTAATATTAAAGAGCTATTTTAGAGCAGGCTGTCTTTTTGCTCAGATTGTGGCCCAAACCGAACTGTGTACAACTTTCTCTTTGAGCACAGCGTTTTTCTGAAATAAACTAAATTTATTTCTAAACCTGAACTGGGCTTCAGACATGATGTATTTATTTGTCTATGAATTTCTTTCTGCATGCTATTTCTTGATTAACTTTAATTCTGTGTGAAGCCAGTGCTAAATGTCTATACATTCTTTTAGTTTCTGAAGTGTACTGATGCTTATATCTTAAGAATACCTCTACTGCATGCTAAGTGTTTGGGTGGGTGAAGCTCTGGCAAGTATTGCTTTATTTTTGTATGTTTGAATGCAAAGCTGATCAGAAACTACTACTGATAATAACTGAGAAGTCTAGTATTGTGGTATACTAGGCATGCACAAATTCTATTTTAAAAATCTTAAATATTTTAGATCTTCATAAACTCATGAGGACATATGTCACATGAACTTAACTTGAATCAGGCTGCTACTCATAAAATGGTTGGTTTTCCAGCACAGATTTTGTTTTGTCTGGTACTAATCTCGTATGCTGAGCTTTTTTGATCCTCCAACCTTTTGATTTTGAAATTACACGCAGATTCATTTCTATCCAGCGTACAAATGGCACTTCTAAACTTAGCCTGGAAGGACTTCCAGTGTGTTGTAAGAAATGGCTGGGGTACCATAGGGAACACAGGCACATCTGCTTTAAACTCAGTATTTTGAAACTGTCTTTTAAGAATTTAGGAGGGCAAATGCACCCCACAATTCCAATGACTAAATAATCTAATTTTCTATCTTGTCTTTCTTATCATCCTTGAAATTATAATAAACATTTCTTTGATTCAGTAAGACCTGGTGTAGTGCTTAGACTTTCACTGAGCAATCTTTCTTGCTCTTTATATCTGTGTTTTAAGTTCAGCTAATCCTCCCAACACAAAACTCTAATACATCTCTATCCATTTTTTATTTTTTTTTTAAACTTTGCATGCGAGTATCTGCATGCGTTCATAGCCTTTGTCACTTGCCGGTAGTCCCCATAGTACAAGAATTATTCACTGAATGCCTGGTCTTTCTTGCTCAATTTACCCTTTATTAACAACTAAGTTCTTTCTGGTCAACCTCTAAACTCAGTTACTTGTCTAGCAAAATCTCTGCATGGAATTGTCTACATCATTTTGTTCCAGCAGAATAAGAGCTGCTGATTCTGTTGATCTTTGGTCCATCTTCTTTACTGTTCTTGCATACAGAATCTCTTTCCACAAACACAGGAGCGGAGTGAACCTGGTGCACAGCATTTAAAAACTGCATTTCTAGGTGTCATCTTCGGCCTTAATAGTTTATTTCCTTTTGTCTTCTTGTACCCTTGCAGCTCCACACAGATTCCATCCTCGTGCTTTACAACTTTAGTGGCCAGCCCAGCGGAGAGGCACTGGTGACTTTCCCAAGCCTGGATCTAGCTAAGAAAGCAGTGGCTGAGAAAAACGGACAGCTTCTGGGAGGCCACTGTGTAGAACTGTACCTGGTCTAACTAAACACTCTCTGAGGGATCGGAAAGAATGTCGCACTGAACACCGTGCCCTTTACAAAATAAGGAGTCTTCCCTTGCCACCCACACAGCAGCAAATGTGCCTTTTCAGCATGATATGTTGGAATGTAGAGTGGTACATGTCCTGTATTTAATTAGAAAAATGGCGTATTGTATGCCAAAGATAAAGTGAAAAGAAAAATTATGCAGTTAATTTACTTAATCTCTAATGTACTTGTTTGAAAATAGGCAACCCCGCTCTTGGCATCTAGTTAATTCTGAAGACAATCTAATAGCACTTCAGCTATCACAGCCATGGGAGAAACCTATTGCCTGTTTAGTAGCATTTGAAGTGGAAAGCGAAGCTCAAGTCATTCAGATTCTTCTTTGTTTAGTTTTTAGGAGTTTACACTTGGCAAAGTGTCTGGTTTTTGTAGAGTTTAAAAGTCTTTAGAGAGGGCTTTTGGAATGTGTAGCATTCCCAATTCAAAGCATAGATCCAATTGTTTTTTGTTGTTGTTGTTGTTCTGGACTGGAAAATACCAGGATACTGGACCCCAAATGCAATTGTGATTTCTCATGTTTTCATTATATGTTTTGCAAAAGCCATATTTGTCTTTCCTACCAGTGTACTGCTGCCAATGTGTACAGCAAAAAAATAAAAACAAAGGCAAAACCAGCAAAATGCTCTCTTCCCAACCATAACTCCCTGACCCCAACCCAAATTTTTAATCTCTACAGGACAAAAATGGCACATAAACCGGAGTACTAATAAGTTATATTTTTTTATTTAAGCATAATAGCTTTCAGATACTGTATTAAAGATTTTGCTCTAGTTTATGTGCATGCAATTTGTTTACATCTTTAAACTACTTTATTTGTATATTATGAAACAACAAGATATGTTGAAATCTAAATCCTCTAGTGCATGCTTCTTTCTTTTTCCGTGTGTATATACATAAGCTAGAAGTACTTTTACGTCATGTAGCATGTGTTTAAAAAAAAGACATCTGCTGTAGAAGCACTAAATGACTTTGTTTTTACTGTGCCTTACTTCAAAACTATTCCAAGTGCAATACCAGCAGAGCAAAATGTAATGAATCCTGTTGTGACATGTTCATGGATGTCTGGATTGATCTTTTTTGTTAGTGTACAATTTGAGTTGTACTTAAAAGAACTGAATGATGTATGCTTCTTTATATTACAACAAATAAAAGAGATGCTTACGATGTGTATTGGTTTTTGAGAGCAACTTATACTTTGTTTTAATGCAATTTCATGGGCAATCACTTTCTGCTAAGTAAGTTTTACCTATTTTTTTCTTCCCCATAGACTTAGATGGGCACATATGTCTTGTGAGATGGTATGGTTTTTCTTTTTTTGTATGTTCTGGCAAGCCTGAAATGTACATGATAAATATTTCCCTTGCAGTGGAACACTTCTCAGGCAGTGCAATGCAACTGTTATATGCTTAGCGCTCTCATTCTGGTGCCAGAGAAAAATGAGTATTGAACTTGAAATTGTGTTCACTTCAAAATTTCATTGACTAAATGGGTCATTCTCTCTTCTCTGCAGAACCCAAAATGCTACATTTCTGTCATGGCAGAGCCAGATAACCTTTCTGTAGCAAAAATGAATGGGGATATCTGACTAATATAATTGGGTTTGTTTCTGGTAAGAACCATCCCATGTCAGATGCCACTTCATCACTAAAATCTCCTGCTTGAAGTGTTACTGCAGTTGGCTGGGACTATGAAGATATTTTACTTTGGTATTTTAAAGTGGGAATGCATTAATCTGTTTCCAAGATTTGTCTTAAGTCTACGAAAATATTACTGTTAAAGTATCCTGCACACTAGACAGGAGAATGTTAATTATAATGGTGCAGTCTTTGTGCCTTTGTGGAGAATAGTTCTCAGTTCTCCCTCCTAAAAATTTTGGGAATCCCTATTTTGAGCAATACAGAGGGACCTACCAGGCCATTTTTTACACTGTTATGTTCTGCCACCATTCAGTTGATGATAGCTTGCTTGTGGCTTTGTGTTGAGTTGAAAAGTCTTATTTTTCTTATACCAGCCAGCCTGTGTAGGACTTGTGCTTGTCTGTTAGCTAAAACGATGCTTAATCTACTTAAAAATGTCACTTATTTATTTTTATTTTTTTAAATTTTTTATAGCTTCTTCTACTGTTGTTTATACATGCTTTCTTCCTTCCTTGGCAGGCTGCAAGATTTGGAAGTCTGCAGTCCTGTGCTTACCTGAACAGAGGTTACAGCCCTAAAGGCTGTATTGAGCTTTTTTAAAATAAAAATTATTAAAAATAAGAAAAACAGGAGGCTTAGTTAATGCTGTTGTTCTAATCCCTGGTTAGAAGGAGATGCTGGAAACAGGTTACCAAAATTGAACTCAGCTGTTTCATGCTTTGTGGCTGTGTGTATGCATAAAACATAACACGGGGGCTTGGAGTCGTATAAATTTAGGAAAATATTCTATACATTTTTCACTTTTATAAGCTACACTGAATGCCGGGGCACTGCCAGCACAGCCACCCTCATGAGGGGCCTGACACCAGCCCCACTCTGGAGTTATTCTGAGCCTTGTTGGTCGTGTAGCAGAAAGCAACAAAGGAATTAACAATGGTGCATTTGAGTAAAACGTATCTTTATCCAGCGTTTAATATAAAGATGCTAACAAACTTTGGTTCCCCCCAGTGGCCTCAGGCTCCTTCACCCCTCAGGGCCAGCACTGCTGTGCTCGGGGCCTTGCTGGGGGCTGCCCCAGCCGTGCTCCCGCTGCCGTCCCCTCAGGGTGGGCCTGGGATCGTTGGTCCCCTCAGGCCCTTGTGGCGCCCCACTGTGCCCGGCTCCTTCTCAGCGGCCACCGAAATGAAATTAATGAAGAATGATTTTTTTTTTTTCCGGAGGGGTTGACTGTAGGGCTGGGGGAGGCAGAGGAGTGGTGGGAGAGTGCGGGGAGCCTTCCTCAGCCATGTCAGCCTCCATCAGTTGTGTCCCCGTCTGGTGGTCGTCGTGTGCCCCCTCCTGCCGTATGCCCAAAAAGACTGAATGTTTGCCTCTGTCATTTGAAGTGTTCTTGTGACACGTTTAGGAATAAAACCCCGTGTGACTAAGGCCTCCCTTCCTGGCCTGGTGGATGCCACCCAGCAGGCTGTCCCTGAGGATTTATGTGCCTCACCTGTGGAAGGGGAGGGAGGGGTCGTGTAATTTGGGTGCTGGAGACCTCAAGTACAGCAGGTAACTGCTAGAAGCTGAGGTGAGCTCACAGTTTGGCTGTGCTTCTGGAAGCAACATGCACCAGAAGTAGTGTCAGGACTGTATGAAAAAGGTATTAATCTTCTCAGACTTGATCCCCAAGCACCTTCATCATGCCTTCAAATGGGGGCCTACATCGCTGGAGAAGGCCGGGAACTTAGGGTAAGGCCTAAATCTGTTTTCTTCTATTTGATGCGTGTGTTTATTTCTTGCAATTGAATTTTTAGACCTGCTCTGTTTTGGAGGACTTCTGAAGTGGATTACTGTTGTAATAAGAAAAATAAGTACAGAAAATGTTAAATGTAAATTGTTTCACCAAAGAGAAAGATGAGAAGCTTGGGAAAGAACTTCTTTGAGAAAGAGTCCTTACTCTCTGTGTTCAGCCACAAGAAGTGTTTCTCAAAAATTATTATATGATTGAAGTACGGAATTCACATTGTTTGTATTTATTTGTTTCTTGATTTAATGCTTCTGATGGTGCTGGCTTTGAGATGATCCCTTAACTGGTGCATTCCTCTTCCTGTTCTCTTGACATTGATAATTTTACCTAGGAATTATTTCTGTGTTGTTTATCTCATGTTGTGTTTCTCCCCAGTTCTAAAATAAGGTAGTTTATTTTTGTTACTTGAGATTGGGGTGAGATGAGACTTAAAAGCTTGCAAAAGCATCTTGTTCCCTGTTCTAATGGTTACAGCTGTGTTTCTGGATCAGGTGTTTAGTGTTAGAATTGCTTCATCAGCAGAGCTAACTCTCACCCTAGGCAGGTTGATAAGTTTTGCTTGTTTATGTGAAGTAAAATATTTTCAACAAACTTTTGCCAGTGATTATCAATTCCTGATTTTTTATGTATATATTTTTAAGAAAAAAATCTTCTTGACTTTTGAAATAGTATTTGTATCTTCTTTGGTCCATCTGTATCTCCTTGGTCCATTGAAATAAGTTTCAAGTGTTATGGTTTAACTAGTTGAATAATGTTTTGTATAGACATATATTTGCCCGAGTCCATGCTGATAGGTTTTGAGGCTCACGCTTAGTGTCATGTAAAAAATGATTGCATCTAAAGTTGGCTTGAAATAGTATAAAGCAAAAATCTCTCCTCATGTGTGCCAAGGTTTGTCTGAGGCCAATCTAAAACTTTAGCTATTTAGATTTACTTGTCATGTAGATACATATATTAACAGAATCACAGAATTTCTAGGTTGGAAGAGACCTCAAGATCATCAAGTCCAACCTCTGACCTAACGCTAACAGTCCCCACTAAACCATATAAAAAAAGAAAGAAAAAAAGCAAAACTAAAATGAAACAGGAGCATAATTTTCTTCTTCCTATAGAATTATGTGATGACCACTGTATTATTTGGATGGATATCCAGGTGGACAATGTAACTATTCAGGTAAAAATGATGACAGGTTCATCTAGGCTTGTTTTGAATAACCCAGTCAATTGCTGTTTCTTACATTGGTGTATATTAGTGCGATCATATTTCATTTTATCTATATGAGTCAAAAAAAAAAAAAAAAGCTATTTGTTTCTGCTAATCATAAAAAATACAGTTTAATTAAAATGCCGTCTTTTCTACAAACACTACTAAATTGTAGTTATAATTTGTCTTTAATGTTGTCTGTGTCTTTGACAGTTTTTAAAGGCCTTTACGTAAGTGATAGTAGCAGAAGCTTCTAGATTTCTCAAGTGCGTCAGTGGATTCTAGGTTGGTACTGTAATTTTATTAAACTGGCAGTTTGGTGTTTCATGCCTGCACTAATCCTTGCTACCAGTAGATGTCCCCTTTCGACCAGGCGTTGCAAATAGCAAACGAAATACAAATACTTCGGGACTGAGAGCTTCGATGTTAGCAACTGCAGTAGAAGAGGCGTGCAAATATTGTTAAATAATTTAGTGTCTTAAAACCTCTCAAAAAAAAAAAAAAAAGCAGTTAACTTTAAAAATTATTATTATTTTATCCATGATCTTCAAATTTAAATGCTTTCTGCCTACAATGGTTTGTTTATTGGTATTTGTTAGAGCTGCTTTGAAATGTGCAAATACATCTCCAGTTGTTTCCTTTGGTTGAGCACCATGAACTGACAGTCTTCAGAAATTGTCTTTGTAGACGACTTTGTGCACAGTAATCACTCAGTGCAGTGTGTACATAGTGTAGAAATAGGGTTCATAAACATCAGAAGGGGTTTTAGTGTTGGATATCCTTGCTCCAGCACTTTGGGACTGCCTCACTTGTTCAAGAGAGAATTTTGTGAAAACAGGAATCATGGGGAAGGGGGGGAGAAAGGGCAGTTGTATAACAATAGTTCTGCTAAAAATAAAAAATAAAAATAAAAAAGGCAAACACCCTTTCCCACATCCCTTAACCTTTTAACACCTGAGTTGTCTTTATAGACTCTTTTTTGTTGTTTTGAAACACTCCATGTATTTAGGAATATCCTTGTCATGATGGAAAGGTTGTTTCCTGCAGAGCTTCAGAATAAATGCAGTATTTTAAACGCTTTTCAGTTGTGAATATAGCAATAGAACTAGAAGGAAAACATTAGCTCTTGGTTCTTTATAAACTTCCCACTCCTTGTGTTTAATTTTTAAGAAAACTACAGTAAACTCATTTGCCAGGTGTGTTTTTAAGTGAAAGCATAGAAAGCCATAATCTTTGTCATTTAGAAATTCTAGTTTTAAAGTGTTGAGGTGTCCAGTTCTGTGTCACCTTCCCCAAGCCCCTCTGTAAATATAATTAGTATGTACTTTACTCAAATTTCTGATCGTGAACTAAGAATGTTGAGTCAGCAGAAAATACAAAGGAATTGTTAGTAACAGAATTTAGAGACAACTTAGCTGGGTTGAGTCTATACCACTATAACACAAATTTAGACTTAGGAGAATGCAACTCACCTTGTGTCCAAAGCCTGGGGATGTTCAGCAGGGCATTTTACTGCTTTTACAATATATATATATATATATATATATTTATGATAATTTTGCAGTAAGAAGGAATGGCAACAACAACACGTTGCATTGTTTTTATTTTGGGAGAGCATCTTTTATAATAGACCTGCTTAATGTGCAGTTACTCCAGTTTATATCAATTTCTTCTATTTGTCCCTGCCTTCTGCCTCAACTGTTAAAGTGGTGTAACTTTTGAAAGTTTTGTTGCTGTATGTTTGTTTGCTTTAATGATCATCTGTTATCAATACTTAATTTTCTGCTTGCTGGGAGTGAGTGAAGCCAATTTGCTATTGCCATGAGTCACTTATAAGTGTATATTCCCTTTTAAAGTAATTTAGGATACTTGCAACTGTAGCTTTTGGACTGTGTCTTTATGTGCAGAAAGCTTCAGAACCTTTAGTCTGGATGCTTTTAAATGAAAAACATTTAAAAGTATCCAAGGGTAAAATGAAGGAAAACTATTTCCATGTCACGGAGTAGCATTAAAATTTGACTTTGATGCATTGAAATCTAGCACTAGCATGCGTGTCAGGAAGAGGAAGAGCTGTTCCTAAAGTTTTTGTACTATGTCACTCTTAGGGATGTGTCTTCCTAGGCCCAGGTGTGCACTGCCTTCAGTGTGGAGGGCAGATAAACACAAAGACCAGCTGTGGGGAGGAAAGTAAAGGTGTGGTGTAACTGAACAGAAGCAAGAGGCAGGCTGCAGAAGGTGCTTCCTGTCTCTTGGCAGGGCAGGACAGACTCAGCCTCAGCTCAAGTGTACCAATTGTTGCTACAGCTTAACCCACGGAGATCTTTAAATGTGCTCTGAGAGCATGGGCCTTATTCCTGTTGGATTAAGTGTGTCTCTCTTCTGTTTGATGCAATGCAGTCCTTCAGCAATCAAAATTTTACTGTGAAAATCCACACATTACATCTAATATTAATTCTAGCAAAAGCATTAAAATGGCCTTGACGATTTTGCTCAGTTTTTACTTAGAGTGGAATAATCTATGCTTGATGAGGATAAAGTTGCATGATCGCTTACAATGCTGCATGTTCTATGCATGGTATTTACATCTTAAATCTTATTATCAATCTTATTAATTATGTGTGTTATTTACCTCTTAAATCCTTTTAAAATGACTCACCAAGTCAAGTACATTGTACTGGTGATGCAGTCTGGAGAGGAGGTTAAATGATGACCTGCAGGATGTAAGCAGACATGTCCTGAACAAGCAGTAAAAAGGTAGAATTTTGCCTGTTTATGCTCCTGTGAATAATAGTCTATTTCTCTCACTTGTAAGTAGGAGAAGTCTTGCAGTGATGGCAGCTTCCAGGTGTTCAGTGAAATGCAACTTCTGCTTATCTTTAAGTTTAATCTCTTTTTGTTCAGTTAAAAGATATTGGCAACTGAGAGATTACAGCATGGTGATGTTTTCCTTAGAGCATTAACCTGATCTTACTGGGAAAGTAAGGAAACCCTGGAAAATAAGGGTTTCTGAATTTTCATATTATGGGGACAGTTTTGAGGCTGGTTTGGAGAAGAAAGCTATATCACAGTGCTATGGGCCTAGATGCTGCTCGTGTAATCCCATAGTCAGTTTGCTAACAAAGGGAAATTCAGAATACAGTAGAAGCAAGTTAGAGGGTTTTTTCCTACTCTGTTCATTGCACCAGGAGAGGATCTAATTGTTCTTTCTTAAATGTAGCAAGTTTGAGAAACAAGAATGCTGGCTTGCAACTGAAGTGGACCTCAAGACCTTTCAGCTACAGGGGAAGTTCAGTTTTGGCTCTTGTGGCTTTCAGAAGGTTTGCAATGACTAGACCAGTTTGGCTAGTGGTATAGAGATTAATATCGTTCTGCTAAGGATTGAGAAGGTGGTATGATTTCCTGACCTGTTTTGAACAGGAAAAGCAGGTTGGAAATATGCTGAAGAGGCAGTCGGTGGTGTTAGACGATACTCTGGGTAGGATGGGCTGAGGTGGAGGCAAAGTGCATTACTGCTAAGAGGCTGTTCTTGGGATAATTCTGGACAGGCCAGAAGAGGAAGGTGGAGCAGGAAGGTGAGGAGACAAATTCATCAAAGCAGTTGATAGGTGATAGGTGTAACTAATCTAGCTTTGAGCCAGGTAGCTCTGGAACTGCTAGCTCCGGGCCTTAGCAGCACTGATTATGTCAAAAAGCTGGACAGACAGGGAGGCAGTTACAGGACAGCGGCCATACTGCTCGTGTTGCTGGTCTCATGACCTGCAGTCACAACAGACTATAAAATAGGTTGCTGAGTACAATTACAGTTTGTTGGTTGCGTGTATGTTGTTGAGCATAAAAGAAGGTTTAGCCTTTAGATATAGGATAGGAAACTGGATTTGGGATCTGAAGAAAGGGCCAAGGAATCACTTTGCTTGTGCCAGCACCTTGGCTTTCATCCCTGTCAGGCAATGTTTATCTAGTAAGAGGGAGCATTTAATATTTGTACTGATGTCACTGTAAAAGCACATAGTTTTGCTTGAGGTATAATTACGGAGTTGGTTTAAAAAAAAAAAAAAACACAAAAAAAAAAACACAAAACAAGACACCCTTAAGCACCCTTGAATTTCTAATGCTGGCATTGGAGTTGGAAATTCCTTAGAAATGCTACTACAATTAACAAGTAAGTTTTGAATTCTATTTAGCAAGCACAGCATGTCTTTTCAGAAATTCTTCTTGTTCCTACCTATTGTTACTGATTTCAGAAATATTCAGCATCATATTAGGTATAGGTATCAACTGTGTGAAGCACACAGGACAAACTTGACTGCAGTTTAACAGACTATACCACTAAAAATCAAACTCTATGAACTCTTTGTGTAAAAGGACTTGCATTTTTTCCTGAATGCTCAAAACCACTGCCCTCCCCCCACACACTTGAATGTTTTTCTCTATTGTTCAGTGTACCCAGGAAAAATAAGACTCTGTGGTTTATCATTCGCTTTTATTTTTTACACACAATAAACCATGGGGTGTTTTTCAGTGTTTTTATTAGAAACACTCCATCCTTAGTGCCCCAAATCAACTGGTGAGCATTGATACCAAGGAGATCAGCTTTTCAGTAATTTTGTGATATAAGTAACAAATAGTGCTTTTCAGATGCATGTTGTTTAGTTGTTGTTGTGAGTGAGTAGCTGTGCTACGTGGAAGGGTAACCAGTATGAGAATCTGCTTTGCTGGAAGGTGCAGTTAGAATACCAGTTATCCCCTCTTCTCTCTTAAATGGGTTCTGCTGATATCCTATAGAAATTATATAAAGTTTCATGGCTGCTGCCCTTAAATCACTTCAAGTCTGATATGTTTATGACAAGGTGTTTTTCACAAAATATAAATGAAATCTTAGGATCTGGAACTTGACCTCTCTTCTTCCTCACCAGTGGTAAGGTTTGCAAGTAGTTGACATGAGTGATTTGGATGACAGACCAAACTATTCCCTCTCACTGGGGTAGCTTTTCAGTGCTAAAAGGAGTAAAGATGGTGGGGGTTTGTTTGTTTGGAAAAGAAAATGGAAGTGGCAGTTTATACCAAGGATAATATAATACAATCAGTGCAAAGGGAAAGCTTTTGTTCTACCTTTGATGCTCATGAGTAGCTCCTCAAATTGTGTTTGCAAAACTTCCTTGTGGCACAGCCTAGACTATGTTTCAGATCTAAGGGTCTTGTGTTTCTCTGACCTGTTCTTTGTATATTCCCTCTTTAGAATACGTCCCACTTCTGTGTGGTGGATGCTTGGTAACCTCTGCACAGCAAACAGTTTTATATCAGGTTATCTGCTGCGTGATTTTCTTGAACCTTTCTCGGAAGGGATTGTGCAAGCAGTCTGGGCCAGCTTTCAGCCCAAAGCAAGAGAGACGACATGGCCCTGGTTTCCTCTGATATTCCCCACATCTGAGCTTCATTTGTAAAAGGAGCTCATCTAGTTCTCACTTCAGCAGTCTGGTGTGTTTGAAGCATCACATTAACATTTAGCTTAGAGTTATCTTTGTTTACATGCACATCAAGAGTTTATTCACACAGTATCTCAACACTGAATAAGATCGGTAACCTGTGATTTTTCTCAATTTCTTGAATTTTTCCCCCTGCATAAACTGACTTTCGTTTACAGGCACAAAGAAATAACTCTTAAAAAATGTTTTCTACATGAATACAGTAAATGCAGTCCATTTCAGACCAAATAGTCAAACCACACATGTAGCCTTTTGACTCAAATGTATTAAAGTATTGAAGATAATGTTCTCTTGATAATATTTCATGATGGGAAAACATTCCTCCCTTTCAAAAAGTGCCTTTACATTTATATTGCTGTAGCGTTCACTAAAGGATTGCTAATGTGGAGCTTTATAAATAATCCTTTCTGCACTGCAGTAAGAGTAATTTAATGGGCATTTCTGGGAGGACATGCTGATGGGAAGATATTTATAGGAAGTATCAAGGGATGCCTGACAAACTGAGGTGCGTGGTTTGGCTTTTAAGTATTTCTTACCAGCTCTGAGCAGAGAGTGGGGTGGTGATGTTGGTGAGTACACAGTTTGCTGCTGTGCGGTGTGAGCACGCTTTGTGCCCACTGTTCCCAGCCCACCCACCATGTTCTGAGAAGAGCTCAGCTCTTCAGCTCTTGTAAACATTGCTCCAGCTGTGTGAAACCAGCAGAGTGGCTACAGTAGTTGCTGGAAGGCCAACCGAGGCCAGCCTTAATTATGCAGACTTTTTAGAGAAAATAATTTAAATGTTCCCAACACTGAGCAAACAAGGATTTCCTCTTAATCCTATGAAAGCAGAAAACCCTATTCCTGAAGGACAAGTTTATTTTTTTTTTTCCTTTCAGAATGGCTTCTCTTGTTGAAAGTCATCACTTAATCACAGGTTGTACCTGGTTGTGCCTCCAAGTCCAGCTCCTTTTGTCTCCTTTCTTAAAAAGGGAGGTTTCTCCATGCAAAATTCTATACTAAGATGCTGTTGAGGTTCCTTTGGGCTTGCTTACTTTATTTTTTTTCTTTTTTTTGTGAGACCTGTTTTGTGGTATATCTTGGGATGCCAGGAATCCATTCTGAAAGATTTAATGTTGTCTTTCATAAATGCACCTTCATGTGGCCTTTCCTCTAGTTGTGTGCTTTTTTCTGTGCAAACAGCCAGTTGTGCAATGCGGCCTTTCAGGTAGGACCTCTTCTGGCAGGGCAAGACTGAGGACTTTCTGAGAAGTTATTTAGCAGGCCCCGTGTTTGAGGCAGTCCTTTCGTGTGGTTCGGATGGTTCTGTGCTGTTGCAGGGACAGCAGCAGGAACATTGAATTAATTGTTTATATATAAATTATTGATTGGTTATAAATTAATGAAACCAACACGAGAAGCACATGTTAAAAATGTCTAGGGTTCATCAACCACCATCTGTTACTTCAGTGAATTTGCTGGTGGGATATAAATAAGGCATTAGATGAACCTGAGTATCTTTTGGTAACAGCAAAAAAAAAACAAAACAAAAAGATCTGAAGAAGATGACTGTAAACATGAAATAACAGCAACAGAATGGAGTGAGATAACACAAACAGCTCTAACTGCAGACATTACTGCCATTGTAGATTTATGCTGCAGATAACAGAAGTACTTGAATAGCCCTATCCTGCCCCCAGTTTAGTCATCCCCACACATTTGCTGCTTAGCAGCTTACTTCCCTTGTGAGTACAGGGAGGGCTGGGGACTTGTGGCCAGTGCCTCATCCTAACCTGTCTAATGCTGGCTCCTGGGTTAGGGTTCCTAACTGGGAGGATCTGCATGTCACTGGTCCTTTTCTTCGTCTCCTGAGGGGAATCTGGTATGAATTCACTACGTGGCATGAGAAGTGATTATCCTTTCATTAGTACCTTAAATTTCCTCTAGTTTTAGACTGACTTTAAATGGTGAATCTATCTAGGATGGGGAGGGACACCCTTGATAAAATGGTGAGTGGTTTAGAAGTTTGAGTTACGGGAAAGGTTTATGATGAAACAGCTTGTGATCGATATGCGGTATGCTGACAACTACTGAGACTGTAAAAGGTGTTCGTCATAACTGATAAGGCTCCAAAATGCTTTAAATATATGACCTGAACTGTCAACCAAATATCGAGTTCTTGGAACTGGGGATTGGTACTTAAGAGATTTTATGCTATCTCAGTGGGACGCAGTGGAAAATAACTTGATGGAGTTCAAATGGTGATTGCTTGATGCTACTTAAGAACGCATTTACCTTAGTGGTCTGCACAAACTCAGGTAATTATGTAGCACCTACCTGAGACTCATTGGTATTTCAGCTAGAAGAAATTATATTTCTTAATCTCTTGACTTCCTGTGGTTACTATTAAACACTTGCTGCAATCTACCTTAGTGGTGGTTGTCTCCTTGGTGACTTACATGCATTTTCTGCATGTATTTGAAATAACTGATAATGCAAAGTGTTTTTTAAAGCAAGCTAAGTTACAGTGATACTGAAAAATTAGCAAATCCTAAGACCTCTTTGTTCATTTTACTAAAGCTTATTCAACTCTGTGATGTTCTGTATCCTGTGAGCTATGGGGTTCAATATGCTCCCAGCACAGAGCCTCCAGTGTGGCCAGTAGTTACTGGAAGTTATTTTTGTGCCTGTGGCCCTTGTGCTGTCAACTCTTCTCTGGGCAGTGCTGCTTGAATGGGAATGCACTTTGTTACTGTTAAGTAAGTGGGTGAAGTACTGGGGAACCAGGCCACTTGCTGAAGTCCCAGTTCATAGATCCACCGCATGTTAGGACAAGGGATGCCTTGCTGTTATCCAGATTACTTTATCCAGCCAGAGTTAAGTGTGATTTAGATTGTGAATACAGTGTTTAACTGTATTGTATGCTCAGAGTAAGCAGTTTGCTTTCTTTAAAAAGTCATAGGTGTAGAAATAACTAACAAACCAACCCCCATGTTTAGTCTAGTTGCATTTACGCTAGGGGAGAAAGCTCTCAATTTGTGCATTAAGCGTCTTGGCTCTTTCCCCATCTGAGAAGAGCTACTTAAGGACTTAGCCTTTGTTTTTCTCCTTTTTGGTGGGGTATCCTTATCTTTTACAGCCAATATTCTCTCTCAAGTCTTCTAGAGAGTTTATATCAGTTTAATCTCTCTGGCTGTCCCCCTGCTTCCACACCCTCTTCTTGAGTAGGAGAGAGTTTGGCCATCCTGTTAGTTAAAATAAAGGCTCTTTCCCTTTTACGTGTATGTAAAATGTTGCCATATCTTCAGCATCAGTTCTTTTACTAGACTGCTAGGTTTTTTATCTAATTCTCTCCTCTCTCTGATGGATAATGCTGCTTGCTGCAGAGCACTTTCACTGAGGCAGTATTCTGTGTCTGTCTGCAGAGAAAACAGCACGCTGCAGTCATACAGCTTATTACTGCCTCTTGAGAGAGACCAGACACTTGCTACCACTCAGCGGTAGCACGTTGCCAACCTTTTCCTATTTGTAGCTTCCTAATGTTTCTCTTTTTAAAAGCAAACTCCACTAAACTGTTTTTTCTGTCCTGCTCAGCCCTGTAACTAAGTGTATGTGAGTGACTCCTGTGTTAGCAGTGGCACCAGAAATTCAGACATTGCTTGCTTTCAGCTGGAGATCTGTCAGTTCATCTTCTGGGAGAGGTTATTTCCTACCACTGTGGGTTTTTTCAGGAAAAGGTGCAAGGCAGTCTGGTCCTTAGTTAAGGTTTACCAGAAGTAGCAGCAGCACTGGCTTTACCAGCAGAAGGCACTAAAGAAGTTGCGAAGCTCCTGATCAGTTCTGCTTGATTCAGTGCAGGCAGGCCAAGGCTGTTTCCCCTGGTGACCTCTCTACACGTGATTTCATCTTCTATTGCTGCTTGCTTATGGTCATCTTGTGGGGGGTCATATTGCAAATAAAGTGACTCAAAATACACAGGAGGGAAATCATTCACACTGCATGTGATCCTAGATATACCTCTTGGGTGCAAACAGGAAGCTAAAATTAGTGTGTGCTGTAAATTTTTTGCTTTGTGCCCAATGTCTGTGTCTTCAGAAAGCTCGTGAAGTATAACTTGGGCATGTGCTTCGTGAGGACTCACACCTCATTTGCCAGGCAAAAGGGCTGCTGAAAATTCCTTGTAAGAAAAAAAGAAGTTGGCTAATTGTTCATAAACTTTTTTCTTACCCCTGACTTTTCTTGTAGGGAATTAGAACAGCAGGTGTAAAGGTGAGATCTCTAAGTTGATTAAACATTATACCATCCCTTCATCCCCATCTGTGTTTTTTTGAAATAAAGGCAAAACCAAACAAAAAATCCTAAGTCAGTATGCTGCTGACAATGGAAAACTAGACTGTATCCATCCAAGTGGCAGCAACACCAAAGATTTGCTTGGTTATTTTAAATTAATATGGAGCTTGAGAACAGCTCAAAAAGCATCTCAACAGTGTGATTTTTTTTTTTTTTTTAACATCATCCCTGAGCATTTTCTTAATGCACAATATCCAGTTCTGATCTGCTTCCTTGGGCCCATCTGCAGCAGGTCTTTACTGCCTGCAAAACGGCCTTCTGTGCTGCATCAGCTACTCAAGTGGATTTGGGATGAAAGAAACACAATGCTGCTTAAAAACTACCTTACAGAGTGGAAAGATACAAGTGTAATGGCCTTTTTCACTACTTTGTTTATGAAAGACTTAGTCACTGTTTAAATATTTAATGTCACCTGCTATTGTACTGTATTTAGACTGGGTCCCTCCAACCAAATGGATTTTTTGTTACAATTCATAGGATTCCATTTTATCCATCCAGCCTGAATGTTGTTGGAACTGCTAAGGGTTCACGGATTGCTGGAAAAAATCTTGAGCATAGTGTAATGCATGTGCAAGTGACATGTAGCAAGGAAGGCATGGTCCCTGCACTGGGATCCAGGAGGAAGGGCAAAAATGGCACAGAAAAAGAACAAACATTAGAACTTGCCCTGCTTGGCCAGTGGTATGTTTAACTCTTGCTTATCTAAGGGCTGTTTTATACAGCGTATGTGCTATCTAAAAAGAATTGCTGAGACCTTTGTGAGAGGTTTTTCTGTCCTCTGCTATAAAGCAGGAGTTGAGATTAACCTTCTGTAGCAGTGGAAGTCTGCGATTGGAAACAGACCTGTTCGGTAAACAAAATCCCACCCCTCCCTCTCTTTTTTTTTTTTTTTCTTTTTAGGGTGTGGGGGTGGTGTATGTGTTCTCCTTTCTAGCAAAGGAAACCTCATTGATCCCCAGTCTCATTTCAGCAGCTGGATTAGTGCCATAGGTTTTCGTCTCAGTCAATCAGCATTTTAGACTCAGTGAAACTCTGCTGACAGCCACAAAATGTATGTCTCTCCCTCTGCCTGCAAACCACGATGTCATTCAGCCCAGTACTTGGCCAGTGTTGGATTGCTTGTTTCCTTCATTGTTTGTGCAACTTTTCCATTATAACTCCTGTCACTGGTGAGGTCAGATGGCAATGATGACTTTCTTGGCATAACTTCTTTTTCCCCTCATATCCTTAGAAAAAATAATCCCATAGTAGCACTTAATTCAGTTTCAGAATTGCCTTATTTGTCCTATTGGGTTGATGACTTGCACTCCTCATCCAGCTACTGTGACCACAGCCCTGTGAATGCCACAGGGTAAGCAACCTGAGCACTCAGACGCTGACATAAATTATCTGAGTACATGTTGAATTAATGCCAATCTGCAAAAATGACATGAACTGAAATTGTTTCAGATTTGTAAATAGTTGCACCTTAATTATGATTTTTAAAATGTCAGACCTTAATATAAAAACGTAATTCATGAAATCATAGAAAACTAGGGCTCTGGAGCAGGCTGTGCAGAAGCTTTGAAGGCACTTGTTCAAATGTCAAAAGACTGGAAAAATCTCTTCTTACATCATACTCACAGAATTTCCTACTTGAAAAGTGGCATACTTCTAGAAGTCTGTCTTGTCTTTTTCCAACACATTGTGAGAGAAACTTGGCTGGCAAAACCACCAAGGAGCTCATGAAATATTTACAAACAGATCCCTTTATTGCAGTGAGGAAAAACTTTTGATACATGTAAGAAAACTGGAATAACAGCTGTAATTTTGTATGTTTCTTGCAGTATGGCTGCCAGCTTGGTAGAGAGAATCAATCGTGTTTTGTATGAAGCTATATTAAATTTAGGAAGGGTACCCTCACCCTTCATGTCTTGTCCTGAAGAATGCTCAATACCAGATTAAATCCTCAAAGTAGATGGTGATGTTGATGCCAGTGCCATGGTAGCTTCACTCTCGCTGCTTGCACAAGAGCCAGAATGTGGAGGAACTTTCCAAGTCACCACTCGCTCACTTCTCATTCCACTGACACAAGAACTTCTAAAAGTATATTGCTCCCGTTCCCCCCTGCTTATTTCAGGTGATACCACTGATTATCCAGCACTGTGTGCCCAAACAATATTTTCTTGAATGTCCGAGTCCCCTTTAGATGCAGAAGACTGTAGTCTATCACTTTTCTTTGAAAATGTTGACACGTTGATCAAAAAGCACAAGCTGGCAGTAACTTTTTTCTTCTGTAAGAGGTGAGGTTAGGAAGGAGTTTGAATGGGTGGGAGGATGGAACTGCATTGATAATGGAACAAAACTCCAGTCTGATCATTGGGGGTGGGGGGGACAGACACCCACCATCCCACAGCAAACGGCATCTAGGGTACAAATACACATTGTCAATTACTTTTATTAGGAAGTACGGCCAGAAAGTTATCTGTTGGCATTGAACATCTTCATGCAAGGGGCAAGGACCACTCTGACCAGAATCACTCTTGATTTTTCAGACTGTCTTGCCTGTACCTTTTTGAGGCCCTAAAGCCCCATGTCCCCCACCCTATTATCTAGAGAATCAGATCAGTCTGTCCAATCTTCAGGCATGCTCCATGCTGTTGGGTCTGGAAGAAATCAAAAAGATGTACTTTGTATCTTGTCATTGATTCCCTTTTACCTGGATAATGCAGCTGCTGCATGCAGAAATGGTTATCACCAATATACTTGCCTTTTTGATCTGCTCTGTCACAACAAATCTTTCTGTAAGGCAATGGCAAGAATGGCTTTTGAAATAAATCTGTAAGGGCTGAAGCCTTGGGCTTCAAATAACAGATCTGAGAAAGATCTATATGTGTTTTTCCAGCTGTTACTAAACAACTTTTTAAAAGATTGGACTGGGTAATTGATGGTCTTGCACCAAAACACGGCCTTGTGAAAAACAAATGGCAACTCTAAGATTTTTTTTATGCTCTTTGCTTATTTGTCCACCCAGAGTTTGGTCATTCGATGTTTGTGTTTTATGATTGCCATATATATACAGTTAGGTTTCTGAGAGATGTTCAAAGTGTTTGTTTATGGAAGGTTTAATGCTTTCTGCAATGTATTAAAGGGTCAGGACTAAATAAACCTAAGTCAGCCAAAAAAAAAAAAAAAAAAAAGGTCTACTTCAATGGGATTTTGCTTGGTCTGGTTGTTGTTTTGTTTGTGTGTGTGTTCTTGCTTCAGTTGCATTGCATCTTCAGGAGATGCTTCAGTGAGAGCTGAAAAGACAGGAGTTGCACATGCATAGCATTTAGCATGGCTTCCTAACAGGCATAGACAGCTGGAAGGGACTTCTGCTTCTGGTGTGAGCTATTTAAGTTTTCTTGTAACAACATATGCATTTCTTTCTGAGAGAAAAAATTCTGGATGAGTATGCATCAATTGCACAAACGTCTTTTTTTTTTTTTTTTTAAATGAATGAAAATATCAAGTGAGGTATCAGAGCCCTTCTTTGTAGGGGAAGAGTCTTTGCAATGGGAGTAAGCAGAGACCACAAACACTTTTCCAGCTGTTACCTGCAGATGACATAACAATGACAGTAGGGAAGAGATAAGCACTGTTGTTTTGAGTTTCCAAATTGTATTTCAAGATAGTAAACAAATTTTAAAAAATAAATATGAAATAAACAGAAGAACAACTTTCCCTCACCCCTAAATCTGTGGAAACATTAGAGAGAACTCTGCCCTAGCTGTAAGGTGACTGTGTAAAGCTTGACTTTTCTACATCCATCTTTTTATAATAATTAATGATACATACAACTCTTCACAAAGCAGCCATCCTATTTTTCTTGCTCCTGTGTCATTTATGACTGTATGTTACAGGCTGGTTGATTACAAAAACATACATGCACCCCTTTATGTGTAGCAGATGTTACTGGTAGCAAGAAGTTATTATGAAGTAATTTTTTTCTTAGATGCTCCCAGCAAACAATGATGCTTTTTGTGTAAAGGGCTGATAAAACTTGCTCTTCTTAAGAGGCAGAATGAGGTTCAGTGTTAATGTTAATTACCAGTGAAGTCTGCATGCAAATCTATGTATGAATTTAAATTCTTTTTTTTTTTTTTCCCCATGTTGAACTAAATGCACTCCTAGGGGGCTTTTCAAGTATCTTAATACTTTAATCACTACAGCAGTGGCTACTTCCTGATTATTTTTGTCAATTAATAAAAACCAAAGGGGGGGGGGGGAAGGGCAAGGGAGAATATGTGGAAATGATCTCATCCCTCACCTAACTAATTACAGTGGGGTAAGTGTTGGATTCAGAGCACACTTGTATTTGAATTGGGCTGGGAGAGATGGCACGGGCAGGGCCAGAAGCTGAGGCAGATAGTAGAGCTATTGCTGTGGAGTACTGAAAGGAAATTAAGAGAACTGAGACTTTTGCCAGCACTTCATCTCTTCTAAAGGCTTTAACAGGATATTTTCTTCTTTGCTTGCCTGAAATCACAAAGCAGTGTTTTATGAGTTAGAAGTGATGTTTTCAAGAGGCCTAGAGTAAGGTCCAGCTACCTCTGCTGTGCACCACGACAGATGGGGGTGTCAGCACGGGTGCTCGGGGTCAACCATGCTCAGCTTTAAATGCCTTGGCTGGAACACAAAGCCTATCAGCTTTCAGACCCTATCAATCTTCGTGAATCAGCCTTCAGCTTACTTGCATCTGAAAGGCTTGAATTGGCAGTAAAGCATATACAATCAATCCATGGATTATTACTAGTATTGTTGGTATACGCTAATTATATCCTGGGTAATCATACTAAAACAAACGTGTGGAGCAGCTTTGAAAAAACATGTATATATTTAGTAAAACTCAGGTATAATGACTTCGCGTTCAGATCCTGGCACTGTAGCCACCCCTTTCTGTTATATTTTTAGATTAAAAACCATCGGTGAAGGTAATCGCTCAGGACAAGCGCTGTAAATAAGAGGCTAATCCTAAACTGGTCTATGTTCTCACTGCAATGTGAGCAGGAGATCACGGTGATCTCACTCTGTTTCACTCTGGGGCAGGTGTGCATTGCTAGGCAAAGGCCAGACCTTTGCTTCAGCATTGGAACTGGAACACTTGCATGCCTCAGTACACCTAGGTATGCAAGTGGGATTCCATGGATGAATAAAAGACCCTGTGGCCAAACTGAAAGGGAGACAAATAAATCTTTTCAGTAGCACTAGTTCCGCTGAGATGGGATGTAGTTTTTAGGGCCTGATTCTGCTGTTGCCAAGGGTGTTTCCCTCCACACCACTTGATTAGCCGACCTTGGGTTAAAAAAAATAATTCAGACTGTAGGAATTTTAAATCTGTTTTTGAAACAGCTTAACTTACCTGTGCTAATATCCCTTCAGGGATGGAGATTACTGTTTATAATGCTGTTCCTGAATACTTTCTGGAATAATTTCTGAAAATAATCCTGTAATAGCCTAACTGAAACAATCACCTTTGCAAGCAGGAAATCACCTGTTATTGTGCAAAATGAAACTGTCAGAGCTGCCCATTGCCCACCCACTATGTACGGGCTCACTGTTCCTGGGGCTAAGCTGAGCCCCACACGCTTACCATGTTGGTTCAAACCCACCACTCTTCTAAGGAGGAATATTAAATGTCCCTCATGTTATAGGTCATGATGGAGTGCAGCTGTCACCGCTGCATCACAGCTAGGGATTTTCTTCCCACCCTGCAGTCAGAGATGCATTTTTAAATAAATGACAACGCATTTGCGTTCTTTTTATTTATTTCAACACTATGATTTAAGAGCCTAAATGCAAGTTCTTCCCTTTTATTTCTGCAAGTAGCACTGCAATCATAACTTACAAAAATGTTTAAAATACAAAATGTACATGAAATTACAATACAAGGCTCTGTAAACATCTAGAACTTAATCTTTATTGTCCCATATTTTTAAATATAAAACTTCAATTTGAATGATTTCCGAACCTCAAGGAATGACATCCATTCTGAGTATCAAAAATAGAGTTTCAAAGCTTTGTATCAGAACAAAACAGTCATGTTCTTTTCATTCTTTGGTTAAAAAGGATGGCAGTTCCACTGACAACATGAAAGTGTCTCTACACAAATTGAAATTGCTAGTTTATGTTAATTTCAGAAATAAAACTCCCTCCCTCCCTCCCGGATTAATTTATTGTCCCATAAGCTTTAGTTTTCAACGTTGATCTTTTCTGACCTTCCTTATAGAAAAGCTACCTCATCATTAAGGCTTTCCTTCAGGACAATCTAAATCAGTACAAGTTTTGGAAGAGGTCTCAGGAAGAAGAAAGGACTTAAGGGCCAGAAAGTGGATGCCAACAAAATATCAACAGTTGCCGGGTTCTGCTGTTTAATTAATTTTGCATAGTCCAATAGAGATTGTGTGCTTTTTATATCACTAAAATTATACAAGATTAACAGTCTTTACCTACGTTATCACACAAGCTAAAATAAAATTAAGACCCTTGTATTGAAGCTTTTACAAGGCAAATACAAAACTGCTTTAGTATCCAAAGCTATATATATTTTTTTTTCATTTCATTTTTAAATAGGAAAGCATCTCTATGTCTACAGGCATCAAGGTATTTAAAGGCATCAGAAAATTTAGTGCATAGCAACTCTGGATTGTTTGGGCTCCTATATTTTAGGTACAGTATGAATTCCAGCTACTTACTTGGAGAACTTGCAAGGAGAGTCTGTACCAGTAGGATAAAGGAGCATAAATCCCATACAGTATGAAAAGCTTTTAAGTTAGAATTTTCCTACAAATGATGCTTAATGCAAAAGACCCAATAAATGGATGAAAACTGGAACATGCCTTGCCACCAGCACGCAGTCTGAAGACAATTACATAGCTTACAGTGTTGTTTTTTTGTTTTTTTTCTATGTTGAAAACATGACTAGATGCATTTCTGAGCATGTCAACCCTTTTCTAGGATTTTTAAAATAAATGAGTAGAGGACAGAGTAAAGCACCATCGCTGAGGGACAGTTGTAATATCACACTTTTCAGATTACAGCCCTGCCAATCTTTTACTTCAAATCTAAAGATTTGCACCATTGAACAATACATTCACAAAAAGGATGCTTAGATTCCCAGCACATACACAGTGTCCTTGCATTGTTTGAAATAACTACGGAGTGTTGAGATAGTAGCTTTAGGCTGCACTCTTAAAAGGAAGCAATTGATAAAGATTTATATTTCACCTGCTTAATGTATGGACTTTGAAAAAGTACAGGATTCAGCTATTACAAAGATGCAGTTGTGTAACTACTGTAATGCTAGAACTGGGGTGCTGACTTAAATTTAGGAGTACCGGTTTGTCTGCAAAAGGCTAAATGTAAAGTCTTCCCCTGTGATTATCTGCCAAAACGCAACATCAGGAATCCGAATTTACTCTTAGAGGTATTACAATTCAGTAATGAAGTCCACTTTAAGACTTACATTTTACTGTACCTTTAAGAGCCTAGAATATTTTCCTACAGGACACAGGCACATCCTCCATGTGTGTTTAGCTGTTAACATGTCCACAATTGTCTGAACGCTTCAGTGCAACTACATTTTCAGTATTTCAAAATTTTTGAGTGTATTCTCTTTTCATGGCTTACCCAAATAAGGAACTAAAACTAACATCTTAAATATGCTGAACCTCAGATGCTTCTCATCTTATTTGGCTGTGATTGTTGTACCCTGTATTTTCCGTATCAGAAAGCTATGTAAACTACCATTTCTTGTGGGGGAGGGAAACATTTGTGACCTAAGCAGGCAGTTTCAGATCCTCTCCTAGGTTTCTAATCATAGAGGCCTGAGACTTTTAATAACCATGTAAACAGATTGCTTCAGATGTATCAGGTTATGTGGGCAAGGGAAATGCATCCTTTGAGCACAACAGTTTACTGCTGCCATGAATCTTCTGCATTTCTTTGGTAGCTTCTGCTTTACACATTTACAATTAAATGTGGGCAAATTATACTACTTAATTGCTAATTCACAGGAAATTGCTTTTTAGCAGTCTGAAGTTTATAAACGGTTTACATTTAAGGAACTGTAATTGTCATCTCCTTTTGGACTTCAAAGTGGCATGGTCAGGCATACAGCACATAAAAGATACAGATGTGATCAAATGATTTATTGCATGGAAAACTTGAATGCCACCGAATTGGTGACTTCAAACCATATTCTGCAGGGTTAATAGGAACACCTGGATCCTCAGCAAATACTAAAATTTCTCCTGTATCTAACATGGCTTTGATGTTGCTGTTCTTTAATCTAAAACCCTACTTCTCAAATTTGATTACAAATGTAACTTTCTAAGAAAAAGCTATTTCAAGAAGGAGCCTGTGCTAATAAAGAACAGGAAGATTATCCACAAAGTTATAAAAGTTAAATTTTTGGAATGTCATTTCTATCCCAACACTTTCATGATGGAATGGTCTTTTTGCAGCCTATCAAGTAACATTTTCAGTTTATAAACAAGTGCAGATCTATATTTGGCTTTGCTTCCTATGAATCTAAGAAAGAAAACACTACAGTATTTGTATACACAATGGCTTCCATGGCATTGGCTTCAGATGACAGGTATGATCTGCCACTGGAAGATCATATTAAAAAATAATAATAATAAAATTAAACAATATAAGCTTAAAGGCTTTCCAAAATGACCAAAAGGTGTTAACAAATCATCAGTTACAAACTATACTATCTCTAAGGGAAAGCAGCACACTGAAGATGTGTATTAAATCTTTTTCCACATTCAGTACTGTGAATATTATAAGAGCAAACTAACATCTCCACACATTTGAAGCACTTACAATATAAAAGTATTCTATTTAAATGCAAAAAGCAAAGCTTGTTTGTAACTTTAAAACAGTTTAAGTATCTGGTGTAGATTCCACGTGTCCATTTTAAGAAGTCTCTTTACAGCATCTGAGGAACTATAAATGCTCTGTCTCTACATCAAAAACGTAACCCACTAACAGGGCTTTGCAAGGATCCACTGTTCCAGTTCATAAAGGCCACAGAGTTGGAAGCACAGTAAGTCTAAAGAGGAAGAGGATGAAGAAGTATTCAGAGAGACCGTGAAGTTTTCATGGATGTTGAGTTGTAAGCTTATCTGTTACTGGATTCCGTCAGATATTCTTGTCTCCAGAGATCCAGGGCACGTACGTGGAGACTGGGTGGCCACTGTTGTTCCATGTGACACTGAGATCTGTGACATATCTCTTCCTATGATCTCATTTACTACAAAAAAAAGAAAAGAGAAGTGGCTGTTTTTATACTTTCCAAAATGCTGAACTCATCAATCCATCTCTTTTAAATCGAAATATTGCAGTGCTAAGCCTTGGTGCAGTTCAGTAGCAGAGGATGAATGAGGAAACTTCAGTAACAGTTAAACAAGGAGCAAAAGCCCTAGCTTCTCTTATTACACCCTGTACTTACCATAAACATCTGAAAATCTCTAAAACTCCTGAAGAAAATAAGCAAATGTATATTCATCAAAACAAGATCACCATCAGCCACAGCATAGGTCAGTTCAGTACAAATTTCCCCACAGAAGTCTGAGATCAAAAGTGTTACAGGCAAAATAAATAACTCCAGGCTTTCTCTAGCTACTTACAGAACTTCCTCAGAACTTGTATTTGGGTTAACAGAATGTGTTTTTTTTTGTTTTGTTTTTAAATACTACATGCCTATTTAATTGGCCAGTCTTCTTAATCTTACTCAGTCTTATTCTTTATTCTTATGTTTCTAACACTTCAGTAACAAAATCTTCCTCAGTCATCAGTCAGCTTTTCTACAGTCAAGAATTAAGATCGACTAATATGCAGATCAATTCTCTGTGTGTGTGTGTGTCACAGTACATGTGGAATATCTCTTATTCATCAAAACTTTGAATATGCCAAATGATTGTAGTGAAAGAAAAGCCCCTGTTGTGAATTTGTTTGGATGTTCTATAAGCATGCACAGAATGGGATCCTTTTGTTGAATATGGAGCACTCCTCGTGTAACTGTAACTAAGACTGTTCTTCTGCTAGTAAATTGCTTTTATTAAAAAGCTTAAGATACTGTGAATGCTCTGCTGTATGTGGAATGTGTACGAAATCCGGCTCTTGTGGACAGGCTCTGTCTGCGTGCTTTATGTGGGAAAGCTTGAAGAACACCTTATGTCATGTACCCGTATGTAATCACGGAGGAGGTGTTTGTTATCTAACAGTCGATCAATGACAATGGTATTCTCTTGCATGAGTGCAAGGACAGTTTGTTTAAAAATACACACTATGGTAGCCCAAAGGTTAAAATAGTCCAGATGACCTATGTACTAACAAATTCCCTTGAGCATTGCAAGACTGCAATTTGCTAAGCTTAAAAAAAATGTAGTTCAAAGAACTTAAACCGGCACTATGCCACTGAAAATTGTGTGACTGCAGGTAGGATGCTTTTCCAAACATTTTTTATTTAATCAAAATAATGCATAAGTAAACAGTTGTTAAAAAACAATATACTTTTTTTTTTTTTCTAAACAAAATTCAGATTTTTGCTTAAGTACTGTGCTCCCTCAGTTTCTGTCAGGATACTGACTGGCTTGCTCTGTGGGACCCCTAACAATTATCTGCTGCATGCTGCTGAACAGATTGCTTTGTGCAAATCCAGTACTGCAGCTATTCAGTACCATTAAAACTTTGAGTGGTACAATAAAAAGCAACATAGCTAAATCCAGTTTTTGCTTTGAAAGTATTAGACTCTTACTTCCTTTAAGTTTTGATAGATTTTAGATATATCTATCTGTAGTAGGCAGCAGCATATCAAACTGGTCTATACTGTTCAACATTTTGTAGTTCCCACATGCAGTGGTGTTTACTAAGTGAATAGCACGTCCCCACGTGGCATTACGCTTTCCTTAAATCCCATTGTATCATGAAAACAATAGCTGGTCATGTGATGTTTTATTTGCCAAGGTTCTGCATAATTCATTAGGTAGAGTATTGAAGTTACAGGTTAGTTTGTAGTGTTTGTTTTGTTTTTAATTTCAGTGTGGTATCTCTGTCACACTTGGTATTTTGGTGTTACAGAACCTTTTTTTGGCAACATTTTTAGCCTGTGACCAACAGAGATTTATCTGCAGGCAACAAATGGCCAGGGGAAGCACACTCCAGACATCTATAGGTTGCTTTATGTTATGTACAGATGATGGTAGAAATGTTTCAAAGAAAGTGCAGACTGCAGAAGTCAGCAGCCAAGATCAAAGTGTGCTAACCCACAGCACGGCAGCCTGGCTGCTGGCTTGGAGACACGGGGACAGGGCTGTTCCACAAGTCCTGTGATAATGTGCCTCTAAGGGAGGCCTGGGGAGCCCTGATCCAGTGTAGGAAAACCCTACCACTGCAAAGAAGTCATATTGAATCTCAGGCAGCCGCAAAGCCCTTTGGAGTAGCTCAGGAAGTACCACCCAGCTTTAAGGCAGCAGTTAATGAGATGCCTGGATATATCGAAATTGGGAAGCATTTGGCTTTCTATGAAGGACAGCCTACGTTTACCAGCATTATAATAATTAACTTGTCTTTCTGACAGTGTGATGGTAGAAATTAAGAAAGTTTAAAATATAAATTGTGTAATTGTTAAGATGAGTAAGAGACTGCAGAGAAATATATGAGACTGAACGTAAAAATCACATGGTGCTTTCCCCTTTGTACTCATTTGTGATTGATAAAATTAATATTAAAGACTAAATTAGAAATCCACAAGTTAGAATTTGAATGCATGATCTTCCTCCATACAGGGTCAATATTACCACAGAACATTTACTGCTCTGTGATTAAAACCGAAGACTTAATTCAGGAACATAAGCACAGATTTTCTATAATGTTGGCTAGTTCTTACATGACAAACTGGGAGAGGAAGTCTAGTTCAACAGCCTGAGACTGGCCAGAGCTCGGGGTACACTGACAGTGCTCTATAACAGAAAGAAAACTTCTTTTCTATAGTTGTGGCAAAATGCTTTATCCCACCTTTTCTATTTTCAACTACGGGCTGTAGGGGTCATACTGTTCTTGAAATATGGCTAGAAAGATTTCATATACCTTTTACTTAACTGTAAAAGCTATTCAATCAGCAAACAGAAACTGGGAAACCAAGATATATTCTTTTTAAATACATGCACATATTTTTTTATAAAACTTCCTTTCTTCCTTCAACATAAGTTTATTGGGGAAGGTTGCGAAGCCTGCTCAGGATTGAGCAATCCTGATCTTGGGTATGCTGTTAAGGTTCTACAGTCTGCCAGGTTCATTCCTGTAGTGTAGCTTACAGTTCTGCTCCCTTTTTGAGGTGAGCCAATCTCATGAGTTCTAAGACGGAAGGGAATAGGGCCTTGACTCTTTCAACTTACTACTTTTTTTTTTTTTTTTTTTGAATTTGCATACTAAAACTCTTGCCTGTTTGGTATGTTCATGCCAGGTGATTTGAATACTAATCCCACACCCCAGACCCCTACTTCCAAAAGAATCAGAGAGATTTTACATACAAATAATTAGAGATCTAACCAATGTTTAGTACTCAGTATGTACTGATGACCTAAACTTGTTTTTAGTTTATCAATGCCAATTGCATGGGTAACATCAAAAGTGTTATCAGATGCTTAATGTGCTAACAGTTTAGGTTGCTTATCTTTTAATAATGACTAGATCAGATCAAAAATGAGAGCAGTGGCACACACTACAATCCGTGTAGAAATATGGCAAGTCCGTCCACTACAAAAGCAATAACTGCATTCTGAAAGCTTGATTGTCAAATATGGCGAGGATCAAAATGCATAACAGGTATTTTAAATCAAGCTGTTAAATGGAAATTATTTTAATAACTCTCCAGGGTCTATTTCATTCACTTCTTTGGCAGTTATCCCATATTTCAGAATTTCAGCTGTTATTTTATTTGCAATAATTTTATCCTTTTCTTTCCCAATGTCTATACATAGTTTAAATTGGCTGGCAAATTTATACCCATACTTAAAAATAGGTGGTGCAGAACCGAATTTAGCATGGTGAGAAAAAACCTTCTGCTACAGACAGATTAGATTGGACCTGTAAATACTGGTAAGATTGTAATGTTGTATTGCAAGGGTTCCCTGCTTCCGTCTCCCTGTCCTCCAACCACAAAGTCTGAAAGTCATCTGGATGCTCAGCCCCTATAACCTTTCAAAAAAAAAAAAAAAAAGCAGCATACTAACACCCGTACCAGTGGAACAGAGTAGAGGATAACCAGCTCTGACTTTGGGGTTTGCTATCAAGCTTGTAAAATAAGAGCAACCACACATTCTGTTTTCCCGGTTTGTTCCCACTGTTTTGATTTCACAGTGTTCTGTTTGCTTTTTTAAGTCCCTGCTGACTACACACATGAACGACAGCTGAGCCACTGAGCTTGATATAAAAACCGGACCACAACTCTTTAGAGGCTCCTCCTTCCCTGCTTGCCTCCCCCTTGACTTTTAGTCAGAGGACTTCACCTCTTGCTCCCTAAAGACTTACACTGGGACAGCTGATAAAGCTATTGCTCCAGCTGCTAGCAGCATGAACAGCCAGACTGTTCGTGAAGATTCCTTAACTGTTGCAATTTGCAATCCAGAGTTTTAAAATAAATTAGAATTGGGTTGAACAGCTCAGCCATTTGTGCAGTGAGTGACACACACAGCTATGAGTTGTAATCTTGTCAGCTGTTCCAATGGAGATGTGTCCTGTGTCCCATATGGAGCAACTTCCTGCAAGAAATTCTCACCTACAAAGTTATCTGCATTAGCTGTTTTGAACAGAACGGGGTTCTTGTGTTATGAAACATCACAACATCATAAGAGCTGGTGATTTCTAAAAATAGGTTGTGTTTTTTTAATAAATAAATAATGACAACAACAAAAAACAGCTTGCAGTAGCAAGTTCTAAAAAGGAACTGATGCTTTTGTATATTTGTATGGTCTGTTTTTTCCTCCTGTTTTATTTCTTTCATCAATTCTGCAACGTCACCTTTTCAGTGTGAGACTTAGCCATAATTTGTGAGTCATCTTGTATACTTCTACCATCTTACTACATATTTCATATTGGAATAAAAGCACAATTAGATGTAGCGTAAACTCTGAGATAGGTGTTTGAAGTTCTAAATTCAGAAGTGAAGGTGTTCTCTTTTTAAATGAAATGTCAATCCAGAACTAGCATCCTCCTAATTTGGTCTATACCTCATTCCCCCAGTTTCTGTGAAGGCTAAGAGACACGTATTTTGTACAGGAACACAGAAAAACATAAGTCATTCATTCCTGAACCCTAAAGGCCACTCTGGTAATAATGAAGTGACCTCCTTTACCTTGCAGGAAGCTGGTAATCTATAATCAGCATGGTAATCTACTATCAGTCCTTTCTACAGGTCTCTGTAATAAGCAGTTGCCAAGCATTTTAGGTTTTCATAGGTCAAAATACTGCCTGAAAACCTCTAAGGAGAACTATCAGGAAACCAGTTCAGATCACAAACTAGATATGTAATGGGCAATAGCAGAGAGAGAGAAAAAAGTAGGGAAAAAACATCATGATGCTTCTACCAGGCTTCAAAATGTGCTTGGCCAAGGGAATTCCTGAGACAGTATCTTCTGTGCTGAACAGTCCAATCTGGATTTTTCTCACGGGGGTCTTTTGGGTCTGTGCAAAATTCTGGCATCCGCAACACTGTGAGGCGGTAAGTTCCAAAGGTTAACTACATGTAGCCATATCAGTGGTTTTTATTTGTATCAGTCCGTTACTTCACTTGCTGAACACTTTTTTTAATCAGCTTTCTCAGTAAGTTTTTTTGTTTGTTTGTTAGTTTTTCCAAGCTACCCATTCATTTTTAACATCTTCCCAACATTCATTTTCCTGGAATGAATTTCCCATTCATCTCTCCTGGCTGGAGAGAGCTAGCTGATTCAATGGAACTTCTGTTCCAAATCTTTAAGCTTGCTGGTTGACCTTAACCAAAACAGCACCTAATTTTTTTGTGGGCTCAGGGAGGAGAGAAGGGGACCATAACTGAAATGTGGGCACATACCCTATCTATGCAGTTGTATTTGTTCTCTGCTGGTTTCATACTCATTCCTGGCATTTATTCACCCCTTTAAAACAACTAAATTTTCATAGAATTGTCCATTTTAAATTTAAGACTGCTTTAAATAAGAATAGTCCAGAGAGCTTATCACTGTGTGTATGGAAATAGGGCAGTGTTTTTTTCTTTTTCCTCCTTCCCTTACCGTAATTGCCACTCCTTTAAGTAACATTGATTTTCTTTAATCATGAGGTTTTCCTGTAGATATTTTCAGCCAGTTCTTGTTTTTCACTATTCTGAATAGCTCAGCAGCAGTAGTGTGACATTTATCAGCTTCCAGTCCTCTGGCTCCAAATTGGGTTGCGAGAGGTTATACGTTGTGGTTAATGGTTCAACTGGTGCTTACTCTTCCAGAACTGTTGTATGGCTTTTCATCTGGTTGCAGTGAATTCACTGTCTGTTTTATCTATTTGTTGCGAAACCCTTGTTTTGATGCTTCAACTTGAGACTGATCCTGCATTAAGTTCCTCTTTCAAAGGACTCTGGCATAATAATCTCGAGTTCCTTGGTTGTGAACATCAACACAAAATATTTTCTAAGGTCGTTGATAGTTATCGACTTTAAACTGAATTCCTGATTTATCATCTGTTGGTCAGGTTTCAAGCTTAACCTAATAATTTTCATGTTCTTTTCTCTTTTTGGTATTTGGAAACAGCTTCTGGACTCTCTAACTGGTAATTGTACACTTAGTCTGAACCTTTGCAAGTAGTTTGCAGACCACTTGCAACTATTTTACCCTTTTGACCATCTATTTTTTTCTTAAGTTTTACTGTTTTCCTGTAGTTCCCCTTTCAAAGGATTACTGAAGTTTGTAATTTTGTTTTACTCAGCCTGTAATGCTGAGACTGTGACAAAATGAAGAAATATATATTTTTTTAACTAGTTCCTGTACGCTACTTGGGACCAAATAAAGCGATGTTTCCCCTTGTGGGTTCCTCTCATGACTTAGTGCTCCATGAAGCACTCATCACACTTACCCATTCTATAAAGGATGACTCAAGTATTCCATTCGTGTGTTTCCTGCCTTTGCACATTGTCTGATCTCCTGCAGCACACTACAGTTACGGTTGCTGTGCTGTTCAGTGGAGTAATTCAGAAGCTATACTCTTAATTTAAGCCTGGCGTCCATCCTAGTGAGTGATACAGTTCTTTTGTCTGATTTGACACTAAGCATTCTTTAAGATACAGAACCATTCTTCTGGCTTTCCTGTGTAAATATTAGTTTACATTACAGGATTAGCATCCCACTGACTTGCTTTCTTAGATGAAATACCTATTACTTTAATTAAAAAAAAGTCACGTTTCCCAATTGTGTTTCTCAGATGCTAGTATTTGTGAATAAGCATGTTCCTCTATGGGTCTGGTTTTAAGTTTGTGTGCCCTTTCAGAAGCATACATCTTGTAATTCTATGTTTGGGTTTTGTCAGCCTCTGTCTCACCATTTACTTGACAAGACTGATGCATGCTATTTTATTTTTTTTTTATTACCCCATTGAGTCCATCATTCAAGAACTTTTCTTCAACAATCATTTTGTACCTACTAGATCCAGAATTGCACAGGCAGTAGTCTAGAACACAGAAATAATCTAAGCCAGAGCTGGTATTTTACTAATCAGTTTGCTGTTTCAAAATGTTTAAATGTCAATTCACTGTAGGGAGTCCTTTCGCAAGTTTTGCCATTCTGAAGTGTAGCTACTTACCTTACTGATCGCATTCTGATGATTTAAGTAAAGCAGGACTAAGTAAGTTTTTGAAAGATGGTAAAAGATCAATGCTGTGATTTATTTTAAATTAGTTACGTGAGCAAATCTAAGGTAAATCTACACACTAATCGTGTGAGAGCTTTATTAAGGCTATAACAGATCTAGGTTACTTTAGTGGTAACAACCCTACATTTAATGTACGCTTACAGGTATTCCCCTTTAAAAATCTACGGGGAAACTAAAACATGTTACATATATATGGGTGTATGTACATGACTGTGTGTCCATCTATTTATATATATCGAATATATATGTAAAGGGACAGGGCAGTTCTTCGGCATTTTAGGCATGTTTGTAGTAAAGTGAAAAACTTAAGAAAAATGACTCTAAATACAAACACGTCCAATATACCACTTGTCAATTTCTAACATTACTATTTAAAAGAGTCATGGTGCATAATTACCTTGTTTATACGTGAGACAAAGAAGCTGAAAGCACCTTAAAGCAAATCCAGATGAACTTTCCCCATTGCATAGTATGCATTCAACTAGAACTCTATTTATGAAACCCAAATTTCTGACACTTAGATTGGTAGTGCATGCCACTGTGTTCCATCTATTTAGATTGACATTGCTGTATCTTTTTTTTAAAAAAGGAGAAACATTCTAAGTTTCTCAGAATTAACTGATCTGGCCACTTTACAACCTTAGCTGTATTTGGGTTAAGATTTTCATATCCTCTTCTGTTATTGTACTAGATTCTACAGCACTCAGGAAGTTCTGTGGCAGCTATATATACTTCAGGTGGAGGCTTTTACTTAGTGAGTGTACACCTGGTTCACAACTTCTGAAGTTTCCAACTATTTCAGAATACACAGGTGTCCAATTATAGCAATACTTAAGTACTATATAGTGCTTTTCACTTATATATGTTAGGACTATTAAAATACTTTCCCCTCTCCTTTGTGCTCCAATTTCAAACATTGAAGCATTTCCGTAAGCAGACTCACCCTCTAGATTTTCCACATAGGAGTTGGACATGAGTGCTGAATGTTGAGTCCATTTCTCTGTTGAACCTGATGGCTGGTATTCCAGGTCAGAGATAAAACTGTCTGTGTCAGAGAAGAAGACAGACATAACTACTGACTGGACTAAACCAAGAAGTTACAGTTCACTCAACCAGGAAGTGACTTTCAGTTTTCTTTTAATAGCACTAACTTTAAATACCCAGTTTCATTCACAACTACTACATACGTTGACAATAACTATTTATAAATTGTCAGAGTGCCTATTAGAAACAGTATCACTTATCTTGTATATTTAATTAGTTTTCAATTTGTAGCCAGAGCCATAAAGGTAATGGTTAATATTTTTGGATGTCTACCTACTTGTATAATTGTGAACTTGATGCTACATAAATTTCATTTAGAATTTGTGTTGGCTTAGCACATTCCTCTGTCAGTTTTCTCAACCTGCTTTACTTAATGCAGTCAAATGAAGAGTGCTTATACCTCTTGACAGCATCTCTACTGAACATGGTAGGCATGGTAGTGCTAGTAAATAAGACCTTTATTTTTATGACTCTTATCCTTTAAACAATGGAAACAATTCCTGTAAACAGCTGTTTGCTTCTCCTTACTTGTCAGACTATCTGAATATTTTGCCCAAGGTACTGCTCTCCAGTCAGTAAGGCCACACAGTTTGCAGTGTGGGAAAACAAAGCATTATCTTGGTGTAGGTGGCTCTGTCAGAGGCACTGTGAGAAATAAAGAGGAAGAAGAAAACTGTTCTTCACTGAACTGTTCCTAGGGGAAAAATGAATGTAGAATGGTGTATTTATTAATTTAACCAACAAGAGTGTATTTATGCAGCTGTGATTAGTGACTATGCAGAACTTATACCAGGATACCTTTTTTTTCCTTTTCTGTCTAAGATGGAGCCACACATTTTTGTAAACGGGCCTTTAATACAATTAACGAAACTGCTACAAAAACTGTCTAAACTGTGCCTTCTGGATAGAGCCACACAGCTGTTTTGCCAGCATGGTTTCTAAGCAGTGCTCAGGGAGGACTCCAGGGAGAATGAAGTTTATTCTCATTCCCTCCTGAAATTCAAGCAGTTCAAATTGCTTCTTTGGATGACTTGTCAAGCTTAATTGTTTAAAGCATAAAGTTGCATGTGGAAGTGGAAGGCATTAGCTGTGTTTCAAAGAAATATCAACTGCCATTTTGAAGGAAAGGAGCAGATGAAGGACAAACTCTTGAGAAAAGCTCACTCTTCATTAGTTCATCTCAAATAATAGGAGATTAAGAAAAGAGCATTTTCTCACCAGCTGGTAGAACCAGCAGGAAAGTGACATTTAAATACACATTGAATCCAGGGAGCCAGGCAGAAAACTACCTGGGGATGAGACAAATTAACTTTTTCACAGTGTTCTTTAAAGCTCAGGCTTTCAAAGATGCAGACAACAGTGAGAGCCTCCAAAGCAAACAATGGAATTAATTGCTCCTTTTAAGCAAGTGTCTGAATCATGTCAGCATCGTTTATACAGTAAGGATTATCTGTCACTAGTGGAGAAATATGATTAAATTTTTCCCAATTAATTTCATACATAGAGGGACTGTGAGTTACTTGAGATACAAAGCTGGTGACAGTATTGAATTTTCACTGATACAAATTCCTGACACTGTATGTTGTATGTAGCATGTGTAACAGGTCTCCTGCCAGTACCTGCTGGAATGAAGCATGCACGTGCCTTAGGCACAATACTTGTTGTTTGTGAAACGTGGTAAATACAGCAACAGCCTTTATAAGTGGGTAATACAGCGTAAGGGTTTTGTATATGAGCAGTGAAGTTGGATAGAACTTGAGGTACCAAATAACCATACATTAAAAATATCTTTCTACCTTATCATTTCATAAACAGCTGAGAAAATTCTGCCCCCCCCCCCCCCCATTTCCATTAGCTGTACCAGACTTGGGTCAGAGCTGTAAAGCAATGAAAAATTGTAGCTCTGTAATAGGCTCCAGGCAGATCAAAAAGTTAAAGGAGTTCTACCATTTGGTTTTCAGGATCTCTTCAAGTATCTTAGTTTTTTTATTTTTTGTTTTAGCACTATCCAATTAAAAGCCTGTATATCCTTTAGTGCTATGAGCTGAGTAAGACGTGGGCAGCTAGTCTTAACCTAGAAGATGCGCTATTTCTAGAACAGTGGATCCCCCAAACTATACTAGAATGCACATTGTTTGTGGTGCTGGTAGAGCCAGAGTGGGTTTTTCATATCTGATGAAAGTGTCTGGCAGGTTGTACCAACAGTCAAGGCTTGGTGGTATTGCTGCATCCAGCTAGGAACTTGTGTTTTGGATGACAGCAGACTGAATTATTGTATTTACAGATGTAACAAGGATCAGTAAACCTCAAATAGCATTAGGGACAGACTGCAGCACATGCTTCCTTGCATATAGGCCTTCTTTTATCAACTCTGGATTGAGTTCTATCAGCTGTATTTATATTGAGAAGCCCTGCAGCTACATCACCGTTAGCACCACGTACATGTACTTAGCCTGGTTTTGACTCTGCAGAACCAGCAAGTAGTACAGTGTCAACTTTCCTGTTTAAAAAAAAAAAAAAAAAGCAGCAGCTGCCAGGCTATAATTAACCCTCAGTCTTCTCTGCTGTGACTCTAGGGGTTGGTGATCAAAAATAGGCAAATGGAAGGCCATGTTTGCAATGGCAAACTCTCAAGGACACGATGAGTGGCCTTGCAAGTTACTACTTCAAGCCATAAGATGTACTTATTTTAGAAGTTTTGGGTTTACACCAACTTTACTAAAAATTACTTTTTATTTTTTAAAAAACAAAAAAAAAGATGTATGAAATGTTAGAAGCATAGTTTTCATGGGCATATGTTTACAGCTAATAGAGACAGTGTGTGGGTGCTGCAGAGTTACAGCACAAGCTGTAAGTTGCTCAGTACAGTAACAAATCTGTCCATGTCATGGCTATGATGTCACACTCTGCATTTATATATTGTAGTGAAGCCACCTTATGTAAGTCACATCGCTACCCTTTCTTTCAAGCAAGAAAATAAATGAATTTAAACAGTTTAACATAGTAAGCATTAGGCGTGAATCCTGGAGCTGGAGGCCACATGCTGGGCTGTGGAAAGCAGTGCAGAAGTGTCTAAGCATATTTTTGCCAGTGTTGTGATGACATGCCTAACTCCTTTCAGCTCTGCTCCTAGTGGTAGTATCTGCACCATGATGTAGACATAACAGTTGCATTTCCAAAATGAGTTGGAAAACCTGTCCAAATTCTTAAATGGGAATCTTTTTGTGGTGGTACAACTAGGTGTACTTAACTGGAAATAGATATGAGGTGTTTTGCAGCTCTCAGAGACAAACAGGAGGATTCATACATTAGCTGGTCACAGTGATCTGAGGATTTGTGCAAAGTTCTTAACACATCAGCAGCCTATAACTGATCTTCTCAAAAGACACCTTCCTGGCCTCAATTTTATGAACTAATCCACTAGAATCCACATAACATCCTTTAACTGCTAACAACCCTGGATGATAACATCCTTTTCACTTTTAATTACTATTCCAACCTCATCCCTTGAATCTACTGCTTAGCGTCTGGATTGTTCTCTATTTTATTCATAACACCCAATTCTAAAAGCAGAGTGCTATTATTGTCCAACACATGTCAGGTTTTGCCGTATCACCTTACTCAATCTCAAGACGTCACTGCAGGAGCCCATAAAGCTTATGGGAAGAGTAGGAATTGTATATTGCTTTTTATTGCAAAGCCTGTATACTTGATAATATATACTTAAGATACAGAATAATAAGAAAGATGGGAGTTTAAACACAACCTTATTAAACAATCCACAGCAGTGCCATTTTCTGAATGCCTTTTAAAATCAGGAATATTCTGAGTTCAGTGTACAATGCAGGCTGGAGTTCTTGCTGCAGAAATCCGTGCCAGGTATGTTGCAAGATGCACCATTTTGTTCTGGGATTTAATATTAGTGTCTGACCTTCAATGCTTTACTTGGCAGGAAGTTGTCTTAATTAAGAACAACCTATTAATTTGAAAATTTTAAATACATAGAAATAGAAAATACAGTCATTCTGCAAAAACTTTCTTATTAGTTACTGCTAATAGGATACAAGTAGTGATGCTAAGTTAAGATGAAGCTAAAGTAAAAAGATGCCTGTAAAGATCCACAGATTTTCTAGTAAAGATCAGAATAATTTCTGAGCTTCCAAGCAAGAGAACTTATCCACTGAAGAGTTATCACAGAACTATTAAAATGAATGAATGCAAGTGGCTTCGAATTCTATGTGGAATGCGCCTGACAAAGCAGACTTGCTGCTTTACGTACACAGAACTGTTAGAGGATTTCTAGTTATGATTTATAATAAATCCACATACTGAATTTTCTAATCTCTGGCTTTATGTAATGGAGATGCAATGAGTAACAAAATGTAAGAGGATTAGCAGAAGGTCATCCTGATTTGCTGAATATAGCCTAACATAATACCTTGAAAATGGTTAAATACAGAAATCTCATCACTTTAGAAAGCCGTGAAATCCAAGGTAAGCTCACGCCTAAACTGCAAAAAAACACAAAAGCCTAAGTTTTAGATCAATAGTATTAGAACAGCTTTAGATTTAAAACTTGACAGTGGGATAGGCAAACTGCCGCACTAGGAGCACTTCTTAAAAACAGTGAGTAAAATCAACAGGGCCTCATCATATGATGAGACAGAGCCTGACTGACTTTTTCAAGTTGTGAAGGAATGGGACCTTCGTTAGATGAGTACACAACATAGCATGGTATGGATGATGGATACAGGAAGTGACCGGCTGCCTGGTTGTCATGTTAGCCTTCTTGTTTACACCTGCGTGTGGCCCTAATTATTCTGCCATCTGTACAGGGAACAGTTAGCCTGGGAAGATGTGCAGAAGACAGACTTGGTGAAAGCTGTTAAGGGAAAATGGAGGTCTAACATGGGAGAGACTGGGGGAGGAGGAAGAGAAAGGGATGGGACGAATAAAGAGTAGGAAGCTGCTTTTATGCAGTTCCAGTCCAAAAGTTTCTCCACCTGTGCAGATTGCCTATTGGAAAGTCCTAAGCAGAAAAAAGTACTGTTTTTCAGAATGTCTTTTAAGTGGTAACATACGCTACAAATTACTTTGAATTTGTGTTACGTTTCACACATTTTCTGTAATGTAATTCTAATTCCATATCTAGATGCCCTTCTGCACTTTGATTTCTTGTTTCGTTAAGTGGGGGGAGAAAGGATTGTGGGGAAGAGGAATGACACTATACACACAAGCAAATGCAAGGAAGGGATCAGAAAAGGCTAAAACATCAATTCGATCCTGTTCAAAAATGACTACCCAAGTTTCAGTAGGGGAAAAATGAAATTCAGTGTAACTTCTGCAGATGTACAGGTAAAGGATCTGCCTTTAAATTCTGCAATCTTCTGTCACTTGTAGTCCAAACAGAGCCCAACTTGCACTACTACATATTGGGCAAGGGAATAAAACAAGATTTTAGCAGTCACCCCATTCTGGTCATTACCAAGCATATCTGACTTTGCAGAAACTGTAAACGGTGAATCCAGATGGGTTACACCTTCCAGTAGATGCTGGATCAAGACTAATCCAGATGCTCTTGGTTTGAGTGCTGATGAAGCAGCATTGTAGTTCTACATTAAGTTTCAGATTTGGGGGGAGGAGAGTCAGAGTTTGAAGAAAAAACCTGAATGTTGGCTGAAGAGGCACTGAAATCCACTTTTGGGAGTCTTGTTTAACAAAACTGATGTATAACTACTAGCTACTTTTTTATTATGCTTTTTTTTAAATAATCATACTCTGTCTAGCTAAGCAATTAGAAGTAGCACTTCTGTACTGCACTTGAATTTTTGTTCAAATATTTTCTTGGCAAATAAAGTATCTACTATGCTAATTTTGAAATCCTGCACACTACTAAAAGACACAATACTTACGCTGTCAGGGTGTTGTTTTCTGTTTTAACCTCCTGACTTAAATATTATTCGACATTTAACAACTCTAATCCAGATGTGATTTTAAAAAAATTTTAATTGGTTTTCCCTTACTATTATTTTGAGAGCAGTTTATTTGCCTTAAGTTGGTAACCTTTAAAAACCTGTTTTCCAGCTAAATATAGCTTTCAGGTTTGATAAATTACTTGGGAGAACATATCATATCAATATTTATCTACGTATGCATTTGTGTTTGGATTTTTTTTTTCCATAGTTCTTATAACATTAGAGTAATTCATTCACAATTTGTGTCTAGCTCTATCTGTATGGAAACGAAAATTCAATTATAAACAAAAGCAAATTTTTCAAATTATCTTATAAACCACAGTAATATATTAGATACATTACAAAAAGAGTGTTCCTGTCTAAACATGTTTTCTAATTTAAAACTGATTAAGCAGAGGAAGTATTTATTCATGTTGAGAGTATTGAGCAGCTTGTTCCTTTGCACTATGAACTTCAAGATTTTTCAGACAGCAGGTTTCAGGCTAGACATCTAATTTAAATTTTGAGGTTGGAAATGAAAAATTCAAAAACCAAGTTTTTCTGTTTCTTTGAATCCTAATACTGAATAAATCAATTGCTGTATACCAGTAATATTAAAATGAAATGAATGTAAGCTCAGTGCCTGTAAATGTACAGCTGCTGCCAAGTACTTGTTTAGTATTAAAACCAAGTTCTGTTTCCATATAGGAAATGTATCATTTAATCGCCAGTTATCAGAGCTTTAAAATTCTCCAACCAGCGTTATTTAAGAAGTAATAATTATTAAAGCTGTGGTCACAAATCATCTAAAGTATTAGCAAGTGGTCAGCCTTTTATAATGTATCTCTTTCAACTTTTCCTGTGATTCAAAGTATAAAATATGTTTGTCAGCACAGAAACAATTCAGTAATTTCATTATATATATAATAATATATAAATAGATTAGATTATTATATGCTTCATTATATTTATTTATATTTCTAAAAGCAGCTAGTATTTACGCTATAGGAAAAAGAAAAAAAATCTGGCTCTCTTCTTTGCTGTGCATTCCTTCTAACTCCCAAACAGGTACAGACAAACTGCTGAACCGCTCATAAATGCGAAACACTTCTACTTAGGTTGTGTTATATTTAACTACAGTATTTATTTTTTTGGGTTTAATTTTTTATTCCTGTATCTTTTTGGTGGGTGTGAAGGGAAGCAGGATGAGAAAAAGACAGCTTCTACCATGACATTTTTTTTTTCAAACTTTAAGATTTCTTTCTCACTCCTAAAGCATAGAAGTAGATAGATATCTTTCTTTTTTTTTTTTTTTTTTTTAGGTATTCTGTTTCATAAAGCCTTCCTCTTCTTCCCTCAGCCAAGTCCATGAAAGGATCAGTCTCTTCATTCTTTTCTAGATTAAGGAAAGTTGGTTGATTTTGTGCAGCGTTTCTAAAACCAGAGTATTATTTAACTAGGGTGGCCATTTAACTGAAAGCCCAACTACATTATCACTTTCTCTCATTTTCTTTCTAGTATGCTTTGTCCTAATGGCATTTCCTACTAAACTTTCTTCCTACCAACTGGAGGTTACAATAGCAAAGTTCCATTTAGGCAAGGAACTGGGACTGATCAGGATATTTAACAGATGACCTATGCTTAAATCTTTATGGTATTGTTACTGCTGATGCAATTAAATAATTACAAAGGACAAAAATTACAGTTATGACTATTGTAGAAAAAAGATACTAGTAAGATTCCCATCATCAATATCAAGCACCTCTGAAGGTCAGGCCTTCTGTTTCTTCAGTTATTTTAGTCTGACATGTTCTTTAAATGGCTTCTCATCTATGCCTAAAATAGTCTGATGCTTAGGAGCTGCTCTCTCTTACTTTCCACTTGGTTGGAGAAGTTTTTTAACTTAACATTGTGCAAGTATTTAAAGTAGAGGACTTTGTAGTCTGGCCTCAAGCATTAGAATGTCTTCCACCATGGTCCTTGTTTATGGTAAGCAAGTGAATTCTCAAAAAAAAAAAAAAAATGTAGCCAAAGTGGTAAGGAAAAAGCATACAGCTACCGTGAGCAGAGGTGCTGAATGACAACAGCATTTCTACAGAATGCCTATGAAGAGACTAGGACAGTGCCAAAATGCATGTGCTACATTTTCAGTGAAGTAGGTTGTCCGTCAAAACTCGGACAACCCCATGAAACAAGACTCCAAACTACAGTTATGCAACTCAGACATTGTTAGGACTTTCACTGAAACATACCAGTAAGACAATCAGAAGAGGCTTCAAATTAATTCCTTGTATATAAGGTGTCAGTATGTATGAGTTAATCCTCTGGCCCTGTTTTATGACTAAAACCAAAGTCTAGCAAACTAGACTGAAGTACTTGAACTGTATAACTACAGCTGATATAATTAGTTTTAAATAAGTCATTGCTTTAGGCACAAAAATGACTCCATTTTGATAGTACAAATTTACTCTTGTAAAGAGTGTTCTAAGTTAAACAGCCCTCCCCCACACCTGCTGGTTTAATGTAATTATATCCCAGTATTAAAATATTAGATCTGCTTACCATCATCCAGTGTGATGTCTTGTAGTCCTATTGTTTGAAAATTCAATTCTCGATCTTCAGGTTCTGGTTTAATGTTAATAGCTGCCCCATCTGGTGAAAATGGAGATGAATCGCATACGGTATGGTGTACTAGGGACGAAGCTGCATTAAGACCTCCCAGTGCAGGACTGTGTGCTTGAGGGGAGTGCTGTCCCGAGTGACTTACAGTGGTTGGCGGGGGAGATGAGGCAGGTCCTGAGCTAGGAGATTGATAAGGCATAGGCTGTAGCTGGGGTGAAGAAGGTCCAGACAGCGGTGAATGGACCATAGGGTGGGAAGCTGTTGGGGATGGGGATGAAGCAGATGCTGGGTTTGTAGGATGGTACGGGACTTGCTGCAGCTGGGGAGAAGACTGCCCAAGGGAGCGACTCATTGCAGAAGGGATGGAGCCTTGCCCAGCACTCGGGCAGTGGTATCCCATTGATGGTAGGTGCGAAGATGACTGTCCCGAATGAGCTGAGTGTGCTAGCGGGTGCCCTGCGGTACTCGATGTTGACACAGAACCTGGATTTGAAGAGTGGAACGGCATTGGTGGTAGAGCTTGGCAGCTAAGATTTATCAAATGAGGTACAGCTGTGTCCTGCTGAAATGAAATAGCATCAAATCCTTGGCTGGCAGCAGAGTTCATGGGAAGACCAGACTGTCCATTGTATACATCGTTAGACTGCATAGGCTGGTAGGAAGGCCTCACAGGAGGTGCTGATGTTACCTGAAAAGACTGAACCACAGCAGGGGGCAAAACGTGACACTCCTCACTCGGACTAAGGTTTCTACCTTGCATATGCGACAGGTGGGACACTGCTGAGGTCACCATTGCTGTGTACGGCGGCTGAACTGGACACACAAGGCTCCTAGGTGATGTAGACAGTAAATTATCATGAGGATGCCCTTGCTCTGGTGAAGGCAACTGAGTTCGGATAGAATGTAGGCCCTGGACGTTGCTTGTGTGAGGCAGGGCCAAAGAGGGAACCGCAGACAAATCCACCTCATCTCTGTGCTCTTGCTTCATTATAACTAGAAAAAGTAAAACAGCATGTTACAATTCCACCTCATTTGTATCCTGTGATAAATGCACACTAATAGCTGTTCAACAGCCACAATAGCATCATTACTGCCCTTGTTCTAATTTCCCTTTTCCTCTTGCTCTGCTTTCTTTTTCTTGGACTTTAAAGGGTCAGCATTACAGGTATATAAAGGGAGAAGAATCCTTCTAGCACTTATTTAAAGGCAGGTCTCTTCCCTTCTAAACTATCCTCCTATGCAGTGTATGGTTCTTAAAAACATCTGCAATTCAAAAAAAGTTACAAGAAAGAGAAAGTCCAGTACATCTGAAGGATCCGCTCATCAAAGGCATGTGTTGTGGGGACTGTTGCTGGGCTCCACTGAAAACAGGCAGGTGAGTGCAGTATCAGGCACTAGGAAAAGGTGAATGACAATTTTTTTTAATCCACATTTCAAACTTTCATTAGCCTTTGATCAAGATGACTGCTGACCTTTGGCAACTCAGTTCCATTAGTCTGAGTAGTGTGTGTTGTTAGGGCAGCTCTTTAAGTATATTCTCTAATTTCAGTGATGGCAACTGTTCTAAATAGGCACACTTACAGGACTTGTTTTTTGAAGCCAAAGGCAGGCTCATTAAAATACTGATTTTAAGCGTAAATAGTAGAAAAATGCTAACATTCTTAATGGCTTGATTTCTATTTTAAACAGTACATGTTAAAAGCGTTATAAAAAAAATTGGATTTTTAAAGGGTTTGTGCAGTAACAGCTGCAGTTGTAAGTAAAATAACTTCTTATTTAAGCGGTAAGTTTCATTACTTCACTCCACCACTTAAATATGGATTTTTCATACAAAAGTATCACTTAAGATTCTTCTTTTAATTGTATGAGGAGCTGATATTTGTAAGAATAACTGCTGAAAGACATCACAATTTTGGTAATGCATAAGTGAATACTTAGTGTACCACAAACCTAAGTAACATTACTCAAATTATGCATGAAGTATTTTAGAGCACAACAAGCAAGCAAAACTTATTTTAAACTGTAGAAACTAATAGAAGCTTTCCTTGCCACTATATAAATAAGCTTCAAGAAGTTTGTCTTAATATTTATATCTGACTTTAAAGATTCCTTCAGCTATCTGTCCTCAAGTACTCCAAATAGTCCTAGAAGATCTAGCTCTATCATTAGCACCAAGTGAACTGACTACTCTAAGTGGGCATGAATTTCTTAATAGAAAGAAAGTGGCAGGCAAAGTAGTAGGTATTTTGTATCTAGATAGTAGTTTCTAGTAGCACTGCTTGTGCTAAATGGAAGGGATTAAAACTTTTTAACTGAAGTAGGTACCATTTTTCAGTCCTGGCTATGTTCCAAGCTATTTTCTCTGAATATGCTGCAACACGTCCAGAGGACTACTTTTTCTTCCTTGCATATAAAGCAGCTTTTTGGAATATCAAAGGAGGAAAAAAAATGCCTAACACATGCATAAAAATGCATATTCTGTTATCTCACTACCATCACTGTGGGTATTTAGAAGAGCAAATTTCAAGATTCACTTAATTTTCAAAGACTGGTAAAATGCAAATTATTCTGTAAAAAGTATAACAAAGAAATGCCTGGCTGTACGCGTAGCACTGTAGCTTAATATCCTAAACTTCAGCTTTATCATTAAATGAGTTTAAGGTGTTTTACAAATTGTTCAAATCTAGTCTTATCTATCTTTAAAAAGTATGAGACTGTCTGATACACTTTCAAATGTCTATTTTACATGGCAAAATAGAACGCAGCTTTTGTTTTTTTAATACCTGGTGTATAAGTAAAACGTTGAGATTGGCTTTTTTTCCTCTTGCCATTGCAGAGATAAAACTGCACCTGAACTGCAGCTGTAATAGTTTTGTTATGGTATGGAGGAACTTCAAGTATGATGTTTGCCTATATGAAAGTTGAAATGAAAAAGCTTTACATATTAAATGCAAATGAAACTGCTATTAATTACAGAAGAGTTAAAACAGTTTTTATTACAAAACTAAAGCAAATTGATATTCCAGAATAGATAAACTTAAAAGTATATGCATATATTACATAACAAAATAGTACTATAAGCAAACTGTTATTTAGAGACTTTTTTCTTTCTTAAACCCAAGTGTTCTGAAGGTAACACTTGAAATTAAGAAGACACATCTAAAGGATGCTTTGTTTATCTGCCAGAGAGAGCATAAAACACTCTAGGAGTCAAAGAACTGCAATTCAGATCATTAAGCTTGCAAGAAAAATTCGAATGTGCTGGAAATTATTTGTTATCTTAGAAAAATTATCTTCAGATTTCTTTTAGTTAAATCTGAATTTATTTTTTCAATGCTTTCACAGCAAGCATGCTACTTCCAATTCTTTCAACGCATTATCTTAATAAGTACTTTATAGTAGTAAGCCAATTTAGAAGTCTCCAGTTGTCTGTCTGGATCAGCCAGTGATCTACTTTACTAAATGAATTCTAAATTTCAGAACAACAATGAAAATTGAGTATTCTCATTTGAAAACAAAGATTTCTAAAAGAAGAGAAAGTAAGTGTCTCACCCCTTGACACTTTTCCCTGATTATTTTCCCTTCTACCTCCCACTGAGGTCTTCCATCTGTTGAGAGAAATTTACAAATAATTCAAGCAAAAAGCATTTTCTAAAATCCTTAAATACTTGATCTAAAACTGCATTTAGTTTTAGTCATAAAGAGGCAATTCAGGGAGAGATACAGCTGACAGGCATGTTGTAAACAGACTGCAAGTACAGGGATGCTTTCAGAGTTTCAATGCTACAGACATTGTGAAGCTGGGTGTTGTGCAGGATCCTGCGTTTTAGAAGAACTCCTGCTGATTACTTACAGTTAAATCTAGTTCTAGAGTAGGCAGTGTGTACTCTAAGTGGCTGGGAGTGTTTCCGTATTTTTCCAAAACATTTTTAAAAGAAAGTTTAAGAACTTCTAACATGATTATTGAAACAAACATGCTGAAGACTTACAGTATATATTCTCTTTCACATAGTGACTTAACCTGTATCTTCATGTACATATCCAAAGGTTATGTATTTAAGACAAACACCCACCCCTGAACTAAAAGACCCTACAATTCAACTACAGGGCAAGTTACCTGTGTTGTGAGGGAAGTTCACCTTGGTGAACCTCTCCCTGCTCTCACCTAGCATAACCTAAGGCTTGATTCTCTGTTATTGGGTTTAGTGCAGGTTATCAAGAAACCTACTGTCTAGCAGAAGTACTTCTTTAAAGGGGCTTAAAAATGCAGCTTGAAACATTGGGTGTCAAAATATAATGTAGGAAAAAACACTTTATATTGTATTTGCTAATTAAAACAAAATCAACACCACATTTTTACTTAAATATTTAAGGAAAAGATAAGATGTAGAGGAATTGGACTTAGCTGCAAACTTTTCCTTTTAATGATTTACTTTTGCTACTCTTTCCTTAAAAGTTGAAATCAGGTATTCAAGTTCCAGTAGCAATAATTTAAGTTGCTCAAATGTTAAGCTCTACATATTAAAGGAAAAATCAGAGAAGAAAAGGAAGTCCCTGGATCAGGACAGCTAATCTTTAAACTACTTTTCATGGATACTAGTTTAAAGAAGAAGCATTAAGATCATAGCACGTATCCAGAACTGCTACAGAACCAGGAAGGAATGATGGATAACAGAACATCTTTAAGTAAGTTGCATATATGTACACCTGTGTACATGACAAAACAAAAATATTTTCATAGGGCTATGGGGTGTTAAAATTTATAGTTTATGTAGTTGCATACCAATTTGATTTTGCATAATGATGAAAATGGCATTTGTTTTTGGAAAAAGACTAAACTGTGAAGAAAAGGGTTTACCTAGATAAAAAGCAATGCTTTTCTACTAATTATTGACTTTGATATAGTGCTATTCTTGTGATACAGGTATTGTTTGTAATTTTGCATTTACTAAGTTTTCTACCTATTTGGGATTTTGAGATTACAAAGAACTGAACTTGTATGTTGGTGTTGCAACCACCGAAAACTTAATCACCCCTTAAAATATAACTCTAAGAGTCATATATTTTCAATTTGTGTAAGAAATTAGATTTTACTAACAGGCTGTGTGAAGTTTTTAACTATAACAGCAATTATCCACTGCTTCTATTCTACAGGAATGGATGCGTTTTAAACTTTTCAACTTGAAGTAACGGAAGGACGAAGCAAATGCCTTTGAAAAACCTTTGATTGCAACCACAGCCTCAAAGCAAAATAGTTCAGGTTTGTCACAGGTATTACATACTTCAGTGAGAATAATGTCACTCACTCTCCATGCCCCCCAGCATTAAACCTTCACAGAAATCAAAACAAAGTACTGTGCGCTCCGAAGACCGTCTATCCTAAAACGCCAATTCCTTTGACATCCCCTACTCCATTCCTTCCCCAAGTCTAGCACTGCTCTTTTCTAATGACTTAAGCTATGCCCCCGCGGTACTACTTAGAGCTTTCAAATGAATTTTTTTTTAGCTGCAAAGTAGTGTCATGGTTAAAATGATAACCTGAAGCAGAACAGAAACACAAGAGAAGTTGTGTGTTATGTTGCAGTTCAGGGAAAAACAATGAGAACAGATAAATGTTTGTGTTTTGACAATCTTCCTAGGCTATCCAAGTTTTAGAGCTTTTCATAACGTGAACAGTAACTTTACTGACAGGCATACTTCCATAACTGCCTGGTCAATGCTTTGTACCTGAAGAACAGATGTTTTTAGTATTTTGAACAAAACTAGTTCTCCAGAGAAAAACACAAAACTAAGCTCTCTTCTGGAGTTCTTTGATGTTTGAAATTAATCCAGAACCATTTCAAAAGTGATAAAAGAGATGAAGAACACACAAAGTCAAGCTCAAGTAGTGGTTTTGGTTTTGTTCTTAAGAAGAAAAAAATGAAAAAAAAGGAGATTTACCTTGTCCTTTTTCAAAAAATATAATTTTTGATTCTGGAAGAAAATTGGATCCTGTCACTACCATTTCATGGCCTCCATTTACTGAGCAACTACTGATGCTGTATTTCTCAATCTGAGGAAGTTCTTGAGCAGATCGCTGAGCTTTAAAAATGAAAAAGAAGAAAATAATCCATCATTTTAACCATAGTAACATTGCTTTTATGATCCTAAATTGAAGAATCACAGATGAGAGTAAAACAACCATATATAAATCATAGTTGTGCATTTATCTTTGTTTTCAGAATTATGTTGAAATTATACAATTATAGAAAAGAAACACAAAGGAGTCACAAAACCTAACAGTCTCTACTGTTACAGCAAATTAAAATTTTAATTTAGGAACACTGGTGTAAAAACTACTTTAGTATTTAATAGATAAAATGAGTTCTAGGACTAATTAAGATTAAAGTCATGTTTTGATTCCTTACTGCCAGCATTTAAAAAACAAAATCCCCAGAAGTTCAGCTGTTCATTGGGTAAGTAATGGTACAGACTCCTGTAAATGAAATGGTATTATTTGTTCCTAAAATGAGTATTTATTTTCACTGAGATACATGGGCTGCCTCCCTTCATATACAGAAACTTCTGAAGCTGCTAACTGCATGACTGCAGCTGTTAGGATTAAAACCTAAAACACTGCTGTTCCTCCAAACAGCAAACGGGGTTGCCAATTGGCAAGTAACATCTTTAAATAAAACTATTACTATTTTTACATAATTTAGCTCTTTACGCAAAATGGTTGTCACACGATTGTTACATATATTCTGACACTAAATACTGTCAGAATGACATTACTACTGACACATGCAGAAAACACGGCTATAAATTATGTACAGTTAAAGCAATCTTACAGCATTCAACAGGTATGGAAGCAGTCTGCAGAGATAAAACTTTTCCACTAGGTTGTGGGATGTGAACACGGAACACAAGCCGCACTCTGGTATTCTTTCTTCCAATATCTGTCTCTCCTTTACGGAGCTCTATATCTGAATTGCGAAGTTTCAAAATACCCGCACAATCGATACTGGAGACAGGTGAGAAAGGATGGATTAGAAGAGAAATGGAAGAAAACAAATCAAACTGTTGCTAAAGTATACTCTGTAAGCCTTTCTGCTAAGGAATGGAGAACATTCCACTTTTTTCCCATGTTAATGGAGGCATTAAAATAACATTAAAAATAGCATAACATATCTGTTAGTGTCAGAAATAGCAGCAAGTATTCTCTTTAAACATTGTTCTGTCTTGCAAACATCTAGTTGCTGGTTTCTTGAACCTTTAAAAGATTGTTATTCCACTTAACTGCATATTGTTTAACCTTCACAGTAAGTTGTTTAACACAGTAAATATCATTTTCAAGGATGATATTTAGCACTGCTTAGGAAGGACTAGAGAATGATCACATCCCAGCTATCATTCAACGTGCTTATTGATTATTTATATAAGCCACACATACTTCAATCAAACAACACACAAGGAAGCTTCTGAAGACTTTTTATGGGCTCATAGCATTCAGTGGTTACCAGCGTGTAACTTCAGGAAAGCCTAAGCTGGCTTCAGAAGTATGTGTTAGAAATAAATATGCTACATTAATAAAGAAAAAGTGTAGTTCGCTCAGTTCCCTGACTCTCCAGGTAGAAAAAAGCAGTGTAATTGTTGCTAAAACTAACTGGTATTAAACTATTATTCAGTACATTCCATCTGGCAGGACCTAAACCATGAGAAGAATCTAACTGCTAAAAATAAAAACTATGTAAAAAAAAATCAAAATAAGGAAAATGCCATTGACATGGTAAGTTAGATGACCACATTCAATGAAGAAACAAGCAGTTGAACTGTATGGCTATACTTTCACAGAAAAAAGTCACCTGTTATATAAGAAAAAAACCAAACACAAACCACCAGCCATTTATAACCTCCATGCAATTCTACAGCTGTGGGATCACACATACATACAGACTGTACAGGAAAAGAGAACCCCAGAATCATTCACCCATCTTCCCATTAATCATACCAGCTGCCTCGTCTCTCTACTTCACTACTTCTAATGTTACCTGAGGATTTATTTCTGAATACTGGCACGTTTAAAGAGTTGCGTCCAGCTTAATCATGAGTCATACGTGTGGAAAATTAGCTGTTTTACAAGACACTTCATTCACATTTGTACAAATGGGGAAAAAAGCCACATATCAACTACACAGTTGCAATGTACCTGGCTGACATATTATTTTCAGGAAGAAGTGGTATTTCCAAAACTTTCGTGCTGGCAATTATTATCTCTTGGCTAGCTGTAGCAACTGTTTTTCCAGTGATTCGGTGCACCTGGTAAAATGCATGAGGTCTTAAGTAGCGATCGTCTGCCGTGCCGATGAACATTTGCAAGTTTACAGGCTTCTCACTGTAGCCCAGGAGCTGATAAAAAATGAAAGATGTATTAAAATATTAGTTAGCTTTTCTGTATTTGCATTAAAGAGTAATAATAAATTACAAACTTCTTCAGTCTCTTATGTTTTCTTCAATGATAAAGAAAACTGAGTACAGACACCAGTCCTCCAGCAACAGGTATCAGCAACATTTACCAGAATAAATGGATATCAAGGTGTCTGTATTCCTTCTGAGTCCTGGACAGAGGAAAACAACCAATCATTTCATCTACAGAACTCTGTTAAAACTATGTTATGCTATACGTGCATTTCTGATATTGCCTTTAAACAAAGAAGAATTAGCAATATTATTAAGGTACATCTACAGTTTCTAGAATTATTGAAAATATTTTTAAATTTACATTTTTATTACAAAATGCAATTTAGTGAGCTTATTAAGGGGTCGTATGAATGTAAATGTATTATGTTAGGGTAAAGAAAAATTGATTCATAGCTAGAAAATCAAGTAATATTATTTTATTTATGAAAAAATAATCATTATCAAGTTTTGCTTTTTTTTTTTTTTCCTCAAAGAAGTTAACTCGTGCATCTTTCCCTTTCTAAAATATGACTAACTACCAATGCACTCCGCTATCACAAAACTGCCTCTTGTTTGAGCTAACAGTAATTCTAGGCATGAAACACACTGATGCTTCAATAAATAAATTAAACTAGCTATAAAAAAAAACAACATGCTAGCTTTATGATTATACACTGCTAACATAGTTGTCCAGAAGAGTTAAGGAAACAAAATATAACTGACAGTAACACCCAAGTTTCCTTTACCCACTGCAATTTTAAATGAGACCTACAAAACAGGTCTTACAAATCCACAACACTCACTTGATCTTCCGTATTCGTGCAGTTTGTGTAGACTGATGCACACTGCAAGTTACATGACTTCTAAACAGCAATATAACACATTTATATTTCACTGACTTTAATTTCAATTTATGTTACAAATGGAGGGAGGGGAGACAGTCACTCTTTAAATGTGGTTTTGTCACATCAATACTTTTGACTTTAAAGTTACTTAGTTGCACAGCAATATTATCCAAGCTCTTTGCAGAACTAGCACATAAAAAACAAAACAAAAAAAAAAAAACAAAAAAAAACACACACAAAAATGCAAAAACCCATGTCAATTTAACCTACTTACAAGAATAACAACACCAGTAGTCAGCAGTACAAAAAACAAAGCACACCCACACAAAGACATCTGAAGCACCACTGCAGACTGCGTGTATCTTGATGTGCTACAACTGGTGCGAAGTTTTACCTACACCCAACAAATGCCTCTTTCCTATGTTAAAGTTACACCCATGACAACACCTACCTGTGCTATCACTTGTATTAGAACTTTTGTCTCAATCAATGACAGGAATGTTGTTTCTCAGAGTCTGTAATGTTAAAGAAAGAGCCATTCTCAAAGTTTCAGCTATAGATCTACACGAATGCTTTTGTCCAAGATGTAATGCTCCACCTAGATTTAATTAAGCCATCCAGATACAACCATGTGGTCAATATTTCCTGTCCATTAATTTTTGGTTCAATATGATTGAGAAGCATAACAGCAAACATCTAGACCATGCTAGATGGAGAAAACTGTGATTAATCATAAGCAAAACAAAACCAAAAAAATGAAGCTTGTTCTTCCCCTTTTCCCCCAGCACACACAGAATCGAAAAATTCCTACAGCCATCATACTGCAGATAAAAATCTCCAGATAAGCTACAGCACATAGCTGCTGTTGAGCAAGAACATATGGATCTTGAAGAGCTGACAGAAAAGCTTGATAGATCTAATGTATTACGTATGTTACAATTACAGCATTATTAAGTAATTCTGTGGTGTTTTTTTTCTTCTGTTTTTCCATTTGTTTTTTAAAACAGTAAGAAGGTCCTAAAAGCCACCCCACTAAGACCATACCATCTTCAAGTTCTTCACAGTGGGAGACTGAAGGGAAAGAAAGGCAGCAGTTCAGCATTTCTATCACTTTCCTGGGCTGGGTGATCTCAAGACCATTCCTACAGTAAGGAGACCTTGCTGCTTTTCATAGCTGATTGAAGGGAAAGAATTCTGGATTCTGTTGTCTTCAGTTCTCCCTGTACCTTTCCCAGCTGTTGTGCTTTCAGAAGTCAGCTCAGTTCAGTTTTATCATAAAACGCAGACTAAAAATAAGGTTACACTAAAGTAAACTGTCCTGAAACTTCATCTCTCTTCATCTCCCCCTTGAGTCCAACTACCCGTGGACTCTCAACTACTCTGTGGAACTGACCTGTGCATAGTCAAGCAGAAAAAACGGACTTAATAATGTTCAGTCAGTAAGTCACATCTCTTCCTGGCTTTAACACTCCTTATCCCTTCAGACCCTTGGTATAATGAAATAAAAATATCTGCCACAAAAAGCCAGGCAATCTTTACAAGTCACAGCAGCTTTTATCAAACACAATATCCTGCCCTATAATTGATAAATTTCCAACTAATTTCTTACATGATTTCATTTATTTATGTATTTCTACATTTCACAGGCATATGTTCTGTCAAATATGTCAATGGTTTTGTTCTCATTGGAGTTCTCAGCACAAAGAGCTAAATCTAGGAAAAAACCCTACCAATGCCTCAGCCTTCACTGAGTGGAGGCAGTCTAGACTGTGTTGATACCCATGTAAATAAATGCAATATTCAGACATTTACAGATGTTACAGTAGAGACGATGAACTTCCCATGACCACCACCAGTGTTCAGGTTTTTCTCCATCTGTCAGGAGTCACCTGTAAACTACAGCAGCACAACCAGATCACAACTTTTACCCTTAATTATCATCCCGCTGAAAGTGGAACATGGGGCCTCTCATCAATTATGGCTACACCCATTATACTCAATGCAGGGCTCCAATATCTTTCTAAAATATTTTTTTTCCCAATAACAAATTAGTATTTCTGGAAGCTATGAATTTCAATAATTTAAATTATCTAAAGAAAAATTAAGACCTTATATTCATTTAGCATTTACAGCAGTCACTTTTTGCAAAACTCTCAACACTGTGACCCCACCATCCATTTTCCTCAGTTAAAATTCTGTCTTAACATGATGAAACACAGCCTGAATGTGAACTTTGTTAAACGCATTCACTCTCATACTGGGAATTATATATATTACAAGCCAGAGCTATTAAAAAAAGTTAAGTAACATCCAAACAGGGTCACTGTGACAAAGCTGCTTTCCACTTAACGCTATCTCCCCCATCCTTAGCAATGGATACGTACACAACAGTTCTAGAGATAACAGCAATGAGAGACTGAGACTGACTCACAGAACTGCACCAGTCTGTCAACAGTCAGTGGAGGCCCTGTCCTCTACAGCGGCCCAGAGGCAGCGGGAGCTTACTGCAGTGAAGCAAAGCCCACCCAGTGCCAGTGGTTGCACTGGTGTTGCCTATAATGCTCTATGGCTGCACACCACACTTGAGTTGCTCCGAGCTGTTTTTAACAATGGTTTTGCTTCCATTATGCTAGAGCAAATGTTCACCCTCTATGCCTTCCCAGATACGCTATGGAAGACATACAGGGCCTGGTTTCCAAACATTATTCTGCAAAAGATGTTGGAGACGTGGAAAGCGGCAGAAAACACAAAAGCTCCCTACCCCGCCAACAGATTAGCTATATATCAGCAGGGTATCAGGTGCATTTTCTGAATGATCTTGAAATGCAATCTGACTGATTTACGTCACACCAATATGCTAACCTTACCTCTATGGAAATCTGAAATTATGTTACTACGGCTTGAAAATAAACATAATAATAAAAATATTAATAATATATTAAAAAAAAAAAAAGAGCCACCACATAGCAGCACTACCTTTGGCACTTTGCTATACTTTTCTACATACCAAATTAAACAAAAGCAAACAAGAAATCCAATGCACCGGCAAAACTGCAAGTTAAAAAAACATGCTACTTTTTCTTCAATGAAAATACCTACATAATTAACTTGAAAGAATACATACTGTTTTGTTCAAATACCTAGTGAAGCTGTGGTGTCTGTACCTTTAGTTTACCTTGGTAGAGAACCCATGATATATACAAATAAGAATATAGTGTCACTACACAGCTCACGGGCATGTAAATTAACAAAACTATTTTACAACCTACAACCTGCTGCGGCATCACCACACTGAAGATACACATGGTAAATTGCTACAATATCAGCCTGTCCAAGATTCAGTCACAGTTCACACACAGGAAGAGGGTAACTTAAACTACTGGTTGAGCACTGGGGCTTTTTTCCATGCATGCCTTCCAGCACTTATGCCATTAATATGCAATCTTAGAGCTGCATGCTAAAAAAAAAAAAAAAAAAAAAAAAAAAAAAAGATATTAACTTTAACTAAAAAAAAAAAAAAAAGACACAAAAGCAACACTTTCCCAGGAGTAGCAAGCACTGTGCTGCAGACAACTAATAAGTTACTGCACACTGTCACTACTGACCTCTAGAAACCCTCCTCTGTAATAGAATACTGATACACCACCCACTGCTTTGCAGAGGAAACTCAGCCAAGTTGTTTTTGTGTTTCTATATCGTTTCCATAGCAAAGGTCAGTGCATGCGTAAGTTAAACTAAAGCTGGAAGGCTAAAGACTGAAGGTCACAACAGGATAAGCCAGAACAGCTTCAGCCAAAGCAGTTCCAGCAATATTACTACATGCATTCAGTAAACTCCTGCATGTCAATACTTAGTTTGCAATTTTTATGATGCATGTATGAAGAGAGTAAGTTACTGAGAAAAATTCCGTCATCAGGATGTTGTGTTTTTATATTACAAAAACATTCATACGTCTTTAATGCATGTATAGAAAATCCTTTAGAAAAAAACAACTGTAACACTAGAGATCAATGTGATCACTGAAGTCAGCAGCATTTGCACTTGAAAGTTAGTGGTAGGGGTGAGAATCTTTTCCTTTCTGAGGAAATCAGACAGGTCACATTAAGTAAAAGGCATCAACCTAACGAGGGCAGCAGTTTTCCAGATTACATGCAGATTGTACTGGGCCATTATTTTGCTCATACGCTGTCAGTTCCATGCTCTGAGCTAAGGGAGAGCTTGCATTACCCAGCAAGCTTGTCAGAGGGCTTTAAATCTCAAGTATTTAGAAGTTCTGCCTCCCTCCACTGTCTATTTTTTAAAACTAAGAAGGTTCTCTCTCTGTTTTCCATCTGTTGTTTCAGGCCAAGTATTACCGATCTCTATTCAAATATAAATGGTATTTACCCACAACATGTGATTTCTCGAGAGCTGCAACAAGACTTGAGAAGAACATCCAACAGAAAACACTTCACAGAAAACAGGTACTATGAGACCACCATAGCATACTTTGAAATACTCTGTTTTTCTGAAAAGTAAAATAACCCAAACCCTCTTTGTTTACTTACAATAAACCAATCTCTAATATTGTCACTAAATCCAGAAGTGATGTCAGGCTTTCACTTGGCTATTCTTTTAGACTAAAAACACAGACAAAAAAAAAAAAAAAAGGAACTAAAGCTTAGGGAAAAAATAAAGCGAAATCATTTCTTTAGCTACATTGTACACTCAACCAATCCTAGATACTAATGACATTTCAGACAGTGCCAAGACCCATTTGATTGTATTTTCAAAGCAATTTTCCTGTAAAACTTTCCAGCATTCATTAGGAAATAGCCATGTTTAACCAAACTTTCACTTGTGTTTAATATTCATGTTTTATCCTTTATGCACTTTTCCTTCAATTAGCAACCAAGCAAAAAAAAAAAAAAAAAAAAAAGAATCCTATTGCCACTCCAGTGCTCCCTCCCCTTGGACAATTAATTTACTGCTTATGGCATTACTGGATTGGTAAAGTAGGCTGATTAGAAGGAAGTCTTTTACATAAAAACAGATGTCCCTAAAAATAGAGCATAGTCTTGAAATACAAGACATGTCAGGGAAAAAATCTGTGATAATCAAGGCTTTTGTTCACATAGGTTAAAAACTCCAGCTTCATCAAATGCACCAGTATTCCTGTAAAAATCCTCAGCTCAAACATGAGGAAGGGGGAAGGAAATCCACAGCAGTGTGAAGAAGTGTAGGCACACTCTTCCCCTTTACTTTCAACAGTGAGGTCCTAGGCTTTTCAACACGGTGACACGAAGCGCACGACTAACTAGTCATCTCCTCCTTGGTAGTCTCCCTGCAGCTGGATGTATTTCAGTGGTTCGTTGGAACAGCTCCCAGAGTTACACCACCAAAAGGAAGACAAAAGAGGACAAGAAAGGCCCAGCGAGATGAATGCAAAGGCAAAGATAAAGGGAAGGTAAAGCTGTACTCCTGAATTAAGTATTTTTACTTTTACTTTGGAAGACTGCAGAAGTGAAGATATGGTATAATTTACTTTGGGATCTAAACAATCCTAAAAGAAAAGAACTTTCACTACTTAAGGTTTAGTCCACTTTTAAACAGTTGTTTACAAAACAAAACTGCCAAACCTCCCCATAATAATATAATAAAAGTTCAAAAAAAGAAAAAAAAGGCTTGGAGGTGTTTTGTTCTCTGAGACAATGGAGATGTGACCCATAACCTTAGACTATTTCTGACAACAGTATTCAAGAGGCACTGGAGCATGGCTCTGAGGAACCAACATTTTTTGCTTCAGACATTTCTCCACAAGAATTTCACTTTTGATTGGTTTGCAGCTACTTTCCAACAGAACCGTGAAGACTGACATTTTAAAAGCTGAAGGGTGACTGTTCCAAACTGAGCAGCACACCTAGTAACAGCTAGAAATAAAAACAAGGGATAAAAAAAGATCCAAAGGCATGAAGATTATCAAGAAATTGAAACAAAAGCTACAGAGTGACTAACACTAGTGGTGCAATTTGCCCTAAATTTATTGTCAGTGGCATTTTGAAAAGCTTGAACCAAGCTATAGATATAAAAACAAGTTCAGGGAAGTTATTGAAAGTCAGACTGACCACAGCCATCCCCTCGTGGCTTCACAGAGGTGCAATGAGTGCTGACCTATGATCTTCTGTGGACTGTTCACAGGAAAGCAGCGAAACTCATGGAAGAGAACTCCATTCAGATCTCTTAGACAATACCCCAACCACTGACTTAAAAGCTTAGCAGTAGATGGAAGTGTTTTTAATAAAAAAAAAAAAATCATTCCCATTTCACAAAGGATTTAATGTTACAGAAAGTTAAATGTATAATTTTAAAATTAAATATGTTGTAACAACCTACTTCCCCTTCCTGAAGCACGGTACTATTTTCAGTCATTTGATTATCTGATGTAGGAAAGAAAAGCATGCACACCAGAGAAGCATCCTCCTTCCTCTTTTGCTAATAGCTCATTGAGTAGACTGACTTAAAACCTTAAAATAGTATAGATCTCTGCAATTCTGAAAAATAAAAATAGTGAGGTACAAAAGCAACAAGTGTTAACAAACTACTAGACATAGTGGCACAAGTCCAGGTTTAACAGCATTTTAAAGGTCATCACAAAGACAAATGGGTCCTGAAGAGAACCAAAGCCAAAAATAGCAGTGCATTACTGGCCATGATACCATCTGGTCATTCAACGTACGGAACATCCTTAAAGGTTTTAGAACCCGGATTCTTCTGTTTCTGAAATCTCACATTTCCTTGCTCACTGCTTGCAGACAAGACTGACTACTTGAATGCTAATTTCAGGCATATTTTGAGGAGTGTTTCAGCTCAGAGTCCTGTCCCATTCTATGCTACCAACAAAAGACCAAATCATAACTAAAATAGTGTTAGACTAACATTACAACTTCACGCCGTGCAGAATTACTGACCACATCTAACTAGCTATCACCATACACAACCCATCTTCAGTTAGCGCTACACTATCAAGAAATCATGCTATTTCTGAACCTCCAATTCCCAGTGCCAAATTACGCTATGGACAGCTTTTCAGATGAGCATTTTCAGGAAAACCCATGTAACTTGCAAAAAAACAAAAAACAAACAAACAAACAAACAAACAAAAACAAAAACAAAAAAAAACTAATTCTACTTGGAAAAATAATTCAATAGTACCCTTCCTCATCTTAGTAACCACAACAACACAAGAAGCAGACAACCGTGTCATTACCGATCCAGTATGCCATTTTCATTTTTTCCATGTTAATATGTAAATAATCATTGTATTGATTAAGTGTTCAAACATCTATTAGATGCATGTGGATGGGTTTTACTATCTATTCTGGGGGGTTCTAAGAGCCGATTACATGGCTCACACAGGCTGAGACTTACCTTCTGCATTTATTCGCAGGATGTTGTCACCAACAATTAGAACTGGGATTAGAACCTGCCTTCTGGTGATGTATGAATAAAGGGAAGGACTTGAGACAAAAAAACAAAAAAAAAACACACATAAGAACTGAAAAAATGGAAGGTGGGAAGAAGGGAAGGGTCATAAGACGCAGAAAAAACGGTCTGTATACCATTCTCTATACCCTTCCTCAACCATAGGACTGCTGACCAGTCCATAGATTGCATGGATTCCCCTCTCCCGTTGCAGCAGAATCAAGTACTGTGCAAATTTGGCTTATGGCAGAGATGAACAGCTCTTACCCTTGAGCCCATTAAAGTATGGCAAGAAGACTTATGGCACAGGCAAACTCCTAATAGGTACCCCTGCCCCAATTTTCTGTGGTAACTCACTACAGGACAGATATCCTCCTTGCGTGCAGAACAAGGAGCTCTTAGCTCCACTGCCCCTCAGTAAATCTCACTGCAAGGTTATCAAGACTATCGTGGAGATCACCTTCCTCAACAGCAACAGGACATAAGGCTAATATATTTGTTGTGCACAACAGCTTGTGGAATTTCCTACTAGAAGATAGCATCGAATTTAAAATACTTAAGAGAACTCAGCAAATTGCAGAAGCTGATGTGAATTGCAGGAACACAACATACAATTATTTTTTTAAATGAAACAAGTCATTTTAGATCAGGAAGCTAAAATACAAAAGCAAGAAACTATCCATGAGAGATCCTTATTGTGTTCCTGCCTGCTCTAAAATGCTTAAAAACCATTATCTGAGTGAAGTCTCATGAAAAACCTTAACCCTTTTAGAAAACAGTTAAATCTCACTCCAGCAAACTGTAAATGCAAACATTATTTAATTATGTACAATTTGACCTGGTGCAAGGGTGAGAAATTCAAGGAATTATGAACTTTCATTTAAGAGTTAGATGAAACATAGCAGCTATTTACTTAAAAGGCTTCTTAGATGGGTAGAATAAGTACTTTAACCTACTGAATTAGGTAGACAGTTCTCAGAGGCCTTCTCTGTCTCCTGACTATGCAACACAAGATTTCCCCGCAGTTTGGATGAGAGAATTTCAAAACGTCACCCTTCCCACTGCTTACCATGCTGCCAAGTTATTTATTCCTTCCCTGTGACAAATGTCAGCCTTATCTTGCAATTTTTCTAAACAGGTAAAATAAGTAGTGCGAGATGACACGGATTAGCTGGAACACACTCCTAAGCAAGCACAGATTAAAATGACAGTTGAAAACCCGAAAACAGTAGAATTTCAGCACACAATTCGCTTCCTTGAAGTCAATGGACTTACAAAACAAAACATGATGCTCAACTCATTTCATTTCCTCACATTTGGAAATAAGCTGATTAAATGTACTCACAGCAGATGATGCCAAATTTGTCAGAAGCTTAGTCTCCTAGCAACAGGTACAGTACAGCATTAGTAATAGATTAATGACATACGCTAATAGATTAATGGCTTGAAGCCATGTACTATCTTAAAATCTTTATTTTAAATAACACATCAACTGCACATGCAGAACTACAGAGGTTCCACAGTTTGTAAATTAAATGTTCTTCCTATAAAATACCGTGCAAAAGCAACAAAAACTCTGTAGCAAGGAAAAGCACATAGGCCTTGAGGCACGCACATCCTTTCTTGTCTCTGACACTGGTTAACTGGTTAACTTACAGGCACAAGGAGACACCGAGTACTTCTTTTTGCAATGATCACCCACATGGACAGAACTGAATGTTGTAAAGCCAAGAGCACCAAACAGAAAGAAGTTAAGTCAGATACAAATAGCAATGCATATCGTGAAGTGCATTTGTGTAATAACCTTCTGGAAGTGCTGGAAAAGCTTGCATCTTTATGTTTAAATTGAGTAATTTATGTCTACTCACAGCTATTTAATGTTTGCTTTCCACCAAACTTGGTCCTTAGCATACTGTTTTTACCAGCAGCAAATAAAAAGTTAATTCAAATCCTTGTTTTGTTTCGTAACAACTTCCTCTCCCAACAAGCACAATAATTAATTTCTAATCCAGCTGGAACAGATGAAATTGCAAAATAGAATATTGATTTGCATTCGTAGTCATTTTAATTGAGAGGCATAGCACCATGGATGTGTTTAAGTACGACACTGTGAAACAAACAAATACTACACCCATTTTTAAAACAGCATTCTTGTAATAGCGAGGTATTTCACAATTCTAATTAGAATAAAGATCTTTGAAAATAATAAGTCACATAGATTACAGATCTGTGGTTTTTCTTTCTAATTTACATCTACCACTACAATTTAAAAGCATCTGGTTTTGCAAGCAAAAGGAAGCCTAGATATATTTGTCAAGTTTTATAACCATCAGCAAACTAAGTTCCTTTAAAACAAATATTAGTGCAAGATGCAAAAACCCAGGTGGAAAAAAAAATAGTTCCCAAATGCTCAGTAGAGACTTCTTTTGGCAGCTAAAATCTCCCAAGATTCTGTCCTCATTAATGATGTGTTAAATTCCAGTGCCAGCACCTTGGCATGTGAAAATTGTATCTACTTGTTCTCCAGCAACTAAACACAATGCTCCACATGAAGAAATTTGCCCTGGCAACTACTTTCAGATTCCAGCCTAGCTCAGGCATCCTCACTTTTCTCTAGTATGCAGCACAGACTTACTTCCCCGCTGTGTATTCAGTCATTGCCTCTACTGTGCTAAGAAATCTAGCAGGTCTGACAACAGGAGAAGGTTTGAGCTGGTTGCACCGTGGCATTGTCACCAGGAGAACACTGAGAAACTCTGTAGGGAACATGAGAGCTGGAGGAAGAGCTTAGATTAAGAATGAAAATGGAAGGATGATGAAAACTATTCAAGGAAGAAGAGATGTGATGAAGAGATCCAGCCTTCTTTTCGAGGGAGGGAAAGGAAAGATACAGACAAAAAAAGAGTCCTAAGGAGAAAACAGTAGGAATGAAAAAAATCAAGGTAAGGTATCAGAGCAGAAACAGAGTTGGATAAATAGCCTGAAGAATGCGAATAGGTGTCAGGTTAGAAGAAATTTTTTAGTTGAAGAGCTTAGAAAGATTGCTTAGACAAGGAGAAAGGAACAGACAGTCCAATACATTTAAATTCTGCTGGTACATCTTTACTTATGCACATGTAACTTCAGAGCTCTTCCAAAACTGATGTAATTACAAAGCATGACAGAATTTGCTTTCCAGTGAGGAATAAAAAAGCATAAGGAGAAAGAGTGATAATATGTTTACCCTATAGTATGAGTAGGAGAAACAATAGGGACTGATTATGCCAACTCTATTACCACTTTTGAGTCTGGTTTTAAATACTAACAAGTTACTTAAACTATTGGAATGGGACTAATATAACAAATACATTTGTAATTCCTCGATTGCTCTTGTAAAACACTAAGGACTGAAACCATGACTGCCATTTTCCTGTAAAAGAACAGGAAGTATCCTGGGTTTGGGGGACAAAACAGACCTGTGGTAACCTTAAGGTAATTAGATTAATTTCCATCCCCCGCACCCCCTCATTTATCCTTTATAGCTGTTGTTTCTTTTGACATATAAGTGAACACTTGATTTTTATCGTAATATATCTTAATATATTTTGGGATTAAGATAAAAATCATTAAGCAAGATTGAGGTGAAAAAGTAAAGAGACATTGCTTTCAGCCAAGGATGCAGCAAACTTACAAATCAAGGAATCTTAACAAGCCCCATAATTCCCCAGCACAATCTTGTGTCCAGTGAGAAAGAGGGCAGTTCTGTTGCCAGCTGGCACCATAGGTACTAAAGGAGACATAAGTGACTACCAGTAAACTAATCCAGCAGCCGACCTAGCATAGGGTAGGAGATGTGTGCACACCTTGTCTCAGAGGGGAGCACATCACAACTTGTGTACACAGTTATTTATACCCACAACACCAAAACCACGCTTCTTTCCCTTCAAAGGAGATTATGATGGCAAAGCTTTCACATGAAAGCCAAACCTAATTTACCAGGACCTTACATCCGTCCCTGAGCTCAACAAGAATTGGATGGTGTTTGCAAAGTATTTATATACTACGCTTTAGATGTCTTTAGCACTTCAAATGTTTAGCGTGAACAAAGGAACCCAGCCAAAGCAACTGTTAATGACCAGTACCAAGTATCAAAACAGTTTGTGTACCACCACCCTCTGTTAGTCAGAGGGGAACCGTTGCCAGCATTACTACGGCATTTAGATCAGTTTCAGTACTGAACAAAACTGTTCTGAAAGACAATAAAGCTTGCTTGATTCTGTTAAAGCAGTGGAAACAGTGACAAGACACAAGGCAGGGTAGGAAGGGGAACAAGTCTTGCTTGCCCTTACAGAGTAACAGTTCAAATCTGAACTAATTTTTGTATTGCACAAGGTACATTTAGGGGAAAATCTTACCCAGGAAGGAATATAAGCTTCAAAGAAGGTAACGACTCACGGCATTGTAAATACCAGTAACTGTAGCTAAGAGAAAGTTATCTTTGATTCAGGAAAGTCAGACTTCCTACCTTCACTACAGGGTGTCCTCCGGTAGATGCTTTTACTGCTCCTCTGCTTCCTTCTGTTTCATAGTGAGCTCTGTGATGAGTTTTAGGCTGGACATCTATTTTCAGTTCGCATTGCCCGTAATGACTTGGTAAAGGCCAGTCGAGAGGTGGCAACGAAGATGTGCTGCAATCAAGACGTGCACACTATGGTTAAATGTAATATGCCATTTGGCCAGGGTACAATCACAGGAACTTCTCCATAAATACAGACAATGATGTTGTTTTCCTAACACACAATTACCAAATAAGAATAGCTATTAGCCTAGCACTATTTCTTGAAAATTCCTGAAGTCTTCTGGTGCATTAAAATCTTCAATTAAACATTTGGGGGGGGGGTATTTTTGGAGTATACTAATGTAGTGCTGTATTTCTTCCTTCCAATCCCCGATTGAAAGAAAGGCCCTGCATTACCAGCATTATTCCATAATGCTTTTATTTTATGTTTTTATTCTCGAGTTTATCAACAAGCAAGTTCAAGCGGTACTAAAGGGAAGAGTTTAAATTTATCTCCTAAATCATTACGTTTTAAAAAATACTTGAAGATAATAAAGCAGACAGTTACTTTAAGATTGTAAAGCGCTGCACTTTGTTAACTATCATTTAAATGAACACTACCCGATGATTCAAACTTTTAAGACTAGTAGTCCTGTCTAAGCATAAAGACTTACTGCAACAAACACACCTAAAGAGCATGCTTAGCTTATGCATGGATTATACCCTTACACCCAGTAGCAAAATTGCTCCAGGGAAGGAGGAAAAAAATGCAGGAATAGAAGTAACATGAAAAACTCTAAGGGAAATAAGCCACATGGTATCACCATTTTTTTTCATACCTATCCTTTTACCTGCTTAGATTCACAGACTTCTAATATGAAGAACAGTAGGATTCAAGTCAGTAATTACCTGGTAGAGCAAATTAATTTCTAAACATTTAAAAGTGAATGTTTATAGCACTGTGTACCACACAAGAACATATACAATAAAAATAATTTTCTATTGAAATAGTTTTTATTATCATAAACTAACCAACAGGGCAAGCAAAGTAGGTTTTAAAGAGATGGACAAACACTGGTTTGTACTGTTGCCTGAGAAAGCTCAGCTCCATTTCTTTCTCCTTTACAGGAAGTCAGGTAAAACCCCACTGCTAGTCCAAAACCATGCACACTTTCACAAACACAAACAGCTACAGATCCACAAAAGATAAGCTGTACCTTCTGGAGAGCTGCAAACTATGAAAACATATCTACAGTTGGGAAAGAAGGTAATGTTTTAACTGAAGGGGGAAAAAAAAGGCTGTCTTTAGTAAGTATCTGAATGGACTTGGGCTCAGGCTGCAGCACCATATATCTACCTTTTACTACAAACATCATTGTCACTAAGCATGGAAAAGGAGGAGAAGAAAAGGCCCCACTTGCTGGCATCCTCCTACAGGAGGGCCACCTATAAACCTGCTGGCCTGCTGCTTTGTGGAGTACCTCCGACTGTGTACTTCAGGAGAGAGCTAACAGATAAACTCATCTCCTGAAGTGCCTTTTGGGGAGTGAATGGGAACCAGAGTTTTTCCCTGTCTTCTTACTAAAAGTAAGAAATGAGAGCAATGAATCATGTCCACAAGCATTCAGTGTGTAGCCAAGACTCTTCTTCCCCCAGTAAGCAGGTCTTAGGACCAGTCCTTCCACAGCAATACTATTTACTGGGTAGGAGAAGTGATGTCAACAGTAAAAGAGGAAACAGGAAAACAAGAGGAATGCAGCATAAGCCCAGTCCTGCCAGTTACTTACCACAGCCCAAGGCGTACTGCCTAAATGCTATTATTGGCTATCAACTAGACCTTGCCATTCACTTTTATAGTTACTGAAGAAGACTCAAGTCTTCAGTCTGAAAATGGAAAGAAAACATCAGGATTAGAAGATACTAAAAATAGTTTAAAAAAAAAAAATTAGCATGCAATAATTTGTTCTTTATTATTTCTGAAAAAGTTTTTTCTCCCCTATAACCAAATATTTGATGTTAAGATAGTTGGTATGCGTAGTGAACAGATATGGTCCTGCAGAGAGGTTGGTGTAACATGCACACCACAGCCTACATACCAATTACTGAGAGATATTACTCAAAGTTACATATTAAACTCACTCTAGAAAAAGTATTTGTTGCTAATGATGGCTCTCTGTAGCTCTAAGAGGTTTAATCCTGCAATTAACTAATAAAAACGTAGCACAAGCCATATCAGAGTCCCATTATCTGCTGAAACAATATTTGGAATACTAAAACAAACATGGAGACAGGAAAATAACGAGGTCTCAAGATTTTGTCATTCTTTGAAAACAAATAAAAAAATATCAGCGTGAGGGAGTGAGCAAGCACACATGCATGTGCAGATGCCTAAATGAGAGACAGAGAGAGAGAGAGACAGAGAAAAAGAGGGAGGGAGGAAGACGCTTCCAAAACAGGTTTCCAAATAAATTGTGTAGCATTAGACTTTTAGGCCTTGCTGCTTCAAACTGCTGTTTTCTAGACAAAACAGACTACAGTTGTAGCTGCTTCCCTTTAAGAAACAGACTGTGATGTTGGATACCCAAAGCGTTAAGTGTTTATCTTTGAATATTTTTCTTGCTGTCTCCATCACCCTCAACTTCTCAGCAGCAATGGAATCCTAAAAAGTTTCAGGGTACGGTGTCATGCATCTTTCTGCCCTGTGACAATATCATTTAAATTCATTTCTGCTTCCATACCACTCTTTCACTTGTTTTGAGGAAAATGCTGTAGAGCAATGCATTACAGTGAATCGGTGATCATTTCGAAAGGTAAGCTTTTTACTTCTGTTAGTTTACCAGAGCCTCCACTACCTAAATGGTTTGTTCAAACTGAAATAACAGGAGAGAGGCTGAACAAAAACTTGCCTTGCCTGTCACCTTCTGAACGTCACATGGACCTTCAAGCTCGGACACTAAATAAATATATAAAATATCAGAATACAGTCTATAAACTTTTTTCCTTTTTTGTTTTCCCCCCCCCCCACTAGGTAGAAATCAACATCAAAACGGAAGAATCATGTCAGTGCTGGGGTGTGAATCGACACAATCTCTATACCAGACACTGTATATAAGAAACAAATTCTGAAGCTGCTAGCTGGAGTAATTGAGTAAATAAAGTTGATACTGAACTCTAGTGATCTCTGATGATTTAAAACATAACTAAGACACCTATAACGTGTTTAAAAAAACACAGCTTTTTGAGGAATGTGCAAAGATTTTGTACTGTTACAAAAAGAGACAAAAAGATTTGTCTCCCTCAGTTTGCACACAGCATGATGACATTTCTATTACTGGCAAAGCCATCTCTACCTTTGCACTCAGAACAAAGGATCTAGATCAGATGCTGAACTGTTTTTTTGTTTTGTTTTGTTTAAAAGTTATTTTAGACAAAAATATTAAAAGAAGTAAGAACTTCTGTTTTTCAAATCCCTCAATTGTCAAACTTGAGGGAGGAGGAATGTATTAGTAGACACTTCCACATACTTTGTTACAGAAGTTCATCACAAAATTACTGTTACAATACCTTGCAACTTAGTGGCTTTTACACATGGTTCTGTAATTTTTGCTTTTCGTTGCCTGAGAAAACCCCTTGTTAACAGTACAGTAACCTACTAGTAAAGCACCAAATCACATACCAGCAAACAATGACTCACGGTCATCCTAAATGCTTCATGAAATCAAATCTTAGCACGTTGTTGAGACAGCACCAATCTGTAAAGCTACAAATGTTCTTTCAGTAATACCAAGAGAATTTCATAATCTGATTAATACAAGTCTCCAAAAGCTCAAACTTCTATCACATCAAGATTAAAGGATTTAGAGAACAGCTGCTATTAAAGGAAACTTAGAAGTAGAGAAAGAACCCTTCAGTACCATCCTCAGCAGAAGCCATCATATTTAAAATGATCTCTTCAGTGTTCACACTATTAATTCAATGGATACCTTCTTCACCTGCAACTATGTCCTCCAAAACAATACTGCTTCTGGCTGCTCACATTGATGAACATACATCTAATGCTCATCAGAAGGACAATCTCATGGATTCCTCTGGATTTCAATGTTTGGACCTGTAAGTCAGGGCCCCACTCCATGGGCTGTATCTCCTTTGCAAAGGAAGAAACAAAGCCTAGAAACAAGACTGCTTGCTTGCATTCAACTTACGCTTTATCCTTCCCTCTATCCCACGCGCAGTGCTGTGGGGCCAATGGCAGCTGTGGAAAACAATCCAGTTAAAAACTGAAAATGGTTATCTTCCATTTGGAGCACTCCTCCTTGGCGATTCACTGGACAGCCAGCTGGGGCTCTGTGCAGAGAGCAATTGCTAACCCTGGTACTTAACTTTCACAGACCTGCTACTATAGTGCTTTTTAAATTATTATTTCTTAGTTACAGCAAAAGTAACACTTTACACTTGCAGCTCTCCTGAAACATGAAAATCTGTGACTGTGAGAAAGAGCTCACTGACCAATGGATATTCCACAACTTTTTCACATCCTGAGCTTTTGCAAAGAATAACCACCAGCGTTGGTTACAAGTCAATGCCGTGACAAAACCCTTCAAAATCTCAAATCTTACTATTCTGCAATATTAGGGTCCTTCTTTGAGAGTTCTTGTGGAGTGAAAACACAGCTGTGATTGCTCTTCACTACATAGAACAAAGTAACATGTTGGAAGTTAAGAATTTGGGGGCCATTCCAGTTGCCACAGTAGATTATCAATAGATTATTATTTTTTTTAATACTGTTTACATTCAAAATATCACTGTTCTACTACTAGCAGACCTACAGTTAAATATGCTTTACTGATATAGTATACTGCCGAGTAAAATCTATATTCTATCTTTCAGAACAAAGGAGAGAGCTGAATCATACGTACAGCACAGAGGTCGTGTATTAAGCAGTCTGAATTTCTCTGGATTCATTAATGGTGTGCAAACATTACAGCAATAGCCTGGCTTATTAAAAATCTAAGAGGTTCAAAGTTCTCTTGCTTGTCTCACTAAGTGGGTACTTATCTTCAAAGTCAGCGACTTGCAAATATTTTCACTTTAAAGTTTTGCTAACACAGCACAACTGGTGTTATTTCTATGTAACAAAAAACAGATGGATAACTACGTAACAGAGTAAGTCTGCCTATAGTCCACTCACATTAAAAGGTTTATTCTTCTTAAAATTAAAGACTGAGATCCCAATTGTTATGCTAAAAATAGAACAATTCTGTTCCTCTCTGCTCCACAGACTTCCAAGAGAAAGACTCAGACAAGAGAACTAACTATTGCAAGTGTTCTAACACCTGCCACTATATTTACATTACTTTTTTCCCCGAAAAAGAAGGTTAACATAGTCAGCAATCTTAGCTTTCAGTGGAAACTGCCAGATAGTCACAGGTAAAATACTCTCAAGTTGCCATTAAGCATCCACCACTAAAGAGATTCCTGAACTGCACATGCATGTGTCACAGCCCATTTGTTCACCACCACTGCAACCAAGATACTGCCTGGTATCCCATCGCTTTGCGGTGCTCCAGACTGAACTTGTGCCACGGCATTATGAAGGAAACTGTCAGTTTATAAAGTAGTTCTTAATCAGAACTAATTAACTACAGAGCACCATATCTGTGGATGTTAACACTAAATGTTGCTCAGCTCCTATGAGATGTACTTTTAGTGAAAAATCCCCATCCTGAGTATTAAATTGAGTATTAAATTACATTATAATCTTTTCTCATTAATAGTTTCTGGGTTGTCCATGCAATGTTTTCATTTTCCTGGATCAACCTAAATTAAAAAAAAAAAAGCCTTATAAAACTTAATCTAAGATGTCTAACTGTAGGCATTGTAATAGAGAACATCAGTTTCTGTGAAACAATTTACTTATGCATCACTTCAAAACACTACCTGCTACTTGTCTTTCTAAAACAGCAGCTTTGTACTTGAGGCAGCTGGCTGGAATCTACACAAGAAAACTTTAGAAGGGATCAGTCTTGATGAACTTCCCAGTATGACATGATTTCATAAATATTTACTAAATACCTACTAAATGGGAATTCCACAAAGTTTCAATGACTTAAGGATGCGCTTAAGATAACTCACATGAGCATACTAACCCTTTTCAGATGGTGCCTCGCCATGAGCAAGTGGATCACATTTAGATATTTGCATATGAATAGGCTCTAGGAACAAACACTTTCTCTGGTATTCTCCTGGACTACTACCTATAGCCTATACTGACATAGGCTATCCTGAAGCATCTATGTTGCTCTTCAGACAGGTAATACAGAATTTGAGAAGGAATGAAGGAAAAAAATAATCAAATTCATAAAAGAAATCTGAAACTACTTTATACGAGAACCTAGAAATAGGTTTGAAAGATTCACTGGGAAAAAAAGTATTGTCGGTGGATGAAATTCAAGCTCTTAACAGTAGACATGAAAAAAATAATAAAACCCAGCATCTTCATTAAACAATGGGGCATCAAATGGCAAGGTCAGATCTACTGTCTCTATCATAAGATCCCAATAAGAAAGGGATTTTCTAAGTGGAGGGGATGGAAACATGAAATACACAGAAAGTCAATTCTTATCCTTCTTCCTAACGGAACCTAAAGAAAACAAAAAAAGGTGTCTTAAACAAGAGTAAGAATGTAATAAATAAAATGACCAAATAACTTCATTGAAAAATATACTGAAAAACGACCAATTTAATCTACAATTGAAAGAGTGCTATTCTGCCATGGTACTGGTACTGTATTACGTAGGGACATTCTGCAATTTATGATATATTTTATAATTTATGTTATGATATAATGCTATATACAGTGCATATATAATATGTGATTAATATATAAATTGCAATTAGTATCCAACCTGAGGTGCTTGCTTTTGGTTACTGCTATAAACTACTTCAACAAATAGTGGATCTCCCTACATTTAATTTTTCTTCCTAAAGGGTAAGAGTGAACTTAGCTTCCCTACTTCCTAAGTAGCAAATTCAAAATACTATACAATAGAATTAAATATTGGAGTATACCGAAGATGCCTGATCTCACAGTACCTCTGGAACAAGCTACAAATGCTAAGTAGTTTGACTTTTCATACAGGATATAGCTGCTAATGCAACCATTTCCACTAATTCAATAGTCAGGCTACATTTTGGGCAGCTAATGTATCATTTTATTCAGTTTACTTGTGAATAGATGTAGTCTTTACCACTTTCTGCATGTGTACCTGTTTTATATTTTTGAGAAATGTCAGCGTTTAAATAACTTCTGATATTCTGTATCAAGTCATCAGCTCTTGATTTTGCTCCCCCCTGACTAAGGGAGCAATTCCTTCATCCACCACACCAATTCCTTCATCCACAACGCCCTTGTAGAGCAAATCTTAAGCACTGCCTCTGTAGAATGACACTACTTTAATTAGTTATTTTAAAATCAAGGCAGACTAGTAGGGGAACACCAACATTCACACCCACAGTGTGCTTTTATACAGATAATTTCTTTATGGATATTAACATAACATAACTTTCTTAGAAAATTTCTACACAGAACCGGTCAAGCGAAGTCAGTGCCTATGTTACAGCGCATCTACTGTATTTTTAAAAGGAGAAGCAGATGGGTATTCGGAGTCTCAACTTGCTTTTTTTTTCAGTTATATTGTTTACCCGTCCACAAGTTTTCTTTAAATAGTCTTAACGCATCACAGAAATATTAGTGCATTAGTATGTGTACACAGGATGCACAGGAGTGAAGCCTTCTGAAGGACTTAAGAGATTTGCTTACCACTTACCGAAATATAGGAGTATGACCAGGCTTTGGTTTGTTCCAAGTAAAGTGCGAAGGAACAGAAAGAAATTGGTCTCCGGGCAAGTCTTTTTTCAAGGTGTGTTGAGATCCAGAGCAGTCATCTACTGCAGTTTCCAGGGATGATGATAAGTTACCCTGTTCTTCAGGACAGATATCGATTTTTCCAGATAAAGTGGCAGTCTGATCCTCTGAGGTCTTTCTTGTTTTAAGAGGAATATCAGTCTCTGTACAACACTGAAATGGTGAAAGGCCGGAGTTAAGACCTTGTACATTATGGATGGAAGTGTTCAGCCATGTGTCTTCTGTTATGCTTCCTCTGGGAGAATGACCAGGTGATGGAGTTGGAGAATGGTGAGGAGAGAGAGAACCAGCATAGCAAATCTCAGCACTGGAGTGTCGTCGTTTCCCACAGGGGGATGTAGGTCTTGATGAGGGCCTTGATGTTGGTCTAGGGCTTAGCCAATTTTCATCTGTAATGCTAGTTCTAGGAGAATGACAGGGAGACTGTCGAGGTGACAAGGCATGCCCAAATCCATATGGCTGTTGCCAAGATTCATCACTGGGACCTCTTGGAGAACCACCAGGAGATGCCAAAGGAGAGCCAAGGGTAAATCGAGCAGCTGCTTCATTTAACTCCGAGTCTACATCATCATAAACATGGGAAATGGATTCGCAAGAGGAAGCATCTGAAAACCAACTTCTGGAGGAAATGCTGCTGGCAGGGCTTGGGCTAAGGGATGATTCCCTGTATGATGGCTCAAGAGGAAGATAGAGATGGTCCCTTGAAGGCCTTTCCATATACTCATTTTCTGTGCCATTTGTGTGCAATTCATCTTCATTGGCTTCAATCCCCTGATGACAGTTAGGTGAAATTGATGTAATTTGAATACTAGGGCACTCGAAGGGTTTGGGTCCACCTAGTGGACTATATTTGGATTCTGGTACCTCACAAGTTCCTTCATAGTTCTTGTGACTCTGAAGTCTTGTAGGTGGTGACAGAGGAGAGGAGTGAGACTGCAGTCCATGGCGAGGAATACAAATTGGCTGATTTACAGACGATGATGGTTGGTCTACATTGAAGATGTATATGGATGCACAGTCATCTGACTCAAGATCTGAAAACAAAATAAATAAAGGAAGAAGAAAAAAGAGGAACAGAGTCAGAGTGCAATACTTGAAAAACGTCACAAGATCTTTTTTTGAAAACAGGACGTGTCCGGGAAACATCCTAGACATTTCTTATTATACTAGGCACACAAAGTAAAGCTCATTATTTCAGATCCCCTTTACTTATTTATAGATAGATATGACTACAGCTTAAGTTTTCTTTCATAAATCTAGTTTTCAACCAGATTCTAGTTTATCCACATCTTCAGTGGTTTAAAATGTAATACACACAGAACACGGGTTTAAAATATTGAAAGCATTTAAGACAAAATGCTCAACTCAAACTTCCTCTTCCATGAATTAATTATGAATTGAATGTAGTTATAGTCCATTAAATATTTAATCTTTTTATATGAATATGAACAAACACAACACTTTCTGCAATCCCACTAGTCAATACTTATAAGCCCGGGAGTATCATATGCACAGTATTTATCTCCTTTAACATTGGAAAGCATCTTACAGTGTCTCAAACTCCAATGAAGATGACAAACAACCCAAAGCATTTAATCAAAAGAGGCCTAACAAGGAACATTATTAAAGATATTAGGAAGAATCTTATTCCAAAGGCCTTTTTGGTTGCTTAGAAAACTCTCAAGTGCCCATCCCACAGAACAGCATTTTTTCAAATTGAGTCTCGCAAAGTTTGAGCGCAAGCTGTTCAGCATAAAAAAGGCAAAGTATTCCCAGATCTCACAAACTTATCCCAAACACAGGAAATATTCCAAAGAAAAACAAGCAATCACGAGGGAGTGCAAGTCCAGTTAACAAAATCAGCAGCTTTGTCCCACAGAACCAATGCAGATATTCTTGCCCTGTTTCTCAGCATAGGATTAAGCACTCCTACAATATATTTGTCCTTGAAATAAGTAGAAAACACATCTTTTTTCTTAATTTGTAATCGCTACGTTTCCACTCACTTCCCTAGTAAAAAGGATCCTTCCCTCTAAAATCATACAAAGCGTGAAGGAGACCCTCAAGTTGTTCACCACTCTATCATCTCCTAGAAGATGAATTCAACGTACTTGGATTATTCCCACTCAATACTGAAACTAGTCTGAAAAATCTGTTAACAATATTGTCTCTATAGGATGAGTAATTTGTTTTAATGCTGAATCACTTGGAAAGCTTTTCACCCATTAAAATTGTGCAGTTTCTAGTGTTGCTTTTATTTATTTTTTTCCAGTAGTAGGGGACTATTAGGCAGAAACCTATATATTTCCACAAAAAAAAAAAAACAAAAAAAAAAAACAAAAAAAAAAAAAAAAACAAAAAAAACCTGCTCCTTTATTAAATGTAATGATAAGACACCATGTTCATCTGACTATTTTCCGTAAATGCAAATCAGATGGCATTAATTGTATCTCAGGGTATTAGCTCTTTTATGTGTTTTTTTTTGTTTTGTTTTGTTTTGTTTTTGTTATTTTGTTATTTTGTTTTGTTTTTTAGTGCTGGGTAGAATATTAACACTTTACCAACTTTTTCAGATTTTAAGATTCATTAAAAGTTATTAGGCAAAAGACCCTTTCAACAGACTCTTTTTACACACTCAGCAGAAGTCACTTATCATTCAAAAATATATATTAACTCTAGCAGATGTTTCAGTATTATCCCTCAATTTGCTGCCTTTGCTGCCCTGAAATGAAGATGGTTTTAAAATAAATTTATTCTGTCTCACAATCAAATAAAAATACCCAGACAGGAAGCCATGTATTTTAGGCCCTTCCACGATGGAAAAAAAAAATAGGATGTTAATCAAGTCATTCAGCTTCATTAATAGCAATCATCTTAATATTAACTAAAAGCCATTATTCAGAAACAAAACAAAACAGAACAGCATCTCCTCAGAGACGAGAAGGAAGCATCTTCAAGTGGAGACAAAGCATACTGTTACCAAGGAACAGACTACACAGACAATGATCCTCACATTAAGAGGTGCAAAAAGGAATTTAAGACTAATACTAAATAGTTTTACATGCATTGTGTGATTTTATATGTAACATTACATTTATATATGGGCGTTCACCTGCTATCCCTCCCCAGCAGCATGCATGCGTGTACTCAAAACACAGGCAGCTGGAAACCTGCAGTCAGAACATGTTAGCCTCTAATGAACGCCAAATCCCACAAGCGCACTTAAGACTGTGGAAACAATATATTTTGAAGTCTAAGTCACGCAAGCCAATTTCAGACATGATCAATAAACCAAACTAAGATTTATCTTAGTTTGTGCCTGTTCTCCACCCCTCACTTTATAATCATGTGTTAAAATAATCTGCTAGTTACTCATACAAAGAACAACATTAAATATTAGGACTGTCTCATTAATTCTACTATGTTAGTTACCAACAATTTTGTCATATTAAGAACTGTATAAAGAATTTGATCTGCAAGAGCCCTCTAACTAAATAGATGGAATTAGTAAGCATACAAAGATGAATACAACTTCACTGAAAGAAAGGAGGGGAAAAAAAAAAATCCTGACAATCCTTAAGATGGAAAGGAGTGAGAATAGCTGAAAGAAATCCAACAGAGGACTTCAAGAGATCAGAGAGTAAACAAGCTCACGGGAGTATCACAAAAGGCAAGTACAAGGCAAAAAGGAGTTATGCAAAAATCCATGGCAAGGGATGGAGTTATGGAAATCAGATAACTGAATGGGAGAGCTATTACATCCAAGTAATCCTTGTAAGGGAGCAAAAGATGTTGTAATAAAGGAGTAAAGACGGCTTAGGCCTTTGCTGACCTTAAAATATGTGCTGGAACCATTGAAGAAACAGAAACTAGGTCAGATTACTGAGGTAGAGCAGAAAAGCCACCACAAGCACATGGAGGCAAGATGCTCAGTAGGACATAGCAAAACACAAGGACAGAGAAAAGCACTGCCATCCACATCCAAATCCTGCCACAATCCTGAAATGGTAGACTGTAAATGCTTCTTCAGTAAAGGCAAGCAAGGAAATTAACAAAATTAATAACAATGCAGAGTAAAGAAAACTGGCCCGAGTAAAAGGTTAAAAAGCAGTGAAGAATTACAGATCAATCAAGTTAACTAACTTCAGTTATAGGAAGTAATTTGCTCCTGTAAGCATTTAAAGACCAAGAAACAAAACAAGAAGTCAACGTTTGTTAAGAACAAAACCACATCAGACACATTTTGTTGTACAACCGAGGAAGGCCTTTTGGATTGGTAGCACACAGAGAAGCTCAGCTTTGCTTTAGCTTACTACAACACCACACACTACCATGCATGGCGGAGGCAGCGAGTCTCTAGAAATAAGCAAAGCCCTCTTCCCCTCCCCAATGAGATGGTGTTTACTAGTGGGCTCACAAAAGGCAGCGCACACCCTGTATTCCTAACATGCCCGTCAGCTACACGGAGGTGCAGCCTGCCACTGGTGTCTCCCTCGTGTGTCTGTGCCTCAAGGACAGCCAGGCGCTCCAGCACTTGGAGCACACGTTTGCTACTGCCTGGAAGCGCACGAGCCCACAGCAGCTCACTGGCAGCACCGAAACACTGGCTGGTCTGTGACTGAGCTGCCAGCTACACTTCAACGTAACAATATTCCTCAGTTAGCTCAAAGAACACCCAGAACAACCATTTCTAAAGCACATTTTGCTCGCTGCCTGACATATCACACTGCTATTCCGGACCAGCAATGCTTCCCACCAGTTGTTCTCAGCGATGAACTGGCACAGGCGTATGTGCAGCTGTGCAGCGAGCCCCATTTCTCCACAGAAGGAAGGTCAATTACTATCAAATGTCTGAACATAAGCCCTGTGCCAAATATATCCAAACAGTGGTATTAGTCTAGGTTTGTAAGCCCATAAACAAACAGGTTCAGACAATAAGAGTTGTTATAAGGTACTAAGAAAGTGCAACATGACCTAGGTCTTACAAAAATACTACTGTGAAAACAGGATCAGTAATAAAGTCCTTTAAATAGCATAAGGAAGGACTCGAGCATTGCCACAGACATCATGTGTGCTCTAACACGAGTCATACAATCTGTCTCCATTCCCCAACTTTAAGAAGAGAAGGACACCCTCCTCTGTTTTTCAGGTCTGTCACAAGTCACCTTTACCTCTTTCCAAATTTGATGATATTAAAAGAATGCCACAGAAGTATCTGTTAACACAAACAAAAAAACATCAGTAGCTCCACTTTTTAATTTCATTATCCTACTCAGTTGCAGCAATTCATATACCTCTTGGGGAGAAAAACGAGTCCAAAGCTTCACAGCAAACCAAACCCACTCAACAGCCCCAATTTGCTTTTTGTGCACTTAAAGACAACCCATCAGCGTTCATGGTGGCGCACTACTCCACTAAAGCTCTATAATTGGACATTTAACTCCAGATTTCCATTGCATCCTGCACATTCTCCAGAGACAATTCATGTCTTCCAACAAGCTTAAATGTCAGATCTAGCAGGGAACTTCAAAACAAACAACCCAAAAAAGCCCTGAAGAACAGCCACGTATTAGTTTATGAGGAGTCTAACTGACTAGCAGGCCACCAAAAATGGTAATAAAAAGGGTAAATTGTGAAAGCAATTACGGCAGCAATGGGGAGCAGGGGGAAAACACCCCTTTGTAGTCCAAGTTTACAAACACACAAAACATCAGTGCAAGTTCAAGCTTCCAGGAAAGGTTAATTTACTCCACCACCATTTGATGGAGGAGTACCCCATGTTCAATGATGTTGTGCTCTCTTTCATGGTCATATCTGATTACCCAGAAAGGAGAAAAATAAATTTTACTTCTTGTGTATGCTGCTAGATATAGGCAGCTCTGTTGTGCCCACCAGAATTTCACTCATCTTCTCGTCTTAAGCAAGGATCCTGAAAATGTGCATGAAAAACACTCTTTCACAGTGGCAGCTCGTCAATGAATCTTTTTCCGAGTCCTAGTCTAGATGAGAATTAATTATCCTCAGTAGAATCGCAGAGCAGTAACGAAGCTGCTCTAGCTTAAGCAAGAGAATAATACAGCCTATCAAGTGTTTACAACTGACATTTCACAGAAAAAGACCAGACTGGCTCGCAGGGTGTAACTACATGTTATGTTTTTTTCTGCAGTAACTACCCTCCCACGCACACTCACACGTATACAAAGCAGGAGGGGAAACAAGAAGAGTCGTATTTTTAACCCGGATGATTTTAGTAATCTGATTTACAGTGCAGCTACGTAAACTTTAGGACGTGGGGAGAAGCAAGCAGCCAGGACTGGAAGTGCAGGTGGTGTCACTCCCAAATAAAAACGTAACGTGCAACTGAAGCCTTCGGCCGTCGCCTGGTACACATTTCAAGTAGAAGGGCTGTCCATGGAGCAATCACGCTTCACCATGAAGTAACAGAATTCAGTTCCAAATAGGGAAGTAACAGTCATGAAACTTTATTGGGCACGTAAGAAAAACAGACTAAATAAACATGAAAATCAAGTGTATCTACTTAAGCCACAAGCACGTTTCCAAAAATTATGTACTTCAGTTGTGGCAAATGGAGTTAATCTCAGCTGAGAAAGCTTCTTCCTTGTTTTTAAAATCCAAGTTCTCATAATCTTTCATTGCAGAATGCTTTGAGAGATGCTGGCTAGACTGATGTACAAAGCAGGCAAAAAAATCCAGTTAGTAACAGTAAGTTTCAACAAGAATTAGTCACTCTATGTTCGGTTACAAGAACAGCGAAGAGCAACCGGAAGCACTAGGCAGTGTTTATACCTGGGCCTTCTCAAGCTCTCCTGGTATTTCGGGTTGATTGTGCAGCAGGCTTTCAAATGAGAACTTTTTGGAGCTTATGGTTCAGTATCTGTTCTCTTCTGGGGACAATGGACTCCATGAAGGGTTCTCCAGCTACTTGAAGTTCTGGTTAGTGCTTGACCTACCCAGTGAAATTGTCACCCCTCTGCCGCATGTCTGCACGATGACCAGCTCCCACCACCCCAGGTGTTTCGACAGCACTCTGCTGTCCCAGGGACACGTCCAGGAGCACAGTCTGCCTCTGTCCTGAAATAAGCACTGCACAGAAGCCGAGTTACCAAAACCAGAGTGCTTAAGTAGGGCCAAAGCAAAACAAACCAAAAGAGTAAACAGGTGCGTACAAGAAAATGGGTATCTTAGTTTGTAGGACAGCACAGTGACCCGGGCTGTGATCTTTGTGGAAGTGCATAGAAAAAAATGCAATAAGCAAAGACAAACAGTTTGTGTGGGGAGAGGTTAAGTCCTACAGCAAGACGAGGGAAGACAAACGGGAGCCTGCCTCCTTCTGATTATCAACCAGAGCACAGTGCTGGCTGAGACCTGGTGCTGACAGCATCTGAGCAAACCAGTTTGGGAACCCCTCACACCTCAGCAAAGCTACCCCTTACTTCAGCTGCTGTCCTGCAATACAACAGAGTAAAGCCTGCTGTGCCGCAGCAGTCGGTCCTACCACATAGGTACTTTAAATCTTTAATATTACAGCTTTTCACCAATACATTTTCTAATACAGCTGGAGTGTAGACTTCACATGTACAGAACTCAAAGGCTCTGTATGTTAAGGGACTGAGATGAGCCAGAATGAGAAGTGCTCGCATCAGTGAAGAGTTATCACCCCCCCACCCCCTCTAAGTTCACTTTGCTAACTGACTGACACAGTAAGTGTCACAGGCAGAGACGGGCATGGAACCCAAAAGGAGACACCGAAGCACAGCTAGAAAGCTAGTTTTTCACCAATTTTCAGAATGATCCCCCAAAATACAAGCATGCCTCACGACTGTGTCACGTGCAAACCCTGAAACTTCCCATCTCTTCATAGAGTCCTCAGTAACTTGTATTTATTCCAGCAGGCACCTAATCAGCTTAAAATCAAATCTTCCCCCAGCCAGCAGAAATGCTAACCCCTTTGAAAGGTACTGCTATCTGCTGCTCTGAAGCCTAGACCCGACCATTCACACTGATGAAATACACAAACTCTGACCTAAATTAAAGTAGCTACATGCAAAACACAGAACGTTGACAAATTTTCTTAGCGGTTCCCTGCATTAAACCACACATTCTCTTGTGGCCTTGTCACTTGAGTACACTTATCCCAAGTGACACCACTAAAACCTTTTGTAATCAGGCTGTTACTCTAGCTCCTTTGTGTCCTTGATTTAGGGAACAGCTACTAGAAAGCATTTATATAAGGTATGGATGAATCCTTATCAATTACTGTAGACATTATCACCACCCTTTATCCAACACCAAAAGCAGTAAACCACTGTCACTCCCAGTTAATAAAAGCACCCTGGCTTCATTACCAGCTTGAGATCCTGGATATGTAGTGGGTTTTCAGTTTGGATATGAAGACACAAGAAGTTTGTAAAACAAGTTTAGTTACAAGGTAACGCTTTATTCCCTCTCTAGCATGGTACAAATACTGCTTATCAGTGAAATTTCTGTTTACGTGGCCTTCCAATTTGTCTGTTTAACCAAACCAATGTAAAACAATTCAGAAAAAAAAAATCACAGCATTGGCTCCTAAGAAAGAAAGGTAGCAATCACTGAAACACAAAGACTCTTGCTAAGGGGTGAATTGAGAGATAGTTGCCTCCTGCAATCCTGAATAAGCTCATCTATAAAAAAATTAAAAAAAAATCTGGGTTTGAAAGAACCTAAAAGCAAGTCCAGAGAGGAACACTTACAGGATTTTGAGTATAACTTCCTCCACCAACCCATTAAAAAAATAAACAGAAAGCCCTACTCCATCTAGTAATATTTTGCTATATTAAAAATATTTATCATTTTCAGAAGTGATGAATAACCTCCAAAAAGCAGCCTGAGAAGCCATTTTAAACAAACAATTGCTATTAAACTAAATATTAATATGAATAATTTCACTCTGTAGTTCTGAGGGTGATGTATTAGCCATAGGTACCTGCTCATGTTTCTACCTATGAATGTCTTTCTGCATGCTCAAATGAAGTATTTGTTTCTGCTTTTAAAAACCACAACACAACAAAAAAGCACACACACCAAACCAAACCGAAATGAGATTCCCATTTTTATGGCCATGTTGTTGGAAGATCACTGGTTGTGTTCCCATCATTGCACTCAGGTTCCCAGAAAGCTGATTCTTCTCCCGTTCCCCCAGGTATACAGAAACAAAGCCTGGCCCTCTCAACAAAACCCGCCAAAAATAACTCGTATCACACCTATCGCCCTTTGTCTGACAAGCAGCCATAAGCATTCAGTGTCAGGGAGACATTTAATCAGAAGAGCCACGTAAACGATTAAGTTCAGCTGTTCAGTCAACTCGAGAGACGTGCAGCCGGCAGCACAGACAGAAAGCCTTCTTACCGATCAGCTCTGCCGTTCTTCAGCTTTGAACTCATCTTCCCTGAAAGACTTTGAACAGCTCGGCACATTTTTGCACGACCTCGCTGCCAGCGTTTCGCCGCCGTACTTAGAGACGGCTGTGCTGGAGGCAGAACCGAACAGCGGCTCATTAATGGGCTTGCTCCTGCTTCGCGATTTTACTTGGCCTTGCTGATCACTTCACTCCTCTTGAATTCCACTGTCATCTGAACCCCCACGGCATGCCTGGACAAATGCAAGGACGGGGATGTTGTTTTACGGGCTGGGCTGCCTGCCAGCTCTGCTCCACGCACTTCCCTGGCCCACTAGGGCAGCTTTAGGCAACAACTCCTGTAGTTACGTTATTGCTGTGAACGGCCAAACTGCTGCTTGCGATTGACCCGGGCCCAATCTGCTCTTATTTCTCACTCATTCAACAGCAACAATACTAAATTTGCAGTTGTAGGGCACAAGGAAAAGGAAAACGTCATGTTTTCAGCAGAGGACTACTTTTTGCTTTCAGTAAAGAAACGATTTATTTCCAATTTTCGTATATCTGTAAGATAAAAGAATCAGCACAAACACTTTCCGTACCCAGCCCACCTCCCACACCCCGGCTCTCAGCACGTGTTCAGATTTACACCATCAGATTGGAGGGAGGGGAACAGAAAGTGGCACATCAGGATGAATACATACACGAAGTAAGTGACATTTGGTCAAACTGGGGATCTTTTCCAAATGGCTGCATGAGCACCTCTTGATGCTTTACACAGTGGGCCAAGAACCAGACACCAAATCATGAAAGTTATGAGATTAGATCAGGTGCAACTACCACAGCACATAACAGAACTTTTTTTGGCTTTTGCCAAATGGCCTCTTCCTGGTCAAGCTTTACCCAAAGAGGCAAGACTTCATTTTGCTAGCATAATATGAAAAACCACAACACATTTGAACATTACCATCTTAATCTGCGTTACTCTCAATGGCCAGGCAACACTGAATTTGGTGACACCAGCTTTGACTTTAATTCCTATCTCCCTCTGGTTCTTCCTCAGGCTCCCGACATTACCTTCAAGCCGTGCAGCTCTTGTCACAGACCCTCTATTTTTGGTCAGATGCAGCTGTTTGGTTTTCCCCCTGCCCTCCACCAGCAGATTATATAACCACAGCCTCTGCCTGATTTGCATCGTGTCCCTGCGCATCAGCCTTTTGCATGCACACAACAGCACTCACCAGCTTGTGAAATAAAATAGTGGCAGCAATTAAACTTCCCCACAAGCAGCAGTTCCTACTGCAATACATTTGTTGCTCTGTCTATCATAAATAAAAAAGTATTTTTTGTTTTAAAGTGTCATTTATTTCTAGTGGAGGAAAAAAAAAAAAAAGAAACAGACTTGAACAACTTGTTCATTCATCCCTTTCTTGCACCAGCTGAACCAGGCCTTCCTCTACACAAGTTCTCTTGCACAGAGCAGACACCTACAGAGCAGCACGGACAGCTGTATTTATACGGGTGGCTCAAACTATTCACATAAGCCTCAGAGATACCATCTTGTGCAAAGACTCGCTCTCCTACCCATTTACGCAAACAAATGAACCTAAACAGAGTAAGATGACTTCAGGCAAGCAATACAGGTGTGCAAGCTGATCTCTTAAAAAGCCTTCAGAAGGCTACGTCCCACAGGCTGCCCCTTCCCAGCTAAGGTGAGGGATCTGTAGCAGTCTGGGATCAGAAGCAAGGGGCCACAGGCAGGATTTCCACCTTCAGCAGCCCTCCCTCAGCCCCCACCTGCAGTGCACAATGACTTGCCAGCGTTCAGCCCTGCATCTTCCACCCAGCCCAGTTTTGAGACTTTCTTTCCTACCACAATGTGACTTTCTTAGCACTACCCACCCTAACCATTACCTTAGGGAAAAGAACAAGAAGTTCAAGTGCACTGCAGGCTTCTATAAACATTTTAGCCTGGTTTCTACTCTCTAACAGCAGCCCCTGACAGCAAAGATGTCACAAATACACATTTAAGAAGTGAAAAATGTTTTAGATATTAATGATCAAAGCAAAGCTATGAAGACTAGTATTACGGTGCTGTTTCAGTACAAGTCATCTGCTGTAAGATTTTTTAGTACATAACTGAATTAAATGACAGACATAGTGCCAACTTTTGCTGCAGAGATCTCTGCCTAGCTGCTGAGGAAAGTTCAGACATCGCTCCTGGGCATTCAGCACACCAGCAGCGAGCACCTGCTGAGCAGCCCAAGAAGCTCCAGGATGCTCGTAGGGAAAGAAGGGCAAACAGGGAAGGCTTTGAAAGGAAGTAGCAGGTATTGCTTTGTCAGTCACAATTGCCAAACGAGCATTTCATTCTTGGTATTCAGAAACAGCTTTGAACCAGTACACTACTGGCTCTAAGCTACAGGGAAAAGAAAAGAAAAAAAGTAGAACAAAAGCATACAAGTTTCCAAATAAACTAAAAAGCCAAATCCAGATAAACCAGAGCAGGGCTCCAGCTCACAAAGACATTCTGAACTGTCACTAAATCCATCACCAAACTGGGATATCAAAACCAAACAAACCCAAGCAAGCAAAACCAATAACCCACAACTATTTTTTTTTTTCAGGATGTAAGAGAGATTGTGGGAAATAATGCACCAGTAACAAGATAACTGCACAGCATTAGCTAACCAAATATTAAGTCACAGAAAATATGGAGAACCCTTTCTCAGTTTATTTCGTAGCTTCCAAAAAACAGCTATTATGGACAAAAACTCCAAGGAAGATAGCTTTCATTCTCATAGTAAAAACGTATCAGTACTTTTAAAATATTTGTATTTGGGGAAATCAAACAAAAAACAACCAAGGATGACTACATACATTGAAAGCTAAAAGGTATTATGGAATTGTCTTCCTCCACTTCATAATTCAACAGCAAAAAGTTGGGGGTTAGGGTGGGCATATTGTTCTGCTCTCCTGGGTAACAAACCCTTTCGCTTTCGGAAGACTTCTGCAGAAATAACAGGCCCATTTTTGACAGGATTCAGAACAGAAGCATCAACAACTCAGCTGTCACAATTTCCTAAGCAATTAAATAATTCATCTGCTGGATATTGACAGTCTCTAAGTCAGTCCTCATTTCACGTATTGAATAAATAATAATCTGGGATGTTACAGAACTTCACCAGATCTGGAATTCCCAGCTCAGTACCACATACTCTAAGTTCTTCAAAGGACCTTCCCTTGTAAAAACACCTTTTTTGATAACAGAAGATAAACCTTGAAAATAAAAAATCAGCTGAAGAAACAAATCATAGCAACTTGTACTTGCTCCCTTCTGCACTCGGCATTTTTCAATGCCAGACTGCAATTTTTACTATACCTCAACCTCAACAGGGTTTGTAACAGCAGCACCTAGCCCATTATGCAGTTTACTCGATTAATGCCTTATCAATTCTAAATTCAAACTTCCCAAGCTTACAGTTAATAGTATTGCAAAACTGAGCGGTAGAAGGGGTGGGGGCATCAGAAAAAACAGTATTCAAATTCTACTAGTCGAGTGTTACATATTCAAATCTCAAAAATCTCTAATTAAAAAGACCAAACGTGGTGGCACCTCAAATATGTTGACCAACAAAGGCAGTTACGTGGCAACCTCTTTTACTGGAGTTCACAGGACCAACAATACCGTAATCCAAATGCCTACTTCAGCAAAGGCAACTGATACTGGGTGGCCAGATGCAGTCAGATGCTGCCCCAACTAACAAAATAGTTTTGCAAGGAAGAGCACAACAAAGGGCCTTGGTTCACCTCAGGGCACTGGAGGCCTGCAGTGTTTTGTCAGCAGATGAAGCTGACCTGCACCTAGAGCCCAGAACCACCTGCTCTGAGCGCTGAACACTGCAAGATAAAAGCGATCTCGGGGACAAGGACACTGAAACACCAGGGGAGGTTTGGCAGAAGGTGCTCAGTGCCTGAACACCGCTTATAAGTATCTGAAGCACTTCTGAACCCAAGCAAATGCTCATGTCAGGACACGAGGTATATGAAGTGGGCAATCCCCCTGATTTTAACCAAAGAACACAGCAGACTGCAGTACTAGGCCACAGCCTCTCAAGTGCCTTAGAGCCATCTTTCATGCATTCCCCTCAGCAGCAAGAGCTACAATTTTCAGATCTAGCGCACAAGCTCCACTGCAGAACGGTGGTCTCAGTCTCTGCCACTGAGCACAAAGCTAAGCCCTTTAGTTCCAGCATCCTGCAAGCCCCCGAGAGTGTTTTATGCGCTAGCTCAGAATACAGCCTGGTTTAATTTCTCATATTGACCTTTCATGTCACAAAAAACAGCAACTGCAGCCTGGGTCTAGCATTTTCTCATTCTCAATCACTCAGAAGTAATAATTAAAAACAAAACAAAACAAAAAAACAAAAAACAAAAAAAAAAAAAAATTAAATGAATGAATAGGTCACATTTTTTGATTTTGGTTAAAAAGTCACAAATTAAGATATATAATTATTTATGTACCCATATGGAAGAATTAAATCCTCACAATACTGCAGTAGTCTCAGCATAAAAGAAAGCATTAACTTAGATTTTCGTGCTATTTGCACCAGAACTTAGTACCAGACACTTCTTTCACGAGGATGCCGATCCCAAACACCTCGGGAGATGAGCATGAGGCACAAGAACTTTCCAAGTGTTCATAATCACAGAAAACTTGGCAATTTAAGTATTATTTATTTCAAATTAAGCACCTTCCCCTGTCACCTACACACTTTATTATCACTACATGTTAGGAGAAAAAAAACCTTACCCTTACTTTGCTGCACAACTGACAATATCATTGAAGCGAGTGACATGGGATTATGAAACACGTGCTTTAAGGAGATGCAACAACTTCTGTTCGACTAATATACTTGGACAAGGGGGAAAGGGAAAGTATACGACTTCCAACTAGGGTCCTCTCTTACGAGGAATCTAGCTCTGGATCTACAGGCAGAACTGACAGCTAAGCTGTGGCAATGCCAAGAGGCAGAGGCCTTTTTGTAACCCCTCCGCCTCAGGACCACGTCTGGGGCACAGACCAGCCACCCCCAGCACGTCACCAAGCTGTCAAGTTTCTGAGTTGGGGACGCAGATCAGAGAATCCCAGAATGGCTGAGGCTGGAAGGGACCTCTGGAGATCATCTGGTCCAACCCCCTGCCAAGCATTTCTCACTGAAAGCCACAGCAAACGAATCTGTTCGTCGTCTGAATATCGCATTTTCAAATTTGCCTTAAAAACAGTTGTAAATTATCAAGCATGGAAGTTTCGCTCTCTTTGTAAAGTAATATCTGAGCCACTGGTTAAGGAATGCTACCAAAATACAAGTACTATAAAAGCGTCCAGTTTTCTGTACTCGTTTTCTCATTCTCATCTACCATTGACTGAGTAACTGAGTAACATAGTTTAGATTATTAGTTTAACATGAAAAGAAAAGCAAACAGAAATTGGGACGTCACCATTATTTTTGTTGTAATTTATTAACACTCCCCATTGTTTCCCGTTTGACTTGAACGCATCCTGTTCATCGGGTGCTACAACGCGTTTGTTTTGGCTAGCAGAACTCAGGCCCCCTTCCCAAAAGCACCATCTGCTTTTTACTATTCCTGTCTACTCCACCAAGCTGGAAAATAAGGGAGGAAAATCCCCCCCTTTGTTGGAGCAATCTGTAAGCTAAAACTCCGCATCAAAAAAGTTGGAGGCTGGGGTTGTTTTTTTTAGCAACTACTCCCCAGCGTTCGCGCTGGACTCTATGCAGAGCGTATCGATGAATTTTTTTTCCTGATCAACTTCTGCAGACCAGCAAGTGAGCGCACACAACAACATGGCTGCACCATCTCGCCCGGCTCCAGCTGCGTTTCGGACCTATCTTGCCATCTCACCGGGCAGGCTCGGGACGGCGCGTTACCAGCCAGCCCTTATTTCAAGTAGGTCACAAAAGAGGCGCAGAGCCGGCCAAGTCCAGCGCAGCCACACGCCGCACAGCTGGCTCTCCTTCATCCCCTGCACGACAACTTGGGGGGAATTCGCGTGCTGGGCGCTGCTCGAGGAAACGAGAGGGGTTTTTAAAGGGCTTCCAGGCTGCAGGGGCGCCCCACAGCCGGGCAGCAGTGCCACCAAACCCTGCAGGGGGGTCCCTGGGCCCCAAACCCCGCACCTCAGCACGCCCCCACATCGCGATCTGGGCTCCCCGGGCGGCGCAGGGCGAAGTTTTGGGGTTTATTTGTGTGAGTCTTTTAAAACTTTTTTTTTTTTTTTTTGCTTTTTCTCCAAGAAACCGGCGGCGGCGCCCCCTCGGCCTCCCGCCGGCGAGGGGCGGGGAGCGGCGCCGTGAGGCGGCTGCGGCCCCTCAGGGCGGGCGGGACGGCGCCGCTCCCCCCACACCCCCCGCTACTCCCCAAAAACCCCCCCAAACCCCCGGAACCCCCCCAAATCCCCTCGATACCCCCCTAAGCGCCCCCACAGCCCCCCCGATGCCCCCCTGGTTGCTCCCCTGGCCTCGCCGTGAGGAGAACGCAACCCCCCCCCCACGTCCCGTCACGGTCCCGTCCCGGGGTCCCCTCCCGGCCCCGCGGCGCGCACCTGCAGGCCCCAGCGGCGGCCCGGGGCCGGGCTGCCCGTCCTCGCCGAAGATGAGCCTGAAGTCGAACTCGTCGCTGGCGCCGCAGTTTGCCGTAGTCATGGGGTTGGCCGGCGGGGCGAAGCGAAGCGAGACCCCCCCGGCAACCCCGGGCCGGGCTGCGCTGGGCCGCCGCCGCCGCTCAGGGCCGCCTCATAGCAGCGGGCGGCGCCGCGGGCTGAGGGACGGCGGCGGGCGGCAGGGCGGGGGGGCCTCGGCTGTCAATCAGCGCGGGGAGCGCCCGCTATTGGCCGCGCCCGGGGAAGCCCCGCCTCCCTCCGGCTGGGACACGCCCCTCTGTTGGGAGTCGCACACCCCCCTCCCTCAGCGCTCGGGTTCTGTCTCGCGCGGGGTTTGGGCCCGTGACGCCGCGCGGCCCCGCCCGGCCGCGGGGGCTGCTGGGGGATGTAGTTCGCAGGGAGGCACCGCCCAAGGGGAGCGCGTAAAGGGGCGGGGCGGGGCGCGCCACGTGGCGGCGCGGGAGCGCGCCCGGCGGGCACGGGGCTGGGGCGCGCCGCGAGGGAGGGGGCGAGGGGAGCCGGGGCTGGGGGGGTGCTCCTGGGGCAGGCTGTAGGTTTGGGGGTTAGTGCCTTGTGGGTCGGATTGCTCAGTGCATCTGTAGCTGAGGGTATCGCTGTGCACAGGGCTGAGCGCGTTGCTGCTCGCATCAATGCAGATGTGCAGGTGTGGCGGCCCCACCCGTGTCTGCAGCCAGGTGCGCCTGTAGGTCAGCAAAGGTGATGAGAACAGAGCTTGGTGCCGGTGTAGGGTCCTGGGTCCAGGTGAATTGTGAGGGCCCAGTTAATGCCATCTGTCTGCACGCTCGTAAAGAAGCTCAGTAATCTGTGCTGAAGAAGCCCTGCCTAAACAAAAAGCCCCTTTCTGGTGTTACAGATTTGGTGGAAGCAGAAAGCATCGTGCTTAAAAATAAAACTGAAAAACCTCTGCAGGCCTTGGCAAGGGAGGAGCCCGTCTAACTGAGGATGGGCCGCTCCATGTAGCACAGAGTACAAAGCTGCTGGGGGTTTGCCTTTCCCTTAATCCTCTAATGCACCATCCCTTCTGCTGTCGCTTCCCATGCACCATGAGCTGTTTCTGTATGTAAAACCCATGAGCAACTGCAGCTATTGCTCCTCCAGTGCTTAAACTGAAGGCTGATGCTCCTGCTAGGGGAGCCCACTCCCTCTCCTAAAGGAAGCCCAAACCTTTACGAGCCCTTGGTTTGTTGCCTCTTTTATACCTCTAAATCCAAGGTCATGGAGCAAGACAAGCTGGAAAAGAATGTGTAATTGGATTAACCAAGGCTTAAAAAAAGCCCTCGTGCCTTCATTCTTGAATGAAAACAGGTCTTTGAGAAATGTTTAATGATAACAGATAATTTTTGACTTAAAACTTTGGGATAATCTCTCTGATTCTCAAAGCAGATAAATTATAATTCATCTTATTGTTAAATAATGGTTGTGTCAGGTTACAGCAGGTGGAGTAACTGTAGTACTTTCCTGTTCTGCTACACCAGCACGTTATTCATTATGCATGTCCCTGGAGTAAAATACAACCAAATTTGTTTTTGCATAAGGGGGTACGTGAGCACAACAAGCATTTGATCCCGGTTCTTTGATAAGATGCTCAGAGTATAATTCTAATCAGCAGGCTAACCTAAAAATGTACACTAGTGTTCCTTTCCTCTGACTGTAAAACGAATCTTTTCTCCACTGTTTGAGACAGATACTCAGAAAGCTATGATACCTGCGGGTCATTGGGGAGTGGGGAGTGGTTCCAGTCCTACTTACAGCTGTTGGTAAAAAGGAGAAAAGACCATATATCCTGAAATAAAATAGAGCAATCGGTTATCTCGTGGCCATCTAGCCAACAGAAAGGATTTACAGAATTTGTAGGAAGTAAGGCAGTAACCTTCATAAGGCTTTTTCCTTCAAAATCAGGTATATCCAACTCTTTGAATTCAGAATTACTGTTTCTTGCCAGTGATACCCTCCTTCCTTTGTCTTTTCTTCACCATATTTCTTCACTCTACTTTCTTTGTCCTGCTGCACCAAAATCCACGTCCTTTCTGCGCTGAATTTGTAAAAAGAAAAACCCCTTCAACCCCCTTCCACGGAGCTGAGGAGTAATTGGGGCGTGACGGAGAGCGAGTTGGCAGAGGCCCTCAAAAGAGTGACGTGGGTTTACATCAATTTCCAGGGACTTAGGTCAACCTCTGCGCTTGAGGTCCGCAGCGTGGATGGCTGATTTGGCATTAGCTTGCTACCACTGCCTGCTGAACCAGCGGTGGTAACGAGGGCAGCATTATTTCGCTTGTGTTTTTGTGAGGGGGTGCTTTTGTTTATTCATCTAATATCTGTAGGTGGTTTCTGTCCTTGCTGCTTTTAGGCTGTGTTATTGCATCCAGATGGGGATACACCTTGATCTGGTCAGAAGCTGGAGTAACTGCGTGTGCCTCGAGAAGGAAAGAACACGCTTCCTGTGGTATTTGAATCCTTTCCAAACTGGGGCTATTTTCTAGGCGTGTTGTGACTCTCGGCTCCAAAAACCTGAGGGCTGCGTTGTGCCGTGTTTTATTTTCCACACATCATCCTATGCTGGATAGCAAGGAATTCTGGAGCTGCAGCCACATCCCAAGATCTGTATTTGTCTTGGAGAAACAGGGATTCCTCCCCCCCTTCCTACGGGCAGCAAATCAAACCCAGCTGTGCAATTGTAGCCAGAATAGGCTTTGGAAGAAGCATGGTCAGGCATTCGTTCTGCATGATTCAATAAACCAAACAGACTCGAATTAAGAATATAATGCACAAGGTTGTATTTCAGATGCTTGATCTCGTTCCCTTTCGTGGTTGAATCTGGACCTGTTTAGAAGCCACACACACCAGCGTGGCATAGAAAGGGCAGATGAGAAAGCACAGAGAAAGACTTCTGGAATCAGCAGATAGTGTTCTTTGGCTGCGTCGACGGTTATGCTTTTTACAGCTACTATTGAAAAAAAGCATGAGTGCAGAAAGATTTTTTTTTTTTTTTTACTGTTGCAAATATATCCGTAGACACTTGCACTCATTTGCAAATGGCATAAAAACAAAATATCACAGCTTTTATTTCTCTCACTGCTAACAAGTCAAATCAATTTTTTAAGCATGCAGAACTGTGTTACGTAGGAGACGGATACTATTTCAGCATAGAGGCAGTGTTTGGGGAAGTTAAATTCAGCAGTCATATAGAAAAGGGGCTTGCATTCTGCACACGAGGTCATAGGTTATTTATATTTAATATGTGACATCTGGCATTTAAATAATTTCCTTGGCTAATTACCAGTGCCTGGGTGAAATGTGAAACTTCTGCCATTGGGGAATTAAAAGGAAAACAAAAACAAAAGTAGATTGCAGAGCGCTGGAAAGTTTTGTAGGAAAATTAGGAGTTGTCCTAATTCAGGCATCAGAATACATGGTAAGAGAAAATGGAGTAAAAGGGAGTAATTTGACTGAACTTTGATAAATTTTAAGATTTCTGGGAAAATTTGCAGCCATCCTTTTCAGACTCTGCCACTACTGTTGATTTGCAACACTCCTATCTAGATTTCATGCTCAGCATTTGATCAATGGGGCATTTGTAATAACAAGATCACAAAGTGAAAAAAAAAAAAGGTTGCCTACAAGGTGTGTGTTGACAAAAACACACCTACATAAAAATTTAATGAGGTCATAGAGTCTCATTTAACCATTTTACAGGTTTCCCCGGGAAGTTTCACCGCTCCCGTAAACTTCCTGCAGCCTTATTAGTACATTTCAGTAGATTTTTCTTCAATATGTATTTTACTTTAAACAATCAATTCTTTGCTTTATTGTTTGTTTAACACTCTGCCACGTAAAGCAGACATTACTTCATGAAGTTTGTTGCTGCTTTATATTTCCATAGTTTTACACAGCGGGGTTGAATCCCCCCATTTGGAAGTTACCATCACACACTAAAAAGAGCAGAGGGTCTGGAAACCTGGCACCTAGTTGCATTGCTCTCTCCACAGAACTTCCATTTGTAGCATTTTGCTCTCAGATCATCAAGTGAAAGCCAAATAAAATTATCAGCTGCGTTATTACTTACTGGTATCAACATATAAGGACACTCCAGGCACAGGTATTTGCTTCCGAAGAGATTGCTTTTATAGATACCTTAGAGTCTTATTACAAAGCCTGCAGTGGTTTGTTGGTGAAATCAGATGACAACTGAGATTGCTACCGGAACAAGAGCAAACTCCTTTAATGCACAGTGATGTTTGCATAAGATAAATATTTGTGGAAACTCGAATGAGGTTTCATAAAAGCTCTTAGGCTTGATACAAAGTCTAAGGGGGCATTTTAATTACTTTTGCATATTTTAACTTTCATTTTTGAAGGTTTGCTAGCCTGCAGAAAGTCCTCTCGCTAAGGTAAGGACTGGGACATAGAAAACGTGTTCAGTTCCAAGCTTCCAGTTTCTTAGAGGCTAACTTTTAGACTTTCCCAAAGGGCATAATTAATTTGCTCATTATGTAGTCATCTAAAACACTGCTGTTGGTTCCCTCTAAGGTGATGATAATGCAGATTTTGTTGTCTCTTTTTTTTACTTAGATAGCACATGCCTCTTCATAAGGACTCCAAAGTTTGGAATATTTCTTAAACATTGCTTGAGCAACCAAGCAGCCTAACTGGGTGATTTGGGCTGGTATTTCTCTTTGTGCTGGAAAAGGAGAAGCATCACACGACTATCACAGGAAAATGGAACCCGTCTCTGAGCCTCTTGCTAGTTCTCTAGGACCTCTACAGAATATGATAATCCTATGATATGGCTCTGTTTTTGTTCAAGTGTACTGCCTGTATGAATCCTGAGAGGCTCATTCTTCAGTGAGAGACTGTCAGCCTTGTGCAAATCACTTTTGTCCTTGACTCAGGTCAGCCTAAGCCAACATAAAACAATAGGCTCTAGTGCCGCGGAACGCTTGAAAGGCTCCTTGGTAGTTTGGATTTTGGACTGCTACCTTTTCTCTTTGTGGAACTGGATCCATTTTGCAGTCATCAGATCACATGTGCTCACACCACTTGTTTGGTCTGTTCCTAACGAGCTTTGTGACCCAGTGTCTTAATTTGGATACAACAGCTTTCAGCTGAGAGGCAACAGGTGTTGAACACGACTGCCATGTCCCAGCTGTGGCAGGTGCTTGTGTGTCTTTTGTACTGCGATCCATTCCAGTACGAAGTCGAGCAGCCCAGCCAGGTGGTTAACATTTAGTTTTTGCTTTGCATTAGAATAAAAGTAGCACTGGCAGCGTCATCAAGAGTTTTCATTAACTGCTCCTGCCCCTCAGTTTTGAGTTGATTGAGTTTCTGCCTGGCTTGGTGTCCAGATTGCATAGAAGAGGGTTGATGCTTCTTTGACCGAGCAAGGGCTGGGAGGTTTAACTATTTGATTTGGTCACAGAATCAATCCTCACTACAGCCAGTTATCTGACACCATGCTGCTGGCCCTGGTCCTTATCTTTCTACCCTAACCCCTTCCCAGGCATAGGCTTTGCTGGGTCCTCTGGCTCCTTTTATGCAAGACTGAATTGTGAGATAAAGGTACCGCTGTCTATTAAAAACGTATGGGAAGCAGAAAAGTGAAAACTCAGAACTGATTAAATACTGCTTTAGTATTCTTCCAAGCTGGAGAATGAGCTGTTCAATTAACACTGTGATCACAGTCAGCTCTGGAAGGATATTACTTAATATATGTTCACACTTCTAATATTGATTTTTTTTTTCTGTATTTGCAGGTCCTATATATTTGTTTCTCAGATTTGCATAAGCAATGGGCTAGCTGTTAATTTATATTGAACAAAACAACTGAGTTTCAGTGAATGCTCAAATAAAATGGATTTCTAACACGTATTCAAAAATCTTATCCCAAGGATTTATGTCATCTAGTCAGCAAGCAAAAACAAATTATATAATCAGTCTTTTTGCTTTTATCAAAAAGGCCATAAAGGTGTGAATATGCAGGCTGAGTTCACTGAGCATGTCACAAATCATCTGTCAGCAAATGCAAAATGTTTGACCTACTGCATACTCCTTGGTTGGCCAGGGCCTGGTGCTCCTATACATTAAGAAAGAATAATACCAATACGCCACAAGGAGGTAACTAGTAATAAGCTACAGAACAATTATTTTCAGATTAGGAAAACTGGTAAGAGAACATGCTAAACTTGTTAAATTTGACATTATGACAGTAATAGAATGGGTAAATAATTCTATTCTAGGTTTTAGCTAGAAACGACATAGTAGTTGCATCTAGAATGGTAGTAACAACTGGGAAACAAAGAAGGTAACCCAACGGGAAAGTCATCTCCATGAAAAAACAAACACACAGAAGTAATTGGTAATAAGTAGGTTAAGATCCATAAATGAAAGGCACTATATCAAAATTAAAAGCTACCTCAGGAGAAAGTAGATGGAAGTCAAAAAAATAATACTAGAAAACCTCTACATACTATTTATCTATTTATGTTACATCCATGAGGGAGCAGCAGCACAGCAAAACGTTTTGGCCTTCACAAATAATGTTCCCTAAAGCCAAGAGGGAGATGGAGTTTGTTAAGAATGCTGGGCTGACAACACCAAAGAAAAGCACAAAGGCCACTGTTCAAGCAGCAAATTATAAATGAACCTGGGCTCTATACTGGGGCCTCCAGTGATGTTTGCTCCATAGCAGGAAGACCAGCATTTGCTATAGCGGTACCAGATATGGAGATGTCTCTGTTATATTGTAGCTGCTGACTAACACTGCTAAACTAGTGGTTGGAAACAGATTCTGGCCTGAGCGGATTTGATACAGCTTCAACCAATAATGTGGAGATGAAAAGATGCCATGTACTTCTGCAAGCCATCTTCAAAGGCTTTTCTACAGATGGAAGATTAACACAAACCAGAGTTGAAGCAAGGCCTGCTATGAAACATATATCTGGAGGAAAAAGAATGCAAAACCCATGAAGATCAAAAAAAGCTCAGAACTATTGCATGGCAGAGTAGAGTGGTCTTTGATAAGGACACAATGAGGTTAAAAATAATTTAGCTTTTGCTAAACTTAAGAGAATGGGGGGAAAATCAGGAAAAGAACATTTAAGATTAACATTTGAGGAAAAATGTAAAAAAAAAAAAAAAAAAAAAAAAAACAGCAAGAAAGATACTCCATCAGGGAATTGATCTTATTAGAAGGAAAAAAAAAAAGCTTGAAAATTGTTGTTTTGCCACTTTTGTCTCTCCTCTTACTCTTTGTATTTTTATAGAATAAGAGCCAAGTAAAACATCAAAAAGATGGATAATTTTTCTATCTCAAATATCTACTGCTAATATGCAATCTACCTTTTATCTTATTGTAAACAAAGAAAATAGGCAGACAGTAGATACAAGAGTTTTAATGCAATGTTAGAAAGCTATGGATAAAGATTCTGGAAAAGAAAGACGTTGGAAGAGGAGAGTAATGTAAAGAGATGAGTAAATGCATGTGTGTGTGGGCACTGCTGAGTGCCCACTGCAGAACCACAGCAAATAAATGAATCAGAATAGGTTCTGTTTATATAGACTTTTATCTGGTCAGCCATTAAGACAGCAGGAACAGAGGTAAAATCTGAAATTCAGCCTAAAATCTAGGGTTGGACAACAAAGGAAATGCTTTCAAAATCTTACAGTACTATGACTGCAAGCCTGTCCCTGTAAATAGATGTTTTCGGCACATCAGCTGGCCATAATAGATATTGGGACAGTGTCAGCCTACTTCCTGTTGAAATAAAACAACACATGTCCGTTCTCAAGCCTTGTTCTGAACAGTCCAAAATGGTTTCTGAAACATGCAGAGAAAAAGATTTTAATCAAAGGGAGGATCCTGAGGAATAATGTGTGTTTTAGCAGCAGCGTGCAGAGTAACAGTATGCTTTTGGTTAAGTTCCTCTTAGAGTAGGAGGCTATGGGTTGAAGCAGTTAAAGAAAATATCCCATAAATCCAGTTAAAAATAGAAACTAATTAACCCATAAAACCACCCAAAAAGACAGGTTTCCAAACAAAAGGATGGGACCGAGTTATTTTTGGAAAACATACTTCAGTATTTATAAACTAACATATAAAAGTATAAAATACAGGGAGGTGCTAGTCCCTCCTGCAAATCTCTTCATTAACTTACTAAGCCCTTTTGCTGAGCTAAATGTACTCACAGACAAGAAAAGGCGAAGCCTCTGGAATCTGCTAGTTAGTTTTCCATTTGAATTAAAACATATACATCTTCTCCAGTTTTGCTCAATTAAAAAACAAGAAGCAATCCATCAGCCATGAAGCGGTTTCTGCTGGGCAGGGATTCAGCAGGAAGTAGTCAGCAGGACTGTATGTACCCACAATCACTGTAATGCATGACTTTTTTAGCATGTAGTGGCATTAAGCTGTCCTGATGGCTTTGAGATACTTTTGCTCAGCAGAAAAATGCTGAAGAGAGCAACAGCTGCCCTTCTTGGTGCTCTCCTGCAGGCAGCCTCTAATCCTCTGGGTTTATACAGTTGCTCGAGAACCATTAAAAGGAAAAGCCTTCTAAAACACCAGAGGCACCAAGTGGGAAACTGCTTGCACCGAGTTCTACCTGTATGAGGAAACTCTGTGTTTTGTGCTTATGAAATTTCTACAGTGGCACCTTCCAAAACCAGTCAATATATTAAAGATCTGTATCACAGAATACTGTCTCTCATTTATTATCACAAAGGGAGGGGTGTGTCTGCCACAGTATGAGCATAAACTGGAAGTGAATCTTTTTCCAGTCAAGACAGCACATGAAAGTTATTCGTCTAGCAGCTTCCAAAGTTGTAAACCCAGTTCAACTGGCTACCAGGCTCTGACTGTGCTTGGTACAAAACAATTGGTATGTACCAGTGAATCAGACAAAAGATCAAACCAAAAATAGTCTCAAAGTTGATATTTATATACATTCAGAGTCTTAAAAACAGTCTTACTGGATTTCTTTTCTTTTTTTTTTTTTTTGTCATTGGGAATGCCCTAATAAATTATACCAAGATTGTTATAAAATTGATTGTAAAAGTTTAAAATTAAGCTTTAAAATGATTTAGAGTAGAAAACAATTGCAAGCCAAGAAATGTTACTGTTGGAGTAAAACTTGAAAGAAATCCAAGCTTGTTAAGGCATAGAACCTCATACAGTATATGCAAGGAATGTTAACTCTTTCCTATAGCAGCCCTTTAGTTGGAAAATACATTTGATGAATCCTTGAAAATGAATTTAATCTGAGATTACAAATCTATTACAGTAAATCACATCAAACATTTGGTATTAATGTACAGTGTTCATGGTGTCCGTAACTTTGTGAGATACCTAAAATTCTTCTGTCAATTAAATGTAATATCAATTCACTATTTGAGGCTTTATGGTAGGAAACAGTAGCTACATGTGGTTTATACTGCAAAGAGAATCACAAATAAGAAAGATCCTAAAAGGAAAGGAATGATTGCCAGTAAACTGTACAAGACCAAAGGTTAAGTAACTCTCAGAACATGGGGTTACGGGTCAAAGTAGTTAAAGGGAAAATATCCCAGAAATACATTGAGAAAATGAACTAATTAACCCATGAAATCACCAGAATGACAGGTCTTTAAACAAAAGAGTGGGAAGAATTTCTATTTGGGAAATCTATTTCAATATAACTGGCCCAAATATAACTCCAAAGTTATATTAAAATAGTGTAGGATTTAAATTTCCTTGTACCTAATCTCTCTGCACTTCTCAATAGCGTCTCAAACACTCAAGAAAAATATTATTTTTGAAGAGAATTTTTTATATTTTTTCTGCCTCAATGTGGGACATATTTCTACACCACCTTAAACCAACCTAATGCACAGCTGCCACAGCCTGCCTCTCCAGCAGCCCTTAGCTGCTCAGAGATTTGTGCTGATGTGAGCACTGCGCAGTAAGTCAGCTCAGGGATCTGAGCCAGTTAAAAACAGCTCTCCAAAGAAAGCAACTTTTTGTCTCAGTTCCCTGAATACCTCATTATTTGGTAGCAAGGCTGGCACAGGGGAGGGACCTCACCTCGCTCGGTTTCACGCAAGTTTGATATAAAGGGCTACAGAGAGAGCCCCTGGGACCATCAGCTGTCCAACACTCAGTGGCTAACCATCTGTGTACGAGCATCGTAGCTCACAAAATAGTGACTTAAACTATAATTAGCTTTAGGGTCCACAAATATGGCAGCTAGTAAATTAAACGGACAAAACTTCGCTAAATCTGATACCTCTGACAAGGGAACGGTGACATCTTTCAGCTGGTAAGTCACAAATCACCCAGCATGACTTGTTCTAAGTTGTTAGAACCAAAGGTGCAGTGAGTTAGCTGCACCGGTCTAACACCTCCCTGCTACAGGAAGGAGGGTTTACTGCTTGCTCTCCTTCATTTGGCCATCAGAGAATGGACTTAACTTGCTAAACCAGATGAAAAAGCCTCACTTACTTTTGCTGTGTTAATTTTCTGCCCGAGGCAGTACAAGGTGGGAACAGGATCACTTTCTTGTGGAAGCAGCAGGTTTTTCTCAGCTCAGCTCTGCCTACCGCCTTTGCCTGCGGGGCTGCGGATGCATGTCCTGGTCTGATTGCTGCTGGGTTGGTGAAGTGGCTGCCTCTCACAGCCACCTACACAGCTTACAGAAGCAAAGCAGTGAACACCCCTTCTGCAGCTGCAATGAAAATCAGCCACGTTAGCCCCAACAGCTTAAAGAGCAGCAATTCCTTAGCTCCCTCTCAACGCAGACCTGAAAACTGGAAAAAAAATGAAAAATCACATGGATCCTGTAGCTTTGTCACCCCCATTCTCCTCACCTGCCAAAACACATGTGAAAGGCTCTGCACATAGCCCCTTTCTGTTCCGTTCCTCCACTGCTGTGCCTTCTACACACCCTCTCCATAAAAAGCGTAATTTGTACCAAATGAACATGCCCACTTCCAAAAAAAGTCAGTAAGGTACTGATAAGGATGAACCTGCTGCTTCAATGTACATTTTCAATTGCTTGCCCTGCTCCTCAGCATAGACAGAGAAAAGCAAAAAGCTTTGAAAATGTTGGGGTATCTGCAGGTTGGATCAGAGAACAAACCGTGGAGAATGAATGGGGGGCAGCAAATGCACAAGCACAGGTTTCTGACCTACAAGACTTACAGGAAAAGCCAGCACAAGTCAGACAGAGTGCAGAAATCACTGGAATCAGTTCAATTTGACTGCGTGCCAGAGCATACTCTAATCTAGGGAACAGAGCCAGACCTGACCCCATTTGCAGGACCTTTGTTGCCGTTTTAAATGTTTCTTTACTGTACCAGAAAACAAACCCAAGACAATATTAACTTAGTAATTAAACAATAATTAGCAGAAGAGGCAACGCTTTGATCTGCACCAGCTAGGCAGGCTGCCATTAATGCCAACTGGATATAATAAGTATAGATCTTTCTCTAACGACGTTTTAATCAATTGGAATGAATAAATGAATGTAGGCTACAAGATAAACTACAGCACCTATGTCTCAAAACCTGCTTATTTCATTCTTTTATACTTAAAATCAGCAACCTAGCCATTAAGGTCAGTTGCAGTTACAACAAATACTAGGAAATAAATTTAATATTAACGTCTGTTTGTACTTTGAGACTAATAAGAATATGGTGATATGGTGTTAGGCAATACCAGCTAAAGGGTTTCTTCCTTCTCACTGCACCTTAGGAGCACGCCATCAGCTCACCTGTTTTGGCACAACCATTTGTCAGACCAGCCTGTGAGATAGGTCAAGGAACCAACCCAGCTTTATTCTTTATCTGAGGGGAGAGAGATTGATATAGTTAGGTAAGTTCCCTGATCCGATCCAAAGCATGGCCCCACACAAAGCTGTGTCAGCACAACCATTCAGGGGTGGTGTAGTGGCTGCAATAAGCAATGCAGACCAAGGACATCTTCAGCCAGTGCTGATGCCAAACTCTGTGTCATGAAATGCAAGTGCACGAGTGGTACTAATAACTGTGCCTGCCTGCATGGGGCAATAGCAAAAGGCCCCCATACACTGCCAAGGCAACAATTCATCACAACGTCTGTAAAAGGGACCCAGAACAAGTTTATAAGTGAACAGATGCTATCTCAAGGGTAAGTGCTGCAAATGCATTCCTGTAGAGTGACTTTAGAAGAAAACCTGTGATGAGGCAGATCAACAGGGAGGGAAACTAGGAGAAAGTAAGTCTGAAAAGTAACTACTGAGGTCTATTGCAAGCGATAAAACTAGGGCAATTGAACTATTTGCTATTGGATTTTCTCTTGTTAACCTTACTTAGTTTCACAGGTATGACTTGCGTTCAATAAAGAGAAAGATGATCACTTCAAAGGACCGTTGTTAGAAATAAGTGATAAGCAATAGTAAATCATCAGGAAAAACAGACTGAAACCTGCTTGAAGTTTGTATTCCCTTTGAGAGAATCTTTAAAGCACTTGGACAACAACTCATCGATTTATCCCCTTCCCCACAATTCATACCAGTAACTCTGAAAACAATCTGTCCTCCAGGGATGATTGTTGTTCAAAGCCATGGCTCTGATAGATGTATTATTTTGTCTCAGATATAAGCAAGAGCTACAAAAGGTTAAAAATGTGGGTATAGTTCAGATAAACATCTAAAAGTTTGGATATTCATCTGAACACTTTCTGTCAGAAAAAGAAAAAAAAAAAGTGCTGTACGTCTTATGAGAAATAGGCTTATTTGTGATGTTGTTGGCACTTTTATTTCTGTTCTCAGCTGGAATATGATGAAAGTAGTCAACTTCTCACATAGTGTTTTGTCTTCAGAAGTTGTGGGGAAAAAGTTCAATTCTAAAAAAAGATTACGGTGAGAATCTTGTCCTATGTAAACTAACTTTGTTTCTTGTTACTGAAAAAGACGAAGTTGGTAAAGTAAAATTTTGGTGAAAACTGAGAAGCTGCACATGGTTCAGAACCTTTATCAGGAGTCAACCTTAGTTAAAACAGCAAAAGGAAATTAAAAACAATATGGCTTAAATTGCAGCTCAGTCACTAATTCTATAATGTTTCCACTTCAGAGATGGTAAAATTGGCAGGCAGCAGCTCAAGAAGAAATCACTGTATCCATTTTATGTTCAACATGAAAGACAACTTCTGATTTTTAGGTACAATGCACTAATCCAAAATGCTTCTCCTAATTAACCTATAAACTAACTCTGACAACCACCAAGTTTGTTCAACTTTGCCTTGAAATGAAGCTTGACCATTTGAAGTTCATTGTAGGAGTAGGGTCTTAGCTATTGCCAGAGTAAAATTGTCTACAGTATATAAATTTCTTCCAAAAACTAAGTTTCATTTCCAAAATGCCTTAGGAATGTATCAGTCTTTCATTACAAGTCAGTGGGACGTAGTCTCCAATAACAGATCTGAAAATGGAACTTGAACTTTTAAATTATTCAGACTTGTTGATTTTTTGTGCTTTTTAAACCAACAACTTTATGCGACGAGGATACACATTCATCTGGAAAGGCCACACTGTACACGTGTGCACAAATCTTCACGCTGTATCCAACAGGCTGCCCTGCCTCACCAGGGGCAGCTATGGGAACACCACATCACTTCCATAATGGCAGCTCACATTTTTTTTGTTGGAACATATGGGTATGGTTAATGCTTCCTTGGGCTTGCTCTCTTGGAAAGCCTAATGTCAAGGACATCCAAATCAACCAGGTAGTAAACATCTATAGGACACAGTCTGACAAATACTTCTCTTGTCAGCAGTGCTGACTTAAACCACCCTTGTTACAGGTTCCTCATTCCCCCAAAACAACTGTTCAGAAGGTTGCTGGAAGGGGGCATGGAGGAGAGCATGTTCTTAACCAGCATCAATTCCCTAATCTGTTTTACCCCAAAATGTCATGAAAGATTGTACTGCTGCAACTATGACAGTGATACAGATCTGAGAAATGAACAGCTGGGGATTGAAGAACACTGACACCAGAAAAGGTGTTTGTCAAACTACAGCAGCCAAGCTGACGGAGAATAAAATGTTTCTGCTACTTATCTAGGCAGCCAATTAAAGGAGAATTCTTGGGAAGTAAAAAGGAATTAGTGAAAGATTGGCAGCAAAACTTGTCCTTTAAATAACAAAACTATTTCAAAATGAAACTGGGGATTCCATTTAAACAGCCTGAGTAGAATTCAGTGCCTTGCTTGCAAATATGCAGAATCACAGAATGGTTTGGGTTGGAAGGGACCTCAAAGCCCATCCAGCTCCAACCCCCTGCCATGGGCAGGAACACCTCCCACTAGACCAGGCTGCTGACAGCCCCATCTGGCCTGGCCCTGAACACCTCCAAGGATGGGGCATCCACGGCTTCTCCGGGCATCCTGTGCCAGTGCCTCACCATGCTCAGAGTAAAGAATTTCTTCCATTCATGTAATCTAAATCTACCCTCCTAGTTCAAAACCATCACCCTCATTCCTATCAGCTGTATAATCTGGTTTCCCATTTACAAATTCACAGTATAGACCATTTACTTAAAGTACCAAACTGGGCTTGTTTACACACAGCTTGTGTAATAGAGTTCTTACTGAAGTTTCAAAAATTGTAAAGGGTCGGATCTCCCCATGCTGCATATTCAGAATTCCTAGGGAAATCTGATGCAGTTTTGTCTGTGCATGAGCTGGATGATGTTGTCCTTTTCTTCAAAACCAAACCAAACAAACAAAAAAACTATCTATCTATAACTCAAGCTCTTTTTATGAGGACTAAGAAGATGCCCTCTCAAAAAGGATCACACACAGTTGAAATCACACTGTAATAAGCTCACTCTGCTTAGTCTTCAAGGGGGTCTCTCCTTCTCCCTCCCACCCCAGACGCTGTTGCAGTTGCATACAACATTTTTATGAACAAGCTTGTTGTTACTGACTCTTGCAGTTTATTGGAAAATTAGAAATTGAAATATGCAGACTATTTTATAACCACACATAAATTTACAGACTTCCAAGATCCAGTGTGTTTGCCTATTCCCAAACCAGATTACACAATACAGGCATTTGTAAGGGAAAATTCACAGACAGATTTGTAAAGGCTCTAAAACACTCAGAAAAGAACTGCTAAGCAGCTGCTCATTCCCCACTTTTATGAATACTGGACTGAATTATTACTCCATATAATACAGTATTTGTTTTGTCGTAAGGCAGGAGGTAATCCCTAAATCTTAGTCTGTTTATGGATCATTTTTGTCTCCCCAGTGATACTGACAGAGCCTGGTAAATTTTCTGAAGGGCAGGGGGACTAGACTGAGTACCTTTCAGACTGACCAACCTATATGCTGTCAAAGAGATTCCAAAGAATATGCTTTTGTTTTACGAAACAAGGGCATTTTTGTTTTGCTCCACCCCTCTCAAATCGTTCCCTTTAGAAATGACTCTTGGCAACTCTGCAAGCTTGTGTTTTTTTTTGTTTGTTTGTTTGTTTGTTTTTTATTATTATTCTATAGACAAAAATATGGAGACAGGAGTCAGATAAAAACTAAAATACATAAATCCTTTTAAAGGAACTTCTATCTTATCTAGGCTTATTTTGATGTGGTAGGAATATGGAGACTGGAACCAACTGTACTTTTTTTTTTTTGCCAATCTGCACTAGAGCTTATGAGTGAATAATGTCATAAAGTTGATTTGCTTTCCCAAATATATGTTAAAAGATCCACAGATAACAACATCTAGTTTGTCTGTCACCTATCACAGCAGCTCCAAGAAGTACCTGGATTCATCAGGAAGACATGAAGGTGTCTTGCGTGGAAGATATCATCATCTTTTGAGTTTAAAAAATAATAGGTCCTCAGGAAGAGCATCAAAGATAATTGAAAAATGGTTAGCATGGATCCTGGAACAAGTTCTCTTTCAATTCTTTCCGCTGAACCTTTGCCTCTCCTTACATTTTTCCATCCCTCATGCTCTTTGGGACCAGTCCAGTGTGGAGGATATCTCTGCAAACCTTGGCTTCGCTCACAGCCAAGTAAAGCAAAGGATCAAACTCGTTTGCCTGTCTAGAGCAATCAGAACTTCAAGTTTATCATTCAGAAATCATATGGACCATAAACTGAGTATTTAATTGGCCTCTTTTTTTGAAAGAACTGGTCTCACAAGTCATCTTGGGAACAGAACATCTGTCTTCTCTGCCTGGATCAGAGAGGGAACAGAGAAGGAGCATTGCTGAACTTGTGGACACAGTCAGACTTGTGCAGCTGATCTGTATTAAGAGGTGAACTCCCTCACACCGCCTGTAGTTGCCAGTCCTCTCAGATCTGCCCGTCTGACTTCACATGGAGCCACTCCCTAACCTGGTTCTGTCAGAATAATCTGCTTTTCATGGCAAATGATCAGAGAGCCATCGGAAAGGAATGAAAGAAAAGTGTTCCTTTTTGTTGGCTCCTGTTACTCTGGGGACTGGACAAGGTTCTCACTGATAGTTGGTTACCATGGCTATTAATACCCTGAAACAAAGTGAATGAATGCCATGATTTAGCTAAAGAAGAAAGGAGCAAAATCTCACTTAGGGAAACCCTAGAAATATCATAGGGGTAGGTGACTGTATAGCAGTTTCTTTAAAGTGAGAAACTGATGACCATTTGGAAAAAAGTCTTTACATTTTAATGATCTGTAAAGTTCAGCCTCTGGCAGTTCTATTTTAAAAAATAATCTTTTACAATTAAAACCAGTTAACTCAGAAACTGCTGCAGGAAGAAAATCATGATTGCTTGTCCACATCATGAATCGCCACAGCTTTTGTTTATTGCAGACTGACCCCCCAAAACACTAAATGCTGATATCTTACGTGTATACAGACTAGGCACAGCATCTGTTACACGGTCAAGAAACAACTCCGACTGTCTTACTGCCAGGAAAGACAACTCACTTTGTACAAGAATGCTATTTGTCTGTTAGCCATGCGAGTATCCACTTAGCTCCCATTACAGCTCATTTGTAGTTGCCAATATCTACCCTTTAAATACTTACAGCTGCCACTTCTGTGTTGAAAAAGTATCTATTTTCATCTTTTCATTTAGGAGTGAGACACTGGCCAAAGCATCTGGTAATGTGAACTGTGGGGCCCTGGAGAGCCCGGGAACTGCACAGCCCGGTTCAAAGTCATCCCGGATGAGAATGAGAGCGCTTCTGGTGGCTGTGGCCCTTGGTTATCAAAAATAATCCACCCAATAAGTGCACTATTTGGCTGGCTTGTTTCTAACCCGCAGCAGTTCCCCCGGTCTAGTTAGCCAAACAGCTGTGCAAGCTGCACTTGCAGAACTGAGAGGGCGACGCGGGGGCAGGAAGAGGTGTCCGGGGTTACCTCTCTAGAATTGACTCCACCAGCCCTGGGTAACGCTGACTTGAGTGCGCTGTACTGAACCACAGGCAGGGGACTTCAGCCTAGACAGGCACTAATCCAAACCTTTCCCAAAGCGCTAATTCCCTAAACAAACATTTACAAATGTGCTGTGGATTCAGTAGCTATTTCAAGATATTCCTTCTCAGGAAATCATAGGGGGAGGGCACAAAGAGAAAAAACACGGTGTTCAATTTTAGATTCTACTCTTGGCTGAGTTGTTTGTCAGCTGCCATGATCTGTACAGCAGACTGGAAAGAAGCAATAAAACATCTAGGGTTAAATGACATCGTCTTGCCTAAAATCTCTTCCCTAAAATCACCATCTATCCTCAGAAATGGAGATTGCCATCACTCAGACTGTTGCCGTGTGCATCACAGTGGATGTGTACCCCACCAGAACTGCAGCTATTTCACCATAACAGAAAGCAGATACCAAGCCACCAAGTCCTCCCACTGCGACTGAGTGTGTACGCACGCTGTAGGCATTTTCAGAACTCCAGCTGACACAGGCAGAGGCAGCCTCGCTATAAAGCAGCCACGTTAGCTGTAGCTGGCAAAACCCTTGCAGTGCATATTTCATTGCAGGGATGCATGACATCCTACAAAACGAAATAAATACTTGAGACGTTAGTCCGGCTCTGAAATCTGTTTGGGCCTAGCTGTTCTGCCAGTAGCCAGTCATCTTAACTGGTATTTTAACAATATGACTTCAATTACATGGAAATAACATTCGTCAGAGCTGTTCTCAGGAATCACAGAACTCGCAGAGCAGACTGTTTCCCAACGGGCAGTGCTCTTACTCAGCTCAGACTGTCACCGTGAGTTACGCTACCTGTAACGACAATTTGATGCACACAAATACAACTCTGATTTGATTAATCAGAACCCTGCACATAAATAAGACCTACAAATGCAAAGGTTAGCCTGCCAAGAGAGATTCTCTGGGCCTGAATCTAATGAGGCTGTACTGACCTTTCCTGGGTGACGAATGCTGATTTCAGCAGTCCCCATTTCCCCTTCTTAGGGACTTTCCTTTCTTGGGCACCCTTGCTTGACTAAGTGCCATTCTTGCTATTGTGTCTCTACAGTTACTTGTGGGGTCCCAGAGTGAATCAGACCAGGGAACTGATTCCCCTGAGAAATAAAAGCAAGCATAAGCAAGCATCTCTGCTGGCACAGTGGGGGTGGCAAAGAGCAATGGAGGTTGCACTGAGAAGCAGGAAGCAAGAATTTGGTAAGGTAATTTGACATGAACCACAGCCTATTATGTGAGCCTTGAAAGCATACTATGCCTATGGTCCCAAAGCAAATATAACTATAAGAGGATGAAAGCACCGATGAGTCTGAATAGCTCAATGAAAGAGCTCAGAATGGGTGTCAAGTCAGCTTTCACAGTCCCTTGCCTTAGTTATAACTTTTTAAGAAAGAAAGTGTTTACATGTTTGAATTAAATGTTACAGCGGCTTATTTAGTAGCTTTGAGTGTCTCTGAGAAGTGTGTGTTGTTTCAGGAATAATTAGTCCCAGGAATACACTGGCAGCTCAGACACAGTGCCATGCCAGTACACCTGTGAGATTCAAGGACGGATGCCAACTCCCCTAACTGATGTTCCTTCAATACTCCTTTTTGGCATCCCTCAGTTCATCTCCAATCTCCATAAAGTCTAATACATTTCAGGAGCAATCTCACGCAGTCCCCCTGAAGTACTGGATAGCAGTTCCTTCCTTTTAAGCACACAATTTTAAAACTTCAAACAGAAAAAGGCCTGAAGCAAAATTCCAAGCCTAAATAGCTCTTAAGTTTGTGAGAACTTAGATCCAAAATATGTTACTTTAATCCAGCTAATTTACCCAGCACTTCATGCTTTCTAGTAATTCAGTCTAAAGCTTTACAGTCAGCTAGCAAAAACCTGGAACAACACTGATCTCCATTTTAAAGACTCTGCTGTCAAGAACCATACACAAGGAAGTATGTCCCAGTTCCCCTATCTATAGCGTGTAACTCTGAATTCAGGATGTTACCAGCAGCTCAGAACCACATTTAAATCACCAATACAAGCACTCAGGGAGAGAGTAAATCATCTTACTGATACGGTTTCACGTAACCCCATTTCCAGGCCCCTGTTTTAACTTTCTTCTCACTGGTTTGTCCAACAATACATTCTTTACGCTGCTTTATACAAAAGCTTGTCTTTCTTCCATGTCATGATTATGAAATTCAATCCACTCTTGAGTCCCTCAGCTTCTTCCTCCCTTACAACATCCATCCTCTAGCATCCCAGGGAGCACAAAAAGCACAAAAACGATGCACTTCATCTTCTCCTCTACTCTTGTGAAAAATGGGTCAGTCAGCTTTGTGCTCCTCCCCACCTTCTACCCTTTGTTTATGGTATATCCTGTCTGCCCCATCTTTCATGTTTGTTCTCTTAGTAAATTCTTCATAGCGGATGTTCCATATACTTACAACACTTGGCCTATTTTGGATGTTGCTATATTACATAAAATATGTTATTTCGCATAGACCTAAACTTCATCTTACAACAAAACCCCAAACTTTGTGCATAATTGCTAATGTTTTTAAGCCAGAAAAGGGAGGTTGGAATCTATTTTTAGACATTGCTAAGTTTCACTCACTTTTGATAATCTGCATTTTCCTTTTGTGGAGTGATGTTTTGTTTATAGTTTAGAAATTGTGTGTTAGATCTCACATGATGACCTTTAAAATAAACCGAGCTTAGTATCTCAATATCCACAGTGGCGTGGGAGTTTAAAGATGTGGTTGAAGATAGTTGTTTCTCGTTAGGAGGAAACTAATGACAGATCATGCAACTTCCTCACTTATCAAGGAAGATCCTCTTGGTGCTAGTTTTATGTAAAACTACAGCAGTTCATGATGTACTGTGGGTGTGTTTGTAATACACAGGCTAGTTGCTGACAGAGCTCAATACTACATATTGCTCTTTACTGGACTAACCTATACAAATAATTAGCAGAATACATTTGATAGCTTTTACCAGCTGTGCAGAGGTTATGAACTTGACTACAAAATAGTAGGCAGTCTGTAGAAGTGTAGTGGATAGAAATACACTAGACATTTCCCATTTCCATTTCTAGAATCGCAAGGAAGCTTATCAAACAACTGCACATCCAGTTGGTCTGTACCTTCTCATCTCACTAATGTCTGTGCTAAGTTGCAAAGAAGGGTCAAAAAATGAAAATGATTAAATTCTTTTAGGAGATCCAATGCATCTTAGACAGTACCAGGACAAAGTCCACAGAACCCCAGTATTACTTACTCTGAGTCCTGACCTGCAGACACAGCACTTGAAGGAACTACAAAAATATTTTAATTGCTTTTTTTTTTTTTTTTTTTTTTTTTTTGTCTTCTGCCACTGATCTTTGTGCTAACACTGTCAACAGGATGTTTCATGCTAAGAACTGGACTGTAACCAGCAGCTCATTCCACTTCAGTTAAAACATCCCTACTGTCTGCATATGTATTATCATTAGTGCAGGTGTTAGAGCAAAAGGCTCCCTATCTGTTTGCATCTTCCATTTTCATAATTCATCTTCAGTATTCTCGCTACATCGCTGCCCTAGCCAGTCTTTACCTGTCAAGAGAGGCACTTCAGGTGTTGAGTAACATTTGGTGGCAGATTTTGTTGGAGCAAAAAAGGTGGTGACCACTCTCGGCTGCCTGCTCTGCCCATCTGCTAGCTGCACCTGCTGAAGGCTTAGCACCCCAGACAGAGTGTGAGGAAGCAGCATTGTGGCAATCAGCACTGACACTAATCAAACGCTACAGGCAGTACACAGCAGAAGTCAAGGAAGAGGTATCTGTACTCCTTAGGGGTCTGTACTACCAAAGCAATCATTGCCAAGTGAAGATAGGAAGACAACAGATGTACGGGTTCATCATCCCAGCTAAATGCCTTCTTGAATAGAAGTCAACACCTGTACAGTACTGTACTGGTAACTCAAGTGTAACAGTTGAATACAGAATCCATTTTCACCCAAGGATGCAAGAAAGGCTTGTCATGGAAGAATGGGGATTAACAAGGTAACTGTGTTTGGATAAAAGGAGTGCTGAGCTTGACATGCTGATTTTAAACAATGGGTGGGGAAAAAAAAATAATAAATAATTCTAGAGATGCTAACTTCATCTTAGTGAGGCTGAAAAAATAACTGAGACCAGCAAATGTTCTGAGCTACCACTGGAGGACCTCCCTCTTCCCACCTCCACACTGACCTGAGTAAAGAGTAACTCCAATGAGCCCACAGTAGCTTTTTGTCTGTATCCCAAAGTCTGTTAAAAAGGTACAGAAGACTTCTTCTCTAAAGGCCAGGCTTTATTTAGTCAAAATGAGTTTAAGTCACAGTTACAAAAAAGCCAATCAAACTTACTAATGCAAGATGGAATACAGCCAGCTGCTTTCTACATGTCTGTTTGGAAAAGGGTCCTAGAACTGTGCAAAACCAGGTACCATTGCATACTAAACTAAGGCATATCCCTCCAGTTTGCTCACAGGCACTTTTATCAAGGAAACTTATTAGAGAGAGCAGAATAACAGTAGGCCACATACACATGACAAAAAAACATTGCAAGCAGCAGTAATAAACTACAGACCTGGGTGTGGGTCCTGGCCTTAGAACAGAATTATTTTCCACTGGCCCCAGGTACCCGTTTTGGAAGGATATAATTAGAGGATTAAAATGTCCCAGAACAGGACAGATCCTGTGTTTGTTACCTCTGTCATTTTGCCAGAGGGGAAGATTTCATGGCCTAAGGATAAGGTGTGGCTCCCCAAAAAACTGTAAAATGCATAAAGGAGAGTATTCACTTTTTGTGCATGAACTCACACACAAATATCATTATTTATTGTTTGTCTTGTCGGGCCATATAGGATGTCAGTGTGATGACAGTGTGCTGTGGGGTTCTAAAGCACAGGGGAAGTGAGAAGAGTGTGAATTGTGTGGGCGAAATGTTCTCTCCGACCAGGTGATCCGCTGAATTCACAGGCTAGGCTGAGAGGGAAATGGTAAGCATAATGGCAATCTAGCAGTGATAGGTGAAAATACAAGTTGTTTTTTAACAGGATGAGGTTAGCTCTTCCTTTCATGGAAATACATCAACCCTTTCTGGAAAATCTCCTTTTCATCTAAATTAACTTTTTTGTTGTTGTTGTTTAATTAAGATGTATGAAAAAAAATAACCAAGTGGGGGTGGAACAAATCTGTTTGTCTTCATTGTGGTTCTCTGCAAGAAGACATGAAATGGAAACTGTCCTCCATCATACTTTGAGTTGCATTTGCTTCCACAGAACAGTGACATAGGGCATCACTTGAAATAAGTCATGTTTTACACAGCATGTTTCTAACAAAGAATGAAGAATCCTTGCACTGTGCCCTCAAGAGAGCTTAAATATGAATATGAATATGAGGAAAGCAGTTTTGAAGACAGAAACTATGGGTAAATACTGAAGCAATACTACTGTGCAGTAAGATGTCAGTGAGTAAGGTTTTTGTTGTTTGGTTTCGGGGGATTTGGTGGGCTGGGTTGTTTGCCCTTCTCATCTCTTCACCCCTGGTGCATTACTGCCATTATAGGATGTGCACGCATCTAAGGTCACACTGTAGTCTTTGAATGTTACCTCTACAAGTCAGCAAACTACACGTGATTTTTAGAGTCTACATTGTACTATTTGGCCTACTGATGAAAGTTAATGGGAAAGAAGATAATTTATTACATCTGTTATTAATTTAGTATTCATAATGCATTATTTTTATAGCCTAAGTACTATAAAACACTAAGTCCTGCAACTGCTTTCCAGGCTCAGGCAGTGCAAAACAGGAAAGCTGATATTAGCTGTAATAAACGAACGTCACAGGGCAGTAGGACAGTAAAAAAAAGAACTACATGCCACAGATGTAACAGGCAAGCATCATGGTCTAACTGTACAGTGATTTACCTGCTTAATCCTGACATTTCAATATTCCAGCTTCTGAAGTCCTGTCATTCTGATGCACCTATCAAACACCTGCTGTTCCTTCTCACCTAATGACCAGAATGCTTAATGTTCAATTAACTTCTAAAAAAAAAAATATGCAAAAAAAGCACTGTATGCCATACAGGGGAAATAAATGCATGGTACTGCTGAAGTGAAACTGTCCCACATTGTTTTGAACATACTCAAGATCTCATGGGTTTTGTGGTTCGTATAGGTACATCTACCCAGACATGTTTACTTGTATTCTGTCTGGTGTCCAGGATTTGCTTTATTTCAGCACAGTGAGCAGAAAACAATGGTTTTAACTTTTGTTTGCTGCCTGGGACGTGTATTGAGTATGCAATTAGAGCAGATATACTGATGGCCATGAAATTTACTTTACATTTCTGTAATTATTCAGACAGGTAGAGAGACTGTAAAATACTAAATGGTATACATGTCTTTGCTACCTGAGAAACTTAAAGAAAATTGCAGTAGTTAATTTCTAGATAAACATGCATTGAATCAAATCACACGGGCCATGGAAGCTTGATGGGAGCCTTTTTCTTTCTCTAAGTCAAAAGGAGAACATTTTCCAACACTAAAAAAAAGGTTAAAAGGTATTAGCTTTTAGTTTAATATCTTTATAACCTTGGTTTTTCTCAGCTGCCAGTGGGGGAAACCATTTTATCAGTTTAAGAAGTTTCAGATACAGACCTACGGCAGCATTCTAACAGTCCCTGCTAACACCTGTGCACAGCAAGCAAACAGACATGCGTGGCATGTGCAGCCTCCTAGCATGGCATAGGTAACTTCACAATCAACAGAAAACCTTCACAGGAGAGGTAAAATTTTAAGCTGTTTTAAAATTGTATAAAAAGTACATATTGAAGATCAGTTCTCAAATACAGTTCCGTCAGCTCTACCCCACAGAACACTAGTCAAAAATCCATTTTCACAGTTACAACTAGTTCAGTTGCAAGAACCAAGCAAGCGATATTTTTTAAAGGCACTTAAACAGGAAGCCCATTTTTCATATTACACACATGTACAAACTGAAGTATTCAATCTATGGAGACCATCGAGGAAAAATAAAGTCCAAATGGGTAAAACATCAGCTTTGCACTGCAGCACTTTGTAAACTCTCACAAGAGGATATCTGTCAGACAAGAACGTTCTAAAAAAGGAAACCAGAGCCTCTCCCACCATGCCGGGGCAAGGGAAAAGTATTTATTTATTTATCTAATAGCTATTTAACAGGCAGATTCCCATTAACTCCTGCAACAGAATTTCATTTGGGAGCTAAGCGAACACCACGAACATGTCTATTTTTTCAAGCCTCCCCTCATAAAAACCCTGAGGTTAATACTCCGAGTGGGGATACTGGACTAGGCTCCCTCTGGAGCTCATCAGTTCTTCTCCTCAACTGACCTAGACAACTGCTGCTTAACAATGCACAAGGCACTCCCTCCTCACCAAAGGCCTTGCATGTTGCTTTTAATGTTTTTCATCAGCTTTGTCATCAAACTCAGATTAAAAGTCTGCAAGGCCGGCCTCCTGCACTCTGGATGGACGGCAACTTAAGCCTTGTGGGCCACTGCATCAGTACAGCTTCTCGACTCTGAGTCCAAGAATCAGCAGACTCCTGTTTGATAAGGCAACAGCTCCCACGTATGTTGAGCTCGTAGGTTTGGTTAAAGAAGTGGCGATAAAACACTCGTGTGAATGAAGGCTTTTTTTCAAGCTAGCACCTGTTTGGGACCTCCTGCGATCTTGCCAGTTAATGTCTTTGAAAAGCATGCCCTTCTGCAGGTCATAACGGGTAAGTAAAAACCAAACCAAAACAAAAAACATCCTCCCTCCCTCCTCCCCCAGCAACCCAAGGCATGCCTACTCTTTGAATCAGAGAGCAGCTGAGCTGACATGTGGTTCGCCTGCCAGCTTTCTGAAATTGCAGCACTGGGGAACTCTAGGATTTTGATATTCAAACTCTGGATTTGTACCGCCAGCATTTAACCTCACATTCCAGGGCGGGGTTGGGCTCAGAGCCTGGGACATTCCAAAAAGCATTCCAACCAGCAAGGCCCCAGAGGTAGCCCACACTGAGCGCATCCATGCTAAAAGGCCAGTAAGCGTATCTTCGCGTTCCCATTCATGCTTTGGTAAGTAGAATACATGTAGGCTATCGGGGGGGTGTCACAGTGCTCCCTATGCACATGGATCACCTTTGGCAGGTATTAGGAACAGTTCCTGCAGCAGCAATACCAAGAACCAAACACAAGTGCTCTCTCATCTACTTGCTGTAGCCTTGTAGAAAAGAAAGATTGCTTCACTGAATTCCATTGGATTAATAGAATTTTTTCCCCACTACATACTTAAAGCATAGCTTCAGTCTGTATTGACCAAGTATCACATCCACACCATATTAAAAATGGCAAAATAAAAGTATTTCTGACGAGTGAGGCTAAACATCCTCCAACCCAACCGTGGTCTCAATTGCCACCCTATGCAAGAATGCAGAAATGCAATGGCTGCACCGCCAAATCTTGCCGAAGTCAGCAGATTTTCCTGGAGAAGAGCAATAAAATCTGCCACCTTCTGTTTATGAGAGGTACAGCAGAAAAGAGACGCACAGGCTAAACTGTCCAACAAAGTCTTTAAAACTAATGCTCTTTCAAACTAATGTGAACACAACAGCCTCTAGAAGGAAAGCACAGTGCTGAATTACTTTAAAACCAGTATTTGGGAGGGAATACACACGTTAAATACAAATTCTACTTACTGTAGAACTAATGAGGTTGGATTGAGCAATGGCACAATGTCACACATTAGTTGCAATAGAGTTAAGAATGAACAGAAAACAAAGCATAAGCAAAAATATTTTCACTCTGACATGTGCAGGTACACACAATTGCAAGTTTCCCTTTTGACACGGGTCAAGGATGTCAAACATATGCTATGCTTTCGAGCCAATTGCCAGAATTTACAGCACTTCTATATTTAGCATAGAGCGCTCATTCCGACAGAGTGACTCTCACTCCCATTTTCACGTGCTGTTTGGCCTAGTTGTGGTCATCCAGAACTACAACACAGACCACCTCATCAACATATACGACTATTACAACAAATTATGAGGAATAAATGTAAGCATTTCTGACCATGTAGTAATTTAAATTAGGATTTGAAGACATGCTCTTACTAGGAAACAGAAACAACCTCCAGAAACTTTTAGTTTTGATTTAACAAAAATACAATACATACACTTTGCAGTCCTAAACTGACGTAACATTTTTTCCAGCTTATAGAGGAATATATACTCAGTATTAGTCAATTCTCTCCATTAGCCAAAACAAGGCACATATTCTAGAATATAAGATAATTAGTAGAACTTTTATGAGCTACAGTATTTCGTACAACCTCTATTTAGGCATCTTTCTCCAACTATAGTTCTTCCAGGTATAGTTACACGTGATTTTTTGACAGAACTGCAGAAATCTGCTTAGTTGTTCAATGTAAAATCAAACCTTACACATTCATAACTGCCACTGGAGTTAACCGATCTCTTGCCATAAACAAGCGCTCTGACTAGCATTTTAAGTCAAAATTAAATATACATGGGAAGAACAAAAGGTGAAAGCAAGATCAGGTGTCCCAGGAGAAAGAGAGATGCTGTCTGAGCACAGTGATGTGGTTGGAAAAGCTAAAGACCTCATGGAGTCAAATGGGACATGATCTCCAGACATCCATTCCAAGCTCAAGCATCCAATGGTTCTATGATATTATGAGAACTTGCAGGCCACATCACTAGCAGGACCTAAAAAAAAATGACTTTTTCCTTTGTGATGGCCCCCAACAACATGAACAGAAGCAAGATACAAGATAGTACTTCCAACAGGAAAAAGGCTACTTCTAAAATTTCTGCTTAATGCTGCAAATTCTTTTGCAAGTTCAGAGTAAAATTCTAACACTGAAACTGTATCAAATTTAAGTATACTGAACTGCATTTATTGCCGTATACAAAATGAGTAAGAAAAACTTTTCTTCTTAGACTGTATAGATTTACTAGAAATTACTCTATGATCTGAACAGGAGTCATTTAAAATTACGTAGGTATACATTTCTATGTATAAATGTATACATATAAGTATACACATACTTATAAATGTATACATATATGTATAAATGTATACATAAAAGTCTGAACATTATCTGATGAGATACTGTTCTGCCATTATAAAAGAATGGTTTAATGCTGACGCCATCATCTGTGAAAAAGATTCGAAGTTTTAAATAGGAAGGCTATCTATGAACTACATCCAAATAAATTATACTTTTAAAGTTACTTATGCACAATACTCCAGAGATCATGGCATGGTATCCCTGTAATTTTGCTTTCAGACCAGTACTGATAATCTAAAGATTACAATAAATTAAAAAAAACCACAAATGTGCTTTTGATTAAGACCACCAGTATCATCAACAGTTAAATACTGAGGCAAAGTAGGTCACATTTCAAGAACACACAAGGCCATATTTGAATGCCTATATTGCAAATAATATACATGTAGATGCTTACTAGGACTTCCAAGTTCAAAAGAACAAAACAGATCAAAGTGCCTTAAATCAAATAATTCACAGCTACTAGGCTCCAGTTTCTTACTGAAAAGACAATTGTAATACCTAAGACCAGGAAACCATGATTAATTCTGTTGCTATCATATTTCTGGAAGGTGAAATGTAGTGGAAGTTATTAAAGAAAAACTGTTATCATGCTTAGTGTTATAATTTCCAAGTTCTCCTTTCTGCAAAATCCTTTTTGACAGATGATGGGTGTAAGTAAAGCCTCAAGTCATGCATGAAACTCATTTGACAAAACCATGTCTACTTAGCTGCTAGCATTTTCCAACATGAATTTTTCTTTTTAAATACATAGTTCCATAGTGAACCTACCTTCTTCTGGTCGATACATTCAGAAATCTCTTACCAGCACACCACAGACTTCTTAAAATAAACAAGCAAATAATAAAACCAACTAAAACATAGCCTTGAAAGCATCTGATATTAAAAAATTTATTGTTTGGGATAATATTCTCAATGTTCTCTAAAATCAAACTGCTAATTTATCCAGTCTGAAAGGCACCACAGGGACAGTGAGTGGTGAATAGTAAACATCTTACTGGCATCTTTCACACCTGGGGAATTTATCTCTCAGAGAATCCAAATGAAATGTGTACAGCAAGATATACAAACAGGAGTTTATTTGTAGCTTCTGCGAAGCTGCCTGAAACCTCTGATCTCCATGCTACCGTGGCATCTGAGGCACATTCATGTCAGAAGTTTCTTCAGTAAAATTAGCTTTTTTGTGGGAAGGCTCAGCAAGATCTTTTCCATGGTCTCTGTTATTCAAGTGCTCCAGGTCTTCCCTCTTGCGTTTGTTTATCAGGTGGTTTTCTCCCTCACACAGCTTTCCCTCTGGGACACCCAGTGTTCTCAGACAGACAATAGCTGCAGCCTGTTCTGCTAGTTTCTTTGACTTGTCCCTGAAGAGCAAGCAGACAGAGCACAGGTAAAAGTAGAAACCGAAGTCTCTACACTCCCGAAACACAATTCATTTCCTGTCTCTGATGCAACATCATGAAATAAACAGTATTTGTAGTCATCTCACAGCAGAAGAAAAAATAGATCAGCTCCAGAAGAAGAATTTGAATCTTGCTAGGTGTCAATGTTGATTTCTCACTGCTGATAGTAATAGGTTTTCTAGGAATACTACATCAGGTCTTGTGTCTCAAGTACTCTTCATTTCAAAGATATGAAGTCAACACGTGTTTGGCCCAAGCGGTTGCAATCCTCAGATAAGTTGACTTCTGCAAATACGATCACTAAACAAAACTGAGTACTGAAGGATCACTTTCTGAAAAGACACTCAGGCCCAAGTATCTCTGGTAGGCATACAAGTTCACTCACTGATGCTGACATAAGAAGGAACTGTTCCGTAATAAAAAAACTTCTCTCAATTCCACGAGGGACTGACTGCAGATTACACATTTGTGAAATTCGAATTCAGAATTTGAAAATGTTTTCTTCTCAACATTTCACATCATCTGAGCTTAGCTTCCTAAAGTCTCTGAACAGGAATCCTGGAAACACCAGTAACTGTTGTGTGCATTTATCTTCCTTAATATGTCCAATGTTGGAGCTCTAACTGTGCATTTAAATCCAGTTCAACTTAGGTGCAAATGCCTGAAGTCAACACCAGTATTAATAGACGACAGCATAAAATACTGCCATGAAACTTTAGATCAGCACTGGATGTTACTGTTGATCAACTGTGATTTCTGAGATGCCACTGAACTTTCTTCTACTTTGCTGTATAGGGACACCTAATCCTGACTTATTACTGAAAATGGATCTGCTGTAGTGGCTGAAGACATTGCCTCCTCCAAATGTCCCCTCTGCCACCTTTGGTTTGTCACTGCACTCTTCATAGGCACAATTAAATTGGGTCACCTATGTGCTCCCCTTCCACTAGAATTGTGGGCTAATGTAATAGGTGAATTAAAATCAGTAATGGTTTATTTGAGCTTACTCCCTCGTCACATTCAATTTTCAGATTTTTTTTCCTACAGGTAGCTTTAAGAGGTATTGTTTAGCTGACTTTTACTAATGTCACAGCTGTGAACCAGAGTAGCCTTTCATTGCAAATTTTAAGCAGTATTTCATTAAACAGTTACAATACAGCCACAAAAAAAAAACATTAAGGATGACTTACCACAGAGTTGATCTGTATTTTTGGTCAGCTACTGTCACAACTGAACAGAACAGTCTATCCAGTGGTCTTTGAACCTGGAGATAAAGAATCAAAAGGGATGTGTCAAAAACAGTCATGTCATTTATACAACAAAGGTTGTCAAAGTTCTTTGTTACTCTTAAGACCACATTAAGTAAAGCCGTTAAAATTACCGTAATTCAGACTAAAAATTTAATCTTGTATATTTAGCATATATATAAAAAAAAGTTGTCCAAACTGCAAACACTTTTGCTTTACAGGAAAAACAAACAAGTAAAAAACAAACCAACCAAGCTTCTATACTGTCTAGTTCCTACCTATAACAGCATCCAGTAACAGAAGAAAACATCCTGAAACCAAATTCTTTACTTCACAGAAGTAAAAGAAACTTGGACACAGACTCCTGTGTAAAAAGCTGTAACTACAGCAACTTCTTTCACAACTCAGTTGAAGCTGGACGGAAGGTCTGGCTTTCACTTTTTTATAATAAAATAAGCTACTTTCGTATATATATGTGCGTGTGTGTATGTATTTATTACCGTTTCTGAAGCAGCTTACTTAATAGTTACGTCACACTATAAAGCTAATTTCTTTCTACCCCAAGTCTTAAAATAACAATTTTATAGACAGGGAAGAGGGCTGAAAGGGTTCTTTTGATTGACTCACAGTTTCATAAACAGGCTGAGGATGCTTTTCTTTCCTACACCATTCCAGAAGATACATTTTTGGAGTAATTTGTGGTGGATATTCTCGCCTAGACAGAAAAAAAATTGTGGTCAACAACTGTGCCTAGAGTTTACTTACTAAACAAATCTATTTTAAAACAGACAGCTCAATAATTAAACAAAATAAGGGCTACTCATTATATTGCTTCTGCACATTATTCTTTGTGGTTTACTTTCACAGCTCAAATTATGAGAAAAATACCACTTCCTTATTAGACAGTTAAAGTAGCATGTCTGACCTAGCACCTAAAATAAAACCTAAACTCTTCTATTAACTATTTTTCTTAAACATTCACATCCTGTAATAATACAGGAGAAAAAACAGTGACCAGAAAGGAAATTCTAACTAAATCTATGATACAGAGTAGAAATACAGCTTGATACTATTTATTATAAGCAACAACACAATATGAAACATTAAAATAAAGAACAAAAACTGCTTCTGTTACAAAATAATACAGTCATCAAATAAATAATCGTAGCAAAGGTAGGTATCGATTCAGTTGCTAATATCAAAATACTCCTTGTACTTGGCAGAAAAAATACAGTAAAACACTGTATTCTGTCCAAAGGGAGCCATGTAATATACCCTGTAACTATTAATGCAGTATGAATGGATTTGTGGAGCACTTTATATAGTACTCTTCTTGAGCAGGTTGATAGACGTAATAGCAGGGTGGGTATAACATGTAAAGTAACAGCAATTCTATACGCCTCAGATTATAGCCAGAAGTTACTTAAAATAATGTTGTACATAATCTCATGAATTAGTTTCTCAATGAATACCTGATGATGAGAACATGTTTAGAAGGCTGCAGATAAGTTATCTGCTTGGAATAGACTTCTGAAATTTATGCTGGACTTTTTCTATTAAAAAAAAGTGTGTTTTAATCAAATTTCCACAAAACAATTAATGAACTCTATGCCTTTGTATATTCACAATTTTTTATATACAGATGTTTTGTTTTTTTTTCTTAAACCCACTCACACTTTTAACAAATTTACTGAGTCTTGGGAAGCCTGAAACTAAAAAACATGAACATCTCATAACATCCAAATAGCACAGGAAGAATAGTGATGCTAGTGATTACATAACAATGTACACTAATTGCTTCATAAAAATGCACTCAGTACATGCTGTTATACAAATTGTTATTTCCTAGAAACTGTAAAACGTTGCCAAATTCATACTTTTTATTTACAGATGCAAAAAAAGTTGAATAAAATAAATTTGCATACTTACTTGTCAAATCTAACAGCCATTTTTATTACATCTGGATCTTCTATCTGGTCATCATCATCTTGTATCTTAGTTTCCAGAGATGTTTTCTTTGCTTCGAAAATAGCTGTTGTTTCTTCATAGAAATCAGCCATTTCAAAGGCTTCGCTATTGAAACAGAATTAGTTTGTATTGGAGATCAGCTTGCTTTTTGTACCCCATTATGACAGAGTAAAAAAAAAAAAAAAAAAAAAAAAAAAAAAGTATAGAAACCAGTTGTATTTAAATAAAGTATACATGTACAGAGAATTGCATGGAAGTATGGCTATTTTCTGTTCAGTGACATTATATTGTTTCTCCTTCATGTCTCTTAAGACATACTTGAGCTACAAGCAGAACGCTGTCATTTCCAGCATTATATATTTAATTAGCAATCTGAAAGTTCTGGCAGAACCATAAGAAATACAAGTCCTGCAATGTCCATTCAAGTTATTAGCTCAATTTGAATATTATTTGCAAGTCCCAAAGCAAGGGAAGAAACTAGGATTTGGGTCAATGGCAAGTGCCTCAAATAATTTTCAATTTTACATCCATGGCAGGCTCCATCTACGCTGAAAAACCGATACTCCTCATTTTCCAAAGAGAACAATATAACCTGCAGCACTGGCAAACTTACTTGCTGAATGTTATGAGTTATGAGAGTACTCATTGGTATGAATCTGTTCAACAATAAAATGAATTCTGGACACTAGACCATTGTCAGCGCTCTAAATGGAAAAGTGTTGAAGCTGAATAATGCTGAGTGATGCTTGATGAGTGAAGAGAAGGCAGCTCATTATGTATTGGTACGCAAACACTTGTCTGAAATGCAGCAGGTTTTCTCTTGAGTTCAGTACTGAGATTAAAATCTCAAATGGCTGTAACATACTATCCCCACCACGAGGCAGCAGTGTTAAGTAACATTTTTGTCTGGCAACCTATAGGCTAATCTTAAATAACAAAGTTATTCTTTTATCTGGAGGTTAAACAGACTATTTAAAACAGTGGTTAGAAGGCTTTGAGTCCGCAGATGAAAATTGATAAAACCGGTTTCTAAGAGGCACTCTTTTCTGCCCCTCTCTTATGCAGTCAGCACTACTTAAGCCAATTTTGAACATGGTAATGCATCCCATGTACAAAAATGCTTGTGTTCAACTTTGGAAGCCCCTAAAGCATCACTAGGCATAGCAAATAAAACCAAAAACTTTACCCCAGACCTCCATAAAGTATTTATGTGCATAAACTGTACCTCTTCTAATTACCTGTTTAAAGGCTTGACTCTTACTTTACAATTTCTTTTCTTTACATAATATGCATTACCGTTAATGCAGTAGAGAACCCCACCACCCTTTTGACTATGATTTATTTGAAGTTGTAGAAGGTAGTTGCAATCTATGCTACATTTCTTTAACGGAATTATAAAACTATATGCAAAAAGACAGCAAGTTACTATACTAAAAATTGTTCAACTACTTAATTGCAAAAGTGAAAAATATCTTGCAAAATTTAAGTGTTGTTTACACGTTCCACTGCTCCTTTATGATTAACAGAGGCTAGCTCCTTTTATACAGAACAATTGTGGGCAGCAGTGTTTATAGAGTTGGTAAATCACAGTAAACAGACTGAAGGACTGCAAACATTTAGATTCATTTTAAATGCGAACAGAACGTTGATTAGGTCTCACTAGACAACAATAATTCAATTTGCAAAATATTTCAAGCTTTCAACATTTCTTTCCAGTTTCCTACATGGAAGATAAACAGTCTCAGACTGTATTTCATAAAAACCAAAAAACTTCCCCTCCTTCAATCAGCAGAATAATTGTGGCATGCAACGTGGATATGACATAGGCAAGCTCAGACCTCTACTTTGTTCAGTTCGAGTGGGTCCAAATTTGAACTCCCCTCCATTCTGTGTGAATTTAACATCTATTGTATTGTTTCTCACATTTTTTTCCTTCTTCCTTTTTTGCCTCCCCATTCCAGAAATTTCATTCAGATCATTTCAGAAATCTAGGACAAAGAACTTCAACAAAGCTACTGTATTTCCTCAAAAAGGAGGTCATATTCAGTTCTGGTATTTCAGGTATGCAAAGCAGCACAAAAAAAATATATGCAAGTGTCATACAGGCTACCTTCATATATTGCTTTGAGATCATCTCTAAGTGGTCCTTCAAGATATACATCTCACCATAAAAATACCATCAATATTAAAAACCCCACTTGCACAGGAAAAGTTTATAAAAATCTCAGAAGTTCCAACCTATTAACCTCCAAACTACCACTAGAAAATAGCAAAACTTAATTTTTTTAGAATTTTTTTTTTTTTTTTTTAAGAATTAATTAGTTCATGCAAATATTGGATAAATTCCTATCACTCAGTGATGTGCCTCTCACATTAGTATGCCAAATATATAGACAGTATTAGGGTTAAAGTTTTAACACCTGAGAATGGAGGAAACTTGGAAAGTGCTACTGTAGTGCTCCACATTTTAGCAACTGCTTTTTTTTTTTTTCCCCCCAACTTTTTCTGAGGGTCTATATGCCAAGACAGTGCTACAGACAGAACTGGTTTGCAAGTCTGGCAGAGACAATTCCTATTTCAGAAGTACATGCTTACCAGATTTCCTGTGTGGACTGTGCAGCATGCAGCTTCTTGCCCTGAGTAGTTTCTAATTGTTCTCTTAACATCTGACACAAACAGTATTTCGTGTTGGTATAGTGATTATCATATCTCACTGCCTGAAGGAGAAAAACAAAATATATTAAAATACACCAAACAAATTTCTCTTGTGTAATCCTCATTACACTTGATGAACTTCAAAACTATTTCTGAAATTAAAAGCAGTGTAGAGTTTCCTCAATTCAAGATAACTTAATTAACATGAGTATATCTTGATTATTTTGGCATGTTCTCACAAAAGGAAATTCAACTTATTTATATGCTTATGAAGAAACAGGTTATAAGTTAACAGATTTGACTAGTGAAGTAATATTTTTAATAAGTAACCGGTTAATGACAGTCCATATCTTCAGAAAAAAATGAATTGATGACATGATCAAATCTGCAGATTTTCAATTTATTTCCTGCTTTGCCATTAAAAGCACTCTATTTTGAATGATCCAGCAACTTTGCATGATAGATGATTCAATTAATGAAGCTATAATACTGCAATACAGCATTACTTTGACACATCATTGCCTTTGCTTCCCAGCTGCTAAACATTCTTGACAGTATTTGTGATAGGCAATTAACTTCTAAAAACGAATCTAACAGCAACGTAATACTTAATACTCCTTCACTTTTCTGTTCAGTATTAATTGTACTAACAGCATCAAGAGTTGCCATACCTATCATTGGCTTTTCAAATTTCTAGACATTTTTAGAGGTAAATCTCGTAACTGTTCCCAAAAAAACTATTCCCACGCTAAAAGGCGTGGTATGTAAGAAAATAACCACTAGGAAAACTTGTTTTCTGAGCGATTTCTGGATTTTTGTTTTTTACTGAACACAACAAAACAGAAGAAGCAGCAGTTCACTTGCAAGACTCACATCATATGCAGTATGTTAAGATATTAACAGAGACTATGTCTCTAAAAATAAGAGGAGTTAAGATACCATGGTAAGATTTGGAACAATTCTAAACAATATTAATTAAACAATTAATTAAACAATATTCTAAACAATATTAATTACAAGTAAAATATTAAAAAAAAAAAAAAAAAAAAAAAAAAAAAAAAAAAAAGACCACCATACATATTTGATGTAATCTTGCATAACTTCCTTCAAGGGGAAAGGGCCTTCTTTTCTGAAAATGGATGGGTTCCACATGGCAGCACGAGCTATCATTACGGATGAGGCATCTGTTGCTTTCCGGAAGGTCTCAATGTCCATATATTCTTTGATGAAGTCATGAGAGCCTCCACTACAAACAAACATCAGTGTTATGCTCCAGAAAGTTTTATTTGTTATTATATATACTATAACATACCTCATATTTTCAAATGGGACATTACATTGTTAATGGCAGCACTGTGCTCAAGGATACCATCTCAAATATAAGAAAACAAATGGGTCTGGCCTAAGTTAGCAATGATCATTAACACATTGATTTTATACAATTTTTTTTTTTTAGTATGGACAGCATCCTTCTATTTTTGTTCTAGTAATAATGCAAGAAGAGTAGCTACAAGTAGTACTTACAGATCAAAGAGCACTTCAATGTTAAAAGGTTGAAAACTAATCTAATTATTCACCAATCTAATTTCTTTTATTAATTTTTGTATATTTGCGAACCAAACTTAAGCCACTCAAAATACTAGCCCAGTAAGTTACAGCCAGTTTCAAGTATCACAGATCATATATATATTTTATAAGAAGGATTCTTAAGTAGCACATTTATATTTGTTTAGAGAGGCAAAAGTCTAAGGAAGTAGATTTAAAACAAAGATCACATCCTTCTTCTCAGATAAACCATAAAAAAAAATAGAAAGGTAATTTCAGCATCTTGGGACACTTGCACAAAAGTAAACTGATACACTGACTAATTAGAAGCAATTCATCAACAATAAACTTCTGGTTTTTTTTGCATCTCAGTGGCACACTTCTTCATAATGGAAAGTACTCATACAGAGTTGGTTTATCTGTGACATGCAAAAAAATCTAGGAAAAATTGGTAGCCTCATCTTTTAATCAGGCATGCAAATGATTATCTGCAACGCTCAATGTGAATTTTGCTTTCTTCTGAATTCCATGTTTTAAAAGAATTATTCTGAAAACTCGAAAAGGGGGTGAGATACTGAAAAGAGCAATAGCAAAGACTATTAACATGGATTATTTCCTTTGTCCAGTGCAGAAACAGACTTTCCAACAGCAAACACTTTTTCTTTCTATTTATTTTCTACACAGACATGTGAACAAGGAAACTGCTTCCAAATTCCTGATCCAAGTGTACGGTTTGCAGAGTCACAGCTTTTCCAGGCAAACGTGACATCAAGAGAACTTTATTTAAGTCACAGCTGCTCTGGCCAAGGAGATTCTACTGCCACTAACAAACAGGTGAAACATACAAAGATGTCAATTAGACAATCAGGGCAGTCTGGTGCTTTTCATTACCTTTAAGAGCAATTTTGGAAGCAGGAGATACCTGTTTGTGGCTAAACTTTTATAAGAATGAGTTCCTCATTTTATCACCAGAGTAACCAAAGGATCTATCAATAAAAGCAGTCAGGTTCGGTGCCAACAGGCCTGTAGGCTAAGCAGGTGTTAGGGAAAACTGTGACACCACAATATGTAACACTTTATGAGCAGTGGGACAGATGAGCTCTACTGTGCAAAGTGTTCAAGACACACAGTGGTATGGTTATAACCAGTCACTGCACATGGCTTAAAAATCACAGAAAATTCAGCTGTTGGATGCAGTTAGAAACAACTTGCATAGGATAGGCTGTGACGCAGAAAAGCAGTAATTTTTTGAAGCATACAAGGACTTTTAAAACTAAACCTGAGATACAGTTGTAATTCCCAAGGCAATGTTCCATCACTGATAACTGCATTTAGATTTAGAGATAATATTTCTGTTTGCCTCCACATGAAGAACCTTCATTTTCCTGCACGAGCACAACTTATGTTAGGTACAGGCATCTTGTAATGATCAGCTGATTAGTACAACCTACTTTGCTATTACTGGAATGGAGACTGCTTCAGATATGGCTTTGATCACATCACAGTGGACAGGGTGCTGAGGCCTCTCCTCCTTCTTCCTTTCCAAAAAAGAAAAAAGACAAGACCAAAGATTTCCTATGGAAGTTGTACACACTTAGCTCACAGCAGAAATAACTCAAAGATTACTTGGACGTACTTATTTGTACTCATTTAATGTATATCTTATTATAAATTATATATAAAAATTATAAGTTTATATAATTATATATAATTATTTTAAATCAAATGCATTTTAAAATGTTCCTACTCTAATTCCATATCCAGATAAGCAGGGTTTTTAGACACATAATTTTATTTTTATTTGGTCTTGACCGAGTCTAAAATTTTAGGAAAATAGCTGCAAATAGTTCAATAGCACCAAATAGATCCATTCCCTAATTACTGTATTGGTTTTCTAAAAGATTGATTTATCTAGCAATTGAAATCAGAAGTACATAATAAATGTAGAGTTTTACTTGAGTCATACCTTACTGTGCTACGTTTGCCAGAAAACTAGTAAAAATGTAACACACTTTCCTGAAACACATTTACCTTCCATGGACTGCAATGGCAGCGATACCAGTTTTTTCTATTCTCTTCACTAGATTCACGGTGTCCTCAACCTGAGGGATAAGAGGAATGACATGATCTTAGTTTACAGAGAAAAAACAATTATCATGTGATAACCATCATGTTATTGCACAAACAAATATTGAAATACTGTTCTTTCATTAAGGATATGATTCCTGTACTTCAACAGCATCTCCCAATATGCATACCTATTTAATACATACTTCAATGAAAGAACTGAGATGCAGGGGAGAAAGGGAAGCTGTAAGTACATCTTTAAAGAGAAAAAGTTGGCACACTGCTGAATTAGCCTGTCTTGTATAACTCTGCAGCTCTGGAGACATGGGGGGGGCGGAAAGAGGCCAATTTTCTTTTCAAAAGCTGGAGAGCAATCTGTGGCCCATCACAAAATAGCAGTGTATGAAAAATGCAACACCTATCAGGTAGCATGGATATAGAGACAGAAGCCCACCTGCTGTTCTGACTGGAGACACCTTATGCAAAAGCAGCTGGAAACAAAGCCTGTGGTGGCTGTAGAAATGTAAAGGAGAGGTGCCAGCTTTTTGGCTTAATACTATTAGGCAGTACTTCAAAAATAATCATCTTACACTGAGTTAGTGATTCTTTTCACACAGGGTTCATTTGTTCATATAATTAAGTGCACATGCAAATTACTTTTGAACAGTAGCTAGCTGAGTTACAGTTCATCCATCTACAGAACTATCTTTCCAGTTCATGTGCAAAGTAAATAAACAGGTAATCACATACAGATTTTAAAAATAATCAGTCACTTAAAGAGAAGGCAAATCATCTCCTGGAGCTTTACAAACTTTGAAAGGGACTCAACAAAAAAATAGTAATAATGGAACTATATCAGCTATTAAAAAAAAAAAAAAAAAAAAGAACTAGGTATTTTTGCTCTATTCTTAATTGTTACATTTTAGAAAAACACTGACAGTGCAAAATGCAACAGCTTTAACAAAGTAAAGTCCCACCACAATCTTCTTGAAATGAAGGATTGTACCCAAGAATCTATCTAGAAAATGTCATTCTAAAATTGTGATGGAGACAGTGCTTCCGGGAAAGATTATAAATCTCTTCATATAAACTAGCAATTTCAGTGCTCAATCTATCAAACAGCTTCTAAAAAGGCTGCAGGAATTGTTTCTAAGTTGGGTATCATTTGTAGTACTTATTACTGTCTTTACATGTGGAGTAAATCAGGAATCAAGACATTAAAAGTCTCCCTGCAGCATAAAATACAAGTAGTTTCTAGAGCACAGGCAGTTACTGTTGCAAACAATTTCATTAGTGAAATCTTTGTTAAAGTGGATTTTGGAAGTTGGAGAAGTAACAGTAAGGCTTTGTCTTCCCCTTCAGTTTAAACTTCATGCAGACTGTCAAGAAATTCAAAGGTCGCCACACTGTGCTTATGTACACGATATTACTCTCAATCAATTCCATATTTGGCAATCTTCTACAATAACAGTACATTTTTCCTTTTTATTTTTCTTTTAGTGCTTATCCATCAGCAAAGGCTTTGGGATTAACTCAGTGGGTTACAATAAACAGGACTAAGATACGTGTATGTTATATAGAAGTACCCGCGCTTGGAATCCAGTAGAATAAGACTGTGTATAGACATCTAATGTTGTCTTGAGGTTTTCAATTAGAGGAGAAACTTTGGCATCCCAAACAAATTATAATTCCAAAAGCTGTTTCACAATAATGGGGCTAAAATTTCAACATATTAAATTTCCATATATTATAACTGACTTTTCATCGTAATATTAAACAAAAATACAAAAATTCATGATGATTTATGTTCTTACTGAGGGCAAAATGCGGATTTTGCAGGTTATTGGCTTACAAATTCCTTTAACAAGAGTAGTCAGTATCTGGAAAGGGAAAAAAAAAAAAAAGACAAATGTGATTACAAAAGAGTAATGAATAAAACTCTTCCTTCTCTCTTGAATATGCAATGAAATTAGAACAATATAACACTAGTTATTGTACCTCTAGAAAGAATCTTAAGTGCTTAAAGAACACATACAATCTCTAATTGAGTATAACATTTTAGCTGGTAAATATGAATGCTGCTTTTAATAGGAGGTGAACTGTAAACACCAATCACTTCAAAACGAAGTGCAAAATTTCATTTTCATGAGATTGTTTCCATAGTCTTTTCATATTTGAGTTGTAAGTTTATGAAAACTGCATGTGAGTATTCATTAAAAAGAGCTTTTTTGAGAGAAGAAAGCCTTCAAGATGGAAAAAAAAGAGGGGAAAAAAATTAAGCAATGTCATTGAATCTTCTAATAAAAACAAAAATTGTAAACCGAATTCCATGCTTAACACAAAGCACATTTTACTCATTAAAACAAACTTGGAATAAATGAACAGTTAAGTAGTTGTTAGTTTAACCATTAAAAAACTAAGCTATGGAAAGAATATTATTTTCAGAGGCTAAATTCAAGTCCAACAGACCATATTTAAACAAAAGGGCCACGTAACGGCCTATACACATCTAAAATCACTATATGACTATAAAGGAGTACTTTGATTTATGCAAGTATATTCTATGGGAAAATGGCACCAGAAACTCAATAGCTCCCTAGACAGGAGAGTGGAAAGCAGCTGATCCTGGCTATTACTGAAAAAATAGTTTTTTTTAACTGTTTTTTGAGATATTATCATACGTGTGATTTTACTGAGTGCAATTCCCCTGTATAATACAGCTTGAACTGCAGGTAAATTATTTATTTCAGAGTTGTGCATATAAATGAAACCTGAATTTTATTTAATGCTACAGTACTTATTAGGTTCCCAATACAGAATTGAGCTTTTATACTTAGCATATGCAAATTCTTATGCTTAAAACAGCTGGGAAGTAATTAGTGTTTTCCAAACTTTCCTCCATAGCATTCTCTTGATTAAAAAAAAATAAATAAGAAAGCTCTCAAAAAAAAACTCTTCAGTATTTTTAATTTTTCTTTTTTTTTTTTTTGTTTTTACACATAAATGAAACTGAGATGACCTCATTTTCCAAACATTATCAGTATATTATTTTCACAATCTTATCTTAAATGTAATAAGCTTTCAGTGTCAGTCTCATTAAGGATTCTGATACAAGAACAAACATCTTATGCTTTTTATTCACATAGATTAATGATTTGGAGCTGCAATTTCAAACATCTTCTGTAGGCTGTAAGCTTAGTTATCCCTTTGCAGTTGGCTAAGAGTAATTTCAGTACTATGATTTTGCTGCTTATTAACACCTTACATTAAAAAAAATATTTCCAACTTTTTGAAGTTCAAGCTTCCTGTTCTACTGAAGAATACCAAAACAAAATATAATGGCTAAGGAGTGGAAGGGAATCTGTTAGCAATCATCTTTCCAACTGCCTCTCACTCCTATGAAAAGTATTTTTGCCAGACTTACTTCCAGCTTGCCATATACTTTCCTCTCAGGTCCCACTCCTAAAAATTTCATTCAGGCTTCATCACTTCGTACATCAATTCCAATTTAACTCTAGGTAGTATCATCCATGTTACCTACTTCATGGAATACCATATAGGTCTCAAAAATTTAGGTTCTGGTTCCAGTTCTGTTGCCTGTCCTGTTAACTGACTTTCCACAGATAGTAACATTTACCCGATTCTGCTTTTGCTTTTGGAAAAAAGAGATAGGGAACTGTAAACTACAACTGCCCTCAGGAGCTCTGAAGGTGGATACAGCCATAAGCTATAGGGAAGCAGGACAAAGTGAGCAGTCTACTCATCAAACTAGGAAGTACCAAGTCTTTAAAGAGAAAGGAAAATAAAACATACTTGCTGAGAACAACCCTGGAAACCCAGAGCAGTGTGCAGACTGCTCAGTATCAGGAAGCCCAGAAGTCCTTAGGAATATACATACACACATCTATTTTAATATATATTTTTTTAATTTTAATATTCAAAACTGATTATTCTACTCTAGCTTTTACAAATTTGTCTTCTATGCATTCATCCTTGCTTCCAGTAAAGCACTACATGTAGTACTTTTCAAGGCAGTTTAAAACCCACAAGGTGATACTTACAGACTCAATTTTGTCAGGATCAGATAGCAGTGCTGCCCCCATGCCACCCTGGGAAAACACAGAGGAACTGTTACACACTAGGAACATGAAAAACGCAAATGTTTTTCAACTCAATTATTTTACCTAATAGCAGATCACAGCAAAAATCCACTGCTTATTAGCCAAAGAAAGTAGAAAATGGCAAAATACGAAATGCAGGAGCATTAGTGAACAGTCTGGTGAAACATTTCCTAGAAATGTATCAGGATAATTAAGCAGTAATTCAGGACGCCAACTTGCTCCCATTACTTTATGGAGCAGACAGGATTTCAAAAAGACATTTTTAGCAATTTTAATTATCTGTTTTCTACTCATTAAGTCACAGCAGGACAGAGGTATTGTTTTAGCTTTCCACTTCATGTTTGAGAGGTCTTGGTGTCAGCAGTTTCTGCCTACACACTCTGAACTTAGAAAAGCAGGTAAACAAAAACTAAGTGGCTGGATTAAATATATTACAAACACTTTAATAATTTAATATTTGGGCTGTTCTTTCTGCAACATTCCATCTGCATGCATAGATCTGGAGGTCAATAGGCAGTCATAAGAAATAAGTTAAAAATTGCATGACATTTTTTTTGACCCAATACTACTGGCAGAATTTTTGATCTTTTACCCTAATGCAGGACGGTTGTTTTGCTGTTTTGTTCTTAATTATGACTCTGCAGAAAGATAAAATCATCTTCCATTTATTTAGCTACAATATAAAAGAAAATAAAAAAGGCTAACTAAAACAGTACTGGAAATACCAGCAGATCACTACAAATTTAACATGTCCTCAGCATGACTACAGTGCTTTGGTAACACCATTTTTTTTGCCAGATGGCTTTGGATATAAAATGGTGTTACCAAAGCACTGTAGTGCCATCTGGCAAAATACACGGAAAGCTCAGAAGCAACAGAATCTAAATATATAAATAAAAAGGTCCAGAACAAGGGGAAATTCAAATTTGAGTTTTAAAAGAATGTAATATTTATTTTCAGCATAACTCACTATGTCATTTTCAGACATTATCATTGAAACAAAAAAAAAAGTTAATGGGATTCAAATGGAAAAAAAAACTAGAAATCTACATGGGTGAAGTTACAAGTTAAATTAAATATTACAAGAGTAAAAGTAATTCTTCTTCAGAGTGCAAGCCAATCTACAAAACTGAAAGTAATGAAAAAGAAAATTCCTCTGTGAATTGATTCATCTTATGACTTACTTGTACCATTTCCTGGTACATTCAACATCGACCACTGTTAGATCCAGGCTGGAACAGTATGAACTATTCAAGTGAAGATACAAGATACCTGAAACGTGTCTTATACTGTTCTTACACTCATTATATACTCCAAACAAAAAGCAATCTTGGTGATGGAAAAAATACTTCAGCCATCTCTTATATACTCTACCTACAATTGTTACAGCTCTTTGGTTCTTCTGTTCCAAAATTTCAAGATATAATCTGTCCTTCTGTCTCTTTAATATAGGTAAGTATGTGCATGAAAATTTTACTGCTTTAATTTGTTCAACTCAGAAAACCAGTACGTCTATTTCACACCCCACACAAGGAAGAAAAGTAGTTAAGAATAATCAAAAGTTACTTGCCTTAGTAGAATATTCTTTTGGGCAGCCCATGTTGATATCAATGCCAGCTACATCACTCTCTCTGAAAGAGAAGAACCAAAAATGTATTTCAACGTATGAGAACAAGGATCAGGAAACAGGTATCTTGCTGGGAAGCTTGTTTTCATTGGTATAAGGCTTAAATGTGAATTTAAGGTTAAGTTTTTATTTGATCTTCTGAATTTTCAGCTTCTCATTTATGTAAATTATCTACTTTATCAGTGGTCTGAACAACCATCTGCCCACAGGTTTCAATGACCAGGGTTGTGCAGAAGCTGCAAATACTCATCTTAAATGCATTTACATAGAATTAATTGATACTCACCATATCAACCACCAAATTCACCAGTGTCAACAAAGTAAGTCTTAAAAGTTTCATCTATTTGAAACACAGGCTTCAAAATACCTTTCAAATAGGATGGAGATGTATTTTGCATTTATGCACAGTACTGTGTGCTTCAAAACATAAAAAAATAGGAGCCATTTACAGAAGCCATTTTAGGAGCCATATTAGTTTTGTTAGCGGGTGTGTAAAACCCAGCAAAATTTCACACTGGAAAAATCAAGGACACAGCTACTACACTAGAAGAAAGCCTTCAATCCCAGTATAGAAATTATGCAGCTGCTACTTTGAGTACAAATTATTTTAAATAGAAGTTGCAGTCTTACAGAACTTTTCTTAAATATATTAAGGGTCCTATCAAGATCTACCCTGATCCTCTCAATCATTACCATTTGTCTTCCAGAATAACTCCTCTCTACAAAACAACAACAACAAAACACACCACAATCACCAACAAAAAAAAAATGCAAACCCAGAGTGGGAAAGGGCTGAGAGAAGATGACTTACACAAGCTTAGCTACCGCCAAGGCTCTTTCAGCATCTGCTGAACCCTGTTGGAAAAACAAGAGTGTATAATTATAAAATAGCATCAAATTAATAAAAAATAAGTTCACTTCCACGTGTATAAAACTATTATTTGCTCTAAGCATTTAGTCCAAAGTAACATAGACTCATTCACAGCCCAACAGATAGCAAAAACATTCAGCTAACGCATGTCAACCACTGAACAACAAAAAGTGACACAAAAAGAGATCTTGAGTGGTCAGTCCACATTCCTGACCTAAAACAGTATCAAACATTCTTAGCTGATCACCAAATAGATATTTATTTTTCCTGTTCTTAAAAATTTCCACTAATAAGGACTTAATAGCGTTTACAGGCAGCTTATTCCAGAGCTATCATTACCATTGAGAAAAGTCATTTATTGTCTAATGCTCCTTCCTCCAACATGTCTTATATGCAGTGCATTCAAAGAAACAAATTGTTTTTCCCTCTAGCAGCCTTTAATCTATTTGTGCAACATTAATGCAGATACTAATACTCTCTTATCCAGACTAAACAATGTCATTTCTTTTAGTCTTTCCAGTGAAATTCTTCACAGTGTAAGATTTAAGCATGTGATCAAGCATCAGGGTAATTTATTTTTGGTACTTATATGTTTGGAAACATAACAAAGATACTGATTACAAAACCAAGATGCCTTCACAGAGCACATAATTCATCTTAATCATGTCTTCTGAAACCAGCTGTATAGAGAACTTATACTGCAGCACGTCGACTGTCTGTGTACCAACAGATTAGAAATCTGCAACATATTTGGTGTGAAATTTTATCTCCAGCTGAAGCATCAAGGTATAAATAGGTGAATTACAGACAGCTCTTTTAGACTTACAGAGTTACTAGCGCTACCTCGTTTAGCTGGTATTAAAAGAGTACCTGCTGGTGGTTTCTTACCATCTGAAAGACAACGCAGTGCCTCTCCCTTTCACAAGTTCTGAAAACAACTCTTTCATTTGGTGCAACAAAGTCCACTGTTTCAAGTACTTCTACATGAAGTGAGAAACACAAAACAGGCAAAATATAATATACAGATGTAATCATAAAGGAAGACATACGACAACACAGCATCTATATAAATGAAATGCTATCAAATAAAACTTCTATGTACAGTCCAACTAATGGCAGCCTATCTCCCAAAAGTTCTTCGAACACATTTCTTGCACACTGCAGTCTCCCTCCCATAGTACTCCCTAATCATCCCCGCAGCCTGTTTGTTGGGAAGCAACAGCACCAGAACATATCTGAAGATGAATCAGCCAGGATGAATGAACATAACGCTACCATTTTTGGGAAGGGGCTGGAATGGAAAGTGGATTTATGGTTGGCTTCTGTTCCCTGCCAGGGACACAACAACTGTTTCTCATCCCACTCAGCTGTTCTAAAATTTATGGAGGGCTCAAAAGATATCCATTTAAGAACTTGCCTGTGAAAATAGTGTTAGGCCAAAACTAGTCCACAGACTTCAACTTAAGGGTAGAATGGCAAACAATGAGGTCCTGTATGTCTTGTTTCCTTACTGGAGTAGACTAAAGTATATATATATATATATATATATACACACTACAATGTCCCAGCTAACATTTATAAAGACTTACGACTGGCACTTGCCTCTACTACAGTCTAAATTAATGTGTTTCTTAGCCACAATATTGGGCTTACATGGCAAGTTTTGGCAGCAAACAGGGCTGCAGGGGGAGCCTCTGAGAGGAGTGCAACAGCTGCCCCACATCAGGTAAGAGCCAGTTCCAGCTGGCTCCAAAAGGGACCTGGCACAGGCCAAAGCTGAGCCAACAAGTGACATTACTTGTGCCTCTGTGTGAGCAGATTTAAGAAAGGGAAAGAAAAAACTGCTGCCAAACAGCAGCTGGGAGAAAGTGAGCAAACAGTAGAGAAACAACCCTTGACTGGCTTGCAAAGGCTTGAAAAGGCCCCCTTCAGCCTGGGGAAGGGACCATGGTGGAAGAGGCTGTTGCCCCACAGCCATGGTTAGCCATGGAACATGAACCATATGGCACAGCCCCCAGTGGAGCAAGTGGATGTGACCCAAACAAGGCTGCAAACCATGGAGAGCCCCCACAGAAGCAGACTTGGGGCCAGATCAGCAGCCCATGGAGAGGAGCCCTGGTGGAGCAGGTCTGGTAGCAGCTGCCACCCATGAGGGACCTGTGCTGTACATGATATGGACCTGTATGGGGGGGGAGGTGGTTTTTTTTTGGTTTTAGTTTTTCACTCCTCTGATCTGTTACTAAGAGGCAATAAATCATATTAAACTTCCTATGCTGAGTCTGTTTTCCCCATGACAGTAATTGGTGAGTGATCTCCCTGTCTTTATCTCAACCCTTGAGCCCTTCTTCATTGTATTTTCTCCCCCGTTCCTTTGTGGAGAGGGAGTGTGAGGGCAGTGTGGTGGAGTTTCACTAGCCATCACTGTGAAACCACCACAGCCGCTGACACACTTCACTGAAAGAACTAAAGTGCTTTGTAACTAATGAGTAGTTTTTCTCCAGAAATTAGATTTTATTTCAGCACATACCAAAAAAAAACAAAAAACAACACAAAAGCACACAAGCGTTTTTGGCTTGTTTATTTCTTATGATGGCATAAGTAACCACCAGAAAATTAGATACTAGAACCAGCATATAGACACAGAAATGAGGAAAGTTATCTGCTTATTAAAAATTTATTACTTGCCTTTTTGACACACAAAGATAAAACCTTCAGCACTTCATCCAATGTACTGGAATTTTATTGTCCTTCCTACTCCAGCTACTTCTCTCACCTGCTGTCAGTAAGCATGATGCTGAAACATTACTAAGATTTCCAACAACAATGCCACTTTTCTTAGTTAAGAGAGACAGACATAATTCTAGGAGGTAGAATTCTAACATCCTAAACTTTCCAAGGCCTGTACCTGCACACCCACTGACCCGACCTCAGCCAAAAACTTTACAAGAGACTCACCAAATCCCTGTAATAGCGTAAGTGAATGGTGGATATTTGCTGTTCTGTACAAGGTAGGGAAGAAGCTTGTGTTAGGGTCCCAGAAAGAACACCAAACTACTAGCTACTAACAGGTTAGCCCTATCCTCAGAAGGTTTGTGGTTTTCCTGAGGGATATTAGCTGAACTACTGTTCAGCTAATATCCCTCAGGAAATGTTTTGTTTGTTTTCCTTTCTTAAGAAGGAAAACAAAGTCTGAAACTGTACAGCAGCAGCCAGGCATAAGAATGGAGCTTCAAAAGCTTATTTTACGTCTGTATTGATACCTCATTGTAAACCCTACGCGATTACTTCAGCAAAGTAATTATTTTCTCAACTCGAGAAAGAAAGTTTACAGATATTAACAAAACAAATGCTATGCTTACCATTTATAACCCTCTTACACTGCAGCATCTTTATGTCAATCAGCTCCTGAGAACAAAGGGTGGAATAAAATGATTATAAGTAAAAGCATATAACCCATCCAGCTCTATACAGTTGTTCTATTTTATTAAGATACCTATCTAGAGATACCAAATACAGAAAAGGAAACAACTAAATACTTGTTTATATTTGTTGTGAATTGCTCAACCAAAGTTGTAAAATATGAAAGGTGAGATGTTGATACAGTTCTAGAAGATCCATTTAGTTCAAATATCTCTCTACCAAGCTAGAAATAAAAGCAGAATTAATTGTCCAGAGAACAAAGGGAAAACAATACTATAAGAAGACATCTCAAGAATTGAAGTGGGTTTCCACTGGGCTACACCCACAGGTAAACAAAATACCTACATAAGGTTTATAGGACTGTGTTACCTTAATTCAAAAGCTTTAAAGATTTGCTAAATTTACTAAAAGTTAAAATGAAAACTTGTGTTGAAGCTTACTGAAGAAAATTGGAAAACTCTGTTTCAGTGTATCAAAACAAAGCTACACAATACTGTTCTGTTGCTACACAACTGCGGTACAATTGCCTAAAATAATTTCTATATTATCTAGTAAATTCTTAAAAAATAAAAATCGATAGAACTGTGTTCCTGAATCTATTAAGACAGAGCTCTAACTGCAAATACTAATACATGTCAAAGGCATCGTCACTAGATTCTGTAAATTTGTGATTCCTGTATATACAATCTATAGTTGACATCCTAGAAAATTAAAAAAATAATAATAATAAATAAACGTATAGTCTCATTTAACCCAATGTAAAACAGACAAGTGGGAAATTACTACTGCCTGTCAAAAAAGAAAGACGCACTATTATCCCCAATTTTGACATAGTGCTAACTATACTACTGGATTTTGAGATTTCTTCCGCATCATCCAGCAATAACTATTCTTTCAAATGGAGCAGAGTCAACTAATTAAGTATCATACCCAGCATATTGTCTCTCTGAGAAGAGATCAAAGATCCTCTCAGACTGATTCTGACAGTTCCTTTCAGCCCATTCTATTAATACAGATATCTCATTTTATTGGGGTTGAGTTGTAACCTTAGAATGACCTACCCTCTCACCCAGTTTTGCTCCACTGTCCCAGCACATCCATACTTACACAGTACTGCCAGTCTTGCTGCTTGGCCACTTTTGAAGCTACCTGAAGCTGAGCACCCTGTTTATTGTGGGTGTCACGGTAGTCTTAACAGCAGTAGAGCATGAAGAAATTGTTCTGACATCTAAATGAACTGAAATAATTAAACAGTCCTAAAGGATGGGCCTATCGTAAACTTGACTGCTCAAAAGGTTCTCTCAAGCCACTCTGTTGTTTTTTTTCCATTTTTTAAATGAAAAGTATATGGAAAGAGTACCACAGTAAGCCAAGCCTACTCCTTTCCTTCCATTTTTTCAGTAACCCTGTCCTCAAATTGCCTCATCTGCTCCTCCTCCATACCTCACAGTACACGATGTCAGCACCGTAGTCCAGGGCCAGAAGACGCATTGGTAAGGTTCCCACTCGCACCATGGGCGCCAGGATGTTCTTCCCTCTGAAACACAGCGGGGTGTTCACCGTCATTCCTGTTGCAGCACTGTCTGAAAGAGAACACAGGGGATGGGGGGGGGGTTATGACATATTATTTCCTTCCAGGAAACTCCCAGAACTTTTCCTCAGGGGGGACTGAGGCTGTGGAGCCTCATGTGGCGGCTCGCAGGCTGGGTGCTTCGTCCCCACAGGGTGAGAGAAGCCCTGAGCCCACCACAGTGGGGGGGCTCCCCTCATGGCGGCACCACCCTGCCAGACGCTGAAAGCACCCTGAGGGAGGTGAAAGCAAGATATGAGGCGGCAGCCGGGCTCCCCCCACACCGTTCCTCACCCTCCTCGCGTGGAGCCGGCTGAGGAGGGGTAGGGACGGAGGCAGGGAAGGAGGAAGGCCGGCGGGGGGGGCGGTGAGGAAGGCGGGCGGCCCGGCCGTCGCCTCACGGCGTCATCGAGCGGCGCCGCCGCCATGGCGCTGAGGCGCGGCGGGGCAGCGGCCGCCCGGGCGGCGGTGGGCTCGCAGCCCCCGGAGCATGTGGTGCGCATCCCCTGGGCCCTGCGGCAGCGCCTGGAGAAGCGGCGGAAGGCGAGGCGGCCCGGGGAGGCGGCGGTGCCCTCCGGCAAGCTGCTGCTGCGCAGCCGGCGGCCGGAGCTGAGCCAGCCCCGCTGGCAGATCATGGGGCGCTGGGAGCGGCCGCGGCTGGTGTCGGCGGGCTGGAAGCACCGGGAGGCGTGCGGGGATTACTTCCAGCTGGAGCCTTCTCAGGAGGCTGCCCCCGCTTTGAAGGCTCCGCCGGCTCCTCAGGGCCAGTCCTTCGCCGAGCTGGGGCTGCAGCCGGCGCTGCTGGCCGCCCTGCAGCGCCTGGAGGTCGGCCGCCCCACGGCGGTGCAGCGCCTCGCCATCCCCGCCCTGCTCCGCGGCCGCAGCGCCCTGTGCGCCGCCGAGACGGGCAGCGGCAAGACGCTGGCTTACCTGCTGCCGCTGCTCGACCGCCTGCTCGCCCGGCCCGAGGAGAAGGAGGAGGAGAAGGAGGAGGAGAAAAAGGTGGCGGCGCCCCGCGGGCTGGTGGTGGTGCCGTCGCGGGAGCTGGCGGCGCAGGTGGGCGCGGTGGCGGCGGCGCTGTGCCGGCCGGCGGGGCTGCGGCTGCGGGGGCTGACGGGCGGCGGCGCCGCGGGCGGGCTGAGGCGGCAGCTGAGGGGGCCGGGGGTCGCCGTGCTGCTGGGCACCCCCGGGGCGCTGCGGGATGCGCTGCGGAGGAGGTTCCTGAGCCTCGGGAGGCTGCGGTGGATGGTGCTGGACGAGGCGGACACGCTGATGGACGAGTCCTTCGCGGCGCCCATCGAGGAGATCCTGGCGCACGCCCCGCTCGCTGCTGGGGCCCCTGGGCCGGCTGGGCCCCGCGAGGAGAGGACGCAGGTGGTGGTGGTGGGAGCCACCTTCCCCGCTGGGCTGAGCGAGGTGCTGGGGAGGTTCGTCGACGTGGGCCGCTTCGCCAGCCTGGCCACCCAGGGCCTGCACCGCCTGCCGCCCCACGTCCAGCAGAAGTTCGTCCGGCTGAAGGGCCAGGACAAGCTGCCAGAACTGCTGCAGCTCCTCAAGGACCACCCGGCATCCGGTGGGGCCGTCATCATCTTCTGCAACAGCGCCAGCACTGTCAACTGGCTGGGCTACATCCTGGATGACCACAAAATCAAGCACCTGAGGTTGCAGGGGCAGATGTCAGCCGTTGCCAGAGCCGGCATCTTTGCCTCCTTTCAGAAGGGTGACGTTTCTGTCCTTGTCTGCACTGACCTGGCCTCCCGGGGGCTGGACACCAGCAGCGTGCAACTAGTGGTCAACTACGACTTCCCAGACACTCTGCAGGACTACCTGCACCGCGTGGGGCGGGTTGGACGCGTCGGAAGCAAGACCCCTGGAGCTGTGGTTAGCTTTGTCACCCATAAGTGGGATGTGGACCTGGTGCGGAAAATCGAGACCGCAGCCCGGAAAAGGACAGGTCTCCCAGGCATGGACTCCTCTATTAATGAGCCTCCGCCTAAAGCAGATTGATTTGTGTTGCCAGGCAGTAATAAATGGCCTGGCAGGGCCTAAGCTTGAAGCCATTAAGGCAGAGCATATGAGCTCAAGTGTGTGAGCTCCATTGAAACAGTATAGAATTGAGGTTCATAACCAGGTGATGGGGTTAATTTTGTGCACTGTTCTGGAAGCTGCGATAGTCACTTCCAAAGGCGATAGTCACTTCCAAAGGCGTCACAACTCACAGCTTCCCAAAAGGAGGTTAATAAGTGAATAATAAAATACCTTTGGAGAAGACCCAAGAATCCTGTCATCTGTTGCATTTGCTTAATTGTGTTGAGACTTTTAACTTAAATTCAAATCAGAGTGAATGTATGCCTTCCCACCAACAGCAGTTAAACAATATTATTCAATCTTAAGAATGTCTACTGGCAGAAGATAAAAAAAAAAAAAGAATGTTTTCCTAACTTTGTTGTAACTTTGACCCAATTTTAGCTATGTGTGGAAAGACTAAATGGTAAATTACATTAAACTTTCTTGTAGCATTTGATTCAGAGAATTCTAGACCAAATACCTATAAAGACAGGTGGGAGTGAGAAGGTACGATAAAACTCAAGGCTTTTTCAAGCTTTTATTTATCATCTTACAGTTGCCTTTCAGTGGGAACAGACATCTGTGCTGCTTCATTGTATTAAAGAAAAAAGCATCATGTTTTCTGCTTGTTTTTCATGCGGGCTCTAGTGATGTCTGCTGTCTGTACTGCATTAAAAAGAAAAAAAAGTAAATGTCTCCTGTGGCAAGGAAAGAAAGTGTTTTGACTCACAAGTTCTATCATAACAGAACAGGTGCATAAGGTTTCTTTTGAGTATCATGTCATTGTTCTCTTCTGCTTTAAAGCAAAAGGATTAAAATGAGGCTGAGGTTATTTCATATCTAGCTGCTAGCTGGTATCCATGGTAAATAATCACACAAAAAGAGTATTTTAGCTCTGATTTATGTTGCGGTGACTTATCACAGCTTCTTCTTTTAGTGGCTGTTTTTTCCTCACACTGTCCACTTTTTCAGCCTGTGCTAAAACTCAGCATGCAGGAATAGGAAGCTGTTAGAAGATTGCAGCAGAATGTCTCTAAATCATTGGTTTCAAAGCAAATAAGGCACTGGAGCTACTTGCATTCTGAGTATGAGAGTAAAAAGCATAGAAACAAAACTAGAAATTGTGCGCATGTATTCTGTTCAATTCCACAGCTAAAGGGCTCTTTGGGGAAGTTACAAACTATAGTAAAGTTACTTTATTCAGTGGAAAGCTTTCAACTTTCTAAATTAGGTGTAAAAACATTCATATTTTTGACCCATTCATTGCATAGACTACTTGCCTAATATCTGAAGTTCATTCATTTCATGCACCCACAAGCAGAAGTATACTTAGTATGAGCAGTAAGGTAAATACTTAAGCAGAAATTTAGGGGTAGTGTGTAGTATAATTTACAGAAAATCCTATTTCCATTTGATGCATCTAGGCTTTATGAGATTTTCTGAACTGCTGAGAAACAGCTTCCTTCAACTGTGGACACAACAGTTATCTTAAATGAAGTAAACTGTATTAAACTCCAAGGAGAAAAAAAAAAAGTAATATTTGCTTGCTTGCTTTCAGGCTGACTGCATTTCAAGTGTCATATAATTTGAATCTGATGTAAGACAAGGCAGTTTTCAAATCCATACTACTTCACCATTTTAGCATAAATACCGAGTTACTATCTATTCCATTGAGTGTCTTCCTCTTAATAGGCAGCTGGTGATGCCAACTGTGTTTCTCTGCTCAATATACAGAGTTGCCCTTTTAAGTTGGAGTGAAGTTTTTTGCTTAGGAGTTTGGGTGTTAGACTCCCTGGACCCATGTTCTCATAAATATACAAGACTAAATCAAACAATTAGGGATAAACTTTCGTAACTGTTGTAGATATGTGCTATAATTCTTTAGCTAGAAACTGCTAGTAGCAGAGCAAATAGTGTGACTGATTTTAAGTCATGCAGCCTTTTTGGAGTTTATGTTTGGTTCCTGCAGGAAAACAGTTCCAAAGAAGTTAAATGATGTCATGTAAACATAACCTCTGACTCAGGATCCACAGTCAAAACTACCTGGCAATGTTCATTCATAATTAATGCATCCACTTATTTTTTATTGGTAACTAAGTGGCACTGGTGATAAGAAGGTATATTTTTTCCTGAGTTAAAATTTGGGAAAGGAAGATGGGAGGAAGGTTGATTTCTGATCAATTCACCATAAAATCAGCTTATAAAAGCTAATGGTAGTCTTACTGAGGTATTAAATATACATGTTAAAAAATGAATGATTGGTGTACTATGTATATGTTATAAAAAATGAATTATATATCCTCTAATGGCCATAACAAAAGACATTGAAGGTGTTCTACAACGTTACATTTGCATATTCTTGTTAAGGTCTTTAGATGTATAATTTTAGGGTAACTTCTATAACCCACTTTTAAAAATTCTGCAATAGTCTGTGAATCTGGAATAATATTACAGTGAGTCCCATGCCAGGTCATTCTGGTTTGAAGTACACAATAGAAAATCAAATTAAACAACACAGTGAAATTATAAAGGTCTTTCAGCTATATGCTTCTTAAATTTGAAGTAACATGCACATTATATATTTACAAGCAGTAACTTTAAACTCAGCGCAAATGCTCTGAACTGATTGTTGCTAGGGCACTGTTGATCAAAACAGTTTATCAAAAAAATAAAAGACATTTTGACATTTGTATACTAAAGTAGCCAATAAAAAGCTTTGGGTAGATATGCTCAGAGAACACAAACATTTACCAATAAAGCCTTTTGTAAACATTACTTTCAAATAAAACTGCAGTTCTTTTAAGCGTATATTGAGAAATCTCACTTCCCTACTGTTGTTCACAAAGAGATGGTTATTACAGCCTGTCATTAGCAGCAGCGATTACATTCAGGAATACACAAACATTCAAATCCTGCTATATGCAAACTGATACAGAGCCACCAAACGTAGACATCCGCATCAGTGAGATGTCGTGTTTTACTAGAGTAAGTAAATACTATAGCGAAGCCTTCAAAGAGATTTAGAGACCCCATCACAGATAGTGAGCTAAAAATGTATGTAGCTCACATATGGTAAAACTCTTTTTTAAGGAAGAGACATATTTGATGTCGTCTTAGCTAGACTTTAACCGAAGTTTGGTTAAAGTTTGGCTTCTTAGCGCTGTCTCTAAATGTCATGTCACTCACTGTTCACATCCTAACGACAGTCTACACACACAATTGTTTATTTGCTCTTTTTATATCTATCCTTATTCCACCTTCTGTGTAAACTCACATATTAGCCTGTATGGGCATAAAAACAACAGCGTATGAGTTTTATCTTAGAGGTACTGCAAGGACATTCAGACACTTTTGATGTACATAGCCCAGTGTCTAGTAGCAAGGTACCTAAAATGCCTCCGTATAACTGGTCTCCCCAGACACCACCTTTCCCCTCCTTCCTGAAACGTATTTATGAGCCATGTTTACACATTAGTGGTCGAGTGTGTGGTGGAGAAGTTCTCCATGCGTATTCTGACCAGCTTCTCAGGAGGGACCGGCCTCAGGAAGAACTTGCAGTTGAAGGCCTGCCGACAGGCCTTGCGGAAGTTTTCCGAGAGGAAAGCGTAAATGATGGGGTTGATGCAGGAGTTCCCGTAGGCCAAGCAATGGGAGATGATACGGAAGGTGAAGGAGATGTTGTTCAAGGGAAAGTGCCCGAACTCTGCCCACATTGTGATGATGTGGTGCGGCAGCCAGGACAGCAGGAACACAGCAACCACAAGAAGCACTGTCTGCGCTGTCTGGAAAGACAAGATCAAGTATTAAATTGTTGCCATGCTCATGTGAATCAAGGGAGGCAGCATGACCTGCAATGGTGACCACTGCCAGGTGGGCAAACTATGACAGTATGAAAAAGGATGCTAAAATGCAGCCTTCCTCCCTGTAAAAACAGAATTTTGGCTCTCAGTTTTTCTCTTGGGCAACTAAAGACAGTGGAGATAGTGCCCATAAAACCTCAAACAAGAAGTTTTAACTAATGCTATCCACGTTACATGGAAAAATTGAAATAATATTCTCTAACGTTTGAAGGCTGAGGAACATTAAGAGTATTGAAAATAACCATAGGGGAAAATTGTCTGCTTGGAAATAGGTCACTGAGAGGGGCAACAGGGACACCTCTGCATTTCTGAGGAGAAAAATTTATCCAGCAGCTTCTCTCTTACGGGTGAAACAAACAGAAAAAAAACACCAAACAATGTAGAGAGGCTTTTTAAAAAATATATAGTGCTCTTTTGTTATTAATATTACTAGGATATACTCCTAGCTAGACAATATGCCTCTAGGATCCCAGCTTGCCCGTGGGCTGTGTGCTGGGGATGTGACCCTGCAGCACCAGCTCTCCAGCTAGGCCATCACCCTCACAAGCCATTGTTTGTCAGCACCATATCAACTTTAAACTGAGGTAAAATTTTCCAGAAAAATGTTCCTGAAAGTCATAATCCAAAAGAAATGTTAAGGAGAGGTGAGCTGTTGACTACAGCTGTGGTGGTCTCTCACAACTGTGGCTGGGGAAGAGGAAAGAGAGCTGAGGCAATGCCTCAGGAGGGCTGCACAAAATGGCAGAGCAGCATGAGGGCTTGGCTACCTGAGTGGAAAGGGTAGGGGGAAAGGCAGCCAGGAGCAAAGGTAAGTAATGGGAGCTGCTTGAGTTATTTTGGTGTGAAATTTAGCTGGCTCTTTCTTGAGGTTTTGTTCTTGTTGACGGGAAATGGTAGTCTGGGGAGAAGGGCTCGGGCTGTGAGGAGCCCAGGTGGTGTGGGTTGAAGGTAAAGACTAGCGTGTCTGTATTTTGGGGCAGTGAGCTAAGGCTGTCTGCTGTTCCAGAAGAGGAGATCCACACCAATGTAGGAAAAGTCCTGTTCCTCATAAATGTTATAAAGCTAAAGTTGAGGGGACCTGCCAGATGCATGCTAAGAAGTAACTTAGCCTTTACTGAAAAGGCGTATCCCCTTTTGAACAAAGCCTCAACCTGGTATGGTTAGGGATCTGTCTGACAAAAAAAGTACCTACTTTTTTTTTATTAATATTATTTTTTCTGTTCAGAAGTTGTTGAAGAATATGAAGTATGACTTTCACTGACTGTAAGTTACAATGAATTGAATCAAACTATAACTCACCTTCCTGCAAGTCCCTGAGGCCTGTGTGGACAGTACCCATGTACTCAAGTTTAAGCATCATGAGAGGGTTGCTTTTCTCTCACTTTCTACTTGTAGCACATGCAGGGAACACTGAGCAAGGCCCAGAGAGCCATTAATGCTGGTTTTTTTTTTTTTTTTTTTTTTTTTTTACCCATTTAATTCCTTCTTCTTGGAGCATTGTAGCAGATGCACAGCAGGTGACTTCCGTCCACTCCCCTTGCCTAATTCTCAGCAAAATGTGTGATTTTCAACTTTAGTGTTTATCATCTGTATTTTGTCACTTAAATAAATACAACATTTTGGGAATATGCAGATATTATCCTTCTCCTAAGAAGAATGTGAGTTGTACAAGGAAAAGTGTTGAAGAAAACTGAAAAGTTGGGCTTAATTTCAAATTAGGGTTTACAGCCCTATAGGTCTAAGCTAATTTTTCAGTCAGTAACTTCCATGATTTCAGGTGAACAGGATGCAATTACTTCTCCACAAGAGAGATAATTTACTAGTGAACAAAAACTTACTTAATCGCTGTGTTAAAACTTATAAATAGAAGCTATAAAGAGTCAGGGTTATGTATATAAAACACCTAAGCTGGAACCTCTTCTAGGAGAAGGGAAATCTCTCCCTGCCCCACAATACAACAAACAAAATAGCTGCTGCAAAATCTCCATATCCTTCTGACTTTTCTGTAGCACTACAACGGTTGGCATGACTTGCCAAGTTAAGTACATCTCCTTGGCAATATTTCAGTGGTGACTAAGGTGGCAGGATAGAGATGGGCTGAGGAAGATAATTTTTTGGACTTCCATTTAAATGGGAAAACATTTTGTGACTTGCACTTGTCTGTATACTCTGTGTTCTTTGTGTGAGATGGAAACTGCAACTTGTTTTAGTAACTATCTAAGGCACATGCTTGACCCTGTGTGAAGAGTAATATGAGGAAAACAAGGAAATTATTCAAAGAGCCACAGAACTAATGAAGCTGGATTTCTTAAGGGATCATGTTGATTTCTCTGGTACCCTAACAGACAGTGGTGATACAAATTAAATATTTCTCCTCAGAGTATTTGCTGTATTTCCCTTGTCAATGGCACTTCAATAAAAACGTAATAAAAATTCTCTCCTCTGGAGTCTACTTCAGAGAGTTTTTTTCTAGTTTCCTATATCAATGAGTTAGGTATAGTGTTCATGAATGTTTATTGGCTAACAGTAGACTCCTCTGCTGCAGACTAACTACAAAGATCATGTTCTGAACTTGATGGCAGTATGCTCCAGGGAAGAGCAGAGTGGCAATACTTCTTAGAAGAAAGAAGGTAAGGTGATTAGATCTTGGTGTGTAAGGTCTGGGATCATAACAAATGACTGCAGTCCTATACATAAGAACCTATGGGAGGCAGTGCTAAAATATTTATAAACAAGTATTAAATGTTTATAAACTGGCTTGTTGGAAGGGGTTGGAGATATGGGGCAAAATTACAGGAAGTTCACTTGTCTTCCAGATTCTTGTTTCACCTTAGTAACAGCCCTATGCTGCTCTTGAAATTTCATAAGATTGTTTGGAATTTAAAATCCTTTTTATTTTTTAAACATTAAAATACTTCAAAACCAACTTGCAGTTCTAAGAAAATGTTAAGCTTATGTGTTCAGATATAGGTCTTTATTAAATCTATGGTTAATGTCATCTACTCAAATGGAGTTAGATCAGGACTTTCATATTGTTTGGACCTTCCTAAATAGTAGCATTAAAACCTGCTGAACATGAGAGGACACTAGAATTATAATTGCTGTTTATAACATACATTTAATCATGTTTTATATTTGAATGAATTGCACTAAAATATTTCAAGTATATTCTGCTTGCTCTGACAGTAATAAAGTGGGTGAAGGCTAAAGGTGCTTTCTTGGGAACTGTTGTGGTTTTTTGTTGTTGTTGTTTTTGTTTTCCCTCTCCTATTTTTTTAACCCTGCAGAAAAGTCTACTGCATGATAAGAAGGTTTTTTTGCTGTGTTGGATAGGCAACATCTTTCCTCTGTTTACATAGGGCCTGCAGCAATGATCTCCTGCAATAAAAACAGACAGTCATTGAAGTTGAAAAATGCTTTTGGATGAGGGCCAACAGTGTCCCCTTTGCTTGCCTTAACTGCATTAACAAGCCAGTTAAAATCTGTTAAACTCTAGGAAGATGTTGTTGTATCAGATCAAGATTTCTGTGCAGATAAGAGAAAACAGTTGCTTATGAAACAAGTTTAAAAAAACATGGGGAGCAGGGCGTTTTCTGCCAAATAGATGTATCAGGTAAATTTGTATTAATTTTGAAAGGCCTGTAGGTTCATCTGGTACGTGGCATATTTTGGATGCTTCCTTGTTTTGCATACCAAAATGCTCTGTTTAACATATTAGGTGACAAAGCGTGTTCCCATGTGAGTGTACAACCTTTGCTCTTGAACTCCTAAAAATTGAACCACACTGGGAAACAGATGCTGTCCTTGGTAATGTGCTGGTACAATTGGAACTGAAAGACACAAAAGTGGTGGCCTTGTGGGGTCTAGCTTGCTTACTGTGGTAAGATGGGTGCTAAAGAAATGATGAATAGCAGGTACCGTTCTGAACTCTCACCAGCATTAATGGTGCTACTTTTTTACCCTCTAACAATGTTAAATAGCTTCGGCATGTTACCAAGGCAACCTTTCGTAGCATCCTTCTGCTTAAATTAGGGGGCTACAAGCATTGAAAGATTCTTTTGAATAGGGGATATAGTCCTAGATTCTTTTTTCTTTTTACTGTGAAATGGCAAACCATGCATTCAGCATAGGGATGGATATTAAAAATGGATTTGCAGTCGCTGTGTGTTAGCACAAAGCTGTTTCTGAGATCCAGCTACCTGGGATTTTTCAAATGAGAATATAGACAATAATATCAATAACCTACATAATTCAGGACTCAAAGAACGTGTTTTGGAAATGGAACTTTTGTCTATTTTTTCCCCTCAAATTGGGGGATATGTGGCCAAGAGAAGAAACCGAAAAAAAACATTGTTTTACTTTTAGGACAGTAACAGTCTAAAACTAGTGCTAATATAGACTGTGAACAGCTGCAGAGGATGGATCCAAATCGCTTGTGTACAGTTTGAGTTTGTTCAGTGAGCTGTGATAATTTGCACCATTAATGGGTTACTGTTGGTCCAGCTGTGCCCAGTTAATGCTAACCTTATGGTTTGTTTCTGAAGTCTTAGTGGGTCCATAGTAGGCATGTACAATGGACACCACTGGATTATTTAACTGACTCTTATTAATATTTTGCACTCCTAGAATTCTTTTGAGAAGCTCCATGAAACAGCTTAGTGCATTATTTGTTGTACAAAGAAAGTGTTTAAGCTATACAGTGAATCAATGACAGAGTGGGAAATAGAGACTGGGGGAAATCATAAATGTTTGTTTGTCAAACAGGTAAACTTCTTGTTTCCCCCCTTAATGTTTCTGCCACGCAGGATTGCCTAGAATTTACTCACCTATTCTTCTGTTATAGTCATATGTGATCTGACCCTCATTTATAGATTTCCCAGTTTTCTTTTTCCTTTGATTTTCTTCAGCCCTGAATGAGCTATGTCTTGCTTTTAGTCTTCCCCTGTCCTTCAGAAAGCAATGCTGAAACGTGTTTAAAGACCCCTTTTTAGGGAAGTACCTAATTTTTGCAGGATAATGAAGTTTTTAGCATTTAGTTTTGATTTTGGAGTTGTCATTCTTGATAAGCTTCTAATGAAGCTGTCTCAACTTGTCAAAGGCAAATGAAGATTGAAACATTTGGTTCATTACATGGCAAATATCCCATGAGCTTTTTTTTTTTTTTTTTTTTTTTTGTGCAGAACTAACTACCTGATGCATTAGGTTAATAAATAGTCTTGAGATAAAATATACAACAGACAGAACAGTCTAAAGGTAGAGAGCCTGTCACTTCTCTCATCTAGTCTAGACACAGATATATTTTTTTTTCAGAGCTGATCAGACTATCCATTTGTACCTCAGCCAAACAGAAAAGGGAAAGAACATTCAATGACGCTTTTATTGAACAGTATGTTCTCACTAGCTTGCAGAAAAACTGGGCTTCATTAGTGGGACAGTTACTGTTTTCTGAATATGGTGGAGGTTTTTTCCTCCTTTTCCACAATTTTGAAGAAAGAAGCATGAAACCTATGCCTCTTTTTCTGTGCTGTCTCATTAACAAATAGCACCTCTTTCTTTATTACTGCTTTGTAGGAGGACTGGGCATATAATGAACTGGACTATGAGTCTTGCTTCCCTTCACTCCTCTAAACTAGTTTAAATTAATAATACACTGCTGTGATGCCAAAGGCAGCCTTACTCTAGCTAGTGCTGCTTCTTCACACCATACCATACTTCCTCGGCCATTGTGTGGGGGCCAATACTTTTCTCCTGACTTGTAATAAAAAGTCTGATTGTGTTTTCTCTGAATTATTTTATTTTGTTATGCTTATCTCTAGCTTGCATCTTCGTTTTCCCTGATATTTGAGAGACAGTTGGTACATGTTTTTATTGCCCAACATTTGATTTGGGTAAGCTACTGGGTGTCAGCCATGGCTATTTATTTTATATGTGTATACATACTATACTTGTAGTGTGGTGAAAGCTTGGCCAAAATCTAGTGACCCATGGTGCTCTAAGCTTTTACTTTTAGATACTACACTGTGTCAGTACCCAGGAAGGATGCATGGCTCAGCACAACCTCCTGATGTACTGCTGGAGGTACTTACCAGCTTCTCCTGATGAGAACAATTTTTGCAGCCCTAGACACTGTTATCCTCTGTTTTCAGAAGAGAGACATAACTGAACATTTATTTGCTCGGTCTCTCTAAGCCAATGTACATAAACTGTCAGTTTTTTCTCTCCTGGTGTCAGGTTCTTCTCTACTGTGTTCACAAATCTGACACCCACTGATGCATTTGTAAGCATCCTTTTCTGCCTGTCAAGTTATAACACTAGAAAGGTACCAAAGCACAATTTGAACTCCAGAAATATGCTTATAGCTTCATGATAAACACACAAGGTTTCAAAAAGGTGTTTCAGAAAAATCCGTATCTAGTCTTAGCCAGCTTAAATTTTGGACAGCAGCTTCCTCTGCTTCAGAACAAACTCATTTGTTACTTGTTTATGAAGCACTTCTCACTGTCCTCCGGTCTTTCTTTTATTACTCTTGAGTGTAGTTCTAAAAACAGCACTGAAAGTGTTTTTGTTTTTTTTTCCCTCCCCATTGTTTTTCCCCTTGTGGTCAGAAATGTCAGTTGGCTGTCACGAAGAAGAGGAGGGATTGAAACATATAAACTTTCAGTTGTAATCAGCCCATTTTGGCTACTTCCTAAGTGGTGAACTCTTCATTTTCCCAGTAGCTTGTTTGCTCTGGTCTGACTACTCCCCTGAATGTCTCTGATTCTGTGATAATGCCGCTAATCCCCTCTGTTGATGCTCTTAATACTGACTCACTTTGTATTCAGAAATGCTTATAAGCATTATGATATTCTTATTATCTACTAATTGGTAATGAAGCACTCTATTCTTGCTGCCCTAGGTTCTTGTTAGCAAAACAGCTTGCAGGATTTCACTTTTGGTTAATATTTTTTTGTTAGATGGATCCCAAGATCTCCCATGCTACTTTTCTGTCCTTAGCGTTGGTCATGGTTAAGCACTGAACATCACATTCATTAAGTCTATATGAAAACCCTCTGGCTGTGTGAATAGAAGTCAAATAAATAGTTCAGCATGTAATAAACACATTTCACAAGCATATAGGAAAGCAGTTGCAGTGAAACTTTTGTCTGCCTCTCTTGAACAAAATGCTCAAGAATACCCATCTACCTTGAAGGAAATCTATACATTGTGCCTCAAGCTGTGGTATGACCTTCAAAAAACAATGAATTTGTGTGTAGGTTAAGTATAGGGTTGTGAATGTATGAACTGAGGAAGACAATAATCTTAGCTTCAAAGAGGGAGATGTGTTTTAAATTGACTATTACAATTTTGGAGCAAGATCTTGGGTTTATGTGTTTTGTGAACACATTGGCTCAGTTCTTAAGTAGTGGTTATAAGAGGGAGAAATAATTAAAAAAAAAAAAAGGAATAAAATTTTAGGAATTATTATGAGAAGAAGAGAGAACAAAAGAGTGTTTTCCCACCAGGTAAGATTGGTTCACCTTTCTATTGTAGCTAAAAATAAAATAGTACTTATTTGTTAGATTTAGATGTTTCAATTGGCCTGTTAATTGGAGCTTCTGGCTTTTATTGCCTCTAAAGATTCCACAGCTCCTACCTTCCTTTCAAGGGATCTTGCAAAATAGCTGTGAAATTCACGGCCTCAGAACCATTTTAAAGCTTGACAAAGCATTTCAGATTGTTCTTTAACGATGTCATAGGACAAAACCAAGTAAACATTGAGGAACCCTGGGGTGCTGCAAAAGCCAGTAAGACACCACAGGGCCATTTCATGATCAGACTAGACCTTGGTTTGCATTCATTTCCATTATTAAAATGTTATTTACTGCAAATGTATATTTGGAGTTCCTAGGGCTGGGCTCTCATGAAACACTTTTTCAACACTGTCAGATAGGGAATTGTTAACTTTCCTTGGAGCCAAAGACTTACTGTGCTCTTCATTATGCATACTGGAAGTAACAGGACTGAAATGTATTTTATTTTTGATTGAGAGGTGCACAGGATTTCCTAGCACATTGTCTTGCTGTCCTGCCTCAACAAAAGATTAACCAAAATTACAAAGGGGACTCCTGCAGTATCACACCATCTCAATTGTAATGTTGGCAAGCTTGTGCAGCTAGCAAGAAGTTAAATGGGGAAACTGGCATGTGTGCCTTTTTTGCACGCACAATCTAGCTGAGACAAATGGAGTGGCAGTGCCACTCTACTTCAGGTGTATGTGTCAGAGCTTCTCTTAATTGGGCAGGTAGCTAAAAACTGTAACAATCATTTTAACTTTTGAGGTGGTTTTGTTTCTTTCCTCATCTAACTGACAGTAGGCATGTGTGTCTGCGTGTGCAGCTCTGCTCTGTCCCTGAGCAGCTGGTGATCCTCTGCTGGGTGCAGGTACCACGCATGAAACAAGCCTGTAGGGAAGGCTGAGAGCGCTGCTGCAGCGGCAGGCACAGGAAAGCCATGCTGTGCTTGAAAAATGCAGAACAAAGCAGTGGAGGAAATAAGCAAGAGAGTTCTTAAAACAACAGATTTCTAGTAATGTAGCTCATTGTTTGAGTTCTGTATCCTAATTTAGAAAAAAAAAAAAAAAAAAAACCTTTAAAGGAAGAGGTTGAACTACAGTACTAAAGTACTAAGCATGTGTTCTGTTAATGTACTCTGTATGCTTGGATAGAATTAAATTGACTTTGCTGTTGCCTTCTTTGCTGCAGCAGTAGAACTCGGAAAGTCAGGTGTATGCTGTCACAATGCCGGAACTGTCCAACCTGTGTGATCATCATCTTTTTAGAAGCTACCCTAGGTTTGCATCTAGCAGGCTCTCTCTCACCTGTTCTGTAAATGTTAGCCTTATCCAGATTCACAAGTTGATTTGGCACTCACTCTATGGCATTCACGTTGTTTCTAAACTGTTTTATCTTGGAAATATTCTATCTTGAAGAGTCTGATAATGCCCAAAGAAAAGGCATTACAGTTTCTGGAGCTCATGGCAAAGCAATTTGTTTGCAGTGGCAATGCCAGCATCCATTTCACTGGCAACTCTTGTTCAACATGGATTTGAGGTCTGCAATTTGATTTTCTGAACAATTTTACTCCCCTATATAGCCTAGATGAACGTAGTGAGGTCTGTACAAATAGCTGCTTGCAAAATTTACTGCTTATCTCTTTAAAAAAGAAAAAGAAGACCACACTCCAAAGTCATTCCCTTAGGGGTGGAAGGAGGATAAAAACTGGTGTGGTTTTTTGTCCTGTTTTCTTGAAATTAAAGGAATGAAGTAAGTGCTGAGTGATCATAGTTCCAGACTGATTTCATTTGTGTACTCATATGACACTTTGTTTTCCATATTAGCGTGGTCAAGATGCACACTGAAAATTACCTGATTCGCATCTGATTATTATCACCTCATGTTGAAAGATCTTGTTTTCATGTTTTGGTGGATCCAAGGTGATAAGGGCTTGGCCATTGAAACTGTGTGTGTTTCATAAAGCTGAATGTTTTGTATTTGCTAAATTAATTTTTGAAACATGGAGCAAGATTCACTTGTCAAACATCTGAGTGAAATAAGCAAAAGCTGGTTGCCTTATTGTTAAGGTTTAAGACCAAACAAAACTACTTGTCCCTAATAGACCAATTAAGTACATATGAAGGAAGCTAATTGAACAGAACTGCCATGCACATATGAATTTTCTATTAGGCTCTAATGTGAAGTGTTCTTAAGAAAATCTGCTTTAAATGATTGACACACGGTGTGTTTCGAGGATACTATGAAAGCACATCTGGGAATGGAGCGAGTCTGCAGGCTGCACAAGAAAGATTCCTTATAAAGAAGAGAAGTAAACAAAAAGTAATTGCAGTAGAGATGTCAAAGATGCTGTTTGGCCTGCAAAAAAATAAATGAGAAATTTCTCAACAGAAAGCGCTGGCAGGAGACAAATTGTGGAAGATGTGTGTATGTATGTGGAGGGATGTATTTGATTCATTTTTTTCCCTTTATCTTGGGTCTAACTGCCATGAGGAACAACAATCACTACCAGGTGTTCCAGAATTATGGCCATAGAAATACTTAAGGGGAGGGAGGAAGACATGTTTTGTCATTAACTTGTCTGAACAGGCAAAGTCAAAGGTATTTTTTATGATCAGTCCTCTCAGTTGTATCTAGTCAGGAAACTGAAAGTTGAAAAAACTGTAGATCTGATTTTCATCTAACTCTACAGGTCAAATCTGGAAACGATGCAAGCAGATATATTTGAAGAAATGGGTATGGAAAAAACAAACAAACATATCTGTAACTTCAGTGCTTCACACGAAGATGAGACCAGTTTTTGACAGTTGGTAGCATTCTCTTCAAATATAGGAAAGAAATAGGTATAGGGCCATTTTTGTATAGGTAAGGAAAAGACAGAAGTGGAATTTACACCATCCAAAGTGTTTCATAGAATCATAGAAAAGTCTGGATTGGAAGGGACGTCTACAGATCATCTAGTTCCCTGTCCCTGCTATAGGCAGGGACACCTCCCACCAGCCCAGGCTGCTCAAAGCCCCATCCAGCCTGGCCCTGAACATCTCCAAGGTTGGGGCATCCACAGCTTCTCAGGGCAGCCAGTGCCAGTTCCTCGCCACCCTCAGAGTAAATGATTTCTTTCTAATATCTGATCTAAATCTACCCTTATTCAGTTTAAAGCCATTCCCCCTTACCCTGTTACCACACTCCCTAACACTCCCCTCCCAACTTTTCTGTAGGCCCCCCTTAGGTACTGGAGGGCTGCAATGAGGTGTCCCTGGAGCATTCTCGCCTCCAGATTTAGGGATTAGGGATGTGTTGCTAATGTTCCTGAGTTATGAGATTATTCTATGCAAAGAACAGTGCTTCTTAGCACTTTATTTGCTATAGCTGAAGTAAACATAAGCATCAACAGATCTTGGTTGCCTTTTGTCATGGTAGCTGCTGGGCAGGCTTTGTTCATATCTTTGTTAAGCACACAAGACTCAGTGCAGATAAAAAGCAGAAAGTAGTCAACCTGCCCAGAAATGACACTCCTGGTCTTCAAGTTTTAATTCACATTGTATCTGTAGCAGTGCCAGCATTCAACAGCAACTCAGAAGGCAGAATAAGGCATGGTGTTCTTCAGTGTAGCCTGCCTCATGTAGTCTTGGTGGTTTGATGTAGAAGGCAATACACAGCAGCTGGTTATTGCATGATTTATTGCCTTAGAAAATGTGATAGAAAGATTGTTTGTCAGAACCTGCTTGAAATGAGATGAGCTGGACTAATAAAATGGATCTCAGTAAGGCTCAGAAATAAGCGAAACAAGCAGATGAGCAAAGTATTTGTAGGGCTTTGTATGTTTACTATGTGAACTCAGCATCTGAACACAGAAAACAGGATCAAAAACACCCTAAGGGAGAGCAGAAAATATCAGTGAAATTTTATGTGTGTTGTGTATTATAACTTCTGTGGTCTTTGCAATATTGTCTCACAGCGTAGGAATATCAGCTGAGTTCTAACCTTACAGGCAGTGTGAGTGCAAGACTGATTATGGATTGATACTTGTGTGTGTGTTACCAACAAAGCTGAGTGTATGTAATGAAGTCATAGAAACTAAATATAATCTATAGTTAAATCTATTTAGGATTCATTGTTATAAAAGACTGGAAAAATCTCTGTAACAGCTCAAAATCAACTAAAACCAACATAGAGCAGACTAGAAAAACTGTAGCATAATGTTACAGAGGATATAGCTAAAGTATATTTTTCTATTGAAAACCCTCGACTTCTGTTTGAGATGCTACCACAGCATCCAGATTGCACAGTTAGCATCCTCAAGTACATCTGGTTTTTCCTAAATAGGATGTTCATGAAGATATCTGTGTTGATCAGTGCTGTACATTCTTGTGACACCTTGGCTGCGTGAAAATATTACCTTACTCAGATTAGTTTCTCTGAGGTAGGCAACAGGTGGCTGTGTTATGTTTAGAGAGAGACCTTTTGGTTTCCAATGTAGGAAGTCCCTTTGGTGGAAAAAGAAATCAATAGAGGTACAGGATCCGGTTATGTTGTTGTATAACATCAGTATGCTGGCAAATCTGGTACCTTGAACTCATCTTGTGAGTGATCTAACTCTACAGGGGTGAGGTGGAGGGGGGGGGGGGAGGGGGTCCAGTAACACCAGTGAAGAACCCCCTGGATGCAGTTTGTTATGCCCAGAAGCAGGTTTGTGTTTTAACACTTCTGTAGCTTCATGCAGCTGTGGTACCAGTGTCTGTGCTCCAGCCACCCCTCAGCTGGAGTCATGTGAAAGCTTTGATTTCTGTGTCTTGCACCCTTTTCAATCAAATGTCTGTGTTTGCTGTAATAACCCTCATTTTGGTCATACAACTGTCCAGTTTCCAACTGTCCGGGCTGAGAGCAAATCAAAGCTCTGCCTCATCATTTCCACTGGCTGTCACATCACCTCGGTGGCATGCACGCTGCTCATCTGGGTTGTACGGTTGCTGTGCCACTGGCACAGACTGTGACTGTCCTATCAGCAGGTAATGGTAGGGCCCTGTTACCTCCCACCTGTGACCAGCCAGACAATCTATAGTTTCACTCATCACTGTACACACAACAATTATAACTCTTCTGACTGAAATAGTGTTTTTTCTTTTCATGACAGGTAAATTTTATGTTGCATCGCTGCTCTTGATGAGTTTTGTTACCTAAAAACGTCTATTAGTTATGGCTTATTCACTCTAAGATTCTTACACTGAGGAAAAAAGAAATCTATCCTTAGTATTTTCCTCAGTTAATTCTTGCAATTCTGCTTATTTCATACAGCTTGAGCAGGGATAAGCTGATGTTTGACTTTCAGAGAGGTCAAAGTGCCAACCAAGGTCAAAATCAACCACATACTAGATGCAAACCTTAGAGATCTTAAACGCAAACTGCAGCAAAACTGAGGTACTGCAGTTTCAGGGTTCTTCACGTGTTTTCCTTTTAGCTTGCTGAAGTGTGCTCAGATGCCTAGATCTTCTAATAGCCTGAATATCTTTCTGCCTGTCAATGTAAAAACATTGTACTTGTGGGACTTCTGTTACAGCAAAATAAATCAAAAGGCAGTCCAGCGGACATGTGTGTAGAGATCAATAGAGCAACTCAATAATGGCCTCACTTTGTACAGTGTCTATAAAGATATAACAACTTGTCAACATGAATTTGAACTCAAGCTGAAAGACACGAATGACACTTGTATGTGAATGAAACTTGAAAAGACTGCTAGTTATCTTATAAACCTGACATATCAGTGTACAAATCAAAGATGCTTACCTTCTTCTTTGATCTTTCTGACTTCTTAGAAATGTTCTTTACCTTCGTATGGAGGTGATACAGAACCTTGAAAAAAGGAGCAATACATTGAATATGAAATTGAATTGTATATGTTAGTATTGAACCTCTTGAATGAGCACCAGACGTTAAAAGAACTGCTCTAGCATGACGTCAGGGGTCAATCTGATGCACTGAGATTTTTAATTCTAAGCTCTCCCCAGTTTTCTTTTCAAAGCTTGTTTCTTGAAGGAGAAAATGGCAAGCTTTAAGAAGACTTAGTTCAGCATTATTTAAGAGCTCAGCTGACACTATGCTGAAATCAAGAGGAGACTTTCCATGGATTTTTGATTTTTAGATTGTGTTTAAATTATCCACATTTACTCTCTGGGCTGATTACTTAGAAGGACTTAGAAGGACAGAGAACAGGGTGCCAACACTGTACCCCTGTGTGACTGCTTTGCCACTCTTGACTGCAGCAGTAACAGCTGGGGCAGTCAGAGTGGGTTCTCCTTTCACAGGGAGAGTCATAAGAAATGTTAGAGCCCTGTCAGGAAATTCTCAGTTAACAACATTTAGATTAACCTTTAGGAACCTGCTTATAGCACAGCTGTAACCTGGCAATATTTATACTTTGGCCTTTACAGGTAAAAGGCTAAGTTTTCTAAAGCAGTTAATGAACAAAATAAAGCTTCTGTTAAATGCAGCTCCCCTTCCATTTGTTGCTGTGCTCATCAAGGGCAGTGAGGGGAAAAACAACAGGAGCCAAAGGGACAGGATTTGTGAAGTCTAGTGGGTTTTTCCTCTTGTGACAAGCAGGGCCTGAGATGTAAAGATTTTTAGCTTAAATCTAAGTGCCTTGTCCTGTCCTTAGCACTGACAATAAATCAGTGCTAAAATAAATCAGTGTTGAAAGTATCACAACTTTTGATTAAACAGACACGAGCTTAAATTCCAGGAAAATATATTTTTGTTCAGGGGAGTTGACATGCAACTGACTAGTGACAAGGAAGTTTACTCCCTAGCAGTCAACAGGCACTACACAATAGGAGATTAATTCAAAAGTCACAGAAACTTCATTCTGGAAGTCCATCATAACTGATAGATTTACTGTCTGCCTCAAACATGCTGAAGATCAGTAAAAGGAGAGAAAAAACTTGAACAATGGCAATTCCCAAGAAGAAAGGAAGAAATTCCCTGCTGAAGAAAACTTAAATCCTAAGATATCTTTCTAGAAATCTTTGCAAGACACGAAGTCTGAGATTTGTGTCAAAAAAAAAAAAAAAAAAAAAAAAAAAAAAAAAAAAAAGGCAGCAATGTCTCTGATACTAATTCTGTACACTCTCTGCACAGCTACATCCTCCATGGTGTTTTTCTCTTGCATGGAGCAAAGATTTGTTATCAAGAAAGGACAAACTGAAAACTACAAAAATCCACAGGAATCTTTAGTAGATTTGGGTGTCAGGCTGGGATTGAACTTTCATGTATTCGCTTTGTCCCTGAATAGAAATGTTTTTCATTCCTCTTTATTAGATGGTGTAATTTCATTCTTGTTTCCCTCCCCCTGTCCCAGAGAAGTATCCTATTCGAGGAGGAACATAGGAAGCACTGTGAATGCCTTATTTCTTGGCTGGGTAGCTTGCATGTGTGAATCTAAGCCACCAAGAGGTTGGGATTGATCCTTTCCTCTATCTGAATATTACTCACATCCCTCTTACTCACCTTGGCATAGCAGCAGGTGATGAGCACCAGGGGCAGGAGGTATCCCACCAGCAGGATGGTAACCTTGTATGTCTGCTTGGCCGTTGATCCATCTGGCCAGTTCTCCCAGCAGAAGGAGCTGTTGGGTGCTTGCTGGTGACCACTCACAAGAGCCTGGTGCTGGGCCACGGGGATGGCAATGAGTAGAGACAGCAGCCAAATTATACCCACGCCGAGGGCAGCGTTGCGTTTGCTGCGGATGCCAGAGGAACGCTTGGCGTGGACCACGGCGATGTACCTGTCCACAGACATGGCCACCAGGGTAAAGATGCTGACCAGCATTGTCGCCATGGCCAAGTAGTGAACCCACTTGCAAAAGAAGGCACCGAAGATCCACTCTGGCAGGGAGTAGATGGTGGCCTGGAAGGGGACGCAGAAAAGCAAGAAGGAGAAGTCTGCAATGCTCAAGTTCAGGATGAAGATGTTGGTGGCACTGCGCGATGGGCGTCCCCCAGGCCGGAGACGCCCCAGAACAACCAGTACCAGGGTGTTCCCCACCATTCCCAGGAGAAAAATGAAGCCAAAAAGCACCGGTACGATCACCACCTCAGGGCCACCTCTGGTTGCTCCTGACCAGCATGGTGAGGCCCCTGTCTGGTTAGTCTCAAGGCTGCACTTGCTGGCGTTGGCTCCAAAGGAAAGCGCGAGGTTGTCTTCCTGCTCCTCCATGGAGCCAGGCTGGTTGGAAACAGGGGAGCAGTCGCTGCAGCCCTGACTGCTGTGGGGCAGCTCTGTGTTTGCTGATGGTGGCCAGAAGCTGGATGCTTGGGTTTCCCAATGCTCTGTGCCTTTGCTCTGGGGAGCAATTTTCTTTGGATGATTCTTCCAAGTCTTGTCTGTCTCTTCCAGGAACTGGCAAAAAGAGGTCTAGGAAATTGTTCTCATCCAAGGGGTTTGGTAGCTGCTGTTGGAGGAGCTCTTGTGGTACAGGAAAAGTCTGTGCCAGAAGGGCTGAGGATGAAGCAGAGGCAAAGAAGCTGCAGCCTGGTTTCCTCATGCCCCTCCTCTTCAGCTTCCCTCCCACACCAGTCCCCAGAGCTGCAGCTGCTGTACCTGCTCTCCAGCTCTGCTCGGAGCTGACAGTGAGAACAAGTGCTGTCTGTGACCGGAGCCCTTCGAAGAATAACCCTGGTCGGCTTTGTCTCCATACGTTACCTGTCCCCATACATTACTACTCGCGAGGAGGGGGAGAACAAAGTGAAAGCGAGTTTTAACCCAAAGGGATGGATTGAGCAGCAGATGCTGAATGATATCCTGTGCAATGTTATAAGGAGCATCATTGGAGCTGGCCACAGAAACAGGAGAAAATCTAAAATGTGATTTGTTTTTTTTTTTTTTTTTTTTTTTTTAAATCAACAGAACAGTATTTTGTTGTTTTGTTTCAGTCTCTAATGTGCTCATGCTAGAGCACAAAACAATCTGGAGACTAGTGATTTCAGCACAAAAGCCTGGAGAAGCCTTAGTCTCAGCAGCTGGCTTCTGCCACTTCTTTCGTATCTGTCCAAATTCCTTAGTGCCTGAATGTTTGTGGTTCTTGTTGATCTAGCTGTAAGGAAGTTCTGGGTTCAGCCCAGAAGTGCCAAGAGCATCTGCACTGGAAAAGGAAAGGCTCAGTCATGGTAGCTGTGAGCAGCTGTAATATTCCCTACCAGGGAAAGAGATGGCCTTTTTTTTTTTTCCCTTTTAAGAAATTTTATTAAGGATTAATAGCTTAGTCATGTTCTTGATGCTTTACTTCTAGAAACAGCATGCAGGTTCTAGAAGGCACTAAGCAACTTGGTTTTGATGGTCTGTTTCTGAAGATATTCTGTGAACTGTACAGGCAGGCAGTAAGGAAGAAAAAAGTTTTTAGGCAAAGATGAACGGTACTCGCAGAGTGATTTGTGCCTGCAGGACAGCTTCGTGCATGGAAGAGTGCACACACACATGCGATATAGTTCTGAGGCTGGTTATGGGGTGAGATGGAAAGCAGACAGCGTGAAGGATGTCTGAGCTGCAAAGGAAAACGCATCTACCTTTGTTGTGTGCCAACGAGCAGATCACCTCCAGACATGGTCCCCTCTCTGCAGCCCGCTCTGGATGCCACCTGCGCCTCTCGTGGTCTTCCGCAGCCCGGCTGCTTTGCGTCCTGTGGCACAGCATCTCGGACACCTCTAAACCTTCCAATTCCCCAAATCTTCTGTCTGCCTGCTGGGATCTGTGCCCTCAGCTCGCAGACAGCTGCTTTCAGCACACAGGTTTTGGGGACCCTGCGAAGCCTGGCGTTATAATGAAGACTTGAGTGCCATCTGCTGGTGTTTCATCTCCTTAATTGCTTGCAGGCAGCTCTGACGGTTCTCGTCCTTCCTCCCCCTCGAACATACAGTCCCATCATTCAGTAACTAGTTTTAGTATTTTCCCCTCGTCCTTGAGTACACATCCATCCTTAAATCAGGAAACTTAAATATGTATTCTTTTCCTTTTGTCGATATGTTGCTAGTAATGTCCCTTCTGTAATTACTATTCATGTAACTTCATAAAACTTTTCAAAGAAAGCTATTGGAGGTTGGTTCAATAGTTATCTCTGTATTTTAGATCTGTGGTTTCTTGTTTGTTTGTTTTTAAGTGGACAGTCATGCCAGAAAGTATTATTTAAGAAGAACCCACAGCAATCACAGTAAATGAGTGTGCTTTTTTTTTTTTTTTTTTTTTTTTTTTTTCTCCTCCTTATATTGGATTTGAGCAGAATAATAAATGACTACAACAGGAGTGGTTTCTCCTGCAGGGGATTTGAGACAATGCATGCAGGAATTTGAGAACTGCGTGTCTGTCACCTGCAGAACAAACACAACTTTGCAGATCTGAAAGCTTGCATGGTACACTACACAGAAAATAGGCAGAAGAAAGCACAGTTCTGCTGGTGAGTAGGGAGGGATTTTAGGGTTCTTTAGATCTGAATGCATTTTTTTTCAAAGATCTCTTGAATTCTTGCAGAATGGATGTTCCTAGCTTTTCTATCTTCAGAATACAATTAAAATTAAAAATCAAAATCAACCAACCAAACCACCCTAGCCTGCTAGAATTTGTGTATTTCAGTGAGAGTGTTGTGACCATGGGATTGGGAAGGAGGGTGAATATTCTGGGTGGAACGTGTTACTGACATGCTGGATTAGACATCCAGTAAATTAGGTGCAAAAACTCAGCTTGCTTTCAGCTGGGAACTGAGATGCTGCAAATTTGACTTCAGAAGCTGGCTGCTATGGGAGTATTCCTGTCTGGTCTTACTTGGGAGGAAACGATTTTCAGTGGTAATTTACAGGCTTTGTCAAAACCTTATCCTGGAACTGTGTTTACTGTGACATTTGAAAGTTCCAGAAAAGGTAAAGGCTCTTTCTTCTGATTCCCTCTTTCTGCCATTTCCTACCTGCTTTAAATAGTCTGTTTCTGACAGTGAGAAATCCTCTGTCCTTGAGAACTCACAGCCCAAATGCTGTGGGTTGGACGCTGACCCTGCTGAGACAAAGGACTTGCCATAAGTCAAATCCTCTAGTCCAGGTGGGTGGAGGAAATCAAGTCACTTTATTGAGTGCAGGAGCACAAATAGCATGGGAGCCGTCACATCTGACTTGTTGGCAGTGTCCACATGGTGCGTGGTATAGTAAAATCTGAGGTGATTCGCCTGAAATCCGGAAGAAAGAATTCAGTGTGGATTGAGCCACGTGAACTACAACTTCTGCAGTTCTTTAGAAACAGTGTGTTGCTTCCTGAACAAAGACAACTAATGTTTAAACACAACTAAGTGGAAAATGGATATTCTCTGTAGGAGTAAGGAAAAAACAGAAATCTGGCAGACGTCACCGAGATCAGGTGATGACTTGAGGCCGCACCTCGAGTACTGTGTTCAGTTTTGGGCCCCTCGCTACAAGAAGGACATGGAGGTGCTTGAGCGGGTGCAGAGAAGGGCGACGAAGCTGGTGAGGGGCCTGGAGAACAAGTCCTACGAGGAGCGGCTGAGGGAGCTGGGCTTGTTCAGCCTGGAGAAGAGGAGGCTCAGGGGCGACCTTATCGCTCTCTATAGGTACCTCAAGGGAGGCTGTAGCGAGGTGGGGGTTGGTCTGTTCTCCCACGTGCCTGGTGACAGGACGAGGGGGAATGGGCTTAAGTTGAGCCAGGGGAGTTTTAGGTTAGATGTTAGGAAGAACTTCTTCACTGAAAGGGTTGTGAGGCGCTGGAACAGGCTGCCCAGGGAAGTGGTGGAGTCACCATCCCTGGAAGTCTTCAAAAGACGTTTAGATGTAGAGCTTAGGGAAATGGTTTAGTGGGGACTGCTAGCGTTAGGTCAGAGGTTGGACTCGATGATCTTGAGGTCTCTTCCAACCTAGAAATTCTGTGATTCTGTGAAGATCAAGACAAATGGAAGCCAGTTGCTGTTGCCATTTGTCTGAGTTGATGCTGGGATAAATGAAAGTGTTGGCCTCATGTGCTGAGTCCCTGGTTAGCAGACATCAGAGGTGTTGTAGATGGAGGACAGCAGTGGATCTCTGTGGATAGATTGGCACAGCCACAGCAAGGAGAATAGAGGGAGAAGTCAGATCTGGAAACAAGGGTAGGGGGCGGGGGGTGGGAAGGAGAACAAAACATCAGATGCTAATATTTAAATGGTAACATTTTTAGCCTGTTTAGGTACAAACCAATTTGTCTATTTTCTGATTGCTAATGGGTGCTTCAGCTCCTAATTATACTGAATACCAGGCTTGTTGCAAAAATCACTTACTGTTTTGATAATCATGGCTCAGCTTTTTGATACCTCTGCATTAGCTCTCTACGGCTCTTGACTTTTGAGTGGAAGGAGGCCACTCAAGCCTCACAGTCAGCAGTCTTACTGTCACACTTCTCTCTCTCTCTGGAGAAAGTGGATTACATCTCAGACCCGGATCCATTTAAGGGAAAACAAGCAGGCATCTAGCCCCAAAAGTCCACTCTATAGCCCTGAGTTCAGCATCTGTCTTTATGTACTGTGCTCTTCAGAAGGCTAGCTGGGGCCAAAAAACCCTTTAGGCTGATGCGCTACATAAACACAGCTCCAAGGAAACGAGTGATGGTAGGTCTGAAGTGTCTGCACTTGGAGATTGCAACAGCCCACTCTCCACTTGTGGTCCCAAACCTGGCTGTACCCTGGGGTGAGAAGGTGCAGTGCCCTTTATCTCCTGAAGTACAACCCCAGGAGGGGCAGGAGGTCCTGCTGCCTGCTCTGTATATGTTGGCTCAAGAAATGGGAGCCCAGATTCAATTCATTTCCGACCCTGCATAATCTCTTTCATAAAGGAACTGAAGTCTACATCCCTTAGATGAACAGTTACTTTTTTTTACCAGACCATTGGCCAAGCTGTATGGGGTAGTTGGGCTCATGTGGGAGCTATGCTGAAGTTCTGCAGTGAGTACAAACATCACAGAACTAGAAGAGAAATTAACTGACTGTTCAAGCTAAGGCACTCAGTGGAGAGAAGAGGGCTTTCTGGAGTGTGACTTCTCTGCCTCATGAGTTCTATGGTTAAAAAGTCTATTTAACTAATTGAATCCTTTCACCTTTTCTGAGTGGTGCCCTGGTTTCAGTTAGGACAGAGTTAATTTTCCTCCTAGTAGCTGGTAGGGTGCTGTGTTTTGGCTTAGGATGAGAAGAGTGCTGATAACATGCTGATGTTTTAATTGTTGCAGAGCAGTGCTTACACCAAGCCAAGGATGTTTCAGCTTCTCACTCTGTCCTGCCAATGGGCAGGCTGGGGGTGCAGCAGGAGCTGGGACGGGACAGACCCAGAACAGCTGACCCAAACTGGCCAAAGGGGTATTCCATACCATATGGGGTCATGCTGAACAATATATAGGGGTGGCTGGCCGGGGTGGGGGGGTCAGCTGCTCAGGGATAGGCTGGGCATCGGTCAGCGGGTGGCGAGCAATTGCATTGTGCATCACTTGTTTCATATGCATTATTATTAGTAGGACTATTATCATCATTATTGTTATTATTTTCCTGTCTTAATAAACTGTCTTTATCTCAACTCACAGGCTTCACCTTCCCATTTCTCTCCCCCATCCCAGAGAGGGAGGGGGGAGGGTAAGCGAACAGCTGTGTGGTGTTTAGCTGCCAGCTCGGTTAAACCACAACAAGTGGTAAGGTTGAAGTCTCACAGGTGGAAGATTGGAATTGAACCTGTGTGTCTCAACAATGAAAACAATGAAAATGATGAAAATTGTATTACAAGAGAAGATAGAAACATCTTTTATGAGGCCTTTGAAACTGTTAATGCCCTATGTACAAGTGCGTGAGCTAAACTGGAGCCTCAGAGGTAACAAAGAGCTTTTCTCTCTCACTTTATCTTAGAGGGCTTGACAGGAGTTTGGTAAATAGCTGCCTGGTTGGCACAAGCCTGAATGTATGCATGAAAGAGAACCCTCGCACACAGAAGGGATGCAGCCAGACAGCTGACTGAAAGGGTACTCTGCTGCACACAGACAAGTAGAGTCACAGGTACTGAATATAAATCACTTGGTCCCTTTTGAAGAGTTTTAACTTGATCTGAACATGTTATTAGGATGAAAAAATTATCTTCTGGTGATAACTCTTTTCCTTAGGACAGGAAGTATTTCTAAAAAACTCTGAGGAGGCGCCTTAGGAGATTCGCAGGACTGAATGTGTAATCTGCATTGCTGACTGCCCAACTTGCTTAGACACAGTCACTGAATACAGGTTGCTGATCAAAAACTTATGGAACAGGTTAAAACTAAAGCCTTCTAAATAATTACAGCGTGTACAAAATTCAGTCACCTAAACTGTAGACATACATGGCTGTGTTCAAACAGTTGTCTTTAAGACAGTGTCTTTAGAAAGCTTCAAAACAAATCAGAGCTTTGCCTTTCTCGTCCTTGAAGAGCTGTTTTATAATGACTTATAAAGTCAGTCTCCAAGATAGGAAATGATGATAGTAATAAACAGATCATACTCAACCTGATGCAGATAAAGGGAGCAGAAATATTTTGTCCAATCTTCCTCTGAGTAGTCTGCCATATAGTTATTAAAACAACTCACAATAATCTCTTTGCCAAGTTCTCTTATCTCTTGAGGTGTTTTTTCATGTTGTAGACTAAGGAGACAACTTTCTGTCTAAATGCTAGAGCCTACGGTTTGCTAAAGAGGGAAAATTAAATACACGTTGTGGTAAAAGTCTTAAGAGTCTCAATAACACTTGCACACTGCATATGCTATGATTACATACATTATCTGCTATTTTTTTCTAAATCTCTGTTGTACATTGGACAGACACTTTGTTTTTTGAAAACAAAAAACCAACATAGAATATCTTTTTCTTTTGTTCCCTGTCTTTTGTGACTTGAATGTTCAGTGTTCAAAACGTGTTTTGTTTTGTTTTGTTTATTCAGTTGTGCTGTATAGTTTAATGCTGTGTCTTACTTCAAGTTCTTCAGTAACAGGAGAAAGGCAAAACTTACACCGATCTGTAATAGAGGTTTTTGATTCAGTGGGCAGTATATGCTCATGTCAGGGAAGGTTGAGTGATAATAGTAATATGTCTAAGCTGATTCAGTCTTGTGTAATTAGATTTGTGTGAGCATGTTTTTGTTTAAGCTCCATGTTGTTCCATACAGACAATCATGTAATTCAGAGCTGCTGGGGAATAACATAATCAGCATCCTTTTCTCTCCATTGCAGGAGATCTAGCTAATATGATGATTAATTTCTCAAAAATCAGTTTTACCTTTACCTGTTTGAAATCTTCAAACTCCCACTGTGTATGACCCAGTAATCCAAGGTCTCATTTTTACATTTAATTTAGAGATTATCTACATTGACTATACCCCTGTGACATGAACTCTGAGTTAATTCTTCTGTGAAGAGTCTTTTCAGTATGAGATCTAACTCAGCCCTGTTGGCAGACGCGTCCAAGCTGAATGACTGATGAGTGAGATGCAGTTGAACTGTTTGGCTATCTTTGATTTATTGACTGAAACTTTTAGTTAGATTAGAAATGAAATTAGTGGTTCAGTGAACATTTTTCAACTTTAGCTGGTACGTAGTGAACAGTCAAAGCTTCATCAGCTCCTCTCTTAAGGCAATGGCAGCTTGAAAACTGCAACAAATCAGAATTCAGACAGTGACTTTTCTCCTTGTAGTGTTTGGCCTTCTGTGTAAGTTGAAGCATGTGATGCCATTGATTTTGCTCTAGGCGCTTTGGTAACCCCTTTGGAAGCAGTTATCTGGAGTAAGAACCAGTGAGTTCCCTCTCTCCTAAACTGGCTCTATCAGGGGCAAGACAAGGTAGGTCTGGTTTAACACCCAGCAATGTAGGTGCTCCTTGGCAAATCCTTCCCGTGACTGTTTCATGTTTTCCTTTCTGGTCAGATGGACACATCAAAGCTTTTGCTGATTGCAAATACAAGTTACTTCTGCCTCTCTTAGAGTTTAAATTAAAATAAGACGACTGCATTTAAACAGTCAAAAGCTAAGCTGTCCATGCTTTGTTTGCAGCCTTCCTTCTGCAGTTTTGATGGGGCAGGTAGATTTGTTTAACTAAGCTTGTTATTTGTTTTCGACAGAGCAACTGAGTATCGAATTATGATTTTGGCTCTAATAGAACTCATGTTGGAATAAAGCTATGAAAAGAGATTATGGGGCCTACAGTGTTGGCAAATGTATGTTAAACTAGAACAGATGTCAAAACCATATTAAACTTCAAAACAGGATGCATCTTGATGCTTTTTGCTTATTCAGTAGAGAATAAGTAACATGTCTTCACTTGTGTCATCAGATTCAAGACATGTTTCTTCCTGTGTGTTCCTGTGGTTTTGTACACAGCCCTTTTGTCAACTGAGTGTGGTCAAAGTGACGTGAATGATGTCTCACATTCTGGCCTCTCACAGAAGAAAAAGATGTCTTGATACAGGTCCTCATATGTGAACTGTCTGTAAATGCATGTGTGACTCAATGCAAAGTGTAGTCGAATCCCGGTGCAAGGCCTGAGGAGCTGTTCTGGTGTTGTGGAAACTAGAAGGAGAGCAACCTCAGGGAGAAGCGATGTTCCCCTTGTTAAATAGCAGACTTACCGGTGTTTTGATGGCAAAAGGTGAGAAGCTAAGATGACTTCACTGGAGTTTATGAGCTTGGTCCATCCTGATTTAAAAAGTAGATTCTTTTTATGAATACGTTCAAGTAGCTTCCCAAGTTCATAGCCTAGGCTAAGGCCAGTTCACAAACCTGCTTGTCGTGTGTGTCTACTAACTTGTTTTACCTAGTTGGCTGGTTAAGGTAACTTGCTTGGGTCATCTCCCAGTACTCCCATTTCTGTAACAAGATACGCAGTCAACTGGCCAGCTCTGGAGCACGACAAAATTCTGCAATAATTGTCCTGAATAAGTCCTGGTCTCCTGCTATGCCAATAGACCTTTTACCCAGTCACTCCAGACCACATCACAAAATGCAGCTTATTAAAAAGGAGAGATGTAAGTGTCCGTGCTGCGTTTTAATGTCATCTTAGCAAAAACGTTTCCATGGTGATTTTATCTCATTGCTGCAAGAAAGCTCTCTTTCCAATAGAACCAAGGCAGCTTTCTATCTACAGCCTTATTCATACTGCTGACAAACTCCTTAATTAAAGAAACTTACTCTTATGTATCACAATATGTTGTATGGGTGATAAAGTATTTCAGAAACAGTCGATCTTCAGTTGGCAAGTTTTCTGATCTAACAAAGACACCCTAAGACAATTGTGCTTTGAAGTTTCTTAAAAATATTTTGGATATATATATATATATACACACATTGTATATAGGATTTCTTTTTTTTTTTTTTTGCACATAGCTACAAATGTTTAAGAGCACATTTATGCTTCGTGTCAGATTCTAAAGCAGCTGACTTCAAATACTTGCAGCCAATTTTAGATTTTTTTTTAGATTTGATTTAATCATGATTTCTCTGAAAACCTTCGATAGAGACTGAATGAGGAAATTTATGTAGTTTCCAGGTTGTTCGACAAAATGGCACAACTAGTACTAATACTTGTAATATAGAAAAGTATCTACCACGTGTGAGTGCACCCAATACAGGTGGGTATTTTCAGTCATATATTTCAGTGTACACACAGTAGAAACCTACCATCAAACAGACATTTGCGGTATTTGTAGCTATGTTGTGGTACAGTGATATATAACAATCAGTATTAGGCCCTGCTTCTATTTAGCTTACTGTTTTTCTCCTTTGTCCTGCAACTTTTAGGCTTAGGCAAGTGTCATGGTAGATATGTTACTGCAGAATCCAAATGTCTCATTTTGGATTGGGGCCACTTCAGAAAGCATAGAGAAAAGAGATGGAAGTGAGACTTCTGTAATGGCTCTCAACTATTTGAGCTCTTTCTGGTAGATGAGCCCCCCAGGTTGTTTGAGGGCAGTTCTTGCTTGTCCCGTGCCCACGTGGGACCACAGATTGGGAGATAGTTTGAGGGACCTCCTGGGAGGAAGAGGAGGGCAGGAGGGCTGGTGTCTGAGCTGATGTGTTCTTGCTGTCTTCCAAAGAAGCAAGCTGGAGCTGACTTGAAGTGGTTTGGTGTGGGTGGGGTGGACAGCAGGAGTGGATGAGGATTCACTTAGTTAGAATTTTTCTCTAAATAATTAGTTTGTCTCTCTGTGTGTATATGTGTGTATAAATACAAAAGCTATTTTTTCATTGGGAATGCTAATTTCAGGGAACTAAAATTGGAAAGATTTTTAGAAAATCTTGACTGTCTGAATACATTGGGCTTAAATGGAAGAAAACCAAACCAAAACAAAACCAGCACCGCCTCTCCCAGGGGAAAAAAAAAAAAAAAAAAAAAAAGGGAACCAAGTTTCTTGATTTACTGTCATGCTCACCAGCATCTTACAGAATAACTGGCTTGGCTTTCTCCATGGAATTGATTTTTGCACTGAGTTAATGAAACACACAAAGTGTTAAGTGTTAAACAGAGGAAAGAACACTAAAATTAAAATCAATAAATCAGTACCACCTAGACTCTTCCAATATCCTGGAGTATGCTGACAAGCTTGCAGTTAAAGCTTGCTGGGAGCTTTTGCTCAATGATTTTTTTTTGGTGGAAATGCCTGTTTCCCAAAACTGAATTGTTTTGCTGACGGTAGCTGGCTAGCTGTTAAGGACACAAGGGGAGTGAGAAGGGCAATAGTCCCAGTTCTAACTTAAAATGGAATTTGCCAGGAACTAAATATAATTTTTCTTGTTAATAAAGTAACAATCTACAATTTTTACTATATCCAACTTTAGTGATGTTTATGGAGAAATATCTTTTGGATTTTGTTCTGTTTTGGGAGCACAATTTATAATAAAATTTAGCTGAAAAAGTAGCAAACAATACGAGCGTAAAAACAGTGATATGAAAGGAAAACTGTTAGTCAGTGGAAAACAGAATGCTTGGAATGTTTATCTTACTATTCTACCATATTTTTTAAAAAAGAAAACCAAACAAAAACAGGGTGTGCCACGCTCTCTACCACCACAGTCCATCCGTGGTTATGTGACAATAGATTTGAAGTACTCTGTGGAGTCGGTCGTGAGCAGCAGCGAACACTTTGACACGAAGGTCACATCCAGGAACTTCCTTGCTGCTGATGGCATGATGTGAGCTGCTCCAGCAGACAAAACACTTGTGTCCTTCCTGAGCTGCATAATCTTCCATTTCCCCAGAATCATCCTGAAGGAAAGCAAAAGTAAATATATATATATATGTACCAGTAAAATATAACTATTGCATGGGCCAAGGCACAGAAATATAATTTTCAGTGCTGCTTTCATGAATATAGGTCAGTTAGCAACTCTGGAAGCTTTAGGCTAGGTCTATACTTCAGAATCATATAGATATAATTATTATATACTTCATGAGGTTCAACAAGGCAAAGTGCAAGGTGCTGCACCTGGGTGGGGGCAATCCCAGACATGAGCACAGAATGGGGGAAGAACTCACTGAGGGCAGCCCTGCAGGGAAGGACTTGGGGGTTCTGCTGGATGAAAAGCTCGACGTGAGCCAGCAGTGTGTGCTTGCAGCCCAGAAGGCCAAGTGCGTCCTGGGCTGCATCAAGAGGGGTGGGAAGCAGGGATGGGAAGGGATTGTGCCCCTCTGCTCTGCCCTTGTGACCTCTCCCATGAAGAAAGGCTGAGAGAGCTGGGGCTGTTCAGCCTGAAAAAGAGAAGGCTCCAGGAAGACCTCATTGCAGCCTTTCAATACTTAAAGGGGTCTTATAAAAAAGACAGGACTCATTACTTGGGTAGATAACAATAGGACAAGGGGGAATGGTCTCAAACTAAAAGAGGATAGATTCAGACTAGACATTAGGAGGAAATTCTTTACTGTAAGGGTGGTAAGGCACTAGAACAGGCTGCCCTGAGAAGCTGTGGATGCCCCAACCCTGGAGGTGCTCAAGGCCAGGCTGGATGGGGCCTTGGCCAACCTGATCTGGAGGGTGGCATCCCTGTTTACCGCAGGGGGTTGGAGTTGGATGATCTTTAAGGTCCCTTCCAACCCAAACCATTTTATGAATTACAGCAGCACAGGTACTGCAGGGGGAAAACACCTCCAAGAACAGTGTAGCTGCTGTATTTCAGGACATATGCTTCCAGTCAAGGAAGGAAAGGAAGGAATAAGGAAGTCTTTGGCTTGGATCAAGGGTGACCTTGACATCTTTTGCAGATCAGAGAAAACAACGACGACTTCTAGGCACCCCCCAAAAATGCAAAACCAAGTCTTTGATACTCAGAGCAAAAAAACACCCTCTATTAGGTGGCAGAAATGAATCTAAGTAGACTCACCCTATGTTGGGTTTTCTTATAGATACCAGGAGGATTGGCTTCTCTCAGAAATCTGTGCCAAGCTGGAAGCGCGGTGCTCAGTGGAGCTTGCTGCCCCACATGGCTGTGGGTGCCAAATGTCAGGAGGGGCAGCTGCTACTTTAAATAGATGTAGATGGCTTTGTTCCTGGTGGAAAATTGGTCTGGGAAGTGACAATAATAGAACTTTCAGGATTCTGCTTTTGAACAGGAAGAGTGTTGATATCGGAATCAATCCAGAACTGAAAGCAATTTTTCCAAGTACTTTTTTGTTTTGTTTTGTTTTAAAGTGTTTCAGGATGCCTCTCTAGTTATAGTTCCCAGAATGAGGAGAAAACAACAACTGTTGTCCACAAGCCTTCTGAGACTTTCATGGAAACGGCCTTTAGTCTTGACAACCAGCAATCTGTCCCTAGAGCACAGATTTGATTAGACTCTAATTGGAAAGCTCCTGCCACCTCGTGGCAAGAACATTCACTTTTCTTCAACCAAGAGAAGAAAAATGGGTAATTATTACCTTTGTAGCACAAACGTATAGCTAAACAAACAGAAAGCAGGGAGACCAGAGGCTTTGGTTGCTTTGCTTCAGCATTTGGACATTATGTTTTACAAATCTGAGTAGTATTTTAAAACAAGGAAAATTTATATGGGTAGACTATGACTTATTAAACAAGTTTCATGGCTTTTTTGTTTTGTTTTGTTTTGTTTTCCTGCAGCTGCTTGCTCCATCTTTCTTTCCAACACACTGTAAATTCTGCTGAAGTACAGTGTTTATTCAAGAGAACCTCCAACAACTTCGGTATTTGTATAAAAAGTTGTTGATGAAAGTCTTTGATGGGTGTCAGTGTGATTGCACATCTGTGTCCATCCTATAACATACCTGGCCTCATTGCACTATTTACTTCCAACTGAAGGAAACATACAGCTGTAGGTTCCTCTTCAGTGACTAACAAACTTCTGTGATACCTTAGCGTGCGTCTCAAGGCCTTTTTTTCCTGTTCAGAACATGAGAAAATAAAACCAGTATCTGTGGTAAGAAATGTTCATCTTTGTACTCCTTCCTGTTTCTTTTGTATTTGGTATTAGTGGCAACTACGGGGGTTCCGCATGTACAGATCCTGAGAATAAATGCCATCATTTGATGTTTTCACTGATGATGATCAAACTAGGGTCGTGAAACTCTAGCAGCTTCAACCGACCACAAAACCAAGACAGAGCAAAATGGGGGAAAAATACACTTTTTACAGACTTGGCTCACAACCCATTTGATTCCAAACCTTAGATTAATATTTCTTGTTAGGTTTTATCTGAGAAATATGTTGCAACTATGCTGATTAAATAGATTAAATCAGATAATGAACCTCCCCCGCTCCGAGTATGAACTCACTCCATTTTAGGACCTGAAAACAATCCTGAGATCAGTAGAAGAAACAGAATTTCATTGCAGTAGTTAAGACTGCCAATGTTGCTATTTTTATGCAAAGAAAATTTTCCATACCTAGGACTTCCTCTTCCTAACACGTTATAATGATTTCTAAGTAAAATAGTGATGGCTGTGCACAAGAGAGGCCAAAGGGACAGCCTCTGAGATTGCAATCTTTACTTGGAAGACAGACACCAAGTTCCGATACGTGGTAAGCAGCACCTATAGTACTATGTCAGTGGGGCTCGTCATCATAAAATCATAGAGTGGTTTGGGTTGGAAGGGACCTCAAAGGTCATCCAGTTCCAAGCCCCTGCCAGGGGCAGGGACACCCCCCTATCCCACCAGGGTGCTCAAAGCCCCATCCAGCCTGGCCTGGAAATGGCCTTAGCCATTTTGCAGTGGTGAGGTTTCAAAGCTGATTCATTCACAGAAATACATCCATGCCAAATGCTAGTTGGGACAGCTGGTATGTAGGGAAGATGTTCCATGAGCTGGCAGAGTCATGGAACAGAGGGAGAGTTTTAGAGAAACCACATCTCCCTTAAAAATGGCTGCTGCCACAATAGGCGTCTGCATTTGCAAATCCTTACCTTCTGAGCAGTGGTAGTGGTAGTTAATCTGTGCTGGCAGCGAAAACACTTTGGACTTGTGAGCACTGAAATCAGTGAAGCTGCTCTGTGCCTGCACCAGGCCTTTCTACTGTGAAAAATAGTTCCCCCACATAATGTTCTCCCTTTGTGTTCTGACAGCAGCTGGTACAAACGTAAGTGCTGCAGTTAGTTTATAGCTTCTCAGCTTGCTCCAAAATACGTCTGAGATGAATATAACATGATATAAACATAGCGATAGCTATTATCAGGGACAGCTGTGTAACTACATTCTGGACAATAAAGAAAGCTCACAGGATATTTATTAAGAGAACAGTCCTGCCAGATGGACTCTGCAGGAAAGGCATACCTCCCAAATGCCATGTTATAAGAATTATTAAACACAAACAGCCGCTAAGGCTCATCCAGGGCTATTGAAATGAAATTACAGAAGAAAGCTGACTGTGAGCCAAAGAAAGAAGTTGACTTGTAGCAGCTTTAAAAATCAGTTTGCATTCAGAACCTACAGGGCTGAACTCTTAAAAGTCAGAGCAGGAGCTTAGTCACTCAGCAAAAGTTGTTCTTCAATAAGAAGTTGGTGAGCTTAATTTTCCAGAGGCATGCGGAAATAGTTTTAGGTAGAAATCAGTTTGGGGGTGAAACTTGGCTTTGCTAGGAGAGCAAACTGGGAAAATAGGGTGACAAAATACAAGCAGTGATGGTTATTAATTACTTTGAAAGTAGGAGATGAGAATTTGAAAGGCTGAGAATTAACAAGGAAACTTGAGCTAGAACTAGAGTGTGTGTGGAGAAGTTAACCTGAGCCTGTTAGTTACCAGTCTAAACTAAATTTGGGAGACAGTTTCCTGCCATAGGCATAAAAGTGGACCTGGCCTAGATTAGGCTTCAGATGAAGAAACAACTATTTCGTAAAGAAAATATTTGTTCCATGTAGTGTGCTTCAGTCCACTTGAGTTGATGATAAATGTTTGTATGTGAAGTTCATCAAATTATCAATGTGCAGCAGAATTTCAAGTGATGTAAGGGTCTCTGTTTAAATTTTCCTATACTGAGAGCCAGTGGATTGAGGAAAGATGCATATTCCTGTTAAGATGTGCCTTGTGCAACAGCCCTGTGAGTGTTTTGTTTGGGAGGCTTGTTTTCTTCTCTGCAAGTGGAATCGTGACCAAAAGCATGAAGGCCTTCTGCTTTTTTCAAAGCATGAAGTAAAATTAAATTTAAAGTGAAGTAAAATTAAATTTGTGTTTTTCAAAGCATGAAGTAAAATTAAAATGATGATAAGCAAAGTTTATTTCCTGCAAAACTCCAGAATCATGTTTTTGCACATATTTCTTTGTCTATATCCAAATTGTCAGCTCCCAGAAAGGGAACAGAAGGCCCCTGTAGGTTCAGAAAGATAAGTGTATTTGAAAAGGTCGCCTGTAACTTGTGAGCATTTTGGCTTTTACAAATATCACAGAGTGGTGATGTAAGTTCTGCGTAAAACCTGGCAGGTATGGTAACAAGGGCTAGATGTGGTCAGTGTGGCTAAATTCGGTCAGTGGTATGGTGCATACCTGTACCTGGTTCTCCTGCAAATTCAGCTCTTAGGAGACTCTTCTCAGTGTGGGTCAGCAAGAGGCAGAGATGCAACCATCACGAAGTGCAGAAAGGGAGATTCCAGTGGATTTAAGGCCTGGAAAGGTTGTACAATCTTTTTCCTTGAAGACATCAAAACCTTGATGGGACAAGGGTCTGAGCATCCTGATCTGACTTTGAATTTAGCTTAGTTGGAATCAGGAGGCTGGACTAGATGACATCCCTCCAGAAATCCCCTGCAACCGAAATTATTCTGCGATGAGGGGTACCTGTTTCTAAACCCACATAAACAGAGCAGTGTTAAACACATCATTTGTTAGTGAGCAGATGCAGGATGGACTGCACAAAAGTCTGCCACAAGAGGGAGGAGACGCTGGATTTTGAACATGCACAGCACAAGGCTTGCGGGTTGCTGGGTGGGCGGTAGCTGAGCTGGAAGTTCTCTCACTGACTTTATTCCTGTGCGAGGGGCAATCTCCGAACGCCTGTTGAGTGTGAAGCCTGAGATGTGTGAGCTACAGCAATAGAGGACATTCCTTGGCTGCTGTCCTGATGCCAGGAGGAGCTGGTGCCAAGCTTTAACTGTTGCAGTGGTATGTGGATTTCGTCTCTGCTGCATTTCCCTAAGAAGGTAACCTGCTCCAAGGAGCCTTTAGATAAACAAGAAAAAGTATAAATCTCGTGTTTACTTCCATTTCTCAACTCTGCTCAGACAGCATAGAAAAAAGCTGTATGGTTTTTGTACTTTATGTTAAATGCCATTTAAATAGAGGTGCCTAGTATGCCATGTTCTTAATTCTGTCTACTGCTTGCTTCAGTTTTCAAGAACAGGTTACTGAATGATGATACAAGCGAGTGTCTTATTTACCTAAATAGTTTCAAAGGCAAATAAGTCTTATTGTCAAAGTGTAAAGAATATTTTGCATAGGTTGTAACAGGATGAAACCTAGAAGGTACTTTTATTCTATGTTCTTGGGGCACAGTGACTTCAGATTAATGTTAAGTAGGAAGTTTTCATAGCTACCAATAATATTATTTTTGTATAAATACACAGAATGGAGATTTGGTAATGTATAAATAATTGCTGTTAGTTGAACAGCTTGAAGAACATACAATTACGTTTTCTGCTTAAAAATCTTCCTGAAAATCACTATGGACATATATTGATGGAAAAAAGAGTAAATATTTGGATCAACATTTAGCATGTAACAGATTTATGTAGCATCAGAATAGCGTTATTGTGTGAAAAAGGCTTGCTACATTCCCATTAAGGATTTTGAAGCAACAAATTACGTGAATTTCTGGAATAGCAGTTATATTGGACTATGCCACAGAGTTGTAATAAACCATAAAACCTTAGTGTTCCCTTATGAGTCATTTTGTCAGGAACTCGTGGAGTTCTAGAGAAAGCGGTTGCACATAGGAGCTGTATTTTGATTTGTGGAAACTGAAGCTGAAAGTCGCCTTCAAAAGCTAAATGGCCTTTGCAATGCCAGCTTGCCAGAACTCTGATGCTCGGCCAATTTTTTGACATTTTATTGTTTAGCATCTTACACACTTAGCTCTTAAGATCAAATATAGCATTTTCTAGATAAGAGAGAGAAAGATTTTTTTTTTCTGTGGTAACCAAGTCTACATTTATGCTTTTTACATTTGAGGGCAACGTTTGTGGTTGTCACAAAGCAGAAAAGAAGCCACTTCGAACTGCTCTCTGTCCTTTTCAGTTCTGCAGAAGTGCTGTTTCACCAGAGCTTTTTGGATCTTACACTGTGTATATATTTCTGCTATTGTGTGGAAGCAAAGCTTCTCAAAGATTGCATACCCATTTAAGAAGGATTTCAGCAACAGTTGTGTTTTCAGTAATTGCTGTTCCTCCAAATCTTTCCTTTATGTGTCACCATCAGAAGATAACAGAAGTGTGCTCTCTCTTAGGCTTCAAAAATGTGGGCAGAACAAAAAACAAAACAAAACAAAAACCCAACAAAACAACTTGTGGTGTGTTTGAGAACACTCTCCTTTGAAAAACTGTCCATCATCATCTCTGCTGCAGGTTCATAATCGAGTGCGCTGCTTAGCCAGTGGTGAGGATAAACTCCACAGCAACGCAAGTATTCAGATAGGCTTTCTTGTGCTGAAGCAAGGTCATTACCTTCTGCAAGAGCAGTATTTCCCCAGCATTTACATCCATTATGGTCAAAATCAGTTTTTAAATCTCATTAATGCTCATCCTCCTGGCCTTTATGTCTCTCACTACTTTGTAGCATTATTTTTTGAATGCTGGATCCAAACATTTAAAAAATATTAGGAATATTTTAGATCTTGACAAAACCCTGCCAAAAAGAGTGATTCTGTCAGCAGTGAAGTCTGGAGGGGACTTGGCTCACACTGCTCCTGGCATGGAGAAGCACAGGGGCAGAGATGCTGGTTAACCAAGGGGCAGGAGCATGAGGCAGAGGGCCCAGAGGGGATGACTGTGAGGCAAACCATCCCTTTCAGCTGCAGCCTGCTGTCTGTAGCTTTGGAGCCTGCTATAGTGTGTACAGTTAGGAATGTGGCTACAGAGGGAAACCCTGGAGGAGCTGTTTGCTCGAGTACATGTGAGGGTTCTGCTTTGCATTCTACGAAAGCAGCACTGTTGGATCCGACCAAGGGGAGACTGTTAACAGAGAAGCTGTCACCAGGCTACTCTCTTGGTGAAACACTTCCAGCTGATCCTTCCTCTGAGGTCAGTCAGCACTCTTCAACCAAAGCAAGGTTTGCCTGATAATGTGCGCTGTGATACAGTGCTGTAGAAGTAGTTGGGAGGCTGTTCTGGCTTGTTACGCGTTTAGGAAGTTATATCATAGAAAGCAACCAATCTCCTGTACTTCAGGGGCAAAAAAGTCTTGCACACTGAGGTTATGTTGCTTCTGAAAAACCTGCAGTTCACCTGCGTAGCATGTGAAATGTCCAAGGATGCATTCATGTTCAAGGCTGAAAGCTAAGCACGACTTGATAAGTACTGTAATTACTCTACGGGGTTCCTCTTTCCCAGAAAGTCTGGGACGTATTATCCTGCTTGTTGCTTCCTCTTCCCTAGGGAACCTGATGTGCATTCAAACCATTACAGTATTTATTCCCCTTTTTTTGAGCAGTAAGTGAAACAACACCCTGTTCTCTCAGTGCTTGGGGGCGTTTCATTGTACCTCCACAAAGAGGAAAGGAACAGCGTGTGGAAATCATAAATTGTAAACATTGCACTGGGACAGCACTGAGGAGGTTTCTGAGCAGATGAACAGCTAAACCTGACGTGGCTCTGAGCTGCTGACAGTGGAAGGACTTTTAAGAAAAAATATGGAAAGATTTGAAAGACTGACTTGATGACAAGAGGAATTTCAAAGTGATCCCTACCCTTTGTAAAAAACATACTGCACAGTCTGATGCATGTGTTCTTCCAGAAGCATGCTCACTATTTACATATGGCTAATCATGTTTAATTATTATTTCAGAGACAGGGAAAATCCAAGCTTTTGCTGGAAATCAGCAAGGAAGTTTTCACCAAGGGTCCCAGTCATCTTTTGGTGTTTGTGCTGTCTGCAATGAAGCTGCTACCATGATTTGAGGTAGTTAATTCAGAGCTACCCTGGTATTATCTACATGAGCTCCCAGCGTAACTGGGCCGTGCAGGGCATGAGCCTTCTTCATCTCTAGGCTGTTACTACCTTGAGCTGTGAGCCCTGTTTTATGGCACTTCTTACACTTGATTGGGCATAATAATGTAATGAACCCTGGTATCAATGTGAAGGCTGTCATTAAATGTTTTAATAAAGATTAAGATGGAAAATCATCAAATGGGTGAAAGGAACGCCATTCCTAACTGAGATTTGCTGCACTTAAATAGCAGCTGTTTACTAAATGCCCTGCACTGAGGTCTGTCCTGCTGCTGAAAAGGAGAAGAGAGGCCAGGCAGCGCTTGCCTGTAATTTCCGAAGATGGTAAATGACAGAGGCATGCAGTAAAGCTTTCCTTTTTTACTGTGAAACTTACCATTGAAATACATCTATTTTAAAAGAGCAACCCCCCCCCCCCTCCTCGTCCCAGCCTTATAAGGCAGATCTGGCCATCCCGCTGTTACGGGATGTCCTCCCTGACGTGGGAACACTCACTGCAAAGTCTGCTTTCTCAGCACTCATGCTTTATTGATAGTAACTTCCTAGATGATTGTAAAGAGCTTGGAGAACATAAAGCAATTGTAAAAGCAAACTACAGGGAAGTAGCAAAGCTTCATTTCTGTAGTGAGCGTCTGCAAAGACTCTGTGCTCAGTCCAGCTCTTTTGGGACCATTGTTTAGTTTCTTCTGGGCTTTGTGCTGGTGGCTTTTCTAAGCTTGGTGCCCCCAAATTGCTGTGCCTACCCTGCGTGTAGAAGAATAGTGGGGATGGAAAGCAGTTATGCTTTTAATGGGAGGTGCAAAAGCAGATGGGGATCTTGAGGCATTTTAGCTCTGAAGTGTAATGTGGAGGAACAGATAACGCTGCATTTTGCACCACCCTCCTTATCTGTTCCCCAGCGTTTGTGTCTGTGTGTTGCAAGCCTGTGATATTTTGAGTAGCTGCAGTGGAGCTGAAAGTCAGCAGAAAATTTCCTCTGTGCTCGTTGTCCCTTGCAGTGGTACACGTATTTCTCCAGGACTGACCCTGGTCTGGGGGAGATTCAGCTGCGGTGCTGAACTCACAACTGGAGAGACATACGGCCCTATTTCAGTCCCTGGGGCAGCATCAGGAGGCTGCCTCTGGGTTTGTCCCAAGGGAACTAATGATACTTGCTTTACCTGCCCCAGGGCTCAGAGAGAGAAGCCTGGTCAGGGAAAGGAGCAGGGAGGCTGTAGGGCCTGTTTTACCTTACCTCCCCACTGCATGGCACCTTCCAGCTTCCTGCACCAGCTTAATTATAAGTCAACTTAAGAGAACCACTGCAGTTTTAAAGGCATCTAAGACTTCATTGTGGTCATGTTTATCTTTTATTTTTGGAAACTGCCTTCTTCAGTAAATGGATTTTATTGAAAATAAATGAGAGAAAGAAACCAAACAGCGGGTCCTAGTAGCACAGCAGGGCTCATAATCTGGACAAGGATTTCCCTGTTGCTAGATGTAATGTGTAAGACCACGTATCTTTGCAGTGCCTCATTTTTTGGCCAAATACATAAATATTCAATTTCCTCTAGTAAAAGTAAAAACAGAGGTCAACTTGTTCAGAACTGACACGGCTTAGTTGTTACCAATGGCAATTCAAATACTTGTCTTGTAAAGGCTGTGTTACACACACACAAGATAGAAAATTACTTTTCCAATATTTTTTCCCTGTATACAAGCATTAACCTGTGGCAATGAATAAAAGTGGAAAAGCTCCCTTTTACTCAGTTAGTGTGGGAGGAACACTTCCCTTGGTTATTCTGCAGGCATAAGAGGAATAAAAAGCTTCTTCCATCAGGTATGGTATGAATCCTGGACAAACCAAAGTGTTGCATGGGAGTCAGCTGTGCTCTGTCAAGGGGAAGCCCGAAAGGATCATCCCAGTCTTGAGAGGTCTGCTCCTCATCCTGATGCTAGGGGAAGTACTTTGGCCTGAAGGAAACCATTACCATGATAAAATCCAGATGCGCAGACTATGATGTAAATTGATTTCTACATTGTCCTAAGGGCCTAGCCAAAACCTCTTAAGTTTTGTACGTGAGAAGACACTTGATGGAGTCAATCATGCTTCTGCTATGTTTGTTGATGAATGAAGACTGCTAAGCATCCTCAAAGGGATGAATCAGTTTCTACAGCATTCTTCTCTGTGCAGAGTTAGACAGATCTCTTTACATCACAGGTACTGCCTGGGCCAATCCTTATGTAATGGGTTTCTCAGGAAAAACACTGGGTGGGTGGTATTACTTTATTATTATTATTATTATTATTATTTTTAACCTTAGGAATACAGCTCACCCTGTGTCATGTTTATACTGGATCTTCACTTCTGCCTACATACATGCTACTGTGTTTATTCAGCTGTCCTAGTGCTTCTTTTCTAGACAACTTCAGCATTGATTCTAAACCAGCTTCCCCTTCTACACTGCCTTTTGCCTAAGTTTTTATGCTCCCGCTGTTCTGAAGTACCACTTCCTGACAGATGGTCCCACATGTGAGTACCTTCCCAAATCCTGTGGAACAGAAAAGTCCTGAGCCAGTTTCTCCAAAGAGGAACCTCAGGAATTTTCCTCAATTACAGGACTTTTTAGAATAGCAGTTTACACCTTGCTGAACCCAAGGTGAGAGATCATTTCTTACTCTTACTTTTATTTTTGAATTTTTTACATAATGCTGATTTAGAGAGAAAATATGTGCAAAATGAATGACTTGTCATTTTAAAACTTTTTAATTATGCAACTTAATTAAACTTATACTGGCTTATTAAATCAAAATTCCTTTTATAGCATATTTACATTCTCTCAGACATAGGCAGGGCAAATAATCCAGTTAAACTTTTCTTTGATTTACACTCTGTGTATTGCAGGTGACAGGAAAACAGTGTAATGTATAGCCTGGAAACATAAGAATCTCAAGAACATGTTTTTTTCACTGTACTGTTTCTTAGTGCCCTGATTTCAAAATCTCTTTTGCCTTGTAATTTCATCATATCTTGGATATTTGCTATTTGTTTTTACCTCTGGGAACAAGAAATTCACAAAACAACCTTCATAATCAGTAAGAACAAAAACACTTCTCTGCTGCCAGAAGGTTTATAAACATGAACTTCACTGACTTATAGTGAATAATGAATGGAAAGTCAACTTTATTTTTCTTCTGTTGTCCTTTGGAAAAACTTGAGTACTGGCTGTACAATAGGAGCTGAACAATGCCCACTTGCTGAACTCCTTTGACTTGAAAGAATTAATAGGGCAAGTGTCTCTAGATTAGGATGTCACTCAAATAAGCAAAGGAGGTGACTGCTTCTCAACTTCATAGGTAATGTTGCCAGTAACTCTGAATGTGGGGAAAAACAACTCTCTTCCCTGCAAAGGTACTTTCACCTCCTAGCACATCTTACACTACTTTACACAGAACAGAAGGTAATTCTAACCTGTTTGTAAAATACTTTTTGTCCAACACATAGAAGGCTGTTGTATAAGTGCTTGAGTGCTATATTTAAAAAAGAACAGGGGGTACATTGATTACTCTTGAAGTTGTCATACCTATGATCTCATTAAAATAAAGTGACTCTGAAATTTGGCACATTCTGTACTTGTTAAAATATGAAAAATGTGTAGGGTTTCCATAGCTTTCTCTGGCACATACTCTGTGTTTTAACAATGAAGAGTTTACTCAGAAAGGAGAAGATTTTTGGAATTTCTCAAAAAATGTATCAGTGTTCATTTCAGCCTGAGGTTTCCCCAGTAATGGGAACAAACAAGTTAAAGCTGTTCCAATGGAGAAAACAATCTTGTTGCAGCGTTTTGGGAGGTGCACCCTCACCCTGCTAGCTCTGAATAAGATGGTTCCCTTCAGCAGTCAGTTGGTGGCAGCAGCAGTGTTTATGGAGTTATAGGTGCAAAACCACACTAGCCAGAGGTCTTCAAATCTTTCAGAAAAGGTAGCAGTCTTACACTTCCCATGGCTGCCTTCCCTTCTGTTCATTGGTCTTTCTTCCTACAAACTCACCCCAGCCTTACCAGAAAAGAGGGCATTTTGCCTCTGCTTATATTACTAAATCCACAATGTCTGCAGACTGGAAACTTACCTGTTTCATCATGTTCAGCAAATAATTGTGGTATCTCTTTGCTTTAGCAAACTTGAAAATGGAAATGAAGAGAAATCCAACAAAGTTGTTGCTATGGCTGATGTTCCTCTCCGATTCTGTGCCATTCACCTACGAGAAATCAATGAGAGAGCAAGCTATCAAGCTGATGCAAGATACGCGTTTAATCGATGGGTATATAAAATATGTTTGATTAAACCCTCTCAGTGAATCTTGATAAGTGAAGAGGAAATGCCACAGTGTGTTTGGATGAGTAGAAACAGCAGACTGTGCCTAGCACATAGCAGTTAGTTACCGTTGTACAGATTTGTCAGTGAGAAGGAATTTCAGTTCACTGGGTGCATACTGTAGGACTAGGTTACTCTAAATGCCTTTGTGATTTTCTGGTCAGGTTTCACCACTTAATTATTGTTTCCCTTTTCATGGTGTCCTTTCCTTAATTTAATGGCATCTTTGGCAGCCATGACTTGTTTCAGAGCTAGAAGCCAGACACCATGCTTTGAAAGGTTACCCTTGCAACTTGAAGGAATGCTGCCTGTGGTGAATGTGTTTTGACCTGGGAGGAGAAACACTGACTATTTCTAACACAGGCAGCACTGATTGTTCTACCATGAGTATTTGCTTCTAAGGAGCATGGTGAATGATCTTAGTTCTTCTATTCCTTCAGAAATAATAGGGAGAAAAATAGATATAGAATCACAACAGCTATAAAAGTGGGAAAAGCAAAAGGGATTCTTGCTGTCCTGATTAGACAGAGCTTTAAGAAAAAAAAAGATCTTTTGTGAAAGGAAGGAGACATTTAAGTATATGTTACAGCAAAGATTATTGGCAGTTAATTGTCTGAGAGACTAAGAAGAGTTAAAGAAATGACATTTGTATTAGAAGGTAACAGCATATTTCTATCACAAGCCTTACTTGTTTTCTCTTCTAGCCACAACGACTTTGTACTACGGCTGAGAATATTTTACCAAAATAGACTCAGCAAGGTCAACTTAAGAGAGATCAACAAGACCCATACAAACCTTGCAAAACTTGAGGCTGGTTATGTGGGAGCTCAGGTACGTACTGTCATGGCAATAAGACTGTCTGAGAACACAATTTTACACTTGCCTCACTCCCTTCCCAATCACAGAAGTATTAGTGGCCTTGGTTTTGGCTTTTGCTATTGAAAGATAAAAAACAAAATGAAACGGAAAAGCCACAGACACTTTTTCAGGACATTTGTGTTGCAAATATTTGTGTTTTATAAGCCAGGTACCCTTAACCAAAACAGCAGTTGTTGTTTTGTGATAAATGAATTAAAGTAAACATACATCTGCTTTCCTGCCTGCACTTCTGCCTAGAATAGTTGAACGTGTCAAGAGGCCTTAACCATGTCTGGAGTAGATGATTTAAGGCAAGAGCATAATGCTTCCTTTGGGGGGGGGGGGGAAACTGCAGTGGCAACTCCCTTGTAAACTGTAGGAAATTATTTTGGTAGTACTCAGAAACTTCACTATTAGCAAATTGCAGCTTCCATGTTGGAACAGAAGTTATCTAGTTTACTTGTCAATGTCTCTTTCAGTTTTGGTCAGTGTATGTTCTTTGCAGCGCTCAGAATAAGGATGCTGTGCGTCTGACGTTAGAGCAAATTGATGTTGTCAAGAGGATGTGTAACAGCTATGAAGAGCTTGAACTTGTGACGACTTCCCAAGGTGATACACTTTCTTGTAACAGAATATTTTTACTGGGGTTTCTGGAGGTATATGCAAAAGAGAGAAAACTGGAAGCAAGCAAACAGTATCCTGGTTTAAAGAGTAACTTCAGTTTTTCTACTGAACTACAATATCTGACTGTGCACAGTCATGGCCCGCTGCAGCCATGAGATAATTTGCCGTATAAACACACCTCCCATCTTACAAAAATGTCAGTAGTACTGCTTGCAGTTTGCAATAACTGTTGTTGCTCAGTGGTGCTGGCTTCTTATCTGTCATGAAATTGTTTTGGAGTTATCGTACTTTCATGTTTCCAGGTATCTCTGACAGTAAGAAGATTGCATGTTTGATTGGAATCGAAGGCGGTCACTCCATTGACAGCAGTTTGGCGACACTGAGGATGTATTATGACCTGGGCGTTCGTTACATGACCTTAACACATTCCTGCAATACACCTTGGTAACTGATGTGCCTGTGTTTATGTGACCATATAATACAAAGCGGTGGCAATTCCAAGATGAGGAAAGTATGGATTCAGACAGTTCACCTGTGCTGTACTCATTCCAAACCAAGTCAACAGTGACAGGTTTGGGGGGTAAATCACTTGGGAGACTGAAGGATCTGTTATGTAGCGCTTGTTACACTGACAGTTTGGGAACTTTTAAACTTCGTTAGCAACAGAAAGATTGGAAAATTGCCTCCCACTTTGCTTTACTAGAGAGGCTACATAGGTCAAAATAGGCAACAACAAACAAAAGAAGATGCTATGATGTGGCTCAAAGATGGTAAATGCTATCTAAGAACTTGGCAGTCAGAAGCCTTTAACACTGTCCTCTCTGGCCAGCTCAGGACAGGTCCAATGTTTGGCTACAGAAATGAGTACTCAGTTCCTCTCTCAGAGTGTTAGCACCTACTCTTTGTTGGATTGACAAACTTCCTTTGTATTGACTAAGGCAAAATAGAATTGTATGCAGAAAGGACTGAAAATCTAGCTTTCTGTCTATCAGGTAAAGGACATTTCAGTTTATCTTTGTTTTCTGATGAAGGTTTGTTTAATTGGAAAATTTTTGACAAGTGTCTCTTTGCTTGTCTTGCATTGCTTCACAAATATGCAGCAGTCTGAAACCTGAAGACATATGATCCACAAAATAGTTATGATTATACAGAGCACTGTTTGAACAAGATTCTTATTATGCAGTTCATTATCCTTAAATTTGGCTAAGTGATAGGACTTTTATTGTGTATAGCATAAGACGTTTCAGGTGCTGATATCATAGTTTCCAGAATAATATGATGTTTCTTCTCTCACTTCCCTTTTTAAGGTCTGAATCTTCATCTAAAGGAATACACAACTTTTATCCTAGTGTTACTGGTCTGACTGCTTTTGGCCAAGTAAGGATCTCTTTTTGAGTGATAATCTAAGCAATCTCTTATGCAACTAACAACTTCTGACCTTATCTTTTTTCAAAGATTTTCAAAGAACAAAGATTTCAAAGGTTTGAGCATGTGATGGTATGCTAACTAATTGTGAGTGAATAAATCACTATTAATTTAATAGGTAAATAGAAATCCATAAAGACACAGTGTGATTATAACTAGCTGACAGCTGCAGAATTTATTTATCTGCTTACATACATCAGCTAAACAGTTTCCTTTAAGGAAATGTAATACTGACACTGTTGTCTGTAAATCTGTTTTAGGAAGTGGTAAAGGAAATGAATCGCCTGGGTATGCTGATAGATTTATCTCATACCTCATATTCCACAGCAAAAGATGCACTACATATCTCAAAAGCACCAGTAATTTTCAGCCATTCTGCTGCATTTTCTGTTTGTAATCATTCGAGAAATGTTCCTGATGATATCCTCCAGCAACTGGTGAGTGTTGTTTAAAAACTTGCTAGTCTGAAGCAAATTTTTGCATGCATATCAGAGTGTTTACTTTTGATTCTCTCATCTCTGAATTGGATTTATAAGCAGATCCCTGAGCAGCAAGTTACATGATCACTTCTGAGATATTTTCTTTTGGTTGTGTTTTGTCTTTGGCTACAAACACTTTGGAATTCTGGTTGAATTTCCTTGATGTAGCCACTGGGCTTCTGCTGATCCAGGCCACATGAGGATGTAATGAATTCAGGGTAAAGCATAAAGGCAAAGCCTTGTGTTGCCATCTAAACTTTGACATATAGTGTTGTTGTGCTCACTTGTGGATGGATAGGGAACGATCTATATAAGGTACCCATGAAGTTTGCAGGGCACGCTCATCACTTGTCTCTTCCTATCTTTCAGAAAAGGAACAGGGGAATTATCATGGTGACTTTCAATGCAGATGTACTGGCCTGTGGCAGAGAAGTTGTTAATATTTCTACCCTCGCAGGTTTGAAGTTAATATATTCTGATTTTTGTGGGTGTCTTCTAAGAATTTCCTGTTGTCTGCATCATTTTTCAGACTGTGTAAATTATACTACTTGCTTATTTCCTTCTCCACATTGACCCAGCTCTGAGTCATTTTGGAGCTAATATTCATTACACAATAACAAGAGGACAAAGTGCATAGTTTGAGGAACTGATGCACCGAAATAAAGAACAATTAATCCCAAAGTAATTGTTCCTTTCTAGAAAACACCTTAAACTTTTCTAATTAAGAGTGCAAAACATTGCTATTTAATGGTAAAGAAAATTCTGTTGGCATATGTGGGTTATTTGTTGGAAATTAACGTGCTGTAATGATCATGTCTTTTTCTTTGTTTACATCTCATTTGTGTAGATGTTATTTTGAAGATTGCTACCTGATGCACTCAGTGGCAGAAAATATCCAGATAACCACCTGTAATTATCCTGAATACATCAATTGGATTATTAAAATTTAAGCTATATTATCAGGATGCCTTTTGACTTATTTAAAAATATATATATTTTATTATGAATCCATGATTGAGAACAGTAGCCTGGAACCAATATGTCTGAACTGGATTATTCCTACTTGTCTTGTGCTTAGATGTTGCCTTCTTTGGTATTTTCTTTTAGATCATTTTGACTACATAAAGAAAATTGCAGGTCCAGAATCGATAGGAATTGGTGGTGACTACGATGGAGTGGAACGGTTGGTAACATCATATATACATTGACTTTTGACCCCTAGATTGTAAGGGGTTTGACATTCTTTGGGGCAGAAGAAGGCAGACCAAGAAGAGTTGTAGCAAGTTGTTTTGTGATGAGCGCTCTAAAACAGGCTTTGGGAAAGAATGGCATAATTCATTTTTAGAACTCTGTGATGGAGTACTCTAAATGTGGAAACTAGTCCCAACATCCTGTGAACTCTGCAAATGTGTCTCTAGGCAGTGGTTTCTGCATACAGAAATGATGATGGAGGGTACCTTCTTCCAGAAAACAATGATGAATTACAGTAAAGCTGCTTCGTCCTTCAGATGGTAAATGTGTTAGCCCAGGACTGCTGTAAAACTCTTTCCTCTGCTGTTACTTTCTAGTGGGGAAAGCCCGAAGTGCTTTGGGGCTGTGAAACCACTCCTGCTTTCTGGGCTTGGACAGCTATCCTTGGCATATGTTTGAGGAAAGCAGATCATGGAACAGCCTACAACGTAAACTCTCTCCTGTTCAGTCCTGGGCAAATGTTACATTACAGCACAGAAAATAAATGCATATTGTGTTATTGGGTGGCATTTACTGGTATAACCCTTAGCCTTTTTTGGTTTTTATTTATTCTGAATCTTCACTTACTCTTTTTTTTTTTTTTTTTGGTTTGTTTGCTCCATGCTGTTGTCCTTCCTGCATGTAAGTGCATCTTCATACATAGTTTAGTTTTGCTAATGAGATACTCTGTGCAGAAAAAGCATCGTGTCCCATTCCTTCTGATTATGTCAGTTGGATTCATCATTTTTTTTGACTTCTCAGAGGAAGAAGTGGGTCCCAAATGAGCTCGTTCTAAAAGTGAATGTGTGCAAAAGACTGATTAAAAAAAAAAATAAATCTTTTTCTACATATTTTCAGTGAGTGACCTGTGCTGAATGTTCTTGTGTGACTCTTGCCAACAGTTTCCCTGAGGGACTGGAAGACGTTTCTAAATACCCTTATTTGATTGAGGAACTTCTTAGAAGAGGATGGAGCGAAACTGAACTAAAAGCGGTCTTAAGGGAGAACTTCCTGCGTGTCTTCAGGGAAGTGGAAAAGGTAAGATTAAAAACTAAACTGAATCTTGATTCTTACTAAAGGGGAGAAAGAAACTGCTGGTGCCTTGCTTTTTTTATGCGCAATGAGAGAGCTATGAGGGAGCTTAAGCACTCAGTGCATTAATTCCAAATGCCAGGAAAGAAACAAAGAAGTCAAGGGAATATTAGCAAAATAAAAGAAAGTGAGAGAGAGTGGACAGAACTCTGTGTTGCTTTTTTTCTCTCCACAGTAATCTGATAAATACACATCGTTGACTTCTAAATGGAATCACTTCACGGTTTAGATAAGCTGCGGATATTCCAGCGTCACAGCCCTTGCTCCAGCTGTGTTCGCTGGTGCAGTAAGGAATGCTGACTGCTGCAAATCCATTGAATTCTTGTCATGGGATCAGGCTCCTATCCAAAGGGCTCTTGCCATGACTAGAACACTAACAAATTGTAAACATAACATCTAGATCGCAACAAACTTTACGTGTGAATGACAGAAAGTAGTGGAGAAGGATGAGAGTGGAGTGGAGGGATGAAGAGAGACTGTATGACAGTAAGGATACCCTAAACAGAACCTTATAGGCAGCAAATGTATATAGGTCATATATGTTTCCAGTTGCCTTTTTAGGATATGTTAGAGGAATAGAAATAGGGAATTTTTGTTTCAGTCATTCTGCCAACATATCTACCTAATGCTGAGTTGCACACATGGCAGACTGACATTATAAAGAAGCTGACATTCATCACACGTAATCAATCTGTGAGATTTAGTAATTATCTTTCTTCTAAATTAGAGAGGTTTGAGCTCTGTTTTAAGATTGTGAGCTGACTTCAGGGAAGAATGCTCATGAGTTGTTTTTTTTAAAAGGTTTTCCAGTTAATGCATTCAAACGTAGCAGGAGCCGAGACAAAGAACAGCCTGTGACTTGTGCTATAATTTATCTGTAACTAATTCTGGGAAAAACTTCACTGGAATGCAAACATGAGGATAATGGTGTTGCTTTCCCCAAGTTCAGTTGTGTTTTTTTTGCAATACAGTTTGACTCTGTTCACTTGACATGGCATTGAATTTACCAGCTACATAAAGCTTTTTGCTGTTATGCCAGTCTTGCTTTCAGGTGCAACCTTTTGCATTTTTCTAGGTGCGGAACTCCAGTGGTCTAATGGATGTAGGCGAGAGTGAAATCCTGCACAAAGAAGTACAAAATTCCTGTCGCCTAGACCTACATAATTATCGGATTGAGACAATCAGTTCTTTTGGATTTTCTTCTGTGGCACAGTCTTTTAGTCTGACACTTGTAATTGTACCGTATTTAATATTGTATTATGGATCATAAAGTTTATGGAGCCTGGAGAGAGAAAGAGATGGAGTAACCTGCAATACCACTAGTATCTTTTTTTGGGGGTTGTTAATGTAGAGCTCTGCTAAAATATTTTGTGTAAGTTCTATACTTTCACCCACATACTTGAAAGTTAATGTAGACTTTAAGTCTTGTGGCAAAAGCATTTAGGCTTTGAAGTGGTAAATTCTTTGTCATCTCAGCCAAGTCAGGACCAGCACTGTAAATGGAAAGTATTCACACTTAATGAATAAATCCTCTAATACATGACTTGTGTTTTTGGTACCCATGTTGTGGCAGTTGATGTAAATACCAGGGTCAGTCCAGAATCAGCAGATCTACACAGGAATGAGAGAATGCGACTAAGACATTAAGACATCTGTAGTGGGATGTTTTCAGATATTACTTCTTTTCACATGATGCAGCTTTCGTCATCAGTCAGTGGCTTGGTCAGAGAAGACACCTCCACTCTGGTATGTGTAGAGTAGTGGTTGTGTGTGATTTGTGTGTGTGTATGTGTTCTAGACAACAAACTGGATGATATGACTATTTGAATTCATTTCTCATGCCTGCCACTAGCTCTAGGCATCTGTTTTGCAATACTAAACTCTTATTTTTGAACCATGACCAGGACAATGGGCAACTGGAGAGTTTATGAAGGGAGAAGGTAGGTGTCTTATATTCAGGTGTCAGCAAAATAAAGGAACAGATGTCCAGATAGTGCTGTAGATATCCTTGTATAATTTGGGAACTGCTGTTTGCTGCATGTTCATGGAGTTAGAACATGAGTAAGCCAGGCCAAAGCAGGAATTCTGGCTACTCAGAGAGTAAGATATTGTTCTGTTATTTTTATTGCAGTATCAAAAGCAAAGAAGTATTTAAATAAAATTTTATCCATGCTAAAATCAGACCATCATCAAAAGATTAAAAACCATGAGATTAGAAAGAAATCTTTGGAACTTGTTTTCAAGTCCACAAGGTATGTGAGGTTAGCAGCTCCTGTTTTACAGAAGAGAATTGTCCGTGTGCAAAAGGCCTATTCTTGGCAGGTTCTCAAGGCTCAAAGCTGGAATTTTAATCAAATAGTCTGAGATTCATCATGAAATTATAAGATGGCAGCACTAAATCTCTGTAGGATCATTTCCCACCTCTTGCTTGTAAATACCATCTCATGATACTTGTTAATTTATCTTGTGATACATGTTTTTATTTACTGATGGAACATCTGCATAATATAACCTTAATATAAATTAAAGTCCTGTATTCTAACACACAAGTTATTTAGCAATTGAAAGATAATGCCAAGCAGAAACAGAATGGAAACAACAAGTCAGTTGTTCTCCAGTCACCTGAGATTGTTCCTGCCATCCATTCCTGCTTTTCGTCTGCAAGTTGGGTTTCTGGAGGAAGACAGTTCCTTTTATTGCTTCAAAATGAAGCTTCATTAGCTCTTCTGAGAAGGTGGTCACCTTGATGAGCATATTCTTAATAGGCTCTAAGCCATGTTGAATATTCTAGTGCATACAAGCCAAGTTTTTAAAAGCAGTTTCTCAACAAATATTGAGCCCAGTTATAGAGATACAGTAGAGAATTACAGCACTAGTCTTGCCTTCCTGATACTGCCTAACTGGCATCAGAACTTGTTTTGTAAGTGCACGATACTGGTAAAATGAAGAATGGAATAGATATTTGCAGACATTTACTTCTTATCATCAGTTTACTTCTCATCAGTTCATCTGCTAATAGCTTCATAAGCTGTTAGAAAACTGCCATCCATGGTCTCTTTTCACAAAATTAGTACCATTATATTAAGTTTAATGCATATTTAAAATGTAAGATGCTTCTTTATTCCTATCAGACTTATAATTTTTAGTGTGTTGCCACATTCCTGCCTAATTTGTACTTTCCTTTGATATCGTAGCATGGATTTAATATACATTCCTCTTCTTTAACATATGGATAATATTTTTACATTACTCTATTTTACTATGCTATAGATATTTGTAGTTTACTTCCTTGTTTTATTTGTAGTGTATTGCACTTTTTCTGGATTGCTTTGTATAATGTGTAATTTGTAATCTTGTGGCAAAATATATACATGAAATTTAAATAAAATATTGATTAAAAATGTCTAGATACTGGTGTAATCTCACAAAACAATGTAATGTTCATAACTGCAGGAAACCCTGAAATAACCGTGCAACTTTGCTGCAAAGGAAGGCCACGGTATTGTGAGGCCTCTGAGGTGTGCTCCGCATCGGAAGATAGCTCTTCCATGATAGGCAGGAGAAAGTCAGGTAGGTTCAGCCCTGAAGCATCCCAGATGTAGGCAGTCAGCTTCATCTTTGTTCAAATGCAGCCTAACCTGGAGAGAAGTCTGAGCAGGTACTTAGGAAGACAGAAGGAGGATAACTCAAAGTCATTGCAGCAAGTCCATGATGACAGTGTTTCCTGTAGCAAATCACTTGGTCAAGCAAGTCAAGTTGTAGACAACAAGGCTTATGGGGAACTAGACAGATTGTCTGCACCAAGGTAGGCTAACTTCTGCTTCACAACATTTCTCAAAGATGTACAATGATCTGAAGTCCCCATTTCCATTACTCATTACAATGTTAATTGACAAAATGTCAAATAAGCTGTTTGTGTGAGACCAACATGAAAGTGCAAAATCATCAAGCAAGAAATGGAATCTTAGGCATCTTGCAGTGATTACACGTGCTATTTAGCTTATCTAATAGATGTGGTCAATTTATTTTTCTTAAACAATTAAAATCATAACGATGTGAACTGAAACACGTTAGAAAGGCACCTCAGTAAAAGTGCATTTCAAAAGTGAAATCATGTCAAGATATGACTGTGACTGCTGTCTGAAAAACTGTAGTGTCCCTTTAGTCTGAGTGCTAGTGTCTCTGGTCCCATTGACAGCAGGTTGTAGAAGCAGTCATAACACTGCATTTCCAACAGCTCAAGCATAAAATGATTGCACTCTGATTTTTGTCTCCCAATGGATAGGATGATTCATCCAGAAACTGAATGCCTTTGCCCTACACTGATTAATAAGAGCAATTTTCACTGGTAATTTGCAATGTATGATAGCTAAACTGACTGATTCTGTTACAGCTGGTGGTATTACTGAAATACCAGATATAATTAAGATAGCAACTTTGTAATAGACTTTGTTGGTTGCCAAATGAAGGATTCGTTGTTTACCTTTTCTAAATAATGAGTTGTGCTAATGTGAATTCTGAAAACAGCTATTACTATTCCTGTAAGTATAAAAATGTATATACTACAAGGTACCTTAGGCTGGTGTTGTAAATAAGAGCCAAACTTCAGGACTTCTTTAAAAATCCAAGGCTTGTGCTTTCGCATGCGATATATGCACAGCCAAAAACTCCAGACAAAATAATGCAGATTATTGATTTGATTCTAAAGGGTTTGTGCCAGCACCCTTTCCCAAGTCCCTTTTTAGACTAATGGGCTGTAGCATCCACAGAAATAAATAACTGCAATTCTCATTTGTCTCATCTGGGTATGTGGTGATGCTAGAAACGAGGCCTAAAAAATCTGTTGCTGTTTTTACACATAGAGCTGATCTGTTAGGTAAGATCTGAGTAGTTCAGTTCATGCATCTAACTCTCACTCAGTGGGTGACTTTTATGGGCCATGAAAGGACTTTCACAAGTTTTACATTGGATATGCAGTACTGAAGTTGATCAGTGCTCCACATGTGCATTCCCTCTTACATATCATTGAGCTGCTCAAGCAATATGTCAGCATATTTCTATGTTTCAAGGTCAGTAAACTTCATACATTTACTCAGGCCACCTATATTAAGTCCATTAACTTCTGTTTGACTTTAAAGTTGAGTGGCCATCTGCACCACAGAGTCAACTTTGAAGAGCTGGGCATCATTACATCTCAATCATCTTCTGGAGTAAGGCGCTGTGCCGCAATGCTATAGCAGTTCATGCCAGTGTCAGCTTTGACTGGTTCAGTGCTACATTGCCTCTGGTCTGCACGTTGTCTCCCCTGTCCCTTGTGGCAACACTGGTGCTTGTGTAACTACATAGTAAGCTGTTTTAGGGGGCTGATCTAGCCGAAAACTGTTTTCCTCTGTTTTCCTCCCTCAAGTGATAGGTTTTCTGCTGATCAGCTCTCTCAGGGTTACCCATGTTCAGTGTTAGAGGAGAGGAGAAGCAGAAAAGCAGAGCAAGACTGCAGCAACTGAGGCTTTTTTTTTTTTTTTTTTTTTTTTCCCCCTATGTTTGCTATTGGAAGCAGCAGTTTGTCTGTTTGAACTTCCCTGGATTTACACATATGGAAATGATCAACTTACTTCAGATTCTGAAAACAAAACACATCTAATCTACAAACATGCACATAACACCCCCACCCAAAACAAAACAAAACAAAATGGCTTTCAAATTTGCTCTTTAGATTTGTTGGATTTAATTCACAGACCCAGAATGGTATGTTAGTGGATTTCCGGAGCTGCGTTCAGGATAGACTAACATGGGATAATGTTTCTTGGGCCATTTTGGAAGGCTTGAGTCAGTATTTTAGGAACTGTATATATTCTTTAATTTGGTTTTATTTTTTAACTTGATAGATTACTTACAAGCCTAACAACTACACAGGACACCGTGAGGTGGTGGTGGGTGTTTGGTGTTCCTTTAATTTGCCTTTTTTTTCTTTTTTTCTTTTTTTTAAACCAGATGAAAGTAAAATCTTTTATTAACCATCATATTTATTTATAAGTTGATTATATAATTTATATCAGAGGAAAAACAAAGTTCTGTGGAAAAAAGGAAGCATTTTTGTTTCAGTTTTGTATTTCATAGGTGTCAGAATCTCTGGTGACAGCTAAAATCTCTCAGTCTCTTGGTCTAGCATTACAGATGAGAGCTGCTCACAGCCTGTTTCACTTCCTACCACTCAAATTGCAAAGGCGCCAATTCTTTCCCCAGTGTTTATGCTGTTTGAGAAATTATTGCCACTTATAATTTTTTTTTTCATTCAAAGCAAAATCAACAAACAACCCTTATGGCATGCATCATATCCTTAAAACTGTGACCCTAGAGAAGATCTTAGATTTGGCTCAGCAGCTCCTGTCATGAAAAATCTGTTGTAAAAGTTGTAAAAGATGCTACATGAAGTTCCTCATTTAGCTTACATCACATAAATGTTGCTGTTTATAAGCAAGGCCTTGACGACCAGAACCAAGTGAGAAGACGCTTGATTTTGCTCTGTTTCTGTTGATTCTCCCCAGGTTGCTTTGTAACCTTCACTGGGCTAATCCTCACCCCTCTAATGGGTAAGTAATTTTCTCTGAAATTCTTTCTCTGTATCTGGTCTCAGTATTTTTATAAAGCATGTCTTTCACCCATGGAGTCCAAAGTGCAATGAAAGAAAAGCAGTGCCAAGAAAGCATGAATTCAAGTTCCCCCATGGGTTTTTCTGAGAAACAAAATAGGTTTTAAAATAGCTAAGATTAAAACTGAAGTTAAGGCAAGTTTTGCCAGACAAATCAAATGAAGGTGCCTTTAGTATGAATAAAAATTTTTGAAAAAAAAGTTTAATATAGGTTTGAAAAGCCCATTTGGATTAATTTTCCTGAGTATCCTCCTGTAGATAAACTCAGAACATCTAAAGAATCTTGGGTAAGCCTGTGCTCAGTTTCTTCTTTGAGCCTTTTATTAAAAAGAAATAGATCATGACAAATCTATCCATGCTAAAAATGTAACTGAACTGAAAAATGCTCATTAAAAAAAAAAAAAAGGAAAAAAATGCAACAAACCCTGAACATTTTTCCAGCATCTTAACCCTACCCTGAAAATTACTGCAATATTTAGCAGTTTTAGTAGAGAAAAAATTGATCCATCTCTTCTTATTTGAATGTACAGAACCTGAATTTGAGGGGAAAAAGAAAACAAGTTGGTCATTTTTCACTGTCTAAAGATGAGTTTAATGCATCTTTGTAGAAAATGTCTATTTGATGCACCAAATACAGTTATGAGTAACTTTAAAACGTGAGGTGAGAAGTTTCTTGAAGTAAATAATTTTTGAATGTAAGTGGCACCATAGTGTCCTCTGGTGGTCTTTTAATGCCTAAGCTGTGGTGCATTTTCTAGGAGAACAGCAAAATTTTCAATTGCAGTTAACACACCAACTCTTGTATAAATATAACATGACCTTTTCTTGCCTTCTCTTCCTCTTGGAAATGGCATGCAGAGGATTGTACGTTGCATCTCACATGAGCTCTTACTCCTGTGTCCCCAGTTCTTCACACATGGATGTACATATTGTGGTCCTCTCCAAAGGGCCTCTTGCAGTGACTGCTCATCTTTGTCGAGGACGAACTAGATGCCAGTCTTTGTTGGGGAGAAACCTTTGCAGCCAGGTTGCCAGTTTCCGGCCTGCTTTGTTCATAAAGCTGGTTTGATCCTTGGATGTGGAGGAGCAGGAATGTGCTGAAAATGGAAGTTCACGGGGGTGAAATCCTGGCCATGAACTTGCAGGACTTCTGCCAAGCCTTTTGTTGGGGGAAGCTGTACCTTGGCAGTGGCATGTTTTTTGTTTTGCTAGTTTTTCTGATGGTCAGCTCTGGGCTACTTGTCACCCAAGTTCCACTTAAGTGGGAAAAAATCCTTTTAAACAGTAAATAATAGTTATGGACCCACTGTGTGTATTCCAGCCCAACAGGAAGGGGAGCATCTGGATTCCCTCAATAACTGTTCAAATTACTTGGAGCAAACACCATCAGAGCCCCAGTAGGATACTTCTAGCTTGTAGTGGAGCAGCGTTTGCAAGATTTAAATATCTGTATTTGTGTTTTTAAAAAGTCATTGGCTTTAAAACCTGCAAGTATTTAATTCTTCCGGGTGTCAGGGCTTTGTGCCCTAGCTGTATGGGAGATAATCTGAGTAGGCCTTCAGTTATCCAAATTGTTGTTTGTTTATTTTTATAATTGTTAGATCTGTGCTGTGTACAGATCTGCAAGTGTGTCCTCTAACCAAAACCCTATTTCTGTTCTAGCTGGAATATATTTTTTCTGGGCCACTATCCAGCTACTATCTCAATGATCTAGGATATCTCAGAAATACTTTTCATGACATATGGTTTAGAAATTTCCTGTAGTTCCAAATATAGGTTCAGAGCTTGTCCCACTGACAAAGAAGAGCGATGCACTACACTGGTCTGTATTAACAGGGATACAGTATGGTTGTTATTTAAAACATCCCAATGCAGGTATTCTACTCAAGGAGTTTTAGGTATTTTGGATAACACAGTTATGGATGTTCTCTCTCAGGTTCTAGGCCAGTGCATCCTGCGCATGAAGCTCTAGCAGGCTGTGTGGTCAGCCTGGGGACACAAACAAGACTCAACAGCAATGTCAATAATCAGGCAGGTTACTGTACCAATGGGGCATTCAAAGCTTCATTTAAAGAAAGTTCCTTTAAACTTTCTACACAGCTTTCTGCGATATTACATTGCTACAAAGCAATCTGAACAATGTTAGAAGTAATATAGTTTTACAGATTAATTTAAAATATTTTCATCATTTGAATTGTAATTGCATGCCACGTTTCTTTTTATATGACGATAATTTTCACTTGGCCTTGAGTTTCCTAGCTAGAAACATTTATTTATGTATGTATTTTAATTAAATTCAGGAAAAAGGGAAGATAAGAAAAGTTGTCCTCAAACGTAGTTTCAAATGCTGGGTCTTCTTATCCTTAAATAAATTGCAAATCACTTTCATTGACAAGGAGACAAAACAGTGTTAAGTTTTGTTGTTTAATTGAAGTTAACATCACATATTCAAAGTCTGTAAGCTACCAATACTCTGGAGCTCATTTATAAGGGCCTTCCAATGCATGTACTACATCCCCTTGTGAGGAATAAGTCAGACTATTTGGTACTGTAATATTTTCAGCTGATATTAATTCTGTGTTCATTTTCTCCTAGGATGACTATAGGAGCACCACACCAGAACCTGTGAATTGTCGTCTGGCAGGGACTGGATAAAAAACTTGTAAGTCAACTGCCAGCATGGTGTGCAGCCACTATCTCATGCTGGGCCGTAAAGGCCAAGCTGACTGCCTTTTTTTTTTTTTTTCCTTTTTCTTTAATACTTGAGTGGTATCACCTGTAATAAAAGGTGTTCAAGGTATCTTGCTTGCCAGCCCTGAGGATTTATAGCAGGGTCTTCAGCAGTTTACTAAACTACCCTTCCAGAAGACTCAGAGTTTCTCATACAGCTTTTTTCTGAGTTGAATAACAGTTTTTATTGTGAAAGCATAGCGACCTTTCAGCTGGAAGCTTATACCTTCTTGAAGTAGTTCATGATTACACAGTGACTTAGTAAACAGGAACTATATAGTGTCTCTGCTTATATAATTTGTAGATAATCATTTCAAAAAGCAGTTCTTGATGGTTTGTCACAGAGGAAATGATCATGGAGTTGCTGATCTTAAGGCTGCTGACTTCACTGATGCTGTTAACTAGAGTACCAAAATTCAGGCCTTTTCTTACCTAATGAGACTTGATTCTGCTGTGCCGGTCTCAACATTTTTCCCAGTGAAACCACCAGACTGTTTTTCAGCAGAGCAATTTTTCTGTTTCATTGAGAGAAGGGAAATTAATATTATTCTCTCTGCTCTTTTTTTGGTTTGTTTTCACTGACCAGTGTGTACCCAAAACTGTAATCCCAAATTCTATTTAGCTTTGTTGCAAGCAGGTAATTTTAATCCGTTATTTAATGGAAGATATCAACATTGTCTCATGTAAACGCTGTAGAATTCTAGATTACCTTGTTTCATTCCAGTTCATGTTTGCATCAGAGGGCTCTTAAGCTTTTGATGGCTACTCATACTATTTAGAAGTAACAATCAGTATTCATACTCAGAAAAAAAAAAGTCGATTATCCAACTTGAAATTTTTATCTTGCAACCCAAATACTAAAAACCGAAGTTGATATGGACAGATAACTTCTCATCTTTAAATATGGACCATCTACAAGCCAGAAGAGTCATTGTCTTTAGACAAAAGAAATATTTTGCTTCAATAAAGTTGAATAGTTTCCTAGGGCCAAATTCTCTCCTAAGACATTTGGATACATTTTCCATTCCAGAGAGGGGAGTTGCCAGTATATGTGGAGAAGCTTGATTTTTTTTTTCCTCATGGGGTACAATTCTATTGATTTCATGATACTAAACTAATCTGTAGTGGCCAGAATGCATTTTGGTACCCAAAGACAGACAGCTCCTTGCCAAACCTGCTTTCACATGCAAGATGAGAAGTGCCCAGTTTAATTCTTCCTCCTGAATAAACATGACTGCAAAAACCTTAACTCTTCAGGCAAGCTTCTTATAATCCCTGTCTCCTTTTTCTAGAGCAGTTTACTAAGACCAGAGCCTTTCACTCAAAAGCTTTAGAAAGTCAAAAACAGGAAAGAAGACAGAAGACTCAGCATGAACTAAGTTGCTTAATGGTAAGTTCTCATCTTGCTTATCTATATAAATTTCTCTGTTCCCTATCAAGTAATAATTTTTCCACCTGTTTTCTTGGTGGACTCTAGATTATTATATTGTACTTACAAACACTAATGAGACATAAATCAGCCTCAGGGTGTTAAACAGAAAATGTTACTATTTGGTCAATTGTTCTGCATTCCTGTGAGAGAAAAAGTATTGCTGGAAATAAGACAGTGGACTAAGTGGCACACCAGTGTGTTTCCAGCCTGTCAGTGGTAATGCTTCTAACATCAACAGAAATGCTTTCTAAAATCTCAAAATTGGTCTACCTTGCCTACCCACAGAAATTGCTAGTAAACCTCACAGACCTCAGTGTGATCATATTCACAGATGTACTAATTTTAGGGCTACTGGAAAAAAAGAATCTCACCCTTGATCATAGAGATAATCATGAGTTTTGAATAGAAGAAAATGTTTTGTTTCTCCCCCAAAACTATCAGGGCTTTTACTGATATACATAGTTAAATGAAGATACATCGTTGTCTTTCTTAACTGAGCAAAAAGACACCAGTAAAATGTAGGTTATATGAAAAAACACAGAAGTCTTAGAAGTCCTTCCACCTGTCTGATCAATGCTAGGAGGTGTAATTGTTCTGGCTTTCCCCAGAGGTGGTCTAAGTGAACTGAGAGACCTGTAACCTCTTGGCAGCAGCCACTCCACAGCACGGATCCTCCTTGTTTATTTCAAACCCCACCTAATTGAGAGTAGACCTATTAATCGTGAACAAGGCACTTTCTCTCTTGGTTGTTTCTCTCTTGCTCATTACACATTTTTCTTTCCCCAGGTGACCTGGGGGTTGCTTTGTGAAAAAGGCAGGACAAATTCCAAAAGCTAGAGATAAGGTTCTTTTGAGTACAGGAAATTCTGAAATAGTCTTATCCTCTTCCTCTGCTCTAGGGATTATATCCTCCCAGAGACTCCCATACATTTTGAGAACAAAACTTCTATCAGCACTGGACTGACTTGTCACTGTACACAGATTTCTTGAATAAGGCTTATTGCTAATCAAAAATCTACAGAATTAGTTTGAGTTGATAGCCCAGAGAAAAATGCATGAACTGTTCTCTAGAGCTTTTTTCCTCCGGTGATTACGTAACGCATTAAGAAAGGATCCTTTTACTTTCAAGGCTAGCTCTCAAATGCAGACAATAAATAGCATTATCAACTATTAATTCATCTTTAAACGCCACGTGAAGGCTGCCCTATGCGAAACGAAGGCCAAGATACCTAGCCCTGGCGCCAGTGCTCTTTCAAATGTGAAGGCCAAATTGAATTTTGCTCCCTGAGGGACGAGGGGTTGAGGGGCAGGCGTGCCCAGGGCTTTACAGCCCCTGCCGCCACCCAGGCGTCCGGCGGGGCTGCCGGGGGGCTGGCAGACCCCACTGCCCCCAAGAGTGGGACATAACAATGGGGCAGCCCTGGCTCCCAGGCCCTGTTTCAGCAGCGGGGCCACACTTCATCTGCCCCGGCAGTCTGCTGCCTTAGCAACTGTCTGCTTTGCATGTGGCTGGAAATACGCTGGGTCTAGCTGGCGTTCAGCTCTCCCAAGGGGAGTATTTGGCTGCTCAGCCCCTCCAGCCCCTTTTGTGCAGTCATGCTTCCCGTCTCCCTCGGGCTTGCCTCGTTATTTCCGAGCGCTTCACAGCCAGAGCAGGGAGCGAGGCGGAGAGGGGCAAGCCCAGGAACCACCCCGCGGCCACCCCCAGCACAGGAAGCGGGGACAGGGACAGCTGCCGCATCCGTGCCTGGCGACAGCTCCTGTAGAGGCTCTCGATGTGCTTCTAATTAAGTCGATGCCTTTAATTAAGCCGCTGCCGATGGGTTGAGGACCGGGGCTTCCATCCCAGCCGCCCCCCGGGCCGGCCGCCGCCCTCCCCTCATGGCTCCCGCCCAGCAAATGGCGGCCAGGCGGGGGGGGGGGGGGGGGGCGGTGAAACCCCCCCGGTGCCGAGCCCACACCGCGCCCCGCCGCCCTCAGGGCCCGGCTCCTATCAGGACACCCCCTTCTTCTTCTTCTTCCTCCTCCTCCTCCTCCTCTTCCTCCTCCGCGCCGCCCCCGGCCCCTCCTCCGCGCCCAGCCCTCGCTGCGGGGCGGCCCCGGCCCTCCCGCCGGCCCCGGGGGCGGCGGCCGCCGCTCCGCCTCGCTTCGCTTCGCCTCTCCTCGCCTCGCTTCTCCTCGCCGCCCCGGCGCTTCGGAGGGGAATGGGTGGAGTTGAGGAGCGCGGTTTCCTGAGAGGAAGTGACCGCACGGGGCAGGAATGCGCCGCCGGCTCCGCGCCGCGTCCCGCCTGCCTGGCCGCCGTGCCGCGGGGAGCCCCGGCAGCCATGCCGCACTTCACCGTGGTGCCGGTGGAGGACAAGCACCGCGCCGACTACGACAGCGTGGAGGGGCTCAGCTGGGTGGACTACCGAGAGCCGGCCGCCGCCCCAGCCGCCGCGGACTCCTACGACACCGTCAGCTCCGACGGTGAGCGGCCAGGGCCGGGCTGCGGCTGCCGGGGCCGCTGCCGGTCCCCGGCGGGGCGAGCGCGGTTCCCCCGCCCGGCTCCGCCTCGCCGCGGCACACAAAGGCGGCCCCCGGCTGCTCCGGCACCGCCGGCCGCGGGGATCCTCCCCGGAGATCCTCCCCGGGGAGATCCACCCTCGGGATCCACCCCGGGGGCTCCCCCTCGCTAGCCCGGGGCGCCGCCGTTATCGGGCCTCCCGCAGGCGATGAGGGTGCGGGGAGATAGGCGCCGATAGCTGCGGTCCCGGGGAGAGCAGGGATGGGGAACGCGGCGAGGGCACCGCTTCTCCTGCTGCTGGCACCCCGAGGGAGGCTCCTGGCCAGCGAGGGCTGACACCGGGCCCTGGATGCTACAGCAAGTGTGTGGTGGCGGGGCAGAGCTTTTTGTTAGCGGTTCGTGCATTCCGCTTGCAGAAGGGAGCCGTGTCTAGGAAAGGGATCTGGGGCGGTGCGCAGCCTGTTTGGTTATCTGGGTAACTGGTGGCAGCGCTCAGCCTGCCGTGGTGTTTTTTACTGTCAGTGCAGTGAGTGTTTCCAGCCAGCAAAGGAAGAACACTTAGATGTGGAGAGCGGGGCGGTTCTTCTAAAAGGTTATTTCAGCTCTTTGTGGTGTCTGTAATGTTTTCTCTGCTTTAGTTATGTTTAGTCTTGTAGCCTTTGCGAGGAGGATCTTCCCATGGGCTCAGCACGTGAATCTGACTTGCCCTCTGTGAATCACGCAGGATTCTAGGCAACAAAAGAAAAATCAGTAAACACCTGGCCTGCTCCTCCTTGCCTGTGCAGTCAAACCTTTCATAATGCAAATGTTATGGGATGCACGATAATCCCTAAAGGGAGCCTGCGCTATTCAGGCCTGCGCTCAAGGAGGAGAAAAGGGTTGTTTTGCTGAGTGATACTCAGATGTCATGAGATCAATATCCAGTTTCTGGCTTGGCATTCTCTTTGGTTCTCTGTGAATTTGTTATCCAATCTCCAATATATACCTTGTCTCTTTTTTTTTTTTCCCCATAGTTCTCAAATGAATTTTAGATTTCATATAGATCTAATGTCTGTTATGTTTGCTTTTTTTCTAGCATGCACGTTTTGGGCTCGTGGAAGGCAAGTGTCCTTCCTGACTTGTCAGTTTTCACAGACAAGTTGAGATGCTAGCCCTAAAGGCTGTGTAGGGCCTTGACTTCACTTTATAAACAGGTGTACTTGAAGTCCGGGTTACTTGACATATAGTTAATGTGTATGACAATAATAGATGATTTTTACCCATCTGAACAGGTTGTTTCTCTGCTCATTAGTTTTGGCTGGTAAGAGGGACCTGTGGAAGCTGCTGCCGTGGGGGATAAAGGAAGGTCAGCTCAAGCTGCCTGTTGTCTGGCTATCAGAGTGCCTGTAGGGTGTGGGCAAGCAGCGCACTGAAAGATGTTCAGCTCCCTGTCCCAGTCTGCTGGTGCTTGGCAAGCTCTGGTCTCTGCAGCACACAGAGCCATGCTGCTGGAAGTTAGCTCAGTCTCTTTATTTTAAAACCGATAAATATCTGGTAACATCTCCATTAATGTACGGTAGTTAAATCCTGTTTCTGTTTGAACTATAACTGTCTTCTATTTTTTAATTTACTTTCACAGTAATTAAGTGTTGTTTCATATCCTCAGGGTATGCGTATACAGATACGTTTCGTACCTACCTGTACTGACAAGAGTGTTCTTCCCCACTGCCTTGTCGATCTCCTCCTAGGCTTCCTGGGTTTATGGCTCTGCAGAGGGGAATCTAAACTCCCCCCCACCCCGTGTTATTCTTGGTGCTTCCTTCCGTATCCTATGTAGAGAGCAGGAGCCTCGCCTACCGGGGGAAGAGTCGAAAATAGGACCTGGTAGGGATGGGAAGCTCCTGTTGGAGGCCAAATATCTTACAGCTGCTTAGCACCTGCATTGTGGAGCAAAGAGGGGGACCTTCCAGAGCTTTCTGTGGCAGCAGATTGAGGGACTCACGGTGGGACCGGTTGATGTTGGTGATCTCTCTGATTTTAGATAAGGTAAAGTTTGTTTGACTTAAATGCAGGTTGTCAGTTCTGGGTTGTGGCCCCATCAAAGTGCACATGATTCACGTTGGCACTGCAAGAATGCACGCAGAGCTGCCCGAACAACGCCAATTGTCCAGGCTTTATCTGCAGTCAAGTAGTGCCACAGCCAGTATAAGGGACTGCTGAATTTTCTTCAGGGAAATCTTTAAGTGGCTTGCTACTCAGAACATTATTTCAAGACATTTAAAGACTTGTTTGGGTTGCTCAGTTGATTGGGGATGGGTTAAAGTGACTGAGTAATGATATGGCCCTTCAAGCCTGTGATTTATCACGGTAATATAACTGCTTATAGCTGGTCTCTAGACGCAAAGTAGCTGATCTGTTGTTCAGATACTCCTTGCACAATGTTGTAAGCTTACAATTCTGATGGATTCTCATTTCCCTCTGACCTTCTTACTCTAACGTTTTTCATGGTCTTGTTTGTGAATGCTTTTTCTCTGAGTTCTGCATTATTTGGGATATTAAGTGATGTGGTGTCACCTAAGCAACACAGAGGTGAAGCCATTCTGCAATAAGAATTTCTCATCAACCCCTTGCATAAGACAATATTGGTCAGTGCATAACAATTCACCCTTCCCAGATAGCTTCACTGCTGGCTTGTGAGTAAAACCAGCATTTTTCTTCTAAGCAGGTCCTTCCTACAGTTAGTGCTTGTAATAGAATTTGACATCTTCCATTTAGAAAAAGAAGCACAAAGAATTATCCTGTGATCCTATGACAAACATGTGAATCCTGCTTTATGGTTTGACAGGGATGAGAAATGTGAATTTGGCATCTCTTCAGTCTTTGAAACAACGCAAGCGTGTTAGCTTGGGTACACAGAGTAAGAAAAGGGAAGGGAGGACTGAATAGTGGTTAAAAACCCTACAAAAAACAACTAAGCTTTGCTTTAACAGGAATCTCAGCTTTACAGTGGTTGCACACCATGTTAACCAAAGTACAACAGCGTCATGTGGCCCAAGGGAAGTTATTTATCCTCCTGTGACTTTTGTTTGTGGAAATGAGACACTAATCAGCTTGGTGTCACTAACCAACCTTGGTCAGCTGCCACCCTTGGGTTTTGCCAATGAATTGCTCTGCTTATGTTCCAATTATCACATGGCTTTCTTTCAGCCCACGGTTTTCTAACTAGACTTGAGACCTTTTCCTCATGCTTACAGTCTGCATCGTTACGTACAGCATCCTTGTGCAGCAGCAGGTTATGCTGGCCAGTTTTAACAGGCTGGTTTGGAACCGGAGTAGATGGATGAAGGAGGTTCTGCTGTGAAAGCAGTGAATTTTTACTTCTTCCCAAGTCACTGCTTTTTAATATGTGGTAACTGAATAGTGAAGGTTTTAAGTTGTTTGCAAGAGTTGAATTGAAGCTTGCATAAAGTATATCTAAAGATACCTTTAATGGAGATGCATAAATCATTCAAAAATCCCTCTGCAAAGCTCTTAATTCTTATACATAAATGTTTTGGCAAAGTCCAGAGACAAGATAAAATTAGTCAATAACAAATTAGATATTGCTGCTAAACAGCAGTGATAAAAATATGTGTCCAAATATATTTTAGGTTCTCTTAAGTTCAAACCAGGACTTGTGCTAGTAGCACTGTGGGTAAACGATGCTGTTACAGTAGACATAACAGTGTATTTTTGCATAACCTCTGTAACACGTGCATCTTCAGCGTTATTTCTGTTGCCTCTAAACTGTAGAAAGAAGTCATGCAAGAGGGGACCTGGGGAGGAGTCAAGGCAGAAACTTGTAACAGTTTGGGAGAAAAGTCACTTGAGAAGAGAAATACACCAATGTCAGTCATCTGTCTTCTCTGGTGATTTGTTCACTATTGTCTGATGAAAATGATACAGATTTCTCTGTATCTTATTCAATCTAATTGTATTTTGATGAGGAAAGGTGGTTTTGTTTCTTTTCTCCTGTTCTGCCAAGCTTTGCATCACATTTTTCTTTCTCTGTGTGAATTTGGAGATTTTAAAGGTCTCCCATGAGTGCTGAATATGTTGGTATTTGTTCTTTTTATTTAAAAGTGGTTTTGAGATACTTTGACCTGAGTTATTTCCCTCTACTATAAACATAATTAGGATACACAGCAATTGTTATCATTGGAAACATGGATCCTGAAAGGGGTCTTAGCAGCAGTTATCCTTGTGAAGCCCAGTATTTTTTTCAGCTTGTGCAATTGGCAATTAGCACAACACAGATAGCAGTGCCAAACTCCAGTGTGCTTTTTCAGTATACAGGTGCATAGATAAGTGGACTGTTGCTTCAGATAAGAAAAGATAAGCATGTGGAATGTGAAAAATGAAAGTGGAGAAATGCTTTGTGAGATGATTAGCTGTGTATAACACTTGGGTGGGGGAAAGGGATTGCAACCTGAAAGCAAAACCATTTCTCTGAGATTTGCTGTGAAATCTGGTGTGACTTGTTTTCATGGAGTTCCGGGTGGATACCACAAGTTTCTTGATCTTTTTTAGTAGCGTGTGGTCTTGTCAGGTTTAACTCATCCATAAAAAATGCTTGCCAGGGAAAGAAAAGATTCACATTACTCCATGAACTTTTAATTTTGCTAAGCGTGTCTCTCATACCTCCAACTAGTGCCGTGATTAAGACAGAGCTGGTGAGGCAGCAGCTGTCCGGCACTAAAGGGACCTTGGTGCTAGCTGCCGGCTGCCAGGAGACTTTAACTAAATATAGAAAAACATAGCCCTTTTTGTGGGTTCTCTGGTATTTGAGTTATTTGGAAAAGCTCAGTGAAGGCTGTGTCTAAGTAAGCTGAAGGCAACTCCTGTAGCTGTGTGTGGGTCTGTAGGTCGCAAAAAATAAGAGAGGATAGGAAAAAAAAAAAAAGCCACCAACCATCTTTTGTAGCTGCTGACATTTTTGTGCTTAGGAGAACACCTGTATCAGAAGGCTAAGCAGCTGTACATGAAAAGACGTGGATTTTCTATCTTTACCTGCAAATGCTTGCTCCTTTTGACTTGCTGAGCTTCAAACTAAGTCTCAATGAAGCTCTTTTTCTAACCTTTTTTTTCAGTGTGCTGGAGCTCTGTCTTTTATTCAATTTCTGCACTCTCCTAATGGAATTCAGATCAGGTTTTGGGTTTCCTCCATTGTATTTGTGGTACCTGTCTCTCTCACAAGTAAAACTGATTTGTGTTGTTTATTCCATTTGCCCTTGCAAATTTCTGCAGCATTTCACTTCCTTAAAGAAAATAGTGACTCTTCCTTTCTCCCCCAGTCCTCGGCTACAGCAAAATGAAAGAATACGTTTCTGCATGCTCTTAACTGTAAAGTTTAAATTTGACTTTTGCTCTAAAGTTACATGTGGAATGGTGACTAAGTAACTTTGCAGCTTCATTGAGGAGGAAATGTAGCCAAACACACTAAGTGCCATTCACTGAAGTAGAAGAACAAAAACTTGGAAGAAAATCACTCTTGGTGATCAGTGCTTTCTTTTTAAGTGCATGTAAGAGAATGGGGACACACAGTGCCACAGAGAGAGCAAAGCTGCATTTGGTGAGTTTTTCCATTCCAAGACCAGGTTAAAAATTTACATCTGCTCTTGACTACAATGTAAGAAATAACTTAATATGCAGACTGATTTTGTATTTCAGCAAAATTGCTATTACCAATCCACTGGTGCAAGACTTACTTGATCAAGGGTTTTGTATCTTTAACCCATTGGTTAAAGTTTTTTTTCATTTGTTTTTGGAAATACTTTGTTATATGAGCTACAGATAACTTAAAAAAAAAAAAAAAAAAAAAAGGCACCATTTTAAGACATGATCTGAAGCCTACTGGAATTACATTTTAGGAATGTTTGTGTTGTCTTCAGTAACCTTTGAATCAGAAATTTTGGATGTCGTGCTGTACTGAGCTGATTTGCATTTTCACAGTTAAGAAAGTTTCAGTATTTTTGCTGTTTGATTTTGTAAATCCCTTTTCCTGCTTATTTGCTTTCAATAGGCATCTGTTTAAGTGATGCCAAGTGGTCCCTTAGTGGTGAGTAGTACTATCTTTTGTTCATTCAGCTGAGCTGCTTTGGATGACTTCTTTCAGTATACTTGGATTTTTGTCACACATGGAGAACTGCATCTTTCCCGCTGGCTGCTGTAGTCAGTGCAAAGACGACAAAACCTTCTTTTGATGCATGTAAAATAACAACACCATACACCAAAAACACCAGCAATATCAAATATTTGAGATACATTAAATATGTTGTCTTTAAATATAAAATAGCTACATGACCAGGAAAAATACAGATCTTATAATCCATGTGTGGTTAGCTTCTCTTCAGGGTTTTGGATGTGATAACATCTTACATGCTGTTATGTGGCACGGGTCCCCTCTCTTCTGTCATCCAGTGCACACCTATCCAGAGGTTGTTCTGTTGGCTGCAAACTGCCTCTTTGTCCTGAGTGGCCCTTTCAAACTGTCTCTTTTGGGCCATAAAAAGAAGTTCGTGAGTTAAAGGGGTAGTTTTTTTTTTTGTGGTAGGTATTAGGTTTGGCCTGGAAAAAATAAACCTTTTTTTTTTTTTTCTCCTCAGCAGTCTTAATTCATGTCTGAGCAACAGAGGTGTGGGTTAGGACAGCGCTAGGAATTCTTCCCCCCCCCTCCAATATTTGCTGCTATTAAAGGTACTTGGTGGAATATTTTGAATCATCTTTTGATCTTCGTTCTGCTCTGTAGAACAGAGAGGTGGGGTTAGATGTGCAGGATAAAGCACTAATTGACCAAAAAGAGCTTTGGCTCCATTCATTAGCTTATGGATGAACAGGGAAGGTTGATCGGTTGGCAAAACTGCCAAGTTAGCTGTCTTTGCTCATGGGAGGCAGCCTAAGACTTGTTGGAGATGTAAGTGAAATGGCATTTTGCTAAGCAGATGGTGCAAGGCCAGTGCCAGGCTGTGCAGGGCAGCTGGGGGGAGAGGTGAGGGAGAAGATGCCGGTGCTAGCGAGAGGACAGACATCATCCCAGCTTTGTCCTGGTGGTCAGAGTACAATGGCAAGAAGCTGGTCTGCTTAGGGCATGCCATAACAGCATTTCCAGAGCTACTCAGGTTCTGGCTTTGCCTGATGTCACCTGGAAATGTGCCCCGTGGATCTATCCACTTGAATCCAGAACCCTTAATTTGCCTCCCGAGTGACCTGTGTTCTCCTAGTAGCCGAACTCTCATTGACTGCCACGTGGTCTGTCATATAACTAGGATGCAATCCATTGATCGCTTAGAAAATTAGAATCAAAGCTGCAAGCTGATGTTGGAAGCTGGCTTACAGGGAACTGCAGCAGAGATTGTATAACAAGATCCTGGGAGAGGAGGGATGACGCAGGCTGTTTCGGACAGAGGCATGCAGTACTACATACAGGTTCAAGCTAATTACGCCTGAATTAAACTGTGTTTGTTTTCTACAGCTTATTTGCTATCCTTCATTTTTCCTTTTCCAGTATCTAGCAATTTTTTGTTTGAAGAGTTTAGAACAGCATCTAGTCTTCACAGTTATCTCCTTACGGTAAGGCAACAGGGTGAATGTTTGCCTTTCACTTCCGTGTCAAAGGGAAAAAAGCACTCTTCTGGTGTGCCATTAGAAGCTGCCCATCTGCTGAGTTAGGGTAACTCCTAAGGAAACTTGTTAAGGCTTGCTCTTGCATACTTTAAATTGCTGATTGCCGCAGTAAAACACAAATCTTATGCCCTGGAGTACAATTGCTTTTCATAGAATTATCTATAGCAGTGCTACCTTGTGTCATGACTCTGTCTGTGCTTGCAGGCTGATCAGCCCTGAGCTTAATCACTGTGTGCAAAGTCCACCTCTGGATTTTCATGGAGGAAGTCAGGTCTGGGTTGGGACTTGGAGTAATTCAAGGTGACAGTGTAGCTGCTGCACCCTCTCTGATGGAGAATAGCACATTACTGTTTCTCTTCTGCTTTCTACCTTTGTATTCAGGAGTTTTGCAGTCCTGATCCACCTTTAAGTAATATATCTGACTTCCCTTTCACTGCTGTTGCCATAGTATATATTTGTTTTCAAACTTGATGCATAGGACATAAAGTAGGGGTTCCCTAACCGATTTGCAAGTCTCATTTCAGAACTTACTGTTCACCAACATTTTCTGCTTTTTTTTCCTGTTCCAGTTATCACTGTTCAGTCTGTTGTCTTATGATATGAAGTGTTCAGCACCAAAACTGGTTTAGGGTATTCTATCACCTCCCTCCAGGATCCCTTCCTTTCCCTACATTCGTAATTTGTATTCTTTACTCTGTACTGGGACATGATCTCCAGAGCAGAGCTGTTTCTAGAGCATCATCAGCAAAACCTTGCCAACCTTAGCCAAATTCAGTTCCTGCATGAATGTAACTTAAATCCAAGTTATATTGCCCCAGCAGAAACAAACCATTTACTTTTGATGTGGCTATATGTCCCAGAGAATGTAGGGGCGATGTCATGGATTAGTTTCAGGGGCATTGCAGCTGGACGTGTCAGGAAGTCTAGCTGAGCTTTATTTGCTACATCCCAATGCTGTCTAACCAGACGGCGGGATGATTATCTGCCTTTTTGTACAGTGCCCTTTAGTGTACATGCAGGGAGCTTTAAGCTGTAACTGAAGGCAACATGCAGATAATAATTTTAATGGTGGTGCTTTGCCCTTGCCCTTTTGAAGACACAGTATCTTTTGTGGTGGAAGCACATGTTTGGCAGGTAGGGTAAGCTCACTGTTAGATGTCCGTGAGTTTCTTCTGACTTACCTTCTGTTGCTTGTGCTTTATTTAATTCCTGACCAGTGGAGCAGAAGCGAAGTGATCCCACGTTACCTGTTGCCACACGAAGAATTTCGGTGAGCTACACACTGTTCTTATTTTGCTCTGATGCTTTTGCAAACTGATAGACTGACTGTAAAATGATAATAAAAGCCACTGTGGCTTTTCCAGGTATTTGGCTTTGTGTTGCTCTGTGCTGCGTTACACAGTGTGCAGTATGTTGTGCTATTTTGGAAGACCTGTGAGCTGTTCATAATTGTGTGTTTGAATAACCGCAGTTTGTTATTTATCCTATGTGTTATCGTATGTGCAATGCCAGAGTGCTCTCCACCCCCAAAAATTTTGTTTGGGATGGAGTGACTTCCTTTGTTTAGAAAGTCTCAGGCTGAATTTGATGTTTTCAGAGTTCTTTAAGTAATGTGACCATGGTTGCAAGTGAATTTTGGACATTTGCAGCACTTCACGCTGAAAGATCAACTCTTCATCCTTGGAGCATATACATGCGTACATCTTTTTTGTCTTTCTCCTTTTTTTCTTTCCCTTAGTTTAAAAAAAAAAAGTCTCTTGCATGCTCTGTTTTCACATGGAACAAAGTCCTACTCAAATGCAAGAAAAATCTAATAGTTTCCACTTTCTGTATGAGTTATCTGACAACAAATAAAGCATTCAGGGGTTCACAATAAACTGACAGATAAAATAGATATCTTCTCATTGTCTTCCAGGAATGGATAGTAAATGTCTGTTACATTGTGTAGTATGTAATGTGTAACGTATACATACATTGAAATTCTCAAAGTAATTTAAACCTTTAATTGAAACCTTTTTTCAGTTACTTTCTCTATGTCTGGAGATATTTAGCACTCTTGCTTCCATCTCCTCCAGTTCTACTTGCTCTCTGTAGGACATTTTGTGAGCTGGTGACGATACTGACTTAATGGTCACTGTTCCCAGCTGCTTGTTCTCACTTAGTGGCTTGTGCAGTTGGCTTTTATTCTTGGTGTGCTTTCTTTCTAATGTATGTTCATCTTTCTTACTGCACAGACACGCTTAGCGGAATGGGTACAGGGCTGGAAACCATTTCCATTTTTTGATATCAGAGAGAAAAGTGAATTGAATATCCCATAGAAGCTGTATGCCAGACTCGTAGACGTAGCTTGGTGCCTTTCAGAGAAATTCAGAATGTATTTTAGCATTTTCCCTGCAGAAAAACATTCTTCCTATGTTTTGACACAGGGCGTGTCTTATCTGAGATGCCTTCATGCATGCGAGGGGACTGAGTTTCAGGGAGGATAGTCGTGAGAAACGATTTGGAGTTGTTCCACATGAAAGAACCTCTGAAGTGGATTACAGTGAAGTACAAAGGTTGTTTTTATAGTGTTTTTCAGCTGGCGATGAAGAGTTTTATATTATGAAAGCTCTTAAGCAACGTGAGTTCCTAAATCCATTTCTCAAAAGTGACTTGGCATTTTTAATCGCCGAGGCGTTCTTGGTGGTTACAGCTACTGGGTAATGTAGATAGTTTCAGTGTGGTATGTGTGGTTTAAGGACCTCCTTCTAAACAAGCAGAATGTATAGCGTTCTGGTAATTATGAACTACTTAGAATCATTAAGTTAGTATCTGCCTCTGTATCTTATATAAACCTCCATTTCATCATACAGATGCTGTGTGTATGTGTATGTGATCTTCCATATGATTCATCCACTAATGGGTAATCATAGTAAAAAATTGAAGATGGAAAGAAATACATCACTGTTTTCACTTGAAGTGCCTGGAGGGCAAACGTCACAGAGCAATACTCTTCACGGCATTAGCAGCTTTAAAATGCTGTCTGATTCCGCACTCAGCAAGCAGCAGATCTGTGGCAAACGCTTTTCTGAGTAAGTGTGCAAACAGCTGGCAAAGTGCCTCTTAGATGTGGCTGGATTCGGATTTCATGAACAGCATTTTCAGTGAGAACTTGACATTTGTATATTTTCTCAGTGTTGAAAGGATTATAATGCCAGGAGTATATCAATGTTGGCTTAGCTTTCTCTAAGAAGCCCTCTTGCTTCCTGAAAGAGATCAGTCCCACAGAGCACTGCAGCCAGCAGTCAGTTTGTCAGAGGTAGGAAAAGTTCTTTTGGGAATACGATATTAAACTTGTCTGATCCTTAGGACTTCACAGAGAAGGCGTTTACTAGAGCATGTGCTAAGAGCAGAAGGAAGAATAATGGTAAACCAAATAACTGCAAATGGCAAAGAGTTACTGCTGAAGGGTAAGTACTTCATGTTGGTGTTAATATCCACAAAGGATTACACTGTTATGAAGCTATCAGCGTATCTTTACTGAGGAGTAAAATCATTGCATTTTCTGAAACAGGGTTATTATTATTAAATTGCTAAATCCTCTGAGTTGTGTAGTGTAAGTCAACTTGTTTGGTAAAGCTGTTCCCTAATGTAGTTCTGCAAAGTACAGTGAAAGTCTGATAGTAACTTCATGGATGTTTATTTAGGGAGAAATCAAAGATCTCTGCTTAGCTCTACATCTAATTCTTTACTCTGCTACAGACAAACCGTAGTCTGGGTTGTCTGGGTAAGCTTTGGCTGTTTCTTTCATGCAGAGCACAACCAAAACTCTGAAGTGTTTTAGAGGAACTAATGTATTATCAACAATATGGAATTTTATTTATTTTGGTAAAACTATGCTTTGTGTAGCTTTTGCAGATGCCAAAGCTGTTGCTGACTGTAAGCATGTGCACGGTATCTGCAGAGTAGCGCCAAAGAAACACGCTTTACTTGTTGGGTAAAATCCAGTAAACGCAAAATTTTAATGACAGTGGTAATCCACAGTGAAGTAAATGCTATGTGTTAGTCTTAAAATGGTGAGTGAGCATCTTACGTTTTTAAAATCCCCATCCACGTCAGTAGTTTGGCCCTAAGCTGCGTTTTTTGATGGAAGCGTGTGTCTGGCTGTGGTATGTGGGAGCTCAGTGCTGTCAGTGTAGCAGTGATAGTTTGAGCCTGTGTTTAAAGTACAGAGGGTCTTTTTGCTGCCTAAAAGCTGTCCAGGTTAAAATAATCGATCTGCACTTTCATTCTGCTCTTCTCTCCTCTCACAGAACTTATTGTTGTATGGTTTGGTACCTAGTGTGCCTTTTGCCTTTATTTTCATAAAATACTGGGGCAGCCTGGGATTTATGGCTCATGCTTTCTGCCACCTGCAGTGAAAATCGACTCAGTGGTCCAAGGTATTAAGTGAACTGGCATTAACAGTTATCAGTTATTTCACTGCCAATGCATGCTTTGTAGTGTGAATGATTTTTTTCTCACTTGATACAATGCCGTTTTTTTTCCAGTTTCTCCTATTTCTGATGTAAATGTACTCCTACTCAAAAAGGAAAAAATGAACAGAAAAGAAATCCAGACAAAACAACAACACACTTAGAAGCAAACAATAAAAGAATAACTGAAAATTTAGCAAGGTTTTCAAAATACTTTGAGTTGTTTCTCTTTTTTTTTTCTTTTTTTTTTTTGATCTGGGAAGGTCACTATAAACCTTTTGCTATTGCAAAGCAATGACATTCTCATTTTCAGTTTTTGAAAAAACTTAAGCTAAATATTAAATACATACTAAAAAGCTATATATTAAAAGCTGAATATTACAAAGTGTCCTTTGATTTTTTTTTTTTACATTAAAAAAAATCTTTTAGATAATATTGGTTACTTTGTAGATAAAGCGCAAATAAATTAATATTCCGTATCAGATTTGTGATGTGAGCTGCCAGTGCTACTTCAGTGAATGAGTTTATAATCAGAATTTGTATTTAAAAAATGTTTCTTATTTCTGGCTAGCTGTGTGCTGTCCATGGAGAAACAAACATTTTTAATAGGTTGTCTCTATTACTATTATTTTGAATAAGATCTCTTTGGACTATATCTAACATTGGATTAGGATTTTTGCGAAGTAGTTGATCATGAGTGATTCAAGAAAAGAACCCATATCTGAATTTTATTTATGAAATTTACGGGTTATAATCTGTGCAAAAACAAAATATATAATTGTAAGTTGAATTATTTGTTATAGTTCCCAAATTCTCTAAGAAGGAGGTTTCATGACAGTCCTAAGAGCAGAAGTTTTGTTGAGCCCATGTGAGGGGCCACATAAGTAAAGAACATAAACAGATTTAGAATGTATTTGAAGTGCTGTCATCTGCATTTTTCTTAGGCTATCTAAACATGGTGGTCTCTTGATACACATCAACAATACTCTAGAATGCTTTGCTGCCAAATGTGGAGATATCAGGGTTCTTGAACTACTAGGAAAGGCCAAGACATTTATTTAGGGCTTTCTATTCTTCAGCAATACTCAGTTCTGCAAAACTTTACTGTCTCTGCTAAGAATGCTATCTGAACACTGCACAGCCTTTTCAAGGGAACCACCTTTTATCTTAAGATGCAAGTGTTTGGAAAAGTAATATCACTATTACCATCTGGACAGTGCTTTGTCAAAAAACTGTGTTACAACAGTTCCTTTTTGTAAAAACAAGCAAACAAAGAAACAAACAAACCCCAAAGTATAATGAAAATGGGCCTTGGCAGCTTTTTGTGTTAAAATTTGATCCTTAAGGCTGTGAACAGATGTCTTCATTAAAATGTGTTGACTAATGAAACTATTTGGTTCTGCAAGAAAGAAATACTTGACCTGAAAATAATGTTTGCATCAATCCCATTGTTCCTGCAACTTTTTCTGCTGTAGAATCTGCTGTAGAATATCTGTCTTGTGTGTATTCATTTGCTTCCAGATCTTGTGAGAACAGTAAGTCTAGCAAACTTATTTTGTTTTATGGGCAAAAATTCAAACTGAGTTCAGGCCTCATGATCTCTTGTATAGAAGTTTGTGAAGATCCTGACACACAAAAATCTACAAAAGCCAAAATGGATCATCCAAACAGAACAAACGTGTTTTCTGCTGAGGGATCAGCTTTGCATGTCTTCAATCTTTAAATTAGGTTTTTAGTGAAGTTAAGGGTCTCTGCACCAGTGTAATTTTCAGCATGCCAAGATGTATGTACAGGAGACATAGTTCAGGGATCTGCTAATTCAGCCATATGTTTCTGACTGAAGAGCAAGCCGACACGATTAGTTGAACATAACTGCCTACTGCTCAGAGAGCTGAAATTAGGTTAAAGGAATCCCTCAGCAGCTGCAGGGTTATTAGCCACTCTACCTTTTAATGTTCAAATCCAGTGTCATTTGTAGATGGAATATTAAAATATGATGGAATATTAAAAAATATTTGTAAAATTTTATTAAATCTTAGATTAAGTTACATTTATTTATTTTTAATGTTCTCTGTGCATGAAAACCTCTTAGCCTGTCCCTCACTGTCACAGGCTTTGTGACCAGCGATGCTTGTAAAACATGGTGCTAGCTGCTTTGCAGCCGATTTCATTACAAAAATATTTTTACTGTGGTGTGCACGAGGGAGGCTGTGCATGCACAGTGCAATTACAAAGAAGATATTAGCTCCTACGCTGCTCCAGAAATTCAATTATCTTGTGGGGAGGGTCACAGGGTTTTCTTTGAATGTCTGGTTTTCTAATGAATCTCTGCTCAGAGCTCTGTCCCTGAGCTGAAGGGATGTAGTTAAGGTTTAGGTCTGAGTATCTCAGGCAGGGAGCTGCAGGAACGCTACATATCATTGTCACAGGCTGTATCAAAGTACAGCCCTCTTGGGAATCCTTTTTTAACATTTTAAGCCTAACTGCAGCTTAATTTGCATTACTATATTTTTCCTGTTATTGGTGCTGGCTAGACGAAAGCCTGTCCATCCGTGCCTTCAGCACGCCTTAACTTGTCACATAGGTAAAGCCTCCATAAGAACTAGTGAGTATCTGGCTTAGTCATGTCCAAATGGAAAGATCTGAGGGTGTTTTAAGATGTACTAATTTCCACTTATTTAACCAAGCGTGATGAAGAACGGGAGTGGTAGTTTTCTTTAAGGGAGTTCAGAAACTGACGATAGGGAACAAAACCTCGACAGGTCGAGTCACGCAGCCGCTCCTGCCGGCTTCTCCCAGGGATGATTATCGTCCTAGTCTGGCTGAGTACACCTTACCACTGCAAAGCTTCCTGGTCTGCCTTTACAGTAGTTGTGCCGTGCCTAATTGTTCAGCTTTCATTTATCCTCACTAATCTGGCTTGCTTATAGTTGTTCTAAAGTAGGTGTTTTGTCTGTAAATTGCCTTGATTCCTGGTGTTCATCCCTCAGCAAAGAAAACAGGATGGCTTGCAGGCTTGCACAGAAGGCTTGCACACACAGTGCTCTAGCAGGGGAGCTGGCTCTCTAGCCTAACCATCTTCCAAAAAGAAAGCAGTTTTGTGAACACCGTCCTCTGTTCTTTGTCTTTTTGCTTTTTTTAAAGACAACCTAAAGTTTATGGAGAACACGGTACAACCAGCCCACAGACTGTCTGGTACAGTTTTGCTACCGTGTTTTTTCCTGGCAATAAGATAAAAGCAAGGCAAAGGTTTGGACATGCATTTATCATTTTATCCTATCTCCTGGGCTGGTGTGTTTGCACACTTCCGTATATGCACAGTCGGGGTGTTTAGGTGGTGTTCCATGGAGCATCTTCGCTGTTTTATGGAACCCAGTTGAAAAACACAGTGAATTTTGTTCTCTAGACCTGTGCCTGTACCTGTGTCAGGGAGCCTTAAAAAGTGCAGGGATCTACATGTATGCTGGAGATTTAGCCATGCTGCATAGTTGTAGTGGTGGCTGTAAATAGAATTATTTGGTTTGGAAGAGAATTGGCAGCATTCAGAAGTTATTAATAATAACTTAATAATTAAGAACCCTTAATTATTGAAACATAACGAAGACTGAGAAGCAGTGAAACAAGTGAGGAGGAAACATTAGCCTACTTGGCGTACAGCTTTCCTATCTCACAAATTGAGGTTAATTAGGGACTAAGGCAAATAAATTATTCTCTGTTGCAGAGTATATAGCTCCCTCTTTATGAAATGTTCCTTGCAAAACAATCTTGCATCATGAAAACTAACATCACATAGCTGCTGTCCAAGACCAAAGGCCTGATAACTAAGAATGTGGAAAACTCTGCCCATGTCACGGGATGGTGCTCGCCCAGGAGACTTCATGCTTCAGAGTGTAAACTGTCCTCGTGAGAAGCTGGGGCGAGAATTCCCCAGAGTATCTTTCCGAGGTCACCTCTGCACTCTTCCAAAACTGATGGAGATAACAAGCTCTTCCTGTTCAAGTAAGTCTGTGTGAAGATGCTGCTGTTGCTCATTGGCAGACAGAATATACCGTACAAATATTTTATTGCAATATGTGTCACGCTGTGCTGTACTCTGTTCTGTTGGAGTGTGGTCACCTGTTGATTCTTGTGCGATTCTTGTTGAGCAAATGGAGTCATCCACCATGGGTTTTATTCCTGAAATCAGGAACAGAATATAGAAATAGAGAAGCTGAGATTAATACCTTGGTGTTGTTTTACAACATGTATGAAAAGTAGAGATTACACCAAACATACAACTGTAGTGAAGGTGATTTTGGCTATCATTTAATTAGCTGTTTTTAACTATTCAGTGTACTACTCTACTCCTCTTGATGCAGGGCGCATCTCTGTAGCACCCAGATCCATGTAATGGTGAAATTAAAATATGTTCTTTGAAAGAACTTGAATGTAAACATACAGTGCCAAGCAGTGGAGTATAAGTGACCAGTGTTTGAGAGGGGGTTTAATGTGGTATTTTGTTGGATTGGTAGAATCATGGAATTTGAAAATTCATTATTATTTTGAGTAGCTGGCAGCAATCCATAATCTGTACGTACTTCCAGGATAATGGAGCTAGTGCTGTGAATGTGGTAAAAAGCCAGCTGTATCTCTCTATCATCTGAACTGTTCTATAGAGAGAAAAGCGTGCCCTAGCAATCGCAAAAACAATGCTCTAATTCCAGTCACTAGTGTTGCTGATTTTCTTTCGCAGTTAGCTTTGTTTGAGCTTCCTGTGTGCAGGAAGATGTATAGAGCAAGCACACCAAGGACTTAAATTCAGAAGGGAAGCCAATGGGAAGGAATTTGTTGATACTGGAAAATGCAAATGGTGACTGAGAGAGGAGCCAGGTGCTCTTTCTGAGAAGGACACAGAGCTTTTGAAGAGACCAGTGATGAAAAATGTACTGCAGTAAAATGAAGATCCATTTAAAAAATAATGCCACTTATCTTGATTGATCTTAAGTCACTGTCTTTGTGTCAGGCTTAGGGAGAAGGTATGAAGTAATGTTTCTTAACCAAGGGCAAGTTACACTGATGACAGTAATGAGAGGCTTGGCATTTTGAAAGAGCAAAGCAATTGTCATCTTCTATAAAAATCTGGGATTGGATGTATGAGCTATCTTGACAACAGTATGATTTTTATACATAAAAAGAGAGAGATTGTGTAAGCATTACAAATGATGGAACACCCACTATACTTTTTTTGAAGTGGTAAACTGCTTCTATAAGCTAAGAACAAAGAAAATTACAACAGCAAAGAATTAATTTAAAAATCATTGTTTGACTTTTTTTTAAGCTTTGAATTACCAAAGCAAGTAAAAGCAAGTATATAGGAGATAAGAAGAAGGAGAGGGGGAAAAAACAAACAAACAAAAAAAAACATGTTAATTGTGACCCTGCTACATTTGGTAAGTGTAATGAGGAGCTACTGCATAGACCAAAGTTTTCAATTTTTGTGGTCAAACACACCCCGCCTATTTTCAATTTCATAAGTAAAATCTATGGCAGATGACTCAATTTCCTCAGCAAGACTTGCAAATGTACTTTGACCAAAATAGAATAGAATGGACTGCAGAATAGCAAGCAATATGAACTGCAATAAAATTGGTCTAGTACACTCCCTCTGCCAATGAAAGACCTAATGTTTACAGAAAGCAAGTAGTTCTTACCGTTTGTTTAGTAAGTATTTGTCTTTATTTAAATAAACATGTTATTTTGATTGTGTTGTTAAACCTACAGATACTTTTTTTCCTAGTCATGCAAAAGTTTGACAATATACAGCAATGTGAACATCCCTTACGTGTAGGTAGGGTCAGCAAATAGGCTGAGACAAGTGCAAGGCGCTGCTAATCCATGCTTCGGTGTTAATCCTCAGAGCAGTGAGAAAAGCAGTAGGCATGTAAAAACAGCCGACTGCTATCTACCAATATTTTCAGTCTGCTAAGTGATTACTTCCAGAAACTTACAAAGACATCTGTTGTTTGTGAGTTTTTCCCCACCAGTTTTGCTCGAAGCACCTGTGAGCAATTTCCAGCAAACAGTGCTTCCTCATGTGCATTGCTTCCCTTCAGTAAGAATAGCACTGAAATTTCTCATATTATTTTGCTAGAAACAATAATGTTGGTAACGGTGGGGTATGTGCTGATCAGTGTGTGTAGGGGAGGAGTCTTCTACTTGCCTGCCATGTTAATTTTGTAAGTTGATTCAGATCTCACAATGCAGAAATAATTACACTTCCATGGTATTAAAATAATTTAGCATAGCCTTGTTGAATTGATTACTTTAATCAGTGAAAATATGCACCCCAAAATCCAGCTATTTAATCTTGTTTTTTTTTTTTTCCTAGTCAGCGTACAAGGCTTCTTGAACTTGCCATCTTTTCATTTGAGATAATCTGTTTTTCCTTTCATTTTCAGTTTCTTTAGTGGTTACTTTTTTTTTTTCTTGGTAAATAGAGAGAGTATTCCTTTGATTGACCTTCTCTTAAGGAGATACTTTTGGAAATCTCTTTAGTTTCTGTTGGCTGAAAGAGCAGGGAGTGAAGAGTTATAAGCAAAAGAAAGGAACTGAAAGGAATTGTTTGTCAAGCAGATGATAATGGGAGCCACATGTCAGAGAACTTCTGATTGCTGGAATAGACTTCATTTTAAATTTTGTTATATTTATTTATTTTTTCATTTGGCAGAAATTATTTTGTACTATAGTGCCCTTTTATAATTTTTAAATTTATACTTTCTAAAGAAAGTTTCTGCTCTCCCAGATTGTCTTTTTATTTTCATGGTTTGTTGCATATGTGAATGCTTTGTTTTTACTGTACCTGCTGTTAGGTTTTAATTTAAAAGCGTAAGAGGACTCTGAAGAATGCACGGTCTGTTTAAAACAAAAGTGGTAAGGGTTCGTGAAGTCTGTGTGGTTTTATGTCTAGGACTTCGTGGGCGGCGGGGTGGAGGAGCTTTTTGGTTGATATTTTCCGGTATTGTAGCAACAGAGTCTAGTTTTTGAATTGTTCAGTCTTACTATATTGACCCGATCTGTTTGGACATGCTGCTCACAAGTTACTCTCAGTGTTAGGAGAGATTTCCGGGTGCAGAAGAACTGTATCTCGACTTGTCGCAGTTTGGTGTAAGGAGTAGTCATCTAAGGAAACGTTAGAGAACAAAGGCCCAGCTGGGGGTTAGCTGGGACCCTACTTGTACGTTTTGCTTTGCAGTGACTTTTTAGTCTGCTTTGATGGAAACTGAGGAATAGAAAGAGCAAAACCTCCCCTGACAGAGTCACGTCTCTGATATCGATATTGTGGCATAACATTAGATACTGAAAGAAACGGATTTGGTTGAACAAACAAGTTTATTCCCTGTGGATTTTTTTTTTGTCAAGGTTACGAAGTTTCCTTGGGATTTCTCTCTATCTGTTTTTACCAAAATCTGCTTTGTTTTTCCTTGCAGGTCATGGCAACCATAAAGAAAACAGTCCTTTCCTCAACAGTTCAGAAGCTGGCAAGGGAGGTGATTACTATGACAGAAATCTGGCCTTGTTTGAGGTAATTTCTAAGTGTTTTTCAGACTTTTGATGTGATTTGTGATCTTTTGAGCTGGGAGGGGTTGAATATATATTATTTATCATTCAGTGGAAGGTAGAGCATTGCAAAGATCCAGGTGGATTGGTACCTAACTCTCACTCAGTGGGAGTCTGGTATCTAAAAACCTGTCGGTGTGTTTAAGGGTAAGTCTATAATGCAGCAAAGTATAATGGTACCAGAGGTGACTTGAGGAATTTAAATAGTGAAGCTGTGGCTCTGTGGGCTGAGCAGTGTGGAAAATGAGACTCAGCTGATTTGCTGTGTTGAGAATCACTGCATTGTCCTGCAGGAGTGTGCCTAAATTCAGGTATGCGAATTAGCCCGGGTGTCCTGTATTACACCTGCAGTATATCAGTAATAGGGATTTCTTCACCACTTGTGGTTGTGGGTATGTGTTTGCTGTCTGAGGTAATGGTGGGACGTTCTCTGGGATGGAATAGCTCAGATACTGCGGGGCAGAGAGAGGTGACTGGTTCCATGCAGAAGTGAGGAGGACCAGACTCCTATACAGGAGGCCATCTGGACCCACACCAAGCCCAGCAGAATCCTCCTTCTCATTTCATTGGCACTGCATTAAGTGAAAATATCTCATGGTGTGCTAAGACCAAGCTTCTAAAAAATGTTTTCAGAAGCTCAGGTTCTGGGGAGTGGTGCAGAGAGTTTATGCATGGCTCTGCAGCTGCTTTCCAGCTGGGCTCCTGAGTTACTGCTTCCCAGTGATCCTGGTTAACTACACGAAGCCAGGCTGGTCCCTGCAAAGTCCAGCTGTGTGGCATAGAGCCTGACATGTATAATTAGCCTGCTAGATAGCAACTCACCCTGGAATTCCTACAAAAGTGTTTGCATGGCAGAGTGCTTGAGCTAAAGACTTGGAAGCACGCTCCCAGCTCCAGTGTCTCATTCCTCCAAGGCACAGTGATTCCATGACCAGGATAAACTGGTTTGCAGGTCATGGTTAGTCTGCCATTTGTGGCATTAGTGCTGCTACTTACATGCCCGCCTCCTTCCTAAGCAATAGCACAGTACCACACCAATGCTGCAGGCTGTTTCTGTAGTGCTAAAGAGGAGGAGGAGCAGGTAACACAAAGGCTATGCTGCTCAGCTGAATGGGGAGCACATTACTCCAACCAGGCTTTTAAAGATGGGAAATGTCGCATCTCTAGGAAATCTCATACATAAGATTTGTGGAAAGAATAAGAAAAGGGATGCTTAGCTCATGGCATTACCTTTTTACTGTTTGGGGTCAGTTTCTGCATCAGCTGCAAAGCATTGATCCTCCCAGAAACTGTTCATGACAATACATGAAGATATGATAGAACTTCAGACAGTGAAATCTTTCATAATCAGCTTTGATTTTCTGTGTAGAAAGCTGTTTCTCTTTGCCATGCATTGCTTATTGTGCAATTAGACATGTAAGGCATTTCAGCTTCAGAGAGAAAAGGGAAGAGAATGACTTTGTCCTACTTTTGTTTCTTTGCAGGCTAGCTGTTTCATTGAGCTGCAGATTTTTTTTTTCTTTTTCCATCTTTGTCTGAGGAAAGTATTTGTTTGCATGGGGAAGCCACTGGTTTGTTCTTGAAATTACTTTCAGAAACAGAGGTTGGATGGGAAGAATCTAAAACTTTGAGGCTCTATACATATGGCTTCTGGGATTTTATCTAGTTCCACATGAATTAGATTACACAGTTGAAAAGTGTAATAAAGTGATTCAGAATTCAAATGTGTGTGCAACGACTGGACTTCAAGTATTAGACTGGCTTATTCGGAAACTTGAATCTTTTAAAACTATATCTGTTGTTGTACGTTAATGTTAGAGATTCATGAAAGGCACATGTTCATTTTTGTACAGTCCTGAAGCTCAAAGTTCTGCTTTATTGCTGTAAATTGTGTTTTCCAGTACATAAGGAGAAGGGTGCATACAGTGCATACCTGTTGCTATGGCCTTTTCCTGTCAGTTGCTCTCATTTCAGAAATAAGCCCTCTCCTCAGTGGTTCATGCACAATGAAATATTCCATTCTCCCCTTGTTGATTTTACTGGTGTGTTCCTTGGCAGCCTCATGCCAAGGAAGGCATGACCCCACCTCCTCTCCACAAATGCTGTGGCTTGCAGAAGCTGACTTATTGCTTTCTTCCACAGGAAGAACTCGATATACGACCAAAAGTGTCATCTCTGCTTGGCAAGTTGGTCAACTACACAAACCTTACCCAGGGTGTTAAGGAACACGAAGAAGCAGAAAGCACCGATGGCTCCAAGAAGAAAGTATCAAAAGTAAGTAAAAATTCTCTCTGTGGCCAGCTAACAAACTGAATAGTTCCCTATGTGAATTTGGAGAGCTGGATTCCTTCACACTTTATCTTAACTTCTGTAGCTGTGAGGTGCTGTGGCAGTGTTGCCAAGAAGACTGTAGAACTCAGTGGTAGGTAATCAGATGGCATCAAAAAATGGGAACTGATCCAGTGGTTGAGGAGGGTGCGCTACTCTGCAGTTATATACACTTGGAATGGGGTTAGGTAGGGTAAGCTTTTAGCTGTGAATCGAAGTACAAAACAAACAAAAACCAACGGCTTTCCCTACTGCTGTTTGAGGTGCTGGGTAATATCAGAGATCTCTGCAAGCCTGTTAGGTATGACACAGGGCTTGAAGGAGACAACGCCCTTAAAGAGTGGTGGGTGGAGGTCAGATTGGACACCCCAGGGCAGCTCAAGTGTCATTGTGGTTGATAGGCTCTTAAGCAACTGAATTCCACCCCAAAGGATCTGCAGTTAGATGGTTAGCCCATTTGGGCTGGCCTTGTAATAAGTAAGTAGAAGGTGAGGTTGGATTGTTGGTAGTTTGATTTCTATCGCAAGGGCTATGTTCTAACTGCTGTTGTCAGTGCTCTGGCAGTCAGGCAAGTGTTTTAGTTGGTGCTAAAACTAAGTGGTAGGGCTGCATTTTATGACACTTGCAGGCCTGTCAGTTTTTTCAAAGGAAAGTTTTCCAGAAAATGAAGATAGTGTTTGAATTCTACAGATTTCATAATATTGTCCTGTCAAAATTTTTTGATCCATTTCAAAAGGAGATGGAAGTGATAATGCTGAAAAACAGCACATTGTTGTCAAAGAGAATGCACATTACGCCATGCTGAATGCTGGATTCCAGCTCTCTTGCTCACACTGTTTCCTTACTCTGCTTGTTTAGTCAACATGAAGCTTAAAGTTCAGTTTTATCTGGGATTAAAGTGCTGCAGTGTTGGGGTTAATATGACATTGTTACAAGACTGAGTGAAGGTTGTGTAGGTGCTGTACTGCATTTTGGTACTTCAACCTTAAATCAAAAAAGTAATTTAAACTTTTTAACTGTAAGTTTCTTTTGCATGATATTTGTAGTATGCTAATTATTGAGTCTGTGTAAAGTTTTTACCTTGACATTGCTAATATGAAATCTCATCTGTATCTCTGTTTTAGCATGCTGTTGAGGGGAATAAGGTGAGGTATCTGCTGTTAACTTGGTGATATTGCATAAGCTAAAAAAAATATTTCCACCTCTTGTTACCAGAAGCAGATTGATTGTTATCCTAGCAAAGACAGAGTGGAAGGAGATGCAATAGGCAAGTCCTTACTGTTCAGATAAAGTTCTAATCATTTTTGCTATTAGTTTCCTTACTGATTGCCCAGGGAGGATACCAGCGTATGATGCAGTCTGATCTGAAAGCCAGTTGCTTATTTCCCTGTTGAGAAAGAATTAAGAGAATTTGGTGATGCAGTGTAATACTGGTTAAGACAGTATAGCTTCCTATGGAAGAAACTCAGCAAAATAACAGTAAAGTGAGAAGTTGTTCTAACTCCTCAGTAGAGTAACATGTAAAGTTTGTTAGTGTTTCTGTGTCTACACATGATACATGTAAACACTTAAATATTTTGAAACTGTTGACGGCTATAAAAAAAAAAAAAAAGAAATACTGTCCTCATGAAAGCTATGCTTCTATGGTAAAATGCACTTTGGGCTTCTAATTGTCTAAAATTCTGTCTTACTATGCCCCTAAAATGTGTGTTTACAGACTTCTCAGATTTTTTTTTTTTGTCGAAGGAGTTGGGTAACTATTCCAAAAGTGATAGTATTACCCTGTGTTAATATCTCAGTGTTTTTTGTGTAAACACTGCTGTTTCCTTAAGTGAATCTTTGCCTAGCATGTCTGTCTCTGAGATAAATTACATCAATTGCAATATCATAACAGTACTTTGAATTTCTTCTCCCTGTCTTGCCATAAGCAATACAAAAGTTTAAACATCTCATAGAGTATAATGAAGTCAAATAATAACTCGGCCAATAATTATATCATTAAAAATGGGAAACTGTACAACGCTGTGCATTGAAATTATCTAGACACTGTACAAATGAGATTCTTCCATGGATTTTCAGAACTTCTTAAAACATTTGGTTTTAGTCATTTTTGAAGCATGAACTGGTGCACTGCTGATACCCTGTTCTTCCTATCTGAGCGTTAGCACGGGAGCAGGTGGCCCATATAGTTTATGAGTGGCAGCTTTGGTAACTGACTCATTGCTGAATGTTCTCCTGGGTTTGTTCAGCTGATACATGCCCAGCTAACTTGACAAAAGGTGAGCTGCCTGTCCTGTTGTGTTACTTATTGAATTGGCATCTTATTGACAAAAACTTGAGCAAGGAGGGTTAGCAGACTCCAGATCTGGTATTCAAAAATTGAAAGAAGAAAGCAGTCCTTTCAGTAAGTGAATATATTTCTATCTGAGCTGGTAAGGCAGGTCTCTGAATGAGAATTCTTTTGTGAGCTGGCACACCACTCTCCCCCCGATCAGATCCTTTCAAATTAAAGAGGAGAGCATGAGAGAGCACACACAGTTGTGCACGCATAAAGTGATGAAATCTCTGAGTGGTGGGTATCAAAAAAATGAGATCTTTCTTCAAATTTTAAGTTTAAATGAGTAGATAATGAGGTGCTTTGCCTTGTTGAAGATCGTTGTTATTGACTCCTGCTTTCCAAAGTGACAAGACCAAAACAGATTTGTTATTTCTATGAACTCTGGAAAATGCCTAATCCCCCTTCTCATCTCTTGGAATAATTAATGCAGAGTTTGTGGAAGGTACAAGTAAAGATCAGGACAATTTCAGTGCAAAACAGGTCAATATAAATATATTACCCTGCTTCAGCATTCCCATCAGATATTTTTGATGGTATCATCCTGTGTTAGATATACATCAGAAAAAAATTGATGCTACTGCATTGTAACAGGGTAGAGATTTGGGTTGCTTTTTCTGTTTTATAAATACAGTCTTGTATTAAAGCACTTAGGAGTCACAGTGCTATAAAATATCCCTTTCTCATGGTGGAAATTAGATTAAGTATTTTAGCTCATGTATTTTTAACAAGGCAGAGCATTTCTGTGCTGCTGTTTGTCCTCATGCTACAGAGCAGCCCCAAGAGCTGTCATTACTGATCAATGTCCCTGAGCCCTGCAGGCAAGTGCTTTGATGACCCGTCATACTGGCACAATGGAAATAATGTCCTTCAGCCTCAGATCAATATTTGTATCAATTATGTGTCTGCAGCTGATAAGAGAGAATGCCACACATGCAGAAACAAGATCTGCATCACTGAAACTGAGATTTTTGAGATTGTTCTGTCCTTTCTCAGTTGAACTAAACTAAACCAGTGTTTTTCAGAATGCCTTTGTTTTATTTCCGTTGTGCAGCCTGGGTTGTTTAATTAGTTTTATTTGACAGCTGCAGAGGCTGAATGTAATGCCCTTCTTATTTCAGTTTGCATTCTGTTAAAGCTTCAGTACTGGTTTAGTATCACTTACTCCAATTATTGTTGATTAAAAAAATGGATAAAAAGGGTAAAGTTGCTGAAGATTACTGGCGTTAAATATTTCTCTGAACAAGCTGGTGCAAGCAATATTTGTGCATCATTCATTTCATGGCTGTATTTTTTTTATTCCACAGGGTAAGAAAATACAGAGTAAACCCTTATGCCTCAGGTGCACTTAGTAATGCTGTGGTTTGGGTTTCATCTGCTGGCAGACGCTGGTGCATCTCCTAGGCTAGGCTGCTGTGCTCTGCAGTAGTCTCATAGCTATGCAATTAATGCGCAGTTCCTCTGTGGCTGGAGCTGGCTTGTCACTTGATACACAAAAAGGGCTTCTCCAGAGGGATGGGGAAGGGATGATGAACACTAGAGCAAAACTGCCAAGTAGAACAGATAAGAAAGAGCTGAGTGAAGGCAAATTCTTATGCAAATGAAACAGATGTTGAGAGATGTATAACAGGCAGGCTGAAAACTCACCTGCTTTGCTAGTGCTTGGCACACTGTGTGTAGAATATACAGCTGTGCTGCCCCTGCTGTGTAATGGCAATAAGTTGGGCTTCTGAGGAAACAAGGGTGGTATTAAAAAGAATAGCCTGAGAAAATTCTCTTCTGCTGAGTCATTGGAACAACTCATTTCAAAATCCTTACCCTGATCAAAATACTTCTGTACAAGTGTCATTTCTGGTAGTATCAGAAGACAGCAATTCCTTTCATCCTTGTACATTGTTCTGAGAAAGCTTTCAGTCCTGTAGGGTGGTAATTTTTGTAGAAATGGCAAATTTAGGGACTTCTTTGTACTGCATTGGAGCAGCCAAGTAAGAGCGCTCTGGATCCATTCTGACCCTTCTGGTCCTGCAGGGTAAGCCCATTGCTGACCACCAGCACACAGTCCCATTGCCCACTTTATTTCAGGAGGTTTAGCTTCAGTCACAGAGGGAATTCAAAGCTGACGTAAAAAAATTAAAAAATAAAAAAAATTGGTTAGCAGCTCCTGGTATTTCTAACAATGAAATGTTGGGATCCTGTTCTGAAGTACAGCTTTCTTTCATCTCAGACACACCAAATTACAAATGCAGATGAGGAAATTCCAAATTGTAACATGCAATTGCAAGTTGCACTGAATTCGTTTGGATACTTATTTTAACCTGGTGATACTATAACCACTCTATTTTCTAGGATTTTGCTTTGCGTGCCAAAATATACTTTTGCCTTACCTTAGCTAATTCATTCTTTCCTAAGTGAAGGCAAGGCAAGAATGAAGTTAGCTGCTTTATTGCTTTGATAGAAATATGCATGTCCTAAGTACCATTGCTTTTGATTCATGACTGATTTGTTTACAGGAATGCATGTTATGGCTTCTTACTTTTGCATTTCGTTACTGCTATGTGGAGTCAAACGTCAACAAGTTTTGTTACCTCCCTTTAATATCCTTGTCATTTAGGTGATTATGTATGGGTTTCTTTGGATGCTGCCCGTCGGTAATATGGTTTGGAATTCAAGTTTATTAATGCAAAGAAGTGTGAAAAGGGATGAACCTTTGAGAAGTTAGGTTCCCCCTATGTTTCAGCATTCTGTGTGATTTTAAATGAATAACAAAACCTTAAAATATGGAAGCAATGAAATGTCCTGGCAGGAAACCACAGAGATTTTGGACTCTGAATTGCTGCCAGTGCCAGGTGTGCCAATGCAGGGACCACTTTTATTCCTTGAAACTAAGCCTTTCCCAGTGGCACTTCGATATCGTTGTGTGAGACCTGACTGTCCTTTGACAATAACTATTGAGGCAAAGGAGAATTCTGGAAGATACTGTGTTGAATGCCAGTAGTGTGCAGTCACTGTGAAGTCACGTAAACAATTTTCATTTTCACAGTCACTGTCAAAAGCAATTCAGAGTCTGATGCTACTATTATTTAAGTATAGAAAAGGTAAAATCATTCCTTTTATATGGAATATGAAAAAAAAAAAAAAACACAAAAAACTAACACATTAAGATTGCCTGTAGATTGCTTCCAAATTGTTTGTGGTTATAACAGCACAAAAGTATATTTTCCAGGAAGCTAATTTATAAACTCTGGGGAGTAGGGTAGGTTATGTCCTACTCTAAATCTGCAGCCCTCCCCTGGTTCCATTCTAGAAACTCTGTGGTTCTACAGTAAAACAGATGAATATGGTTAGCTGTTAGTGACTAGTGTTAAATGCTGAATATAATGACTTCAAACATGAAGATGTGATAGGGTCAGCATCTTGTTTATAAATTGAGGGTTTTGGTGTTAGCAGTTTGCTTCATGTTTTGTGGAAGTGGAGGATAATAGTACTTGTGTGTGCATACTTTATGTTTTGCAGATTTTTTATCATATAAAAAACTGAAGTTGTATGTTTTTTGATTACCTATGCTTTGAATACCTCCAGATAATGAATGCCAACATATTATTATTATTATTTTTTTTTTTCAGTCACCCAGCATGGGCACCCTGATGGGGGTGTATTTACCATGCATGCAGAATATCTTTGGGGTTATTCTCTTCCTTCGGCTGACATGGATGGTAGGAATGGCCGGAGTTCTCCAGTCCTTCCTGATTGTATTACTTTGCTGCTGTTGTGTAAGTATATAGCTAAAATAACACCTGTTACATAACACCTTTGAAACTAGTGAGACACTTGGAGAGGCTGCATTGTAGCTGTATGTGTAATGAACAGCCACGTTTTTGTAGGCATGTGACTTTTTTTTTAAATTCGTGTTTGATCGTATTTCTAAACTGGCAAACCATTTCTAGTGTAGATACAGTCAGAAAAATGGTGTTCGTTCAGCAAAAAGCTGTTTTATGTGTCCATCTTAGGTCACAGCTGCCTGGTTTGCTGGACAAGCCTTTGTTGGAATTTCAGCTCTGCAGAGGGAGTGACACCTGCACTCTTTTATCATGCCTTGTCTGCAGACAGACATTGTTTGACCTGATAAAGCAGCCATCTCTCAGGCAAAAGTCTCAACAGCTTGATTAAATTCCTGCTTCCCTTGTTTTCTTTCAGATAATGACCTGTCAGGGCAGAATAAATAGAAATACTGTATTGTTTGTTCCCTGGCAGGTTTACTCTAACAAGGAATAAGTTACAATTTTAAAAAATGTTGTTGACACCATTGCTTCCATTTTCTTGTTCTCACAGACCATGTTGACAACCATATCAATGAGTGCTATTGCCACAAATGGCGTTGTTCCAGGTAAGTGTAGTTAGCAAACTACTACTAAAATATGGTTTTAATCCAGAGAAACTTGTTTAAGCCAGGTTACAAAGCCTGAATTCATATCTAGTATTTCACTTTAATATCATTTAGGCTAAATACTATATATTTTTTTGGTTTTACTTACCACCTTACTAACAAAAAGATGCTTTAATTTAAGCCCTAGAAAAGCAGATACACACTGTAGTTTTGGTACATTCTTTTTGTGATTGTTTAAAAATACATAACAACCAACAAATGACAATTTTACCCTCTCTTTTCTTGTTTCATAGCTGGTGGCTCCTATTTCATGATATCCAGGTCATTAGGCCCAGAGTTTGGTGGAGCTGTAGGGCTGTGCTTTTATTTGGGAACAACATTCGCAGGAGCAATGTATATCCTTGGTGCCATTGAGATTTTATTGGTGAGTAATACTGGGGCAGCCGTGCTTTTAAGGCAACTGGTAAATAGAAATACTGCAGTATTCCTGTCCCGTATTCATATGCACGTTCACATGTCAGACCAGAAGGTCTCCAGTTCTGTAGTGCTAGGGTTGCACTTTAAGAGTTGCATGCTCTGTGGGTATCTAGAATGCAAATTCTCATGGAAATGTGGACAGAAGCATGACTTAATCAGATATATGTGCTCATCGTTGATAAAGTTGTCTGAGTTGTACTACTGAAACAGAATGAGCTGTTACCCTTTGACTTTTCCTATAAACTGAAGGTTCCTGGTGAAATTGGAGAGTGATTTGCATTTCTTGTATAGGGACAAGATCACTACAGTAGTGTAGACAGAGTTGTGGTTCTGTGCTCCTTCAGCTTGCTTTCTTCTTATTTCAGACATATATTGTGCCACAAGCAGCAATTTTTTATCCATCCGGTGCCCATGATGCATCCAGTGCTATGCTAAACAACATGAGGGTGTATGGAACTGTATTCCTCATCTTAATGGCAGTGGTGGTCTTTGTAGGTGTGAAATATGTTAACAAATTTGCTTCCCTCTTCTTGGCCTGCGTAGTAATATCCATACTGTCCATTTACGCTGGAGCTATCAAGTCCATCTTCGATCCACCTGAATTTCCGTGAGTAGTATTTCTGGACTGAGGTGGGGTGGGGGTATAGCTTTGACTACAGATTTGGAAGATGGGATTCAATAGAAGTTACTTAAAACTTGTGCCTAATATGTTGTCAAAGCTCTTCTTTTTTTGTGTGTCTGAATTATTTCAGATTTTTTAGCTGTATATAGTAGCACTGATAGCCTTCTGCCTGCAGAGCTCATGGAATAGAAACTCCTTGGGTGAAAACAAATGCATTGTCACATTCTTTAACTGCTTCAGTAGAACAAAGTCTCGTGAGTGTACCAGATTGATGGAGGCTGACATTTCTCTGCTTCCCACAAAGACGATCCATTTAGCCTACAGCTGCTGAGTTACTTTTGAGCAAGGATTGGGCTGGGTTATTTATGCAGCCCTTCTCAGCAGAAAGCAGCGTGGCAGCTCTGTTTTCTGCAGGCCAGTCAGACGTGATGTGCTGCCTTCGTGGCTGGAAACTGGTGGTGTGATGCTGCTGCTCCCTGAGAAACAGAGCATCTCTCAGGAATGTGGGAGGTGTGATGGGGCCGTGCTGGAGCCCCAGTGGAACTTCCCCTTGGTTTGAAGGCAGATTAGTCTACTGTATGAGTAGCTCTGCTCTGAACACAGCGCACGCTCCTTGGCATGTTAAACGTGTAATAAGGTTTCTTAAACTCAGAGCTGGAGCAGCGGTTACGTGGATACACGTGTTGTACCAAAAATGCAAACGATATTTCCTGATACTGCTGACAAGAAAAGAATGGAATGGAAATAGAGGAGTTGAGTCTGCGTAATTATTCACATTTCAAAATGTTGTGACCATAAATAAGCAGTCACAACCCACAAGTGCTCCCTTTAGATATTTAGGGCCCAATGATTATAATATTTTACAACAGCAGCAGGTTTACAGCAGTAAAAATAAGAGTGTCGTTACCTCCCCCTCATTATCTCTTCTATTGTTCATGAATGTTCCCTATCTTTCTTCCTTGTGCTGTGCTCCTTTCTCTTTTGCTTCAGTAATCAGATATTGTACTTATTTTTAATACGGGAGGAGAAGGCTTCTCAGAAGTTACAATTCACAGGCTTACCAATCCTAAAGGAATGGCCCTATCTCTTTCATTTTCCTGGCTTTACAGCTTGTTGAGGCCTGTGAATCAATGTAACTTATTAAAATGTCTGAAAATAATAAACTTTTTTATTTTTAAGTCCCCTTTTGGGCATTTCCTGGCAGTAGGAGGAGAGGCTGAATGAACTTTTCAGTGGCAGCAAGCTGTAATGTTGCATCACCCTCTCTGTGGAACCATCTTTGGAGATGCAGGTTAAAAATCTCCACTGCTGGGATAAAGCTGTGTTTGTGGATAGGTGAATCACATCAGGAACTGGATGATTTCAGCAGTGATGCATAGTATCTTCTGACAAGAAGAAACTTTGTTTATTGGGACTGAATTGCATGTTTCTAATTCTGAAGCTAAAAGCTATCAGGGATTATTTAAGTGCTTCTGTACAGAAACTGGTGTAATGCTTTTCTAAATATTTTTAGATCTGTGAAATATTTTCCATTCTTATAGTTTTATTTAACTGGAAACTAAAATATTGCTTAATACTTCACTTCCTTTGTTTAAGGTAAATTTACCACTGACATCAAAATCTTTGAATCACTCTTATGTAGCTTGCTATACCTCTCCCAGAATCAGTGAAAAAGTAGCTTTATATTTCTGACTTCCAAGCAAAACAGATGCCTAGTTTCCATCGTGCTACCACCACCTTTCTGAAGTTGAGAGTTAATGTAGCAGACTAAAGCCACTTGAAGCTTCCATGATAGGAAAGGCAGCTGATGGGGAAAGATGTATTTCATTTTCCGGGTGCCATGCAATTATACTGCTTTTTACATTTCCCTTCCAGGATTTGCATGTTGGGCAACAGGACTTTGATAAGAGATCAGTTTGATGTTTGTGCCAAAACCATAGTTAAGGATAACATTACCGTGGCTTCTAAGCTTTGGGAGAACTTCTGCCACAATACAAACTTAACCACTGAGAACTGTGATGAATATTTCCTACTAAACAATGTCTCCGAGATAGCAGGAATTCCTGGAGCTGCTAGTGGTATTTTAAAAGGTATGGATTTTTTTTTTTTTCCCTTAAAGAGGAGGTATCCAGAGCAGTTGAAACAGTTCCCTGGTGGATCGGAAAGAAAAATGGAAAAAATAATATTATGGCAAAGAACATTATCTTCAATAAAGAAACCAAAGGCTTATAATCCTTAAAAGGGCAGATGACACATAGCTCTTGATATACAGTACTTGTGTGCTGTAAAACTAAATTTGCCTTGCACATCTCATAATTTCAGTCAAAAGTCAACTATAATTAGAGCTATACTAATGTGAGTAAATTGTTACAATTTTTCAAAACTCTTTGTAGCTATGACTCTCCAGTTTAGACAGGTTAAAACTATGTCCTGAAGGATTAAGAACACTTGTCTAAAAATTAGTTTAGCTCTTTTGTCCAGTCCTGTAAATAATACAATTGAAAAGTGTTCATTATTGAAATGAACTCTGGAGAACAGATGTTATGTGTAGGTGCCGAGTGCCTGTTTGCACAGGAACTGGTAATCTAATTACTAAAGTGGAATTAGCATTTATTAGTGCAATTTCAAATCCCAACCATCTAATTTTATAATTCTTCCACTGTCTAAAGGACAATAGTTTTTCTCTCAGTTCCTCAAAAAGAAAAGTTTATGTCCAAAAATCTAGTTAATGTTGCTGCTTTGGATTCTCAGGAGTGTGTGGATATCACAGTTAATTAAAAATACTCAGAGTAATTCTGGGGGTTAAAATAGATATAAAGTTAAAAGAACGTTACATTTTATAATTTTAAAGCAGAGAAAGTGCCTAGACCTCTGTAGATCATTCACATATATTTATTTTTGGTACAGATTCCCTTGAAAGCATGAAACAGAAACTTTGTCATGTAACCCGCATGTCTTAATTTGTGTTGATCACCAAATTTCATGAATTGCATTTTTAATCATCTGTTTAGACTCATTATAATGAGAACAAGTTTGAACCAAAATAATGCTTTTCTTTTCTGGGATGTTTGAAGACAATTTATGGAGCAATTATTTGGAGAAGGGAGAGATACTGGAGAAAGAACATCACCCATCTGTTGATGCAACAGGCCAGAAGAACAACCTTCATCTATATGTGCTTTCGGATATATCTACTTCATTCATGGTGCTGGTTGGCATCTTCTTCCCATCAGTGACTGGTGAGAATACTGGGAAAAGAGGAGAGGGCATCTTGGGTTTCTGAGGTTTCTTCACTCCCTTGATCTTGCATCCAAAATTTATTTTCAGGCATCATGGCTGGTTCAAATAGATCAGGGGACTTAAAAGATGCACAAAAATCCATTCCTGTTGGAACAATTCTCGCTATTGTCACCACATCACTTGTCTGTATCCTTTTAAAATTCATGGAGTCCTACTGTGTTATAGTTGACTCACTTGAATGATTGTGTGTTTGATTTGTGGGACTGCTTTCGGGTGACTAAATTATTGTGAGTATGATTGGTTAACAAAACCAAAAAGGAAAGCACTTCTTGGGCTGAAAGCATCTGAATTGATATCCTGTTGTTTTCTAATAAAATCTGGGTGTGCAGGTTTTCAGGCTGGTTGAATATGGGTATATATCTAGCTTAGGATGTTGTGGACTGTTAAGTTTAGGGAAAGCTTTAAACACAGATCACAAATTTCAAGTCCTTAAAAAAGTATTTTTAGCTTAAATGACAAGAAGAAGCGTATGCTTTCTTGAACATTTTAAGGCAAGACAAACCAGACTTACACTAGATGCTTAGCACACACCCCCAGCTGGCATGTGTAGAAGTGTTACAAACACTCGGTAGCGAGCTCCATGTAGCTATGAATGACTCGCCATTTCCAGCCTGTTTCCACTGAGACTGGAGCACCTAATTTGCAAAATATGAGGATGTTCCAGATCGTACCAGATTTCCAGGTGCTGAGTGTGTACTCGCAGGAAAAACCTTTGTCACAGTTGAAGATGGCAGGTTAAACTCTTGAGGGCTTAGGACCACAGAAGCTCTGCTTAGAAAAGTCTTTTTTTAATCTCCTCCCTCCTGCTAGAGGGATGTCTTTCAGCTTCAGGTAGCCATTGAGATCCTAAACAGCCAATTATGAAGGGGTTTTCTGAAGAAAATGAACAAAAAACCCACCCCTCCAAAACAACCAAACAACAAACAAAAAACATATTATGAGCAAGACCTAAAAATAAATAAATAAATTAATAAATTAATTAATAAAGAGCTTTCTGAATAAATCCCACCCAAAAGTCAGCTGGCTCAGAAGGTGCCTCTTCTGGAACTTTTGCTGTTTGGAACCTGTGTGTTGTTTTTTTTTTTTTTTTGTTTGTTTGTTTGTTTGTTTTTGCCAAACCTTGCAAAGCTGCCAGTCAGAATCCCAGCTCACTTGTCTCAGCTTCTTAGGAGCGCAGGCTTTTCCTAGGAGCGCAGGCGTTTCCAGATGTTACTTGGAACTGACTCCGTACCATAAAAACTGTTCCCTCTGCATGTAATACTTATTAAAACAGGTTACAGATGTAACCCCTGACTTTAGTGTTATAATATTTATAGCTCAAAACTTTTTTCATGAGCGATAACGTTATACATAGCTATTAATACGCCACCCAGTGGAAGGCTCACACCATAATTTTAAGGAGCAATCCGTTTTTCCCCTTTTATTATTCCTTTTATTTCATAATTACATTTTGGAATTGGAGGGTAGAGCTTAGAATTTAAACAATCAAACTAAAATCACAAGATCAAAACCTTTACTGGAATGCCAGAACTAAGAAACTTGAATTATTTTATACTCCCTGATGCAGAAATAGTACAGTTTAATAATAAACCAAATATTCAAAGATACATTGGTGATGTGAATGCTGTCAGACTGGAAAATGAGAAAGTGCAAGGTAATAGTTAGCTGTACATTCAAAATAACTTCAAAGGAAGTGGTTTACATGTAAACATCAATTTGATCTGCTACTGTAGAACAGAAATTGGTATTGAAATCTTTCCTACTTCTCTCCTTCTCTTGTATTTGAAGGTATCTCCTCTACTGTAACATTTAAAGCAATCTTAGTTTAAAAAATCAAAGCTTAGAATAATAACTGTTTGTCACTAACAGTAGAAGGTATATATGAGCAGTGAGGTATTAATTTACTCATCAGCTTTGCCATGTGTTTTTGAAGATGCTGCAGTGCAAATGCTGTAGGACAGAGGCAGAGATTGAACTTTTCACAATACTTCTTGTTTTTATCTGCCATGCTTAAATAAATACTACTTCCTTAGCACACTCTGTACTCAAGACTTCAGTTGTGTATTATTATTTGGAGCCTGCATAGAAGGTGTAGTCCTGAGAGATAAGTAAGTAACCATTAAGTTTTCCTGCTTCAATGCTCTACTTTCTTTTTCTTTTCTTTTTTCTTTTATTTTTTCCTTTACTTTTGGATGCCTTTCCATCTGTAGGAGTGTCTGATACTGGTTTGTGTTGGGTGTTTTAAACATTAAAACTTTGATTTTTTTTTTTTTTTTTAAATAACTGTGTAATTCCAGATGAAAGTATGGAATCATAATTCTGATAATAAAACAAGAATTTTATTAAAAAAATGGTAGAAAACATTTCAAATGGCTTAAATCAGGTTGCAGACACTTCCTACGTGTGTATTAGAAGTAACTAAGATCGTTTACAAATTCCTGTATTTCCTATTGTAGAGAATATTTAATAGTATTTAAATGACAGCTTAAAATTGACCAAGAAAATCAAATATGAGTATCAAAATACTTTTTAAAACATGAATGTCTTGTTCCTCTCTGCAGGTACGGCGACGCAGTGAACAAGAACTTAGTAGTGGGCACCCTTTCATGGCCCTCACCGTGGGTCATTGTGATAGGATCCTTCTTCTCTACCTGTGGAGCAGGTTTACAGAGCCTTACTGGAGCCCCCCGGCTGCTGCAGGCAATAGCAAAGGACAACATTATTCCTTTCCTCTGGGTTTGTACATTTTCTATTTTTTTAATAAAAGGCATTCTGTACGTAGTTACTAACTAACCAGTTACTTGACTTTATGCTCTTGGAAATTAGATCTATTTATTATTAGATCCATTAGATCTCCTTAGCTTGCCCAGCGTTGAAGTGAAGGTCTGTATTTTTTTTTAAGTGCTTTGTTTTCATTTGTTAAAAACTAGGAATATTTTTGAAGGATTTTGAATAAACATATTTGGTAATTTTATGAAGAAATCTAACATCTAATTCAGTGAAGTAGAGAAAGCCATTAGAATTTTCTCCTTGCTCAAGAAGAAAATACATAGGAAAGTTACTATTATCTAAATGGATTTATTTTTTCTTTTCATTTTAACTTTGAGATACTTAGAAGATATGTTTAATATCTAATGATAAAAGCTGAAAATGTTTATGTTTCTTCAGGTTTTTGGTCATGGCAAAGCAAATGGTGAACCAACATGGGCTCTTCTGTTAACAGCATTAATTGCTGAGCTGGGAATCCTTATTGCCTCCCTTGACATGGTGGCTCCAATTCTCTCAATGTAAGGAACAGGGTGGATGCTATAAAAACAAATGAACAAAACCCCCAAAATATGCTTTTTAGTTTTACTATCTTGATTGATTTGTCTTTTTTTTTTTTTTTTTTTTATTGTCTGAGTTCCACTTTTATTGTTTCTGTGAATTCTCTGACCTGTGGCTCTATATATAAATCCATTTGTTTCTGCTTTGGAATATTCTCTGAATAAAAAGGTTTTTGGTATGGGTAGACTGCTACTTCATGCAGGAAAATATTATTTTTAACGCAGAATGATGTAAAAGATATGGTTGATATTGCAGATGCACCTAGCTTGATCCAATTAAAAGTTCTAACTACTTTAGACTGATATTTCAGACTAACGAAAATTAATGGGTAGGCACACATAATATTTTGACTAAATAATTATTGTAATTATAATCTGTAAATGTGTATGCTAAAAAGTTTGTTTGTTTGTTCCTGCAGGTTTTTCTTGATGTGCTACCTCTTTGTTAATCTAGCATGTGCAGTACAAACACTTCTCAGAACTCCAAACTGGCGGCCCCGATTTAAATACTATCACTGGTAAGCAAAAGGCCAGCATGTTCAGTGCCTCGTCTGTGATCTGCAGCATGTGTTTGGGGAGAGCCCTCTCCATGAAGGCTGTGAACATGTCTTGCTTCTCTGGATATTGGTTCTAGACAAGGAGACATCAGTGTAATATTCTTAGTGGGCCAGACCCAAATATTTAATGGGATGAGAGTTTTATTCCTACAACAGGATACTAAAACTGTGGAGGATGAGGGAGATTTAATGGAAATATTATTTTGCCAGTTCACAATAGACAATTTTGCCAGTTCACAATAGACAACTTTAAAGAAAAAAGAACAAGAGAATAATTGAAGTTACTTACTTAATTGCTTTTCTGCACTACTACTCACTAATATCTTTGCTTTTTCTTTCAGGGCTCTCTCATTTTTAGGCATGAGTATTTGCCTGGCACTGATGTTCATTTCATCTTGGTATTATGCTTTGGTAGCTATGCTTATTGCAGGCATGATTTACAAGTACATTGAATATCAAGGGTAAGTATTAAATGAACAGAAGAGCGTAGGAAGGAGATTGGATCTATTATTTATGAATTATCTCCAGCCTTTACGACAATTAGTGAAGGAATGGACACTCTCCAGAGATCTGAATTAGAAGGTTTCCCTTAGCAATACTTTTTTTATTTTCTTCTCTCATTGTTTTATTGCGTCACTGCTAAACAAAAGCCCCTGAAATCTCAGGGACATGCTTTTTTAAGCCCCTGAACGTGTTTGGTGAAATTTGTGAATTACAGGAAGCAGAAACCCTGGTTATGGTCTTTTATTTCTGTTATCACATACAATTACCTCAGGCCCAGAACACCTGAAGGCCGCCATCTTATTTCAGTTTATTTGACACAAAGGTCTGTCTAGAACAGGCATTGAAAAGCTGATTCTGCAGGTTAGGTTGCCTGAGATGGTTAATATGTGATGGAGTTTGGCTGTGGTATGGCTGTATAACCTGATTTTAACAAATGATGTATTAAAATTCCTTATTCCAAGTTTGATTATGCTTGGGAAACCTCTGGAGCAGAGTGTTGATTACAAATTAAATCCAGGAAGGTGGTGGTGTCTTATAGATCTGACTGAAATATTTGCATTTTGCTTCTGTGATATGTATCACATACATATATGTACCTGATACATGTGCATGTGACACATGCTGTATCAATCCATGGAGAATGGATTGAGAGCAGCCCTGAGGAGAAGGACCTGGGGGTGTTGGTTGATGAGAAGCTCGACATGAGCCAGCAAAGTGCACCTGCAGCCCAGAAAGCCACCCTTGTCCTGGGCTGCACCAAAAGCAGCATGGCAGCAGGATGAGGGAAGGGGTGGTCCCCCTCTGCTCTGCTCTTGTGAGACCCCACCTGGAGCCCTGCTATCAGCTCTGGGGTCTGAGCACCAGAAGGACAGGGACCTATTAGAATGAGCCCAGAACAGGGCCACAAAGATGATCAAGGGGCTGGGGCCCCTCTCCTATGAGGACAGGCTGAGGGAGTTGGGGTTGTTCAGCCTGGAGAATAAAAGGCCCTGGGGAAACCTTACAGCAGCCTTCTAGTACCTAAAGGGGATCTACAGGAAAGCTGGGGAGGGACTCTGTCACAGAGCGCAGTGATAGGACAAGGGGAAATGGCTTGAAACTAGAAGAGGGTAGATTTAGATCAGATATTAGAAAGAAATTCTTTACTCCGAGGGTGTTAAGGCACTGAACAGGCTGCCCAGAGAAGCTGTGGATTCCCCATCCCTGGAGGTGTTCAGGGCCAGGCTGGATGGGGCTTTGGGCAGCCTGGGCTAGTGGGACGTGTTCCTGCCCATGGCAGGGGGCTGGAACTTGGATGATCCTTTAAATGCTCGTAAATAATTTAAATGTTCATAAAACTGAATGATGGCTAAATGATGTCCTTCACAGTGCAGAGAAGGAATGGGGTGATGGTATCCGGGGTCTTTCGCTCAGCGCGGCAAGATACGCCTTACTCAGACTGGAGGAGGGCCCTCCGCACACAAAGAACTGGAGGTACTCATTTTAGACTAGTAATGTGCCCTGTTGTGTTTATCTTCTTACATGTAAAGTTTTAATGGGATTCCAAACAGATTTTGGGAATCTGTGCTTGAATCTAAATGCCAAGAAAATAAATAAATGCAATACATTGATATCATAATATAATATCAAATATATATATAAATGTAAAATCATAAGTGGAAATTGGGGAAACTGTAAAGATGGCTGAGAGCAGAGGGCCATTGTAATTTGCACTGGGGGCATGAAGAAGTCGCTGCTATCATTCTAGACTTAAAAACTGGAAGAATAACCTACATTTCTCCCTCTGGCTTTGTGTCAAGCCAGATTACAGAATCCTCCTCACAGTTATGCATTGCAAAATTCTTGTTAGGCTCTGAACAAGAGGACAAGCATCTACCTTAAGAATTCTATAAATCTTTTGGAACTTGCTTAACCATAGCTTGAGAGAGAAAGAGAAAATAGTGTAGCAGATGTGTAATGATATCTTAAGGGACGGAGAGCAAGTGGGATCTATGTTTAGGTAAAAGCATTCATGTTTCCCAATGTTTTGGCTCAAGACAGATCTGCAGGGACAGGCTTACTCTTCTGAACACAGCATGTGCTCTACTTGTGCCTAACAGAGCCTTGAAAAATCAACCACCTAATAAAACACTAATGCAAGTCTCTTAAGCTGAGTACATGAATGGGTTTTATGACTGTCAAAACAATACAGCAGAACAATTCCCTCAGTGCTTCAAATCAAGAGAAAGAAAATATTAATTAAAACCCTCCAAATGTAGGAGATATAGAAAGAGTGTACTGTATCAGGGCTAATATTCAAGCACAATTAAAGTATTGAAAGAAACAGTTTTTTAGAAGTGCTTTTGCAAAGCATTAATACAAAAATGCATTCCCTTTTTATTTTATCCAGGCCTCAGTTGCTGGTGCTTCTGAAACTTGATGAAGATTTGCATGTGAAATACCCTAGATTGTTAACATTTGCATCCCAGCTGAAAGCTGGCAAAGGTTTAACTATCATAGGATCAGTGATCCAAGGGAATTTCTTGGAAACTTATGGAGAAGCCCAGGCTGCTGAACAGGTCAGTGCTTTAAACAAATTCCTAAAGGAAAGAGAGGAGTCAGTGGGCAGGTAATGTAAAAGTTTAATAAACTTTTGGAGAAAGGCGTGTCAGTAAGACTTCCATGAAATACAGTACTAGTTGAGTAGTACTACTTTTGTTTGGTAAAGAGCTTGCAAAAGTTTCAGCTGCCAGTTGTAGCTTTGAGAACATAAGATAAATGCTTGCAACCTATAGAAAAAGCCTCTTCATTTATAAGAAATAATAAAAAAGCATAAAGCTCTTCATTTATAAGAAATAATTGCTGTGGGAGTTTATATATGCTGACTAATGGAGGGAAGGCGACTATTTAGTTTCTGAACACACCAAGGAACATTTCAGTGACTTTAAATTGTTAAAAATTTAGCAAATGTGCTGTGTTCTTTTCATCGCTATATGGTGGTAATTTTATCACAAAAAGCGTTAAAGGGTAGTCTTGAAAATTTGCTAATAAATCATTTCATCTTCCTTAATGTGTAAAACATGACATCATAGCCCTGCTTACATCTGTGCAGCATCTGCCCATCGTTGTTGTTTTCCCTGAAGGGTTTTTGTACAGGAACACAGTTACAAAGGAAAAACTAATTCATAGGCCTGTGGTTGAGCGAGTTTATTTTTTAAACAAATAAAGGGCCTGGTATTCTTGTGTGGGGCGTTAGTGGTTTTTGAGTGGGGGTTTAGTGCTCATATTTGTAAGTTGAATATAATAACACAGCAAGTTACACAGATACCTGAATCTGGAAATCCAAGGGAAGCTAATTAAGTGTATTTAGTAAGTCGGTTGTTTTAAAATTAGAGAACGGAAAGTGAGATAGGAACACAGATATCACTAACTGCTACAATTTTTGTGTGTAAGAGATTATTACACAAACAAAAAAGCTATCTTTCTATCTTAGAAATAATTATATTTGGAAGGGAACCTTATGTGTTTTCAGCAGATATTACATACAATGAGTGTATGCTCTCTCTGCTGTTTTATTAAGGAAAGTAGATGAGCAGAATCTGCTCATCCACTTTGCCTTGCAATGTATTGTACATGTGGACATACGCACCAAGATTTTACACTGTAATCAAATGACAGACCAAGACATAGAGTTTCTCTTTGTTGTGAGGTTTTTCCTTGTCTGTCTTCCAGACTATTAAAAATATGATGGACATTGAGAAGGTGAAAGGATTCTGTCAGGTAGTTGTAGCCAATAAAGTTCGAGAAGGAATAGCCCACTTGATCCAGTCCTGTGGGCTAGGTGGCATGAAACATAACACGGTGGTTTTGGGATGGCCGTATGGCTGGAGGCAAAGTGAAGATCCAAGGTCATGGAAGACATTTATAGGTGAGTTTCGAAGGTTCTGTGTGATCAAACATTGTGCACCAAGATGTTTATTACATACACAGTACGCACTGGGGGTTTCAGCAGAATTCTTGTGAAACTGGTTTTATTTTTATAATTTTTTGTTTCTACTATTGATCATGGATTTATTCTTGAGCTGATGGAGCAAAGTCTTAGAAAATAAGTGCAATCTTATAGATTTAAATTCCAGTGCTGGGGTTGTGGATTGTTTTTTTTTTTTTTTTTTTTTTTTTTGATTTGTTTTAAATAAATGTGATAATCTGAAGTCTTTAGAATTGCATTACAAATGGAGCGAGTACAGCAGTTGAGGCAAAGTTTGTGAGGGAAATAAAATCTCGTGTGAGACCAGCTGATACAGTTGAGGAGAAAGGGGAAAAAATATAGCTATGCTTTCAGGCAAAGCAATAAGCAAATTTCCTGTAGATGATTTCTCACAATACATTTGAAATAAGTTTGAAATATCACTTGTAGCTAGGAGGCCCATGAAAGATCTCCAAAGATTAATTTAGCAGCTAAAGTTCATCTTTCTAATGAATGCTTAAAAATTACAGAGTTCAAGGGTACTGTTCTTGTGGCAAACTATAATTTCTTTCCTAGATAATCTCTGTCCTTTCATAGCTGCTAATCTATCCATTTTAACTGCTGGAGCTAACACTGTCCTGCTATATCCCTGTTGTTCCCCTGTCATCTCGGATGGTTCAACTACTTAACACAGTAAAATTAGAACAAAGCAGATGCTTCCTCCTTGCACTTAGCTTTGAGGATTGCAGCTCTTATTTCAGACATGAAACAGGGCTTGTGTTCCTGTAAGTTTGTTTGATCCTAGCTGCATCGTTTGGCCTGACCTGTCCGTACAAGTCTTTCTGTACTTCTTTTCTGTTTAAGTGGTGACTTTTACAGTTTGCTGACGTTTGCCTAGTGAGTAACTTTTAAACCGTAGATCACTCTTGCAGAATCAGAGTTAACTGTTTGTTCTTCCCCCATCTGGCAGGTACTGTTCGTTGCACAACTGCAGCCCATCTGGCTCTACTGGTTCCCAAAAATGTGTCTTTCTACCCCAGCAACCATGAGCGTTACAATGAAGGCAACATTGATGTGTGGTGGATTGTACATGACGGGGGCATGTTGATGCTTCTTCCTTTTCTACTCAAACAGCACAAAGTAAGGAGCTAGAGAGACTTTGTTACCAACCACTTTGGTGTGCATTAGTGTAAAGAAAAAAGGCTCAGGAGCAGAGCTTGTGCTGATTTAAAAAAAAAAAAAAAAAAAAAAAGCAGTTATATCGGTAGTTTTCTGTTTCATATAGCAAAGTGTTACTGGTTCAAAGGTTCTGAGAATTTATGTTCCCTCCCTCCAGGTTTGGAGAAAATGCAAAATGAGAATTTTTACTGTGGCTCAGATGGATGATAACAGCATCCAGATGAAGAAGGACTTGGCTACTTTCCTTTATCAACTCCGAATAGAGGCAGAGGTAGAAGTGGTAGAAATGGTAAGAAATTTGAGCCCATTTTTCACTTTGAGGGAAAAACGGTGGTGTTTGATTATGACTTGATTAAAAGAGCAAAACATATTTCTTATCTCCACAGCACAATAGTGATATCTCAGCATATACTTACGAGAGAACTCTTATGATGGAGCAGAGATCTCAGATGCTGAGGCAAATGAGGCTGACAAAAACAGAGAGGGAACGGGAGGTATGTCATTTGTGGCTGATTATTATGGGCTGCTGAGCTGGATGACACAAAGTTCCTTTCTGGTGGTGTTTTATATAGCTGCTTCTAAATTTAAGTCCTGTGCTCTAAAGCTATAAGGAAATTCTTCTAGTGTAGCTTTTTGTTTCCCAAAATTGCATATAGTCATTGAATAGCCTGGCTGCACTTGCAAACCCATGCTAGAAATCATTTGGTTTTGGGGAAAACAATGGCAGTGCATATAAGCTGCAGAAACAACTTGTATGTTCTACTTTGCAGTGTAAATGATACTCAGTGACATGAGGATGTAAGTCTCAACCCTGTTTTAACTTTGGTTTTGCTTTCTATGGGATGTCCGGGGTTTGTCTCAATTTATAGAGTATCCTGTTTTCCTACTGAAGATTTCGTTCTAGTTTGGACTATTAGTCTGCACCTTTCATAGCCAAGCGTATTGTCTTATTTTTGTGCATGCATTTGTTCGACTTTTTTATCATCAATTTTGAGTCAGACATCCATTGTTTCAGACCACATCACAATGTGACATGGAGTCTTTTTCTCGTTTTTTCTTGTATATATGCAGACCTAGGCCTCTGTTAGTCCAAATTCTGCATGGTTCACACTCACCTAAACAGTTTAAAGTCAGGTTGGTATGTAAGGTTATTAGCTAGGGCAGATGCTTGACATCTGAGCTGTCCTAGACACTAAATTGACTGTACAGAATAAAGGATACAACAGAACAAAAAGTTTTTTATTGCTTAAAAGAACCCCAGATGGCAAAATAAACTAAGTTCACCTTGTTGTTCGCATGCCCTCTAGGCTCAGCTGGTAAAAGACAGACATTCAATAGCACGACTGGAAAGCTTGTACTCAGATGAAGAAGATGAGGGGGACCCAGTTCCTGAGAACATTCAGATGACCTGGACAAAAGAGAAATGTGATGCTGAGAAGCGGAACCGAGGCAGTGCTGTGGGAAGCTTTAGAGATCTCATCAGCATTAAGCCGTGAGTCTTGTCAGAGTCAACAGTTTGCACCTCCTGACAATCAAGTTGTGCTTTGCATTTCTTGTCTTGTCCATCCTAAAGGTTGGTTAGACTTGTGCAATAAGCACTCAGATCAGACTACTGAAAAGACAGCAGTTAGCCTCCTGAGAAATCTCTAACCGATTAAATGTGGCACACATGCCTCACTATTTTACTTGGTATAGTTGAGTTCTAAACTGGAGATGTTAAAGCCTATTATAACTTTCTTCCTGCCTCACAAATACATCAAGATACACAATTTAAAAAATGGATTAATAATTCCACTGATCTAATCACAGTTAATAGAAGACCAGTAATTTTACTGATCAAATCACAATTAATAAAAGACCGATAATTTTGCTGATCTAATATGGAGTGTGGATGTTAAATGCAGCAAGGAAGAGGCTGTGGAGATGGTGATGAATGACTGTGAATAGAAGATATGTTTGATTAAACCTAAGATGGATTTGCTTCTGAAGGAGCACTGACATATAACAACAGCCTAAATATTGCCAAGTGTGCACCCTTTAGAGCTGGACATAAAGCTCTATTTGTGGCTTTGAATAAAAATGTGTGAATGTCCTGTGACCTCTCTGATGTATTGCATCTTACATAAGAGTTCACTTGGCCAGCTTTGCACACTTGGCAAAGTTACAGATTTTTCTTCCCAAAAAAACAGTGACAATTTGAATCGGCTTTAGGATGAATCATATATAGTTCATATACTGTAGAAATTCTGCTGAAATTGGTGTTAACTACCTGTACTTTTTCCTCTTCCATGCTTTCAGAGAATGGGAAAACTTGTAAGTTTGTTATTTAACATAGAAGTGCCTTAAGATGGTTGAGAGGGAAGACTTCATTTTCTCAACTAAAAAGCAGGAAAACCATATGTAATTATGGAAGAAAAGAAAAGGAGTTAGAGTTGAGCAGTCTTAGTGGTTTTAAAGGGAATAGGATTAGCCACTTAAGATGAGTATCATTATAAATAGCGTGTAACAAACCACAAGTTATCCTGACAAATCATGAAAGAAAACAGTTACAGGTCTGAGCCTATTTTTTTAAGTAGAGAATGACATAAGATATGGGAAACATTACTCATTTAGAGAAGCTCTCATTCTACAACACTGCTATGATGTTATTTCTGGCAGTTTCTGGACACTAACAAACAGTTTCTCATAGCCTACGACTTCAAATGACTGGGGAGATGCCAAGTTTAAATGTCACTTTAGAGAACACCAAACCTTTAGTTTTCAGTTACTTTTCCAAAATTGTACATAGTTAATAACAGTACATTGTCTCTGGTGCTGGTTTCTTCCTTACTTCCTGTAAACATAATTTGGCACGTCTCCTTGTTGTCCCTGGCTTTCTGAAACTGATGTGGTAAAGACAGAGGGTGTCCTTGCTCTAAATTAAATAACATGGAATAACAGAGAGGTAATTCAAAGTGGATAAATTGTGTTGTTAGTATAACAAACATTAATTGTACCATTGCATCTTCTGTTCTCTGTGTATATAAAATATGTAAAATATATATTTGCAAACCTAAGTATTTGGAAGAGCAGCAAGGTTACTAAAAACTTTAACTCATAACATGTAAAACTGCATCAGAAAAACTGCATATTCATCTTCCATTTGTTTCTACTAATACCTTGTTTTAATGTATTAAATTGAAGAAAAAAAGTGGAGAATAGTCAAAGCTGCAAATCTATTCTCCCTTTAAGTCTATTTCTGTTCTGCTTTCCTTTTACAGTACCAAAATAATGGTTGATTTCCTTTAGGAAGGAAACATTCCCAGGCTCAGAATCCCCAAAAAGATACTTTTCAGTTCTGTTGCTACATGAATTGATGTTATTATGTGATGATATATTCTGAAAAATTAATCCTGTACCTACATTAACCTGGATTCTTAAAGAACAGAGGCTTGTGAGATCATGCTGCATCTGTAATGTTCTCTCTCATAACTTTTGAATCACGTGGCTGCTCTAATTAGAAAGCACAACTGAAATTTTAAAGATCATAAGTTTATCTTGCAAACAGCCAGGCACAAAGGTTGATTAGTGTCCCAGTGAAGAAGAGGTTAAAATTGATGGTAAGCATCAGTAAAGCACCACAAGCAGGCAGGCATCCAGCCACTTGTAGCCTATAAATCTGTAGGAAGCCAGGCTTTCTCTGGAGATGTCAACTGCTGTGCAACACAAAGACAAATCCACTCACGGAGTGTGTGGATAGAATGAGGGGCTGCCAGCCTCCTGCTGGGCTTTGATGGGTCTCTGAGTTTTGTGGTACTGAGCCATGAGAGCTCTGTCTGTGCCCCCCATGGGAGTGAGGGCATCTGGAGAGGGCTGCCAGAAGTGAAGACGGCAGTCTCAAATGTCCTTGGGCAAAGTACATGTCCTTGACCATGAAGTGGTTGAGTTCAAAATTTATGGTGACAGAAGGAAAAGTGCCACCAAAACCTCATCCCTAGATATGGGGAAAGCGGACTTCAGGCTGCTCAGGGAACTAGTCAGTAAGGTCCCCTGGGAAACTGCTCTTGAAGGCCTCGATGTCCACCAGTGCTGGTCACTCTTTAAGCGATGCCTCCTAGAAGCACAAGATAAGGCAATTCCAAAATATCGCAAGTCAGGCAGGCGGGGCAGGAGGCCGGCGTGGCTGACCAGGAACATTCTAATGGAGATTAGGCGGAAACAGAGAGTGTTTCACTACTGGAAGGAGGGCCAGGCGTCATGGAAAGAATACAGGGATGCTGTTCGTGTTTGTAGGGAGAAAGTTCGAGTGGCCAAAGCACAGCTAGAGTTGAAGCTGGCTGTGTCTGTGAGAGAAAATAAAAAGGGTTTTTTTAGATACGTAAATGGAAAAAGGAGAACTAAAGAATACATAGGGCCGCTCCTTGATAGGGAAGGTCTCCTCACAGACGATGACGTAGGCAAAGCAGAGACGCTTAACGCCTTCTTTGCCTCTGTCTTCAATGCCGATGATGGGCTTCGGGACCCAGGGTGCCCTGAGCTGGAGGACCGGGACGGTGGGGATGACAAACTCCCAACTGACCCTGAACGTGTGCGGGATTTGCTACTCCACCTGGATCCCTACAAGTCCATGGGGTCCGGATGGGATTCATCCCCGGGTGCTGAAAGAGCTGGCGGATGTCATCGCGGAACCTCTCTCAATTATTTTTCAACGATCCTGGGAATTTGGAGAGGTCCCGGTAGACTGGAAGCTGGCAAATGTTGTGCCAATTTTCAAGAAGGGTCAGAAAGAAGACCCTAGCAATTACAGGCCTGTCAGTCTCACGTCAGTGCCTGGTAAAATCATGGAGAAGTTGGTTCTTGGACTTATTGAGGCGCACCTGGGGGACAAAGCAGTCATTGGTCCCAGCCAGCATGGGTTTGTGAAGGGTAGGTCCTGCCTAACTAACCTGATTTCCTTTTATGATAAGATCACCCGTATGGTGGACCAAGGGAAACCAGCTGATGTGATTTTTTTGGACTTCAGCAAGGCTTTTGACACGGTTTCCCATAGGATCCTACTGGACAAAATGTCCACCATACAGCTAAATAAAAACATCATACGATGGGTGAGCAATTGGCTAACGGGCAGGGCCCAAAGGGTTATGGTAAATGGGGCTGCGTCAGGCTGGCGGGCGGTCACCAGTGGGGTCCCTCAAGGCTCCATTTTAGGGCCGGTACTTTTCAATATTTTTATAAACGATCTGGATGTAGGAATAGAGGGTATTTTGAGCAAGTTTGCTGATGACACCAAACTTGGAGGAGTTGTGGACTCAAATGAGGGCGTAAAGGCCTTGCAGAGGGATCTGGACAGGTTGGAGAGCTGGGCGATCACCAACCGCATGAAGTTCAATAAGAGCAAGTGCCGGGTCCTGCACCTGGGACGGGGAAACCCTGGCTGCATGTACAGACTGGGCGATGAGACGCTGGAGAGCAGCCTAGAAGAGAGGGATCTGGGGGTCGTGGTAGACAGCAAGTTGAATATGAGCCAGCAGTGTGCCCTGGCAGCCAGGAGGGCCAACCGTGTCCTGGGGTGCATCAAGCACGGCATCGCTAGTAGGTCAAGGGAGGTGATTGTCCCGCTCTACTCTGCGCTGGTGCGGCCTCACCTCGAGTACTGTGTGCAGTTCTGGGCACCACAGTATAAAAAGGACATGAAACTGTTGGAAAGTGTCCAGAGGAGGGCTACGAAGATGGTGAAAGGCCTGGAGGGGAAGACGTACGAAGAACGGCTGAGGTCACTGGGCCTGTTCAGCCTGGAGAAGAGGAGGCTGAGGGGAGACCTCATCACAGTCTACAACTTCCTCGTAAGGGGGTGTCAAGAGGCAGGAGACCTTTTCTCCATTAACACCAGTGACAGGACCCGCGGGAACGGGGTTAAGCTGAGGCAGGGGAAATTTAGGCTGGACGTCAGGAGGGGGTTCTTCACAGAGAGGGTGGTCGCACACTGGAACAGGCTCCCCAGGGAAGTGGTCACTGCACCGAGCCTGTCTGAATTTAAGAAGAGATTGGACTGTGAACTTAGGCACATGGTCTGAACTTTTGGGTAGACCTGTGCGGTGTCAAGAGTTGGACTTGATGATCCTTAAGGGTCCCTTCCAACTCAGGATATTCTATGATTCTATGATTCTATGATTCTAAAGGTGTTTTTAACTTCTGATGAAAGACTGTAAATCATCTTTATAGAATGTGCTTGTAAAGAGCAACACCAACAGCTGGAGACCTGACTCCAGGGATCTTAAAACCAATGGGCTGGCGGAACCTGAAGATCTCTGTGAAATCTTTCTAATACCTTCAAAATTGTTTGAAAAAAATACTGTGTGCTAATGCTTAACAGGGTTTTTAGGAGACTTGGGGTATGCTTTTAAGGACTTCTTAATCTCAGTTTTCGGGGTTGTGTTTCTAACAGTACGTCTGAATGTGCTTTCTCCGCAGGAACCAATCTAACGTTCGAAGAATGCACACAGCGGTGAAGCTCAATGAAGTTATTGTTAATAGATCTCACGATGCCAGACTCGTTCTCCTCAATATGCCTGGTCCTCCAAAGAATACCGATGGTGATGAAAACTGTATCCTTTCAGGCTTGAAGTTGCTTTGCCACAAGTGGTGTCAGGCCATCACATGTGACAAGGTTTCTACTGAGTGGAGAATCCTTGCCTGTGGCTGCTATATAATGATTACTTAAAATTTGCCACTGGTTGCTCTGGAAGCCTTGAAATCAGTCCTGTCTAAATTCTTTCTTAACTTAATTTACCAACTCCTTGCAAAGTTTCACTTTGGCAAAAATGGCATAATTCGTTTGTGATTATTTTGCCATTACAATGGTTTGACAACATGTAACGTGGTTGAGGGCAGAAGCAAAAAGGCCAACTCTGAAAGGCGTATGGACAATGTTATCCTGCGTGCAGGGTTAGTTAAAGGCTGGGCATCTGCTTGTGGGGATGAAGTCCATGACACTGACTTGGAAGTTAATTCTCAGTAGTGGAAGTAGGCAGTGTTTAAGGAGGCATCACTGCAGTCAGTGCTCTGGGTAGGGCAGTGTCTGAACTTGAGTGAGCTTGAAGAAAATTTACGAAGCTTGTTTTTATCCATTGGATTCCTCTCCTACTCTGCCTCGCCCTCCCCAAACCCCAGAATTTATTCAGAACTAAGTAGTAGGTACAAGATTTTGGGGTAGTATGTTCTTTGTATTGTCTCCCCGATGCCTTTGTGATGAAAGCAGTTCATATTGAAAAAGAGCAATATTTCTGAAAATACATTAGACTAGAGTTCATCTATGGCTCATGCTGAACCATGCACTAACACAACTTGCTGTACTGCTGACATGCACAAAAAAGTAGGTTTTGTAACCGCATCTGAGTCAGTCTAAAAGCACTGATTCCTCTTTTACATAGTCAGAGGCAAAAGAGGGGGGAAAACTGAGTCCTCTAGGGATTTTCTTAAGTGTATCTTTCTGTTAGTAACATTAAATTCTGTATATAAAATAATTGGTTTGATGCATTTATAAACAACTGTCATTAGTCCTATGCAACGGCCACCATCTGTATCTGTTTAGAAAGATAAATACAGATATGTCAAATTTTCAAGGAATACAGTTTAAACTCAGCTCTCATTTGGCATTTCCCAGTGAGACATTTCACAACACAAGCATGTAGAAATGCATTCAGCCACAAGTAGCATATGCTAACAGTTGGAAAAATTCCATTTCCCTAAGTCTTTCAAAATTTGCATGTAGGAAAGTTCCTCTTGTCTTGGGTTGTAATAAGTACAAACTAGGGGGATTGTTCAGAGATCACTTTTTTCATTGCCTACAGCATTACAAATCCAAGGTTTTACTACAATTCTGTAAGGGGGAGCTAATCACTGTATTCTGGTTTTGACATTTCTTTGTCCTTGACTTTACTGAAACAGACATGGAGTTTCTTGAAGTCCTGACTGAGGGTCTGGAGAGAGTATTACTTGTCAGAGGAGGTGGCCGAGAAGTCATCACAATTTACTCCTGATTTAGTATAAGTTTCTAATGCTGGCCTACATTTACCTTCTTGGTGATAACGGACATTCCAGTTTTAAATGGAGAAGAAAAAAAAGGTTTTTTGCCTAACTTTCTCCTCATCCAGTCCTGATCATTGTCTTTCCATTTGCAACATACATATCTTTTGGGATTGCAGTATTGTTACACCATCCAATTAGCAACATAAATTAATTGTGAAGCTGCCACATTATTCAGTTTCTGCTTTGGTACTCCAGCATTTGTGCATGTAGTTTTACCATTAAACCTTTTTTTAGACAACACTGCTATATGCAGTATTTTTAGTAACTGTATGTAAAGTTAGGACATGAAAGCCAGTTACTGTAAAAAGATTTAAAAAGCTTTTTATATTAGGTTTGGGGGGATAGAATTACATTATATAGCAGCTAGTTTCTGCTGAAGTTCAGCTATAAAGCATTTTCTAAGAGCACACTAAATTGTAAGAGAGTACTGAAAAAGCTTTTGTTTTTCTGGGTTTATTTCCAGAACTAAACTCTCAGTATTGGATAAGAATTTATACTTTTAATACATTTATTGATAGAGATTTAAATAAATTATGTTGATACAGTTGAAATTATGTATGTAGCTTGCTACAAATTGTGTTGCTTCTGAGACTTGAGGTTCTGTGAGGCCAGATCCCTATTTATTTTTGTATTTATTTGTCAGAAATATTGGGTATGCAGATGCAGGCTGCTTAGGAGTACAGAGATCTCACAATAAATTTGGAATGATCAATGGATTGAAGGACCAGTCCTGTGCAGTTCTTCCATGCTTTAAATTTCTTGCAGACCATCCATCAAAGTACATTGAGCATGTTGGAGTCCCGTGTGTAGAGCCAGGCGCTATGCTGCACGCACAGCGATGGGATTGCACTTACGCAAGTACAGGGGACCTGCTGCTTCATTCTATGCTTTGTGTCCTTAGAGGAAAAAGAAGAAAAGATGACCCTTATTAACCAATAAGTCTCTGGATTTTGTCAAGCCCATCGAGTTGTACTTTATGTACAGAACATTCGTATTTTTTCAATAAAACGTTGCATACACTTTGAACCTATTCTCTGTTCTGTGTGCTGTAGTGAGTTCCTTAGGAATCCTGTATTTTTCCTCATCTTGCAGAATTACTGTGGTCTGATTTCAGTGCATCTGCACAGGTGCATCCAGTATGTGCGGGGAACGTGGTGCAGAGGTGTGATGTGCTGAGCACAAGTAGGGCACTGTGGAGTTGCCAGCTTCGTCTCAAAAGCCCAGTGCTGTGCTAACGTGAGTAAAGGCTCCTGGGGCTGGAGTTACTGCCATGTACTAGTTGAATACAACTCCATGCCTGTGGACTACAAAACAAACAAGCTGGTACCCCCTCAAGATTTCTAGCTGTCTGGAAAAGCAGTAATAATAAAGGACAGTTGTGAGCTATCCTCTATTGGAAGGATTTAGTAGTATGGTAAGAAAAGGTGGGGATTGACACATTTCCCTGACCCACGTGATCCTGCTAGTTGGTATGCTAGTTCTGTCTGCTCTGTCATGATAATCTGCCTGGTTGGTTCCTTTGACTACAGCAGGGCCAACTGTAAGACAGAAATCTGAAAAACTAGACAGATTTCTGTCTTGAATAAGAACATTACAAAAAAAATGTTTTTATAAGAGTGTTATAGTTGAGGCCTAAGTTTGGTCTCTTTGAAGAACAGGACATACCTGAAGGCAGGATGGTATTAGTACATACAAGACCCCTTCAAGAGTACTGCCAGGAAACAACACTAGGGTGTGCTCTGCTGGATGATGATTATTATTACAGAATCATCTAGGTTAGAAGAGACCTCCAAGATCACCCACTCCAACCTCTGACCTAACACTAGCAAGTCCTCCACTAAACCATATCACAAAGCTCTACATCTAAATGTCTTTTAAAGAGCTCCAGGGATCGTGACTCAACCAATTCCCTGGGCAGCCCAAAGAAGAACAGTCTTTGCATTGACCAAGTTTTGAAAATGAAAATTCATTTCACTCACATTTTAAAGACAATGGAAAGCATTAATAAATGAAAAAGAAAAAAGCTCTTGTTTGTAAATAGTAGGCTACTTGTAAAGAGATCATTTTTACATTTTCAGATGACTGATTAACAGTAAGTGTACAGCAGCCATGACAGCACTTATTTGCAATTATTCTATAGAAATAATAGGTTACAAAATCATTTTTTCTAAATCATTTTTTCTCTTTCATGGATCAAATTGTGAGATATTAACTATTTTCTTTCACTAAATGTGATCTTATAAACATGCTGAGAAACATATACCCTTACTCCTTATGAAATGTGCATTTGGATGATGACTCCATCTCATAAAGGGATTTCAGTGCCACCTGCTGCCTGACCTAAGTAACCTGTTTGTGGCTTTAGTATGTTTTTAACATGATTGAACGTCCTTACAGATACATTAGGTGGGGTTTTCTGATTTTGTTCTATGCAATACAGATACAAAATAATTCAGCAGTGTATGGGTACTAAGGATTTAGGAGGCTCCAATTATATAAGGTATCTTTATATTCAGTGGGTTCAAAATAAGTTCCTCTGACATGCAGTTTACATCAAAGTGCAGAGTCAGAGATTGCATGTTGGTGAAAACTGGAAGTAGCATGGAAGAAGCTGAGAGAAACAGAGCGCTGAGCTTCTGTAAGGTCATCTTCCCTTCCCGTCCCTGCTCTTGAATGCTTTTTTTGTTAGGAGATGAGAACATTGCTATTAAAATACAGCCAGGTTAAGCTGATACAAACTGCCTGTATACAGAAGCATATATACCTAAAAACTCCATGGCATAATTTTTTAATAATTAGGAACGCTGAAAAAAAAAAAAAAAACGTACTGTAGAACAAATAAGGTACTTTTTGCTTGCTTTAGCCTTCACCTTCAGAAAACTAGCAAGCAAAAAAAACTTGCAATCAAAAGACTGTTTTACTTTCTGTGTGGACCTGTAATGTTACTCTCCTTGTGCAGCACCTTAGCCTTCATAGCACTAAAATGTTCTAATTTTTTTTCTCTCTAGACACTAAAATCCACAAGAGGGCACCAGGGCGCCTCATTTGGTGGTTCCCTGGGCTTGAAGAAATGCCACAGCAGTTACCCAGATTATTTGTAAATTGATGTTGAGTGGTAATTTCTCATGTTATTCATTTAAACGGAACATCTCTGAATTCTTGATGCACTGATAGGAAATGAAATGTGATAAATTAAAATATTTCAATTTAAACAATACATCCTCCTCCCCTGCCCCGTTTCTCATTTTCTCATCTGCGTCATCCATAATAATGTTTGCTTCTTCAGTAGTTCCCTTGGGACAGAAAAAACTGCCTCATGCTGTGCTCTAGAGTTCAAAAGTTCTCATTCTGTTCTGGAGTAATTATCCCCTTACATTGCTGCTGGCCCAGGTTTGCAGGCAGATCCTGCCAATACCAAGCCTGTTTTCCCCCTGGGAGAGGCACCACATCATCCTGGCTTTGCCATGTCAGACAGCAGCACTCAGAACTACGGTGCAGTCTAGCAGATGATGGATTTTTGAAGAAAATTTCCCTTAATGGTCACATGCTACGTTGCAAACTCTGGCAGCTCTTTGAAGAGAATGCCCCCCGCCTATGGGAAACCAGCAATAGTTGGCAACTTCTGTCCAAAGTTATCTCATTGCCCTGAAAACTATGAAGGCAGACCTCTCGCTGTTGGGAAAAGCGTCAGAGCATGTCTCCTTCTCCAGCAGGGGAAGAAGTTTGTCCCCCAGGCAGTTGCTGCCTGGCAGGCTTGGCACTCATTTCTTCTATCAGTTCCTGCAGCAAGCCTGTCCTGGTGCTTCAGGAAGGGCTGGAGAGCCAGCGTGCTTCCTGTGCATGACAGGGTGAAGTTGGGCTGAGAAACGTGTGCTAGGGTGAGCAACCAGGACAATTTCAGAAATAAGGGGAAGCTGGCTAATGCTGAGTGGTGATGAGAAGTGCCCCTAACTTACCTCTGCGTGGTGTGTCGGAGGCTCTCTCATTTCCCTATCCCATCCTGTAGAACACCCAAGGCAGTCAGTACCTGATGAGGTCTGAGGCACTACAGCTTGTAATGATTTCTACTATTCCCTGGCAATGCCAATAATATTGACAGCATTACTGAAAATAGGTGGCGGGATGTTTCCATTGCCCACAGAAATGGCATCGCTAACAGGTTAATAGCAAAGTCAGGCAGAGGTCTTGAACTTGTAGAGGTCTGACAGTGAGGCTATGATGCTGAAAGCAATGCAATAGGGAGAGGGAAAGATTATGCTGTAGAAATCTCCTGGGTTCATGGGATCCATTATTAAAGAATTGTACTATGTTACCAAAGAAAGTGTTTTTTACAGAACTGCTAGAAGAAGAAAATACCAGCTGGACCACCAATCTTCTAGGTGAAGGTAGTCAGAACCTATCACAGGGTATTCTGTGTTAGCTGCAAAAGAGAGATGAAAGCAACAAACTACCATTTTGATGCATAAATATTCAGTGCTTGGATAGTATTAATCTGTTTCCTTTCATCAAACCCAGGAGGTGCCTGTTGTTTCTGCTGTCAGATACACATGCAACCCTGTAAGTATTGCTCAGTGTTGCTCTTAGCTCAAATCTAGGGAATTTCATGAAAGGTTTTTAATTGCCATAACTTGCCACTGCTGCTGGAGGGAGCCTTGCCTGTTCTCTTCTTCTTGTTCTTCTGTCTTCTCCCTCTGCCTCTTTTTATGCATCCATCCAGCCACGTAGCAATGGGATGGGACCATGTCTGTGGGACCAGCAGTGATGTTCTGCACATTTAAACTTCTCGTTAAATTGCAGTGTTGGATGTGAGATGAAAGTTAATTGTCTGGCAAAGTCAGTCTTCATAAAATGATTCTTTTTAAGAAGTCCCACAGTAGACAATTCACCATATTTGTTCCCTGCCAGCTCCAAGCTGGGAGGTGTCCTCTTGCTGTAGTTTCTTCCACTGCCAATAAAATACTGCTGCTAGCAGAACACAGTATCGTCCATCCCCTCCAGATGTACAGTCAGCTCCGAGGTTCAAATAAAGTAAGGTACTGGAGGGATCTGAAGGATGGCTGTCGGTGTAGGGAACGTACTACTACACAGCTGGCAGGCTTCTTTGTATTTTTGTAAGGGCTGGGCTGTCCTTGGCACTTCTGCAGGAGGTCAAGGCAGTGAATCTGAGTGAAGGCGAGTTCTTCCTTCCAACCAGACCACTGACGTTTCAAAAAGTGTTACCTTAGAAAAGCTCTTCCCTCTGGCAAACTGAAATGTAAGAGCTGAGGTGAGGCTCTCCCAACAAATACTTGTTGCCGTGTGACTTAATACAAAAGGATCCGTGTCTATTATACGGACTGCAGCTTACATCCAGCTGTTGTACATATCGTTTTCAACGCTAAGATGTGCAGACCCTCTCTGACAGCATAGTCCTCTCCCTTGTTTATCAATGAGCAAAACCATCAGCCAGCAGACCATGGGGTGCTTTGCAAAAGCTGCCTGCTTTGCATAGTGACATATATAGGATTTTCTTGTTATACATCTGAAACAATTCCCTAAGTGTAACAGTAAATTTCATTCTGCTTTTAAATGTATGGGTATGATTAAATACCTTGATCCGCTTTCCATTAGACTTAAAAAAAAATAATGAATACATTGCTGAGGTTTAAAAAAAATTGCCACAAAAACATTAACTATCTAAATGAGATATGTAAATTATCCCCATCAAAATAAGCTGGCTACAATCAGGAACAAATGTATTTTTAGTTGGTTCCTTTCATGTCCTTCACCAGCGTCCATACAAGCTGTTCCCACAATATAACTCTTTGTGGCTTATCTGCTCTTTTCTCTTTCAAGAACAAGTACAATTAGCTTCCTCAGAGGCCAGCTGTGCTGGAGTGAAGCATTGCGCTGTTTGTTGTTCATAGACTTTAAACTAGCACAACTCCTGCCTCGTCAGAATGGCTTCAGCTCTGGTTTTCATAAAAGTGTGCTTGGCTGGGCTCTCTTCTTTACCATTTGCTACAACTTGCTTGCATTTATGGAGATATTTCTCACCTCAGAAGAGTTTATTGAAGTGGTCAGCCATGCCAGCCAACTAAAATGAACAGACTGAAAATGAAAAGCAGATGAGCTTTACATTTTCTCCTGCCTCCACCCTGTCCCTTAGGTGGATTCAGTTCAGCTCTCATGCCCTGTTTTTAAACACACTTAAGCTAAAGCTGTGCAGCGTCCTGCAGTGACCACAGCTTAGCAGTAAAGTTGTCTCCAGAGTGCTGCATGGTTAATACAATGTATTTTTTTTCTTAGATTTTTAAAAACATCTCTTTTTAAACAGGCATGTTTTACTCCTCGCGCCTGGGGACAGAACACACCCTTCATCTACTTTTTTCTGCCTGCTAGCTGTTATGTCAGTAATGAATGGAAACTGGCATAAAACGCACATAACTGAGGGAGCTCAGGCTCCGTAAAATCAGGCCGTACATCTTAAGAATGCATATTGTGCGCACAAAACATGGTCTTGAAAGTCAGTATGGCTACATCCTAATATGGCTAAATCTGGTTCTGATGTTAAACCACAACAGCATCTTCTGCTGCCTCGTGCAGTATTATTTCTGCCTTCCTGGATAGTCTGTACACTGGGAAGAGCCATTGGGAACTGCCGCTGGGAAAAACAGCAGCCCAGAATGACATCTTTGGAGAAAATGGGTTATTTCAGTGAGAGTTAGAGGTTGTCTTTATTTCTGAAGGCTCCTTGATCCCATGGATGTAAACTTATACGCAAAATCAGGGAGATGAATTCCAAGTTCAACCTCTGCTCTAAAGCACATGTCAATTTTTAATTTATATTAAAAAATGCTGCTGAAAACTGTGGAAGACAGAACTAATTACTTGAAATGTGTCTCAAGCTGTAAGGACTAGTACTTGCTGGGAAGGAGGTGGAAGGACAGGTGTGTGAAAGGAGAACATCAAATCATCAGTTCTAGGCTACATAACCTCCATGGTTTAATATCCCTGTGCATTATTCCTCAACCCCTGGCTTTAGCTTTTCCTTGATAACAGGAGTGGTCATTCTCCTGAAACCCTCATTGTGTATGAGTTCAGAACAAAAATGACAGTAGAAGCGACACAGATGCTCTTAACTATTATTTCTGACCTACGCAGCGACGGTAAGTCAAAGAAAACTCACTGGGAGGCTGAACACAGAAGCAGTCTTACTCCTGTGTTTGTTCACCTCTGTCAGCGAAGTCTGCAGAGAGGAAAAATCCTGTTAGAATTCACAGCATTTGTCTAATTGGACATCTGTGATTATGCCAAGAGTCTAGTAGAAGTATGTGTGGGGTGCCCTTTTTCACACTGCAATTCAGTGCTGCAGGCATTGCAAAATGAATAAATTTGTGTATGTGATTTTATAGCTAATAGAGCACAATATACCAGCATTTTATCAAGTTACATGTAGTGGTTCAATCCAGTTAAAGAGAGGTGGCTCTTAGTGCAAAGTCTGCGAGGAGGGAAAAGTTACTCCTGTAATCTCTTCAAAGTCTAACACGATTAAGAGCCTGACCCTTCTCACACCAGGCTTAAGTATCAAAATCTAATTAGAATCCAGTTACTAACCATATTTCCACAATGAAGCCTGGGTACTACAACTTGCCTGTCAGTATTTTTAGGGAAACTCGATGTCTTTCAATTGGGCAAAAAGTGGCAGACTTTCTAAGAAGCGGAGAAGGCAAATTAGAAAAACATTTTCTTTTTAGAGTCAATAGTCCCACAGATAAGAGGTTTAGAGGAAAATGTGTACATACTTGGCAAAGTTGATCTTCTCTTGATGCTGACATTTCTCTTCCTTTATGGGGTATCTCACAGATACCGAAAGAGGCCAAGAAATCGATCTCACCTTTGTAACTGAAGAATTAAACTTGCTTCAAACTCAAATGCCCAAGTTGTTTTAGACATTGCTATAATCAAACAAGCTTGTGTCTAACACTCATAAAGACACCCCCAGCCTGCTGCAGTAGGGTATCTGGCCTGTGACATCTGCAAATTCCTGGGAGACAGCAGAGCTCTCAGAAGTTGTGGAAGTCCTCAGGAAGAAAGCCTCAGATGTCATCGTGCTGGGGTTTAATTTGGGAGTTTTAAAGGAACTCTTGGTGTTCAGTTTGAAATCAGAAATTCCACCAAGTGCAATACTGTGGGTCTGAGGCGCCGGATTAAAATGGAATTTGGATGAACATGCTTCTGGCTCGGGAATCTCTACAGGTTACTCAAGTACCACAGAAAAAGCTAAAAAGAAACCTTAACTAGGCTCAGGCAGCTCTGCTAAGCCAAGAGAAGAGGCTAGAGCTTTTCTCATATGGAACTCCTCTTGCCAGCAGAATTACATTTGAGTTGCATTACTCGATTACTAGCACAAATGCACAATTCTACATACTGTTTGATTTAACACTGCAAAACAAACAGGAGAGCAATATAAAAATCCAAATTCTATTTCAGTCAGCAGGAATATGAGACATAAGCCAGGCTTAGCAGTGGGGAAAATCCCCATGCTTTTCAGTTGTTGCTGTTTTTTCTAATAAACGTTACAAATGGTGTGAATAGACACCACTTCTGTTACTGTCACTGGGAAAGTGACATCCTGCATGTCCTATCTCTGCAGGTATGACTTATCTTCAGCAGCTTTTAGATACTTCTGAGAGCCTACTGAATTCTGAGAGAATGTGGATGTGCTCAATATGCTGACTTCATGCTTCTCAGGACATGCAGTAGGAATAGGAGCTCTGGAAGTTTATGCAATTTCTTGTTCACAACTGGAATTATGTAATTTTATGTCGCTTATTCTTCCTCATTTTAAAATGTGGTATTTGTGTGCTCGCTGAAACCTCCATGCAGTTTCAAACTGAACATGTGCTTTCAGGAAGAAGCTTTTTTTCCCCAGAATTGGTACATTTCTAATGAAAGATCTTTTAAACAGAACTTGCCTCATGCTCAACATACTGCTGTGATCAAATGTGAACAGATGGATTCAGGATTGCCACTCCGTAACGTTGTTATGGGCCTGGATGCCCCAGTTTGACTTAATTACATTTAGCTCTCTGCCCAGCCAGCATGATGTTAAGAAAAGGATTCTATTCTGTAAGAGACAGATCCTCCTCTACTTCACATTTTCCCTTTTTGGGCCTTCAGTGTTTCCCCTCCAGTACCTCCTCCACATTGTGTGTACACACACTTTGAGACAAAGGCTTTTACAGTCTGGCCTTCAGGTTGCCCTTAGCATACTGCTTGGCTGTAGCTCCCAGCTACTCCGGATGTTTTGGACCATGAGGGTAACAAAACTCATCGCTAGGTTATTATCAGTGATCCAGAAACGAGTCCTGAGTACCCAGAGAGGGTACAGGGGGGCACCACAGGTAACGCAGAATTCCTTCTGCCAGAGGACAGCATCTATAACTGCAAACCAGCAGGAGCAAACACGCTGGTGCATCAAGCTATGGGAACCTGATGCTTTTACCTGTTTCTCAGACTAGAACACATATTATTGTAATCTGCCTGGTCTTCCTTTCACCTGTGTTAACAAAGAAACAAGAGAATGACCTGAAAAACACCTAAAATCACTACCTGCCTCCCTGGCCACAGATTGGTATTACTGAGCCTCACTCCCACATGCAGGTGTGCTCACACCTTTTACATTAGCAATGTGGCCAGCAGTGACAGCCACTCGCATCTGCAGAGCTTCTAATGAGTATTAATAGCACCTGAGGGAGGAAGAGCCTCCTTTTCTCAAGGTTTTAGCTGTGTTTTTGGAGTTTCTGCCTTGTGTTAACTACAGTGTACCAGGTAGGGGCTTTTGTCTTGGTTAAAATGGAGTCTCATGTAGCTGTTTCTGCCCTGGTACTGAGATTCTTGGGAGCAGTATGCTAGCAGCATAGTAGCTCCATCTGCTTTCAGGTGGTGAGCATATTCTGCTGCTTTGTCTTTGGAAGTACTGGTTATGGTCTGGGGCTTGCAAAGAACTGTCTCTATTGCTGTTCCTTGAGAAAACAAACCCTACTTCTCACTGCGTTAACTTCTCTGGTGCTTGGAAGGCTTGTGGGTAGCGTGATTTGGGATTTGGATTAGCCTTTCTCTGGTAGGTAGCAGTCCTAATAATCTGCTGCAGTTACTTGTTATTTTGATTTGTTATTATTATCTTTGAGCCTTTTAACTTGTAAAACTGGTCACTTAATCTCAGTGCCAATGCACGTCTCCTGGGTAGTCTTGATTGTGAAGATACTAAGTCTTGAAAGCTTTGGTGAGATTTGCTGACTACTGTAAACAAAGTACCTGTTCTCTTTACCCTTCCCTTGCTCAGTGTTTGCAGCCTACTAATAAGACTGCTTTTGGGCAAGGAGATAGCATGTTGCTGACCAGCCCTCCTCAGCACCATCTCCCTAGGAGTTCCAGAGACTATGCACTCTTATGAGTCTTTCAGGGTAAAAGAGATTTTTATCTTTATGTGAAGGGACTATCTTAGAGACAACTGATTAAATGTTGGAAGGACTTCTCTGATGCAGTGACGCTCTCTAGAGGATCAGTTCCTAAATCTTCTGAGGTTATGAGAACAGATATCTGCACTGTTTACTAGCAACAGTGTGCTAACAGAAAGCCTTTATTGTGGGCAGATTTTCCTTTCTGGAGTACATACTGGAGACAATGAATCTGACTAGTCAAGAATGCAGATATTATATGTAAACAAGGTGTAACTACTGAGCAGAAACACTGGCCTGCCACAGTGGTCTTGAAATGGTGCTATAGATAACCTGTATGAAATCCAAGGTTTGACTGTGCTGTTGTAGACAGCTCAGAAGAGAGAAGAAAGAAGCTCCTGTCTTCTCTCTCCCTGAGAGTATTGTACATGGTCTTGTATAAAGTTACTTTGAAATAATCTGTTTCTAGAATTGGACCCCATTTGACAACTTGCAGGCTATTACCTCTGATAACTGCCAAATGATCAGTCTGCTTTGCTTTCCCTTTTTCTCTGTACCAATAACAATACTACTTGTGTTGCATGGGGAGGCAGGATTCCTTTTGCTGTCACCTACTCTTCTCATGCAGCCAGAGCTCGTCTTCTTTTTGTTTATACGAGAGGACTTCAGCAAGACTCACACAGTAATTGCAGCTCATGAAAAAGCAGTCCCCAGCTAGAATCACCCTGCATTCCTGTGCCCTTCAATCAGGAGCTGTTGCAGTAGCCATTTGCAGCTAGAAGTAAGCAGGAAGGGTTGCTAGTATACGGGGAAAGGCTCCTACCCAGCTTCGTTTTCCATTTAAAAAAAAAAAAAAAAAAGCATGGGGAATGTCCTTTCTCTCAGCACGTCACAATGATCTTAGAGCTGTACACCTGTTCTGCAGTGCAGGCAGGGATATGCAGAGACAAATGGTGCATATGCAGAGCTTTTACTGAAGTATTCTTTGGTTGCCCTGCATAAAAGATTTGGCAAGCAAATAGCTAGCTGGTGGTTACAGCCTGGAGGAGCAGCTCCTCTTTGGCAACACGAGGCATGCAAGCTAGTTCAGAGCGGCATGAAGGCTGTCACAGATCCGTGAGCTACCAGCAGTGGTGCCCCCTCCTGGCTGCTTCTGCTCTCCTTAAAGAAAAAGCCTTACCTGCAGCATGGACTTCTGTCCGTGGCAGTTAATTCTTCAGAGAACTTTAAGCGTGTCTGTGTTTTTTTCTTTCTTCCCTAGAAGGACACCTGCAGGACAAAGTGTTGTGTATGAGTGAAGTAAATCTGGACATCTCTCTGCAGTCCGATTAATAGGAAAAAATAATTTTATAGCTGAACAGTAAGAGCAGTGAATTGAAAGTGGAGTTGGGATATTCCAAGCCAGCAGGATTATGTCTTCTTTACACTTGGTGGGGTAAAACTACCACTCTTCCAAAATACATGTTTGTGATGCGTTTAGGAGTGTGAGTACCATAACAAGAGCTGGATGAGAGGCAAAACTCACAGTCCTGGAGCTGGTAGTACTTCGGTCTTGGGAAGAGTGAATGTCTGACACCTGTGTGGTTAACAAGGTGGGGATATAATTACTAATGTCATTCAATTAAAGGTATTAAATCAAAGAGCTAAAGGAAGGTGGAAGACAAATTCTGCTCTCCCTTTTACAAAAGCAGCCTATCTTTTCAGTATCTTAGCCCAGCTGAGAGCTACTGAGCCTATTGTCAGTGGGCTACAGTCAGAATGTGACCAGCAGGGAACGTGCTTCTGCCGAGTGTGGATAACTCCCAATTCTGCTGCTGCCTACAACCTGGAACTAAATGATGGTTATGTAGGGTGTGGAGGGGAAAGCAGGGCTGCATTTCTGTGTAGTTGTGTAGTGTTTATTTTCATCTCATTACCTCTGTGTTGAGGGGTGAGGAGTGTTTTTTCCCAACAAAGGGAGGGATGGGATGAAGATTGTATTAACTGCAAGCTTGCAGTGAACGTGGATTTATAACCTCCTGTCTCTCACTTACGGAGCTTGCTTCTTTCCTAAGAAATCATGATGTAAGTCAGAAATGTGAAACTAGCCTGGCTTCTGGTGGAGCAGGAGGCAGCACTAAGCACCCTCATGTTTTGCTTGAGCACCAAGTTGCCTCCAGGAGGCTTGTAGGTTTGTTCTGAGTGCCTGTACTACACTTCCCTGTACAAAAGGATTCTTTACTGCATGACAGATTTCACCAATTCTCAGACTATGCTTGCTCCACCCTTTTCCTGAAGTATCCAAATATTCCCAGGAGTACTTTTTGTCAACCACAGTGACTTCTGTTCAGGCTTAGCCCATCTGTGATGTTCAGGTAACAGTACTATTACCTGTCCAGGATACACTGCTATACTAACCTCAGTGCTAATGAGATGATGGGAGAAGTAGGTAAGATAAAGCACTGTCCTTCCCTGCCTTTAGGAACTTTGTGCCCTACAGAACAGTGGAGAGTCCTGGGGGAGCACTAAAGGACAAAATCCAGAGCAGTGTCTGAAGAACTTCATGGAATGAGGCTTTCCATCAGCACATATGTATGTTTGCACATATGTATGTTTGTCCTTTTCTATATTAGTGTTACTAGCAAAATAAGCTATTTCTTGTCCTCGCAGGAGTCTTCATATTCCACTGGGATTACCTCGCAGCTCATGCCCTGAAATGGCAGAGATGCAGTCTCTGGGATTCTAGACTTGCAATGACCGACTCCCTTTAGCTGGGGAATAGCCTCAGTTCTCAGAGCACCAGAAATATGAAGTAAGTGGCTCATAAATTGAGTTTAGAGCACCAAGCATATTGGTCTGCCCTGAAGTTAGTACGCTACAGCTGATGGTAGAACCAAATTAAATTTAATCGTTCTGTGAGTGTGGAGAAAATAAGATGTGTTCCTTTAAAACTTGAGGTTTAACTTGCAAAAACCTTGTGTCTTTTCTTTTTTTCCTATCTCAGTCATTAACTGAGATATGAGGTCTTGCTCAGGAACACTTTCCCAGCCTTCTAATCTCTAACCTAGATTTATTCTTGGTTTATAGCCACTTGATCTCATAACAAAATTGCCCTTTAGCTTAAACAACTCTTCGCCCTCACTAGTGTTTTTGTTCCTGTTAATATTTGCAGATGACAAGAGAACCATTGTTTAGCTTTAATTCGACTGTTTTTCCTAGGCTGGCAAAGGAAGAGAGAAGAGAGTACAAGAACTCTGTAGAAGAGAGTTCATGGTGTGCATCAGCTTAAGAAGAGATAAAAATACTGGTAAAAACGCAAAGACTGACTTTACCCACATCTTAGCAACAATTTGCGAAGTTGACCTGGTGTTTGGCACTAACACTTGACCTAGCACTTCAGTATGGAAAAGCAGTAAGGAATATCCATCTGATCATGGTGCTGGTGAGCCTTCTCAGCAGCGTGCGTTGTCCATTTTTCTCTGCGATTCTGTCTTGGTCTTGCAGTTGCTGCTGTTCTGCTGAGATTTATGAAAGAGGTTTGATGAGCCATAAGGGAATTACAAAGGATTTAAGATGAAGCTTCTGGAATTGAATGTTCCTTCTGCCATTCAGTGGTTATAGGAACAACAGGGGTATGCATTCCTCCATTCCTGGTGAGATAGCAATGACCACCTAAAAGTAGGGAGCCTGCAGGTTATCTTTCTGCCTATCTGATGGGACTAGAGCAATCTGCCCAGCCTGCTGACAAGCTTCAGCTGGCAACTTTTACTTAAGGATGTGCTATCTCATTTATCTAGCTGAGTTTTTCATGCCTTATTGTGTTGCCAGGATCACAAGAAATAGCTGCTGTGTCACTGAAGATTTACTGTACATAGCTGTTCTGCAGGGACACTAAAATGGAGAACTGGAAATAACTTTTCTTTCCTACAATAGACTCTATCATTCGACAGTGTAGTAACCAGCAGTCCTTTGCTTGACTAACCTCCAAACACTTATTTCATAATCTATTCCCATGTTAGACTCTGTGCAACACAAAGGAAGTAAAAGGTGGTGAGCTCTGGCTAAATACTCAAGTTCTAGCCTGTCTTAAACAACTCTACAACAACAAGCATGCCTCGATTGCTTTTCCAACACTGGGCAAACTGTACAGACTTGCTTGTTTCTTGTGAATGTGATTGAGAGTGTAACTGCACTAACTTAAATCATTCAGCTGAAAGTCTAGACACAAACAGAAGGCATCTATTTCAGAAGACTCAAGCTTTTCAACATGCTGCACAGCCTATAAGAAAAGGATGAACTATATTATATATCTGCTATAACTTGGCATTACTTTCTCTCACAATCTATTTCCTCATGTTGCAGTGAGCTAAGGAGAGTTATTTTTTTTCTAACCCCTGATACATAATAGGTCTTATCAACTGAACATAAATTTTAAGCAACCTCAGAACAGCTTAATAATTACACTTACTGTATGAAACTTTCTAGCACTCAGAAAACTTCACAATATAGATTAATAAAAATGGTAAGCCATGCGCTCTTGAATGAGGGTGCATAACTACAGACCACAACCAAAGCTTCTGCTCCTTACTCTTTAGACAAGGCATTTCATATTGAGGCAGGCGAGAGCAAACTTTTCTCTAGTTTATGAACAGACAACAAGCTGTCAGGGTAGATGCCACTCAGAAAGTGAGCTCAGCGAGTGAGGTTTTATTTTCTTTAACTGAATTGGAAGTATTGCCTGCTCAAGCTATACTCAATGTTTACATCCCTGTGAAAAGGATTATTCATGTGCACCATGGAAATGGTGCTCTCGGAGCATGGAACTAGGCCTATGTTCTCATAGCTTGTGTGTAGGCACAGTTCTGGTGGCTGCAGGCTTTCCTAAAGGTTTGTCTAAAGAGAAATCATATTAGAAGGTACTGGTGTAAGAGTGAATATAAAGTTAATTTCTCTTGCAACACTTATTCTTTGAGGCCAAGACTTGTAATATTGTAGCACAAAATATACTTTGAGACAAGACAATGCAAGCAGCAAGTGTGAAGGCCACCTTAATTTGAATTGTTTGCATAGAAAGGCATAAGTAATTTTCCAGTTTTCTAAATAATGGATTATGCTTTACTGATTGCTTGATTATGACTCAATTAGTAAAAACATTTTTCTGAAAAATTGTACTACTGGTGTTTTCCAGCATAAAATCATTTCAGAAATCTGATTAGTAAGGGGAAAACAGTCATTCTAGTTCTGCTGATGTTTGACCAGAAGCTTACCAAATTAGACAATTGGACTACTGTTACTGATGGATTTCCAGTACTAAGTGGCTATTTATCATCTTGCCCTCAGCACTAAATGCTACTGAGTGGACACTCTTACAGCTGAAACCCAAGGCACGCCTGCAAGCACTGAAGAGAAAGAAGTCACCCCTACAGTTCTTCAGTTTTTCTGTATGCTGACAAAAAGGCATCTGATTTAGGCGTGTTATTTTCCAGGTATTTAAATGGATGATGGTCATTGACTTTTAGTTATGTATGGCACCTAGTTAGACAGGAATGGTTAAGAAAACAACACTAGGACCTGGATTTGAACTTGTCATCCTCTTCTTTCATCCTGTCTCTTGCTCTTTACAGCTGGTGGGAGGGAGGACCTAGATGCTGTTTACACAAAGATCCGTTAAAACACTCAAAATTGAAGAACTGCAGTCTTTTAGTTGTCATGTGTGGGACCTTCCTCATCTAAGGCAGCTTCAGAGGATGGGGAAAAGCCTGTCACATGCCTCTGAACTGGCTAAAATTCACTTGTATACAAGTAAATTTCTGTCACTGTAAGTGAGGTCCTTGGAGGCTGTCCTTCCTTGGGTGTCTGCTGGGTGACTATCTTTCCATCAACTCTGACATTTAAATGAGCATTTAGCTTTCTGCTGATCTTACCTTAGCTCAGAGCTGATGCACAGGCCTTGTTATCCCAGCAGGGCAGTCCTGCAGGACACGAACACTTGGAGTCAACCTGCTGGGGTTAGTGGGGACTATAACAGGCATGCATCCATGGTGTGCTGCTGTGCCAGAGCAGTGGGGAGAAGCAAAATAGTACCGAATTCAACATTATTATTTTCACTTAACTATAGCATACCGCTTACAGGTACCTCAGTTCGGTCACGGCCCACTCCTGGGGTGGGGGAGCTGGTTGAAGGGAGCCCGACCGCCTTCAGGGGCAGCCGCCTGAGGAGAAGCGAAATGGCGGCGGCCGCTGGGGCCGGGCGCTCCCCTCAGGAAAGGGCGCGAAGGCGGCAGCGCCGCGGGGCTCTCCTCAGAGGAGGCTGCCGAGATGGCGGAGCCCCAAACTTTCTCGCCGAGCCCTGCTCCTGCCCCGAAAATAAGCGGCCGGCTTTGGGTACTGGATGGCAGAGAGGGGCGGTGCGGGCTGGGGGCGCCTCAGGGCAGAGCGGGAGCCTGCCTGCGGCCCTGGGGGTCGGGAAACCGCGGGTGTGCTCCGGGAGGCTGCCAGGTCTGCCCCGCAGAGACAGAAAAAGGCACAGCCAAGTTCAAACTACGGTAAAATCACTTCAGCTTCAGGCGGCAGCACGCTTTTGCCTTTGTCCCTTCAGGACAAAAGAAATAGAGTTGATGCGTGACTGCAATACCTCATGAAGTTGCCACTCTTTCCTCTTTTAGTAGGTATAATTTCAGGTACAGCTGCTCACTGCAACTCCAGCTGTCTTGTGAGGTGCCATGCAGCTTGCCGTGGGCCCACCTGTGTGTTTGTTTCATCAAGCGTTTTCCTCAAAACTGCACCATGCTGCTGTGGTGGCCAAACCCTTCAGAAAGATTAAGGTGATGGCTTGAGCTCTGAACAAATATCTCGCCCAAAACTAGGGCCTCAGGTATATTTGTGTGCACAAAAGTGGTGAGCGCTTAGTACTGGAATCCAGGCTCCAAACTATAGCCCGGAGTGAGGGCCTACTGTTGGATTTGGTCACAAATTAGCCCTGGCTCAACTGCCCATCAAATTTAGCTGGATAACTCTGTGACTGTATAAAACTTTATTTGTATTTTTTAGGACTACTTCAATTATTTTCTGTTGCAATGAGCCAAGAGACGTTTTTTGAGACAGACTGAGTAGCTTTTTTTTTTTTTTTCTTATCCAACTCCTACCCACAGAAAAAGCCCCTTGTTTCTTTCTAATTAGCAAGTTATATATAGATGAGGTTACCTTTAATAGATGAGGAATTGGGATTAGGACCTGGGCTAAGAAACTGATCTGTTGCACTTGGAATTCATCTCCTGTTGTTTACAAGTGGCTACAGCCCAAATATCGCAGGGCAGTCTGTGCGGTCCTTGTCCCTTTGAAGCTTCTCCAAAGGGCAGGAACCAAGAGGCTTCTGTTCTGGATTGTGAAATCTGCAGTGGGAATTCATCCTTTTGCTGCTTTTTGAAGAACGAGAAAAAGAGCTTTGTTCTGATCTACTTAATAGGCAAAGATTAGTAAAAGAGCTATCTTGGCCTAGTAATCCTCATGCATCAGCAAATCTCCCTGACGGCCTTGTCCCCAGTCTGATCTCTGAGGAAGCGCACAGCATTAATGGCAGCGGTCTGTATCTTTGCTCTAGATGTATAATTATAAAAGTTCAATGAAAACGTAAATGTTTTCTGGTGAACTCACCTAATTTCATGCTAGAGAACGATTGTAACAAAATCTATGTAATAAGACTTTTATGACAGCGTGCTGCTATATGAATCAGTCTACTGACTGACAAATGTCATGTTGATTTTATATTCCTTTTAAGTAATCTTTTCTCAAAACATAGCTGAAGCTTAGTTATGGGAGTCCTTTGTAGCAGATTAGCCTCTTTGCTTGGAGATGCCTATGCTCAAGAAGTGACCTAATCTGCTGTTCTTGTATGTTCGGATATCAAAAGGAAGTAGTATATAGGTTCTTTCACTGTTTGGCTTTATATAATCCTCAACACTTCTTTGTAGTAATAAAGGCCTTTCTATTTCTGTGTGGCATATAGTACACCTTTCGGCAATGCTGTATCTACTGCAGAACATTCAAAACCTGTTGTGTATGTAATATGTTAATCTTCTGTACTAAATGATGCAGTGGAGGGATCAGTGCATCTGAGCTGCTGCTCTTGCAGGTGGTATTGTACAAGAAAGCTTGCTGACAGCTCTTCAGACTTGCTCATGAGTTCCTGAAGTTTTTTTTTAACCTGTTTTACTTAAGTTCTCGTCATTTAGAAAATATCATATTCTTTGGGGAGTTAGTGTTAATTGATGGTGTACTATCTGCGGAAGTTTTCTAAGTCCATCTGATTGAAGGTGGAACAAGGAAACTTAAAAAGGTGGGACACTGTGGTTATATAGCATTCCTAGTGGGCTGGTACTGCTCCTCCCCATTCATTTGAATTCATATAATGAGAACATTAACATGCTACGTAATTATGGTCAAAAGTTAAAAGTTACAATTGCAGAGTTGTATTGTTTCAATTTTTGTGATTACATGGGAAGTGTTGAACTTGCCTTTTTATGTAAGATGCTGTTTGCTAAAAATGACTTCTAAAGAGTTTTTAACTTTTTTTTAGCTTTACTGCTGAGACCATGATAGAATTACCCCTGTTCCACGTTGTTCAAGCCTATGACCTGATGGAATCAGAACGTCTTAAAATGATCACGTCATCAAGGTAAGCTGAAAACATATGCTTGGGGGGGTGTCATGCATGGAGGGATGGCAACACATGACACACCTGCAGCTGAGACTGCAGAAACAGTTTTAAGGGTGGCATAGTTCTCATGTATTTTTTTCTGAAAAGCTACATGCACCATATTGTTGGGAGAATGCCATTTGTTTTTGGATATACTTTTGGTCATGTTAAGTCGATGTTCATCATAGAATGGTTTATATGCTTTTAATGTAAGAAAGTACTGTTTTTGTTGCTCTGAGAATTGGTTGTATGGTAATTACTAAGTATGGAGACAGATTGCAACTGCCAAGCTGGTAACATGGTTTGAAACTAACCTGCTATGTCTTCCTAAATGGTCAGAAGGTACTTTGTCCTTGACTTTCTTTTCAAGAATGGCAATGTGTTGGTCAAGCATAGTGTTGACTCCTGCCTCACATCACATAAGGATTTTATTAGAAAAGTAGTAACTGTTACTAAGACTTTAACTTTCAAAATTTGGCATTTCATTATTTACTTTTCTGCTTGTTTCTCCAAAAGCTGTTTTTCTCCACTAACAGTATTAACCTTGGCTGCCAGTACTTTCCAAACTATAAGCTTACCTCAGGAGCTCTGTGTATAACAACTCTTCTGTCCGGTTTGTTTTATAAGCTAAGTTGTTTGCTGCTCCCTTCAATTTTGAAATATTTAGCAACACCTTTTCATGGATATGCCTTCAGTACAAAAACCAGTGGAGAGCAATATGTGAAAGAAATGGATGGAAGTGATTAGGAGATGAAACAGACTTTATGGTTGGACGTATGTGCTGTTTTACTAGAACTTGCTTAGAAAATGTGGCTATAGAACACAGTATTGATCTGTGAGTCATGCAGCAGGGCTAAGCAGTCTAGTAGAGAAAGCCCTGTGCTGGGTATTAGGCTAGAGGATTGGATTTCTGATCCTTCTACCAGAGTTGTGCTGTGGGTCCTGGAGGTCTGCGCTTAAACTTCTATTCTTTCCATATGGCTGGAGGTGTTTTCATTACTGTTGTGAACCATTATCTTCTGTGCAAGCTTTCATTCAAATTAATCTGCCTCTTGGCTCTCCTGCTCCACACAAGGTAACTGGAGAAGTCATCAAGTATGCTAAGCTGACAATGACAAGTGCTGGGAAGTCAAAGCAAAATATTTTCTTTGAAATAAGCTTTTCTCTAGCTGGAAGTGGGAAGTTTCCCAGAATGTTCATTTGCAACCTTCAGTTGTTGACATACAAAAGCTGAACTACCTGGCTACAAGAAGAGTCTTGTGTCATGTTAGTTCTTCTGCAGCCTTCTAAAAAGGAAGTTACTGACATCACATGTAGAAGAAGGAAAAATGTAATGTACCTGGTTAAGTAATGCTTGTTTGGTGGCATGTTTTGGAAGTGGAATGACCTAGAAACGTATTGGCAGGTGGGTACTTCAATTGCAGTATTTTCCTGAAGAGATACCTAAAGAATAGGTGTGGCTTGAATGGACCCTCACTAGACGCAAGAAAGGAGAATACCATAACCTATTCTAACTTGAGAAGAAACTCTAGCAAGGCAGCCGGTAGCAGTTCCAACCAAAGTAAAATCAGAAAAACAGCAGCAGAAGACTGACCAATTTAAAGAAGTCAACATTTCTGATGCATTAAAAAGTTTCGAGGAAGACCTTTACCCCCAAATAGTCCCAAACTTAATTAAAACGCAGTTTTCTACCAAAAGCTCTGTCAGGGAACTAATTAGGGTTCCAAAAGATGCATACCCTCAAAGATGCATATGTAGTGCTTCTCAAATAGACGTAAGTGTAAGCAGACCGGAGTTGTAATGTTGTTGTAGTTGGGAATGTTTTGAATCCCTATAAGAGCTTGAGTTACTCATGTACTATATAGACTGGAAGAAATAAAATGGAAATAAATTGAGGCTCCATTTCCGAAGACTGCAGAGACAATTTTAAAATATGTTTCCACATTATCTAGCACTATTTTTTTATTTTTATTTTTTACCGTGGACATGGATTCAAATTTCTGCATTTCTAGATTTGCAACAAGGAAATGAGTCTGTAAGATGAGTGCCCTACTGCTGGGTAGTAGCTGCTCAGTTAGGTTTGGCTTCTTTAATTGTGCTGTTTTATAAAATTTACTTTGAAAGTTTTCATTTTGTGTTTGAATGCAGGAAAAAAATTGCAGAAACCACAATGCTTTTTGGTTTGTGGAATTCTTGTTTTCTGGCCAGACCTCACTAAACAGACATTAAAAGCTTTTAAAATACTCTTTTTCCTTTTTAACTATGTTCATTCCAGTGTTCAGTTTCTCTTCTAGACCGCATCCAGGCTTGGAGATCCATAGCTGTGACAATAAAAGAGGTTATTTTTCTTTTTTGTTCTCTTCCCACAACCACTGCCCCAGATGTTAGCTCGTGAAAATGCCTGCTCTCCTGCGGTTTTAAGTTGTTCAGAAAGCAGCCAAAAGTTCAAGCTTGTGTTAAGTCAGGTTCGGAACTTTGATGCTCACCTCTACAAATTAGAAAGTGAAGTGAATTTGCCATGGCAAGTTGTTTTTCCTCCATTTTTTTTTTTATTTTAATACTATTGGAGAATGTTGGAAGCCATCAAATCTTATTCCCTGTTACATAATGTGCTATTTACCAGTTTTGCTGTATACTGGACATTAGATTCATACTTTTTCAGCTTCAGTGAAAAAGTAGATAATACAGAAAACATGATTTTCCTCTCTTCAAATGACACGGAGATATTTCATTTGCTAAGATAAGTGTTGCATTGCCTCAAAATGTACTTATGAAGGTATCTTGGTAGAGGATCTTGTGAAACTTCATAATGTCATGTAGGTATCTTACTGTCAGAAGCTGCAGATGTCTTCTTTTTTAAAGAACAGCTACTTCAAAATAAATTTGAAATGGTTGGAGTTGGGCTCCATGATTCTTGTGGGTCCCTTCCACTTCTGGATTTTCTACGATTCTCTAACGGTGCTTTCTTTGTCTAGAGAAAATGGATGTTTATTTCAGGTCATTGTGTTGGGACAAAGGAAATGAGCCACTTTAGTACAGTCTCATGGTGGTGTTTCATTTTATCTTGGTGTTCCATTGCTCAAAACCAAACCGATCTCTTTAATGCACTCACTTATTGTTAAATGTAACTTTGTTTACATACAAGAAAAAGAATGAAATTAGGGAACATATTAGATGCTGCAGTTGAAAATAATGAGATTCCTCCTAAATCCTCTAGGCAGGAATCATCAATACAGGGATTAGGAGGTTGGACACTGCTGAAAAGCAAAGTTAGAATTCTTTATGGACACTCTGGTTTGGAGAGAGATGCAGGACCAGAGCTGGCATACTTAAAAACGAACCCACTTCTTTCTCATCTGTTGGTGGCAATCTAGAGACTTTCTCTTCCCCTCAACTGTTTGCAGCTGAGTGTAAGTAAGGCAGTGGTGGGTTAGTTTTGATGAAATAAAATGCCTTAAAGAACAAGGTGCAACCGTGATGCAGAACCATTAATTGTGCTCCAGGATCTTAAGAAACGAGACTTCATCAGGCTTAGTTCCTTTGCTGAAGATATTTCTTGCTGGTTTATGATTGAGTTGATTAGTATTCTGTTCAGGAAAAATGAACCAGCCCAAAGTGAAAGCGTTAAGGCTGTGATAGCAGCTATCATCATTCGCGGATGAATGCTTTTGGCTTGCACTTGAGAAGTGAGTGGTGTCTGGGGCTGAAGCTGGCTCCCTCATTTGGCTGGCGTGTTGGTACCTCTCCTTGTCACTCCTCAGCAAGAGTCAGGTAAGCTGTCCTCTGTGCAGTGTTGTTGGACTGAAGGTTGAGCAAAGAGGTGAGGCAGAAAGGACAGTTGGACAAAAATGTAGAGCAAAATCAGGTGGGTGGGAGAAAAGGACAGAGTGGGACTGTTAACTAGCTGTATAGCCCAGTGTTAATTTTTGTAATTGCAGGGGTGATGGTGAGGCTCCAGGCTTAGTTCTAGAAGAACCTCTTTGGAGGGAATTTCTGCAAGTGATAGATTGGAAACTTTCATTTGGTACCCCCACGTTCTGTTTCACAGTGCACAGGTTGTAGTCCTTGAGTTGTCAGTGGGCCCTTCTGCTTAGCCAATGCTGGTGTTAGTGTCTTTTAATATTTACTGTTGATATCTTTGGTACTTGCAATAAAAACCTTTCACGCTTTGAATAATCAAGCTCAGAGTCAACCTCTACATGCCATTTGTTATGGCAGAACAATCCCTGATAAGCTCACCTCGAACATGAAGTTATATGGCTTCACAAATGAGCTGTGAGCTATCAAAAGCTTACATGAAGTAGTTTGTGATATGCTGTGTTATCCTTGGTGCTTTAAAGTTATTTCCAGAGCGACCAGATTAATCAGAAGTATCACAGAAGTATCTTATGTTGGCTTGGACTGATTTTTTTTCCACAAATTCCTGTTCCGTTGATGTGGTAACTCAAATAGTTTAGGAAACTAGCTTATGAAATGTTGCTGTGCCCCCACCCCCAGCATGCTGCGAGTTCCCACCACTGCCTTTCACCACTGCCTTCATTTTCCATTGAGGATATTTTTCTGGGAACACTCTTGAAGCCAGATCACTAACGTGATCAGGGTTAAACAAAAATGAAATCTTTGGAGGGCTGCAATTTGTGGAGGATGCGTGAGACAATGACCTGCAAGCCTGCTTTACAGAAATAACAAATCCTGGAATGTGGCCTAGATTCCCCACTGTGCTCTGAAGGAGATGCTTACAATATTGTGTTTTTTCGTTTCTTCTAAGGCACTGAGTAAGATTGTCCTTATTCTGGCTGCAACTACAGTAAGAAGGCATGGCTACAAGCCTCAAAGGGTTTAACCCCTCAAATGGTTTAAATGAGAGGCTTAATTCTCAATTAATTTGTGGAACTCAATGAAATAAGGTGTAGAAGTTGGTTTTGTTTAGAGCTAAAGGTTTATCTGAATTGTAATATGCTCAGGGATGCTAAATTAGGTGGATACAAGAAGACAGAAGTCTTGCAGCAGAAAGAATTGAGTCGATGATATAGGTTGGTGGGAAGGAACAAATCCCACAACTGCCCATATTTTCCTGTGACTCGCCATTGGTTAGGTTGCTGGGGTATCTTGAATTACATGTGCTGGCTGTTCTGCTACACTGAGATTTTTCACAGTAATAGCTTTCCTCTTCAGTATCTGCCGTTTGATGTTACTACGCAGCAGTTTGTTACACCGCTCACTGTGCTGGTCACCATTTCAATTGGAAGATATTTTCATTGATCAATGTGGGCACCTCTCACTTTCTCCACTCTTTCTCTCTGTATGTGGTATCAATAATTCCAGTGTTCCAATATAATTCCAGTAATTCCAATATAATTCTAATATTGTTTGTGATCTGCTACAGGGTTGGTAGCTCTTTGAAACATCTCCCAAACTTTAAATGCCCTTCTAACGTATTAAATATTCATCTGAAATTCACATTTAGACTTACAGAGGTGACAGTAACTTAGAAATGACATTACTGAAAGCAATAATTTGGGCAATTATTTACTCTCAACAGGGATATATTTTACTACTAAAAAATTTCAAATATTTGCTTCAAATGGTTGATGAATACTGGCTGCAGACTGAAGCGTAGCTGCTATGGAAAATTCCAGGAAAAGGTGTAAAATGATGAGTGAAAAATGTCAAGGGTAATATTTGTTTAATGTGATTTCATTCATACGTTTATATCCAAAAATGTCTCTCTAGGTCATCTGAGAGTTGTGCTGTTGAGTCATGTTAGTCCTTTTCTTTTTCACATTTACTCCATTTTGTTTGTACTTCCCAAATCTATTTTATTTTTCTCATTTTCTTTTACCCTGCTGGTTTGTTCTTTCTTGGCTTTATTTTTAATTAGTTAAACATAAGTGGCCTTTGACACAGCAAAGATTATGAAAACAGTGGGACATTGGTTACTGCTTTGAAAAAGTAAGGCAAATATTTTTGTGTGTTTGTTCTCCTTTGTCTATTACCTCTCTCCTGGGGTTGTATTGTCAGTGAGTGAAGTAAAGCAGCCACTTGAAGGGGAGAAAGGGAATTTTCTTTAGAGGCTTTCTTAGTTTTCTGCGTATAATGGCTAGAGGTTCTAATAAATCTTAGCTCATTGCACTGTGCAAAGCTACAAATGCACAACAAGAGTCTCTGAAGTTTACAGCATGAAGCGTTATGACAGACCAGACCTGGCAGTGAGATGAAACACTTGAATTTTAAGCATGCATATCAACAACCAGAGATTTGGAGCCAGTATCTGATCATGTTTAAGGCTGCTTGAAAACTTGCTCTCTTATAATGCTGTCTAAATGGTAGCTAACCTTCTGGAAACCTCATCTTTTATCACCTTTCTATGGTCATGGAGTAGATGGTTGACAGGAGGCCAGAGCCTGTTTCCTAGCTTTGGTGCCAGCCCAGCCCTGCAGACTAGCTAATATACTCTTCCACTCACTTAAAACCTTGTCATGTGCATTACCAAAGGTGGTCAGACTGTGCTTGCTTGGTCTCGCTCGAGGTTTGTGTTGGATTTCATTTGAGACCAGAGGTAGAGGTGGTTTAATGACTGATTCTGTAGCCAATAGGTAATACAGATTCCTGAGAAACAAAGGCATGAGTACTGTTCACTTGCTTGACTTAATCCAAAAGTTTTTACTGAGATTCTGATAGTTAAGCAAAACTTAAGTTTTGTTGGAAGAACCATGCAAAAATAATCAAGAATCCTGTGTGTCTGCATGCTATGTGTAATGGAACTGGTTAACATCAGAGCGGTTTGAGGGCATTTCCAAACAGATCTGTCAAAGGATGGAAGATCTATACTTGTGTTGCCTTCCCACAGAGTGCTGCTTGGGAATTGCTCATTGTCACTTGTTGCAGGTGACAAGTATTAAGTGCCTTGTGACATGCCTAAAGGGATCTTTTGAATTCTGTTTCCTGAAACCTACAGGTCTGTTTCAGGGCGCCTTAAAGGACTAGTTCTCCTTTTCCCCAGCTGCAGGTCCCCTCAGGTGCTTAACTAAATGTATGACAAGCTCTTCTAACCCTTAAGAAAAAAACTTTAGAGCTTTAATGCAGCTGGCTGTCACTGGGTGCTCTGTGGGGCTGCACATCCATGGCAAAGGCACTTCTGAACTCCCAACCATTTGTTACTGAGCCTTCACTTGAGACCCAAGAGCTGTTGAGATGAACCCCTCTGAGAATGCTTTGAGGGCAAGTTTTTATTGTATTTTCCTCTATCTACCTCCCTTCACATATGAAAGTGGTTTGGGGATTGTTTTTATTTTTAGGATAAGCAAATATCCTTATTTTTGGCTAATATTATAGATAGCTTAAGCAGTCTTCTCCTTGGAGGCCTGTGCGTGTCCATTCCATGGAACACATGCAAGGCAAGCAGCTTGTGCAGAGCACTTCCCAGGTTTGGAGCCTTTATGACTACAAGGATTAATTTATGTAGTGTTTCTAAGCAGGGGGCTTTAGTGGTTGTTGATATTTCCCAAATCACTGAGGTGCACTTCACAAACATGATCAGTATTGTCCTGTTCATCCCGCTGCAATGAACTGAAGGAAAACAGGTGAAGTTTGGAATGAATCACTTTAGAAATATCACTGCCCTCTCACATTGCTGTTGGAGAGATTACTACCAGCTTGGCAGTAGCTGTGCCCACTTGTCGTTCTGCACTATAGAAACGATGCTGTCTAGACAGACAAAAGGTAAGTGATGCTGTAATAAATAGTACCTGATGGACTTTGCCTGAATTATGTCTGACTACCACAAAAGGGAAAAATAAATAAAATAATCGAGATTTAGACGTGCTTGAATTAAACTGTACATAATGCTTTCTTGAATGAACTAATGAAAATTTAAGCTTCATGCCTGTGGAATTTGATTTTAGAAAATGAACAATGCCTTTATATTTAAAAGGGTTACTGCTGTAGTGTTGCAAATATAAAATAGTTGACATTTAAAATGTCAATAGTTTCAGCATTTACTGTAGAGTTCTGACATTTTAATAGTGACCACTGGAGCTTTTGTTTGTTTTAAATGCTTCGCTTAAATTCTTTTGGCAAATTATTGTCAGGCTGGGCATCTTTGAAAGGTGGCAGCCTCTTCTGGGACTACAGCTATTGGGGAACCAGAGCCCCTGGTTTTGATGGTGACAGCCCTTCAAAGAAGGTCAGTCATAAAAATGAGCACTTGTTTCCTACTTCTGGCACTTGCATTTTGCTCATGGCAGGAAGAGAAATTCAAGAGGTGGAATGCTAATTTCTTGAAAATTGATGTGTATTGGAATTTTTAAGGATCAAAACTAGACTGGGCCTTGGCAAACCTTGTTCCTCCTAGAATTTGGAAGGTTGGGTGGCTTTTGCAAATCCCATCCCTCTGTGCCTTGGTTTCTAAGGTGTAAGAGGTTGGATGATGATGATGGTTTTTTAAAACAATCATACCGAGGTTAGTGTTAGGAAGTGGTTTCTGTGACATTTGTAGAGAATATAGCATCTTCAACTCTTTTAGGACATGACAGTTGTGGTTTCCCTATAGAGGGCTAGGAATCTATGCTCAGTTATTCAGTGTTTTATGGCCACTAACGAAGGGCTTACAGAGAGCTTTTTTCTGCTTGAATGTTGACCATAAATGACATTGAACTAACACTTTTGCCAGGAAGATGCTGGAAAAAGCAGCATAGCAAAACAATTCATTCCATGGTATTCTCACTCCCTGCACACATACTTGCCTTACATACACTTCTAGTCCAGTTTCTGCAGTATAGATCTTACGAGCACCTGCGTGCCTATTTTAGCCCAAAGTAAAAAGCCCAGTACAGGGATTTGTTCCACGAAGTTTCATACAATCTGCACCACGTGCACAGTAAAAGGAATCAAAATTCTCCCTTTTATATGGAGAATTGAAGCTAAGTTCAATTGAATGCCTTTTGGCTGAAGCAAACTGCACTTGAAGCTTGCCAAAGTATACTTATTCTAGTGAAATTTGCTGTGTTTCAGCTCTGTCTGTAGGATGAGAAATTGCAGTCAATGCATAGTGTATGTGTATGTTAGTCATCTTATTCTTGGCTTTAATCATAAGCCACACCATAAGCTATTACTGCTAATTATAAAAACGTTGTGACCCTATACCATAGTGATGAACTGAAAACAGATTGCCTACTGCTGTTTTAATCCCAAAATTCAGCACTGCAGCTAAACAAAAGCTGAGATGTTGTCAGCTGTGAATCTTATAAAAATATATTTACTTGGTTAAAATTCTTGATTATAAAAATAGTTGAAGAACCCAAATAGATTCTGTTTATAGTTTATATAAATGTAGTGGCTTATTTTTTTCTTAAAAGTATGGTTTTTTTTGGATGTGGTATGGAGATTTTCTGTTTTGTTACAATTCTAGAGGTTTTTTTTTTCCAGTGCTTTCTAAGGCTTTTGGAGTCTTTGTGGAAGTGATGCTGCCAAATACACTGATTTTCTTTCAGTAGAATGTATGGTGAGGAATTGCCAGCATCCATGCCTACAGAGAGGAGTCTGAAGTTCTTGAACTGTGCTCAGCTTGGATCTTAAAACATTTCAGCCTTCAGAATATTTCCCATGAAGTTAAAAGTTGAGATTTATTTTCTGTCTGAGATGAATGCTATTTAATAAAGGGCCCAGGTGAGCTATCTCCAATTCCATGAACTAAAGGATTAGAAATCCTTTATGTTCTCTGGCATACTATATATTGCACCAGACAATTGAATTGAAAGGTGTGTGAGGAAAAATGAGGTGAGGCAAGTGTTCTGGGTGCTCCAGAGGAGGCAGTTGGGAGAACCTGCATTGAGCAGTAGAGGAGTGTGGCAGGTGACTGACTTGGCCATCTGTGAGCTACTTCTCTGCATGAGATCGGTGGAAAGGATCAGAAGCAAATCCTGACAACAACCCTTTAATTCCTTTGCAAGAGAAGGGAGCTGAGTTGGTGTCCTCCCTCTTATATACAGTGTGGTGCTGTGGTTTCTGTCTCTACAGCTTTTTAAGGGGCTATTTTAGATTTAGAGATCACAACGTTCTGGTGCCATGTCACAGTTCTTGCAGTTCTGTTTGAAATATTAAATAACTGACCATAGGATTCTTGAAATGGGAGCTATGTATCTTTGCAGCAAATTCAACTAGTCTGTGCTTCTTGAAGGGAAAAGAGGAGGAAAGAAAAGCTTGTGGCATGCCCTCTGTGCAGTCTGCAGAGAGGCTGGTGTGTGAGCAAGGGGCAGTGTGCATGTGCAGTGTCCTGGGAGGAAGGGCATTCAGGGCCATTTCTCAAAGGAAAAACTGTAGCTGTGCATCTGCTTCATGCTGTGTCTCCCTTCATACAGCTATTCCTCACCTTTCCAAACAGTCTGGAAGCCAGTACAGCAGTGCTGCATCGTAGATGTGGGTGTCTTGTGGTTATAAAGGGAACAAATAAGGTAAAAGATGGAGAAGAATAGCTCCTATGGCACACACTTATGCACACACTGATTAATTGTGCCATGTCAGTGGCCTTGAAACGCTGCTGGAGACGCTGTGGTGCCTGCAGGTTTTCCCAGCAGCTTTAGTCTCCGTGTGTCATGGAAAGATTAATGCTGCGAGACACATGACATAAGGCTATAAACTGACCTCACATGCCCCACGATGACTTTTGGAACTGGTAGATAAGGTTGTTCTCCAGCTTCTTTTTGTATTTAATGAGCTATTATCTTCCTGCGGGATCCTGTAAATAGTGCCATGATTTCTCAGTGATGCCTAGGGGCTAAAAAGATGGCCTTTTATGGTCATCTCTCGGATGTGGTGTGGTTTTCAGTAAGGAGTTAACGTTGGAAGGTTATTGTTGTAGCTCTAGTGCGTCACACATGCCTATTTACTTGTTTTGTCTTTGGTTGTAAGATCTAGAAATGGAGCAAAGACACTTGAAGCCAAGCTCCTGATGATGTTTACACCTCCATGATCTACTAGGACAGGAAGAACTAGTCACAAACCTTACTGTGTTTTTAAACTGCCCTAGAATGGCTTTCCCTAGCAAAACTATTTACAGTCTGTGGTTTAACAGATAACCATATAAATGACTTTTTTCAGAAGGGGGAACTACCAGTTACAGCTCTGGCTGCTATGTAGTACTCAGCAAGCTCTGTTTACGCAGACTCCTAAAACTGAAGCAAGTTTGAACACACTAGGACTGAATGTTGGAAAAACTTCCCATTTCAGGGTGCACTTCTGATGTTTAAACCCATATCTTCCTGCATTATTCATTCTTCTGACTTCAGTTTGGATAGAGTCAGCCTGAAGTAGCAACGTTTTTGCTTAGCTTTCTGTGCATTATAGCAATATTGCTTTGGTAATGGTAATTTCCATACTAAAATCAGAATATAAGAGCAAATAAAGCTTTCTTTATTCAAAAAGTATTACAAAAGATCTGAAGGATATGGATTGTCCATTTTTAATGTCTTTGCAAATCTTATGACAGCACTCAATCATATTTTGTTGTCATGCTTTATGGACATGGCTGTTCAGTTATTTTTCAGAATGAAATTCTATTTGTATTAGAGGTGCTATGGCAGCTTTTTTCTGTTAGCAACACAATAAAATAAATTTGTTTTATATCAACCGCTGCTTTAGTCATCTACCTTCAGAAGGCCTTCAAATGTTGGCAGAGGAGGTGGATTCTTTCAGCAGTGTCTGAGTTCTGAGAAACTTTGCTTGATGTCCTGTCACGGCTATTTTCTGCGAAGTATGTTGATGCTTGTCTGGTATTCTCTTAATGCTATTTGCCCTGGTAGTGAATAGATGTGCAGAAAGGAAAAGGAAGCAGACAATGACTTAGTTACATGCACGCTTTGATTCTCCCTTGCTTTCAAGGCTCAGCTATCCTGGTATAAAAATACCGAGGAGGGTGGCTTGCTTTCTAACACTGCAGCAGAAAAAAAAACAGAAGTGAGATGTGGTAGATCCATAGGTGTTCAGATTAGTCCCCGCTCTCCTATTTCATTGTTTATATGTTAATTTCCTAATGTGTATGAAAGACCAGGGTGTCCTACCATTATTCTCACCCAGCTGGTAAGTTGTGACCTGCCTGATGATAAATACTACTTTGTTCTGAAGTTGCGTGTTCCTTCTGTAATAAGTTTATCTAGAATCATGCAGGAAACTCCTCTTTGTGGCTTGGATATGATCAGCATATGCCTTACTAAAATGAGGACTCCTACTAGTCTGAATCAAACCTGTAGATTTTGAGCTGACGGTGAATTAGCTTTCTGCTTTTTGCTTTTGCTTCTCACTTGCATTATTAGAGGGAGTGGATTTTATTTTGAATAGAATGATCTTGATCTAGTCTTGTTTTCCTCAAGATGCTGGCTTTGTAGCCAAATAGTGTCAGAAATGCCAGGCAGAGGAAGGCTTCTGAAGAATCCACCAGGAGGGAAGGCATTGATAACACGAGAACACTCTGAAGCGTGAACAGAGATGTAGGCTATTGGCAAAGCTAACAAAGAACTTGTGAGGAACTGAAAGTTAGGAGTTAAAGCCTGTAACAGGCTGTATGAGTGCGTATATATATACATACGTATAAAATCATCTGCTGAATTGCAAGGAGTGATTAAAATGGCTTTTGTATAGAACTCATGAGTTCTAACAACTGTCCCTACTTTTTCCAGCAGCTCTGACAGTGAAGCATTCTGACACCTTTTGCTGAGGATTCTCATTTAGTCCAGGAGAGCTGCTACTCCAGTTTAAGTTAGGAGATAGCTTGGTATTGACCCAGTCCTCCTGGTCAGCAGCATGGTGGCAGATAAGCTTTGTCAGGAACTGAAAGCCTCAGTACAACTGAGAGGCAAATTCATCCCCGAGCTAACTCCATTGAAATCTGAGTTACGATAGCCCATAGGATTATTCAGTCCTGAATTATTCCCTATGTAACTAACGAGTTTTATTAAAGGCCTAGATTAATGGGATGTAGCTTTTGCATTTAAGGGTCTGTTATCTTCTAGTCTTCTGTCTTGTTTACTTTTACAGAAGCTGCCATCCTAGTCAACAGTTAAATTGTGTGCCTCTATGGCAACTTTCAATGAAAGAATGATTTATTTGTGCATGCATACGCATCTTGGACCTCATTTATAACTTAAGGGATATGTCTGAATTGCTGCAAGCATGATGGTTTATGGTTTTAAGTAAATAATTCTACTCCATTGGAAGCCTACTAAGGGAAAATACTAAGTGATTGAGAAGCAGCTATGATGTGCTAGAGGTCTGTTAGATTTGGGTGGGATATAAATTCATTGACCCTGTATGGAACTCCTCTAAATCCAGAGACTTCAAGCTTTGTGTGTTTTGTTCCTTTTTAATCTCTGAATCTGAGGCGTAGTTCTCAAGCTGGATCGATCACAGATGGAATTGCAGAAGATGAGCACCACTGGCTTTCAGAAAGTATTAGCTATTAGTCATAATAATTATTTCTTATTGGAAGTTGTGTAGTTATCAGCTTGTTCCACATGGAAAAAATATGGTGTACATCTGGATTATTTCTAAGTTTTTCCTGGAGTGCTAAATGTGTATTTCATGTGTTTATACATTGGCATTTTACATTATGGATATATTGCATATAATATATACATATATTGTTTTATTATTATTAATATTACATATTATTATTTTATTTGCATTATAGTTAAGTAAAACCTACTTCTTAATATATTTAATTGCTTCTGAGTATGGTTTCATTAGACCTAATTCTGCTTTTTGGTTTTATTTCTGTAATTCTGGAGCTAGCTGGTGTTTCTGTGGTTGTGCTGAAGGTAGAGCTAGGCTCTATCTTGTAGGCTTACATCAGGAAAAAAATTAGATATTTGCAATCCAAGCTTGTTAATGATATGGAAAATAGTAATGTTTGTTGTTGCCTTTGGTAGTTTATATGGGAGGGAGAAGCAATATTACCCAAGTAGAGGGCTACAGCTGAAATGTGCAGTATGAACAGTCACAACTGTGTATATAGTATGTTAACCAGAAGAGCTGCATGGGTGTATTACTTCGACTGTTTTTCCTTTGGAGGGCTCACAGAACCTGTACAAGTAAGCTCAGCTCTGTGGTGGAATTTAATACCAACAGCATTCCCCTGATAGGGAAGGAGTAAGGCATGGCAGGGGTACCTGAACTTATGCTGTGGGTCTGAATGAGCCATCGGGTAATATTGTGGAGCTTGGTGATGTAGAGACTTGATATAAGATGTGCATTTAAAATTTCATAATCTTTATTCTTTCCTAACCCCAAATTTAGGTATGGGTGGGATAAGCTATAAAAGCAAAGTACTCCGTGCTTCCTGAGGCTCAGAAGTAATACTCTGTTTCTCAAGCGTTCCCCTCTGCCTTTACATACTGTCTAAATAGTTTCTGTACTAACCCCCACTAAGTCACACCAGGCTTGTTTATCATCACTGTCCCTAAGTTTTCTCTGGTGTTATCTTCATGAAAGCCAAGCAGTGACAAAAACGCTTTGGAGCCCTATGGTGCTAAGAAACCCTGAAAATGAGTCAGCCTTAAATAATTAGTAACAGACAACAATTGCTCTGTTTTCCAAATACGTGAAAACTCCTCGGAGTTGCTATGCGAGTTAATTTGACATGATTTAATTGCATGGTACTGGTCTGTGAGTCAGAAAATATATAGAGCGAGCTTTGTTTATGGTCATGTTATGTTCCAAAAGCATGTGTGTATCTGCTTGCCTCTAGGAAAAATACCAGCTTCTCTGGCAATGACTCGCTAAAGTTGGGAACCCTCCTCTGGTTCACTTGCAACTTTGAAAAACCCTGCTGCGTAGGAAATGACACGTGGCTGGCTTGAAGTTGGCAAGGCCTGGGGAAAGGGATGTAGGAGCTGAAGCAGAATTGCACAGCGTGAGCTATTTTTGTGTGCGTGCTTCTTAGGGACCTGTGCTCAGTGCTGGGAGACCCAAGTCGCGATGCTTGCGTATCTTGCACATCACACAGTGCTGTGTGTGTAGGGGTTGTAGGGCTCTGGGATCGCTGCTTCTGTCTTGGTCCAGGTCAGTTACACCCCACTTGTGATGGTGACCCATCTTACAGACACTGCCAGTGCTTCTTTTTGGGGCAGGAAAACCTTCCTTGCTACTTAACAGGCCTGCAAAGCTCAGCACAGCCCTTGGTAACGTGGTCGTCCTTACATCTGCACACAAGTCGTATTTATTCAGGAGGGAGTGGTCACTTGGGTTTACAGGTTGGAGCTTTTCTGGTGCTTTAGACGTTGGCCTGCCAGGTCACAGAAGTCTAGAATTCTTTGCCCATGTATAGCAGGAGCACCGTTTCCTCCTCTGTTTCTAAACCCTTTAAATATTTTAATCTGGTGACTTGGGAACGATTAATAATGCTTCGGTAATGTATTTTGATAGATATTTGACAAGAAAAGTACTATTTATAGGAGTTGTATTGCATACCCTGTAGTAAATAATATTTATAAATGACCAATTTTTTTCTTAGTAGAGAACACAGTCTAACATGACTCAGATGGGGAAAGGAAAGCTCCCTTTTAGAATACTAATAATGCTCTTCCAAATTATTGGTTTTTAATTACTTGTTGCCAGAATTATGATGAACTTTTTTGTCTGCGTGGTACCACAACTACATGTCAACATCCTGATGCTTGTGCAAGTGCCAGAAGCCTTTTTTCTGGCAACTTATGTATGCTTTTTCTCTGGTTTGTGAGATCACAAGAGCCCAGTTGTTTTTTCTCAGAGAAAGGGCATTGTCCTGTCTCCTTCAGGGAATGAAGACAGGGTCCGTGATTCTTTAGGAATGTTTGGAGAACGTTTTCGTGCACTTATCTTCCAAGGCCTGTACAGAAGTTGACTGAAGGATGGAATAAATTACAGATGTTCCACTACCTCAACTGACAAGCTAGCAATGTAAGCTTGCTTACGTTAAAATACTGCAGAATACAGGCACACTTAGCCTGGAATTGTAGGAGCAACTGTGGTTCCAGACTAAGTGTTCAGAAATTCATTGTTGTGTTCTTGAATTGATTGCTCTTTCACATATTTGTGTAAAACCTGTTTTATAATTCAGAAGTCTTTTAAAAAACAAAACAAAACAAACAAACAAAAACAAAAAACAACCCACAACCAATCTACACACAACTAAGTCTAAAATCCAGTGGTGCCTGGAAGCAGTGCTTGCCTGCACATCCAGCTCTTTCATGGGGGATTGTACCGTGGTGTTAACAGGATGTTATTCCATATAAACTGTGAACCCATCGTACCCTAACTGAGGCTCATAATTAAAGGATCTTCGCTCTGTAGACACTTCTTGATGAAGAGCAAAGACACAGATTCCAGAGAGCAATTGAGTCCTTTAAAGATCTGATTCTTTAATGGTCTTTGGTGATGCCTTTTTTTTCTGGTTGTGGAGGAAGACTAAATATGTGTTTACATTAGTATTTAAATTCAGGTCAGGACTGTGCTTTTAACACACACGGCCTCACATTTTGGCTTGCATGGAACAATCTTGGCGCAGTCTCCAGCACGTTACCTTCTGTGGTCATGCCTCCAGAAGGTCTTGATTACCATTTTCAGTAATAGACATCTTTTTCCTATGGCTTTGAAGTAAAACATGACACAACAAAGAAAAGCTACATGGTCATCTAAGCTTGTTGGTTGCACAGCTTTGTGGTCATAAATTATTCTGTAAGAGCTTCATGTGTTACTGGCAGAATGGAATTCAGCCCCTCAGGAGCTGCTTTCGGGTTTTAAGCAAAACCTCTTCATGTTTGCAGAGACTTGTCACTTCAAAATTTCATGTTGCATTCCAATATATGGACATACAAGGCGTTCCCCTGTATTTCCTCTGTCCTCTGTTTTGTCTGTAAACACTTCCGAGGAGATTCAAGCTTGGTCATCCACCAAACAGCAGAATTCTCTGCAGATTTTTGGAGGCTTTTTGCAAGACAGATACGGGCTAGTTCACACAGTTCAGTCTGGGTATATTTCTGGGTGGCTATTTCATGCAAGTATTGCTGCTGTGGAAATTTTAGAAAATAATGAAAGTCCCTTCTCTAGGGATTACCCTAATTCTGGCCAGTGGATGAGCTTCTTGTTTATTGTAGCCAGGTCTAATATAAGAATTTGCGCTCGGAGTAAACATGCATCAATCTAGTTGCCACTGGGTAGGCACACACAGTACATAAACAAGAAATAAGAAGGAATCTGTAGCTCTGCATACTTGAGTTGTACTAGGGACAGGATTGGAATAGACTGTTCTGAGATACGGCGAAAGCTGGACCAGGAGCTGAGGCTGTGATGTGTTGTTGTTTTTTCTTTTCCAAAATTGCTTTGTGGAAATTCTCTGGTAATGAAGCTTTTTCTACATTGGCACGTGGCATTGCGTAACATCAGACAATTATATTTTTTTTGTTGTATAAATATTTGCAAAATTTGTAATATAAATGATAGCTATATACATGTATAGCGTAGATGATATTTATATATAGAAGAAATAGTGCAGGAACTTCAGCTTCAGGAGTTACTTTGCATTTTGGTAGATCTCCTATCTACCTCAAGTTTTGGATGTTACTTAACATTTAACGTTTAAAAATCACAGAGCATGTTTCTGAAAGCTTGTACAAGATTGAAAACATGAGTGTTTGCTCAAACTTTTTCCTGCTGGAAGATGCTTGGCAGTTTTTACACGGTTCAAAAACATTCAAATCAGATCAGATGTAAATTTTTAAGAATTGTAGCTTTTAGATCAGGAACCAGACAGATTAATGCTTTGTGAATTAGATTAGAGTTGAAATTGTCTGAATGTGTTTGATACCAGACAGCTAACAAAAATTTTTTTTCCTCCTGAATTGGATTAAACTGTTGTAGTCACAGCAATTATGTGGTGGTTTGTGGCCAGTTTACTGACTCTTATTTAAATAAATTTTAAGGAATTTTGTAAGTTTGACCTTTTGTAACATCAGATAGCAGCAGGAGCTTGGAAGGAAACCAACTGGCTAAAGAAATGTCAGATTTTCTCAAGCATATAATCATTATTGAAGATGGATTATATTAAAACTGCAGAAAATCTTTGAAAACTCCCAAAGTGTTTTTTTTTTTTTTTTTTTTTTTTTTTTTTTTTTTTTAATTTTTAGTGCTTAGTTCCTGACAATTTGCAGGGCTTCACTTACAACATGCAATAAAAAATTAAGAAATAGTGGGTGGTAACTGCTACTCTGAATACTTTGATGTACTCCTGATGCTTTTGTCCTAGCTAATAACTACTTACTCTGCTTGCATACTAAAACTGTTAAATAACATCCTGCAGAAAGAGAAAGGAAGGAAATTCATGGGAATGTCTGACAGTTTCTCTGGAACTCTTACTTCCATTTTAAGTCAAGTGACAAATACTTAAATCTCTGTATCTGCCTTAAGGATGGTCCAAACCCAGAGTGACTCCAGAGTTGTTTGAAACGTGTACAAATAGTGGAAAAATCAGTGAAGTGTAATAGTAATAAATTCTTGCTGATCTGTACAGGATCAAAATCCAGATGGAAAAGTTTCTTTTGTATTTGCAATTTAATAAAAAATTTAATTAGTCACAATTTCATTTTAAGCTCAGAAATGGGAATGTAGCATCAGTGAAGGAATGCAGGAGCTTGTCAATGAAATCACTTTTTCCATCTATTATCCGTGTTTACTCTGTATAATGTTTTTTCTGGTCTTAAAAGCCACCTTCTGTATGTCCCTAACAGATATATGTAAAATACATATAAAATGTTTTTTTTGCTGAAATTGCAGCAAAATGATGTGAAACAAAGCAGTAAACTGTCTCTTGCTTTGTATAAAATAAAATAAATGAAACAACTTCGGGAGGGTTAACTTAGTTCTCTTGACAAAAGCTTTAATTTATTGCCGAAGAATACAGCTTGTTTTTCAAAATAGCTAGCTCTTAAGCAGTTTTTGTTAAATTATAAGGCCCTCACTTGTTCAATCCTAATTTTAATTTTACGAAGTTTAAGGTTACAAACATGAAAATAATCCAAAAAATCTATCCTGGTGTACCTACAATACTTGTAGCTGGGTTGAAGATACTCCTGGAAATTAAGCTGGTATTTATTACTGAGCAGAGCTAATGAAAGCTGATGATAGCTAATGAAAAGCAGCCACATCTCCTTTGTAGCAGGCTATTTCTCAAATGCAGAGAGAAATGAAAGGTGTCCCCTTAAAACATGAAACAACTGTGTCCCAGTTCTGTGGGATGGTGCCTGAAAAGATGCTTCAGGACTTGAAGCAAAACATCTGTAAGAGGTGGTGGGGTGTCTCTGCAGTTTTGTCACACATGAAATTCCTGGGGAGGGGAACAGAATAGGGCCTGAAGTGGGTTCTCTGCCCAGAACTTGCCTGCTGTCCTGATTTGTGTTGTGAGTTGTGTCAGAGCCGATATATCTCCAATATAGCTCTGCACGGAAGGGGTGAATGGGAGCACAATTGGTTGATCTTTCCCTTTCTTCTCTTTCATCTGTTTCACTGTACCTTAGCTTTGTATGCAGTGACTTTTTGTGCTGCCTCTTTCTGGATGACAACAGCCTTGTGTACTTAAAGGGTAATGCCATCTGGGCTTTGGAAGCACTGAAAAGTCAGTGCAAAATGTGAACTACTGAACTGGTATATTGCAAGAACAAAAACAAGTCAGGAGTAGAAAGCAGCTCTTTCTGTTCTTAGATAACAGAATATTCTACATGCCTAGGAGGGACACTAATATTTCAGGTTCAACTTTTAAATAAATAGATTTAAAAAAGAAGAACAAAGTAGTTCAAGGAAGGTAGGGTCAGCTCACTAGATACATTCAATTATTTGCTCTGTCACGTACTTAATAAAAAGCAAAAGAGCAAAATAGTGGCTTAAAGATGGGGTTGGAACTTCCTAGGTTCCTTTCAAGCTAGAGTGAGGAGATGGGCTGCTGGCTTTTCTAGGGAGGTGCACTGACACCCAATGTGCACCCAAGCTTTTCTTGCAGTTCTTCTGGATGAAAAAAAGTTTGTTCTCATACAAAACTGGGAAATTGAAGTTCTCAGCCTTGTTACCATCCCACTAGAAATGGGCCTAAGCCCACTGAAACCAGAAGCCAAATCTCATAACCACATAATAAAATCAGACCAGCTCTTTTTAATACTCAAGCTTTACAGTTTGCAAATGCAGACCCTTACCTGTGCTTTTGCAGATCATGGGATGCTTTACCAATATTATTATCAATATTTCAAATTACCAGTATTTCAGATCCTGAGTTCCTCAAGCTTCTGGTATATTTCCAGGGAGTTTCTTAGTCTAGAATCACTTCACCGCCTTTTGCTTAATTATCACAACCTTTGAATGCTGTGATCTTTCTTTTGTCCTAGGTGAGCTTTAGTACTAATCTTACCTGTAAAAACAAAAAGCATTTTTCTGTGGTAGTTTAAACATCCTTCTCCAGTTACAACTGTCTCCTGGTCTCTTCTTACCTGACGGCAGGTTACTTTTCTGTCAATGACTGCTCCCTTCCTGAACCAAATGAGCTACAAATGCTGTAAGCAGCTTAATGCATTTTGAGTAGAGATGATTAGGAAACCCACAGGCAGGTTGCACAGCCAGCAAACGGGAGATGGCAGGAGAGGCAGTAACCTGTACCATGGTGCAGTGCAGCTGGGGTAAGTATTGGTGTCAGCTAGCAGAACTGGTGCTGGTCAAGGTATGCCATGGCCTTCGCTAATGCTGTAGGTTCTTTAGAGGGCCGTCCTTTCCCTGTATAAACCACCCAGTAGCAGCCCTATGATGCCTCTGTCCCTTCAGAATTCTCATTATCGATGGTGGAAGCATTGTGACAGAGCTGAGAACAGGCTGTGAAGTTAAACCAATGTACTCATTACAATTGGGTTTTATTAACTTTAAGGTTGGGAAACAGAAGCGTAGGGAATAGATGCTGTGAGTGACCTCTTAGCAGAACATGGAGGACTTAATGTTCAGCTCTGTGGGCCAAAGTTTTAATGAAGACAGGTGGCAGAAATATCAATTGGTTCTAGGAACTGCACACCGGACAAGATCCATTACCTTGCAGTGCCTGTTTCACCTCAGGCTCAAACATTTTGGTCTGTGGCTCTTCGGTGTGTGTTCTAGAAAGGAGGAGGGAATGGTTTAGATACACACAGGTTTGGTTGCCAGCAAATCACCCAAATTTCCTTTAAGCTTTGAATTAAGTTTCTCCCTTCTTGGGAAGGGAGAAATTAGCTTTTGTTAAGTGCATACTGAATGGATTTCCCTATTTCATTGCTCACATTGAGAAGGAACATGAGCTTTCTGTATAACTCAGCTGTGTGCATGTGGAATATCCTGCGAGTCAGGTGTGCCTAGAGATCTGCCCCAAACCTCTCTTGGTTTCCTGATTCTTGCCCCATAAACAGTAGCTTTTTTGTACTAGGACTGACTTGTACACCATGGTTACTAGTCATAATGAGATCTTTGTTCTTAATTCAGATTTTTTGATTTCTCCCATATAAAAACAAAGCATCACTATTTCAAAGTATTTTTTAAAATTTTGGCTTACTCCCCACTTGCATTTGCCACTTGATGAAATGCCACCTGCCCTGGGAGGTTTGTGACCCTCACCCCTTGCTTGTGAGCTAGCCACCAGCACTGGAGAAAAAGGCTTGCTTTCCTATGGGCTGGATTTGTCACCTCCTTTCTTTAGGAGGAAGCTAATATTCTTTGCTGTATTCCAGTTCGTGGGGCCTGATGCTCATCCATCTGTAGCAGCTTTGCAAGAACCATGGTTTTACTTCCATGTCAGCTGTCTGCCCACAGGGTGAAATGACAGGATGAATTTTTTTGGTTAAGCTCATTACTTAAAAGTTGATTTGAGGGATTAATGGTCATAATGATGTTCTAGAACCTCGTGACCTTGTAAAAGTTCCTAATTTCTGTTCATTCTGTCCATCCATATATATGCGCATGTATGTGTTTATATGCACTGGGCAATGGGTACAATTGTCTTGGAAGACTGTCAGCATCTTCCACTGCATCTTGCTGACTCGAAACATCTTTTGCAAAAACTGTGCTTTTTTTTTTTGTGAATTTTCATCTTTCTGTCAAAACGAAAACCACCATTTGGGCAAAAAAGCATTGACTTTTAGATGGGGGGAAAAAAAAATGCTTAAACTACTCATACCTAGGCAATCACTATTTAACTGTTGTGGCAAAGGATCAGAAGTAAAATAGCCAGAGAATTGTTGTCAGGTGTTTAGCCTCCTTAGCTGTAAAGTTTTGCTTGTTTAAAGATAGATGAGTTCATATTCTTAAGTGGCCTTTTGTTCATAAGCAACAGCTGCTCAGCTGCAAGCACTAATGAGAAAAGGAAGATGCTTGGCAAGGACAAAAATGACACATCTATCTGCAAATCAGTTCTTAAAATTATTAGCTATTATAATTGTTAATTATATGCAGATAAACAGTGAATGATAGGTGGTTTACACTGAGTTTGGTCAGCAGTAGGCAGCCTGTGAAGGTAAGCTGCTTCAAGCCTTCTGCAAGGTTGTGCCACCATGTGTAGGGTTTTGTTCTTTTTATTATTAAAACTTGCTTGATAATTCCATTCTGTGAGTAAGCTTAGGCTGTGTGATAGTATTTGGGGTATTGATGGCTGAGGCGGTATTAATGGCAAGTGACAGCAAATGGCTTGTGATGTTTCACAGAATTGTCTCTTTGGGTTACAATAGTAGAATCACTGCTTAATGGAGCATCATGTATCCTACAGTCAGAAGGGAGAGAAGAATTTTGACAGTACCAGCACAAAAGACCGTTAATATATCATTTTTATTATTGGTAGTGTTCTTATTGTATAGAATCCTACATATGAATGATCTCCTTCTGTAATTTGTAAGGGTTCTTCAAACCATAAGATATCAAAGTAAAGTCTGGGTAGATACAAAACATTTAAGGCTGTGAGCAAGAAGACACTATAAAGATGGTTGAATTTAGTCCCATATTTTGTCCTATATCTTTTGAATCTTTGGGAGATGTCTTCTATGTCGAGTGATGGCATCTGAGCCTCTCTGCAGACAGTTTCAGCTTGGCAGCCCTCACTAAGGGGCTGTCAGAGAGAATTCATCCATTGCAGGGGATGGAGATTATAATAGAGACACCATTTTTTAGTTTGTGAAGTTTTTGCTTGTCTATGATTTTTTTCACTTTTCCAAATCAAAGAAATACGTGCTATTGATTCCAAAGCTTTCAATTTAGCAATTCAGTAGCTGTAACTGATGACTTTTCAGTCATGATGAATGTCAAAATACTGAAATTTCTTAAGATTTGCTTTCATATGAACTACAAATTGAAATGACAAGCACCTCTTCTTTGAAATGTAGTATTATTTCTTTGCTTGATATTACAGCTTTGATTTATTTATTTATTTTGCTTTCCCTGTATGCTTTATTTCTCCTTTAACTCTCTGGAAAGGTTTATGGAAAAGGTAACAAATCTCAAAATTAAAAAAAATATACAATTTGGTGGAGTAGATGTAGGTGAAGCTTTCAAAGAAAATAGAATTTCCACTCAAAGTTACAGACAGATTATCAGTAACCTAAACTGCACAGTTGCTCTACCAGAACAGGGTCAGGAGCAGCTCATGGTAATATTTGGGCTGAAAGCCAGCCTGTGGCACTGAGTCACAATGAATGATGTTCTGTAGATGGCTAGACTAACCACTTCAGCAAGAAAGTGAGATAAAAATAGGTCTGCTTGAATTAGAATAGGATTTGAAGCTAGATCCAATGAATTCTGCACTAAGCATCTGCCTATCAGTTGGCTGCAGGGAGGAAGGCTGCCTGTTCTTTGTGTTGTAAGTATGCACGTGCATGAAAAACTGAAACTAAGGAATATTCTAAAAGCACTAATGACTAACCTATTTTACTACCTTTCTGTGTTCACTTAAATAGGCTATTTTCATGTCCTTGATCTCCTAAATTTTATTTTATGGTATTTGGAAAAGTTAGTGAGAAGCTCCTTACTAACTTTCTGAAGGTGACAATTCTGTTCTTGTAATCTTTCTTACCAGGTTGCCTTAATGTTGCTTCTTAAGTGGCTGTGACAAGGTTGGTGTAGTTTGGATCCAACTGTAATCCTGTTATCTCATAACCTGTTGTTCAAGGATCAAAACAATATTTTTCCAGTTTGTATTTTATTAAATCCATGTATATACCTGCATATGAACTGTCATTCATGTCAGTGTCTACCTTCACTTCCATATGGAGATTACTTGTAGAGAGTTGTTTAACTGTAGATGCATGTCTACAATTACAGGAGCATTTGTTTACATGGGTAAATGCTTCTCATTTCCCTGTTTCTCATCTCTTGATGTTATCATCCCATGGGTTTTACTTATAATTCTCATATATTGTTTCAGATATACGTTCCTTTTTCATGTTGTATACTGCTGTTCTGTTGTTGTTTAGACTATATCCAAGTACATTCTTCCACTGATGCACTAATCTTATCCTCTGGATTGCATTATAACAGTGCCTTGCGTGCATGTCAGATCTGCTTTCAGTTGATTGCCAGATGCCATCCAGAAAACAAAATGTGGACAGCTCTGGACACATGTTCACAACTGTCGCTGCTTATCAAACCTACCTCAAGCAAGCTATCCCTTTGGAAATTAAATTTATGGAACTGCAGGGATCTCAACCTTGTTGGATTAAATATCTGGCACCTAGAAATGTGGAGTTACTGTTGAGCTTCTAACTCAACAGCATCACTGAATTCTGTGCGCAGAGTTCAGACTTTTTTTCCCATCTCACACACTCAGAAACAGCAGAAGGTAATTTCCTCTACCCTGTCTCCTTTGAGCCAAGCTGAGGTGTCAGTAAGATGAATAGTCGCATTTTTTTCAGAAGGTGGTCACTTTATAGCTTGGTGCTGCCTTTAAAGCATACTTTTTGATGGTGCTCAGACAAATCTGGGGGGGGGGGGGGGGGAAATCTTGAGGATTGGAAGTATATTACCTTTAAAATTTGTTTCATATTTCATGTCCTTCCCTAGGAATATAATTGTTCAGTGCAGTATTGGTATTGGGTATGTCTGTGATTATTAAGGACAGGGCGTAATGAAGAACCTATAAGTCAGACTTTGCAAAGCACAGACTTGAGATGCCTGTTTCATTTCTGTTGCTCAGAAGTGAGGATTCTGCATTTCATCCATGAGGAAGAGTAGGGGACTTGTGGGTTCCAAAAATGCTGTCATCCAGGTGGAAATGCTTGGCACAGGCATGTGTCCAGAGCTGTAACTCCTCAAACTTGGAGCTCCAAACACATGTTGTGGTCCATTGTGGGTATCAAAGCCATGGTCTCTTTCCAACAGGTAAGTAAGACTTTAAATATCAAAAATAATTGAGAGGTACTGCTTGTACAACAGTACATGATGATTCAGTATTCATCTGACATACGGCACGTGTGTTCTCAACTCTGTGCTTAAAGATTTTGCTTTTCAAGGGATTTGTATACTTAACAGAAAATAGTTTTTGGATAAAAAAACATGTTAGTGTTGGGTATTCTTATGTATTTGCAAGGAAATGAAACTGCTGGTCTGAAACTTAATTGATCATTTGGCAAATAGGATTGTTGCTTTTTAGATTCTGATTGTTTTTGTTAAAACATCTGTTGCAGCATAATAGAGCTATTAGCTTTGTAAGCAGTCTTGCCATCAGATTATTGCACAAGGTTTATATATCCCCTGGGACCTCAGAATTGGTTGTTGCAGCTTCAGAGAACGGCTTGATGAAAAGCCACTCGTTGCTGGCATCTATATGATGAACTATTATTCATGGCCAAGAAAAGTGTATGACTTACTTGTTGAACAATGATCGAGTAGGTCATTGTAGTGAACGTGTAGATGGTGTGCGTCTTTCAGTAAGAGAATGATTTGTGTGGGTCATGAACGTCTGCGTAATCATCTTCTGGAAGTAACACAAGCAAGCTGTTACGAACCCGTCTTTAGACATGCTCCTTTCCCTTTGTGCTGTTCAAACAATATACAAAGCAGTGATGTGAACTGGATTTATTTTTTAGAGTCAAGTAGCAAGCCAGGTTCTTATGCAAGCTTCTCTATGCAAATCCATCTTTTTTAATGTCCAAATATTACCAAGACACACAAACTGGGTTGGAATTACTGAATTGAAGCATTGATGTTGTGACTGTTCCTTCCTTCTGACTTCAACTCAGTCATAGATCTCTTCTCTCTCCTGAAATAATTACACTGAGCTAAAAAGGAAACCTGTTTAAACATGTTACCGCTCCACTCTTAATCTTTGAAGCAGAAAAATTGGGAGCTAGTAGGCCAAATGGGGCCTGAATTCTACCTGCCTTATGTTCTCTGAGGCTCACCAATGTAGAGACAGAGGAGGTGTAAGCAGTTTCGAAGACTCTTGAGTGGTGTACAGGAATTGTTGCAGCAACTGGGCTTCTCCATTCTTTACAAACAGGCCTGGAGAACACAGTGATGGTCGTGTCAGTAATGCTGGATGCTGGGAAAATCCTGGTCTCCATCTGAGTTCACGGAATGAAGGCCCCACGTGAAGGTACTCTGAATCCTTCCCTGCTGTTCAGTTGCCCAGAATCAGTGAATTGCAGAAGTGACTTTACAGAAGTGGTTTAACTCTGAGTATTTGGTTTGATAGGAGTAGGACACCAAGTCATCATCAAATCATTTAATAATAAAAGGTAGTGTATGTGTTAGAGGAAAAAAGGAGCATGTAATGAAAGTCAACTTCATTACAAAATGTGTGAAGGAGCGTTTAAGTGCAGACATACGCAGTGTGGAAGATCTCAAGGGACTGCAACACTCCTCTGTGGTACTGGCAACGCAACCCCAACTGTGCATGCAATCACAAGGACCAAAACTCAAGCTTTGAGCAGGCTGGTGTCATGCTCCAAGCTGTGTGAACTGCCAGGGCACAGCTGAGCAAATATTTCTCAGAACTGTTCATGAATAACTGCTTGGACCAAAAATGTCAGTTGTAGTTTTGCTCTGTTTGCAAACCTTTATGTTCACGTTTGGTAATATTGTAGCAAATAGTTGCTTGCAGGAATGTCTCTAGAAGCAATAATAGAAGCAATAATTTTCATGTTAGAATTTTTGGAACCAAATACTTTTCGGGGGGGGGGGGGATAAAGCTGAAAACCAAATTCTGAGCATTAATTTCACAAACTCATAAGAACTGGAATTCTGTGTCAATTAGCTGAGACAACTGGAACTCCAGGCCAGTCTGTGAACAGTTTGTGATCGGGAGTTTAGGAGGAAAAAAGTCTTGTCTGACTGTACCCTGCTTGATTATTTTATGGCTATGGCAGAAAGGAGGGAAATCACAAAACACTTAAACTGAAATCAATTTATTGTACTATTAATGTAGGTGTCTTAAACTGTGTTTCATTTTTCTCAGTCTTAGTGACTACAAGTAATAAACCACCAGCATCGATATCTTCTGAAAATGTATGTGGTATCATGTACTTGGGTTAAAATTGATTTTTGTCCATGTAGTCTCTTTACTGAAAATGAAATCAATGGTTTGACCATAGATTTTTGCCTGAAATGATAGTGAACTTTACAATTTGATTTATTCTAAAGCAGAATAGGTGTTGCTGCTTTTGTTGGGTCTGTGCTGGATCAGAGCTTTCACTGCTGGCTGGCTAAATCTGAGCTGTTCATAAGGCCAGGAGGTTGGTTCCTTGTCTGCTTACTGTGAACTTGGAGCTGAACTTTGGGAGAACCATGCTTCAGAACGCTCATGTTAAACATAATTTTATATAGCTAGAATAATTTCAGTAATCAAAATTGGAATTGATCTGCTGCTCTGGCATACATCTCCATACACGTACAGCGTGCTGTTAGTCATGTGTTCTGAAGGAACATCTTGGGCACTGACCTGTTCTGCCACACCAAAGAGTTAATTTAGTAGCAAGAGCATTTTATCTTTATATAATAAAATCATTAAAGATGATTTTAGAGGAAATGGTTAGGCAATAAATTATGATAAAATAATGAAAGATCATCTTGATATAAGAGAACTGGTAGTTGTGCTTAATGCCACTCATTCCCTAAATGCAATTTTAAGTCACTTTTTTGGGTGTTTTAGTGAGCTTTAATAACTGAGTGAAGAGTTCTTATGCAAAGCGTGTGCCGTTGCTCTGCTCTGAGGTCTTGCAAAACTTTCCATAGCTGTGCTGTACTATCACTGTTTTTGTTGCTGAGGAAGCAGTGGGACTTTCCATTCTCAAAGAATTACTTCTGATTTATTGCTCTAATTATCCATTGGATTATGCAAGTGAGTGTTTCTAGTTCTTCCCCAAATATAGCAGTATATTTGTGGTTTAAGAAAAATAAAGGTGAATTGTTTCCTCTTCAAAGTCCTTAAACAAAAGATTATTAGTTGTAGCTATTACTTTTGAAAGGAAAAATTAGGTGCATTCTGACTTTTCCCCAGCCTCCAATATTCACTCCAAAGATAAAGCGCAGAAGCTTTAAGAAGAATTTTAAGTTAATTTAGGTTGTAAATATTCAGGTAAGAGGTCAAACTGAAATCTTGTGTTTAGCTGTAAGAAAAGCAGATGTTGAAGAATCAGAGATAGGAAAGCGTAGTATTGCTGTTCCTGGTGGTTTTTACCATTAGTGTCATTGGTACCTGATGTGCTGTTGCTTTCCTGTGTGGTGGAAAAGGCTATAATTTAGGTTCTTTTTTGAGCAAAATAGAGAAATAACTAGAAAAATTCATATTAATGTTATCCAAATGCAGACAAGAAACTTGTTTTCTATGGTACTTTGAAGAGGGGACAAAGTTTCTGTTATTTTAAGTGAGCCCTGCCTAATTTTATTTTCCAAAGTGTGCTAATGCTGAGTCAGACTTGCAAAAGGACTGAAATGAGGTCAAGATGGCAATGTGGTAAATGTGAGGGCGCAGGGTAGCCAAAAGTGGAAATATCATACACAGACTTGCTGAGCAGCAGAATTGGTTTAAAGAAAAAATTGTGAAGTACTTGTATATTAATGAAGCAACTTGGAAATATTTTAATACTAATTTTTGGTTTTAAATATTTTGCATCATTAACAATTGGTACAAATTCTGTTATTCCAAGTTCTCAGCTGTGTTAAATTTATTTTTTTTTTGCTTAAAGATAGAGGAATATAGACAATTGAAGGCTGTACCTTAACAACACTGATGTATTTAAAGTAGCTGAGGGGAATAGATGAGTCTCTGTACCTGACAGTTAGGAAATCTGTGTGTAGGTAATTCAGATTATTTAAGAGAAGGTTCCATTTGACTGCAAGAGTCGCATCAATTTGTGATGTTCCATGCAGGAAAATAAGCGAATTGTTTAAGTTGTAGCAACAGATCATCGTTATCCATTTTTTCCATGCCAGATGAGTAGCTTTTTCTTCCTGGCTGATCCATAAATTAAGAATAATGCTCTTATGGCTATTGCTAGTGATGGCAAGTTAATGGATGAACAGAAGGAAAAAGGGAAACTATGTAGCCTCAGGGAAATTACAGCTGTTGTGCTCTGCATTTAGACTGATTTGTGTTTTTTGAAGGCTTTTTTTTTTTTCTTTACTTTCCAGTGTCTGGTTGTGAGACTTTGATTTGCCTTGCTGTACTTACGTTCCTGAAGGGAATTCACCTGTGGAAGTGAAACTACCCACAGGGCACTACCAGGCTGTGACCCACCTCCTGAAGGCTGAGAGCTGCACCGAGTTCCTGCTTTGGGTTGTAGGTGGCTGCCAGGCTGTACAGCCAGGCGCAGCCTTACTTGTGGAGGCCTTTGGTGCAGGGCTACGAAGTCTCCTGCTCCAGCCCTGCTGGCCTCCGAGGCCAACCTTCTGCCTCCACAGAGGCTGCTGCAGAACCGGTGCCCCGCAGCTGCTGGGAAGCTTGGGCTAGAGTTGTGCAAAGGGCATCTTGCCCATCACAGCGGGGAGGAGGACTGACAACGAGCAAAGTTCTCAGTTCAGCTTTTAATCGATTGCCAGAAGTAAATTCTTGGTACATAAGGTTTTCCTTTATACTCTTTTTTATGTGCATATTTCTCAGATTTTATTTAAATAATTTTATACACAATATTGGAATAATCTGTTACATTAATGCACAGCTTAAAACAGTTCTTATTTACACTGATCACAGACAGAAGAATGAGGACAAATACTTTACATTCACCATCTTTATCAGCATTTTAAGTATAGCTAACCGGCACACGTCACACACATCCATATCCATATTTATAAGAATTGTAGTTGTTTCTAATTACACATGGGCATGTAGGTGTCTCCCTTTCAAAAATAATAATAAAAAAAAAAATACTGAAATGCCATTTCCCCAGATAACCAAAGACATACAGGGAAAAAAAAAGAGGTGAACAGACCTGCAGATTGCACAGTTAATGGAATTGAGCGTGGAAATTTCATGGCTGTGTTTGGACACTTTTGGTCACTGGGGCACTTTGGAGAGTATTTTTACTAGTGGCAAGTTCTGAACTCCTATGTAAACTTATTCCTGAAAACTGCAATATGATCTCTTGCTTTGGAAGTAGACCTGTTGGACACTAATTTGGTTTAATGTCAAGTTGTCTAACAACACAAAATTGCAGCCAAAGGATGCTCTGTTTCTTTTACAATATAAATTAAAAAAACATTCGACTTGTTCATATGATATTAAGGCAGCAATGGAGAATATTGTGCTACAATGTGCATTAGCTGTAGATAATGTTTTATTCTCCTTGATTGCGTGTTTATATTTATACTCAAAGGCCAATGTGCTATGGAACTAAACTGGCTGACTACAAAATCCTATAATGGAGAATTAGGTCCTGTGTGATAACCTTGTTACAGCAAAGTTGAGTTTCTCGCCTTACAATATACACTTATATTCTATGAAAATTAAAAAGAACTGGTAAAAATATTAAAATATTTCTTATACAGAGATACCCTTATCTAAGGTAACGTCTAGTCACTGCTATAAAAAGGCATTACAAATTAAGGAAAACACTGGTGTAAACCAAGTAAACACTCACTATAAAGCTTTTATCTGTAAGGCAAATCTTGATCAGGCCTATTAGGAGATAGTTTCAAAATGTACTAGTTGGAGACTCTCCCTTTACAAGTGACACTATCCATACATAGCGCATGAAGGCTACGTCTTGCAGATGAGCTCACTGAGTGCACCGTAAGTCATTGCAAATGCAGGTCACCTGCAAGTTGGAGGGCTCTTGGTGACCATGAAACCATGACACCTTTAAGAGAGCTGGCTTAAGGCTTAGTGATTTTCTTAGTTCACTGAAATTATTCTGTACCCTCGTTAAGGAAACTAAGCAACTTTTGGTCAGCATGGCAGTAAAAGAAACACCTTTAGAAAGAAGGAGAGCAAAGCACCTGGGCTTGCTGTTGGTGCTGAGGCACGGGGAGGCCCGCTGGTGGTAATGGGGCCTTGACTTGAAGGCTGAACTTTTATGTGGGCCTGCCCTGCCCGTTTCTCCTTTTCCCTGACCCCATTCCTCCCCAAAAGCTAGCATCCAGGTATCTCCACGTCCCTCTAAGGAGGGCAGCTTCACCCAGTACTTGGGACTTCTGTTACTCAGAGTTCAATCTCTATGTGCTTCCACTAGATCAATCATACAGTGGTTAAAAGCTGTCTAAACGTACTGTGTTAGATGGTAAAGGAAAACTGATAAAATTCTGACACTAAATGCAGCTGGTTACATTCTTCTGCTGGCTGACATGTCCTCACCTGCCGTCTAGTTCTCTGCAGCAGTCAATATCCAATGCATGTAGATGCATCTCAATTAGTTGTCAGGCAGTGAACAGTACTGCTCTACCAATTACCTGCTAAGGATCTTGGGCCTAGGTAGATAGAACTTTTATTTAGAACAATGTGCAAGATATCTGAAATACTGTCTCTTAGGAAAAGCTTCTCTATGCATGGCATGGTGTGCAGGGCTTCTCATTCCCCAGGTAAGCTTAAGCAGGCAAAAACGAGCAATTGTACTTCTAATCACAGCTAAAGAACGCGTGTGTGCTTACTTGGTCATTGAGTGCTCTTGGGTGACAGCCAGCAAAAACTGTCCTTCAGGAGTATGAATTAGAGGGGAGCAGGTGCTTGGAGAATTGTTCCTGTTGAAGTCTGCGTTAAAAGGACTGAAATGGCTTAACAAAAAAGCTATTTTCCATAGCACAGAAATACTCAAAATGGACCCTTGAGCTACAACAATTTCCTTTATCTGATCCTCTCTGAAACTCAGTGATGCAAGGTCACCGAAGTAACAGGGCTTAACTGACTGCTTAACTTATGTCAAGTACTTTGAAAAAAAATAATTCTTGACTGCTTTGCAATGTCCTGTACGGGTGTAACCTTTTCCTAAAGGAAGCTAGCATGTGCTGGCTAGTCTTCTGACACAGAGCAAATACAAACAATTTCACACTGTTCTCATGTACCAACCACTATCAGTTTGGTAAAGGAAGGTCTGTAACAATTCCTGCATCCAAGCAGCTCACTAATTCAGTCCTGTATGGTGAGATCTGGCCAGCTTTGCTTAAACTAGTTCATGTGCTTGTATGTGAGCTCTCAGCTTGTATATAGATATGAACCTAGTAAGGTTACATCAAGATCCTGTTGGACTTCTGCAGTGTACTCCCAGTTGTTTAGCTTCATCTAAGAACTTAGCTTGCCACTGCTTTGCTAGGTCAGGCCACAGTCCCCAACAGGAACATGGGTGTGAGTCTGAGGAAGGTAGGCTGAAAAAGCATTTTCTTTCTGAGGAAAGCTTCCAAAAGTTTTTGTAGAAGATCTGTCTACCACTGCTACAGCCAAGCTTGTTTGTCGAAGTTCCAGTCTGAAGCATCATGTTGGCCTTTACTGTAGGGAGATCAAGCTCTTGCACATTGGCTGACCCATGTCAGCCCTGAAAAAACTGTTGGAATAAACATTTTACTGCTCTGAGAGGCTCAGAACATGCACACAATTCCTGCAGGTAGACTAATACATGCTGTCACTTATTGAGCTATGATAACTGTGCTATGTCTGAGGACCTCAGGCCCGTTTTAAAAAGTTTTAACTGGGTGAAGCAAAGAATCTATTTTTAAGTCTTGCCTCTTTCAAGATCCTTGATCGAAGGTTTAAATCTGGGTCTTAGGAAAGAGATTAAGGCTTGCCAATGCCTTGTAAAGCTCAGTGAAATCAGTCCAGGACGTGAATGACAGCTACCTGCCCCCACAAAAGCAAATAACTGTTAATGATTGCTGTATGAATCACAAGAACTGTAAAATAGACATGGAAAGAAAAATAACTTTCTACGTGCCCTCCTCCTACAACCTAGCAGTATAAAATAAACTTGATTCATGTCAAAACAATAGAGTAGAGAGTGGATGTATACACAAGATGTTTGGGCTTGACGTTTTAGTAATAGCATTTAAAAGGCATTTTGCTGAGAAAAAATGGCCAATTATAGGGAACTTCCTCTGGGAAAATTACATACAACATACATTGCACGTGCAGTTAGGGGACGTGTACAACAGTAACAGCCACGTAATTTTCCTCCTACGATCTCTATTTAAAATACCATGTTTGATCCTGGATTTCCTTCACTAGGGTAAGATACGTTTCAAGTGTTGCCAGGGTGTGTGCCTTGGGACATGACAGAGCACAAGAAAGACCAACAGAAAAGGTTTGACTCAAACAGAGGCCAAACACTAAATGCATCTAGTGCTTTTTGGGCAGCTGCCCATGGAGGACCCTTAGTCTTTCCAGTAGAAATATAGATCTCTGGAGTTTTAGTAATGTAGCCATAGAACAATAACTGATGAATAATGTTCCTGCAGTGCGTACGGAGGGAGTACAAAGGAAAATGGAGAGCCTCTCTTTGGTGTTAGTTATCTTTCTGTGGCTTGATGAAACAACGTGGGTCACAGGCAGGTGGTCTTCAGTGACAGAGAAGAAGGTAGGGGTGGCCAGAAGGGAGATGCTAACGTACAACAGCTGCTTCCTTTATCAGATTAAAAAAAGGCTTTCAAGACCATGTTTTTCTAGAACTGTGAAATAAGCAACCTAATCACTTCACCTAATTTTCCCCACTGGCTTGCTACTGAAACAGCCAACTTAATTAGCAGGCTAATGATGCTGCATCTTGAATAAGTTTGCAACCAAATTTTTTTTGGTTTTGGAAGCGGGCTGTCTACTCCGTCAGCATATAGTTGTCATCGCAGGGGGGATCTGGGGGAGCACCAGTCCCCTGAGTGGCTCTGCTCCCCCAGTAGATGTGGGTGAGGGAAAGGGGGAGCTGCTTCTTGGCTGAAAATTCAAGACAGAGGAAGACTTGCAGGTTAGAAACCCCCTGGGTGATAAGATCCTGACTGGGTAATCTGTTTATCTGCAGTGGTCAAACAGAAGGGGGATGAGGATCCTGGTGGCATTTGCTATTTTCCATACTGAAAATGCATTAGGGAGCTTAAAGTGGGAGCCTAAAAGGAGCTGGGTGCCAGAGCTGTGGCTTTTTTATTACTGTCTATGCCATAACACTGGAAATAAAATCTTGTCTTCACAAGGGTTTTTATTACTTGAAAGGGCATTAATTTGAGGCTAATGGCATCATTTATCGTCCAGGAGGTATGAGGTAGTTGAGCATCTTATTCTGTGGAGAACTGAGGACACGTTCTCCATTTCTGGGACAGAAGTAAGTCATATTATTTTGTGGAGACTTCCTCTGGGCGACGTCTTGAACTTAAAGCCCAGCTGTGCAATCATGCATCATCTCTTTCATTAGGGCTATTCCTGGTAATAAGATTCCTGCTATCTCTGATTTGCCAATTGTCTTCTGTGTAGATTGCACGTTTTGTCTGTAAAACCTCAGAACAAGATGGTAAAAGTGCAGCGGAGTCCTGAGCTATAAATATTACACTAAACCTAAGAAGCTAAACAGTAACAAAAATAATGTTGTGGGTCTTTGCCTTGGGAGTTGGTATTTAAAATACAATCAAACCCTTATGTGCTGGGTAAAGCTGTTTCCACTCCCATGTTAAGATAGCTTTCTCCTTATTTCAGAGCGGAGTGGTGACGAAACACCTTTTCCTGCATGGGTTTTGCTACCCGGGTGGTGGTGGGGTGTTTCATAAGTGAACGTGGATGCAGGCTGCTAACATTTACAAACATGAGCAAACCAAGCAATATATAACGTGACAAGCAGTTAAAACTCCCCAGCAAAAAGCCCCTAGGAGTTTCAAAACTTGGTAATTATATCTATGCTAAGAAGCTTTTGAGCAGTGCCAAACCTGTGACTGAAGCAGCTGTATTATTGAAAAAAAAAAAAGCTTTATAACAATGAAAAGATTCTCCTGTAGTTATGGAAACAATAAAAATGGGATTAGCTATAAAGTTGGTGGGATTTTTTTGAAACACTCACCATATTGTCACCATTTGGACTTTTCTGTAATTACAGAACTAAAACAGTAACCTTTGAAACTACTTTACTATTGAAATATATTTAATAACAGGGTTTAAATGGCTATTGGCCATCAGCTGGACCAGAAGATATGACCGCCTTTATAATCAGAAGACTGTCCTTTGGGTTTAAAGCCCTATTTAAATAAAAACTACAGCTTTGTCACAGCGTCTTTTAAAGAAAATGGGACAATACTTGGTTTGTTCTGAAGTATTGATTCCACTGGAGGAAAAGGAAGAAAAAGGAAAGAAATTTTCTGGCAGTGCTCAGCAAAAATGGCCAACGTCACTTGGGACTTTTGAATTGGATTATGTAAAATGCGGGTGGGTGGGGGAGAACACAGGGAAGAGGAAACAATACAGTTGTTTTATGAATAAAAAGCCCCATCCTTGTAAGTGGTCTCTTTAAAAAGAAGCTCTACATAAACTTAAAAAATGAGCTGAATTGAATATATAGAGATAAAAAAGAAGAAAACAGAAGAAAAAAATCAGAGGTAAGGTCCAGAGGTAAACTCGAGGCTGGATTCTTAGCTCAGAAGCTACTGCTTCTGAGAATTACTTCTTATTGATCTAGTGATAAATACCTACAGGAAAAAACTCAAAGCTACCAGATCTAGTGATCACTGGGAAGATACTAGAGTGGTGTGTGACCACAGAGAGTAAGAACAGCACCCAAATGCAGAGTTTGTTCTGTATCTCGTAGCTTGCATAATGCTACCCAAGAGGAGAGCAGGAACAGGGTTAGGAAACTGAGTATGCCTAAAACATCCGTCTAATTCATTCAACACAATCTTACTATGTTTTGGTAGGTGAATCCAGGTGAGAGTATAATAGCACGCTTATGATAGCAGAATAAAACCAAAGTTTGGTATTTTGTTGCCTCTGGGAAAATTAAATAATTCTAAAAATAATTTTCTATATATTTTATATATTGTACATTCTTTATTTGGCATATAACAAAAAGATGAAAGTCTGACTATTGGTACGTGACTCTTTACAATTAACTGGACAAGTCTGTAGAGTATGGATCATGTGATAAAGCTATTTTAGTTGTTGGCAGAAGGGAATATGTTTTTGAGTAAGCACAGTGTGGTATAATCCGTATTCTGTATTTAGTAGCCACACCAGGAATTATGTTCCTGTTGCTTGTCAGCTTGTAGAATTAAATGGACAGAAAATGGCGCAGACATGTACAGTAAAGACAACCTTCTTCACCAAGAGAAGAAACTAATAACAAACCACTGAAAATGAAGCACTGTGTCTTCATTTCAGAAGGATGCAAACTCATATCCCAAAGGATAGTATGGCAAGAAAGCTAGTGACATTAATACATAGTTAAAGTTGCTCTTTCCTCATAACTGAGATGTACTTTTTCCTTAGATCTAAGAATGTTCAGGTGGTGTTGGTTTAAAGCAGGTCGTGGCATGAGTATCAGAAGTAATTATTACTGTCTGAAAAGTTTAATTCGCTTCTTCATGGTAAAAGAGCATTTAACATATGTTGATTGCTTTTTTTTTTTTTTTTTTTTTTTTCTCTGCTCCCCCCCTCCTCCACTTCTGCTAATAGCAAAACTCACAAGTTTTGGTCATGTAGGGGTCTCATGGCACCAAAGGAGATAAGAAAAATTAAACGGAGTCTTTAAAGATCATTTGAAGCCAAGTGATAGAAGGGAGGCATTGAGAACAGAGAGCAGATGTCTTCCCTCAAAGAGTCAGGAGGTAAGCTCTGAGCCAGCCTGGTCCAAGCGTCATTGAGGGAGCTTTGAACTTGACTTTTCTGTATTCCCAGTTTAGCTTAATTTATTGGCTTTTTCCTCAACCTGTCGGTTGTCATATTGTTAGCCAGTGTTGAAGCTGTAAGGGAACAGAAGTAGTTTAATAACATTGAATTAGATGGTGGTGGTTAGAGAGATTTAAAGTAGATTGCTTGACAAATTCAGTTACAAAGAGGTCTCAGAACAACCGATAGATCACAACTAAATTTCATTGGATTCCAGTTAGCAGTGGGAAACACGCTGAATATAGAGGCTATTGATTCAGCCCTCAGCTTAGTTTTAATATCCAGAGCTGTGGAAACACACGTGAAGAAAACTTTTGTACCTGCTTGGTTATTTTGGTCAGTGTTTTGCTTACAACCTTAAAGAATAACAAAGCACTAACCACACTTTAGTGATAAGACCTATTTCTTGCTGCTTGCTGAAGGCACCAACAAATTAATATAATGTGCCCTGTGTTTAACACATTTTGAGGGGTCATTAGGGTTTTGCTTCAATATACGCCCTTATTTCTAATTTAAGTGGCGTCTGTTTTGCTTCTTTTTTGCCATTATGGATTTGAGTTCAGAAGACCAGTGCTATGTAGGAATTGCTGTGCATATCCCAGTCACACAGGAACATCTGACTCTGGAAAAAATTAAACTATTTCTTACAGCTGCAGCATTACAAATCTTTGGATAACCGAGGGCAGGAATAGGGGAATGAGAAGGCAGAAAGAGGTGCTTTGTTACTACAGAATCTTGGCCACATCACATAAACTGTGGTCATGGAACAGGAAGCTTGTTTCCTGCTTCCATTCTGCACTCCATAAATCTGCACTGGGATTATTTTATCTAAAATTAAAAAATATATATACTTCAAACAGTTTTTTTTTTTTTTTCTTAGTATTTTTCAGAGTAAGCAAAAGGGAAACTTCTGTTTTCAATACCAATGTACAAACCAGCACTATAAAATCTGGGTCATGTTTTGAGGTGGTGCGCATAATTCTAGTTGCTTTCAACTTTGAAGGCAGAAAGTGGTCCAGCACGGACGCTGATAAGAGTAACAAGTTTCATATTTGCATCCTTTTTATCTTCTACAGAAAGGACTTTATTTCAATGAGCTCATTTTATTTGCTAAAAGGAAAGCAGCATTTGGAAAACTGTAGCTTATATTTCATGGCTGCTTAAGAAGTCTCCAACTGTGTTTCAGTCAACTGTAGGCCTGTGGGGAGAGCCTATTCCACACAGCCTAGCACAGGATTTCCTTATGGTTATTATGTCTAAGCTCCGACACCACATTTTTGGTTGCTGTTTACCCTGTCATACTTGAAATGTAGAAAATATGACTTCGGATTGCTGTTAACAACTGAGGGAGAGGATGTGACTTGTTTAAATGCACACGATAGCCTGGAAATACATTTATCTCTTGGTGAGATCTCACTGTGATTAGACATTATGACCTAGGATACCGGATTTAAGCGATGTACAGCATTGTCTGTTTTGCTTAGTCATTCCCTTACAGAGGTGGAAGGAAGGTGCCAAAGCCTTCCATCACAGTTAGCGCACATCGTCCTGAGCCTGCTGCATGTAGTACTGAGCCTCCTGTGTGGTGCCGTGCTGGCAGGAATAAAGAACCACAGCCCTGGGGGGATCCTCTCTGAGATCAGTGCAAACCTGCAGTTATTGCTGAAGGCAGGAAAGGGGTGGTATGAGTAGACAAAGCGTGGTGAAAGGAGTACAAACCTTAAACTGCCTGACATTTCCTTGGGCCACGAGTTGGTGTTCGTTTTCAGGTGTGATGCAGTAAGCTAGTCTCTAAACCAGAGAGGAAGAAGAGGAAAACATCAGACGTATGAAGCGGGATTATGTCTGCAGTCCCCAGTCTACAACGGGGAAGTGTGAACTTTATTTAAAACAGTAACTTAAATCTTTAATATCACTGTTACGTGCCTTTACCTCGGTCACAGAGAGCAAGCTCCTTTTAAGCCCCTTGATATTAGCATTTAATATAAGAAGCGACAGTAGAAAGTTTATGCAAATACTGAGTCCAAATATTTAGCAAAAGCATATGGAAAAGAACACCACAAACAGGACTTATATCCCCTGAAAGTCACACTTCTGATGTTAGTGCTGAAATGGGGTTGGCTAGGCCCCATGGGAGAGGCAGGAGGTGCTGACTGTATTATCCCTGCTCATTTCCCTCATCTGCCCACCGCTGTGCCATTTGGATCACACGCAGATTTTGGTTTACCAGGAACTTTCAACTAACCTAAGGACTTCACGTTAGACTAAGTGCATGCTCTGAGCCGTGATTTAGGGTATTACTTATGGTATTACGGTAGTCACTTGGGTGTAATATAATAGCTTTTGGCCGTATTTCTCATGAGGAGCCTGAAGAATTGCTATCTGCAAGAGCTGTAAAAATAAAAATTTATGAACACTACCAAATGAATGAAGGCTCTTTTTTCACTGTTTTTGGCTTCTGCATCCCGGTGTCAGTAAGCTTGTGCAAGCTGGCAAAAGCCTGTTGGGCTAGTATGAATTACGCAGTGGAATAATTAGAAATATTTATATTATATATATATTATAGAAATGATTAGAAAATAGAATTGTAAACACACAGAAATGGAAAGAACTGAAGGGCTAATAAAATAGCCAGTAATGAAACCTAGACATTATGTGTGACGTAAGTGAGATGCAGGGCAAGAGGGGTTCCCACTTTGGGGTGCCTTTCTGATGGGAACATTAAGAGGTGACTGTAGTGTTTCAGAAATAAGCCTTATCCCTTTGGGGCTGTCAGGGCCATGCAAGGGGGATGTGCCCTACCCAGATAAAGGGTGAGATGCTATTTTCTGCTGAATTCTCTGTGTAGTGGTGTTTTGGTGTTTAAGAGCCTCGATGTCCTGCTGCAGCACTGCATAACTCTAGCTATAGGAAAGGAAAGCCTTAGAGCTAGCTATAAGTCTGAGCTTTGACTGGGTCATAAAATGATGGCCCTGTGAGGGGACAAAGACAAAAACTGATGCTGTATTGCAGTGAAGAGTTCTACTTTCTAGCCTAGAGGGTTTAAGGCCATAGATAAGGATTTAAAATGACAGCAATGGTAAAATTGATATGATCAGTGAACCTGGGTCCTATGCCATGCTGAACTGATAAATTAAGAAAAGTATGGGGGAATGAATTGTAAAAAAAAATAAATGCATTTTTCACATGGAAATAGGGTTTCTTTTAAATGTATAATGCACGTAAACATAACTGAAGTTAAAAAAAACTATTAAGCTTTCATTGTCAAATTCTTTACTGTCATGAAAATCATTTGAATTAGTTTTTTTTTTTTTTTTTTTTTTAATTCGTTGCCTTCTTATTATACTACTGCTTTTAATAAGATGGTCACAAATTATTGCTCCTTGGAATTTTGCTTTATGCAGTGCATAGAGCATGTATTTTATGGGTAAAATGGGTTTATGTGGCGAAGGATGCTGCTACTTAGTACCCTGGCTCACTTACAGCAGTACAGAAGCAAGAGTCCAGATGATGAGACCATAGGCAGTGCCCATACTATAGGAATTAGGAGTGCTTCTTGATTTTCAGATCTATTTCGGCACTTTGGTCTCTCTTGAATATAAAGTTTCAAGCATTCTGGTCTTAGTGATGAATACAGTAGAAGGATCTGCACTGATTCTATCCTTAGCAAAAGGTTGGAGTAATTCCATAATAGATAAGGACGTGTTTGACAGAGGAATTCAAACACTGAGTGGCTGCTGTTAAAGATAAAATGCTGGGCTAAATGGAACCTATTGCTCTGACCCAGTGAAGCGTTCCTTCTGTCCTTGCTGGATACTCATTAAATGAACAAAGGCACTCCTGAACCCAGGGCTATGCTGGGGGCACATCCTGCCTCCCAGCACCTGGATGTAGCTTTTAGAGATGGGTGCAGTGCTACAACAGCAGATCTGAATTAACTTTGTACATAAGTCTGTAACGCTCTCCTGTAGAGTGATGAAGCATACTTGGGGCTTTGTTTAGGTAGTGCACCATGAAGACTGTCGGTTAAAGCTGAACATGAAGATACCATGGTTTGTATGTTTTTTGTTAAGGAGGACAAGATCTTAGAAATAAGATCAGTTGCATGCATCAAAAACCAGTTTATAAAATGATTATGGTGCTCTCTGGAAAGCTAATTTCTCTCTAGAAAGTAGAACAGGATGCAGTAATTCTGCCTCAAAACCCCAACCCATCAGCCAGTTGGATCCAAAAGGTCACTCACAAGTAATAAGTTTGGGGAGCAAGAGAAGCAAACTGCCAACTTTGATCCAGCCGTTTCATTTCATAGCAACATTTCATGACATTTTATTAGCATTTCACTTACTTCTTTAAAGGTCCCACGCACATTCATAAATTTATAGATAATATAGGCAGGCACGAGTATCATGGAGGATAACGCTATTCCCCAGCCAATGCGATTTGCCCAGAGAGGGAAGGTGTAGTCATCGTAGGTCAGAGGTTTGAAATTTATAATGCTGACTATCACAACAAACTAGGGAAGAGAAAATAACACGCATCATTGTTTTGAGACATGAAGCTTGGCTGGAAAACAGATCTCGTGTGTTTGCTTAGGCAGCCACCCTAAGGAATATTTCAACCCAGCTTTACCATTTACCTTCATCCTATTTATAGTGTGCCTCATACTGCTTAAACTGTTGATGTTCTTGATGCATTTACCAGTATTAACAGCTGTCTCCTTTCAGCTACTCTGGCCATGGAGCACTTGATATTTTGGTGGGAAGTTCAGGTGGTTTTCTGCCACTGTCTCACTCAAACTAGTGTTAGAGATATTAAAAAAAAAAAAAAAAAAAAAAAAAAAAAAAAAGATTCTGCAGTTGAGAAAGACTTATTCAGGATCTTTGTTTCCCAGGGGCATTAGGCCTCCTTTCCTTAGGAGTTCTATACCCATTTCCCCATGAGAAGCATGTTGTAAACTCCAGCACAATAGAGCTACTGAGTAAAGGTTGTGCTGCCTTGAGGCCTGAAAAATAAAGTTGTTTTTTTTTTTTTTTTTTACCTCCTGGTGCTACCCTATCTAGAACTGGAGGTAGGAAGGAAAGAGTAAGGTACCACCTTATTTGCTTCTTGCTATTTCCATATGGATTGCAGAATTCCATATTTGATTCTCTGGACCTGTATGTTCTGTTCCACGTAGCAATGCCAAATTGTAGTATTTTGAGTTTAGGATTTCAAAGGCTACGTGTGCAAGGAGAGTAATGGTGTGGGTTAAAGGAAATTGACAGTGTGAAGTCATCAGACAAATACTGTTTTCCTTCAGAGGTTATCTTGCCATGATGTACCCAGCAGCAGTTAGCATAGAGGAAAAGCTTCATGGGGATGTTTCCTAACACCAGATATCTGGATGACCCCAACTTGCCTTTCTTGTAGAGAGTTGTGTTTACTGCTAGGACCTGCTGTAATACAACACCCATCATAAATGAGGACTACCTCTGCTAGGTGAATACGGGATTGTTAAAGGAATAGTCATACTGAAGTCTGACAATTGCATAGCCTTTTCTGTATTATCCTAAACTACATACATCACAAAATGATATCAGATTTTTATTTGTATAAAAGTATTGCTTTAAGAATGCACAGCTTTTATGCTATTAAGTCTTCTAAAATCATAGCAAGGTCCAATTTCCATATTATTCATCCTGACCTTTTGATTTACAAATAAGCGTAGGAGAAGATCCCAATATAAAACTGTAGTCTTGTTCTGGATCTAACCTTTACACAAAGCAGTGCTCACTCTTTGGGATTTTTTCCCAAATGAAAAACACAAGTGCTTCACTACAGATCAGGCAGCTTACAAGGTACATTTAATACATGTTTGGTGTTTCACATAATTACTGGGTATAATTGCATGCTACTTACTCTAAGCTGTCATTCTACCATTTGGGCATCTTGGGGTCCTCCAATAAAAAATGAATTACTAGTGGGAGGTGTGTTCTAATAAATGTGTTACAAATGCAATGATTTTTAATCAAGTAATGCTCTTGAGGATGTTGTTGCAATTTCTGGGTTCAGAGACAAAGCACACAGGTAAAAGGTTATGTCTCAAGAGGTGGCATACATAGTATATGCTTTGAGAGAAAGGGACAAGGTAAATCTAGTAGTAAGTTCTAAAGTTCTAAGTAGTAACTTCTAAAATGCCTTCATGAACTGCTTGATATAATTAGCAGCCACATGGTGTTGAGCTGTTGGTATGATACTGGAAGAGTGAAAGACCTGCAGCAGCCAGAGATCAGGTTGGGAAGAAAAAAGTGTATACGGTTGTGTCTGTGGTACTATTGCAGTGATGGAACCAACACTTCACTTTCACATTGAAATTCTGGCTTTTTTTTTTTTTTTTTTTTTTGACTGATTTAAAAAAACAAACAAACAAAAACAGTACAATATGTAACGCATACTGATTCTTTTCAATTGCTTTTCACATTTTGTACTAAAGGGGAAAAAAATCGTTCCTGGGTAAATCATTGCATAAATGCTTCCAAGTCTTGGCAGAAACATCTGCTGGATGCTGTTGGATGTGGACCAGTCAGCCATCCTAGTATGCTGCTAATTCAGTGCATGAAGGCAAAGTCTGTATTAGTTGTCTTCAAGAAAAATATCTGCAATCCTCAACAACCTGAGCATCTGGAAACACTGCCCAGTGCACGTCTTTGTGGAAACGCAGAGAGCTTTTATTTACAGTTTGATTTGGCAACTAGTAAGATCAGGGTGAGTAAGCCTTGGAGCTGCAGATCAAATGCACAGTAACAAGCAGCAGATCCAGACTGCAGAGCAGTGGATTGAACGTGGTTTCTCTGTAACCACGGAACCCCAGCAGGAGTCTGCAGAACATCTAATTACTGGAATTAGGAAAGGTTGACCTGGGATTTGGTTGCTGTAATTAAGTGTGAATTTTTCTTTTAATGATTTATTCTAAATGAATAATTTTATGGCTCCAAGGTAACCAAGGTAAAGATCGAAGTCTTTAGATCAGTCTGCTGTTTACACAGGTACATGGGTACATGTAGTCTGTGTGTGATTTATTTTTTTTTCCGTTGTCAGGTCTAGGTAACAAAGATGTGTGCTTGTATAAGGCAGGTACATAATGATGATTTCATTAAGTAATTTTGAGTTCTGTGAGGAGTTGCATTCCAAATAACGTGTCTGATCTGACTTGATATAAAATGGTGACCTTTAGTTCATGAAATCTTTCTTTGTTTTTCACTTTCATTAACCTATTTGTACAGTTTTAAGGCCTTCTAAATTAAACTTTCTTTGAATTACTGTATTATTCCTGTTTCAAAGATGAGGTTAGCCACAGTATATGGCAGTTTTTAAACTGAAATCCATATCAGTTAAAATGAGAATGGTGAGGGATGGTGAACCTGATGCATTCAGATACACTTTACGTAATTTGATTTCCTATTGATAGCAAAGCTTTAGTAGTAAGGGAATTTCACCATTGATGAGTTCAGCTAAATCATAGACAGACTCGGCCTTTCTCTCCAGCACACTCTTATCCCTGGCTAGATTATTTTCCCAACAGAAAGATTTTTGTTTGATGCTTGGGAGGATGCTGGGAAGACGCTGCCTGAAACCATGCTTTGTGTTCCCTAACAAAAGCTTTCCTTTACATCTTGAAGAAGTGAAGGAACAGAAGATGATCTCTGCCACAATTAGCTGCTCCTTCACAACCAAAATATTTTATACAAAATCCCCCCTATGATATTGAAGGAGAAAAAGAATTAAATAGGAGTGCCTTCTAGTCATCCTGGCAACACTGGGCATAACAAAGACAACCTTGCTTGATACCTTGATACTTGATGGCATATTCTAGGAAAGGCATGCTAGAATTCTTTTGATGATGAAATAATTATCAGCACTTACCAATAGAAAAGCAGGGCTAACAAATTTCCAGCACAATCTCCAGTAGAGGCCTGGCTTGAAGCCCATCATTTGTTGGATATCTTCGCTGAATCTGTCCACACCTAGAAGGGATGTGGACATCAGACCGGCATAAATCTAAACTGATGAGATGCTGGCATATCCCAAAATATGTGGTCTTCTTTCAGAAAGACTTCCGAATCAGAAAAAATACAAGATAAAATTGATCTCCTTTCAATGAGTAGGTGCATCTTTGATATTGCTATATCCAAGAATTAAATACCTGTGAGCACATGATATCTATTGCAAATAGCTTTACCATTGGAAAGGGGCACTTAACAAATACAGAATCACAGAATCACATACCTAGCAATTAATTTGTAGGGGCACTGAAGAAATACCTAGCAATTAATTTGTAAACTGGATGTACAGTTCTTCTAATATTTGACTACTGTAACCTAACTACTCAGCAGCATTATGAGTATATTAAAGGAAGACCCAAACCCTTACTCACACAAACTCCTTCTGATAATGAGATAGATTCATATGATTCCTAAGTTTACAAAGGCGGCTGTATTTGTTTTGCTTGGCATGCTTCACTTGTCTTTCCACATTTCATTAATTACCACAGAACATTCATTGTATTTATGACAAATGTCATTTCATCTTTCATCACTTATATAAGGAATGGGGTAGGTGCTGCTTCTGCTCACTGTAAATATGTACAAAATAAACTAGCAACGTGCTGCTGGCCTGTTTTAGAGTATCCTCTGTGAGTTTGTGAGTAACGCTATGATCTAGAATTTTCTGAAATTGTTACCTCTATGCATGTAAATATTCAGTAATTTCATACAGCTTTTGTGGATACCCTAGAAGATAAATGATCTATTCGTGTGAGTACAAACCATGAGTAGTCAGAACTTCTACCTATTCCAGTAGTTAAGGCAGCAGAGGATACCAAGAAAATCATTAAATGAAGAGAGATCAAAAATTAGTCTTGCTCATTATGCCAGAAATGTATAATATGGATTTAGAAAAAGGGGTGACTTGTTTGCTTGCTTAGTATCAAGACCTTGATATTAGTAATCTACAATATTTCCATTGTATTTTCCATTCCCATTTGTATATTAAGCATGCAAGAAATAGTGTATGAGGCTTTCCTTGCCAGCAACACTATATAATGCTACTCCATTCAAATCACTAAAGTTAGCTACCTCTAGTGGGATTCACTGCACCACAGTGTAGAGAAATGGAGGTACCAGACAAAAAGTCTCAGCAACTTGAGCAGAGGGAAGAAGAGCTGTAAGTATCTGGTTCTCAGTCTTTAGTGTTTCTTGCATCTGTATGGTCTGAGACTTTTCACGTGTGTGTTGGCACTTAGTACCTCTGACAGTCTAAGCACTAACAGCTATAAATTGGAATGGTAAACAGAAATCTTACTTTGGACAAATACAATGCAAATAGCTGTGGTAGAAATCTCTTCCTGCAGGCAATACAGAAACATGAGCTCCTGACTTTGCAGACTCCCATTCAGAAATGCTCTCTAGAGAGTGACTTCAGAACTGGAATAGCTCATTCAACACAGGCCAAAGCAAAAACCACAAATTTGCCACCCTAGGTTACTCACTGTTACAGAATGGGTATGTCCTGAGGAAGGAAGAAATGATATTTCACTCAGCCCCTCCTAACTCCGTATGGGTTTTACAGGTTTACATAAGTGTTCTGCACTCCATGTCTGAACACCTTAGCACTGCATGAGTACAGCGGGCTTTCTGTGAGTGGCATTAGCCTCAACTGGCTACAGATTTTGAGTAATTTACAAAGGCATTTCCATGCTTTGCAGCAATGGATTTTATAATGGGGTGATTATTGCTGATATCAAAAAGTGGGAAAAATATCTTTTCAGAGTGGTCTTTTAAGAAGGAAACAGTCTCTAACTGCATGCCTTAAGGATACCGGCTCAGAGATAAGTACTTCTCTCTAGCTCCATCTGTCTGGGCAGACTGCTGGTTTGTAGTTGATAATTCTATTTAATGTTTTCAAGAAGGTTGATTTTATTCCTGAACCCAATAGGTAAACAGCAAAAAAGGCAGCTCTTTTGCAGCACGTTTGTTAGAGATGCTGTATAGTTTGTCGGAATTGTTCCTCTTCATGTGGGTCCATTCAGTAGAGTTTATTTAATTTAAATAATTAGGACAGCTCAAGTTTGCCCTTTGCATGGAGCCAAGGAAATGTATTTACAAGGTCTGGACACTTGAATGTGAACTTTGATTCTGCTCCCTCTTCCCCCAGTATTACATACAGGTGAAGCAAAGTAGCCAAATTTAAGAAAGGATCTGTAAATGCTCTTTGAATTTAATCTGATTCTATTTGCTGTGTCTTCTGTGAACTTTAAAGTGACTGAATTTCAACTGCTGTGAATACGGAGAGTGAAATTTATCATTGTGCAGAAGGTCAAAGGACTAGATAACCTTTGAATAAAAGTTTTGTAGATGGCAGACACAGCTCAAACAGTGCTTTGTGTTCAATATCTACTGAAAATAAGGGATAAATAGTCCATGTTCTCAGACTGCTTTTTCAACAGCATGCTTTTTGGGTACTATACATCTTCAAATAACTATTCAAAGAATCAATGTGTGAAGTAGAATGTAGCTACAGCTATCTATGACAGTACTTGTAGGGCTTTTTTTTTTTTCTTTTGCAGTTTTTGAAAGCATTAACAGTGTTCTTTTGTGATTCTGTAGGATAACATAGGCAACTCAGTAGAATAAACCTAAACGGTGTGATTCCTTCAGTCACAGGACAGAACTGGTACCACAAACCAAACTCCTGATTACTTGCTGGAGACATGGGGTCAAGTAGAGAAATAACTTCCTTGCCTTTTCACTGAAACACAAGATGGATGTATGTACAATTTGTGACCAGGCCCCATACTTAAATACACTAAAGAGAATTTAAGTGTAATTTCTGAGCTAATAAACTATGTAGCTGCCTGGGAATGTCTCCACTGCAGTTGCCTGCTAATCAGCGTAGAAAACTTGGCCCATTCTCCATGTACATAGTATCGGGGTGTCAAGGGAATTAATGTGAAAATTCAGATTAGGTGGAAGTTGTAAAGTAGATTTCACTATAAAAGCAAGTTAACATTGTTAATGTCCTCCTAACATTAGGACAGGATGTTTTCTTTCATCCTGGCAATGCAGAGATCTGAGTTCACACAGAATTGGAGTACATGTTGACAGTACCTCCTGCACTCCCTGAGTGCTAGACCTCGAAGTCATTTGGCTATACAGGCTTAAGGACTGTGCATATTTGCAGAGGTGAAACTCTTCACTGGCCATAGCTGGAATATTTTAGGGGCATGTTTCCAGAAAGTAGTGTTATAGCTACAACGACCATTTGGAGCCTTAGAGGCATTTCCTGTATTTGGTGTTTTCCGCTCCTGTCTTGTTTAACTCTGTATGCCTATGTGATGTGTAGTATTCTTTCATAAGCTTGGATTATTATTTTTTACTTTGGAAAGTAAAGATTAATAATAATGCCCTGAATGCCATATATTTGATTTAAATGAATCCAAGAAATCAAGTGAACTATGCTGAAATAAAAAAAGCAGTAAGAAAAAGGGCTTTTGAATCAACTTAGCCTATTCTAAGCTAAATTCGCTTTCCGTGTAAATGGTGCTTTTGTCTCCTCATATTAGTAACTGTCCAGTTACAGAACTATAAGGGATAACACAGTTTGCATGCAAATGAAGGGTTGGTGTAACATTGCTTCATTGAACCATCCTATATTTTGGCCCATGGGAATTACAGTAAGTCACAGAATCATTGAATTGTTCGTGCTCGAGTAGTTCCTGAGAGGTCTCCAGTTCAACCTCCTGCACAAAGCAAGGCTAGCACAGTGTAGAACGGCTTTCTCATGGCTTTGTCTGGTTCTGACCAATCTGTTGCAGTGTGCAATTATCTTTACATAGAAAAAAAAATCTCAACTTGATCACTGTCTTCTCTTCTCCTACTGTGTACCTCAGTGAAAAGCCTGGCTCTTTCTTTGAGAGCCTCTGGATTTGGGTCAGAGGGAGAGGTGTCTGGCTTCTCTTAAAATATGCATCAGAGGAATGGTGTCAGTGTAGCATAAAGACAAAATGGTGAGTCACAACCCAAATGGATCCATATGTTAAAACAAACTTGCTTCCCCTCCTCCCTTGCATGTTCAGGTTTCTTCTTTGCAAGAAGAAACTTCCCAGTAAGTGGGCATAAGCATAATTTGAACTAAATCTAAAACTGCCACGTTTTTGGTCTGTGCCAAAATGTCAATGCTTGCCTTCAGGCTGGCTTAATGTTCTGCTGGGTCATTAAGGCAGCTGGGGTCTATCAGGAAAAAGGTAGGCAAGACCATGCCAGATTGAATCAGTCAAAGCAGTATAAATAGCACCTGGGGCTGTAATAAGTTCTTCTTTATAAAGCAGCAGGTCATACTGTGTCAGTAGAAGCATCTGTCAGCTGCTTAAGACAATGAATAGATGGTTTCTTGATTATGGGCAGGCAGGAGGGAGAAGGGAAAGGATGATGAAGGGCAGTAGTTGGAGCACTTCAGGTCTGGCTAAGCTTGGTTTAGACTGAACTGCATCCAAAGCCTAGCTGTTGTAAAGCACAGTAAATCCTGTTTTAACAGGGGCAAATAATAACTTGCCTTCACTAACCAAAGAATACTTTCATGCCTCTGCTGCTAAGCTGAGCTAACTCTTTTGCATTCAGCTTTTACAGGGATTAAAAACCTCTGAAATCTAGTGCGTCTACATATTTTGAGAGCAGCATATGAGCTGCTTACTAATTCTGTCATCCAACATCAGCATGGAGATGTTTAAAGCTAAAAGCCTTTTCTTTAGTAGGCTGAACAGCTTTACACGTGAATGACATTCTTTCACCTCATGTGCTCATCACTAGCTTTTAATTGAGAGAATGACTAGAAGAATGTGGTGGCGTAGTACGGGTGGGTAAATTACTGACTGAGGGAGGTAAATGGCAGTAAGGATGATGATGGCTGAAACCTTCTGAATCATGTCAGCTGTAAGCATAATTTCTAAATAGGAAAGATAATGTCCTTTAGGGGTAAGACAACCTTATTGGGAATCAGGGCAGCTATTTCCATACAGACTTCAGTGGGTAAAAATAAATAATGCTGGCTACTGTGACTTTTGAACCCTAATAACAATGAAGAGTTGTGGCAAACCAGGAAGTATGACATGAGAACTAAGGGGAGATCAGGAGGAAAAATAACAGCTCAAGAAAGTTGATTAATCCAGCAGCCAGCAATTTCACATATCAAAGATAACTTGGACTGCTGCAGTGAGGTGACTTGTGTAAGATCTAAGATTTTCAGCCCTAGATGGGTGATTGAGCTAATCACGGGTTTGTGATTAATATTGCATTGCTGAACTGATTATCTCTTACCCATCCAAAAGATGAGGGGTTTTTCTGCATCACACTGCCAAAACATTTACAGTGCCTCTGACAGAGCTGACAGCAAACAGTCTTCTGAAAAGTAGTTTGTAGAACCAAGGGAACAAATTTAAAAGCAAGCCTTGCAAAAGGGAGCCTGAATGTGTATTTGGCTTTGAAAGTGGATAAGCTTAGCTGTTAATGGTAACTGGTGGTCAGAGATAAGTACTGAATTTGGGAAAATAATTTGGAAGCATGTATTCACAACTTACATTATCTGTGAAGGTGGCTGGAAACACGGTCAGTGAGGCTGCAAAGACAGCTGTGCTGACAGTTTGTCTTTTCAAGTTAGAAGGTTCCTTTTTGTTATTTGGAAAAAAAAAAAAAAGCTACTCTTTTTGAAGTCCTTATAATTTCACAAATCTTGTCTGGAAAGAGATAACGGATAGCGTTGGCACACACAGATTCCAACCTAGTGCAGGAGATGAAGTGAATTATCCTAGAGCCAGCCATACTGAGGTTAAAGCCAGTTATCGCACCCTTTCTGTGGCATAAATCATTGATTTTTTTTTTTTTTAACCATTTCTAGGATGTTGGATATTCCATGCCATGCTGTGAAAGAAACAATTTCTAAACTGCTGGTGTTTTTATAATTAAGTAGAATGTTGCCTCAGACCGAAGTGGCTAATGTGGGAATTATTACAAGTTTAAGACAAACGACCTTTGTTAGTATTGCCCTGGGGGCTTGGGGTTGGCCCTGGGGAAATTGTGGATAGCAGGAACAGGGGGAATCTGTATTTAATCTAATCTGCTTTGAAAGCATGAGATATAAGCATGCTACTGCAAGCCATGGTCTGCCTTAACAGATACAGAATACTGCCAGGAGAGGTTGCATTCTCACTTTGTTGTAGTAGCCTTCACAAGGTGATTTCCTTTGGATTTAGGTGGAGTTTCAAAATTTAGCCCACTGAACATCTGCATTCCCGTCCCTATTTGTAAATCAGGTGAAAATTGTTGCATAAAACCCATCCTATCATGCCTTCATGTATACAGTGCCGCACTAAATCCCCTTAAGACAATGTGGGAGCCTGCCACAAGCTCACTCTGAGTATCAAAGGCTCTGCAGGTGTGAAGGGAATTGCTTACCATAAAACCAGGAAACTCCAATTGCCTCCATTAAAACAGCAAACAGTATGGACGTCCCAGCTGCAAATGTGTCCAGCAGTGTGAGCACGTAAATTCCACCCTAGCGTGGGGGAGTTGAGAGATGCAACAGAAACAAGTTAGAAGTGGAGTCATGTCAGCAGTTCAGCATCAGGTTAACAGAAATCTGCTTCGCTTGAAATCGCTTTACCCAAGTCTTTTAATACGGAACCGGTGCTGCAGACACACGTTTGTACGTACACACAAAACAGTGGAACCAGGCTCTTCAGAAGGGTGGCAAATCTTTTTCACCTGCCCTAACTGAAAGAGGAAACAGAAACCTCCGTGTGATTAAAGAGCGCTCTCAGCACTCCGTATTTTCTGTGGCAATGGAAGGCTACAGAGGAATGGAGAAGCATGGTTTGTTTACTTGTTTCAAAATGAAACTGAATTAAGTGTTTCAAGCCACGCTTTTCACATGTAAACAACAAAAATGTTTGCATTTGCAGCACATTTCAGTTAAAATCCTTTTTTTTCACAACCACACTCAATTTGCCTAGGCCTGTTCAGAAGGGGAGGGAACAAAGGAATTTTTTCTATGCTATTCCCAATGGGATAAATAGCATGTGTGCTGTTTAGGTGGTTTTAAGCTCTGCAGTTTTCTTTTTTCCCTGGTTTAAAACCATGGTTTTCCAAAACAGCTGTGCATATTTGCAAGATGGGAGAGACCACTGCTTAGGCTTTGTCTAGGTTTTTAATTCTGTGGGGACTTGTCTGGAAACTGAATGAACTTGGGTTGTTGTGTGAGAAAGAAAATGTTGTTTATCCAATGGCATTTCGGCCTGACCTCTTGTTTTTGTTCTACACCTGCTCTAAATGGATGCCTTCACTATCAAAACTTAGCGAAGCGAACAACAAGTATGCTTTTGTAAGAGACTTGTTTTGAAAATACAGCCTCAAGTTTTCAGAGCACAAAATCAATCAATTTAATGTGATGGTATCACAAGGGGCTTTCTTCGTAACTTGCGCACATTAGAAATGTTCTCCGGCCACGTGAACCCGGACATCTGGATGAGCGCGGGCAGTTCAGTGCATTCCAGCTGCCGGGGGGACTTCATTCCAAACAGGTGCCGTTATGTGAAAGCTGCAGCCAGGCTGCTGGCTGGAACCGCGTCAGCCTGCCTGAAGGCACTGGGATCGCACCCATCGGCACCTCGGTTCTTACCCACTGAGGTTGTTCTGATATTGCGCTTAAAAATTTTTTTTTCCAATCAAAACTGAGGATGAAGAAGGGGCATGTTGAGGTCTTTAGGTAACAATGGAGATGGCGTGGCTTTAAAAGGACAAACTTGAAATGCACGTATTTTTAGTGTCTCCAATATTTTCCAGTTTGAGAAAATGAGGGTAAAATTATTGGGGTAGTCTTCTGGTGTACGTAGAGCTTTGTTATCTTAAATTAATGCCATTTCAGTAACCTCAATATGTCTGGAAACCATTTCTAGGGAGGGAGAGAGGTTTAGCACATCTATTTTCATTGCGGCTACCTCATGTTTTCCTTGTTCTCTGGCAGTTTTGATATCTTTGCTTACAGAAATTCTTGCTTTTTGGTAAAAATCAGAAGGTTCTCTTACTGCAGGACATCCAACCTAGTAGACTGTGGTTCTCATCCTTCAGTTAGTTGTCAAAAGCGTGGTGAGGCAAATCATTCAGGATGAAGAAATCTCAGGGTAGTGGTGGTGTGAAAAAACAGCTTACTAGATGTTCAGGGTAAGTTATGTGTCATTTTATGATGTTCAGAATAAGAAATCAGATCTAGGAACATTAAGAAACACATGGAGGGAGGAGATCATTTTTCTAAAGTCCCTTCGCTTGAAGCAAAGGCTTCTTATTTGCTTCACAAAGAAAATAGCCAGATGTCTGATGGACTGGTCATGCAAAATCCTTAGTTCCTCACAGAGGAATAAGTATTCAACATAATTCTGTTTAATATGACCTTTCCCCAACACTAAGAACACAAACAGTTCTTTGAAACAGAGGCTTGTAGGTTCAGATGGTAGCTAATAAACTTGTCCAAAAAGAGCAGAGAAGCATCGTGTAGGTAAGACTGAAAGTAACATTCTGACCATAAGGTTGTTTAAGAATTAAAATTTCTCTATAACCAAAAGAGCCACCTGAGCCCCTTGATATTTCCAGCTGATGAGGTTAACTGCATTTTAAAGGTATTTGTGATGGAAATTTTTGTTGTACTTACATTGGTAATGCAAAAAAGGGCAAGTAGGAAAGTGCCAAATGACACACCAAAGGTGAAGAGCTTTCTGTGCTGCTTCAGAATTTGGAAGTCGTCCGCCAAGCCAGTGATGACAGCCTCCATTCCGCCCATCTGAGGAAGGGAAGGCAGGAGTTCTCGTTAAACCGTGCTGACATATTTTACATACAGAGCAAAGGATATAGGCAGCTTGTGTAATTCATTCCCAACCACTGCATGGCTGCTGACATTTCAGCTGTACGTGTTCAGAGGTACAACTGATTGTCCCCTGGTACAGAACTGAGGCAGGGATTTGGCCATCTAGAGCCATGGTCGTTTGACTGCTGTATCCTCTGCTGCCTCACCAGGACAGAGAGATAGTAAGGCAGTATGTTGGGAAAGATAACATCCATTCATATAAAATCCGGGAAGAAGTCTTATCAGAAGTAATTTAACTCTCTAAGAGACTTTAGGTATAAAGAGAGACACCGTACTTCACACACACCCAGGGAAGATCTACTGAACAAAGATTCAGGTTAGCCATGGGTTAACCACCTCCAGTTTGATAGAAATCTTTACAGACCTGGAAGCCTCACTGCATAGCAAGCTTCATGTCGTTTTTCTGTTGACAGCATGAAAGAATTTTTGTTTCTTTGTAGAATTTGTTCCTGTGTAGAATTCAATTCTGAATATTAGCTTTGATTTGGTTTTGTTGTATTTTAATGTAGGAAATGCACTTTCCAAATTTCCATGGAAATTGCTGAATTATATATATATAGGTTACTATGAATTTTAATTTCTTTCTACTAATGAAAGCATTCTTCTCAACCAAAAAGTCATGGGGGAATGAATCCCAGTGTCCTGTCATGATAAGTTTGTTTGTAAATAAACTTGGTAATGCTTTTCATGATGCTGAAAGATCATAGCAAAACCTGGAGTGCTTGGTGCCATGTGAGAGTTAGTCTGTGCTGACATATTGTGTCTGTTTCCTATAACAATCTGATGAAATGAGCATTTCTGGTTCAAACAGCAGCAGAGTTTTCTCTATAGAATATGAATGATTCCACTCAAAGCCAAGTTGCTGGGGACGGTGGAGCACTTTTTATTAAAGGTAACTAATGCTCACAACTAAGGTCACAAATCGTAGCGTGGGCTTGTGCTTACTGTCCTCGGGGAGGGAATGGGGGGCACAATGGAGCGCTGTGCTGTTAAGCCCAGCCACTGCTTGCTGGGCTCAGATGTTGTTACTGTGTTGACACTTTAATGAGAGTGGAGAAGTTGAAGTGGAAAGAGATGGTCTGGATAATTTTGGCTGAGAACCAATTCTTTATGTGCCACTGTTTATTCCACTGGTTAATTCCCCGTGTCAAGCTAGATATATACTCCAAAAAGTGTTTGCAAACATTTCTTCCATTTCCTGTCCTTTTCATTGTTGCTTGCTGAAGCTTACATGATTGGATTTCTCTTTCCTTAAACATTTGGACAGCTACATTTTTGTATAGATGTCTGCATTTCTGTGCCTGTGCAGGTTTATGCACATGAATACAAGTGGTCGTATGTAATTCTTCGTCTTTACTCTTGGGCTTATTTGATTTTTAGGTTTAAAAAAATTAATTTTCCCTTCAGGGGCTTGATCAGTCAAGTGGGGGGAGAGTTGAGAAGACCACCCATAACAGATACTGCGTGACTCCAGTTATCTTAGGTAAATGATTAAAAAAAAAGAGCAAAGTATGAACAAGCAAATCCCTCCTCTTCCTTCTTTACTCAACCTGTTTGTTAGGAAGACACAGCTAACTTGGCCACAGGTTTTCAGCATCTAGTATTTTAATTATCTCCCCAAGAAACAGTTTTCTCCACTTGTAGGAAGAGTGTGTTCTGCAATCTAAATCCTCATCTTTGTCACCCAAATGTTTCTAAACATTGCTTGAATTTACTACTGTTGTGCAGGTAATAGTCTTGGATCTAAACTCTTATGTGCATTTTTCTCAATACTGCCCTGTTTCTACTGGTCATTCATGTCCTTCCACTGTGCTGAAGCTTTCCTTTCTTTCATGCTTGCTTATAGTTGAAAAATGTCCAAGCTACAAAACCAGCTGCAATCTTGCCTTAAACTTTTAAAGAGGAAAGGAGATTTTAGTGTGTAGGTTAAGATAAACTTCATTGAGCCTGAGCTGGAATTCTCAAATCCACACACTTGAGAAACATTTAGACCGGAATCTGACATTTACAACTCAGATCTCACTTTATAAGATCTCATTCAGCTATTTGCCAATGATTATCATGGATTTCTTCTGTAATCTCATCATAGTTTTGCTCTTTTCCATGCGAGTTCATTCTTTGCCTTTCTTGTCCTTGAAAATGAACTTGTCACTTCCAGCAGTAAATTCCTAGATCAGCTCTGCATGTTCAGAACTGCAGTGCTTTGTGCCTTAGACAGAACCCCCCACGCTATCAAAAATGATGAGTGTTCATTGTTGACTATTCTTCAAAGATCCTGTTTGTTTTTCCCCCAAATTAATAAACTTTTAAGCTAAATATAATGGGATGTCTTCACCTCTTTGGCAAGAACAAAGCAGTGCAAGTGTTGTTATGGGACATTGGGATATTTTCTGTAGGGCTGAAGTTTCTGTGATCCTGAATGTCATGGTACAAACCAAGTCATCACACTAGAAATACCAGATGCACTCCTTTAGTGTTGAATAACAGCCAAAAAGCCAAGCTTAATACTGAGTTTAGCTGCAGAGAGAAGCACAGCACTGCTCATTCTTAATTGTTACGTCCTTATTGTGAAAACAGAGGTGTTTCAGTATTTCCCAGTCTTCATTTTGTATAGTTAGGAATTATATTGTAATATAATATCAAACGACTATGGAAATATTCTGATGCAATTAATAAATTAAATTTACAGGAAATTTTCTCTCACTATCTGTAGGAAAAAAGAAAAAAAGCCAGGCTATAATCAGACATTATCTTGAACAGATTAATGAATTTCAGCACATGTGAAAATCTCTTCTAAAAACCCCTCTACTGAGTGCTGTACTGCGGCTTGTGTTTTGCAAGCTGGGTCCGAAATCTTATCACAGGTTCCTAGTAGTAATTGTTCATAGCAGTGGTGTTGGGTCATACCTTGGAATAATAATAAAAGTTGATGAACAGCCCCTCCCTAAGGTCATAAAAAAGAAGAGGTGAGTAATTGTTTGCTGGCTTGTAAATTATTTGATCTCTTCCTAAACCTCTTAAATATTGTGAGTCTTTAATTAAATACACTGCAAGGAGTAACGCTGTTGGTATGTTGGCTGTGACTGAAAACAGATTCAGGGAGTGTACAGAATGTTTATTTGAAGTGCAACAAAACCCTTATTTAAGGCTGACACTTCTCCAGTTATATTTTGCAACACTTGAGGAAAAGTGTCAAAGTTAGAAAGAAAAACTACTCACAGAACTGTCGATGCCAAGGGTAAGAAGCATGATGAAGAATACCACAGCCCAAAACGTAGATCCTGAAAGAGTTGAAATTGCCTCTGGATAGAGGATGAAGACTAAACCAGCTCCTAAAATAGAAAAGTAGAAGTAATACTGAAAGGTGTTTCACAGAAGTGTGTATTTTAATAAGATAGATTATGACTAAGTTGACTCCTACATCAGTCCACATCACACTGAGTAGCTGTTAGAACAAAAATTGCATTATACCAAAAATACACCCAAAATACTTTAATAATGTACTCATGAAAGTTTTGCATATAAAATCTATAACATCCTTTTGCACTTTAAATAATCTTTTATGGTATTCATGATCTTTCTAGCTGTTTTTCAGCTATGTAGTAAAGAAAGATCCCTGTGGATAGGGACTTTGCTGTTTGGCAGTAGAATTCTTGGATGTGATAAGGGAGATACAGGAACTGAAAGCACAGGTCACCTGTTACCAGTGAAAGGACTACAGCTGGGCTCCCCAGGAGCATTCAAAACAGTTATCTATGGCACTGAAAAGCAACACGTCCCCAGGATACTAGGCAGTGGTAAACGCCTGTTTGCTGCAGAGGCTGAACTTGTGCAGGGCACGATGCTGGGGAATCTCGAGTCAGAAGAGCTGAGATGAATCAATATAATTTACAGTTCACATTTTAGCGGGGCCCTCTTACGTAGTTTGAGTTCCAAGGAATTTCATTCGGGTCACTTCCATGAAATTTTTAACAGTTGTTTGAAACAAATATAAGCATATTTGCAAGGAAATGATGAATGAAAAGGAGTAAAAGTAGTATAAAACTCGCTTCTTACCTTCAGTGGCTACATCCTCAATTTTAACTTTGTGCTCATGAGCCATGTAGCCCAATATGGAGAAAATTGCAAATCCTGAGATGAAGCTTGTGACACAGTTAATAGTACTAGTCAGCAAAGCATCCCTAGTGATGTAAAGAAGAACAGCCCGGTTAAAACAAGAGCATTATGGTGGGGATTGTTATAGTGATAGGAAGATTCTTGTGAAAATGCTATTTCTGCAGTTATCCTGATGATCAAAAGCTCGTATCAGCGTACCGCGTTAGGAAAGGACCTACTTCTGTTCACTGATTTGCTTTAAAACTAAATTCTGCTCAAAAAGAAGATGAACAAAATTATATGAAGGTATCAAGGAATGATGTCATCAACCTGGTACCCATAACATAGCAAAGAAGTGGCTTGTAGAGAAAGAGCCTCACTAAGGAGTATTTACACTAGTCAGGAGCAATTCACATGCGTAGGTGTTCAGGAATATTTTCAGATAGGTCCAGGAGTGGTTTTAGCAAGCTGCGCAGCCATTCACAGTAATGGCAGTGGATGACACATTAATCAGTACTGAGGTTCCTTCATCTATGAAGCTGGCTCAGCTTTTCAGAAAAAAAAAAAATACTACTTTATCAGTCTCTACAAATGTTACTGTAAATGCACGTTTTACATAATACAACCTTTTAAGACAAATTGGCTTAAAGAGAGTAAGCATGTTTCCTTTCATCGTTTCTACTACCCAAAACCACAGGTGCCATATGCCAAACTTTACCCTCCTCTGGATACTGCCACAATCTGAAAACCCTGAAGAGTTTGCCTTACAGGGAGGGCAAGTCTTGTGAAGCAACACTGCACAAATACAGTAAACTAAGAACTAAATAATACCATTTCACATATAGTCTGTGGCGTTTTCTTGATTTCAAGTGTATTTTTTTCGTTTTGGAGCAAAATTACTGAGGATATAGACTGAGGAAACATTTATACAGGAAGCTGCTATATCAGGTTAATGCAAAATCTGCAGAAGACAATAAATGTTATTTTGGAAGATTGCTGGGGTTAGCATTCTAAGTTCTCAAACCCAGTAACATCACCTACTGTGAATAATCAGAGGCTCTGCAGTCATTCTGTGTTGAGTACAAAGTTCTCTCAAGTCAGTGGAAGGAAGTATTCAAGGATTTTGGCTTTTGATCCATTTAAATCTGCTCAAATCTAAATGTTTTCTTGCATCTTTTCACTGGAACATTTTTGCTATCCATCAGTTCACAATGTATTTATACTACATTTACTTTCTGAATTTATATTTCATGGGAAATTAAAAAAAATAAATAAAAGTGTTTTCATTCCAAAGCGTTATGTTAACAAACCTTCTGGAAGTTGGAAGTTCTCAGAAGGTGCAGAGCGGCTGTGGTTGAATTTCCATGGCGGTGATTCAGCAAAACAGTTATAAACCAACTTGATTTAAAATACATTCCTAAATTGGAGCTCAACATAAAATATCAGAAGCGTAAGCCCAAAGCACAAAAACAGTTCTAAAAACTGGAATCCTTCTGCTTTTAGTTCCTGGACCAATAAGCTTTCATCCCATGTTCACTGTTGCTCTTAACGGTACTTTTGAAAGGCAAACACAAGCAGAGTTTACACAGCTGTCTAAAGTCTAAGCCTAATCCCATTCTGTTTTGCAGCGCAGCAGATATCTTGGCAGGTTCCTGTTGCCAAAATTTCAGTAAGACTGTTTCAAGTTTTGGTTGGTTGCTATGTCTACGCAAGACTGGCCATCATTAATAAGCGACCAAAGATAAAAAGGTATTGCTTATTCCAGCTGCATTTATCGAGTAAAATAGCATCATTCTGAAGCAGTAATGAAAGCTTACGCTGTCTTACCTGTAGCAGTTGTTGTCAAACTTATTGTAACTGGCAAATGCAATTAAAACACCGAACCCGGCTCCTAAGGAGTAAAATATCTGAGTGGCTGCATCAATCCATACCTGCATAATGACACCAACATTGTCAGAGGGTCAGTTCAGTCCAAAAGATACAGCAGGGAAATGAGAGAATGGCACAAGGCAAAACTGGCTTTTGAAAATAAATGATCAGTACTCGTGGTTGTGGGAGTGTAAGCGCTGTGCAGCCCCCATGAAGTGTTGCATGGAGCACGCTTCTGGGCTGAAATCACTCAACAGGAACTGGGAAAGGCCAAAGTGGTGGACAGGCCTGCAGTGCATGTGTGCTGCTGCGTCTGGGGGGTATACCGATTGGATCTGGACTCCTGAGCAACTGTTGAGTGCTGAAATGATTACACGAGTTTTCTTCTGGCTGACAGAAATACACTTCCACTTGCTCTTTTTCCAAGTTAGTTTGGAATGCACAACCAAAAACCTAAAAATAGTTTGCAGGTCAGGAGTTACAGGACATTTTCTTTCCCATAAGAGAGCTTTCTTCATGGGACTGTAATTACACTTTATACGATTCTTTCTTGCTTCAGAAGCTGAAGCAGGACTTGCATGCTGTGAACAGAACCATTCGAGCTTTGTCACCTTCTTTCCCCCTTAGTTGGAGAAGGAGTTATTCCTGTGATAAACTTTGTTAAATGTCAGTTTAGACGCAGCTCAGTCATTTTAAGAATTGGCCACTAGGGAAAACTTCTTCAATGCTGTAACATTTTCTAAAGTGACTCTCCAGCCCAACATCCACTCACAATGTGCAGACAGCAGTCAGGAACGATGCCACGGTGCTGGTCTGCTGAATCAGAAGCCTGAAAATAGTCCTCCCTGGTTAATGAGGGTTTCATTTATTCAGTTGTTACACAGAAGTATTTATTTAAATAAACGTCTTCATTCTAAATTCCACAAGGGTAACAGTCAATGGTGTGAATAATCCTCAACTTTTCTTAAAATGGTATCTTCAGCTTTGGCAAAATCTCCCAAGTGCTTGAGGCTACAATAAGCATTGGATTTTATTGCCATCCATCTCTGTAAAATCAGACCCCAATGCATCAGCAGAGGCTCTAAGGGATCTTAGATCTAAGGGATCTAAGGTGCAAGCTCCACCTGCCTTGGAATGGTAATGCTAAGCTTTTCGTGTTTGGTCTACTCCAAAGAAAGGGAGTTTTAACCCATTTTAACATGATGTATGAAAGCATTTATACTGGTGATCTATTTTTCCTCAATGTAGATGCTTTCAACTCATGCTTGCTGAAGATTGAACTCTTTATTGAACTCAGGATTTGGAGAGAACTATTAGAGTTGACAATGATTTGAAAGATGAACTGAACAACAAGTTGTAGAGAATCTACTGTAAACCACTGGATAGGTGGATATGTTTTTTTCTCAAGCTTCTGTTCAAATAGAGTTTAGGATCACAGATTTTTTTTTTACTAAATAGCAGTGCAATTCTGTAAACTGTGTTCCTTGTTCATTCCTCTTATACCCAGCTACATCCTTGTTTCCATACAAAAGTGGAGATCAAATAGGGCTTTACTCTCTGAAGTGTGTTTTATATGTATAAGAGTTCAGGAGGAATGTAAAACCTCCTATATTTTTTCTTTAAAAAACGAAACCCACGACCACCACCACCAAAACCCACAAAACTTATGTTGTGTTGCTAAAGTACACGATTTAAAAAAAAATAAAATTGCCTGAACTATAAATAAATGTGCGTTTCCATCACAGGGCATTTGTTTTTAGTTGCTCTCTAGCTCTTCTGTGTCTTGCCAATGGAGTTGTACTCATACTTCCCCTCTCTTACTATTCAAGCACTGTTAAGTATCTGCCTAAATTCTGTTGATTCAAGTAAGGGTTTAGCACCTGCTGCCTAGCAAGTGAGCTACATGGATGTTAAACTATCTGTTAAGTCTAAGATCCTGGACTGTGTCTGCTCAGTAAGAGCCTTGGCTCATAATTTGTTTCCTTATCAGCTCCTAGGAAGTTGAAGATAAAGAAAAAAAGAGCAGAAACCAGAAGTTCCATTAGAACTAAGATTAAATGCAAAGCATTCCCTTTGATGTAACAAAACACGATGGGAAATGGTCAGTGGGGCTGGCTCTTCTGCAGTTTACGTCCATATTCTCTGTTCTCTTCAGCTGAACATCTTCTGGTTAATACACAATCTAATATATTGTTAGATACTGTTTTTTATATGCATTAAAATGAAGAAACAAACATTTTACAGTTTGTTGTCAGCAATCCTTCTGGTTTTTTGAGTGGCTGTTTATACCATTATATCTTCTGTGTCTATTCTTTCTCACATATGTAGATTTAAAGAATTTCTGCGCTGTGTGGAGAGGAAACGTGTGCACCCCTAGATGTTACATAATCTTCAGAAGACTTGTTAAGGCGTGTGAAGGAGCCAGCGCCTTCCTTCTCCCTTCTTTGGAAGAGGGACCCTTTGTGGAAGAGTATCTCTGAAAACTGAGGTGCCTTAGGGCTTGTTCAGAGCTGTGCAGTACGTGCCCTTAGAAAATATGGGGGACCTTTCACATTGATCAGGATGCTCTAATGCCTTTTATGAGAGCATTAGCAGAGCCCACTGCAGGTCATCACTGTGACTTATGGCATTTTTTGGTTAGATTAATCATTTGGGAGAAAGAAATAAATCAGATTCAGGGACACTGACGTGGAACTGTAGGGGCTGAAGACAAAGATTAAACACGCAGCCATTGCAGCAGCAGGTGGCCCAGGTACTGAGCAGGAGGAAGGCTGACATGATAAGCAGGTTGAGAAACTTCTTATAATTGATCTTCTGACTTTTATTATTCTAGAGAAACAAAATAAAAATTAAAGTAATCTGAAAAATGTAGCCTTAGCAACAAATAGCTTCAGGGTCAGCCAAGTAGCAGCTGCAGAAACATTAAGCCAAGAACCAGCAGTGCACAGAAGTATCCTTCCAGAGGCAGCTCTGAGCATGGAGGCCTAGACTCCGAGCTGATACAAGCTGGCGCTGCTCCATGGACGTCCAGAACATGTGATGTTTTTTTCTGAGCAGCACTTAAAACATATAAGAAAAAGTTAAGCAGCTCCTTTGTTCATCCTCACGTCTTTGTATTTATTTATGTACGTGCGTAAATGTGAGCAACTGAGGTGGCTGCTGCTTTTATGGCAAAGGGGGATCACAGCCCAGTGTTTGAAGTGGGTTTTGCTGAACAATTAGAAAGATCCAGTTAGAATGTGCATATGAAACGTGTAGTGCAAGGATGTACAGACTAAAGAGGCATATCTGAAAGCTGCGAATTTTCACGAATGCATGTCATACTTGTAAAACTGTGTCCTTGCTTTTCAGTTTTGCATCTATTTGAATGGTCTGGAGACTTATCCACAAAGATACTACGAGTTGTTTATAAGACAGAGATGTTTTTGTAGTAGAACCATGGTACGATCTATCTCTACTAACCACATCACTGTTCTTTGTAGATCTGAAATGCTGCTGATTTTGTGAGTAATGCCTATACTCACAGGTCTTGCTTTACAAAGGATGAAATAACTCAATCCTTAGTTCCAGAGTACTCCACAAATTGGGTTGGTTTGGATGGATTTCATGAGAATATCTTGCAATGTTACGTGACATGGTGAAATGTACACTGCCTTTGATAGGAAGGTAAGAGCACCATAGTGTTGAGATTGTTGTTCATATGAAGGACAATGATGAACGGAGACGGTCCTGGCTTAGTATGTTTACTACTGTGTTCATAGGCCTGGAATTTTGTTTACCAAGTAAATGTTTAGCTTAGTGATTTAAAAAGGATTTTTTTTGCTTGAGGTAACTCTGAGCCTTTGGAGAGCTGAATTTTTATGTGACTCAATTTCCATGTGCAAACAATACTGTAACTTACAGGGGGCACAGTCAAAGCATGGACTTTTTAAGGGACTGGCACACCTGACATTGCCCTCGTACAGTTTTTTTAGCAATCAGGATAATCTGGGTTCAGGCTGAGATACTCCTGTTATGGAGAGCATTGGAAATCTGTGCTATCAGAGACAGCGGGCTAGTGCTTATGCAAAACTGTAAGTGTGGCTATATATCTTCAGAACTTAGCTCTAATAATTTCAGTTTTAATAACAAGGGTAACAGGTTTAACAATAACATGGAACGAAAGCAGAAGAGTACACTTACTGTGGCTTCTTTTAATCTTCTGAAATCTATGTGCAGGTATGCATTTATTCCGTTGTATGCACCGGGCAGGGTTATTCCGTGTATTAGCAAGACAAATAGTACAACATAAGGCAGAGTGGCTGTTATCCACACAACCTGCAGACAACAGAGATCCCAGAGGTTAATGAGCTGTTACAGAAGATTTAGGAATGAGTGAAAAATACAGCAGGGACTTCCTTGGTTTTGTCCATTCAGTTCTATGCAGTAGCTCTTTTTAGGATGCCTTGGGGGAAATATAACAAAAAGTATAACAAAGAGTCTACGTATCTGTGTTTACAGCAGGAGATGGTTTTGACTAGCAGAAGACTTGGAGTGCTTATATGTTACCAGTGTGTGTTAGACTGCTCATTAGCTGTTCAGCCATCTATTAGTTTACCAAATAATGCAGTCATTGCCTGATGTTAGGTGCTACTTTCATGAAACTGTACACAGAGCTCTCAGCTATCTAACCCTAGAATTTCTGGTGAGGTGAGGTTTCTGAGGGATGTCAAAGAGTAATTTCAAATTCCTTTCTTTAGGTAATATTTTTTTTTCTGGTCACGGCATTTTATGTAATAAAGCATCTTAAACAAACAAAACATCCCATTAGCTACGAATAACAGAATACATTGGCTAGGAATTGGAGGCACGTTAGAAACGATGCAAAACATCTTTGTCTGCCCAAGTATTTTCTAGATGAGACCACCAATGCTGAATTGAGAATAACATGCTAATAACATTCCCAGTCAGAACATCATGCAACCAGAATTTGTAGATAAAATAAAGGCTGAATCTGGACTGTGTATTCACACTGTACATATACCAAGGCCTCTCACATGGTTTAGTTCCTGAGGATCCCTCAGATGCAGTGATTTAGTGTCTTGCTTCCTAAAATAAGGAGACTTCTTAAAGGAGACAAAGAATGTAGTTGAGATAGAAGGACAATGTTATCTCTACCTTTCCTGAAGTCTTCACGCCTTTCCACAGACTAAAGAAAAGAATGATTACCACCACCAAGAGGCAGAGGGAAAGTTGCCAGCGAGGCAAGCCAAGGTCATGGATTCCACGGCTTTCATGCAGGTGCAGAACTCCTCGCCTACATACCAGATACACAGAAACAAAGCGAAGTCACTGGGGGAAAAAGCTTTTATCTCTCGCATCCTGTGAGCAGTGCAAATAGCTGCTGCACTGTGTTAGTAGCTGCCTTACTGGCACTGCTAGCAGTTAGAGAAATCTCTTTTATGAAGCCAGGTGTTGTGCTGCCTTTATGTTATCACTGGCACATCAGTGTCTGCTTAGCACCATCGTTTTGGAAGTGTCACTCTCTTTTTTGTTCTGTTTTTTATTTTTATTTTTTCCTTGAGCACCAAACAGATGCCCAGAGGGGCTGCAGAAGAGATGCTCTCCACCCTTGGAAATTGGCCAGTAAAGGCCCTGAGCAGAGTAATTTCAGTTTTGAAGTTAACCTTGCTTTGGGTAAGGAGTTGTATTAGAAATCTCTTACGGATCCCTTTCAACCTAAATATTCTGTGATTCTAGATAAGCAGCAGCTGGCTTTCTGCACCTTGGGCAGTTCTGAAGTTACTTTCAATGTCTTGGATAGGCTGTTGTAAGGCTGCAAGTGGGAGAAGTGGTCAGATAGGAAAAGCAACAGTTGGTAAATCTAAAATTGGTATTAGTGCTCTGTGCTGTTTGCTGAGGTAATGGAACAACAGTAGAAGAAATTCTGTTGCTTACCAGGGCAGGCTAATTCTTTGGGGATCTATGAAGTGTGAAATGAAGTGTAGAAAGGAGTATTTCTCCAGAGGGCTGGTGACATCTACAAGAGATGTCAAAACACATTGAGTGCAACAGGCTGAGGGGTGTGAGTGGGATGTTAGAGTGGATCTCCCTTCAACTCCCTTCTATGCACTTGAAGGGTTTCTTGCTGCTTATTCAAATCTAATTCTGATAGGCATCTAGTTGAGGTTGGCTTGGGGGTGCAATCCCTAGTGTTTCAGTGCCCATTCAGAACAAATCATTGTGACCTTGGCTCCTCTCCTGTCTCTGTTACCTTTACTTGCCATGCACTGCTTGGGTAAAATAGACAGTTGTACTCTGTTGGCTGCTCTTAGCACTATGACGACACAAGTCAAAGACTCCCTTCTCAGCAGTGGACTCCGGTGTATTTTATGAAGATAATTACAGTTTGGAGAAACTGAAGTACGGAGTCACCCTGCATTACTGCAGACACGTAGAGAGTAAAGCCTGAGGAGTTCCCACCCCACTAGCTGTCCACGTACTTCAGAGTTAACTTAAGCAATTGTCTTACCAAGCCAGAGATGAGTCAAATAGAGCTGAATGAGCTCTAAGATAGAGCCAAACCTGTGTCAACTTAAGTGGGAAAAACGCAAAAATGTTTCTGTACTACTGAAACTGTAGAAACACACTAGGAAAATAAAGGCCTATTGGTGCCATCCATCTAGTAATATGAAGTAGTTGTGTGTGATTCCTGTTTCATCCCTAAGGTATCAAGGTACGATCAGCTAAGAACTGTAACAGTTCTGGTTCTGTAGTTTTTGACATTTAATAAGGAATGCTGTATTCTTGGGCTGTTTCTATTATTTATCCCCAGTTGAATAAGAGATGCTTTTAGAAAGCATCCTCCTAAATTAGGCAGCTGATATGTTTCTGTTGCATTGTAAGGCTAATAACACGTGAGGCTTTAAAAGGGTAATGACCATGTGTCTGCGGCATCCAGTCAAAGAACCTTCCTGGTTAGAAGGTATGAGAGCAGTTTAACTCGTACAACACTGCAGCTGTCACCAACTGGTACCTGTGGAAACCGTAAAACAGTGAGAGAGCCAGGCTTTTTGGTATCTCACCCAGAAACCTGTATCTTTACATGTAAATAAGTAGGTGGACGTTGCTCAGCTTTTCCTTAGTATGAACAGAAGCTACCTGTGGTTCTACTAGCAGGGTGTATTTTCATGGGGGATGCAGAGGTGTAAATGGGTTCTGGGCACAGATGCCTGATTCCATTTTACATTTAACCAGGCTGGCAACAATATGTGAAGCTGGGAAAAGCTTCACAGACCTCACATAAGATCATTTGTCCAGAGTCTTCGGAGGGATTTGGCAATCTGCTACCACAGCCACACCGTTATCACTATTACAGTTGGAGGTTGTAAAGAAAGTCCTTTGGCTTACACTTTGTAGATGTACCCTCAGAAAAACTGAATCTGCACTTGCATACTTTGTGCCCATTTAGCTTTTTATTCTTCTTGCCCAAATATTTTTCTGGATTCGTAAAGAAGCCTGCTTCCTTCTGTTTGCTTTCCAAGAAGCAGCTAGCGCTCTGTCTTGCTGTTCGGAACACTTGCCAGAACTGCCATTTCCAGTGTGGGATTCCCAGGATTTTCAGGAGAATCTCCAAAATAAGAGGTCTGCTCCCGTAATCAGGGTAAGGGATCATAAAAAAAGAAGAGAAAAATACTTTCGTAACCAGTCAAAACAGCTGTGTAACTGAGCAGCTAAGCAAGGGAATCTTCATAAACAATTGCTGTGTCTGAGCTCTAATCCTGGCAGGTTTTGCTTCCTCTTCCTTTTTTTTTTTTTTTTTTTTTTTTTTTTTTTTTTTCCCTTGTGACCTCTGAAAGCTGCCTTTTTTGAGAATTGCTGGGAAGTAGTTCATGAGTGCTTACCCATTAGAGGCTACATTTGTGTTCCAGTTGCTCCATAAAGCAAAGAAGTCTGGTGCTGGACTGTGATTTGGGTTAAGGTGTGCTGACATCTGAAGAGACTGAGGAGAGAAGCAGCAAACTACTAGACTAAACCTTCTTGGCTTGAAGGATAGCTCTGTAATGTTCTTTGAAAAACAGTGGGGTTTTTTGTTTGTTTGTTTTTGAGGAGGACAAATTGGAAAAGAGCTTAGCATTCATCATGTTCATCAGTTACTGGATATCAGTGATGTTAGAGAAAATCCAGTCAGCAGCTCAGATATGCTACAGTTATTCTTGTTTCACGTCAAGTAGTACTTTATCTCAGGAGCAGCTGAAGCTGCTTTTGCCCTGTCTCTGCTAGGGCAGGTGGAGTTATAGATCCCTGGCAGGCTCCTTCGGATTGTACTCAGGCACTTCCCCTGTACTGGCCCCAAAGAGGACAGTGGCAGTGAGGGATACTGCAAGGTTCTCCATTCCTGAAGCTCTGAGCTCAAAACACCCGAGATTTCAGCCTTTTGGTATTACAGCAGAATGGTGCAAGGCGGCCAGTGTCCATTCCTGAACTGAGCTTGTCTTACTGCAGGATTGTGCCATTACCCAGTGCTGTAAAGATTCTTGTTTCGTAGAGAGTTTATCCACATCTGCTAACAAAATAAACTCGTAATTCACAGAATCTGTGAATTTAGAGTAATTCTGAATCAGAGAAAAAGCAAAAACAGAGGCAGTAAGGTACCTAGAATTAGTATTTTGCCTGCAGATTTTCATTGTTGAGAAGAAGAATGAAAGTAGATGAGACATATATGCAAAAAAGGACAAAAAATATTACAAGGGGGAAGGATGGAGAACAGCCACTAACAGATGAGCTGATGAAAACAGAACAGGGACGTACAGTGCTGAGCAAAAGAAAAGAGGAGCTAGTAAGAAACAAACTTTTTTTTTTTTTTAATTTTTAATCAGGCATTTGTGCATAGGAGCCTGATTTATGCTAAGACCACTTTCCCTGTAAGGCAGTGTAAATTACATTTGCAATGACTTTGAGACTGTACATCACTGTAAATATAGGTCCCAAGAGTCTGTCTGCCTATCTGCAAGAGGAGCATGAATGTGAAGGCATTTCAGATTGAAGCTGCATTCTGGCTTCTCTCTTTGGGAGATTTATTCTGGTCCTCTCTTGCCCAGTGCTCCCTGCTGGGAAGGCTCCCCAAGCCAGCTCACAGCTCTGGCACCAGTTCTTGCGTTCCTTTCACACCACGTTCAGCCAAAGGGAAGTAGTTCACCTCTGCTGAAATCAGCAAATGGCAGGTTGTTTGCTGGATCCCTGTCTTCTGTTTTGTCTTTGTGCAGAGCTTGGTTCCTCTTTAGTCTGGTGTCAGATGCCAGAGAGCCAACAGCTGTGGGGTATTCACATATAAACCCTACAAAAGGCAAATCATCAAGGAGGCAGCGGGCAGTTGCTCAGAGGGACTCGGTAACTGATGGAATCATAGCTACAATAATGTCTGACTAGGAGCAAACCACTTCTTCCCCATGTCTTGGTGTTCCCTTCTATAGAATGAGGATTATAACAATCCTTCATTTTGTCTCCACTCTCAGCAATTTAGAATTTATTCCATATGGAAATGGTGAATGTTAAGTATCGACAAGGAACCACACAAAGGAAAAAGAAATGCTAAGGGTCTTGATCTGAAAACTCCTCTGTGTTGTTCACTCCAAAACATGCAATCCATAGCCAGAAAACAGGGTAAGAGCTTTGGATGTTGCATTTTCCTACATTACTTTGTCAGATTGATTCTTTCTAAGGATTTTCTAAGGAGCCTTTTATGTAATTCATCCCTGGGGAGACTTCCATGACTGTTGTGGAAATTTAAAAGGTTTTATACAAACAGGTCAAGTTAAAGGTCTTGGAGTAAGCCTTCTTCTGATCCCAAATCAAATATAATTTTAGGTTTCAATACAAATATGATTGCACAATTCTATAGGGTCATTCTTTCTTTTTAAAGTTAATGTAAAAATTATTTGCATAAATTGGATGGGATCAATAGAAGTGTCATTCATCCAAACAAGTTCTAAATGTGTTGTATCAGATTTTAGCTGGAAAAACTTCATTGATTTATCAGTAAATCAGTAAGTTAAGTTACAGATTTACTTTACAGTCTGGCAAACTGAGATTCTTCCAACAGAAAACTTTGATTAGAAACGAAATCTTTTGGTTTTAGTGTTTGTAGACATCATTTCTGAGTGCAGGGTTGTCTCAGAAATGGCTGCTAGCCCACAATTTTAGATGAGAACATTTTGGACATGAACACCTGTGAATGCAAAATAAATGGGCTATAGCTTTCAAAAATAAAACGCAGGGAGTTGGCCAAGTACTTTTACAAGCTAGCAGTCACTTTTGAGGGATCAAACCCAAATGGCTTGCATAGAATAAATAGCAGAAAATTGGCTGAGCTATAAATAGATACAGTCCTGATCTCGTGAGCTCTGTTCTCTATTCCAGTAGGTAGGCTAGTTTTAATGATTTAAAACTTAATGCAAATTTATAGACTGAAGATTCCAGAAGGACTGACAGTGTATACGGTGTGCAATCTATAGAAATTAAAATACATACTCGATTTAGAAAGCAATTTGAGGCATGGTAATTGGCTCATTTAGAAGGCTCTCCTACATACATCTCTTGCATTTTATATATTTGTGCGACCATGGTTCAATCATCATTGCTGCCAGTTTCCTTCAGAGTATAAAATACAGGTTTTCCTTCTGTCTGTGGAAGGCTATCGGAAGCAGCCTTGGATGGCATTCTTTTTGCACAAAGTTAGCCAGGCTCTTGGTGTTACAACTTCAAGTACAGCACTGCTTAAGTTCAGCTGTACAGTTTCTGCTGCAGTTTGCATCCACAAGGCAGACATCTGCAGCTGTGTGGGGCTGAGCTTCTGCTACAACCTCAGCTGGCCTCAGCTGGCTTCATCCAGGTTGAACACGGGGTGTTTGCGGGCTGCACTTCTACAGTGCGGTGCAGGGAGAGCTGAATGGCTCCACGTGAAGTCAGCAAAGCCCAACAGCAAAGCCTCAAGATATTTCAGCTCCCTCTTGTGTTGGAGAATGGAGCTTTATGGTGGACTTCAAGCTAGGTTTGGGGAATCACTTACAACAAATAATTTGCCAGTGGAACCCTCGTTGGCCCATTGTGATTCGAACTGAATGGAACTGTGATTCTTCTTGAATCACCATACTTCTGAAATTATAAATGGCCACCAGGACTAAACTTCTCATTCCCTGAGAATGTTTATCTCCACTCATTGAAGCCTTTACTCTGCCTAATTCTCCCATTAACCTAATGATAGCGACCTCCCCTGCTGTTTGTGCCACAGCTCAGCACATTGAAGTCCGCACAGTGCTCTGAAGAAGGGGTTTCCAAAACCTACCCATTATATTAAGATTTGCAGAAAGAATGGAAAGGCTTGAATTTTACCCCTTACTAGCTCCAGCAAGTGCAAAACTCCTGAAAAAAATGTTTGTTGTTTGAGGTTATAGGCAAAGCAGAGCACTCATGCTCCCCCAGCTGCCAGAGTCCCTAACTGGCAGGTTCAGCATTTCTGTTCCCCTACAGACAGCAAAATGTAGGATGCTGGAGGAGACACCTCTGCTGCCTTTGCCTTGAGCAACACACACGGGGATGGAAATATTCCACAGGCTCTGCCTCTGCTTGCCAGGATGTCAAATGCAAGGTAATCTAGGGGAGAGGTGCTGCAGCAGTGTCCTCAGCTGCCATTGCTCAGAGTCTGGTACCCCCACCAAGCTGTATCGGGTTCTCTGTGTGCAGATGAGCTGTTAGAAATCCTCCTACAAACTAGCACAAAGCAAGCCGGTTGCATGCAGCACAAAGTGCTGCTCCTGACGTTTGCAATATCTCAAGAAAACTCTCTGGAAATGTAAGTTGGCAAAGTTATTATTCCTCCAGTCTTCCGGACTTGTTGTAAAAAGGCTTGTTGTGGTTTAGGAATCATTTCCATAAAGCTGTCCAAAGCCTAAGAACATGTGTACACACTTACACGGATTGACTCCCATTGTTCTCACATTTCATTTCTTTTCTCTTTGTGTAAGTAAATGGTCAACAAATGGAGAAGATGTGAGCGTACATGAAAAGCAAATTTCAAAGCTGCACATGTAAATATTTTTGGAATAGCCTTTTTTTCATAAGCCTTTTTTTTGCATAAATACTTGCACCAGAAATTTCTGTATACTGAGTCAAAAAGAGAAAGATTGCTGAGTTACTTAGCTGAGTCCAAAAACATCTACAGCCAAAAAGCAAATACATGATGTGCAGGGATGCACGGGTGTTAGTCTCAGACTACGGACATATAAACGAGGCACTCAAACACCTCCTAAGTATACCTGTGAAATTAACTTAGTACTAATACACTAATATCTAAAGTAGTTTGTCCATTGCTGTTTTAGTGATGGGCTCATGTATTGCCTACGTGTAACTGATTCTAAGCCTGGTGAAATCAGAGGAGCTCTTCAGTTACGTTCAGGGGATTTTTGAGGGTGAATGCCCAGAGCCTGGCTAGAATTATCATTAGCCTTGGATTGCGTGATCTCAGAGAAAAAGTAAACAAATGACTGCTACTCAGAGATTAGAAACATCTGATGACTCTTTTCTTGCAATTAAGGTTCAAAAGATGAGTAAGCCTAGATGGCTGCAGAGGTTCTTACTTTCTCATTGCTTACCGAAGCTCTCAGACATGTCTATAGGGTGTGGGTGCTGCCTGAAAAACCTCCTAAAGGAGCTGACAGATGTAGTCAGAGGAGGTTTGGTGTCCTGGGAAGCAGTACGTCACTGAGAATTGCTGGTCAGGTTTAGCACAAGCTTGTCTTTCTTTACCAGACATCATTAGTAGGATACAGGGCTACCCACTGTCATTAGGTCTTCCTTGATTCAGTTCTTATTTTAAGCAGAATTGTTTATGTTTGCTCTTGAACTGGTGTTTTCTCTCATTTGGAGCAGTTGTCCCCCAGTTAATACAGGGAGATGTCTGCGTCTGCCACTGGAGCACTGAGTGACGGCTGGCCGGTGGTGGTGGTCCCTGGGAAGACTGGTGCCCCAAAGCACAAAGCTCAAGGTCTCTAAAAGTAACCTTTGCTGGACACAGTGCGGATCTTTGCAGGGATTCTTGGTTCACACGCTCCCCAGAAATTAATGTTTATAAATGATACGACTGCTGTGACTAAATGTCTGTTCCTTGTTCTTAGATAGCTTTTTTGCAATTACTCACATCTGGGCACATTTGTGAGTTCTGCTAATTTCCTTTACTGAGTCTGGCAGGAAAATTTCCCTATAAAAATGTTTTATTTCTTACGCAGGAGGAATGGATTACAGTGCTGAGAAAAAGTCCTGTCAGAGGAAAATAGCTGTAGCTCAATGCATTTGGTGATTACTTTAATATTTTGTTTAAGAAACTGTCCGGATTCATTCCTGCAACAGATGACGGGTTTTTAACAGGCACAGTGCCTCGTGAGCAGAATAGTGCTTTTGTTCCTCCAGATTGGCGTTGTTTGATTGCATACATGAAAGCAAGATGGTAACAAAATCTTCCTTGGCACAAGAATGGAGAACAAATATAAAGTATGCCAATATTCAGATCAAATACTTACACAGGAGAGATAAGGAACAGATAGAGGAATGGTTTTTTGAGTGATGGGCTTTCGGTTTTCCCAAAAATGTTTTTTTATGAATTACTTTAACATGTACTGAATGGATAGGATGTCTTTAGCGTTGTGTGTGTTTAGTTCCAAACCACGAAAGGGGGGAGTAATTAACGTGCATCTCAAAGAAACGTGGAATTGGCATTTCGGTCCTAGCTGGGTCTTTGTTATGACTGAGTGTTATGAGTAGAAGGGCACCAGGTTTTATCAGATTTTGGAGTTTTTGCTTTGCTAAGTTTGCAGTGTGCAAATACTTTGTAATTGATTTTAACGGTCCCTGATGAGGTATTGGAGAGGTCCTGTTGCATCCTGTGCTCCTGCTTGAAGCAACTGCCCACTGACGTCAATGGCATCTTGGCCTGGAGAGAGCCCAAGTGACTGAAACCAGACAGGGGAACGAAATGCTCTCTAGAAAGCATATGGGTAGAACCGCTTCGACCCGAATTATTGCCCAACTCGTACGGCTTGAAAACAAAATCCAGACGCATTTTCCAGAGTGCTTCTGTCATGCCTTGACACGGAAATTACAATTTGGAGTGGTTTCTTCCAAGTCTGAGGCTTAGAGGCTTCTCCCTGCTCTCCCTCCCTGCCAAACACGGGACAGCTGAGAGGTCTGGCCTCGCTCCTTAGCAAGTTTTCCCTTCTCTCCCTCAATACAAGCGGTGAGAATCAGCGTGTGCCTGTTGAACTTAGAGGTGCTTTTCTTGAAGCACTGGATGAAACGCTGTATCACAGCACTCCCACCTCTTCCTACAGTTTTTTCCTGCACCAGTGGAGGTAGAGAAGGAGAGACAGCCCTGGCAGCTGCGTGGTTTTAGGAAGTCATCTACTCTGTTTCTGCGGTCAGAACAGCTTTGTGTTGTGACGGACTCAAGTCCCAAAGAGAGAACAAGTCTCTGTTTCCCTGTAAGTGAAACCACACCAGCTGTCTGCGTGGGGCTTGTTTTGGAAGGACCTCCCACTGCAAAATAGATGGCTAGTGTTTCAGATCGCCCTGTTTACATCACTCTGCATATATTCCTGATGTAAGCACACAACCTAAAGAAACAGGTTCAAGCTGTGCCCCTTCCCATGAAGTCTTGAGGCTGAAGGTTTAAGTGCCTGAGCATCTAGCATCCTTAACAATTTTTCCATATCGATTCCCACAGGCTGTGGTGCATCCCTCTAAGACAGAGCAGCGTGCTCTTATTCTGCTGCTTGCTACAGCTGAAAACATACCCCTGAATGCTCCCAGCTGGGGGGTCTCCCATATACCTGGGTAATACCGAGAAAAGTAACAGACCAGTATTTTCACACCCATGGACAAAATCACTCCTTTTCTCTGCCATTTTCACTCTGGGCACCAGTGCTATTGCTGGTTTTGAGTCCTGTTTTGGTATTTCTGGCTATCGTGCTGTGTTGTGTGGGGGCAGAGGCCAGGCTTCCACAGGTATCCCACTGATGTTTCACGGGGCATAGTTTGTCATGATTTCCCTCTGGTATAAAAGGAGCTGTTCTGTTTCCTTGTTTCTCTATGTAGCTACTAAAAACTCAAATTCTGAAATCTGCCTTGTTAAATCTATTGCCCCCAAAGTAATTGTTTCTGCTCTTGCTTACATCCTACAAGACTGGATAGCAGGATGGACATTAAGAAAGTAAACACAATTCTATGATTTAGAAAGCAGTGTCTTCATGATGCTGTTATTTAAAACACAAACAAACAAAACCTCTTACACGTCCACAGTATTATTGAGGAAGGATCAGTTATTTATCTACTGCATCTAGAAATGGTGCAGCGTTCTGTAAGCCTGCTGTATTGATGCAAATTTAACATGTACATCATCGCTCCTACTTCCTGACCCTGTTGTGTGTAATATGAAGCTTTGCAATGGGAAGATTCTGCTCTCCCTTTTGTAAAAAGATGACGGGAGTGAGTGCAGTTATTTGATAGAAGAGATGAAACGCTGTTTTCTGAATTGGGCTGGCTTTCTCAGGGTCGATCTGAACACACAAACTTTGCGTGTTTGGGTCCACACCTGAGCTTTACAGCTGGACTTGATGAGCTAATCCAAATATTGGAAAAGTGAGCATAATGCCCCTTGTGATTCCCTGTTTTTACAGATGGGGAAGCAGATGTCATAGATTGCATTACTTGGGTGTTTATTCTCATTTTTGCTATGTAATCTAGTTGCTTATGAGTATGGGGCCTAGGGAATTAAGAACTGCCCCAAAATTCAGGGATCAAATCATAATGAAACATCAGACTCCCTTTTTATTTTAACCTTCTAAAAACTGCACCTTGAATCTATTTCATGGTAAGGAAAGAACCCTGATATTTCAAGTGTTGGTGCGGAGGCAGAATCCCAGACTGGGCTGTTCCCAGATCAGTGGAACTTAAAATGCTGGGCATAGTTTCCACCACCACCCCACCCAGTACAAACACAATATTGTCCCCCAAGCATGATGTGATAACTGAAAATGCAGAGAACCACTTTAAAGAGTAAATGAGCAAAGCGAGACAATGAGGATTGCATTTTGCTTTAAAAAAAGCTTAATCACAAGAAAACTGTAAAGAAAACCTTTTTTTTTAAAAAAAAAGCCATTCACATGAAAGTTCTCTAATAATAGTTACTTTTTTGAAGAATTTTTTATAATTCACTTCAAAGTCATGTTCTTTGTCCATACACAACACCGCCTCTTGCTCTAAGTGCTCTCTTTACATTTGGTTTATGAGCACATACATTGTCTTTGTAAGGGCAGTAGACTTTTTTTAGCAGTCATTATTTGTCCTTCTGGGGAGTTCCTTTAAACTCAAATCCCCTTATTAACTGTTTTCAAAGCACGTAATTTAGTTTACCCAAGGCCTGGCCAACAGGTTGTGTCCCGCTCCTGAGGACTGTGCTGTGTCCAGCAAAGAGCAAGCAGCCACAAGCGTTTCACAGTTCTGAACTCAGACCTTAAGTTCCCTGCTGAATCCCACGTTTATGGTAACAGCGGTGTCCCTTTGTTCCTGCAAGGCAGGGCTCATTGCTCAGCAGATGTGTGCCCTGATAGCCTTCCATTCCCCACACTGAAATAGTGATTATTGGGATTTATTCAACAGCTGATTCAGTTAGCCTGATGCCCACCCTCATTTCTTTCTCCTAACCAAATGCTGCCTTTCTCTGGGGACCCACAGTGCAGTTATTTATACACAGAATATTACTGTTTTACACTTATTCGTATACCTTTTTGCTTTTGATTTCGAATGTTTGATTTGAGCGTGTCTTTGCCTGTCTTGGCCCATATTGCAGGATGCTCTTTCACTCAGGATTTAGAAGAAGCCTGGCTTTTTCTAACTGTGGTGCTCTCCCGTCTGCTCAGTGCTGCATCTCACTTCATTGAACTGCCGAGGCAGCTGAGCAAACAGGTCTGCTCTGAGGTGTTTTGTAAGTGGAGAACCAGGCAAAGTCTATTGAATGAATCATTATTTTAAAGCCTGAGAGCCAGCTCTGTTTGGCACTCAGTGGTCTTCACAATATTGCTGTTTCCTTGCCCTGGCAAACTTGATTTGTGGTTCCTGTAGGAACCCCACACTGCTCAGTGGCCAATGCTGCATTTGTACCAGGGAAACTAAAGCTTGCAGAGGCAGGGGGCTTAATCACACAGGAATACAAATGAACATTACAGCTGCATTTTAACCTTAGTGGATTAGTTCTGATGCTTGTTTTAGAGGCTGGACGCTATCCTTTTTTACCTTCCAGAGGAAACACACTGAGACACAGAATTTTAAATAAATAGTAAAGTCAAGTCAACACTTACTCATAAAATTCAGCAGCAGGAGTGAGCTTGTACTTTGAGTATTTGGTGCCATTGCCGAGCACTGATGCGTTGAAGAGTTTGGGATCTGTACAGTTTGGGCTGTTCCAGCTGTTGTCGCAGTTCGTCCAGGGGAGCTCAAATGTGAATGATGAAAATAGATAATACAGAGACCAAGCTATGATAACGTTGTAGTAGAAACCCACGTAAAGAGCTATGAGTATCACTGCGTAGCCTACACCTAAAGACAAAGGAGAAGTAGATTATACATTGCATTTTACATGCAACAGCACATGCAAACACAACTAGTGGAGTACTCACACACACATAGTTGCAAAGTTTTCAGACAAATAAAACATTTTTTTTTTTGTCATTTACATACACGAGTCATTGACCTTAAACCAAATAATTACATGAACGAGGCTGGAAAATGAGCAGCCGTTAGGAAATCCAATTGTGTTTGCCAGAGAAAGAAATGAAGCAGCTCAATGTCAAAATTTGCTCTTGTACAACTCCGTTGCTGTTTTTCTTCCAATGCACAGAACTGCAAGCCCATGTTAGGAGTGAAACTTGCTTCATCTTCATAATGTCAGAGTCCTTGGCAACTTGCCTTGGAAAGTAAAGCTGAAGGCACGAGAGGTTTCCCTGTGCCTCATGCTCCTACCCCGAGCTAGTTTGGAACAGGCACCAATCCTTCTCCCGCCTCGTTCCCACTGTTAGTGTCCAGATTGGCGTCCGTCAGCTTGTGACTACGTTCAAAACATGCCCAGAACAGCCTCTGCTGTTCCACTGAGGGGCTCCAATGGGTTAGGAGCTTGCCAGTAAATCCTAGTGAATATCAGGCTTGGGGCTAAGCTGTGCATGGACCCTCAGATCAATTCATTGCCTCCCCAGGATTACAGAGTTGAAATAATCGCAAAATGTAACCCTAAACATGGGTTTAGGGTTAGTAAATGCTGGGTGGCACACTTGGTGAATCCCCCGTAAGCATTCTCCATTGGCTTTGAGCATCTGCTTTGTGTTTTTGCATGCTGTGAGGTGTGCTCGGAGCGCCCCTTAAGTGAAAGAATCCCAGAGAGTGCACGTTCTCCTCATAAAATGTGCATTTTAAAATAGTTTGGGAGGAAGTTTTGATACTAATGCTAGAACAGAATAAAAGTTTATTGCCAGATTTTTTGGGGAAGCTTGTTTTACCCTGTCTGAATGCGTTCTATTATTAATGTGTGAGCAGCATTGATCCCTGAATCCTGTCCCAAAGTTATTTGTATTTGGTGTTACAGGTAGAGACTACATCTGCTTTATGGCTATCACCCCTGCACTGTCACGGCACCTTAGTGTAAACCTTTATTTTTGTTTTTCTCCATTTTAGATATGCAGAAATACTGCACTGGGGGCCTAACAGTTGGGTGTTATTAGGCTTTTGTGTTCCCTAATAGAACAAATAAACAGCACACACTGTCTATTAGTCCTCGGGCTGCAATTTGTGTAAGAAACAGATGCTGACCCTGAAAGGGTTCAGAGACTTCTATACACCAACTCTTTGGGAGTTTTTTAATAGATACACCAGCTTGCTCATCCCTAATATTGGGAAAAGATGGCATAAATAAAGATGAAAATGTATCTTGAAATTTTTGGTGGTTAAATGAAGCCGGTGGGGTAACACTCAAACTCTAGGGATAGATAACAATAGGGAAAAAAAATCACCCCAGAGGGTAATTCTTAAATATTAACATGAATGGTAAAATATGAAGTGTGAATATTGTATGTTGCACTGAAATTGGATGATCTGTGTAAGAAAGTATTGCTGAAATTCTTCCTGTTCAGGAGGACAATGATGGATATTTGATATCAAGATTCAAAAATACAGGATCAACTGTATCTTAAATGTCACTTCTTTGAAATCATAAGAATATTCAGGAATGAACTTTTATTTTAAAGTAGTGCTGCACCACCCACACTCTAAAATAGGCCTTGGAAAAACGCAGAGATGAAAACACTGCTGCAAAGGTTACAGGGTATATTTTTAATTGCATGCATTAGGAGAGCAGTAGTTGAGTCCTTAGAGTTCACAGCAATAATATTCATATTTAAAATTAGCACTACAGTGCTGTTCTTTTAGAGAAGGTGTTACAAATTTGCGTAGACTGTGCTTGCTTTTTGAATTAAACCAGAAAAAATACAAAAGCAGTAGAATTTAGCAGTAGAACATATTTGCGATTTATCAGATTTGACCAGAGCTTTTAACAGTACTGAGTTTATACTAGTGCTGAGATGCAGATAGGATTCAACACTTAAGGAGTCAAATACCTGATGCTATTCTATATCCTCTGAAGACCATTGAAAGCTCTCAGTGAGGTATGTTTAGTCTACCTTGAATACGTCCGCTTAAAAACACAGCCGGAATGTCAACAAGGCTACACGTGCAATGCACTTTATTCTCCTTTCTCTTCATCTTTTCAGTCCTGAAGTCAACAGACTGACTACTTCTGAGCACAGTGCTTTTCTTTTTCAAACACTTTGAGATTCTTGTGGTCTAATTTTTGTAGTTAGGTTTTCAAAATCCTTGTTGCTATCCAAAAGTATTAACCAACACCCCCAGGAGCTTTGAGCAAGGGGCTGCATGTTCCTGGGAGCTGGGATGAATTTTGGCTCCCATGAAGACATTACAGAAGGGTTAGGTAAACCTAGGTGAATTCATTTGTAAATTTACGGGCACATATTTTTTTTAGCTTGCCTATCTATCTTTTATTATATCTCTAATTTAATGTTTTGGGGTTTGACTGATATGAAAAAAAAATGCAGTTCTCCTGTTGTGCAGAGCTAGCCTCCTGGAAGAGAAAAGCTTTATTTTGAGGAAGTCTAACATTTACTCAGTGTAACCTATATCCATGCACCGGATCGGCCAAGTTTGGATTGCCATTGTTAAGCTCTTCAGCTTTTGTCAGTCACGGGATGAACATGATCTGAATTTTAAGCTTCTAGGATCAGGCAAGCTTGAGTGGTTTCATTCCAGCTATTTCAGAGAGCTCCGTGTCAAAGATTTTGCTTATGATTTTACATATGATCTGGTAGAGGGGTAGCTCACGAGTTCTGCTGGTAAGCAATGCTTAAGAAAAATCTTGAGGCTCTTTAAAGGATACGTTTCATGTACAGAAAGCATATACGGTTTCTTTCACCCAGAGACATCCCTTTACCCCAGCTCGGTGCCCCCGGACACCTAGCCCCAGCTATTCCTTGCACAACAACTGCAGCTCGGCGCACAAGGCAGCACTGCGCAGCATCACTTCAGTGATGCTGGGGAGTTAATGCTAGAGGAAAGCACTTGGTAGCGATAATGCTCAGGTTTTAATAAATGCTTCTCGTTGCTGGATTTGAAAACCAGTTTAAAAAAGCTATCATAATCATTGCCCTCATTTCATAGCCAGGAAAGCCAAGCTTCAGTGCCACAGGTCTAGTGGCCGAACTGAAGCCTTCACAGCTCCGTTTCAGTGTTTCAGCCTGCCTCAACTCGCGCTCTGGCAGAGAAAGCTCCACAAAATGAGCTGAACAGGGTCAGTGGCTGTGCGTCGTAGGGAGACAGCACAGGACTGACCTGGGTGGTATTTGATATTTCTAATCTTTGCACTGCCAGCCCTTCCCTCCCCCTAGGTAAAGCCATTTGCCCCCATCCCTGTTAGGCAGGGGAAAGGGGCACAGGGCTGAGCTGCTCCTCCTGCTCACTGTGCTCTTCAGCAATAACCTTGACAATGATTTCTCTGGCTTTTTCTCATTTTCTGCTCCACGTGTGATAACAAAAAGGCTCTTGACTCCAAGGGTTGGGGAAAGGTCAGCAAATACCAGGCTGTCTGGGGCGAGATGAGAGAGACCTTTCTGTTGCTGGTGCAGGCGTGTGGCACCCTGGCTCTGCCTTTCCCCTGAGCAGAGGAGCACGTATTGGGTGCCTTTCCCCTGGGCAGAGGGACACTTACCTTTGGGTGCCTTTCCCCCGAGCAGAGTGACACCTACCTTTGAACACCGGGCAGATTTTCCACACGGTGGCAGCTCCTTCTCGGTTGTACTGTCCCAGGGCTAATTCCATATAGAAGAGGGGCATCCCAGCAATGATTAGGAAGAGGATGTAGGGAATAAGGAAAGCACCTGGAAACAGAGTGATTAGACATTGTAGGCTGGATTTTGGGTATATTTTACTTTCTCTAAGTAAAGTTTTATCCATTGCTTGCTTCTAACTGGCTAAAGACAAAGCCACTGCTTTTGGGAGCTAGAAGGGAAATATCAGGAAAGCAGAACCCCTGTTCTCTTGTCCTTCTGTACGTTTTTTAAAGTCACAGAGGTAGCGTCCCTGAACAAAGCTGTACAGTGTGCCTCCTATTTCCCCCCAATTTTCCCTCTTCATTTTGACTACAAAGAGAAAAAAACTGCCCCTGAAAATGAGTCCTTAACTGAAGAAGTGATGCAGAACACACCTGCAGAGCTACAAGGGAAAGGGACAAGGAAAAAATCTGTTAAATTTCTTTTAGCACAGTATGTTGAAAAGGGACAGAATATGGAGGCCAGCAATGGAGAAGAAAATGCCATGCAAGCTCCACTAAGTGCAGTTTAAATCATGCTGTGTAAGCTGTCTGCTGGCACCTCTGGCTCGAAAATAAATCTCTGCTGGTCCACCATATGGAGCTTCTGTGGCATATTTGGGTTGGTGGTACAATAAATTCCCTTCTTTTTATGAAATGCATTAGACAACACACCTGTTCTCCAACCTAGTGAACACTTGTGCCAAGTGAAATGCAGAAGGATCACCTAATGCAGAAATTATCTGAGAATGTCTTAGCTGTTTTATACAATCCAAGTCACAGATAGAGGACTCCCCCAAAACGCAGGACTGTATATGATGATAGAAATTATCACAGTTGGTGTTGTGCTGATTAACTGGTTACTTGGTCAGTCCTTTGTCTTAAGGTTCTTCAAAACTGTAGTTTTATGCTTTATTACAGTTTACTTGGTTCTGAAGAGTTAAGTTCACGTATCATGTCTGTTTAAAATGACTGGATTGTTGTGATGAATGAGGAGCTGAAGGAATAGTTATTGTAAATGACTGGTTGGTCTCCTTGGGGTTACTTATTGAAAAGAAACTAGGTGTAAATCCTAGTTAAAATCGTTCAGCAAAAGAAACAAATCAAAAAAAGAGAAACGAAACAGCAGCAGCTGTCTTTCCCTTTCTCCTAGCAGCAAGTAGTAGGAGCCTGCGCAAACCTTTAAAGTGTGCTGTAGTGGTTTAGTAATTTGAAAACTTTCCTTGCAAAAGGAAATTAAGTTGCCCTGCTTCTAAACTTAGAGAAGGTATGCGTAGTCTATAAAAGCTAAGTTTGACTGTAGCTATCTACACGAGGCCAGTAAGCAGAATGAATGGCATTATAAAATTACTTCTGAACTTACTGCCATGCTGTCCAAACAGTTGGTGCTCCTCTACCTGTCAGCTCTGCTTTTCACAGATGTTCCTAGTGTGAGCTGCCCAGCGTGACTGTTCAGAGAGGGAATGTGGAGTACACGCTGGAGAATAAGAATGCAAAACCGAGCTCTGTTCCCTTCATACCACAAATCCACGTTCTAAAAGTAACGTCCTGTAACCTAATGGTAAAGACGAGTTCACCATTCAGTGAAGTTCGGGTATTTGAAAGCTGAAATCTTGCCATGAAACAGTGACGCAATGTATCACCAGAAATAAAGAGTAGCATAGAACTTGGCAAATGTAGTCAAAAAGCTGAAATAGATTGGTTGTATCATTTGAGGGGGGCAGGAACCTTCTTTTTTTTGTGCTGTTTATAAGGAGCGTAGTGTGACTGCAACCTGCACCCACAGGAGCTGCTACAGTACAAACGGTGCGTGCTTCAATAACATTTCAGTGTAACACATACGCCTTCTTCTATTATTGCACTGCTTGAACTGTTTAAATACTGTAGAGGAAAAAGTATTTGTTTTTCAACGTACTTGATACTCCGTTGTTCTGAGCTATGGTCAGTGTTGAAACACTCAGCTAATTCAAGCTGGGAGAGCCCGTATTGTTTTTGTTAAATGCAATATCCAGAAAAACGATTTTAGGTGGGCTTACTTTGTAGGTCTTGTAAGTGACAGCCTTTTAAGTGCCTCCCTTGTCTTGCTTCAATAATATTACAGCGTGCAGAGCTGACTCACAAACCTAGCATGTTGCATTTGGGATGTATCAGAGTTGGTGCAGAGAGCAGCTTTAATATCGAGAGGCCGTGGAAAAAATGATGCCACCAATTGAATAGGGAAATTTGCGTATGAGATAATTGTGGAGATGTGTAGCGGACACGCATATGAAATGGTAGTTTAAAATATGTGTTCTCTCAGTATGACTAATAGCGTGATGAACTGTGAAGTGTACTGTACTTACGCATGCTTGCTTAAACATCATATATTTGGCTCCAAATCATCCCGGGCTTTAGTTAAAGGAGGTTTTTCTTTTTGCCTTTCCTTCCCTCCCCCAGAAGGGATTACCAAGGTGTGGTGCAGTTTTCAGCATGGAGCAGTTGCACAGGTCGGTAGCTGGGGTTGTCCTTCAGGGGACTAGGATGGTGAGTGAAGTATTTTGAAATTGAGATAGATTAGAGATAAAAAGATTAGAGATAAAAAGCACCCCAAGTAAGGGTTCTTATTGACATAAGTCGACTCAAAAACGTTTCAGAGATTTCTGGACCTTTTTTGTTTAGCTGCTTCTCACTAGGTAACAAATACCAGAAGTCAGATATTTTGTCAATATCTTGATATTTGCTCTTCTCATTTGACTTCATCTACTGTTCTGAAAGGAGGCTTTGTACCACCCTGCATGCTTGTTTCTGGCATCCCGCAGGCGTTGCAGAGGCAGACCAGCGTCCTGGTGGGTCTCCTGCTGTAGGTACACGGCTGTGAATTGGGGCATCAAACCAGACTTCTCCAAAGGAGTTAACACCTGCCTGGGCTGTGAAGCCAAAGCACGTCAGGGTGACGTGATGCCAACCCCTGCCTGTGCCCCTGGCCATGGGAACTGCTGCGCTCTGATCTCCGTGAGTCCAAGGCCGGGCAGGTTCGCATAGCCCAGAAGGCCGAGCTCCTGAGGGGTGCACGGTTTGGCTGACACTTCAGACAAGCTGAGTAGCTTGCCAAGAGCTGCCTACCTACCTCTGAGCTGGGGGAACAGAGCTGTGGGGCTGCTGCACTGGCAGCAAGGTGCTGATAGTGCTCGAGGGGATTGCACTCCTCCACGGTGTGATGGCACGGGGCTGAGCACACAGCTGCACCCCAGGAAGCAATACTGCTCTCAGCAATCCCTAAAGGGTCCTGGTTTCCCCTCCCAGCTAAAAATCTGGAGTAAGTGACATCTGTGGTACAGCTCTGGCATGAGAGCTGTATTTGACTTGCTACTGAGTCACGTGCAGCCCAAAAGCCACACATGGGCCTCTGAGTGCTGCACATCGCTACGTCTCTGTTAGCAGATGTCACGAGATCCATGTGCTTCATTCCCATAAGGTACCAGTGTATATATGGAGTTAGAAAACCATATGTCTCAGGCAAAACTAGATGAGATGAAACTCCCCACTTCTACAAAACCATCAGTGTGAAACTTCGTGTGGAAAGCTGCACAAGTTTGCTTTTTTTTTTTTTTTTTTTTTTAAAATCTATTATATTTCATTAACAAATTACAAGACAGGCTTTGCATTCTTGAGTTCAGTGCCAAATGGACTTCTTCATTTGGATAGAACAGAACCCACCTGAAGAGTTTGTCTCCTCCCTCTGTTCTTTGCAACCTCCTTAAAGAGTGAGCAGAGAGGAGGACAGCCCTAAACGCTCCTCTGTCCTACAAGGACTCATCTCACTCCCGAATACCAGAAAGGAAGCAGCACAAAATGATTTTTTTAAATCATTAGTAACTCAAACAGCTGCTGTTGTCCTAAAAGGACTTGCCGATGCCCATACAAGAAGGAGGCCGGGCCAGGGTTAGCTGAAACAATCTTGAACTATTCATGCCAGGCTGTTATTAGCCTTCTGCCTTTGTTACCATGGATATTTGAGTCAAAACGTTAACTGGCAGGGATGTCTGCTAAAACAACAAACTTTGGGCAAGTATCGCAGTATATTTTCAGATAGGAGAGTTGCCAGCATTTCTGCAAGAATAGAGTCTAAAAACAAAGATCTTCCAGTTGGTGAATTCAAATACAAGCTAATCTCTGTATCAACCCCGCTTGCTTTTTTCAACCTGTAAGTAAACAGAACTGGAACAACATCAGCCAACAGCTGACAGTGCAGTAAGCTTGCTTGGACAACATCAAGGTGGGTGGCAGCTAATCCGTGCAGCCTCTTGTGAATAAAATAGGAAGTCCCCAGTGCAGAGATCTCGAAATCTAGGTTGTACAAGACCACCAGAGATGGAAAAACAAGGTAACTGTAGGCATTTCTGAGCACACAAACATTACTTCTGGGTCTTGGGACCAGTTGCCAGCTGGCTAGCACAGCCACAGAGAGCACCCCGGGGGAGGTCAGCGTGCAGCAGGCTGGGATTTGTCGCAGCTGAAGTCTGAGCCCTGGCGGGGGCTGCTGCTGCCTGCCCCTTTCTTCCCGGGGGTGGGCAGGCAGACCCAAGTGTTTACTGACCGGAGTAAAAGCAAAAAGGGTTTGCACAGCACAACAGAGAGAAGCCAGAGATGCGGAGGAGCATGACGTAACCCCTGTGTCAAAGCCAAGAATATGATTTTAACAGCAGCTGTATGATGATGTTGAGCCCTGCCAGTGGTAGATGATAGTAGTCAAAAATAACAATTTTCTGCAAAACAGATCGCATGGCATGCTATAAAAACTTCAGCAGCACTTTGCACATATAAAATCTTCAAGTATGCAACATTTTTATGGGAAGTATTTCTGCACCATAAAACCAGTGGAGCTATACCATGGTGAGTGGCATGTTTCTGTTGAAGCCCTTATATTTAGCTACTCCCTCTAACAAAAACCATTGCTAGATCTGATCTTATTTATATTCCTGCTCTGTTTGGACTCAGACCCTTCAGTTTTTCCATAATTCCAATTTTAATAGTGTTCCTTTCACTCAAAGAAAACGAAAACAAATAGTTTCCAGAAATGGTTCAATGCTGTTCACGGGCTGATGTCAACTGAAGCCTGCTTTTATTTATTTATTTATTTTTGTCTTGAGCTGTTAACCTGCTGCTGCCTTGAAAACACTTGAAGCAACTTGAAGTGCAGTCTATTTATAAGCTGGTCACTGGGATGTAACAGAAAGGGTTACCCGCACTATTCCATGCAAACCCAGTCATCTCTTTGGCTTCTGTTACAAGAGTAATGAGCTCAAGAAACCCATTAGTAGCTATTTTGAACAAATTAATGAGAGTTAAATATACCCAGCCACTCAGAGCAGCATGATTCATTCATAAATTACACCCAAGACCTTGGCTAAGGTCCTATTTACATAAATTAATGAAATGATCACATTTACAACAGGGTGTAGTTCAAAGATAATCACAGGGACGTATAAGAACAGACCCCTGGCCTGTGCTCTTGGATGGGAAGCGAAAGAATCAATAAAGAAACAAGATGGGGCTGGGACAGTGCAAGTCAGGCTGGTCCAGGGTGGCTCTGGGAGGGGATTTCTGCTGCTGACCTTCACTGCTGCTGGCTTGGGAAGAGGATTTGGCCATTGCCATCTGCCAGGAGTGTGACTGCAGGAGGTGCAAACATGGGGGTTTTGTTCCCAGGCTGGGCAGATGGTGCCGGTCAGGGGAGCTGCTGGGTCAGCCTGCAGATGCCCAGCTAGAGAGGGACACTACTTCGTAACAGGCATGACTAGAAGCTTAAGAGGTGCTAAATCAAGAGACAAATTATCTGTCATTTTACTGGCTTTCCACTGCTGGCAGTTTTTCCTAACTTTGCAGTTATTAGGTGTGACACAAGGATATATTCACCTGCAACTGAATCATATCAACAAAACCACCCTTGTAAGGTGTAGGCTGTACTCGAGATGTAGAAAATCAAAGTGTTTGTCAAAATGTACTCTGATTTATCAGTAGCAGAACATCCTTGGCTAAGAGTATTTTTGACTGAAGACATCAGAAGCTATTTGCTGTGAGTTTATAGGTCAAGATCAGCAGGTTTTGCTTGATTCCTGCACTGGAAAATCCCTAATAACATAACCCCATGTGACAAGTTGTCCTTGAAACGTGCTGAATTTTCTGTAATGTGCAGAATACAGGCATGTGCAGGAGAGGAAATACTTCCTCAGCTTTACCTGTCTCTTTTAAGTGTAGGGAAGGCCTTGCTTGGTGCCAGGGAGGTTTTGGCAACTACTGTTTTACTTTGGTTCAGATACGGGCTTAGTCATGGTTTTTTCTCCCTCCTTGATGAACTTCTATGTTCATTTTTGTTTGTTTTGTTTCAGTGTGCTGTATACTGAAATGAATGTTTTCAGTATCCACGGATCCGATTTTGGTTCTGGAAGGGATTGTTAGGTACTTTGATACAACTTCCTGAAAAACATAAGCCACCTTCATGCAGAGAAACGTACAGTTTTGACTGGAAGACACCAGGCAGATCCTTTTATTGCTTCACCTTTGGTGGTTAAAAAAAATAAAATAATATTTCTATTTTATATATGACATTTGATTCTACCTGTGCTTTCCCTGAGAAATTAAAACGCCCTGCATTACAGAATCACAGAATTTCTAGGTTGGAAGAGTCCTCAAGATCATCGAGTCCAACCTCTGACCTAACGCTAGCAGTCCCCACTAAACCATATCCCTAAGCTCTACATCTAAACGTCTTTTGAAGACTTCCAGGGATGGTGACTCCACCACTTCCCTGGGCAGCCTGTTCCAATGCCTCACAACCCTTTCAGTGAAGAAGTTCTTCCTAACATCTAACCTAATTACTTTGTTTTCATCCTGTGAAGGTGTGCAAGTGCTGCATCCAAGCATTGCAGCCTTCTCATTGTCTGAACAGACCGAGTAAACTAAGCTGATGAATTAATGTCATGGATGTTTTTGTTTTGCTTTTCTGTCTAAATTTCCCTCCTTACTTAGAGGTGTTTCTTGGTGTAGCAGGTTTGCGTATTGACAGGGTGAAGAGTTAGGTGGGCACCTGTACCCACGTTACCTCCCCACTTTCTGAGCTGCACATGTGCCAAATTACATCCCTGAGATGTGCCTCCTGCTTCCAGAGCCTGGGATGAAGCCGCTGGATTCCAGCCCCTCGGTTAGGCGCTGTTAGTCCTTGCTTTGGTCTTTCCAGTCTGGAGTCAAGACCCAGCCAACAAATGCCCTTGTGGGAGCTGCTTGCTTTGGGGTACATTTTATGGGGTGTATAAAGGGAGACTCATCTCCTGCCTATGGCACCTGCACTGGGTGCCTGCTGGGAGGTGACAGGACTTCTCCAGTGTGCTAGTTAGAGCCACGGTGATTAGAGCCATAGCAGTAGTTGATGTACACCGTGGGATGGGGTATCTTCAGTGTACTTTGCTCTACATGGGTAGCAGTACAGTGTGTGGTTCATAGCACAACCTCAAATGTGGGGTGTTCCTCTCAGGCTGCTTCTCTTTTGCAGGTTGCCTTTAGTCATCAAAATAAAAACCAGCCCCAGGTTAAGCACCCTCTGGAGGGGATGCAGTACCTGTTTTAGGCACCATGAGACTCCTAACTGTGCCAAGGTGAAACAAAATGCTTAAGACATCTTAAATCAGCTCTAGACAAGTGCCAGGCAGCTTTCGAGAGGATTAATGTGTGAATCAACAGGAGGTAAATGCTTCAAAATTCTGCTAGAGAAGAATCAAATATAAACATCTTGAGGTACGCTTAAAACTTGCTGTACCGCTTAGTGATTAATCCAATCTGAGGTTGTAAATCCAATTCGCTGGGGCACAATGACCAAAGCAAAGTGCTCTTTTCCTTCTCGGCTTCATTAGAGATTTATTTAGAATACTTTTTATTATTGTTAATACTTTCTGTGCTATCTCACCTTTTATGAACTCTTGCATAACAGAATCTGCTAAATTCTCCTTGTCAATAAAGCAGAGGTATAGCAGCACTGTGCGTTCCTATCTCTAAGAAATCTAATCAATCCAAGCTTTACTCTCAGCCATTACAAACAAAGCCTTCAGGATCAATGCTCTTCCTCACGCCTCTAGAGGAAGCGGAATAACTTACTGTAAACTATTTATAATGCATATTGACACAGGGCTTGAAAGTAGAAGGCGAACGCAGTTCCATACAGTACAAAGTTGTTCTCTGTGTTGTATTTAAACCCACCTATGTTTTCTGTCAGCACTACTGGGAGGTGTTTATTTTACCTACAGTTTGCTGGTACATAGTTACTAGGCATGCTGTATGCAGTGTAAAACTGTGTATTTCACACAGCCAGCCTTGAAATGACGCAGTGTGCTGTCTAGCCATAAATAATATTTCTTTGTTTGTAAGCTCTGTGCTGCATCACTATTTGTAAACCTTTATGGGGGTGTGATGCTTTGAATATTTGGGTATATTTACCATTACAGTGATGGATGCTACTGCATAATTGCCACGAGCAACGCAAGACCTCTGCCCTCTTACCAAAATTTTGGTTGCTATCAGATTGCGCTAACATTTCGGGAGGCCTAGATGAGGGTGGCTCTCTAGTGGCTGCGGTTTCGTTACTTGGTACCTGCTGTAAGCAGTGACAAACACAAGCTGTGTCACAACATTCTTTATGGGAAACCTCTCCATCTGGGGGAAAAACCAAAAAGCACACTGCATTTGGTCTCAGGCAATGCTGGTAATACTCCAGATGCAAGGCATGGCCAGCAAGCGGCCTCTCTGAGAATCTGGGCATTGCGGGCACAAAGCAAAGCTTTTCAGTAACATCACTGCAACAGGAGGATGGTAGGAACTGCTTCCCTAGATGTTCCCTTGCTCTGAAAGGGAACCACTACCAAACCACACTGCTACATCAGTCCTGCTGTACTGGCTAGCCACATCCTTCGTTTTCTGTCCCAGAACTCTCCCTCTTCTGTGGCCGTCAATCATACTAAAGTTTTTATTTAAGTTGGAAATGTAAGCTTTAGGGTGGTTCTCATTTAAGGGCCTATGCTCCTGACATAGGACCAAGCAGCAAAGTAAGTTTCCCCCTCAGGCCAAGCAGTGCAGTGGGCACTCCAACACTACCGTCCTGCGTGGGCCTGGCTGAAATGCTGGGGGAGAGGGCGAGCATGACCTTGAGACCCATCACAGCTCGCTGCCCAGGTGAAGCAGAGGCTTAGGAACAGTTTGAAGCAAAATCCTTCTTGTTTTGTCACTGCAGGCTGGGGGACAATCTTGTTCACCGGTTACACAGACCTCATGAGAGATCAGCGTGGCAGAGTTTGGTGGTTTGGATGGATCACAGCTCTATTTTTTTTTCATGTTTCTAAACAGCTTTTGAACACGTAATACCCCACGATCGTAAAACAGAATTTAGGAGGGAAACTTGGTGATCTTGAAGATGTCCAAATATCTTAATTTTGAGTTAGAGACAGGGATTTTGTCAGCAGCTTCTATATGCACCGGTGAAGGGTCACGCTGCAATTTAAAGATAGCCTGGACACTTTTCTGTCACTTTGTTTTAGGGAAGAGCAGAGGGAGAGAGTAACCAATGCCAGTTCTATTCCTACAGCTGGTAATCAAAAAATTCCCACACCATGCATTAGGCTACAGAATAGGTCAAAGTATCTTAAAATGTAAGGTCTTCTAGTCCAGTCCTTTTGTTTGCCTTCTGTCTATCAGAGTCTCATGCTTGCTTTGTGTTTTCCCAGCTCTTCTTCTCAGCTGCAAGAGCTAGAAAAAGATTCCTGCCTAATCATTTATCTCTATGAAACTGTGAGTAAAAAGCACTTCTTAAAATAGTGCATTTTTACTGCTGGAGCACTGTGCAGGAGAATGTCGAGGTCACAGTCTCAGTCTCAGAGTAAATTTGCTTTGTGTATTAATGACCATCATCTATGGAAGCCCTGACGTTCTGCATGCCTGCTGAAGTGCTGTACTGCTGCACTGAGCGCAGATCGGCTACTGGTCAGTGGAAGTCTCCTGTATCAGTTTAGTTGGAATAGTTTTTTATTGCTTTCCTCTGTTTTTCTTCTCACATAATTCTTAGTCTGGAAATTCTGTCTACTTAGGAGTCCTTAAGAGAGAGACGTCTGTTATTTGGGTTGAAATCCTGGCTCTGGTGACGTCAATGGAAAAAAACCACCCATTGACTTCAGCTGGGTCAGGATTTCTCCCTTGTGGTTTACAAATCTATTGATTTTAACTAAGGCTGGGGAACTATACGTAAATGAGAAACAAACTGCAGAAAAGGAGCAAATGATCAAACTCTTCCCCAAAACAAAATCCTGGAGTGTCTCTGGTCTCGCCAACACCTGCCTCATGATCTCATTGACACATCTGCATTTCTCTTTAGAGAGGAGACAAAAGCACTCCCCAGCATGAGCTAGTCCTCAGTGTTGTGATAAACCCAGTAAATAGGATGCCCGTGTGCGTATAGAATGGCTCCTTGGCCGGGGGCACGAACTTCTGAGCTTTCTCTAGCATCAGCCTCGTTGGTTATCAGTGGACAGACAGTCCTGCATCCTGATAGCAGCTGTTTGAGTAGTCCTGACCTGTGATCTTGATGTTTTGATAAGTGTTTTTTAACGCTTGGCCTTAAACTTTGTAATATCATAGTTATTCCAATATACTGTTCTGTGCTTTCTGTTACTGCTATTGAAATACTTCTACCAAGAAGGCAAGGCACTGAGACCTGCTGGCAGGCGTGTTACATTAATACTAGAACAGAAAACCCAAACCAGCTCTTACTGCAGTGACAGCCTGTGTGGAGCCTGGTGGTTTTACAAAGCTAAATCGTGTGGGGGTACTGCAAAGAACAAACAGCCCCCTAAACTTGGAGAGATTGTTTTCTCCTGTAGCATTCCTGGGAGGGAATGGATAGTATCTCTGTTTTAATGTTGCATTCATTTCTCTCCTTGCTCCTTGGACTCTCCTTGCCATCTCCATGGCTGTGCTGACAGGGCAACCCCTGGGTGTGCATCAGGCATCACTAAAAGCCACTCCTATTAACTGCGTGCTAAATGAAATGGATCAGGACATCCAAGAAGGATCTGCTTGGAGTGATCGTTGCTGGTACTGGGCAGCTCTGTATCTGAAAGTCACAAAGCACCCTGTTAGGTCCTCCGGTCATTTTCCTTCCTACAAATGCAGTAGGTTGCCTTCAGGTGAATTGGCAGGTTTGGATCTACTAAGGTCTGTAAGGGTCTACTGCTCCACCTTGTGGTCTGAAGAAAGTTTGTGTCATTGTGCTACGCAAAGTGAAAAAGTCCAGCCAGAAAAAGTCCAGCTTCTCTCTCTTTCTCTCTCTCTCTTTTTAAAATTAAACTGGAATTTGACATCAGTATGGTAGTTCCCTCAAGAAATGCAGATCTTAACGGGCTGACATCTCTGGTGTACTTAAGGACAGGCATTGCAAGAGGAGTTGGATTACAGAGGAGAGAAAGGGAGAAGGAGAAACAAAAGTTAAATCAGTGAGGAGTGCTACTTAGTATGCATAGTTCAGAAGGTGCAGAATAAATTATAAATAGCCCAAAATAAGATACCCAGCACTCGGCTGCGTATTTCAGTGCATATGCTGGGCCCTTGGTAACAGCTTGTTTGTACGGTCAGCGAGGCAGGCAGGCAGCCTGTCCTCCTGCCTGCTGCCCGCGGCCAGAAACCCGCTGCTCGCTTCCCACCCTTCTGCAGCCTTCAGCAGAGGCAGATGCCATGCAACAGCCCGGCCCTGATCCTTCCACAAAAGCTGGTTCTCCAACTAGCACGAGCACTGTAGCAAGACGTGGCTTTTTGCTCGCTCTGTCACTAACTGCAGTGCTTGGAAATCACACTTTTTTTTCTCCAGCTCTGAAATAAAACTGTGAAAGAGCGATATGCTGCTGCTGGAATCACAACTCCTGTGTACTTCGGTGGGGTGGGACCAAGCCCTGCTCCTCTGCTGCTGTTTGCCAGGCCAGTGTGAGGCGCGTGTTCTAGGGAAGCACTTCATAGCCAAACAAACCAAGAAAGGCTCCATATTTGCGTAGTCTGGCAGCACCAGTCTGATAGCACTGGATCCTGTTTTGGATGCTTAAATTAGCATGTATTCTTAAACAATAGAGATAGTCAGATAATAGCAGCCAGTTAATGTCTACATTAATAGCCCAGCTTCTGCACTTAATTGTGCCTTTGGAAGTGAGTGATGGTGCTCATAAAGCCTTAAAGGGCAGGAGCACTGGAAAAATTACAATCTTCTATAAAAAGTGTTCCTGTATAATAAGGGCAGCTTGTTTTACTGCGTACCAGCAGTCAGGACGCTAGTCACAGAAAGCATTTATGGACTGGCAAGAGACAACTGCCTGCCCGCTCCTGTCTGAGTTGTGTTTATTAACGGGTTATCACGGAGTTCTGTGCTGGAAACTTGGGAGTTTGCTGTGGATGAATATGGGTGCAAAGAAACGTGTGGCTGGTGTAGCCAGGAGTCCCTGCTGACAGTTTCTGGTTTTGAATGGGAGATCCTAGTTCTCAACTCGGAGTCAGTGCTGTCACCTTTGTCATGCTTTAGAGGGAGATTGCAAAACTTGTTTAAATACAGAATAGGGGAAAGGAGAAGGAGGAGTGAGAGTAAAACAAAGGATACCCTTGAGAAGTAATTTAGAGTTTTGTTTTTCCTATGGTCATCATGAAGAACATGTCACAGTGCAAGGACCTTAACTGTTTCCTTTCCTTTCCAACTATCCCCTTTCCCCACCTTTATGAAATAAAAGTTTCAAAATCAGCAAGGCTTAAACAAAGTATGGTGAATCCCTACAGAAGCTGAGATGCTGAATTATACAACAGTTCTCTCTCTAGGACTTCCACGAAAACTGGGCTGGGCTGGGCACTTTTGGTGCTAGTTTCCCAACAGACCCAGATGTCCATCTTTAGGAAGTAGAGTTTTGAGTGGCAGGAGAGCCTTTCATAGGAAACTATTCTCAGCTGGGCACCAGTGCACAAGATGTACACAATTAGGATGAACTCCTGCCGTGCCATGTCCAAGACAACTCAGAGGCAGCAAAGGGGAAGATTAAGGAGTTGGAGGAGGGAATAATTGGTTGTCAAGATATGCGTAAAGCTGCTGACATGGATGCTTTGCCTCCAAACGTCCTGAGAAAGGGAAACCGAAGGTTTACAGTATGTGTGATTATCCCAGAAACTTTACATCATCTTCACTGAAACTGGATTGAGGCGGGGGAGTTGTTGTGAATGAACTTATTTCAACTTCAATAATAATAATAAAAATTTCTTGTCACATTTCAAGTTGAGAAGACAAGAGTTAGCTGCAAATTAATCACAACAGCTGTTTGTCAGTGTGAGATTCCCTGAAGCCCAGTACCACGGTTCTGTATATTCTGTATGATGGATATGTACAGTGCAGCTGGGAAATACAAAGAGTGAGGTAGGACTAAAAGATCTGGAGCTGCCTTACACCAAGACTCCATTTAAACTTGTCTCCTGCCTCCTGAATTACAGTATGTTAATATAAATATATCTCTAAGTATAGAGTGGTGCTTTATTATTTTATAACATCGCTGAGAGCAATTAGGTACAATGTCATCTAGTAATTGTAATATTTAAATGCTATGGAACTCACAGTACAAATGTAATAGAGACGCACCCTACAGTTAACTTTAATCGGTTGGTGAACCTGGGACAAAGGCTTCAGAGCTGAGCACAGCTGAAGAGACTCCCCCTACACACAGCAGAACTGCAGGCATGGGCTATTTGATGTTGGTGCTCAGAACTGCTCCGATTTCCCTAAACTATTTGTTTCCATTTCAATTCACAGCAAGAGGTTCAGTAATTTGTGGACTGATTTTAATCATAATTTCCCTCGTAGCATATCTAAACACTTGCTAAAACTGTATGTTCCCTCTCATCTTACGTGTAAGTAGTTCTGTTAGCATCCTGTTGCATATTTCATACTTAAGTCTGGAAAGGAAAGTAATCTGCCTTGAAATAACTCTCTTTAGGCTGCTGTAGCTGCATTCACATTTTCACCGAACAGGTGACATTTTGGGTTCTTTGGTAAAGACGGGTTGTTGGCTGCTGCTCTCCTGATATGGCCTTGCTGTTTTCCTTTGCTTCTAGTGAAGTCAGTAAGGAGCTTAAAAAGATGTCAGTGAGAAACAGCCTAGGAACAGATGAAGCTTGGATGCCTGCTGTCTCAGCTTGATTGAGTATCCCTGGGCAAACTATAAGAAACTCGTGGATCTGTTAATAGGAACATTGAAAGCTTGCTAACGTGACTTAGAGAACTTGTTTTGGAAGGATACCTGTCCTGGCAGAATGGCTTTCCAGGGGTATTTCACAACTTCAGCTGCTTAGCATAATTGAGAAGGGCACCAGAAATGGAGGGGAAGAAAAAACCCTAAGCAGATTTTAGATTCCCAAACAACTGGACTAAGATAGCAGTTTGCTACTTGATGCCTTTTCTTCCTCTTAGTTCAGAGTAAAATAGTTCTGAGTGGTAATCAAAGTGTGTTCATTCCTCGTGGTGAGAAAAAGGCTTTGCTTTTGTCAGAAAACCAGCTCATTTGGGTCACACCAGCTTCTTGTATCGGCTTGGTCAGAAGGAGGAGCGAAGCTGGAACACCAGTTTGATCAGAGCATCTCTTAGGTCAGTTCTGAACGCTTGCCCTGCACTAACCACAGGATGGTCCTCATGTGGTCTGACCTCAAGCTAAATACAAGCAACCTGCTCTAGAACCTTTGTAAAATTGTCAAGCTAAGGGTTGTTAGAATTGCTCAGGGACAGAGAACTCCTGTTAAGCCAGGTATTTAGCTGGGGGTGCATACAGTGCACCAATTGTACGCTGGTTCACGGTATCTTACCCCAGAGCCAGAAACCACAATTTTAGAATTGATAAAAGATGTGGGTAAGAAATACTCAGTTTTTCCTTGTCAAGTGTTCATGATGCTTCATATGCAGTAGGTGTAAAATACAGTAGCTTGTAGCCCTGGGGAAATTACAGTTTTGAAGAATTATTTTGTAGAGCCAGCAAGCCTGATGGACAAGTGAGGGAGAAGAGGGAATTTCAGAGAAGCTGCTGGCATGTGAGCTATGGCACTGGTGAGCCTCACTGAAGCCATGCTCTGTATGTACCAGCTGAGAAATGATTGTCATGGGGAAGAAAGAGGAGTGATGAAGTCATGTGCGAAAAGGAGAGAGCAACTGTGAGCTGGCCACTGAATGTGGGAGGAAGGGACTGTCACATGGCACAGCAGAGTTTGTCCCAAATGTCACACGAAGCCCTGCAGCACAAAGCTCTTAGCCACGGTATGGGGGTCAGTGTAATAGTTCAAGACCTGTCTGAGGTCCCTGGTTCGATGCGATAATGGGAATTGAAAACCCGAATTAGGAAACCAGAATCGCTCAATTTGCATCGATGCTTTGATTGATTAATGACTCATACTCTTGGCATAGTCCTTGCTGTGAGATTGCTTCAAAGTTCACTTATTACCATCATCAATGCTATTTTGTAATGTAAACAGTGGTATTACAAGGCAAAGGTCAGCCACCTTTGAAAGGTAAAGTGCCAGATTGTATTCTTTCTCAAATTAGTGATTAAATTTACTGGCAGACACTTGGTGTAAGGCAGGGAGCAGAGCCTGGTTGAAAAGCAAGGTGCTGCAGGTCAGCATCAGATCTTGCTTTTGGTCAAATGGTGCACTAGCCATACTTATTTATATATACATATAAAATCTGTACAGTAGGGGATATTTGGATTTGGTTGTATGCTGTCTGTGCTACCTGTGCTTGTGGATTGCTAAGTCCCGCACTAGAGCTTGTGGAAGTATGGATAAGCAACAGAGCGTTAGGATAAGTTGTAAGATACCTCTCTTCTGAAGTGCATTGATTGCTGGTGAGCTGTTCTTTGAAGCAAACGATTTCTCCTAGAAATAATGTGGTCTAAAAACGTTTAAGAAAATAACATCTCAGAGGAGATTAAAAGTGTATATTATGACAGCTAGAGAACTGTTAAAATATTTATCTGCAGCTGTTTGTAAATTCATGAAAAGCTTAATCTGATTCTTATGATACAATAAGTCTCTGGTGACTAATCCGACAATTACATGCTTCCTAATGAGTAGTCTGAACATGACTGCAAATACTTTGGCTCACAAAAAGGACTATTTTATGTTGGTAAATTCTTTTTCCCTAAATTTCAGTGGGAAATATTATTTTTTTTATGACCATGAAGGAAAATGAAGAATGTTAATGCTAAGAGTATCTGGTATGGAATCGACAATAGCGTGGTTACCTAAGGCTGAGCATCATCCTCCCCCACAGGGAGCACATCAGTTAATCATACCAGGCATTACTCAACTTCACTTGGCATCAGTACCGTTTTAGATGTAATCCAAATTACCGAGATAAATCTTTCCCTAAACTGCCACGAGTCTAATTTTAATGCTCTTCTTCTGTGCTTCAGCATCGCCTCGTACTGATCGGGGGAACACTCATGAGGTTGGACATGCTATAAAGGAGTTGTCTTGAGTGCATTTATGTTGTCCACTTACAAACAGATTCATAGAGCTAGGGAATCTTTTTTTTGTCGTTGTTACTGAAACCAACAAAAACCACACAAACCGCAAAGGGGCTGTTGCCAGAAATGACTTATAATGAGGGAAGAGCACTTGTGAGAACAGGCAGCAGAAACAGCCGTGGCTGCTGATTTCTCCAGCGACATGCCCTGCTGCTCTGAACTCTCAGGACTGGACTGCACAACAAGTCCTTGATCTGCCACAAAGGGTGCTTTTCCTTTGTCTTGTGAGGGGTGCTGGAATATGTGTCAGATGTGGTGTTTGGTCATCTGCCAAACTGACAAGGCAATGTTTGAGACTCTCCCCCCTTTCTGGAGTATCCCCTTATCTGCTTAATGAGAGCTTGCAGAAATTCACCTCCTGTACGGAGCCTCCCTGTCATTTTATAAGGTCTCTCAGGATACACAGTGGGCATATCCTGCTTCCAAGTAGTCCGTGAGGGCAAGGTCTCGTCCAGTTGGTTCATACAAAACTGTCCTGGAAGTTTCCTGTGGCTTCATGTTACAGTACAGCCACTGGATCTGTGCCTGCCCCGGTAAGGCAGGCAACTCCTATGGAAGGAGGTAGCTGATACAAAGGATAAACACTCTAGCTTCTTAAATCTTACTTAAGATTTGGGATTATTTTTCTTAATAGCTGAAGACTGTTTCCAAAAATCCCAGTCATTCACAGAAGGGTTACATTCTGCCATCTATCTTTGTGCACAAGTCCCATTGGGGTGTCCCAGCAGGCAACTCCCAAAACACAGATGTTTCTGGCTATTCATTCAGCGGTTACTGCTGCTGGATGCTTCCTACTCTCTAGCTTTTGTTACTGGGAGCCACAAACAGTTGTTTTTGTTAAAATACAAATACATATTTATATATTTTTAACCATAACCAGCGTTGTCTCTGAAGTTATATACCATAAAAATGTCTATAAAGGTACCACTGGGCAGTGTATGCCTTGTGTCAGTAAAACTCAGTGAACTAATGGGAGTTTTGTTTGTGTGGGACTTCAGGATCTAACACAAAAGCCTCTGTCTCTAGTTTTTAGTCAGGAAACTTCCCTGGAGTTTACCAAAGAAAGAAACTCGAGGATTTGGCTAGTAAGACGTGGGTGTGTATATGCGTCTATCTCCTTGTAAAATTCAACTTTGAGGGAATGCAGTGTGTATTTATACCTTCCTTCTGAGGTCCTGCAAGTTCTCACGCTTGATTGAGAACCACCTATTTTTACAAGCATAGAAAGGCCCTTAGTGTGTGTGTGTCTGCTGGCATCCCTAATTAATCATAGCTGGTCTTAGGAACATAGCAGTCCACATGTCACTTTTTTCAGATGTAGAGGGAGATGCCCTTTTCTACCACTTCAGTGTCCTTAAACACTCGTATTTAATATTTAAAAGCAGTTGTAGAACCTCGGTGGGTGTAGATTTTGGAAGGATAACACTTTCTTTTTTTTTTTTTTTTTTTTTTTTTTTTTTTTTTTTTTTACTAGATAGCACCAGCTATGCTGAAAACAAAAGTGTTAAAATATCTTCGTGGTTTAGAACTTGTGGCATCACAAGATGCTTCCTTTTCACTGCCTTTTTTGTGTCAATCTGTCGAAGACACACAAGTTTGTACCCCATCCTCGACTAGCTTGAGTTGACAAAGTTTACTAACAAAAGTACTAAGACGATGTAATTAAATTTTCTCCATGTCTGGTAGTGCCTTTGTTTTTATGGCATGTAGTAAAGCACTTTTAAAGGCTGAATCTCCTACAGGAGTTTCTGCTAAATGAAACTGATATATGCCTACAGCATGGAGGCAGTGGATGGGAGACGTTCAAGGTAGCATAGAGACAAGTCTTGTAAAGAGAGAAGGGAGTCAGTGACCCTGCCTGTATCTGCATTCCCTACTTCTCAGCTCAGGGTCTGGCCTGGAAATTGTCCTAATTAAATACTGAGGTGGTGGTGGCCATGGTCTATCAAATAGATAGGAAAAGGAAAAAACAATCTCAATATGATTAAACTTCATTAAGCCAAACACAAGCTAACTGTAAAAGTTAGTTTGTCCTTAAATAGCCATAGCTAATGTGTCTTCATTCTGTCTTCCTGACCTCATTTGTTGCTGCTGACTTGTGACCATCAGGGTTATCCCACCTTTTATTTTATACTGAAAAAAGTCTTCTTAAGTGCTAGCAAAGGGTGTTGTTACGTTATCTGTGTGCTCAAGAATGACATCCTAGGTACTGATTGTGATGCTTCCTGCTGCTGTTTGTTCTCTGTTGACGAACAGATTAAATGAAAGCGTTTATAATCTGCACCAATAGCCAGTTCTCGGTCATTGTGTAGACTTTGATAGCACAGGGCCCCTCTACCTTTGCTAGTAAAGGGCCTGATTTCCCTTTGACAGTATGGAATAATGGGTGCAAAGGAGAAAGGTGCCTCTTGCAGGTGTGAAGTAGGTGGCTTGCTATCCACCTCCCTTCGGAAGTGTTGAGATTAAAGAGGCGAGTGGATATGGATATCCCAGTTTCTCTAGCTGAACTGACATAATGCATGGACAAAATGCAGACTGTCACCTCCTGTGCCTGAGCTAGCAGCAGATTACAAAGGAAGCAGGCTAGGACTGTGATTAAAAGTGACCCAGAATGATAGGAAGTCTGAGCACCGTGAGCGTCACTTCTATATAGGCACCATATCCGTGTCCCTAAACTTTGCAAGAGGGAGCTCAGAGGGGTGTGTGTGCACGGAGCTGTGTGAGGGATGCTCCTGCTCCACCTGTGCTTGACAGGGAAGCCTGCCGGCTTCATGCTGTGTTGTGCTGCTGCACCGTGAGCTGCTGGAATTATTTTTGGACATAATGAACTAAGGAGAGGGTTTGTGTCGGTACTGACCGCCTGCAGCCTGTCTGGGTGGTGAGCAGAGATTTTCTGCCCCTCCTCAGAAGTTTGGAGGTCCCAGCTCAGCCCGAGTGCTGCAGCACCAGCCCCGTCTCGCACCCCGTTAAGTTGAGGACCGGCGTAACCCTGCTTGCCAGGGATTTTCCCATCCCACCCTCCTCTTTCCCTGGGCAGCAAGTCTCCCATGCTACAAGCATGAACCCTCAGCCTTTATCACCAGGCAACCACGCTCTCAAGCCCTACCCGGCCACCCTACAGCACCCGCTCGCCACCCGGCAGCTTCCATCCGCACCACGCAGGGCTCACCGGGGGCTCTCCATTTTGGGGGGCTCTGGGGGGCTCCTGCCCACCCCTGCTCCTGGCACCTGCCCTTCCCTGGGGCCCTGCCTGCAGGGGCTGAGGGGCTGCAGGAGCGCAGGGCCCCGAGCTGGGATAATTCTGGGTATCCGGGGCCAGCTTTTTTTTGTGGCCGGCGGTGCCCAGGCGTGCAGGGGGTGAGGCTTTGTCGGCAACAAGTCCCCTGCCTACCCAAAGGAGGGGAAAGAGCCCCCGAAGTGCGCGCATCCCAATCCCCCATTGCAATCACCGCAGATCCACCTTTCCCTAGCCCGGCGCTAACTTTTCTAGATGCTGTTTTACACCGCTCAAGTTTTTTTTGTCTTTTTCTTTTTCTTTTTTTTTTTTTTTTCTTTCCTACACGGCACTTTGCCACCGAAAAGCCCCGTGGAGCGGACAGGGAGGGGAAGGCGAAGCCCCCGACCCGCCCGGCGCTGGGCTGGGGCTGGGGCAGGGGGGCTGCGGCTTTTGGGGTCGGGGCGCGGCGGGCGGCTTACCCCCTCCATTTTTGTAGCAGAGGTAGGGGAACCTCCAGACGTTGGCCAGGTCCACGGCGAAGCCGATGACGGAGAGGAGGAAATCGATCTTCTTGCCCCACGTCTCCCGCTCGGGGCCGCCGTAGCGGGGGGCGGCGGGCAGGATGGTGCTGGCCGTGTACTGCACCCCGTTGTGCTCCTTCACCAGCAGCAGCTCCACGTCCTTCCGCGGCCCCGGCCGCTCCGCCAAGGGGGCCACCACCGACACTTTGCGCTCGGGCTGGCTCTGTTTGTTCATCCTCGCCTGGAACGGGCACGGAGAGGAGGATCGGGGGGGGAAAAAAAAAAAAAAAAAAAAAAAGGAAGGAGGGGGGGGAGAGCTCAGCCCGCTGGAGGCGGCTCCGCGCTTGCAGAGAGGCAGGAGCGAGGCCCGGCCGGCGGCAGAGCCGGAATAATAAGGGGCCGTGCAAATGGGGCGGGGGAGAAGGGGGGGACCGGGGCGGGGGAGAAGGGGGGGAACCGGGGAGCCCCCGGGGAGCGGCGGTGCCCGCGCCCTTCCGCCGCGGGGAGCGGCGCACCTGGGGCGGCTCTGCCCGGGCTCACTGCGCTCCTGTCCTGCCTCTGGCCGTGTCCTGCTGCTGGCCCCGTCCCCATCCCTATCCCTGTCCCCGTCCCCGCCGGCACTCATCCTGCCGGAGCCCTCGGGGCGCTCGGAGCGCTGCCTGCCCGTGCCGTGCAAGGCGCAGCCCCGGCAGGTGCCGCCCGGCTCTGCCTCATCCTCCCCTTCCTGCTCCGCTCCGGGAGGGAGCCTGCGCTCCCCTGCCTGCCTCGGGTTAAACGCTACAATTTGGCTTTGGGGGTCGCAACCCGGAGGGGCTGGACGCTGCTGGGCGTCCCGCGCCAGAGCTGGTGGATGCCCGGCGCTTGCTTTCTTTTTCTTTTCTTTCTTTCCTGGAAAGCAGCGGGCTGGTAGCGTTCAGCTGTCAGGTTGTGGTATCTGCAGGGCGTTAAGTATTTACTGCTGTTCCAAATGGGACCCGGCTCTTTTAGGTGTAAAATGAGCAAATAATTAGCTAGCAGATCAACAGTGCCTGGTGCCAAAAGCTGGCTAAATACAGCTGCAGAAGGAGGCTTTCGGGGCCCCTCCTGTTACAGCTGTGAGCAGAAACTGTCCCTTGGCTGCTCGCTAAGCAATGCAATTTGAGCACAGAAGGCAGAACCAGGCAGCTCCCCACCAGCGGTACCAAATAGCTTCTCTTCTGCCCGGCATCAGGGAGAACAGGTCAGCTTGCAGAAAAGTCCCTTAACAGCCTGATGATCTCGCTCTGCTGGGACTGAAACTCTGCTGTTATAACCCTAACGGGTGCAAAGGTGCTAGGCAGAGTTTGCAAGGAATCCCCTGTTCCCCTGCAGATTTGCAGTGTGAAGAAGAGTCTCAGCTGAGACTTAAGCTCCTAAATCAGCACCTTCCCCTCCTCTCCAGAGCACAGACTGTGAAGGTGCTACTGAGACAGCTATTGATAATTTGGGGATTTTCTGCCTTCACAACAAGCTCTTGGCGTTACTGGGTTTCTCATGCTCCTCAGCTGCAACTTGGTTCCCAAAGCCCTTGTCTGGAAAAACCATCTGAGCAGCGTCTAGACTGTTTCAGAGCAATTGCATGCTCAGAACACGTGGCTTCTGCTCTCCTTCCGTCATTCCACGGTTTCATGCGTCTCCAAATACACCACGGAAAGCCATTTTCTGTATCCCTTTGACACTTCAGGCCTTGCATGCTGCAAATACTTCTGCGCACGGTCATTGCACGGCGCTCTGTGAACACCCGGGGTTTGCCTGTGCCCATGTTTCTACCCCCATGCACTGCTGACTGCTCCTCACAGCACCCCTCAGTCACCTCCCCTAAATGCACACACAAACACACCATTTCCAGGTGCATGTGGTGTCCTTGAGCGTGCCTGCGCTCCCCTGCCTTTCAGTGAGCTTGCATGGCAAACCAAGGATGGGCACTGTGCCTGGCCCCGGGACAGCCCCTCTCCCTGCCCCGAGCCCCAAAGCCACCTTCCCGGGGGACTCACCAGGTAGCACTGGGGGTGTTTCTGTCCCATTCCCTGGCACCTACGGGCAGGGGCAGGTGACTGGAGGGGGATTCCTTCTTCCACCGCTCCGGGATTGCAGCCTCGCTGGGAGCTGAAGCTGTAGCCTATGCACTAAGGAGCTTTTTAAACCTGGCTCCCCTCTCTCCACGTGACTATCACTGTCTTAATCTGCACGGACTTCCTATGCTAGACAGCAGTGCTCACAGATTGCTTATGGAAAATAAGGCCTCGCTAAGGAACACCCTTTCCCCACAACGGTCTCAATTAGCCGAGCTTGATCATGTCGGTGGTGGGAGGAATCTAGAAAGCCCCAGCTTATTTCCGAAGAGAATTAAATCACTGTGCATATATATATATATATTTGCCTTTAGTTCTTGCATGGAAAGTGTGCACAATCTGGTTAATGTAATATCTGCTGCACCCTCAAGGTAAGAAAGTCCTCAATTGGATTTTATAAAAAAGTTGCTTAATCTTGAATCTGTCTGGATCTCGTTACGCCTAATGGAGCCTGACAGCGGGTAGAGTGGCAGGCGGGGAAGGGAATATTGTGTTTCGAAACCTCAATGGAGCCAGGCAAGATGGCAGGCCGTCAGTGCTGTCCCACAGTTGGCTGGGAGACAGGCAGTATCTTCAGAAACTCGTCCGGTGTTGCTGGGTTAGTCACCAACCACTCAAATTCACATCTATCGCTCTCTTTGCAAGGTACGGGAGAATCCCCTCTGTGCTATAGTAGCACGCTGGGATTGTCACTCTCATACCTTAGTGTCTACGAAGGAAAAAACCCCAAAGACCACCAGCTCAGCCCTGCACTAGCTGCTGGTGCGAAGGCTGGCTGTGCTCGCTGGCAGCAGGGCTTGTGTTCGCAGCCTTCAGCAGCACAGCACAGCCCTCTGCCACCCGGCCCACAGAACTGCAGGCGCTGGCTGCCCGGCGTCCTACAAAGCACCTGCGGAGGAGGGCCCTAGGGAACCGTGTCCAAGGGTGCAGAACCTGGTGCTTTTGGAAAAGGTCTTGCTTAGTGCTGATTCTGAGCTCCTGGTGGGAGAGCTCGGCACGTGAGCCAAGCAAAACAGTGACTGAAGGGATATGGCTGCGTGATAAAGGGAGGCAAATGTCACCAGAAAACGAACAGCAGAACAGCAGCATTCAACCAAAGTGCAAACGAAAAAAAATATAAATTTAGCTGGAAAAAGAGAAGAGTGCTAACTATCAGAGCAGGGAGTATGGTTGGAACTAAAGAGGGATGTTGCTGCTTTAGGATGTTGTTTTACAAACGAGGTTGTATGGTAAAGTTGCCTGTGAGAACTGGGCTTTGGGCTCCAAGGCCCAGGACAACACTTCCTTGTAATCCAACACATATAAGAAGATTAAAAAGAGGCAGGGGATATATAAACCACCTCCGTAATTTCACATCCTGGTATATCCACAGAAGCTCTAAGCTCGTTTAGCCGTGGGGCTGACCAGCAGTGAAAGACTCCGTGTTTTTCACACGGACTGCAGAAGCTGAAGGCAGTTAGCTTTGGTCAGTCCGTGACAAAAGAAACTCGGGCACCAGGCAGTTGCTGTAGGAACTGGGAGCAAAGTAGATGACAGCCTTCTTGCCCAATCAATGTTAAAGCAATTTCCTGGTGCTAGGAACATGGCAGTGGCAGGGGTGCCCATCTTTCTCGGTTAGCAGGGAAAGGACACCGTGTTGTACCAGACTGATGACATCTGATGACAGCAGATGTGTCAGCTCCAGCTCCTTGGGTTGTTAGGAGTGAGTTGGGCAGTTTTGCTTTATAATATCTCTAAAACCACGTCGCTATTCCAAATGTAGCATTTACTTAGTATTTAAAGCTTTGGGTTGTGTTTAGGAGGCTGTTCTCACAGTATCTCTTCCCTAGAGCCGAAGAAACACATCTCCACGAGAGGGCCCGTTCAGGTTGGTCCAAGCCAGCAGTCTGACAGCCTGCCGTGCTACAAACCGCCTGCACGCTGCAACCAGGTACTACTAAAGCTCTCCATGATGTGTTGATATTCCATTCACACAAGAAAGCCAAGCTCTGTGGGAAGACAAGGCCTCTTCTCCCTATTTCTTACAATGGCAGTATTTGTTTCCTCCTGACCAAGCTGCTTGAGATTGGCACCACCACGCGCCTCCCAAGCTGCTTACCTGAGATCTGCTACCCATGGCATCAGGTTGCCTTCTTCAAGGGAGCACCAGGGTGACCTGAGCAAGGTACCCTGGGGCATCTTTTTCATTTTAGAAGTATTGGCTGGGTCCAGGTGGGGACTCTGTGGAGAAAACCCATGACAGGGGTCCAAAATCAGGTGGTCGGAGCCTCCACATAAAGTACGTGCATGTGTAGAGGATGATGGTGAGGAGTTTTGGGTTTAGCCCTCACAATTCAACACTGTATGGGCACACCATCTTCACCTGACTTCACTCCCTTTCCAGTTTACTAGCACTTACTTTCTTTTTCATATTATAAATCTGCTTTAGGGCTTTTCAAACCAGAATTAGTTGTCTCACCTTCAAGGATGTTCTTTGTCGTTACCTGTTTTGAATCTCTAGGCTAGCTCTTGCTGCTGCTTTAACCTCTGCTTTACTCTGTCTTGGAGATGGTTGTGTCAGAGCAATTTGCAAAGCTGGGTGAAAGTGGGAGCGCTCCCAGCTTCATTCCAAGTTTAACATTTTATCCTGTTCACTTCCATCCCATTTCTGTATCTCAAGGATTTAAGAACATCCTTTTTTCCTGAGTGAGTCCCATTCTGTGTTTTAATATTGCCTGCCAACTTCATCATCTCCACATTTCATTAGCAAACACTAACTTTTATGTGTGCGTATTATAAATGCAAATATTTCGGGCTGTGTAACCTCATTCCAAGCTGATAATTATACTTACAGTACAACACTATTATTTCCTCTTTAGTTACTTCCTTTCCTGTCTTAACAATTCTTTTATTTATCCTATCTCCTCTGCTGAGGTTTACAATTACAAGTGTCACCGTAGCATCTGCTTTTCTGAGTTGATGAGAGATTAATATCTACCCCCTTTTCCCTGCCTTTATAAAGGCAGTTATCAGAATAAGATACCAGATTAATCTGCCTTCCCTTGGGAAGCTCATTTTGCTTGTCCAACTCTTCTGGTTTTATATGCCTGCGGATGTGAAGAGGGTTTTAACCGCTTAATTGTAGGAATAGCGGGAACTCCACGTGCACCTTCCTAATTTTTGGGAGATTATTGCATCTCCCTAAATCAAGGCTTTCATAAAAATACATCATAAGGTCAGTTTCTTGCAGTGCCTGGATGAGACACCTCGCTCAATGTCCAAAGCCATACTGAGAGGTGGCCCAAAATATATCCTGCTAATGAAAACTCCTTGAATTTCAGCTGACCCTAAGGCTAGAGTTTTTTTTACTGTACTGGTAATGACAAGGTGCTGGATATTATTTTTCTCCTGTGGAGAAGACTAAACAAAAACCCAGAAGCAATCTGTCCTTGCGTGCTGGGAGAACCTGTCCCTTCTCCTGGTGCCAGTCTCTCGCTGCTATCTCTGCTTGTACAGCTCGTAAAATGTGCCCATTCGTGCAGGCTGCAAAAAAGGCTGAGAATGAGCACTGATATCTCGCTTAATTAGAAATAGGCACCTTAATGTTGGTTTCTGATCTTAAGTTTATTGTGTACCGCAGTGATTATTGGAGGCATTCTAAGCCAGTCTTTACATAACCTCACTCGTTTTAAGTCCTCGTGCAGCTGTATCTGAAGGCACAATAGGACAGACAGGTCATTCTTTTTCCAAACGCATAACATCTGATTGCACTGATTGCACTAAAGCCCAACCAAACAGCGAGGACATTTCAGTTATTCGATGGTGGAGCTTTCTCTTAGCCCTAATATTAACATTTGGGACAAAATTATTTTCTTTGGTATAGAACCAGTACTTCCTTTGTGGCCGGTGATAATGGAATGTGTGCACGGATTTGGAGTGGAGATTTTGGAAAATGAAAGCCTCACTTATCCAAATTCCACTTGTCATTTTGTCATTTTTTTTTAATTATTTTTATTTTTTTCCTAAGGGTACTCATAGACAAGCCACTGATTTCCTTAAGCTTTCCTTGGTATGTTCTGGTTCCCTGTCTGTGAGGCAGGAGAAAAAAACAATAGATAATTGAAGGTAGTCTCCTCCTAAACCCCGAATGAGACCAGTTCTTTATTTCTTTTGAAAGCAAAGTCAATCTGTATAAATATACATGCTGAAAAGGACCCAAATCTCGTCATGGGTGTTAGCTGAAGAGCCAAAAACAATTTCTTCTCAATGTTTAAGAATGTTTATAAATAAACAATGTTTATATATTTGGCGTTATGTGAGTTTACACATTGGTTTTGCAGGTGATTTCACATGGCCATCTTGTGTAGGTTTGAGTGGATTTTACTTATTTTTACTGTTCAAAGCCTTTGCAGTTCTACAGCAACAGGTCCGTGTAAATCCTTTGAGCTGTGAACTGATTGAGTACTCGGAAACCTCCGGTTGCCCTCAGTTGTAGCATTTATCCAGGCGCAGCACCAAGTAGCAGATTAGCTCCCCAGCTAACATTGACTAGTTTGGACAGTTATAAGTAAATTGTTTTTGTTGAGCTGATTGTTTTAAAATTAAGCCTCCGAGCACCGAAAGAATCAACAATGCCGAAGGAGACTCGGAGCCTCTCTTCGAAGTTATGACAAGTCAGGCACTTGGCAGTTTTCACAATGACCTATATTTTAATATGGGCTATTGGATTATTTCTAAAGAGGCTTCTTAGCCATAAAAGAATTATGCTCATTGGCTGGGCTGTGGCAAAAATACAATTGAATTAAGGATCGAAATAATTTAGGATCCAGCTGGACAAGTTGTCCCTGCGGCTGAGCAGTAACAGATGTATTAAGCATTGGAAATTGCACAGAAAAAAGGTATAATTGATCTAAGGTAACCTCACTACTTTGTATTAAATAAATCAATGCTGATAAGCTGAAAGGTTAGAAGCAAGAAGCTGAATTGAAGGAAGGTGGACATGGGAAAAAGCAAGTCTAGGTGAAACAAGTTAACTTTTAGGTCCTAAATGTGGCAGGGACTGTGAGTCCCACCTGGGCTCTGTACGTGCACTGGCTGTGAGTTTCCAAAGCAGTGGGATGCTGGGGAGAGCAGAGGACAGGGCACCAAATGGCCCAGCCCTGCAAAAGGGACATATTTTCTAAGTGGGGGAAAGAGGAGAGGAAATCAACAACAACAACAACAACAAAAAACAACACAAAACAAAACAAAACAAAAACAAACAAAAACAAACAAACAAACCCTTCTCTGTTACTTTGTGCATCTAAAATCATCAGATGTTGAAAACTGTGGGGAACACAGGGTGCTTGCTCACACATTTATGTCTCTTTGTGTCAGTGTGTTTCAGCTGGAGGACTGAAAGGGGAGGCAGCAGTGTGACACCACCGCTGCACGGAGCAGTAGATGTTTTAAGAGTAAAATGTATCTGAGAGGATTAAAGCCCAAATGTTGGCTGGTAACACAGGCTACAGCAAATGACACCTGGAGATGTGCGGTGTCTGGGCACCAAGAGGTGGAGCTGTACAGGGGTGGGAGGCTACAGAGCAGAGAGAAGGCAAACATACTTTTGTAGCTATTTCTGTTCTTTGAAAAGTCAGAGGCAAGCTACACAGTGAGAGCAACGTCAGACAGACGTGCGTGTATGTGGTAATGTAGATGGCAATACTGAAAGGTAGCAGAAGACAGGCTTTCTCCACCATTACTTCAACTTCTGATCCCTTTTCTGCATTTTCAGACTAAGCACATATGGAGTCATCAACATTAACCTTGTTTTACAAAGAAAAAATGAAAAGACATGGAGAAAGCACTTACATTATTGCTTTGGGGGTACATACAGTAAAGGGACCGTACAGCTGCATGGCTCTGAAACTGAGAAAAGGAGACAGGCAGCAAATGGGCAAAAACAGGAGCCAGGATGAGTCGCATTCGTCTAGATCAGGGTTATTGATCAAGTGCTCAGAGAGATCCTAATTACTGTACTTGGGCTTCTGTTTTCTGAGCAGAGGTCTGGCTCACGTTGCCCTGACGCTCCTCCTGCTGGATGCTCCCTGCCAGCGGCGGGGTGCAGGCGTCCCATCCTGTCCCGTCCCGTCCCGTCCCGTCCTGCTCAGCTGCTGCGTTTCAGAAACCTCGTTTAAGAGCAGTGGGATCCTGGCTGGTGTGCCTGTTCTGCTGCTCCTGCGAAGTCCTGTAGACCTCTAGAAACAACCAGAGCTCAGTGGTTTTCTAGAGAATTTCAAGCCACCTGCTTGGAAGGTAAGGACAACACAAGTTTCCTTAGTGATGCAGCAAATACGCTGATGTAGGGCATGTGTCTGAGAGCTACGAATGGCAAGGTTAAAAGCTTGTCCCTGTTGCAAAGTCAAGCAACCAAAGTGTAAGAAATGCTATCAAGATTGTGTTTTAGCTAAGATTTTGTTCTGGAACAAGTGGGGGGCAGAGCTGGTGCTAGATCTCAGAAGGTGCCCGTGCTGCCCGCCCTGCCGTCAGCCCCTGCCCTCTTCTGGCTCTCTGCCTTTTCCAGGGAACCAAGTTTTTGGGACCTACGGCTTTGCCACAGATCTCCTAAACCCGGTATCACACGTCTGATCATTCTTTGCCCTGAGCAGACAAGAACCTTTGAGGTAAAGGGAAGGGGAATGAGAACTCAGATTTTGAAGGTAGATGTGGGTTTGGAGAACTGGTTTCTTTGTTCGTTTCAAATGAATGAGCTGAGGTGCAACCCGCAGGTAAGCACGCAGTCACCCCTTCTTGCTGCAATTGTTTAGTTTTCAAATGGTTCTACTTGGTATTACTTGCGTCTCAATAAAACATAAGCATAGTAGTGGATGAACATATTTTTTTTAATGAATAATATGATACTTTGACCAGCAAAAGCTTCAGGTTTAATGTACTCAGAGAGCAGTGACACCGGAAGATTAATAAGCATGAGAGATTCTTTGTGAGCTGGTATGCTCTGAAGGAGAGATGGGGTATTCAGATGCATCTTCAACATTAGAAACATTTCTCTTGCTTTCTGAAGCTTTGCACCTTGCATTCTGTTTGTGTCCAGGTCACAACGAGAGAGGGTATAATTCCTCGTGGTCAGGGTCCGAAAGGACCTCCCACTGGGGAAATAAGATGGGGAGGTTGAGTATTCTCAGCTCTGTATGGTTGTTAACAATTGCTGTGCTGTTTCTGGGAGCCAGTCATGGTTTGTTTGACGGTAGAGCTGAGAGCCCCACTGTAATGACAGGTCCACAGGGGACTTGGTCCTGTGCCCACGTGTGGTTAGAGACAGGGACCGAGGATCACGATGGAAACAGAAGGAGAGGAGAATTGGCTCAGACTGTGCTCTGGGTGAGGTCAGCTGTAAGTCCATGACCAGAATCAGATCCCTGAATGGTAATTACTGCCCTCTCTTTAGACAGAGGGTGTCTGCAGCCCGTGCTGTCTGTTCTACCTGAAATCCGTCTCCTGGGTGGCACAACACCAGGGTAACTCTTCCTCTACACATTAAGGTACCAAATTTTTGTCATTCCCAGGAGGCTTCACGGTGGCAAGTAGGGTAACACTGGGACCCCCCATAACCAGAGCCCCTTTTCACTTTGTGAGGCACGAGGAGAAGTCACCCTGCTAAGAAGAGTGGGCAGCTCTGCCCATTGCCTTACTGAATACCTGCATTTCCAGTCTCCTCTTCCTCTCTCCCACCGGTGGCCTTTGATAGCCCTTCACAGATCACTATTAGCTGGGATTAATCCATGTAATCTCAGCTGAAAAGTTTCCTGCCTGCCTTCCCCACGTCTGCAATTTGGATTTTGCAAATTCAGGCATAGGGAATGTGCCTGTGCCCTGGGAAGGCCGAGCTGCTCGCTGCACGGCTGATCTGCAGGCAGAACATGGTGCTGCGTGCCCGCCCACCCTTCAGCTGTGCCTTGCCTCTGGGGAGCTGCAGCCACCGTTGTGTTAGGATTCGGGCACATTTGGGATCCCGAGTGACACTGTTCTCCCCTGGTTAAGTGACACAAGTGACACTGGTCACGCAGGAAGGGCAGTGCAGTGAGAATCGACAGGACCTGGGCTTGCCTTCCCAGCGTGCAGGGAGGAATGGGGATGAGACAGCTGTAGCTGCTCTTCTGGCCATACAGAGGAGCCCAGAGGAACAAGTGCAGGGCAGAACAGTCCTGCATGCTCTGAGAAGGGATTTCTGCTGAAGGGTGTCTCTTTCTAAAGAGAAAATGAGAGCCTGGCAGCCCCAGTGCGTGCTGGCAGTGGGGCTGGGTCGGAGCTGAGCTGGGGAGGGAGGGCTGCTGGTGGTGGTGGTGCAGCGGGGCTGCTCTGCTGCAGCTCGCCTCCGAGGCTGGGATTGCCCGCACCTCACGGTATTGGGGTGTTCTCATAAAGCACTCATTTTGATGAGAAACCCAGCTTCTGTTCAGGAAAGAGACATTCCTAGCCCGTAGGCTTGAAAATGTGCATCGTACAGTCACAGAAACAGAAGGAGAACAAGAATAAATGCTTTGCTATCTTTTGGGAGAAAAACAAACATAATTTTAAGAGTTTTTTCTTTTTTTGTGTGTGTGTTTTTCAGTATTTTTTAGAGAGAGAAACTTCTTAAGCATCTTTCTCCGGGCATTCAGGGAGACATCCCTGCAGCTTTCTGAGATCCTTCACTTTCTGTAGCTCTGCCGTGGGAGGGAGGTAGATGTGAGGAAGCAAATGGGATCGGGCCCTAACTACACAGTGCCCTACTCGGTGGTGCTCTCCTGCAGCTGAGCAGTGCAGACATTTCCTGCACAGAAGAGCACGTGGAAGTTTTAAAAAGCCAAAAAATGGAGGGTGGGGAGAGTGAGCTGGGTGTGTGTGAAAGGATGTCAGGGCAAAAGCAAAGTGATGCATGCCTTGAACAGAGCAGCACATGCTATCGACAGAGCAGAATAATTCATTGTTCTGTGCTCACTCCTAATTCCCCCCAAATTTTTTGCTGTTAGTGGCAGGCTGCTGTTAATTATTGGTCTGCATGTTATTAACGTAGGCAGTTCTAGTTCTTAACACATTCTGGTGATCCTAGGGTTTTCTGTATTTGCCTTTTTTTTTTTTTTAATAATTTTATTTCTGAGGTTTGGACAAGGATCTGCCTGAGCTTCCATAGAAGCTGCAGAAGGAAATCAAGGGGTCAGCCTCATCCACAAAGTCTGCATCTCGTTAGCAGTTTGCAGATTTTCGGTGCAGGGAGTGCAGAATGTATTCAGTGCCTCTTTACCAGCAGCTCAGAGTCCTGCTGGGCCACCCAGCTGCATGGTTTGCCTGGAAAGCTCTGGCCAGGAGTTCAGAGCCCTTCCAGGGAGGCAAGTGAGTTGAGTGAGACTCAAAACTTTCAGAGGAAGTTAGGAAATTGGCTTTCCTTTCTTCTTATTTTTTCGTTATGAGAGAGAGAGAAAAAGAGGTAGGTGCTGCTGGGTCAGGGCAAGGATGTGTTGGCTGCTGAGAGCTGGTCTGTGCAGGATACAAGAACTGGCTGGAGCGTCTGTTGGACTGTGATCTCTGGTTAGCACGGGAGCTAGTTCAACAGATTGACAACTACAGAGGAAATCACGGGGGAGTTTGAGGACTGGAGCATGGATTGTTTTCATTTTGGGCTTCTCTGAAGCTTCGTGCATCATTTTTTGATCAGGGCTATACTCTAGGTGATCCTAGATAAAATCAGAAAGGCAAATTCTACTTTGGAGGAATATTGTGCATTTAGTTAGGTCTGCACATGCTGACTTAACAAGACTGGAAGAGAGAAAATAAGGAGAATGAGCTGAATTAAGTTATTCTGGCTGGTAGTAGCCTCATCAGGGAGAAAGCTACTGAAGGCAAAACATCTTCACTGGGTCTTTCACTAGGTCCAGGTCAGTTGCTGATTCATCTGCTTTCTTCAGCTCCAGAATCGCTGCAGTTGTCTTCACCAACTCCATCTGAGGGTCCTTCAGCCCCTGCAACTCTAGATCAGTGTGTCTGTAAGGTGTGAGCAGGATTTAATGCAGCTGTAGCACTTCAGTGTTCTCAAAAAAACGATCAGAAACGCCGACCGCTCACTCCCATGTTATTTATCTTATGCTTTTCCCTATTTTCTCTTACCCTCGTTCTTTTTTCCCCTCTTCCAAGTCAGTATCAGCAAAACTTCGTTCTGGTCCCCGCTGTGGCACAGGTCTCTGCATCCCCTGGGGGGGAAAGGAGAAATCAGGACAGAGCCGGGCACGGCCGCCTTCCTGGAACGAGCTCGAGGACAGCAGCAGAGCGGTGCTGGGAGCTCAGCACTGCAGTGCTCTGGTACAGTAACAGCTCTGAGGGCACACTGATTCATTGCTTTCACTGTTAGCAACCACGAAGGCAGCACTGATGCTTCCTTAACTGTGCTAGTTCATTATCATGCAATGTAATTATCCGATTCTGGTAAGGTTTGTAGTCTTGGACCTAGATACTGGGGCCTGTTTCTTGGCAGATATATCTGATAGCAGCTTCAAAAAATGTACATTAAAGAGTCAGATCGCTCTGCTGAATAAATTATTGTTTCTGGTTTGGTGGGGTTTGGTGCTCTGTTATGACAGGCTCTGTAAAATGGCTAATGTAAAGCCAGCCCAAGCCTTGAAGAACTCAAGCCTTTTTTTTTCTTTTTAAATGAAATCCCACACAGATAAGAGTATGTAATAGGCTGAAGTGAAAATCCCAACCTTTTTGAAGGAATTTGGATGTAAATTGGAACTTGGCAGTTCTGGAGGGTTTATAGATAAAAATGCCAAATAAAACTCTGGTAGAAGAGCCTTATCATGTCACTGCTGACATTAACTTCAGGCTGCCTTACTGGGATTGATAGAGGCTTTCCTCTTGTTTAATAATGTATTTCCTGTTGGAGGAAAACTGCGGTGGTAAAACTCAGCAAAGCCAACAATGCCTCTCATAAACAAATTCATTTCCTTCTTCAAACATTGTTTAATTCAACAGCAATACATTCAAAATTCCTTTTGGCACCACGCTTTTAATTGGTTCCTCTTGTAGGAATTAAGTGGCCATTCTCTGAATCTCCCCTGAAATTTGCTGAATTTGTTAAAATCTGCTGCATTATCAGCTGTTGGGAATTCATCCTTCTCTGACCTGCAACCTTGATAACATACTTGATGTAAGACTTTATTTGGGGCTTCTTAGGAAAAATCCCCATGCATTTGTTATTAATGGTGAGCATTTGCCTGTACTATGTAAAATAAGAGAAAAAATCACCCTGGAAGTGAAGGATGCAGTTGAGTTTTAGGACTGCATAATGATTCTTAAACCAGCAGATGAGGGAGACCTGTTCCTGGAGGGAGCACATCTGATTTCATCTGTCTGAGAAACCCCCAGCCCATTCACTTCTTCCAGAAACTTATTTAGTAAGGTGCAAAGAGGGGGTATTAGGGCACACTGAACATTCACATTAAGCGGAGCCTTTGCTGCATTTTTTGATTCACTGATTTTTCATTTTTCACATGATGTTATGAAGTACAGATTTGACCTGTGCCATTCTTTTATTGAGACTAGATACTCTTTGCCTCCAGTTCTCAAGTGTAGTTATTTGAAATGCAAACATGTCTGGGTGACTTCCAGTGTTTAATGTTCTGTGCAGAGAAGATGCGGAAACAGAGAGAGTAAAGGTAAAGGGGAAGAGGCACGACCTAAATGGTTTTGTGGCTTCAGACTGAGAGCTGACTAGATCTGGGAGGAGTAAATCTGGGAGAAATAAAGGGTGGTTTGCAATTAAAAGAACTGAATCCACTTTATTATACTCTGTAGATACAAACAAGATTCATATTGCTAGTTGCCAGACATTCATTGAAACAGTTACGCAACTAAAGTTACCTTGATTTTAGCATTAATACTCTCTGGAAGAGCATTTATATTTCCTGGAAAGCTGCTGTTCAGGTTGGTGGTTTGTATTCCCTCCTCTTTTGGGGTTGTCCATGTTTTCTTAAACAGCTTAATCCAGTCAAAGAGGAGGGAGCACACCATGGGGTCAGGACCCTGTGGTAGGAGTGGTAAATAGGGCTGAGCTTGTGCAAGAAGGTCTGCAGGTTAACCAGGGGCTGAATGCATTCGATTAAAACTAGTCGTTAGATGCTCTCTAATAAAGGCTAGTTTATAAGAAAATAATCACTGGCTTTTGGACTATTTATCAATTGCTGAGAGACCAAGGTTGTAGTGAGTATGATGATGAACACTCACCAGTGGTAGTAGAAGCTCCTAATAAAATGTGGCACCGTGGCCGTGCTCTCTCACACAGCCCTGAATAATAAAATAATGGAACAGAAATCACCATTGTTGGAAAAAAGCCTACGTACACAGAGCTGCCTTCCTCGCAGGCAGCAGCCTGCAGTAGCACTCACTAAGGTGGCGTGCTGCTGTGCTGGAAGTGAGAAGAGCTTCGTTGGGCTCAAAGGAGGCTCTCAGAGCAGAACACACACCGGCTTTGTTGTGCTGGGTGCCAGGCACCTGCCATATTCCGTGTGTCAATGCTGATTAGAAATCCCTTGGCATTTGGCAGGAGGAGGCACCTGTAAGTCAGAAGGGCTGTGTCACGCTGCTGCTGGGCCTGCTTACCAGAACCAGAGCCTGGTGCTTCCACCTCTTCGTGCTCTGCAGTTTGTTGGGCTGTGCGTGCTGAAAAATCAGAGCAAAAAAAACTTTTTAATGACACCTGGTCTTCTGAACTGTGGCTTTTGGTGGCTTTTGGAAAATGGTGCTTTAGGCAGAGAAATACCTTTGAGCTTTAAACAAAATGACCTTCTGTCTCTGGGCGCTTTCCGTATGGTATTTATCTAGAGATCTGGGTAAGTCTTTACCTACCTGAGATGCTTCCTCTGAAAGAACTGCAAACTTCTGACCCAGTGAACATCCTCATTTGATGCTTTGCTTCACCACCAAAGACATGAGCTGTACTGAGCTCCAGTAACTGGGGAGACATCTGTATCTGTTTTATTCCTTAGTTTGTTTGAGTGACCTGCATTTGTACTGCATTTCTGGGAGAGAAGAGATGCTATCCCGATCATCCTGTCTTTATTACAGTTGAGGTTGCAGCTAGAACACACTTGATTGTCAAGGTGGTTTCTTTAATGATTTTTTTTTAATTAGGTAGCATCACCAGAAGAAATTGGGTTCAGTTTTGCTATGTCAAGTATAATATAACATGGAGAGCTTTGTGAGCCAAAATATATGTAGACACCTAACACCTTAATGTCATTGTTCTTTCTTTGTTATTTTATTTCTCTGTTCTTTTATATTTTCTCAGTTTGGAAGAAGGTTGGATACCTTGATGGACTATCCAGATGTAGGACCAGGGTAGGATTAGAATACATTTTTCATCTCGAACAGTGGGGGTGTTTCGCTGTCTCCTGGGAGGTGTTCAGGAGCCGTCTGGACACAGTCCTGGGCAGCCAGGCAGAGGTGGCCCTGCTGGAGCAGGGGCTGGGCTGGGTCACCTCCAGAGGCCCCTTCTGTTCCCCCAGCAGTTCCGTGTCTCTGTGCAAGGGCTGGGGGCGAAAGATGCAGTTTCCAGCAGACCAGTCAGTTTGACAGGTAAGGAGCCAGGTGGGGAGCTCTGGCAACAAGCAGACAAGGCTGGCTCTTTTCTCAGTAAGCAGGAGGTGCTCCCAGGCTCCTGGTTCCCAGCAGCCTGCTGGTTCCACCTCCTTTTCTCCTCCATATCTGCATTTTACTTTAGAAAGTGTAATTTGTCATGTTGTGCAACAGAACAGATGCATCTCTGGCAGCGCTTACCCCCATATGCCTTTTGCTGTTACTTTGAACTCTGACTGTCTCAACAGATTGAGTTTGTGCTCTTTATTTGTTTGAATTGGGCCAGGCTGTAATTTTGTTTGGGGTTTCGGTACTGCAGGGCATGATGAGGGCTTTATCTTTGAGCTGGACTTCTCAGTGCAGGGCAAGTAGTACTTAAGGATAGAGCAGACCCAGAGCCTGGGCACGGATTGCCAGAAAGAGGAGGAGAGAGCCCCAGAGCCGGTGTGGGTGAGCTGAGAGGGGCTGTGCAGGGATGGCGATGGGAGCAGGGAGGGCTTCTCATCCCAAGGCCTTGCCTTGCACCCTGCTTGAGCTAAAGACACTTCTAGCTGGCTTGGTGTTGTATGACCACCCTGGTATTTCCCCAAGAGACTGAAACACTTTCTAATGAGGGAATACATTGTCCTCTCAGCATCAACACTCCTTCCTTGGGTGCGTCGTGACATCCTTTTTGAGAAATGTGTTTGCCACCATGCTGTACGGGAGATGTGTGCGTAATGAACCCCGTGGAAATAAACACCGTTTCTCCCCCTCATGAATATTTGATCTATGATTTATTTATCTGCCCAGACTCGGACTAATAGCATGTCAAATGCTGCCTGTTTGTTTTCCTGTTGACATATTTCTATCAGCGGTGTCTTCTGTCTTATGGACAGGAAAATATTAGCAGACTTATAAAACAATGGTTTAACGAGAGCAGTTCTTTGATGTGAGCTAGATGGACTCCACTTGGGAGAATAATAAGCGATTAGGTGGAGGGGAGGGTCTTTTGTCTGCTGTGAAATTATTCACATTAGGCTGGAAGAAGAGTAAATCGAGACTGACCGACTCCAGCAGAAGGTCAGACACTGACGGTGCTGGCAGGGCCGTGTCTGCGAGAGCAGGGCTTGCCTGTGTGCCCTCTGAGATGGCCATATGGAGACTGCAGGGCGTGCTTTTGCATCTGGGTGTGCACCACAGTCATGCCAGTAAGAATCTGTCAGGCTTGGTATCAGGGAAAAGGCTCGGTGATAGCAAGCAGGTCCGAGAGAACTGCAGGAGAGCAGTACGAGCATTGCCATGGGGAGAGATGCTAAAGGCATGGCCTGAATAACCCGTCAAATCTATTTCGGCATTTCTTTTCATGGTTGGATGCTGAGCTCGCCTTCCTGCCTCTGAAAAGAACCATCAGTGGGAGTGTTAAAGCAAAGAATAGCAAATCGGTTATTGGGTTAGGGGCACGGTGAGCACTTGTGGGTACTTCTCCTGATGAGGAGTCAGAGCACCTGGATTTCCATCTCCACTCCCACATACCCTCCCGAGTAGCATTAGGCAGGGTTGTCTCTTTCCTTTTCCTTGCCTATTTGTAAACTGGTAAACGTTCAGGAGGGATAGAAACTCTTCTTATGTGTTTTATACAGTACTTAGTTCAGTGGCTGTTTCATCTTTTAGAGATGCTGAGGCCCACTGAAATACAACAAACAATAAAAGAGTTTTGTCAGAGGTGTCTTCCCCATTACTAGGCGTTTTCTGAAGAAACTGGCTTGATTTGCTCCACAGCTCAATATTTCTACTAAAAGAGAAGTTTCCACTATAGAAAGCCTAGGATTTGGCCTTCAAAATTGGCAGTAGGAAAGGCAGAGACAAGAGCTCCTGCTTGTATTTATTTCAAGGGCTGGCTTAGGATTAGTTTGGGGTTAGTGGCAGTCCAAACTTGCACTGGGAGGGGTGAAAGTGCTGCAGCGTCGCTCTCCGCAGCGCCTATTGACAATGCACTCTTCTGCTTACAAGAGACAGGCTGTCAAAGAAATGTAATTAAATAACATGATGGAGATTGGCATGCTTTCATTCAAAACAGCAGCGTCCCAAATCTAAACACTGAACTGATTTCTGCTTTGAATAGCTGCTGTCCGTCCTGGCTGGTTATCTCCAGTTTCAAAAAGACTTCCGTCGGGGAGGAAAACAGCTCTCCTAAAAGCTGCTGGCAGAGCTGCTCTGACTCCTTCTAGTCTCCTGCACTTTTTCCTGTTCGTTTCTTTTTTTACGTTTTAAGAAAACATTCAGAATTTTCCTGCAATCTTTGATATCGGGAGATACGAGCAGAAACACAGACTTGTGTATCTAATTGTGCACTTGGCCTTATCTTTGTCTGCAAGGCTGATGTTTACCTTTGGAAAGGAAATAATTCTTTTTGAACAATTCTGGACTCTAAGCTTTCATCATGGCTTTCCAATTTGTAGCGCTTTGCTTCTAGTGCCCTGTCAGATGCTTGGTGAAGGTTTAGTAAGATAAGTCCTTAACAAAAAGAAAAAAAATACATATTTAGAAGAGAGCTCTCTTTAATGATAATCTGAGATGATCAAAACGTTCTCGATAAGCCGATCTTTTACATTCAGTAAGGACAATGCTAAGACACTGCAGTTAAGCAGGAACAAGCAGTTGTAAGAAGAGAGAAAGGGGACTCTGGCTGAGTAGCAGCTCCTTCAAGGAGGATCTGGGGCTCACAGATTGATGGTAGTTGTACGTCAGCGGGCAGTGCCATGTTGCTTCAGCAAAGCCAAGCCTTACACGGGGCATGCAGAAGCAGAGATGTTGTCTGCAAACTGTACGGAGTGTAAAGAAATCTGTCTCCTCTACCTAGGAATGGTAGGGCCAGAGCTCAAGTGCTATCTCCAGAAAACCTAAATGCAAATAGCATAGGTCTGGAAAGTGCCAGCTGTGAGGGAAGAATGAAGGAACTTCTTCTTGGCTTAGCAAAAGAAGGCTGGGAGATACAAGAGTGGAACAGGCGTGATGCTAATCTCTGAATATGTGGATGTACGGAGATATAAAGGAAGATGCTCTGCAATGAAGTAGAAAATGGATTCTCTTTGAGCAGGGTGTGAACAAGACCTCATGCCTTCAGTGCAGAAGAGTTCAGGCCTGACCTTGAGAAGAGCTTTTCTAGCAGCCCAAGTGGTTATGCAAGGCACTAGGTTGCTGGCAAGGCTGTGCAGTCGTCCTCTCTGCAGGTCTTTAGTGACAGCTTTCACCTAATGAATTTTCACTTTGGCAGAAAAATTGTGTTTGCTGGGTTATAGGAAGGGAATGATTTTCTGCACATGTTTACTGGGTATTCTTGCCAATAGTAAGTGAAAAATAAGCTGTGTAACGTTTCCAAAATGCCTCAGTTTTGCTAGCAATTCCTAGAAAACACAGATTCCCTTAGCTCCTGTATAAAAGCCATGCCTGGCTTGAAGGGTGCAGTATTTTGTTTCAGGATTTATTAATACTACAATGCAAAGTAACTGTAATGTGAGAACAGAGGAGGGACATATATTTCTTTCAACCTGTTGCACTGGGGTTCGTGTGTGTGAACAAAGACAACACTAGGTAGTGTCTAGCTAAGGTAATGAACGATTTCCTGTTATAACATGTCCCGTGTCTCTACAGTCTCACCAGTCAGGCTGTGAATATCTTAAACTAGGAGGATGGCACAAAAAATGAAAACTTTCACAAAGTTTAATTAATGGTGATACTGTTTTCCTTGGTGAGGGGGATCTAATTCTTACCACCATTAGCAATGGCTTACCATAGATTTTTTTCATGTTTTCTAATTATTAGTAGTATTGTGTGCTTTTAATAAGCTCAGAGGGTCTCAGCGATGGCCACAGGATAAGCATAAACTTAGTGCTTACAGAAGTTGGGTCCTTACATGACCCTTCTCTGTTTCCTTTGTCACGGCACTAAACCTGCTGTGCTTCTTGAACTTTATCTGAATGAGTGCTGCATACTGTATTTATATCAGACACACTTTTTGTTTGCATTTTGGCTTTAGGAAATGTCAGAATCAATCTTATACTAATGAAATGTCCAAATTTCATCTCAGCTATCAACATAGCTGCTAATCCTATAAAATGTTTACTTTCTGCCTCTCTGGCTATGTATAGTAACAGAGAGTCTGCCAACTTAAGCACTGCTGACAAACGTCTCCCTGCTGCTAGTCGGTCTAATAAATGTTATTTCATTGAGTAAAGATTTAAAATTAATTAATTAAATGTCATTACAATCCCTTACAACCTTTGACAAGTTTGATCTCACTGCAGACCAGTAAAGGTAGCTACCTGAGTGCTGTGTCAGTGCAGCCAGGATCTCACGCCGTTCAGTAATGGTTCATGTTTTCATCTCACAGTTTCTTAACTTTAATCATTGTGGAATACAGCTTTTGTTGGTGGTGCCCGTATTTTGGGGGAAAATGTGGAGGGAGACAGTAGAGGGAAAGGTGGGCTGTTCCAAGTAAGGCAAAACAGAGGCAAAAGGTAAGCCCAAGGCTGCTGTGAGCATGGTCCAGCTGTCCTAGCAAACTGTACTGAACGTAACCACAAAGCTCCCAAGCCTTTCACAAAATAAAATGATGTAATTTTTTTTCCTGTGGCATGCTCAAAGTGAGAAGTCTGTAAGCCTCAGCGTGCAACTTAGGGCTGCTTTGCTTGCTGAAGGCTGTGCTCAAACGTTTCAGGCTGTCCACAGAGCAGTGTGAGTCTGTGTGTTTGTCGCGTTTAGTTTCTAAGCTTCAGGCCCTGATCTGCCACATCCATGTATCTGGAGTAGCCCTTGGCATCTATGCAACCACCACCAGGAGCAGGAGAATGGTAAATGTATTTGCATTGGCATAGTGCCTGAGGGATTACCCAGGAGTAGGGCCCTGGTCTGTTGACCACCATAACAAAGATCTCAACAAATGTTTTTGAGACTTCTGATACCCAGGAAATGCTTTGTTTTAGATGAGAATTGCTAGGGCAGATAACAGAACCCTTCACTTTTAATTTTCTCAGATCAGACCTTTCCCTAAGAAATCAGCCTCTGGAGTGGCCAGTAGAGACCCTATTAATTCACCCTCCTTAAACAAGTTAGTCAGGATTTATGGTATTAGTATCTTCTCTCTTTCCAGGTGAACAAGGAAGGTCTGGTTTTCTGGGTGAGCATCCATTGCCTGTCATGTGTTCAGGAGCAGGAATCTAACTTTAAAAATGTAAATAAGATCTCTTCAGACTGATTGTATGTACCGCATGCACATCGTTATCAGAAAACGTGAAAAACAGCAGCCCATGGGCATCTGTTCTTGGGAATTAGTTGTGCTTTCCTCTTGCAGTGGACGGTTGTCCTCGTCTGTTTCTCACCCTTGCTGAGACTGATGGAGTTTGTGTAAGGTTCACAGTGTCATACTTAGAGAAGGTATTGTCATCAAATCCATGTTACAGCAGGACAGAGCAGTACTGATTTAAATCCATGATGTTTCCTATGGTGGCAAGAGACCATAGACACCTTTCTAACTCTACTGTACGGGACTCAAAATGATCCTTAAGCAGGGCTGCTTAGACGGGATCTCACATGTCAGGAAGTCTCACGCAGCGAGGCAATGCTCTGTGCAGGAGCAGAAAGGTGTCACTCCTCAGCGCCTGATGAAGAACCATCTTCTGTTTAGTATTTTTAGCCTTCTCTTTCTGTTCAGTTCCTGCTCTGCCACTTAATGCAATGCCTGTTTGTTGCAGCCTGCTTTTAGTTTGGTCCTTTTAAAAGCTTCCTGAGGCACAATGATGCCTAGAAATTAATGTATTCCCTTCCCGCACATCAAGCAGATGTGTGTATATTGAGTTAGTGTCTCTAACGTTTAGCTGAGTTCTTTCCAGAGGATAGTTGAATCACTGCTACGTACCAAACCCATTTGTGGCCTCTCCTCCTTTAACTATAGCGAGATGTAGATTTATATATACGGTATTTTTAGCTTTAATTGCCAGGCGTTTGTGTGACTTGCATGTATTTATAAAATCACCAGTCCTCAATGTGCTGCACTAGTGGGCAGCACAGTGCTCCAGTTGTTTAACGTGGCTGGATTCAACAGCAACACGTGTAAGGCAGCATCAGCAGTCATGGGCCTGGAGTAGTTGTTATCTTTGCCCACTCATCTTTTTCCTACTGGCAGGAACAGAAGCCTTATTTGAAAAGGTTACAGCTGGTTGAGAAGCTGAGGAATTCACTTGAAGTGATAGGCAAAAGCATCCTTGCCAAGGAATTAACGTGCATTTCACTTAACTGTACAGCCAGGTTAGGGTATCCCCTGCCTCTCATTCTCTCCTGATGTTCAAATCACACAAAGCCATGTTAGTTACTTCTCAGTAACCGTGGTTGGAGTCGCTCATTTTACATACAAATGGTGATGCCTTATTTTCTGCCAGAAGAGAGGGAGATCTTTCCAGATACCTGCAAGTCTACTTTGTATCATATCCCTTCTTGCTGAGGCAGTCAGCAGAAGTAACTCTTTGGAAGAGCATCAGTCTTGTCCTACATTTTTAGCCATAGCATAAGGAAAAGTGCCTTCATACTCCGAACTGAAAATACCCACTTGGAATTGCATTGTGTTTAGCAAAGTAAGACATCATAAGGATGATTTCCTGGAAATCCCCCCAGCACCTCACGATGGAGTGCCCTTCTGACTGTACTAAGAAGACATGCATTGTTCAAGTAAAGTCTTCAAGTAAAAATATAGATTTATTTTAAGCACGTGAAACATCAGGATAGGCACAGTTATAAATACAGAAAAGATTAAATGTGGCAATACACTTGGAGCCAGAAAATGCAAACAATAAATTAGAGGCAAAGCTTGACATTTCAAATATGAAAACCAGCTGAAAATTGGTTCTTTTTGGTACTAGACATTCTAGACTTCGCTCACCTCAATTTTAGTTTGAAAATATCCTGTCATTCCACTCCAACTTTTTATTAGAAGCTATTTGCATAAATACCTGTATATTTAAAATGCTGTATAAAGTGCATTCAAGTGAAGGACAGAAAAAGGAAAAGGCTCCATTTCCAGTGCACTAGACGGGACTGAGGCAAAACATACTCAAATCATTGACCAGAAAGAGCTTGGTTTTGAATCAGACCCTACAACCATAATGAGTAATGGCACAGTAATGCAAATATGGTTTCTAGGAGACCATTTTAGAGTAGGTATAAACTACTGGAACTATGGTTTGACAGCATATTTACCTTTCAAGTTTTGCAGAGCAAGGTCACATTCCTCTGTTGATAACTATTAGAATGAAAATATGCTGAGTTTTGAAATGTTCCTCCTAATGTGGTCCTGAACAGTTGTTATTGTAAGCAATATTCTATTTATTTTGAAATAGTCCATTAATTCTTGGGTCTTATTGTCTACATTTTCCTGTGATCTGTGAACTGCTATCTTGGAATTCTGATTAGTTTTCTGTTGTATAGAAATGCAGCCACTTCCATCTCTAACTAGCCTGTAAGCCTAAAGTTGTTACTGTTAACATCTCAGTGAAATAGCATGTCCTGTTCAGAAGGTTAGGCTTTACAGTTCACAAGTAGTTAAGGGAAATCTAAGGACAACTAAAAGAAAACACCAGCTTCAACTCTCAGCTTCCTGTAACTAATTTCTGTCTCTCTGAAGAAAGGCTAAGGGATATTTGCAAATTAAAACACTCTGGTATAATTATTTTTTGCCTTAAGACGTGTCAAAGATGTAGAAGAATTGAGCAGCACCAAAAATTCTACCTGTTTTTATACATTGGGACTCCTCAGTCTCTACTGTGAAAGGTCTTGTCAGTGCTGGAGCCTTTTAACCCTCTTAGTACATCTGTTGCTTTTGTGGAAGCATGAACTTGGAAGACAGTGAGCAACCATTCCCAATGGTGTGATACTGGCATAGAGGACAAAATAATTACAGTGTTTTTTCCCTTACACTCAAACAGGAATAGCTCTTCGAGATACGAAAAGTAAAAAAAAAATAATAATGAAACTATATATATATATATTTTTGAATTGCAACTTTCATCTCTTTTTTCTCTCAGTTGTGCTTATGAATAGGTAGGGAAAACATTCTTGTAGAATTCAAGAGATGAATTCTTCAACTGTTCTCAGTCATCCTTTTTGTCTGAGGTACCTGAGTTATCCTCTTCATTGTCTGCAGGACAGACTTTATTTCTTGCCACTGGTCTTGTTTCTGAGACTGGGACTGCATTTCCAACTGGAGTGTATTTGGCTTCAGGTGGCTGAATGTCATCTTCCTCCAACATACCTAGCTGGTATCTCTGTAGGTCTAAGTATGTAGTAAACAGCTTGGCATATTCTGGATGCTTGAGTGCAAAGTCTTTGAATTCATCTGAAAAATACAAAAAACACAGATACTATAGTGTGGCAACAGAACCAAAGAAAATTTCAGAGCCTGCTCCTTTTAATGAAGGTGATCTCCAGTTAGGTTTTTCTGAAGCATCTCAGACATATGCAAAGTATCTGGGTCTGTGCTGCAACAGTTTTCCCCAGAAACTATATGTAAACCAGCAGATATTTTTGGGAAAAAGAGGTGTCACTGTTGGTATGACCACCAGAGTGCTCTTCATTATAAAAGGATGTAACTTACCGTAGGACAGCTTCCCAGTTTCATCTGCATCTATTTCTTTAAAGAGGTTAGAAACATCAAGTTCAGGAACCCCCAGAGCTGACTGAATGATACAAGCAAACTCATTTTCCGTTATAGTGCCATCCTCATCCAAGTCAAAGAGCTGGAAAAGATGTAGGTGTAGAAATGCTTTAGCATTCGTATGCCTGTGAACCTTCTGCATACAAACCAGCCACCCATACCCAAGTATTCAAGTATTCGAGAGATGATTTGTGAACAATGCCTGGGATTTGAAAAGTTGACCAGCTGACTGGTTCCACCTCAGCTACCTTCTCTTACAAGAGCTTTTATGTATTTTCTCTGGAATAATACTAAGCAGAAATTTAGAAGAGCAATGTACATGCTGTAGTTGGGATTAGAATATTCTGTACTAGGAAAAGTATGCAGCAAACCTGTGAGAGTAAAGAAATCTCACAGCATTAGCTCTGTAAGAGAACTTATACAACACTTTAAAACAAAGGTTTATGATAATTGTCACTGTGAGCTATACTGAGGGTCTGTTGGATTCAACCACTCTATACTAGCATATCTTAGGTTTTAGCCTTCCAATTTAGTCTTCCAGTTATGGCACATCTGGCATCTGATAAACCTGCCATAGTTTACGCTCCGATGTAAAATACCTAACTTCTAGTATATCTGACCTGTCACCCACTAAGTAATTATTATAATTAAGAGGAATTTTGGTGACTGGAATGCAGGCAGTGCATGTACACTGATCATACCATCCTTACCAGCACAGCGACAATATGCATCTGCTATGAATCACCCCCTTGAGAAATACAAGGGATGGATGGCTGTAATTCTTAAGCACTTGCTACAGGCAAAGAGTCCCATTATGAAGGACAGTACATTTAGTGGCAAAGAAAACAAGTAGCAAAAGAAAACCCATAGTGCCATTTCAGGACAAAATGGACTTTTTACCAGCTGAACCAGTCATTTCACACTAAAATTGGGAATGGCAACGAATTACAATTTTTATAATCAATGCAACTGTTACAGTACTGAAGAGTGTAGTCTAGAAAACAAAAGAATAAAGCACCAAAGGCTTGCTTCTTCTGAGGAATCTATAGTAATAAACCATCCTCCAGAAGCATCAACAACTTTGAACAGCTGTGGCACTTATCTGCAAAACAACCATAATAATGGATTGCCATAAAAATATGGGCACTTCCTGAAATCAATATTAAAATGTATACAGTTTAAGATGAATATGATCAATATCTTAATACAATGTTCAATGCTGTTCATAAGAGGACAGTGGTGGGTAAAATACCTGAATCTGTGTCAAATATCTACTTTAAAAAAAAGGCACTTAGGCATTTTTGTGTTCAAAGATTCAAAAATGGGCATCTCTGGTTCCATGCTGCATGCTTGTACTTGGGATGTGAAAGGTGCTACCACTCCTCAACTGCCCAAACTATCAGGAAACCATAGGACAAGCAAATATATGATCTCTGATGCAGCCCAATTTTGGATGTGCCAGTCCTGAATAGCCCTTCTTGATTCCTCTCACCCCAACCTCCTAGGCTGTTAACAAGAGGGACTCTACTGAGTGCTTGACTCAAGAGGATATTGTTACAATAGTGTTCCAACTATTGTCTACTTGCGACACTGAAGAATCACAGCAGAAAAAAACCTCAGGGGAAAAAACTGCAAGTGCTGCTGAATCATTTTTGGAGTTAGCCTGCCAAGTTACATATTCATTAGTGCCTTCACATGGCTTTTGAAACCCTTTTCTATGAAGTTGATGCCTGCAATTCTCGCCCTCCCCTTCACACTCTAAATGTCAATTGGTTTAAGAGAATTACTCACATTTGCATAACAGATTGAAGCTATAAACTTATGATTTGAAAACTAACAGATTCACAGTCAGTCTTGATTTGTCAGGTTTGTAGATTTACACTAAATTGAACTTACCTTAAATGCCATCTGAATAGTCTCTTCTGTGTTGGCTGGGTTACAAAGAATAGACAAACCAATTACATACTCTCTGAAGTCGATGGTGCCATCTCCATTCTGAAACCAAAATATATATGGCAGGAGTTATGGCTAATAGTGCAAATCACTTTAAAAGCTGTTGTACTAATCAACTATGCAACATGCACTAAGACAGCTACAACATTAAGGGCCTTTTTTCTTCCTGGATAAAATACTAACAGCTTTCAAACTTTGTGTAATAATAGGGATGAAGTAGCAAAATAGAAATTGATCCCCAATTTGGGGCATCAATAGGTATCAATTTCTATCTTATAAACACACAAGTGAAAAGATTTAAAACAACTTAAAACAAGGAGATTTTCTTTTGCGTATGGCCTCCAAGAAACCCCTAACAAGAACTGGAATACAGGTGCTTAAGGGAAATGGAACCGTTCATGTAGCACTATCTCAGACTAATGCAACATCCTAGAATAAAAAGGGCAGCAGGGAGGCTGTTGCCTTGAGTTAATTCTTCCTAAGAACCTTCAGCAATAAAATATACGCCAGCAAAAGTACAGCCTGACGACGCAGTAAATCAACATGGTCTATCTTAAGCTTTTCTTTGAAGCAAATGCATTGCCCTACATGCTGTTTTGAAGCAAATACATTGTAAGCTAGAAATGCAATGAGTTAATTGTAGCAGCCTGTCTGATAATTGCAGTTTTGACCTGAATGAACATTTCCACACGGTAACTACACAGCTCTTTCAATTGGAGCTTTCGTTGATGGGATTTGTGATTAATTCCATGTAAGCTGCATTGTATTTCCAGACAGGGAAAACAGTAAACGCCCACTGGAATACATGTTTAAGTCAGTAATGTTCCTGTGACCACACTGAAAGTTTTCTTGATGGTTTTGGGAAACATCCAGCCTAGGGAAGCAGCCATATGTTAGCGTTGGTGACGAGACCCAGAGCAGCTAATGAAAGCATAGCTGTGATGACTCGCAGCTCATAGTTTGGAACATTCACAGTTAAGGACATTCGTCAAAAACATTTAAAAAGCAAACAAAAATGTAAAGCAGAGTTCCTTTCATGGATAATGTGCTGTACATTTCAAGATTTTTATTTTTTCTTAAGTGGACTCCCTAAGTCTGAGAACGAACAGCACAAAACATTTCAGCCAAGTGAAAGAGGGGTGGTCTCCTGGGTAAATCTGTAGTGAACAGCCAGAACTCGCTTCTATTCCTGGCTCTCCCACCAGCTTCCAATGCCCACTTCAGCATACCACGCTTAACCTTTCTGTTCCTGGTTTTCTCCTGCTGACTAGTGGAATATGGAGCTCCCCAGTGGAGAAATGCTAAGGCTGCTCTGTAGAGTGCTTTGGAAGTCTTGGGCTCTAGAAAACAGGGATTTCTGTTAGTGGGATTAGATCTTAAGATAGTTGTTTAGCAAAAACATTAATAGTTTTAAGTCTGGTGCGTGTCAAGGGATACAACTTTTGTCAGCTTTTAATCGTTGGAAAAGGGCAGTATTCTCTCCTAAATGCTGTTTTATTTAATAATCAGTTGTGTCACTGTGCAGCAGAGGTTCACTTTAAGTATTTTGGCCGTGTCGCAGTTCTCCTAATTATAAAAGCCCTAGCTTTGAAATGTAACATTATAAACTTAAACTCTTAAGACAACTGAAGCAACAATGTAGATTATAATTGTCCAAAGGGCTTTGGAATATTATTTTTGGACAGTTTTATAGATTTCATTCTTAGCAAAGGATTGTTTGATGGCATTAGAATATATAAACATACATAAAGTTAAGAATATTTATCACAGAAAAAGAATTGGACAGTAAACTTAAAATTAATTCAAAAACAACTTTTGAAATTGGTAAACACAGCTTTGGCTGCACATGGAAAAATGACAAGAGCTAACAAGGCTCACGTTACTCTACTTAAAGTGTTAAAACCCAATAATCAAAACTGAGAGCAATCTGATACAGAGAACGCCAGCAGCTTGAGTATGAAATGAAATTACTATACTTGTAAGATCATGTTGTGACTAGGTTTACTAAGCCCTAGGATGCTGGCTAACTTCCATATGCTCTGGCACTTTGGTTAAGGAGAAATGATAGGGTTTGTTGCCTGGGAAGAGAGATGGAAGTAAAACTGAAAACACTGGAAAACCTTCCATGTTTCTGTAGCACCAGCACAAAAGAGCAACTACAACAGTTGTTGTACACATACCTAGCTGTGTTTGCAGCCGATACACCCAAGCGTATTTTAAGGAATCGTGAGCTAAGCTCCAATTCTCTAAATATCAAAGTAGAACATGTTTATGTGTTTTTAATTATATTATTAAAATAACCAAAAGAGTGTAGGCTCAACAGCCCTGGTTTTCTTAAAGCAAACAAGTTTTCTGCTACTATCTGTGCTACAGCATGTGGGGTAACTAGGGTTTTGATGTAGTTTTTATATAATATAATGAACGTTACTCTTTGGAGAAGGAAGTTTCCACTGCCATAAACAGTCTCCATTTATGGCTGCGCAAGGAGATCAAAGCTAGATAACCAGTTAGCTTTAGGCAGCTGGCAAAGCTCTCTGCAAGACAGATGCAGTCAGTAAAATTCAAAATACTACTGCCCCGAAACTCGTATTGTACAAAGGCGACAGGAAAAATGAAGTGCACATGTGCAGTGGTCATTCCTGTTCTGATTAGCTAAGTAAACCTCGAGCTGGCTACAGGGCTACCAGAGAGAAGCCACAACTGGACCACCTGGAGAGGAACTGCACTTGCATGGCTCGTGTTCACACCCAGGCTCATTATATAAGAGGCTTTTGCTCTCAGTCAAAAATTTCAACTGCCTGTTGCTACATGCAAGTTGTATCTTGTCAGAAAGGGAATTCTGAAGCAAACCTGGTAGGGTGGTGCTCCCCTGGAGGCATCACGTTTTCTCTCAACACCCACTTTTCTGTTACTCAGAGAGCCCAAATGCCCCTGTGGATAACTGCACTTTTCCATTGAATACATGGGGTGAGGGTGAATGTCATTTGAAAGGGACTGACTTCTTTCATCACAGTTTGAGCCAACACAAGTATTTTTACTCTTTGTGTTACCTGGCTTGGTATTAAACACAGTGCAGGAGGAAAAAGAAAAAAAAAAAAGAGCAAAAGCTGTAAGTTTCTTCCTAAGTTGCAAGTAAAAAGCTGTTGCAAGCATACCAGGGAGGAGATTTGATCAGTTTGGAAAATACTTGGCCGAGTGCAACTCTAAGATTTAAAAATCAAAAGTATGGGAATGTAGAAACCAAACCAAACCTCAGTACTGCATTAGCATCCAGTTGCCTTGCAGGTATTGTGTGGTATTTCTGTTAGTCACCGATGGAGACATTGCGAGGAGCAGGGGCATTGGACTCCTACACATGGAGGCTGTGCGCAGCTGCTGCCTGCTCCACTCCTGGTGTCACATTCCCATCGGGCAGCACACACCCTAGCCAACTTGCTTTTAAAGCAACCCTGCTGAGAAATCTTCCTCGTTAGTTCGCAGAACAAGAACTGTTTATCCTCAGTTATGTATTCCTTAATTCAGAAAAATACACCTTTAGCAGTTGGTGTTATTTCTTGTTGTATTACTCAAAATTCAACATCTTGAAACTCTGCCATTAGCCTGAGTGGGATGCTGCACCCTGATGCAAAGTTATGTCTGATAGCCAGAGGTTGATTTTGGCTGGCTGGCTGCTGTGTGACTGCATTACTACGGCAAGCTTCTCTAAATATAAATGTAATATTTTAAGTTGTTTTCATTATAACTACAATAAGGTTTCAAGGAGAGAGAGAAAAGATACGGTAATAGAGTCGTAGGAAGGAGAAAAAGGTTGTAAAAGTAGCCTTATATGCCTTCAATTTTGCCCTGGCTAGCAGGTAGAAGTGGCACTTCTACTCAGGTTTTGTTTAGCAGACAAGCATGAAAAAGCAGAAATACGAAGGAAGTAAAATATGATTATGTAAATTCATTGATCATTATAGTCATTGAAACTTTAATGTTTATTCCCTTGTTAGAAATAACTGCACAACTTATGAATTCATTCAACTCTACTGGTGACTGCCTTCAGGCAAGCAGAGCTTTATTTCAGCTTACTGAATGCTGACAAATTGGAACAGTAACATCACAAAACCCCACCAAACTTAGAGCTTTTTAAATAATGGCTATATTCCTATGCAAGCCTGCTTTATGTGAGGAAATAACTAAGCTTTGATCCTTCAACATATTCCCTCATTTCAGAGTCTAGACATAGCTTTCTGAGACAGACTTATGCATCTGCACAACTGATAACTTGCACAAACCCTCCAGAATAGCAGACTAACACATGCACAAGAGGAATCACAGCACTTAAATCTAAGCTAAGTACCTCTACCTACATCTACCCTAGAATAAGGAAAAGACTACAGCTTGATAATACAGGATTGCAGTCTTCCATGTGGATCTTTCAGATAAAGCTTATTCTTCTTTGCTATGCTTTCACGAATACATGGTCAGCTGCAGCCAGTCGTCAATGGTTACTTTGATCTGCCCACTTCCATTTTGGTCCAGGGACTTGAAGGTCCGGAACATGCTGTCCAGGCGCACCAAGCAGCTAACGAAGTTGTTAAAATCCATGCTACCGTCCTCGCTGGCATATCTGCGCACGATTACCTGGCAGAGCTCTTCGTTCAGGTGGAACCCAGCAGCCCGCAAGGCCTCCGGCAGCTGAACTCTCCCAACAGTGCCTGACTGGTTGGTATCATACTGCTTGTATACGCACTGCCATTTCTTGATGTTGTTCCACAGATATTTGAACTCTTCAAAGCCCAGTTTGCCATTTGTATCGTTGTCCATGACTGCTACCATGCTACGGCATGTGTCTAAGCTGAAGCCATCTGTCTTCAGGTCTTGATGTCTGGAAAGCACTTTGTTCAGGATGTCCCTTAGCTCGGTAGCAGATACTTCCATATCATCTCCAGCCAGCTGGACAAAAAGGCGACGGAACCGTCTAATCTCCTCGCTCTCATGAGCTTCAACATTTGTAAAATGGTTGTAAGGAGGTGGAGGTGGCTCTGGATTATACTGAGCTGCTGCTTCACTTATGAGATTGACAAGACCTCCAACAAGTCCTCCAAGATTCCCTCCATGTCCGCCTCCTGTGAGGAGACCTCCAAGGCCACGTGCGAGGCTTCCTCCACGGCCACTACTGCTTCCTCCACTCAGCAAAGCTTTAGCCAGGAACATTGCAAAGATTTTCTGAAGGGAGTTACTCAGAGATCCAGTGCTTCTGTAACTCTCCGAAGCCGTATTGTGTCTGAGCTGGGTGTGGGCAGAACACAGCTTATCTGCGTGCTTAGACTTTACCATGTCTGTGCATGTCTTCAGCTGCCAGAGTTATCGCAGATCTCAGCAGTTTCTGCCAGTCATTGATATGCCTCTGCTTCTTTCTTCTTGTCTGCATATTTAGCTTTATGAGATTTGATAAATCTTTTTAGCAAAAAACCTGAAGAGACTGAAAGCCAGAAAAGACAAGTCTCAAGAAACATATTCTCATAACTGAAGCAGTTTGAAAAGAGCCCTCCACCTTAGTGTGACCATTTCTCTGTAAAGCTTCTCTCCTAAAGATGAATACAGGGAAAGCTTACTAGAGTCTCAACTGTTCTTGCAATATTTTATGCCTTCAGCTTTTTGGTGAATTGTGCATTATGTTGCAAATTCCAGTCACTGAAGCAGTTGTGCCAGAAAGGGGAGGTGAAAAGAGTCTTGATTGCCTTTAATTATTTTGGTTGCCACACTGTACTTCTCTTACATTTGTGCTGTGCTTCAGAACTCAGCTATGTGCTCATAGGAGCCAACAGTCCAAGGCGAGGAGGCAGGAATGGAAAAAGGATGAGTGCTTTATCTGCTAGAGCTTCTGTGCATTCAGCAACTACAGAAATACATTTGACATATCTATTTTAAAGTCTGTAAATCCTTTGTATTTGGGAAAATCCTGGAAGTTCAAATCAACACAACAACTTGCCCTCCCAAGGACAGGTGTACTGCTAGATCTAACTTGACTAGGAAGAGTGATGCTGCATTAGGAAAGCTCCCAAGATGAGAAACAAACTGGTTCATAAGCACTTCCAGTAAAACATGCTGCTTCCAGTGTAGCACATATGGGACACATACAGTAAGATGAATTCTACACTGTACTCTAGTTACTTAGGTTTCTGGTGTAGTCAGAGGGGCACATCCACACAGCAATTTTCCCTATCTTCAGGGACAAGTATAAAATATGGAGAAAAGCCTAGATGATCAGATTAGCACTGGCACATGCCTTCTTTATGGTTGGAGACAGGCAAAAGGAGTTTTTACAGTGTCTAATAGCACCTTTCACAAACACAGCAGGAACACACTCTAGTTAGCTTCAATCTGCCTTAAATTATCTACTTATAACTACAGCACTTAATTAAGCTGTCAGAATGTAAATGAGAGCAAAATCTCAGTAGGCAAAAGCAAATATTCAGCCACTACCAGCGTGGAGATTATCATCTGGTGATGGTGGTGCAGCAACTTGTTCCAAGACATGGCTGTTAACTCACAACTCCAAACTGACCAATTTCTTTCCATCAAAACAAAAAATGGTAACTGTATGAGTCACCCGTCTAGCTTGTGGAATTGCTAACCAAGAAGCATTTACTAAGCTGGATGTAATGAATTAAATATCCTTTGGGATGTAGTTCTTAACAAAACATTGCCAACAAATCTCCAGCCAGGTAACAGACTACTCACCCTATCGAAGAGGTGAAACAGCTCTCTGAGGACATCTGAAATAGGCAGCTTCAAGTACTCTGAAAACTCCTCAATTCCAATTCTTCCCCCTTTGGAAGCACTTGCAATAGCAGCAAAGGTATCCAACTGCTCTCTGACGTGATTCCATTTTAGGCTATGCAAACATGAGGGAGAGGAGGTTTTTCTATACAGCAGATCTTGAACAGATGGAATTTCAGTAGGAGTTATTATAGTGTTCAAAGACAAAAAATAGCCAAGAGTGTGAGTGTACAGCACTGGAAATGCTGTACTTCCAGGCTGATATTTTGTATGAAATCAGCAATTAAGGACTGCCCCCCCATGGCCACTAGTATTAAAAGCAGCCAGTTCTATCCTTGGCTATTTCAGAATTCCTTAGATTACCTTCCCAAACCTATTATCAACAGGCTAGTCCAGTGGAGATGTTTTGTTTTCATTGCCATAAATTCAGGTATAACATTATTTTGCTACGTTAGGTGTTACTGTGAATATTTCTTTAACAGAAGGGTATATATCGCAACTCTGTTAGCTAACTCTCTACCCAAACACTAATATTGCTGCAGCCTGGGAAGCATCTGATCTCTCTATAAAATTACAGCTCTGCACTTTGGTAAGAATAATTATGATTGCCATGTAACTACTGAAGATTTTTCCAGACGGAGTTGTATAAATAAGTGTGTGGCACATATGTAACAAGTCTAGATTCACAGTGCACAGACTTTATATTTGACCACAGCCATGCCAGGTCAGTTGTCAGGTCACTTTTCTTTTTATAGATGACAAATGAACTGCAACGTGGCAGTAATTATTACCACCAACAGCTTAACTTCCCTTACTTGAGTTTCTTGCTAATTTTGGTGAACTCCACCAGCCCTGCTTCCATGGGCAAAGTTAGCTGTCCTGCTGAAATCATCAGTCTGCAATCTTCAAAAGTATGATCAGTGACTGGCACGTTCAAAGCACTGAAAAACAAATTAAGAAAATTAAGGAAAAAGAAAATCAACTTATTATATAAAAATGACCTTGAGTTGACTGTTCCTGTTCCCACCACCTCAGCTTGGCTTTGCTAATATACAAAACACAAAACGATAATTCATTCTTGCTTTGCTGAAGGTAGGATAGAGCAATACATTTTGTGAAGCCATACTTTGAAATGTTATGGCAGTGTCATGATGGTTTAAGATTTACAGTCTTGTAAATGCATTCCAGTAACCTTAGAGAACCATTTACATATTCTTGTCAAGCAAGTAAGGCAGGATTTTACTTCAGCTTTACATGTTTTGAACATATTATGTTCCAACATAATCTGCTTTATGCTCTACATAAAAGCAATCCAAGGGTGTTTTGGTATAGGAATTTGACACCTATGTATAGCACATAGGACTTAACTGTGTGACAGTGTACCTGGAGTACGTGGCTAGGATGTGTATGAGCATATATCAAAGGATATATGGATAGATATGAAAGAAAAGTTCTCTAAGATTTTATTTATGACGTTACATACGTTGCCATGGTTTGTCGGACTCTGTTGGCAAAAAGAACGGGATCTTTCTTTTCTTCCTCAGTAGGCACATGAACAGGCAAAAACTGAAAGAAAGGAGTTATCTGATCAATTTAGAGTCACCACTTTATTAACAACACGGACAGTTTCTTATTATTGTCTGGAATAGGGGAAAAACAGGAGAAAAGGTCAGCCATGCAATGAAAGAACTGGACACTAGAGGTCTCAACTGCTTTAGAAACAACTCGGGCTCACAAACAAGATTAGTCCAAACTGCTTCTTAAAGGTTGGTAGAAGCAGTTTTAAAAAAGAAAAATTAAAACTCCAAAGAAGAAAATTAAATACATATGTAGTTAGAAAATTAAATGCTGTGTCTATAAGAATGCACATCTGAAATCCTGTACAATCATTTTTAAAGATTCCTTATAAATGATGTTATTAGTGGAAAAGTATGTGTAGGATTTGTAAGTTTTTTTTCCATACATGCCACAGTAGCACCCAGTACCTGTTAATTGTATCTGTCAGGATGTGATCGATAAGTTTCCTGTAAGTTTCTCCTCTGTGGTAAAAATGGGATCTTAGCTCTGAATTACCAACAGAGCGCTAAATGGATACTGATGCTATAAAATTGTGCAACCCCAAGCAGAGAATAAAAAAGCCCAACAAAACAACCCACTCTTTTCCCAAGCTCGGAAAACAGAGCAGATATCTAAGCAGATGTCTATTACAGCAGGTGTGTGTGCAGGTATGTATTCTGTTCTTCCTCCTTCAGTCTACAGAGTGGTCAGCTGCAGCTCAGATTCCTGTACCAATTCTCATTTGTGATTATCAGTTATCTCACTTACGCTGCCTCTCATCCCGCAGTCCTGCCCTTCAATCCTAGACTACAGCAATGCTAGAAGTGTAAGATGTTGCACACTTCACTAGCAGACACAGTTGCTAAATAGCTGTCAACATGTTTCTTCAGTTTTTTATCTAGTTGTTGGTGATACACTACCATAATGGTAACTACATCCAACTGGTAACTATAGATACAGTCCATCCTGACCAGCCTTTTTGTCTTTGATTTTAAAGTATGCTGCCTCTTTATGACCAAAACCAGTAAGTTCATGGAACAAGTTATCTGTCAAATAGCCATAACAATTCTCTGTTTATAGCCAGGAGTTTTCTCTCCCGGAAGGACAGCAGGGGCCCAGCAGTTCACACGAAGTTTTGAGATTTCATTCCTTCTACAAGGAGCTTCCAGCTCTGTTCAAGGCTGACACATGTCCCTGCTTATTACAACTCCCCTGCAGAAGTCATGTAACCCTTAGGTTGAGGAAACACAGATACTTTGTACACACATGGAGAACAGTGTTATCACTGGGTAAGATGAGAAAACAAATCTGAGAAGTTTATCTGTGTAAACATGGTTTATGGTCTTGTAGGTGGTCATTATATCATTTGAGGCTGAGGTCTTGCTCAGGCAGCAATTTAGATTTTTGGTAGGTGAAACACCACCTCTTTTTCAAAAAACCTGCCTACCACTAATTATTCATAAAACCAGTTTGCCAGAAACCAGAACAGGAGGTAAAGAATTTGGTTTCTTGGCCTCCCAAGGAGGCATGTATGATCTCACACACACCCAGCTGCTTATCGGGTGATGACTACTAAGTATACCTTTGCTGTCAAATTGCAATCCTATAAGAAAAATTCTTCACAGCACTTTCAGTATCAAAAATTCTTCTCTGATTTGCTTTTGACCTGGTCTATCTTCTTTCAGAATTTTCCAAATGCTGCAATTTTTGCAGCCATAAAACTCACGGCCATGTTCACTGTTTAATTGTCAATATACACAATTTGGCTAGATACTTCCTCGGACTGCAATTCTGCATCATGGTTGATACACTGTAGGAAGAGGCAGAGCAGTACGGATGGGAATGGAGAGGCTGCTTGTTCACAGCATGTGGCAGTCCACTGCTAAAAGGAGTAGTCTGATTTCCTCCCTCTGCAGGTCAATCTGCCCCTTCTCTTTGGTCTTTTGGTAGGACTTTTGCATCAATGATTTGCAATTATTTTCACCCTGGGGACACGTGCTGCTGTGAAAGCTGTGTATTTCTTCATGTTTTGGTTTCACCTTTGGGAACAGAATTTATTTTCTAACAGGCAAGTTTGAGTTCCATTCTGAAGTAGGAGGAAATAAACCTCCTACTGGAAGGGCTACATTAATTACTTCTTGTTCCCACGTATATGAATTACACAGGTATGTCCTTCTGTGTAAAATCATGGGGAGAATTCTATCTTTAGTACACATTCCATAAATATAACTGTTTATTGCATGTATTATAGTATACAAGATGCTCCCTTAAAATGAATTTAACTGACAACAAAGACTGTATTGCTAGATTTTAGTAGCAGCAACACTGCTTGTGTTCAGAGAGCTCTGCACAACTTTGTGAGTTCTGTATTTTTCAAATAAGCAGCAAAAGCTGTCTGAATTTCTCCCATTACTCAGGTCCCTAAACCAAATTGCTTGATACTGACAATCTTTGGGGTCTGTCATGGAATGTGAAGTACAACCCTTAAAGTGATCACAGCTGTTATCTGGCTCCTCACGACTGCATTCTGAACGTTGACTCTGACAGGAAGCAAGCTGTTAGAGTAAGTGTACTGCTGTTATGAAGTGTGTACTTTATGTCAGTTGTCATTCGTCTGTCTGTGTGCTCTGCTACTGATTTTACTGATCAAGGCTCAGCTTTCTCCACAGTACAAACACCAGAGTCCTTGAGCTCTTAGTTGCAGAAGCCTTTTAGAGTTCAGCCTGGGAAGGTGGTGAGGAAGACAAAGAGGTTTTCAAGGCAGCAGGGAAATGAGAAGGTGGGAAAAAAAAGACAAGTTACCTTTACTAGTATGTATTATAATTGTTAAATGGACATAGCAAGTTAGCAATGATTTCACAGTGCTTTAAAAATAAAGGCTTTTCTGCCAACTTTCATTTAGGAACGCATCAGGTTAAGTGATACAGAGATGCGGACAAGAGATCTGAATATATTTTCACTGTGGTACTGTTCTTGTTGCTGAGACATTTGTTTATAGATCACTAGCAGTGACTAAGAACGTGAATTTATGCTGACGTACGAACTCAGTAGGAGTTACTGAATCTTAGTATAAGATTATTTTTAATTCTTACCTCAACCTCTACTCTTGTGAAGAGCTGACACATCGTCATTACAAATAGCTCTTTTCTGCAGGTGGAGAAGAGAGAGAAAAAAAAAGACAGTTATTTTAAAAAAAAGTATTTGCAGATGAAACATTCTGAAGCATTGATGAAAACACAGCCAATATTGGGCGAGGTTTTTAAGTACCTTGCAGTAAAGTTTCCTGAAATGTTGTTTGATGTTTTTCTATAGGGATTCTGCATACACTGGCTGCCTGCTCACTGGGCAGGCAACCTGTTATCAGTTGTCATACTTATTAACAATACTATACAATTCTTTGGCTAGCAAAATGTGTATGTGTTATTTTATCTTTAAAGAGGTGAACACATAACGGATTTTGAAGCTTTAAGAGCTTTGATTCTGAGAAGCAGCTTTACTTCCCTATCTTTTATTCTCTTATCTGCAAAACAGCCAGTAACTTCCTTCTGCAGAACTGAAGCAAGGATCTGTAACTATTTGCTACCCACTTTGCAAATTATAGTCATGTTTACACAAATATGTTAATTAAGTGTCAGTGTGTCCAGGACCTTCAGTGCTTTAAGAAATGGACAAGTTTTAACAGGTAGGGAGAGGAAGAAGCTGGGAAAAAGAATAAGCATATCCACTTCTATTTATGACTTGTTCACTGAGATTTTTAAGCAGAAATGTACATTTGCTCTCCACTTTAAATCATGTAAATTAGAGTAGGAAACTTTAAAGCAATCTTTCTTCTGTTCCTGAATTTGAAAAAATAAAAACGAGAAAAAATGCAAAACTAAGTGATCCTTTTTGCTCTCTGCAGGAATCCACCCTTAATGCTTGATTTCCTAGTATGTAATTTTAGGCATGACACTCAGTAAAACACAAAAATAGAAAAGTAACAAGTGAAAGCAGAAACTGGGTCAGGAGGTTTCTGAGAAGGAGACTGGTACTGTCCATTCTGGCTGCAATACCCAAGGTGTTTTATGAAGACTGCAAGTTCTGCATTTTCCCTCACAACTAAAGACAATTATTTTAAATCTTTGAGTATAAATGCTTCGTTGGAGTAATCTATAGTATGCTACTGAATCTGTACTATATATTACTATCAGCGTGCTGATAACTGACAGCAATAACAAGAAAAATCTAAACTAAAGAAGATGGGTATTTTCATCTAAGTCAGCTTTCAAAATGTCCATTCTATAAGTTTGTGAGTGGTAGGATTAACTAACGATAGCTTAAAAGACACTTTTAAGTAGAGCATTTAAAATGCGCCACTTCGCTAGTTCAGATATGTCTCAAATCAGTTGTCTGAAAATTTTAGTCACATCGTAAATCAGTAGTGCTGCACTTAGATGCATTACATATTCCACATGAAAGTATGGTCTATGAATTCTGCAAATCCACGTAATGTTCTAGTGAGTGTTTATGAGCTGAAAAGTGCTTCCCAGACAGTAATTTTGGTATTTTCAGTACAGTTTATGGAAGTTTTTTAATAAAATATTTTATCATATCAGAAGACCACCTGTATTGCCAAAAAAAAAAACAAAAAAAAAACACAAAACAAAACAACAACAACAAAAAAGAAAAGCAACAAAAAAACAAGACCCATAGCCAAAATGGTCTGTTAAAACATTTTTCATTGTTTAATTGTCAGAAACTATATTTAGCCTCATCACTGGCATCTCAAGCAATTGCTTTTGTTGAGTCAGGTAAAAGCAAAAATAATCCTACATGTCAGAATAGAAAGACAGGGAAACATAATTGTTTTGCCTGTCTTCTTCACCTATTGTCATGTTATTCTTCAAGGAAGGTGTGGAAAAAATAGATGGAGGGGATAAAATAACATTTATTTTCTCTTGTTTCTATACCATGTAGGAAACTGTTAATATCAATGGTCTTTGATGGCCACTGATTGTTCCCAAAAGAAAAAGAATTTCCAGTTTTCCCTTGGTCTAATGTAATATGCAAAACATAGGAGAAAATTAAACAAAGCAGTGGCAGAGATGGAAATAATGTTTTCCTGTTTGAAAACTCCTCCTCTACCCGTTCAGATATGAAATCTACTGCATGACAGCATTATCTCCAAGAACTTCCCCCTCATAAAAAAAGCCACGTAGAGGATCATGAGTCTTAACTTTGCCCAATCTGTCTGGCAGACTGTTTAGCAATGGGGAAAAAAATGTGTGTAATTTTTAGTAGGATTAAGAAACTTACAGTGAATAGCCTTGCCATGTCCAGGTCACAGTATCCTAAGGATAAAAATAAAACACAGAAATGTATGACAAGATGAGATCAAAGTTAGAGAGCAGATAGGTTACAACATAAAATAGGCACAAGTTTAGTAAAAGCAGGTGATGGTGTTATAGTGCTGTAGTGAAAATAAATAAAGGTGACCATATGTCTAGGATTTCTTGCTGTAAAAAATTGGAAATAAGCATGGCAGACTTGTGTTCTATCAACAATTAGGAATAAAACTTCAGTGGTTATTTAGATGTTTTAAATCATTCATTCTCATTCATTCTAATCTAAACAACAGAAGTAGATAAAAAGTACCTGATAAGTCTTCTGAAGTGGACTTCACAGTCCACTTAGAAAGGCAGCCTCCTAAATACGCTGGACAAGGACGTAAATATATATGTTATATTGTCCCTAAATGTGTTTTCAAGGACATCTCTGCATAGGTAATCTATCATGCTTTTTCTTTGTGTTTTTTTTTTTTTTGGCTTTGCATTTTTTTCTTATTCTATGTTTATTACTTCCTATATATAATTTTTACAGCGTGTGCTGCAGATCCTTACATCCTATCAGTGAAATGCAGTTCCAGTCCCTGTTAAGTGGTTCACTGTTTTGAAATTGATCTGCAAAAGGATTTTACATAGGAATCATTGTAAATAATAAATTAAAAGTTTGGTCTTTTCTGGATTTGTGTGTTGAGCAGGGAATTAAAAAAACACGTTAACAGTCGCTAGACTTGTGTCCCAGTATTACACCTGTCAGTGAAATGGAGCCATATGGCTTTACCCCTATACTTGGCAGGGAGTGTAAACAGTTACCCAGCAAGACAAATGAAAGTTACACAAAAAGAACCATCTGCAAAGCTGCCCTCTTGAGCTGCGTGAAAGAAAGGGGTGTTGGAAGTAGTGCATGGTTCAGCTTTGCTTTTGTTCAGAAAACCTGCCTGCAGTAAGAGGACTTGACCAAAAAAGGATAACTAGTAGGGAAGTTGTGTGCATTTTAGACTTCCAAGCACAGACTCTGTGACTTTGCAGGAAGTTTCTAACTTCCGCTGCAATATTTTCTTACATTTCCTCTTCCTTGAAGTACAGCTAAGATGCCCAGAAGTAAGTTTTTCGCAATCAGAATAGCAATTACATCATGCTGATTCTTGGGAAGCCTGGAATTCTCCAATGATAAGCTCAGGGCAATAGATTCTTCAGTTACAAAGCAAAACATTTAGCCTAGGTACACTCTAAGTCAGTATTTTGACTTCCAGATTACCAGTTAGTGATACAAGAATGTTCTGCTCACCAGCTTGTTGGGGTATCGGAGCAGCACAGGCTGCACAGGAACTCGTGGAATGAATGCACCTGCAACCAAAAAAGTTGTATGGGTTGTTAAGACTGAGCTTCATACAGCAGTTGGAAGTTCTAAGAGATTCAAGTAAGATAGGATATTTGGAAGAAGATTTTTTTCAAGGCCAGAGGAATGGAAAAGGTTTTTTTTTTTTTTTTTTTTTTTTTTCCCATAAAATCATCAGTGCAACTAGTAATATGTCAGAACAGACAAAAAGCAAGGAGAAAGCTGTCTCAGATCCCTGGACTGTTCAAACTGATTTTCTGTGTATTTCCTCCACTTGATTGCCATTTATTTCAAAGGATTAGATTCTCACAAGGCTGTTGAGTGTTTCCTGAAGTCTTCTCTGTTTTGATCATCTTGGTAAGTGATAGGAATCTGAGCATTTAGTACTGGTTTTGCAACTTTGCTACCAAAGACACTGTACAACAGTAAGAAAGGAGAGCACTGTGGCTTTAACTGAAGTGCAGCACAACAGGCTAATGGTCAGTGATGCTATCAAGCCCCTTTCCGTGTTAAGAATAATCTATTGGCCTATCTTGCTAAGCCACACACAAACAGATTTCATAGTTTAGTTGCTAAGTCTTGCATGACAAAATTTACAGGAAACTAAGTTCGCACAACTGTAGGCTGAGTTAAAGGAACATCGTAAGTAGGATGCATTTTGGTAGTTTATGTCATAGTAGTCAGTCATTTTTCTGGGTAACTAAAGAAACAACAACAAAAAAATACAAACAAGTATGCAGCACAGATATTTTGCAACCTACAAAATCCCGAAAATGAGAAAAGTCAAATGATAGTATAAAATAGCGGGTTTAGAGTGACTGAAACATCAATGATGTAAGACAGCACTGAAACTTTAACAACAGAACACATCACCACAATGCTGCTGTGGGTACGTACCTGCAGAAAGCCATACCAGAGCTACCAGACTAGTATTTCATACATTGTTTTCCAACAAAGATGTGACAAAATTTCTCACCTTGTTTAAATGTGATCAGACAAGATCGGTTTGTGCAGGTGCCTTCTGGGAAAATCAGTATCTTGGATTTAAAGAGAAAGAAAGCAAATATATACACGTCATAAAAGGATTATAATTCAGCATCAGTTTATATGAAGGCTGAATTTTTATGCCAGGTCTGTAACGTGTTACACTGCATCACAAGAATACCATTACTATTTCAACAAGAATAGAATGAATTAGTAAAGGATGCCCACAGTAATAACAACCTGATTCATCTTGATTTGGAAACAAATGCTTTGTATGAAAGGAATTTTGGGGACAGGCCTTTATCAGTTCAGAAATACAGGACAAAATGTTTCCAGTGTTTGACTCGAGATGTTTAGTTTTGGTAATGATAGGAGAATTGCTTCTCTTTGTTTCTCTGCCAGCAGTTTCTTACTGAACTGCTGAGCGTATTATCACCAAGAGTCTGGACTGACATGAAGTGCGTGAGGCACTTGAGCATTTACAGGCACAGATGCTATCAACATGAGTCAAGATGCCAGCTATGATGAGAAGATCACAGCTTAAGGGGTAGCAGCAAAAGGCAGAGAGTGTAGGTGTATCTCTGATGCAGAGCTCTGATGGCACTACACACCACTACACAGCCTCTGAATGATTCAGACACAGCAAATACCCAGAAGGACTCTGAGTTAGCTTCTGAAAAATACCAGATTAGACGTGTAGCGAGCCGCAATGTGACACACTGAATTCAGCCCCCTATGGAATACAAAGAAGCTTTGTATTTCTCCTATCACTATAGGATTATAAGCAGCATTCCACAGAATCTCAGTACAAGAACTGGTCTGGATTGAGAGGGCTCAAGGTGTGCTCCCACTTCAGTCCGAATTAACAGGTCAAGGCTAGATGAAGGAGGGATTGTTGCTGAGGAGACACAGGCCGTTCTAAGATATGATATGCCGGTGCTATGGGCACAAAAATGGGCATGTTTCTGCTCGGCATACATCATAAGCCCCAGAAAACATATTAGTGACTGCCCAAGCAGTAAGCTATCATACCCTTCTTCCCCTTTTCTTTTGGTACAGGGTTGGGAGAAGCAATAATCAGGAGCTTATGCTATTAATAAGTGCGAGTGTTGAGCAGCCTGTCGTGTTTCGGTTTCAGGAGGAAGGAATTGGGAATCCAGCTACTCCTCTGTGTTGTGCTAAAAGAATGCAGCCCAGGCACTCTGCTGAGGGTATCAGAGACATCATCTTGTGGTCAAGGAGGAAGGTGTGGCCGCTGCACAGGACTAGGAATCACCCTCTGATACCCCCAGCTGTAGCTGATTCAGTCTCGGAGATTCCCAGATTACTTGACTCATAGGCTCTTTGTGCCATAACATAGCTGCAGAATTGGTGTAAAGCCAATTCTCCTTTTTCTCCCCTTGCTGTTTTCAGCAGAGGTTAGGTATTTGGACCTTGCTGGGATCACTTTATCCACAACAGTTTAACAAGTCATAAGCATCAATGCAGAGTCTAAGCATAGTATTAAAAAAAAAAAAAAAGCCTTGCTAGCTTTCACAAGTGCATATTTAAAATCTTCCCTACAGTTGATAAATGCATAAAGATAGAGGTGACAGGAAACCACAACCAATACATCAGAAGAGAGTGGAGAGGCAATGCCAAGTATGATGCCAGTAGATGCAGATTTCTATCCCAGCCTTCTGCCTGTCCAAAGGCAGCAGAGTTGCTACCTCAACTGTTTTCTCCTTCAGAGCAGCCCCTGCCCCATTAGGTTTTCAGGATGGAAAGCCACCCAAGGCCTAGAAGCACAACAGCAGCTTGCTGCTGAGGAATGACCGTGGGAAGCAATGTGCAGAATCACCAACTATTGTGTCCAGACCAATCTAAAAGCTTTGTTCTTACTGCACTGTTACCCTGAGGAGTGAACTGACCTTCAGCTCAGCTATTTTCCACCTGTGAAATGAATGTTTTAAGCTTAAGTACTGTTTATGATGGAGCTCACACAGTTTGGGTTACTCATTAACCACTGTGAGCGCAGCTCTGCACCACAGCTTTTCACACATGAGCTTGGCTGAGAAAAGTGATTCACATATAACAATACAAGTCAACTGCTACCCTGAGGACAGCAAGTTAAGTATTAAAATAGGGCATGAAATCCAAGAGCATCTGCATTTTAGAACAGCAATTGGTATTGTCTGGATTTAACTGATTCGTTTGTCCTGACAAAACTCATTCTGGGCACCAGCCTCTTTTCTTCCTTTCCCAAACCTGTTACAGATCTGAGAGCTGACCTTATATGCCAACAGAATCCTATTCATCTGGGCACTGCCTGACATTATGATGCACAGTGTATCTGAGATATATTACAGAAGAGTAGTGGTATCTTTATTACCTGTGGCCACTTGCCTCCTGATAATGCCCGATTTGTTATCTCAGCGACTGTATTCTTTCGTGAATCAGGGTCTTGACGAGAAACTGCTACAGGCTGAAGGGAACTTAAAATTGCTGTGAAAGAGATCCAGATGTTCATTTGTTTTACACTAGTGCCTAGAAAACACGTGTTCAGGGCTCTCCTGTAACAAAAACTTGTTATGCTCATACTAGGAAACAGACTGCACAAACAGCTTTCAGACTAAATAGATAAGAGTATCATTATTGTGCTCAAGCTGAGGAGCTTGACAGTAGATATGAACTTATCAAATTCACGTGCACCCATTCTACTAATATTACTGTTATCCTTCACCGAGCGTTTCCACACAGTTCTAAGAAAGAGACCTGCTCAGGTATCTGCTCACAGGCTACACTGGGGCCCAACGCATCCAGACTGCACTGAAGAAGTACCTTGAGCCCAGGCTGAAGAAGCGAGTGCTTTTCAGTTATGGAGCAGACACAGCTTGTGAGTAATTAAAAAACAAAACAAAACTGATTTTATCAGAACTCTACATCAGAATGTGTGGACATGCTGAAATGTGATGAGAAACTGGGGAAATAACTATTTTTGGCATCCCACTCCTGTGTTTTTAAGACAAGATCACTATATCACCAGTTAGTTTATTTCCTACCAAGCTACTTGTCTGTGTTGCCTACTGAGTTCTGTCTGTTGGCTTGTTCTTTTACGAGTCCTACGGACAGAAGAGAGATACAGCCAGCAGAAAGGCTGCTGCTGATTCCAAGAATAATGCAAACTGGGATTCTTTCTGTGCCAAAAGGAGGAGAAAATAATAGAAGCATGACTCATCTATCTTTCCCATTCTCTGCATTTCCTTTTTGAGTAACTTCTCTTTTATTCCTTCCTGGTTTGACTCCCATTAAAAAATATCCATAACAGTGCCTGCAAGTTTAAGTTTATGAATATGGTATTTTCCAGACTGCTGTAGTTCAGGGCTGTTTTGAAATAACCTTTATCAAAACACGTTCTGTGTTTGTGGGCCATACTGTTAAAAGACAGCAGTTGAACAGATTGTTCAAGCTACCTACTGAGTGAATTTTCAGATAAATTTTGTGCTCTGAGCAGCTAGGAAACATGCTTTCGATGTAAAGCACATTTAAAGTGGTATTATCTTCCATGCCTGAAAGGAAACAGCATACTCTCAAATGTTTTGACCAATTCTGAAAGATAAGCTGCCCCAAGTGATTTTACTGAAAATCTGACAGTATCTTTGGAACTCAAGGATTTAAAACAGTCTGTCCCTTAATCAGGTTCACAGATAAGACTTTTAACATTTTATTTTTTCATGAATACTTACTGCCAAATACTGGAGTTGAAAGGTTCTCTGCTCTAGATACTATCGATGGCATTCCAGTTAAGGCAGAAACAATGGCATCAAAAAAACTTGAATGAGGAGCTGCAACAATGATGGGGGCTTCCAGCAGACTTGCCACTTTCCCTTTTACTTCAACTTGGAACCCCATTATGAAGAACAAGGTACGAGTTAGGCATGAAAGGCTTGTCTGGATCATCCTCCTGGTAAACAGAAACACAAAAATATCATCCAAATTACAGCTCATTTTCTAAACAAATGCATAGATCTCACCAGCATTGTGGCCAGGCACAGGGTAGGAACACTACTCACAAGGAGAGCGTGGGCTAAAGGGGAGGAAGCAGGGTGAGGGAAGGTCCATCACCTTCTGTGTTAGAGCTTACAATTTCACAGATACAATTTTAAAGATAAGGCAATGTACAGCACCTCCTAACAACATCCCTCCCCAACAAGTTCTGCTATTTCTCTGGCCATATTTTATAGCATTTTAGCATGATGCTACTGGGAGGGCAGGGAGAGTACTTAGCAGTTGCAGTGTCTTTTTTTTATGAACTTTTATCACTCTGATACTGTTGTTTTGTTTTGTTTTGAAATCAGTTTTAAACAATTAAATGACAATCTTCCCATTCCTGGCACATGTTCCCTCAGTGGGACTTCCCATAATCTCTTGGCCTTGTGTTATTTAAAAAAAATAATAATAAAAAAAAAAAGTAGAGACTTTTTATAAATCTTGGTCACACTTTACCTTCTCCATCCTTTTAATGGCACAGCTCCTCCTCCCTGGTGACGGTAAGTTGCAATTGATGCAACCAGCCATGACAGCAATAAAATTAATGTAATAAATATGACACGGAGAGGTAGCAAAATAATCCCCAGAAGAACGGTCTGAAAAAAGAGGGGAAAATCTCAAGAAATAGCATCAACAGGAATTACTGATATCTATGCAGTTACATTGTATGGACTGTGAAATATTTACATTACTCATTTTTAGTGTTTCAGAAAATATTTTTGGGTTCCCATTTCAGTTGGAATTAGAACATCTGACTGTTTGGGTTTTTAGCTCGGATGCTGTTAGACAGAGAGGGTAAACAGAGTTTGCCTGCCTTAGTTTATACTTTGGCTTGTTCTGCAGCATACAACAAGGTCAGACTCATCTGACCAGCTGAAGTGCATCTCCACTCCAGAGCCTTCTGTCACCAGCTGCCACCTGTCTACAAGCCAAGCGGGATTGCTAAGATGATCACAATGTACTTTTGCTCCTTTAAAAATGACAGACCTTGTGCTGAGTCACACGACTGCTGCAAGTGATCCTCAGTACCACTGCCTGGAGTAGTGCAGAGGCAACATAAATTCATTGCCCCTAGTTAGGACTTCGGCAATTTTTTTTTTTTTTTTGGTAAAATTATACGTGTGGTTTAAGGCATGGGTTCGGACTTTACAGTGCTGTTGTAGCAGCTCAAGGCTGACGGCCTTTGGAAGTCGTCTGCTCACCGCCTGCAGTACACATCCAGCAGGGCCCTTCAGATGATGGGGACTAATTTCTTGCCTCCTGTCTGTGTGAAGCATCCTGGCTATTAACTCTGTGCCGCGATCTCCTTGAATACTTCAGAATGAATTGAAAAATCTTAGTTCCCTTTTCTCCCCACATTCTGGAAGCTGTTATTAGCTCGCTTTAACTCAAAGCAAAGAAATTCTTGGGAGAGTTCTGCTACGGCCAGACAACCACACTGGGTAGCAAAGCCGGTCTGAAACTGCCCCAAGCTGACATTGCTCCTCACCACTTCCTCAGTTTTTCACAGACACTTGTAAGGGAAGTGGGGGGGAAGGAGAAACCTAACATAACACTGCTTGCAAATAATCCTCAATTATTACCCTCAGCCCTTACTAATGAATATTCAGCTTGCATTTTTCCGCGCACAGCTCCGGGAAGGAGGTGCATTGGCACAAGGTTGGTAGCAGCCTGCGGTGCAGGGCAGGAAGAAATTCTCAGCTGTCTTACCCCAGCACATTAATTTAGAAACTATATCCCGAAGGTTGGCCTTTGTGGCGTAACAACAGCCCTACGTGGACTGAGCAAGCACAGGCTGGGAGGCAGATGAGCTGCGATACCTTGCGGAAGTCCCGGCGCAGCATTCCCGGCAGGCTGCGAGCAGCTCGACGCCTTCTGGCACCTGGCCGGCTCGGGGCATGCTGAGTATCAGCTTTGCGCGTGTACGCACACAGCAGCGCACGCCCAAGCAGAGTTATTGTAGTGAATAATTGTTTTTATTTGAGCTGTGTTTGTAAAAGTCCCTCAGAACTTGGTATATGGCTGCAGCGGTGCTCACAGACTGACAGCTGCCCCAGTTCAGAAGCACGGCAGAAGTTAGTCAAGAAGTGTGGTAGTTTTAGCGTACACATTTTGATAAGTGTTTAGCTTGTAATTCTGTAATAACATCTGTTGTTCTGTGCAGCTTCTAATAATATATAACACACCTTTGAATTTAGGTAAAGAGCCTGCATGATATTCATCTCATCTTTTAGGGATGTATCAGCCTATATAAATCTACAAAAATAATTTGATTCACTAAGTTTAATACCAGTTCTAATCAAATAAATAGTTGCAAGAGGAGAGAGCTGCGAAGTTCCCATTTTGGAATTTAAATCTGAATGGTCTGTAGTCACAAACTGCCAGCAAGTCAAGTGGAATTTGATGTGAAGGCACACACAAGTTTCTCTGTGTCGTGCCAGATCAGATAATGAGTTTGGACTAGCTGAGTTGTGAGCTTTATTATTTTAAAAGGAAGCCTACAGCTGCACAGCAGCACTCCTCTCGCAAACTCAGCCTTTCTAGACATCTTTTCAGCAATGACTACTTACTGTACAGGAATCGCAAGGCTTTGAATAATAAATGAGTTTTCCAAATTTGTTTGTACTTAAATACTTGAACGATGATTATTAAGCAAGAGGATTTTAAATTACCTCTCTCCTTTCCAAAGGAACAAATGATTATAGGACATTTGAAATATAAGCATCTTTACATTAATCCAATTAATCCAAGTATTATTAATCCAATTCCTAGATACAGTAGCTTGGTTTTAATTTTTCTTTCATTGACACAGTCCTCCTGCAGGCTGCCCAACTTCTTCATTCTTCCTTTGTCATATCCTCCTACTGCCCTCTTGCCAATACTCAGGAGAGGCTCTGGCTTTAGGCTCTAGACCTGTGATAGTGACAGGGATTAACAGGAATTTTGGGCCTTCGGGACTCTCTTCTGTGTTACAAAAGGTACGGTAACAACATACCAAACTTGACAGTGGATATGCAGTGTAAATTAGGATAAGTAGAGGCAGCAGGTGCAGCAGCTTATGTTCTCTAAGCACTGCCACATAACGTTTCCAGGGCAGATGGACATTCAGGTATCATTTGATCCTTCTTGAAGTATACAATGTTTTTTACCTAGAAGTTGTATATAGAAGTAGTTATGGAAATTTAATAGTAACTTCAAGGTCAGTACTCTGGATACACAGAAATGGATTCAGTAGCTGGCTGTAAGAAATTTGGCCCTGGGGATTTATTGCTCTTTTGGCACAGGTCACAGTGAATCTGAAAAATTCAGGTAGCAAGTTAAACCAACCAAGACTCCCTGCTTGCCTCCCAAAATCAGATCCCTATTTTTTCCACCATGCATGTCCTCTTGTAACATGATCTTGAGTCCCAGTTCAACCTTTCAGCTGCATTCAATAATGTGGAAGGGGCAGCATAAGCATAAATCAGCATGTTTTCACTTAAAATACCTTTTTACTTTATTAAAAAAAAAAAAAAAAAAAAAAAAAGTAAATGTATGCACTGACCTACAATGAAAAAATAAAGGATGCAGGGATGCCGTAGCAAAAGCAAAACAATTCCTCCCTCAAAACTTTAATAAATTCATTAATCTATTTTAGGCAGATGCACAGGTGGTACTGATGTGCTGATGCAAGCTATTGGCTTTCTAGGTCACTGTGTAATGAGGCAGAGTTGATTCCTGCTCCATCAGCTGCAGAGTAGGGTAAGAAAAGGACAGAAAAGAGAAAGGTCAAGGTAGGTTAGAAAATAAAAAGTTCTGGAGAAAAACGTACAGAAGAAAAGACAGGCTTAAAGTTCAGTAACTATTAAGTCGGATCAGATCTACTCATTTCAATATGCAGTAATTACAAAGATAAAGCTATCCTGAGTCATCCGAAGAACTTTTCCCCAAATTAGGGATCACCTGGGTACTTTCTGTTTAAGTTGTGTACAACAACTGTGTGACCTTTCACTACTGCAGTCAGTAGCGATGACTGCAATTTTGCTTCAAAGCTCACTACTGCTGGGTCCTGTCCCAGCTAGGTTGCTTCTCCTTCCAGGTACATTGTGGAGTTATGCATAGAGGGTATCTTGCTTTAAAACATACCATGTTTTTCATCCCTTCCTCCTGAAGGAAAAAGGGTATATTTATTACAGATCAAATGGTAATTGAAGCTTAAAATTGCAAGCTTTTAAAAGTAGTTTGTGCATCCTTTACAAAGAGCAGGCAGCAGAGAGAACTGTCCATTTCTGGAACCTCATTAAGGAACTGCTGCCGGTACCTCAGGGTTTGTGCCTACAGCTTCTGACTCAGGTGCACTTGAGCTGTGCTGCAGGCTGCTGGTAAACACAGGGGTTAAGAAGATTTGAAACTGTTTTCCACATCTCTCAAATTTCCTCTAACTAGCTACCTTCAGGGTAAACACCATTTATAACTTGAGGGAGAGCTACATGGAACATAAAATATTTAGCTGCACATCAGCTTTAGGTATGTGTAACAATCAGCAGAAAGCGCTGAAAGTTTGCCTACACACTGCTATGCGCCTCGTCCTCACCGAGATGCCACTCCATGGCTGGTTCATCTCCTCAGTTTTTAAAGTGGAGATGTTTGGAAATCAACGCCCAGAAACGCTGTTTGCTTTCTGAGTTGTGCGAGTACCCTCAGCACAGCCCGGCACTGCAGCGGGACTGCAGGAGCCTGGTTCAATTCACCCAGCGACAGCAGCAGTACGGCAGGGAGGGGGGGATACCCATTTTGGGGGGATATGGAACTCAGAAGGGGGGCCTCCTTCCTCCCCCAAAGCAGGCTTAAAATCAGCTTACAGCAAGTTATGTGTCTGAAGGGGATTATTGTAAAAAGAGCACGTTATTTTCTATTTTATTGCATCACTTCAGAGAGCGGCTGTCAGCATCCTCCCACTAGCGCCAGAGGCGCCTGGCACCACGGACAGCATCCCACTTTTGCGAGTGGGGACACGGGGATTCCCGTTTCCTCCAGCAGCGAGGTGTTACTGTCGGGACAGCACCACCCTTGCCAAGAGCTCGCTGCACACCTCGCCTCAGGAGCTCAAACCTGGCGCTGAGCACACCAGGCCCTGCTAACCCGGAGGCTTTCCCCCCTTACAGGGGACAACAGCGGCTGCCCTACAGCCCTGGGGGAGCCCGGGCCGGCCGGGAGCCCTTCCCTCTTTCCCTCTTTCCCTCAGGCGGCCGCTGGCTTTTGCCCCCCGGCTCCGGGAGCCTCCTCAGGGCCGCGCAGCCCCGCCGCGAAATGGCGGCCGCGGGGCGCAGCCTTGGGGCAGGGGCAGCCGCCCCCCGCCGGGAGCCCTTCCCCAGCCCGGCCGGGCAGGGCAGGGCAGGGCAGGGCAGCTCTCCCCTCCCGGCACGCCGCACCGCCGGCCTTACCCGCAGCTTGTCCCCGGCGCTCAGGCGGCCCGGGTGGACGAAGGGGTTGAGGACGACGGGCGAGCAGAAGGAGTGCTGCCTGGGCAGCGGCAGCACCCGCGGCGCCATGCTCCGGCCGCCAGCGCCGGGCGGCTGATTGCGCAGGAGCTGCCGCCGGGGGGGCCGCGAGGTCCCCGGCACTGTCCCTGCCCCGGTCCCAGCCCTCGGCCCGGCCCCGCCCGGCCCGGCCCCGCCGCGGGGAAGGAGCCCTCAGGGGCCGCAAGATGGAGCCGCCGCGCCCGCCCCTGCCGCCCGTCTCCTGAGGTGGCAGCAAGAAGGCGCCGGGCTCCCCCCTGCCGCCCCCAGCCCCGTGTCCTCCTTCCCCTGCCCAGCCCGGGCTGCTGAGGGGCGGCTGGTGTGCCTCGTTGGCAGGCACCACGGCTGTTATCTGAGAGATAAGGGAGGCAAATGTGCTCAGGGTGTACAACAGGAGGCTTTTTATTTTTATTTTTTTTTCTTCGCGTGGAGGGTGCGTTTCCGCGCTGAGGTCAGGAGGAGGTGAGGTGTGGAGACACACCGTGAGCTGCATCCATGGGCACGGCCGCGGGTGGGAGGCTGTGCTCCTGAGGCAGGGTGGCTGAGGCGGAGGTGCTGCCCGCCGCTCACATTACTCCACGCTCATGTGGCTGCTTCTTTTTTCAGCACTGAAGGAAGCTGCAGCCTGATGGTGTTGAGGAGGTGAGCCTGTGGGTTCTCGCGCTGGATCTGCTGTGACTGTGAGGGTGAGCCCCCAGAGCGCTGCGCTCAGGGACGGATGGCTCCTGGCCTCCAGGCTGTGGCCTTGGTTCAGACACTTCACTGTGGCACTCCCTCCTGTCTCGCACCTGTTCTTCACACAAAAACATGGACACTTCCTCACACAACATTAGTCTGTCACTGGACTGCTTGCATTTCCTTTAAAAAATTGTTATAGAAACCTCACAGTTCAGTTCCCAGTTTGGCACGACTACTTCCTCAAATATGGTAATTATTAATTATTATAAAATTATTTTTCAGTTGTGGCTTGATGTGCAGGTGCTTAAGGAATAATCAAAATAATATATTTGGGTTAACTGAAGCCTGCGTATAGTGGAAGCTTGACAAATGTAGGATTTCCCTTGGCGGGCTTCCAGGGTCACCCTGTGACTGCCTGATCTTGGAATCGGCCTCTGAAAAACTAGAGCATGAACCAGTGTGGCACGATCATCATGGGAAGTGAGGCTAGAGGGAAACCCCAGAGCAGAAAGATCAGTTCTGCCTCCGTCATTCTTGACAGATGATTCGCGGATTTGTTCCAGCACTTCTCTGGTTATGTTATGAAACATTTTTTCTATATCTGAGCAGAGTCTCTTTGCAATTTATATTCACTTGGTGGGTATGAAAACTGTTTTCTTTCCTCTTTGCAGCTACTTCTTGCACTCTTGTATAGTGCTTTTGTGATTTACTCAAGCCTTCACTAGACTCAACAGTTCAGTGCTTTCAGGTTTTCTCTCCCAGGTCATAGTTTCTAGGTATCTGATTATACTTAATGCCTTTCTCTGGCATTTCTCCAATAGGTCCACACCTGTCTTGAAGTACCCAAACTGGAAATGCTACTCACTAGGAGGACTGACCAGTGCTACTGATTGGGCAGGAAGGGTTGATTTCTGTCTAACACATTTATATATCCCTGCTTTTATTGCAGTAGCCTGGCCTTGTGACTCACACTGTAAGTCATGATAACTCTTAGATCCATTTCTGAGTAATTACTTGTCATTTACAACACAAAGTTCTAAAAATAAAACACTGCATTTGTCCTTATTAAATGGTTGTAATGATCTTACCTCTAGAACCAGGAAATAATAAAGCATCTAGTTTTAAAGACATGATGCTTTTATTATGTAAAATAATCTGTTTCTGGTAACTTGTACATTTGTTAAGAAACAGTGATATTGATTATAAATATTTACTCATCTAAGGCTGGTCAGCCGTAACATCATGAAAAAGGCTTAAGCAAGCACCAAGATACAAACAGTGCAAGAAAAATGTGTTAACGTTCAGAATGTGAGAAGGTGTGATCCTTTGCCTAAACTGACATCAGTTTCTCTTTTGAATAATAAATCCATTTTGGTCTGCGAGTCTGTGGTGGAATGAACTTTGATCCTTGTTCCACTAACACAAAATACCACCAAGCTATTATGATACTGATGTTTGGAATTGTTTCAATATCTTTATTTTACCAGAATGTGTATCTGGCAACGTGGGAACAATAACATTAGCTTATTACTAATTATTTTTGTAGGTTGAGCACACACCTTTAGTTTTGCAGGTCAGTAGGAAAACATATGATTTACCTAAAGAGCTTTACCCAGTACTGTCTTGATTCTACTCAGAAACTGTAAAAATAGTGGCTCCAGAGCAGGTGTAGCTTCTGTATGCAATCCAAGTGAATCATATCAGTGACAGAGGACAACCCAGTAAACACTTCCACAGCGTAGGCAGAGATTCTTCTTTCATATAAACTGTCACATTTTTTAAAAAGTTTATGGAACTTTATTGTTTTTAGTATAAATTATATATACAGCTTAAATTGGACTGTGATCTTTCTCTCATCAGAACTGCCTTTGGAACAGCTTATTCTCCCCTGCATTTGTAAAAATATACTCCAACATATCTTCTTATCATAATGATCTTAATAAAGCTACAGTAATTTATAAGTATTTTCAGTATTTATCAGTTCTGTAAAGTGTGGTAGACTAAATCATCCATTGCAGAATAAGGAATTCTTGTGAACTAAATCTTCCACTAGCAATTCCAACTCTGAACCAGAAGCTAAATGAAGTTGCCCTTTTTTAGAATTTCTATCTTCAATTCTTCAGTTAGGCCTGTTGTCTTAACTTTATAAAACACACAAAGGCGTTCTTTGATACAGAAACTGAAAACCTCCTTCGTGTTTGAATTGTTCCGTTTGCTTTTGACCAAAATGCCCCCTCTTGTGGCCACGGTCGTGTAATATTTCTGCACAGAAAATTTAGCCCAGTATCTGTAAACTGCTCGTGAGGAAAAAACCACGACCCTTCCTCAAGAACAAGTGACAAAATTTCTTCGTGCAAAGTAGCATCCTGATTATTGGCTTGCTTTCTGTGATATAAAATGTGAACTTCGTGTGCAAAATGGGTATGAGAACAGAAATAGATTCCTAGTGTGTTTTCATTGTTGGTTTAACTTCTCCTTTCTTTCTTTCCAGGCCATGGTCCCCTAATGCAAGTTCAGTCTCCGCTTCCCTCCTGGAGGAATGCTGACTAATTCCTTCCAAGAGAAAATCTGGGTGCAGCTGATGGGATGTTTTCTTCAGGGACCAGTGAAGCCAAATAGTGTAATGCGAGTCACATCAGCTTTGTTTTTCTCCACCTGGCACAGTCTTCCAGTGTTATCTTGGTAAGCCATATACCCTTAAAAGTCTTCATGCCTTAGTCATGCAACACACAACCTCAGTAACATGCTATGTTAATAGTACTGTGGCAGGCTGCCACAAAAAAAAAAAACACACAAAAAAACAAACAACAAACACACAACACAAACATTTTTGATAATTGTATCTCAGAGTCAGAAGGGCATTGCATGAGGCTCCAAGCAGACTCAGGCTTACTGTTAAGCACTGTGGACATACTTGTCTCCCTGATGATGTCCACAGCAGTAAACATGGCCTGTTGTGCAGTTTGTATCTGCTGCAATAGTAGACAGCATACGTAACATGAGAGAGGATCAGAAACACCCTCTACTGTTTCAAGTTCTATACTGATAAAGGACAAATTAAGTGGCAGACCTTGGGGAAAAAAATATATCTGATTATAGAAGGTAAGTGAAACCAACATTACTGAACAGTTGCTATTCCTAATATCTACTCAATAAAAAATGCTGTCCATGGGAACATTCAATGGGCTGGATAATGTACGGTGTAATTTGTTAGGGCTCCATCAACCAGTTTCAGTCTGCTGAGGATCTAGATCTGCACATCCCTCAATAGAATTTTTTGTTTCATTCCTATTTCAAACAAGGGAAGCAGATTTGGCCTGTTCCTTTCACAGTGCTCATGTAGTTGTGGACCAGAGGATGTGCTGACAGGCATACATGGTCCATCCAAGCAGACACACACATGTGCGTTCATATGCATGCGTGTATATATAATACCTCCTTGACTCCATTTAGTTTTTCAGTTTTCAAGTCAGTTGCAGAGGTGCACGTATCTTGGAGTTTTAATTAAATATTAAATAAAACTGAACTGCCTCTAAAGCTAAGGATTCTCCTGGGTATTACTAGATGTTTCTTTTAACAGGAATTCCTTTCTCTGCCACTTTCCCTTGTTCAGTAAACACTGGGCTTTCTGTCCTAGTATTCTCTCTCTTATAGAGTTCACACAATGTTTGCCTGGTAAGTTTGTAAATGAGTCATTGCATTTGAGAGTTATTTCTAGATGTTTTTGTCAGAGGGGAGTTGCCATCCCCAGTCTGTTAAGTATGGGAGTCCAGCCCATTCTCTGGTATAGGTAAAATAGTCAAGAATGTGTCCTGGCATGCTGCACTAGAGAGAGGAACCTCTAAGAGTGCCCTGAATCTGCTTCTACTGAATTCCTTTCTCTTTGTATTGCTAACTGACAGAAGGCAGATAAAATCAGAGGCAAGAACCTAGCCACTTCAGTTTGCAAGTCATACCTGATAATGACCTCTGCAAAGGCAGATGCTTAACGTGCATGTTGTTGGTTCTGGTGGAGTAAGTAGGGCTTGCGTTAGATTTTAGGTCCTAGACAGGCAGATAGATTGCTGAGCTAGCTCAGTTAACAAGTTAGGAAAACATACATTAGCATCGGGCCTTGCTGATGCTGGCTGAAAATAAAGGTAGCATTTATCTCAGGGAATCTACTGGGGCTGTCCCCTTGGAGAATCCTCCTGTAAATATTCCTCACCTGCAGTGGCTGCAAAACTGGACAACTTGACAAGAATTTCTCTTCTGTTTCTCTGGGTAGGGAAAACTCTAGACTGATGAAGGGGGATCTCCAACTCCCAGTGCTCTCAAGCTGGTACCTTCCCTGATTATTGAATTCACTTGAAAACAAAAGAAAAAAGTAGATTTACAAGAAAAAGAGAGACTCCAGTGAATTGCGTGAGAATGAGATATAAAATTAACGTGTTTTTTTTTTTCCCTTTGAACTGAACCCAGGAGCCTCAGTAAAGTTTACCCTATTTAAAGCATTAATTAGGGAGCTGACTGTACATAAAGATAAAACAACTCTTAAAGAAGTCTCAAGGGACTCAGAAAAAACTAGTTTTGTCTACATGAAGCAAAAGAATTTTAATTAGAAGCAACTGAATTGAAGTGAACTGATATGAGCAACAAAAAGAGAATTTATCCCACAACGTATTCAGGGAGCGTAATTGAATGTTCATTAGCTAAGAGTTATATACTGACTGTTAATGAGCAGAAATGAATATGTATTATTTCTTATTAGGCTGGAAATATATAGAACTAATTGCATTTAAATATAGTAGCTATAAAGCTGTGTTTTTTAAGTGTCACAACTAAGAACAGGAAAGACATAGGTGAATTTGTATTCCTTACTGCAGTAACACTTTAAATATTTATTATGCTAAGTGGTATTAATACATAGCTTTTTGTGGAAATGGTTATTATGTTGTGCTAGTAGGACTTGTGGATGCCTTCATTTGGATAGGATTTATGCTTTGTTTATTATAAATTAGGGAAGGCAGTAGAACCAAGACACATGCTCTCAGATTACTGTAAGACAGTGTTATTTTTGCTTCTCATAATGAGAGTCCTCTGTTATTCATGATCAAATGGCACTTGGCTTATTGGTATTACAGCCTGCTAATAATCTCAGGAGAGAGTTTTGGTAAGATTTCTTTGTTGAAGAACTACAGAAGAAAGCTATTTGGCTAGTTGGTGTGCTGATAGAAAAGTAGAATTAATTTGTATTAATACAGTCGATGTGTTGTGTGTGCACCCAGCAAGGGCCTATGCCTGCCAAGAGGTACCTACACCTCTTTCTGGGGACTTCAGCAGGGACTGCAACAAAGGTGGACTCAGACCCATGATCATTTATTGTCACTGAAAGGCCACCTCTTCTCCGGCATGGCAAAATAGATGTTTTTTTTTTTCATCATCCTGTTTGCTTTGACATTGAAGGATATTTTGCATCTGTAGTCGGGAGAGGTTAACTCACCTTTGAGCAAGCCATGCCTTTTGAGATCAGTGCTGTAGGCAGTGATTTTGGGGAACTTAGATTGCTATCTCCCTACTTAATTGAAAAAATACCTGGTTTGGTCTGATTTCAGTTTGTTTTTTAATTTTGTAATCTATCCTTTTCTGATAAAATTCTTTTGGTTACTAAAGGTTGACCCCCTGGTTTACCGTTATATCTGTAGAGCTAATAAACAGAAATTTGCACTGCTAAAGGTAGCAGTCCAGTGAGTCTACATTTAGCAATCCAAATTTATGTTTATTACTTATACAGATATATTTTTACCACAGGATTCATTAGTGGTAACAACTGTGCACGTTCATTTTTCTGAGAGATTGCAACCTTTTTCCACTCACAAGAGGGCGATAAATCCCTAGTCATCTTTATTCAGCCTCTATAAAGTGATCAAGTGAGCAGTAGGCTAGTGTAAAATGTCACAAAAAGCAGCTTGGTGTTAGATAACTGATACATAGAGAGACTTGGATAAAATATTGTGATTCCTTTTCTTTCATTTTATGGGAAGTTTAGGTTAGGCTCTCTTCCTTTCATGGCACCATAGATCCTGTTGTCGGTAGAAACTGGATGTGGAAAGGTTATTGAGAGGATTCCCCTACTGTAAATGTTTTTGTCGTGGTATACTTACACGTATTACGTTCAGATTAATGTCAAGTGCCTCAAATAATGTGATTTTCAGTGTATTCTTCAGGAGAGTCTTCTATAGCCTAAATGTTGTTGTGTATGCATATTTCTTCCTCATGGTGAAACTGTGTCTTTGGTAATCAGAATTTTCTATTTCTTAACTTTAATATTTTGCCTCAATGAAAGTATCTCTTCTGTTAAAACTCCCCACCAAATGCAATGTTATCTCATCTAAATGCAAAGACCACAACTTGAAGTCTGTATGTGTTGATAATATCAGTATGGGGAGCTGCCATTAGCACTGCGGTTTCTCTATTTGTGTAAACAATTTTATGAGCACTTTATTATCCTTTTAAGTATGTATATTTATTCACCTTCACATCCATTGCCTCTCTGCAGTAATTTCTGTTTTATGTTGTATGGTAGAATAGTTTCAGGAGTTTTATGTAGAATAGAGACAAAAAGGAAAGAAAAAATAACTGGTTTAATATACTAAATTACTGTGTCTCTGTTGATGTTACCTGAGTTCCTTCCAGCTCCTTTATTTGGAGGGGCTGGATTCCTTCCAGCTCTCAAGTTCCAATGACCCAGCCCATGCAATTTTTAAGCTGTCGGTATTAGAACAAATTCTTAATTATTTATGCTATAGTATGGCCTCTGAAGAATATTCTCAGTCTGTGTCTTAATATGAAAAATAAATAAATCTCTGAAGTCTCTAGCAACACACTGAGGCATTTGCTTGAGGTGTTAGTACAGTGTCCATCTGAGTTTCAGTGTCTCAAATGACGTGACTTCCAATATATCTTTTAAATAAGGAGACAAATCCAAGGCTCTTGGGGCTCTTTTTACAATCTGAATGGAGTTCTGGGGCTGTCTCAAATGGCTGAAACAAAGCCACCTTTATATTGTCTTTCACCAACTTTAAGCAGCCTTGGGTTGCAGGAATCTAGAGGCTTGTCTGGCCCCTTGCCCAGCATCTCACTACCTCAGGCCCGTGGTAGGAAGCAGCTGTTAGCAGGCAGGGCTATCCCCAGCTCATTTCTTTTGTATTGTCCTGCCCAGAGCAACTTCCCCAGCTGACCATCACCCATCCTCACCGCTGGTTTCTGCAGGGTAAAGACAGAGCTGTCCTTGAGCATAGCACCAAGTCTGCACTGCTGGCTACCAAAATGCAAGCACCAATGTGGCTGGGCAGCGAGCAGAGCTTGGAAGAGAAGCAGAGAGGAATTTTAGGGTGGAAACCCCTATCTCACTCGGTCTGCTTAAATTAAATTAGCCTCCTCCATTCCTTTTTTAATCATCAGACAAGGTCTATGACCTCTTCACTCACTGCGTTTTCTCAGCTCCAAAGCCAAAGGGGTTTTGCTGGCTATCTGGTCACAGTCAGGAGTTCCCAGGTTCGGAACTCCAAACATGATCTTCTTCACAGAGGTTCTCTCAGTACAGTCAGGCATTTTGGCTATTTCAGTTAAGACCAAAATTAGATACCAGAACCATATGATAGTGTTTTTTTTTTTTTAATTTTTATTTTTTATTTTTATTTTTAAACTGTGATTCTTACCATGACTGCATGCCCTCTAGAACTTCATCTGTATATCAGAAAGATACCTAAATTCTATTTGTGTCATATTTAAAGATCTAAGGACAACACACTAGTAGGAGATCAAGTATGCAGATGGGTCAGCTCTTTTTATACATCAAGAGCAGCTGAGAGGGAAAAATCAAGAAGAAGCATTTCCAACCAACTCACTATCTGCAACTCAGCTTGAGGCATCTAGGCAAGTAAGATGTTAAAACTATGATTAAGGGGGAAAGGAAGATATGCAATACGTATTTTTTATCTAGCAACTCTAGGATGTCCTCCAGCTTCAGGCAGTTTTGTTGAAGTCTGGGGGCTTCTTACAATGGGCCAGATGAAAAAAATATTGAGAACTTTTGCTGGATACCTTTTAAAGTGCTAACACTGAGGCTATCACAATGCCATCAGTAAGACAGGTGTGGCTGCAAGATTACAAGGGCAGCAGCAAGATTCAGGTGGGTGAGCTCAAATAACGGTAACGTAACCTGCCCTGAAGCACACCCTGACTTCTCAAGTGCTGCAAATGTGGTGCTGATGGTGATAAAGCTGGGTAATTTAAAGCAAGGTCAGGTGCAGGTGCTGTTTGGCAGTTGGGATCCCAGGAGCTCTGAGGACTACGGCAGTATCTTTTCTACACAGGTACTCACAGATAAGGCTGATATGATGTAGGGATCAGGATGGAATTTTGCTATCAGGTACATATCAGAGAGGTACTGTTAACATTTGGGTACAGGTTAAAAGTTTTTGGGTTTAATTATTATTATTATTTTTTTCTGAGGAAAACAGCATGAAGGTTGGAAATAATGACATTCTTACAAGAAAGTAGGAGTGAAGAGCAAGGAAAAGGCTTGGTAGAAAACTTGGTATTTTGTAGGGACCTGTTGCTAGTCAGGCATTAAGAATAAACCTTGGGCTTTTTTTGTTGTTGTTTCTTGTAGCCAAAGTTGGTGGCAGAGGAAGCTATGAGGAAGAGCATGAATGTGACAGGGAAATTTCTGCTACTGGCTGCAGGTGCCTTGTATTGGAGCTTCTCATCTCAAGGATTTCAGCCTGGAAATGTGCTTTAGGACTAGAAATACTGCCTAAACTCTCTCCAGATGGCTTGGAAGAGATCTGGGGGCACTGAGGCAGGTTCAACAGACTGGGATTGTGTCTTGAACAGTATAACAACCTCTTTTTCTCCAGTAGAATCAGATGACAAATGTGGATGTTAACAAAGGATGATGGAGCTGTAGCTCAGTTGTCATAAAGAGAAATGGCGATTAGTTATGGAGACCTCTGAGCTTCTTCCCAGCAGTGGAGGAGCATGGGCCCACAGGGGCTGGGTGCTGGAGTTTCACCAGTGCTTCCCCGGGTAAATGACTGCAACTCTGGGCTGGTTTTCTAGTCTGTAGTATGGTGTGGCTGTCTTGCAGAAGGGCTTGAAAGGCATAATCGATTGTAAAATGCACTGAAATAAAAAGTGCTAGCTCAGTGCCAAGTGGTTTTATCTACTGCTGCACACCCAAAGGCTGTCAGTACCAAAAGGGGAAGCTGAGGAGGAGCTCTTTGATAGGGGTGCGGTGATAGGACAAGGAGTAGTGGTTTTAAACTCAAATAGGGTAGATTTAGATCAGATAGTGGGAAGAAATGCTTACTCTGAGGGTGGCAAGGCACTGGCACAGGCTGCCCAGAGAAGCTGTGGCTGCCTCATCCCTGGCAGTGCTCAGGGCCAGACTGGTTGGGGCTTTGGGCAATCTGGTGTGGTGGGAGGTATCCCCCCCATGGAAGGGGGCTGGAACTGGGTGATTTTTAATGTCCTTTCCAAACCAAAGCATTCCGTGATTCTGTAATTTAGTTCTGAGGTGGAGACACATTTCTTAATGCCCGTGACTTGTACAGAAACAATCTGAAATCATAAAGCCCTGGGTTGGTGGTGGAACCTTGTCCTCAGTGAGGTCAGTGGCAATTCTGTCACTTTGCTTTGAAGAGGATCATGCCATTTTGTCAGGAAGCTTTAGGGAAATAAAAGAGTTTCCAAAACGAGCGATCTGGGACTTCTGTAAGGCTAAATTACGCAGTGCCAGTCCTCACTCCAGTAGTCCAATGGTGTAGTACAGCTTGATACGTCAGTTAATTACTTAGGGATTTATTAACTCAAAATTTTAAGGAAACTGCTAGCTTAGCGCTATCTACAGGAGGAAAAAAAAAAAAAAAGTGAAGAACACTTGAACAGCCCAGGGATTTTGGCAGTAAGTGAACATAAAGTAAGTTAATGGAACAAAGGATGTGCCATTAAAATGTATCATATGATCCATGAAAGAAGTTACAAATATTGTGCACCACTGATTGAAAAATGATGGTAGGTGGGGAGAAACCCAACAGAAAGAAAGGGGGAGTGTGGGGGGGAAACAACTTGTGGAGATTTATCCCAACATAAGTGTAGTTTAATATGTATTGATATTTGGGAGATGTTTCTGACAGTTATTAAGTTAAACAAAAAGCATGGCTTTTGCTCTGAAGAATTTCAGAGTATGTAGATCTGCTAACAATTTATATATCAAAGCAGTCACCAAATGGGCTGGAGAGGCAGAGCAACAAATCACTTCCAGAAGCTGCCATTATCATGATTTAAAAGTAATGTTAATCTCAGTGTTGCTACAAAAGTGAATATTAATGTATATTTTAAAAATAAAATCTGATTTTGATTTCAGTGTGGGGCTGAACTCCTTGGAATTGGCCTTGCAAAGCTGTGCTCTAACCATGTCATCTGGGTTCTTTTGACATATAAATGACAGAAATCTAGAAAGTTTTACTAAACTCTGTGTACTTCCTCTGTAAATCAGGGTGCAGTGCCCATCTGACCATTGAAGACCTGTATAATAAGTAGAACTAGGACAGGTGTGCAGGTGACTTTCTTAATAAAAATGAGAGTATCCCTCATTTCTGATGTTTTTAAAAGGATTTGTGCTTCCAGACAGCTTTATGCCTTTGCATTCATTTCTGATTTTGGAAAAGGAAGATCTTTTAATAATGTTTAGCATGGACCTCCCCCACCCCTGCAATTTGTGCTGCTCTGGTAGAAGTGGTGTTCCTCTGCAAAAGCTCATAACGTGCTATATGAAATGTCAAGAATGATAAAGCAAAACAAAGAACCTCTCAAGGAAAATGTGCTGCCATGAATATCTGAAATCTACTGAACCGCTGCCTTATTATATTGAAATTTCAGTAAACACTTTTCTTAAGAGCTTATGTTTCAGTAGGCAGGGAAATGTGTTTTCTATGTAAATAGCAGTGTTTGCCTTTTCTTTAAAAAATGTATTCTCACCACAGTGGTAAATCCTACAAGCAGACTAAAACACAGTTGAGGCCGAGAGATATGGAATAAAATCTCCAAAACCTCTCTGTGCTTGTAGGATTGTCATTCATGGCCGTAGAGCAAAAATGCCATAGAGAATTGATCTTTGCGATGTTTTTACATACCTTCAAGCTTTGAAAATGAGAGAAGGGAGGAAGCCAAAACCTTCAAAAGGGCACTAATAAGCTCATTTTGCCTCCTCCTTGTTTTATGTCTTACTCCAGATTTTATTACTTCACTCTTAGCAGATCTGGTACGGCACAAGATTTATTTCTGAGTGCTTATCACGCCTTAGTAGAAGGCATTTAAGTTTTTCCATCAGAATGCTTTCTGTTCACCTTCTCCTTGATAGCATTTTTATCCACTTACTGGACGCGAAGTATCACTTAGAACGCTGCTCAGAGGTTGGCGAGGGTAAGTGTAACCATTAGTGCAGCCAAGCTGGGTGCTGGAGGTGTTAATGCTTTGCTGCCAGCTGTGTTTCAGTGCTAGCTATCTCTGGTGTCAAAGGACTTCCTTTCTTAAATGCAAGGCCAGCATTGTCCTTGTCTGAAATCTCCCTTGGTAACTGAACTTTTGCAGTCACTGCTTTTAGTTTCCCAAGAAATCAGGCTTACAGCCTTGGAACTTTGAAAATATATCTGCAACTGGTTGACAAATGTTGCAAATACGCCTGGTTTTCCTTGGTAGCCATTTCAACATGCCTCACTTAGATCTCTTAAGGTCAGTTTAGTAGCCAGGTCAAGTAAAAAGAACAGTATAACAGAGCCAATTTGTAACTCCATCACAAGAAATATCACTCGAATAATGTTTTTGGAATGAAGGGCATAGCCTCCACTTCGGTTTTATATGCTGTTTATGCTTTTGTACTACCCTCCTCTGCATAGCTTCTGAGAGCCTTGGTAGAGTTTTTCAGGTAAGGAAACCGTTACCTGTCATGCAGAGCTCTCTTTTTCCCTCCTTATTCTTTCCAGAGAGAACGCTGTAAGGGAGTAGGATAATGATGTTAGTATTGCTACCTGTACTATATTCAGTGCTGTGTGGATTGTGTAGTTATGCAGAGACTAAAAAAAAAAAAAAAAGAAAAAAAACTGGAGTTGTCATGTTGTTAAATCTGCTGGTGTGTTTTTTTCTGTGAGGTTGGATCAGTTCCCAAGCTGGTTTAGGAAATCTATTGGGGCTAAAACTGGCAGTGGCACTGCTTATCTGTGAAAGCCAAGTCACTTTTTTTTTTTTTTACAAACGTGTTTTAAATAGAATTTTAAACTGTTTTACACAGACATAAGGCATCTCCCTTGGAGATAATCATAGAAGAAAGTAGCTCGATGAAGGAGGACAGGAAACACTGGACAAATCTTAGATTATTCTTGATTTCTGGCTTTCTGTTCTCTATCTGAAACATTCTGTCCTTGTGTATATACAGGGGATTGTCTGTCAAGACCTCTAAAAATGGTTGCATAGCCTGGAATGAAGAGGTTCTCCTGAGCATAAGGAGGTCCCTTTGCCACAGCATGGCTGAGCACAGAGCTTCTGGCCAAGTTTAAATGCTGTTGTGGGAAGAATAATCACATTTAAGGAACTTTCAGATGAAGAATCAGGGATTTTGGCATGCAGTCATACAACAGCATTCTAGCTTGTGCTTCTTCTTTTATTTAATTTTTTTAAAAAAAGCAATGTGAAGAATTGCTGATGTCCTGTGACACAGTGGTCCTATTGAATGCCACTGAGCATATCCATGGTGCAGCACAGGTGGAACTCTGACATAACAAAGAAGCTAACTGCTATTCAGGGCTGTGCTCCTGCATGCTGAATTGATTGTCATCCATACGGGAGCGTGTTGTTTAATAAACTAGAACGTGCTGCCACAGGTGCAGAAGTTCCTATCATGTTTTCTGGAGAGAAGTCCGATAAAAAATAGTCCAATTTCTGTTAATAACTCTCAGTGCCGGGTACCCTGACTGTGTCTTTCTGAAAAGGAGACAGTTTTCTTTCTCCTACATGTTCTCCAAAGGCAGAGTCATGACGCCAGCTAGTTTGTTGGTGCTGCTGGATCAGAAAGCTGCTGGTTTCTGGGCTAGCACTAGTAGTCTAGCACCAGCCACCCCTAATTGCACCAAAATGTAGAAGCTCCGTTTTTATGAGGGTTGTGGCCCTTTCCACCGTGCCCTACCCATGACTTGCCGTACAAGGGGGAGATTAACAGATTTCTCAGACTCATCTCCCCAGCAAACCCCCAGACATGTTCAGCAGACTGATTACTTCATGTTTATAATGTGCCTTGAAGAAGGTTGTGTTGTTATTACCCAGAGCTCTTGAATGACTCCTTGGTATAGAGATGCAAGACAAACAGGTTTTAGTTATAAAAAATACTTACGCTGAGAAATGTATGAGTATTACTGAATTACCTGAATTCCTGTGAGCTTTTCTTCTGCTTCCTGTTGCCATCCAGTTGACTCTTAAGTACGTGCTCTTTTTTCTTTTCTTTTTTTTTTTTTTTTTTTTTTTTTTTTAGACTGGACATTACTTGATGGTAAAATGCTGGGATTTATTCGGATTTTATTTTTAATTGCATACAGAGCTGCTTTGACTGAAAATATTTAGACTGATGAAACCCATGCCTGTAGACTGTATTTGTGTTTGTGCTCAGCTCTTCAGGAAATTGTTTGTCTCTGTTGCTTAACCATAATGCATTTAATGAAAACAGCCTTTATTCATTTATTTGAGTAAATCTGGTGTTGAGACTCTGGAAAGAAAATGCTACTGACTCCCCAAGTAATAAGAAAAAAGTAAAAATGAATTTGTATGTAATCTGTGTTGTTTCTGATTCATTGTGTTGCATTGAAGCAGGAGCATTGGAGGGGTGAGAAGTAGGCTTTGCTGTAGACACATGATGGACCTGATAAAAGGAACAGGGATTAACATGAAGCATTTGACAATCCATCTGGTTTGAAATTATTTATTCTGCTATCTGTTGATCACGTGCAACACTGAATGCTGCTGAAAGTGGAGCTTCTTCTTTTCTTCCTCTAATGAGGACTCTGAGCCTCTGAAGGCTGGTCCAGACCTCATACACATCTTTGCCTGAAGAGATGGACACAGTATCGTTGTGGAAGCACACTTTTTCTTCCTTTTTAAATAGAAATAGTTGTATTGTTTAATTTATTCTCACTGAACTTGAATAACAGGTGACATGATGTCCTGAAGTGTAACAGTATATCACAGTCTAACACACAAAGGTAGAGGGATAGTGTGTCAAAATGCAACTGCCTCTGTGGTTTGAGAGCACAGATCAGCCACCAGAAGCCAAGCTGCAAAGGGGATGAAGAAACGATGTAGTTTGGGAAGTGCTGTGGAAACACTTCTTCTTGCAAGGGAGGGGATCTTCGTGTGCAAGCTTGCAGGATCCAAGTTTAAATGGTAGTATAGGAATTTCTGACAGGTGGTAATTTGTAGGAATAGGGTTCTGTTTTCTCCTGCCCAGCTGACAATGTGAAGTTAATGCTGTTGAATCCCCTGGTTCTAGGAAGATCAAGTAGTTCTGGCTTCTGCTTAAGGCACCAGTGGAAGCCTGAGTTAGTCAATATTATAAAATGAAGTTGCCATCAACCAACTAATGTGAAGCATGTTTTGAAGCACATCTGCAGTTGATTATCTTGAAGGGTAAAGAGTGTTATAGTGAAATGCATTGCAAGTCTATATTGGGGATGAAATTCTGTATAAACAGCATAACTCTTAGGCTCTTGAGGTCTGATACAGGACTTTGGATAGACACTCAGCTACCAGGGTTTGTATGTTTGCACGTAGCTCGTAAACAGCATGATTTGGAACCCAGTCATGTCCTGTGGTTTCCTCATATCCTTTATATTGGATAAAAAAATAAGCTGTCATTCATGGCATTGTGGAAACAGAGCTCCTTAAAACGACAGTCATGGGATGTGGTAAATTCTTCATATTTTGTAGCCTTTTAAATCAAGAGTTGTTGCTTATCTAAAAGTGACAGCACTGTAGTAATCAGTGGCTGAAATTTGAGGGGAGACTGAAGGAGTTCAGGCTAAATTATCACAGCATTCCTTCAGGAGTAAAAGCTACAAAACCAATACTGAGCATAAGCACAGTCAGAATTTTGTGGAGCACACTTGGTTGGAAAGGGCATGTACTGTTTGAAAGCACTTGGGGTGCGGAGAGGGGCTTTGCTTTAACCCTCCCTTCGCTGAAGTCAGCATGAAGATGGAGGAGTTTTAAAGTGCCGTGCAAGTGGAAAGGAAGAAAAGAACATCCCAGCCTTATCTGTAATGTAAGGCTGTTGTGTTTAATCCTAGATCAGTGTTTTTCCTCCTAATAAATAAGAGTCTTGTATTTTGGTAAACCAAAAGTACGTTTGCAAATAGCCACCAGGACTGCGATACAGATAAAGTTGTTCACATTAATAAAATGCAGCTACCCCATCAGGGAAGTGGAGCAGTCTTGCCAATATAGATTAGATCGTGATGGATACTAGAAACTAAGGCAGAAGAGATGAATCTATATGGAAGTGAAATATTTAGTGGTATTCTTCGGCTCTAGATAACAAAATGCCATGGAGGTACAGTTAAATTTCTGTTTATTGACAAACGTCTGCTGCAGTAAAGAGCCTGCCAGGAGCGTGGTCTATGTTTTGAATTGATTTTGTATCCCGATAACTTTCCACGGCAGTGTGAGACATGCCCGAGTGTTGGAATGGAATTCAGTAGTTCTGTTACAGTAATAATTTATCTCTTACCTGGCCTGTGATGATTCCTTCCCTGGTGATTTGTTTTTTTTTTCTTCTTGCAAATAATAGCAGAAAAATTACCTCTCTAATGATGATAATGTTTGGTTTCAGAGGAAGGATTTTTGGGCTCCAAGTGTAACTCTATGCTGGTGCCCCACAGGACCCAACAGTGAGTGCTGGGCGATGCATAGGGTGGATGACTGGGGGCACGTGACCAGTGCTGGCTTCCTAAAGATGCAACAGAGCTGTAATCTCTAAGGAGATGCAGGAGCTTCTCTCTGACACCCTTTTGCTTGTCATCCTCACTGAAGGCCTCGACACCTATCAGTCACCCCTGAGAAGTGGTTGGCCTGTAGCACTGGGGTTGCGTTGTTAACCTGGGATGGGTTGGCACTGCCTTTCCTCCAGAGTCGTTCCCCAAGATATGTGTAGGGCTGTGAATGTGCAGCAATCATCACACTGCTGTACCTACTCCATTCCCAAGCACACAAAAGTATTTCAGGCTACATTTTCACTGTGGTGTCGTAGTTGTGCCGTGGTTTTTATTTGTAGAGGCATGGCCTGCCTAATTCCCTGTTCTCCTGGCTGAGAGTGTGTCATGCTAGTCACATGCCAAAATCTGCTTTAAAAAAAAATATCAAAACACACACCCCCCAGAAAAAAACAAACTCAAACCCTAACAACTTTGGAAACAGAATTACAGAGTTAAATAAACAGTTTAGTATGTTGTGTTATCATAGAGAATCACAGTAAGACGACCACTTAAATGCATTCAGGTGGTGCCCGTTCAAAAAAATAAAGTCTAACAGTGTGCATGGCTGGAAGAACAAATATTCCAACCCATTATCCGTATAAATAGTGCATGGCTGAGACACTGCTGAGACGGGGGCCAGAGCAGCGGTTTACTGGCAGCACACTGTGCTGCTATAAAGACGATCTTTGCTCTTCAGCCTGGCAGGAATTACTGTGGGGGACTCACCTCCTGCAACGAGGAAATGCCTTGAACCAGCCTCAGTCGCTCTCCCCCCTCTCCTGGCTGAGGGCTGTGCGGCTTTGGATGATGTTCCTGCTTTGCTGGAAGGGCTGCTCGCTAAAACGCACAGCCTGAGGGGAACCGGGAGGAGAGAGGGGCAAACTCAGGGAAGCAGCTTCCTTCCCCTACGTAGGTATGGAGTATAAATGGTGGGTATATGGGAGAGTCATGGAAGATAGTGTGACTTCTTCCTCTCTTTAAAGAGATGCCTTTGTAAATGCATTTTCACACTTACTTCCCCCCCCCCCCCCCCCAAAAAAAAAAAATGTTTTCTGTTTGTTTTAAATACCTGTTATTTTCCTGAATAGCTTGTATTCCCTCAAAGTGACATAAAGAGACCCAAGTCCTGTAAGTCTTCGGCTTGGCAGTCTCTCATTCTGCATGAGGGCTTGGAGGGATGCAGCTACTTTCTGAGCTGTATTTGGTCACCAGGCTTGTTCTGGGGCTGTGGGTTTGCTGTGGGGCAGTGTGGCTTGGGCCTTGAAGACGGCGCTTTTCCTTACTGCTCTGAGCTCTCTGTAGGGTGCAGTGATTCATTTCAGCCTGCAAGTGGCATTGTTTGTCCGGTTACTGGACTTGGCAGCCTGGTTTATCTGAAAACCTTACATAAACTGAAATGCTTCAGCATTGCTCTCTCTTTCCAAGTGTTTGTATATGACAGCCTGTTTGCTGGCTCTGGGAAGAAAACCAAGCTAGAAGTGATGCTGTGTCAACTGCAATAGCTCTCCCTCGGCTTGCTCTAAAACCCATCAATTATTGTAAAGTCGCTTCTCTGCACTGCAAAATCTTCTCTTGCCTTGAACTTCAGAAACACTTCTAGTTTACTTCCACATTTCATAAATACCCTTCTGAATGAGCTGGATACCTTGGGGTTGCATGTAGGGTTTCAGGAGGGTGCTGCCTGTTACCAAATCTGGGAGAAAGCAGGGCTGTGTAAGTCGCATGAACTTCAGTGAGAGTGTTTCCACTCTAATTTCTGCAGAAGTTCATGTGGCATTTTCACGGTGGGCCATGTGGTGGCTATAGTAGCTCAGCTCAGGTCATACTCTGTTAATTAAATAGGATTCATAATAATTTTAACATTGGTGAGCAAGGGAGCTACGTTTTCTGTGAAGATACAGGTATTAGAACAGTGGTTGTTTCTGGGAACTACTTCTTTACCTGCTGCAGTTAGTTTTACTGGTGTATTTTCTCACAATGAAAATTAAACAGAAATTCTGAGGAGTTTGCTAATTACGGATAGCATATGTCACGTTCCAGATGTGCCTGAAAACAACAGTGTATCTCTTGTTGGTCTGTTTGGGATGCTTTTTCCCTTTTGCAATACTGCAGTGTATTCCCACAAAGTGTGAAACTCAGGAGGGCCTCTTTTCTTATAAAACTTGGATTAGGAAACATGGGAAGGTGCCTCTTCTATGGGGCTGCATTGTGCTGAGGAAGGGATATGCAGCTGGGAGTCTGGATTCTTTTACTGCTTTGAGAGATCTGTGCACATAGGTAGCAAAGAGTTTAGGTAGGATTCATGATGGACTTACAGACAAGGTATTAATCGTGATCTTTAATTTCTGAAGTAGAGAAACTAGGGCCAGTTCAACACCTGAAAAAAGCTGAAGTTAATTTCAAAACTGAGCACCTAAAAAGATGTAACGTGTGTGTTCTTAAGCCCTTCGGGTTCCACAGAGCATTGCCTTTGCCAGCAGTGATTAAAATACTAATAAGGAGGAATGAAATATTCCAAAGAGAGATGAGGAAGGTGAATTAGTCTTAGTGTTTACTTGTAAGGTTTAAAAAGGTGAGAAAGAATGTGTTTCCTTGACTCTTGACCACTTCAACTTCATAAAAGAAAAATTCCCCATGAATTCAGGACTTCGCTGCTTGTGTGCAGCAATCCTTGAACAGAGACACAGTTTTCTCTGAAACACTAAAAGCTGCCAGTGTGCCCCAGAAACATAATATATTTTAGCAGTATTTATTATAATGATAGTTCTAATTTCCAGAGACCACATCCAGTTATGCATGGCTAGAAGTTATGGAGCAGAACTTTTCAAGGACTAGAATTATTTAAAAAGAAATATTTTCATTTTTCACACACAGAGGCCCTGTGAGGTTGCAAAATCCACAAACCTTTCAATTTTAGGAATATTCTTTCCTGTGTTTGCAGGAACTTCTCACATTCCTGAATCGAGTTATGGGATTTTCCCCCTAATTGAAACCAGGCTGAAACGCTGGAGTCATGTATTCTGTCAATTAGTGCAAATAATTTCTCTGAAGTCATTTGGTGAGTGCAAATAGTTTTATTTAGCACTGGCAGGACTGCCAGGTGAGATTCCCACTTTGGACAAGAGTTTGCCTGCAGAGTTTTACCCTGCCTGTCTAGTTGCTTCCCATTTTAATCTCATGTGAAAACAGATTGGGTGCTTTTGCAGGGTTTGGTTATTAGCCCTGAAAGCCTTCAACAGGTTAAAATCCACTGCGGTGTTCATTTTGTGGGCAAATAAAGATCTGATAGTATTATAACCAATCCATGTTTAATAGCTTTCTGGATGTATTGGTGAGTGTGGCTTTCAATAATGTAAAGTGAAGAACTGCTAACGCAGTGGAAAAATCAATTGTATTTATTGTACTGAAAGTAACCTGCTAAGAATGCCATCTGCAAGTGTCTTTCAGATGGGGCTGGTACATGAGTGCATTGTTATATCTACAAAAGATATCTATGTTTAAATCTTTTATAGATATAGATATCTTTTATATACTGAAGTGTTCACAGTGCTCTAACTTTGAGCTAACTTACAAGCAAAGAGATTTTACTCTTTACTTCCCTGCTAAAATCTGTTTGTATCTAATGTTGTCATCTTTGGAAGTGTCTGCACCTCTTTAGGTGCAAACCACTGGGACTGGTCAATCTGGCTCCTTACTACGTTCTCACCCCTGAAAGTCACTGGGGGTTGTAATGCAAAGAAGTACAGATTCAGACCCTGAGTAGGATATCTGAAGCTCTGGAGTTGTCATTTCTGTGGTGACTTAATCTGTGATTAATAATCAGGGCTTGGTGCTGGGGCCGGTCCTCTTTAATATCTTCATCGATGATCTGGATGAGGGCATCGAGTGCACCCTCAGTAAGTTCGCAGATGACACCAAGTTAGGTGCGTGTGTCGATCTGCTTGAGGGTAGGAAAGCTCTGCAGGAGGATCTGGATAGGCTGGACCGATGGGCTGAGGTCAACTGCATGAAGTTCAACAAGGCCAAGTGCTGGGTCCTGCACCTGGGGCGCAATAACCCCAAGCAGAGCTACAGACTGGGAGAGGAATGGTTGGAGAGCTGCCAGGCAGAGAAGGACCTGGGAGTGATGGTGGATAGTCGGCTGAATATGAGCCAGCAGTGTGCTCAGGTGGCCAAGAAGGCCAACGGCATCCTGGCTTGTATCAGGAACAGTGTGACCAGCAGGGCTAGGGAGGTGATCGTCCCCCTGGACTCAGCTCTGGTGAGGCCGCAGCTCGAGTACTGTGCTCAGTTTTGGGCCCCTCGCTACAAGAAGGACATCGAGGTGCTTGAGCGGGTGCAGAGAAGGGCGACGAAGCTGGTGAGGGGCCTGGAGAACAAGTCCTACGAGGAGCGGCTGAGGGAGCTGGGCTTGTTCAGCCTGGAGAAGAGGAGGCTCAGGGGCGACCTTATCGCTCTCTATAGGTACCTCAAGGGAGGCTGTAGCGAGGTGGGGGTTGGTCTGTTCTCCCACGTGCCTGGTGACAGGACGAGGGGGAATGGGCTTAAGTTGAGCCAGGGGAGTTTTAGGTTGGATGTTAGGAAGAACTTCTTTACTGAAAGGGTTGTGAGGCATTGGAACAGGCTGCCCAGGGAAGTGGTGGAGTCACCATCCCTGGAAGTCTTCAAAAGACGTTTAGATGTAGAGCTTAGGGATATGGTTTAGTGGGGACTGCTAGCGTTAGGTCAGAGGTTGGACTCGATGATCTTGAGGTCTCTTCCAACCTAGAAATTCTGTGATTCTGTGATTCTGTGATTTTCATGTGATGATTTTATAGATTACAGGCTTTAAATTTGGTTGATTTTTTTTTAATTAAATGCCTGGTTGTCTTTCAGAAAAGCATGCTTGCCATCAAATTGTTTGTAAGATGTGCTGTGTTCATAGTAGATAAAGTGCAGAGTACCTGCTGGGAGCATGACCTTGTTCCAAAAAGCATCAGTTTATGTTGAAGAGTAAATAGTTTTCAAAAGGATGTAACGGAATGCTATTTTGAAGTCTTCAGTTTAATGCAACCACATCAGTGTGTGTAATTGTGTATAAAATCCCAAAATACAATGATGTGGGTAGACACCTGCCAGACCTTTTAAAAATGCTCTAGGGGGTTAAGCAGGAGGTGATTATCTGGTCTTGCTTAGGCTAATCTGCAGTTTTTTGGCTCCTAAATATTTCAGAGTATGTGATCTAAACGATGATGTGCTATTGATTTCCAATGCCTGTAGCAGATTTTCTGTGAGATCTAGATGGAATAAACATCTAAGGCCTACACTACCTAATTTCTCCTATTCCTGCAATGCTACTTCTCTTGATTATTTTAGATGTCAGGATTTCTGACATGCAGACATTTATTCTGCCTGTTTACCTTACATTGCATAACAAGTGTCCACTTACAACTGTGAATTTCTGTCTCATGCTGTTATATAATGTTTTATGGAAGTATAAATATACATAAATACCATCACATTCATTACTATATATATATATATAATGAAATAAAAAGTTGTAATTAAAACTACTACATGGCCTCTCAGGCTTTAATACATACAGGTGAAACTCCCTTATTCTGAGCTCTCAATGAAAAGTAGAAGAGTATGTTGTAGACTTACGACAGCCAAGGGAATACTGAGATTTAAATGAAAAAAGCTCTATTTACTGACATCATGAGTTCACTAAAAATAAAAATATAGCATATCTAGCACAGAATCTACCCTTCTTGCAATTTCTGCCCCTACTTTCTCAGTTATTCTGTCTGCAATGCAGAATTTACATGCAAAAATAGTGTCTGCAGACAAAAATATTTGAGGGTGACTTGTTTCATCTCCAAGAGCGACATGCCTTGTTTCCTAGAGTGGGTCTGAACTCAGAATTTACAGGTAATTGCTAATTCCTCCCTGCCAGCTTCTGGTTTTGTTCCCAGTGTCCAGTTGTTTACATTAGAAAGAAAGGTAAAAGAACAAAAGAGTAAACAGGAGATGAAAGTGCAGTGAAACCAAAACAAAATCTGTAAAGGCTTTGATATATTATGCATTTTCTCAAAGGACTTGCTTGAAGCAAGAGCCAAAGCAAAACCTGGAGCCTAAAGATCTGCTACATTGGTGTCCTACCTTTGGGTTGGAAACTTTATTTCCTTTAGCTTCAGGATGTTCCTAGACTCAAAATGCTGTGCGAAAGTGAGAGGAACTGGAATTTACTTATTTGAGCATAGAATCAAGCCGTAATTAGACATCTCTAATCAGTGATAGAGGAGACAGAGGGCTGAGAATGCCACACGGTGCTCCCTAGGAGGGCATCTACATGTAAGAATGGATGAAAGGCATCATTCAGGAAGAACAGAGCGCTACAAAGCGGTGGTGAGCATTTTTAAAAGGACACAAATACAAACTGCTTTGACCGCATGGGAAGCAACAGAAGAAGGATTTTGGGGGTAAGTCATCCTCCTTCATACTTCTGAGCTGTTGAAGAGAACTGCCAGTGGCCTCGAAAAGGCAGAGTTTCTTAATGGAAAAGAAAAGCATGGAAATGCAAGATAGGAGAATGTAATGAGAGTTGCCTAGTCCTCAAGCAGTGAGAAATCACTCCTTTTCTTTAGAAGACTTGGCTCAACACTTACAGCATTGACCCCAGGCAGAAAGCAGGCTGACTTGCCTCCCTTTGCAGGCAAGCCTTGCCTCTTGGTGAATTGCTTCAGCTCAGCTTGCCCAATGCTATGGTCAGCTGCTGCCTGGGGCAGCGAACTCTGCCGCAGCGTAAGTTGGATGAAGGAACTTGAAAAAGGGAGCAGTGGAGAGAGGCAGTGGCCAGAATCATCTGTTATAAATGCAAGAGGAGAAGTCATGGCTTCATGGCTGAACTGAGTGTGTGATGTGACACTGGATGGGAGACCTGCGGTTGAATTTCCTAATTCTTTGGCTCATGGTGATTAGCAGCTTGCTGCTGTGGGGGTGCCGGGTCTTCATCGTTGTCTGGCCTCCAACTACAAAGTGCAAAGCTGCTTTCCAGCTTCAGCCCTTCTGGCAGCAGCGTTATGGTTGTTTTAAGGGGCATAGGGAAGGCAGAATAAAGCTGTGAAGCTGTCTAAGGTTGAAGCAGTGGTTACAAACCCCCAAAACAAGCCCACTTGGATAGGTTAATATTGTGAATTCCTGTCTTTTAGAAGGGGAGACCACCTCCAAGTGACTCCAGGGACAGGCTGCCAAGCTCCAGGCGAATACAAATTAAAACAATTATCCTCTTAAAACTTTACGTTTATTTTGGCAATGGTAGGAAATTCTTAACTGCAAAGTGGGTTAGTCACTCAGAAGCAGTTCTAAGAAGTCCCAGAGGAAAGTGCTGGGCAATAACAGAAAGCTGAAAGCTCAACAGACTTCTCTTTTGTCACCCTCCAGTTCATTGTGTGGACAGAGTCTGCAGCAGGGTTTGCAAGGGACACACAGAACTGGAGTGATGTGCTGCCTTCATTCCTCCCTGTCCTTTCAGAGTGGTTGTTGGTTGTCTCCTAGAGTCCGAGCATGGGAGTGATGAGGTTGGCTAAAGCATGGCTTTAGAAGTGTAACAGGAATTTGGGGACTTGGAAAAAGAGGTGAAAGGATGGTCCTAAGGTTATATCAGCTGGTAATGTGGGTAAAGCCTTCCCAGGGCTTGTTAGGCTGCCCCCGAAGTTGCTATTACACATTGAGCTAGTGCAACTATGGGCAAATTAACTACTGAGCCTCGAAGCCTGAAGTTGTCAACTGTTATCTGAACCAGTGCCTCCAAGGAGGAACACCTTCAGTGCAGAGCCAGTACTGGTGGCCGTATCAGTGTGCTTGTTGGCCTTCACACAGCACGTGGTGTGTTCTGGGGAGGAGAGAGAAACCAGTGCGATGTGCTGAGCAGGTCATTAAGGTTGATTAGCATGCAGTTAATCAAAGTATTTGTGCTATCCTATTAATATAAAATAGAACGTAGTATAGCAAAAAATTATTTTTTGTGCATGTATATGCGTGTATACATGCAGGCATCTATTTAATACATAATTTAGAAAATGTATTATATAACTTAAAGATGTATATACAAATTAGTTTTATATCCAAAGACAGTCCAAAGTTAGGAGAGACCATTGGTTCACTGAATTCAGTCTCCAGACTGTTGAGGCCAGGTGTTTTTTCCAAGTTATGCTGGATTAATGCCAGAAATACTATGTTTAAATGGAAGATTCTCTCCAAAAAGTAATGTCTTGATTTAAAGACATTAAAAAAAAAAAAGAAAAAAGAAAATTGACTTCTCTTGGTAGCCTGGTACCCAGGTTTGTCATTCTTCTTTGTTATTCTTAGCTCTAATGTGCTTTTTTTGGTTGTTGTTGTTTGTTCAGATTCTGGTCATATCTTTCTCCATTAGATTAAGAAGTTCTGAGACAGTGAGTTCCTGGATATTTGTTTCCATTAAGAAAAGACTAATGGAAGATGTTACTAAAAACCCCAAACATTTTTCATGTAGTGATGAGAATGCATGGATGCTGTTGAATTGTCTGGTTTATACTGAATGTCATGCGGCTGGGGAAGTGGAGCCCATGTCTTTGCAAGTAGGGGCCTGCTGTTAAACTGGGAGGGGGGTGGCAGCCAGCTTCCCTGCCAGCTGTGCCTGAAATCCTAGCCATCGTGTGCAAATGTACATCTCAGAATTTACCTGAAGATGCCATTTTTGCTCTCAGTTCTACTTCGAAAGCCAGTGCTAGAGGGAGATGGATTGCAAGTAACGGCACGTGGCTCTGAAAGGCCTGGTCTGCAGCAACCCTGCTGCCCCTGCCCCTGGCTTATTTTTTGTCAGTCTCTGAGTTGTTGGGTTTTGTTATTTTGGGGAGTATGTTCCCATTCTGTGTTTTTGCCCTTACTACAATTCACTACCTCGAAATACCTCAGCACTGAGGAGTTTCCACATAACCAGTGTGGAGCAGGCAGCTTCCCCTGCAGGCATAAAACTCTGCACTTGCAGAGATCCCCCAGAGCCCGGTGCCTGGTCATGTGTTGGCTTAGTCACTTCCAAAAGCAGCTGAATGTTCATTCACCCCGTCCTTGCTGCTAAAAGCACGCACGTCTGTGTTTGTCAGTAGAAATACTTTGTCTAAACCAGGCCCGAAGGACGTACTTCCTCCTGATTCAAAGAACAGCACAGTTGCTGTCAATTGCTTAAATTTATGGGTAACTACTGCTTTGTAAAGTCATGGCAAAATAGCAGGAAGAAAATGCATTTTTAACAAAACCAGAGGGTTAGTGAGGTACAAGCTGTTGAGCATGACTCACGGCTCAGGCTGGGGTTTCTATTCAGTGTTCAGACTGTGGTGTTTCTCTGGAGCCTTGGCTGCCTTGTATGTATTGTGACAGATTGTATTGCACCAAACCGCTGCCCTTTACTCCACTGGACTGGAATTGCCCTGCTGGGGGCATGGAGCCTGCCCTGCAGACAGCTGGTGGAAAACTGCCTTCAGCTGGAGGAGCAGCGAGCCCCTGTGCAGCACGTGTGCAGCCTGCCCTGACACCAGGAGGCTGAAGTGAGCCTGACTTCCATTTAATGGGAATGTGGAAGCAGAGCAAGTTAGGTAAGGGGCTCATAGAGCTTTGTGCTGGGGTTTTACAGGACTTCAATTTAAAAAAATAGAATAGCATTTGTTTCTTCCTCTTTTAAACAAAGAGGGTGAGAATGCTGATTCAGTTCTGACAGTGTCTTAGGAGAAGTGTAGAGGGCAGGAAGAACGGGCTGCTCCCTAAGGGATGGTGTGGCAGCAGGGCAGGCAGGGGCAGTGGTCTCGCTGCCAAGGGCGCAGTCCTGCAGTGCCTCAGCAAGGTGAAGAGAGCACGTGAGGGTAAGCAGCTTCAGCCAGGAGCAGGGACATCCAGAAAAACCTATGGGGATGGGGCAACTCCAAAACCCACCAGGGAAGTGAGCTGGATGGGTTGGTGTGGGACACGGCCAGAGCTGCTTGGGAAAGGACTTTCTATCTCATGGCTTATTCACTGCAAAGACCTACAAAATCAGGGAGGAAATTTATGATTTCTTAAGTTTTGGCCATAGGGAAGAAAATAGCATCCCTAACTGGAAAATGGTTTGAAGTAAGTTTAGAGCTGCTTCTCTGTGATTATGACTAGGTGACACCTGAGAGACAGAGCAGGTTGTGTTTGGGTTCCAACAGTGAGTTTTAAAAGTGGCTGTCCTCAAGTGAAATGAAACCCAGGGACTTTTTCAGGATGTTTTGTGACTTCTGGCATTTCAGTGGTCAATTATGAAATGTTAATGGGAAGGGTCAGTATATTCCTCCAGCTTGTGTGATACCCTCTAGGTTGTCACCTAGGTAAATAACAGTTCATGAACAGAAACTGATGTGTTTACAAATGAGCTATGATAAGCTGAAGGTTGCCAGTCTGAAACTGAATTGAAAGAAGAGTAAGTAGGTTTAAGGATAGAAAATCTGTTTCTGTTTTTCTGACAGTGATGTAGTCATTGGGGAATGGATTTACACAGGCAAGAACAAAACAAGAAGCTGTGCAGAATTCTTTTAAATCCACCAGATGTGCAGAGTTTTGTAGGTTTACGGTCTTACTGTTGCCGAAGGTATGCTGGTGGATCAGCCAGTGTTGCACAACATACACGTAAGTTGGAGACGAACAGGAAACTCTTGCAGTCATCAGTAGAAATGTGATTTAGCAAGCTCAGAGCTGGAAAGACTCATTGCAAGTGTTCTTCTGGTATATCAATGTTTGGAAACCTTTGTATTAAATACAGATGTTAGAGCATGCAGTTTGGGGCAGTCTTGACACAGAACCCAGAAGTCTTGAAGGAGTGGTTACTTGAGGATGCTTAAAGCAGTAAGTGCTTAAATTCCCTGGGTTGAAGTTACTGCAACACTCAGGAGGAATTCCTGGCAGTCCGAACACAGTAGAGTATTTCCACCACTGGTGTAAGATGTCTGTGGCAGACCATACATCCCTGCAATGCGTCGTCAGGTCCTGTGGTCCTGAGAAGGTTTCCAGGGGTCTGCAAAAACTGAAATTCTAGCATTTTGCAGTTACAATTACTCTGATTTATGCCTTACCTTGTTAACTGTGGTGCAGAACTAGTTAGGAAGGCAGTTAATGGTGGCTGAAGGGAACAAGGATGCTCAGAAGGGAGATATCCATCTTTTCTTTTGGCAGTAGTAGTGATTCATCCAGGTGACAATTCTCTAGTGGGTGATATTGTTGGTAGGGGGATGGTTGGACCAGATGATCTTGGAGGTCTTTTCCAACCTTATGGTATGCAGGGCCATATCATCTCTTTAATGCAAGCTGCTGCCTTCCATCTTAGAACAAACAGAAAAGTTAACCCAGGTTTCTAAATAAGTCCAGTATACAGTTATATACTGGGGTAATATTGCCCACCCTTTGTGGTATCCACTGTAACATGCTACTGAACTTCTGATTCCAAATGATACGAGAAAGCATAGCCATGAGAAATGTTGACAGTGTAATTTGATTTTATTTGTATCATTGGCACTTCATGTGTGGGACATTTTTGTTTTGTTTTTAAATGAGAAACATTCCATCAAATGGGAAGAGAACACTTTCTGTTGCCCAATGCATAAGCAGAAAACCTAACCAAACAAAAACCCAATATTAGAAAGAATGGAAAAATAAAACAAGTTAAACAATAATACTTGGCTTTTATGTATAACGCATTGACTTCAAAAATCTGAGTCTTCTGTCCATATAAACAAGTTATAGAGTAGTAACAAAGTGCATGAAGCAAATTGCTAGACTTAACTACGGTATTAAAATAAAAAGTACTTTAAAACAATACTTTAATACAGTTTCTTGCCATGATTCCATCATGCATCAACACAAATCAAATCCCGAGGCAACCTGTGCCTTTGACAGTCTTTCTGTAGTATGTAAATAAATGGAAGTAATGATCAAACTCTCAAGAGGGTGAAAAACATCAGGACAAACCATCTATTTATAAAAGAGTTGTATTAAAAAAAATATATATCAAAGTGCACTGCTGGTACATCTCGTTTGAGGCTATTGGGGATGTATGTAAGATAACACAGGGGCCTGATCCAGTCTGCAATGGTTTCAATGCTTTCTTTAAGCACCAGGGGAATAAAGACCGATGGGTGTTCTGTTACTAGCATTACTATTACTAGCATGAAAAACTGAAAACTTGTACCAGAATATATACGTAAACATCTCTTGTATACTGAGGAGGCAAACAGTTTTAAATTATCTGATGTGTACAGTACTGGTACTTAATGTTTTGGTGCCAGTACCAGACTGGTCCAGTAATTAGCATTCAGATCTATTTCTAATTACAGATAAGGCATATAACAAAAAAGTAAATATTTGGTTATTAATATCTCATACAGTTCAGCAACCCAACCAGTCAGAATTTATCTTGCCAATTTTAACAATCTTCAAGCTCTTGTCTTCCATCTGTAGATAATACTGGTCTTTGAAAAAGTAGGTGTACCCTGTGAAGGCAAATAAAACAGTATGCTTAGATTATGGAGTGCAGATCTCTTGATCAAAGCTTCTTTGTTTGATTTCACAAAGCTTAATGAACTATAAGAGCTTATTCCTGAAGCATTTGCACACATTAAAAAAGTTTTATTTAAAAAATAAATAGAAATTCCCATTCTGGAGAACAAAGGTCTTGTCCTAAATAGAACCTGAAGTCGCTTTACCATTTTGTGAGCCAGAATTTTCTGGGCAGAAATATTTGCTGGCAAAATTGCTGTTGAAACTGTAAACAAGTTAGGACTTGTGATATTAGCGATGTTTCCAAACTTCTACACATACCTGTGCAACAATATGAGGCCGTGCTGTGGGCCGGGCCCTCAGCTGAAGTTGCTAGGAGTGTTGTTTTTTTTTTTTTTTAAAAAAAAAAATTAAAAAAAAAAAAAAAAAAAAGAGAGAGCAAAACACCACCTGTTTGTGATCAAGGTGAACATCATATTCTAGTTCATGCTATGCTAGAGCAGAAGGATGCTGAAATGGTGCTGATCCTGAGCAGCCTACAGAAGAGTGTGATGTCTGGAGATCCAAGTGACTGTGTCATCGGTAGCTCTTTTCCATTTACATAACAGCCTGACGGTTGTGTAGTGGGCTTCCAGGCCAGTACAACAAAGCAATGGAAAGTACTAAGATGCTTCAAGATGCTTTGACAAGCCATGCATAGCCTTATTATTGCTTTTGCTATTTTCAAGAAAATAGCAAGGAAGAAAAGGAGAAAAATCCAACTGAATGCTGATTTTTGCCCTGTTAAGTTTTTGCGAAGTGTTCAGCATCAAGGAAGTAAATGATAAAGAGTAGCAAGTTGAAATTCAATGAGCTTTGTGAAAAAGGCTGTTAGCAAAACTATTATTATTTATTTGTATAAAAGTATTCCAGGAGAGGTTCTGTTCTGTAAAAGTTTCATCTAAAGTATTTTGAGCTGTGATTAATAGGGTATTTGTCAACTGATGTTCAATGGAAAAAGAGAGAGCCCAGAAAGTTAGTGTGATCTAGTAGTTTGCAGATGTGAGCAGCAGTGGCTCTTATGGACCACAAGGAATTGAAGTATCCAGTAAGTGTCACAGGAGACAAATAAGAGACCTTGTTAGAGACTTAGATCGGATTATAGCTTACCACTGTCACCGAGACCCAGGACAGCATCTAGGTTATCTGGAACTCCATTCCAGGAATCCGCAATGAATTTAGGGGATGCAAGTTCCATTTTTTTCTTTTCTTCATTGTACCTAAAGCAAATTATATCTCTGCATTACATATCTGTATTTAATGTAGAAATTTAGCATAATTTTTCAGGGAGTCCTCATGTGACTGTATAAAACAATCAAACAGAAAAGATAACCAAGACTGTAACATTGTTTACATTGAATTATTATTTTTATTCCTAATTCCTTTAAAACCCTGTGAAATCCTTCCTTCTGGAACTGTAATTCATGCTACATTGAAATTTTGCTAAGCAAAATGTTTTCTAGAAATCGAGCTTTAAAATTCCAAAGATAATTTTAGGAAAGGTGACTGTTTTCAGGCAGCAACCGACATATGGAGATACCAGATTTTAATGAGAAATTAATATATTAAAAAAAAAAAACACACACTTGTTAAATAAATTAAGCTTGTAGTCCATGTAACTGATGGATTACTATTAAATTACAAATTCCACCCTAATTCTTCCCTTAACTTTTTGTTAAAAAACCCTATTGATTTCTCACAGTCCTTTTTCTCTTTGTGATGTTCAAGAGGTAAATGCCATGTTAAAATGGGTGCATTTATTTGAACAACACGATGGCTTTGGTGCACTGCTTTGAAGAGAAAACCTCATCTGATGCTAATCCACACAACTCCGAGGAATTAGGGTTTAGATTTCAGTGTCCTTCAAAAGTGAGTGGACCTGCGTGCATCCATGTTGGCAGACGGTCAGTTGTTTCACTGACTGCTTCCCGCTATACATGGTGAAGGTAGATCGGTGTGGAGTCATTTCTGCACACCCCCAGGTAATCCAGAATCTCCATTTCCATACACAGGGAATAAATGTCCCACAGATGCAAGGTCCTTAATTGCTCAGAGGAAAGCAGCAAGACAGCAGCCTGGTTTCCCCTTTTTCCTGGCGTATAGATTTCAGTCAGTGCTGGGCTGGAGCAGGGGAGATGTCCTAAGGAGCAGTGACACAGGACATGCTTTGAAGCAGGCTTCCAGTGCGTGAGACCTCAGTCCCTCCACCAGCACCTCTTCAAAAAGGGCAGGCTTCAGACAGCTCTTCTGGGACCAGCGCTGGCAGGAGGGAAGTGTTATGGTCGTGTGTTCTGCTTCTCACATCTGTAGGTACCTTGGGTCACTTCTCCGTTACTGCACTATGAAACTACTTGGATTTTATCCAAAGGTACACTAGTACAACTGAGCAGTAGGTTGGTTAAAATCAATTTATATAAATAATTTAAATTACTTCCTATATTTTCTTTGGGTATTTAAAGAAAAGCTTAGTGTCTTCTTACGCAGCTTTAAAATTTGAGCTGTGGAATCTGAGCCAGCTCCGCTTCTCCTTCACATAACTTCTCTTTGTTCAACAATCTTGTTACAATAACGCTAAAATAGCTCAGGGCTGGATGAAGGGAGAGGAGGAGGCTTCCAAAAATCCATTAAAAGCAAGTGTGATAATAGCAAAGAAAGGATTATGGTATGAAACAATTTTGATTCTATGTGGCAAAGTCCTTGTATAAAATGAAACAAGCACATTCTTAAATGTTACTGCATCTGATGCATTTTTTTCTCAAATATTTGTCAACAGCTTGCTTTCATCTTCAACATATAGAAATTACTTAAGCTTCTTTTGATTTTTTAACAATAAATTATGCATTCTGGAATGCATAGGAGTACGGTCTGAGATTAGAGTAGTGAATTATGTGGAGGCCCTGGAGTGCAGTTAATCACAACAATGGTTGGTACAAAGGAGCCCGGCAGTTTTGCTACCTCATAGTCTGTAGGCTCTGATAGAAATCAGAAGTATTGCAAATGGCTGTATTAAAACTACTTGAAATAATTTAACAAGATGGTCTCTGTGACATTAAAAGATGAATAATGTTCTTTAGCTTTTAAGTTCTTTTTTTCCTTTAAATTATAGAGGAGAGTAGAGTCTTCAAAGTAATTGAAAGAAAGTTATGATTAAGTGGCACTTGTAAAAGGGTATTTTATTTACTTACAGGACTCCACAGCCATTAGGATATAAAAAAGACATTCATCCAACTTGATAATAACATGAAATTAATGTTCATATAAAGTGGACTCAATTTTACTGATACTTCCTTTGATATTTTATATAGATCATCTCTCAGAAGGGCCCCTTATAGCTTGTAGAATCTTTTAGATTTCTCTTGCTGTTTCTACTTTTTAGCTTTCCTCTAAATTGTCAGTTAATGGGTGGTTCAATTTTCAGCCTGTTGCTTAATGGTGGCATTCCTGGAGTACAGCCCTGTTCCTGGAAGAGACCTCGGATGGTAAAAGCAGGAGTTAGCGTCTCTGTTCTGGTCTCACACTGTTCTGCTAGGCAGCACAGAGGTAATTCACCCAGTTATCAAAGCACCAAGGCACGTCTGCTTTGTAAGACCATCTTTTGTGCCAAGTCTTCCTGCCAGCTAAGACGGTAAAATTCCATTAAATAAGCTTAGTACACTATTCATCAGGTGCAATGCAGGGTATTTACTTCTAACACTGCAGTAGTCTTGGGGCATTTTCAAGACATTCCTTCTTAATCTCTGAGACTGATACCTTTCCTGGACAGAGCATGTTCTTGTAGCAGGTCACTTGCACCTTGATTGCAGTTTAGATATCTTGAAATTTACTTAGAAATATAGCTCGGTGCCCAGCTCTGGCACAGATTGCTGTATAAGCTTAGTCAAGTCTGTGCATCTTTCTTTTTTATGCTTTGCCCATCTAAAACATAAAGCCTTGGGTGGAATTATTGGGTGATGATTATAGTAACACAGATCCCATGCTGGTTAGGGTGTCTCAGCCCCATCGCAATATAATAATTGTTTTAATAAAAAGGTGTGAGTTTAGTTGCTTATGTTGCATCATATTTTGCTTCTCAAACAGTCTTTTAACAGGAACCCTAGTGTAAATACACATTTACAGGCATTTGTGGGTATTTGTGGACTTCTTTGCAACAAATCTTCCCTGATCATGCACTGGAAACATGAAAAGGATTGCTGAGACTGTCAAAATGCATTGAAGCTGTGATTTCTTTCCTGAAGTACTAACAGCCTTCTTGCAGTTTGTTCAGATCTCCTCAGTGCCAACTCTATGAGTAAAGCTCATAGTGAGTGACTGGTACATCAGCTGCCGAGAGGATTGCAGTCACCCCCACATCTCCAGTGAGCTTCGCTAGCCACAGGTTGGTGTTTCTTTTGCATACAGCGCCTTCAGACCTGGTGGCTTAGTGAAAGAATTTCAAAGGCAATCTGGCTTCAAGTGACTGATGATTAGCATTATTTTTTTTTGAAGTCCTTTCAGAGCTTTCTCCTAGTTATGAGCTGGTGATAGGACCAACTTGCCCCTTGTAGGAGCCTGGGACTGATGTGGGACAGTTGCTGGGACGCAGGGTTCGAGGGATGGGTTGTTAGTGGTGAGCAGCCTGGCAGAGACACCAGATCTCCTCTTCCCTAGCAAGTTGTTAGCTCAAATACACACTAGATTCCCACTGTTGTATTGGAGTGCTCTCCAACCATATCCCTGCCTCAGCATCCTCGCCCACCACCACTGTCAGTGCTGTCTCAGCAGCCCTCCTTTATTTTTTTTTTTCCCCCGGAGGATGAAACCCCTGAGTCTGACTGACTCCTTCCTCCTGCACGTGAGTGTGCATTCAGCCCTAGAGATCCAAGCTTGGCTAACAACGTCCCGCCACTGCCACTTCTTTGCCTCTTACTTCCAGTATCTGTCTCCAGCGAAAATATACGTCTTCTTGTTTCTGCCCCAGTTAAAAGCTGCATCGACACGTTGCACATCAGGCGGTAGTCCCAGGCTGGTGAGTTTCTTTGGATAGCCCCTATCCAAGTTGCTGGCTGTATAAACCCAGTACTCATTTCCTAAGAAAAGTAAGAAACAAACTCTAATTATTAATCAAATACAGAGGAATATTTCTTCTTTTGTGCTATGATATGGGAAACTTTGTTCTAATTGTAATGCTAGACACTCTAATATTTTTCCATCTATGAAACACTAGAGTGCAGTTGTACTGTGATCACAGTTTCTGCTTTTGCCTTGTAATTGTTGCTTGATCTTAGTAAAATATCACCTCAGTGTGCTTTTGCCTCCTCTTTCTCCTTGTCTGTCTCATTTTTCTGAACTCTTGGGGAAAGTCTTTCTAAAGTATAGCTGTTTACCTTTTTAAAAACAAAACACAACACAACAGTTGGCATATTGTAAAACTAAATTGTTAATATTGGTAAATTTTTGTATGGTGAAGATGGGCTGAAATTGGACATGGGCACCTGGAGGTTAAATGCAGAAACTCACTACTTTCTACTCTTTTTTTTTTTTTTTTTTTTTTTTTTTTTTTTTTTTTTAGCCATTTGTCTCCTTGTCTTGTTTTATTTAGTGATTTTATTGAGCAATTACCAGGAATTTTTTGCCCAGAGTTCCTGCTTCTGTTGTCTTTTGTCATATGACATTTTCTAATGTCTCTCCAAATATGTACTGGTGGAAGATGGTCTGATTTTGCATTCTTTATGTGGAATTGTAATTTCCTTAGTAAACACCCCAACTGGATTCACTTAACACCGTGGAAAGATTTGTTCATGAAGGGATGTCTCTTGGATCCTGCGATACAGTTAGTGGGAAGGAAAGTCAAATATTTAATGAGACAGGTGTAAAGGGCAGGATTGGAGAAATACTTTAAAAAAAAAAAAAAAAAAAAAAAAAAGCGGGGTGTGAAATTGCGCTTTCACCATTCAGGAGCAAAGGGTGGCTCTCGCCAGCAAGTATTTTCAGACAGCTGGGTTTCAGGTGACTTTCAAACCAATCTTTGATGGCTTGATAGTTCTTATTTACTTAAAGCAGGTTAGTTACGTTTTTCTGGAAAACATAACAAGGGGGCTGACATAGGTGAGAGAGGGAGAGAGATGCAGATGTAATAGGGTTATGTATAGTATATGCATTATTGAAAGTGTTTTGACTTGGCTGAAATAAAACATTTTAAAGTGTTTCTTTTCCCGATGTAAACTAAAGCAAATAGCCTTTGAGCCATGTGGAACAGATTATCATTACTCTTTTCCATCCTGTACAGAAAACGTACAGCAGCATCGGCCATGTGGTTTTTACATGACTGGAGATGTTTAGTCATGTTTTTAGGAGACACTGCAGCCCAGTTTTTGCTGGCTCAGTCTGTCATGTTGAAAGCAGCCTCCCAGCCCTGCTAACTCGGCCAGCACAGCTGAACCATGTGTGTGCTTTAGGGTGGCCAGGGCAGCCCTTCCCCTGCTCCTCCCCTCCTGCGGAGGCGGCGGGCATGACTGCCTCTGTCCTTGCTGGAGAGCCACCGAGGCAGGTCCTGGGGAGCCAGAGCAGAAGTCAGCCTCTGGCAAAGGAGGAGAAGGCAGGGGGAGGCATGGGAAAAAAGGATGCAGTCTTCTCAAGCAACCCCAACAGACAATAGGTTAAAATGAGAAGAAAAGGAAGAAACACAGAGTGAAACAGAGCTCCCACTGTTGCTGTTGGGTTGCTTTGTGTTTGAAGTCCTAATCCCTGTTTAGTTCTGTTTGTTGGTGAATGTATCCTTCCAGGGGCCTGTGGCTCCTCTGTGCTGTGGCTGTAACGGGGCTGAATGCTGGTCAGAGCCTCTAGACCCGGCCTTTGCTGGCATGGGGCGTTTGAGATCTGCCACCCCTACCAGCGGCTGTACTGGCTCCCAGGCAGGCCGTGCCCTGGCCTGGTTACAAGTCAGAGGAAGCCAAGCCGAACACAACACTTATGCAAATGACTACTTGCATTTTAAAGCTAAAAACCAGTACCTGAAAAAAATACAGCCTTCTCGTCCTGAGGGGCCTCGTAGACAGCATCAATTTTCTCTGGCAGATCAGGCCAGAATGTAGCAACAAGAAGAGGACCCGTGGGTTTTCCTCGAGGGTTTACAGTCCTCCACATGAATCTGAGCAGAACACAAAATTGTACGAGATTTACAATGAACTAATTCAGCAGCACATCTGTTTCTCATCATTCCTGGCAAAGGCCGGGTGCGCGTGCACGCATGTGTGCGCGCCCACATCAGCAGCAACACACACTTAAAACTGTTTTCCTACAGCAACTGGAAAGCCAAACCATTCACTTAGATGTGTGTTGCTGAAACGATGCACGATGAGCTGCATGCTGGACTGCGGATGAAATTGCTTAAGCTGATTGCTTTGGAGTTCGCACTGCTTTTTGCATCAGAGCAAAATGCAGTCTGTGCTTTGATTATATAAATAAACTCATTTACAGGGCATTTAAACTATTAAAGCTCTCCCGCTGTTGTGTATGGAGCAGATGGATGAGTGTTGGACAAAAGCAGAGATCTGTATTCCATGAATTGCTCTTGCAATGGCTGTTGTAGTGACTGAAAGTTCAGATTTAATAACTGTATATCAAACTGCTTGGAAGTGAGCTGGGCTGTAAAAGGAACTGCCAGCTCTAAAAATGTTCATTAGAGAAATGCAAAGGGTGATTTATTGGCTACTTTATGGATAAGTAGGATCATCATTTGATTTAAGCTCTAAAAAGCTGTAATTATCTTTAAGTGGCAGAGCTTTGTACTGAGGGCTTTTGGTATTAAAAATAGCTCTGCAGTTTCTTCCTCCATAGAACAAACAACTTTTTTCCCCTCAGAAGAACAAAAGTTTTGCTGTTGTCATAAATGAAACTCAGCAGGTTAGTGATACCACTAAGTATAGTGATACCACCAAGCTGGAGCTATTAAATTATAAGGTCAAACAGCTCTCACCATTATTATGTTTCTGAAGATCAAGATGCTACTGGCACCTTATTTTTTGCAGACTGCAAGTAGTCATTACTCGTTCCTACCTAGAATAAGCAAATGCTTGAGAAACCAGGAGCTGAAATTGATTTTTGCTTTTGCCTAAAAGTTGGAGCATCAGTCCTAAATTCATTCAATAAATTGCTGTGTTTTTATCAACAGAAACTTGACTTGAAACAAACAACATTAGCTAGGACAAATAAAACATTTTGAAATGCATTTGCAAGTATAATTAGCTGCTGCATACTGAATTATGATAATCTGCAGTGTTTGATATGAAGAAGAGTGCAACTGGCAAAGTGCATCTTTTTTTCTCTTAATTAATAAATACATATTAATTTAACCTGACATATGGTACTAATAATTAAGATAGTAGATAAACTTATTCTCATTTTGCATGCACAAATCTATTTTTAACATGTAAAAAAAATCTGAGCATATCCCATGATTTTCATTTAAAAAAGAGACAAAGAATAGAGCAGTTTGCTAATTGCTCTTATTTGTGACAGTTTTTCGGCATACATGAAACACTGTAAAAGGTAATGATAAAACATGTTTTGTACATCTCATCTTAGACAGAAAAGCAGATCCAATATATGAAATAGATATCTGTGTAACAAATTTTCACAACGCTTCTTTCCTAAAAGTAGCTCCTTAAAGGAAGAAGGAAAAAAAAAAAAGCTCCTGTGAAAAGCCAGGTTACAGGATTCTCAGTCAAGTTTGGACCTGATTCATGGCTGAGTCAGCACTAATAATTGCTATCTGCATGAATTCAAAACTTTCTGGAGTCAATGGAGACTTGAACACAGGGGTTTTTTTTAATAAAGCCCACATTTCAAGGAACTTCTTAAAATGGTGAGGTTTTCTGTGGGGAGGGAAGCTTTGTCAAAGTTGAATTTTCTTTTGTTTCTGAATTGGGTAAGAGGTATTTTTATTTCTACTCATGCCACTGAGGAAATGGTGAAATTTTGCTTTCTCATTTCACTTTGAAAACATTAAAATGTTTAAAGTCGTTCAGGTTATATTTTAATATTAGGTTTGTAGACAGAATTCATACTTTTAATTTTATATGGTAACATAATCAATGTCGTTATTATTACTTATTATGATTATGTGCAGCTATGTAAAGGGACCAAATCAGTGGGTTGTATTTAGACACTGGTTGCTTGGAGAATCCTGTGCCCAGTGGAAAGGCTCAACTGTTGGGTGTGTAGTCCCTTTGATTTCTTTGGTTTGAGATGTGGTTTGAGGGGAAGACAAAAACAATTTTAAAAATAATTCATCTCATCCGACCTCCTTTTTGCTACTTGCTCCTTATGGCTGTGCAATGTGACAGTTGGGTGCTGGGGTCATTTCAGTGAATCATAGAAGTCACATGACATGATAGACATTTTGCTTTTTGGATTCCAAAAGTGAGTCATAATGTTGCTTGCCTGGTATTTTGAATGCTGCAAGACTGACAGGCAAACCCATTCCAGAGGAAAACAATTAAACAATTGTCTGCTTTTGCTGAACGTTGGGTAGAGAATGAGCCAATTTGAACAGATTGGTTTAGTATTTGTGTAGTTCTTCGACCAGCTGAATGTGAAATACCTCTGTTTTGTTCAGATTACAGGGAACACCGAATTGCTCTGCTGATTTAGGGACAGTTTTCAAATGGTTCCTTGCTGAATCAAGCTGTACGTGGTTACCACTTTATCAAAGCAGAAGCAAGGGCTGAAAATCAAGGCCAACGAGTGAGCAAAAGGACATCAGGATGCTGTGAATACTGTGGAACTTGCAAGGCTTTTTTATTGTTATAAGAATGTGTTTTTCCTTTTGAAAGCACTGAGATAAGGTAAATAATTTAGCTCTCTGACTACGCTAGCAGATGTTTTTGCACTGTTTTTGGCCAACTTGGTAAGCCAGGGTGGTGGGGCCAGCTCTGCACTGCTTACTGGAGGGGCCCAGCACTGGTTTCCTGCGAGGCTGATCTGCTGGTACAGTGGAGCCCTTTCTGGGCCAAGAGAGGGCTATTGCTAGCCATTACTAGTGATCCAGGATCACTGGGTTGTAAGGAATCTGGGCCTGCTGCTGATGGGGGCCCAGAGGAATAGCACAGACGGTTTCCCAGGTGTCCCCATGGACGTGTTGAATGAATCCTTTTAGCACATAGTGGTTGTAATAGAAATGGTTACGTTAACAATTCCCGGTTAGAAGAACAGAATCCCGGTTTCTGCATTGCTGAAACACCAAGAGTGCAGTACAGATTGTAAACCCTCAAATCCAAAACAATCTGTCTAGGAGCAATGAAAAGGTGAGTTTTAATATGTCTATCAGCTTCAGATGCTTGTATATGCTAGGAGATGTTTGATATGGGCACATGCATTGAACATAACATGGGCCCAGATCTTCAGTTGCTTTGGGAGAACGTTCAGAGCAGCTGAGGGTAAATGATTTAAAACTGGGCATTGATTTATGGCAGGGAAGAAAGAGCTTTCGTGTCTCTCGGGCATGGTGCTGCCAAGTCTCATAGTCTTTAGGAGAAGCTGTTCAGTGCTGAGCAGCTGGGCAATAACAGGACCCTGGCAAAGGAGCTGCAGCTGTGCAGCCACCTTGTCCTCTCAGGAACACCTCTGCTCTTGCACAAGAAAAGCCTCTTGTGTCTTCTGCTTTAGGGCCTTTGCCCTCCTGCTCCCTATCCTAATCATCAGCATCTCTGATGTGTCGTTACAGCAGCCATGAGTTGCAGAATGCTGTTGTTAATGATTTCTGGACTTGTCCTGTATTAAATAATTCAAGGACAAGATTTGCTGACAGATGTCCATAATTGTGTCTTTAGGAACACAGGAAAAGGCCAGGCCCTCTTCAGGCCAGGCCATCGTAATGCCTACACTGAAGTTTTGCTAAAACAGTCTCTGGTGGGGGAGGCATTAGGGATCATTGCCACTAGCCCTGGGTGGTGTGCTTCTTTTGGGGTGTGTTTTTGGAAGTTCAGATTAGAAGTTTTCCTGCAGTCAGATTTGCAACTTTCCTCCAGATTGCAGACTATATGGAATGAAATCAGGAAGGATCGTGCCTCCAGAGCTCTACTTCACCAGAAGTAATGGGGTTTCCAGTGCCGAGTTAACAGTCCTTGCAGTTCTTGCTACAGTCAGCATCCGGAAATATTTTATAGGGAGTGAATCCTTGTTTGGCAGGCAATAGACTGACTAATGCATCTCTTCCATTGCTAATTTTGTGATTAATATTACAGGTGCATAAATCTCTAAGGATCTGGGGGGAGGGAGGGGTCAGATGTGGTTTGCATAAGTGTTTAGAAGTTTGGATGCTTTTCCCAGCTACTTGACCCTTTTGAGCTGGTTGCAACCCTTGTGTGATTCCACAGAAACCAGCAGAGTGTGGCACCAAGGTTTATTTTGGCTCTCTAATAATTAAATTGGGTTGAAGATACCATGAGATCAGGCTCTTTTTGAAAGGCTACTGGCATTTTGTTCTGATCTTGGCTATAACTACTACCCAGTCGCTGTCATAGCATCTTGGCATGAGCAATCCCAGTGTAGGCAGAAGCCAGAATTCAAACCATCACAATTTGCCATTTCTTTCCCCTAGGAGCTGATTATGACACGTTGCTATCCCTGAGCACACAGAAGAAAAGGCAGAGGTTGTGCCTGATGATAACTTTCTAGATTTGGCCAAATAGGTTTGACAGATTCCTCTGCTTGAGGCCCATCAGTAAACAGCATATCTCACTTACCTGTCTTTGAAGAAAAATGTTTCTCCTCTAATTTGTGCGACTCCATCAAACACGATGTCATGCTTGCACAGCTCTGGAGTGACAGGTCCAAGGGTAGGACGTGGGCCTGGGCCTGGGCCTGGCCCTGGTCCGGGTTCGACATCGGTGGATACTTCTGTAATGGTGAACAGAGAGAGCCTGCTACACTGAAAGGCAGTGCTGGGTGGGTAACACGTGAACTCACAAAATTTATAGAAGGGGAATGATTCTGAGGTGGTGCTCAAAGGGGGAAACAACTTCAGTATTAAAAATTCTAATAAAGAAGGGTGGTTGCAAGTTATGAAGATGAATTTGGAACAATTTGTATGTGGCCTCTGTGTCTTTATCACTAATCAAAATGTGTTCTTTAGAACGTGCTCTTTGCCATCAGGTTTATTTTATTTTGTTCTACTTTTTGGCTGTTTCTTAGACATCAGTCTGCTTTCCTTCACTAAACACAATGTGCATGTAGTGGGTTTAAGGTGATAGGAATGGAAAAAAGCCAAGTTTTTTTCCCCAAACAATTGTATTATATAGAAAGCCATTTGTGTAAGGGTTATTTCAGGTACAAAGAAGCATGAAAGACAGTTTTGTCTTGGTTTTTGAGGTGTGACTTGAGAAAATTGGGTTAAATTCTGAACTCTCTCAGCGATATGCTGTGCAAGCTTAGGAAATTCACTTAACCCTGCCCATGTCTCAATTCCCACTCTTAATTAAAGCACCTAAGAACAAGAGGAAAAAAAAAAAAAAAGATTGATATCAGATTTTTGATAAAAAGGTCTCTTGCGGTAATCATTTTGGTGTATTCTTATCATTTTTAAAGTCTTAAATACTGTAGGATGTAGTCACAATTAGGAAGATATCTCAGTAGAAAAGGGAAAAGTACAGAAAGAGAAATGGTATGGATTTTCCTAGGCTGTTTAATTGACCGTAGTATATTTTTGCCTTCAGAACGTGGAAGATAGTAAAATGCAAAGGAATGATTATGATTAAAGTACCTTCCATTTATATAAGTGTGTCTGTGGAGAAAGTAATGAATTTTAAAGATGTACCAGCATAAAAACACTTTCTTCTCCAGGAGCTTGCCAAATATGTTTACATACATCTATCACCTTCCACACATTACCTGCAAACGTTATCGTGCCTGTACAACCTGAATGTGGGAAGTCAATGGGATCTCTTTTCCAGCTGGGAGAGGAAGCAAACCCCTTCCCCTCCTACAGACAGTTGCAGTCTGGGAAGCTCAGGGTGATGTAGACAAAAACACCCCCATTGGGTATTTCAGGCTAGAGAAAACCATAACATTTCATTGTCCCAGTAGAGGCAAGAGGAACTGGAATCTACAAGTTGGGAATTTATCAGGGGAGCTCTGGGGATAGTTCACTAAATTTGGTGACTCATTATCCTTAAACTGTGATACTTGCTTGGAGTAGGAGCCCTGCTAGTAGTGTGAAACAAAGGATGTCTGTGGCATTCATGATATTGGGCAGTATGAAATCCCCTGCAAGTTCTGAGTCCCAAATTCAGCCTGTGCTGTGTGCTCTTCTGCTGAATCTGCTGCTGAGGAAGGCCTTACCGTATAGCTCCTGGATCCCCTTAATGTCATCCTGAGACAGTCGGAAGTTCTTGGTGTAGGTGTAGATGGGGGCCATGAGAGCTCCCGGGTCCTCAGAGTGCTCCAGTCCCATAGCATGGCCAAATTCATGTGCAGCGACCAAGAAGAGGCTGTATCCTGAGTAACACAGAGTTCGTATCAGCTGCTTTGTGTCAAAAATGTACCGCACAGGTTAGTCATGGTCTTATTTTCCTTGCTGTACAGGAAAATCTCCTAATCATAAACATGGTAATTAGTAATTACAGTCTCTAATTATGTATGTCATAGATACACCCAGAAATATTACAGTGGAGAGAGTCTACAACCTCTGCTGTAGCTGATGTTTGCTGCAGCCTCACTTGTGACTTTGTCTTAGTACTTCTGTGAAAAAAGGAAGTGTATCAAATCATAGATTTTTCTTTAAGCACAGAAGAATTAAACTTGCAATCTAGATCTCAAATCTTCTTCTGTCCTGAAATGGTACTGAAATGTTTAACAGGTCTGTGTACCTCTGTCTCTGAACAAAGCCTGAATCAGCACTGTTGTATCAAATACTAAGTTTAAAAAAAAAATCTTTTATCATAGGATGGCTTTTAATCAATTATGTCCAAACAGTCTCTGAAATATGGCATTTATTTTCCTCCTAAAAGAGAAAGGAAAAATATTCAGAAGCCTGAACCTAGCACTTGTTTGTAGATGTGTAAAATGCCTTTTGCTTTATTTAATTTTATCCATGTTACAAATAAAGGCTAATATTCATGAAAATAACTTTAAATACTGATATTCACCACACAGACACAACATAAAGCTCCCTCCTTTTTTCTCTTTTTTTAAACATTTTTCTTCATCTTTAGCAATATCTGTCACAAGTGTTCATTGTTTACATTTAGCATTTGTTCCTGGTTTGTCCGTTCTTGCATAACTAGAGAAGTACCGTAGTCCTTGGGAGTTTGGATTTGGAGGGAAAAATTGGTCATGAAAGAAACACTTTTTCAATTACTTTTTTTTTTTTTTTTAAAGGGGGGGAGGGTGGTTTTTATATTTTGGAAATACACTTCCACTGCAGTTTTAGGGAGACTTAATGTTTCAGGCAGATGAGCCCTGGGGTGACTTGTTAAGGTTTTTCTCCCATTTGAATGTAGGGGTTTTGCTCAGATACTGGGTGGGGGAGAAGTGCCATAAACAGAAAGGAGTGATAGGTGTGAGAATGAAATTGTAACGAGCGTGGTGCCGTCCTTGTGCTCAGTGTGCTGTTCCCATTGCATGGCTCTGAGAAGCGGAGTTACCTTGGTCCGGACAGAAGCCCCACTTGCGGTCGTCGTCGTAGCTGCTGGTGGAAGCACACCACAGCTTGCCGTCATTGCGACCTGCGCTGGTACAGGAGTCGTACTTGTTCCCAAGGAAGATGAAGGGGAACACGCAAGGGGCTCCCTCTGAATTTCCACCGACTGTTGACATGGCTGTGGAAAGCGATCGGAAAACACATTGAGAAGGGAATCCCTTTTGTAGGATTAAGCTGATGCATCTTCTCCTAAGCTACACGTGAAAAAGAGAGAGAAAATCTGCAATCCTCTTAACTAGAGAGTATGATTAAAACTAATAGTGAAGAACAAAATCCTCTGACACAGGAAAGAGGCCACTGCAATGAACTTGCCTTTAGTTCTGGTGGGAAAGAGAACAAGCCCTGGACCCAGGTGCACAGCTTAGAGAAAGAAGCAGTTAGTGGTGTTCTGTGGAAGAGGATTGCACAGTGAGTACTTCTGTGGGGCCACTTTGATAATGCCTTTCCTCACAATGCTTTGAAGTGTCTCAGCTAGGTTTAGTGTCAGGAAGGTTAAAGGGCTACTGATTATCAACTGGTTGGTAGTTGTCCCACTGAAGTACTAGCTTTCAAGGAAAAAAGTGTCCTGAAGAGTAGTCAAAATGTCATCAATTCCTAATAATTGATGACATTCTCTCACAGAATAGTGAGACAACATTCAAACATTCTCTCACAGAATAGCTATAAACATTCAAACGTTCTCTCACAGAATAGTTATAAAATAGGGTGGCTTTTTTTTTTTTTTTTCTTTTGATAATACTAATGCAAGAACTTGCAGAACTTTCCCGCAACTGCTTTCTCAGCTGTATAGCATATGGCAGTAATATATAGGAAAAAACACTTGCCTATGTGCACATACAAATATTTTCTGGAGGGAAGAGCATGAAACTAAATCAAAAATTACATGTTGAAGTAGGTATCACAAAAAACATGACAGAAATATGAAATTCATTTAATTGAGTTAATTAAATAGGAATACAACCTAGGAATTACTTTCTTTGGAATTACAATTCCTTTCAAATTATAGTCTGTCTTCTTAGAAGGTACAGAAGAGCAGCACAAAGGTAAAGCTGGTTGTCTCCCTGATTATTATTATTTATTGATCACAATTAATAAGCCAGGAAATAATGAGCACAGCTGCCAATAACAGTTTATACCGGGGGGGAGGAGGGAGGAACAACTTAAACCCTTTTGTTGTTCCAGTAACAGAGACTCTATTATCTAGGAGTTTTGATGTATTGATTCCAGATACATTGGTTCTTCTGCTTGTTGGACCATGCTTTAGATTTCTACCTTCCTAACTATGTAGCAAGTTATATTGAGTTTGATCCTTTATATTTCTATTTTTTTAAATCATCTGTAAGGTAAAATTAAAGGGTTAAACCTGGATGTCAGAATTAATAAGAAACCAAACACTGATACAAACCCACAGTTGAAATTGCTAGGCTGTTTTCAAAGGACTTGAAATACAGGGTGCATCTGTGTGCTCTCAGCTGGCCTTTGTGCCAGCGGTGGGCTGAAGTTTATGGTCTGTCATGTACGATCGTAGCTGTGCCTTGCCTCCGGTAAAAGGCTGAGATTTTAGAACTGCAGCAGCTAAATAGCTATGGCTATAGCCTATATCCTAAATTGAACACCTGCCAAGCTATAAATTATTTTTGTTCTTCTACGTAGTAAAATTCAAGTTTCAGAATATCAAAAACTGTGAAGAAAGCAGATGTTTATTTTTCTGGGTAAACCATTTCCCTTAGTTCTCCCGAACTGCTCAGAAGATCTATTAGCTGGAGCTTACCATACTAAACAGGATTACCTTTTTTTCCAATGTAAATGTTAAGTGTTACTTATTGACAGGTATAAGCTAAAATATCAGTCATGGTTTATTCTGTCACATGAGACTTCTCTTCCAGGGCCATTAACAAATTGTAGTCTACTCAATGAACATTCCTATGGTTCAAGGACTTCCGTGTGTCCCTTGTAAGTCTGGTGTAGTGCTGTATGCTACATGCAGTATACTTTAAATAGATTGCTTGTCTTAGTTACTTCCTTGGCCACCAATGGGTAAACTGTGCTTTACTCATTGACCTTTACATGCTCTGGTGTATGTGTAAAACAAAACAACAACAAAAACCTTCAATTTTCATTACTTAAACCAATGACAAATGAGACTGTTCCACAAACAATGTTCCCCTTACCAGTCTCTGGACAGAATCCATATTTCTTATCTCTATCGTAGTCTTCAGTGGTTCCACACCATCGGTACCCATCTGTCCTGCCTTCTGTTGTACACTGGTCATAGGACTGGCCTTGAAATTTAAAGGGAAATTTGCACGGCTGCCCGTCGCCGTTGCCACCCATCGTAAAAAGTGCTGTTGGGAAACCAAAAGGTGGAGATGTCAATACCCAATGCTCAATATCCACAAGGAATCATAATGTGCCAGTGGTGATGTGTGAAGGTCTTGACAGTGATTAGTTATGCATTGTGTGCAGTGCTGCTCACTTAAAACCTCTATTTTACACCAAAAAGGAAATGCTTTGAGAAGACGGGCTGTTACAGTCTATCAAGTAGGGGAATGAAGAGCACAAAGGAAGACCTCGCTATGAGTGAACTCAGAATGAAGAAAATCTAAGCTGTTGGAATGTTAGCTAGGATGGTAAACATCGTACAAAACCATGGACAGGCTAGATTGGTTTTCCTAATTGTCTTGTGCTTAAGTTTTCTGCTTCTTTAAGATGCTGGCTTATGGCAGAGTTAGCCAGATGATATATCCTGGAGGCATTTCCCCTAGGCTTTGCTTCTCACTTCCAGAGTCCTTGCAGCTGGGCTCAGGCGCTCCCTAGATAAGCAAGACAGGAAGAACAGGAGTCCTGCGACCCAGCTGAACACTGGGGGCTCCTCCTGCCTCCTGCTTTGTCAGGGTCCCCAGTGTAGCTGAAGCAGCCATAGGTCTTCTAGGGGGTGTTTGTTGTTCATGCACATACATAGACAGGTCCCCAGGGCTCACCATTGAGAATCACAATTCTCTCATGTGGGTGAAGAAGGATAAGTTAGCCTGAGCCAGGAGTTCTGGGACCTGTTCGGGGATTTTAGTAAATTCTCTGGCATATCCAGTGGAAGACAGATATACATGTAATCCTGTACTGGTTTAAAAAAAAAAAAAAAGTCCAAAGGGAATTCTATGAAAATGCAGATGCCTCAGAGCATCTGATGTCTTTTGAATCTGCCTGTCTCTTCTCCTGGCCACTCCTTCAGGAATCCTCAGTGTCTGTGAGTGCCACATGCTGGTGGGAGGAAGCCCTCAGGGCAACAAAATGGGTCAGGCCCTGCACTGAACTGAGACCAAAACAAATCCTCTGTACAGCCATATGCTAATTCTCCTTGAGATTTAAGAACAGCACCCTGAAAAGAAGTAACTCTGCATGAATTCCCAGTATAAAGAACACCTAATGTGGCCTTTTTAAGGTGCCCAGGGGGTCACCTCTCTCTCATTCCCCATTTAAATCCAAAGCTAAAACCCAAACACATATGCAGGAAGGCTTGCTAATTTGTTTATAACTTTGCTGTTATCATTTCTGATGACCAAAAAGCTCTTGTAGCCCCAGTGTCTTTGTGTAGGTTTTGATGGTTTTTGTCTTTGCTTAGTCTGATGCACTGCTGGGAAGAGACATTGTTTATGAACAGGCTTCACTTTTTAGAGTAGGGATAAATAAAAAGTCAAGACCTTTCCAGGCTGAAGGGCAACTGAGAATGGTTCTGATGATGGGATGTTGTGACACGAGTGATTGATTCACTTTGCCTTTTCCACTTAAATCAGTAATTGGCCACTGCATCAGGGGCATGAACCAGCAGGCTACTGAAATAAGTTCCAGTCCCAGTACGGAGAGGACTTGGACCCTGCAGGCCTGGCTCACATGGGTGAGTTTGCAATTCTGATCCTGCCAAGCTCTGTGTCCAGCATCCTTCGCGTGGAAGCAGCCTCAGAGGTCCTGTCTCTAGGCAAAAGGTGCTATCAGTGTAACTGCAACACACACTGTGCCTTCCTCAAAGAACAAGCTGCAAATGTAACAGAATAAAAGGAAAATACAAACAAGTTAGGGAACATACTAACTAGAATTATGTTTATACTGATTGGAAAAATGCTTTTTTTTTTTTTTTTTAATGATAGATTTGGAAAGCAGAATTAAGCTGAGTTGTTTAGATGACTCATTTACCACATGAGCTGCTTCCAGCTCGAGACCTGGCACGCTCTGTATTTTAATGGCTTATTTTTTTTAGGATTGGTTTAAACATGGCTCAGTTGCAGAGACCATATAGAAAGTTGGTCTCATACTGCTTTGCAAGGAGTCCTTCTGAGTCACAGTCAGAAAACAACTTTTAATTTTGCTTGAGGTAACATCACGTGATGGTAACCTCCGTGGTTTAAGATTGCAAAGATGCCCCCCTGCTCCCTGATTAACTGGAAGAGGCTTTGCTTTAACATAAACAAAAATTAAGGAGACGAGATCAGTTTCCCCCAAAACATTACAAAAGGTTTAGTGACGTGTAAGATCTTTAAAAGGGCCTGACTCTTGCTCTGCATCATGCCAAGTTCAACAATTTAAGAATTAGTAAAGTTCTACAGCTGTGACAGCAGATTCAGACTGGACACTGCTAATCCGTGAGCTGTGCTGGTGGTTCTTCCCAGAAAAATCAGCCTCCTGTGATGCAAGGAAACCTTGGGCTGGAAGGCTGCTCAAAACCCAGTGGCACAGACCTAAGGTGGAGGTAGCTGCAGCTGTGTGAGGTGAGGGCTCTGCCTGGGAGAGCAGGCAAGCAGCAGTGCCAGGCTGTTTTATCAGTGTCCAGTGCAAGGGAGGTATTTGATTCCTCTGCAAGCCCAGCAGCCCACCTTTTTCTGTTGCTCCTATTCAGGACGCTGCCTGGGGTTCTGAGCTGGTCTGACCCAGCCTTCTGCCTTGAATGAAGGTCTTGGTGTGAAAGATGGCATAACAGGGAAAACCAAGCTGGGTTAAACCCCAGCCACCTCTCGGCGATGTGTGACCAGCTGATTAGGGTTAGGGTGGGCATCTCTCCTTCATAGGGGAGGTTGTGGAGTTAGGCAGTTAGCAGCAATGGTAGGTGTTGGAGGACAAAAGTTAGGAGCCCAAACTCCCTGTAGTGTTAGTGGAGTTTGGTGGAGTGATTCAGTGCCCTTGGATCCTATATGGCAAAGGAGAGGTTCCACACATCTACGTAAGACTCATGTAGTAGGTGGGTAACTTTCTACTTTCCCTTATTCTGCTTTGGAAACATAGTTGAATCAGGCTACAAAATTAGGATGCAGACCTGAGATTAACTTTAGAAAGGCCTGGTGCAGTACCACAGCCCTAAGGAAAGTGTTTCCAAATGTGCAGTGTGGCGTATTGGGAAGAACTGAAACTAACTTTGGTGAATTAAAAGGCGGAGGAACAAACACTGACAACTAGGAATGTTGCCCCCAACACAGGCTATATGATGTAAATCCTTCCCTATCTGAATTTATTAGCAGGGGTTAGCAAATGGAGTCTTGGAATAATGAGTGAACAATACTGCTCTGAATTTAATAAGAAACATCTGTGCATAACTGCTCAAGGATCTTGCAAAACAATTACATCAGAAACAAAAGGCTGAAACCCTTCTGTTCCGTTTCAGAAACCTTGACACAAGCATTTCCAGGAACACCAATTTTTTGAACCAACTCTTGAACAACTTACTGAGAGTGCTTCACTGCTCACATTTTCTGTCTCATCCAGTTCTAGGGTTTTACAAAGGTATCAGTCATGGTGTGTGAATGCCTGTTTGTCCAGCTACCTATAATTTGGGCTTCATTCCTACAGTATCTGAGGAATGAAGATACAATTTCATGTGTTTTAAAAGAATAAACCCACTTCTGCACTTTTCAAGCTGGAAGGATTAACCTTTGAGAGGGAAGAGTTGAGGAAATATGGGGAACGAAGGAGATGACAAAGTCTGAGGAAAGAATGATTCTGTGGTTGCGTGCATGCATGCAATGTACTCAAGTAAATGTTAGGCTAAAGAGGCTAGTTCTGAAAGGGATGTAGATAATTACATATATATATTTTGATTAACCGAAATCTGTTAAAAGTTCATACCCCTGCTTGTTTACCTGCTATAGTCCTAAATAGCTGTTATCGAGAGCTGGGATCTACTGTGGTGTGACATATAATGAGCAATTAGGTTTTTGGAAATAAAAAACAAAACTAAACTTTTTTTTTTTTTAAATCATAGTAGGGCTAGAAGACTGATTATATTCCACAAGAGATTTTCTTTGCCAACTGCTGCCATGATAATACAGAAAAACTTATACTGGAAAGTGTACAATCCTGAAACTAAACTTGAGCAATTCCCCATCTGTTTAGTGTTTGGCTACAACACTAAACCAGAGATAGCAAAGAACTTTTGAAAACAGAGTATGCAAACTTTTTCTACACATGCATATTTGTGATCTGTTAAAAAAAAAAAAAAAAAAGTGTACTTAACTGACACATGCAGAGTAACACACACACGTGTTTCTACAGTATTTGCTGAGGCTTCCTGGGACGTGTCAGGCTGTGCTTGTGCATTCTTGTCCTGGCAAAACCCTGACCATGTCTCATTTTGTTATCTTGGCATTTTAAGCATCACTAACTTTCTTTAAGCAATCTGCATTCTCTTTCCTCCTACTTCATGTAGCCATAACTTTATAAATAAATTTAGCACTGTTATTCCAACCAGGATTAGCACAAGTCTAACAGAAGTTCCACTGTTCTGTTTTGATCTCTTTCATAGCCCTGCTGTTACTTGCTATGCGCTAGCAGTAGCAGGCAGGAGATCTAGTGATGCTGTGGGACCATTGCTAAGGATGTCAAGTAACAGGAGTGAGGAAACACTGCCTGCTGCCAAAAGCTGATAGCAACTGGTTGTGTACAAAGGGCAAAAATGGATATGGGAAACTGCAGTATGGGGAGTGTACGGCAATGCAGGTGCCAGCACTGGAGCTGGCAATCAGGAGATGGCACAAATGGTTAAAAGCCCCTTCAAGTCTTTGCTCTTCTCTCTTCTGGTAAGTCAGCACTGCAGCTACAGCTAGTTATACTTCATTGCTTCTCTAAAGTTTTCCTGCTGTGTGCTATACAGAAGATCAAAGTAATGCTTGCACAGTATTGAATTAGCTGAAATCTTGTATCCAGTGGGGTCATCAAGAGTTTCAAGTGTATGAATACACTCCTGATGCTTAGCAGGAAACACGTTATCATATAATTTCATGTTAATGATATTATGTGTATTTTATATAAAGTTACTGCTGCATGACAGCACTACACAACTTGTCTAATCTGCAAATGAGTGTTTCCTAAAAGTCCGATTGCAAAATAAATTGCTTGTAAAGCCAAGGATTCTGTTCAGATTTCAAAAAGCTGAAAATTCAGTATGATTTTAGCTGTCTTAGACCCACTTTTTGTACAGATGCTGACACAGAATTAGGATTTCTGACAGTGTTCCTGTACCTAAAGTGAACAACTGGAGCTGCTCCATGAGTAAGAGTACTAAGGCAGACGTTGAAACAAAACCCTAAACTCAAAACGTGAGTGCTCTCCTAGCTAGCAATTAGCAGTGCGCCAATTTATTAATGACTTTGTACCAGCATGGACATCCACTTGCAATTCAATCATTTTCATTTTGAAAAGCAGTCAAAGGACATTTAAAGGGTTGTTGTGACACTAACAGTGTCATGTTGCCCAAAGAGGGCTCCCAGACTCAGGTGGCCTGGGCGAGCAGTTGCTAAAACCGGTCACTTGGTACGTGAGGTTACAGAGACTTGGCTTAACGGGGTTCCTCCTGAACTGTCAGGCTTTTTCAGTTGCTGCTCTTGAAGGAGATGCCATTGCAATTGTTAGTGGAATGGCTTGTGATCTGGGGAGAGATTTTGGTCCTTTAGTGTGCTTTATCTCTGAGTTTGTCCCTATCCTTATTTTAAAATGTGGTTGGTTGCTCCCGGGTTGTGAAACGGAACCTATGTATCCCTGATGTGTACGGGGGGCCTGTGTGCTTCAGGCACGTCTTCAGTGTGTCCTTGGTTTTAAGGAGAGGACTGGGCCTTGCGTCACTGTCAGTTACAAATTCTTCTACACTGAGGGATTCTTTAGGGAGTGTTAAAATGGAGATATTAAAGATCAATAAATCTAGGTCTACCAGAAAGGAACTGGAAAAAGTACAGAGAGAAGGGATAAACAAAGCAAGTAGGGACCAACCTATCAGGGAGCAAAACATTTGAAAAAAAAACTTCTACTTACACTCATGGGGACAAAAGCCATATTTGCCATCTGCATCAAAGTCTTTTGTTGTGGAACACCAGAGGAACCCGTCACTGCGTCCTGCGTCTGTGCAGCTGTTGTATTCCTTACCATTGAACCAGAAGGGAAACTTGCAGTATTCTCCATCTGCGTTTCCATACTTCACTCTAACCACTGCAAAGAGAACAGATGCAATGGGGAAATTAGTCACTGACCAATATCAAAATTAGTCTTTGGACCTGTTTTTCTTTCTCCTATTTTTTGTATTTTTTTTTTTTTCCTGGAGAATACTGATACAGAAATGTAATGTGGATTTCCACTTTGAAATTCTGTATGCTGTTAGTCTCTCTATTGGCAAGATGATCAGAGCTGAAATAATAACTGGTAATTTTGAGAGAATTACATAGATATTACTCATGGTGAAGTGTTAGAACGAACAGGCCTTAAAATCAGCCCAGAAAAATATATATGTTGTTGTTACTATGGCAATGCAAACTTCTAAACATGCCATTAATACATTTAGTAATTTAGCCTCTTTGGTAATGTGGTCTAAAGTGTTCAGTATAGTTTGAAAGGTTCCAGTTGAGCATGAGCTTGACTATGCCTTGTGCCTCATAAACCACATCGGTATTTGCAATTTGACTTGAACAAGATCTGCTGCACTGGGGGATATGGTGGTAATGCAGGCACACCCAGCTCCCAGGTTTTATTTCCATTTGTCACATGTAAACATTTTTTTCTTAAGACTGCAGTACTGGTGCTCTAGCATACGTGACTGTACAAATAACTCGCTTATCCATAGCACTTATAGTAGCAGGAACTACTTAAGCAGTATATCCAGTGATACAGAAAAGAGTTTCCTCCTGTTCGTTATTGTTCTGAGGCAGGAATCCAGCCCAGTTACTACAGACACCAGTTGAGGTTCTGCTAAAGTCAAAAGAAAGCCAAACAGAGGGAATTTGACTATTTTGGTATTAAAGTTCAATTATTTTTTCAGTGAGAGGACAACTGAGAAAACTAGATTTTGAAATGAAAGGTAAACATGAATTTGCATTCTTATTCTAAGATTTCCACTTTATTTTACAGTAAGAAAGTTATAATTAGTAATATATGATTGTGGTGAAGTCTAGGCAGAATAAAACATGTTCCAAACTACTAATGCTTGGTCTTGTTTGTCTAGGTCAGGTGATGGTCTCTGGACTTCAGTTGCTTTATTGTAAAAGGCAGTGGCCAACTGCCTGCTAAGGACACTTGGAGTTGTTCTTAATCCACTCGGCATGAGGGATTTATATTTCATTTGTTTATGACAAACACCATGAGTATATACATTCTTATTCAGGCAGATGGTTCCATTTTTAAAGACTGGAGCCACAGTTTAAGTCATCATAAAGGGGAGGTCAGCAGGAAAGCGCTGGACAGTCTGCCTCTTACAAGTGAACAAGGTATTGCCACTTGTGCACTGAAGCATTCAAAATCACAGTCCTGGCTTTGTACTTTTCCCACCCTTTGTGCAGCATCAGGCCTGTTATTAATTCATTTTTTTCAAGGGGTAATGGTAGAGGAACAGAAAGGGAAATCCTATGGAACAGTCAGGAATTACATAAGCATTGTGTAGAGAACAATTTAAATTGTGTGAATTAATTTTCATCTGTAGGAATATTTTCCCTAACATTTATTGTTGTGTCAATGAAAACATTTTAATGCAGTGCCTGAAGCAGCGCTAAAGCAGAGCAGTCAGCAGACCATATGTTCTGAAGCATTTAAGTTTGGTACCTTGCCCCTCTCCAAGAGTCCACAGTTCATCATCATCAAAATGGGAGTCTCCTCCAATTCCTGGCCCCGGCGCGAAGGCGTGAGCCAGGAGACCGTCTTTGCCATCAAACGGATAGCCATCGCCATGTTCTGCAGGAGAAAGCAGACAAATAAAGCAGTTTCTAATGACCTCAACTCTGTCAGAGTGTGTACATGAATAATGATTATCGTATGTACTTTCCCACCCAAGGCAGCAGCAGAATATTCTAGTGAGTGGTATGGGCTGGGCTGGCAAGACTGAACTGGAAGACAGGAAGCCAATTCTTACAGAGAACATGAAGTGACAGTCCTGTGGTTGTCAGAGCGTGTTGTTTTATATATCACAAGTATTGTGGAAGGGACTCAAAGGCTGAGAAGAGCAGTGAAATGTAGTACATTGGATGTACGACTGCATGCACACTGTTACTTCTCTGTGGAGACTGGTAGGAGCTATAAAATAAATGTTGTGAATGAGAGAGATTTTTTGGAGTACTTGTTTTGGTCCCTAGCACAGACTTTAAGGTAAAGGCAGGCTTCTTGTTGCAGGCTGCTTTTGTGCCTCAGACTGCTGTGCTCTTTTCTTTGCACAGGATACTGACTATTTAAGCAGGAAAGCAAATGATCTGCATGTTTCTCAGCAGTGAGCATCTGGAAAGCTAGCTCTTATTCAGCGCCCTGCGTCCTCTGAATGAGCCTATCCCTCTTCCACATCAACCACTCCGAGACTCAGGCTGCTCACAGGGCAACAGCATTTTAAGTAGCTCTCCTGTAATTGCACTGTAGGCTTTTCTTGGAAGTACACCGCATGTGGGTAAGGCAGGCTGGCAAGGGCATAACCCTGGTATTCATAGCTTCCCCACCGCAGTGACCTGTGCTTCAAAGCTGGCTGCCAGCATCTCCAGTTGCATCATTTCAGGCCTTTTGGTCTGATGGCTTGCCATTTAGCAGAAGCCTTCAATACACAGGCTTGATTCTCTATTCTGTTACACTGATTTCATGCTGCTGTCAGCCTCTTAATACTAGTTCAGTTCATTCATTTCAGTAGGCTACTGTGTCAGTTGTTCAGGGAGTGAGATTTTGACATGAATTTAGATACTTCACTCCCATGCTTTGCTTAAAAATGAACAGCATTGGGGATGTCCCAACTCCTGTGAATCTGTAGGCAGTAAGGTGATAAGGATGAGTGAATGTGGGAGAAATTCCCCCACTATTTCTGAGCTGAGTATAATCAGCAAGTACTGAAATCAGCAGGAACACTTCTGCTTTTGTAAGACTTCTTTCTTGTGAACCAAGCCAGCCTGGATGAGGATCTGAAGTTTTGGGTTCTGTACAGAATCTCTGAAGCTTTTGAGGTCAACTCATCAGTAGCTAAAGCAAAGAAAACCAGCTTGAAATGGAGGCTTTTACAAAGAGCTCTCTTATTCTTTGAACTGTTCACTTCACTTCCCAAGTCTACCTCCCAAGTGACTGGCTGTACAAGTATCTTCATTAGTATTAAAAATTCTATGACTGCCTGTAAGAAGCTAAAATGCCTCAGGTATACACTGAACAGTTATGTATGCTCTTTCAGAGGAAACCAAAAATAATTGAGAAGGCATGTACAACTAAAATGAATCAAGTTGCTCATCAGCTGAGCAAAAGCCAGAATTTAGCTTAAGATCCATGTTTTGAAATTTTTCAAAACCAAAGAATGTATTGAAAGTCTTCAGTTTGCTATGCTAAAGAACAGAGACCAGCTATGGAGTTAAAATTGAAAGGATCAAATCCATTTTTAAGGTCCCATACGTTAGGACCTCTGCCGCTACTACTGGAAAACTGAGCATGGAGCTACAAATGAAGGCTACGATGGCTTTTCATTCTTTTTTGTGGCGGGATGCCAGCTCGCATCATCTGAAGATCTGTACCAATATTTCCTGTTTTTATTTCTGATTTGTAAATTTAGAAATAAAACGTTGCCCCTAGCAATTCTCTTTTGGAAAGATAAATATAGAATAAGGATATTGTATAAATATTTTTCTCTGACTCTCATATAAAAAAGAAAAAAAGTGAAATTAGATCCTAGCCTGTGTAAGCCAAGTGCAAACTAGGACAAGGTTTGCCAGAAAGGCTCACGGGTACTACTTATTGAGGGTAAGTCATTCCAATACTAAGGATTAATGAAAGGAACAAAACCAAAAACATATGGAAAAACAGAAAAATATACCCCATCGGCCAAAATTAATCATAATGTCTGCTTCTCCATCATGTATTCGGTTAAATCTCAGCGGTGTGACATCACTCCAGACTTGAAAGGCTCGGGCAAAGGCATCATCTACTGTCTCGGGATCCAAATCCGGGGTATAGCCTATAATCCTTCGAGGTAAAAGGAAGAGTTAAGAAACACATAAGCCTCCTCCCAGTATTTGTTGCTTACTGATCTTAATGCTGAACAGACTTGGAAAGGGGTTAAGAGGTAACACTGCTCCATGTGAGGTCTGGACTTCACGCTGCTTCAGAGGCGTGTTTAGATGTGGCACTTACTATTTATTTTCCTTTGGAATCGACACAGCACCATGAATTATTTAGACAGAGGCTGTGAAAGTTGCGTGGCATTGGCCGTGCACAAAATATTCAGGGATTTGCATCGGTGCTGGCAAGACAACACCTCATGTTCTTTCACTTGGTTAGATGTGAGACTGACATTTTTGGGACCTACATAATGAGCTCACAGGTCATGCTCTCACTTTAGACCTGAACATACCAGCACATCCCTGATTCATAAGATTTAGCTGCCAGAAAAAAAAGCTCAATATAATTCTGAAAGTCTCAAGGCTGGATTGCTTTTCCTCTAATATCAAGAAAAAAGCAGCCCTTCTCCCTCACCTTCATAACTAGCTATGTATTGTTTTATGCCAAGTGAATATTAAGTCTCCACCAGTGCGTTGGTTACACTGGTGGTAGGATATATGAGGAAGCACGAGGTTAAAGCATGTGGGATAAAGCCCTACACCTGACTTAAAAAAAGGGAAAACTCATAAATATATATATATGTATTTTAATTTATATGTGCTGATTGGACTTATTAGTGCCTTGTATTACAGCCAGCTAACAGCTGTGTAAAGAAAAGTTTCTGACCCTTTTCTGCTGTTGTGTGTAAGGGATGAAACTACTTCACGCGTAGGGATAACATTATCAGAGGAGGCATAGCAGCCATATGGAGCTGTGAGAGCTGCCACAGGTTTTTTCAGCATTCATTAAATGGTCCCAGAATGCAGGATGTGTTGAGTCGTAACTCGTGAGGCAGCAGCACACCAGGTCATGCACCTAAGACAAATTTGCTGTTTGTTCTGTCCTGCCAAAGGTTCTGTCCTAGCCCACTTGAGCCAATGGGATGTTTTTATTATGGACTTCAGTAAGAGCTATATTGGTCCATAACCCTCTAGGGCAAGAGTTAAAAATGAAAATATGCTGAACCTATTGCAATAGGTTTGCTTTAAATCATTTCACCTGACCTCTAACTGCTGCTCACATCTATGTGCTTGGTCTGTGAGGCAATTTTGAGGCTGCTTAGATCCCCAAACAACGGTGTGATGGCACAGCCTTCTTTCATTGAGGCTGAAATCCCTTGCATTTGCCATAGTACAGGGTATGGAAACAGTGGATTAATTAAGCGTGGTGCTTTGCCAGGCTGTGGCAATTGACTGCAGCTTAGCAATTAGAAATTTCTGTGTTCATAAGTGGGCATTTCTGAACTCTTAGAAATAATGCATATACTGGGCATACTATTTTAATACTATGTTGCCTAAATTTTAATACTATATTGCCTAAGTTTTCATGTTCCTCATGTTGTTAGATCATCTGTTTAATAGGGAAAGATCTTAGTTTTAAATTTGGTAGAATTGTTTGCTCCCTTTGTTGCATACTACTTTTTTTCTTATTGGCTGGCCACAGAAGGTGAATTTCATTTCATTGGGTTCGTGATTGTTTAATACTGTAAGCTGATAAGCAAATAATGCTTGTTTTATTTTAAAGTTTATTTGGTGATCTCCATTTTTATGGCTGCTGAATGTGGAGGACTGTGTCCTCCTCCACATCCTCTACAGTTTGTAAGTCTTGCAGTCCCACAAAGCACATGGGACTGCTGCTCTAGATCCCGTAGGATGCTTGCAGCAGAGCGGAGAAAACCAAAATCTCTTCAGTTCCATCCAGAACCAGAAAACTGAGTTTTAGATGATTATTCCTGAACCTTTACAATTAGAAATTTCAATGTTTGCTCAAGCATCTAGGAGTTGTCCAAACACAAGGAGATCATAATTCAAGGAATCCTCTGTAGGCTGCTAAACAACTTCCCTGCTTCAAAGTGCCTTGTTCAAAGGCACTACTTCTTAAAAGTGCTCTGGTTACGTACGAGCAACACCCCGCATCGTCAGGCAGTACCTGTATGTTATGTGGTTCTTTTCCCATTTTGGCTTTCTTGGAAAGAAGTTGTAATTGGCCACATCTGGGTTACCACAGCGGGGTTTCTTCATCGTCTCAATTGTATTTTGATCCAAGTCTCCTGTTTCGGGCAGCCCAAAAAATTTCTGCATTTTCTTCAAGGTATCTTTCAGTACAAATAAATTGCAATTGTCTTTTGGGCATCCATAGTACTTATTCAGGTATTGCTTGAAGGGAAAAAAAATAAGCACAGAACAAAAACTTTAAGATTCATAAAAGTGATAGGTAATCATTACAAATACAAACTGTGATTCCATGTTAGCTTTCCATCTGTAATTTGCAAGTTTTCTTTTCAAAATTCCTATTAGTAACCGAGATACCAGCAGAATCGCCTTAATTGACACAAACCATCCTTGATCACGCAACATTGCTAATTAAGCAATCATTTCCACTTTTAGCTATCACCTTTACTTAATGAATTGCTTTATTAATAAGTAGAGCATAGAGCTTTAATGTAAAACTACAAAGTAAAAATGAGTTTATCTTTTTTGGTTTCCTTATGATGTATAAATCTGCTTACAGTTTTAGATTTGGTGTATTTTTTTTTTCCTGGAAGACTCTGAGGATTATTGAGAAACTTGTCAAGTTAAGGTATCAAAGCAATCACACAAATGAGAGCACATTAATTGAAAATGAAAAAACAAACAAACAAACACAAAACAGCATTGTTTATTCAAACCACATAAAGCTATTTAAATGTTGTGTGTGTTTGGTTTTGAGTCAGCTGTTGCAAAGACTTTTGAAACATCTCAGTTGCCTGGACAGAGTGGCCAAACAATATCGGCATGCTTTAAAAACCATCGAGTGCTCCAGCAATTGTTAGGCTGGGCCTTTTGGTGTGTCTGTGGTGACAGATGACCATGTTTTCTCTCCTTAGAAAACAGTGGTCGTAAAGCATTAAAAAGGCAGCAGAAGTCCATTATTTTGATCTCTTCTCCAAAATAACATCCACCCAAGTCTTTTTCAGTTCCCATTTTGATTGTCAATCACCTGATTTAGTCACCTAATTAGGAGATGTAGCTCAGTTAAAAAAGAAAGAAAGGAAGAAAGGAAGAAAGGAAGAAAGAAAGAAATGAGGCAAAGAGCAGGTGAGGCATCAGTTCATGCCTTTGAGCCTCTGGATGCAGTTTGCAGACACACCACTGTGGTTCCACTTGTGTTAAATCTGCCTCCTGTGATGTGCTGCCCCATCCCTGAAAGTCTTTAAAAGACGTTTAGATGTAGAGCTTAGGGATATGGTTTAGTGGGGACTGCTAGTGTTAGGTCAGAGGTTGGACTCGATGATCTTGAGGTCTCTTCCAACCTAGAAATTCTGTGATTCTGTGATCCCAGAGGGGCAGGGGGGCAGTCTGTTCCCTGGTAGCACTTACAGTTCAGCAGCCTTACTTTTCAAATATGTGCTGATAAACGCTGTATTTATGTTAAACTAAACTGAAGGTAGGCAGCTGTGGCCCTGAGGATCCATACGTGTTCCCCACCTTCTGTGCAGTACACAAGTGAGCTCACACAAACAATTTAGGGTTTAGTAGTTTTTTCTCCTTAAATTCAGCATTGACTGCCAGAATAACTGAACTTCCTCAGGCAGAGACCAACCCTGCAGGAATGTCTGGCAGCCTCTAGCACATGGTGAGAGCTGCCATGAAAACATTGCCATTCCAAGTAACAGCGTGACCCCTCACACAAAGCAAAGAAGAAAATTTCCACTTATATCTCCAGCAACTGTGTAAAATCCTTAATCAACTCTATTCCTAACTGGAGATTAACAGATATGGCCAAACAGGCTGCTGGCTACTTAGGGGTGTTGGCTTCAGCGTTGGGATCCAAACTGAATTTCGGAAAACCTCTAGTTCAAGTTGTTGCCATTGCTTGGACTGTTAGAAAGGCCAGCTCAATCACATTGTTCAGCACAGGTACAGCTTTAGATTGCTGGATGCACATCCGCACTGAAGAGTAGATAAATGGATTCAGGTGAAGATGCTAGTTTGGGAGCATCCTGAATGCTAATTACCTACTGCCATCTAATAATTTTCTTTCACAGAGTCCAAACAGCTTGACTAACAGTCTGGTGCTGTAGGCTTTATCCAACAGTGAACTTTGCCATTCTCTTCTATGTGCACAGAGATTTCAGGAACCGCAGGCTGCAGTTTAGGGTTGCTTTACTGTGTGCCTAGCTCTAAAGGGAGTGCTACAGCCATGTCCAATGGCAGGTGTTCCCAAACTGCTGTGAGGGCATCCCACACTGGTGCTGAGCGAGGCACAGAGCTCAGGGATGCTGTGGCCGGTGATGCTGCTAGACAGAAAGGTTACCAGTAACACAGGAGAGGAAGAAGCATGCTGCAGGTACTGTACCCAACATATTAACTACAAATCCATGGCAGGAAAGAAACCCAAATAGATAAGGTAAAGGTGTACTTTCCAAAAATGTATCTGAAATATTATAGAGAATTATCTTTAACCAAGGAATCCAAGAAGTTTGACAGAATGACAGCACATGTGAATCTTTGTGATTTGAGTTATTTCCGAGGGAAATCTTACTTTATGTAGTTAATTGACTGAATTTCACCCAGAAGATGGGGGGTAAGACCTCTACATCAGCAAAACAGGAAGGGATATTTGATGATTGCAGTTGGTCAGGACATGGATTGCACCAACCTTTTTGTTAAGTCCTGGAGTACCTCATTCTACCCTGCCTAGGAAATGGCTCGGAGTTTACTCAGAGAAAGGATTTAATCAAGATGTTACACCATTTCCTTCAGGAGGTCCTCCAGTCACCTCCTGACTAAGCATAGACTATGCTAAGACTTTATGATTTTTATAACAATGTCTTCTGATGTGGTATTTCTCCAGTGAGGGCTGCAGCACTGGCAAGTAATGGTTTCACCATTGCTACCAGTAAGTCTCTGCTCAGAGCTAGTGGGGCCTTGTGGCTTTCTGTGCAATGCACCAAGAACGTGATCAAACAGACCTATTTAGAGCATCTGCTCCTATCCTGATTGTAATGTAGTTTTGATATTTTTTGTCTTACCCTCTGTTTGTATCTGCCAATGACGTACCATGACATAGCACAGACTGTACATCAGAACTGAAGTTTACTGAAGAAGCAGGATGCTGCTCTTGCCATTTTAGGTTTGCAGGCATGGTATAGAATGAAAAAAATAGAAAATGAGGCATGATAAAGAATTGTATTTGGTAGGATTCTAAATAACAAGCTAACCCCCTCTCAGTTTTTCCTAAAATGGAGATTTTAGTGAAGATGAGAAATGAACATAACCAGCTGTTCTATGAGGAGAGAATCCTGAAGGAAATGTAGTGTCTGTGTAAACCACATCTTGGCCTAGGCTGCGAAATTCAGTTTCCCCAGAGTCAGCAGGGAGCTGTGGTGATGAGGAATTTTGATCCAGCCCATTAATGAAACGGGGTCCAGCTGCAACATAGCAATTTGTGTCCCGATGCTGAGTGCTGGGGCTGTGCGGGTGGAGGGGGTGAGAGAAAGGCAGCCAGTGAGCTTTACCCAGGGACACAACCAGAAAGACAAAGAAGAAGTGCAGTGTTAAAGCAGCTTGTAATTTTCCTCTGAGTACACATAATAAATAGGTTGTTTGAAAGAAACAGAGACGAGGGGAGATGTGGATTGCTGTTATTGAATAAAAGCCTGACTGTGTCTAAGAAAATAGATTATTTCAGGGTGGTTAAATTACCATTAGACATGTCTGACCCCACTCTCCTCTCCCACACATGCTGCCCCCCATCCCCTGGCTGCCATGCTGCCAAGACAAAAGCCTGGGTGAATGTGTTTAGTTAAGGGCTGAGGAGTGCCCTTTTTGGGTCTGTTTTGTCTGTTTTTCTTAAACTTTCCACGACAGCCCCCATCTGGAAAGTCTCTCTACCCTCCCCCAGACCTTCTTTAACCTGGCAAGCTTTCCCAGGATGCACACCAGCTCCTCAAGAAAAGTGACCAACGTTCAAGCCTCTATATACTAAAATAAGAATAATTTATCTCAATCTTTCTTAATATGGGATCGCTGCTGAAGAAGAGAGATATCTATAATTTACATGCTAAAATAAGGTTAATCCATCTCAATCTCCCCTTAAATGGACTTTCCCATAATGTCACTTTTATGAAGGTCCACAGGGCTAAAATCAGGTTAGAATAAAACGCTGTAGAGTTATGGCCATAATTTGCTAATGTCACTTTCAAAAATCCAAACTCCTTTTTTTTTTTTTTTTTTTTTTTTTTTGTTCGAGATTGAATTTAGAAAAGACTATTTCTTTAAATGTCTGAGTTTTTTTGTTTTTTTTAGTCAGAAGTAGTCATAAGGGCTCATGAAACTCGAGCTAGCTTTCAATTGTAATTGTCCCTTAAAGCTGTTTATGCAATGCACAGCAAACAATCTGAGAGCAGAGTCCTGAGAGCTGGGTGATGCATGCATTAAGCCCAGGTTTACATAAGTGAGTCTCAACAGCCCTCCGTTCTGTTTGATTTAAGTCAAAAATCAGACATTTCTATTTGCTCTTTTCCCCTCTTACCATTGGAATCTGTTGATTACAGCCATGATGATTTAATGACATTATTTTGTACGTTATACATTCAGACTTAAGAAAAAACAAAAAAAAAAAAACAAAAACAACAAAAAACCACAAAACAAACCAACTTTCTTTGCTGTCTTTAAAATTTTTAAGAGAGGAAACATTGCTTGGCTCTAGTTTTCCCTTCTGAAAGCTGATACCTTTGCTCGCTAGCGAGCGCTTCCAGAGACTCTAGAGAGAGAATGCTGCAGTCATTTCCTAGCCCCAGCTGAAAGAAGAAAGAAACATCTGCTTATGAAACAACAATATAAATCTGAAGCAAAGATGAAACCAACACTTACCACTGCTAGTTCTTTGTCTGTTTTTGGAGTGCTGTCTCCCGGAAACTTAATGATTGGTGACGGTGCAGCTAAAGTTTTGCTAAAAAGATACACTTGGATTAATAGGACTTTAAAAACTAAGCCAAAGACAATGTGAGTCTTCATTCTGCCTAAACTTGTGCTGTCCTCTTTGGAAAAAGCTTTTTCCTGACTGCCTGTCAGTTACTTTAGCTGCACAGTACACCAGTTGCTTATATACACATCTTAACTCTCTGCACCGTTTTCTCTTTTGCTTGCTCTAGCAATTCCTTTGTATGTTTAAAACATCCAGATGCGCAGTCTCAAGCTACCACAAGAGGAAGTCTGAAAACTAGTGGAAACATGAGAAAAGGCAGTTACCAGATGTGATTGCTGTGATTTTAAGGTAGCAACAGGCAGATACTCATTACTCCTGAAAGAGGCACATTTTTTTCTTCATTTGCATGTATGAGAGCAGTTAGTAATGCCAGAGAGCAGCAAAAGGCAAGACCATACTTCATATTGAAGTGTCCGATGTAAATCTTAAATTTAAAAAACAAAACAAAACAAAACGTTTTCCTGCTGAAGTATTTGCATTATTTTTAGCCCATATTCTTGCCACAGACATCACAACCTGCCTTAGCCATATATATGGTTACACTCCTACCCCTCAGTAACCACTTGGATCACGTACTTTGAGGCAGCCCCTTCATGGAGCGGTGCGAGGCTTCTCGTCCCCCTCCTGCTGCACAAGCCCCGGATCTGTGTGCGTGGGGCTCACCGGCACGGGGCACTGGCACCACTCCCTCCCTGCTCGGTGCAGAACGTGGGTGCCGAGCTCTGGGTGAGACTCTTGGGGCCGGATCGGTGTGGTGTTTGTAGCCAGCTCGAGGCTTTGCCACCATGTGTGTGGCGGGTCACCTTTGACTCTCTGTGGGGTAAGAGAGAATTGGGCAAATTCTCCAATGAGAAGTTGTGCTCAACGGCTGGAGTTGGGGGAATTGTGCCAAATTCAGGGCTTGTGGCGTGAGTGTGGCCCATTGGTGCAGCTGCCTTCATCTGAAATTTTGGTGCAAGTATGGCCACTGTCATGGCTAAGCTTCTTACTCTGTCCTTCACAATATCGCCAGCTTGGAGGTGTTATTACAAGCTAAATGTTATTCTAGTTGAACGTCCTCAATCGTAGGGGCTTTCCTCGTGAGTTTTTAAGATGGGAGGCTGGCAATTCTGCATGAATGCAAACTGTGTTCTGGCCAGCCAGCTGGCACGGAGCAGTTCCTATTAAACTCAAGTGCAGCCACCAGGGTTCCTCTGAGCCCTATGTCAGGAGGGCTGCAGCACCTTTCCCCTAAATGTTGTTGAGCAAAATGCATCTGGATACAACGATCTCTACCAAGTAGGGCTCTTAATGAAAAGGAAATATTTTGCTGGTGTTCGGTTATGTGTTAACAATACTTTGGGATTTGATATTGACAGTTCTTCGACTTAACTAACGTGGAGCTGTTCTGCCAGCTGCAGCCCATCGCCTGTGAACCAAATGATCGATTTCAAACTGGGGGCCAGGCACTTCAGGGAGGAGCATTCCCAGGAGCTTTTGCTGCCCATGCAGCTCTGGTGAAAAGCAGGCACTGCAGCTGTATGGCCAGCCACTGGCTGAACCAGCCGTGGGAAGCAGCACGTAATGCTCGAGGAGAAGAAGGAGCTGCAGGAGCTTTGAACATGAGTGGGGCTCTCTTTGTAAGCAGGTAGCTCTCCCACCCTTCACATATGATCCTAAAAGCACCTGAGTTACAATGAACGACTTTCCCCTAATGGTTCAGCTTTGAAATTACATCCTCTTCTTTTCCAAGCGTTGCCTTAATAAATGGCAGCTCTGAAAATGTGATCACGTTTTTCCACAGCCCTGCTTTTTGTTGTGGGGAACGGCTCTCCTGCCTTGTTTGTGATGACAGCTTCTATTTGGGTCTGGCTACACAAAACTGCAGGAGAGCAAAAGCTAGGAAAGACTCACTAGATGTGCCAAGTTACTCTTATCTTATCCTTAATGAAGCAAGTAAAAATATTGCGTGCTATGCTGCAAGGCTCTGCAGTTATCTCTGCTGTGGAGTACGTCGAGGGCTGCTGTAAATCTTAAAGCATACAAGCCACGTCATTTCTGTAGGAGCTTTCATGTCTTGTAAGATGGCTTAGTAGCTTTTGCTTTGAAGGGTACTGCAGTGAAGCCGTTTGAAGCCAAGTGTGTCCTGGCACTTTCCCCTTGTGCTTGTAGGCCTCCCTGAAGTCTTAGGAATGCCCAGACATTCTCCACGTGTCCCAGTGAATGAGGAATCAGAAACGGATGGGGACACTTGTGAATGGGCTGTGAGATCCCTGCAGCTTGAGAATCTCGCTGTATTTAGTTTCTTATCTTTGCCAGCAGTAGGTGTAGGGCACCTTTTAAATACGGTTTCTTAAAAAAAAAAAAAAAGCAACAGATGTGGATCTGCTGTGGAACAGTGTTTCTCACCTTCAGTTGGGGTTTGCTGGCAAACTGCTTTCCTGGGACAGCTTCAGCTGGCGAGCAGTTATGTGAGTTATGTGCAATTAGGAAGCATAATGGGCAATGGAATACTGGATTTAGGGGCACTGGGGAGAACCTGGATATTGACTGTTCCCTGAAAGGTGGTGTCATCCATTATCACATGGGAGCAGTAGCAATTCACGAGGTCCTAGCCAAGAGTAGAAGTCCTAGCATTGCATCACTAAGCTTGGGATAAAATGTTTCTTGTTTCCTTATGCTTCTCTTTGAGTTCCATAGGACCATCCTGTTCTCACAGGGCTATGGAGGTGATGTTTTTTCAGGTGAGGACTGCAGTGATGCTAAATCCTGGGAGTAGGGAGCTCCTCTTGCTCTTGGGCCTCAGGGCTGCCTTTGTTTTGAGCCCGTGGTTGGGCCGGATGACTTCCAGAGACTGTTACAGCCTGAATTACTCCATGGTCCTACCAGTCTGCTGAATTTGAAACGGCACGCTATGGTGTGTTTTCTGTTCTCAGATAAGCCCTTAAACACCTGAGTTGATATATTCTGATATTTACAGAGTACAGTTTGACTGCTGTTAATGTTTACTTCATAACTGCTCCTTGTCGTTCCAAGCTCTGAAGAGGTTTCCTCTTATGCTGGCTGGCAATTAGTGAACTGATTCCTGGAAGGTAAAAGGAAGGGGAAAACAGTAAAAAGCCAATGAAGAGGCAGAAGAATAAGCCCCCCTGAGAAGGTACCATAAGGCCATCTACCTGCTTCATGGAAGAGCTGAATCATCTCTTGCCTTAATACTCACTCTGCAAGATACTTTTGTCCATGCACAGAGTTGCTACCTCTGGATTAGCTACAGAGAGCGAACACAATTACAAGCACATCTACAAGCTTTATGTGCTTCTGGAAAAAAATCATGCCAATGTTGCATATAACTTCCACGTTAGATAAGACATTTATGCAACATACACATTAATTTATCTCTCCTGAGTCATAGAGAGCTGCTCTCCAGTTATTGTGTGTGTTTCAGGTCAGAACCACTCCATGTTGAGGTTTTAAAACCATTTACTTTATAAGTAAGGTGCCAGATTTGCTTTCTAAGTGCCTACTTTCATGCATTAATAGGAACTGTATGGCAGAAACCACACATTCTGAGATGCCAAATGCCTCTCTTGAGGGCATACTTCAGTAATAACAGTAAAAAGGGAATCATGATGTCTTGTGTTATTGAGCCATAAGCTACATATCTTAGTAGATCTGGCTGTGATAAGAGACATATGAGTATGCATGAACATGCTGCTTTTATCAAAGGATTTTTCTGTTTCCAGAAAATTATTTTTTAAATGTTTCAGGAGCACTCAGCAGTTTCATGATTAGACTTCAGATGGTGTCCTGGGTAATTTGCTGACAGAGTAGTCAACCTTCCAGAAATACACTGTAGCAATTCCTCCTGTCACTAATTCCAAAATTATATCAAAAGCTGATGATTTCCTGGTGGTTTCAGAGCAAACGTTAGGCAGAGTGTCAGCGAGCACAGTCCACAGGAGGATGATGGATTTATTCTTAGTGGCTTTTTCATTATTCATAGTGGGTTTTTATGTTTTAAATTGCTTCTTGCCACATGTCTGACTTGTGGGGTGCTGCAGTAGAAAGTTGCAAGGTTCCCATGGTGGTGCCAGCGTGAAGCCCCCCAGCCTGAACCTGGGGCACACAGGGCTCATTTATCCACTCACTGCTATTTCCTAGCAGTACCTCGGCTGAAGACGGACCATCTATGCAGGTGGTGTTAATATACAAGGAATACATTCCTCTGGTGTTTTGCACAGGGAAGGCGCCGAGCTCCAAGCATCTGCCGTTCTGCACCTGGAAAAGAAGTGGGGGGTGCCGGCGGCAGATGACTGATGGAGACAAGTGGCCGTGTAGGAACAGAGAAAGACATAATCTTAGCAGTTTGTCTGTTTTAGTCAAGTTGTCTCCGGAAAGCAGTGGTTAGTCACAGCAGCGCCCATTTGAGTTTAAAGGGATTAATAACTTCAGCAAGAATTAATTTATACCGCAGTTAAGTGAGCTCCTGTAAGACACGTATGGTGAAGAGTTGATCCTAACAGAGCGTAAGCCTTAAACATCCACATCATTTATTATCTGGATGTGCCCTCTGCCTGCTCAGCGGCTGGCTCAACCCCTGTGATCCAATTCAGCGTATCTGACCACCACACGAGGGAGTCTTTAAACTTGGGAAATCGGTGCCTGCGGGTGTGTGCGTGCATGGAGGGGGGAGCACGGAAAAACGTACAAAGGGTCAGCAGTTGGTACCAGATGTGATTTTCAGCATTTAAGGTAGCAATTACATTGTTGCTTTTGTTTCTCTCATCCCTTCCGTTTTGGGAAGTTGGGTCCTAAGGACGTGAAGTTCCTTTGACACATGGATTTGGTTTGTTAGCTTGCTGCTAAATTAGAAATGAATTTTTAGTAAATCCGTTACCTCAGGACAAGGCGTTTTGCACTACATTTGTTCATTATGCTTCTGCCTGAACCAGAAATTCCTGCTTGGGACCTCAGCTGGTGTTAACTGGCATTGCAAAGCTCCTGTTGGGTGAATTAGTTCAGCAGAGACATGCTGAACTACCTTGGTCAAAACCCAGGCGTACGTGTGTCACCCATACAAACTTCTGTGTGCCTACTTAGCACTGCCAGCTATCCTAGAGAAGGGTTAAAATGCCAGCTCCTTGGGTAAATTCCACTCTTGTCCCTGCACATTTTCCTGGTGTATTTCTGGCATGTTTTAAGTACTTTTATTTCAAGTATGTGCTAGGATGAAGGGACATCTGCTGAGCTTTGAATCAAGACCGAAGTCCTGATGCTGCAGTATTTGCTTAAGTTTGGTAAAGTCGGCGTGATCATAAGTAGCACTGGGGATGGATCCTGCTGTCCATATTGATGCTGGCTTGTTGTTGGTGGAGAGCTACGTAATTCCTGCTGCCTGAATTTCAGAGAGCCCCCAAGGAGCACGCCCCTGAGTGACCCAATTACCAGGTTGCAGGAAGGTGCACGTTACCTACAAACAGCGCCACGCCAAAGCTGGGCTGTTCCCCACTGCTCACGTGTTCATGGCCGAGATCTTTGTTGGAACAACCCCGAGCAGGTCAGAATAACAGGTCTGCTGGCTTTGCTGCCGCTGCCGAGCCGCCGCTTGTTGATAGGCACTGTACGTCTCACTTGTCATTATAATGCTACGACTCAGACACCGAGGGGCCTTAATTAATGACTTTGAAGATCTGGTCTTTTATAATTCATGGCAGAACTTTAATTAAAATCAAATATATAGCAGTTGAACTAGCAAAGGATTTAAAGTGCACAATCTTTGATGGAGAAAGTGATTCCCTCTGACCACCAGCGCTGTATGCTGAATGCAAATTCTGTTTCATTACAGCACTCGGAGAACAGAATGAGCTTTTTTCAAAACAGAGAGCTCCCTGTTGTTATAGACTCTGGAAAGTGGTAAGGCCAAGGGGCCTGTAGTCATTTGATTTCCCCCTCCTTGCTCCCTCTTTCTAAAATCCTCATATATTTTACATGTCTGTATTAGTCAAAAAAAAAAAAAAAAAAGGACATAAATTTGTAAAATGCTTACGTTCTCCTTATTTATACAGATGGTGTGTAAAAATGCTGTGTATGGATCAGGTACTCACTCTAGGACTCTTGTGAAGGCAATGAGTGAATTCTTATTGCACATAAAGGGAAACTGAACCACCGTTTTCAGCCAGTGAAGGGGAAATTAATGTATTTTTGAAAAATTCAGCATAGTGCAGTGATTGATTACATTTTTTTCTGGCCTATGTTATGTTAGCTGAACTTAGGCAAATATGTAACAGAATACATTCCTCTAGATCATAAGTAGTGCCACAGAATGTGGTTCTCTTATGGCAAGTTAATTTGCTTCAGTTTGGTTTTACTGTGTACTGTGATTCACCTGAATTTCATATCAAGTATGTTTTATCTAGGGGACGTACATTGCTGTCCCGTTACTGCAGTGAAGTTCTTAGAATGGACTCTTGTTGCTTTCTTTGCCTTCTTAGGGTAAAAATTCAGAGGACGTTTGTGGCTTTGATTTTATAGTTGTAGGATTGTGTTTTAAGGATTATTGTCTGGTCTGCTAAGGGGTGGGCCTTCCTTTGGGGTTGCTGAGTTTCCCCATCCTGTGTATGGAGGCCAGTCCGTGATCTTACCTCCAGAAACAAGAAACCTAAACTACCTGTTACATATACAAAAGCTAATAGGCTGAACGGAATTTACAGCTGAGCAGATTTAAGGGAAATTGATCAATAAGTCACATCAGGATCTTTCACAGAAGAAATTGCCTTGAGAGATGAATAATGGAAAAGGTAGCATTTGAATAAGTTAGTCACTGCAAGCTGGCGAAAATGCAGAAATTACTGGCTATGGAAATGGTTTAACAGTAGGAAACTACAATTCACAAATAATTTTTCAACAGTTGATAAAAAAAAAATGGGTTTAATATATTTTGAACGTAATTCAAACATCTCTAGTTGACATCTTTACAGCGGCAATAATTTCTGTTATAAATACCAAAATAGAAATAAATCTTACAAACTAACTTCCCTGGAAAGGCGAAGGTACCTGATTTCCTCAGTGGTTGTTCCTGGTAATGTTGCAAAAATGTGGTCAGTTTTATGTTACTGACTTCTCACACAGTAATTCAACCTGCTGCTGTAACTGCTGCTAAATCCTGGGTGCAACTGGAGGGAAAAGGTTTATCTGGAGTTTTTCTTTGAGTTGTATCGGCAGCTTGCTGTGTTAAAGTATGTGTAATCCAACTGCAGCTTATTTACTGATTGAGCAACGTTTCGTGGCATTGTATTAGAAAAACTTTGGGTTGCTTTCAGATGAGATATGCAGGAGTGTGCTCGCTGTCTGTACCAGGGCTGTTTGGGCAGCTGCAGGCATTGCACAAATCACAGGGGCTGGCTGGTGAGTAAACTGTGGATTTTATTTAGCCAACGGAGGCTCATGGATTTTATTTGCTGACTTACTTTCTGGTATTATTAGGCATCAAGGTCAACTTATTTTCCTTTAATAAGACTGCTAGGTTGTTGGTCCATCACAGAGCGCTCAGGAGCAGCACCACAACCTCAGAGATGCCAAAAAGGAGGAAAAAACCAAGAGACCAGTGGGAATCCCAAAGGCGAGAAGTGAGGAAAGCCTAAGAGCCCCGTCTGCTTACAAGGGGGATATTGAGTTCAAAGGAAACCTCCATCAGGCAACAGCCTGCACCAGCGGCACCACCTGCCTGTCCCTCAGCCGTCTGCACGGCCCTTAATGCGGGAAGGGAATAAAGGCAGCATTTTAATGGGCAGTGGGAATGTTGCTGCAAAGGGATTAAATTCCAACTTTTTGTCTTTTAACATTTTTATTACTCTTCCGATGCTTTTTATGGGCTGTTAATTTCTTTCATGCTTGACCATTATTAATACAGGGCAAATAAATGGCTAAACTACTTCCAGAGGCAACTTGATGGGCCATAGAGGATGTCTACATTTTCCTGACAGGGAGACTGATTCTAGGGCCATTTGCACAGGTTTGATGCTGTTTTTTATTCCTTATTTTAAGGTAATTTTAAATAATGCTGCTACTGCTCCACACAAAATCTGGATCACATTTTTCTGTGTTTAGAAAGAGCCAAAGTGCTTAAGGTTTTACTCTGTGATCTAAATGGAAATTTACTTTGTTTTTATTTCTTCTGGTCCCCCCCATGCCATGATGTCATGTACAAGGCTTTGTATCAGCAGTTATGATCATAAGTAAATCAATCTGTGTTTTCCGAGGAAAGTAAAATAAGCAGTAGGAACTTCTGTGTGCTATGATGGATTAAAAGGCATTACTGAAAGCAGGCCATCCTCTATGCTGGCGCGGCAGTGTTACTAAGTTTTCTTTATTTTTTATTATTTTTTAATTAGTATTACCATCATTGATGGAGTCATCTTCCTGTTCCAGGAAGGGATATGCTTCAAAATCCAGCAAGTCCTCTCGCTTTCAGCTCTTCACATGGGGAGGCTCTGCAGCCTCAGCAGTCCAAGTTAATCCTCTTCTACTCCTTATCTCCTCAAGAGCTTTGGGTAGAGCAGTCCCCAGGTCACCTGGGCTGAGACACGATGTTTTACTGCCAATGCTGGTTTTACTCTGGATGCTGCTTTACCGAGCTTTTGTCCACTGCTCTGGTGGCTTGTGCCCACCCTCTGCAAAGCTCTGTCGAGTAATTCGCAGATCAGAAGTCTGTAACCTTTAAAAAAACAACCTTGTGTTCTCAGGGGGAAGGTTGGATGTTTAGGCTTCTTTTGGGAATTAAATAAGACTATTTATTTTGGTCTACAGAGATCTCATCAATTAAGACAAGAAGCTTTGTTACACCATTGGTCTGAGACCCAAACCCTTTTGGAGCACGGTGACACTCATATTTGCTGCTGGGGGTCATGCATAAAGTAATCTGGAACATATTTCTTAGAGAACTGATCCAATACCTTTTGTGAAGACAGAATTTATTTTTTGCTCAACTTAACGATACCTGAGTTTGGGGGAAGGAGGGCTCTTTAGTTGTCCCAGCTTCTCAGATGCCTTACTAGGTTTTGCACTGTGTCCACTGGAGATTTGTGCACATGAGCTCTTCCAGTTTTTTGCTCCAGAGAGAACAGGCCCAGATTTCCTCCCAGAATTCACTCTTTTAAGGAACAGCTGCATTTATGTTGCTTACTACGATTTACTTCTACAGTGCTTTGCGCTAAGCTATTTCATAGGTACAATAGCTTGTAAGTACAGAAACTTCCATTTTTGTTTGATTTACTTAAGCTCCTCAAGTTTGTGTTTCCAGTGAAGCTGATGAAATAGTTGCAAGATGCTCTTTAAGGCTTCCCAGCACTGTGTATGGAGCCGGGGCTTGTAATGTCTCAGGATTTCGGAGTTCTGATATGGGGGAAAAATGGAAGATCATCCTCAGCCTTCTGGATTTAATTCTAATCAAGAAAAACTATTTATATTGAAGTCAGATGAAATTCTAATAATCTGTGATGTTGCAGATTACAAGATGCTGCCCTCATCGCAGTGAATCTCTGACTTAATACAGTGATTCAGGAAAACAAGTCTTAGCTTTGTTTACACTGCTTTCTGTTTTATTGCAGTTATCACGAGAACTGATTCATGGCAATCTTTTGTTATTAATGCGAATATACAGATCTGAATCAACAAAATATGCATGGATATGGCTTATTTCAGTGCATGTCTCTAGAGGAATTGATGACTTTACACCTCGTAGGTTGCACAAGCCTCCTTATATCCTTGTTCATTTTTTTGGATTGCTTTACACAACAGTAATTCTTGTTTTTCTTACATGCAGGCAGCAGAAAAGGCCAAATACATTGATGTATTTAATCCTCCTAGTTTTAGGAAATGCAGCACACCTGATATAACTGTGAAAGAAAACCCAGCTCTGGTAAAGGTGGTGAAGGGAAGGATCTGTATCTTCCATCAAACTTTTTAGCAAGCTGTAACAGGGAATATTGCAGCTTTAGGGGAAGAATCAAGACTTTGATGGATCGGAAATTTGGTTATTTATTTTCTTATCTTCTTTTTTTTATTATTTTTTATTTTTTAAACTGTATGTGCCACTTGCTACACCATGTCCATCCTTGTGGGATGGTAACCAAATTATTAACAGTTTATTCAAGATTTGGAACTTTTTTCAAATCACAGGGTCTGACTGCCAAAGGCACTTTATTCTTATGGCCTCAATTTGACAGAGCACTTGGGCGCTTGTTTGTACTCAATACTCATGTGAAACAAAAGAGATCAGTCATATATTTAAATGCTGGATTGGAATGTATTTGCTGGGAGAAAATTAAATGCATTTATCACTGCAAAGGATGTAAATTCTCTACTGTCAACTTCTAATGGGCTGAAGTTCAGTCAAAAGAATAGCACTGCTTATAAACAGTGTGAAGAGCAAAGCAGGCGGAATGGCACGAAGAATATTTAATACTTCCAAAGCACCTTTCACCCAATGAGTTCACATTGCTGTATGCATAAAAATGATCAACATTTCAACACCTCTGTGAACTAAACTGAATATCTCCTTTCTCGGATGGCAGAGTCAAAGTACAAAGACTTTGAATGATTTATCTGCATCAGCTGGTAGCAGAGCTAAGAATCAAATCTTGGTTTGACTCAATCTGCCACAGTGTTACTGCTCATCCCATCTCCTCAGTCATTTATACTGTATAGAAGTGACAAGCTCTGTCATTCAGTGGATGAAAATATTTTTAAAATACGATTTCAGAACAGCTCTTACCATTCTCCAAGTGTTTTGTTTGGTTTTAATAAGAAGTTTGCCTTTTCCGCTCCCATAGCACCAAGCAGTGGATTTAAATTTTTATTGTGTTCATTCTGGTTTTTGCTTTGGCTGAGCACTAAATTTGGACTGGCCAAGTCAACTCATCCAGTGGTAGTACACTGCTAAAAGAAATGTGCGAGTAGGCAAGGCTTTGGAAAGCCATTCCCCTCTTACTGCTGTCTAATACTGGCTGCCAAGTCTAAAGGTGCTGAAGGTGCTCCTCTCTCCCCTCTGTAAGTCTGGGAGTGGATTTTTGACAGTTGTTTTTGTGTAGAATATACTACTAAAAATACTTCTGTTCTTCTTACGTAGTGAACTCTGCAATTATTTCCTCAGGAAAAATGCGTAACGAAGAACCCAACATTATGAGTTCTTCACAGCACAGATCTTCACGTTTTGACCAAGAACTTTCAAAGTGTGGTGAAACAGAAAGGTGTTAAGGTCCTTGCAGCCCTGTTGGTGGACTCTTCTCAGAGGCCTCAGAAGGCTGGGCATTCATTTCTCTGGGGAGCTGGACAGGGTCCCTTCCTTTAGAGACTTTGATTGCGTTAAGGTTTAAGGTTTCCATTATATAGAAGCCAGATGCTTGTCTTAGTCCAGCTGTCTCTGACACACCATCCTCATACGTATCCCACTTCTCCTTCACATGCCACAAGTAACTTCTTCTGAAATGCTGTAACAGCGAGGGAACTGGCTGTAAAGCAGTGGCACTCAGCCCCACAGACCTGCTCCCCAGATGTCTGACATATCTGCTTACCTAACGGGGATGAGCTTTTATTGTTGCTAACAATTAAGGGACAATAGAGTTGTGGGAAAGTGACCTGGTTTTCTGCTCTGTCTGGCACATCAACAGCGTCACTCTCAGGTAGATTTCAGTTACCAGATTTTTACTATTGGTGATGATACTCGAGCTCTTAGGATCGGACTTCAGATTCCAGGTTATGTTTAAGGAGCTGGCAGCATGAAGAAGGGAAAAAAAAGGAGAAAAGAAAATGGCTTGCTTTAAATGGCTTGCTTTGTAAATTGAGTAGACTTAGCCTGGAATACGTTGAGAGACACTAATGGTTCATTAAAGCACATTTCCATTTTTAAGTCCAAACAGAGTTTGGAGGGGAGAAAAAAAAGAGTTGCTAATGGTGGTTGTGGGGAAAAAGAGGTCAAGGTATGAGAGAAACCATGATGGACAGCCCATCATGCCCTTACTCCGTTAGCTGTTTTATGATGTGTCGTTTATGTTGTTGTTGCAAAGGTCACGGGACAGAAGCATTCAGAGCAGTTGTTCCTGAGAGTTTGTTCTGAATGGGCTGCACTGGCTGTAAGACACCTGAGCTGCTGTGGGCCAGCCACTGGGGCGTTGGTGAGGAGTCGAGTCAAAGGCACTTGCTGAAGGGTTGTCCAGGTGAGCCAGCGGCCTCCCACTCCATAAGGCAGCCACATCCCAGCCATCTAAACAACCTGCACTCACTGCTTTCTTCAGATACGGCATTTCCAAAGCTCCCCATCTTCCTTCTCCAATGTACGTGTTACTGGGAGGTGCCAGCCGTGCTGCAGGCTTTGCAGAATACCTGCCCGAAGTCTGAAAACAGCATCAAACGAACTTTGAGGGGAGCTGAGCCATTCCCACACTGTGGACATGGCAGGAAGTATCTGCTGTGTCTTTTCTCTTTAAATACACAGGGCTAGATCTGGCAAGTTGTTGTCGTTTTTCTTTTTTTTTTTTTTTTTTTTTTTTTTTTTGTTCTCCTGCCTGGTAATGCAAAACAATTGTCAGTGCCATTTATTCAGCCAGTTCAGCTGAGGTTATGGTGACTGAGCAGCCAAGGCTGGTGGAATCTGTCCCAGAGAGCAATACCAACACCCTTATTTGTCCTGCTATCTACAGTACAGGAAATATTTGTTTTTACTGGAGATTTCTGCCTCTTCCTACCTGAACTTTGAATAGTTGAGTGAACAAGACGCAGGGACGATAGTAATATGACAGGCCACAAAGGCAAGTTTAGGAGATGTCTCCAGCTGTGTGGAGATGAACAAGACAGACAGAGAAGAACGTGAAACGCAACATTTTTTGAACTGACCCATAAGGAGAACAGAAAAAAAACACGACATGCCATAGTGCTGGATTATCAGAAACAACGTGGCATGGTCAGGGGGTGATTGGGATAACAGCAGGTACTGTTTGGTGTGGTCTAACTGGCAACATTTGGGGCAGAACTAAATACAGAGCCAACAGGCTGCTAAAATACCTGCTGTACTTGTGCAGCTTACTGGAGGTGTAAGAGGCCATTTCTCTCCCTCTGTAAATGGTGGAGCTAACAGCTCCGGTGCTGCGGTGTGGGATGGGGACTGGTCTCATGGGGGTGGTGATCGCTGTCACTGGGCACTGCAGAGGTGCCATTGTCCCCCTAAGGTCACGGCTTTATAGGTTCTGAGCCTCATGATGCTGTTTCCTCGCTGTGCTGGGCAAAATGCAGGCAAACGGGCAGGGCTTCATCCTGTTTAGCCACGCTGTGATCTGCAATCTCAGCCCAGTCTGCCTGTCTTCTGCGTCTCCTGCCACCAGCAGCAGAAAGCTGCAGGTACTTCTGCCTCCTAGCAAAGTACAGCTCCCGTGGCTGATGTCTCCTTGCCTTTTGAGGCAGTGCTAAGGAATCTGCCCATTGCTCGTCAAATTCTTTGGCATCTGCATTTGAAGGCTTGCTTTTCAGGAGTCCCCAAAACTTTTACATCTGGAGAGGTTTCTGTCTGAGGATCAGACAGTGTTACAAGCAAAATGGGAACTCTCTAATGCATGGACAGGATGAAATGAGTACCCTGCTAGTTAGCCTGATGTCTGTAGCGGCTTTGGGTATAAAGCTACTGGCAAAATGTCAGCAGGTGAAGTAATGGATAGTTTCTTGTGCACTACCAACCCTTTGCTGTGTATCAAAACTCTTCTTCAACGAGACATGAGGTTACTGACGGTGTCACTTGTGTTACCAGCAGAGAATGCTGCCATGCTCCACTTAGGAGCACTTGCATACATCAGTACATCTCACTCTTCACCAAGATGTGCAATGCTGAGATCTGAACTGAGGCTGGAGTTGCTTCTTTGCTCATATTTTATGGAGCACATGAACTTGATTTTTAAATTTTTAATTCTAACACATCTTATTAAACGTGCGAGCATGGAGAAGCACCACCAGTCAAAGACATCGTTATTATATGCATGGAGGGTTATCTTCTGCCTTTCTCCCCTCATCATTCATTAATGATGCACAGAGGCTTGTCATTTGTCTTTTCAATTCTTTGACTCTATTTTATTGCTCATATTTTATGACACTTGGAGAGCTCTTTAGCAAGCATTCATCATCAGCCTTACATACCCACGGACATACCACCCCTGTTAGGCCAGCAAATGCACCTTTGGTTCTCTTGGTGTTTCGCTTATGGACTTAGTCTAACATCAAGTTCTTAATGATGCTGTTTCTTTCAAGTGTTAATTTTCTAAGATTAATAAAACCAGAAACTAACCCGTACAGCCCACCTTTAGGTCATTTCATAGCTGCTTATCCCTCCGTCCACACCAGGTATACTCATTCGAACCTGGGCAGTCACTCCAGTTTACCATTCAGATAGCGACCCTAGCGTGATTAAGATGTTGCCCAGCCTTTGTAAAGCTGTCAGATAGAAATGTCTTCTGCCAAATACGCTGGCTGTGTGTCTTTGCCAGGCACGCTGTGGTCCCCTGGGAGCAGCGAGGAGACCATTAAAGCGGCTCTGACTTCCACCAGCCACTCTGGAAAGGCCCCCAAGATGCTCTGATCATGGAGTGGTTGCGTTTTAAGTTTTTCAAGCTCAGTTTAAAGAGCTTAATCAAACTTTCTGACACAACTGGCACACATTAACATTTTTGAGCTGTAAACACACAAAACCAGGAATTTCTAATTGCCAGTAATTAAAGTGTGTGGTTGGTTTTGAAATGTTTTCCTATTTTGAAGGAGTCTGAAGTGGTACAGCTCCCCAGTGACGTTCCCAAGGAGACAGAGGCCTGCCTGAGGCTGCCTCTCAAAAGGTAATAGGGAAGAAAGTGGGCTGTGTACTCATCCTGCATAAACATTTGAGCTGAGGCTGCTGTTGTGTGTGTTTGTAGAAAAAAAAAAAATAATAAAAGCTAATGCATGTTTTTTATTCAAAAGTTATTAGCTCCCCGTGCAAATGTCCCTTGCTGCCTGATAGGACATGTGAAAGGGTGCCAGCGTGTGGCAGCTTTTTGCAAGGGAAGCACCTCACTGGAGAGGTTCAAAAGCTCAGAAACACAACCTGTACTGTCCCAGCAGAGTGTGGGTGGTTTCCATCACTTTATTGAAAACATTCACCACTGAAATGTTCTTTGGACTAGAGCTAACCCTGAATTGCTCTGAGAGGATCCAGAGACCTACCAGTCAGGGGCCAAGTTCTGTGCATTTCCTCCGAGCTCTTCTGCGCGCAGAGGGAGGCAGTGCTCTGGTGCTGCAGTGCTTTATCCAAATGCTGACCACGAGAGGGAGGGGGAAACGTCTCCTGGGGGATATGATACACCAGAACTGTCTCGGCTTCCTCTGGAGCATCTGGTGCTAATGACTGCTAAGAGGAACTTGATAGGGGGCACAGCCTAATCTAATATGGTAATTCCTAGATTTTCATGATAGTCTGATGCTTGACAAAAGCCATTGCTGCTTTTCTCCTCTCCTTCCACACGCTCGCAGACAATTCTTGCATAATCTAGTTTGAAAAAAGAGCAGAGCTGCCGAGCCAGGGCTTGGCAGTCCGTTCTCTGGGGATGCACTTTCAAGTATTTTTGCTTCTGAGAGTGGTATTTCTGGTGGCCACATCACAATTCAGTTTTCAAGTGCTTGTCTTTTATTATCTCTCACAGGGTTTCTTGATCTTCCTGTCTCTTTTAGTCAGTTCAAAAATACGGTAAGAACAGCCTTTATTGTGGTACTCTGGCACTTCTGTTTTCAGTTTCAGCTATAGTGAGGAAGCCCAGAAGGGCTTTTTATTTTGGAAGAGATTAACCATTTGGAGTCTGAATTGGTTCAGCGACTGTGGGTGGTGTTTCTTACTCTGAAGATTCAAATTGGAAAAGTCAGACATAATCTAAAGTTTCTGCACTTATATCAACATGAAATGCATTCCAAAATGTTTATATTTAGGTCATTAAAATGTTTGCCACAGCAGTACTAGCAATCCAGTAATGCAAGCAGGACCTTCTTCTACAGGCTGACCCGTCAGTAAGTGTATGCTCCCATGTCATGTGTGTGCAGAGAATGGGTGAGACCTTGAGAAGGAGTTTGGCAAGGGGAATTATGGAGCCACGTTTCCTCATTTGCCATCTTTCAACTCTGCTTCTGCTCCATGCCAAAGAACTAGACCTTCAATGTAGCAGAAGCACTATAGTTAACACATGCACCAGGACTGTGATTGCTTTAGCTGTAGCTGTCGTGTTTCCTCCAGATACATATCTGTGCCAGTGGAAGGAGTAAATATATTAAAAACGTATCTGACATCCTGACAAATGGAAGAGAGAGTAGTTTACCAAGAAGATTAGGTTTATAACTAAGTACTTACAGGCCAAGTGTGCTGAAGGATTAAATTTAAAGTCTTAAATTCCAGTCACTTCATTACTCTAAGACATTCAGTAAGTATGCGTTCTCCAGAGTGTCCATTTCCTGCTAGCTGCGCGCAGTCACCTATCAAGAGGAGAGATGTTAAATGCATTTCCATGCAGCCTGGATTGGAAAAGAACAAGGCTCAGAAGCTTGACAAAGCATTTGTTCCCTAGTAAGAAGAATTGATGCACAACTTCTGCTTTATTGGTTGGTGTCCTATTTTGCGTTCTCCAGACAAGGGAGCGTGGGGTTACAGATTTCACACTGGGTTTGACAGTACAAAACTGCCCCTGCTAGCGGAGGACATGCATTCTGCAAGACTTTGGATCACTGTGATAAAATGACTCAGGTGTTAGCAATTCTGCTACTTCCTTTGGAAGACTGTTCCACAGCTGAATAAACATTACTACAGGAGCTTTTCCTGCTATGCTTTCCTTTGGAGAAGTAAAACTGCTCCTGGTCCCCCTTGTTCCATAGTGCAGAATTGTAGTGGGATCGTTGGGAAATGGTGTGAAGGTGTTTGGAGGGGAAACAGAGAAAGTCTAAATGTGTGGCAGATAAAACGTGTACTGGAGATAGATGCTTTTAAAGCTAAGCCAGACACTAGTAGAATAAATACAAAATGTCTGTTCTAATGAAGGCAGCTGTAGAACATCAGACACATGGCAATTACGGGATGGTGATGTTTTCATTTATACTTCTGCTTCCAGAAGCTTCCACTTGTAGGCAGAATCCATTGAGTGGCAACACTAACTAGACTCTAATCCTCCACTTACAGTCAAGCAAATTGCTTTTTAAACAGCAAGTCTAGAAAGAGCAGGACTCAGAATGTCCTGCTTCAAGCTTTTCCATGGCATTTTTCAAATTCCAACTCTGACGCTTCGAAGTCCAGACCAGAGCTCCCCCATCAGCCTTCCTGACACCACGGAGTACTTATCCAGGGGTTACTCAGGAAGGGGCAGTGCATCTGCCCCAGCTACGTGCAGCCAGGCTCTGGCTTCAGGGCTAGAAGCAGGTCCCTGACAGTCCAAGCAAACTGTTAGAAATAAGGAAGGGATTCCACGGTCTCGGCAAAAGTTGCTTGCAACCAGGATCCAGGGGTTATCAGCCCTGCTTCTCTTGTATCCCAGGGTAATGACAATTTTTCCACTTAAAGTACTTCAATGAACATAATCACACACACTCACTGTATGTGGTTTGTAATACTCTGACTCCTCATCTCATGTTTGCAAAACCACAAATCAGAATGCTATTTTTAGATGGAGACACTGTCTTGGATTCATACTGAGTATAAATATTTATAAGAATATGGAGCCCAAATAATTCAAGAATGTTAAATTCATCTAAATACTTCCAACACGTGGGTGAAGTTAGTTGGCAAGTAAAAAAGGTAGAAGTTAATTTCCCCATTCTCTTACTAGAATTTGCTGAAGTTACAGTTAATATATATTTTCCAGACTTGTATTTACCCAGAGATCATTTATAGCAATGGCAGAAAAAGAGACCTTCTAAAGATTGACTGTTGCGATCTATTTTGCGTCCTCTGTGTCAACCAGTGCAAGACAGTTTACAGGCAGTAAGTACTAATGAAGGCATCACGAACATCTGAAGTGATGCTAACATCTCTCGAAGTTTGTTACAGCCAAAAGTGGGTGACTTTCAGCCACCAACCACCTCTCCTGCCAACACGCGTAGTGCATATCAGCTGGAACCATGTGTAGCTGAAAAACCCTAATGCTTTCACTCTTAGGAGGCATCTGAGTCACGCTTTCTTCTGAAAAGGTTCTTTGCTGAAGTGTCAGGAGAAAGGAACCATGGTAAGTGTTATCAGACTTGGTAAACGATGGTGACACAACGGAGTAGGGTGTAAGAAGGAAATTGCACATTTTTCTCCTTCTTAAAAACTCAAAGTTAGTCCAAGACAAACAGGACCTGTACTCCGCTCACACTGACTGCAGAATTACTTGCGGAAGACTCACGCAAACATGCACACAGCAAAGGGAAAGCGCTTAGAGAGCAGCCAGTGCCTGCTGCTGCCCCTCGGTCTGCAAGCTCTCCTGTGACCTGAAAGCTACATTGGAAATTTTGTGCTTCCTTTGATTGTCTTATGGTGAGCGTGCAAAACTGCTTCACCAAACCATGAGGAGATCCAAGAGTGGTGGCTGGTTAGAACTGCCAAGTAGGCTGTGTTTTCTCAGGTGCTTGACTTGCTCATTGCGAGCACGTATGGTGATGAAAGCTCTGACACTACAGGTCTGTGAGCTCTTTTGAGAAAGAAAGATTATGAACCACCTCAAAATCAGGGTGTCAAGGTGAGCTGGCTGAATATATATTGTTAAGCAGTGAAATACAGCCTATGCAGTTGGTGTTCACAGCCCACAGGTAAGATAAGAAATGTTTATGTCAATGAGTGTACATAGAGTTGTGATAAATAATGCCAGATCTGATCCTAACTCCAGTGCGAAACTTACCGAGTCCATGTAAGACAGGTCAATCAGTTGCTGTTAAAGTGGTCTAAATGCATCCTCCAGCTCTGGCAGCCCCCGAACCATACTCTTAGAAGCCTATAAGGTTTGTACGAGGAAAAATCGGTCTGTACATTTCTTGTCTCTGATATACTTCCCTAAAAGGTGCTGTAGACTACCAGAGACAGCCAAAACAGATAAATGAGACTTTCTTTAAGTATTGTGACATTTCTTAAGTTGTTAAACTAAAGGTGCCACTAAATTTAAGCTTAGGTCCAAGCAGGGATATGAATACAAAGACTGGGAACCTGGAGATGCCTCTTGGCATGAAGTGGGGAACATTTTTACATGCATCTTTGTGATCTTCATTGGGGGCAGCACTACTGTGCAACAAGGTTCAGTTTCTCAGGCTTAGCAGAAACCCACCACACTGATCTTTTTAGATCAAGACCATTTTCTGTTGTATGAATGCACAAATTGGAAGCAGACCTGAGAGGATAGGTATAATGCCTATAATAAATATAGCTATTATAGGTCGAAGAGAGGCATTCTGCACCAAGAAATGAATGAAACAAAGGCTTGCCTCACAGCTTATAAGTAGCTCCATAGAAAAGCAAGCAGACAAGCCCTAGGTATGCGGTAGATGATGATCCCCCTAGGTATTCTGCTGTCGGGTACTATCTGGATGCAACATCAAAGAGAAAAAAAAGCAGTCACCACAAACAGATGCTGATAAATTGTTTTATAACTGCCTAGTGTAGCGTTTAGGAAATTAGCAGGAGATCCTTTTCTTTAATACTTGGTGACACACACTCAAAACCCGCAGTACATCTGATTTCTAAGGCTTCAAATGATGGCATGCATTTCTCTGCCACCCAGAACATAAATAAATATGAAAATGCCTCTTTATCTAAGTCTGATTATGGCCTCAGTTCTGAGCAAGACGGAGGAGATTAAAGCCTGATGCTTCTGTGTACAGCCTAAGGCACTCGCACAGTGGGAGGACGGCGCTCCCCTTGTTCCCTGCACTGTTCCAAATGCCATAAACGTCTCTGTTGCTGCAGTCACTTGCTGCCATGTAAAGATCACTCCGCTCCTCTGCATCAACTTTGCTAAGTGCTTGTTCTTATTAGCCTGAACAGTGACAATTTGTTATTGTGGGCTGCTCTGGGACATTTCCCTCTCTAGTAGTACCTTGTTTGCCAAATCTACATGTTATTGCTTTTGTCTGTTCAGTGCCGGCTGCTTGTGAGGATAAAGTTAGATTTTATTTTTTCACTTGGACAATTTGTAGCTTTAGGCTAAATTCTGTTCTCAGTTACATCTGATGAGATGAAGGCTAGCTTGTAGTCATATCATCCAAATATCCCCCCTCCTTCACTTACATCAGGGTAATTGCAGGCAGAGCTGATCACTCAGCCTTGGATGTCTCTTGTTTATTGAAATGCAACAAAACATCTTCTCTGTTAGGTTTATTTTTAGAGTTTTCATGTAAACATTAGGACCGTCTAGATCTTTTAGGCATTATTGGAGTAACTTAAGTAAACAATCAAGTTATTTTCCAGGTAAAAGATAGCAGAGCCATTTGCTGGACTAAACCAAACCTGTCTGGAGCCACTTCTGGCATAGAAAGCCGAGGGCAGGTATGTTCCTAGTAAGGAGGTTTGGCTAGATGAAACTATCAGTGAGCTCACAGAAGCAAACAGAGGCCTTATGTCTCCAAGAGCACTCTTCTGTGCTATCTGCTCCACATCCTTAGTAATCAGTGAGGAGGGAGATGTGCTTAAGATTTCCTTGCCTTCTTTTGCTATCTGTTTCTCTGGAGAAATAGAACAATTCTCTTACAAAGCAACAAAGCGTTGACTTTTAAGCAAGCAAGACACTTATAAACCAAACATGACCAAGAACTGAACTGCACGAATGCCTTCAGCTCCTGAGCATCCCTGTGGTAGCTGACAATGGCACTGTGCTGACTTAGAGCAGGGCAGATGAGACCATTGTTCCCCAGGTGATTTGTTGCATTAGGTCTCAGCGAGTAAGTACATCTACAGGGATGTCCTCAGCTGCTTTATCTCAACATGAGCTCCATTAAAGTCAAAGGAAATTGAAATCACTTGAGCTACCTCCATTTGCAGCAGCTGAAAATCTAAGTGATAATCTGTATTTTAGGCAGAGCTAAGGTTTCTTTTCCTTTTTCCAGAAAGGTTGTGTTGACTTGGGTGGAGTTCATCTTCACAAAGTTAGAGAGACTTTGTGCCTTTGAAAAAAATATCTGCTAAAAGTAGATTTTATTCAGTAATGGCTCTTTTTAGTGTCAGTTTTCTTGTGTGCCTCAAAGACAACATGAGTATGTAGAATTTTTCAGAGGGGTTTTGCTCAACTTTTCTCCAGTTAGAGAACAAAAGACTTTTACACATCTCTAAAATAAAATTTAATTTCGAACAGAGAGATTCTGTATTTCTGGTTTTAAATAGAAGCTAGTTCTTCTCTTCAGTTACTAATTGAAAAAAATATTTTCTTTTGATTTGGGATTAAGTTGGTGCCTATATAACACTGAAAACCATTATGAGAATGAAGCCATATAGCATACCTTTGTTAAGGTCAGCAGCCTCACGCTAGTTTATTCTGGTTAAAAATCCAGTCTCAAACATTTGTCCCAAACACAGAATTTAGGTAACTGTGTATGTTTCTCTAAATGCATTATAATAAATTTTATAGATCAACATTATAAAATGAAGTGGATAGTTATTTGCTAACGTAAGGCTACTGACTAATAAACTACATTTGGGACAATGATGTTCCTGGTAGCAATTGTCATTCCTTCAAAAGTAAGCATTTGGTTGCAGGCTGAGTTTGTAGGTATCTTACTTTTTTCTCCTACTTAGCAGATCTTAAACAAAACTGCAACCTGAGACGAGGTGAGTAACTGCATTTCTGGGTTTAGGTGCTCTTGTGATGTCTCAGTGATAAACTGCCTTGACCATTGGGTGACCTTAAGCAAACCTCAGAAAATAAAATCTGACGTGGCAACTTGAAAACTTTAAATTTTTCTCATTAGGTTAATTAAGTGTTGTGCAGTGTGCGAGTCTTGTTAAAGATAAATCATGATTGTGGCCATTTATTTATTTTAATAATACTCTTATAATTGAGCCTGGGCTGATTATTATCCTACATTGCAGTTCTGCCAGGAGACCCTGGAGGTACTGCAGACACTATAGCTGAACTTCTCAACATTTGAGAAGAAAACAAATGGAATCTTTCCTAACAAAATATAATGTTTCAAGTATTTTTGTCCTGCTTAAAAATTGTGTCTTTTACTGGGGAGGGAGATTGATGTAATCTCAGTGCAAAGTTCAGACTTCAGTCAAAGCAGCTGATTCTGAACCCACGTGTTTTCATTATTCCTTATTTCCTCTATGCAGTTTATTTGGGTTACTTCTAATGAGTAGGAGCATCCCCACTAGGTTGCTTATGTAGGCAACTTAAGTGATACCATGATGAACTCCCCCTCACTGCTACAAACCTTAATTTAGGCTCCTCTGCCTTCCTTAGGAACAAGCTTGGCTTCCAGACTCAGCTCTCTGATGAGAGAAAGTTATCACAAATTACTGCAGGGTTTTGGGAAGCATAAATTCAGTGCAGATTTCTTAATGGTGCTAAGTACCTAAATTCTCAACATGAAATGAACAAAGCTGGGAGGATTCCTGACTGTATTTTCAGTTTCACGATGCCCACGTAAGGGAAGCCAGCTTCACCTAAAGCCCTGTCAGTAAGTGCATGCCTACAGTTGTGGAGCTGAACTGAACGCTTTGGTGCTGGCTCGGTTTGAAAAGCAAAGCTTCGACAGTAGTTCTGGCATTGTCTTGGAAATATTCTTGAAAACTGTTGTGTTACCACTCTGTTTGTGATTTACAGTGTATAAGTAGTAATCTCTGCTAACCATGGGGTGCAGATTTCTATGCAGATGTAAAATATTGCTTAGTTTAGCAGTGAATGCTTTGAAGAGTATTTGTGTATGGTTTCATGGTGGATACCATAAGCGTTAAGGTGACTAGGAGCTGATGCGCAGCTCAGTGATCTCACTTCAAGTGGTGGTGCAAATGCGAAGTTATGAACCTAGGTTGATGGAGACGAGAGAATTCCACAACTGGAGGTTTTTCAAGTTAGGAAAGCTGCCAGTTGCAAACTGAGTTTTCTGAGCCTGCAGAAAATTCTTTTCTTTGGGTCTTTCAAGGCATTAAGTGATCAAATCTTGTAGCAATGGAGTCGATCAGTAGATCTGTCTGTTTTGGCACTACGTGGTCATCCCGGACTTAAGTGTAACTGGGAACTATGGAAATTATCCAGAGCTTATGGGAGTCACCTGTGTATTTCTGAACAAATCTGGTACATTCCAGCACAGAGGAATTACAGATACCTTAATGTAAACTGTGGTAACTGCTGGTGATTATATTTCCTGGAATCACAGAATGGTTTGGGTTGGGAGGGACCCTTAAGGCCCACCTTGTTCCAACCCCCTGCCGTGGGCAGGGACGCCCCCGTTAGACCCAGTTGCCTACTTATGGTGCAATTCCTTGAACATAATGCTCAGAAACATAAATCTTCCATAACCCTACATTAATTTTTAGAAAGTTTTCATCAGCAGTCCCCTGAAACCACGCAAGAAATAATGCTGCAATTCATTCTGCAGACAAAAAAAAAAAGGAAAAAAAAAATCAAACTCTTATACAACACTTTTTTTAGAGGGTTTTATTTATTTTAAAAAGTCAGCTGTAGCCTTTTGGGGATATAGATGAGTGTCAGCTCAGTTAGGGAAGTTAACCAGTCGGTCCATCAATGCACCCTAAGACCGTTGTGATTTTTTGCATCTTTTTATTGCTGTTGCTGGGCCAGTTAAAGTAGGTTTATCAGGTTCTAGATCTCTAGCTGCTAGTCTGTGCAATTTCTATCTTCTGTAATTGTACCTTACCATTTTCTTCTATTTTCTGTGTGAATCCATATTGACCTGCAGACAAATTACTCTGCTGTTTGCACATTTTAGTTTAGCTTTATTACTGATCTGCTGCTAGAGGAGTTTAAGTGGCTGTGACAGATCTTGCAGGTTTATTTTATTTTTTTTGCAAGGAAGAACCAGTGTCAAAAGGGAAAAAGGTTTATTTGTCAAATGGCTGTATCTTTTAAGAAAGTCTGGGTATTTGTTTGCAGGCTATAGCTAGGTTATAGAGTTGCCTTCCCTTCCTCTGGTTAATTTGACCCCAGCAGTTCAGCAGAAACATAAACACTTGGGAGCTCAGGACGCAGAGACACCCCTAGGCTTGGGGTAATGGTGGTGGTGCCACAGCCTGCAAGGTTACGAGGTGGCAGCGTTTCCCCCCCCCAGTTAGCTCTGCTTTTTGGGGTGGGAGGCATAAGACGGTGTTTCATTGGGAAGGAATGTCCTGGTGTTGGGCAACGTGCGACAAATGTCTAGCTCAATAAATTGCTGCACGCTTGCCAAAACTGTAAAGCAATTTAAGGCACCTCTGCGAAGCCGGGGAAATGTTAAAAGCTGTTTTATCAACAGCAGCAAAAAAAAAAAAAAAAAAAAAAAAAAAGGCGTGAAGGAAATTAAATGGCACTTTTCCATGACTGTTCGCATATGAAGGAGACAGAGGAATTGAGATGTCTTGGAGTACTTGTGTATTTTCAGTAATTGGCCGGTACAACCACAACTCTCTTTTCTCCGAAATGTAGGTCAGTGCCTGACAGTTCAGGGTCCCGTAATGGACACCCGAAACCTTGGCTCTGTTTAACATCAATCCAAGCCGTGTGATTTAGGCCTGTCCTTAGGCTGCTGGAGTTTGTTATTGCAGCCTTTCAGACAATTCAAGTCAGATGTGGCTTTTTCTGGTGTAAAGCTAGTATGGGATAGAGGGATTTAGTTTATCTTCAGGATTATTTTACACACTTCCCTTCCCTGACTTTAAACACAGGCTATCTTTAAATATTTTATTGCAATGCAGAGGAAAATATTTGGCATAATGGCTACAATGGCAGTCAGGATTTAAGGGGCTCCGTTACCCGAGTGCCATCTCGTTACTTGGAGCAGTTGATGTGACCTCTGTGCTCTTTCAGAAAAACAAAAGAAAAGGAGGGAGGCAGGTACGAGGTCACATTAAACTTAAGGTAGTTTTTGGTACGAATTGGTGACCTCAGAAAGGTATGCTGGTGTGCACGGAAAAGCAGAGTATGACGCTTACTGCTGGAACCAGTGCTTTCAAATCCCAGGCTTAAGGACTTTACATAGGCACAGAATTGTTTTAGTAAATATTTATGATCCAAAGTTGTTTTCTGTTTGGGTGTTTTCCTGAGACCTTCAAAGAGCCTTTGTGTGTATTTGTTTTTGTGTATAAAAGCAAAAAACTAAAAGCAAAACAAAAACCATATTTGAAGTGCAGCAGTTTTTCCTTTGCTTGTGTCATGGTGGTTGGTTTCTGCTTCCCAAGCCTCCTGATAAGAATTGCAGGCAGGTGAGGAAGAAGCAGTGCTGGTGCTTTGCCATTTGACTTGGAGTCCCCTACCAGTGCAGCACAGCGAAACTGCAGCTTGGCAGGTCTGTACAGGGTTGCTCAACACATCTTAAATTCTCTGAAATGCCCTTCCTAAGGTCAGATACCTGCAGCCAGCTCCACAGTGCTATTTCACAAATATTCAGAAAACAAAGGCTGGCTTTGAAAAGTGCTGGGTAGCACCGGTTAGTTGCTGCTCCCAGTGGTGGTGATGTGCTGTTGCCTGGGGGCCATGCAGACCCAGCACGGCTGCTCTCGTGGTTTTCCAATTGCCAGCTGGTGGAAATGTCCATGGATCTTGCATTAATTCCCCGTAAGGATGTTGCATTTTAAGTGCTGTTTGGTCATTTCTGTAATGAGCAGGTGGCTGTAAGGTCCGGGCTCACTGAGATAGCAGGCTGCTGGTGGGGCAGAGTAGGCCCAGCCCCAGAGGTGGCAGGGAAACCCCTCTGTGAGTGGCTGGGTCTCTTCAGGCTGCAAGCAGAGACAGCCTGACTGGAAAACCAGCAGAGTTTTAGGAAGACTTTTGATCTCAAGTATGAACACGACCAGGCATCGTGGAGTGGTGTAAAAGTTTAAACACTTTTACAGCTAAACAGCTGTCTGTCCCAGAGATGTCAGCGGGATTTCAGCTCTTACCAGAGCCGGGGGCTGTAGGGTGGATTTCATGTTCTTTCTTCAAATCGCCTCTGTGCGGGCTGCCTGACCCCCAGATAGCAGCAAAAGCTTTTCTTTATGGCACTGTGAACTTGTGTGGCAGTCAGTAACGCCATGGGGCAGAGAGCTAGTGACCTTAAAAGCCCAGTGACCACACAGCTGAGGAGCACTGCAGTGCTCATGTGTTGAAGCAGATGTGGCACGAGAGATGCTGCTTTGCCAGGAGCTGGCTCCAGCACTCATAACACTGAATGGGTCCAGTGGAGCTCTCATTATGTTTCCACTTACAGTGGCTAACATCTCAGAGAGCTGCTCCTGCACATGGGGAGAATGCTAATACTGATCTTCCCTTCCTCTTTTTCAGGTTTGTGCTTTAGCCTTAATTACCTGAGCTGTGCTGAAGGCTTCATTACAGTTTGACAAGTCTGATTCATCCTGAATGGAAATAAAGGTAGAAGGATGTGTCGTCCCACCAGCTTTCAAAACATGCATGTCCAGATGGGAAAGACATTAAGAAAAGGGGAGAAAACTCTTCTTTAAAGTATTTACTAAGTTGGTGTTCTGTGGAATGATTCCTAACTAAATCCTACCATGAAAGAGCAATTGGTCAGGACATCCTTGAATGTCTGAGCCTTGAGCTCCAAGAGTTTTGGTATTCTGAGGATTCTTGATGGAAATGACATGTAAATCTGCTATGTGCTGTGGCTAAAACATGATGGGGAGGGGGAACTTTGCCCTTTTTATAGATTAAAGAAATCAAGGTCACCTAAATGAATTCAGGGAATTTATTATAACAAAGAGATAACATCAAAGCGTGGCATAACTTTGTCTTCACAACATTTGTAAAATTCAATATTAAAGTCGTTCTTCTTAGGGAATAAAATTTGATGTCTGCACATGTCAAGTACTGTAATTCCTCAGACAACATCATGAAACTGAGTTTTTTCAGCATTTGATCAAAGGTTAACTGCAAAGGTTTCACTTTTTTTTTTTTTTTTTTTTTTTTTATTAACCCGTTTTCTTCTTCACACATCCTCAAGGGCTCCCACTAACAGGATGTTTCAAAGTATTTAACGAACTCCCAAATAAATAGTATCAGACAAATCTGGTCAACATCTAGAGAGAAGTTTTAAAAGGTTAAAAGTCTCGACTACCCTTAGTTTTATTATATAACCTTCAGAAAGAGAATACTTGGGAATCTTTAAGGGATATTTTTAGACTTGTTTCTGCTGGTTCTGTTGAGGATAGATCACACGTTCTATTGAGAGTCCTTGTTGAACTCAATTGGAATTTGGTTCTTAAATGGAGCTGGGGGAAGAAGAGGCCTAAGATCTGTGTGCAGGAAGTGCTGAAATAGCAAGAAATCAAAATAATCTGGGAAGGAGGAGGAAGTTTGACCTCACTGCTGCTCTTGCTGGTCCACAGGGGACTTTCTGACCAGAAATTCATCCTGATGGGGGTTGCCATGTGCATTCATATAGTAACTGTGTTCACCAGGAGATATAAAAGGGATCTGGGCACAAAGCAGACCTAGGTTGGGATCCAGATTGCTTCGGAGTTCCCACACAGTGCTCCACTGCATTTTAGGACCAAAGTTTCTCCTGAACTTGATTCCCACGTGGAAGTGCTATTTGCATACTTGAAAGGAGTGCTTCTGACTTCCTGGGCAATGCAAAGCTACTGGTTCCAGAAATCTAAAGGAAAAAATGAACCCTAGACTTACTGGTCCCATGTCCTAATTCTTTGTACCTGATACTCTTGAACTTGCGATTTCTCCTTTCCTGTTGCTTCCTGACTTGCATCCGATAGCAAAAAATGGGGGAAAACCCAGCTGTTTTGATTTTTATTTCTTATATATATTTTCCTCCTTGTTAAGGAAATTCTAACCTCTTTCTGCTGTCAAGAAGTGTGATGCAGAGCCTGTAGTAGACAAAAGATGGAATGAACTTCACACAAGCATCCTTCTGTATTCCACCACGATGGATAAGATAGCCTTATAAGAAAGCTAGGTACTGTAGGGATTTAGGATAAATTTTTGAGGAATAATATCAGCTGGATTTGTGTGTCAGCATTTGGGTCATATCCTGTGAAGAATGACTGCGTTCTATGATGGGTTGGATGCAGATACATAAAGTATAAGCAACTGATCCCTTTTAGTCTACTGTGCTCTCTCTCCCAAGCCTGACTTTAGTCCACATGTAGTAAAGAAATGATTTCACCTATGGGTACATTACAGATGCGATCCCTCACTTATCAAACTCTACTATCACTGCTCTGAAATTGAGTCATTTGGCAGCACAGTTTATCAGGAGGTCAAACATCTCATGAAGCCTTTATTACTGCCAGTATTTATATTGCTAAATTAATTTTATTCTTCCTTGATTTCCTTCCAAAAGTTAAGGATTTAGTAATTTACAAGTTCAGCTGAAGTAACCATAATGAGATAACAAACGTATCTGCAAAGACAGTCATGGTGTAATAGGTAAATATCAGATTTGGAGGGGTGATAATAAGTATTTGGGACTTTTCATTGAAATGCACCAATATCTTCTACCTTCCAGAGTAATCTGGTAGTTTTCTGGAGCCTGTACTGGTACTCTTCCTCACAGAGTTAGCTACAACCAGGATGAGGAATTAAAGAGTAGTTGTTTAAACAATTTTGGACTGCAGGTAAAGTCTGGTTCAATTTTGGATTAAAATTTTCAACTGTTCGTCTCTGCTTTTTTTTTTTTTTTTTTTTTTTTTTTTTTTTTTTTTTCCTTTCGAGATTGTAGGAAATAACTTCAAAAACCTGCTTCATTTGAAGTAGTAAATTTACCTGAATGGAGACTGAGGTGGCATCTAGAGGTTTTGCAGGAAGATAGATCATGGTGACCAGTGTGTGTGATAGAAACGTGTCTAGGGTTCCTCCAGTATCTGCCCCATGCATTTTATTTTAAATTACTAACTTAAATGCAGATGTTGGTTATATTCAGACAAAGTTGGAATTTCCTACTGCTGGTGAGACAGGAGAATTGTTCGCGTCTTGGATGACCAGAAAATCAGAAGCATTAGAAATAGATGAAATGTTAATAGCAGTAAGAGCAAAGTATTATACTGACGTGAGAATTGCAGGAATGCCTGTTCCATGCTGAGGCAGCTCAGCGACCAGCACATCAGCAACATCCTGATATCTCTGATGCATGTCTAGCAAGTCTGCCTGACCAGTTGTTTATATGGTGTCTGATACAATATTCTTCTGAATTTAGGAAACATAGGAAAAAACTTGGGCACAGTAGAACTGATTCTTGGCAGGAAGAGAATGTGCATGATTTGGTAATAACCTTTGGGGTTATTTAGGCTGATGTCAAAATTTCTTTATAAGGCTTCACCAAAACTATCTGCTTTTATACAGAAACACATATCCAGTGCTGCAGATCTGCTGGGAGTAGAACTAACCTTAGTTTGTTTGTTATATTTAAGAAACCTTCATTAAATGCAATGTTCATAAAAACAATTAAGTGCAAGTGTTTAGTCCCAAATCCTGCTATTTGCTACTCAGATTTCAGAGTTGGACTGATCTAACTGCGCACAAACCAGCCTGGGTCTTGTGTAGAATTGCAATTTCTTGTTTGTGTCCTTTGGCCAAGAAACCAACATGTCTTAAATGTGTGCAGTGATGTTTTTGTTAGCCCAAAGCAGCTTTTATTGCAAAGATCTCTGCAAGGCCATCCCAATCTCTGAGGGGTGCTCAGTGCTGTGGCTTTAGTGTCTGTGGCAGAGGTTGCATGTGATGAGGCCGAAGCCGTGCCCTCTGTGTCCATCTCAGTCCCACCAAGCAGCGGCTGCAGCCACCCTCAGCTCACTGCCAGACTCCCTCAGGGCATTGCTCACTGACATGAGAGCATTCGCCTCCACTCACAGCTCCAGCATCTGTAATGAAAATAGAAAAGCTGGGGTGTGCTGTGAAGGACTTGCTAATGATAAGTCAGCCTGTGGTTCCCGTCTGTGTGAAGAAGTGCCAGTCTGGCTGGCTGGGTGAAACACCTCCTCAGCCAGCAGCCGGTCGGCCATTAGGCCTCACAGGATCCCGCTCTTGTGAGATGGGACGCAGCAGAAATGTAAGGAAGTAACAGCCTGTAGGTGCTACTGTATTGCAGGTTTATTGAGAGAGCTCTTCCAGAATTATTCTGTGGAAAAAAGTAGTATATAATGTACTTGGTTTCTGGATGTAACCCTGCCTGCAGAGCGTCAGGGTCACGGGAGCAGTGACTCGGCCTGAGTGGCCCTGAGGCCGGGAGTTACACCCAGAGGCCTTCCAACGCGCCCTCAGGTTACGGCCTCCCAGGTTTTCCTTCAGGAGAGGCTTTCTGCAGGGGCTTCAGGTGCTCTTTCCAGAAGAGCTGCTTCCTTTTGAGCTTGCCCACCTCTGTGGTTCTTGCTGGCCCTGGTGGCACCCAGCCCAGAAGTCCCCTGGTCCTGTTCTCAGCTCCCTGCTACGGGCAAGAAGGACACGAAGAAGGGAGGTTGGTAGGAAGCTTGTGGGGGCTCTGAAGCCCAAGCGGCTGTTGGAATCTTGGGGAAGATGGTTAATATTTCCTCCATGAGGATGTTTTCAAAAAAGTGAAGTTTAAACTGGGTATTTTATGTTTTGTCACTACTCTTCGATAGCTGCCAAGTTGCTAACTGTAAAATTCCCACACAGAATTGGCTTCCACAAAAAAAGGCTGCCCAGGCCCAGGGAGGTGGCTGAGTCACCACCGCTGGAGGCCTTCAAAACCAGGTAGATGTAGAGCTTAGGGGCATGGTTTAACGGTGGTCTTGGCAGTGCTAGTTAGAGGTTGGCCCAGATGATCTTAGAAGTCTTTTCCACACAAAATGATTCTACGATTCTAATGTTTTATTTCTTTGATATTCCACATCTCCCCTGAGCCTTACGGTTAGTGGTTTGTTGTTGTTGTTGTTGTTGTTTTTTGAATGACTTGATTTAGAAATGGAATTAATTTTTTGTATCATCAAATGGAGCTACCTATTGTAATGAAGCCTTATCAGATCAGCGTACTGCCATCTTGCCTGTGACTGCTCAGTTTCTTACTTGTGGCCAGGCAATGCTTACTTAAAGAGGCACTGGCAGAACGTATAGAATCAAACTATTTTTGAGCTTGATGAAAGGTATGTAGGTAGGCAGCAGGTTTTGTAGAAGTTAATCTAAAGACAAATCCACTCCCGACTATAACAAAGTGCTACCAGAAAGCGAAGCATCTTTAAGTTAGATACTGAACAGCCATTTAGAGGTCTCTAAGAAAGTTATTCTGCCCCTAAATTTGATCATGTCTCACGTATTCAGTGTGTGGGTCTGGGATAAATTGCTCAGGAGCAGAAAACATTGTGGTGGAGTCCATGTTGCCAACCCAGAGTATCCACAAATGGTGACTTGGCCATCAAAAATCATAGGATTTTGAAAGCAATAAGGGTTTGTATCTCATAATTCGTTTCCACGTTTTAAGTGTTCACAATGCGTGTTTTTATGCTTTTCAAAAATATTGATGCTTAAATGCCTTGAAAACAACATCAGCTGAAAACAGCCTCATGTGGTACTTTTATTCTAGAAGCTGGGTCTTCTCAGAAAAAAATACTGCTGTAGCGACAGTCAAATTTTGCATTGGCAATTAAATGAACAGATTTTCTTCAAATGACAAGCCAAATAAACTAAGCCATGAAAAGTTGGAATTAATTTTCATTTTCAATTAACCATTCTTCTGTAGAATGTTTATTCATTTGCTGAGCCCGGTTTTGCTGGTGTTAGAGGCCAGAGAGTAAAACTGACCAGTCTAATTTTGGAATTCATTGAGGCTGAACAGTACAACTACAAAGCATATGGCAAAACACAAATGGGATTTTAAGAAGTTATTTGCATTTTAATAATTTAGAAAGATGCATTTTAATAATTTAGAAAGATAGGAATTTTAACAATGCTTTGTGTTGATTGAGCTTTTAAAATGAAATTGATTTGATAAACATTAATGACTACATGGAGTATTTTTACAGAATGTATAAAATATTTCTATAGATAAAACAACCGTATGTGTCCTGTGTATTTTTTTATTCAAAAAGCTTTTTGTTTTCCTTCCTAGGGAACTGGATTCTCTGGATAAGGCCTGAAAACACAGAACACATTCTCAAGTCACACACAAGTTTTGTCATATACTGATGTTTTGATCAACACTGGCACTTGAGTGATATGCTGCTGAGAAACAAGTTTGCTCTACCAAGGTAAGGTACCTCACTTAGAAAATAACTCACTTTAGATGCACCCAAGGGCATCATAATTCACTTTAGAAAAATTGTCACTGCAATTTCAGTGGTTTCCTTCTCGGCCCCATATTTTTATAAAGGTGTCATGTCAAAATTTGCAGTACTGAAAAGCAGCAATGACTGAACACTTCCCAGTTCTGTGTGTAGACTGTAAAAATAAATTAAAAAAAAAAAAGGCAGTGGGTCCCCCTACAAAATAAACCAAGAGAAAGCCACTTGGATGACAGTGATACCAGTTTTGAGCTTTTCAGACGTGCTTTTACCAGTTTAATTTCAGTGTATTTTATGGTGTTCTCCTTTTTACTAATGTGTATGTTTGAGCTTCCAAATGTACTTTCTACTTCTTAGAAAATCACTTTCTGGAGAAACATACTTTTTTCTTTCCCTTTTTACCCCCTCCCTCCTTAAGAAAAAAGAGTCAGCCTACTTAATGTTTCCAGCCCACTGGGCAACTAGTGTTTATGTTACTAAACCGCAGGGAGCTGGTCACTCCCACTTCTGTAGGACTGGCAGGTAATCTATCTACCCTACTGTCTTACTAATAAGCTGCTTGTTTATGTAGCAAGCAGAAGTCAAATGTCATCTGGACTTTTAAAGGAATCTGCTTTCCCCATGTTTTAGCTTTTGCCCAAGGGCAGGATGAAGCACTGCTGATCTATTGTAGTAAGACTGAATCTGTTACATGACAATGAGTAGAAAGATTCGGTTCTTGTTTTCCTGCAAATTATTAAAAAAAAATAAAAAATGTTTTATACTACCTACAGCCTCGTTCTAGACTTGCAGGACATTAGTCTGGATCAAGGTTGGCTCTCCAAATGTTGGAATCTTCTAAATAAAATTGATGTTTGCCTTACAGTAGCAAAGTTCATTAGATATGCAGTACACGTTTACTAGGTGCCAGAGGAACTCTTTGCTGGGCCTCGTATAACCCTCCACGTTTATAAAGCGCTTTACTGTGAATGACAGCTTGGTTTGAGTGCCCTCTAGTGGCAAACGGTGTGTTGGGGGAAGCGTCTGAAATACGCTCAGCTGGAAGGGAAGCGACCTTTAGAGCCGGGTCACCTTTCGAGAATGACTGAGATCTGTTGCCCTGGAGCTCTGCAGCACAGAAAACAGGAGTAGGGATTGCGTGTCAGAATGGGCCAATATTTGCCAGGTATCTTCTGGTGAAGTTTGAGAATGTAAGGAAACAACCTAGAAAGAAGTAGCTAAAGGAGTTTGTGCAACTACATTCAATCAGGAAAGGAAACTAAGGAACTAGAGGTGTCAAGGCTTCACAAGTCCACATTCTGGCTGTTATCATGGGAGGAGTTTGCAAGTAGATACAGCTGTCACTTCCTCAGCTGGTATGGTTTGGAAAGATCATACTTTGATTTGCATCAGAAACTTGATGCCAGGCTGGGGGAGGTATGCAGGGTGGCGCTGCGCTTAGCCTGGAGCAGCTCCCAGGTTCTTGTGAAGCCGCGCGGTGCTGCTGGGAGTCACACCCCTGGTAAGTGTAAAACCAGAGCATGTTTTCCACAGGTGCCAGAGCTGCAAAGCCAGCTCTGAGAGCTGACTTCGTTACTGTGGAGGTTTAAGAGATGTATGTTTCAGAACTATGTAATGAAAGTGTTTTACAAGTTTTAAGTTACAATAGGTTACAAAGTCCAAGAAGTGACACCCGTGAATTGAATGGTCTGTGAGAGAAGAGTTGTTTTTCACTGTGGGCAGCAGTGCCAGAATGGGCCTCCAGTTATCCCCTCTGAATTCCATACTGCCTTTTAAATTACTTGGTGCAGTAAGTAACTTGGTGCAGCTTTAAGGTGCTTACTTTTGTGAGTCCCATGCTTCTAGCCGATGCACGCACAGATAGGGAAGGCGTACTGAGCAGCATCAGAGAGCAGTAACATAAAATGTATTCTCACTTTTCATTAAAGGGATGCCAAAGGGCCTGTTTTTCTCATGTACTAGTTGTCAGCACAATAAAAACTGATGCCGACTGGGATACTTTACAAAGCAAATACACATCCAGATATATTCTTGTAAATATTTGGTGGATGCTTTTCAGTTTGCCTACACCCGAGCAGGCAGATGGAGAAGCTCTGACCAAGCAACTTAATTTATATGCCAGTAACAGAGTTAGGGATGTTTTTCACATCCCTGCTGTTGTGCCTTGAGCCACACCTGGGTGCTGTATGTGGAAGGTGCAGGCAGTACGTGTGCCAGGCGTCAGCTGGCAGCCCTTCCAGATGTGCTGCTTGTTGCGGAGGTGCAGTGCCTTAGAAGTACTTTGCTGTTTTCTGTTAGAGAGCTGCCTTTTAGTACTGAAAGGTTAGGCCCAAAGAGTTCACTGTGTGAGGTCCTCAAATGGGCAAAAGCAGCCTTTGTGGTGTTCACACTGAAGGAGCATTAGAACTTGATTTATTCTTACCACAGGGTTTTCAAAAAACTCAGCAATTACAGTATGGCAATTCATAATTACATGATGTTTATTATGTTCATCAGCTACAATGAGTACTACAATACTTGGAACAGGCTTTTCCATGCTATCAAACGGTAAGCACTGTAGTTTCAGTCCCTTATTTTTATTTCATTGCACCATCTAGTGGCCAAGTGCACCCAAATCCTGGAACAGGCTACCAGAAGCGCAGCCATACCAACCCATCTCTCAGACTCCGTTATATAGACACCACACATCCCCTCGTTTGCCACGAACCGGTGGAAATTCAAATAGACAAACAGAAATTCAAATATTGTTCTCCACAAAATGTCGATTGTGGGAACAATGAGTTCTGGGACACCAACTGGCAGCATCCAGCAGTACGCTAAATACGTTTGTCCTTTAAATGGGATTTTGTATGACAGAATGGTAGAAAAACATTTTTATTACATCTGCCTACTTAGGATGATAGCTGGGCTTCCTGATGCAACATGATAATTCACTGTTGTGGTAATGTAGACAGATAAGAAGGAATTAAGTGCAATCACCTATGGTACTGGTGCTAGCGAACATGCTGAAATATAGTTTGCAGTTTTCACCTATTTTAGCATGTGAAAATAGAAATTGTAAGGAAACTACAGGCTAGGAAAATCTTTTTTTTTTTTTTTTTTTTTTTTTTTTTTTTTTTTCCCCTATCAAAGGTTAGGCTTCATTTACATTTAATGAGGTTCTATAACCATTGTTCCTTGCTATGATTTGTCATAATATAAAATAGTACCTTTCATCTAGGGATCATCAAATACTTTTCAAATGAAGCAATTACCATACTTTTTGTAACTCTGTTGTGTTCTTTTAACTGTAATGTCTGTTTCTTTCTGAGAAAAGGTAGCATTGAATGTTCAATTTGTTTTTAGTTTAAAAAAAAAAGTCATTGATTTAGGATTTCTGTAAGTTTCTCTCTTGAATTCAGATTGACAAAAGCTCAAGTATTCTGCATGTTACTATGATAACAAGCAATGTAAAGCATTTCTGTTACTGTAATATAGAGTATCTCAGGGCCAGTCTGGGTAACAAGTCTGTGGTTGCATTTGAAACTGCATCATATGAAGGATTTATTCCTTTTCTAGAATAGCAGAGACTAAATTTAACCCAGTGTGCTACTCTTCTCTTCAGTTCTTCACACACTGTGCACTATTCTTCTTAGCACTTTCCTTTGAAGAATAATTTTTAAGGAAATGTGTATATATGTCAAAGATTTCTGAGAAAAGGAACAAGTTCTTCATATTAATACTGCTTCCATCTCTGCCAAATTTTACGATCAGAACCTGGTATTAACACAGAAAATCAGTCAGGCTCATTTCATGTTCCTGCCTCAGCTGAGAAGATCTTTTGATCAGAAGCAGGTACACTCGAGCATACCTGGCCTCATGCAGGAAGAGGAAAAAATAGGCTCTGAGAAGATGGCCTTTGTTTTGAGAACATGTACTGGTCGTGGTACAGAGAACGCCAGCTTAGCAAACTGCAGCAATGTGCTTCGCCCTACTACGTTTTGGGGAAAAAGTAAAATAAATCAGTCAATGGCTTGGAAGTTGGTCTTGCAGTTGCAAGACATGTGAAGAGGTATGTGCTGTTGTAGTAACACTGGTAGAAATACTTTTTTTCTTTAAAATCACTGATTGATCTAATGTTGTGGTTGCTTTACTTTCTAGTAAAGGCGGCAAAAATTCTCTTTATTTTCTGTTCTTTCCCACATAACAGCTGGCTTCTGGGATGGATACGGGAGTAGTTGTGTTATTGTGGAACAAACTGTAGCGTAATTAGCATTGGCTGGAAATAATTTCATGGAATGTGTTTTCCTGAAAAAGATAATAGGACCCAAACCAGAAGTCTTTAGGGCTTTGCTTAATGAATTTCCTATTTCTAAAGGAGGTAGAATAAAGTTTTGCATAAGTTTAACTTTGCTTCAAAACAGCTGATGTTGGAAAACTCTTAGGGGTTTGCAATAACTTTGGGGTTAGACATTCAAATTAATAATATGGTATTGTAATGAAATATTTCAAGGAAAAACATTCAGTTTCTGAGCTACATTTTGTTGTTGTTGTTGTTCACTGTTTTATGAAGACCTGCATGTCTTCCTTTTTACATCCTCAGTAAGGACGGGGACTGTTTTGCTGTTGTAGTTTTAGATGGCCTTGCGGGGAGGAGAGGAGGAGTGGGGTAGATCTGGCCCAACCTCAGCCGCTGTTGCTGAGAGTGCTGCCCCAGCAGCAGGCTCCCCAGCCCAGCCTGGTGCTGGGAGATGGGAGGTGTCCAGAAGCATTCACACAACGTGGGGGTTAGGAGAAGTCCTTGGGCTGGCTTTGCAGTGCTCTGCTGGGAGGAACTGAACCTCTTTTTCTGAAGGCTTTGCCTTGATAGCGGTGGTTTTGTTTCATACACACATACTCGCTCATTATGAAGTGATCTTCAAGCGCCCCGTCTTCTTTTTGGTTCCTGCAGTGGCTGTTGGGCAGGTCAGTGGTAGCACTGAGGGCATTTGGTCAATATTTTCCTGGGGCTCCTAGGCTCCTGAAGCTTGTCAAATGGTTTGCAAAGCTGCCTTAGCATCATGTGCAGACTGCTGTTACCTGTTCTGCACACTTTGTTATCTAAAAGAAGACGTTAACGTTTACCATCTGCGAGTTACACGACTGTCCCTGCGTTGCGTGACTCTGGGCTGAGCTCTTCCCCGCAAGGCTCTGCTTCGGATGTCTAGATTCATTTCGGCGTGAAATGTCAGGATGTCAAGCCCATATTGAATGCATTGGAACCAAAGAAAAACATTTCTGCGAACCCCTGTGATGCAGCAGCAGCTTCACACGCGGTTCCACCCCGGAGCTGAACAGCCTCACATGTGGCGCCCCACACGCAGCCCCTGCCGTGTGGGTGGATGCAGCTGGGACGGGGCTGGGACGGCAGCCGTGGAGCTCGTGGCCCCGCACCCCACGCTCCACCAGGTCCTCCTGTCTGCTGCCCTGTGAGCACTGTGTCTGGGGGGAATTCTGTTCTACAGCGCGTCTGAAATCAGGGCTGAGGGCTGCTACAATGTGCCCAAAGCCTCTCCTGCTTAGAAAGTGTTCTTAGGCGCAAAAGGTGCAAGCGCACATCTGAATTGGTGATCCTAAAACGCAGCAGGAGTAAGATTCACCAGGGATGGTTGATACCAGCTTTGGTCAAGTCAAGTTTATAAAAAAAAATTATATTTCCTCCACAGTTTTGAAGTGTCAGTGGCTTAGCAGGGAGTCCTACTTTTGTTCTCTCTTTTGCCCCCATCCTCTTCTAGATTATGCTTTTTCATTTTTATTTTTTATTTTTTGGGTGGATTTTACAACAGATCCTCCCCAGGGTTTTTTTTTCTTGGCACTGTTGCATTAATCACACTTCTCCTATGAAATGGTGCCTAATACTGCCCTGTGGGGCTCCGGCTTAGGGTTTTGCCTACACCCCTGCGAGCAACAAGAAGCTTTAAGTTTTGCCTCTGCCCAGGCATGTGCATGGCAAGCAGCCTGTCTGGAAGACGTGAAATGAGATTAACTCAAGCGAGTGGGTCTTGCTTGGAAGAAAATGCTACAAGTTAGGCTGAAGTTGGGGAACCAGATGTGTACCACCTTGAGAAGGCATTGGCTGGTGTTTTAACAGTATTTCGTACATATCTGTATGTGTATGTATACACAGATATAGTAAGAACTGTAAATAAATAGATACTCTAGCATCTTTGGCATTGTAGCAGCCGTGACGGTTGGTCTGTGGAAAGAAAATAGACAAAAAAAGTAGCTGTGAGGGTAAAAAATGGCTGTCTGCAGCAGATAAGTAGTGGTTGGAGAAGTCTTATCGGAAATCCTCAAGGCAAAGCAGCCAAATGCCTGTAGGGCCGGGAGAAGTCTGCTTTACCAATCAAACTAACCCAAGAAAATTGTGCAGCAAAGCCAGTGTTTGGTTTTGCCAGATCTCAGCCTTCTCCCCAGCTGTGTATCGTAGAGAAATGCAACTGCATACAGCAGCCTGGGCAGAGCCGTTTGTGCAGGGGAAGAAGGGAGAGATGCTGGCTTACAGTAAGAGCTGCTCAGCCACAGAAAGCCCCCAGGCCCTTGTAAATCCACCTGGCTCTGTATGCAGGCTGATGCCAAGCTGGCATTCATCTCTGCTGCAGCTGGAAGCCAGCACTATGGAAAAGTTAGCTCTTGAAATGGTGACGTTAAGAAAGTAACGAGAAAAGCCTTGGCTGCCCTTTGTGCTCCCACGAGTGGCTTGGGCACGGGCTGTCCCCGTAATTGTGGCAGCCTCCAAAGGAGAGCGGGTTTGGGTTCATCCTCAGAGCTGCTGGGAGGGTGGCGTTTGTTTGGGATCCGGAGAGTTCAAGTCAAACTCTGGGATTGAAATAGTGTGTCGAGACCTTGGGTGTGAGATAGGAGAATCTTGGTGATATATTTCAGTGAGGCTGTCAGTTTCACCCATCCAGTTTGTCTGGCAAAAGCTCTTTGGAGCAAATCCTTGCTGGTTGTTACCCTTATGATGTCTTGTTCTGCTCTGGCTTTTCAGTGGCATCAGCAGCAAGAGCTTTGCAGAATGCTCTTCTGTGTTTCGGTCTGATCTTACAGGCTTTTTGTCAATGCTGAAAACGAACAGCTCTTGAGCAGCTCTGATTGATACCTTCACTTAGAAGGCATTGGCTACTGTTTTAACAGAGGTTGGCCTGAATGCTTCAGGGAGGTTACCTGTGAAATGAGTTAATCGAAAGATGCTGGTCTAGGAGCAGAGAGTTAGAGCTGGGCATGAAACCAGGCCAGCTCCTGTGGGGTTCATCACATGCTGCCTGCTCCCGGCAGCTGCCCTTGGACTGGAGCTTGCCCCAACATTTTCAGGACGATTTCAATGCTTGGCAATTTATTTGCTATCCAAAGGTCCGGATTAATAGCATGACAGCATGGCTCTTGAGCAACTGTTCCGGGATACGTAGAGTTTGTATGGGTTGCTATAATGTCCAGATATGAATACTTAGTGTCAGAAATGAGCACTTTCACAATGAGGTTATTTTGTTCCAAAATGCTGAATTTGGAACCCAAAAATGGTATTTGTGAGAGTTTCCAAGCTAGGTTCCAATTTCGGAAGAGCCCACTTATCAGTGTTGCATCCAGACTTGGCTGTTAGGAGCAGAAATGACCAGCAACTGCTAGGCAGAAATCTCCCAAAGGACTTTATTTTGCTTTTTATAGATCAACTCTACTTTAAAAATGAACATGCCTTGAAACTCTTAAAATCTTTCAGCATGTGGGAGACTCTTGGTGGAAGCACTGCACTTCTCACTGTTTTTTTTTCCCCCCTTCTAATAGTTACACAGCAGTGTCGAAGGCTCATAGCGCCAGCCAGCCATCTTCTTTTTGAATTTCCACATCTGCAAAAGGTTCAGGCAAGCATTATTGTAAAATGGAGTTACTGGGACCTTTGTCCAGTGCCTTCTGCACCCTGTAAGGCTGTGCTGTAAATTTTGGAGAATTCCTTGGACTGGTTGAGCTCATTGTTACCCCCTGTTGTACTGCTTTCATGTTTCCTCCCACATCACTGATAGGTGATTTTAGCTGAATATCTGGAGCTTTAAATGGGCTATCACCTAAATTAAGGACCACAGGAAGTGTGTGCATTGAATAAAGCAGAGATCAAGGAGCACTGCTCTGTATTTTAACTTGCTCTTGAACAACCTTATAACTTTCTGACATCTCCTCAGAATTCTGGATCCGATAAATATATCCAACAGGCAAAGCAGGCTGACAGTATGTAAGGGAGCCTAATATATAACATATTGCATCTCTTTGTTGACTCTGCTCCATTATGCCTCGCTCATTTGTTTTCTTGGTAGGAGACACTGTATTATCACTCCAAACAGACATTTGCGGATGTTACCGAATCAAAATTAGAAGCTAAATCTTGCTATTTCATATCTAGTAGGAGTTATTTCTTGTGATCAAAAATGTTGAATGTTTCTAGTGCTCAAAACAAAACCTGGAAAAATGTCCCTATATAAGTCTGTCTGCTTCTTTGCCTCAATATTGTTATCCATTACCCTTATTTTTGGAGGTGTGTCTGCTATTACAGCATTCCACACTTCTGTTTAGAGAAGCGTCTTAAAATCTTCAGTGTTCCTAACTATGTGTTGTTGGCCAAGGTACATTGCAAGAACAGTCCTGTCAAAATTCTTCTTAGGACACTGATATATCATTGGTGTAATGAACCCCAATTTGCTTTGTTAAAGCTATTTTTGAGAAAATAAACTGGTTTAATAGACAGCAAGTTTCCTTCTTCATTCCTACTGTCACTGCACCTTTTAAAATGTAAAATGTGGCTTCACTGTAGAAACCCATTAAAGAGAGATAATATTTCATTCAGGTAAGTATTGCCTTTCTGCTTAAAGGGAAAACACCATTGTGAGCTTAGTAAAGAATTTAATTTGATGTATATCTGCAGGAAGTAAGCCTTACATCAAAAAGTAAGTACCAGCAGCTGGGTTCAATATGGGATTTGACACTGTTTTCTATAAGCTCTTTACCAAATGTGTGCAGTTTCTGAAATAGCCACATGCCCACCTTATTATGATCCTTTCCTGGAAAGAGAAATACCTTTAATCTTAAATATGACATTCACATGCTTATTTTTTAAAGAATTGATTTAATATGAAGGATTTTATTTCCTGTTTTTTATTAAGATCCAGGTTCCTTGTCAAAGTACTGCCGTAAGTAACAAGCTATTGCACATCCTGTTCTTCATTAAAACAGGCAGGATATCAAAGTAAAAAACATAAGAAACATAAATGTAGAGGAATTTTAGGATTGAACTGTAATCTATACCATGCAAGTGACTTAATAAGGATCTCAAATGATAAAGGAATTCAAGTCTGGGCAACATAACCAGAGCAACTTTTTTTCTCCCATCACTTATGATCTAAACTAGTATTTTTTTCCTGCACTATTAAAAACATCGAGTTCTTGAATTAATATTTAAGTTAATTTATAGAGAAGCTTGGAGGAGGTGCATGATCATCAGTTCCTGCGAGTACTGTTTCTGTCCGTAAGTTTTTGTTTTTCAGGCAGGTAGTCTTCTCCAGTCATATTAGTACTGTTTCTACTATAGGAGAGTGAGCGAATACAAATATTTTCATGAATATGTGGTTGTTTTAAGGCATTCATTTTGGCAGTTTTAATATTTATGGTAATTTTCAGTAACCATTTGTTTAATTTGCTGTTTCAGACTTCCATATGAAGCAGACCTGAGCTGTCCAGGAACAATATATACTTATCTGCCCAGGAGAGGCAATAATAAGCAAAGGCAAATTTATTTGACCAATTGCACCTAATTAATAAGCTCCTACTGAGTAAGAATATGGTGGATATGAAATATGGAATAACCTCAGGGAAATGGAGAATGTGGGCATGTCTGCAGATAAGGATACGTCAGGTTTCATCCAGACATCGTGGCTAACCAGAGCAATGTAGGAATAGCAGGAGAGGCTTCCATGTAAGCTCCAGCAACTCTGGTGGGCTTGGATTAGATGTTTTGACTGCCTTGTCACTAATACTGTTAGTTGTTTTGGCTGGCTGGAGTTAGTGGGAACGTATCGAGCAGAGCTGCTTGCTTAGCTGGAAGTGTGGCCTGATAGGAGTGAAGCTGACTCTGTCCCTGTGAATTCTCTGTGCTGTTTATTTCTGTATTGCTTGAGAGCAGAATCAGAGTACCACAAATTTAATAGAGGAGATACGGAGGCAAAACAAAATCGTGTTTGATTGGTGTTATTCTTTGGAAACATGCATGCGAGAGGGAGCATGATCTGAATCAAACCGCAGCAAGTAGCCTTGGTGCATCCACAGACCTAGGAGGGTAGCGGGGAAGTTTCCTTCTGGTGTAGGTGTGGGGTGGCCAGGGAGACCTTACTCTAGGTGGAGCCTTGCTCTAGGATGTGCCCAGTTGGGCAGGTCCTGACTTTATCCTATAGTGTATAACATAAGCTGCTGTTCACCTCTGTTGTGAAGTGTGAGCACTGGCACTGGAAACGTGCATGAAACATGCATGTGAAGGCACTGCTCCTGGGACGGATGGGCTAGCAAGGGTTCAATCCCCCTCTAATCCCCGACTGAAAAAGTACACAGATACTGCAAACTTTGAAGGAGGAGTACATTAAAAGAAGCTGGGGGGGCGGGGGCGGTGATCCCAAGCTTGAAAATTTTTAGGGATAATGAGGTGTCAGAAGCAAATATTTCTAAGAGCACCCAAGTCTGGTTTTGCTCTTTGTCTTTCTTTCCAAGGGCTGCTTCTCTCAAAATGCAGTGAAGTCAACCTAGAACGTGGGGTAATGCTGCCCGGTGAGCAAGAACACCGTTCCTGGTTTTTTCTCTCTTTTTGAGGTCCTTACAAGCTTGCAAGCCTTGGGCAAGCTTAATTTAAATCACTGGGGAATCTGAAGGTCAGGAGGAGAGCTGAGGAAGGAAGTAGAAGGCTGGACACTTGACATTCCCCTAGCTCAGGGGTCCTGCGAGCGCTCAGGCTCTCACCCCACATGCTTTTCACGTCCAGGCCTAGGCTCTGTTGCAGGTAACGTGAGTTCCCTCCAAGCTCTGGCTTCATTTTGTGTTGTTTGCTTCCTGCAGATAGCTCTGTGCAGTGGAAATACACCAAATAGGAGAGGTGCTAAAGGAGAAATCATCTTCACTTGCTATCCTAATCATCCGATACAGATCAAAAAGTTGTGTTGCTGTCTCATGGGAAGGGCTTCCTCGCTGCCGCTCGAGTTGGCTGTTGGTGAGAGGGTGGCTGGGAGATGAACTGTGCTGCAAAACACAGCGGGGCTCCCCTGCGGGGGTCAAATGTGGGCCCTGCCCCTGGATGTAGGCATGCCACTGCCGTTGTGAAGCCCAAGGAGTGTGTTAATGGGGAGATGCACATGCTAAGGGAAAAGCCGACTGTCAGGTCTCTGGTTTTTATTGGTGTTGTACTATTTCTTCAAAAAGTAGCCAGACAACACAGAGTTCTGATCTATTTCTAATACCCACATGGGAAAATAAACAAAACATCTTTGAATTGTTTTTCTCAGATCATTTTGCCCATCTGCAATTTTTTTTTTAATCACCAGTAACATCATACAGCTTTCAGAAAGCCCTGAAATAGGTCACGTTTTGCACCCGGAAGATGCTCACCAGTGCTCTGCTTAGAGTCTTGTAGCAGCAAATGTAGACAATGTATAAAACCATGGCACATGTGTAAATTTGCCATCTCATTGCTTTTGCTGCTCTGGCTCTATTGTCAGTAATAATACCACGGCAAGGACGGTTGGAGGGGAGCCAAACATTTATTTGGTCTTTAGGCCTTGCTAGTGCGTTGGCAGCTGTGTGATCTTTGTGAAATTCAGAAATGCAAAGTGTAGCTTGTCTGTAAGAATCAGAGGAGGCTGTCAGGGCAGGTGCTTTTTGGAGCGATACCCAGCGAGCTGTGACACATGTAAATGGGGCTCTTCGACCACTTGCCCGTGTACATTGAGATTTGCCTGCTCTCTGGAGCTGTTTAATTAAGTTGGGATTCAGCGTTACACAAATGAAACATTGTGAGCTCGGACAATGGAAATGTGCCTTTCTGCAGCCCTGCTAGCTGGAAAGCCTCTCCTCGGGAGGCAGAGAGTGTGCTGGATGAACAGCAACCCAAAGTGGGGCTCTCGTAATGGTAATCCTCCGAGAGAACACGCAGACTGGTTATTTTCCAACGAGGTTAGCCCTCTGCGTGTGCTGTGCGGGGTGTCCACAATGAATCCAGTGCCAGCAGGCCTGGGGCTGGGGGCAGCAGTGGTTGCTAATAGCTGTATGTGTAAAAAAGCAGAGAAGATGCTGCTCCTCTCCCTTTCCAGTTTCCTCGTGCTGTTTCTGGGGTGGCCATTCTAGGCAAGGAGTTTTGTGAGCATGAGCACACCACGGTGTGAGCGTTTTGTGGGAGTGACTGATGTCTGCATTTATGGCTGGGGATGTGGATTCTCTAGCCACCAGCAGAACTGCAAAGTGTTTAATGTTATTTTGATATTTTTTTAAATGATTCAGCAAAAGAGGGGTGAGAATGAGTAAATGTGAGCGCAAGAGTGTGGGCACCCCAAGGCTTGTTCCCGTTTGACCCGTTTTCCGAGGAGGGGAGAAGAGGAGGCTTTCAGGTTTGCTCTTGGTCCACTTTTGCTCACGCCTGCAGTGGACCAACAGCAGATCGCTCCTGCTGCAGTCAGACTGCTAGTGGAAAGTTGAAGCTGCTCTCTTTAACTTTCTTCCTCCTCAAATGCAAATGGGAAGGAGCCGTACCAAAGCCTATATGTTCCTTTGCCACTGCACATTTACAGCCAGCTGGGCACGCTAATAGCCAGAATCACACAGTGGAGCAGATAAGCAGACTTGCGGCATCAGGCTGGCTTGAAACTGCTTAGCATTTATTCATTGTTCTTAGTCAATATATGCAATTTTACTTCTGGAGTCATTTGGGGGATTGAAGTCAAACTGAAGTGTGATTAATTGCGCTGATAGTTGCTTGCTGGGGCTGGAGTGCAGCGTGGAAGAGTTCAAATAGGACCAACTGCACAAACTAAGGACAAGTCCAAGCAGTACATTAAACTGTGCAAGTGAGATTAGCTGCACCAATCAGGGGCAGAATGCTGAATATTTGGAGGACCAGAATCCTTTCAAAATGAGAACAACCAAGTTAAAACAAACTGAAAAAACTGAGCCAGGAAACCACTTATCTTTTGGGTCTTGTCAGTCCCCGTGAGACTCGCAGCGCCACGCTTCCTTCTCTGAAATAACCGAGTGGCCCAGAGCCGCTGTCGTGCAGCGCTGCAAGGTCAACCACAAAAAGCTGCAGGTTGCTGAACTCAGCAGCTATTTTTGTTATGAGCTTGGTCTCTACATGCCAACAAGCTCAAGCTGAAATGTAACTTGCCCGGGAAATTAGTTAGTGTGCACACAAATACAAGATTATAATTACTGCTACAGAATGCTGCTCACTGGAGAATTGAGCTTGGATGGGAAAGCTAGTCTGCTTCTTTGCCCATTTGGAAGGAAAAGCAACAACGAAAGCTGCCAATATTTTGATGTCAGCATCCTTTGTTTTTTCTGGCTATCAGAGACCTCTTTGATCCTCGTGCTGCCAGAAATGTTTGCTCTGGCCGTGTTCTTTTTTTCCTAGCGGATCAACTATTTTTCCACAGGTTGTGAAAATCAGTCTTGCATTTGATCAACTTCAGAACGTACATCTCTTAGGCACCTGTTTCTGTAGAGACCTCCCCGTGCTTTCAAACATGTAAATCAATTTGTAAGCCGTGACAGTAGGTGGTCCATGTTGAACCCAAATGTAGGTCCTCTGCCTTTGCTTGGTGATGACACTGCTCGGCAGTGTATTACTGGATGGGGGATGTTAATTAAATTCAGTGACCAGGGGACGCTCACACGGTGTTTTCAGACATCAGGCAACAGCACTGGAATGTGTAATTCATGGAACTGTCCTGCTGCCTTCTGTGGGACTTGTTGGGTGAATGTAAGTCTCCAGCTATAAACAACTCTGAGTAGTTAATAAGATATCTCAAAGCAAAAGCAGGCTCCGTGCTTCGTGTCTTATTTTGTGTTTCTGTGGTTTGTGCTCTGCAGACCTCTGGTGTCTTACAATAACTTTCAAGATAGGGCAGAACAGGAGACTTCCCACAAAGCAGAGGGCCCACACCGGTCGCTCTGGTTATTCTTGGTACTAGGAGCTCCAGCTATAATCTTCTAGGAGACAAATCATATTTTATATTATACAAGAAGAATATATTAATTTTTCATATTTGTCTAATTTTTCTTGTCTGACCATCTGTATATATAAAGTATTAGTGAGATTAATCTTGTGATAGTTGAAATCCAGTAGGATGTTTTTAGTTGAAACACATATAAATAACTGAACTAGTATCACACCATAATCCAAAGCACTGATTTTACATTATAGTCATATATCAGAATTTTTTCCTTTATCGGAGATGTTTTAGAACATTTAATGATTACAACAGTGTAGGTGGTAGGATGAAATTGCCCATTGTGCAAAGGGTACTGCTGATGTAGGAAATTGCTTTTTGTATCCACAGATCAGAATACTAAATCATTTAAGAATTGGTACATATCCAAAATGCATCTGTTGACCCAGATTCTGTCCTCTGATAACAAGACTGAAGTGATTGTTTTTCTGAGAACCCAATAGATTTTATTTACATTAGTGGAAGTGCCAATAAGTGCTTGTTGTGGGATTTGTAGGATACTGCTTTTCTTAAAGAATGTGTTCACGGAACTTGCCTTTGTGTTATCTCCGCTTATCTTTCTGATTTGGGGAAATATTATGCTGAGAATTTAATAACCGTACTAGCATTCTAGCAGAGAGAAAGGGGAAAAGACATGTTCCAGGCAACGCCGACAGTAATGTAATGTTTCCTGGGCAGCAAGAGTGACGTAAATGCTGTGAACCGGATGCTTAAGATACTAATTTCTTGAGAAATACAAGGTGTCCTTGTAATTTATATCTGCACAGAAAATGACCTGGGGGAACTGGAGACCTGAAAATATCACGTTAATCCTGTCCACGTCTACTTTATTCTGTGTAACACTGTTTCCAAAGATGGATTTCCACCTGCTTTCTTCTTCCAAGTCAAGAGCCTCTTCTGGTGATCCCTCTGCTCTCTTCTTTCAGTGAGCGAACACATGTTCTTGGAGAATTAGTCCTGGCCTGGAGTTTCTGTGCTGTGACCTGCGAAGAGCGAGCTGTCGCTCAGTCATAGTTCCTTTCCCATATGGAGACACGTTTCTGCATCCCTGCTCTTTGTAGAAAAGTGTAAGCCCTGTATAATGAGGATACCAGATGTTTGCCTTTAGACAGAATTTGCATTATCATGGCTCCCAAGCTGCCAAGAAGGTCTGGACTCCAGCAGTGGGTTATTTCCTTACTGAGAGAGAACAGAGTAGACACATGCATGGGATAGTTCATCCTGTTCTGTATTTATTCATAATAATCTACACTTCTGTATATATAAAATACACCAGAGCAAAACAAGTAGAGGTTACAATTCTCAGAGCTGAAGAAAACACGTGTGCTTCAGACTCCTGCTGCTTTGTTTCTCGTTGCAAGCTAGACCAGGCACTGAGGTTCACATCAACTGCTCCAAGAACCAGGGCAAAGTAGTATTTATAGGTAAATCTGCAGCACAGACCCAAGAGGAAGGAAATAACCATTGCATCACCTTTCCTTGCTCTGCTGCGAGAAGGATGGGGGGCAGTGCAGTGCTCCTGGAGGACCTGTGCAGCCCGTGGTGCTCTCAGGGGGACCTCGTGCTCCCCTGCCAGCCCCATGACCTGCAGGAGGCTCTCACCTACCAAGGGCTCTCCTGGCCAGAGATGTGCTCTCAGAGCTGTCGCTCTTTGCTGGCAGGGAAGGAGCCCAGCTGTCCTGTTCAGATTGTCATATGTTGCTTATATGCCATCGCCCTTCCCGGCTCTGCTTACGGCATCTCTTCATCTGTAGGTTAACTTTGTGCTGCCTTGGCTCTGTATTTCATGGTTATTTTCTGGGCTCTGCCATTCTGTATGGTTGAAACGATGAAAACCCGGGGCATGTTGATGGGATAACTTGTACCAAATGAGACTTCTTTGAAGAAATGAAACGCTTCCTTTTTTTTAGCTTAAACTCTTCCAAGAGGCTTTGGGGCCCAACACTGTGCTAGTGCAACTACTGCGGCTTCAGAGCTGGAGCTGGCGTGGGTCCCACCCGGCTCGGAGCGTGGGCAGAGCGTGCTGGCAGCTGTCAGTACCCATCTGCGGAGGCATAACCAATAACAGGCATTGTATTTATAAAGACCCCTTGCTAGCAAATGCATTCAGCCTTCTGAAACAATAGTTCTTCCAACTAATTAAAAACAACATTACCCCAACAATATTACATACTCGAGAAGTAAACAAACCATAAAACGATCAGCAAGCACAGCAGTATTCATTTAGAAGCGTATCTGCTGGAGCAGAGGGTAGAAAATGAGCTCGATTTGGGGTTGGAGAGTATTCTGTGCTCCTGGGATCAGCACCCAGGAGCGGGGCCCATGTCCTGCTGCTGGCACGGTGGCAGAGCTCAGAGCAGCAGGTGGCAGCCGAGTGAAAAATCCCATCTGGCAGGAGTAGAGGTGGCGGCACCGGGAGCTTTGGACTCCAGCAGGTTCGTCAGAGCATCCATTTAATAGGCAGCAATTATAAGGACATAAATCATGGTGAATCTGATCGCTGTTACTCAAGGCTCTGATGTAGCTTGTCTCCAAGTCCTTTGTAACGTGTTGACGACAGGGGCTGAGCAGTGACACCGCGAGGAGGAAGCTGCAGCTGGTGGCAGCTGGAGGCAGCGGTGCCAGTGGCCAGCACTAGCCATGCCAGGGGATGAACGTTTCTCACTGACTTTCTTGTAAGGGAAGTCTAAAAAGGACTTTTTATTAAAAAAAAAAAAAAAAAAAAAAAAAAAGTCTATGAAAAGCTGTGCAAAGCTGAAAACTATTGCCACACCTCATTTAGCACAGGACTTTGTTTGGGTGGGGTGTGGTGAGGACTTATACCAAGACTTAAAACTTGATTCTGTCTGAATGAATGAATCCCCGTGCACTGAGCAAATCTGGAGGAGTGAGTCCCCTTCTCAGAGCACTCAGTCCAGTAACGTTCCTGTTTCCTCTGCACTGAGGACAAAGCAGCTCTGACCTACCCACTTAGCAGTTACGGACCGAAAATTGAGTAAGCAGAGAATGCACAAAGTGAGTCCCATACTGCAAACTTGTTTTGCAGTTTGGGACACTTCACCTTCTTTTTTTTTTTTCCCCCCTGAAACTATTGATTATTGTTTTGAGTTTTGCTGTTAACATCCTTGCCTTCTGAAGAAGAGAAAAGAAATCGAGTTCTAAATGCATAATTGCATGATACCATTTATTAAAAGCTATGGTTGTGTTGTTGTGTGAACTGTTTGGCCCAAATCATAACTTAAGTGCTGCAAAAACATAAGCATTATTTTCTGTAGTATAAAGAAGCGGCTCAGACACACTGAGCAGAGAAAAATAACTTGTAAATTAGTTTACCTCTTGCTGTGTATGTCTGTAAGTGATTGTATATGTGCTATGTTACAGAGGCAGCTGCCATTGTGTTGGATGCAGCAAAATAGGCCAGTTCACATCAGTCAAGGCTTCTATAGGTCGTCTATTGATATATCTGGGGACTAGTCAATAGCAGAAAAAGTAATAAGAACGTATATACTTGTTTTTTTCTTTTTCTTTTTTTTTTTTATTTTTCTTCCCTCCTAAATAGCTATTCTCTTCCTAGTCTCAGGTGTTGCTGGAGTTTCTCTTGCTGTGTCCAGATCCCCACATAAGATCCCAACAGGTTTTCCCCTCCTAGGACCAATTTGGTTGGTGGCTGCTGACCTACTGCACCTATTTCCTGGAGGACAGTGCATTGCCCTGTGCAGGCAGACTGCTGATGCCCAGGTAGTACGAACCGCCTCAGCCCAACTGACAGCAAGGCAGTGTCGAGAACCAAGTCCCCACTTCTTGAGTACCTGGTGGTAACAACCTAAATAAGACAATGCTTATAGGAAGGGTAATGTCTTGTTAAATCTATCGGTGTCATTGCAGGATACAGACAAAGCTTCAGTTTTTGTTGTTGTTGTAGTTTAAGTCTGAAGTCCCAACACTGAGAAAAACCTTGTGTCCCAGAAAAACGGCTCCAAAAAACACATTTCTGCTCTTTGCCAGCCTTGCCTTGTGTCCCTTCATTATTGGGGCCATAACAGTCTACAACAGTATGTTCAATTAACATAAGCAATTACCCAAAGCGGATGTTAAATGCATATGTTGTTGGTAACAAAATGTCATGTGGTATTTATTTTGTTCATCCGAAAATTCTCTTCCCAACCTGAGCTCCGCGTTGGCTGGGTTTGCTGTAGCGGTGTCTGGTTCTTAATAGCAGGGCTTTAGTGGTAACTGCAATTTGCACAGGAACAATGAACTCTTTGTCACAATGAAGCATTTTGATTAGATGAGCTCAGTTGAAAATGAAAATAAATTCTTCCAACTTAGGAAAGGTATCATCTGAGTTATAGCTGGGTCAGGTCAGAGCTGAGTGTGTATTCTAAGTAATTCCTCTGTGGAATTATTACCATCACCATAATAATATCTCAATGGAATAAAAATGGAGATATTTGTCCTGATAGCCTTTCACTTTTTATTTGGAAAATCATTATAGTTACATTATCTCAAGGTTTATGGAGGAAAGATAACACCTGCTCCAGGAATCTACTGAAAAGTTATTTCAAGGGGAAAACTATTAAACTAGAAATTAGGCAGATATTAAAACCAGAACACTGTTTTCCTTTGTGACAAAACTCAGTCTTGAGTTGCATAAAGCTCCGGGTTAATCACAACCGGTCCTTCTGTCTGGGGCCAGAGCCACGCTTCGCCCTGCGTCACTCTGCCCGCGGGGAAGTACAGGCGCTGTGGAGCGGGCTTTTAGGGGACGGGTATCGGTTCCGATGAGACGTGCAGCACGACACTGCTCCTTCTAGGACAGTTTGAAACTCATTCTCTGGTCGTTGGTTTTCCGGTGGTAATGATCCACAGTTGAGTCTTTGAATATTAAGAGCTTTGTCTGTGCACCTCCACTGAAAATTATATTTTAAGGAAGTCTCCTCTTGTTTCATATCCCTTCTTTTCCTCCAATCCCTGGAAAAATGTGCTCACTAGTACTTCTACTTGGGGTTAAAACGCCTGAAGTGCTTCAGCTCAGTGATGGACGTGTTGCCTGGCTGGTAGCATCATTTCTGGGTGGGGTGTGGGAAGCTGTCCTGTGTCCTTCAAGATAATACCTGACTCGGCCATAACAACATTTATATTTTTTAAATATATATATGGGTTTCAAGCCACTACTTCAGTGCTAAAGAAATACTTCTGTCCGTGTCTCCGACGTGTGCAAGTTTCTTTTGGAGGTGTTCTACTTCCCATCCCACAGCTTCTGTATGGAATTACTTTTCTGTGGACTAAGAAAATTTTTAGATTTCGATGCTTGCATTTCTGCTTGCCCTAGTTTTCTTTGAGCATGAAGAAGTTAATCCTCCCCTGAAAGAAATCATATGCATTACCTTGTGGGGAGAAAGCTGGTTTTAATATTACGGTTTTAATATTACTTTCCTTCCTTGCACTCCAGAATGACAGTTCCAGTTTTGTTAGCGCTACTATTTTAGGAGATAGAGAAAGGCAAAACTGAGGAGTTAATACTTTAATTTCATTGAAAGCCACAGGAAATGGGAATTGTCGATGCTTGGTGCTTTGATGGTGACTCATCGGTGTTAATGGACTTTTCTTCTGATATTCTTGCATCTCTCCCTTCCTAAAAAAAAAGTTGTGCCAGCCAAGTTCTTAAATGCCTGCAGCATCTTGGTACCGCAGTGAATGTCTGCAGCAGCATGGGCTTATGCAGTGTCGATGCCATAGCTTTCTGTAGGGAAGGTTTAGGTGTGGGAACGGGGAAAAACACATTTTGGTACAGGGAGAGATCTCTATTAGCTGCGCTGACAAACTGTGTGAAGGCAAACCAGCCGTAAGACTCCATTAATTTGATTTTAATCTTTACTTTATAAACCTGAGATTCTGGATGATAGGACACAACCACTTTAATTAAATTGCTTGTGCTTCTCTTTTTTTGGCAAGAGCTTTGCATAGTTAATAAGGACAGGCTTACCCTACCTGTACGTAGCTGATTTGTGTCACTTGCAGGTTATCGTACCAGCTGCCATTTGCACTGTGAATCATCGCCCGATGTGCAGCTCTTAAGCAACACAGAAGTGCTGATTGGCAGAATAATTAAAAACTAAGTATAACACTATCTGTTTATGCTTTCAACCTCCTAAATAAATGTTTGGATTAACATTTTTTTCGAAATACTCATATCAGCCGTCGGTGTTGGGAAGAAAACCCATTGCAAAGAAGCAAAGACATCATGCTGCCTTCATACAAAGCTCTTACCATAGCTGCTTCTGTGCCCTGGCATTAGCTGCAGTGAAACCAGTGCTACCTGCTTCTTCTGGAAGCCCGGCAGGGTTTGCAGCTCTGCCCGCTGTGGTAGTTCCCTGCAAGGAACTCTAACTGTCAGAAGCCAGCTTGTGCTTCGGCCCTGAACTTCTCAGTTTCGCAGCAGTCTGCCATTAATTAGACCAACTTATTGGTAGCACATGTTGACTGAGTAAATGGTTTATTTTCCTTAGCACAAAAGGTGGCGAGGAAATCAACAAGTCTTACATCGTACGATAACTTTTCTGGTTTGTTTTCCTTCTTTCATTCCTTTTTTTTTTTTTCTTTTCCACTGGAACTTCTCACATAAGCCTGCATGTGTGAATTGGCGTCAGCCTTCTGCACATGGAAATAATATGCATGAAATTGTAATCGTTGCCAGCATCCAATAAAATGGCTCTTATCCAGGGCAGTGGGATCAATTATTTCTCTAGGAGGCAACGTATGTGGTGCCGTTAATTTTACAAATAAATTACAGGAAGAAAGAAAGAAGGAAGCATGTCTGATGGATCATTATCGATGAAGGAATTTATTTTACCCAGTAATTGTCCTCCGTTGGTTTGTGAGGAGGGAAGGACGTGCCTTTATCGTTATCAGTGCTCGCCGTGGAAGCTGAGGCATCGTGTTTTGTAGCGGTCTTCTGGGGGGAATTGCTTTTGCATCACCTCCTCCAAAAACTCCTGCAGGGTGTGTGAACTGAAGGATGCAGGGGGACAGCTCGTTGGTTGTTTTGGGCTGTGCTAATACTGGTTCAAAGGGGTTGTGCTGTGGTCACATTGAGCGTAGTGTGGAGCTGGTTGGTCCCAAACCCAGAGGTTTCATGCAGGTGAATTTATATGTATATATTTATGAATAAATTTCCTAAATGAAGAGCTACAAGGTTGTATTCTACAGGTCTTGGTTGTTTATTGTAACTCTGAATTTTAAAATGCAGACCTGCATTGTTCTCCAAACAGTTTCTTTTAGTTTCCTGGCAGATAAATGTTGCAACAATTTTGAAAACTTGTCTTTAAGTGATTAACTCGCGTGAACACTTGGTCACTGTCCTGCGCAGATGCTGTTGTTTTTTTTAACCTTTTTTTCCCCCAGTCCGAACACAGCAGTAGCACAGTTTGAATGACATTTCCAGATGACCCATATGAAAACTTGCCATGAAATACCTTGGGTGAGCCCCCCCGGCCCCTGCTCCAGCCCTTGCAGACCGTGCCCAGGCTCTAGAAAAAGCAGAGAGGTTGAAGAGCCCCGTGGCCATTCGGGGCAGGGTCCTCAAGCTGAAGTGTGCAGGAAACACACAGAGGAACCGTGCAGCCGTTCCCCTTCTTGTAATACAGAGCAGCCTGGGATCACAGAAGCACAAAAAGAGTTTAAAGTCACTGAGGCATAGTACTTTGCCTAAGAAATCTTAAGCTTTCCTTCAGAGTGATTCAAATTGACTGCCAGCCCTAAACAGCTTCAAGATGCATCCAAGCTACCTTTGCACTTCATTTGTTCTGGCACAACTAAACAGAGCCTTTCTTCTCCTCTGTTAAGACATGAGAGCTTGTGAGCTTTGCACTCATCCATGAGATCACATACTGGGTCTCACTTTCAGACCTCAGTAGTAGCAGCTGGTGGAATAAAAGGATTCCTTGGAATAGCACCACATCCCCGTGCTCGTGTGCCTGGGCTGGGGGGGCGCTGGCTGCCGGCAGCCTTGGTCCTCTGCCCAACCTGACTGCGGCACCTCCGGGAGCGCGGGGCGGTTCCCTGCCTCTCTGCCCCTTGGTTTCTATCCAAGAGAAATCAAAGCCCACGAGGAGCTGCTGCCCTCTTGTTCGTGGCCTGGGGTGAGCACGGGGGGCTGTGCACTGAGCCTGGCTGCTGTGCTCAGGAGCTGGATGCTCCGAGACTGCGCCGTCACCGCGCTGTGCTGCTGCTCTGGGCGTGTGGTGCCTCTGGCAGGGAGGGGGGGCACGTTCAGCCTGGGGCTGGCCTCCCCTGCCAGGTACTGCCAGCCCGAGCACAGGGGTTTGGTAACTCAGCAGTCAGCTTAAAACACACACACAGCTTCCAGTTTGGTTAGGCCGTTCTCACATCCATTGCTCGTGATCTTTCTGCTGAACGTGGGTAAATTTTAGAGGCCCGCTTTTGTGTTAGGTGCCTCATGTTGGTGCCTTATGAATGAAGAACAAAACCACAACCATTTCATCAACTTCTCTGTATAAAACTTCTTTTGTAGAATGCAGCTGTGAGTGTGTTGCCAAAAGTTCTGCTGAATTCAGCAGTGTTTTCAATCTCCATCTATCTCCGGTCTAAGCGTGTAGGTAGGGATAAAGCCTTGGTGATAAGGTTTAGGCATTTCCAAGCATAGTGCCTCAGTCACAAGTACAGTGAAATTGTGCTTCCTTCAAAATCTTTATTGTTACCAAATTAAAGGCACGCTTCAATAGCACCGATGGCATGCGTGCTTTGAACCTTCAGTTTAGGTAAAACCTGGCAGCCCTGACTTCAGTGACCAAAATAGTTGGGCTCCCCAAGGGGCCAGAGTTCTGTTAGATGTGTGTTCCTGCAGTGTGCCTGCCTGAGCCTAGTAACTCGACTATTGAGGCTTGTAGGATCATGAAATAATCAGGGTACAAGGGACTGCAGGAGGTGACCTCCACCCACTGCGTGCACCAGGCACGGTCTGCTGTGTGTTTTGGTCAGCTGAGTCCAGAGTGCAAGGCTTTACCCAGCGTGTTTTAAAACACGCGTGTTATCTGCCACAGCCCCTCAAAATCAGCAAGTAAAGGAAAACCTTTCCCGGGGCTGCTCTTGCAAAGCGAGAAGGCTCACAGCTTGAGAGGAAAGCGAATGGCAATCATCTTACAGGGTATTTATTGCAGTACTAAAAATGGTGTCTTAAGAACCACTGATTTGGACCACGATGAAACCTTTAAAGGAGAATTGCTTTCAGCTGGGGAATCCTCTGGGACCTGATTCTCAAAACAGGGCATTTGCATAATCATTGTCAGCATGCAAATTCCTGATTTTTGAAGCATAAAGGGCACATAAATGTTTGGTAAAGAGGACCTGATGTGTGTTTTTTTAGTCTTTCTCAGTTGCAAAAGAAACATTATGATATTGTTGGTGTGCTGCCTAAATTTAAACACATTCATAATAGGAATAAATCTATTTTCTGCAGATTTGTGTTTGTATGTATCTGTAGCTTTGTGTGTGTAGGTACAATATGTATACATGGATGATCTATACCTTATAGGCTTGCTCAGCTGCTAAGTTATATGCATTGAGAAATATGTTGTCAACCTCTACCTTGTACATTTTCTGCCTCTTAGAGACAGTTTAATAAAAACAGGTGCTTTTCCGTAAGAAAAGTTCAGCAGCCATACAGAAATATGCACAGCATGTTTCCATTTCATCTTTACATATCTTGTAATTAAAGATGTGCCAAACTCCTAGAAAATAATTCACTTGGTCAGTGAACCACATTATTCAGCGATTTGCAGATAGCACAAAAGAGAAAGCTGAGGCATTTTGATTCACTTTGCAAATCGACCTCGTATTCCAGCACATTATGTCTCAGCGATGCCCGGCAAATTGACTCCCATTGCTTCACACCACATTACCATGCAGCAGGTCAAAGCAGCACGTTTTTTTGATCGGATGCAAAGCGTTAGGTAGCAAGTATTAAAATCACAAAAAAATTGGTAGAAGAGCCGTTTCGGAGGTGGATCTTCAGGAATTTCTTCTTGGTAGAGTTAGCATTTATGAATACACTTTCAGAATATAATCAATGGATTCTGAGGCACAGAGTAAAGTCAATCTTGTGTGTCTGTAGGGCAAGCCTCGCTGGATTTTAGGAGGCTTGAGGCTTTGTTTATGTTAAGGGAAGTAGGGTCACTGTGCTGATGCATTATGGCCTGAGCTGCTGCAGTGATGCAGGGCTTCATCCCACCGCAGCTGGATCCACGAAGGTTTCTGCCCCAAATCTTCACTCCTGCTGCTGGGGCTGCGGCGTTCACAGGCTGCAAAGCAGGGAGGGAGAACGTGGTGGGGGAGAGATCCTGTGTGGGATCACTGCCGTCCCTGCTGCGAGGGGCTCTTGTCTGAGTCAGGCAGAAGGAGCATCCCTCATCCCCGAGCCCTCCATTTCCCTCTACAATATCCCATTGGCAACCCTAGGGGGCTGCCACGCTTCACAACCCTGCCGCCTGGCTGGGTCTGGCAGGAGCTGCGTGGGGCCAGCAATAACGAGGTGTCCCGGGTTAACTCCTGTACCCCTCCGTGCATGAACCCATCTCAGGGCCTGAGATGTCCAGGGGCAGCCGTAGCGGTCCTTCGTGGTCCAGCGAGCAGCAGGTCTGCTTCATCAGAAACCTGGTAGAAAATGGGTTTTCACCTGAAAATGCTTCCTGGGCAGTGTTACCCTGCAATGCTTGCGCAGTGCCAGCGATCGCCCCCCTGTTCCAGGTGCTGTGAAGCATGCTGGCTCCCTGGTTGGGAACCAAAGCCTTGGGGCACAGCCACTGATTTCCAGCGGAGCCATTTTTTGTGCTTTGGATGGGCCTGGGCAGAGAGCTGCAGCCTGGAAGTCTCTTGCCATTTCCTCTCTTTAATGCATCACCTAAACAACCTGATGAGAATCGTGGAAACTTGTACTTCTGTGTTAACTGTTCTGCTTTTACGATGTTGGAAAAAAAAATGCTGGCTGTGCTTTGTGACACTTAAATTCCTCCCAGAGATTTGCCTGCGATCCTCTGGGGGTGAGGAGGGGCTCCCAGCCGGGGATCTCTTCAAGGCTCTGTGCTGCTGCCACTGTGCCTACTCCGAGGTCAGGGGTGTGTGGCCTTTTTAGTGTTTTTTAAAAGAAGATTGGAAAGAATATTCTTATGGTTGGGTGGGATTGGGAATATTTCTTAGCTGTGGACATGGAGAGGCTGGGGTGGGCGGTACAGAGGAAGGTGGAGCGTGCTGTTGCTCGCAAGGTTTAGCACTAGTCGCTTCAAATCTTCTTTTGCTGATCTGCTGAAGATTGTGTAATCTCTCTAGCATGCAGATGTTGAACAAAAGAATATTACTGTAACGTCCTTAATCTGTTTTTCCTTCTTCCCTTCCTTCCTTATGATCCACTCCCCGTTCCCTCAGGAACTGAAAGTATAAAATGGAATTTGAGGAAAGGTGCACATCTACTTTCCAAGAACTAATTCTCTGCAAAGAGATTATCTGTATTACTGGGGAAAGCTACTGCTCATTAGATGTCTAGCTGAAGATGCAGTTTAAGGCGATAAATAAAGTATTCTGGATCACAGCACACAAGAATATAATTAATCGGGTATTTGTTCTAGTATGACTGCATAGGGATTTAACAGGAGATCAGCAGTATTTAGTAATTTCACTGATAGCTTTTTTCCTTCTCTAGCTGAAGGCCTCTGCCTTTTTCTGGAATATCAAACTCTGCCCTAATTTGCACGACGTGGTCCTTTTTTGTGTATCATAGTGAGGAAGCACATATGAAATAAAGGAAAGAATTGTTAAATCATGTGGGTATACGGGTAGCTTAAACCTTTACACCTTTTTAAAAATACAAATAATAGTAACAAAACACGAAGCCCACAAAACTAAGCCAGAGCTGTAATACATTTGAAGATACATTCCTGTGCTGCCGCAGCAGCCATGGGGTAACACCGTCCTCTGCAAACCTCCCTCCAAAGTCCAGGCGTAATTGTTTGTGCCCCAGAAGCAACAAGAAGTGCGTTAGTTCAGTGGTGGATAGGTATCGCTGTGGAAAGGTGCAGCAGAGGCAGCCCTGGAGGCAGGCAATGGACCTGGCACGGTGGCAGCGAGATGCCAGGGTTGTCCCTCGGGGCCACGATTTGCCCTTGCAGTCGCTGGGTGTTCCCGTGGGCACGTGGCAATGCGCGTTGCAGGCGTTGGAGTTATCCCTGGCGTCCGATGCCTGCAAAGTGCCAGTGAGCTCCGAAGCACCGTCCGAGCTGCGGCTGCTGGTGACTGATCCAGGAGAAGCAGTTTGCTCATCTGTGAGAATCTGGGGCCAGCTCGCCCGGGTGCGAGCATACCCATGGTGCTGGTGTGGGGGAAGAATAGTCCCTTTTAATGAGTGGCAAGCTGTCTATCTAGACAATTTGCATGGGTAAGTGCAATCCATCATAATACATCACCGAAGATTAACCTGCTTATGAGACTGACGTGTTTTGAAAGGAAAACACCAAAGTGAAATTTATTTTCAAACTCCTAAGTCTGGGGCTTTGATCAAGAAAACAAAGCATGATGTTGTTTTAAGAAGACACTAATGACTGAAAAAGAAGCGATGTGTTTAAAAATCTCGATCTGCTGGGGATAATGGTTGCAGGGCTTGCCACCAGCTTCCCATTAGTGTCTGAAAAACTCCCATGCTGTACCCTGCTGCACAAAGCTAGCAGAAATTTTAATACCGTATCTCTGATTTAACTGGAGCACATGTCTATGAAAGACTTATTCTTTAAGATCAACAAATCTATTTCATATTGCTTGCTTCAGAATACAAAGCCTTAAGATCTGCAAGCATCAATGAACAGTAAAATATCTGGCCAAATGATTGACAGGGCAAGAAACCGACAGGTATTGTGCGTAATAGGCTAAAACCAGCCTCTGGAAAAAACATGAAAAATGGAAATTAAAACAAGAGAAAAACAAAGAGCATTTCAAATTTGTCTTAATTCAATTTTTATAGCTTTGCACATGATGTTAGCCAGCCAAAAGTGAGCGTGGTATTTTATGAATTTAATAGTACATTTCTGCATTTGTATGCTCATGTCTTTTATTCTGTATCAAAGGTAAATGAAAATGGAAACATAAAAGACTTGACTGTGATAGCATTCAGGTGACGTGACTGTGATAACATTCAGGTCATGTCTCATACATATATTTGAAATGTTAACTGCATCAGTTTGCTTACAACCGATAGTAATACGAAGCCTTTAGTACTTTTTATTAATGGGTAAAACTTAAGGATGGGCACCCGCTCTTCAAAGGAAACCCTTTTCTTTTTTTATGGGATCATCTGGAAAAGAAACCTCATTTCCCCATTGCAGCTTTGAATATTTGCACGAAGCTCTCATTTTTGTCTGCAAATGCTGCACCTTGACTGCTGGGGCCTGTATCTCTTCTTGAAGTTCCCTCGCTCGGTTGCTGTGCAGGCAGTCTAGCTGAAAAGAATCAGTAAAGTGAAACAGTGCTGTCCCCAAATGCTGCAAATCCTCATGTTTCCTTCAGTCTACTTGTACCTCTTGCATTTCCACACAAGATCAAGGCTTTTTTTGTTCCTGTCTGCCTGTAGTATCTCTGTCTCACATGCTAAGACAGTCAACTAGAAAAAAATAAAATTGGCTGGTGAGTGCAGGTCTTAGCTGAAGCGAGTGCTTGCTGTTTCTTCCGTGTTAGGAGGGTTTGCTCTGATTTCATGCAGGTACTGTTTGATGCGGCTTTTTTGTGCTATGCAAACACTGTATCAAGCAATCTCCATCAAGTAAACCAAAAGCCTTTCTATCTAATAACAAAGTGGATGTAAATAAGTTTTATAAGGTCTATTTCAATTATTACAGCATCTTTCACAAGTAACATTATCAGGGAACTGTGAGGCCTGAAGGCTGCACAGGTACTGCTTTATTTTGAGCAGAAACCCAGCAGCTGAGATGTGTTTGAACAAGGAGCCGACAGACGCATGGCCTTTCAGCCGTGGGGCAGGAAGGCAGTTTTGGGATCGGCTCTCCATCACGGCAGCTTCTGCCCTTCGTCACACCACATCACCGTGTCGTCCAGCCATCAGATGTGTGGCTGGGATGCTCTTGTAATGTATGGGTGTGCCTTTGCTTTGGCTTGCTGCTGCTAGTCTTATTTGTCAGCGAAATTAGTGATATGTGACGTCGGTGATCTTTCTGCAAACCACATCTGTATCTGAGCGGTGAGTAAATCCTTTTCATGCTCTGTATCAAAACCCTGATCCAAGTCCTAATATTGAAGGAGGGCGGTTGTGGGTCTTTGCTGCTTTGATCAGCACCGAGATCTTGCTATAAACGTTTCACCCCAAGTTCAACACGCTCTTTACCTGTGTACCAGTGGTGTTGTAACTCAGTGTCAAAGGTATAAAGCATGAGGAGATGAATGAAGACTATCCCCGAAGACTATCCATTTTCTTAATCTCTATCAGCTATCCTGGTATCTTTCTACAAGCATTACTCCTCTTATCAATGTATGGCTTCACATTATGTGTATAATCACATCCATTCAAAATCCAGAGAACAGGGAAATTGCTAGGAAAGTGGTGAAAAGAAGTGCTCCTCTCAGGGGGGTTGTTTGCTTTCTGTTTTATGGACCTGGGTGTCTCATTTGTTGGGTTCCTCTAACCATCTGCATGTAAGTTGTACGTTCTGGTAGGACTGAAAATGTGAAATATGTGCATTTTTATGACTGGGATGGATAGCTGCCGAGGTGCTGACTGCTCTGGATGGCAGATGTAGCAGTAGGCCTAGGAGGGGCTTTGAGCAATATTCCGAAAAGCTGGCTTGCCTAGCTGTCGGTATGAAAGCAAACATGATCACAGGAGAAAAGGCTGCCAAAAGAGCCATGTCTTAACATCTGTCTTGTATAAAATACCTTCTTTTCCCTTCCATCATACGATGTTCGCTTTCTGGTTTCAGGCCGTATAGCTGCAAAGCTGGTAAGGCATTTACAGTTTCATGAATATCTGTGTTGAAAAGCTCAGACATTTTAAAAGATCTATGTTCTCAGCTAACTGGTACTTCAACTTTTGAGTTGTTTCTTTTTGCTGAAATGGGTGTGAGAGATTAAGTTGCTATTTTTGTTCTTAGGAATCAAAAGTTTAGGTGCCAGTGTTTAGGCCACACTAATTACACCTCCTTCTGGTTTTAAGACAGGCTGGATGGTTGGTTCTCATTTGAAGTTTCTGGTCTGGAAGTATTTGGAGATGCAGATAGCCTGTAGTGTATTTGGAGAGGTAGATGTAGTCTACTTTGGCAGTTTTCAGTCTGGGCTGGGTCACCTCCGGGGTGCTCACAAAAGATAATTCAAGTAACAAATTCAAAGCCTAGTTTTTTTTTAGGATTTCCACTGCAAAATACATGGATGTGTGCAAATAGAAGGTCGGAGGCCATTACACTGATCTGTTTGCAATTGCCTAGAAAAAGCGTCTGTCCAGGCCTATTAGCCAAACGCTCAGTTCTTTGCCAGTGACATCTTCAATCACCAGCAGCAACCAAACTTCAGGAGGCTTCCTCTGACACCGGGAAGGCTCCCTTGAAATGGGCAGGTGCTTTGCATCAGGCCCCGAAGCACTGCTGAGCAGGGCTTTGCAGCTCCTAACCCTGGGGGTCACCTGTCTGGGAAGACGTTGCCATCAGGATGTGACCCCAGGGCCAGGCACCCCAGCTGACAGGATTCACGGCTGGGAGCATTGCAGCACCAAACAGGGAGGGTACAGCTTTCTGTATGGAGCTTGCTTTAAAGGAAGGCTTTTAAAAGGAGAGTAAATCAAGGGAAGGAGGCAAACCCCTGTGTTTTGACAAAAAGAATTTGCCTTGTGCAGCCCTGAATTGTGACAAGACTGTTGGAGAGGGGGTAACCCAACGACCAGCGCAGGGCTTTTCTGGCAGCCAGGCTGATCCTTCTAATAATGGGCTGAGAGGTGGGAAACGAGCAGAGCACAACACATTTCATGCTGCCTGGCCCTTTGCTGCAGCAAGGTCAGTGCAAGTTGTTCCCAGTTACACCCAGCGTGCCTGAGACTGGTGGGGGTGTGAATCTGGCCTGCTGCTGGTGGTAATAACACCACGCAGCTTGGATGAGAAGCTGCCCAGGAGTACATCACATTGATAGCGGGGAGAAATAATCATTATGAAAACTTGAGAAGAAGTCAGATTTTCCATTTAGACTTACGGCATGGTGGTTTGTGTTTGTTTGGGCTCTTTCTCGGTGTTCTGCAGAAGGTATCTCTGAAATATATAAGCCTGTCGTGTGTTAGTTTCTTGCCAATTTTTCTTATAATTAGTTCAGCATGGCACAAGACCTCTAAATGACCCCTGGTGCTGTGTCACAGATTGCACTTTGTATGTTTATATGAAATATCAGGATAAGAGTCAGCCTGGGAGCACTTTGCTTTTTTTCAAAGGGGAAAAGTCTCTGTGGGGCAAATGTTTGTGATAACTACAACTTTATTAAAACTTTTGAAGGAAGTGAGTAAAAGGAGACTGCAGAACTTCATCAGTGACTGCATTTTTCCCAGTGGTTATCTTTTTGGCTGAAAATGGAATTGAAAAAAGAGCCAGGCCCCAGTTTTTCATAGTGTTAAACCTCATTTCATTGATTACGCTGGGATAAAGTGAGTGTAAATCGTTACCAGTTTGGTTTAGTGCTTTGTACTGTTACAGGGGACAGAGGGTGCTATAAAACCAGGGTGGGTGCACATACTCTCAGCATACTGAGGCAGCTCAGTCCGGTTATATTGCTCAAGTAGCTGCTTTTCCAGCCTTGGCTGCCCAGGGCCGTTAGATCCTAGGGGAGTGGGCACAGCGAGTGTCTGTGCACCAGCCCTAAGCTCCAAAAAAGTGCCCTTCGTGGAGGAGACTTCTGAAAGCTGCTGCCTGAGCTGGTAGTGCACGTGCACATGTGAGGAGCTTGCCCAGGAGGCAGAAGCAGAAGGATTGCTTATCACCATTTGGAGAGCGTGGTTAGTCTGCGCATGGTCAGCACTAGCAGGGTCCCCCAAATGCTAGGCACGTTTTTTGTCTACCTGGACTGCAGTGGCCTTGGGGCACCGTGCCCGGCTCCCTAAGACAACAGAGACCCAACGCTGTCATCCTAATCCCAGGCTTTAGGTGTACTGCACTAGCTTTTTTCCTTTTACAATAGAAAAAAAAAAAAAAGGCTAAGAATAAAGTCTAGTAAAAAGATGAGCTAAAGACCAGTCCATTTCAAAGGATTTATTTTGCAAATAAAACAAAGCTGTTTTGGATTGTGAAAAAGTCATAGTATTTTATAGCCCAACTGCATGCAAAAGGCAAGGTCTCCTAGGCCCTTTGCATCCTGCCAGCTGTGCCAGAAACATCTGCAGAAGCACAGCATTTAAACAAGACATGTAAATAAGCAAGCTAATTCATTAAAATCCAGAATATTACAGTTGAATTAAAAAATAATAATCTCTTGTCCCCTAGAGGTTTCTATATTCTCCTGGTAGGTGACTTAATGGGCAAAACTAACAAAATGTAACCCCAGTAAACACAAAAGTATGGCTGAAGGCTGCAGAGGCAGATCTTTGCATAAATGTGTGGTGTCTGAATATCTGAAATACTGGTACTGAAGCGGCGCCCTCCAGTCAGAGGACTTAAAAGGGGATAAAATAGGTTTCAGATAAAACTCTCAAAAGAGTAGGTGTTTTGAGGTGAATTCTTTAAACGTTATCATTAAATCGATTCAATTGCCACTGAGTTTAATTTGATTCAATGGAACTTTAAAAGCTGGGTCCCTTAGGTCTCAAAATCCCGTCCTTGACCTTGGTTCCTCTTTCTAAATGTTCAAACCTTGCCTTTGACTCTGGACATATAAAACTTCAAATATAAGAAACAGTTGTGTGGAGTTGCTAGTACTTCTCCAAGCTCTGGTATCCCTTTTAAGAGAGACTGCTTCTGACAATACATATGGTCAGGGTTTGGGAGCAGAATTCCTCATTTTCTGGGGAGGGAGAAACTTGGGGAGTGAGAAATAGCTGAAGATGTTAATAAGCCAGTCCTGGATTTCATCTCGTAGTTTTCCCGCAGTTGCACTAGTTGGAGGTTGGCTGATCCTTCAGATAAGTTGATTTCTCCCTACTGAAAAGCTTTGTTCCTCTCTTCTTGCTTAATGGCACAGCTTTTCTCGCATTGGCTGAATCATTAGGCCACGATTCACCACTTTCATCATAAGAGCAGCGTAATTTGAACCAGAATTCGTAAGCTGTTCGTGTATTCCTTCAGATATCTTGATGCCTCTTGTGTACCTTTGTTATGGTCTTGTTAGTTATTGCTTACAGCTGTACAATCCACATCATTTGGGTGTTTTTTTTGTAGTTTATAATCTTCATAATATTAACAGATTGTCTTTGCAAATTGCTTCCTAGTTGCTGTCACTGAATGTCTCCTTTAAAGACCTGAACTGCTTTGTGGCATTTAAATAACTGGCATTAATAGGATTATTAATGGGTAGAAAGTAGGAGAGATGTCTAAAATATTTCAGAATTGTACTTAAATTTGTTTGCATGAAGGAAATGAAAGATTGTTTGGAGAAACACCGAGTCAGTCTTGCTGGTCCTTGTGTTATACATTGCTTCCTGAGCTGCATTTCAGGGGAAAAAAAAAACTCCAAGAAAATTCCATTGCCCATCAACTCGTAAAAGCAGAGTAAGTTGATGAGTTTAGTTACTCGCCTCGAGCCTGGCGACCTGGGAAGAGGTGGCTGAGTGTCTAACTGGTGTTGGAAGCATTTCCTCTTGGAGCAGTTGCAGATGTGTCCTTTGCTAAATTAACAGTTAGCCTTGAAAGGAAAGTATATGAAGCATGGATCAGCAAATTAATTAAAATTAAAAAGAGAAATGGTGTTGAATTTTTCCTTTAAACTCAAAGCCAGTATTTGTTCTCTTCTTAAACTGAGATTTCAAATGCCTTCAGACTCTGGACTGCATCGTAATGTAGTCTTTCATGGTCCACTCCCATCTCATTGCCGAACTCGTAAAATCCCTGTGGCGGCTATAGCTGTGGATTAATAGGAAAGCAAAAGTTGGAAAGGAGAGTTTATAGGGGCCTTTTTAACACAATTTAGGCTGGGAACGGGAGTCCTCCAGAGCAAACACTTTCAGAAGTCCAGTGTAAGGACTGACTCCTAAGGTAAATCTTTCCTAGCTTAACAGCGGTTTGTTTAAGCACCATCAGTCAGTTTGACTGGCATGCACAAAATGTGTGACTTTCTTGAGATAGGTGATGGTTTTTTCTGCTGTACCGTACAAAGAAAACTTAATTTTGTTGTTTGATTGTGTGCTATTCTTTAACTATTGCAGTTTGGTGTATAAATGAACACTAACCCAAGAAACAAGATATGCTATTAAAAAGGAACTTTATATTGTTCCCCATCCTTCAGAATTGCCCTATTTTGGCATCTGAGGTTTGCTCTTAATTCTCACTGAAACCCAGTGAAGTTACAGAGGGGGAATTTTGGCTTCTTGTTTAATATAATGTGACATTTTACTAGCTTTTAAATAAATACCAAATTTAAACACAATTTTAATCAGTCCTAACAGGAGCACTCGTTTTTGTTTGCTTTGCTTTAGGTTATTTAAGATTTTAAAACACTAAAATTGATATATATTTCTAATATGCATAAAATAAAACCTTCCCATCAAACCCTGAATCTAAATTATTCCAGTGGTGAAAGCGCCTGCCAAAGACGACATTTTAAACTGCTTGAAGTCCCAGAGATTACCGGGGTCTGTACAGCTTCTTTAATCTGTATAAATGACTTTTTCTGATGGTTTCAATTTGCTGGTTATTCTTGAGGACAAAGTTGGGGAAATTTGAAAGTCTTATTTAGGTCAAAATATTTGTTTTACAGGACCAACATAAAAAAGTGACTGGTTTGAGTTCTAAACTTGGCTTTCAGTTCTAGAGAAAGCTTCTAAACAAGCTCATTTCAGATTTCTGTTAGGTAATGGGGGAATTTTAGGCGTTTTGATAGGGGGAAAAAAATTACCTATAAACTTTGCTGAGTTCAACTGCACCTCGCCAAGTGGGTGTCAGTCCTCCGAGCATTAGCACGAGGTGGTGACAAGTAAGGCTGCAGTCGGGGCTGCTAGTACAGGTGGGTATTGAATGGGTAACCCGTGCCTCTTGTCCTTGAGCAGCTGTGCCAAGTTCATTTCCTAAGGGCTCCGGCAGTGACCCGTCATTCTGAAAACGCCTCTCGAGGCAAGGCTGGGGTTCGCAGGACAGCAGAGGGGGCGCTGAGATGGTGACTTGCTGAGTGAGGGAAGCAGTGGTCAGTGGTAGAGCTGGAAGTAAAGTCGCATCCCTTTATTCCTGCCCTCAGACCTTGCCTACTTCACCTCTCATTTCTGTAACTTGGGGCTCCTGTTTTAAAGGCCACAGTACAAAGGTGGGAGATTCACGAGTCCATCAGCACCTTACATTTTGTCAACTGGGGTTTGCCATGTGCAAGCTAATCAGGAATTACTTAAGCCATGTAGGACTCTAATTTATAGCTAAACAAAAGTGCTCATTGCAGTTACAGAGTAGCTGCCAAAATCTTGTAAATGACCATGTTAGTCATATTTTTTTCTTTCTTGAGAAGGAATATTTCTTTCTTTTATTAATATAAAACCACAATGTCATTATGTCACCCATGCATCCACTGTGTAATTACTCCATTTTAAAGATAAATCCATTGTCTTGGGATGCATCCATCATGGATGTCACCTTTAGCGCAGAAGGTGAGGCACTAAATGGACACCTTTTACTAATATTAATTTCTATATAGTCATCAATTGCGAGGAGACTATCCATTGTTCTCTTTGACAGAGACAGGCCAATGACAAAGATTAACTTATCCATCTTTGTGGAAGCGAGGGATCTGCTTCGAAGAGTGCTCTTCAAGATCTTGCTTTTCTGGCCCGAGTATATTATATTAATCTACAATTTGTTCATTTTAAACACGATCAATTATAGCAGGAGACTGCAGATCGCTTGTTCTTCACTGAAATGAAAGGTCAGAAATTAGAAAAGCTTTTGAGTTTCTCTCAGAAAGATTTTTAGTCAAAAAGAAAAGAAAGTGCCTGGTTTTGTCTCTTGCCTGCTGTGTTAATCTGACACTCAAGGGCTCTTGCTGGATCTTCTGCCAACCTTATCTCAGATTCTCATGTAATTTGAATGACAATTTATAGCGCTCATTTAAATTATGCAGGGGTGGTATTCTCAGAATATATGAAGGGTACAGCTTTGGGAACTTGCTAAAGCCGGCACAGGAGCCATTGAGGCCCCAGTGCCTTTACCAGCTGGTAGACACTTTGCTCTCATTTCCAGAACCACCTAACTTGGGGGGATAGACAGGCTGCTGAGAGCCTTGCTTTCTTTGTTTAATCTTAGTCTGAGTCAGAGTATGCCATGTCTCCATGGATCTGCTCAAACTGCAACATAGGACAGATCAGATCAATGGCCTACAAATACATTTTTCCATTCTGTTTGGACAAAATTCTTTAATATTTTTGTATTTGAAATGTGTGTAAAATCAGACTGCCTTGCTGTGTCTGGAAACACGTTGGTGTTATATCGAATGATGCAGCAACTAGCTACATTCTAGATCGTTGTTGTAAATCCGTGACATATTCACAAAGTTACATGGAGTAGCTGAAAAGAAATAGAATAAAATCCTGATTCAGGAGGGTTTTTCAGTGGGAAACAGTTCAGTACTGGTAGGGGTTCAAGCATCTATGGAAAAAGGATACAAATCTTATTGCAAGCACTGCTTAAATTACTGTGCTTTTAGCAAAACCTAATAACCTTGTCATTCCCTATGCATTTAATAATATGCACATTTAATAATATGCACATAATAGCATGTGAGTTTAGAGTAGACATTTTAAAAATGCTTAGCCAAGTTCATAGGTAGCTTTCCAATAAAATCAAATAAAATTAAACAATAATGTAATCACCTATTTCCCTTGTGAGCAGATGATTGTTTTCCATAGCAAAGTCTGTAGCCATGGCTGCATGTGCACGCACTCGGTGTGTGTCTGCGAGCTCTGGGAAGGCCAACTAGCTCTGTGTTCCTACAGGTAGGTTTTTTATGGCTGAGAAAATCAGCCTATGTCCAGCACATTATGTTAGTCATACTTGCTTCAAGCTAAAGGTTAAGCTAAAGGTTAAGCCCACTTTTACGAGTAACAGCTGCACAGCTCTCCCGGCAGTGCTGATTGGGTTTGCCGTGTGCTCCGAGTTTATTTGGCTTGGAACACTGGCGTAGGCGTAACGCTTCTGGACAAGGTCATGAGAAATTAGGCATATTACAGGTTGTAATGCTTCCATGATGAGTTCTGCCAAAAGAAATTTGGTCTCTGCCATCAAGACTTCTTCAAAGTCAAATGCCAGGGGATCCTTTTTTTGCACTGAAATTTCTTTCAGCATCTAGCTTATTTCAACTTTACAGAGAGGGCTAAGTTAACTTTCAGGATAAATTGAAATGTTTTAATTTGCGAGAGAGAGAAAATTGTTCTTTTCCCTATTCAATGTAATATGAAGTAGTATATATTAAAATAGACTGTGAAATGTTTCTGTTGTTTCTAATGAAAGCATTATATTCTGCTATGTAAAGTAGTACAGATGGTAAAATAAATTGGACAGAATATTGAACTTCTTAAATATGAGAAATTTTGTAGGGGGTTGTTAGGAGTTAATGCTTACAGTCTGTCTTGTACCAAGTGTCTCTACGCAAGCACGTGTAATTCTATTCCATCCTTCTCAATGATTTTAAATAGTCATTAGGATATTTTAACGATTTTGGATATTCTTTGTGTTTGTGAATTCCTGATCACTTTTGTAATTTGCAGTCTGCTTTCTTCTGACATTTAAATGTAAATTAGCACGGGTGATTTTTTATTGCATGCAAATTGCTGTGTTGGTTAAGGTCCTCTGCTTGTGGCATTACTACTTTTGCTTAGCTTATCACTAGCTCTAAGAGGTTATCCCTAACTTAAAAAGCTTTTCATGCAAAATTGTTAGTCCTGCACTCCATTGACTCCCAACAACTTGCGGTGTCACAGTTTGGTATTCTTCCAAAGCAGGGAGACGTACAAATGGATAGAAAATAACTTACGACTCATATGAAAACGAGTTGCATTTTTATCAGATTAAAGACAGTAATTTTAACATCAAGTCTATTGAAAATGCAAGCTGATATGTGAGAAGCATGCGATAGACTGCAGAGGACACTTTTTAAATCTCTGTCCCATCTGGGCATACGTGTACTGCTGATACGGGTGCTGGTAATGAGGGGGGGTGACACAGCGTAGTGTGCGTTGTGCCTGGGGTTTGAAATGACACCGCGCTAGTACTTTAAAATGTTGCCCTCAAACTTATCTTACTGAACAAAAATTAGATTTCTTTATCAGCAGTTTTAATGACTGCCAGACAAATTATAGCCTTTTCCTCGTTCTGGGTGTGGCGGCTATTCCTGCTATCTGTTCATCTGCATTTTGTTCAGGGAAACTCAGGGACAAAAAGGGACAAATGTTGTCTGAAGTTTGGTATTCTAAACATCTGCTGCACATCAACAAAGTGTGTGTGCGTGATCTCCAGTGTGTCTCCATTTCTTTCTACAGTAATTTGTGTGGTCGTCAGGGAAGGAAAAATCCCTCCTGGAAGGACTGCTGTTTCTTTTTGACTGGGTGACCTACGGTGGACAACCACCAGAAAAGGACATTAGTCACAAAGTTGGCTAGGAATACTATTTATTAGGAGAAGAAGAAAAAGAAAAAGGGCTCTACTTGAGTGTGGATCTTTTCTTTAGTCCTAATTAGAACCACAATCCATCATGCTGGAAAGTTTCTATTCATTTTGGTGATTGGGGACATGACAAATGAATCTCAGAATAAATGGGATGTCAAGGCAGAGCAGGAGATGGATGTGTTCTGCATGGGATGAATGTAATAAGTACAGTTAATGTTGGCAACCAGCCAGCCCCATTGCCTCACGCTGGGCGAGTTGCCCCAAGGCTCCGACCGGGGGTAAAACACCAATAAATGATTCCCCTCATCTCCCATTTATTAGAAAATGAACACCTTGTCAAGGTTCATTCTTTGTTTTCCTGGCTGTCACTTTGCTTCAGGGATGGCAACTAATTGAATATTAGTTAATTGTTTCTAATAAAATGCTGATAATTAGATATCTCTTTTCATGTTGCTGGCCTAGCTCCTCTCTTTAATTTCACCTCCCTTTCAGTAGCCTCTGTTTCGCACACAGTCGTGTCGAGATTGATTATCTGCAGCGAGCGAGAGGCCAAGCAAGAAACTTCATTTAAGATTAATTTCAGGGAAACTGTTTTACAATTTTTCTAAATTGAATTTAGTCTTAATTTTAAAGTGTTAGGGGTTGTATGTCTTCAAAGGTTGCTTTTGGATAATTTATTATGCATCAAGTAATCAAAACCACTCTTGAACCAGGATGCTCAACGTGTCTAATGGCAGTGTCTGGATTTAGCCACGCTGACAAGCCTCCTTTGCTCACAAGTGTTGGGGAGGGAAGGGGAGGCATTCCCCGGCATGCGTGCTAGATTGCTGGTAATGTGGCATATTTATTTATTATTAAGTAATTCCTGGAAAGGACTGTATTTTGCTCTTCACATTAGTCTCTACAGTCTTCAGTGGTCTCCAGAGGCTCAGAGGGAGTTGTGGTAAGTCCAACACTGATAGATGGTTTCCTCTAAACTCTTGAGAACCAATAAAACTGTGTCAGTTCATGCTAGCTCCTAGGTCAGAATGTGTCTTCCTCATATCCAGGACTCAGATGTGATGGCCTCCACAAGTTGAGTAGCTGTCCCAAAGGACCATCCTCTTATCTCAAGGAAATGATAACACAACAAATCTATTCCCATTTAGTTTGCTCACAAGCTGAGAATAGAATAGTATAGTATAGCTTCACCCCTGCTGCTGGGGTGAAGTGAGTAAGGGCAGAATAACAAAAGGCAGCAAAGCATCCAGGATTAGTACCGGATCGGGGCTTATTTGGCAACATGGGAGGGCTGGAAAAGGCACCCGTAAGATCCCTTCCCCCGTAGGTTCCATCTTTCCCACACAAAACTGGCTTTAGTTGTTTGAATTCCCCTGTGGAGGGGATGAAGCTGTAACATCCTTACTTCTTACAGGCCTTGACTTGTGGAAGGAGATCAGGGGCACGGATATTTGTAGCCTATCAGTGTAAGAACTGCTGAGTTGGAAAAAGAAGCTGGAGAAGGATGAAATGAATACTGAAAACACCGAAATAAGCAAATGGAACATAATGCAAGCAGAATTAGAGTACTTGGAGGCTGTCCTAAGATATTCCTGGCCAAGTTTGTCCCTTGAAGCAAATAAAACAACCCCAGGGAGCAATTTGGCCTGCCATGCATACACTTGGACTCTCTGAAGGGAAGCAGAGTAACCCAATTGCATGGACTGAGAAAAACTGTAGCAGCTTTTCTGTCCTATTTTCAGCTCTGAGAGATGCTGAATGTAATACATGAGCCATATACAGGCCTTGTTAACATCAGCTCACTACATTTTTACTAGCTTCCCAACGCACCAATTATTTCAAAATTTCTCAGCATGAGAAAAGGTCAGATTTGAATGAAGGTAAAAGGTAGGTGAGCACGTCCCTTAAACCTGGCAGAAAAGTAGGTCTGTAAGACTTGCTCAACTCCCCTCTACCCCTGTTTTTCTTTTGCTAACGAAGCCCTTGAGTTTATTAGTAGGAATTGGACTGGCAACCCCCAGAGAGCTCAGCATGTTCATGTGGATGGCTGCGCAGCCGTGCAGGGCTTCATGTTAAGAGAGGAAAAAAGGTCTGGCTCTGACATTTGCTCTGGTTTAGAGAACCTGGAAAGGCTCTCCTCCAAGCGGTAGGAGTGCTTGAGGAGAAGGATGCAGGCATTTCTATTTTACTCTCTGGCTGAATATGTGGGTATAAAAACATCAGGGAAATCAGTGAGTGAAAGACAAGTGTGTATTTCATTTTTATTGTATATCTTAATCTTTCAGTGAAGGGTTCAGTAAAAAAAAAAAATAAATCATGTCTTTCTAACTCCTTGGGCACCGAATGATGTGGGTGCAAGTCCCTCATGGGCACCAGTCTCTTCAAGCTGCTTCTCTCCAAGTTCAGCATTGTGGGTGACAAACAGGCCTGCTGAAATGCATTCGTTACCCTCTCAGGGACGGACAGAGCTGTTTGAATGGAGTCGACCTCCGTTTGGGCTGACTGTCCATATTAGAGAGCTGAGGTTGTCAGTACTGTCCTTTGGGTGGGATTTTCTTCATTTACATTAGCTACAGTGACGGTGACCTATAACATTGGTAGGAGAGCTGGTTGTGGTCAGGCTGGCTGCTGCTTGATGGTAAGGCGTACAGCTCCGTGGTGCTGTAACAAACGCGGCCTCCGCTGGAGACAAATGTTAGAAGCAGGGAAAGATGCCGTGGGAAAGACTTCTGGGAAAGAACACGAGTTTTGTTCTTGAGCAAATGGGCTGTTACTTCTGATTTTTCACTGGTAACAGCTGACTGATGAGATACTGTAATATTTTTTTTAAACAACAACAACCACCAAGCGTGCTGGATTGCTTGTAGCTTGCTGTCAGCTTCCTACTCCGGCAGCTCAGTTTGTGGCACCTGTGATAAATGAACAAAATTAATGATTGCCAAGTGCTGCCGGATTTCACTTAAAGTGAGGTTTTATTTGAAGTTCAGGCTGTCATCTTATCAGATTTTTTATTTATTCATCTATTTTTAGAAACTGTATGACAGTAAATGACTGTGTGCCACGTAGTGCAGGTTGATAGACAACTGAATGGCAAGGCTGTAATGGGAGCTTTCAGTTCCTACTGAATAAAGTCTGGTGGTTTGTTTGTTTTTAATTCTGATTATACCAGCATATTTCAATATTGTAGTTGTCACAGCAGAAATGTGCTTTCCATGTTCAGAAAGGAGCAGAATTTGGAGTATTTGTAGACTCACGTAGCACTTCTGCAGCTATTGATTGCGAGTGGGGGTTTGGAAGTAGCCTAGGGAAGCGAACAAAGATGTAAACCCACATTAGCATGGTCCCACCACCTGATTGCACCCTGCTTTGTACGAGGGCTGGGAACTTCTCGGAGCCCAGGGAGCCTGCAGGAGGTCCATGCTGTCAAGTTCCTGCTGTCTGCCCTGCAGAACAGCAACCTGGGCCCAGCTGGGTCACCTAAGGGATGGAGCTCCCCACAAGTGACTGAGGTTTTACCCAAAGGGACAGGGAAATAACCACCAGAGGGGTTCCCAAGTGCACTGAGGTTTAAACAGACTTCTTTTGAGATGAATTGTAATACCTAACAAAAAAGTTAATGAGCATTTGGAGAAACAGTTGATTCCCCCAGCCCAGGTGTGTGATGAAAAGCATCAAGTTTTAACCACAATGAATGGTATACATCAAATAATTAAGTAGCAAGTCAGTCTGGATCAGTGACTCTCCTCGTTAAAACCTCTACTAGCTGATAGACACAGAACTGACAATTGGCGTTATAACACGTAGCACATCTTTCCCTTGAGGGAACCTCATTAGAAACTCTAACGCTAGTGGGTTTGAGGGAAAGGCATCCTATACCATCCCCATTATGCTTGGCTAATTAAACACAGGGCCTTACTCTGAGTCCATGCCAACTCACTGAGTTTGCTCGTCACTTCTGGGTGTGCTGGGAAGCTGCAGTGCGTGTCCGTGGGGCAGGAATGACACATCCCAAAGCTGTGGCTGCTCCCCGCAGCCTTTTCCTTCCACCTGGCTGAATGATCTGCAGTGGAGGTGATCCAGGCGGCGTGCACAGGGCGGACCTCAGCAACAGGGAAACTGCAAATAACCTGAAGCACCATTCCTCATGCCAAGTGGTAATCGTGGTGCTTATAGAGGAACGTAAATTTCATAATCAGCTGTAGTCTGCAGCTGGAAAAATACAAGTATATAAAGTGTTTTTAAATTATTACTGTTCAGGGATCATAAGACAAAGATTAGTTGTCTAAATCTGTCTCATAAACAAATTAACACAGTGCTGCTTTCTGTTCAAAATATGATTCTTGTCGGAAGGATTAAACGTGTTAAATCCAGCTAGAATATGCTGTGATCATGTTTTTTAGCAAAGCTGCAATAATCAGACATTTACAACTAATAAATCGGTACTCTAATTCCTCTGCAATAAGGCTTTGAAATATAATCTGTCATTTCAGATTTATAGAACATGACTTTTCATAATTATAATTCTCAAATGCACATTACTAGTTATAATTAAATTCACTTTCAAAAAATCTGAAGCATTTTTGTGGATTATCTGTTCATATTATGTTCTAATGGTAAAATTAATGTATAATCTGTTGAATAAATTTGGTTAGTTCTTGGATAGAAAAATATGCTCCACTCTTGATCAAGTCCTGGAAACTTAGATAAGAAGAACAAAAATGTGTACTGTATATCTTAAGAGGGCTCTAACAAAGCCAGATCAAACTCAATCATAGGCAAAAAGGAGAACTTTCCTTCATAAAAGAAGAAATGAAAGGATTTCAACTAATTTAAAAGAAATTAAAAAATATTAAATTATAGCTCGATTAGAAAAGATGTTAAATATTGGCTCTGGTTAGGATGTAACAATGGATTAAATTATAGACTCATTCAACTGAAGAATGAATCCCTATTAATGGGAACAAGTATATTTATTTGTGGATGTTGGTTCAATAAAAGCTAAAGTGTATCACTTTTTCAGCTTAATGTTTCTCATTAATAAGATACCTAAGAACCTGATGTATTTCTCACCGTTATTATCAGACTGCACAGTTACTTCACTAAGGCAGAAGCTCAGGCTTTCAGATTTCAGCTTTAAAGCCAGTGGGTCAGATCCTCACCCAGTCGTGGGAGCTGGCAGGGTGCTCACCCAGCGGCTGCTCCCCTGCTGTATAACCCTTCAGATTTACGTATAACCCTTTAGATTTGCATGCATTGAATAACAAGAGTCATTTCTTCTGCCCAGTGCTTATTTGAAGAGCACAGACAAGAAAACCATATTTCCTCTGTGTAGTTGGGGCAGCTCAGAGCATCAGAGGACAAAATCACTGCTGGGTTTGGTGTCCTGGAGCCCTACCTCCCACTTCATCGTGGGCTGCAGAGGAGCTGAGCGTTGCTACTCTTCCCCAGGACCTGCAAACCCGTCCCTTCTCACTTGCCTCTCCCCTGAGGATGACCAGGACACAGCCGGGGTCTGTAAGGTCCCGTGCCCTAGGAGAGGAGCAGACTGTGAGCTTCACGACTCGTTTTAGTAAGCGTGATCTGGCTAGGAGGCTGCGGGTTTGATTCCCTGGCATTTTCCTTCAGTGCATGTAGGTATCAAATTATATCAGTACATGTGAAGCTGTACAGCTAACCTTTAATGTGCAGATCATCTTACCCTTGGGAAAGCTTGCGGGATGGTCCAAAGTCAATAGGAAGCTGCAGTCTTAGAGATGAAACATTTTCAGTGAAAGCAGGTCATTCACATCCAAACACTGCTGTCGGGCTGGAGGAAGGCAGCAGCTCCATTTAACTGCCTTCCTTGGGTAGGTTTTAGGCCAGTTAGCAACTGGTCTGTAACTTTCTGCTCCCCGTACAAGCAGTAACATTTTACTTCTGTTTAAAACCCTAACCTTCAGGCTGATTCAGCCTCCCTGACCAAAGGTAGTAAAAGAGTAACTGTGTAAAGTACTGAGTAAAGTCGGGGTTGAATAGTGCCAAATCAGCCTACAAATGGGAAATGTAGGAGAAATAGTTAAAAAAGAAAAAAATAATAAAAAAAAAATCATTGCTTTACCAGTCCAAAAGGATGTAAAAAGCTTTTTTTTTTTTTAATTTTCTTGCAAATAAGCCTGAAATTTTATGTGTGCTTTGGTACAAAGGCAGATGGATTTGAACAGGGTTAGGAACTGGCTGTCCTGTTAGGGCTGAAAGCTTTTTGGAAGAGGCGTACTTAGGAGAGTGAGAAGGCTGAAAGGATTGAGAGCAGGAGGGATTGGGAGAGAGAGAAGGAACCTGGTGCTCCTGTGACCCATTGCATAAAGATGCCATATCATGCTGAACAATTTCCCTACTCACAGCAAACAGTAGTAGTTTCTGTGTTTTGTCACAGCAGTAGAAACACCCAGCTGCTGAAAGAAAGTCCTTGCCTCAAAGAATTTATAAACCCCAGAGATCATTTAGGGTGAAGCTGGCAGGTGAGACCAAGGCCTGGAGAAGGAACATGACCTGTGTGAAGTGCCACATGAAATTAGCTGTTATACGGAATCTGTAACCAAGGTCTCCTATCCACCAGCCTTGTGTACCGAGCCGTCCAGCCTTCCTCACAAGCCTGCCTTTCCTCGAAGGCTGAGAGAGAACAGACAGCAGGCAAGTGCAGTAAATAAATAATTCAGGGGCTGTTTGTAATGATCGATGGAGCATCCCAAATTAATGCGTGCTGGTCTGCGAGCAAAATGGTGTATGAAAACCAGGGTCATTTAGGGACAGCTTGTTCATGTGTTCACTCTACTCAGTCTTGAGTTTGTATCCTAATGGAATGCATTAATAAACCCTTAATAATGCATTAATAAACCTTTTATAATGCATTAATAAACCTCGCCATACAATTTAAGTAAAATCAAAATCAGTTACGTGGTTCGCCAATAACCTGGTACTGATCAGTAACAGCATAAGCAGTAGAAAGTGCGGGGGTATGTTTGATCAAGTGCTGAAAGAGTATTTTTCACCAAAAACAGGTAGGAAAAAGAAATTGAGCCAGCCCATCTGAGGCTGCACTCCTTGAGAGACCTTGGGGCTGGGGTCTACGCACAGCCCAGGCCGTGGAGGTGCTAAGTTAGTGCTCTGAAAGGATGGATGCTTATCTGTCACTAAGCTGCCCGCTTAGTTAGGAGGCTGAAAGCGCTGTTAAAAGATACAATTGCCATTACTAAAAATAGCCATTAATGGGATATGTTTAGAAAGAGCAGGAAAGCAGGTACTAAGGTGTACGGTTTGGACCATCCAGCTGCGGTACGGCCGTGGCAGCCGGGGGAGGCTGGCAGCTTGGCCTGCAGCGAGGCAGTCCTGCTTGGTCGTGTTGTAGGGACCTCGGGCTTCAAGGTGCAGGCAAGCATAGGGGGAGGAGTGAGCAATGAGCAGTGTCCTCTGCTTCGTTTTTGGACGTGGATTCCTATGTAGGTGATAAAATTGTTCCTAATATTTATAGCTCAAGGTTTGGCAAAGGTGTAATGTCCTTGGACATCAGGTTTAAGTTAAATAAGGCTTTGTTTCTAGAACATAAGGCGTTTGATGGTCAGATGGAGAAGACACCCATGTGTCATCGTCTGGCTGTCTTCTGGGGGAGTTGTGAACTCCCGGAGCAGTCGTTGCTCTGCTCCCTGAGCACAAGGGCAGAGGCTCAGGAGGTGATGTGTTTGTGGTGGCTGCAGGACCAGGCGTCTCAGCAAGCAAGCACGTGAAGGTGTGAATAATTGGGGATGTGTGCACATGGGATCATATCCACCCTTACCAATGTCTTGTCAGTGGTAGTGCTATTATCACTTCACGTCCTTTTTGATCACATTCTTCCTGTGTTCTTTTCCTCTGGACATATAATGTATCACATCATCATGCTAAATTTGTTATAAGGCTTGTGTGGCTTTTTATTTTTTCTTCCAAATCCTGAAAACCTGCTTTGACTCCTTGAAAAGACATAGAGGATCTTTCTCACATGAGAACTGTGTTGGAAATACTGTGTTAATGGCTGCTTTGTGCTGCTTAATCTGGCTTTACCAAAAATAAAAATAAAAATAGAATATCACTGAAGAACAGGATTTCCCAGGAAGTACAGAACAAATAACTCACGCACATCCCAGGAGCTGGGCAATTGCTACACGTTAGCAATGACTGAGGATGGAGGAGCTAGCTGTATCTGCTGCAGCAGTCTTTTTTTCCTCAACAACAACAAAAACATATTTTTCCTTGTGTTGAGCGTTCATACTTCAGAACATGGATTGCAGATGTGTGTTCCCCCACCACCACCCCAAATGCATTTGCCGGTGTGTCAGATACATGCAAATATTTTAAAATTTGCCAATCTGCTTCAAGATGTACAGTAGCGCAATGGAATGGAAATAGAAATCCTTATTCCTGGAGACTCACAGTGCCACAACGGGACAGCCTCCCTGCCGATGGGCACAGGATACTGTGACAAAGATTATTGAAGGGCACGTCAATAGTGGAGAACAAGAACAGGCCATACACAGGTTCCCATGGCTGGCAACCTGCCCCTAGGCATGGAGACCCACGGGTGCCCACTGGCCTCTCTGCGTGGAGATTTGCTGGAGGCTGGGGAGAGGCAAGGAGCTTTGCAGTAGCTCTTGTTCTTGCACAGGTAGCATAAACAGCACTACCTAGGACTCACTGCTTTAGCTGAGGGATTTTGTTATCTGTTTCTGGTTTGTTTTCTTCTCTTTTACCTTTGTGATTTGCCTTAAAACAGAACCTAAACAAGAGATCTGCTACTTAACACTGAAGGGCTGCAGGTGAAGCACATGAAATGAAATGTAATTCCCACCTTCACCATGCTCTGAGTGATTGCCAGGCATCTGATTGCTTTCCGAAAGCAGCCAAGCCCTTGCTAGCCAAAGAGGACGCCTGCAAATCCTGGTAATATTCACAATATCCTTGGCATCTTGCAGGATTCTGCCCCTGCGAGCAGGTGCTTTCCTGCCTTTCTGCTCTGGATTCACCGTTGCCTGTTTCTTTTTGTGGTCACTGGTGCCAACAGGAGCTCAGCCTGAGGCTGAGCCTCTCAAAACAATAAAACAAAAACAACACCCTTAAACTCTTTTGTCAAATCTCTTGATGGAAACTGCTCTACAACAGATCATAGTGTGTAACACAGGATCAGAAAAAAGGTGTCACAGTTTCTCTCATGACTATTTACAAGGTTCAGTTATACTTTATGCCAGAGATGGGTGCCACTGACTTCTGTAGGACTTTGAGGCTCCAGCCTTCATGCATCCGAGACCAAGAAGCAAATCAGCCTTGGGGGCATCATAAAGGTTCCACCAAAGACAGAATATACTTATCTTCCCAAAACAGGGCTGGCAGACCCAGAAATATTTGTGTTTTTAATCTGGAATTCACATATAGTTTTCTGGAGCATCACATACTCTGCTGGGAAAATTGTCAATTATTTATTTGAGTACTGGAGGAAAATCAAGGGCACATCAAGGCAATTCATACCTTTTGATGCAGTCTAAAATGTTGAAATTCCACTCTGGCAAAATGCTCACAATTTTTTTTTTTCTTCCTCTGAACTTGACAATGTTTTCCTTATTTTTGCTGGGAAACGAATGCATCTGTTTTCTTAACAAATGGAAGTGTTTGACTTACAGATGCTGCCTTTCAAATCAAAGCCTACTAAAAATCTGATATGGCCAGGGAACATGTCACATATTTTCCAGTTAGTGGGTGAGAACTTTTTCTGCGGCTGTACTGTGTGTCTTGGCAAGTGTCTGTGCAAATATCCCTTCCCCAGATTTATCAGTGCAAAGTTCCTAAAATCTGCTGTTGAGAAGCAGTGAAAGAAATGTTTACTCAGGAAGGAGCCGTGCAGTGTTGTAGCATCCCAGCTGTGGTTATTTCTGTTTTCTGGAGCACAAGCTGCTGTAAGGACGGGTCAGGGAGTTGTTCCTACACAGCCTTGGTGTTTGGTGGCCAAAGTCCCTCCTTGAGGACAGATGCTGAATGCATGTTCTGAAATGTGTGCATCCTGCTGGCAAAAAACTCTGATAGTGCTGCATAGGAGGGCTGGAGCAGTACTGAGGGTGAAGAAAATACACCTGCCTCTCTTCTATTAAAGGGTGCAAGGAAGGGGAGGAGCTGACGGCCTTCAAATTCCAGACTTTTCACTCTGAGCGTGTGGGACTGGGGAATGAGGACTAATTAACATTGTTTTCCTTCGGTGCTTCCTGCAGGTTCCCAGCAATATGCTAACTTCGGCGAGATCTGGTTGTTGACAGTGTCTCATGCAGCAAACAGGCACTGCTGGGTATTTGTTGTGGAGGTCTTTCAAGACAGGATTAGCATCAGTGTGATGTTAATGGCAGGTTTTTACATGTCTGGGCTCCCTCGGTTTGTTTTGTGATTTGACAAGACGGCATTTGTGATTATGAGACTTCAGCACAGGTCTCTATTCACTTGTCTACTGTTGAATGTTAATTCAGATATGAATGGGATATAAATTAGTTGCACACAAGCCCTTCCTGAATAATGTTTTGTACATACTAGCTGTAATGCTTTTGACTGTGGTGTATTTAAAGATGCAAGAACAGATTTGCACACTGCATTTAGTTTGATAGTTTATTAATAAACATTAAATAACAGCAATTTTGTCTTTGCTAACCCACTTCTTAGTAAGCCAAAAAAGTCTTATTTAAATATAGGCGTGTATAAGCTAGCTGCAGGCAAGTTATTTTTATTATGAGCTCCAACATTAGAAGCCAATCATACAAACCTGTTACTGTTGCATTAAGAGTAACTGATGTGGGTCTGGTTGGATTCAGAGCACTGAACTACCACGGTCACGGATGCACCAATGATGTATCACACCCTTCCTCTAGTCACGTTCAATGAGAACTATCATGGCTAGGAGCAATGCAGTTCAGTGCAGTTTTTTACAGCAACAGGTACACAGGTTCTTTGGATTGCCGGCAATAATTTACTGTCTGCAAAAGCAAGCTAGCATGCATGAAATACACAGGTGCACAGCCTGGAAATTAATGTGTTAAAAGGCACAAAGACTCTATAGAGATTTCTGAGTATTTGCGGAGACACCCGGTACAACCAAGTCTTCAAATCACACCCAAAGGCATCCCAACAGGGAGGAAGAGAGGCTCAGCCCGTCGACTGATCCCAGAAGTCAGGAGGTCCTTGTGATGGTATATTCCTTGGTGATGGTGTTTCCCCTGATGGTGATATCTTCCCTCACATCCCCTCTGTCTTGGGCCAGTGTATGTTGTTTTCTATCTTTTAGGTGGAGCTTGAGTGGCTCTATTCAAGCATATCTGAGTTATGACTGGTGAAAAGTTTTCCCGTCTCCGTTTAAAGGAATAGGCTCTGAGAAATTCAGATCACATGCTCAGTGAGGGGTGGTCGCACCTTGGAGGTGGGTAGCTTTTGGGATGGAGGTGGGTTTTGGTATTATAATGATATTATAATGAGCAAACGTACACTAGGGTACAGCATCTTGTCAAAAACATGACATGTCCTTGGCTCAGGGTAGCAAAAAGTGCAGCTTATTGGTCTCGGTGTGCACAAGAACAATCGAGTCCCCAGCTGGTACAGAGCCTAGCCGCGGTGTCTCCACTCCATCCTGTGCTCTGTGCTGTTCCTTACAGCCAGCACACCAGGTTCCCCCCATCGGATAGCATCTAAGGTTGGGAGCCTAGGGAACGCTCAGGTAATGCAGCTACACCCTACCCTGAAAGCCTCTTCAATGCTGTACATTTTCTTTAAAATGTGAATATTAGTTTTATATTCCTAGTTACTTTGGGCAATTACACCACAGTTACCATAGGCTAGTCTCCACACGTCTAATTCAATAGAAAATTTGTAATGGTTTTGGTATGTTTGTCCTCCAGTAATAATAAAATTCTTGGCATTAGCAAAGAAGGAGGAGTTGGCTGATTTAGAGAGAGAGAAATGAAAACACAAACATCAACAAGGAGATTCCTCCTTTTTGTTTCTGTCAAGCTTTGGTTCCCCCCATGTCTTCTAAAAGCCAGACGGGTCACAACAAAAGCTTAATTCAGATATTTTGAGTCTTCTCCTGTTTCCCCAGGGAGAGCCAAGTAGGTTAGGGAGCTCCACTGAGCTTAATCCAGTGTTTAAATTCAACACAAGGCTAAATTACTTGTTGGACAGTTAATATATTTTTCAGGTTTTCCACCATTTCTGTACTTTACAGGAGTAACCTCGTCAAGTCATTATGTAATATCCACATCCTTGTGGGAGCTTGTACCTCTTTGACACTCATTTATTTTGATTTATTTTTAAGTTGAAACTAGATTCAGGGTTTGATTGATGCTGCTGGTCCATCCTGGAACATCTCCCCCAGCCCACCAAATGGTTACAGTGGTGTCACATTGAAGAGATGTCCATAAAGTTAAGTGGGACCTGTAGGGTTACAGAATATGCATGCCTGCAAGAGGTTGACAAAAAAGAGAGTCAAGCATCTCTGCTCTTAGAAGTCCAAATTGTCCATTATTTCAGCCTGAAAAATAAAAAATAATAGAGCATGTGGAACTGAGAAACATAACGTGGTCTATCTGCACCAAAGGGAATACAATATCCAGAGCTAAATACTTTCTCCTTCCATATAACTCACCAGGAGGTAAGGACATCCAGCACTGCAGGAAGTGCTTGCTCAGCACCATACAAGGTAGGGCCCCTTAATTGTTTAAATTTCTCAATTCTGTTCACAAGATAAGTCCTTTCCAATTACTTCCCCCCACCCCCACCCCCCCATTATTTGGAGTTAATTTTATGTAAGTCCTAAAAATATTAAAAGAACAGCGGAGTAGTGCATAAAATGTGTTGCCTGCCTCCTCCCCCTATGTTCTTTCAAATAACTGGAGGTCATAACCCCCAAAATCTGGCTGTTAGCTGTTAGCTAGTAGAAACCAGCTGAAACCCTGGTTAGACAAATCTTCGCAGCTGTATCATATGTCTGCTGTTGTCAATATATCTGCAAAACCTGCCAACTGCTTGTCACTTAACATAAAGTGGATTTAGAGGGGGGTGAAGTAGAAAGAGAAACAGATCGCGCTGCAATCCGAAGGCGTGTTTATCTGGTAAATGCTTTTGGTTTTCTTATTTCTGCTTTTTCCCTTCTTTGCCTCTTTAGCCTACTCAAAAGATAAGAACGTGCTGTATCTCGGCACGAAGCACAGCTTTCACAACCACGTTTTGTTTTCTGCCTTGCCCTGGTGCAGGGAATGTCATTGCCATCCTGCCAAAAGAGCAAGCAGCCGTGGCCGAGCCAGCGGTGCTTTATTCAGCCTCTGCACTACAGGATCTGAGAACAGGCTCTGAGCCCTCGGTTTGTTTTTTCGGGCAGATGATATGCTGCCACTGAATTGAGAGCACTGCCCGTACCCCCATGGTCTCGGAGCAGAAGCAGCCATGGCCCGGGCTCACCCCACATGGGACGGTGATGCTACGCGTGGCCCCGCGCGGCACGCTGCCGGCGTTCCAGTGGCAGGGTTTTCAGCAGAGGCCTTGCGCTCTGCCAGTAGAGGCAAATTCCATTGCAGGGAGGTGCTCTCTTTCCAACTGGGAACACAGATTTTAGAGATCTATTTTAGCATTCTGGGAAGTGGGGAGAATCGGTTTCTCTGTGAAAATACATCTGGTGCAAGAGGTGGGGAGAACGGAACAGACAGAAAGAGAAAAGCTAGAAAAGCTTATTTACTTGTTGCACTGATGTCCTTTCAAGGTGAAATATCATCCTTCTGGTATGAAAAAAGGCAAGGGCAGGATCTCTACTCCTGGAAAGAGAATTTTGTATCAAGTTCTGGAAAAGCATCTTTTCTGGTCTTGTTTTTAAAAAGAGAAGAATATTTCTAATGAAATTTTAAATTAATTGAAAGGAAAAGGAAAAATAAATAACTTCTTCTCAGCCAGCTCTTGTCTTTTTTTCCATCTGTGATGTATCTGATACCCCACGGGAAGGCAGGCCATGACCTTGGGAGGCAACCCGCCACCAAGGACCAGGCACCTTGCTACCTGGCTAAGGTGTCTGACCGCAGCAGAAGGGTCACAAAAGATCTCTGTCCTTTTTAAAAAATGTGCTGAACTGAACTGAAAGACGGGAACGAGCATACCTGACGTGCTGGTTCCTGGCTGCAGACAAGGACCTACTTTTTCAGTCCTGACTTAACCTGCCAGCGACTCCTGCAGGGAATTGTGCTAGAGAGAAAGGATGCTGCTCCTGCTCAGCTCTGCCTACTTCACGGCAGCTAATTATTAAAAATAGCTTACTTGTGTTTATTTTTAATTGCTCCAAACCTCAGTAGTGTAATGAAGCCATTAAGAAATAACTCTCTGAAAGAGTTAAAAAAAAAAAAAAAAAAAAAAGAATCAGATAAGGTCCCCAATGCACTTTTGCATTTTATTGACATTTTAATTAAGACTGTAGTATACTTCAGGGATCTCTGCACTTAAATAGAAACCATTTTAATATGCTACACTGGCAAAGAGTAATGGATGAATACAGACCCATATTCCCATATGTTTTATGGTACTTAGTGATTCTTTTGTACAATGTATTATGATGTTAAGACATTTTATGAGTTTCTATTGGCTAAGCTGAGCCATATCAAATTATAATTTTGCTCAGTGGATTTTACTGTAAGCAGATTAAATAGGCCACGTTCGGTATTTATTGTACACTTAGATCTGCCTGTTTTTGTTTTTCCTATTATAGTCTTCATTTACTTTTCCCCTTAAAGTGACTATAACAAGCATTATATGAAGAAATCACTTGGCTCCATTTACAGTGGGCTGGGGTGGTTGTTTGCTGGATTTTTTTTTTTTTTTAATAAAAGTTGTTGGAGCTGAAAGGATGTTGTTCCCCTGATAATATTGATCTGAATGAATTCTTTTCCATTTAACTGCACCACTGATATAGCTGTGGATATTTTTCGTTCTAAATAGACATGTTGGCATCTAGCATTAATATCTGGGGACTCCAGCAAGCCAAGAGAGAGGAGATTATTTGTCCCATTTTGGACCCAGGAACAGGGCCGTATGTCACAGGGCTGACAAATGTAGTTCTAGGATGCTTACTGACTGGAGTTTTGAAGACTTTGAGTAACACAGAGTTGTAAACCCACCTAGAAGCAACGTGAGAAAGCGTGAATACCTGTCCAGGACTAAGGGGAGGCAGCTCAAACGTGTACCTTAGCAGAGCATCACACGAAGCCTCTGAAATGGGAAGGGGCAAAGTTTTAGGATGAGGGGCACGTGTGGCAGGCTGGATGTCCTGGCCACAGCTGTCTGTTGACCACAACACTGATACCTGCCATTATTATTATTATCATAATTGTTATTATTTTAAGACTCTTCAGTCATTAAAGTCTGTTTCTGACCAAGCTGAAACGAGACACATCCAGACTCTCATGAGCATGTCAGTAAAAACAGCCATCCTCCATATCTTGCTAGCAATCTCTGAACAAGAGCGGACAGGTGAGGGTAACAGAGGGGAGATGTTCCAGAAAGGAGTCTGCCAAAAATGCTGATTCAGCAAGCCAGAAACTTTGTGGGGAAAGCTAGCATTGAAAGTTAGCATTGATGAGCATTTGGGAAGAATAAGGTCTTCAGTATTCCATTCCTTTTGCACTAAGAAGGTTTTAATGTTGAAATTTTAGTTTAGGTGAAAAAGATTTGGAGACAAAAATATGTCAGTATTTAAGGATAATTCTTATGGTATGAATGAGATGGTGCAGCTGTCCATGGAGACTGACACGATTCATTCATACGTTTCCAAATTTTGACTTCTGTTTGCCCAGCATCGAATGGAGTGGGAAAAACAGAGTCCCAGTGCAAGAATAACCATTTCTGGGTAGCAATCGCATTAGCATGGGGATTGCATTGCAGGAGGTGGACAGCAGAGGGGCTTACAGCTTATTATTGCAATTTCCACGTTAAATGCTTTTTGCTACTTCCAGCAAACTTTGACTTACTCCCAGATTACCCTAACACCCAGGTATAGTGCTGCTCTACCTGTCCCTGAAAGCCAGCTTCATTAAACTGCTGTATTTAGTGTTAACTTGTGATAAATGTTTACCTTAAAGAAGAGAAGTTGATAAATGAGGTGAAACTACTCAGGGAAATGGTGAGGAATGGGAATGTTTGGTACCAGGCCCATCACACAGAGCTGTCTTGGAACCTGCAGGCTGAGGGTGAGGAGAAGGGAGCAGAGGGAGAGTGCACACACATTGGGGCTACCGATGGATGTGCTCAGAGATGGGGGAATAAATACTAAAATTAGGCTATTTTAATACAAAATGGAGTGTGTTTTTTTTTCTGTTACTTTTTTATTCATACATCAGACTGGCATAATAAGTGTGAAATGGCTAGATGCAGCTAGGAAAAAATTACTGACTTTTAAGAGGCTTTTATGTGATGACTTCCTGGGATAAACCCATCAAAAAGTGCATACAAGCACACCAGAAACTGCTACCAAAAAGCCAAGACAAAACCACAAACATTTCTTCCTTCTTTAAGCAATAGATGTGCAAGAAGGAAAACATTGTGGGTTTTGTTTTGTTTTCATTGTTTGTTTTTAAATTTGGGGGAGTAATTGCAGTCAGTCATCATCAGGTAAGTCTCTGCCTTGCTCCTGAAACTTTCCAGTATACAGAAAGCATGTCAGCTGTCCATGTGTCTAAACTTTTCTATTTTAACTGGGAGTGACTGGAAATGTTTGAAGATTTTGCAGAAAACAAGTTAATATCTTTTTTTTTTTTTTTTTTAATGGCTTGGGTAAAGAAGCTGTGTTTTTTTTTCCTCAGAAATGAATGTTCTCGTTTGTAGTAAATAATGAGAAACAAGTTTGAAAAAACAAAACCAAAACAAGAACAACAAAAATGAGCACTTCGGTGAAGGCAGATTTCTGACAACCCCTGTCCTGGGGCATGCCATGTCTCCGTAATGGTAAGGGAACTGGAGCCAGCTGGGGTGCTGCTTGCCTTGACACTGGCTGTGCCCATTGCCTCAGTGGCCAGGGTGGACAAGGGACACTCCCCATCCACCTGGTGGCCCTCAGAGCTTCTTCCTGCAAAGGCTGGCTCATCTTTCTTCAGAGGCCCCATCCTTTTGCTGGGCTGGGGTTGAAATGTTCCCTGCTCTTACCTTTTACAGCCACAATGTATGGGTGAGAGCTTTGATCAGAGGTCCTGCCAACCTCTTTGGGCTGGGCTGATCACAGCAACAGCTTCAAACCCTTTGATTTTGCCTCGCTCCTGTTGACGCAGCAGGTACCTGAGGTCATATTGCTCCTACATCAAATACAAGTGGTGAGTTTTGTGTTACTTTCCTCCCTAATGCTATATGAACCTTCCAAAAATTGATGAGGCAAAAGGAGAACTGAACCTTCGGGTCCATTTGTCTGCAGTTCAGCGATGGGTGAAATGATTCCTTTCTAGGTGAGGTTTTTGATGTGCTTCAGCATACTTCTGCTGGGAAAGGGTGAGAATACTTCCCTGGCACAGGGCTGGAGACAGCCTTTCCCATCTCAGCTATCGGTGGCTCCATAATTGATTCAATTCATATTGCTAATTTAGCTTTAAATCTGTCTCTGAGCAGAAAGGTTTCTGCCATGGTGCATGACAGCATCCGTCAGCGCCTGGCCTTGTTAACCAAACCGTCTGCAGAGACCTCATGCAGGAGACCAAAGAGAAGCAAAAGCCGTACATTAAACTGGGGCCTTTACGATGGAGTCACGCTGACACAGCTCCCTGTTGCCAGACGGGGAGGATCCCGGCACCTTTGAGGATGGCTTTGTGTAGCTGTGGCACACAGGCCCTGCGGTGGTGCCAGCGGGGGGATTTGGTGGGGAAACTTCTGTGCGACCCCAGCCTTTGCTGCAGTTCTCCATGGAGGAGCTCTTCAGATTTTTTGCATAAAACGCTGATTTCCCTCCATTAAAAAGAGGCAAGACACCAAAAGACATCTCTAAACCTTGCTTTTTTCTCTGGTATGCCAATATATATATTCAGGCATTATCTGATGCTTTGGTGTGTTTGGAGAAGTCAGCGTTACACCGACAGCGCTGCTCCCTCATCAGGCCTTTGTCTGCATCAACGTTTGGGTCGAGCGCAGCTCCCCCCTTTCCCTCCGTCCTTATTAATTCCTCCTTTTCCTCGGTCTTTTCCCTCTTTCTTCCCCTCTCCCCCCGGCCCCCTCCCGCCGCCTGCTGCCAGCCCCGCTCCCCTCCGGAGGAGCTGATAAGCAGCTGGCTGCGGAGGCAGCGCTAATGCCATCCCCGGGGGTGCCGGGCGCGGGGAGCGAGCGGGTGTCCCTCCCGGAGAGCACAACAAGTCACCTCGCAGTCAGCGCCACAGCCGCCCGCCTTAGGCCTAGGATGCCGGCTTTATCTCCAAATTCACATCTCCTGCTTCCCAGCCCCATGCCAGACATGTGCTTTTTTTTATGTGCCTGAGGAATTCCTTGGTATTAAACTTAGAGACAGGGAGAGAATGCGGCGAGAATACATTGCTTTGTCTGTTTTAGCATGTGCTAACAATAATTCCTGATGCCGTCTCACAGGGGAGGAACACTGCCATGGTAACTTTTAACGTGAGCATGAAATCAGCAAGCTCCACTCCGATATCTCATGTAATTAAATAGCTAATAATGTACAATTGTAATTTATACTAATGCTTTTGATATTTTGTCTTTATCTCGGAGCCCTTACCTCTTGGCGAAGCATCGTATCAATGTGGACACGGTGCTGAGGGTGGGGCGAGACAAGAAAGGGATCGGGGGATACCTCATTATAAATGGGAGGCTGGTGCACAAACCGTGTCTGCGGCAATCAAACAGCTAATTGTTATGATTTTGCTGATAGTGTCTTAGCTGTAATATCCTGCTCTGTGTCAATTTTTCAGCCCTTTAATGTAGCGTATTTGCATATCGAAGCATCGCAGTCACTATCCTATCAGCTGTACTTGAGTATGTGAATCAAAAATGCATTGTTCCCCGTGCCCTTCAGCATATCGGATCAAAAAGCAAAGCTAAGAGATAATTTTTATTTCAATTATTTTTTTTTTTTGGACTTGGAGAAGTAATCGCATAGACAGTTTCCTTAAAGATAAACCCCTTGCTCATGCATGCGTTAAAATTCAGCTTGCAAGGCACCTAGTGTGGCTGGAGCCTAGATAAAAGAATTGGATTTTTGAAAAAAAAAATGAAAAAAAGAAGAGAGACGGTGTTTAAAGTGTCCTGTGGAAGAAAGGAGGCATTTGGCCTTAGGCATGTGCATCCACAAGAGACAGCTTCAACTCTTATAAAGTGGGGAGTTTTGTGTGAGCACAGATGCATTTTGTTTTCCTATGAGGGAAAGATGATTAAATTATCAGAAACAAAGATAAAAAACCAGGGCTTCCTGGATATTCTTCTTTTCCCTCCCTTGTGTCTCACTTATTCCTACTGCTTAGCAAAGGTGCTGACTCCCTCTCTCTAAGCTTTAGTTTAAATGTCCAACACAGCTTATTAATGAAAGTAATAGGCTTTTGTTTATTACATGTAATAATGGTGAATATGACTATTTAATATAAATCTGACATTTAAATTCCACTTAGTTCTGAGATACGGTTGATATAAACGAATAACTCTTTACCCTAGAGTAAAAACTCCCTCAGTCTGCATTTTAAAGCATTGAAGTTTTCAAAGTAATCAGTTTTTTTCAGAGGAACCAAATTGTGAAGACATCTGTTATGTTATTAATTTCACATAAATCTTAAGCTCCTCAAGGCCTGAAATGAGGCTTCATTCAAGCCGAATTAATGAAACATGATTGTAAGTCCCTTGCATGGAAATGCTGTCATACAGTATTGAGTTGCTTATAATCACTGAGTAATCTTGCAGGCTGCCAAGGGAGAGCTACTTTAAATCCCTCCATAAAACAATATCTGAAAATATCAGAACACTAACTATATCCTGGAAGATTAATAGCAGATGAAAATTTCTATGAAATGAATCATTCTTTCTCAGTAAAGGATACAAACATTTCCAGTAACTGCAGATTGTATAATATAAAGCACAGCCTCCAATCCAGATGCGAGTTGCATTTAAGCTCCGAGATTCGCTCTAAATACAAAGTTGCTTAAGTATGTAAGAATTCTATATAATGGAGAAAATGTTTGGAATTATATAGGTTTCTAATTCAATATGGCCCAAATCCTGAAGGACTTAGTCAAAACTCCCGCTGACCTTTTTCGCCTAAGTAAGGACTGGGGGATTTGGCTGTATGTGTAAATACAGCACCGAGCAAACGGCACCGAATGATAATAACCAAGTAGTAGCACACTAATTTTGAATCTCTTCTTTGAACACTATTTGGTTTTTGGTCATTTAACCAAGTAAATGAAACTTGCTATTCCTTTAAAAAAAATCACCGAATAGCACCACACAACTTCTATTTCATGTTGAAAGAGGAACTTTGGAGGAGCTGAACTGCCTTAATCAAACTTCAAAATACTACATTGGTCTCCAGCTGAATTGGGAAATAAAAATCTGCATATGATATTTATTACACAAATCTTCTGAGTCCTGTTAGCTTTGATAGATTTTTTTTTTCTCTTTTCTCTTAAAAAAAATCAAAGATAATTAAATACAAAGGCAATCCTTTTAATGTAGTAGCATATTATGCAAACTTAATTATAAGGACAGTATATAGCTAGGGTATGGGATACTTGGTAATTACTCCTCAATTAGAAACTGTAATGACAGTGGTATCTTATTTAATGCGGGTGTAGGTGCAGCTATTTGAACCTGCATTACTCGGGGCTTCGAAACGCCGCTAGTTTCCTCCTGGGTTTTCACCTGGAAGGTTTTACAATTTTGCCCCTCAACAACCTCTGTTCTGTCAGATTTTTAAGATATGTTTTTGTCTTGAATGCTTACGCTGAACATGATCAGTGCTTAATTAATGATAAATAAATAATTATACCGGTTGTATGTGTGCTCCTGGTCAGCAGCTGTTGGTATTGGAAAATACTTTGATGTTTTACACAAGGGAAGTGAGAACAGTTCCAGGAGCTGTAGCTGCATAAGGCTTCTTAATGTATTTTGACGGAGGGATTAAGATAGGTGCTGCAATTGTGATCATATTCCATCATTTAGGGTTTTTAGGTCTGGAACTTTACAGAGAATGTGTATGTGTCCAATATGCATTTTAAAGTGTCATCATAGTGTTATTAGGATAGAAACTTCTCTGTCAACGTAACGTAGGATCCTAGCATTGCCAGGTAGGAAAAAAGTAATGCAGACCATCAGAATTCATCTTGGTGGGGATTTTTAGACAAAATTCTGTGTAAATCACAGAGTAAAGATCCACTAATCTCCAGCTGCCCTTCTTGAAATTTTTGACAACCTCAGTATGGGAGGAAAAAAAAGAAAAGGCAGCTAGGTCTACATTTTACCCGTTAGTCAGATTCAATATTACTTCAAAGATGTTCTAAATCTGCATTTGAGTACCATATGTTGACACCGCGTTTTGGACACTGGAGATTACTTCAAGTACCGCAACCATGACTTGTACTCTTCTGTAATCCCTGTTCTCTGGGGCATTACTGAATATAGAAAGAAGCAGACAGAGCAGCTTTTTACATTTTGGTCTTGTTTTGTTTCTGTTTTGGGGGGTTTCACTGTCCGTTTTGGGTGCTTGCTTTTTCGTTCACCTCTGTGAATCCATGTCAAAATAAATGGAGACTTTATCTGGAGAGTGGCACACTTTGAAGTGCAGAGATGCAAATCCAAACGTTGCATCACACTGTCAGATACAGAAATTAGTAGCATCCTGTACGTCCTTTGAAGTTCGGGGCTGTGCTTCCATGGAGCGTATTTTCGTATGGAATCAGATGGAAGCTATTCAGACTCAGATAGCAATAATGATTTACTTGCAGTAAATCTTACAGTTTTTGGCCACACTTAGGGTATGATTTACTAAATAGTTTTTGGTCAGATGTTACTTATTATGATATTACTCCCTCCCCCCAACTATTTTTAATTAAAGGCTAGAGATCTAATGTGCTTATTTTCTCTACACATATGTAAAAAATCAAATAACTATTATATACCAGATTATTTGCTTCTCGCATCTTTTTATACTGTGATTTACAAACTTTGATAGGAGATAGAACTACTTGACTGCAGCAGCTGTTTAATCACAGTGGAAAATATTTTAAAATGACAACTTCAGTGGTGGTCTGCTCCGAGCAACAAGCAGAAGAAAATAGGTTGGAGGTAGAAGCAGCACATCGGTAACAGCAAAATGATCAGAGGCACTGAAATCTGATGTTTAATGGCTTTTAAAACAGATACAGCCCCCTGCTCGTGGCCCTGTGACCAGTGTGCTGTGACCGTAACTCTCTCATCCCTCTCTCCCCATCCCTCCTTAGCCTGCTAGCTCCTTGTGGTGCTGGCTGCCTCTCAGGGTCTGTTTGCACGGTGCATAGCACGAGGGGAAGGTCCAGCTTCTTACGTCTTCTAAGAAAAATTCATGAAGCCCAATCCAAAGCTTGATTCAATTGGCTTTGGGTCAGATCCAGCAGGCCAGATTTTCTTTGGATAAGTTTGTAGGTCTTCAACACCCGCAGCTGAGGCCAGATTTTTATGGGTGCTCAGCACTTAAGAGTCCGTGGTGCTGCTTGGGAGTTATGTGCAAGGTCCAGTCTCCTTAAGTGACACTGAGAGAAGGGCTTAGAGGCCGCTCACAGCTCCTGAATTTAAGATCCAGTTTCTGTTCTGCTCTTGAGCCTCTTTCCTCTCTTGACTGTTGCTAGAGGCAGATGACATCCCTGGGTGCAACTCTCCTCGGCAGAGATTCCCTTTGCTCCTGGGTTCAGCTCATTGAGGTTGGGAAGCTGGTGGATGGCATTCATTGTGTAGTGGGAGAAAATAGGAGCTTTGAGTCTACATTAAACTAGCATTCACTTTGTATATCCACATGTCATGACTTAGAGCCATCTCTCTAGTCAGGATCTTGTATGGGCTTCTACCACCACAGATCAAAACTCAGCAATACTTCATGCAGTTAGCAGACCCATAGTTCTATTTTTCCTCCCTTCTCGATCCTCTCTCCTCCGAAGCACTAGAAATGAGTCACTGCTGCTCCTGCAGGAATTTTGCTACCGGGGCATTTCCCTTCCACATGTGATGATAGCCTTTGGAGAGAAAGGTAAAATAGCTGCAAAACAGTAATGCATGCGTGTATGTGGATGGGAATTATCTGTATCAGCATACATTGCACCCCAGCCCTGAAAGGTGGAAGAAGGAATTAAAGAAGATGAAACTGCTTTGAAAAGAACAAGTCCCAAACTAGATATATGTGTTATTTTTTCTACTGGAAAAAATAGAAGCAAGATGGTAAAAATGAGATTATTTCACGTGGTTCCTGTTGTTATGCAGATTGCTGCTTTATATCCGTATGGTCAGCACATCTGGCTCCCTTGTGGGCTGCTCTTTGAGTTGGGAGGAAGAATGCACTGTGAGATTAAGGGCAAAATAAGGTGGGAGAACAGAAGTGGAGAAATAGTTGTGGAGCGAGGACTAGCTGGAGTAAGGGGGATTTTCCTCAGAAACCTACAAATCTGTCCTCTCATCCTCCTTTAAACTCTTCCATCCTCCTACGTTGAAAATTGCTCCCTTTTTTTCCCAAATAATGCTTTGAAGGGTCAGGCCTCTGGTGCTCGGCGTGTTGAGCAGCTTCGCCTCCGCTTGCTTGGTGCCCTGCTTTCCCGTCGTTTCTGTCCTGGACTCTAACCTCCTGTGGGCAAGAGCCCTATTATAAAACTGTAGCATAGAGATCACCCTCTCCACAACCTATTTCTGAAGAAAACTAATCTTTAATGCTATTTTAAGTTGTTTTTTTTTTTTTTTTTTTGTTTTGTTTCCCACTCCCTCCCCATTAGAAGCTGAATGCTACACGAGCTTTACTGACTGCTTTTAAACATGGGGACACGGGGTTGTCTTTAAACACTTGCAGCAGGTGAAGACGAGGAAACCCAGTGAGCTGTGACAGCCACACAGCCCCTGTCCCAGAGCTGATCCGTGCAGCAGGATCAGCTGTGGGCAGATCTCCGGCTCCCCCAGCACTTCCGCGGGCACCCCTGCCTGGCACCCAGAGAGCTGCCTGTGGGTGCACCCTGGGTGCTCTCCCGCAAGCTGAGAGACGCCTGGGAGGAGCTGTGGGCTTTGGGGCTGGCCCTTTTGAGGTGGTCACAGCTCTCCTTCCCCTCCTTACTCTACAAGAGAGGATGGCACGCTTGCAAGCCAGTCCCCTCTGGAGCGTGGTTTGGCACACAGCTTTCTGTTTTGCTGTGTAGAGTCAAGGGGTAGCCGTTTGTTTGATATGACCCTTCTGGGAAGCCCAAACACTGCGTGCTACAAGGGGGAGACAAAGCACTTAGTGGGATGAGGCACGTTGTAAGGTGGAGCGCAGGTGGTGCTGGTGGTGTCCCGAACGGTTCCATCTGCAGTGCATTGAGTCTGTCACGGGAATTTGGGATTCGTTATGACAAGTTGCCTTTTTGATTTCAGTGATTTTATTATTTTATTTTATTTTATTTTATTTTATTTTATTTTATTTTATTTTATTTTATTTTATTTTATTTTATTTTTTATTTTATTTTATTCTTTTGCAGCTGGCCCTTGGTCTGAGGCATCTGACAAATTACTGGGGCGAGATGTAAGAGCTGCTGTCCTGGGCTGTACTCTCAGTCTCTTCAGGACTGCTTTATTTAATCTTTGCAGGCTGAAATTGTACTCCTGTGACACACAGCAGGAGATCGGAGACTCAGGTAGCTTGAGTTTGGGATCTGATTGTGGCCTGGGATTGTAGAAGTTGCTTGGAGGATTTTCTTTTTGCCTGGTCCTTTGCTGATGAAGAAAAACCCCACAGTTTTCTTGTTCTTTAGCCTAGCACACAATGGGCAGTCTTGCCTTCTCGGCTCATGCTGGGTGGGTGTCCCCAGAGCCAAGTGCACCCTGTTGTGGTGGATTTCTGCTGAGCAGCTCAGTGCTCCTGGGCCCAGCCCAACGCTGGAACGCTCATCGAGAGGGGCAGGAACCATGAGGACGTCTTCATGGGCTGTGCTCACGATTTTCAGCAGGTCGTGCAGCACAACGGTGTTACTAATACCTGTCAGTGGTGTCTGTGTTGGGTGGGGAGCTCCTCAGGTGGCTACAAATCTTTGAGAACGGGAATACGGCACCTCTCTAAAGAGACATGGAAGAATTAGCTTTTTTCAACACCTTTTCTACAGTTGTTGCCCTACAATGAATTCTTGCTAGGGGAAATTAAAAGAAACTTGTAAACTGTTATAGCCAGGAAACTATTGAAGTATTATTTCAAGAACATTTGGCATCCTGAACTTTTTCATGCAGTTTCTGCTCAGGAATATTTTGGAGTCCCTGGTGTCCTGATAGCCATGGGTGCCTTGCAGCAGTGCCGGCTGCTGCCTGTGAGCGGGGATTTAGGTGACGATGGGGAAAAGGGAAGGAATAGCGAGGAGGGACAAGAAGCAAACATTTGTCCTGGATTTGTTTGTGGAAGGGTGGAACACATAATTTCAGGAACAACTGGTTAAATCTGAGAAGGCTGTTCCCTGTCAGGCAGAGCCAGCTGATTCGTGCGTGTTAGCAATGCGCTTTGAAAGGGGCATGGAAATGCTGCACAGGTGCAGCTGATGGTGTTGCTGTGGGCTCCTCTGCATCGTCTGCAACCCTCAAACCTACCCATGGGTTGGTAGCCACAGTATGGTACCCCATCAGAATATCTTTGTGCTCTTTATACAACAATTTGGCAATGCCCCTTGCTCCTGCTTCCCTTCACTCCCCACAGCTTTGGCTGCTACAATCTATGAGACGTGGTCACAGACTTGCAGAGGGCCCATATATTGTTGCAGCGAGGCAGGAAGAGAAACTTTTATAATTCATAAGTAGTGAAAGCTTGCTTTACTTCTGGGATAAATATTCCAACCCGTTAGGTATACTTTATATGTAACATTTACATCTTGCTGAGTGATTAGTTTAAACAGCTATTTTTATCCTGCGTTTCAGCCCACAACTCTCTAATGTTAATTAGTATTAGGAAGGAAGTATGTTTTCTTCACATGCCATAGCAAATGTGCTTTATATAATGATTACAGAACTTGTTTGATCTTTTGTTTTTACTGAACACAGTCTACAGCACTGACGGCAAACTGTTTGGTTTTAGTTTTCTTGTGCCCTGGGCTGTTTTCCACTGTGTGAAATTGCTTAACTTTTTTTTTTTTTTTAGGTGTTTTTTTCACAATCACTGAATCTGTTGGGGTAAGACGGATTTTCGCTGTAAAGTTGAATTTGCTGTCTTTCAGTGAACAGTTCAAATACCTCCCACCTCTCCCCTTTGTATCCAAGTTTGAGGGTTAAAACTGATGATGTCAGAAGTTAGGACAGGCTCACAGGTCAGTCCCAAGCTGTTGAGGTATTGCACAGGGTGCAAAGGGTACACTGGGGTGGGAAAGCAAAAAAGCAGAAAGCTTTCCTGAGTATTCACTGGCAAACAATCAGAAGTCAATTATGTACCCCATCCCCAGACTGGGCAGCCAGGAGGACTTCTACTGTTCTCACTCAGCCTTTGTGATTGTAAATAACACAGAGACTGTCTTAGCAGACACAAATATGCTCCCAGAAATAAAGACACAATTACAGAATTCTTAAAAGTCATTTTCTTGCACTACTACAGTGGAGGAGAGCTGGTGACTCAAAGCCCCTAGCTCTAGGAAAGAGAAAAGCGTAAACCTGAATACAAATTTTTAATTTCCTTCCTTTAGCACTTGATACTTAAGATCTAATGCTGTCTGATTACTGCCCACCTATAGTTTTATAAAGGTTATCCGCCCAAAATTTCTGATGACTATGTAAGAAAACACAGAAGAAACCACTCGTCACGCTGGACCCGTATCATGAAAATGAACTTGAGCTTTCTCTTAATTCATGAAGAGGCTAGACAAGGTGTGTCATTGCAGTTGCTTTTGAGTTGTGAACCTGCTCTTACTTCAAAGTTGTTGACAACTGTTGGTTTTGTTTTTCTTAGAGCCAAGGGAAGTGGCATATGTGTTGTAAACAGCTCCATGCCTGGATCAAAGCCCCGATCCAGCAAGCAGGCTGTGCCGGGCAGAATGGGGACGTGGATGGGTCAGGGACCATCTGGGAAACAGTAGGGGCCAGGCTTCAACTGCATTGCAACAAAGTCTGCATTGATGGACAGAGCTGATTTCTGCAAAACGTCTGCGGGTATTTTGCGCCATCTGTGGCTGTGGCTGCAAGTTGTGGTTGGTAGCTGCCAGATCTGGTGCTCGCTCAGTAATTAAAAGTAGCCCTGGCACCCCCAAGTGCTGCTCGAGGCACACTGTGGTGATGGTGCAGCCCCCCTGTCTGTAGGTGCATCTGGTTCTGCACTTGTTACGTGCCCAGATTTCCTAAAGAAATGTTAAAACGATGAAATAGTTATTTATGAGAGAGAGAGAGAAAGCAAAAGAAGCTAAGAAGCAAGAGGGGGAAGAGGCAGAGGGTAGGAGGAAGAGATGAATCCGGCCCTGTCAGGTGCATGTGCCCTCCTACCCCCGCTCTGCCGTGTGCTCCATCCCTCTGTTTGCTGTTTCTGGGATCCTATTCCTTCTTTTGGAAGGATTCAGAAAACTGGGGCTGCCTCAACCCACTTGTCCCACAGCTGGGGCCTCAGCGTTGTGTTTGGCGTCCTAGCAAGAGGGATCAGAGGGATCAGTGCAAACACTGCTGGCTCACCAGCCCCGGGGCTCGCTCCCTTGGCACCATCCCTGTCCCCGGGCTGCCTGCAGCCCGCGAGCTCATGGGGAGAGGTTGGACACCAGGCCACATCCCCCGGTGTGGGGTTTGGTACTGGGGAGCTCGGGAGAGGTTTGGGGAGAGAGGGGAGCAAGCCGCATGCCTCGGCAGGATGGGGGCGTTTGGAGCAGATGAGTGGCAGGCAGCAGGAAGCGCTGAGCCAAAGGCTGCTGGAGCAGCGGCGCACCGAGCCATCAATAATGGAGGAGGAATTCTTGCTGCCTTCAGAACCGAGAAAATAACACCCGGCTGGGAGCGCGTGGGCGGCAGGGGACACAGCACCCTTGAGACTGCCGCTCTGGAAGTCCTGAAGGGGAGAGCTTTGGAGAATTGAGTTTCTCCCTGCTGTATGCCTGATTTCTTCTCCTGCCCACTAGAAAATTGAGAAGTCAATTGGTCTTTTATTGTTAGGGATGAAATGGCTTTTTTTTTTTTTTTCCAATTAATTTTTTATTGGATTCTGAGAAAGGTAGATTTACAACTGCCACCGCAAAGGAGGAGAGAGAGAGAAATATAAAATATAAATATAAAATAATGGGGCGCTGGGGCTGGGCGGGCGGTGAGCTCCCGAGGCCCTGGGCTGGGGCACAGTGCGTGTTTTTGGGGGGCACGCGTTCCTGCTCGGGAGCAACCGGAGTGAATTGATGCTCACACACCTAACAAGGGCTGCGTGAGTGCACGTTGCAGGGCTTGCAGAGAAGAATATCCAGTGCTGCGTGCTCATGGTCTCAGTCTTGCAGGTGTTTTTTTGCAGTTTATGTACCTTTACTGCTCTGTGCCTTTACCTCTCTGGTATAAAAGCATAGCTCTGTAAGCGTGTGCCCAATGCCAACTGCTCCTCTGTGCTCAACTCAATGGTTTTGAAAACTCAGTGGTGATAGGTGTGTGTGATTTTACACGCAGCATGTATGACCTTACACGCAGTGTGTGGTTTTACACGCAGCGTGTGTAGACGAGGGCATCAGGAATTGCACCTGTGTGCTGCTGGGGTGCGCCCTGTGCCGCTGGTCACAGACACCAGGCTGGCTGCAGAGGGCAGCGCTTTGCAGCAGGCATGAAGCTAAGGGGTTTGGTCTCATAAACGCCTGTCCTGTAACTATACAAATATTATAACTATAATATTATAACATATACAAATAGTATAACTATTTGGTTAGTGCATAAATATGTTTAGGGTTATATTTTGCTGCTGAAAAATTTATTTTTTATTTTTTCCATTTGAGGGTGAAGGTCCAAGCTAATGGAAGATTTTGTAGATCATTTTCTGTTGGTTCTCCCCCCGCCACCTTTGCCCACAGCTGTGTTAGTTGGAGATGGCATAAAATCGAAGGCCACCATGACGCTCGTGTACAGCACTGCTGTGTGAGCGGGACTGGTGAAGCTAGCAGCCGCTGCTCCAGCCCCACATAAATAAAGCTGTAGCTGCACGAATGGCCATGGTGAAAGCGAACAAAAGAGTGACACTGAGAATCCAGTTCATTTGCAAACTCAAGTGTCCATGGATGTAGTTTTATAGCAGACGCCTACAGCAGTTGGCATCGATGCACAGTGATAGCTCCAGTCTACCTGTCGCTATTTTCTATAAATCTTACTGTGGTGCTTCTCAAAAAAAAAAAAAAAAAAAAAAGGAAGCTCAGGTCACCTTGCATGGGAAATTGTAGAATCTGAGTAAGAACCACCTCAGCTGATTTTAATAAATGTAATCCCGACTGCTATGAGCTGTGCCATCTGTAACATTATGCAATGTATCTCTTACGTACAGGAGTACAGGAGATGTGACATTCTGCGTGGCAGTGGCAGTGACAGGACAGCATCTGATAGCTCTGCTCTGCAGCGTGGTGGCAGTGATCTTCAGCAACTTCTCAGTAGGACTTTTATTTATTTTTCAGATATAAATGAATTCCTTAGGTCTAACACCCCTTGTGTCCAAGGTTCTAACGCTGTTTTTTAATTTTCATGTTAGTCTGTTTTTGCAGTGGCCACAAGCGAGATGATGACTTTGTCCAGCTAAAACCTTTAGAGTATAAGAAGTGAGATATTTCTGAGATGATCTGATACAGCAGCTTGGCATGGATGAAAGTCTGGTTTCCACTTCAACAAACTGGAATTGGAAAATATTACTTACTTATCACCTATCTCCATGTGGTCAAAGCAAAGATGACGGTGATTATTTACCAAAAATTGGAGGCACATGTCAGGGCAGGTCACAGCCTTCTGAAACTCTCTAATATTCACTAAAAAATAAAATAAAATATTGGATTCACCTTTAATTAGGTGATAGATTCTGTCTGAGCTGTCGTTCTGCCCTGTTAGGGCAGGCTGTGATTAGAAAATGATTATTCCATCCTTACCGTTTAACTGCCTCCCTCAACCAATGCGAGCAGATTAGCAAGAATTGCTGGTTCGTGTTAGTGTTTTTGCACAAAGATGTTTTTGCACATCTTTGTACTTGAGGACATTTTGCCAGCTTCTGTCCCTGTTTCATGTGTTTATATTTGGTTTGCTGGGAGCTGGGGAGGAAGGGAGGCAGAAGATTAAATGGCCTCCAGCATTTTGTTTATGAGAGCATCCTTCCAGCAATCAATGTCCACATGGGATAGAAGCAGATTTTCCCCCTGAGATGAAAGTCAAGCAAAGTTGCCAAATGCACAGTCTTCCCCTTCAGATGTTATGCTGCTTATGAAGTCAGGAGGCAGCAGCTCTGCTTGTCCGGGGGGGAGCAGGCGATGGAAATAAACCCAGAACCTCAGCCCAGGAGCGAGCCTGTACCTCTCTGCTACACCACAGCAGTGTTTGCCCTCCATGAACACCACGCCTGTACTTCTTTCTTCATTTCACATTGCCGCGGTGCCTCAGGTGAAGTAACTGGTACAGAATGTCAGTTATGCCACTAAAAACTCTGAGAACCATCTTGTTTTCACTGAACTCAGTGTGAATCAAGAGAAGTTCAGAGGTGGAGTAAAATCCTGAGGTTCCTGTTCAGGCAAACCTTTTTTTCTGCACTTTCCCTTTGTGAGTGGAGCCTGAGCTAGGATTTCATATTCCCTACCGAAAACAGGAGCCAATTAAGCCTGTGATCTCCTAACACAGGTTTAAATGGCCTTGTTCAAACCCAGAAGGTGAGTTTGAAATCACTTCCTACCTGTTTTTCAGCTCTCCTACCTGTAGGGGAGGATGCAGATCCTACAGCCTTCAATAGGTAGTGCCAGCTGAGGCTTGTGTGTGGGAGCTGCTTGCAGGTAACTCAGAAGCAAGGCTGTCACCAGCCCTCCTTACAAATCTCAGCAGTTCGATGGTGATTTCATAGGGCATGGTGTTTCTGGGTGTAGTTGCTTCCCTGGGTGTTTGGCAGGCAGATGGTCTCATGTTTTCTGGGCAACAGCCTTGTAAGGTTTCCAGACGTTTCTGAAAAGCGTTACCTAAGGTATTCAGAACACATAGTTCTGCCTGGTGTGAAGTGGAGTGAAAATAATGCATCTGCTCAAGACATAGTAAGACTGCTTTGGGATGTTTCATGCAGCTCCAGCATTGCTGCTTTTGTTACTGCTAGAGCCAGGTGTTCACACGCAGATGACAAGAGCTGTGAATGTTTTGCTGCGAGTGGGTGCTGCTGCAGAGGATCTCAGAGCGGTGTTTGTACTGGGGCTTGGCCCTGCTCTGGCCAAGCCAATCCTAGAGAAATGTGCATCACTTCACAGCAGAGCATGTGTTTCCCTATACATTTCCAACCAAGAGCTTTGCAGCATCACACAGGAGCTGGTTGGCTCGGGGAGATCCCGCTGGCTGTCTGCTCGGGTCCCTTTCCTTCCCCTCTGGGCAGCACGGTGCCGCTTTCCACACCCTAATTTTGGGAGCAGCTATGTCTGCTGCTCGTGCCTTTGTTACCCAGCTATGGAGCAGAGCTCTCAGCACTCTGGGAGTGCTGTGCACGTACAGAGCCCAGAGCAGAGCGACGAGCCCAGGGCTCGGTGTGCTGCTGCCCTTGCTGCCATCTCGCGTTTCGGCTCAGAACAGCGTAGCGGGGGGCTGAGGCGCCCCGGCGCTCTCCACCGAGGATTCCCGCACTCTGCTTTCGTGGCTCCTTCCCCTAACCTCAAATACAAAGCTCTTTAGACAGAGAAATGCATGTTTTGATCTTTTGTAAATGGAGGAAAAAAAAAAAAAAGACGTATCAAGCTAACCCACTAAATGTCCGTGCGCTGAAAGAGATTTCACTATAAATAGAGCAAAACCTCTGCGGAATTCACGGCACGATATTGGGTCCTTTTGTTCACTTTGTGAGAAAGGGAGCCTCGCCTTATAGCTCCTCTCCTTTTGAGCAGATTTTAACTGTACATGAAATACCGTATCTGCGATGTAGAATTTATCTTAGTCTATCAGCTGTAGGGCTGTGTACTAGCTGCTGCTTTGTAATCCACTTGTGAAAATTGTGTGATGTGTTATCGTACATAAGGAGGGTACAAACAGTGGTGTGGATTTCCCCCATTCAGCCACAAAAGTCAGACTGTTAGAGGCCCTCATTTAATCAAAAAAAAAAAAAAAAAAAAAAGCTGATATAAAAGGAAAATAAACTTTATTCCAGTCCTCTATTTATGCCTGTTCACCCTTTGACCAGCTCCGAAACAGAGCCTACATTTCACTGATAGGCTGCATTATTCAAATGCTATTGGGAACATACTTATTTTTATTTCAAAATAAAATATTAAAAATAAGGGAATAAAAGAAAAATAACCCCCTTTTTTTTTTTTTCTGGACTGATGGAGAATTTATGGGTATATAAACAAAAAGATCAGCTAAACTTCAGAATGACAGGGGTTTTATTTAACAAGCTGGATGGCTTTAAAATTTTCATACCTCTCTGCAGTACTTGCAGATACGGGCACATGAAAGCAGGGATCAGCGTTACCGTGGGCTTGCTTAGAAGGGCAGTTTGCTCTCAGGAGCCAATCTTTAAAACTGGGGCCTGAGCTAAGGCTGCACTTTTGTTGGCTCTTTCTCTCCGGGATGTGGCAGTGGCTGCTGCGAGGCTCGGATGGCAGCGGCTCTCGCTGCTGTCTGTCTGTGTCACTCATTTCTCTTGCCACAGGGCCCATTGTTGGCATCCGTGTGATTCATCTCGTTATTAGGTTACTGAAGTGCTTGTAAAATGGCAGGAAGGACTTGTCGTGCGGCTGGGCTGGCCCCGCCGTGGGGTGTTTGTGTCCCGGTGTGGGGCTGGGCGGACCTGGGGGACAATTTCTCCGGTGTGTGCGGTGTTTAAGTCCCTTAAACTATAACAGGGATACAGAAGTCCTGCCTGGATTACAGGGAACCCCTAAACAGCATGTCAAGATGCCGAACAGTGAATGCAGCAGATGAAACCTCCTCACTTCATGAGGACTTGAGCCTGTCTTCTAGGCCGCTTCTTCTTGCACTGAGCCCCCCTTGTAGGCTCTCAGCATCCTAACCCTGGCTGGCAGGAGAGCTCCTTTTTAGCAAACACCTGGCTGTGTAGGGTTTGGATTATTCTGCATAGGGATGTGCTGAATTCCACTCATTTTTGCCAAGTAAAAGAGAGAAGGATGTGCCCTGCCGGTGCTGCAGTGACCAGAGCCCCTGGCACTGCTCTGAGGGATCCAAAGCCTGGCTCTGGGTCACTCAGGGGAAGGGCTGGACCTGGCTTTCCCAAATCTAGAGGAGAAATATCTGGCAGTAACCAAGCCAGAGAATTCGCTCTGCACCCAACTGATATTCCCCAAAGTTTAGTCACAATCCAAAGTTACCCTGACCCTGCTGCCAGGCCTGATCGTGGGCAGTGCTCGTGGGAGAGCACAGGGGGTGAGGAGCCTGTGTGGAGAGGCTGCTGTGAAGGCGAGGCAGGAGGGCAGCACTCGGCTCTTCCCACCCGCCCGGTACCCAGCGAGCAGCCGAGCCACACGCTGCCGTCCTGGCACAGCGGGGCCAGGGCTGGGGCTCTCTCTGTGCTCTTGCTTTGCCCTCTGTGCAGGAGGGCCTGCAGCCCCACGGCAGCAGAAGTCAGGCATTTCCTCCTAACCCCAACAGGATGCTCACCTGCAGAAACGCCGCACTTTGAGCAAACAAGGGCTGTGCTGCAGCCCGTGTCACGTCCCTAGCACGGGTCCCGTGTCCCCGTTAGGGGAGGCTGCTCGAGGCACGCACCGGGTTCACCTCGCCTCCTTCCAACGCGCTGTTCGTATCCAGCAGATACGTGGGAAGGCAAGCAAGCTACCTTTCATCTCATGTTTGTAACACAGAAAACCTTCAATATTGAGAACAGATAGACTGGAAGGTAGGTTCACATCTCTCAGCAAGAGAGCTGTAACTTAAATCTAATACACCTGATCAAGGCTTTCTCTCTGCCTTGTAGGTATTTTAATACAAATGTGTCTTTCATTTGACTGATTGAAGGTCTCCAACCTGCAATAAATGAAACATCTGATCCCCTTGAATCCAAATCACTTTTTCTTTGATTTTCTTTTACTTCTATTTCTTCTTTCTTTGTTCTATGGCTAGAGTCGAATTTCCCTTTAGAAATTGAAAGAATGTGTGTGGGTTTTTCTGCTCCTCTTACAGTGAGCCTATGCAAAGGTCGAGTGGCTAGTTGACTAGCATATTAAGACAGAATTCATTTCACAGACAGTCTGTAGTGATGTGCTTTACATATCATTATCACGCTGAATTGAGGGAAACTGATTATACAAATTAGTTACTGTACATTATTCTCCAAAGCCTTTTATTTGCATAACCAATAGATTTTATGCAAAGAATATCCTGAAAAAAATGCTACACGATCATGTATAGTTGAAAGAAAGTTGTTATTATCTAGGTAGGAAAATAAGTAGGCATTATTCACAATTTAAGTTTAAATTGTTGTGCATCGTAACGTCGAGTGTATCAATTAGCTTATGCCAGACGTAGCCTTTAAAACATATTTCCTGTAAACATGACTGTGCCTGCAATCGCGAGCGCTGTGAGCTGCTGATTCCAATGTTCTCTATAATTATGTCTTTGTATGAATCAATCAGTTTAAATATAGAGCGACAGTCTGTTAAAGCCATGACCTCTGCTGGGTTTATTTTTTACTCGGGTAGTCATGTCTCTTTCCAGATGTCAGTGACATAATTTGTATGCTCAGCATTTCTTGCGCGTTGGTTTTTGTAGGGGGAGAGGAGAGGAGGAGGAGGACCTTCAGAAGGAGATGGGAGCTGGAAGTATTAAGCAGCAGAGTTATTGAAAGTGTTGCTTTTAATCTCTAACTATAACCATGTTTGTAGCGAAGTGTTAACTCCCCTACACATGAACACACTTAGTCTTTGCATAGATATTGTGCTGTATATTAAAATGTATGTCAGGCTGGAGAACAAAGAACACGTGACATTATGGACTGAATTCATAGTTACAATAAAAGGAGCAATGAAAATTCAATAAGGAGACTGGAACCAACAGTGTCTTTGTACTTTTTATCTCTGCTAGAGTTTCCAGAGGAGCTGTTAGTGATTAGGGGCCCCATCCTGCGCCTTGGCGAGCAGCAGCGGGACGCGAGGCCGCGGCGCACGGCACCCGCTCTGCCCCCCGCTGCCGGCAGGGCCGGGGCAGTCGGCAGGATGGGACCCGGCAAGGCAAGGGGAGCAGTCACGTAAAGGTCGCTTTGCCTTTGTAAAACTTTCTGGGGATGGGACACGCGCAGGAGCATCCAGTTGGCAGGGGAGATGAAACGCGGGTGTGCGCGGAGTGTGCTAGCCTGCGTGGCCAGTACGTCTTGGTGTGAGAGGTCTAAAAATAAATCCTTAAAACTGCTGCAACCCTGTTCACTGCCTAATTTCCCTCACGTTTCTGTGTTTGCAGTAAACGCATCTTTGATGCCAGAAGTGCAAGTGTTTTATGTGCTGCGATTTCTGTTAGCTGAGACACTTGCCTCCCTTTAACTCCAGGGGAATGGGATCGCGTTAAAACACCGACAGGAGGTTTGGATGCGAGGCTGGTGCTTGTCAGACGGGTTTGTTTTTCGGTGAAAGTCTAGGTTTGTTTTATTAATCACAGAATTCCAGTTTTGAACAATAATTACCTGGAGCGTTCCCTGTTGGATAAGATATTTCTCCACATTTTAATTAGGAGGAATGATTTGATTTCAATATAACCTGCTTTAAATGCATTCTTTATGCACCTATAAACTTTAATAGCCGTAGACACTGATATTATTTTGGGAGTTTGTGAGATTATTCATCTATCGTAGTTTCATGGGAGCTACATTTTTATTTCTTCTAAACTTTCTAAATAACGATCTAACTTTCAGCCTTTCCCTTGTATTTTTTCTTTGGATTAGTTTCAAGTTGGAGTGAAAGCCAGCGATTGTGAGGTAGCGTGGATTTGACATTTTCTCATGTACCCCGCATATTATTTGCAGTAAGATTAGCATCAGAAGGACTGACTTAGATCAGTTGTCTTTGCTTATGCATGCCTGATGTTTCTCAGATTTTTCTTTTCTTTTTTTTTTTTTTTTTTTTGGTAATATTTAGTTTCCCTGTCCAAGCATATGAAATCAGCTTTAGTTGGGTGTTTGTGTCACAGAACTTGCCAGGTACAGTGTAGGTGGAGGATAAAATGAAAGCAAAGAAGGGAATGTAAAAAATTAGAGGCATTGGAATGGGTACAAAGGAGAACTCCTGGGCTTTGAAATGACAATCCTGAAATGAGCAGCAGCGCGCCGGTACAGCAGCACGGATCTGTGTGGGTAGAAGAGGCTGCTTAAACTCAAGATCTAAATGATTTAAGCATCTTAGTGTACGGATTATAGTTGTCCTCAGCTAGGGGCAAATCCTGTCTCTAGTTACACATGCACCCATTTAAAATCAATGAGAGCTGGAGATGTGAGAGCAGGTTCGGGGCTTTAGCTTTTGTCTGGTGCGACTGTTAGCTGAAATGCAGCTGGGTGAGTTAAACTTGTCACCCTTGTGACAAGCATACTCGCATAAGTAACCATAATAGCATTAGCTCTCACAAAATATTTAAAGAATCTGGCCTTTGGCTAGTAATATTTTTCAGATGTCGCTTTGCTTTTAGCGGCATAAGAAAAATTACATTTTTACCCTGGGTAGCTGGATTTATTTTGAAATGAAGTAAATGGCAGAAATGCAGCTCTCTTCTTCACCTGAATAAAACCTCTTTTAAGTTCAAAGTGTTCAGGTACATAACTCTAAGCTCTCTCTTCCTGAGGCACAGTGGGCTACCTGGCTTGCTTAAAAAATTCCTGGTGTGGTCTCAGAGCAGGGCTGGCAACCTCAGCTAAAGTAACTGCTGCTTTTATTTCCCCGTGACTTTGGTTCTGGTTTAAGGTCTCAAAAGACCCCATAAACCAGCTGAGCAGAGCAGAGAGAGAGATGAAAGATGGAGATGGCAATTTTTTGTTTTAAAGAGAAATAAAAAATTGTGTTGCAACCGATGAGTTCTGTATAACTTTTACTTGAAAGAATGAATCAGCACAGGTTCAGTAAAAATAGCATTTTATTTAAACTAAATGACCTTCTCCTGGTTTGGAGTTTCCATCCAGAAGTTTTGCACATCTCTGATTAGCAATGGCGAGTCCCCAGGAAACTGGAACCATGGCAGCTTTGAAGAGCACAGTGAGTTTAAACCTTTTCCCCCGTGCAGTTTTGTAATGTTGAAGGCCACCTTCTCTGAAATATGAATACAAACAATATTTAAGTACTGACCATGTGACTCTTCAAAAGTTTGCTTAATGTTATTTTAGTGTCTTTAAGCTGGTGTTGTTTTGGGTTGGCTTTTCAAAAACTTGCTAAAAAATCTAGCTCCTTGGGCGCAGCTGTGGGTGGATTCAAAAGTTGAACTCGAGGATGTTGCCAGCTGCTCACGGTGGAAGTGGGGCAGCAGGGGGGCTGGACAGGACCAGCACCCTCCACAACGGGCACGTTGCCTTACGAGACACCGACTTGACTGAGGTTTGCTTGCATTAGAAGGTAGGGAGGGAATCAGCCATGTGGTTTTGGTGGAGATCTCGTGCTCAGCCAAGACTGACTTTTTGTATTAGTGGAAAGCAAGAACCCCTGAAGAATCATCACTATAGCTAAATCTTCAGCATCAAATGCACAGGGAGTGAAAATCCTTGCTTTCTCTACTGGCATGTGCAGAGCTCCAGACATACCCTTTAGCACTCAGGTTCTTTAAATCAATGAATAAATTCTTGCTTTATAGAGGAAGCAAACAAACAGAGCCCCTTGCAAAGCTCCTGAAGCCATTGCCCACCAATGGGAGCACTTCGGCTGCTTTCATGGTTCTTGCAGCTCCCGTTGACATAAATACCCAGCCGCCAAGCACGCAGCTGAAAGCTGCCCTTGCAATCTGAAGGTGATTTTGAGCTGGAGCTTCTTTATGGGGAAGAAACACTCACTTGACACAGACCAGAAATGACAGTGTAAGTGGGACACATGCTCGAAAGGCTCCCAAGCTGTCTGTCCTGAGGGCTGTCTGTCCCTCAGGCCGTCCCCCCCTCACCCCTTGAGAGCTGTTTGTATCTCCCACGAAGCTGCAGCCCCCAGGACCGTAGCTCAGGCTCTCCAAGAAGCTGCTGCTCTGCAAGGCTGCAGCATTCAGCGGAATCACCGTGGGTGCGTGAACGATGGGTTTAATATCTGAAACACTTGGAAAAGGAGGAGAAGCTGCAGCAGTTCCCCCTTGCAGTCCCTTTCCTCTTGCTGTAATGCTGCCCATCGAGGTAAAGAATTAAACGTTGCTTTTGCTTGTGTTTGAACATCACGATTTCAGCAGGCAATGGATCGCTTCTGTACCTTGCCACAAAGCCTTGTCTGGAGAGTCAGCTCCTGTCGTGTCTTCAGTCTTCATGCAAAGGAGCCGCCAAGTCATAAAGCAAATGCCGACAGGTCTTGTATAAAATCCTTGTCTACAAAAGTTGTGCACCTTCTCATTTTCCAGGCTGGCTGGCCTTCTAACACTTAATACTGCTAGGTTATTACAACTCCAAGGAGTTTCACCGATTTTGTGGGGACTGCAGATGAGATTTCAAAGCATAATGAAAGCACTCGTGAGTCTGTTTTACTTCACCTAGCAATGGACTAAGCCTGAAAAGCAGTCCCCGTCCCCCAGCTAAGCGGGTGGCAGCTTCTAAACGAAGGGTAAAATATTCCGAGGACACCCGAATTTGATCACTTGTCAGAGCCCGTTTGCAGAGGTCACTGACCATAAACAGGGTTTGGGTGCCTGGGTCCTCCCAGGACGCTTTGTCCATCCCACCCCGTGCAGGAGATGGGATGCATCTGGTAAAATCCAAGCCCTGCCAGAAGTAACAGGAATTCCTGTGCTACTACCCGACTCCTTGCATCGATAAAGAGATGTTTTTGTAAAACAGGAACAAACTACAGTTTCAGTGCAATGTAATCATCTTCAGCTAAATTGGGCCGGTGGCTCTCAGCCCAGAGCCTTGCAGCATCTGCAGAGGGAGCGGGTGCCTCTGGGAGCACAGTGTGCGGCTCACGGGGGACAGGAGACCATCCTCACCCCTTTGGGCTGATCAGGCCCTTGATAAATGAGCAGGTGCTGTGCTCTGCCCATCAAGCTGCATAAGATCCACGTTTAAAAAAAAATTCACCTGCTCTGAAAGAGCTTTTTTAAAGAAAAAGCTGAAATTTGCTGTGAAGTCAGACCAAAAAAAAAATCTTTTGAATTTTGCTTTTGAGCTTTTACATTGTATATTTGCTTTCCCTACTGCAGTACATAATTTGGTTTGGGCAGTCTGGCAGTCTGCAAGTTCTTCATCCTGTGAGTGTATTAAAGGGTGATGTCACATCATCACAAATCTGCAGATTCACTAAAGGAAATTTAATTGATGCTTTTCAAGTGTGCCGTTTGTATGAAAACACCATTTTTCATCAAACCAACCACCCCACAATATTTTGACATTTCCCAAATGGCTCTTCTGCCTCGTTCTGTCACAAGCAGCAGCAGAGGTGTTTGCGAACCACTCCAGCCTGGTCCTGTCTTAAAGTGCTGCTGAATGCTCAGCACAGCCTTAGAAATGAGCCGGTATCATGCTGTGTCGCACCAGAATGAGGCATTTCTGTAGTGATCGGACTGAAAATGAAGCAGAAGCACGGTGATCTCAGCTGGTGAGCCCATCCGGGCAGAGACGAGCCGCGCTGACTGCCCTGCCTGTTGGAGCCCAGCAGCCAGGTGATAACTCAGACACCACAGGACAGGTGCTTTAAAAATTACACAGTTTAAGTGAAGGATCATGTGGCTGTGCTATATGCTCAAGAGGTTGATCCTTGCAGATTTCAGCGACCTGCATCCCCATTTGCTCCTCGACTGTGTGTCTTTTACCTTCATAAATAATCCTGTAGCTTTGAAATGGCTTTTCAGACCAGTAATTAATTTCCGCACAGGGTCTCAGCCCGTGACCTAGCAGAAGTCTGACTGAAACCTGTTAAAGGTAATTTTACCGGGAATCAAATTTCCCCTCTTACCACCAATCCCTGCTGGCATCCCAGGTAGAAGGGCAGCAGCCACCGAAAGCTCACTGGGGCTGGGCTCATGCTGGAGGCAGCAGCAGCAGCACTGTGAGTGGTGCTGGCAGGGGCTGTGCTGCCTCTGCCTTTGTTCAGCGAGTTCTTCACACGTTTCAGGTCCTCAGGAAAGCAAGGAGAGCGCACCGATTCCACGCCGCACAGAGTATTTGCATCTTAGCTTGGGCCGGGCCTTAAATGTTACCTGGAGGGCTAGAAATCTCTGCAGTGGTTTACCCCTGCTAATGCTGTAATTACATTTCAGGATGGGCTCGCACTTGGGTTTTGTGGCAGTTGTGTTCAGCAGTACATACACTTTTTTTTTTTATTAGAAAAGTGCATGAAATGTAAATACCCTAACTCCAAAGATACGGTAGTGGAGGTAAATTGCCAAATGCTCTGTGATTTTTCTCAATAGTTTTGTGATAACATAAAGCCAGCATTTCATCAAAGATCTTTTTTTTCTTCAAGAAGGGCTGCACCAAGTCGGTATAAATTATAAATCACATTCTGTTCTGCATGGGGAATGGGAGCTGTGAAGTGTATCGCACCGGAGCAGATGGAGGCTGGGTGTCTGCGTGTTTTTCTCAACCTGTGTTTTGTTTATGGAGTCCTTTTATACAGATCCTCTCCTTAAATTCCTCTACACAGGGACGAGAAACTACCGCTGGGTAAATGTAATTATTGACAAGTGCTGCTAGCAGCAGGGGACGGTGACAAACCCCGCGGCACCGCACACACGCGCACAAAGCCGGGCTGACATCTACGGCACACGCAGCGGCCAGTTCGGCTGCTGCTCAGGTTGCACGACGTCAGAGCTTTTATTTCACTAAATGAGCGATCAGAAAGGGTGAGTTACACACTGCTCAGGTAGCCAGAGCTGGTGCTGGCTGTACTCATCGTGGTAGCGTGGCTGGGGTTCGGTACAATTTGGGGAAGCGGAGGGAAGCACCTCCTCAGGATGCTGCTGCCTGAAGCCCAGCCGCTGCCATTAATAAGCACTATTTCCCTGTGTTTACAAATTGCAGATGGAGCTAAGCTTTCACCTTCTTTTGATTTTAATAGCACCTTCACTGCAAGGTAGTATTTGGATGTGGTAGTTTCCCGAGTGCTGGCGTGCAAGTCGCTTTTCAGGACGAGGTGGCTGGGTTTGCAGGGCAGAGAGGAGAACACGCAGCCTCCGCGCTTGTTACGCAGGCAGAGATGAAAGCAAAAGCCCCGAGAAGCGGTTTTTAGCCAAGAAAATAACCGATGTGGGCTCCTTCTGCTCAGATTAAACCAGCTGTAAAACAGGAATTTCCGTCATTGTTATTGACCAGACTTTGAACACTTTTATCAGCTGCATGTGTTAATAGCTTGTTAATGATTGATGCTGAGGTCTTTTATGACACCAAATGAAAGCGAGAAATAAGTGCAGGATTTCAAGGGTGACTATTGCAGTAACACTCTTTCAGTAGCACTCTTTGCAGAATTTCAGCTACGTTTTAAAACATTTATGCCTGCCGAGATTAGATAGGTTTCACTGCCGCTCCAGATAATGCACACTGCCCCGTGCTGTTCATTCATCCCTGCACTGAGCAGGAAAAATACGGCGGCCCTCCAAATGAAAAGCTAAATTTTAGCAGCTGATGCAGTTCTGCCGGAGTGTATAAAGGAGGCTGTAACGTACAGATGACTTGTTAGGTGAAGCAAATAAATACCAGATTTGCAGAGTGCCATCTAAGGAGAGCCTCATTATTTCAATTTCAAGGTATTTCAATTAGCCGGTTCCTACATCCTTCATTTCACCTGGCTCAGCAGAGCGATGCAGCACACGCTTCGGCTCCAGAAAAGCCGGCACGGCCCAGCAGCACGGCGCCTCTCCCAGCTCGGCGGGCTGCATATTCTAGAGCTCAGCAGGGTGATCGCTGCATCAGCTCAGATAAGCTTTCTGCTGATCGTGGGCAATCCTGCTCTCGGGTTATTTACCTCACGTGTAACCACAGTCCTTCTTCTGCCGACTAAACTAAGGATCGGGGGAAGTCTGGGAGCACCGGTTACTTAGCATCTCTTCAGGAGAGCACAGGAAATGTGTAGGTGTCTGTAAGATTTAATATCCATTTATTTTCCCCTGTTCGCATTATTCCTTTTTACCATCACTGCTTGCCTGTCGTAAATCCAATTAGTGAGCTTTCTACATTGCAATAAACTGCTCTTCAGGAAGAAAATTTGCTTTGTGTGTAAAGCCTTCTTCCTACAACACTATTGTAATGTTCTGGTTTTTCACTGCCTCACAGAGCATTTAAAGAAAAGAAAAATAAGCTCTAGCACTGCCTTTCCTGCACTGCTCGCTCTTCCTGCGAAATGCTTTCCTCATCTTCAAACAATTTTGAAATAGCAGATATTTTTTATAAGGATGGAACAGAGATACAAGTTAAAAATACAATAAAAAATAACAACAGAAAGAGATGCATAGTTATAGCCCAGAATAAGCAAAAACCTGATTGCTGGTGCAGTTGTGTAGGATGGGAGAGATCCAAGTTGAAGTCCCGGGTCTGAATCGAGGACTTAAACCCAGATTTGTCACGCTTTGAACAATCGCTCCAACTGCTACAACGGCGCTAGGTTGGAAAAAAGGAATTCAGCTGAAGTCCTGACAAAACCCTCCTGCAAGAGGCATTGCCAGAACTGCTGTGTTCTTGTGAAAGTTTTATTTCCCGCAAATAGATGCTTTCTGAAAAATACTGCAGGTTGTTCTGTTGCTCTTTCCACTATCCGGGTGAATTTTGACTGCTAACACAGCACGGGCTTCAGCTGGTGTTGCTTTCCCCCGTCTGTGTTAACTCTCTGTGCTCTACATGTTCGAGAGTTTAAACAGCATCAGGGAACACTGTGAGCCTTTCAAAAGAACTCTGGATTACAGTACCCCTTGGTTTCAGCTGTCGTCCTGGACTTGGGTTAATCTTTTCTGTAGTATCATGGTAACGAGTGATTCCAGGACTCAGTAGCCGTGCCGTATATGTAAATGGCATTGGCGAATCGTCTCTGCTTGCCATGTCCCTTATTTTCATTGTTTATTCATGCTTTCCCCCCCCTCAGAAATAAAAAATTCAACCTTATGAGACTTGGAGGTTCGAAGGGTTGCTCACTAGTCTTTGCCAGGTCCAGTTCTGCAGAGACGGGAGCAGGACACACCGTGACATGCAACTGCTTCAGCATTTTGCTGAGCCAAAATTCAGGCAGCGCTATCACTTCCCTCAAAGGGTATACAAAAGCTTATTGTGTTATAAAGAAACTGATTTTTTGGGTATCTATTCACCGTAACCAGTTCATCATGGCTTCAGATACATCAGTGGGTTTTGGGTATTCCTTTACACACGGTAAACACCTGCAGAAGCCAGGCTGGGTTTCTGACCATGTCCACTGCCTGCACCCACCCTGCTGAGTGCTTCGTTGCAGCCTGGACTTCTTACAAATGAGACCAGGGCTGCAGGGGAGTGATACCTATTAGCAAATCAAGAACTGGTGGCTTTGAATATATAGTAGTGACCACCAAATTGCCAGCTCTTACTGTAACGTACCGTCAGAGAACTTGTGCTGAAGCCGGGACGTGAGAAAATAAAAGTGTCTCACCGATCGGGGTGCGAGCAGCCAACGCGTGGGGAGGCCATGCAAGTTCTGGTGAGAACTGGAGGCTTCTAAGTTGCCCCAATGCCTCTGACATCCCTGTGTCCAATTTTCATTTAGGAAAATTAACAAAACTCATGTTCCACCTGGCAGTGGTTCAGGGCCGTGCCTGGTACCCTGAGCGCTCACAGCCAGCCGGCAGGGACCCCGATCTGCCCTGCAGCAAAGGTGAGTTCATTCGCAGAGCTGGATGATGAGCAGAGGAAAAGTCCCTGGCACCGCTTTGGTACGAATTATTTTTAACCACTGAGAAGGAGTGGGTTCATTAGGGCATTAAACTGGCTTACTGCGAGCAGCCACGGGTTCCCTGGGCTGTCGCGGGGCTGAGGGCACAGGAGCTGGTCCGGGAGCGGTGTCACAGCAAGAGCTGGCACCTGCCAGCCTGCCGGGGTCCCGGAGGGGAGACAGGTGCTTCCTGGAGAGAATTCAGAAATTCTGGTTATTGTTTTATTTAGTTTGATTGAGAAAGTCTCCCTCAAAGAGGTTAAATAAGTGTTGAAATCCTGACACTGAAATATTTTTCTGACTTTAACAGGAGAGCTATTAAAAAAATAAATTCTATGAATATTGCTCTGTCTAAAGCAGAAAAAATATTTTTCTTTTTTTCTTTGCTGTAGCAGGACTTTTACTGAGCATCTTTCATTTTACTCATATACAAAAAAAATAAAATAAACAAAACAAAACAACAACAGAAAAACAACCATGAAAGGGAGAACAAATCTATTTGTCTTCTGAAGAAGAGACAAAGTGAAAGGAAAAGAATGTGACCACACACTCAGCCATAAAAAAATTGCCTCCCTGATAGGATTGTTTGTGAAAACGGTCCCTGAATGTTTTCATGGTTGTGAGGCGTTTTTTTTTTCTAACATGGTCATGCAAGCTGTGTGTCGCTGGGCTCCCGCTGAGCAGCAGCGCAGGAATTACTGGAGCTCCATTCACAGTCTGAGGACTGGTTTGCATTAATGGGCAGCCTGAACTGGATTTGGGTTAGGTTTCACCCTGAGCTCTAACTCGCTCTCTCCACCCCCTAAAATAATAATAATAATTACAAAAGTATGAGATAGGCCTAGCATCTCCACCTCCCGTTCATAGCCCAGCAAACCAAATATTATTGCATACATTATTGACGGGGTGAGGAAAGTGAGAGGGCACGAACCGCGCCGCGCCAAGAGCTGCAGGTCAGCTCCTGGCCCCGCGCCGCTCGGGCTGCCTTCGGCTGCCTCTTCTAATTGAACCCACCGAGTAAAGTAAATAGCTAGAAATACATAAAGAAATACACAAACAGAAGGATTCTGCGATATTTAGGAGATAAGTAATTGAAACATACAGATATATTTACTTTCATTAATGTATGGGGATGAGCAGAGGGATGGGAAGCTACAGCCAGTGCGGGTAGGTGTAGTTCTTGGGAAACTAGGGGGGATTGAGCCTCTGAAGCTGAACACTGCCTCTTCTCGGTGTTGGTAGTGCTGATGTGAAGAGAGGCTCATGCAGAAAGATGCAGGCTGTCTGAGGCAAGCTGTCTGACAGGAGAAGTATTTGGGGAGCATTCTCTGAATCTCAGTGGCTAGCAAAGGATCTTGGATTAGGCACCCCCAAATTAATGGACCCAATACCACCGCAGCCCCTGACTCTCTAGCATCAGGCAGACACTTTTAATTGCAGTTTTGGAGTTAGAGCAAAATACTGGTGAACTGTGAGTAAAGAATTTTGCAAACAGGCTGGGGGGAGGAGGGGGGGAGGCGGGTTTAGGACAGAGCGAGCTGACTTTGTTTGCATCAGCCCCCTTTGAAGCTGCAGCAGTTTGTAGTTGCTTTGTGTTTTGCATTGCTACCTTTTCATATCTGAAGATTCAAACAATAGCTCCTGGTTATTATCCCACATATTATTGATTAAAAGCTTTGCCCAAAGACCTTCCATCTCACTTTCCAGCTTAGCGTGATTTACTTTTCTTTTTACTCCCTGTAACATATGATTAATGCTGAGCTGGAGAGTCCCAGTGAGATGAAGCGGAGTGTCAGGTAAGATTTGTCAGCTCGGAAGTATAGATTATTTTATGTTTCTCGAACTTTGTGGGCCCAGGGAACACAGATCTTGATTGTTAAATCCATCCACACTTTCCCTAGGGCTATAATATGCCAAAAACATTAAATAGCCCACTTAATACATAACCTCATTCTGTATGCTTGACTATTTTGTTTTTAATTTTTCTTCCCTTTCCAGGCTGCTCAAATGAAATGGGATCAAAGAAAAAAAATTATCCTCACTGGATTTTGTTAAAATATTAATAGGTTAGGGTTGACTGGCTAAATTGAATATCTATGCTGATCTCGCTTGCATGTTTAACTTGTGCTTAGGAAAATATGTTTCCTAGGTGATAACCTTTTATGTACCAGCCTGACTTCATTGAAATGCATAGAGATAAAAATATGTCACACTCCATGGCCATGCTATTCTTGTGTGGCAGTGTGATTATTCAGATGATAATTGACCCCCACCTGTAGACAGCTCAAATTCTGTAGTCAATCATTCCATTTGATGTTAAAATATGTGAAAGTACAATTATATAATTTACATTACAAATCATCCTGAATGCCAGGCATCTCAGAACCACTGACAAACGAAAGGGGAAAAAGTCAATAAATGAAGTGAATTACACCAGGCAAAGAATTCAACTTTTCTTATTTGCTCCTGCACAACAGCTTTTATGCTGGTGTTGTTGATGGAGCTCAAACAGATATTGCTTGGTACTGAATTTGGCTTCCTTTCAGCCCGTCCCTAACTTTGGTGATACTTTCTGGATAAGAACACCTTCTTTCACAGTGGAGGTGAGTCCTCACCAGCAGATAAAGGTAGAAACACGTATGTGGCAGCACGGATTCATGCCACAAAGCCTGTAGGCCCTCCAGGTGTGCTCCAAATGCTCCAACTTTTAAGGCCGTGTTTCTGTAGACTCAGCTGGGTGTTCCAAAGCTGCACAGGACAGGTACAGAGCATATTTGTACAAGTGCAGATCGCTCCTTGTCCTGCATGTCATTAAGGCCTGCTGCAAGCTCTGATGTCAAGGGGGGCAATTAAATAATAATAATAAAAGAATGTGGGCAAGACTGAATTTGAATTAGCTTGTACCATGTGGTGGAGTATCTCAGACTTGGACTATTCATGAAATTTCAAAGTTCAGCATTATAATTCTCTATTTATTTAGCATCACTCTTAAAAAGAACTTTCTTCTTCAGCAACTTGTTCCACGGGTCTGTACTGGACCATTCCAGTCCTCTGGCCAAGACAGACCAAGATGGGATGCTGTAAGCAACCTTAAAACAAGAGCAAGCTTGGGGTTAAACCAGACACAACTTCACTGAGAACACTGTGGTTCAGCTGATTTGGGGGACCAGTGGTGCCAATGCACTGATTGATAGTGATTTCTGCTAGTGAGCATTTGAACATGGATTAATTCTGAACTTAGGTACATGATTTCATTAAAAATTATAAATCATAAACAAGTTAAGAGATAATTTTGGCCTATTTACAGTCTACCTGCAAAAAAAAATAATAGAATTCATCATCTACATCTACAATGAACAGTATAAGCAGCTATGCATCCAAACTAGTAAGTGTGCCTTAAGCCTCCCTTTTTCAGTAAGGAAGCAGTTGAACTACAATTTTTAATGCTGGTCTTCATACTTCAAAATTGCTAATTGTAATATTGTCCTGGGTCCTGCTATTCCTTGGCAGTTACTGTAAAGTGTCTTTATAACCTGCTATATATTCTTCTACAAAACTATTCAGGACATCCTCATTTCTTCAGCTGTTCTTTTTTATTATTATTATTATTTTAATTTTTCCCATAAAGGTGAGATCATTTGTAGGAAAACAACTGAATGATGTTAAATCAGTAAATGTTTCAGATTCCCAAGGAGGAATATTGTAAGAAATATTCATCACAAAGCAGCTGTGAGCCATGTTGTGCTCAGACGCTTCATTTTAAAAGACAAAACAGAAGCTAGGAAATTGTTTCAAACAGCAAATAGCAGGTGAGGGAATGGAAAGCCTTATTCATGAGGCTCTGGCTTACTGTGGGTTCTTATCTCTTTGCTCCCCATGCAAAGGACAGGTATCTTTCCTGCATCACTCTTAGTTCAGGAGTGCAAGCAGCAGTGAGTGCTGCTCAGTGCAGAACAAGACTGAACAAGGCATGGTAACTTCCAGACCAGAGAAATTCCTTGATTCCTTTTTAAACCTCTTTTCCCAAACTCCTTTTTTAAAGCATCCGGCCTGCCAGGCGTGGCTGCAGGTCTGACCTCAGCAAAATCCCTCCATCGCTATCCCAGGTGTGAATTTGTCCCGTTGTCTTTAATTAAAGCTCCAGCCTGCTCACCGTGAATTTCACACCCTGTACAAGCATCAAATTATGTTGTTCAATTAGTTGTATCTTTTCTTCTATCCTTTTAATTTCAGGCCCATCAAAGAGCTGGTTTACTAAATCAATTTCAATGGGAATTTACACATTGTGAATCATAATGGGATGCAAAATTGACTTGGCTAATGAATAGTTAGTGGCTTTGGGGTTAATAGTTTTGGGTTTTTGTCTCAGGTACTTTGTATTAAATTTAATTTTAATATTGCTTTAATGAACATAATGTATTACTTCTGCTTTTTTCACCGGGGCCCATTGAAGTTGTCTTCTCCTTGCCTGATGCAGTTGATTTGCTGTATGAACGACTGTCTGAGGTTTCTGTTTGAAAAAAGCACTTCTGCTTGGCCCGTTTCTGTGTGCTAAATATTTTAGTCTGGTGTATAAAGTTTAAATAGAAATAAAGTCCTTGTACGTAATAATAGGGATGAAGAGGTTACCATAGCTGTTAGTGCCTCTTGCTTCTTTACCAGCTTTACCGTGGGAACGTTGCTTCAAAGTCTTAACAGTTTTCATTATCTCCCCAAATCTTTCTTTCGTACAAAAATTTTTACAAAGGCAGTACCTGAAGGCCTAATGGCTGAATCAGTCTTCCAGTAATAACCCTGCAAATGGGGCTGAGCTTTGATTAGGATTACCCTTCCCATGAGTGCCTCCCCACCCAACTGGCTCCCAGGACCTACTGAACACTGAGCTGAAGATGCCCACGAAAGGGCTCATCTGGTGAGACTGTTACCTGGCCCCTTAGAGGAGCCTCCTAGTGAGGGACTTTGGCTGCAGGTTTGACAAGACGCTTCTCACACGTGCCATCACAGCAAGTGAGCGACCTCTCATGCCCGGGTGTAGTGTCCTGGTCCTCACCAGGTGACCCACCCCTGGTCAGGAGAGACGTTTTTCCATTGAGGATGGCCAGTTTTTCAGTGATGGCCCATTTTGGGGTGTGTAGCTTACAGCTCATCCTTTCCGTATGCTCCTGGTAGGCGATCTAACAGGGGAGTGCTCTAGGCTAAGATGCTTCGGAACGTCAGTCAGCATTTAACAAATGTGGTTTAGGTTTTCTGTATTCAAACATATTGGGAATAAAATATAGGTATATAATTTAAAAACCAAACAAATGAACAAAAACCAACCAAACAACCAAACAACAACAACAAAAACAGAGAAAAGGGAGAAGAATATGCCACAACTGGCAGAATAATAACTGGCTGTGATGACCTAGGTGTAGATGTAAGCTTAAAGCAGATTTTTCCTTATCTGAGGAATGAAGTTCAGATAACTCCAAGAGGAATAGTAGGAACAAAAAAGCCTAACAGCAGCCCGAACTTAGTTATCCACGGGTTAACTATCTGAGTTTCAGATCAATGCTACTACAGACACAGAGGCATCTGAGCTGGCTCTCTGAAGAGCCAGGTCGTGTCCGACCGGGCTGGACATCCATGGTGTGAGCACAGCCATCCTGCTGCCGGTGGTGAGCTGCAGCTAATTAAGCCCTGCTGGACCTGAGCTCAATATAGCGAGGCACTGGGTTGTCTCTGCTCCATGAGCTGCACCGTGTCCCTTAATAGCTATTTTTTCTACTTTTCCCCATTTCACGCTCCGTCCTATCATCCCTTGTTTCCATGGATAATGGAGCCTGATGAGATTGCTTCATCTGAGGTCCTTAAAGTAGTTATTAATGGCAGCAGTGACTCTAGAGACCTCATGGTCTCACATTTTCTGCTTAGAAAGCATCCAGACAGACAGTTCCATACCTGCCTTTGTCAGTATTTGTTGTACCAGCCCAAGGGCAGCGTGGGCTGCCCACCACTGCCAGGACTGGGGCGCGGTGGGCTCCTGGCCCAGCCCCTGTCTGCTGGGCTTCTGCCCCGGTCACTGCTGTGGGAACGAAGCTGGTGGCTGCAGTCTGTGCTTCTGCAGCTTTCCCATATTTCATGTGCCCCTACGTTTTTATCTGATGTTTCTTCTTGGAAAATATTTGTAGCAGTGTTACGGAGGGGAGCCGCTTACCAGAGGCTCTGGTGGGTTTATGTGCACCATTTTTTTCCTGCTATCCCTGCATTATTTTTTTTACAAAAGAAAAGAAGGGTGACAGTGTGAAGGAAGAAAAAGTTCTCAAGTGGAATTGAAACGTGCCAGTTCAGTTGTCTACCCAAATATTGGAGAGGCAGGAAACATGCTTGGAGGATCAGCGGGGCTGTGATGCTGCCAGGAAGGCGCGACTTAGAAAAACTTGGGTTTGATTACCCAGGCTGCAGCACAGTTAGTTTCAGAAATACCGTATCATCATCTGATTCTCTTCTGATAGCGATGTGAGAGAATGGTCTGCTGACAGTGGGCCGGGTCTTCTCTCTGTTCTTGATGCTCCCTTTTATCAGCAAGCACTGCAGCATTTCTCTTTCTGCGGCCTGACCCAATACTTGCTGAAGACCATGGAAGAATTCCTGGGATCCATATACTGCTGGGCAACAGGAGCCAAAGCATGGGTTTTAGAGCCCACTCCCTCTGGTTCCTTAGATGCCGAAATGAGTTTTGTCAGCAAATGATGGGTGCCTCCTACAGGCCGTGTGTCACTCCTGTAATAAAGGTGCAGGCTGCACCACCCCGAATCTCCCTGGTCTGGGCGTCGGGTTCGTCGCTGCTGGAAGTCAGCAGAGCTCCGGCTTTGCCATAAAACGTCCTGAGATGGGTATAGCTTGGGTTGTTTTTAGAAATGATATTTTATTAATGAGCAAATATAAGAGAGTCTTTAATGTGTAGATCTAAGTTTAAGTAAGTATACAGAGCAGGGGAGGGAGTATAACCTGCAGCTGTTTCTGTGATGAGTGTGAATCTAGGATTTCCAAGGTCTGTATGGCTTACTGAGAACAGTAGATACAACCTAGCAGCAACCTATGCATCGTATTCAGCTTTGTCTCACTGGCTTGGCTGCTTATTTTTGAGCCGCTGCACTTAGGATGAACAATGGAGAGGCTGCTGCCGTATTGCTGGCATGGCACATCAGGTATTAAAGACAATTAATGGGCTTTAACTCCCCAAATTACTTGAAAGCTGTTCAGAAGAAATCCGGTGAATAATTTTCAGTCTCTGGAATGGAAATGTCACAGTTTTGTGCTTTGGTAAATAACCGGTTCACAGAGATGTCTTACTTATCACTGTGGTATGCTTATTCATTAAGGGCTAATTGCAGAGGTCTCTAAATGAAACACCGCAAACCACATTCCACTCCAGTGCCAGTTTGTTTAAAGTCTGCAAAGCTTTATTATTAGCACGATTTAATTATGAAAATGGCAACCATGGAGAATTCTGAACACATTCTTTCCCTTGATCATTAGTTACAGGGCAAAAATGAAACACTTTCAACAATGAAGGGTTCATATTTCAAGCTTATACAGTAGCTGCTAAAAGGCTATACTCAGAAAATCAATTTTATTAAAGTCCTTCAAGCACTAAAGGGACTTCCATGCAACTAAGCAATTTTAAAAACATGTCCACAAGCAGTGACTTTTTGATTCATGTTTTTAGCAGGGTTATATTTTCACTGTTTTCAATATTGTCCCCCAAAGCAGGGTCAGAAATGGTTTGAGGGAGGGAGAAGAGGTGAGCAAAGCGTGTTCTGACATAGCCGGGACTTGCATCCTTTACCTTGAGGTACTTAAAAGAGGGAGGACTATCAGCTGGAGCTGAGAAGCCTGGCATGCTCCTACCTAAAACTGATCAAAAGTCAGTGGTGTTTTCGCCTTTTTCAGTCTGCTTTTGCAGCCCAGGAAATTAAGTTTGGGGTACTACTAAAAAAAACCAACAGTGTAGACTGTTTCTTTTGTTTGGTTGTTTGTTTTTAACTAAGCTGTGACTTGAGCTAAAAATAACAGGAAAATATTTTTTAGAGATAAAAGGGAATGACATGTATGGTAAAAGGATGAAAAGAGTTCATGTGTTGCTCTGATCCTGAACAGATGAGAGCGGATGAGAGCTGTGTGTGTATTTCAGGGCCTGGCAGCACAGGACGCATGGAGAATGAGTGCAGGTCCACCAAAGTCACTGACTTATGGAGTAAATTATTGTCCTGATCCAAAGCCCTTTGACTTCCATGCATCAAAACTCCCCCAGTTAGTAGATCATGCTGGCCAAGGGTAAGAGGGTGAAAGTCTTCCAGCTGGGGATGTCATCCCCCAGCATCTCAGGGGACGCAGAATCTTAGTTCTTACACGTGTCTGTATAACTGCGTGTGTGTGTGGATAGCTGAGCTAAAGTTTTTTAATGGACGTAGGCCCCCCATTGGTCACCTGCAGGACAAAGTAAGCTATCATCTAAAATAAAGTATAAATGAAACATTGCTAATGAAGTAAAAGGCAATAAGAAGTGGGAGCAGAAGAAATAGGTGCCGTGGAAGTCTTGTCTCTGCTACTAACTAAAGAAAAAATGATGCAAAACAACTTCACCTGTGTAAATAGTTTCCATGGTCCATTTACAAAGAGCAAACAAACAGCCAAACCAAACACACCACAAACTCTCTAGCCAGAATATCTCAACCCCCTGAACCTGTGGCTGTATTTGTAATACATGGGTGGGACTTCCAAGTACCCAGCGTTTGGTCTACTGAACTCTCCATTTAGCATCATCACGAGCCTTGCATCAGCTCTGTGGGAACAAACAGAAGGAAACTGGCAGCGAGTTAGAGAAATTGTGCTCAAGTCCCTGCTTGTGTCCATGTCCAGTATTCCAGCTATTCCCTGCTGCAGCCGCTGAGGTCAGTCCAACACATTTTATCAATTTTAACGTGTGAATTAATCCAAATTCCCCATGTACTTCAGCGAAGTCATTAAATTCTTTTTTTTTATTTTTATGTGATGGGATTGTTAGACCTTAAGCCGCTGGTGACAGCAATAAATACCCTTCATTAGGTATGAGTAATTATGACAGGCTATTCTATTTCTGAGTACGAAAGATCATTTCCTTCTGGGAACCGTAAGGAATGTAATTGATGGGTGAAAAAAATGGTTCTTCGTAAACTTAAAATGCATAAATCTTATTTTTTTGACCCCAGTGTTGGTTGTGGCTCTCAGGAACACAAAGCTAGGCATCGATATTGTCTGTTGCTGCAAAATCGCCCCAGTGTCGGCGCTGGTGCCGATGGCTGTGGTGTTCCCCTCCCTGTCCCTGCCACCTGTGCCCCTGGGGAGCGCTTGGCTCCTGCAACAAGCGACAAGCAGAGGCCTTCAGGGCTCAGCCCTGGCCCAGTCCAGGTGTGTGTGCCTCTCCTGGGCCGCCAGCAGCATTTTGGCATCGCTGGTGGAAGGGGGTGAGAAGGAGCACAGGGTGAGGTGCCTGTCCCTCAGGCACAGCGCGAGGTGCCCGTCCCCTCCTGCTGCCTGTGAAGCCCCTCCCGAGGTAGCAGCTGGATGCAGGGCTTTAATTCCCTTCCATCCCAAGCCTTTCTATCTTTGAGGTTGTTCAGGATGCAGAAATCCTCTGCCCTTCTCCTTCCTCCCCCACCCTCGCTGCCTGGCTGCCCCCGTCTTCGACTGCGCGCTTTCCTCGGCTAATTTATGTGAGCGCTGGCGGCTCATGCCACCTTCCCCTTCCCGTGGTTGATGTTATTGACCATCTGGGGCTGTGACAAACAACTGAACGATATTGATACCAATTTATTGCATACTCTAATTAATGAATTTACCCTGTGACCCAGCGTGTGTTCAGGGTAAGCCTGCGGAGCTGTACCCACAGACCGAGGGGCTGGCTTCACAATGAGCTACCTATGAGTTCCTCTTAATGTTTCTAAAGACCAAGGAACACAAAAACCTCCCAAATTGCCACAGTTCTGTTGATTTCATGCATGGAAATTCAGAGCAAACCACTTGGGTTATCAGGTAAGTTCTCTAAAAAAGACCACAACCTATAAAAACAATTACATCTGGCTACAACATCATTTTCGCTTCACTTTAGGAACACGTAGCGGAACTACTGAGAGTATACAAATGGTGGGTTTAAAATAAAATGCTGCAACTGGGACAATAAATTTGATTTGGTGGCAAATGGGAAAAAAAAAAAAAAAAAAAGCTGATAAGCTTTTGGGTAGACCTGTGCGGTGTCAAGAGTTGGACTTGATGATCCTTAAGGGTCCCTTCCAACTCAGGATATTCTATGATTCTATGATTCTATAAATTGCAGTAAACTCCACAGCTGGAGCTGGAGCAGCTCTTACAGCTGCAAGGGGTGGTCCCCACTTACCCAAACACGCTGTGTCTGCCCTCACCCTCCCCCAGGTAAGGTTTTGCTGTCCTGTTACCAACCCTTCTCTTTTCCTGTCCCAGTCTGGTCTCGATCATGCTCATGCAGCCATCCTGGGGCCAAGCCCTGCTGTGGCACCACGGGGCAGGGGGAGCTGTGGGGGCCTGGCCAACACTGCCTGGTTGCTGCTTGCTGTGAAAACAGGGGTGTGTGGGGGTGCCCTTCCTTCTCTGCTCTCTTCTCCCCTGTGCCCAGGAGGAAAAACCCCAATGCAGGGCAGGACAGGAGATGTTCAGCCCCATTGTGGAAGGTCTCCCATTACAGGAGGAGCATGAGTCTGGTTGCTGGCAGGTAAAGAGCAGGGAAGGAGATGCTGGCACTTGGCTCCTGCACAGGTCAGCTGAGCTTTAAGTGTGTGAGTGGACGTGGATGGATGCCCACGTTCTGCCAAGGGGGGAAAGTCTGGGCTTGATTTGTACTTGCTTTCCCCTCAAGAGCAGCACCACCAGTTCTGGGCTCTACTGCGTCTTTCATCACACTCTCAATGAATATTTTTGTTTCATCTTTTCTGTAGGTATTTCATTGTCTTAGTGGAAGGGAAATTCAATAGAGTTTGATTTTCTTTATTTTATTTTTATCTGAACTTTCAAACTCACGATACTCAAGTGGATTAGAAATTAGGCAAAATGAGTTCACCTAGGGGTTGCCTGCATGCGTTCTGCACAAATGAAAGCCCTGACCCTGCAAATGCACTCCTGTCAGGAGTCCTTGATCTCATGGTAGTCCTTAGGAGTGCTCGGATTAGCAAAGAATTGCAGGATTAAGTCTTAGCAGTTCATTTGAAATATAAGACATTTGTTGCTTAATCTTGCAAAACAAGGCTCTCAAGTTTTCTTTTTCTTTAAAACAATATAAATATTCATTGAGTCATGAAACTCAATGGACTCTTTCAGGAGGTTCCTTTAACCATGTGAAACAGAGGCAGCTGCATAAAAGCTGGGATGATTTTTAATCTCCTCCCACCGACATAGCAATGGAATTATTTGCCGAGTAATAAATACATGATCCATTTGCGAAATGCCCAAAGGCTACCCGTGGAAAACCAAATAACAAATTCACACGTGGGGACCTGTGGCTGAGTTCTCAGAAAGGTTGAGCATGTTGTTTCGGGTGGAATTGGCACCCGAGCAGGGCCAGCTGGGAGCCAGGACCCCAATGGGATCGCCAGTGCCACACAGCCGGGCTGTGGGCGGTGCGATGGGACATGCTTCGGTGTGTCTTTAAGTGGATGAATTACCCGTGTATTTGAGAGCTGTGGGGCTCTCGTGTAAACAGTTATGAAACTGTTATTTCTTCATTGTGTTTGTTTTTTATGTGTAATACGAGAAATTTGGGCTTCATCGTTGTAAGGGCTTGACTGAGATTGATAAAGCAGAGTGCTTTGCAGCCTGACACTCCATCCTTCATTCGCGTCACCACTCTGCTTCGGTTTTGTTTCCCAGATCTGTCAGAGTTAAATCCAGACCATCAGTTATAACTTTGAACTTCCTGGCTTTTCTGACAACACTACATGGCTCTTTTTTCCCCGTGTATATTGATCTGTGCTCCGACCTCTGAAAGAGAGCTCAGGAGGCTGCAGAGGGAGCCGTGCCGGGACGCAGAGCGCAGAGGGAGCTGTGGAGCTGGGGGCTGCTGCCCTGCACCTGCAGGGACGTGCTGGGTGCCTGCGAAGCACTCAGAGCACCAGGAAAGGCAAGAGAGCTGCCAGCAGGGACCGATGGTAACAGTGGCATCACACAACACTAATTGATTTAGGAAGCAGGCGACATATTCTGGGTGCCTAGCCAAGGTGTGCAGGGCGCAATCATGTTATTTAACTTTCCAGCGCCGTCATACTGTACATATAAGGCTGCTCCAGGCATGCCCTGCTGGAAAATAAACCTCAGCACAACATGAAAATACATCAGAAAAGATACATTAGTAAATAAAATAGTACTAAAGAAAGAGTTTTCTTTAAACTTATATTGGTAAGTTGTTTTCTTTTGCTAATTGAAGATTATTGGTTAATAGGCATACTGGTTTTATGCCATAATGTTCCGCTTGGTCCTAATTGGTCTCACTTGCCTTACCGTGAGAGTATCCTGAAAATACCCCCACACACAGGGTCAGAATTCTCCGACATTGCTGAAGTTTACCCAGTGTCAGACAAATCAAAATAACGCCCCGTAGGTCCTGCAGTAAAGCAAACATGCCAAGAGGCTTCTGCTCCCTGCTTTAAAAGCTCTCGGGTTTTTAGCTATGAAAACAGTTTATGCAAAACGTGCTCAGCGAGCCGAGCTGGCGGGAGGCAGGGGATCACGAGTGCTGTTGTACGTAGCCTGATGGTGGCAGACGGTGTTTTTAGCCTGTGTGGTTGTAAGTCTGTGTGGGTTACAATACCCTTAATAGTAATTCAAAGTACTAGTAACTACAGTTAGTTTAAATTAGTAAGTTAATTTAAACTAACCAGCCAGTTGCTAAGTTTAGCTTATGAATTTCATCACCTGTTGTTAACAAACAATAAAAATAGTGATTAGTAAAAGTGGTGTATTTGAGTATCAGGTCAGTTGTTACTACAGAGCAAACTTAGGTTGCCCTAATCGAACTGTCTGTGACTGCTCTGTGACTGAGCTCAGCCAAAAGTAGCATCTTCAGTACCTGCACTTTGAGCACCGTATCGTTCTCACCAGCTAGATGAGCAGAATTTGCCGTGTCATCTTCAGGCCTCCACTTCTCATGTTCAGCGTTCCTGGTGCAGCAGTGCTGCTGAACACCCGCCTCAATTTCACCTTTCCTGTGTGACACCAACATCAGATGCTAAGTAAATACGTGGCTGCCTCTAACAGAGCTCAGGCATGTAGCACTGTGTAGGCGCTTTCCCATATTTCATGGCTTTGTTTTTTTATTTTTTTATTTTTTTTTTGTTTTTAAAGCTGCTGTTGACTATTTTCAAAAGAAGACAGATTTCAGAATGAATCAGCGGAGCCATTTCCAGAGAGCCCACGAGGGCGCTGATTGAGTCCCGTTCCCTGACCCGGTGCCCGGAGGACGCGCTGTTACTGCTGCCTTGCTGAAGCCCCGGGCTTGAGGTTTCAGCATCAGCCAGCAGGAGTGGCTCCGCTTGCATTTCTCTTGATTTACATGAGGGTAAATCACACACGGCATCTCTTTTTCAAAGACTAGCCGTGCCTTTACAGTGCTCTCCCTACCAGAGTGCAGTATGAAAGCTGCACTTGCTGCCTACTCTCTAAGTTTATGCTGCGAGTTAGCAACTTGGTGCCTTTGCAGCAGCCACAGCTGCTCCCCTATCCCCAGCCCGGTGCTGTGGCAGGGACACGTGCCCGTGGGGTCCCGTGGGGTCCCGTGGGGTGCCCGTGGGGTGCCCGTGGGGTCCCGTGGGGTGCCCGTGGGGTCCCGTTGGGTGCCGGTGCCGCGCCTCCAAGAGCCGCTAGGGCGCAGCCTGGCTCCGCCAGCGGCGGCAGCGGCGCGTTCGTGCTTTAATGAGCGAGAAACAAGGGCAGGCAGCGGCGGAGAGGATATTGCATTCTTCCACAAAGGGCTGCTCGGTTTCTTTTATACACTGTATTTTTTTTTTTCTTCCCTGCGCCAGCGGAGCGGGCCTGTTATTTTAAATTACTCTCCCAGCTTTCCTCCCCTTCCCCCCCTTTAGTTAAATGAATGTATTGATTAGAGCCCATTAGTGCGTAATCGATTGTTAATTTGACTCATCTTACAAATCATGTTTATCTCTATCAATAAAAAAATGTGTATATTTCGGGTCTCATGGCTGCAAGAAGGTGACAAGAAGCCAGGGATCCAGAACCAAGGCTGCGGATGAAAAGACACAGCGATAAACTGCGGTATTAAACAAGACAAAACTAGGCACAGGTTGTAAGCGAGTCATTAGAGAAGAGATGGAGTAACTAGGATGAGTAGGCAAGCGTTGAAGGAAATGAGATTTATTTATTTATTTTTTATTTCTTTCATTTATTTTTTACTCTTTGCCAAATGGACAGCCCTGGACATTGTGATATCTCTGAAATACGGCAGGCGTACTGCTTCGTGCGGCCGCGGGCTGGCACCCATCCCTTCGGATGTGTCTGGACACAGAGCTGTGCTCCCTGCCCCCGGGTGCTGAGCGCTCCTGCTCTGGGCACCCCACGCACCTTCTGTGCAGCTGCAGGTTTTCTTTGACCTAACAAGACCAAAATATTTTAAATATTGACATTATTTGTGAATACTGAGCCCAGAAGGCATATGATGCTTTTTCAAAGGCTAGTGGAGGAGCTATCAACGTTCAGGCAATAATCTGAGAGCTTTATACGGGCAGGATCCATGCAGATACCAACTAATCCCTTCCACCGAGGCAAGTATAGCCAGCATTATTATCCCTGTGGCACGGATCAGAAAATCGAGATGAATAGTTAGCAGAAGGGCATAAATTTGTGTCAAAGTTAGTATAAGAAGCCCATACCAGGACAGCTTTTCATATAATGGGTAGTAACTGATAAAAATTTAGCTGAAGCCTTGGGGTTTGCATCTTTTTAAAATCTTTATTTTAGATACTGGAGCTAGACTTGCTGGTGGGTTGTTCTTGGTGGTCTTTCCCCTTGTATTTACAGTAAATGATATGTAAAATCACTGAAAATGCAATGGTGACTGAAGGGGAAGAGAGAAATGCTGTGGGGGAGATCTATTGAATTGTTTTGAGCAGAAAGTGCCTTTTCCTAAAAGCCTGAAGTATTTTCCAAACAAGGTATTTTGAGATAACATTTTCACTTCAGAGTCTAACAAGCTCAATTAAAATACTCCTAAAAGGACGTAAAGGCATTGGATGAGTAGGGTGAACCTATTCCAACACAAACCTTTTTTAATTCTTTCCCTTCAGTATTCTTCAGCCCAGACAGGAGAAAAGGAAAAATAAAAATAAAAATCAATTCTTCTCCCAGCTCTCCTATAGATGGCTTCATTTTTCTCCAAATACGTTTTAGCAGCAGCCTCTGTGATCATCTAGCGCTGGGTAGATACGATCCATATGTTTCTCCTTGTAGGAAATATGACTCTTCTATAACAGCTAAAAAGTAAAGGCCAGGAAGATTTGCAGAACCATATAGCTTATTAGCCCGTAATCCATATTGGAAAAGACATTTGTACAGAACAAGCTCTGCTGTGCATGTGCGCATGCAGGCAGAGCAGTCTCTAGCAAGTCTGCATAGCTGAAATTTCTCACCAAGAGAAATTGCTCAGGAAGCGGATATAGGACATGAAGGGCCAAATAAAACTGGGGGAAAAAATGCTTTTTCCGTTGGCCCTGCAAAATTTCACTAATTCAGTCTGAAAAACAGCATGTTCCTCGGAACCGAACCTAAACGGAGACGTTGGATCACGTCTGCAGGTGTCTGGGGAAACGGTGGAGAGTTGGGATGGGGATGGTGTACACGCCGATGGATTTTGCAGAGTTCAGGCAAGGTTTTCCTTGCTGGGCACGCAGACTGGGTGCAGCTCTGGTGCCTGTGGGCAGCCAGCTGGGTGCCACCAGTCCGTGCCAGGCAAGAGCTGTTGGAAACTGCTGGTTCTTACCTAGCACGAAGCTGTGCACAAGAGAAAATGCAGGAGTCTCTGCTGTGGTTTGTAGGAGGTGCCGGCGTACCTGCGCTGCTGCGTTCAGCCTGATAACCCCGCGCTGCAGCTCGGAGACGTCCTTGTCAAGCTCCTCATGGCAAGGTCTTTAATTAGTGCTTGCAGAGCACTGAAATACCGCGACACCGTGCTACTGCTACTAATGAAAATAAACCCGGACTTGTGTTCCTTGGTCTGTTGACATTTACAGTCATGAAGCCTGAGCTGGGCTGGGAGCTGCTGCTCCTGCGCGGGTGAAATTTGGGTGCAGCAAGAAGCTGCCAGGTGTCCCCGTGCTTCAGACCCGTGGCACGAGGCGATGGGGCAGCGGCTGCCGCACTGGCTCTGCCATGGGGCTGCCCTTGCTGGAGGCAACCTCAGGGCTTAAGCAATGCTCCTGTATTGTAGTTATTTGTTTCTAAATTTAAGCAGATAAATACATAACATCAGAACGCTTGATTTGGGTAAAATGTGGGAGAAGGAGGGGAGAAAGGAAAAGTTTCACAGACTAAAAGAAGCGCAAAAATATTTGTGCTGTATTTTAGTCTTTTGGGTTTCTTTTCGGCTTTGTTTGTCTTGTGGCATTAGCGGGTAGGCCCTACCAATTTTGCAGGCCTGTGTTTGTAACCCAGGAATGCTTTTTGGCAGAGGTAAAATTAGAAACAAATCTCACGTGTTCTGCGGTGCCCTCCAGTGCCATGGGGGACAGAAACAGAGTATGTGGCTTTGTCAGAAGGGCTCCAGGAAACCACAAAGAAACAGAGATTAGCATCAAAATTGGGGAAATAAAATAAAAAATAATAATAGTGACAGAAAAACAACATTGTAGTTGTGGCATAGCGTGGAAGGGGAGCACAGCACAAAGCCCACCGCACTGCTTGGAGCAGGCGGCAGAGCCCTCGGTGCAGTGGGAAACAAGTGCACGTGGCTCAGGTGTCTTCAGAGACGTGCTTCCAGGGTTTTGAGGGAAGCTGATGCTCCTGCTTCTACCTGTCTGCGTTCAGGGATGGCAACAAATACCGTGCTGCTGTCCTCCCCCTGGCAGGGTGGGAACACCGCACGTGCAGCCCATCAAATTCAGCGCAGGCAGGTTTTCATTTCCAAGCCCGCGCGTTGGGAGATGATGGATGGGGAGACGTATGTCTCTGTAATGAAGGTTTCATTACAAATATTTGTAAATGTGCAGCGTGGCTTTTCATTTCGAAACAAGAAGTGTCATCCGCTTGCTTGAAGCTCTTGGGCCCAGTGTGGGTGATATTGCCCAAGGAAGTGGTTGCGTAACCACTCAATGTATTGGTTTGATATAAAGTTATATTTGCTCCTGTGATAATGCAAAACATCAGAAAACCGTAACGACATCATAAACTGCCTAAATAAAAATGGGGAAGGGTTATTATAAGGAGATTACGTGTGACTGATTGGCGGCATCACTTGTTCACAAATATTCAAGAAGATTTGTAATGGGCTTGGCTGTGGCATCTTGATGCCCTGCTGCCCCCTGCCTATGAACAGTCCAGTGACCAAAGTGTGCTGCCAAACGCTTACAGAAGGCAAGTTCCCAAGCTTGTGCGCGTGGGTGTGCAAGCAGCACTTGAAAGTAAGACACAGGTGAACTCAGGAAAGGAACTCAGGGGTTTATCAAGTGGCTTTTGTTTGCATAATTACAACAAAACATTTTAAACGTTCAAGGTCAGTTTGAGTACAGATTGTTTAGAAGCTTCTCATATTAAAAAATAAATTAAAAAAAATCCAGTACCTGTGTGGGTTGATGGAGAGCAACAGGAAGCCTGTCATGAGGGACTTCAAGCCAAACTTCTGCCAGGAAACCTAGACGGCCGGTGGGGTTGCTCGTGTGTGCCAAAGGGCGGCCTTTCCACGAGGGCGATAAGGAGTGGGGAAATGGAGCTGAGGGATGCTGGGCCCCAGAAGCAGGCAGAGCAGTGCTGGGAGGTCTCAACCAGGCAGGGTGTGCTGATGACAGCTGAACCTCTGTAAAATAGCCCAGCAGCTTTCCTGCGATTGTCAGCCCGGGTTTGTGAGCTGCTTTTCACCTTACCTTCTCTCCTCAGCCTCCTGAGGGATTTTATTTTAACTTCAGTTTTCACCTATGCGTGCTATATAAAAGTGTCTTGATCTCCACAAGCCTCGCTCTGTGCTGCTGTCAATGTTTTGCCCTCCACGTGCAAGGACTTCAGGGGCTTGGTTTCTCCTGGTGTTGGGCTGCGATGGTTCAGGTAGCACCGTGCGATTCCCTGGTGGTGCCGCACGCAGTCCTCAGCGCAGGTAGGAAAGAGGCAGGCTTCTAGGAGAAACCTGGCGGCACCACTTCTCTCTGCCCCGTCACCTGCCCCCTGTTAAAAATGCATTATGCACTAGCACTAAAGGGATAAATTAAACCCGCCCCGACAGCTTTAGGTTGTGCAGTTGAGGGCTGAACCCAGTGGTGGAGAGCCGGGCTTTCCCTGCGGCTGGCTGTGCTGCTGGGTGCATGGAGAGCTGTGTGATGCCATCCAGCCACTGACACTGTTTTCCTCTTGTTCTTGGGTGGAGGAGCAGACCCAGCCTCTATTTGCTTAAGCACCGAGTTGACAATGTATGTCCCTATAATGCTGCCTGAATTTGACCCCAGAATTTGTGGGTTTCTCCATAGGATTGTCTTCACTGGACGCTGCCTTACGCTAGGAGAAAAGTGGCCAAGTATTTGATACTAATCTTAGAGATGTTTCATTTTGGGCTTTCATTGAAAGTTGATTAAATGCAGCGTGTCATCCCGTTCCTGTCTCAAGAAGCAATAAACCGTGCTGCTGGCATGAGAAGATCTTATCGCAGAGCCTTTTCTGCTGTGGCAGCGCCGCACCCAAGCGCTCGATCCACCTGAGGGTACAAGAGCTACTGCAAAACCGGGCAGATAACGGAGACCTGCAGACTCACCTCAATTAGTCTGTAGTAATTAGGGGCTTGCAAGAAAAAGGTGGCTTTGCTGGGGCAGGATGAGAGGGTGTATGGGGCAGGGTTAGGTAAATAGCAGCTGAGACCTTTGGGTGGCGAGTGTCCCTTCCCTTGTAGCAGTGTGCCCAAGAGCCCTGCAGTCCCACAGCTTGCACGAAGAGGTTTCACTGTGTTGGTTGTAAAGAGCTGCAAATCTGGGATGGGGATGAAGCTGTTCATACAAATAGCCTTTTAAGGGAAGGAGAACAAGTGGAAATATCATGAAGCTCCTTCATACCTGTATGGATACATTTGCACTGGCAAGATAGTAATGGCATAGCCATATTTTGGGGCTTTGCACCTCTAACTGAAAGTAGCAATGCTGCTAGAAGCAGGTGTGCAGGGCTGGCGGGGCTCGGGGAGGCTGATCCCAAATGAGGGCTAAGGCTGGGTCCTCACCCAAGCCCTCTTCTCCCCCAGAATCAGGCTTTATAGCCAGCCAGTGCTGTGGCTGTATTATGGCCACATTCCCAGTGGCTGGATGGGAGCTTTAGGAAAGGTTAAAATAAAAGGAAATTTCCCTGGAAGACTGGAATCCTGACAAAAGAGAGAGCACCGCCCGAGCTGGGCTATCATCAAGGTGCCGCTGTGGTCAGTTTAGGGGCTGTATGTTTATGAGCTCTGTGAGATGTGTGTTCTGTAGTCAAGGTCTGATAAGGTGGATTGTTGACAGGGAAAGCCATAGGCTGCTTCAGAGTCAGTAGTTACTTGTTTCCTTGTACTACTAAGCATCCGGTAAGTTTTTAAAAAGGGAAATTTATCCTCTCCTGGAGGAACCAAATGGGTGGAGAGCTGGATGTGAGATCAGAGAGCTCAGGAGCAGGTGGCAATTAGAACTCTTGGAAAAGAGGCACCCCCTTTTCCCTTCCAAACCCCCTGGGGGATGCTTGCCTCTGTATCTCCACACATGAAGCGGACCTGCTTTGACTTGGTTTATTTTATTTCGAAACCTGTTAGGGTGTGGTATGCTGTGTGCTGACAATGCAAAATGAAACACGTGGAGCTTGCTGAGGTTACCCCTGGTGCTCTGCTCCCTTCGGGTACTGCACTGCTCGCGGCGCTGGCACCACCAGCTGCCCACCGAGCTCAAAACCTAAATTTGACTCGCTTTTCTGATGAAAGCAAGTAAAGTAGGCAGGTTAGGGGTCCTGTAGTGCTCCCCAGTGGGCAGGTATTGCTTCTTTGAAGCACAAAACTTGGACTAAGTCATTCTGAAAAACAGAAGGCGAGCTCCCTGTGGGCTACACTGCCAGCGAGCACACAGCACCTGCGGGATGCAGCCAGGCGGTGTGCTGAGCCAACACGGGATGGTCTGCGTGCTGCCCGATGGCAGCAAGGTGAAATATTTGGTTGACTGTGCACTAGCTCATTCCCAAGGGTGCGGTAGGATGGTGCCCTGCCATGGGAGTTCCTTGCTCCTGGAGTTTTCGCGAGAGAAGTGGAGCAGAGAGGGGACACTCAGCCTGTCCCTGCCTTGGCTGGTTGGACAGGGCAGCTCAAGGATGGCAGTCCCTGTGGCTCCTTTCTGAAGGCAGCTTTGGACATCCTGAAGTCTGCCAGACGGTGGCTTTGAGATTCCCTTGCACTTGTTAAATCTCCTCAAGTCATCACGCCTCCTCCGAGCGCAGCCTCCCCATCCCCAGTCCCGCGCTTCCTCCCCTGCTATCGCACAGCTCCGAGAGACCAAGGAAACCGGGCTGGCATCTGGAGCTGCTGGAGGGCAAAAATAAAATAAAAGTGAGGGTATTCCTGGTCTGCAGACACATCCGGAGCTTGCTCAGAAAAGGCTTGCCCCAATTTCCTAGGCGTGTTGTTCAAGTGGGTGCCGGAGGGTTGCTCCCCGCAGGACACTGGCTGGTGTACGAGGAACCAAGAGAAGCCCGTGACTCTTGGTGGGTTGTGCTGTAACTCAGAATAATGCCAGATGTTTCATTATGTATCAGCTGGCTATAAAACTGCTTCTTTGAGCCATTGAACAAAGACAGTTGACAAAAGAAAAATTAATGTTGTGTCTTTGATCTCATGTTTTAAATTTGTCTTTTATAAATAATGATGGGTTCTGGTTAAAAACACTCTAACAATTTGTTAAATATGCAAATGTCTGAAGTTTCTTAGCAACAGAACAAATAAGTGTTTTTCTTCTAATATAATATGTATGCTAGTTTAGTAAGCACACAATAAGTTAATTAGGCTGCGGTTAGGTATTATTTGTAAATGTCATATTAGCATGCTGTTTTGTTTCTTTGTTGCAACCAAAAGCCTCAAACTCACTGATGTCACTTATTGCATGTTGTTTTTTTTTTTCCTCCGGTTTTGAAACGAGTTTATTTTTTAACACACTTGCGGGCAGAATAATGATTTATTAAGTTGTGTGTTTATTATTGTTTTGCTTGGTTGTAATGTCTCATTGTCTTTACGTTGTTAGCAATGTCAGAGATTTTTACAGGGAAATCAAGGAAAGTACACATTACATGTGTAATAAAGCTGCCGCCGTTTACTATGATTAATGCTGTTACGATGAATACCGAATGAATTAATAATGATGGGGCCACTTAATTTTAAAATGTTGGCATTTGTCTAAATGCTGCTTGGAGAGAGGGTGGAGGTGCTTGGCACGGCAGGAACTGGATGAAGCAGTCATCCTGCTGCCAGCATCCCAGCAGCTTGTTTCTCTCCAACACTTACGGTCAGCTCCCCCAGACTGGCTGCCAAGCAGGCTTATGTAAATCCAGGGAACCTTTTCCTCTACCTGTAGAATTTCACTCTGTGGTTCTGTGTTTTCCCTCTCCTCTAAGAAAGCTTTGTTTCAAGAGCCGTGCTGCCTGCAGGGGCTTGCTTGAGCTGGTGGGGGGAACCATGGGCAGTCACCCCCTGTTCCGTGCATGGACCGACTGCTGCAGGACCCATCGGATGATTTTATGGAGGAAGGGGAAAGGAGCAACCCAGCAGAGGTGGAATAAGGATGTCATATCAGTGAGAAAGGGGAAAGCGCTTTGAAGTCAGCGGTTGCTGACCCTAAGGTCTCGAGGTCTCAGGAATATTTGGCAATGTTTCCCCTTTTAGTCTTTGTTGTACATGTGAGAAAATTCTGGTAGTAGTACAGTTATTTTAGACGTTATTTGAAATGTGGACAGAAACCCCGTAGCAAACCCTAGGTGGTGAACACTCGTCCACTTTGGTGCTGCAAACTTAAAATCTTTCAGAGTTGGCAGTTTGGAGTATTTCATCCCCCTGGCCCTGCACTCTAATGAACCTTTGACGTTTTTGGCACGTTCTCGACACCTGTGCATTCGCTGACCCATGCCATGCAGCCACCAGCAGTGATGTGGCACCGTACGGGTGGCTGAGTTACTGCAGTACTTGTCACTGCAGCCATCGCTCCTCCTTTGCGTTCCCGTGTCGCTTTGGTCCTTCCCTCCCGTTTGGTCAGTGGCGGTGCTGTAGGAAGCATCTGGACCCCTTCTCTCTTTTTATTTTCATGCAAAGGAAAAGAAATCTTTCTCAAAGCCATTACTGATGTGCAGTAGCAGAAACAAGTGGCTCTTAACCTAAGAGAAACTTTGGGCTGCCTGTCCTGAATATGACTTGTTGGGGTTTTTGTTGCTCTCGTGGCTTGCCCATGCTGGCCAGGTGCAATGGTGTCGTTGGGCACAGCTCTCACAGCGGTGTTATCACATTTGGATCTCGACCAGCTTGTGACAAACTTCATTACTGTAGCATCCTGGGGAGATGAAGGGGATTCGACTTCTGGGCCTTGCAAAAATTTCATCGCATCAGCAAAGCAGCAATTGTACAGGGAGAAAATACTCGGAGCACCTAGATCCACAGGCCATCTGTATAACACGGCGTGCTTTTGTCTTTGCACTGAGCACCCCCAGCTTTGAGCTGAATTAAGGCACGCTGGGTGGTTTATTTTGTAGGGATTCAGGATCACGTTGAATGACCGATCTCCTCCTCGGTCAGGCTGCTCCATAGATTAATTATCTCCACCAGTAATTTTATCAGAGGCTTTCATTTTTGGCAGAACCCGATGCCTGTGCTGCATAGCGGCTGCATATCAGCAGGGCCACCCACAGCAGCGGGGCCGTGTTTCTGCCAGGATGACCCTCATGGGCCGGGTACCTGTCCCCTGGAGACCAGGACACACGGACAGCTGCGGTCCTCACCACCCTGACATTGCTTCCCGGGACTCATCCCGGGGCTGGACAACAGTAAATGGCCTGGAGAAGCGCACAAGGACCTGTCTCTGCCGTCAGGCCACTTCCAGCTGCCACCAGCCCCTGTGGGAAGAGGAGGGGGACAGGAGCAGGATGCGGCCCGGCTTGCGAGCAGCTCTGTGGCCCCGCATACGAATGAGCAGCGCAGGAACGCCCACGTGCGTTTGGTTAATATCCTAAAATCCAGCTTAATGAAAAATCCAAGTTCCATCATAAACCACCCTCCTGCTAACTTAATGAGACGGTAACCCGGCTGTCCCCGCCAGCTCGAGGACCTTTATGGGGCTTTAGCTGCTTTCAGGGTTTTGGCTCCCTGGTGTTTGTTGTTCCCTCGTTAGGGCCGAGGGCTCCGTGCGAGGTGGCAGCACAGCTCCGGGAGGTGTCCCGGGGTTCGCAGTCCTCAACATGTCAGCCTCCAGACAGAACGCCTGGTGCGAAGCAAACCTCGTGTCCTGCTGGAGCTGCGCCCGGCCCCGCAGAGCACAACTTTTCAGCATGTGCTCATTAAGCTCAGGTAGACAGCGAGCGCTGCACATGCTAATGAAGAGGCGACGCTAACGAGCTCGGAGGCTGCCTCAGGAGCGCTGTCCTGCCGCCAGCAGTGCGCGCAGGGAAGCCCCCGTGGCGGAGCGGGACAGGGTGCGCGTGGTCCCGCTGGACGGACGGACGGACGGACAGACGGCCGCGTGGCAGACGCGGTGCTATTGTTATCCTGCCCCCTCGCCATTGGCTGCGCACGGAGCCTTTTGTCTGCCGCAGCCAATGGGGAGGGGCCCGGCCACAAAAGAACAGTTTGGTTCAGGCGCTCCCGTGTTTTATGAATAAATTGGATTCTCCTTACGGCATTATTAACCTGCTGTATCCTGACGGGCTTAGGGGAGATTATCGTGCGCTTGAACAAATCAGCATCCCCAGATCCACACAAATACTGGGTTTTAACAAAAATATACTGTGATTAAGGCGCACAGCGGATCAAGTGCAGCCCCGACTTACACCAGGTGCAATCTCATTGATATCCGTGGGTTAAAAAGCAATTTTTACAACTTAAAGCAATCAGAAATCAGCTTAGCGTACAGACTTACCAGACCAAAATAAGGCCCAAGAGACTGTACGCTAAGCTGATTTCTGATTGCTTTAATTTTTTTAAACTTTTATCAAAGATTAATGGTCAATTATCTGGCAATCTGATTTTCTGGTACAGATTCCATTTGCATAATTTCATAGACACTTAAAATATGACCAGACTCTAATCATTTTGAAATGGGTTGAGGCATGGCTTGGTATGACTGATCAGAATCAGCCACAATCCCTAGAAATGCATGTTATTGCTGCAGTAACGAGGGGGGGGTTAATAGGCTGTCGTCTGAGCAGTAAACAATCGGTTTCGATCTTTTTTTGTTCGCTGCATGGCTAAATATGACTCCGGGGCTAATGGGCAGAAGTACGCATTCCCATCTTGCTTTCCTTCAGGTTTTTCATTATGTGCTTGAGCACCGCCGCTTCCACAGATATTCCTCCCATTTATTTGCATTTGCTGCAGCCCTTGCAAAAACGTCCATCAAGCTGCACGCATGGGTTTCCCACGCCAAATGGAAAATCCTTTGCAATATTTGCCCTCCGAAGTAATCTTTCCTTAACTCATATGAGCGCGGAGTGCCGGTGTTTTGTAATGTATGTGCAGGTTGCTGGATGAGAGGTTGAAAAAAAGAACAGTAATTCCCAAAAAGTTGATAGCAAGGTATTTTTGGGCAAGGAAGGGCAGTTGGATTCCCCACGTCTGTGTCCTGTGTAGGTGGAGGGCCAGATGATGCTCTGGCAGCTGGATGAAGCTGCTGGAAGGCGTCTTCTAGAGACCCTGGTCTTGATTTGGAGATGTCAAGAACTGGAGAATTTACCACCCCCTTTGATCATCCCATCAAGCGTTTAATTACTCCTCTGTTACAACGCCTTCCTTATTTTGCAGATCCTCTTGCCTGGCTAAACCCCAGCCTGTTGGGATTTTCTCGGGTACCTGGCAGTGACACCCTGTGCTCCCTCTGCCTCCTTTCCAGCTCAGCCAAACCCACCCGGTTCCTCCAGGAGCCATCGGAGCGGCTCTCGCGGTGCATCTGCGCTGCCTTTAATCCGCTCCACTTAGCAACAGAGGCGACGGAGGCAGCAAAAGGACAGGGCTGAAGCTGCCGCGTGGTGGGCGGGCTTGTGCAGTGAGTGCTGCAACCTGCTGCAGCGCTGACATCTCTCCCGGCATTGCCAAGCCCAAGGAGACCAAACCCTGCCCCCTGTTCTCAGCCCCGCATCGCTCGGCTCTGCTGTTCGTGTGGGGACTGCCCGGCCAGGCGGGGATGTGGGTCCCCTGGTTTCTTTCCCGCTGGAATATCAGCGCCTGATGTGGCTGGGGAACATCAAAAAGGACATAGCAAATGAGTGTGGAGTGCCAAAGTCATAAATCCTAAATTAGCTGAATTCATCTGTGAGGCAGCTTCTGCCTGGGTGCAGCGAGCTGTCTGGTGGGGAGCGCTCGGACCCTCTAAATCCTTTTTGCGTCCTTGCAAGCCCTCCTAGGAGGGAACTATAAACAGGCCCAGTCCCTTCCATTCCGTTTTATCCATAAATAATAATTTTAATATGTATATGAAAGTAAATGCAGGTGTTTTCACCCATCTTTTGCTCTTTTTAGAGGTCACAGTGCTCATTACTCCTCTGTCCCATAAGTATGAAATGCACATTCATAGAGAAATGGGTCGGGGTAAAGCTGACATCACCAGAAGACATGAATAAACTTGGGGCTTTTTCTTTGGTGGTGGTTTTTAAATCCTGGTTTGATTTTTAAATCAGGTGAGCTTCTGAACATTAGGAGCAAGGTGGCAGAACCTGCCTGCCCCGGGGCAGGTGCTGGCATAAAACAAAAAGAGATGAGAGGACTCAAATTGAAAGAAATAGTAAAACAATGGTTTTTTGGTTATCACAAACGTAAGGGTGTGTGTGCGTAAGTAAAGCTCCATTCACTCACTTATTTCCACCGGAGACCCCCTTACAGATCTTTCTCCTGGCTGTATTAATTTCTTTTGTTGTTTTGCAGCATCTCTTTTTGTGCAGCACCATTTCTTTGTACTGCTGACGTTTCCTCCCAAAACATAAACAAAAGGAAGAGAAAAGCCTTACGGGAAAAAGTCCTCTGAATTATAAAGACACTTAGAATTTCTGCTCAGGTTTTGGAACTGATAAAATTCAATAGATTTATTTATCTAATATTAAACACTACCATGGAGTACATCTTGAAGTTTAGTAGAAATGAATCTGTTCCCTTTGTCCTCCGTTTAATTCCACAAGATTTTCCTGCAAAGATGTGAGTGAGTAATATGGATCTGGCTCTGAAATGTTTGAAATCTTGGGTATTTGGGGCCAACTACCAACATTTTACGGTGGTGATCAAGTTTCTGAGAAAGAGTCTCTGAAGATTTTGGTCTGATCCTGATCCTGGTGGAAGTCTCGCTTACACGAAGCAGACAGGGGTGGGTGAAGTTCATGTTCACATATTCACTGTTTCTTTTTCTTTTTTGTTTCTAGTTTTAAAATATAAAGTGAAATACAGCTGTGGAATATTGTTGTAATCTTTGGAGCAGTGAGACAAACCCCCCAGCTGCAGCCCTGAGCTCCGTGAGCGCCCACAGCCTTTCTGTTCTGTGTTTTGCAAACAGTCCCTTTCATTCCATCATGAGAAGGCTTCACAGGACTTTGACTTTATAAAAATGCCTACTTAGAGTAAGAGTAGGTGTATATTTAGGTTACTACCCCACAAACTTCATGCGTTAAAGACTCAAACCAATGTCTGAGTAGCTGCTGCCAGCGCTGCCTCAGCTGGACGTGGGGACAGAAGTGTGACCGGCTCGGTACGTGGGGAGAGGTGTGTCTGCAACATCCACTGCTGCTCGGGGGGATTCCCGTGTGGCTCTGTTAAAGAACAGGGGTTTCTTTCTGCTTCTCATTTATGCAAGTAAAAGGTGAACAGGAAAAGACATCAATAAGAGTTAAGTGGCGATATGAAGTCAGTTTTATTGCCAGGTCACTCAGTCCCCAACAAATCAAGTAGGAAAAATGTGTCATTTATCAATATAATAAACAGGTATGTCATTCACAAAGCCAAACAGCTCTCTTGAAACCCCCTTGAAACCCTCCCTCCGAGCAGACAAGCCACATCCTTTGCAGTGCATTGCGTAGGACCTCTCTGCAGTGCTGGTTTCTGCAGGCAGTGCTACTGGGCACGGAGCTGCCCATGCAGGATTTTGGCATGCTGCAAGCCCGTGGGAGCGTGGCAGCTCATGCTCACCTCTCCAGGCATATGACAGAGGGAAAGGGATGGGTTTTCTCTCCGCTTCACACAGGGTAAAACTGTGATCTGGGGTTTGGACTAATAACCATAGCTAGCAGAGTCTTGTGGACATGGTGGTGTAGAAGGAAAATGGGAGAGCTCCGCAGCAGATTTCATTACGCCTCCTGGTCTGGGGAGCTTCATTTCTTGCTCCCCTCCATATTTCCCCTACCTTCTCCCTAATAATTTTTGTTGAAAAATCATTTCAGTCCTTTGAAATATTTTCCATCCCACTGTTGCATATCACAGGCTCGTATAAAAACGTCTCCCAGGCTGTGTTTTAAACCACGCACATCACTGTGGGGATAGGTGGGATCAGCCCCAGTGACAGTGGGTAGCAGGGAAAAGCCCCGCAGAGCAGTGAGGTGCAGACCACCACGGTGTGCAGGACTTCACAGGTAGCGGTGTAGTTGGAGGTAACTCTGTAAGGCCGCCTGCAGGTGTGATCACTGGGCTGTGGCGGCCCTGGTCCGCTCAGAGACGCGCACGTGGGGCATGTGGCTTTATAAAGATGTGGGATGACAGCATCATTGCTGCATCCCCCAGCCCTAAAGGTATCACATGTGAGCCTTTGCACGGGAAACCAATCCCAACGCCACCCTGAGTGGGGCTGGAAGGGGTGCAGCGCTCGGTCAGCCCCAGGATTTGGGGTGAAAAGCGACCTGGAAACCGTCTCCGTTATTAACTCGGAGTTGGGCTCCGAGTTCAATTGCCCCCAAGACTACACTCCCACACTGTAATTACATCTGATTCATTTATAGAGTACCATGTATTATATTTGTAGCCTGAGTTTTAAATGTGTGTGGAGAGAAAGTGAGGTTATATTATTGCTGTAATTGAGAGGAACTAGGACAGGTCTTATTAATTTCCTGCCACGGAATACTGAGTAAGCCAATATTTTATGGGAAAGTTCAGGGGGAAGAGTAATATATGTTACATTTCTGAATTCCACGGGATACTGGGAGAGTTTTACTGGCAATTCATTTTTCTATGGGTAAATCCTTGATAGGCAGATGTGCCCCAAATGCAGTGCCTCCAGTGAGGGCACGATGAGTGGAAGCAGGAAGTGCATCAGCTCCTCAGTGGCAGGCGGTGAGGAAAGGGAAATGGGAACTCCTGCCCCTACAGGCTCCCCTTCCCTCAGCTGAGGCAGCTAGCACTGCTGGGGCTGAATTACTCTGAGCACTGAAGGTTCACAGAAATATTCAGCGTAGGATTATCTGATTAAAAAATCCATTGTTTGGTTTGAGGACTTACTTCCCTTCGAGGACATACCTTACCCTGGTCTGTGTGGACTTCTACCTACCATTATTTTCTCCCATCCCCTCATTTTGCTGTTTGTGTAAGTCTCCAGCTACCTCTGTTTCTGTGCAATACCAAATACAGACTAAAAAAATAAACTAGAAAGAAAAGCACTTGAGGTCTGCTGGATGCCCTGATCTCACAGCCCTTGGCAAACGAGCTCAGGTAGTTGGAGGGCAAGCATCTCGGCACTGCTGATATCCCTTCACTGGGCAGCCGTGGTGGCAGCAAGAAGAGCAGGAGGGATGGGCCCTGTGGTGGAGACCTGCCTCGGTTTGTGCCCATTTTGGTTTTCTAGGCAGGTCACTGGGAAGGTTGCTGTGCTGCTCTTGGCTTTGCACGCTCTGGGGGAAAAAAGCTGCTGCTTCACGTGGTGTGGTGATGGGGGCTTCGCTGGGTCAGGTGCAAACACACCCGTGTGATGCAAACCTGCTGGTGCGATGGGTGCAGTCATTGCTCTGTGCATTTTTTCCTTTCTCTTAAGTGGTTACGTTACAGAAATACTTCACTGTTGCTGAAGTCAAGGTAGTAACACCAGTGTAAGAGCTGTAAATACGAGTCCATGACACAGCCCTGGCCTCCAGCAGCACAGTTTCTCACCTTGCTGTGGGAGGGAATTGCTGCCGTGAGACCACGAGCTGAGCAGCCGCGGAGCTGCCGAGCACACGGGCAGAGAAATGAGATTTCACCGGGAAGCGCCAATCCCTGGCAGGCTGCTGACTCAGCTCCTCCTCGGCCGGTCCCTCGTGTGCCTACCCCATTAACACCGTGCCTCACATGATTTGCGCGGGGAGAACCCAAAGGCAGTGATGTGCAGGTCGCATTTGTCTGTCACCTCCGGTGAGCAACAGCGGGATCAGCTGCGGCAGCAGGGAGCTGCAGCGCTGCTCGTGTCGGGGCTGCTGGCGGAGCGCACGGCGTTCACCGAGCAGCTGGCTGCCGAGGCACCTTTCGGGTGTTGCGTGTGGCCGACGGGCACACCGAGCAGCCAGGAGAGAATTTTACTTGAGTGGCTCATCTGAGACAGCTGGAGGAGGCAGGTGGAAGGGCTTGGGACTGTAGCGTCACGTTTTTGGCTTCGTGCTGGAGTCAGCTTTCTCGTGCTGTGTGCTTAGCCCAGGGGCAGTCGGTGCCTGTTGGTGCTTTGCGTGCACGATGTGTCCTGGCACGGGGACAGGGGCTGCCCAGTGCCCCGACCTGGCCGCCTGCAGGGGAGCAGCAACCCCTCCCATCGCAGCAGTTCCAGATGTGGCCATTTGAGGAGGGGGAAGTAGGGTTCTGCTGCTGCATATTCTGAGTCCGATGGATTTAAAGCGAGTCTGAAGTCCCATTTACCTTAATTTGGTTCCTTAAGCTCAGCTGGGCAGGCACGCAGGAGGGAATCGTGGCCTTTGTGCTTTGCTGCAGCACTTGTGCTGGTGCACGAGGCTGCCCTGCCGAAGGCAGAGCTGGAGGGCAGTCATCCTCATAGTCCCCAAACCTGCATGGGCTAAGATTTAAGGGACAGTGCCTGTGTGCTACCCGGATGCTGTATGGAGAAGGGCAGATAGCATCTAAAGCTCTAGGCATCTGGCAAGGAGGAAAAGGAAATGAGAATCTTCTGCTTGCTTCTCTCGAGGTTTTCCCCTCAGGCCTCTGAGCAGACCCAAAGTTACCGAGGTGTCAGTGGCGGCACTGGGGAGCACACCTGGGTGGCATCAGAGCACTGGGCTGGGGTATTTTCTTCTTTAGATGAAAAACCCAGCTTGTGGATTCAGGCTAAAAAAAAGTATTCATCCTGCTAAGTAGATTGAAAGAGAATCCAGATTAAATAAATCATTAAATCATTCCCGAATGTTATCCACCTGTTCTGGCCTGTAATTTATTTTCAGATGAATAGTAGGTTAAGGAAAAAAAAAAAAAAGTAATACAATGACAAAAATGACTTTCCCCTAGCAGATGCTTTGGTCCAGAAATGGCACCTGGCCTGAAGAGCTGCTCACGCTGCTCGAGAGATTGTTGTGAAATGCCTGCTCCAAGCCATTGCTTCATGGCCGCAGCAGCTGCGTAGCTGTAAAACTTCTGCAGCCACCTCTGAAGGGGATCTCCGAGGGCTGTACTGCTGCCAGGCCGGGAGACATCATCCCTTCGGGATCGTCCCTTTGGGGCAGAATGGGAAGACCTGTGCTGTGTCAGGCTTCTGGCTGGGAAGGATGGGTCGAGCTGGCTTGGAAGCATTGCCCAAAGTTTCCTCACCATGACCCGGTGGAGGTGCCGGGTTCCTCCTGTCCTGCAGCACGGTACGGCCAGCGCTGTCCTGCTGTCCTGGGGCAGTTCTGTCCCTCCAGGGCAGGAGGAACAACACCACTTTGTGGGGTCGGCCAAGCACCAGCAGTGCCAAGGGGTGGTGCTCTGTTGAAGACCCGCTCTCCAGATGCGCTGGTGCAGGAGCAGAAGGTTTCCTCTCCCCCATTCCCAACAGAGGCTGGAAAGGGCCTGGGAGCACCGAGCCAGGTGCCCGGCCGCCCGACACCCACCCACGATCCCGTGGAGAAGCAGGGGGACAAGTGCTGGGAGCAGGTGCCCGAGGACCAGAGATGGCGAGGGTGGGGACTCACAGCACGGGTGCTGGGGGGCCCGGGGGACATTCCCCTATTCCCCTATTCCCCTATTCCCCTGTTCCCCGGCCCTTCCCCACCTCCTCGCCCAGCCGCAGCCTTCCCCGGGGCCGGGCCGCTGAGGGGGTCACGGCGGGGCCGCAGGAAGCCCGGGGGGGGGACAGGGGATGGGAGCCGCTCCGTCTCGGCCGCACAAAGCCGCCCTTTGAGCGGCCCCCCCGGCCCCGGGGGGCCCCTAATTGTCTTGGAGAAAAGTTCATTAGCGGGAGCAGCGGAGTGTGCGCGGCCCCGGCCCCTGCGCGCCCCGGCCGGCCGCTAATTGGGGGCGGCCCCGCTGTTCTCCCGGCCCCGGCTCTGGGGTTTTAATCAAAAGGGTATTCGGAAGATGCCCGCCGGAGATTATAGGGGGAGAGCTCTGCGATACGTATCTGAACGGCGCGACAGATTGCAGGGTGTCCTGGCCGGGCGGGATAATCTGCAGCGCGCTCGCTTGGCCTTTAATGAAAGGGGAGGCGAGGGAACAAGAAAAGGAAAATACCCCAAAGTCCAAGGAATAATAATAATAATAATAATAATAATAATAATAATAATAATAATAATAATAATAATAATAATAATAATGAAGTTTTGGGCGCCTGGAGGTTCCCTTTGAGCTGCCGTCCCCGAGGCCGGCAGGGCCGGGGAGGTGCCGAGGGGCAGGTGCCGAGGCCGCCTCCACCGGAGCCTCCTCGGGAGCCTCCCCCCGGGCAAAGGGAGCCGGGGGGAGCCGCGGGGGCTGCGAGGCCACGCGTGGGGAGGCCGTGCCTCGCTCCCGGGCCGGGCGGTACCTGGCCGTGCAGAGGCAGGGGAGGGGAGGCGAAGTCTCCTCGCAAGAACCCTCCGGAAGGCCCTAATGCTCTTTATGACAAGCCCTAAATCCTTCAAATCCCCCTTGAAATAACGTTTAGCTTTTCGCAGCTTAATTTCCCCTAGCCCGAGCTGCGGGGGCACTGCGCCAGGCGATGCTCGCCCACCGCCAACCGGGGCACCCCGTGACCCCAGTCCTGGGCACCCCATGACCCCTGGGACCGACCATCCCGTTACCTCCAGTCCTGGGCACCCCATTACCCCTGGGACTGGGCACCCGGTTACTCTGGGCACCCTATTACCACCAGCACCGGGCACCCCGTTCCTCCGGGCACCCCGTTCCCGGTGACCACAGAGGAGTCCACGCGGTAGTCAAGATTGATTTCCCTGATTTATTAAGGCAGAATTCATCGGACTCTATTGACCACAAATGACTTAATGTAAATGTTGACCCTGGTGAACTTGGAAATAGCAGGTATCGGGTTGATCTATAGATGACCTCTTAATTACCACAGTTATTAATTTAAATTATTGCCACTGCTTCTAGACACGGGAACAAAGAAACATTCTTTCCTCATCCCTGCGTGGTTTATTAGTCTGAACACAAAGTGTTTGACGACACTTTTAATTAAACAGCGACGAAGCAGAGATCCGCTTTCCCTTTCTCGCCTGTCCTGTAAAGTGCAGCGCTGCTCCTCGCCGGGGCTGGGGGGGGCCGGGACGGGGAAACGGGGGGGGGGGTAAATGAAAGGAGGAGGTGTGGAGGGGGGAGAAAAAACAAACAAACAAACAAACAAACAAACCGAAAGCACAACGACGACAGCACGACGTGGGGAAGGAGAGGAGCGCAGCCCCGGCTTGGCACCGCCGCCCCGGCCAGGCGCGCACGGTGCCCGCTGGCCCCCCGTGGGGCGGGGAAGGGCCGGGCCGGGCCGGGCCAGGCAGGGCCAAACCGGGCCGGGCAGGGCCAAACCGGGCCGGGCAGGGCCGAACCGGGCCGGGCAGGGCCGAGCCGGGCCGGGCAGGGCCGAGCCCGTTGCGCTCCTCCATGCCGCCTGCAGCCGGGACCCCGCCGGCGGCGCTCGGGAAGGGGCAGGCGGCCCTGCGGGAGGGAGAAGCGGGGGTGAGCGACCCCCGGAGGGGGGGGGGAGGGAGGATGCAGGGAGGGGGGGGCAGCACCGGGAGCGGGGCAGGGCACCACCGGCACCTACCTCACCTCCTGAGCACCGGCCTGAAAGCCGTCCGCAGCCGCTCCCGGCGCCTTCCCCGCCCGCAGCCTGCACAGACACAAGCAGCTCGGGGGGGGCGGGGGGGGGCCCGGCTCCTTCACCGGGCTCCCGGGCACGGGCTCAGGCCGCGCCGCCCCCCCCGGCCCCGCCGCTGCGGGTACCTTGGGGTCCCCCCGGTGCCCCCGCTTCCCCGGGGCGGCGGAGAGCCGCGGGGAGCTGCGGCAGCCCCAGGGGGGAGCCCCGCAGCGCTTTTGGGGTCGGGGGCAGCTCCGGCGCCCCGCCGCCCCCCTCGGGGCTGCCCCTGCGCGCTGCGGTGCGCGCCAGCGACCAGATGCGGGGCTTCTCCGCGGGCGCGTAGGGGGGCGGCGGGGGCTGGGGGGTCGGGGGGGTGGGCAGGGGGGTGTCCGCAGCCGGGCCCCTGGGGCAGGGGAGGGCTCGGAAGGGGCCGGGCAGGCTGCAGTCGCTCCGCGGGGCCGGGCTGGGGGCTTCCAGCAAGGAGCCGCCGGGCCGGCTCTTGTCCGCCTTGCGCGCCTCCTGCTCCTCGTCTTCATCCTCCTCTTCCTCCTCCTCCTCCTCGTCCTCCTCCAGGTCGCTGAGCCTGCAGCTCCGCCGCTCTGCCCAGACACAAACCGGGGGGGGTCAGGGAGCACAGGGGGGGGACCGGGGCCGCTGCCCCCCGCTCCCGGCTCCTACCTGCGCCCGCGCCCCCCGCCGGGCTCCCCTTCCTCTCGTCCCCCCCCCGGGGTTTGGGGGCCCAGGTCATCTTGTTCTCCTTCTTCAGCCTCCGCCGCGCGTTGGCGAACCAGGTGGAGACCTGGGTGAGGGTCATCTTGGTGATGATGGCCAGCATGATCTTCTCGCCCTTGGTGGGGTAGGGGTTCTTGCGGTGCTCGTACAGCCACGTCTTCAGGGTGCTGGTGGTCTCCCGGGTGGCGTTCTTGCGCCGGGCCGAGCCGCCCAAGTCCCCCGTCCCGTACCTACCGGGGAGAGGGGTGGGGGGATAACGGGGGGTGCCCGGTGCCCCCTCCCCGGCCCTGCCCGCCCCCCCGGAGGGCTGTTACCTGTCGTACGGGTACTGCCCCAGGGCCGGCTCGTAGGGGTAGTAGGCGGCGGGCTGCGCCATCCCCGAGGGCAGGGGGCCGCTGGTGCCGTCCTTCAGCTCGTACTGGGGGTTCTGCGAGGCGAGGGAGCGCTGGGCGGCCGGACCGAGGGGGGAGCCCCAAATGGGGGGGGAGAACCCCAAATGGGGGGGAGACACGGATGGAGAGGGAGAGACGGATGGAGAGGGAGAGACGGATGGAGGGGGAGATACGGATAGGGGAGAGCCGCGGATGGGGGGAGCCCCAGATGGAGGGGAGCCGTGAATGGGGGGGAGCCACGGATGAGGAGTAACCCCAGGTGGAGGGGGAGCCCCAGGCGGAGGGGAGCTAGGGATGAGGGGTAACCCCAAATGGACGGGAGCCCTGGATGGGGGGAGTCCCAAATGGAGGGGAGCCCCGGATAGGGGAGAGCCACGAATGGGGGGAGCCTCGGACGGAGGGGGAGCCCCAAATGAAAGGGGAGCCACGGGCGGGGGGGAACCTGGGGATGGAGGAGTAACCCCGGATGGAGGGGGAGCCCCAAACGGAGGGGGAGCCCCAGATGGAAGGAGAGCCCCGTCCGCCCCCCGCCCGGCCCCGCTCGCCCCCCCAGGCCCCCCTATCCCCCCCCACTCACCAGCGCGGTGTAGATGGCCGCGGGCTCGGCGCTGTAGGGCAGGTAGTTGCCGTAGCCCTGGCCGCCGGGGTACGGGGCGCCGTACATGCCCAGCAGCCGGCCCTCGTACGGGGCGCAGCACAGGGAGGCGGCGGCGGCGGAGGCCGGGGCCGAGGCCGCATCCGGGCCGGGGCGGGGGGCGGCCTCGCAGCACGTCGTGCTGGGGCTGCCCGGCACCAGGAACTGCGGAGGGGAGAGAGCAGGGGGGCGCTGAGAGCCGCCGAGAGCGGGGAGCCCCGTCGGGGGGCGGTTGGAGCCGCCTGGGGGTGGTTTTGGGGGGGGGGGGGGGGGTTCCGAGGGGGGGGTGAGGACCCGAGGCCGGCTTGGGGGAAGGGGGAGCCCCCGGGAAGGGGGAACGCGAGGAAAAAAAAAGCGGTGGGAACTTGGCGGAGATGCTCGGCCCCGAAAACGGCAGCGGATCCAAGGCTCCCTCCCGGCCGGCCGGCGCGCAGCGGGGGCGAGGCGAGAAGTTGGGGTCCGGGTAATGCGGGAGGGGCGAGGCGCAGCAGGGTGCCGCAGGGTGCCCCCGGAGCCCCCTCGGCAGCAGCTCCCCGAGCACGGCAGGCACACCTCAGAGAAACCCCAAAGAAATCGGGGCTCGACGTGCCCCTAAAACCCGACGGGGGTGGGAAGGAGCCACCGGAGCCCCCCACCCGCCGGGGAAGGACGGGGGCAGGCGGGGAGCGCGGCGCCGAGCCGAGCCGCCTCCGGCGCTGGGAGCCGGGCTTTTGGGGTTTCTTTGGGTTTTTGCTCTTCAAACTACACGGTGGAAGGGGAGCGGAGGGTCGGAGGTGGGGGGGGAAAAAGGGGGGGATCGCCGCTTTCCTGAGCGCCTTTTTGCTGGGCAAACTGCGAGGTATTTGTTTAAGCCTAGCACGACACAAACGAGACAGAAACACACACGCACATTTTTTAAAAAAGCCTCCAGATGTGCCCTTTTTTTTTAAAAAAAAAAAAAAAAAGGCTCGAAGTAAGGGGAAAAGGGAAGAAGAAAAAAAAAAAAAGGGAGGGGGAACAAGACATCTGGACAGCAGCAGCGGAACGGGAACAAAAGTGAGTGCTGCTCACTCGCCTTACCTGCGCGGTGGTGCTGTAGGGGTATCCGAACTGGGAGAAGGACATAGCCGCTCCTTATTTTTGGACCATAGGCAATATTTTCCCCCCAAGATCGATTGTAACTAAACCCCGCTTCACGATGCACCTTCTCACACACACATTTCCACGTATGGCTTTTTTTTTTTTTTTTTTTTTTTTTTTTTGCTCAATTATAGATGATTGCACTTAAGAAAAGCCGCCAGACATCTGAGGCGGTGGGGGGGCTGGAGGGTGGGGGGGTCGGTGCCTGGATAAAAAAAATAAAATAATACAAAAAAAGAAGCTACCCCCCACTTCCCATCTCTCGCAATAAATATGTTTGGATAGAGAGAGTTGAAAAAGCCACCCCACATGTATAGAGGGTTTAAGTGCAAAGGGGCTTTTTTTTTTTTTTTCGCTTTTTTTTTTTTCCTTTTTTTTTTTTTTTTTTTTTCCCTCTCCGAAGCAAAGGGGGGAGGGTGTGGGGGGCGGAAAATCGCGCGGGGCTGGCAGGGTGCGGGGCGAGTTGTGTTATTTTCTGCTCGGCGGGGCCGGGGGGGGCCGGCAGCGGGGCTGACGTCACGGGAGGGCTGCGGGGCGCGGGGGGGTCGCGCTCCTGCTGCTTGGGTTTTTTTTTTTATAATGTAATGCGAATTGGGCTTGGGGGAGATGGGATGGGATGGGATGGGATGAAGGAGAGGAGAGGAGAGGAGCGCTGCCGGGCCGGTTGTGGCGCGCCCCGCTTTGCTGCTGTCCTGCCCTTCGCGGGGCTGGGGGGCAAAGGGGGGCACGGCACGGCACGGCACGGCACGGCACGGCACGGCACGGCACGGCATGGCACGGCATGGCACGGCATTGCATGGCACGGCACGGCACGAAATGCCCCGAAACAGCACCGCCAGGAGCCCCGCGGGTGGCGGCGGCGGGTGGCTGGGAGCTGGTGGATGGAGGGATGGAGGGACAGAGGGATGGAGGGAAAGGAGGGAAGGTTAAAGGGTAGATGGACGGATGGGTAGGTGGATGGAGGGATGGATAGATGGACGGACAGATGGATGGAGGGATGGATAGATTGAGGGACGGATGCCCACGACCCTGATCGCCCCAAGCACCGAACAGCGATGCCCTCGTTTAACCAGCAGCTTGCACATCGCTGGTTTGCCTTCGAGCCGAGATCCCCGGCAGCTAAACGCGGATTTCCCCCCACCCCCCTGCTGCGGGGGCTGCCGCGGCTTCCTTTCGGTACCAATTAAAAAAGGAAAAACGAAAAACAAAGCAACTTTTCCCCGGCTCTCTCGTCCCGGGGCGGGGACCGTGCCCTGGAGGCGGCCGCCCCGGTGCCCCTGGCCCGGCCCGGCCCGGCCCGGCCCGGCCCCGGCCCCGCTCCCCGTCGGGTGGCGCTGCCGAGCCGTGAGCCAGGCGGAGCGGAGCGGCCCGGCCCGGCCCGGCCCAGCTCGGCCCGGGGCTGCCCCGACGGAGCGGGCGCCCTCGGGGCTCCCCCGCGGGGAACGGGGCCGCTGCCCCCGCCACCACCCCCCCTCCCGACCCTCGCAACCGGGTGCTAATTATTTAATTGCGGGAATCCCTCCGGGGGGAGCGGTGCTGATTAGGAAGGAATAAACCCGCTTGTTCTAAAGCACTTAATTCAGCAAAAATTTAGTCTTTTTAAGATTTTTGAGCTGTTGTTTGCTGAAAGAACGAAGAGAGGCTCCGTGCCCCCCTACCTGCCTCCACTGAGACCCCACAGCCGGGTGGGCATCGGGGGATGGCTGCACAGGGGGGCTGCAAGTGAGCCCCTGCCCCAAGAGGGGTGCCACAGCAGAGCCCAGCCTCGCAGCGTGGCCTCCCACACCCCAGCAGCCTCCTCTCGCTCCACGCTGCCCTATGGAGGTGTCTCTGCAGCCAGCTTTGCACCCACCATGCCCCAGAGCCACCCGGTGACCCTTGCCGTTCACCCTGGGACGCGGGGTGCTGCGGACAGTAAGGCAGCGAGTCCCACCGTCTGCCCCAGCTCCCGAGGAGGCCGCAGCCTCTGTCTCTGCGTGCTCCTCACTGGGCTCCCCGGCTCGCCTGATGCTGTGGAATCGCCTTACTGCGATCCGCAGCTCCTGGCAGACACCTCGGTTACCTCCTGTCTGGGGAAGCAGCGTGTGCTTGGCTGCCTTTATTGCAGGGAGACGGCTTCAACACCCAATTTCCATTCCGCTCGTACGCTGCCTCGCGGAGCAGCGTAACTGATGCTGCACGAGTTCGCTGTTGATTTTTCTCTTTGCTTTATCTAAGCCCGTGTCATACCCGTCCCCATCATCACACACCCACAGCGCACGTTGCCTTTACCGAGTCGTCCCAGCGAGGACTTTGTGACTACAAACACGGGCAGAACCGGAGCGCGATCCCTCTTGATTCACCAACTTTGGTTCTTGAAAGAGCTTAAACGTCCGCGTTTCCCCGAGCAGCTCCTCTTGCAGCGAGGCAGGGTTCAGACGCAGCCCGCAATGTGCTTTTTGGTGCTTTTAAAACCACCATCGTTTGGTTTAGCTCTGGCACTGCTTCGCTCGGAGGTAATTGCGAGGGGTGGAAGTAGCGCTACGTGCTTCGCGCCGACACAAACGCAGCTGCCGCGGACTGTGCATGAAATAATAGGTTAATTGAAATAAGCGTTAGGGTGTCATTTCTGGAAAGGAAGAATAACGTTCCAAGAGGGGTAGGAACAAAGCAGCTTCAAAAACATGGAGCAGAACCGTGGCTGAGAAGAAAGTCTCTTTATATTTTAGAATATGGGGGGATTTTTTTGGCTGCAGTGTTTTTGTACTGAGAAAATGAAAATTCTTCAAGTCCATGCATGAATAAACAAGTACAGCTGGGCAGCCTAATACATAATTTATACTGATCAGTCACTGCAGATTTAACTGAATAAAGCCAAAACGAACACTAATTGTTTTGACAAACTAAAATAGTGTATATGATGGTTTATTGTGAAGCTTGCTGGTTTCTGTCCTTATCTCAGTGGCTATTGTCAAGACCGATTTCTGCATGAGAGGCAGAAAAAGACTAAACAAATTAGGACAATATTAAGATTAATATCTTGTGGAAGATAAAGCATTTTAATTGCTTAACATACAAGCAGGAAATAGAAAGAACTGTCTTCAGGACAGACGGGAGAATTGGCTCAGTGCAGCCGGGCCGCACGCTGATTTAGGAGGCGAGGTGTAATTGCAGAGATAATGGGAGCTACCTTGTCAGCTGAAGGCGAAACCCGAGAGGTAACAGATTATTTTTTTTTAGATCGCTTTTGAAATACAGCAGGAATAACTTTGATTGCCGCTGGCCACTTGTCTTCCAGAAGGAAACATCCAAAAAGATGTCACCGGGCTGCCAGGGAGTTACCTACATAGGCTAGCTCAGCTGAGCAGCCGCCCCGTGTCGCTCTGTTGGTGGTGTCTGTGAAGGGTTTTCTCCGTGATGGAGAAAATCTGTGAAAAATCCAGTGTTGTGAAAATCCCCGTGTACCATGGGAGGGGAAGGAGAACGATAACTGACGGGGCAATGGGGCAGCGTGGCTGGCCTTGGGCTGAACCTTGCTTTCCTTCTCTAACCCTCTCCTTTAGGTGGGTGGCTAAATAAAATCAATTTAAAATTCATCAGGAAATTAAGAGAGAGGTGAGGGCAGTAAAAATACTGACAGGGATGCCCACACACAACTCCTTCATGCAGCCTATCCCTGTGCCACGCCAGGCCCTGCTGCCTCGCCTTCCCAGCCCCAGCTCCCCCTTCATGGCACCCCGTGGACCCCCTGCACATCAGATCCTCGCTGTGTTCACTGTAAAACCGGGAGCTGGGCCTATGGCCAGCCCTAGGCCTTCCCCCTGCTCCTGGGGGGGATTTTCCCTAGGATCCGTGGCCATCCCTAAACCCAGCTCCTGCCCTCGTGGCTGGTCACTGAGGAACTCCTTCTGGAAGAGCGCTCTGGGGCAGGGTGATCCAGAGCTTCTGTACCCGCTTTTTGGGTGTTAGACAGTTGTTTGTTTGTTTGTTTTAAGCAGTGATACCACACACTGGGGACACGTCCACACGCAGACAGGAGGGCTTCACCCCTGAGGACGTTCGTGCTCGCTCAGCCGGGGGCTGTGTGATGGCGGCAGGAGCTAGGCCGCGTCGCTGCTCTCCGTCAGGGTGATCCCTCTGTGGACTGGGCTCCCAGTAAAATCAACAGGAATAATTTTGAATACGTATTTTTTAGAGTGGTTGCCCTTCTGCCACAATTTGAGCAGGATATTGGGCTCGCCAGGTGCCAGTAAGCAGCACGATGCGTTTGGGTTTTCGTGCCCTTTGTATCAGCTGTCCGTTTGGGTGAGCCTGCACGATTCCAAGCCGAGGGCTTTTAATTCAGTGTTACCGTAGGTATCGTTCATCATTTTTGTTCTGTGGCAGTGAATGACAGCTTTATTCCATTTCCTAGTCTGCTCGCTGTGATTTCCAGGATCTGTGTTTTAATTAGAGCACCAGTGACATGCAACGGTGCCTTATTTCCCGTGAGTTACCACCGACATAGACGCCCCGTTAAACGTGGGCATCAGAACCCCTTCCTTATTTACTTCCACGTGTAATTTACCCAACCCCAGTTGTGTTTGCTGCATGTTCGAAAGAGCTTGGAGCTTATTCCAAAACTCCAGACCGCTTAACCTGGGACCCCCATCCGACCAGCCTCCACTCTCCATCACAGCAGGAGCGAGGCAGGGCCTCCCCTGGCCTCTGCTCCCAGCCTCGCCTGGCTCGGCCCCGCTGCTGCCGCCCCTCCGGCAGCCTCACGGGGCCTGAGACCACTTGTGAGTTCACACACAGGCAGCGCTAATCTACGATAAATCTTACAAAATCAATAAAAATATGGGAAGTATATCATTTTTAAAGAAAAAGCACACGAGACGTGGCCATTAAGGGCACAGCCATTCTAATACCTGTGTCTGGTTGAAACTGCAATTAAAAACATTCCAATAATAAATCTACTCTCAGTCTCGCTTAATGCTTTTAACTTTCTTGAAAGTTCAAGCTGGTATCCAAAAAATGTGCCAGGACTTTCACAATGTATTTTATAGAGTCATAAATAAATATGGCAATTAATCTAAGCTATATTTCTTTCGTATCTGATGACAATTTATTATGACACTCACTCGTTCAGTGCACAAAAACTCTAATGCACTTAAAATCGGATTTCAAACCAAACGTTTTATGGGAAAATATAGTATTGATCATCCATTTAAAGATATCTTGTGATGATTCATAACCTGCTATAAAAAGGATCTTATGAGGACATTCAGAATGAGTCTTGCAGACCGTTCTCACCACAAAATCAAACTTACGAGCTCTGTAGTTCCCAGTGATGTTTTATGTTTCTGTTTAGAGTCTTCACCTATAACTTTATGGTTGTTTAAGATGGATAGCAGCTTTAAAATAAAGCATTTTGCCTATCTAAGTGAACATTAAATACGTAGGGACTAATTTGTTAAATATATACTGGCACTTTTTCTCCTTTTACACAAATTCACAAAATTTATTCCTTTCAAGGAGAGTTTCCACTACTTGGGGTGTATTAATTGGGCAGTTTGAGCAATACAAATCTGGTGCTGTGTTCTTTACTACAACGTGCTTCTTGTGTGACCCAGGAGTCAGAAGGTTTCAAATACTGTTCATTGCTGGGTTTGGGCTAGCACAAACCCACCCCCTGCAGCGCCTTCTGCTCCCACACGCCAGCAGCACCCGTCTGCAGCCTCCCATTTTGGTCCATCGCTGGAGGTGTTTCCAAAGTTGGAAATTTCTAGCAAATTCATGCCAAATTTGCTCCCTTCCCACAGGGGCCAGAGCGGAGCAGCCCATGGGGCACCAGTGACCGTGTCCTGCAGGTAGTTTTGCAGCAGCTGACAACAGCCATGTTTCATCTCACCATCTGAGATTCTTCATGTAATGATGTTTTCCTGTTTAGACGGCCCATAGTTGTTGCCAGCCTAATTATTTTGCAGATACCTTTCTTTAATGCCACAGGCTTTGGGTAGTGACACCAATGCTTGGAGAGACAGCAGAAGGAAATAAGTAGTGAAGGCTGAAGCACTTGGTTAAAGAAGAGTCTCATTTATAAATCAATTTTAATAACATATTTAAAAGCTCTCACATTTGCCTTTAATGTGTTTCCATTTCCCCCTTGGTCATTAATATTTAAAATATTTTTCTTTACTGATCTTTTTTCTATTGTGTCCTTTCTAACTTTTTCTCTTTAATCTGCAAACTGTGAGTTTTTGAGAAATGCATAATCCATGAGAAATACAGATAATTTGATACAAGAAAAATCTTCAATCCCATGAAAGAAACTTCAGAGGAGCTGAGTAATTTTTTAAAAGTTATTCCAAACATTTTAACTCGTGAAAGGGTGCATGCTTTCCTCAGTTGACTTTCAAAGTGCGGAGGTTCCATTGCTGCTATTAGGAAGTACTAGTCAGCAATGACCTGTTTTTTGTAGATATATCTGTGGATATAATTTTTCAGCAGGCCTGTCCTTGGGGTGTCTTCATTCCTGGGGTGACTTAAGGGTGTGAGATTTGCTGCAAATCCAGAGAATCTGTGTGCCAAGGGCTTGTTCTTCTGTCCTACCCACCTCTCAGTGGAGATCACCTCTTCAAAAGTGCTTAAAAAAGGAAAAGAAGGAAAACAGAAAGGAGAGAATCTACGGAGGAGATAAGTGGTTTCCTAAATGGGTTTGCATAAAAACTTGAGCCATGCTTTGAAGGATTCCTTGCACGCTGAATGCCATGTGCTGGGATCTAGCAGCAAGACACTGCCAGCATCTCACACACCCGTCCTCCTAATCCTCCTCTTGTCGTGCATCCGGGAGTCTGCAGGAGCAGGGCTGCTCCACGTGGGCTTAAAACAGCGCTGGGACGATGCTGGGCACAGTGGAGCAGGCCAGCAGGGCACCGGCTTGTGTGGGGGGTCTGCCACTGAGCTACTCTTTGCTTCAGAGACGTGTGTGATACCAGAGCAATGACACCCACGTTTACCTTAGAGAACTCTTTTTCACCTTAAAAATTGAAAGAACAACAACAAAAAAAAAAGGTGCCAGGGTTTTGCCTGTGGGTTTTGCAAATAAGGTTAAAATGCAGATGTGATGTGAGTGACCACAGCCACAGGTGGGTCTGGGACCTGGCCCCGCTCCCTTTCCCTTTGCTCCCAGATGAGGGCAATTCCTCCTCTATTTAATGACTGAACAGAGGGGGTGTCTCAAGTCTTTATTTTGGTGGGGTTGTTGCACCTTGGGCTGAGGTGCATGTGGGAGCAGGATGCTGGGGCTGTAGGACTGAGGTGGGTGAGATGTGGTGGGTGCCCCTGGCCCCCTCTGTGCTGGGGGAGCCACCCGGAGAGGGAAGGAGGGGCAGGAGTTGCTGCCCTGCTCGGCAAAGGCACGTGTGGCTTCAGCAGCCTGCCCTGGTGGAGGGAAGGCAGGCTGCTGGGTTTTATATTTGTATAAATATAGACACATATTATTCCTAGTCTGTTATTCATCTATGAATCCTTCATGATTTGGAAAGGGGACGCGAAGCAAAGTATGCAGAAATGTAACCCAGGTGGGAAGCTGCCATGCTTGTTATTCTCAGGGAAGAGGCTAACATGAAGGTGTTGTGTGAGTGTTTCACTATCTCCTAGGGAAGGGCTGTAGCCACCTCGGCTATTTTGGCCATTTTGTACTCTTTTTGTCTCCTCACCTCCCTGTGCACTGGAGGTGTCCCAGGTTTGGGGCTGGGTCGTGCAGCAGCCGCCTTCTGTCCCTGTGCCTCGGGTCAGCTGTGACAAACAAACCCTGGGCAGCAGCGAGCAAAGCTGAATGCTGTGCCATGATGCAACTAGTGGTTTTTAATAAGTGTTAAATTAATTCTGTTTGGAAGGGCTAAATGCCACGTACAGGCTGTATGCCCTCAGCCCCTTGGATCAGAGCCTCCTGTGGGACGTGGCCCTGCCTGAGCCAGGCCCTGGGCCTCAGCACCTCCAGGGCTCCCTTCCCACCTCAGCCCTGCTGTGCCTCTGGGAACAGGCATGGTCGCAGCTGGAAAAACCAAATGCAGAACTTGCATTTAAAAAACAAACAAACAAACAAACAAACAAACAAAAAAAACCCCACTAATTGTAGGCGTAGTGAGTGAGGAAATGTCTCCGAGTGGTGCAGGAGGGATGTCCCTGCAGCACTGAAGCACGGTCCTTTTTAAGATAGCCGCGGTTGTCTTATGCTGCTCTGCTTCCCCACAGTTGCTCTGTGTTCCTTTTGTGCTGCTAATTTGTCCCTTAGTTGTTCTTCAGCCTAATTGTGTGATGAAGCAGGGCTGAGCTGTTAGTGTTTGGGATGTGAGGGGTAAAAGGGAGGGTAATTTGCAAGCTCTCTGATACCAGAGATGCGAAAAAGCATCTTGCATAAATCAGATCTGGTCACTGGTCTGTGTACTGTGGTGTGAAACTTGTACATCCTCACGAGCCCAGGGGTGGAGACCTTGTGCCCTAGCCCAGGGATGCTGACCGTGGGCCCATGCCCAGGGCAGGAACTGCCCCGTAGCTGCGGAGCCGACTGCGCTTTGCACCCCTGAGAGCTGCTGTTAGGTCAATGTAAACCCAGATCCTTCCAGTGAGCGTAATTATGCAAATGTCGCCCTTGCTATTAGCACTTTTACCCTAATAGCTGTAGCATATATTTTACAAATGAAGCGACTGTCACATTTCATTATGCTCCTTGCTGACCCATTGCTTTGGAGATGCTGTTGTCACTGGCAGGGGCAGGCTGTCCCCCTGCTGCTGGGCACTTTCCCACCATCTGAGGGACCCGACCCAGCACAGCCCAGCTCCTCCAGAGCCCCATGAAATCCACGGACAGTCCTCTCGGTGTTTATGAGAGTTGGGGCTGCCCCCAAGTGTTTTGTTCCCCCTCTTCCATTTGCCTGCGAATGGCACTTGTTCTCACTGAACTCCAGCAGCCTGGTTTCTTTTTTGGAGCTTTTTTTTTTTTTTTTTTTTTTCCATGGGACATTTAATTATTAAACCAGGAAACAATGAGTGTTTTGGGAAAGGTGTGGGGAAGTGGAGCAGGTGACTGAGATTCATGGGGTTGGCATTAGCCTAGAACTGCTTCAGTTAGCTGCGGGCTTGACCATTAACTCAGTGACCAGGTGTGGGGCTTTTAAACCATGCTTGTGTGAAAAATAAATAATAAAATCCTGGGTTGTGCTGTTCTTCGCCTCCCTCAGTGGAGTTGGGCTACTGGAGGCTTTTTGGGGACCTGGGCAGGGCTGTCAGGAGGGGAGACATGACCAAGCTTCAGGTCTAATTCATGAGTGAGTCTGGGGCAGCCAAGCCTGTGTGGGACTGCAGGGACTTCCCTGGGGCTCTGTAAGTGCTCCCCGGCTCAACCAGTGTAGTTTTCACTTTAAACCCACATAAACCCTCTGGATGTGTACTCAACCTTACTCTGATTCAGCTTAGCTTGCTAACCAACTCTACCAAGAGCTAATCTGTTTAAATGCGTCTGCAGTTGGATTCTGCATCGGTTCGATGGGGTCGATTTAGAATTGATTCCCTGAAGCCATTTCGGGGCTTCCCCTGCCGACAGCTCGGGGAAGCACTGAGCACCAGCCGGGCACCGACCCCGCCGTACCACAGGGTCTTCACTGCTGCCTCGGTGCCTGTGCTCATAAATCAGGAGGTAGAAATGGAAGGAAACCAAAAAAAGAAACCGGGGTGAATAACAGTCCTTTTCATGAATCCAGGCTGCTGTTGAAAAGCACATCAAGCTGTTGGTAGATAAATATTTTTCTGCAGTCAAGAACAGAGAAGCATGTAACGTTTCAATTACCAGTGTTCATATTTAAATGTAAATAAGTGGCTTCTTTACTCTATAATTCAACAAACCTTATAATTATGATCTTATTATGATATTTTCATAGCACTTGCAGCAACATATGGCACTTCAATAAGCAAGCAAGGCAAGAAATGGAATTAAGACTTTCTGTGATGTTTGTTTGTGTATTCGTGGCTCTGTTATAACCCCTTTGTGTTTTAAATACCTCATTTCTTAATTTAGCAGTTTATATAATTGGAATGAATTTACAAGGAACAAGCCCGAGCCTTGTGGTTTGGTTTCCGTGCACATCCTCGATCTGATGCAGGAGTTTTCTGCTGACAAACCCAACTCCAGGCAACTCGATAACGGCAAAGAGCATTGCTGAAGCTAAATGATCATTAAGGACTGCACAGGTCAGTGCCTTATTAGTGCAAATTATTTTAGCTCTTGCAAGTGCTGCTGTTGAGAGCGCCGTGCTGATCAGGTTTCAGACTGATGGGTGCTGAGGCTATCAAACATCCATTTGGCTTGTAATGGCTCTGGTACCTGTGGCTCGATTCGCGAGGCATGTGCAATGGCAAGCCTTGAGCTGCAGGCAGTGCTCGGGCCCTGACCTGGCTCCTCTCAGTAGGAATTTCATCCTCAGTGCTCAGTGAGGCAGCTCCAGGCTCAATGCTCACCGGGCGCACCGACCCATGGGGGAGTCTGTGATATTTCCAGGGCTTGCTCCTTCCCTTCCTGGATTGCCCAGGTGCGTGGGGATGGCAGGGCCCCCAGGCGAGGGACAGCCACCAGGCAGGGTTTCAGGTTCCTGCTGTACCTCGGGTTTGTGCTGCCGGGGTTCTGGGGGCTTCTCAACACTGCACCCATTTTGGTTGCTGTTGGGCAAGGATCCGGGGTTTGCGTTGTGAGTGAATGGATGGATAGAGAGGGAGGGAGTCCAGGCAGACCTTAAAGGTAGCACAGCTGCAATGAGGCTTATATCCCAGGCTGTAAGTGATTGGGGTGGTAAAACAAAACACTCCCAGAGCCTCCCCAAGTCCCTGCTCCATAATATACACCCTAAAGTTGCATTGAGTGTTATGGCTGAAAGCAATTCATCATTCACACTGAATTTTAGGTGTAGCCACCTTCTTGCACTGAGCTAACACTCAGTTTATTCACCTTCTGCTCCGTATTCTGTAATAGTCTCCAGGAATAAATCAATGTCACTGCCTGAAACCTTGAGGGCAGTTTGTGTCCGTGTGGCCCTTGATTTTTTGGGGGAGGACAGCTGAGGCTTTTGCACGGGTCCCTCCCTGCGAGGCGCGGGGCCCTGCAAAGTGCCCGCCCAAGGAAACGGGCTCTGCAGTTGCTGTTGTTTGTGTCAAGGCGAGTGTTGTACACAATATATGAAGTGTAGTGTAAATAATTTAACTAGCCTTTGAACATGGAAATAGCAACATGATAAAATAGCAAAACATAACAGGTTCCCAGCCAAACACATCACTGACTAGTTAGCCTAGCTTAAACAAACAATTTTTTTTTTTTTTTTTTTTACTCTGGCGCAACTGATTTAAATGCGAGGAAAGGGCTGCAGAAAGCTGTGTTTGCAGATTAACAGCATGCTGGTTACTGGCAGCTGCAATAACTTCCCCACTGACAGCTGCTCTGGGAGCTGGTGCCCAGGAGAGTTGCTGGGTACCCCAGGGCCCTGCTCCACCCGGGGGGGGTTTGGGAAGCTCCCAGGTCGTGCTGGTGGCCGGGGTGGCCCCACTGCCCTCGAGCTGCTCCAGGTCTGCTCTTCCACGTGCTCCACTTAGTGATGTGCAAGATTTAGGGAAAAACATGTTTTCTCAAAACATCCAGAATTAATTTTTATACCCGAGTAATATTGCTCCAGACAAGTGAGCTGTGGTTGTGCTGCGGTCTCTACCTCTGTTTCCATCACGTGGAAAGCTGAATTAAAAAAACCTCTGTGCTGTCATACCAAGGGATTTTGAAATGAGAACCCCATTTCTGAGCGAACCCGTGGGTCTGACACTTGAGTTTGTCCCCACCAGAGTGGAGAGGTGAGTAGTTACATGCACGGAAAAGAGGAGCTCCTCTTCTGATCCAGAGGTGCACGGGTTTAAACCCCTGCTGAGCGCTCCTCTATTGAATATCTCTTGCTCGAGTTGTTGCCAGCTTTCCTTGTGTATTATCCTAAAAGAGGCCTGAGGCACAAGATTATCTTTTCTTGCACATCTTATTTTAGGCATCATCAGCAGCATGTAACAGAGGCAAGTGTGCTATTGGAACTATCAATAAAACATAGTTTGTATGTTAAATTAGTAATCATGAAAAAAGCTCCCAAGGTTTTTATGGCTTGCACTTTTTTCAATTATCAGAAAGCCAGTAGGAAATCCTTCCGTGGGGTTCAGTGCGATTCCCTATTCTGAAAAACTCTGTAGTATCTTTCCTTACGAAGCAGAATTTTCTGGGATGTTGCGTAAAAATTGGGGAGACTTTAAAAAAAAAAAAAAAAAAGATGCTTTGGGTAAATTAGCTGTACCTTTCTTTTTAAAATTTATTTTAATGCTTTGGGGCTCATTTTTTTAACTTGTGAGAAGCTCAGGCTAGAAACTTAATTAGTTTGGTTTGGCTGAGCCTACTGGGGATGTCTGGGTATATTTTGGAGGGAAATATGAGGGTTAAAGACCTGTTTTGGTGTGTGAAAATTTATTGTTTATAAGTTAAATGGTTATAAATGGAAATAGAGTTGTTCCTGGCTCAGTCTGCTGGAACTAAATGAGCCAAGGGAGAAGGAGGTGCACAGGAGAGGCACCTGGGGTAGATGGAAAGCAAGAGATGGCACCAAGGCCTGCTCCTCCCACACCTTCGTGCCTCAGGCCCACTTCAGGAGCGTTTGGTATGATATTTAAGCAGCCTTGAAGCTGCATTGATTTCCATAGCACAGTGGTAGGGCTGTGCAGCATCCTCCCAGCTGGCCCCGGCTATGTGTGGTGGGATGGGTGCTCTGGCACCTGTGCTACCTGTGTGGGGTGTGAAGCCCAGCTGTGGGCATGGTTATTTTGGGGTGTGGTTGGTGTCTTCTCACCTCTGCCTGCTTTGCTGCTGCAGGGCTGCTACAGACCCTGTGAGGAAATGACAAATGCATCAACAGGGGCTGGGGATGACTGGATGACTACAGGTACTTGATTCCACGCCAACTCCAGGTCTGATCAGGGCATCTGGGGCAGCAGGTGTATGGTTTTGTTGTGGGCACATCTTTGCCTCACCTCCCGTGTAGTACCAGGTATCAGAAATGCCATGGGGAGTGAGTCCGGGGGCAGCCTGGCTGGCCCTGCTGCTCACAGCAGGCTTGGGGGGGAATGAGGGCAATGGGAAGGAGCAGCTAAACCTCACCGGGTACTTGGGATGAGCTCTTCCACCTTGTATTGACCAGTGTGGCCTTGTGTAACTGGTCAGCAGGAGCAGCTGACTGCTACGGAGGAAACTTCAGGCATCGTATTGATTCGGCCCAGGATCTTATCTGTGTATTTATTTGCCGGCAGAGAGGTACAGAAATACTAGTGCTCTGTTTTAATACAACCTCAGCTGTTTGCTGATCAGCAGTGACTATTTAAATTGACCAATCTACCTCACCCTGGCTGGAGATCAAGGGATCAGCACTTAATTTCATTCCTTGAATAAAGATTTTTATATGTATATATATCTCCACATGGAAATATCAGAACATGAAAGGTTAAATCAATATGGAGTTTTACATTGCTTAAAGGGCATTTGCATCAAAGCAGCCATGAATGCAATTCACTTGTTTAATGAATTTTTTATGCTTATTTAATGAATTTCACAAAGGTTTGGTGTTTTTCATAAAATGGATAAGGACTTCCAGTTTTATGAAATAATAAAAATGGAACTGAAGTTATGAAATGAGCAATCTCATTAGTTAGGCATGATATATTCATATGAAAGTGTACATGTTTCTGAATTATTGCAAGCAGCTCTATTGCTTGAGCTGTAACTCGTTATAATAGTATTGCAAATATGCCTTTAGTTAAGATATCAAAAAGTGACAGAAAGAAATTAGATTTTGATTGCTAATAATGATTTAATTAATACTTATTGTATTTAGCATACTATAGATGCGCTCTTTCTTTAGAAACTGCGTGCTTGTATTCTTCAGTGGGAGATATTTGGTGAAATACAGTACTATTCCTACCCCTTTTTTTTTTTTTTTAAATGAGACTTCTACCTGGTGTTTGTGTGTGTTGAGCCTTACCCTCTGTTTTCTTATGCTGATGAACAGAGGAAAATATTGCAGTGGCCTGCCAGGAGTCAGGACGAGCCTGACCGTGCGCCTCTCCCTGCTGCTTCTGTAACTCCGTGTGCCCTTGGGGTTGTGTGACCTTGTCTAGAAGTTCTCCCAGCCTGATGACGCTTCAGGGGTAAGAGGAGATGATATGACCACCTGATCTAAGTCACTTTTCATGGTCTGGGTGGTGGTGCTTGCAGGTGGGATGGTGTGCTCCTCTCCAGCAGGAGTGGCGGTGAGGCTGGTGCTTGCCCTCCTGTTTGGAGGGGATGGGTGGACGGAGTTGTCCTGTCTTGTTAAACTTGCATTTGGAAGTTGCTGTCCTTGTTTCAAGTGCATTGTGTTACCTTTGAGCTCAGCACGCTGCTCATGGGCACCAAATCAGGAGCTGATGTGTTGCTGTGTGACCGATGCCCACCGATCCCATGTCTCTCTGCTGTCTCCTGCTGGGTCCCAGCACCCTGGGAAGGAGATGTCCCCGGGCGCATTAACCAGCCCAGGAAGCTTCACTGAGCTAGGGCTGTGGGTGATACCCCAGCGTTTCCTCCATCCCTCCCTGCTGTTAGCCAAACCTTTTCCTTTCCTTTCCGACCTTTTGGCATGATGTGTGACCACCCTACGCAAAACAGTTGCTGTGGTGTGCCAGGTCCCGTTGCCCTGGCCCTACTGTTTGCAGCCCTCAAGCTCTGCCAAGGCAGCAGGCAGCAATAAGAGATAAAGCAGGACTTCCAAAATTAATGACCTCACCTTATGAGTCCAGCAGGGTGGATGCCTAATGAGCAATCTCCTTAAGTGGATGCATTAAGGCACAACAGGGGAGGGAGAGAGGTAAGATAATGGTCCATCAGCAGCGCTGGTTAGAAGAAAAGGAGTGAGATGCTTTTTCTCCTACGAGGTGGTGTTATCCTACTCTTTGGCATGCTTTGAAGCTTTCTTATGATTGTGCAATCAGCCAGATAGATACTTACAGGGGAAAAGAGCAGCCTTTGCATCCAGCCCAGCTCCATCACCAACGGCAGGATGTAAGAGTGGGGCTGTCCATGAGTGGCTCAATGGCATTTGGCCCCCGAAGGCACTGTTAGAAAAGCAGAAGGGGCAGGGCAGCCTTAAGGAACTCCCCAAACCACGCAGCAAAGCTGTCCTTGGGGCAGGGTCGGTGCCGAGGGCTCCTGAGGCATGGAAGTGGCTTGAGGGATGGTTTGGAGGGGGCTTCAGGAGCTGGCCTGGGGCTGAGCCAGCCTAATTACAGAGCACCCATTGTGGGCAGCAGGAGCCGGGAGATGCAGAGCGTTGGACCTGATTTAATAACCAGCCGGTATTTAATTTGTGGTGTGAAATAACATCTCTTATTATATCTAACATAAATATTTACTTGAGAGATTCGACTAAAACAACATTGCTTGCCTTCAAAGACTATCAGTTTCTAATCCACAGCTGACAAAGAAAGCTTTGAGTGCTTAAATTCATTTCTAGAAATTAAATTACAATTTTCAACACTAAAGCTTCTGTGATTCCAGACACTTTTCCTTTCCTTTTATTGTGTTTGACAGCAACTAGACTCTCAAGGTAAGTGGTGGAGCGTAGTCCTATGTAAATGGAAAACATAAAATGAAAACTGGGGGGAAGAAAAACATTTAAAGTAGGAAATTAGACCAGTTATTGAGTTCCACACTATGGTTAATGAGTGTGCAGAAAGAAAACATCTTCTTGGCCTAGTGAGCTGGAGCATTACAACTGTTGCAACACTTCTTCTGTTTTTGGAAGGAAATAAGTAATAACCTCGACACATGGGAAGTCTTCAGTTTGCATTTTTTAATGCCTCAGGGGAGTGCAGTGTTTCTGGTTTAAAATCTGTTAAAATTTTCTTTAAAAGACAGGTTTTGTTCTGAAACCAAAACAGAAATTAACATATTAAGCATATATGTAGGTCAGGAGTGTATGGGAGAGGGCTCGGCTGCTCCGCCAGGACATGCTTTTTTCAGAATTGCCCGGCTGAGGTTAAGGACTGAGAGGAAAGACTGAAAATTACTGTCCCTTGCTGAAACATTCAGCGTGCTCAGGATTTGAGCTGTGCTGCCCAGGTGTAATTAACAGCAGGCTGTAATTATGGAGCTGGGGGCTGCTGTGGGGCAGCACTGCCCGGTGAGACCTTGCTGTGCTCTGGCTGCAGCTCCTACGTGTCCTCCAGCAGCGAGCTTCAGCATCATCTTTGGGGGCCTGCAGCATCCCGTTCCAAGCCCCTTGCCCGCACTGATAAGCTGATGATAAGCCAATGCCCCCACCTTTACCTGGCCCTTTCCCCCATAGGGCTTGTAGGGAAATATCCAAGCTAAGCTGTGCCGAGCTGAGCCCAGCTGAGAATCACTTGTTTAAGGTACGTAGCAGAACGTGGTGTTGTTGAAAGGTATCAAACTGGATACAGCCAAGATATTGGGCTGTTTGGCCTGAATTCGTGAATGTTGCTTCTCACCTGGGTGAATTAGGGCTGGGGATGCTGCTAACAGGGCTGTGCAGCTCCTCAAGTGCTGTAGTGAGCTCTGTATGAGGTGCTACATGTGTCTGTGTGCTGCAGCATCGCGCAGTTCAGCAATACTCCTGTATGCTTCACATGCACTATTTAAATCCCCTTCAAGCGAAGGTTGAGGTATTTTCCTTTAAATTCATCTCCTGATGCTGTTACTGAGCTCGCTCCTGAAAGGCGTGAGCAAGGTGATCAATACTTTATCTTTTCCAGGCTAATAAGTTCATTATTATTGACACGGTGTGGCTGGCTTCCTTCAGTCTGAAAAATGGATGTCCTGAGCAGAAGTAATTGGGGGATCTTTTAATGATGCTTTCATCAGGAAATATCTCGGGGCCAGGCTGGAGTTTATGGTCAGAACTGCAGAGGGGATGGCCAAGCTCTGCTGGGGACAGATGGTGGTGGAGGGGGTGAGGCTCTTGTTGCAGTCCCTGCCCCAGGCTGTGAGCACAGTGAGGGGCTCCTGTGCCCGCATCCCTTCCCTTCTCTCCATCCTTCTGGCCAGAAATTTCACCTGGGTCCTGAAGCTGAACTCCTGAAGAGCTGCAGCATTCTGCAAAGCAGCCAGCTGGTGCTGAGCTGACATTAAAGCCCCTGTCCTCTCTCTCCACAAGTTGTTCTGTTGATGTCTTTCACCCTGTGCAGCGTTGGTGCTGCTTTGTGCTGCCCCGAGCAGTCGGTTTGCGCGCTGCCCTTGCTGCCTCCCAAGCCCGAGAGCTGCTCTCAGACTGCTGCTATCTTTTTTGTTTCCCTGAGTTGTGGAGCTTAATTTCAAGTGCTTTGAATCTGGACCAAGATTAAATAATTTGGGTCAGGGCATGGTCTCAGATGCCCTTCAGGAAAAAGAGTCAGTGGTTAACCTCATCAGCTCCTGCAATTCCCCCAAATTCAGCTGAAGCAGCACTTCTCCCCGAGAAGGAAACCTGAAGCCTAATAACACGCATCCTGATTTTTTTGACTGCATTTGGGAATAGTTCTGTCTCAGGTGATCCAGACCCATTACTTTTGCTGATTTAAATAGCAGTATGTGTGCAGGTTTCGGAACTAAATGGTAAAAATTAAAGCAAACAAAACCTTACTGGTCCTCAATGAGGCTTGGTTTTTATTTTTATGTACATAATACATACGTACACTCTTCAATGCTTCCAGAACTCAGAGCCTTCCCCAGGTGGGACTCTTTCAGGCTTGTCCTCTGCATGGCCCAGTGCTGCTCTATTTGGTCAGCTCCCTGTCCTTACGATGTGGGTGGGACAGCCCCAGAGGCACAGGAGGGACCGGGCACCTTCTCTTTGTGTCTTGGGAGTTCTTCCTCATCTCAGGACTTCTCATATCACTGTGTATGCATGTTATGAAGCAAGCCATGGGAAAAGGGCACAAAGCAGCTTGTTTGGGGAGGCTGGAGTGGGCTGGGGTTGTGGTGTAACCGTGTCACTGGCAGAGAGCAGCTCTCTGCTTCCTTGGTGTCGTAGCCCCTTGAGAGATGCTTTATCCATGTGCAGTGACGGGCTCCTGGTTGCATCCAGTGCCTGCGAGAGGAAAAGAGCCTGGTGGGGCCCCAGATGTCAACCCCTGGGCTGCTGCATACTGCTCTGCTTGGGGGAGAGGCCAGGCGTTTGCAATGTTAGAATGTAAAAGGTAAAAGCACTTGGTTGTCACATGCCATTAGCTGTTCAAAGCGTGACATCTCAGGAAACACTTCATCGTAATCCTCCAAATGAAGAAATCTGAAGTGAGCCTCAAGCTGGTTGTTCGGTTTGGGTATCGCCTTACAGGGTCACATCATGCGCTCGGAGTTGTACCGATGCTCAAATTGGTTTAAACTGCAGGCAGACAGCTCAAGTCCTGAAAAATCAGCTTTCATATTTTCTTTACTTTTTTTTTTATTTGCAAGTAAAACTGAGGAGCAATGCCTAGGTGATGAAGCTTGTCCAGATTCTGCTCCAGCTGATTTCCCTGAGACGCCTTTTCTCAACAGCACAGTTAGTTCAGCTTTATCAAGTGAGTTTGTTTTCCTCTTCCTGCAGCCAGAAGAGTACCGGGAAAAGCTGTGTCCAGAGTCTGCACTGGCTGCAGTGGCTCCTGCTGCTGCACCTAGCTGTATTGTGCTCCAGGAGGAAAGCTTGGGCCCGAGATGCTGTGTAAGGCAGAGAGTTGTTCCAGGGCGCTGGGCTTTGTTCCTGAGCAGTATTTCGGTGTTCTCACTCTGTTACATGGCGCAGCACCAGGGGCGTTTGCTATGTGAGGACTGGCAGCCATGGCTCACCGAGGCAGCCAGTGAAAACAGCTCTGCGGCCATCCTGATATCAAGCTGCTCTCGTTCTCCGTTAGCAGAACAGAAATTACATGGTGTTGTGTCAAGCAAAGTTTATTCTACTGCGATGCTCAAAGGCCCCGTTAAGCTGTCAGATTGGTCTGCTCTGTCCCTGATCTTGCTCTGCCAAAATTTAACATGGTTTCAGTTCTCAAAGCCAAACCCTTCCAGACTGACCTCTGTCTCCACCCAGGTTAATGCCCTTCAGAAGGATTTTTGTTACTTCAAGATGTCATGATTGTCTCTCTGGGAGTGAGGGACTTGTTTTTCATCTTTTTTAGCAGTATGGTCCATACGAGTCCCCGTGGACCTCCAGGGCATTATTTTGCCCCGAATTCTGTCAGGAGGGGTGTACGTGGCTGCTGGGCTGTAAGGGGCAGCTGCTGTGCTGCCCAGCTGATGTGACTCGGACTAAATCCAAGGCTGGGTGAGAGTCCTCGTGCAGATCAATTCATAGGAGTCTTTGTAAGTTATGCATGGGTACTAGTGGACCTGGCAGTGATTTTAATGGTGGTAATGAGGAATGCAAGATAACTGGTCATCAGGAACAGCTCTTTTTTTTGAGGTCTGTACAGCTGAGTATCGCTTCTACTCCTAATAGTAATTCTACTGCTTTTGAAGAGGAAAAACACTGCAATTCCATCACAGATGGAATCAGGCTCACTTTTGATTCACTTTCATGACACCTCTAATTTTTTCCCCAGTACCATTACTGACGTGTGCTTGTTAGATTGCTTCCCACACTGCCCTGAGTGGCTGTGGTCTGCCCTTTCCTCGGAGAGCCCCCCGGTCGTGACCCCAGCCCAAACCAGGTTTCCGTGTCAGCAGATGTGTCGCCAGCTAGCGTACTGTAGGTTTTCCTCATCTGGCTCCTCCTTTGCTCATGCTGCAGCATCCTGCTGGGGCTGAGCCTCTGCGGGCCATCCCTGTGAGATGGAGCCCCCCTTAAAAAGGGGGGAGAGGGGAAGCAGTTGTCTTACAGTACCCGTGGCAGTGCTAAGTGGTGTGTAATGGATGGCACCGCCAGGCATCTGCTTCTGCTTGCTTCACTATTAGAGACCAAGGGATGGGCAAAGGGATGAAGACAAACATGAGCTGTTAAGACGTTTGCCTTAAATTTGTCAATCCCTTGTATAACATCTGCATGTCGTTTTGCTTCCTTCCCTGCCACTTTAGAGAGCGCCGATCAGTGAGGAGCAGAGAGCTCGGTTCATAAAGCAGCGCTTCTGGAAGCTGCGCGCGGCTGGGGAATGTGCTGCTGGTGGATTTGTTCCACGAAATGCAGGGGAAGGATTCATGAGTACATAAAATAACAGCCTAATCAAAGAAATAAACAAGAACAAGTCTGTAATCTTCACAAAATTGGGGGAAAAAAGTGCTTCTGATGGACTTGCTCCTACTGTTTTCTTTGTAGCTGTTTCCAGAGCTCAGACCATCTGTTCCTTGTTGTAGGTTGTTAAGTGAAATGTGCTGCCAATACAAATAGCTCCGCTTGATGTTTGTTTGCATAAATTGTTTTGAAAGCTTCATGACGAATTTTAAGGATTACTTACAGGGGTAGGACTCTGTGGAGGAGGAAATATAAATTTGATGATGCATGTTGGAATCCATTAATTTGTTTGGAATTTATTATGAAAGAGAACATCCTATGCAATTGTTGACGGGGGCAGGGAAACAATTTCATCTTGAGCCCAGAAGGTTGTGGGGACGGTATGCTAACTTTGCCACATCACAGTAAACGTGATCAGTCTGCTCATGTGTCTTTCTGAGCTGAGTTGCCTTTACTTACCCAACTAAGCTCTTCTCAGTGTTTCCTCCTCGCAAGGCTCCTGAGCAGTGATATCTGGGTTTTGTCTGGTTTGGCAGTGTGGGAGCTGGTTTTCTGAGCTGTCTGGATATTGGGCAGTTCTGTGGGGCTTGCCATGAGTGCCAAAGTGATGCAGGCGGAGGGGAGGTACACCTACTCTATGGCTTATTGCAGCTTCTGGGCTCACCTGGTGTCTGCAGCACTGTTGTGCCACAAGCCTACAGCACATGGGGCGATGATCCCTTCTCCCAAAGCTGCTGATCTCAAGACTGGCAGAAGGTGAGGGATGAAAGGCACATAAGGCAAGATAGAGGACTTGATCCAAGCCACCCAAGTTGGTGGCAAAGCTTGCTCAGCCAGGCTCCATCCTGGCCCATGTGCATGGCCATGGATGTGATGGTGCTGCCTGGCTGGGAGCTGTCTGCAGAAGCTCCTTGCTCTTCTTTTCCCCCTTCAAGACTCAATTTTGGTGGGTTATCTTTGGCCTTGCTGTTGGGAAGCGCTGACTAGTTGGAAATCAGTTTCCTTCCCATTGGACCTCTGGATGTGGATTCTGAGTGCCTGGGCAGTCAGATGTTCCTCTGGTCCCTGTGAGCAGTCAGATGTTCCTCTGGTCTCTATGAAACTACACGGAAACCGCAACCGCACATGCGTGCTCCTTTGCTGCTCATCACAGCTTCGCAGTGGTAATTCTCTGGTTTTAAGTGAATTGACCTGGCTGCTTTCATCTTCAGGTAATGCAGCCCCAGTTTATAATTCAGACCAGGAGCTTATGGAGATTTAGAAAGAGGCCCAGAGCTTTGCTTTACTGTGCCAGTTAAAGCATTTATACTGATGACAGTTAAATTGTTGAGGGCTCTGTTATTCATTTACATCACAGACACTAAGGTCCTCTGACGACCTACTGCAAATGTAAGCCAGATGTACCTAAACATATCTATTGTACGTTTTACTTCATTTCAAACACTTCTCCTGACTTTCAACTCAAACCTTCTGTCTGTCTTGTCATGCTACAGTGTTTAATGATATTTTATTGCATTAGTTCACAAAACCCTTGAGTTTTTCAGTTGTCCTAAGCTAATGGACTGGATCTGTACCCATTTGCTAATACAAGATCTTTTTTAGTAGGTAGCAGAGCTATTAAACATAAATCAAGGTTTCCGATAAAATATTAGGTTTCTGCTGCATCTTACAAAAGGATAGTGTGCAGTTTTACCTGATTATTATATCTTACAAGCTATAGTTAAAGCTTGTTTGGGGATTTACTGCATTCCATACCCAGTAATTTCATACAAATCCATAATGATTATTTTGTATGTTCCTTTCATTTAGCTCATAAAAGAAACCACATAGTTTGCTAGCTGCAGAAACAAGAGCCATCCCCTATTATTTCCTCTGGAAGGATGCATTAAGAACCGGTGTTCTTAAAGGTATTTCTTCGTTGCTTAACCTGTGTAACAAAAAAAGAATCAAGCAGGCAGTAAGGAGATATCCTGCCTTGAGACACAGCCTGCCTGGTTTGCTACACTTTGGTAGCATTATAAAGCAACACTTTGGTAGCGTTATAATTTCTGTTCTTCTGAAAAATAGGTTAAAATAGCATAAACTTAAGGGAGATTTATAAATCTTCTCATACCTTTGGGAATGAAATGAACAGGTGTTTCCTATTCACCTTTGGAGCTGGGTCCCTGCCTTTTGGTAGAAAAAGGTTGCTGCTTTGGCATGGTCTCTGGTCCCAGCTGCACAAAGCACTGGAGCAGGGACTTGCCCCACTGCTGTTCTTGGTGCATCCCTCCCCAGCCAGGGTGTCTCCACTCCCTGCTGCTATTTTTAAGTACATGCTCAAGTCCTTCTGAAGCAAATGTGATTGTGGTTAGGCCATCCCGAAGTAGTGCTCTCAATAGGGAGACACTGACAGATGCTCGTGGTGCACACGCTGAGTAGGATGTAAAGGATAATTGCACCTTTTTTTTTTTTTTTTATTAGAGCAAGCTAAGAAATATGCATCACAACTTGGTATCATTTATACTGGTGTAAATCTGGAGGAACTTTGCAAAAGCCTTTTTAGAGCTGGTTTATAACCACCTAATGTAAAACAGCACAGCATGGCTTGTTTCTTGGCCAGAAGGTCAATGCAGTTGACTGGAGCTGCTTGGGAATTTCTGATAAAAGGCTTACTTGGAAACGCTGTTGTGATGAAGCGGTTTTAATGGGAATATCCATTTTAATGGATACTTGAAGTAGTCTCAAGGCTGTCCCCTGGGGTGTGGGAGTCCCAGGTTCAAGTTCTCTCAGTGGGACTCTGACAGGTCAGGCTTGTGGTTGGGCTTGTGGTTATGATGGGGTGAACGCGCCACATCAGGGATGGAAGGATGACATGTTCTGAAGCTTTGTACTGGAATGCAATGTGGAGTGAAAACCAACTTGGAAACCTCAAACATTTCCTTGTGAAACAGGGTTGTTGTTTTGTAGCTTGCAGTACAACTGTTTTATTTCTTCAGGCTTCAGTTTCCTTGGATTCAGAGGCAGTGTTCCCAGCACTACCTCCTGCAGTCACTCACTGCTGCCGATCTGCTGTGCTCCTGAACAAAGCAGAACATGAAAATGGGAACTCCAGAAAGTTCATCTCTTGGGCTGTTACAAAGGAGCAGGGAGATGATCACGCTTTACTGTAGGTTTTACAGAGCCGTTTCACAGCCCAAGTTAGGTCTGATGTTTGCATTTAAGTAGGTTTTTATTGAGCAAGCTTGCAAACACATCTATGTGGTGGTTGGAGTCAGGCTAGTGATATCAGATGCCTTTATACTAGGTGATAACATGAGTGACCTTAGGCTCCGTTTCTCCAAAGAAAAACAATGTTAATTGTTGACTGTACATTATCATTTAAAATACAATGCTGTCCAAACACAGGAGACATGTCATCCTCTATCAATGAGAAAACAGAAGTGAGCAATGGTTGCTGTGTTTGCTAATCAGTGGATAGAAGTGGTTTTTCTTTCAACATTTCCTCAACCAAAAAAAAACCCCACATCTAAGCTTCACAAGTAAACCACTAGAAATAACACGGCTAGAAATGTGATCGTCTTAATGAGAATTTAGAAGACAGAATAAGTATTGTAGCTCGAGGTCACTCGGGCTGCCACTGAAGTGTGATGCTGCCTGTGCAGTGAAGCTCAGTTTGTGATCCAAGGCATCTCCAGCTGGTGGACTGCTGGGGTGTTCCTCTCCGAGGAGATGCTGACTTGGGGTCCATTTCCTTGGCTCTGGGGATGCCCCCAGCTCTCCACTGGATGTCAGTGTTCCCCAGGAATGCAGCTGCTGGAGCACTTATCTGGCAGTAAAAAAAAAAAAAAAAAAAAAGGGAAAGGGGGGAAGTCAAAAAAAAATAAAGACCAAAACAACTTTGACTCTTAAGAAAAGTAGTTTAGAAAGGACAGTCTAGTGACAGTTCAAATCAGCCTTAATTATTACACAAGCCTCGGCAGAAAGATTGTTTGCAGTAAAAGGCATCTTACGGGACTTCCGGGCTCACATGCCAAAGGTTGGATTTAGTTTCAGAAAAAACAAATGAACATTCTTCACTCATCTCCCCACAGCCCTGATATTTTGATATGCCGCAGAGTAAGTGACTCTGTTTTTGTCTCTGACAGTTTTTTCTTTTTTTTCAATAGCCACAAGAAAATATTTTTTCAAATCAGTGAAAGCATGAGCGTGTCACTAAATGATTGATTGCTTGCTGGGTTTCAGCCTTTGATAATTAGGCTCAACACAATGTCTCCTCTTCACTAGAGAATGGTATTGTGCCAGACTCAAACAACACATGAAAAATTGAAATCAGAAAATAAAAACCTTTTAAAAACCAACTGCTGCCATCTGTTGCATGGTTCAGAAGGGAAAGCAACAGTGGGAGAGGCACAGAGGGTTGGCAAACAGCAGGAGGAGTGGGGAGCTCCTCCATGGCCTCCTCCTTCCCAGCTCACAGAAGGGCCTCCATGTGAAGCTCTTGTATCTTGGTCCTTGTTTTTTTCCTCTGTAAGTGAAACAGAATCATAAAGGGGGAATTTCAATGGGATTTTGCTGAACAACCAAGTGGGATTTGTAGCACATGTCCAGCTTCAGCTTTCCAGATTCTAGCTGTGAACATGTTGAGTGGGAAGATGCAGGCCTGCAGCGTAGTGAGAACACGTTGCCTCTCAGCAATTCTTCTACATCAGAAGAAGCCCAGGAGATGTTTCTGGCCTTGGTATGGTGTATATTTGAGCCCTCTTCCCAGTTCAAAACATGGCCCCCACTCCTGAAGTACATCTTCATCCCAGACTTGCTTAGCGATGTTAATGAGCCTGCTCTTTGCCAGCAAAACAGACTTCTCCCAGGCTGTAGAGTGGTTAGCTTCTCCTTGTCCACAAGACAAGCTGAGCCCTGAGCCTGGTAGCCACATCAGATTGAAGAAAGGCTTTCTGGATGACATTGGGCAAACCTGGCCAAAATTGGCTTGTGGACACAGTGGAGACTGCTTCTCAGATTGGCTTACAGTAAGCCATGTCTTCAGCCAAAAGCAGCAGCAAGATGCACTTGTTAGGAGCTCTGTAACCTCTGAGCTCCTGGAAAGCTGAACCAGAGGGCTGAGCGATAAACCCTTCTGAAATTTGGTTACTTTACTTCTGGTTGTTAGTGCTATCCAAGTAAGCTCCTGCCTTGTCTTCCATAAGCTCCCATGAACTGCCATGTAAAAAGCTAAATATTTGCTTTGGTTTTGGCTCCAACTTTGTGTTGCATTGCATTTCACTGCCTCAACTGTCATAATATAGTGGGTCAAGAGTTAAGATATTTCATGTCTCAAAGGCAGGCGAACAAAACTGTGAAAATAGGTTACTGTTGAGCTGTTTTTTTTTCTAGTGAATGTAAACAACTGGTGCCCATGTGACTATGGTGAATTTTAGCAGAGGCCTCGGTGCTAAAAGTAGGGTTGTAGAGCACCCGGTGGAGTCACAGCCTGAGCCATTCTGAGTTGCAGCAGGAGGACTGGACCTTGTGATGTTTAGGTAGGATGCAAAGTTATTTGGTTTGCTCTTCTTAGGCTTCTAGATTAAATTATCATCTGCAAGTGAGTAACAGCAAACAGAATAAATATAGCAAGAGGGATACTTCCCTGTAGCTTTACAGTGGATCGTCTGACACTTAAGGCAGCTTTTGCAGATTGCTAAAATATTTTGTGAATTGGATGCAGCTGCGGGAGCTGCTTGATACGGAGCTGAAAGCTGACCTATCCTGCAGGGCCCGTATGCTTGTGGTCAAACATGCTGAGAGGCTCCTTGCTCCCCCCAGCTCATCTGAGGTGTTGATACCTGTAAAGCTCTGAATGTGCCAGACCTTAAGGAAAATAAACCTGGAGAGCTCGGCTGCCTCCGCTCAACTGCAGTAATGAGCTGAAGGCTCCAACCCGGGGAGGAGCAGCGCGCTGCGGCCTGCCCTGCTGGGGTGGATGCAGCACGCGGCCTGCCGAGAGGCCAGGCCCCCAAATTCCCTGCCAACTTGCAGCGGTGGGAAAGCAGCGTCTGGGCTGCTAATTTGGTTATGGGATTCTTTGTAAAATGTAATCTTTGCCATTCGTTCCTACAATGTGTTTTCTTTCCTCGTGGCCACCTCGCAGTGTTTATTTGCTCGCGCTGAGAACCCCCATCTTATCTGGGCTTCAACTTCTCCCTTTTGAAAGAGATAACAGAGGAAGAGGGGCTCAGAGCAGGGAGGGAGAGTGCTTTTGTGGATAAATATCCTAGTTGCATCTGCACAGTTAGTCACAGTTGAATATTAAAGCCCTTGTTACTTGGAATATTAAAGCAGCACCTTGTGATTTTCAGCAGCCTTTACAATGTGAGACTGAAACGCTGTTTAATTTTTACTGGAGCTATAGTTCTGGTGTGTTTTCCTCCAAGAAAGACACTCAAGTTGCTCCGCAGTGGGAGATTTACTGAGTTCACATAATGCATACATGAATTAGAAACAAATAGGCTTAATTTCCTCAGGTCTTTCTCGACTGTTAATGGTTAAGCCTTGCTGGGGGATTGTGCTTCTTTCTTTACCAGTTCTCTCCTCTTCACCTACAACAACATTTTTACTTCATACAGTCACTCGGAAAAAAATCTTGCTTTGTAAGTGACCCTTGACTGTATTGGCTCTCGTGGTTGACCCTAGGTTAAAGGATACCAAGATAGCTCGAGCCTGCTTTTTGTCAGCGTTTCCACTCTACAGGAACTCCTGGAGATGCCTTGGTGGGAATCCAGTGATAAAACTGGAGCTCATTTCTCACAGAAAGGAAAACAAAACCGAGGAAAGAATGCTTCCTGCTACTCTTTGGTCAGTCGATAAGCTTAATTGGCCAGGCCTGCCTGCTGTACATTGATTGTACCTGCTAATAAAAGAGCTATTGATTGGCACTTTATTTAGCACTGGCTTGCATGGACTATAGTTCCTGCTAATGTTATTACTACATCAACCTTTTCCTGTTCCCCAGCTCTTTAGCACCATAAATTATGTCAAATGCCACCAGTGTTTTCACTGTTCTTGGACTTTTGGACAGTTGCCTTTACATTTTTGACCTCCTTAGTACACAGTGTGTCATCCCTAATAGGTGTGAAAACGTTTAATAGGATGCAGGCGGAATGGAGATGCTGTGTTGGTATGGAAAAGGGCTGTAATTGTTATGCCTACATTTTATGTTTTAATTGGATCTCAGAAATCAAAGGAATTGATATTCTGACATCTATTTAACGTGACTGTGATTAGTGAGCAGCGGTGGCAGATTAATGGAGACAAATACCCATATTTGGAAACTTGCACTATCTTCATAACCACATTATTACCAGTAGAGGATGGCACGCAGGCTCCTGGCTATGTAGAAAGCCCTGAATAAAGTAAAGATGGGGATTAGCTAAATAAACTTAGACTAAAAGCCAACATCTCCTGCACCCAGTCACAAAATAACCACTGATAGGAGCCAACACAACAGACCCTGCCACAGTTCGAGTTCTGCCTGAGCTACTCGAATATTGCCCTTTGGTGTTTTCTAAAGAAAATGTCTGAGATGAGCAAGAACAGCTGGTCAGCACTAGTATTTTAAGTTCTGCAATAACAGCCAGTCTTGGGAGAGACTGCCTGTGAAGTCTGTCCTCTAGTGTTGTGGTGGGAACTGGAAGGTGGTGTGGTCCCCAACCCCTGGTCTTGTTCTGCTTTTCCAAAGAGAATAATTCACTTTTATGGACTGAAACAGTAATAAAATATACTTTCACTTCTTACTTTCCTGTACTTTAACCAGGCATATGGATATTTGCATGCATCATGGCTGGCCAGAGTTGCAGAGTTGCAAGTAGCTCGTAGGAAACTTTCCCTGAAGTATGTGCCAGTAAAGAATGACGGTATCAAGAGCCATCATGCATGCACACGTGTGTTAGTCCACAAACTGAGTTGGGAATGCAGCTACAAAGGAGTTTACCAGTCTCTTTTTCATTTTTTTGAGACAAAACAATAAGTAACCTTGCTAGCAACTGTTTCCCAAACATCCATTTCACAAGTAGGATTGGTGTGTTTTGCAGGAGAGTGGAAGGAGTTGCAAGAAAGTTTCACTGTGTTTTTTTTTTTTTTTTTTTTTTTTAAAAAAAAGTCTGATTTATTCTCTGGAATACTTGCTTTCTCCATTGCTTTAGTTTATAACATTTAAGTTTTACTTTGTATGAAAAATCATTAAAAGCTATATGCAGGTATACTGATATCTACATTGTATTTAGTTTAAAGATCTCCATTTTGAGAGAAACAAAGCAATGCATTCTTAAATGTGGTGTAAACTAAAGAGTTTACACCTGTTTGCATTTCTGGCATAAGAGATTTGCACTGGTGCGTGCTGTAGGAGATTCTTGCAGCCAGCCAGGAAACTGGAGCCACTGAAAAGTGTCACAGACCTGCACTGCAAACCACCTGTACTTCAGATATAGGATCCCTGCTAAAATACTAAGGGAAGGATTTGGTCAACTTAGAAGCTGGGAGGCATGGCTGTGATTGATACTCAAATATTTTAATTTTGCCCCTCATGCCCATCAAATCAGCCTTCAGATGAAAAACTTCCCTGCATTTAATTAAACGTTGGAGGCAGATTTATTTTTCTCATATCAAAGGCCTTCTATCATTTGTTTCTACCACTTTTTAAAGAAGCTTTGTATTCAATGATTTTTCAAAAGAAAGTTTAGGTTTCAAAAATAGGACTAGATGAGATCCAGGAGAAAATACCATTTATTTCACAGCTGTAGAGGTTTAATCTCAAACACCAGCATGTAAGGGTCATGACTGTAGGCAGGAAAGCCCAGGACCTTGGTTTCAGTGTAAATATGAACTTTGTAGAATGATGCTGATTTATAGCAGGGGAGGCTCCAGCTTTGAACTGCTTGTGCAGACCTGACACCCCTTGTGACTTAGTCTTACAGCTTCCCTCTTCCTTCTGCCGTTATAACAGAGGTGATGAGGAGGAACCAAGTCTCACAGTGTTAAAGCTGAAGCTTACTGTAAGTAAAGAAAAAAAAAAAAAAACAGGAACAGAAGCCTTACTGCGTGTGCTCTCTGTACACTTGTGTGTGCAGTTCATTAGTGTAATGAATCCGTCCCTGTAACACCAGCTGCTTGCTGAGTTCCCTCGCAGGGCAGAGATGAGTGGGGTGGTGCTGCCAGCTGTGGTTGCACTGCTGGGCTCTCCTGAAATGCCACCAATGTGGAAAGAGCCCACGCCGTGCAGCACAGCGGGGCCACGCTGCTGCTGGAGACTTGCAGCGGTTGTGGGAACTCCGCTCTGCCTGCACACACCGCAGCTGGCGGCAGCCTGGGGTCGTGCCAGCCTGGCTCCCTCGTGCGGGGAGAGGCTCTCCAGGATTCCCCTGCCAAGCTCCAGCCGCCTACTGGAGCAGCAAAAGCAAGTTTTAAAATGAGGACTGCAAAATATGAATGTGCAGCATGCCCAGCTGTTCTAACAGGGCTGCAGCTACTGCAGACAGAAGAGACATCCCTGTGCATGAGCACTGAGGAGATGCGTGTAGGAAATGCTCCGAGAAATTCCTATAACGGTTCGGGCAAACCCATGGAATAAGACACTTAACAGGGGAGCTTAGGGAAAGGAGGGTGTGCCTGCCAGCAGAATGATGTTGACACAGGAATCTAGACCTCAAAGAATCCAGACCTCAAAGTATGGACGTGAGCGGCTGGGTTGGAAGCTGAGGCCAGTCTTCTGCTGTCGTGCTGCTCCTGCACTGAGCACGGCTCCTGGGGGAAGGCACTGGTCTTTAACTGGTGCAAGTTAAAAATCAGTGACTAATTGGGAATTATTTTTCAAGGCTGGAAATGCAGCTTTACCAGTTGTGTTCAGATATACCAGGGTGTGTTTGACAGTGCTTCATACCTCACAGCACTCCCAAGGCAAGTATTAATTGCCCCATAAAACACGCTCTGTCGTGTCTTGCAGCTCAATGTGTTACATGTCTGTGCAAACTTGTTTTATAGCCCTAACAGCCCACTACTGTTTCTGAGAAATGTTTTCCTTTTAATGGGGGAAAGAAAAACAACATTTAAAAGTATTATAACGGTGACAAGGAAGAAAGAATGCGATAGAATTTCCACTGGCCAGAAAAGCCCGTGTGGATTAAACACCTGCTATTAATGGGTGCACGTATATTATTCATATTAAGGAGTCTTCTGTCTGGAGACCAAATCCATCTCCTCTAACTTGAGGGGTTACCTGATATCTGGGGAAAACGTTGTCTTAGCTTGGCCTGGGGCAGGAGCAGGGGGCTGGGTGCAGCTGCAGCCTGTCCCGGGACTCAGCGGTGCTGGGCTTGGTGCTGAGAGCCCGGCCTCATTGCATGGGAAAGCCACTTGCTGCAGGTCTGACTGCTATTTGTCTAAGATGTTTCCACAGCAATTATAGCAATTGTGAACAACAAAGTAGACCCTTTGACTAGGGAGAATTTTAATTGTCCTCTCCCAGTTCCCACTCCCACATCTCCAGGAATGAGATGAGCGCGCCAGCAAGCAGATCGCAGCCTTGCCTTGGGTTTACACATGGCACAGCTTCGCTGAGGTCAGAAAGGATTATTTCCAATGTCTAATCAGAAGCATGTGGCTGAGTCCGTGTGGGGCCAGGGTCCAAATAAAGGAGAGTATCCCTGGGTGTGCCCTGCTGTGAATCCATCCTTCCACTTAGGTGCCTGCGCTGCACTGCAAGTTTCCTTCTGTGCTGAATGGGAAGAAATGCTCGTACCTGGAAGATTACCTGACGTTACCTTCTATCCCGTCCCTTCTCAAAACTGCTTTTGAGGTTAATCCTTATGACCGGGGCTAGGCTACTTCATCCCGTTCCTACCTGGTTGCCTTAGAACCGTAACTATGAGCAGACTTAGGGCCATACCCCGGGATGGGGCTTGGAACGTGCTGCTTCTCTCTAAAAGGTATTTTTAGCCTGTTCCCCCATGCAATAAGTAGTTAATACTGGATTTAGTACCTGCTGTGCTGTGAGCTATTACCTTTGTGATATGGGAGCATTTTATGGCCACTTTTCACTCCATACTGCTGGCAGAATGATTTCGTGATGTGTATAGATGTTGAAGATTCAGACTTCTGATTTGTCGATGTGTTGCCAAGTATCTAGCATAGGCACCCAATTAAACTGTGATTTAGTTTTTCTTGGTGTGTGCTTTACTAAATCTGGATGATTTTTCTACTATTAGCTCAAAAGTGAGGAAAGATCCAAAGATACTGAAGTGACAAGTCTCTGGCAAGGAGACCCAACTGAAGCTTACTCATTAAAAATGGCAAAAACCTAATTTTCTCTACGAAAACTAAACCGAAGGACTTACTGGGCCAGAGCTTGTGTTCCTGTGTATGCTCTGTAATATACACAGCTTCTGGGCCTAATAAATGTGGTATTTTCAGGCCCTGCTGCTGCACAGTAGTTGAGCAGGAAATTGTCTTTATTTGCACGTAATGCAATGTGAAGTGAAGGGATACTCTAATTTACGAATAAGTCAATCTTGCCTTTACAAGAGTTAATTCCATTACATATAAATAGTTTTCAATTTACAGTTGTAAAATCAGTTGAAGTTAGAACCTAATTCATAAACAAACATTTTGAAGATTTATGATGCGTTCCCGTTGTGTTCTCTTCAGGACAATAAGGAGCACGCTTCCCTCACCCATGTAACTTACCTGCAGTGAAATCCATTTTTGTGATTTATCCATCCTCGCTACCCTCGCTCGCAGGCTAATGTATCTGAGAGCTCCAGTGCGGAACAGTCCTTTAAATCAAGGGAAAATAAGGAGGTTTGTTAGAGCAGATTAAGCAGAAGTTTAAGGGGCAGTTGCACAGAGATGAGTGTTGCATCCTTGCTGCTTCCAAGAGCCCAACTTCCAGGGTGAGCTGTGCGCTCAGCACCGCGGGGCGAGGGGAGAAAGGCTCAGCCTGGTGCGCCCACGGGAAGCACAGGAAGGTGGCCGGTTCCAGGGGGCTGTAACCAGCGTGTCAGAGGCAAAAGTGGGGCCAACAGGAGAAGCTTGAGGAGCAAGACTATGCAGTTTAATGCTAGTACTGTAAGGAAGCTGCTTCTTGCTGTCGGAGAAAGCAACTGGATAAAATCACCCAATGTGAAGTGTGGATTCAAGTCCTGAGGCTCATGGATCTTCCAAGTGAGCTCACACAAGGATGGGAGCGTGACATGCTTTACAAGAAGTATGGTGTATTGCCATTTTGATGTGTACAATGTCTAGTCCTGCCAAAAAGGTTCTTTTATAATCCTGGGTAGTTGTGTTTAAGCTCCCTGCCTTGCTAGAGCTGCAGGAGGGACTAACATTTTGGCAATAACATTATTATTATTTTTTTTCCCCCTCCCTTTCCCTTTCCTTGAAGAAATGCTGTAAGGATATTGGTTGAGCAATTTGCCTGATACTACTTGGCAAGATATTCCTGGTCAGGCTGAGAGCCTAAAATCTAATAATATTGAGACTTTTTTTTTTTTTTTTTTTTTTTTTTTATCACCATTAAGGTCGAGTTGGGGAGAAAAGGCAGGAGAGACATCAGTTTTCTGAGTTCCTCTAAAATGGGGGTACTTGCCAAAGCCACGAAACTCCAGTGTGCAGCCTCAGCCTGAAGGTATGGGGAGTTCTTATGGCCCAGGGTCAAGGACTTCAGTGTGCCTGTGAAAGGCAGGCAGGAGTATAAGGCTAAACCCTGATGACAGCCTGAAGCTACAGGGACCCCAGGTCTGTGAAGCATATGGGCTGCAAAGTATTTGGGAATATTTGGTTGCTAGACAGACCAAATTAATTTTTCATGGGAACATCAGTGGGAGTAGCAGGATTCGATATTCATAAAAAAAAAAAATAGGCATAAGGTGGATATATTGTTGATCTGTGCTTGCTCAGAGTGGAAGAAACTATGCGGTTGTAGTAGCCTTTTTAATGCATGTCTGCCTTGCAAGAGCAAAAATAGTTTTTAAATAGGTAGTTTTAAATAGGTGTCCAAGCAAAGTGTAGGTATTTGGGGTTGGGGACAGGGAGCTTAGCACAGTAACTTTAAACTCCCAGTGGTGAGGCAGCTGTGGCTGCATGCACTGGCCGTAAGAGCTGCATCTGTTAGCTAGGCATGCAGTTGTGTATGCAGGTTATCAGGAAACATGGAGCTAAAGCTTTGGCCGCACATGCAGTAATGCAAGGTTCTGACAATGCAAGGGATTCTGTGAAATTCTAGTTAAAAATGCTCTTCCGTTTCTTACTATTTAGCTCTGTAATGTGGTTATGACTGAGAACATATGAAGGCACATAAAGCAAATATACTTCTCAATATAGGAATAACTTATCTGTTAAGTACTTGTAAATAATAGCAACATAATCCCAACAATTTGCCAGGTAAATTAAATAGCGTATTTAGAGTAGTTGTAGTCCAGTGCAGCAATTGAGGCTGCACTGTCCTGGTTGCTGATCTAGTCAAAAATAATTTTTAAAATCTGATGCTACAGTGTAAGTAAACTTAATTATGTTCCTTCTCTGACAAAGTATTTGCAGTCGTGATGGCTGATGACTTGGGCAGTACTTACAGTGAAGGGAAAATGACATTATAGAAAGAGGAATGATACCAGATGATGATTTGCATGGGGTTTGCCATGAAGGAAAGGAGAAGGCACACCTGAAATAAGCTTCAATGCTGACGTTGCAGTGACTAAACATGGCAGTGGTTTTGGAGAAGAGTTGTATTAAGGTGTAAGATGGAAATCTCCACTTACTGGGGACATGGGGGGAGCTGTCCCTGGGTACAGCCTGTTGCAGCTTCTGTGTTTCTTCATCATTAGTACTGAGTGCCCAGGTCTAACCCATAGTGGTAACTTTCAAGAATGCTTTTATATGTAACAGCACGGGTGGCTGCATGCAGGGGTTACAATATTTAGAATGTCACTTTGAAAAAAAAAATGAATGATTCCTGAACGTAATTGGAGATAAGATGTTTAGTAGGAATGTTTTTCCCCCCAGTGGATGAATTTGGTAAGAAAAGTGAGCAGCTCACAGATATTCATATGCTTATGAATGAAAATACTGCCTGATTTGAGAGGACTCAACATTTAAATTACCGGTGTGATCTTTTAGTATTGATTAAGGTAAATACTGCACTGATAGCATTGGTCAATAGCGTGTGCGTAAATCAACGTGTGATGTTTTTACTGTACGCTTAATGTTTCTCTGAGTTATGTGCCTCTGGTTCTGAAACAATGAACTGGAGGCTGGAAATCATTTTGGTCCTGACAAAAAGTGCTGCCTTTCTTAAAACATTTACATTTTAGGTAATTGGCTGCAGCACCTGACAGCACCGCTGTAGCCTAATTGAAGCCGTGTCTCAGCAGTGCCACCATAAAGCACACTTTCTGGAGTTCATAACCAGGGCAAATTTGGGGGGAGTGGGGAGGGCGCCAAGTTTTTAAAGCTGCAACATGATATGTAAAGTCTCAGTAACTGGATCACTTTGAAAACATCTCTTTAAATAAATCACGTCACATTTAGGAAAATGTTTAGCTGTAAGAAATGTTTGGCTAGAAGTCTGAATCCAGTCAGGGTAGCTTGATCTGAGCCAAACTCATGAATACCAGCCCATGTTCATGAATATTTAATGGGTGGGAACTAATATAATTCACATGGTTGTGCTGCTTTCAGCTCCCTAGCCCAGCTCCCACATTCTTGCCCAAAGCATCGGTGCCTCCACAGTGGAAGTATCATGTGTCTCATGTCTCACGACGCTATCGCATACATCACTTACCCACTCTCATAAATTCCTTGCAGTGTTACACAAACTGATTACCCTGAATATCGGTGTTGTGGTATCTGTCTGGAGCTGCTGGACACATTTCGAGCTGGGCTTTGACCTCTGCTGGCACAGGGCTTGTTGTTTAGTCTCCTGGTTGTGCATCAGCAGTATCATCATGGGGGGGAAATAAAAAAGTCTTGCTGATTCTTTAAGGAAATTTCAGTCTGTCTTTAACTCACCACACAACACTACCTCTTAGATCTTGGTAAAGTACCTGAAAACAGGTAAATACACCAAAATAGACGGGATATTGTACCTCACCAAGGCTGAGGCAGCTTGCTATTCATCTCTTGCAATTTTGTTTGTGTTTGGTGGTGTATTCATCTGATCTGGCTCTCCGTGGAATTGTAATTTGATGACACTAATGATTACAGAGGAATAATTTTTTTCACTGGGGAGAAAAATATAGCACAGCCAATTTGGGTGATGGCTCAAGTGATTCAGTGGTTTAAATACTAATAAAAAATGAAATATTTTAGCAAGGGTTAATTGGAGGGCTTTTATTTTTCAAGCCCACTTAGCTATAAGTAATTAAAATGGAGAGCAACCAACGTAATTGAGGCTATCGGCATTGGTGAGGGTTAAAAAATAAAAATGCTGTGTCAGTTTCTGTCCTCGGAGAGCCTGTAGCACCCTCAGGCACCATATCCACAGTCATTCCAGGCAAGTAAATAACAAAGAGAAAAATATCTTAGGCCATTGCCTGGAGACGGGCTTAAAAATATTAAGGAAAGACAAGAACAATAAACAGTCCTCGTAGCTTTCCCTGAAGCAGGAGCAGGAAGGCTGTCAGGAATAGCTTTAAAAGTAAAAATGCAGCGAAATGGGAACTTCTGGGCATGAATGAGCTTAGCTCTGGTGATGTTCGGTGACACACATCAAAGCATACCTTCTATGTGTAAATTTGCCTGACACATTTTTAAAGTCTCCGTGGGGTATTTGCTGCTGTTATCAGTTAAACCTGAGAACCCTAATTATATTACATCTGAAATTTGAAGGCCTGTTTTATGCAGGAGGTCAGCGCAGACACTAATGGTCCCTGCTGGCCTTCACGGTTATGAGCGCCGCGAGGGAAGGGTCACATCCTGCAGCCACTCAGGCAGCTGCGTGCGTTACCCTACAGTAGGTGGCTTCTGTAACATTAACCACAGGGCCCGGTAAAGTTATCTCCAAATATTTGGAAATTCAAACCCGAAGTATCTCTCACTCTTTCTTTAAACTGAAATATTTACTTCTAGAATACAAAGCTACAAAAAATTTTACATGTGTTTTTTGTAAGGGCTGGTTTTAGGTTACGCCTCGATTCTCCTGATCATGTCTGTTTAGACATGTGCTGCTAATGCAGCATGAAGCCATGTAATGAAGATGTCTTTGGCCCAGAGAGAAACTTTCCATCTGCTGCAACGTGAATCCCCAGCTCTCCTTCTTTTACAGCCCCGTAGCAAAGGCATTCGTACCCTGTCATCTCACACGTTGTATCTACAACTTCCAGCAGTTACTAAAGGGAGAGGTGGTTTTGATGGTGGCTCACATTTTTCACATCTAATTCTCTGCTGCTCCCATCCCAATAAAAAACATGAGCCTTGGACTAGTATTTCACTCGCGTACCTTGGATCTGCTCCATAAGGGAGCTGACACTTTCAGCTTTCTCTGTCACCTGAGGATGTTACTAATGACTAGGGGGTTGTAAGATGTGCCTTCCCCTTGATGCCTCTTCCACGTTAACTGCTTTGATGCATCAGTGTCAGGAAGTAATGTCAAAAAACAATCTTCTTAAAAGCCTATTGTAGGGGTTGAAAGGAAACTCAAAACAACAGTGGAGAAAAGTTGAATAGAAGATCGTATCTTCTCTGTTTCAATTTAATATGCAGCCAGAACTGAGCTGATTTAATGACTTTCTTGTTTATAAGGGTATGAAACTAAGTTACTGGTTCTCTTATGAAGATTAATTTAATATTGGATGTAAACCCTAACGTATCCTCTACCTTAGGTTTTCTTGATAGTTGCATGTATTTCTGTCTTTTCTGTATAAAGCTCTAATAATTGTAGGTAGATCAAAAGTTGCTTTGGGTTGTAATTCCTATCCTATCTCATAAGCTAAGCAGAGTGGTTGGATATTGGTTCTCCAAGGAAAACCAAAATGAAACAGTAAATAGTACCAAAGATGACTTTTCTGGCGCTGCCCTTTCTCTGGTGCTTGCCATACATAAAAACTTGTGCTTAGATGCTTTACTGGTAGAGCTCTTCTAGACTGGGGAGCAATCTCTGCTGTGGCAAGGAATTAGGAAAGGTGTAAAACCTGTATGATGCTGGAGAGTATTTCTAATTTCTAACTGAGTGATGATAGCATTGTGATCTGACTGCAGAAAACACCTGGGGGTACTGGCATATTGAACCTAACCTCAGTAAAATAATAGCCCTAGCAGAGACATCCCTGATACTATGCCTGATGGCAGAAGGATGTGTTTGTAGGTCACTGGAAGTCCAACCCACGAGTAGCCATTAGGCTGGAGGCTCCAAAATGGGGTTACTAAAATTTGCACCATTCCTTTATGGAAACTATGACGTGTAAAGGAGGTTAAACATAAAATGAGGAAAGTATCCTCATTTAAAAAAAAAAAAAAAAAAAAAGCTCCAGAAAAAGAAACAACTTGAAACCAGTCACCTACATTCAGATAGAAAAGACTGCTCAAATTTGAAAATTTCAGCATGGAAATAGAGATTCTTCATGATCTGAAAAGTCACTTAAAAAGCAAGTCAATGATAAAGACCCTCTTAAAAATAAGCTCTAAGGACACAGGGAAATTCCTTAGTAACTAGCACGTTTATGTTGCATTTTACATGCAGGAGAGACAACTATTCTATGTAATTTTAGATAGAACTTTTTTCTTTTTTTTTTGGACTTGTTATTCCTTTTATTAACCTTATTAAGATTAAGACTTAATGAGAAATCAAAGGGATCCTGTAAAGGTCAGTAGAATCAGAATAGTCAATACCCCAGTAATGCAACAGAACTATTAAACTCGCTGTTCATTACGGATATGCATGCAGAATATCTAAGATGTTGTAGCGTCCATGATACTTCCTATCAATAATCTCTGATGCTTGAGTTTAAGGAGTGTTGTTCATAGGCAGCAAGGAAGCTGTGTGGTGTGCTTAAAACAGATTTCCACTTGTAAACTCATGAGGGATGGCTGGCTGCCCTTTGCCTCTGCTTTGGCTTTCCTAGTCTGCCGTCCATCCGAAAAGGCACAGGAGGGAACTTGTACAGAAGTTCTGGCTCCATAATACTAAAACTGCACGCATGCTGGTGCTGTCACTGTGTTGCTCTGACCTCAAGCTGGTCCACCCATGCCACTAGTGGACAGTCCTATGAGTTCACGTAGCTTGTGAGTAGCTCTTAGGGGAGAAAATGGGTGAAAACAGGAGTTAGAGTGGAAGCTGCAGATCCTTGCAGACTTTTTGGTACCAAATTGCCACTTACACACCCAACACCCATGGAAAGTGGTTTCTGTTGGGTGTTCGAATGTGTTTACAGGCCCTGAGCTGAGCTCCAGTGATGAGTGCTTACAGGAAGAGCCTCAAAAGCATTGCACAAACTTTCATGGGAGCTCCTGGACCTTCTTGGAAATAACTGGGACTATCAGCAGTCCCTGTGTACTGACCAGACCCAGGCAGTCTGCAGGACTAGGTCTCCTTGGTAGGGATGCAGCTTGCACCAGGGCAAAGGGAGGTGAGGTCTTGTGGGTGTGAGACAGCTTAAGAAGTGCTGAAGAGGGCTAAAAAACCTCAGGTCAGAAAGCAACTTGCACCAGGGAAAGTGGCTCAAACTGCTCGGTCTCTGAGCTTTGGCTTGGTTCCACTATCTAAGCCTAAATAATTTGTGATGGAAAGACAAAAGCTCCTTTGGCTTTCATGTTACACTGCACCTTCTGAATTTTTTAAAGATTGAGTCCTAGCTGCTTTATATATGGATGGTTTTGCATTTAATGAGGTGCTGCTAATTTTCAGTTTAGTCTATTTATTCTTCCTTATGAGGAGCAGAAGCAGCTGCTAATTCCCCTTGAGACTGCTCATGTAGAGTACCTGCACCCACCCATGTATCCTCATAAATTGTTTCCTGAACTAAAATGAGCTCTCAGTATTCATTTACTCGCTTTTGGCAGATTTAAGTGGGAATATAAATCTGCATCCGCTTTTTGATTCACAAATGCATTTTATTCCATAAAGAATTCATGTGGCCACATATGAAAACTGCACCTCTGTTTCTGCTAAGTTATAGCCTTCCCTTCTGTCAGAACGTCTCTCTCCCCTGCCCCCATTTGCCTGCTCCCATGTTGCTAAATAACAGTAGTTTTAGTACTGCCAGAACAGAATATTCACTAGCAATTCTCAATTCTGACATCCTAAAGCCCTAGAGTCATATTTCAGGCCTGGATGGCACTTAAAGGCCCATAATCTTTTGCTGAATGGGTTTTGCAATACGCAAGCTGAGGCAAATTATTCAGTTTAAGGACCTGAGCTGCTTCGGGAATTCAGGGCTGGAATGTGGCGTGCGCCACTGTCTTTATTTATTTATTTAGAAGATGTTTGAGCAGGAAAACCTGCAGGGATGGAACATTTCACATATCGTTAGTTCCTGGCACTGTGGCCTTGGAAAAGGGAACGCAGCCGTGGCACCACGCGAGGCATTCAAGCACGGGGTGGAAACCTCACCTGGAAGATGGCAGGGGTGGGGAGAGGAAGATCCTCAGATCCTAGCTGATAATCATGCTTTGGTTTGTTTGTCACAGAAAACTTTATTTATGGAGGAAAATGAACGTTTGTGGGCTGGTGCGTTCCTGGCAGTTTTCCCTATATGATTTAGGGATGGATCTTTCCAGGTTCATTGGTGCTATAGAAAAGAAAACATGGTAGCAGGGTGAATGTAACCATGCTCTCTGCACCAAAAACACCCACTGCTGAAGGATGAGGCCTTCATTCTTCCCAACAAATTTGCCAGTCTATTATGGGGATAGATCTCAGTAGAGTTAAGAATTTTATACTGTAACTAATAAAAGATTCCCAGTGGTGCTCTGGTAACTACTTTTAAGGATTCCCCTCATGAGCTGATTCTGTGATACAGTGAGATACACGAATATGTATGCTAGCATTGCTGCCTCCTAGATAAAATATAAAATAAGTCTTTGCCTATGGCAGGGCAGAAAATTTGTTTAAATCTTAGTTAAAAAGAAAAAGAAAAAAGGAGATACATGCTTTGTATATTTACTTGTGTAAGTATGTTAAAATACAGTTAGTCTTTATTTCCTCAATTTTTAGAACTTAGTCTGTGTCCATATACAGTTTGATGCTGATGAACGTGGTAACCTAACTTCTTCCTCTTACTTTCTCCTGTGAATTTTGCGGAGCAGGACTCAAGGGTTAACACATTGCCTGTTGCTCCAGGATGCTGCCCTTGTTACAACATGTGCAGATGCACTTACAGGATTGCATTTACAGGTGGTGCAGTTCTGTTAGGAGCTCAGCCCTGAGCATCCAGATCTCCAACTGAGTATGTTAACATCCTCTGCTAAATTATCTCTATGCTGTAAGAAACTATTGCATCAAAAGCCAAACACTGGAGTATTTCAGGGGTGGGCTTAGGAGAGTGGAGTCCAAATGGTACTCCAAATCCAAATGCACGATTAAAATTGGATAATCTTAAAGTTACCAAGATTAATCTTAAGTTTACCATTGATTATCAGGTTACCAAAAACTGAAGTAATAGACGAAAACAAAAGGACCTGGTATTGTAAAGGCAGCAAGGTGACAATCCTTTTGGTATGTGTTCTTATTCAACTTGTATTGATTTAGACAGGAGATGCCTGAACTTATTTGCAGACTAAATTCTGGCCCTTAAATGAAATTCTTTTTGCATTTTAAAAGACATTTTGGAGAAAATATTTCTTTCTAGCACGAATATGAACAACAGAAGGCAGATGATTATCCAGCGACCACTGAGATTTAAGTGTAAGAGCCCAAATACATGGGAGGATTTGCCATTGTGCAATCGTGCTGTTTTGCACCACACCAGAATCCAGTGCAAATTTCAAATCCCTTCGGCATGCAAGCTTTGTAGCTTAGTAATGCTATTCAATCACATTACATACATCTATTTCATATGCTCAGTTGTTTCTTCTGTTCCAGGAATTACCTGAAATTACAGGAGAAATCATTCTTTCTAGCCTCATTACTCATCTTTGTAGCGTTGCATCCATTCAGTGGCCTCACTCCTGCTGGTGTTGCTGCTAGCATGTGCTGGATTTCATCAGCCTACTCAGGGAACGACTCCTTGGCACATGCTGCTGCTGCTTTCTGGCAATGCCAATGTAGTTTAACTTCAGCAACCTGAAGGACCAGTTGTGCCAACAGTTTAAAGGCATAGCTCTCATTGAACATGAAGTATTTAAGCTCATATGGCTTTCTACCCCCTGGTAAGAAAGTGTTGGCAGCTTTCACCTTGGAGCTCAGATCATCTACTTCTTTTTCCCTGAAGTTTGCACAAGCTAGGCTAGCGATGCCTGAGGTACCTTCTCTGTGTAGTGGCTCAGAGTTGCTTCTTGCCAGATGATAGGGCTTCTAGAAAGGGAAACTTTATCACTTTTTTTTTTTTTTTTTTTTTTTTTTTTTTTTTTTTTTTTGCGTGTGTAATCTGCCTCTGTAAACAGTTTTTTGGCAGTCTGGAGAAGGTTGGATGGGATAACTGCAATTAAGATGTTGCTGTCAGAAAACTAACTTGACTTTGCTTATTTGTTTCAAAAGTACATGCCTTTTGCATTTTATTTATTTATTTTTGGCTGTAATTCTAGTGGAATTCAGTGTTTAACAAAGAAAGTAAGAAAACAGTCAGCACTAACCAGGCTTATGTCCTGCATGCTGGTGCTGTGTGGGTCTGAGCACACAGCTCTGTGGAAGCCGTAGCCAAGGCCTGCGAATCCCAGAACTGCTGGGCTCGTGTTTCAGTCCATCTTGGTCTGTCACAGAGGTTTGGTTAAACCCTCATCACAGAAATCAGGATTACACTCGACACATTGCAGGCAAGCACTGTGGTTATACTGCTTGTCCTGGACAGGGACAAGAAACTATAGGCACCCACTTAGTGCCTATCGCATCTAGGCGTGTGGTACCAGCCAAGAGCAAAGCAAGGGACAAGGTAGGCAGAAGCCAAAACGTTTTTTAAAAAAAATAAAAATAGAAATCTGGCCATTTATTTACTTGAGCCTGTCAGATTGTTAGGTGTTTGAAAGAGTGCTTGAGGTCTTGGCCCTCAATTTAATGGGTCTCCTAACAAAGGCAGCGGTCTGATTATGACTGGTATGCTCATGAAGTTGCACGACTGAAGAAATCAGTCAGGACCTTGGCTATCTGGGCCCATGATTTTTATCGAGTTGGCTGTCTTCAGGCATATCTTATTGCCAAGCACTTCACTCTACTCAGACGTAATTCACTGTTGATGTATACATATGTCATAGCATCTAACTAATCTCCTTTTGCTCTGGAATAGGCAGTGCTGGTGATACCAATTTAGATATACAAATGCGACTCTTGTGGGCTGTGTTGTCTACATAAAAAATTGGTATGTGTATTATTGGACATATTATTCTTGGCGTTTTGGCATGGATCACTGCCTCCAGAAATATTTTGTAGGTTTTATGTGCTTTTACACTGCTAAGCTGTATTATATTTCCTGTATTTGCATTGGCCTAAATGGATTGAATTTAGCTAAAACCTTGGATTTTGTTCAGCTTTCTGGTAGAAATTTATTTTTATTGTATAGCCAGTTACATACAAAGTCTTGAGAAACAGAGGGTGTGGAGAATCGGTTGCTTGTTTGCTTAGAGTATCCCAAAAAGAACACAGCGTTACAGGGCTTTGCAGTAGCATAGGCCCAAAGCCATAAAAGTACTGAAGATGAGAATTACAAGTGTTGTGAGGAAGCCTTTCTATTCAACTTGATCTTGGTGAGAACCTCTAAAATGCTTGCCATTTACATGAGAAGTCTCATCCAAGGTGAATTCAGTGGTTGGGGGCTTTAAAAATCATCAGTGTGCTCTGGCATCCAGGGCAGCAAGGCCCAGCTAGCCTGTGGGGTCATGAGGGCCTGGAGAGACGTGAGGACTTGCCAGCTCCTAGGTGTGTTGCAGAAATCTGGCGGATTTCAGAACTCAGGTGGGTGTACTCGCTATGTACTTCAGATGGACACTCAGACTTTGCTGAAATTAGTTGGGAGACTCCTGAATTTGGGGCAGATCTCAGGTCAAGGCCTACAGGCTTGCGGGTCTGGGCCGTAGTGCCTGCCTTGATAAAGTAAAAGCTGTACTTAAAAAAACAAACAAATAAACAAAAAACCCTACACACAACAAAAGTAACCAACCTCCCCGCCAAAGATAAGACCTTAGAAAATTCCTATTGAAAAAGAAGAAAAAAAAAAAAAAAGAAAATTTAAGGAAGTGCTGAAAGACAGAGGTACCTAGAAAATCAGTCATGCCACAGGTGATCTTCAGTGACTTGTAAGCAATGTCGCTGAAGTGATTTGTTTTTAACTTTTTTCTCAAAGAGGTGAAGTGTCCTCCTTATACTTTGAGATCTCTTATCTACCATGTTAGGATCTATTTGAGAAGAATTACTTCATTCGATTATATAGAGCTCATTAGCTCCACCAAATTTAATTTCAAACTTTCTCTTCCAGTGGTTGTCTGCAGGTGGGAGCTCTGTGTGTGGCCGAGGTGTGTGCTTATCATAGCTCTGTTTTCATAGGCAATGAAGTTCTGACGAGTCATTTTCTTCAGGTTTGATGCATCCCAGTTGCTTATATGAACTGTTTCCTAAGGTAGAGGTAGATTGATTGGATGGAGAAAGATGTGACCGCAGTGCAAAAAGTAATTTTCTTATGCCATTATTGTTCATTCCTAAAATATATCTGCTGTCATGTCAGCAGTGCCAAGAGTACCTCTAGTAACATTTAGAGATGGTCTTGGCTGCTCTCTGAGGTCTGAAGTGTCCAAATTGAAACTGGAACTGCAAAGATCTGTGAAAGACTAATGAAATGATTTGGCGATTATGAATGTAATAGACCACAATTAAGGTCCATGCAGCCAATTTCTAAGTATTTTTTGGTTCAGATTGAGGGTAACTGTGTGAAAGATGTCTTACTTTTTTGACTTCTAGGAAATGAAATATATTAATAAATAGTTAAAATAAAACTAAACAACAACAACAACAACAAACAAGTTAGGACTAACCTCTTGGTTGATATTGTCTCCCTTTCTGCTGGAAAAAAAAATGGAATTTTACTAACTTGTTGGAATTCATTTTTTAGCCCCTTACATGCTTCTAATTCAGTTTCTTGTGCTTAGATCAACCTTCTACAGTATATATCTATTATGTAATTTCAAGTTTAGTAATTAAATGACTAACTAAAGCTGATTTATTATATTTTTGTGGTCAGTTTAATTCCATATGAGAGTTTCAAATCAGAGTTAAATAGAGTTGATCCCTGTGTTGAAGATGCCTCCTCCTTTGTTAGAGTAAAGTTGCTAGTATTTCAGGGAAATAGTGGTAAAAGGAATATGCAGATTAGCATGGGCATGAGAACCCAGCTCAGGCGGACTGTGAAGTCTTTGCAAGCCAGAGAGATGTAAGGAGCTATTGAATCTGAACCTCCATCTCTTTGCACAGGAACCTTTCTCCCACTGTGATATGGAGATCATGCACTTTCTGAGTTCAGTATTCTCTTTGGTAGTAGAATAATGAATTATATAAAAGGTAGTTTCCCTTTATTAGGTATAAAAATTGGATCTGGTCTTCCATCTGCAGTGTAGACTTGAGTTCATCTGCTAAGGAAAAGGACGGGCTTTGTTGGTTTTTTGTTTGTTTGTTTCCAACAGATGGCTCACAGGTTTTCCATTCCAAATGTAAGTTTTATCCTAAGGATGATAAATCTTATCAGAGAGATACTTCAGTGTGGGTGGAAATTTTATTCATGAACTCCACACATCTGAAAGACTAGGAGATTAGTCATCACCAAAATACACCTGTTCAGTATTGGGGATGCAATTGTCCTATAACCCAGATGCTTCAAACAGGGGAAGAAAAACTATTTTACTGAAGTGGGCAAGACAGCCTGCCACTTCTCTTATCCAAGACAAGGGAATGATGAAAAGTTTTAGTAAAAGGAAAGCATTACATACATTGCTTATTTTCATGTGTTTTCTTGCTCCATAATAATCTTTTAATATTAAGATTGATGTGGAAGATAAAATTGGATTATTAAAATCTTGGCAGTAGGTTGGCCCTCAGCTGGTGATGGATTTATTAACCAGTAGAACTTGTGTGTGTTTGCACATTACCAGGACTAGTAAGAAGAATGACTGAGAGGGTGTTTGCCATCATAGTTCCAAAGGTATCCACTTGACAGAGTTGTCCATCAAAAATAGCTTCAGGCATTTAATGAGAACCACCCTAACATGCAAGCATAACCTCTTGGACCCCTTTCCACCAAGGCATTTAGATGGGTTCTCACATGCATGGCTTGGAGTTCTAGAGAGACGACAGCAAAGAATAGTGAACATAGAAGAAAATGGAATACTAGGAAATCTTTTGCACACATTTATTATTCCAGATTCCAGTTTTGGTCTTCCCATTATGTGCCATGATAGCAATCAAATCACTGAAAACATTTTGGTCTCCGTTGCTCACTTAATAACGTAAATAAGATGGCCATAAATCAACAGGGCTACCTGGAATGTGAAGAAATCTTTATTTACAGAAGATGGCAATCTCCAATTACTCAGTTCAGCATAAAATATTTTCGTAGTTGGTCTCATTAATCTAATTCTGTATGTCAGAATCACAGCAGCATCTGGAATATTCCACATGATTAGTGACATTTTATTAAACTCTAGTCTGAAGTTGAAAATGGTGATTTGAAATACCTTAGTTATAGGAATTGGACTTAAAATGCATATGTCTGTCTTTGCTTGTGCATGTGTATGAGAGGGATAGAATGAGCCATCAAAAAAAGGAAAGCAAATTACTCGAGGAGCTACATCTCCTTTCAATGAATAGTAATTTAAAGACAGGACCTCTTTAGGAGCTTTAGAAATGAGGCCACTGAATCTGTTTTGATCTGGATTCTTTACAGCCAACAAAAGGGTTAACTGCCTGGAAGAAGGTGGGCATTGCGAAGCACATTTTGCCTATGAGATAAAGATCATATGAAAATTTACATGTTAATGGAACATTTAAGGGAAAAAATTGCTCTTTGTCAATTGATTGTATAAATATTTTATCTAGTGTAATATTAGAGGAAGGCAAGCGTGAAGGCATTCAGTTTGAATAGTTTTTGAGAAGAAAATTAGGACATTATTGTTGAAGAAATAATATAAAATAGGGAGTTACAAGCACTTGATCTAAACTGTAAAAACCTTTCATGCACTCTGGCAGAAAGAGCAGATTAAATCCATAATGAAATGGGTAACTTTAGGCCTGCATAAATTTCCAAGCAGTCTCAGTTTCCCAGGAATCTCTCTCTGCTAGATTAATGGCTAGCAGCCTGCCACATAATGAAGTAGTTTGCCTTGGCAATGTGCTCATGAATTTATTATGGTGTCCACAAGTGTGCTATATGGCCTAGACATCTTTATAAATCCTGGATTTAGAACTGCAGCGATGAGCCATTTCGGTCCTAATGGTGAGGTTGATTTATCACTGTGGTCCTTCACTCCACCCTCCCACCCCCTCCCTGACAGTTATAAAAGGAAAATACAGGTCATATCATTGATGGAAATGAAATGTGAAGGTAATTAGATAATGCCAAATGGATATGGGAAAAGGTGCACTGCTGAAATTTTAAATATGTTGGTAATTTTTTCCTTGGAGCAATTATATCAGGTTGATTTATTTTTACAGTTTATAATCACTTAACTACCTGTGGCTGATTTTAACCAGAGCTTGTGCCTTTGGAGACAAGAAGTAGAGCTTTTCAGTCCATGATTGTTTATTGTAAATTCATTTATCTCAAAATACCTAATTTATTATGCAATTTACACAAGTCACAGCTCATTGCTGATGGGGAATAATGATTACCCACTTGGTTCCTCGTAAACTGTTCTCTGTGGCTTTATAAAATAATAAACAGCCAAAGCTGCGAGGATTTAAGGAGTTCTCTATATTGAAATTAAAGCCTGTTGTTTTTTTTTTTTTTTTCTCTCAAAGACACCAAGAACAGTAGAACACAAAACAAATTGTCTAGAGATGTTAAAAATCAATGCATGAGTAGTCCAGAAATTAGCATATTGGATATTTATTACTTATATTTGTATTACAGGGGGCTCAGGGCTTTTATTAGGAATTTGGCTGTTTCTGAAAGAAATGGTGATGCAAAATTCTGAGCAAACCAAGGCAGTGGGGCATCGAAAATAAAGGCACTACCATGCTGGAAGTGTCTGTCATGGACCAAAACAAATGGATCCAGCCTGGGATTTGCAAAGGGACCTTGAGGAGATGGGGAAGCACTGCGGTTCCATAGCAGCTCTGGTGCAGCACTGCCACGTTTTTTGGCAAGCCTTGGGCTACTGTAAACTGAAACTCCCAAACTGTGCTGAAAATGTGGCTGTTGTGAAACAGCAATCAGAGATCTCTCTTCCCACTTCTGCCTTTTTTTCCCTGCCAGATCCTTATTGATGGTGTTACTTGAAGTTGTGGCATGGGGCTGGAGTAGGGTGGGTGGCCAAGCTGGGATTTTGAGTTGTTGAATTAATTTTTTTTTTTTTTTTTTTTTTGTGCGATCAAGTGTAGTTTTCTGTAATGTAGAAGTTAAAGTGCAGTGCTAAAGAGCTAGAGACACAGGCAATTTCAGAAGGGATGTTTTGCTTGTAATAAGACACGAGCTCATACATTCATTTTGGACTGCATACAAAGATCCCTCCAGTCGGCAGCACAATTTTTCATTATCAGCTGCTTGTGGAACAGAGCCACGGAAACGCCACCTGAGTGCTGCAGCCCTCCTCTGTCTTGTCTTACTACTCAACAGCTGAGACGCCTGGTGGGAGCCCATCACCTGAAGGAACATTTTGGTACTTCTGGGGCTGGTAAGCACTTTCTGGTGTCGCTGAGGCAGGAGGAGCCTGCTTTGTCTGAATGGGATCAAATCCAAAGGATCCATTCTGCCAGCAGCTTGGAGTTGTGCAGAACAACTGTTTAGCTCTTCAAAGAGATGCAACTTGTTTGCTGTGCCTTGAACTCAGGAAAAGGAGAGCTGCCAGATCTCCCTACACTCTGCCTCTACCTGGTGCATCCCCCTCTCTTGGGCACCTGAGTTGTGTCCGCTCAGCCTGCACCAGCAAGCCTGGGTTAAAACTGAGCTCAGGGAGCCTGCACAGCCTCCAAATTGTAGTGGTGTCACTGTGCTCAGAGCAGGGCCCTTCCTGCTGGGGGTAATGATGAGTAAAAGAGGAGAAAAGGGCCTGCCTTGCTGCTTTTAAAATTCTTTTGTGTTCAAAAAGCAATATAGAAAGTGACAAATTCCAAGTGATGCTTTGAATCTAAGCTTCTACATACATTGTCTCCCAGTATCCCCCATTCAGTGCTGAATTTCTCCCGGAGAGGAGAAAGGGAGGTGAGGACCGCTTCTGTCTGCCTGTTCCTCCTCCCAGACACGCAGATGTGTGTGCATGGGTCCCTGCGCGCACCCAGGCACCCGAAGTAATGGTGTTTCAGCCTGTCCTTCACCTACAGTTGTGCACGCAAGGTAGAAAAGAGACTTCGGTGAAGTTTTAATCTGAAAACACCTAAATGTAAAAGATTTCCTACCCAGAGATAGGAGATACGGAGCCACAATTGTCAGGTTTGCTTCACCTGTCATCCTTCTGTGACATAGATGCTTCTACTTGAGTTTTCTTTGTAGAACTGCTTAGCTTTAAGAAGATGAACAGCTTGTGTGGCAGACAAATACCTCTTGTTGCTGGATCTCATGATGGAAGGAGGACTGTGAGAGCTGCAGATAGCTGGGCTGGGGACACCCAGTTCCCATTGAAAGATCTGTGAGAGCTGGGGGACTTTACAGCCTGCTAGCGATTTCTCTTACAATCATTCCTTCCTGTCTATTGATGGTGAATTCTTATGACAATGCCATAACATCTACTTACACTGAATTGTACTTCAGTTCCCTGAAAATGCAGTTAACATGAAACTTTTCAGTTGGGTTGTGGATTATTCTTTGCTGCCTGGTGACTTTTCAGAAAAGAAAATTGGAAATGCTTCTACAATTGGAGTTATTGTTATTTTTATCCCTGGGGGAAAGTGGAACTTTATTTTCAAATGTGGTTTAAGATGTTTTGGTGTACAAGATGAGAATATAATTGTTGTGATGGTCTTCTGCAGCAACAGGGATTAGATTTCTAGCTGAAGTATAAAACTCTTGAAGTTTAGAGGGAGTTTAAAAGATGAGTTTTCAGTGTAAGATGAAAAATTTGAGTACATAAGAACTCTTTATCAAAATAGTTCCCCCCCCCCCCTTTTTTTTAAGAACAGTTTTGCGTGTTTTGTTGTGTAAATGAGTTACTCACAAATTCTCAGCATCAAACATTCAAGGCTGGAAGTAAAAATCCTGCCTGTTCCTGGAGGAAATTTGATAATGATGCATATTTGATCAAATACTTGTTTTATAAGTTTCCAGACGTTCACACATCCGTTTGAGCGTGGTTTGGGCTGGCAGCGCTCCACGCACCGGTGCAGGTAGGCTGCCACAATTGCTCGCTCTTTGCCCACAAGTAAATTGTCACCTTGCTCGCACATCCAGTCCCGGCTCGTTGCAAGCACTGTTGGTTTTGGCATAAAACATGCTGGTTTCTCTTGGAAGCTGTGGCAGGTCTCCATGTGCCACGAGTCCTGGGCTGGTCCTATAGCCCTTATTTATCCCATGGAAGTCCTCTGAGCTAAAAATGTTCGCTGCTCTCCTTGTTTATGGACAGGCCTCTTCATCTGGGCACTGCCAGCACTGGTTGGGATGCATGTTTTTGTGCTGTATTATTTAGCACTTGATTCTTCCCAGGGTAAGATTTCCAGGCACAAAATGGTGCCTGGCGTCCAGGGGAGAACAGCCAAGGAGCCTGATTGCTTCTATCTTCAGTAGCAGTTTTCTTTAATTAATGTCTCCTGTAATTCCATATATTCTGGTGGTAGTATGCAGTCCTATTAAGTCCGTTTTAGTTGAAGCTTCTCAAGTAATGTATTATGTATTGGTTCTGAGGCAGCTAAATAACTCTTGAAAACATCTGCTGCCCGTGTCTTAGTTTTTCAGGGACTACAGTAATAATGTCAAAAAATTTCATTTAACTGAAGTTTAAGATTTAAAAGATAAGTACTGTTCAGTTGACTAATCAAATAGTCATAAAAGCTCTTTTCTGAACTATAATTACATTTATTCAGTTCTGGGTTTGATTTATTTTTTATTTTAATTGTCAGCCCTGCTACACCATGATGCTAATAGAAATGTTATTGCAGCCAATATGGGCTAAAATGATGTCTGATGATTATTAATGAGAGCAATAAGAAGGTATCTTCATATAAAGTCAGCATTAAAGGAGTAATTCATTTTACCTGATATAATTGGATTGTAGCATTTAAATAGCCTGGGACTTCCTCTTAATTGTGATTAGTTGTAGCTTCTTCCTTTTAGTACAGTATTTAACTCTTCCTCCACCGCTCCTTCTGTTTCTTTTATGAAGTAATTAAATGTGAATTGCTCGGTGCCTTTTAATAAATATATCCAAGGATTTAGTAGCTGGTAAATGGCGTGGCTGACTGTTAGAAATACTTCTGCACAGTACCCATAGGCGGGGCGTGAAGCTATCACTTCACAGTGATGTTTTATATGGCACATAATTATACAAATGCAGCAATTGTTGCTTTGGTTGCAAGAGTCACAGCAGGTGTCCGTGTTGGGAGGGATTGTAAAGCTGAATTTTAAGAGAATCAAATGAAAGGAGGGTAATTATCTTTATTTTACCAAGGGATAAGCAGAGTCCACAAAGGCTTGTCTGAACAGTGCTCACAAACGAGCTGGCCTGAGCCGGCAGCGTGCCAGGCTGAGCCTGGCTTTCTCCTCCGAGGTGTTGCCTTTGGGGTGGCCACCCTGTTTGGTAGGGGAGAGGAACGCTGTTCTCCCATACCGCCCAGTTTTGCTGTCTCAGAAAAATTACCTGCTCAAGGTGGGTTCGGCCTAGCCATCTGCTGCCCAGTTTCTGGTGGAGAATTTGCAGATTGAGCCCTTTTCCAAAAAAAAAAATAAAAATAAAAATAAAAAAATAAAAGCACTTTGCCACCACAGCCACAAGGAGCATGGCAGGATGGGAGGATGGGGGGGGAGCACATCCGTAGTGCTCCAGATCCACAGGTTTTAAGGATTTGAAACCAAACCTTCTTTCACCCTTCTATTAATTTAACTAGATTTTGAAGAGCTCCAGTGATTCAGGATTTAAAATGATGGCCACTTGGGAGCTGTGATATAAAAGTTAGCCCGTATTTATGACACTCCACTGTAAGAAATGAGCATCTATCAGGAGAATAGTAACGCTGATACATAGGAGGGCTCTCCGAGGACAAGTTAGAGCCATTTATCCCGTACTGCGAAACGCGCATATTTCTTACTTACGCCTACTCAGGCACCTGCAGAGACTGAGTCTGGCTGCTGCCGGGAGCTCCCAGCTAATATACATTGATTTACTTTTACTCTGGAGTGCACGAGGATAGATCAGAACCTGCTGATCCATCTTCTGCGGTCTCCGCTATGCGTGTGCCTCACCTAACTCTTACGCTGGCCAGGCAGTGAGGCCGTATGCAACTCCTCTGCTCTTTTGCAACCCTTACGCTATTTTTCCACATTAAAGGGATGTCATTTGGAAATGTTCACATTCCTGTGTATTTTCATGGGTATTACTTTGTACATACCATGCAAGATTTTCACGTGTGAGGGAAAAATACGGCTCGCTCAACGTCGGTGGTGGATCGAGGTGCTGCGCAGCCGAGGACAGGACTCTGCTTTAAGCGGGGTCGCCGTCCGAGGCCCCATGTGGGCCCTGGTACCTGGCAGCTGCTTTGTGCCCGTGGTGCAGATGAAAGCAGTTGGTTTCTCTGACACAAACAAGGTCAGTTCTGTTACCACTCAGCCTGCTCCAAACTCCACTTTTGGTGGCTTTGCCCCATGGTGGCAACAGATACAGAAACTGTCCCCTGTGCCCTGTGTTTATTGCAGAAGTTTTGCTGGTGAGAATTAGGAGTAGGAACTCTTCAAGTGTGCGTGGTTTTGCCTTTTGGTGAAAAATAATGACTGGACTTCAGAAATGCCCAGGATAAATAATGAGCAAAATAAGGCTGCCATTAAACTATCCCCAAAACTGTAATGTGCTAAAAGGAAGTGCAGAATTAACCACAGTTCTCTTAAGGACCATTAGCATTACCGGCACTTGTGCAATCCATCCAGAATTCTGGGATTACAAGAAGCAGGAAGGGATCGAGCTGACAGATATTTGGGTGTTCAGAAATTGCTGAGAGTGACCGGAGAGCCAAACGTGGGCTGGTCGAGCTCCTCTGCGCAGCTGTGCCAGCACAGCCTAGTCCTGGTGCACAAATATCCCCGGCTCTGGTGCCCTTGTAAGAGTGAAAACTGATGGTGGTGTTGGAACACACCAACCTGTTGTCAAAACATTTTAAACTTCTTAAATTCTGTTTTATTTCTTGAACCGACTAAGTAAGATTGTTACTTCGTAAGCTCTTCTAAAAGCACACCATATTTCTTTCTCTTTTAATGTGAGTACAGGACCATCTCATTTTTCTTACGCCCCGTTTGCTCACCCTGCATAATGCAAGGTAACACAGGTAGGGCTTTGCATCATCAAAGACAACAAGCTCCGTGAAACACCACGTGTATAAAATGTCTATCACCTCCCTCGGAATACGGCTGCCTGTTTTCTCCCTTTCCCTGTCAGGTACGCACTGAGTATCAACGCAGCGCTTCAAAAATAAGAGATTGTTTCTGCCTCATTTGGTCCTGCCCGCGTTATCCCGTGCTACGAAGCACATGCAGGTCTCTTCATCTGCCGGTAAGGTTTTCCTCGCCTCTGCCCCCCTCTCAGTGGTACGGCAGCTCCCAGCCCGGGGTGTTTCCCCCTGTAATTGCGGGTCAGGGAGCAGGGCCCTCGCCGCCCTCCTCCTTTCCCCTCTATGTAAATGGGAGCGCGCCGGCTGCGTGGGGGGGACCCGCTCTCCCTGCAGGGCTCCTTCTGCAGCAGATGCATTGCCAATCCTCTTATTGTACAGATATTGATCCCACCTCCCCATAATGAACTGGAACAACAACTCTATTATTCGCAGGTACCCGATTGGCTGAGGATAATATGAAATTAGCTGGCGTGCATCGGGCCTGTCAGTATCGATTTCCCTACCCAGATTACTTGTTACAAAAGAATAGAGCTGTCTGCACCGTAATTGAACAAGTTAACTCCTTGTCTCATAAAATGTAAGCCCATATTGATTGCCTACTGTAGTATGCAGAAGGAGGAAAGTTATAATGGTATTTAATCGCCATGGTGCTGAGAGGCCCTTTTTTTTTTTTCCGTGAACCAAGTGACAGCTGCTGAGAAAAGGCTCGAGGCTCCCTTGCAACCAGGGAAAGCAGCAGGATTTCTCGGAGTGATACATAATGAGGGGCCGCCGTGAATAAAGAGAGCTGCTTGCCGCGGTCGCCTTGCTCGTAGCACTTCTGCCACTGCTAAACGCAGTCATTTTTATTGTAATTGCTTTGTGGATGAGTGGCAGGGCCTTCTCGGGTGCCTGGTGCTTTCCTTCGGAGCTGCTGTGCCTCCAAAATGTGTTTTAGGTGTGTGTGAGCCTCAGGCATCGAGAAATACCACTCAGTTCAGAGCGGACGGCGTTTGGTGGGCATGGGGCTGTGCTATCGGTCCTGCTGGGCGAGGAAGGGGATGGCACTGGGTATTTTGGGGAACAGCCAGGCATCTCATGGCCTCAGAACGGAGTTGGAGGTGTGAGGCCCTAGGGCAGCCCCGCTCTGTGCCTGTTTGCTGTTTCCAGGCCTGCCTGGCTCTTGTGCCGCGAGGTTTTCCTGCTCAGTTTCTTGTTTTCGTTCATCTCCAGCACTTTATTTGCAGTTTCATGTTTAAAATCACTTCTCCACATGCTGATAGCTTTCTACTGGTCTCGTTTTTGTTGCTCTTTCTGTTCCCTTGAGTTCTGTTTCTGTTGTCTTTTCTTCCAGAAGTGCAACAAGAGCTAATACAATACGTAAACACACTACGCTGCTAATTTCTGCAATAGTATTGTATTTCTTCCTCTCTGCTTTAGCCCAGTAAACCTGACAACAGCTCCCTGGCAGTCCTACAAACTGTGCCTTTCCGACCTCATTGAACTTGCTCTCCTGGACCTCAAAGCACTGCTGGAGCAGACTGAACTGGTGCTTTTCCAATAAATTTAAAGGAAGCAGCAGCGTGCCTTCACCTGCTTTGGTTTCCACTATGCTTTCCCCTCAGCTAGACTGGCTGGATTTTTCAGAGGTGCCACAGAAGTTTCTCATTCTTCCCTTTCCAACTTCAATTTTTCATGATGCAGAATTTATTAGGTGGCATTTGATGGGGATACAAATGTGTGAATAGAGGCGTTAGCTTTGCTGGGATTTATTGTAGTTCACCTTATCTCAGCCAGAGAGGGATTAGAAGGGATTGTGCACCTTGCAGATGATTCTGTTCTCCAGAAAAACCGCACAAGGCTGGAGAAGGATCCTAAACAGAAGTAGAAGAGATCACAAAAGGGAGAGAAACCAAAGAACCAGCGCTGTAAAGCTGAGTGTGAGGGGGGAGCTGCTCCAAACCACACGACCCAGGCGTGCAGCGTGGGGCGGGACGCGTTGATGTTGGGTTGCAGAGACTCCTGCAGAGCCTCTGGGAAGAGAATCCAGATGAAGAAACAGAGGCTGAAAGGCTTGTGCTGGCTGAGGAAACAAAGCAGAGTGCACAGGCCGTGTCATTCCTTCAGAAAGCAAAGAATGTGACCATAATTGCCAAAGTGAAGGAAATACACTCATTTTTGCATGGATTAGAGCTCGGCATGACATGAGAAGTTTGCAGTTTGGCCTGCAGATGTTATTCATTTCATCCAAAATTTGTGTGTCAAAATATTTTAAGAAAATTTACAGGAGAGGTGTACTTATGTTCTCAAGTATGTTAAAGAAAAAAGCATGTATACTAGTCCAGAAGGTTTTTGCACACATCTCTGAATCCTGTATTCATTTTACTGCCTCCAGACTAGCCTTTGTAGGCTGAATGCATCACTCAGCACGAGGCCATGCAGACAGTCCCTGACAGTATGGTCACGGCTGCTACTGCAGATGGGGCCTTTGCCCTTTAATGAACCTTTCCATGCCTTTTTTTAGCAGCTTTCATAGAGTCATGGGATCATTCAGGTTGGAAAAGACCTCTAAGATCGTACGGTCCAACCTTTAAGCTAGTACTGGAGTCCAGCACTAAGCCGTGCTACCAAGTTCTCCACGTTTTTTGAAGCCCCCCAGGGAAGGTGACTCGGCCACTTCCCTGGGCAGCCTGTTCCAATGCCTCACAACCCTTTCAGTAAAGAAATTCTCCTAATGTTGAACCTAAATCTCCTCTGGCACAACTTGAGGCCGTTTCCCCTTGTCTCATCACTTTGATTCCTTCCCATTCCTCAAATTTGAAAGGGCGTCACCAAGTGGTGCCAGAAGTTCCCCGAAGCAGTTGCAGGCGCTTCCTGCTTCAGGCTCCATTCTGCTGTTCTAGACATCAAGAAATGGTAACAAACACTTCGATAACTGTGTTGATGCTTTCCTTCAGACGCAACATCTTTCCAAAGAGAGAGCACTTTTGTATTTCTAGTTGTCTGTTTTAATTTCTTTACAGAAAATTGCTGAGTTCTGGGGAAAATTGGTCTGCTCTGTTCAAAGTCAAGGTCCCACGCCCATGGCTGTTAAAGTGTGAGCATGAAATGTGTCATTCTGTGGAAAAGGATCCATCTTTTCAGGGTTCCTGTTCACATGCCAAGGTCTGCTGCGCATTGGGTGTATTACAAATAGTGGTAGAGAAATTCTGCGAGCATGCCAGTGCTGGTTCCTTTCTGATTATTTATTGATACTCGTGATTTAGTGGGATCCTGTTACCAGCACCCATCTTTCCACAGATCTATCAGAAATGTACAAGAAGCTCAGCAAGCCTGTGCTTGAAATCTTCAGACATTTTTGCCTTGTATTCAGAGTGTGCATTCTTACCTTTTGGTCTGGCTGCTGCAGTGTGTAACCGAACGGGATCCACTCGATGGCTGGAACTGCTTGGTGCTGCTACAGTGCAAATAATAAATAACAATAAATGGAGGAAAAAAAACATCGAGGAAAGGACGTGACCTTAGTGCAACTTAATAAATAATGCATATGAGATCTGCCAATCAAAAAGGAAAAAGAAAAAAAACAAAAACAAAACGACAGAACATAGTGTGCAAGTAATTATTTGGGCTGTAGACTAAATAAACTGTATTCTGCCTTCACTCATACTTATTTTACTCGTTTGCACTTCCAGGGCCTGAATTCCTATCTCTGCCTTTGCACCAAAGTAAGGAAGTGTGGGAGGGAACTTTACAAATTGTTGGTTTTTATTATTGTCTGTTACTGTGCAGTGTGAGTCTATGCAAACGGCAGTTGCTGTACATTCAGAAAAGATCTGAAATATGATGGTAGCATGTAAAAAAAATCATATTACCCTGAGGTAATATGACATCAAATAACATTCTTTTTATTTTCCCTATTTCTAAAGCTAGTTGTTATAGTTTTATTATACTCCAGGACAATTTTTATGCACTGACATTTCTGTCCACCAGAAGTGGTAAACATGAAGCTTTCACAATCTGCTTTCAAGGAGATTTTGGAACTCCCTGACAGCGTGATGAGCTTTCCCTGTGCGTTAGCACTGCTAGATACTGCTTGTGCTACCCCAGGACAGATCCCCAACCTCAGGAGCTCTGTGCTGCTCAGGCAGGGGCAGCAAAATGCAGAGAAAATTTCAGGCTTGTGCTGCGTTAATGTTTCTGATACCATAAGCATGCTGGACCTGGTGGGAATCGGACAGATTTGATGTAAGCACTGGTGTTCAGAGACAACAGAGCCAGTGCAAAGTGGTTTTATCTACAACCCGAGGCAGCTAAAGGAGATTCAGCTTTTTTTTCTACCAAAGTTGCACAAGTAAGGTGGCACTTCGTGGTCTTGCATACTTCTTTTGGCTCAGGGGGTGGATTAGAGTATCTTCAGGCTGCTCTGAGGACAAATTGTTACTGTCAAACAAATTAAATTGAGATATTTGTTTGCTTCATTATTGTTCAGAATAATTTTCTGCAAAGTTGCGTTGTGCACCTGTGATCCAACTGCTGCTGTCTCCGGTTGTGCCACCTGCCTGCCTGTGTTTGGTAGGCTTCGTTTCCACTGAAGGAGCTCGAATTTGTCATGTGTTCTTCAGCCAGTTGTTTAGTATTTTTCTCCCACAGCACTCAAAAAATCATACTGTCCTCCTATTTATCCTCAAATGCCTTCTGCTCTTTGGAAAGCATTTTTTTCATTGAAGTACAATTTGATATATTTTTTTTTAATTTACTCTAAAAAAATCACTTGCATTCACTCCTGTTTGTGTATGTGTCTTCTTCAGCTTTTGGGGGTGATGGGAGAGGTTAGGGATACGAAAAAGGCATGCAGAGTTTAGAAGGACATAGAAATATTTAATATACAGGCTGAGGGTAATAACAAAGAAAGGATCTGTCAGGCAAACAGCTTGTGTTAAGAAGAATTATAACGCTGAGAACCCCTCAGGGTAGCAGTTCTCTCTCATTCCCTTATATATCAGCTCCTTCAGACTGCCAGAGCCCTGGAGAAGCTGTTTTGTTATCTGTGTGTGCCGAGTGCCCAGAGCTGTGGGGAGCCCGACTGGAGCCTTTGGGTGCTACAACCAGAAATAGCAGGAGGCAGCCGGCCCTCTCTGCAGATAATCTTGATACACTGCTTATGGGTTTACCCTGCACTTCTGAAATCAATGAAAGTTTAACAGCTGACAGGAGATAAAAATCCACTGTAATTAGGTTTGTGATAAAAATGATCTTTGAAATTAAGGTTGCTTTCCAAAACGGAACTGAGTTGGGAAATGCTGCATTAACCTTTTAAAAACCTGCGTCCTTCTGAAGCACTCTGGATTTCGGCATTGTTCTGTCAGATTACTGCTGGATACACCAAACCTTCCCCGAGTCGGGTTTTGGTGTAGG